>NW_024609835.1:248355235-250755235 GCF_016920785.2 Ixodes scapularis
CCCGAAAACGCTAAACCCTAAACATGGCGTTTGAAGTTAAAAAAAATGCACGTCTCAAATAAGGCGCTGTAAAGGAATTGAGGTTCTAGGCCAATTCGTCGAAAGCCAACTCGTCGACGGCCAATTTTTCGAATCTGTTCTTTTGGAAGCAAGTTCGGAGTGGGGAGTATACTTGATGCGCGCATGACGATTCCCTGGGCAGTACCGAAGCCCCCGCTGGTCCGTATTCTGGCTATTTTGTAGCGTGAGCTACACAGGCCAAGGTTGAGCAGTTTCGCGTGGCTCGCATAATGAGCCGTGCTCCGTGCTGCGCATGCGCGAGGAGCAGTGACGTCACACGGCGCACGTGCAGCTGGCGCTCCGGAGCCGCCGCCGCCGCGCCCGCCTCGCCGGTCTGCGCATTCCAGAGGAGTGACGTCATAGCCGTGGCAGACGCACTGGTGCCGCCGCGTGCCAGCTGTGCGCCTCCGTTGCGCAGTAGCCAAGTCTGACGCTGCACCGGAGCCGCTTGATGGCGCCTCTCATTTTGTGCGCATAAGCTCACGCTACGTAAATCCTGGCATAGCCGAGCTAAGCCACCGCAATTTTTTCGAGCGCTCATTTTGACGCTCAAGTTTGCTGGTGATATCGTCTACAATAAATAATTCAATCGCGCGGCAATGTACTGTCGTTAATTGTTAAACGAAAAAAAAAACAAAAAAAAAAACAGAAGACGTGCGCGGCAACGATGTGTTCAGCCCATGCTGCAGTGTAAGGCCACAGCATTGAGGCTGCGGCATGTTACTGCTTCACCGGTTTCCACTCTATCAAGGCCTTCGTCTGTGATTTAACTCAAAACGTACAACTTCTCGCCTGTAAGCTTCAGCCGCGTGTTTTTATGAGATTTTATTCACGGCGAATGAACCCCGCAGAATCGGTGCCCATGTTACACCTTGAATACACCTTGAATACATTAAAGTCACCTTATCTTACCGGTTCTATCAATGCATCTGTAATCAGCGCATCTCCCGCTTTTTCTTTTTATTTTGGGGGGGGGGGGGACGTTTTACGCTTAGGTGGTAATATGAAACAACGAGTACTACGGAACTTCACCGGACCGCCACAATCCAGCCAGTTCATAACTTGAACTTATAGATATCTTTTTCCCAATAACTTTTCCTCTTTCTCTGATACTTAAAAAAAGAACCCGACAACGCAGGCCAACATCGACGCGAAGGTGTTCCCTCTAACTACCCAGTCTCTTCAGAGATTAGCGTAGTTAAGTAGTAGTAACTACTGCTAACTTTAATTATTTTTAGCAATCAGACAGCAGCAGCACTCGGGACATTGACTTGAGTGCGATCCCGTCACCGCCAGCGTACTTTTTTTTTATTGCTTCTCTACTAGCTTTTAAATAATGCCATGCAATGTCGAACCCTTTTTTTTTTACGTTCTGTTTTGCTTTCATAAAACGCTACCTATTACAGCCTTTCTACATGCGTGCTGTTTTGTCGTTGTGCTGTTTTGACGCCGTGCTGTTTTGGCACGTGCTCTTCTGTCGCTGTGCCGTTTAGACGCCGTGCTGTATTGTCGCGTGCTATTTTGACGCGTGCTGTTTTGTCGCCGTGCTGTTTTGACGCTGTGCTGTTTTGAGGCGTGCTGTTTTGAGCGTGCTGTTTTGTCGCGTGCTGTCTTGTCGTGTGCTGTTCTGTCGCGTTCCCATAGAAAGCACAGATAGCTGGAGGGGGAGAAGGCAGGCAATCGGGGGTTAAGGGGGTGCCGGTGGTAGGAGGCTGGAACACGACAAGGCTTAAGGAGGGGCTGCTGGACAGGGTGCAAGAAGATAGGAGGGCAAACGTTGTGGCCCAGTCAGGAAAGCGCTTGGGAGACTAGACGCTATGGCCCAAGCGAAGGGGGAGGAGTGGGAAAACAGGGAGGGAGAGAACCTAGTGGTACTACACGCAGGACTAAATGATCTGTTAAAGGGACGGAGCAAGAACCTCGCCAGGCAGATATAATAGGGGTTACGTAAGCTGAGGAATGTCTCTGAAACGGTGCATGTGCAAATGTGCACCATCCCAGAGGTCTGGGGACACTTTGCAGATAGAGAAGCGGGTGGTCGAAGCTAACCGGGTGATAAGGGGGATAAGTCGACGTTTTGAGTACGGAGTAATGGAACTTACCAGAGTGGTCCGACCCTTCTACATGGGGCATCCACTACAGTGGGACCACTGGTCTCGGTAGGCAATAGAATCAGACTTCACATCGTAAATTTTTTTGGGGGTCTCGGAGCCCTGAGGGCGCCGGTGTAAATGAGGACCGTAATGCAGATCCAGGGAAGAGGGTTCGGGAGGGTGGGAGGAAGTCTCGCAGGAATAGGAAAAAGAAACAGCATAACATAGGGTTCATAAACATCCAGGGCGGCAGGAACAGAATAAAGATGAAGGAGATCGGGGAGCAGTTAGAAAGCGAAAACTTTGCGGTGTACGGATTAGCAGAAACTCATCTGAGGGATGTGGAAGAACCACCATACATACCGGATATCACTGGATGGAATGCAACCGGGTCAATGGGGAACGCAAGGGACGGGGATTAGAGGTGTTAGTGAAGGGTCAGGAATGGGAAAGGGAAAGAAAGGGCTGCATGGAACACATGTGGATCACAGGAAACATTGGAGGTTTGGACACAATCCTGGGTGTTATGTACCCAAAAACAGGGAGTGATTCAGGGAGGAAAAAGCAGAACACTTAACATGTATATCAGGAGACGTTACGGAAATTGGCACTAACAGGGAAATAATTATTTTAGGGGTTATGAATGCACATTTGGAAGACTTTGATGGACATACGGATACAACAGGGAGGTTGTTAGAGGAGTTCTGCGAAGTTCTTGATCTGGTATTGGTTAACACTCAGGTAAAATGCGATGGAAAAATAACGTGGGAAAGAAAGAATTGCACTCGACTATTAACCACTGTTTAATGTCGCGGAAGCTATACAACAGATTAGGAGGTATAGAAATAGATGAGGAAGGCAAAAAAAAGTCTGGGGAATGACCATAAGAGAATCAAGATCAGTTTTGGCACAGTGAAACCGGAAAAGAGAAATCAAAAACAAGAGGGTAGAAATAACTTAAATGATAAGCAATTACAGGAGGTATCTAAGCGAATCGAAAACAATATCCAAGCAACCAGAAAGAGAATGGAAATATGAAGACTTAGTTAGGGTTTTCAAAAGAAAGTTAGAGAAATATCAAATGAAACAATGAGGAAAACTAACCGCAAGCTCAAAAGCTGGTGGGATAAGGAGGTTAAGGCAGCAATATAGAAACGCAAGGCGGCATCTAGAGAACACAGAGGGGCAAAGAACAAGGGGGCCACACCAGCTGAAGTGGCAATGAAACGGGAGGACTTTCAGGAAAGCAAGCGGGAGGCATCAGCAATAATACAGGCCGAAATTGGGAGGACAGGGGTCCAGTGAATGATAGAGATAAACCAGAAGGATAGGAATGCGGCAAAAAGGTTCTGGGAACACATCAGTGCACAGGAAAAAAAGATTGATGGGTACCAGCCGACATTAATCACACAGGAAGGGACAAAGGTAGAGGGGAAGAGGCAAGAGAATACATTAGACATACAATCGGAGCAGTATTTTCGGAGTTAGAACCAGCTTCGGAATTAAAAACAGCGCGAAAAAACGAGGGCGAGACGAAGAAATAACATGGACGCAGCGCTGACTTACAACTGAGTTTATTGAAGCAGTCCTGTGGCCCTATCAGGCCGACGAGATAAATGTTCTAGTTCCTTGACTTGCTCGTTTTTTAACACGTGCTTTGTACGGCTGTGTCATGGCGCCTTTTTATTATTTATATTTTTATTTGTGATGTATCACGTGGGCTGAATTCTTTCTTCTCTTTTGTTCGTGACAACGCAATATATATTGCGATTTTGCGTTCAATAAACTCAAGTAAACTCAGTTGTAAGTCAGCGCTGCGTCCGTGTTACTTTGTCTCGTCCTCGTCTTTTCGCGCTGTATTTAATTCCGAAGTATGTACCAACTCGCCCAAGCCTCAACTTTAGAACCAGGTTAGGTCGTAGGGAATGGTATCCTATACGCAACAGAAGAGGAGGTTCATACTGAAGAAGAGAAAATGAAACTGCGACAGTTCCAGACGGCCTACCAATGAGACCGATAAAAGTTCTAGGCAAAACGAGCAAATTGAAACTAAGGCAGGTGATTGACCAGATACTTTTGGGAGGGGAGGTACCCAGTGACTGGAAATTGAGCAGGATGAGATTATTATATAAGGGCAAGCTTGACAAAGACAGTATCAAACCATACCGACCAATCACAGTCACTTCAGTAATATACAGACTAGCTATACAAATTGTCAAAAAAATGGAAGAATGAGCAGAGAGAAAGCAGATCTAGGGAGCTTCAAAACGATCTCAGGAGGGATAAGCGACTAGATGATTACTTATCGTAATCACACAATGCGTAGAAATAACAATGAGAAGTCAAATGCCATTATGGGTAGCATTTTTGGACATCAAAGGTGCATTTGACAGTGTTAATCAGGAAAAACTCTGGGACCAACTGAAGAGATATGGGCTAGGAGGAACCATGGTTAAGTTTCTGGAACGGGTTTATACGGAGAAATAGGGTGGTTATAACATGGGAAGCCGAAACTACAAGAGCAGCAGCAATAAAAATAGGACTTAGACAGGGTTGCCCATTGTCTCCCCTGCTTTATACCTCAGTGAGATGAAAAAAAAAGATTAGAGCAGTGCAACTTAGGTTTTGACCTGACTTACATGAAGGAAGGACTTAAGTAAACCAAGTATTGCCAGGGTTCATGTATGCAGACGACATTGTACTCGTGTCACAAAGCCGTGAGACAATGCAGGAACTGATTAGGATTTGCAGCAGGAAAGGGGACAGTTTAGGCCTGAGATTCAGAAGGGACAAGTCGGGTATAATAGTTTTCAACGACGAGAAGGGGGAAGCCCTGGATATACAGGACACAGTGATAGAACACGTAGAACAAGTACAAATATCTGGAACGTATGGTTAAGTGAGGGAAAAAGTATCTAAAAGAACATGAAGATATTGTAATAAAGAGGGAAAACGAGATTCAGCTATTATGAAACACAGGGCACTCTGGAACTTTAATAGGTATGAAGTCGTTAGGGGTGTATGGAAGGGAGTCATGGTGCCAGGACTGCCACTTGGAAATGCGGTACTGTGTATGAGGTCAGAATCCAGGCAGGTTTAGAGATACAGCAAAGGAGTGTGGGTAGGTTGGCATTGGGGGCACATGTGAATACACCAAATGAGGAAGTACAGGGGGAGATGGGTCGGGCATCTTTCGCGAGTAGAGAAGCGATCAGTAATGAAAAATTTGAACAAAGGCTAGCTAAAATTGAGGATAGACGGTGAGCAGCGAAAGTGTACAAGTATCTATATATGAAAAGTCTAAACACTAGGTGGACAAACCGCACCCGCAAGCTGAGATCTAAATACATTCAACGAGATGGCGCCGATCAGAGCATATCAGTAGAAACTGGAGTAAAGGAAACAGAGAGGAAATTGTGGGAAGAGAGAATGCAGGGGAAATAATCTTTTACAATATACAAGGCACAAAAACAAGAAATAAAGAAGGAACAGTTGTATGATAATTCATTGAGCAGCTCATTGCCGTTTGAAGCTAGAACGGGGTGCTAAGAACGAACACATATAGGACTAAATTCCAAAAAATAGACACTATACGCGACATATTGCAACCGCGAAAGGGAACTATAGAACATGTAATTTTAAAGGGATACTTCAACGAAATATGAAATATACCAGTTGTATTCAAAATTAAGTTTGAATATGATCCACAATATCCGTAAATGACAATCACACGTTCGTATTTTCAGCCTGGTGGGTGTAAGCCTGCGTTATAAACGGGCCACTCTGGCAAGCGCTCGGAGAGCAGCCAGCAGAGAGCATGTTACATTCGACGCAATCGTGACGTAGTTCGTCTCAGGACGAGCAAAGCTGCGGTGAGGCTGACGTTGAAAGGATAGCCTAGTGATCATTCCAGCCACCGAAGCGGCTGCTTTTGTACGAATTTTGAAAGCCGGGTTAATCTTCTTTAATCTTGTGGAGGGACAATAGCGACTTCTGGGACACATAACATATTTTCTCGGGGAAAGGGAGTTCCTCCTTCCACCTTTTCTCTCGTGGTGACCGGAGGCGAGACAAACGTCGTCACTATCTGTCAGGTTCCTAGACGGGCATTACAAACGAGGCGTTAGCGACATCCACCAGGTGCTCTTTGCTAATCGTATAATTCGTTTTAAAATTTCTTTTCGAGTCTTTTTCAACTAGATAATTGGTGTGTCCGATATGATACTGCTCCTTTGAACGCATAAAGGCCATAAAATAAACGCCCAAATTCCGTTCTAGTATCCCTTTAAGGTGCACGGGGCTTCGTCCCACGACTCTTGGGGGAAATGACTACGGATTCGGAGAAGGCACGGGAGGGGGGGGGGGGGGGGGGGGGGGTGGGGTGATTTGCAGACATGGGTGGACGAATGGATAGGGAAAGAGTTGCGGTAACCAAGGGTAGATTGGAAGATTGGTGGAAAAGATCTAGTAAGGGGTAAAAATACAGATAAAAATGAGCAATGGAAACGCTTTAAAAGAAGGGGGGGGGGGGGTTGCGATAGAACAAATTTTATCCAAACTTTAAAATAGAAGAGATGACGAAATGTTAGACTGGGTGGCGCAAGCTGCCCCCCGTTACAAAGGGTATAGCCAAATACGACATAGCTTCGCCAATACTGAAAACTCCTCCGAAAACCTATGGGAGCGGCGGCGAACGTGAGAGTGGCGCCTCTAGCGGACTCGGAGTCTACGGAAGCATACGAAGCAATGGAAAAGTATAGGCTCCGCGACGTCTTCGAGCTTTGCAAGCCCCGTTTCTTCACCCCAACAGCTGAAGCAATTCATTACGGTCAACACGTTTGCAAAGCGAAATCCACTGATTGCAACTGCAACGACAAACAAATAACAACGCGCGCATAAACGAAGATAGAGCAGTTTATTTAGAGGTCTCAAACGCCACTCAGGGGGATCACACGCGTTTGAAGCGCGTCTGGGAAGCGGGAAAAAGGCGTTTAGCCACTCGAACTACGTCGTGAGAAGTTACTGTTTATCCGTTACAAACTGCGTTGTCACAATTTCTTAAATGAATACGTGATTATTAAAACGTGCGCAAACAATATGTTAAAATTACCAGAGCAAGCGCACCAGCCTCTGCAGCATTACAAAAACAAAAAATAACGAGAAAAATGACCGTGCAAACACTTTCCGAACTTTGCAGAAAAGATGGGGTCCCCACCCCAGACGGAAATAAAAAGAAATGGAGAACAGTCGCGACAACGGCCGGCGATTGCAACGAAGAAGTTAGCAGACGATACAAAAATACAAATCACCCAGCAAAGACATCCTTCAACGCCGACGATCGCACGGGGCGTCGGTTGAAAATTAGCAGGTGGTGCTCGCCGTAGGTGTTGAGCCTTTCGCAACAAAACGGAAGCAACACGAGGATACCATTGAAAGAAAGAAAAAAAGAAAAAGAGCTTCACTTTTTTTTTTCTGCTGCACGTTACACGTTTGTTTATTTGCTTTTGCGGCGTTGGTAGGAACTAGGAACAAAAGAGCTGCAATCTGCTACGTGCTAGAAGTGTGTGACCTTTTTTGCTTTCGCTTTTCTTTTCCCAGTGACTTTGGCAGGTTGTTTGTTTGCTCGCTTGGCGCAGCAGTTCAAAAGTACATTCCAGTACTTGTTGGCGTACATGTCCAGGCAATCCTTGCACACCGCGCCTTTGTTTTGAGTGTCGATCAGCGGCCTCAAGTGCGTTTTCAGCTGAACTTTTGTTCGGTGAAATATTCGTCTGTTGAGGCGTCAGTGGCAATTCTGAAGCCAGACTTGGATAGCTCTTCCAGTTGAATTTGAAGTAACTTAATTACTCACGTTTGTTCGGTCTTCGGGAAGCGGAAGAAGGATTTTCCACCAAATCAGAAAAACTTGTTTTCGCAATGGAGATGGCAGGCACATGGCATGCCTGCCATCTCCAAGGGGAGGCACTCACTTGATTGAATGACGTTTTAGCGAACGCCCACGTTTCATCGAACGACACTTTAGCGAATAGTCGGACGCCGCGAAGCGGCGTTTTCGAGTGGGCCAAATGAGTTCATATTTTTGTAATCAGTTGCCGCAGACTGTCGCCGCGAAGCGGCGTTAAGCGCAGCGCGACGGATGGGTTAACGCGCGCCCCCGTTATTCGCTAAACGACCATTCGCTCAAATGTCGCCGTTCGCTAAAATGTCATTCGCTCTTGTGATATGGACCCATCTCCATGTATGCGCTGGTGTATGCCGAAGGCGGCCGGTTTATTAGCCAACGATTATTCATAGCAGACGTGACCGCTACTCAAATAAAATCCAAACAGAAATGTATAACGAGCCTGCGCTTCTTAATATATTTATTAAGTATCAAGAATTACATATGAAGATTTCGGATCAGAAACTCAATCGAAGGCGAACATAGGAGGTTATCATAGACGACAGGGAAAAACAACAACAACAACAACAACAACAGAGTTGCAGACGGCCCTGCAGATGACTGGGCATGGCGTAGAAGACGAACCGGTAGTAGTAAGCGACGAAGCGAAGTAAAGAAAGTAGAAACTAAGCCAAACAAGGCAAAGCAAAATACGCGATGGTTCGAACGTCAAGTAAGCACGAGAAAGAAAAAAAGCAAACAAAAAACATAAACGCAGGAGGAAGAAAGACAACGGCGGCGTAGCGTCGCCTCAAACATAAAAAGAAAGTAGACTTTGAAAAATTGAAGGAGGTGCACGACCGTCCATCGGGTGTTCTTTTTTTTGTAACTCCGCTTTTATTAGTTTCAGTAATAACGTCATATTTGCATGTGCACAATCGTCTTTTTCCAGAGCATACTGACATCGCAGTAAGGTACGTGGTTCGAAATAGTCCTTTGCTTCTTCATCCGGAGGCGATCGGGATGTAGCCAGCTCGCCTATTCGACGAAACGGTTTTAAGCAATAGAATCATGAGAAATTGAAATTGCAACAACAAAAAGAACTGATCGATATGCATAGTAAAGTTGAAACGTAGCAATGTTCTAAGACATTTTTTACATTGCCCTTTTCAAAGAAACAGGGCGAAGGTACATTCGTGTCTTGCCTGGCAGACATAAGTTCTGAGTCTTCTGACGGAATATTTTCTTCGGGAGAGCCCGAAAATTGCACCCTACAAGCTGTAACATCTTCCCCTCGCGAAGAAAATGTCCTTGACTCATGAGGTGGAACCTATTTTTTAACATTCAAAGCAGCGAATAGCCGTGACAATTTTTTTTTTCATTGCTCACCTCGCACGGAGATAGGCAAAACCAATGCATTGTGGAGAATTCGCCTGCTAGCGGAGACTCCGAGCTCGCCAGGGGCGCTGCCATCACTTTTCGCCCGCGATCCGCGGGAGTTGCCAGTATTGGCTTACATGGTATTTTCTATAGCCCAGTGGTGGCCAAGCTGCGGCTCTTCGCGTGTTAAAGCGCGGCTCGCGGCTCTCTCTCTCTCTCCCCCCCCCCCCCCCCCCCCCCCAACCCGACTCCCCCGCCTTCCTCCCGGTCACACGAGCGCTTCCCTAAAAAGAGAAATGGAAAGCGTTTTAAATTCGAAGACAGGTTGAGGTTCGGTAGTTTTGTGCTACTACTAGCTTACGTATAGTTGGACAGCTTTTGTCTCCGAGAGACTGAAAGTAGTTAGAGTTTCGTTTATTGCTCTAAACAAAAGCTTGCCCCCCCCCCCCCCCAGCGGCTCTTGGAAGTTTTGTGGTATTATTTGCGGCTTTTAGGCCGGGTCAGCTTGGCCAGCCCTGGATAGCCATTACCATTTATCTATCCATCTATGGCTCTGGAAAGCGACGTCGAGCTCAGCGGACGTGTTTTGCGGCAGCTCTTCCAAAGGAGGGCGAAGCTAAGTGTGTTTGGTGTTTCCTCTGTAGATTTTGTTCTAGCGTGCATGAAATAGTTTCCAAACATTTAGGAAGCGCTAGGATAGGAAGTTAGGCTAGTTTAGGCCGCCGGAAAGCCACTAGCAAATAAGTATTTTTTGGCAAACTTTATTATTTTTTTAATAGGAGTAAAGCGGAGAATGGAGGAATGGGCGGAGAATACGCAAATACTGTGTGAGCTACAGAACGATTCTGAAGAGATAGAAGACGGGAAGGTAACTTATTCGTCACCACAAAATGTACAGAAATTTCAATGAAGAACCAAACATCTTTGAGGTTAGCTTTTTTGGACATCAGAGGAGCGTTCGGTAATAGCCAGGAGAAACTGTGGGGTCAGCTGAAGAAGTTTAACTTAGATGCAAATTTGGTTGGGTTTCTTCACATTACTGAGGAGTGAAAGTACCCGCAGGAAGGTAACGTATTTAGTTAATAGAAATGGCAACCAAGATTTGCTGAAGAATGAAAGTACCCAGGCAAGATAACTTGTATTTAGTTGCTAGAAGTTGCATCCAAGATTTATTGAGAAATGAATGTACCTATAGGAGGGTAACTAGTATTTCGTTGCTAGAAAGTGCAGCCAAGATTTACTGAGAGCTGAAAATACCTACAGGAATTGCACATCTACGGTAATGGTAGTCCTAAGTACTTTACGACACTAATTCACGTGTGTCTGTAGGAAGTCTGACAAGTTGTAGAATGGGCAAGCATGGGTAACTGGGAACTTCGCTTAGCTCCCGTGTTAATTATTCATGTAATTAGTCGTATAGTTATTACTTACTGCGAGCCTGTGAATCCTTGAGTGCCACAATTGCGTGGCGCTGTATCAGAAGAAGCAACGTGATCCGAAGTATGCAAGAAAGGTGCACAATTTACAGTAAAAAAGAAACAAACAAAACAAGAGCACGATATCAGTGAATGCCCATAACGAAATGAGTAAACCAGCAACAAACGAATCGGAGATTTTCGCACATAAAAAGACCCGATTAAAAAGGCTCGAGGTACACCTAAGCACTTCTCATGGGTTGTGATGCGAAAGCACGCACGCAGCTCTTCGCTCCCTTCTTTAATCTGCGGCGTAGTCTCCGGCGATATGAAAGACCCACTGGGAGCGCGTGGCCGAGGCGGTGGCTGGCGGGGGCGCTGCGAGCGCTCCGGGCAATTCCATTCTGCTTCGAGGGGAGGACGCTCACTCAAGCTCAGCACAAACTGATGGGAGCGCGCTTTAGCTGAGCCCCGAGTGAGCGTCCTCCCCTTGAAGCAGAACGGAACTGCCCGGAGCGCTCGCAGCGCCCCCGCCAACCACCACCTCGGCCACGCGCTCCCACTGGGTCTTTCATATTGCCGGAGACTGTACAATGCGTTGACCTTGGGCGTGGAACGGTGGAGCCGCTGCCTCGCGGACACGCCTCGCAATAGGGTGAGCGATCCTTCAAACCGTCGTGTGCCTTGCGGCGCGAGGAAGGAACAGACAGCATACGTAGTTTCCATGTACAGCACCTGCTCGCCAGTCGAGCAGGTGCTGCGCGGGTGCCGGAGCGAGCTTCCAAAGCATTCGTTGGACACCATAAAACTGCTTCGAATGAGGAACAAAGTCTACACTCCAAAGATCCCTGCCTCCCCCTGACGTCACTTTTTCGTTGTTTTCAGTAAAGACTTTCAGTTTGAAAAAAAAACAAAAAACATAAGGATCAAAATTTGAAACTCGAAAACTTCGAGAAAAAATTATTTGGGCCTAATATTTGGGATAGTATTCAACGATGTCTGTTGGTGTGTTTAGGAAATTTTCGGACAAACCAATCGGGACCGTGAAGAGAACGCCAAAGGATCCCTTAAAGGGGAGAGAAAACGTTCGTGCAGTAAATATGCCCCCATTAGTTCTTTTCTTCTATTTTCGTGCCGGCATCATGGGAAGTACGAGGCGGCTCCGATGTCAACTGGTCGGCCTCACGTGGGGCGCGACGCAGTAGGACACTCGGCTCACAAGCAGCAGCACCGCCTCCTCGTGAAATCCCATGAACCCGGGAGCCTCAGCGGCGGCAGCAACACGCTCGTGTATGGAACCGACCAATGGGGTCAAGAGCGTCGATTTGTTTTTCTGCCCGGAGGGCCGCGTAACAACGCCGTCCGCTCTCCCGGGGTGCCGGTGAAGGACACCGCCGGACAGTCCCTTGGAGAGCGACGGAGCGGCGCGCTCTACCTGGCCGCCGCACCACAGCTCCGGAATGGACGCGGAGATGTACGCGCGCAAAGAGAGACAAAGAGAGAAACGACCTTATGCAGTAAGGCGAACCTCGCTCGCCTCTCGCAACAGTTTTTTTTTTTCTTTTCTAATTAATTTATTTATATGTATTGCCAGCTGCCAGGACAGGGAAGGAGTGGTACATATTTTATGCGCGGAAACAAATGCGTCACTAACAGTGGAAATTTACAAGTTCATTGGACGAATATATCATATAATCACAATTCACAACACGAAGGAAGCTTATTAAAAAGATCGATAGCCCGGACAACAAAATGCTTGAGATGATTCGTCGAATACCATCTTAACACTGCGATTGTGCTGCGTTCTTTTCGGCATGGTTTTAGAAACCCTAATATAATTCAGATGGCGTGTGTCCGTCCAAGTCCGTCCCGATTCGATAGCGGGCCCAAACATTGGTTAGAACCCGGGGGAGGTGGAGAGCACATGTGGCGAAAGAAGGGGCGTCGGGATTGGTGAAACGTGTCTCGTCAGTGACGTTAACGCGAACCAGCCGCCTGCTAAGAAGTGTAGGGGTCTACAAATTATTGCCACACTGGAGAAGCTTATCAGACCTGTTTATTCTATCTTACTTCTTCTTTCTTCTCCCGTCAGTTCTGATTGTTGTCGTCTTCTTTCATCCCCAGGCTCACTTCACTTCCCCGTGCTTCAGAAGTTATCCCTTCTGGGATAATACTGGAAAACATTTCCAATTGAGGCAGTCTCCGTCGTCTCGTTAGGGCCCAAGTACCAAATCGTCTCCAATATGCCCTGCTGGGCAGCCGTTTTCACAACGCAGTAAGGCCGCGAAAGAGTTGGCACTTGACCCCGGGATTCCTTTTCTGACGAGAACGAGGGCGGCGTTGTGTCTTTTATCAAAGTTTTGTTTCATGGTGCCCCTGTACTTTTGTTTTGCGGCGTCTGTTTTGGGTATTTCTGTGAGTTGCAATTTCTCTTTTAACCCCAGCTTATGGTCGGCCGATATAAAGGGAACTTTCCCAGTGGCCGCAAAGATCGGGCTACATCCCAGGCCCTTCGTGTACGATCTGTTGTGGTGAGACACAGCTGCTTTGAGACAGCACTTCAAGCCTCCTGTAAAATCTGGGTGCATTTTCATGTATGGCTTAATGTCCCGAATTGCTCGTTCCGCAAGGCTGTTGGCTGCAGGATGGTACAGTGCAGAAAACTTCAGTGAAATACCTCGCTGTCTTGCCCAATGTTCGAGCTTCTTGCTTCTGAAGGCTGGTCCATTGTCGGATTTTATTACCTTGACGTTCTTGAACATTTCTCAGTTGAGCAAAGCTATGACGCTGTTCGCCTCTTCTCTTCCAGCTCGAGTGGCTACCATTCTTGTGCATTCATCAACACCAGGGATGGGCAGAATACATGCAAATATGTATTGAAATACAAATACAAAATACTTCATCAAAAATGTATTTAATTACAAATCTAATTACATTTCTAAAAAAACATTTAATTACAAGATACAAATACAACCAAATGTATTTGGTCTCATCCAAATACTTTTCCAAATACATTCCTCAAAATTTGCGTCAGCGACTTCAGGGCACCAGCAGCGGGTTTCTAGTTATCTTATTTTAATTTTGCATCGCACACTCGGGAGTTAGTGTGCGAGGCTCTAATAACGTAATAGGAAGATAATCACAAAAAAAAAGTAATTAGCTTGGACGTAATAGGTGAAAAAAGTACAGAGCTTCAAGCAGCTTTTTTTGTCGATTACATTTTGGTATAGACCAACAAAGAATCGAGACGACCAAGACCCGCAGCACTAGCTAGAGAATTTTTTATTGTTGCAACTCGCACCAGTTACGGAAATCTGGACTGGAAAATGGTTAGAAAATATCACAGTTGTCACAGGCACTTATTTAGCCAGTCTGCGTGTGAACGTCGATTTCGTCAATATTCTTGTCCTGGACTAGCACCATAATCACAAAGTCACTAAACGCTTGTGCTTGATTGAGAGACACTGCATTCGGCGCAGAACATAGTTTTCTTCCTGCTCTGAACAGCGCCTTTAAAATAAAGCCGGAGGAGAAAAAGAAAGAAAAGCCGCATGGCCGAATAAAGGATGGAGACTATTTCTTACAACAAGATGCATATAAAAACAAGATGTATTTTTGCCCACAAAATTGTGTTTAATTACAATTTTATTTGAAATACCTACGTTTTAGTATTTAAATACACACGTCAAATACATTACCCAATTTGTAATTAAATACAAATGCAAAATACACAAAGTATTTGTAATACGTAATTCAAATACTTGGATTTGAAATACTGCCCATCCCTGATCAACACAAATAAGAAACGCTTTCGTCTGTTTTACTCCTTCGCTCTTCTTTTTCAACTCTGCGAAGTCCAAGTGGACAACCCCAAATGCTTCCTTGGAGTACTCCGGAGTTGTCATTACGTCAGTGGCTTGCTTGAACTTTGCCTTGTGAAGTTGACATTAGTGACAAGACTGAATGTATTTGCTTGTGTCCTGCTTCATGTTTGGCCAGGTGAATCTCTTCGTGTCCACCGGATTCTGGGCTATCATGATACTCTTGTAAAACTGTAGGAATCATTGAAGGAGGTACTTGAAACTTTCCCTCTTCAAAGAATGTATGTTCAGTTCCCTCCCACAGCTTTTCTCGGTTTACAGTTTCCTGACTTCCGCCACTTAGAGGACTAAGAAGGCGTGAAAGAGCATCGGCGTCCGTCAGCAGTAGACCAGGCCGGTGTATAATGTCAAACTGGAACTGATGGAGCTCATTGACCCACCTCGCAAGTCGGCCTTTTGGCTGTGTCATTTTAAGAAGGCGAGTCGGGGCTTGGTGGTCTGTGAACAACTTAAACGGAGCCCCTTCCAGGTACGACCGAAAATAATGGACAGCCTTCAGAACTGCCATTGCCTCTTTTTCTGTGGTCGTGTAATTCAACTCTGATTTGCTGAACGTATAGCTGTGGTAGTCCACAACTCGAAGCTGCTTGTGAGCGGGCTGCTTTGCGTCTCGTCGATAAAGCACGGCTCCTGTCCCATAATGAGATTCGTCCGTGTTTAGTTCGAATTGGAGTGTGAAATCTGGTAAAGATAGGATAGGGTCCGAGGAGATAGCTTGCATCATATCTCGGTACGCTCTCTCACACTCTTCTGTCCAATCAAAGATCACATCCTTCTGCGTGAACCTAGTGAGGCATTTTGTCTTCAGAGCGTAGTTTTTAATAAATGCTCTGAAGTACCCGGCCAGACGGAGAAACACTCGGAGAGAGTGTACGTCATACGGCTTAACCAGTTGGGAAATCCTTGCCACAGACTCTTGTTTTGTGCTTTTTGTAGAGCCGTTAAACACTCTGCCTGCCGAGGAAAACTACCTGGGTCTGGGAGAACTCGCTCTTCCTGAAATTAACCTTCAGTTTTGCAGAGCTAAGTGCTGACAACACTTGTGATAAGTGGTGCCGGTGTTCCTCCTCTGTTTTTGAGTAGACAATGATGTCGTCGATGTACACGTTGCAAAAATTCCTCAGGTACGAATTCAGGACCTGGTTCATCATCTTCTGAAACCACGCAGGAGAATTCTTCCAGCCAAATGGGAGGCGGTTATACTCGTACAGGTCAAAGGGTGTTGTGAACGCTGTGTACATCTTGGTTTCTTCTTGTAAGGGCACCTGCCAAAATCCTTTGCACAGGTCAATCCGCGAAAAGCATCGGCAACCTCCTGTTTCATCTATGATGGCTTCAATTCGTGGCAATGTGAAAGGGATTAGATTCGTCTGCTTCTTCAAAGCACGGTAGTCCGTGCAGAGCCTGAAGGTCCCGTCCTCTTTGGGTGCGATAGTGATAGGTGACGCAGACGGAGACACCGAAGGCCTGATGATGTCTGCATCTAGCATGTTTTTGATGCGGTCCTGCTCTGAGTTCCACAAATTCTTCTCTGAAGCATACTCATAGAAGTCAATCCATCCCTCCGGACTCGATGAATATCCGTCAAACATGTCTGGCTTCACTGTTTCAGATCTAGGTTTCTCCTTTTCTTTCATGGAGGATACAATGGCCTGCACTCTAAAAAAAATCCGTTCTTGAAAGGTTCTTCGCCGCCCCAAGAACTCTTTTTCCTCATGAAGAACTGTTTTCGCTCAAACAGTGTCGCCCCCTGGCGCAGCAGAAAGGCGACCGGGCGATGAAGAACGTTTGCCAGAAAAAAAGTTCTTCATAACGTTTTTTTTTTTTGTTTTTTTGTTTTTTTTTTATAGAAGAAGCGTTTGCGCGCGAAGGAGTGCCGGTGGTGCCGCTGCGCCGCGCCGTTTGCCTGCGTGAAATTCTGTAAAGGCGAAAGTAACGGCGGCCAACAATTCGGGGTTCGCTGTTTGCTGTTTCGACCTGGTTCTGTCGGCGGCATTCAATGGATGGGGTCACGGTGCGAGAACATACAGATGTGTCTAGATGGAAGCTCCAGGACGTGTCAGATTGGTTGACAAAGCAAAACCTTGGAGACTTCGCCCAGAGATTCGAAGGTAAGCAGAATGCTCCGTCCTCTTTGTTTGTGTTGGTTGGCGGCGTCGGTTTCGTCTCGCGTTTTCAGTTTCCAAGTTGAGGGTAACGCCGGTAACGGTGGCTGATCGGGGTCTCGATGGTGCCATCCTTCCCTACTTCCATGTGCACGCGAATATTTTTTTATGAAACTTGTAGTGCAGTGTGGATATTTGGACATGTTTTGTGAGCGAGGAACTGCTTCCGGTTCTTTCGGCGATTGGTGAGATTTGTCGTCGTTTGTGCGATTTCAGCATTAGCGGATACGAGTGTTCAAAGTTTTCGCAGTGCTACCATATCGGGAGTCATCTGAAAAATCATGTCCAGATAGCTCATGATGACCCGGACTTTAATTCTGTTTGCAAGTTGGGTGAGTACTCTCCGTCTGGATGATATTTTATTGCATTTGAGAGCTTCAGGAAGCACATGAAACGTAAACATGTCGAGGGAGGATCTGGTGAACCAGAAAATGGAAGCAGTGTGGGGGTGATGCATGCCACTGCTTTATGATTGTCCCCCTCCCCCCCCCCATCTTCACTCTCTTTATACTATATTTGTGTGCACCATCAGAATAAAAGGGTAGAAAAATGTGGTATAACTTCTGTCATTAACATATATAACATATATGTATGATATAAACTGTATGTGCAATATTTTATCTCCTTTTATGCAGAAGAGGTTGATGGGAAGACGTTACTAAACTTGTCAGTGTGGATGATTGAGCAGTTGCTCCCTGCTATGAAACTGCAAGTCAAACTGCTAAAACTGATTGAACAGCTAAAAGGAGACATAAAAGAAAGGTGGGGCACATTACTCAATTCGAAATTTGCGTTCCATTCGTGAAATTCGAGATGCACTAATTACATTGTTATTTTTCAGCTTGCCGGGACCCTCCAATGTGCCTCGTGCTAGTGACACAGCAGCCTCAGTTTGGTCTACAGAGGTTGTAAGGATCTAGGGCCACAGATATATACTCTCCCATAATTTCCCTCGCTACTGTTACAGAGGCTGTGTGAAAAGAGTGAACCGTTCCTTCAACCACAGCGAAATGAAGCACGAACAAAGTTGGTCGCTTCGTTGGCAGACGACATTCTGAGCATAACTCCGAAAGCAGCAGCATTTGAAGTCCTCACTTATATATCTTGAAATAGAGGCTAACATTTGTTGTTTTTTCTTTCCAGAACGCCAAGTCGGTCTTAGCTAGATGATGTCATGCGTGCCCCCCAAGCGGCATACCCCTTCCTGGCCGACTCCACTGGACGCTGCGTAAGATTTACAAGAACTTGTTTTCATTCTGACAATTGAAATGCTTGTATCGAAGTTCATTATCTGCATTGTAACAGGCTTGCTACTCGTCAGTCTCACTGTAGGATTCACTGCGGCACAGCCTTATTAACAAAATGAAAAAAGAAAGGTTGCTTCTTATACATCTGCCAGAAGTTCAGCAAAACAAGGAAAACTATGGCAAAGGTGGTGGGCGAAAGCGAAAGGAAAAACGCCAACGGAGTGACTGTATTTAAAAATACAAAAGGACCATGGTAAGTTTGTTATAATCTGGTTCTAATACAGTTAAAAGAAATAAAACTAACCTGGAAGCGGGAACTGTTCTGTTATGTAATTGCTGCACCATATGCTTCAAAGTGCTTAGCCTGTTACATTTTGCCAAAATGAGAGGAATCCTTATACAGTTTTCATTTGCCCGTCCAGAGCAATGGGTAGAAGCTTGGGAATGACCTTACCAAATTCGGCTTGCTTGTTTTTAAAAGGCATATTTATTGTTCGCATGCAGATTCTTGTCATGAAGTCTTAAATATACGGCATTGATATTCACAATCAAATGACCAAATCTTTGTTTTATTATAACCTTTAGAACTGTAACAAAACATCACTTTGAGTACTGACAATGTGTCTATTTTTACATTATTGTACTTTAGTGGTACGTACTGTTTGCTTTACTTTTGATTCCGTACCTAAAACCACCATTCACAGAAGTTCATACTATCCATCATCACCCAGACTGTTGTTGCCATGTCTGGTGCTTCTATGTGCAACTAAGCAGATAGTGCTTTGTTTGAGAGAATCAAACTTGTCAAGCAATTGATGTTAACAAAAGGTTGCACAGGAGTGGGGGGGCAAAGTAGATAGTGTTTTAGTTGAGCATGCCAACACATTAACCGTAGGAAAATATTCACAGTGGTAAGAATAAAGACGAAGTTTTTGCTTACATGCCAATACATCTTTTAGCAGCTCCTAAACGTACTTTTGGCTACTCCTAAATGGACTTCTGACTACTGCAACAGGTGCCCCAAAGTGACTTGAACGAATCACATTGCTGTAAATGTAATCTGTAAAAGTCACAGTTGCATGGCTTGTCAGATATATGAAATACTCTCTGGCTGTCTCTCGGTTAAATCTCTTTTGTTGCATTGAACTGCCTTATTATAGCTAAAATATAGAGTGCTTATAACTTGATCTATTTGGACCCGTGCACCCCCAGTTTAAGTTACAATTGTTTACATAACATAATATAAGGCTTGCTGGAGTTCGTCTGGTACACCAACTTTGTTCTTCAAATCTCATATTCTGTACATGGCACTGACTTTTTTTTTCAGGTTCCACATCATGACGTAGAAGGTACCGACAACTGCGCAGACCACGTAGTGATTATGGCTGCTGATTGCTCCAAGGCTGCAACAGATGTGAAGCTCTTACTTCAAATAATGGCACAGACGTAACAGGCAAGGAGGGTAGACATCGCTGGCAAAACCACCACTGATGTTATTTAGCTGTACCCGGCCCTCTGCATTCTCGAAATGGTAATTTTAACACCTTTTCCACTAAACTTTCAAAGCAATAGACAGCCTGAATGGTGGATCAGTTTTGTCTGGTTTTGAGTTACTTCAAACCTAAAAAGGGTATACTAAGAGACTTAGGCACTGTCTAAATTCAGCTAACAGCCTGGTTTGCAGCTGCCTACCTGCAGTGCCGTTGTGCTCTTTGTCTGGGTTTAACACCTGTTTGTGCCATGCGCCCTCGCAGTGTGTGGTTGGAGAGGGGCATCATGAGAAGGAAGGGGCCAGACTTCTTGTTTTGCCGCAATTCCCTTTTTCCTGCTTCCACACCTGAGTGGTTGCCTCGTCCATCTCGTCTCCAAGATAGCATTTTTATCCATAAAGTATACCTCAACAAGAAAGGGTTTTGAAGTTTTTCCAAGTCAGTTTTTGTTTTCTTTTGTTAGTGGTCAAATAATAGATCTGAGCTCGCTAACGTGCCATATATGAAATCAGACATCTAGAACGTTGTCTCCATTTTCTCAAGGCCAAAATTTCAGTGTCTCATTTCAGTGTTCCACTAGGCCGTGTTATATTTGATCTATATTTTAGACAGAGAAGCATTCTACTCATGTGCTAATTTTCAATCTAGTCATGTTCAATAAACGTCAGTATGTTTTTTTTTTGTGAACCGCGGTATCTTGTCTTCATTTCACCATTGACAGGTTGGACATTGCAGAGCATCTCTTTTGTTTCTTTTACCCTTATTCCCTATACCTCATACTTGGTCTTGACAAGAGTATCAACGATGAATGTGTACTTGAATACCCATCCAAGCCAGTGGTTCTGCAGTAGATGTAGTAGTCGTTCAAACCCTGTTTTGCACGTCTGTTGACGTTTGCAAAACGTCTAGGTGATGTATAATGCCTTTTTGAACAGTTCGAGACAGTCAATAAAGAGCGGTTTACAAAAGAGCTACTGTACACCAAAAATTGCTGCCCAAGTCGCTTTTTGCGAATAAGTTATTCAAGTTAACTCGAAAGTGGTCTTTGCAACAAACCTTTCATTGAAAAGGTTCATAATAGAAAGCTCTCTCGGTGAAAAGTAACCTAAAAGTTAGGGGTGAGAAAGTAGTGGTTGAAATGAAATCCTTTGTAGTTTTTTTTAGTTCTCTCTCGGATGGAACGGTTTTTCATCAGATACCTTTGCATGCTTCTTATAAGCTCTTTCAATTGACCAGTAAATCATGAAAAACCTTTATTGAGTTTTTTTAGGGTCTAAGGAAATAACAGTTCTAAATAACCTCTCAAGGGAACTTTACTGTTGGGGTGTGCGAATACCCCTCGGTTCAAATAGCGCAGCGATATTTCTAGATTCAAGAAGTCCACTGTACAGAATGACTTTCATTGCAGTGTTGAACCTAGAAATATCGCTCTTCTTTTTGAACCGAGGGGGTATTCGCACACCCAACATAAAAGTTCCCTTGAAAGGTTATTAAAACTTATTTCCTTCGACCCTAAAATAACTCATAAAGGTTTTTCATATTATTAACTGGTTAATTAAAAAAGAGCTTATAAGAACCTTCCAAAGGTACTTGATGAAAAATCTCTTTATCCGAGAGAGAACTAAAAAGAACTGTTTCAGCGACAGAAGGGCTGGAAAGAACTTTTTAAACGTTCCGCACGAAGAACTGTTCTATTGAAAAGAGACCTTAAAAGAACTGTTAAACGGTTTTTCACCAAGAACTGTTTTAGCGATAGAAGGGCTGGAAAGAACTTTTTACAAGTTCCTCACGAAGAACTGTTTCATTTAAAAGGGAACTTAAAAGAACTCATTAAAGGTTCTTCATGAAGAACTTTTTTATAAAGTGCTTAAAAGAACCTTTTAGGGTGCAAAATATGGACAAGCCGAAGAACTCCAAAAAGTTCTTTTTCGAACTGATTTTTTTTAGTGTGTGCATCAACTCATTTTGCTGGGTTATCTGCTGTTGCTGTAGCTGCAGGGCTTGCAGCATCATTGCCGTGCTCGAGGTAGATACCGAAGTCTCTTCCGATAATCTCTGACATGGCTGTAGTACCATTTCTTCGAAAACTGACAGTTGCAGGTTTACCTTGACGAATCTGGAGCTGAGAAGTTCCGTGGTTGACTTTTTTGCCCTCTGTGTGACCAGCTCAACCAACTCTGGTGTACTGATATGTCGAGGAAGATCTGTCGCGGCATCATCTTGAACACTGTAACTCAAAAATACAATTTCTTTAGTAGAGCTTGGATCTACGTTGAAGGTTACCCACATTTTGCTGATCCTGTCGGCTGCGCCAAATTTGTAGGGGTCTACAAATTAATGCCACACTGGAGAAGCTTATCAGACCCGTTTATTCTATCTTACTTCTTCTTTCTTCTCCCCTCAGTTCTGATCGTTGTCGTCTTCTTTCGTCCCCAGGCTCACTTCAAGAAGCAGGGGCTGTTCACCAAGTTATAATGCTCACCTTATAAAGTAATGTTATACAACATTACTTTACATCATGTCCTGCCACCAAACAAATATATTACAACTTTAGACATAAACACTTTTGGTACAAATAAAAAACAACTTATTCGATCTATTGAAAAAACAGATATAATTGCTAAAATGTTCCAGGACGTGAAATGGAATAACTACTATAAAGATGATAAAACTACAATGCTCTCCTGCCTGGACGGGCGGATGGGGCGCACGGTGGAAGCGCCAGCAGATATGGGAAGGGATAACGGAAGAAGAACCAGGAAAAAAAGATACTTTTTTGTAGTTTGTTTTTTAAATCAAAATAACAAATAAAACACAAAGAAACGACACTCAAAAAGGTGTATCAATGGTAGAAACAAATGAAAAACAAAGGTCGATAGTGAACACGAAAGTTCTAGATGACAAACTACATTGCAATATGAATACTAATGTTTCTTGAACTCTGCTCAAACGACCCAATCAAACCACACTACCGATTCTAACACCTGCGGTCCAACAAATTCACTAACACGCATGGAATACCAAACATAATAATGGTTCACCTAAACCTGCATCCGTGGCTTCCACGATTTCTAAATACAATGCATGTAAAGGAGGACCCGAGCAATCCTAGAAAAGCAAGGATAACCTCCACAGTCCTGGGCTTCTATTAGCGAATTAGGTCAGACAAACCGTCTTTTTATTTTAATACGAAAGCGTTAACTGGTCCCATGGAGCTAGCTGACGTCATCAGTTTGAAGCGCGAAAACGGCACTTAGTTTCCCCGATCCCAAAGGAGCGAAGTAAAGCTGATGGATTTCGCCTTCCGTTCCATTGGACGCGTTCAGTAGCGGCTCCCTCAGCTCCGAACGGAGTCACTCGAGTCGGAGTCATCGGAGCCCCGACTGAACGGCAAAAAAAACAAAAAAACGGCGGCTTACAAAACCTGCTTCTACGCAATTTCCGCTTCCTCCCCTGTGCCAGACGGCCTCCGAATAAACTGGAAGCAGACGATGGCGAGCACGATCGCTTTTATTTGACGCCGGTATTGAAGAAGTCTTGACAAGTTCGTTGAAGAAAAAGCGGGTGACTGTACACATCATCGCTGCCGTTCGAAGTGATGCAACGTGATCGAGCCCTTCACTTGGTGGTCCAAAGGCAGCTACTGTACTGTTATAAAGACCGACAAAAGACGTCGTCATTTCACGCAAAATATAGAGCTCGGCGAATCTACGCCGCCGGTTGCGATACTTTTATACGGCCATACGTTTGTCCTGCCCTTCGTAACGAACTTCCTATAAAAGATACTCGTATACACACGGGAAGTTCGGCCGCGCTCGGCGATCAAGGTTTTGTCGGCCGAAGCGAGCGATTTTTTTAGATTTGGGATTGGCATTTGGCAGTATGCAACGGCAAAACAAAATGCCAGAATTGCCTTTGATAAAATAGTGCGAAATAACCGCTACAACGTATTCAGAAGAAAAAATATTTTAATTAAATAAATAGATAAATAAAATTTATCTAAGTTTTAATAAACTTTTATTTGATTTAAATCGGAAATATGTAATTTAAATTGTTATACCTTAATCAGTTGGGGAAGTTCCGTCGTTGGCGGAACTTCCCTAACTCTGCTGGGACGAAACTGGTCACAAGCTCTGGGTCTACCTCTTGCTGACGTCGTAAATCTACATAATACATCAACAGAGGGTCTTTTCAGCGAATTTCCAGGGGTGTTTTCTGGTGGGCCGGGTCTGCTGAAGAACGTGGAAGCCATGATTTGCTTGCCAGATGGATCAAGACCCCGGTTCTTCAAGCCACGACCAGTCCCCTTTTCATTGCAAGATCTGGTCACTCAAGAGCTTAAACGGCTAGAACGGGAAGGAATTTTGAAGCAAGTCAGGACTTCTGACTGGGCAGCCCCGATTGTCCCGGTACTAAAAAGAGATGGTCGAGTGCGAATCTGTGGAGACTTTAAGGTCACCATAAACGCAGCAGCCCAGGTGGAAACGTACCCGATACCGAGAGTCGAAGAGCTCTGGACGAAGCTCTCCGGAGGCATCAAGTTCTCTAAGTTGGACCTCAAAGATGCTTACCAGCAGGTGGTACTCTCTCCGGCCTCAAGGAAGTACGTCACTATCAATACCCACAAAGGATTATTTGAGTACACAAGGCTGCCTTTTGGTGTTTCATCAGCGCCAGCAATTTTCCAGCGAGAAATGCAAAACCTGCTTTGTGACCTCAGGCACGTTGTCGTCTGCTTTGATGACATCTTAGTAACTGGAGTGGATGACTCGGACCACATGAGAAATCTCGAAAAAGTACTTCAGCGGCTAACAAATCCAGGATTGAAGCTGAAGTTTGAAAAGTGCGACCGCACAGGTCTTCACCCTTCGCCAAGTAAAGTGGAAGCAATTGTAAAGGCACCAACTCCAAAAGACACAAAGCAACTACTAAGTTTTTTGGGCCTGCTTAATTTTTACAGAAGATTTCTACCCAATTTGTCAAGTGTCCTGGAGCCGTTACATCGGCTGCTGGGAAAAGGATCACGCTGGGAGTGGTCAGGAGAGCAAGAATGCGCGTTCGAGCGAAGCAAAGAGCTGGTAACTTCTGCTGGTGTCCTTGCACATTACGACCCCACGAAGCACCTTGTGCTAAGCTGCGACGCTTCACCCTACGGAATGGGAGCTGTACTGGCGCACAGGAGTTCCATGGGCGAGGAGAAGCCTATTGCGTTCGCATCACGTCGGCTCATGGCAGCAGAACAGAACTACAGCCACCTGGACAAAGAGGCTCTTGCACTCATGTTTGGAATAACAAAATTTCACCAATATCTCTGGGGTCGACCTTTTGAGGCAGTCACTGACCACAAGCCCCTGCTGGGACTATTAGGCGCTGACAAAGGCATTCCCCCACAGTCTTCACCAAGAATCCAAAGGTGGGCCTTGAAACTAGCTAGCTACAGCTACGCCTTGGTCTATCGTCTTGAAAAAACTTTTGGTCGTGCTGATGCGCTGAGTCGCCTACCACTGATAACTAACAAATTCACAGTGCCAAAGCCCGCAGATGTTTTCATGTTGGAACGTGACTACAAAATTCTCTCCCCAGAAGCTATTTCGACAGCTACGGGACGAGATCCGGTGTTGTCGAAAATACGTGAGGTGCTATGGGCCGGTTCAACTTTTCCCGCTACACCAGAGTGGCAACCCCACGCTACAAAAACGCAAGAGCTCAGCGTGCAAGACAATTGCGTGCTATGGGGTACGAGAGTAGTAGTTCCGAAAATCCTAAGAGGAAGTGTGCTGGATCTCCTGCATGAGGGACACCCAGGAATCCCCAAAATGAAGACGGTGGCAAGAAGTCACGTTTGGTGGTATGGCATGGACGAAGACATTAAGGTCAAGGTCAACAGCTGTTCTGTGTGTCAGGAACACCAGTGAGCACCACAACCAGTGGCAACGACACCTTGGCTCTTTCCCGAAAAAGCTTGGTCACGTCTTCATATAGATTTCGGGGACCATTTCAAGGACGATATTTCTTAATCCTCGGAGATGCTTATTCCAAGTGGCTCAAGGTGATGGTCGTTCCCTCACCTTCGGCGGAGGCAACGGTGAATTGTCTTCGATCAATATTTGCCACGCACGGATTGCCTGACCTGATCGCGAGTGACAAAGGACCAGCCAAGTTCAGTATTTCAGGAATTCCTGAAGAGGAACAGAATTCGTGGTATGAGGATTCCCCCCTATCACCCGGCATCTAATGGGGCTGCGGAAAGAGCAGTTCAAACAGTCAAGAACAAACTCAAGAAAGCTTCTTCGGGAGATTTTCAGACAAAGATTTCACGAGCCTTTCTGCAGTATTGCACAACACCTCACGAGATCACTGGACTAACACCTGCGGAGGGCCTAATGGGACGGAAACCTAAAGCTGCAATGGACTTGCTGCATCCTGATTTCCGTTCTAAGGTCGTACTAAAACAACTGAAACAGAAGCAACGTTGTGATCGTGGAGCTAGACGACAGCTACTGCTGCAACCGGGTGACAGCGTTTGGGCAAAGAACTTCCGACCAGGGCCTGACTGGATCCCTGCGTCCGTAGCGCACCCCGCAAGCGCATCATCATCACAGGTTGTTCCCCCGCAGGGGGCGCCTACACCTTCGGTGTTAGGTGCTTGGTGAGTAGCGCCACCACGGACCCCAGCCACGCGGGCCACCATACCCGCACGCAGGGGGCACCTGCCTTGGTAGGTGCTTGGTGAGTGGCGCCACCGCGAACCCCGAGCCATGTGGGTTTACCCACCCACGCCTGGCTGTGCGTGGCTTAACCCGTGTCCGGGGAAAGGGGGACCCTGGTGGTTGAGCTGAGCCCGGGGTATGTTTGGACCCTTCGGGGCCCCCCGGGCGAGGCAATACACCGCTTCGACCTCTGCTTCTCGTAGACGGGTGTCCTGTCTTGGCCCGACCAGGATGATTCAGTCAGTCGCCTCTTCTACCCTCTTCTTCCTGCTTTCACTTTTTCTCCCACCTCTTTCTCTTTTCTTCTCCACTCTCTTCCTTCCTTTTTCATCTCCTTAGGCGGCAAGGGCCAACCTTGAGTGGAAACAGGTCCTGTCCCTGCAACCACACTAGGGTATAGTGCCCGGGCAGCACTGGTAGCGTAATTGTGTCAGCCAAGCCCATCTTGCTATGGCACATTACCTACCCCCTTTTTGGGCTCCGTGGTGGGCGGTGCACACGGGCACTGAACTTTCCTTCCCATGTTATGGGTTCTCGTTCTAAAACATTTCTCGATCGGCCCCTGAAAAGGGTCCGCACCGAAGTTCCAACCACAATCAACACGCCATCTACCCCTGCTAGGTTCCCAAAGTTTTTGGTCCTGCATTCTGAAACTGAAAAACAACTATCAAAGTTTTCTCCCTTTCTTGTAGCTAAGGTACTTGAGTCAACCGTTGGAAAGAAATTCAAGGCCAAGAAAATGCCTTCTGGCGACCTGCTTGTTGAAATCGAATCAAGCCAGCAGAGTGCTGCACTTCTTGCTTTAAATGTCATATCTGACCAGGAAATCACAGTTACGCCTCACCGCACCCTAAATACCATCCAGGGGGTTATTTCTGAGGATGACCTCCTTGACTCCTCAGACAGTGAAATAGTAGAGGGACTGTCCGACCAAGGCGTTGTAGCTGCAAGGCGTATCTCCTTGCGCCGCGATGGCCAAGAGCGGAAAACGAAGCACATCGTTCTTACATTTGAATCTACTACATTGCCAGAGGCCGTGAAGGCTGGGTACCTTCACTGTAGAGTGCGACCCTATGTGCCGAATCCTCGCAGGTGTTTTAACTGTCAGAGATTTGGTCATGGATCCCAGAACTGCCGAGGCAAAGCCACTTGTGCTAAGTGCGGTCAGGCTGACCATCAAACATATACATGTTCTAACGACCCCAACTGTGTCAACTGCAGCAATCCCCATCCCGCATATTCCCGCTCTTGTAAGACATGGAAGGACGAAAAAGCCATTCTTACCTTGAAAGTAAAGGAAAACCTCTCGTATCCAGAGGCACGCCGTCGCTTTGCGTTCTTGCAAAAAGGCGGCTTCGCGGAGGTGGTGCAGCGGGGGCCTGCACCACTGAAAGTGGCAGTGGCAACCCAGACGTCTTTTCCAGACAATGGGAAGCCACTGCAGTCCCCCACGCCCAAGCTGAAGATTCAGCTCCCTGGGCATGCACTCTCAGCAGGTCGGTCTTCCGGCCACTCCAGCCAGAGTGCTAGCTGCCCTGCATCTTCAGGGCAGCAGCCTCAACATTCTGGTGGAGAGTGTGCACAGGCCGCTCCACCTTCCCAGGATGGGCCGGCAGCTGCAGCTGTCGTGCCCGTTCGCACTCCGCGGTCCCCTTCCAAGGAACGGAGTCGACGCTCTCGCCCGCACTCGTCGGAGAGAGCGTCGTCTTCCAAGGAGCGGCATGGCTCTTGTGTCGCTCCTACAGTGACAAAGGGGCAGGAACGGGTGGATTCGGGCAGTGCTTTGCCCAACACACCTGCTGCCTCTTCTGCTGGGTCAGGTCGTGGCCGGGGCCTGCAACCCCGTGCCCCAGGCGTACCCAAAGCCCCACCCAAAGCCCCGTCCCAAGAGGCGGAGGCAATGGATGATTGCTGTGAGGTGTCTGCGCCTGCGTCTGATCAGGACGACATGGACTGGCAGGTAGCTAAATCTAAGCATAAGGGCAAAAAACCAGTAACCCCTCCAAAGTGACATTGTACATTCCTTTTGCCCTGCGCGGCATAGTCAAGGTTTTATTTTTACTTGGTCTTTACTATTTTTACTGATTTACTAAGTTGTTTAACTTTGTTTTCAAATAATGGTTAAATTTACTTTTATGCAGTGGAACTGCCGCGGTCTTTTACGAAATATTGATGACATTAATTTTTTTATGGACGAATTACGTCCTATTGCTCTCTCTTTACAAGAGACGCATCTTAATGATCATAATTCAGTGTTACGTCGCCATCAGTTTTTTAGAAAGGATCGCCCTGCATCAAATGCATCAGGTGGAGTAGCTGTGGCTGTTCAAAGTGGAGTCGCATGCTCGCAGGTTCCTCTTTCCACACCTCTTGAAGCAGTGGCTGTGCGCCTTCTTTTGGACCGCCTCATCACTGTTGTCTCCATTTATATTCCACCAAACACCCCGCTGCATCTTCATGATCTCCAAAGACTTGTCGCACAGCTTCCTCATCCCTTTTTACTTTTAGGGGATTTTAACGCTCACCACCCCTTGTGGGGTAGTGCCCGTCAAGACTCACGTGGTGGGGTCCTTGAGCGGTTTTTATTAACATCTGGGCTCTGCCTTATGAATAAGAGAGAACCAACCTTTTTCAGTGCAGCTCACAATTCATTTACATCTATCGATCTTGCTATCTCATCACCTTCATTGTTTTCTTTATTTACATGGAAAGTATTAGATAATCCTTTTGGAAGTGACCACTTTCCAGTCATTCTGGAGAGTCTGGTTTCTGTTCCAAGCCTAATGAAACGTACCCCTCGTTGGAAACTTGACAAGGCAGACTGGGGTCTATTCAACCTAAATGCAGAGCTTAAGCCTTGCATGTTCTTGTCCTTAACACACGATGAAGCCACCACATACATTACAGAACAGATCACTAATGCTGCTTTTCGCTCCATCCCTCAAACCTCCTCTAACATCCCCAAAAAGTGTAAACCGTGGTGGAATGAAGATTGTTCTAATACTAAGAAAAAACAGGACAAGGCATGGGGTATATTTCGCAGATATCCGACATTCATGAATTTACTAGAGTTTCAGCGAAATAGGGCCCAAGCTCGTTGGACCAGGAAGCAGGCCAAGAGGAAGTCCTGGAGAGGCTATCTGTCCTCTATCAGCTGCTACGTCCCAGCAAAGGAAGTGTGGGACCGACTGCACAAGGTCGAAGGCAAATACCGCTGCTTTACAGTCCCTCTATTTCCCTCTGTAAGCTCGCTACATGACCAGGCAAACGTGTTGGGCGCACATTTCGCAGCCGTTTCAAACTCCTCTCACTACTCTCCAGCGTTTCTGAAGTTTAAAGCAGATGCAGAAAGAATGAAAGTCAGCTTGGCAGGAGGTGCGCCTGCACCATATAATCAGCCATTTACAATGGTTGAGCTTCAAATGGCTCTCGAAATCCGGAAGTGTTCATCGCCCGGTCCTGATCGGATACATTATGAGATGATCCGGCATTTATCGGAGGAGTCACTCACAGCCCTCCTGACATATTTCAATAAACTATGGAACGATGCACACTTCCCCGCCGATTGGAAGCAGGCAGAAGTAATTCCGCTGCTGAAGCCTGGAAAAGATCCTTCACTTCCTACAAGTTACAGGCCGATTGCACTGACTAGTTGCTTAGGGAAAACGTTTGAAAGGATGATTAATAAGCGTCTTGTTTATTTCCTGGAGCAACACAATGTTTTGGATGTAAATCAATGTGGGTGCCGATCAGGACGTTCCACCATAGACCATCTAGTCCGGCTGGAGACTGTTGTACGTGAGGCGTTTGTGAATAGGCAGCATTGCGTATCTGTCTTTTTTGATTTAGAAAAGGCTTACGATACCACTTGGAGACATGGCATCCTGCGTGACTTGTTCATGTATGGAGTACGCGGCAGATTACTTCATTGTATAAAAAACTATCTTAGTGGACGTTTCTTCCGTGTACGGCTAGGCACGACAGTATCCAACAGCTTTCTCCAGGAGAATGGTGTTCCTCAGGGTGGAGTGCTGAGTGTCACCCTCTTCGCCATAAAAATTAACTCTCTTTGTCGTGTCATGCCTTCCTCAGTATCATATTCATTATACGTAGATGACATTCAAATTTCTGTGGCATCATGTAATATGTCTAGTTGTGAAAGGCAACTACAACTAGCCATAAATAAAATGACTAAATGGGCTAACGAGAATGGCTTTAAGTTCACTCCAGAAAAAACTATTTGTGTCCCCTTTTCTTTGCGGCGGGGGCTAAGGTTGGAACCCACTCTCATATTAAATGGAAATGCCATCGAAGTTAGAACTGAGCATAGGTTTCTGGGGGTGATATTTGACAGTAAGCTTAGTTTTGTCTCCCATCTCAAATGGCTAAAGCAGAAATGTATGCAGACATTGAACATTCTTAAAGTCCTCTCACACAAGTCTTGGGGTTCTGATAGGAGGTGTCTACTTCGTTTGTATTTCCTTCTAGTACGGTCGCGCCTTGATTATGGGTCTGTTGTGTTCGCGTCTGCTCGACCGTCTACCTTAAGAATGCTTGACCCTGTGCATCACCTTGGTTTGCGTCTTGCAACTGGTGCTTTTAGAACATCTCCTGTTTTAAGCTTGTATGCTGGCTCCAATGAAATGTCACTCGAAAAAAGGCGGCAGTATCTAAGTCTAGTTTATGCCTACAAGGTGTTATCAGAACCCAGCCATCCAGCCCACAGTAGTATTCGAGACTCTAAGTTTTATCGTACTTTCGAGCATAAACCAACTGTTGTTCGACCCCTGAGCCTTCGTTTTGAGAGCCTCCGTCTCTCTTAACCTGCCACGCGAAGGTGTTCATTTCCTAGAAAGTGCATATCATACTGCCTCATGGAATATCAAACCTATAGCTTGCAATTTGTATTTCACAAAATTTAATAAGCATAATGTTTCTCCACTCATTCTACAACAAGAATTCTTAGCTCTGCAAGAAAAATACAGACATTACTGCCAATTTTACACTGACGGTGCCAAGACCTCAATGTATGTCGGCTCCGCTGTTTATTCAAATTCGTTTACCCATGTTACTCGACTTCACAATGTTGCCAGCATTTTTACTGCCGAACTATATGGTATTCTGGCAGCACTTGACTACATAATCAGGGACAAAGTGATGAAAGCCATTATATTTGTGGACTCTCAAAGTGTTCTTAGTGCAGTATGTTCTGCTGCACCAACTACAAATAGGTTGACTCAACTCGTACGGGCCAGAGCTCAACAGGGACTCGCTGGTGGGAGGGACATCAAGTTTTGCTGGGTCCCGAGTCATGTGGGTATTGCAGGCAACGAGGCTGCAGACAGACTAGCTGCCTCTTCACAGAACCTTTTACCATCGAATGTCCGCGTACCTTACCAAGACCTTAAAACGTCCGTAAAATTTTCACTCTCACAGCTATGGCAATCTGAATGGAAGTTAGCCAATAATAATAAGCTTCATGCCATCAAACCAAAACTTGGTGCATGGGAAACCTCATACAATAAAAATCGTTTTCATGAAGTTCTCCTGTGCCGGTTGAGAATCGGCCACTCGTTCTTGACCCATCAATATCTGCTTATAGGTGAGGAACCACCAATATGCGAGCACTGTGGAGAAACTTTATCTGTTATGCACTTTCTGTTTCTCTGCCGTGGCCTTCTACAACAATACAAGACCTATTTCCCTGAGTTTTTTAAGTACAACATCCCATTTCACCCTGTCTTGGTTCTAGGGGAACAGCCTCTCGTATCAATTGAACGTCTTTTAGCTTTTCTCAAAACTACAGGTATCTTACACAAACTATAGTCAAGTTCTAGTGTGGTCAGAGCACTTTTACCAATGTTTTTTAACTTACCTAGTTTGGCGCAGTATGGCCGTCGGAGCTCTTGCGCCATAAAACCCGCAAACAACAACAACAAATCACAGGTTGTTCTAGATGACGGAACATGTTGGCATAGCCACGGTGACCACCTGCGACAGAGAGTATGTCCCGCTTCGGAACAAGAGACATCTCAGCCAGTTGCCAGAATTGCCATTAGTGGACGTTACATTACCCGGATCTTCTGCGCCGACATCCCCGAGAAATCCAACAGCGTCGTCTGTACCTCCGGTGCCACCGCCTGTACCTGCGGTGCCAGCATCCCCGCAACGTTCCGCGCCCGAACTTCAAGCTCCATTGGCCAGGCCTAGCCAAAGGGAAGCTTCCCTTATCGGATCGACCAGTTCTAACGTTGAAGCGAGCTCAAAAGTGAGAAGATTCACGAGAGTCAAGAAGCCAAGGGCTGCATTTACATGGATGCCACCGTAGCGCATCGAGTCGAGATTTCACGATTTTGATTGGTAGCAGTTGGGTAGAAGAGGAAGAAGTAAGCAGGCAGGCTGCATGTGATTGGTCCCTGCTCGATTCGATGCGCTACGGTCGCATTCATGTAAACGTAGCCAGTGTCGCGCTATGAGCCATAGCGAACCAGGGGTAAAGGTGTGTTATGTATCGAGGTGCGGAGCACGGTGAGAATAAAGACGACGACGACGGCGCTCGGGCAGTCCGGGCCGAGGCTGATAGCCAGCCCTACATCACTTCGCGTTCGGTCTCTTAATTATGATATTTATTACAAATATCACATATTGTACTTTCGTTTTTTGGATTTCGTTAAATTCATGATAGAACTTGACAGTATGGGGCAATGAAGTACTACGTTCTTGTGTTTTTAATAAATAATAATAAATTATTTCATATGCGGGAAGACGCTGAGATAGCTAAAGAAAAACACTTGGGTTGTCAGACATTTTTTGTTAGCCAGACAAATAAAAATGCGACAATTAGACACATGAATATTTGACAAGTGTTAATATAAAACTAAAATCCGCACGCGCTGATATGACCACATTCGCATACAAATATCATGGTATTATAAATTATTTACATTGACTTGAAATTATAATGGCTCAGATCGAAATATGTAAGAACTGAATCGGGGCTCCCGAATCAATGGTGACAATATTCACAGGCGCGAGGTAAGTCTCCAAAATGCTTATGAAAATAATACCCGAAGTAAAATTAACAGGAAATGAACTTGAAAACAATACAAATATACAAATATGCGACAGTACTGGAAGAGGGACGTCAAAAGCTGGCAAAAGATAGAAAATAACTTCACAGACAATTAAAATTCCCATCCTCGGCTAAAAGCTGTAGCTCAATTTTTTTTTCATTATCTTGGCGTGTTTACGCTATTGTTTCCTGCTCGTACCGCAGATTGCGCTGCACGGCGCCGTTGAGGTAGACAACAAAGAGGAACTGTCTCTCAGCCTGCGGTGTAAGCAACAAAACAACGAGCAATGCGACGATACTTATGTGTTGTGTGTGTGTGAGTACGTGTCTGCGTGCGAGTGTTTCACCGAGAGCTAGGCCGCTTGTGCGGGCACTGACGCTTTCAGAGAGGTTCCGTCGAGCCGCGAAGTTTCTCAACAGTAATTGTAATTGTGCCTGATTTTTTGCAATCACTGATGCTAGAAGGTAATTAAATTACAATTACAATTCCTTTTAGCCGAAAGTAACTAATCACATTTACAAATTACCAATAAAAGTAATTAAATTACAGTAACTCAATTACTGTAATTGAATTACTACCCAAGTATGGCACTCTAGAGCTGAACGATCTTTTACTGGTAAAAAAAACAAACAAAAAAACTCGCAGAGCACAGGAAGTTTCTTGAGAGGGACATTACGAGGGACGTTGTAGCGTTCTCTGTTGTCGTAGATCTTTTTTACTAGGTACGTCATGAGAAGCTGTTTGTTGCTGTACGTGAGAGCATCGAGCAAAAATGGTATTGTCGTTTTCCAAAACGCTTGTGGTGTATGGTTGGATGGTCTTATGGAACTTCTGATGTTTTACCGGCAATCCACTTTCATTCATTTTTAGGGCGGTTATTATGTTCAAAAAGGTATTTGTATAGGATCTTGTGTCGCCCCTGTCCTTGGGGACATTTTCTTAGCCAAGTTCGACCGAAATGTTCAGATTGGGTTCGAAGGGAAACAAGTGTGTAAGGTTGTCAGGAACGTGGACGACCATCTGGTGCTATGGCAACATCCTGGCAATCTTTTGATGCGCAAGGTTGTTGAGAGTGTGTTAAGGTGCAACCCCACCGTGCATGACGTTTTGGTGCTTTTCCGACGGCTTATAACTTTCTTTCTATGCATCTTACAATTATAAAGTTAGTGTCAAATGAAAGAGCAGTTTCTCAACAATGCTTTAATGTCTTGATATTACGATCATTTTAGTTATTAGTTAATTATTTGGCTTTTAATAGACCACAGTCTCTAATATTGAAAAAAATTATTTCTCGAGTTACAACGTCCCATCGTCCACGATATTTTACGCGGGCGTTCGGTTAGATGTAATAAAATAAAGAAGTAAGCAACGAACTGTACAGATAATGTATATTTTAAAATAAAAAATAAAGTTTAAAATTGTAATATTTTATGGCGCTGTAAAAACGGAATCACGTCAACTAATCAAAATAACGAGATATTAAAATATGAAGCATCCTTCGATATGACATTTTCCAGAACTTCCATATCGATATATTACACGTTGAGAATGTTATAAGACCTCAAACTTTTCCCATTCAGTTACGGCGAATTGTAGTTTCTTAATATAAAATACAGATGGCGACACGTGTTCAAGAACAGCTTGATGTGCATTTTCCGTCGTGTGCCGCTTGGAACGCCACGTGAAAGACAGAAAAAGCGCCAGATGTCAGGGTGTCAGATGCCTGGATGCCCGCAGTGAGCGAGCCAGAAATGTGAGAACATTAAGCGCGAGGCTGCGGGTGCACCACAGCTACTTTCGCGCGCGTTCTACTGTGCGTCGGTACACATGTCCGACGCGATCCAAATGAAATGGGCGCCATGAAATGCATTCTGTCATCTCAGATTCCGCCCCGTATCCGAAAACATTTTGCTGTTTTTATCACTTGCATAAATCATTTACGATATCAAACTATGCTTGTCGGAATGGTTCGACTATATTTTGTTTCAAAAACCACCTCGGTGGCTCTTAAGTGGCAATGACATTAAAACGTCTCAGCTCCTCTCAGCCAACGCACTGGCCTATGAATCTATATTTGTCGGGTTTAAATATCGGCCGAGGTGCCCGCAATCCGACGGAGGCCATTCTGTGATTTCGGTTGCACGTGAAAAGATCTACGGTTAGTTAAAATAAACCCGCAATAACTTTTTTTTTATTTGGGCGTGTTAAGTGCTTTTTGTTGGTTTGGCTTGTGAAACCCTAAGACCTGAATATTTGCTTTGCTTTACCTTAGTTCGGAGCGCAACCAACACTACGGGCTGATGAAGCCACTGAAGCAGCGCCAAGAGCACGAAGTTAAGCTGTTCGTTCTCTTTCTGTGCCTATGCGGTCGGGCTAAACTAGACCCACTAAATAAGCTACGCTTCATACAGATATGGATGCTTAAAATGATGGTTGTCAGTTATCTGAAGCTTTATCTGAAATCACAGGAAACGCTTTTCTGTCCTACACAAATGTTTAAACAGTTGGCGACAAAGCAAAGCAATATTACGTGATCTTCCTGACACCGAAACTATTGCTGAGGAAGTCGCACTTTTGAATCATGACGACCGGCAGTTGCATTTGATTTGTTACTAACCACCACCATGGCGGCGCCCAAAACAATATCGGGGGAAAAATTGCCGATACTCTAAGTGTAGTTTATTTGGTCTAGCTCACAGGATAAATCAAGTGCGTTGGGGGATCGTTGGCCGAGTGTGTTGTGGCACCGCAGATCAGAGCACGTGGAGAAATGCTCGAGTGCGAGCTCCGTTCAAAGCACGGAGCTTCCGCTGCACAGCGTGCAGGGACAAAATCCCCTCGATGTATTTGCGTTGGTCTTTCAAATGACCTCGAAGGTGCCAGTGCACGAGGCCCGTGTCTCGACCGGCCCTTGGACACAAATGGCGACGCAGCACTAATACATTCGAGTTGCCCGTGTGGCACGCGTGCCACACGGGCAACTCGAATGTCATTTACAACGAATGACATTCATGCGATCAACGAATCGGCTCGCGATCTGTCGCGCGTGGAACGCTCCACGCACGGAGTGTCGCGCTCTGATTGTCCGATCCTTCAAATGTCATTCGTTGTAAATGGAATTCGAGTTGCCCGTGGTGGCATGTCCACCGTGGGCACGGGTATATAATGACTGGCCCACTGATCTCAATGACAATTGCTGGATCGCGCTTGCCGCTCCCGCAAGTGAAGCCACCGGACGCAACCCCGCTGGGATACGATTTCCCGTTTTGCTAGCCTTTTGCTGCGGTTTTCCAGCGTGCTGTAGACACGTTTTCTACTCGTTCGTCGTCATTCGCCGAGGAAGTTTTTTGAGACTCTGTGTATTGTTGAGACTTGCCGTTGTGAACACGTGGAAAATTTTACGAAAGTGCAGTGTCGCAGGAAAAAGGCACAACACGTCGAAAGGAAGGGCTGGCGGCGTGTTCAAAGCTTCCTTGGCACGCCGAAGTGCCGTGTCTCTGTGCCTTCGCGCGCTTGGATACCGACCAAGAACCGACGCCGTGTGAATGTGTTTAGCGAGTGCAATGTGCGTGAAGCCGTATCAAAAGGTACAACTCGTCGAAAATGTGTCGCCGGTGTCGCGGCGTGATCAAAGGTTCATTGGCACGCCGAGTGATGCATCTTTGTGCCTTCGCACACTTGGATACCGGTCAAGAATGGACCTCTTGGCGAATATGTGCTGCCACCTAGAGACGCGACTGGGGTCGAGGCTAAGTGGCGAGAAAACAACGCGCGCGCGAGGCCTCTCCCACCCGTTGCACTCCAACAACGTCAGCTACATCCTGTTCACCCATTGAGACGCTGTGACCTAGATACGGCTCCCCCAAACTCGCCTTTGTCCCCATCGTGCGTAATCTTCCGCCCCGAAGTCGACACAACGAAACCATCTCCGCTCGGCCAGAAGGAAGAGAAAGAGGGTACTGGAACCAGTTACTCTCGAACCGATGTTTCTGCAAAAGGTGCATTGACGCCGCGCCAAAGTTCTGAACGTGTGTTGCTTTTAGAGTTCTGGATCGTCCAGCTGTTCCGGTGAGTTGCTATCAATAAAAGGGGGAGATCTGTACGTGTTCTTATGTACTATATTAACCATGGCTATGTCCCAAATCTACTCTAATAGATTCCGTGGGAGCACGAATAGGGCAACGTTGTGGAGCCAGGGGGGTTTTCGAAAGCAAAAGTACAAGACGGCGAGAATGAAAATCTTTGAAGCGCGGCCGATATGGTCGTGTGCAATCTGTTGACCAGTTACAATTAGGCGAGCCGCGCTCAAATGTCAAGTGCAATTAAGTAGGTTGCTAATAAGCCAGCACTGATCAGTGATGAGGAGCTGTTGTGCACGGTATTGTGTAAATCGTCTAAGGACGAAAAAAAGACGTACCTTCCCCCCATCTTCCGTCGCTAGTGGACGCTGGATTAAGCTCGTTCCTAAACCGCGAGGGGAAAAGACGCTGATCCAGAGGCACGAACAGCTTCACGCACATTGCACTCGCTAAACACATACACACGGCGTCGGTTCTTGGTCGGTATCCAAGCGTGCGAAGGCACAGAGACACGGCACTTCGGCGTGCCAAAGAAGCTTTGAACACGCCGCCAGCCCTTCCTTTCGACGCGTTGTGCCTTTTTCCTGCGACACTGCACTTTCGTAAAATTTTCCACGTGTTCACAACGGCAAGTCTCAACAATACACAGAGTCTTCAAAAACTTCTTCGGCGAATGACGACGAACGAGTAGAAAACGTGTTTACAGCACGCTGGAAAACCGCAGCAAAGGCTAGCAAAAACGGCAAATCGTATCCCAAGCGAGTGAAGTCCGGTGGCTTCACTTGCGCTGCAGCGAACAAGCGGGGAAGCGCGATCCAGCAATTGTCATAGGCTGCATTTACATGGATGCGACCGTAGCGCATCGAGTCGAGACTTCACGATTTTGATTGGTAGCAGTTGGGTAGAAGAGGAAGAAGTAAGAAGACAGGCTGCGTGTGATTGGTCCCTGCTCGATTCGATGCGCCACGATCGTATTTATGTAAACGTAGCCATAGAGATCAGTGGACTGGCCCTTGAAAGCGAATGGCGGCGGAGCGCCCGCTCGTGGCACGTGTCTTGCGCGTTTTCACAATAATGGTTGGCGGTACTTGTAAAAAACGCCTTTATCAAGGGGCTTTAGGAGGGACCCTGGGTTCAGTCGCCCATCTGCATCCTACCGTCGTGCAATCGTGTATCACATATACTGCGTAATGCACGTTAAAGACCCCGAGCTAACAGTTGTACTGCACTTTTTATAACCTCCATCGGGTAACAATGTCGTCCTACGAAATTGCTGCTCTCTAAAAAACTAACGACTAATTTTGAATGCGTCGTTACATCGCATTCTTAATGTGTGTTCGCGTTCTTTTTTATTTTTATTTTTTTGTCTACATCTTTGGTTATGTGGCACTTACTTATAATGAAACAGACTATGGTTGTCAGACTTCTGGAAAAATATTATATAACTAAGAAAATGGCACGTGAACGTAAAAGTAAAAAAAAAAAAAGAAAAACGCATAGGTGCACCTAATAAATATAATTAAAATAATAGAATTGATTATAATTGTGTTTTCAAAGGTTTGAGCGCCCCAAACGCTATAAAAGGGAGCTCGGTGCTTTGGGTGGTGCGCTTGTTCCAGTGGGGGATCGTTGAGCGCACCAAACGACATAAAAGCGAGCTCGGTGCTTTGGATGGTGCGCTTGTTCCAGTGGGGGATTGTTGAGCGCCCCAAACGCTATAAAAGCGAGCTCGGTGCTTTGGATGGTGCGCTTGTTCCAGTGGGGGATTGTTGAGCGCCCCAAACGCTATAAAAGCGAGCTCGGTGCTTTGGATGGTGCGCTTGTTCCAGTGGGGGATTGTTGAGCGCCCCAAACGCTATAAAAGCGAGCTCGGTGCTTTGGATGGTGCGCTTGTTCCAGTGGGGGATCGTTGAGCGCACCAAACGACATAAAAGCGAGCTCGGTGCTTTGGATGGTGCGCTTGTTCCAGTGGGGGATTGTTGAGCGCCCCAAACGCTATAAAAGCGAGCTCGGTGCTTTGGATGGTGCGCTTGTTCCAGTGGGGGATTGTTGAGCGCCCCAAACGCTATAAAAGCGAGCTCGGTGCTTTGGATGGTGCGCTTGTTCCAGTGGGGGATTGTTGAGCGCCCCAAACGCTATAAAAGCGAGCTCGGTGCTTTGGATGGTGCGCTTGTTCCAGTGGGGGATCGTTGAGCGCACCAAACGACATAAAAGCGAGCTCGGTGCTTTGGATGGTGCGCTTGTTCCAGTGGGGGATTGTTGAGCGCCCCAAACGCTATAAAAGCGAGCTCGGTGCTTTGGATGGTGCGCTTGTTCCAGTGGGGGATTGTTGAGCGCCCCAAACGCTATAAAAGCGAGCTCGGTGCTTTGGATGGTGCGCTTGTTCCAGTGGGGGATTGTTGAGCGCCCCAAACGCTATAAAAGCGAGCTCGGTGCTTTGGATGGTGCGCTTGTTCCAGTGGGGGATCGTTGAGCGCACCAAACGACATAAAAGCGAGCTCGGTGCTTTGGATGGTGCGCTTGTTCCAGTGGGGGATTGTTGAGCGCCCCAAACGCTATAAAAGCGAGCTCGGTGCTTTGGATGGTGCGCTTGTTCCAGTGGGGGATTGTTGAGCGCCCCAAACGCTATAAAAGCGAGCTCGGTGCTTTGGATGGTGCGCTTGTTCCAGTGGGGGATCGTTGAGCGCACCAAACGACATAAAAGCGAGCTCGGTGCTTTGGATGGTGCGCTTGTTCCAGTGGGGGATTGTTGAGCGCCCCAAACGCTATAAAAGCGAGCTCGGTGCTTTGGATGGTGCGCTTGTTCCAGTGGGGGATTGTTGAGCGCCCCAAACGCTATAAAAGCGAGCTCGGTGCTTTGGATGGTGCGCTTGTTCCAGTGGGGGATTGTTGAGCGCCCCAAACGCTATAAAAGCGAGCTCGGTGCTTTGGATGGTGCGCTTGTTCCAGTGGGGGATCGTTGAGCGCACCAAACGACATAAAAGCGAGCTCGGTGCTTTGGATGGTGCGCTTGTTCCAGTGGGGGATTGTTGAGCGCCCCAAACGCTATAAAAGCGAGCTCGGTGCTTTGGATGGTGCGCTTGTTCCAGTGGGGGGATTGTTGAGCGCCCCAAACGCTATAAAAGCGAGCTCGGTGCTTTGGATGGTGCGCTTGTTCCAGTGGGGGATCGTTGAGCGCACCAAACGACATAAAAGCGAGCTCGGTGCTTTGGATGGTGCGCTTGTTCCAGTGGGGGATTGTTGAGCGCCCCAAACGCTATAAAAGCGAGCTCGGTGCTTTGGATGGTGCGCTTGTTCCAGTGGGGGATTGTTGAGCGCCCCAAACGCTATAAAAGCGAGCTCGGTGCTTTGGATGGTGCGCTTGTTCCAGTGGGGGATCGTTGAGCGCACCAAACGACATAAAAGCGAGCTCGGTGCTTTGGATGGTGCGCTTGTTCCAGTGGGGGATTGTTGAGCGCCCCAAACGCTATAAAAGCGAGCTCGGTGCTTTGGATGGTGCGCTTGTTCCAGTGGGGGATTGTTGAGCGCCCCAAACGCTATAAAAGCGAGCTCGGTGCTTTGGATGGTGCGCTTGTTCCAGTGGGGGATTGTTGAGCGCCCCAAACGCTATAAAAGCGAGCTCGGTGCTTTGGATGGTGCGCTTGTTCCAGTGGGGGATCGTTGAGCGCACCAAACGACATAAAAGCGAGCTCGGTGCTTTGGATGGTGCGCTTGTTCCAGTGGGGGATTGTTGAGCGCCCCAAACGCTATAAAAGCGAGCTCGGTGCTTTGGATGGTGCGCTTGTTCCAGTGGGGGATTGTTGAGCGCCCCAAACGCTATAAAAGCGAGCTCGGTGCTTTGGATGGTGCGCTTGTTCCAGTGGGGGATCGTTGAGCGCCCCAAACGCTATAAAAGCGAGCTCGGTGCTTTGGATGGTGCGCTTGTTCCAGTGGGGGATCGTTGAGCGCCCCAAACGCTATAAAAGCGAGCTCGGTGCTTTGGATGGTGCGCTTGTTCCAGTGGGGGATTGTTGAGCGCCCCAAACGCTATAAAAGCGAGCTCGGTGCTTTGGATGGTGCGCTTGTTCCAGTGGGGGATTGTTGAGCGCCCCAAACGCTATAAAAGCGAGCTCGGTGCTTTGGATGGTGCGCTTGTTCCAGTGGGGGATTGTTGAGCGCCCCAAACGCTATAAAAGCGAGCTCGGTGCTTTGGATGGTGCGCTTGTTCCAGTGGGGGATCGTTGAGCGCCCCAAATGCTATAAAAGCGAGCTCGGTGCTTTGGATGGTGCGCTTGTTCCAGTGGGGGATCGTTGAGCGCCCCAAACGCTATAAAAGCGAGCTCGATGCTTTGGATGGTGCGCTTGTTCCAGTGGGGGATTGTTGAGCGCCCCAAACGACATAAAAGCGAGCTCGGTGCTTTGGATGGTGCGCTTGTTCCAGTGGGGGATCGTTGAGCGCACCAAACGACATAAAAGCGAGCTCGGTGCTTTGGATGGTGCGCTTGTTCCAGTGGGGGATTGTTGAGCGCCCCAAACGCTATAAAAGCGAGCTCGGTGCTTTGGATGGTGCGCTTGTTCCAGTGGGGGATTGTTGAGCGCCCCAAACGACATAAAAGCGAGCTCGGTGCTTTGGATGGTGCGCTTGTTCCAGTGGGGGATCGTTGAGCGCCCCAAACGACATAAAAGCGAGCTCGGTGCTTTGGATGGTGCGCTTGTTCCAGTGGGGGATTGTTGAGCGCCCCAAACGCTATAAAAGCGAGCTCGGTGCTTTGGATGGTGCGCTTGTTCCAGTGGGGGATCGTTGAGCGCCCCAAACGCTATAAAAGCGAGCTCGGTGCTTTAGATGGTGCGCTTGTTCCAGTGGGGGATCGTTGAGCGCACCAAACGCTATAAAAGCGAGCTCGATGCTTTGGATGGTGCGCTTGTTCCAGTGGGGGATTGTTGAGCGCCCCAAACGACATAAAAGCGAGCTCGGTGCTTTGGATGGTGCGCTTGTTCCAGTGGGGGATTGTTGAGCGCCCCAAACGCTATAAAAGCGAGCTCGGTGCTTTGGATGGTGCGCTTGTTCCAGTGGGGGATCGTTGAGCGCCCCAAACGCTATAAAAGCGAGCTCGGTGCTTTGGATGGTGCGCTTGTTCCAGTGGGGGATCGTTGAGCGCACCAAACGACATAAAAGCGAGCTCGGTGCTTTGGATGGTGCGCTTGTTCCAGTGGGGGATCGTTGAGCGCCCCAAACGACATAAAAGCGAGCTCGGTGCTTTGGATGGTGCGCTTGTTCCAGTGGGGGATCGTTGAGCGCACCAAACGCTATAAAAGCGAGCTCGATGCTTTGGATGGTGCGCTTGTTCCAGTGGGGGATTGTTGAGCGCCCCAAACGACATAAAAGCGAGCTCGGTGCTTTGGATGGTGCGCTTGTTCCAGTGGGGGATCGTTGAGCGCCCCAAACGCTATAAAAGCGAGCTCGGTGCTTTGGATGGTGCGCTTGTTCCAGTGGGGGATCGTTGAGCGCACCAAACGACATAAAAGTGAGCTCGGTGCTTTGGATGGTGCGCTTGTTCCAGTGGGGGATCGTTGAGCGCCCCAAACGCTATAAAAGCGAGCTCGGTGCTTTGGATGGTGCGCTTGTTCCAGTGGGGGATCGTTGAGCGCACCAAACGCTATAAAAGCGAGCTCAGTGCTTTGGATGGTGCGCTTGTTCCAGTGGGGGATCGTTGAGCGCCCCAAACGCTATAAAAGCGAGCTCGGTGCTTTGGATGGTGCGCTTGTTCCAGTGGGGGATCGTTGAGCGCACCAAACGACATAAAAGCGAGCTCGGTGCTTTGGATGGTGCGCTTGTTCCAGTGGGGGATCGTTGAGCGCCCCAAACGCTATAAAAGCGAGCTCGATGCTTTGGATGGTGCGCTTGTTCCAGTGGGGGATCGTTGAGCGCACCAAACGACATAAAAGCGAGCTCGGTGCTTTGGATGGTGCGCTTGTTCCAGTGGGGGATTGTTGAGCGCCCCAAAGGCTATAAAAGCGAGCTCGGTGCTTTGGATGGTGCGCTTGTTCCAGTGGGGGATCGTTGAGCGCCCCAAACGCTATAAAAGCGAGCTCGATGCTTTGGATGGTGCGCTTGTTCCAGTGGGGGATCGTTGAGCGCCCCAAACGCTATAAAAGCGAGCTCGGTGCTTTGGATGGTGCGCTTGTTCCAGTGGGGGATCGTTGAGCGCACCAAACGACATAAAAGCGAGCTCGTTGCTTTGGTTGGTGCGCTTGTTCCAGTGGGGGATCGTTGAGCGCACCAAACGCTATAAAAGCGAGCTCGATGCTTTGGATGGTGCGCTTGTTCCAGTGGGGGATTGTTGAGCGCCCCGAACGACATAAAAGCGAGCTCGGTGCTTTGGATGGTGCGCTTGTTCCAGTGGGGGATCGTTGAGCGCACCAAACGACATAAAAGTGAGCTCGGTGCTTTGGATGGTGCGCTTGTTCCAGTGGGGGATCGTTGAGCGCCCCAAACGCTATAAAAGCGAGCTCGGTGCTTTGGATGGTGCGCTTGTTCCAGTGGGGGATCGTTGAGCGCACCAAACGCTATAAAAGCGAGCTCAGTGCTTTGGATGGTGCGCTTGTTCCAGTGGGGGATCGTTGAGCGCCCCAAACGCTATAAAAGCGAGCTCGGTGCTTTGGATGGTGCGCTTGTTCCAGTGGGGGATCGTTGAGCGCACCAAACGACATAAAAGCGAGCTCGGTGCTTTGGATGGTGCGCTTGTTCCAGTGGGGGATCGTTGAGCGCCCCAAACGCTATAAAAGCGAGCTCGATGCTTTGGATGGTGCGCTTGTTCCAGTGGGGGATCGTTGAGCGCACCAAACGACATAAAAGCGAGCTCGGTGCTTTGGATGGTGCGCTTGTTCCAGTGGGGGATTGTTGAGCGCCCCAAAGGCTATAAAAGCGAGCTCGGTGCTTTGGATGGTGCGCTTGTTCCAGTGGGGGATCGTTGAGCGCCCCAAACGCTATAAAAGCGAGCTCGATGCTTTGGATGGTGCGCTTGTTCCAGTGGGGGATCGTTGAGCGCCCCAAACGCTATAAAAGCGAGCTCGGTGCTTTGGATGGTGCGCTTGTTCCAGTGGGGGATCGTTGAGCGCACCAAACGACATAAAAGCGAGCTCGTTGCTTTGGTTGGTGCGCTTGTTCCAGTGGGGGATCGTTGAGCGCACCAAACGCTATAAAAGCGAGCTCGATGCTTTGGATGGTGCGCTTGTTCCAGTGGGGGATTGTTGAGCGCCCCGAACGACATAAAAGCGAGCTCGGTGCTTTGGATGGTGCGCTTGTTCCAGTGGGGGATTGTTGAGCGCCCCAAACGACATAAAAGCGAGCTCGGTGCTTTGGATGGTGCGCTTGTTCCAGTGGGGGATCGTTGAGCGCCCCAAACGCTATAAAAGCGAGCTCGGTGCTTTGGATGGTGCGCTTGTTCCAGTGGGGGATCGTTGAGCGCCCCAAACGCTATAAAAGCGAGCTCGGTGCTTTGGATGGTGCGCTTGTTCCAGTGGGGGATCGTTGAGCGCCCCAAACGACATAAAAGCGAGCTCGGTGCTTTGGATGGTGCGCTTGTTCCAGTGGGGGATTGTTGAGCGCCCCAAACGCTATAAAAGCGAGCTCGGTGCTTTGGATGGTGCGCTTGTTCCAGTGGGGGATCGTTGAGCGCCCCAAACGCTATAAAAGGGAGCTCGGTGCTTTGGATGGTGCGCTTGTTCCAGTGGGGGATCGTTGAGCGCACCAAACGCTATAAAAGCGAGCTCGATGCTTTGGATGGTGCGCTTGTTCCAGTGGGGGATCGTTGAGCGCACCAAACGCTATAAAAGCGAGCTCGATGCTTTGGACGGTGCGCTTGTTCCAGTGGGGGATTGTTGAGCGCCCCAAACGACATAAAAGCGAGCTCGGTGCTTTGGATGGTGCGCTTGTTCCAGTGGGGGATTGTTGAGCGCCCCAAACGCTATAAAAGCGAGCTCGGTGCTTTGGATGGTGCGCTTGTTCCAGTGGGGGATCGTTGAGCGCCCCAAACGCTATAAAAGCGAGCTCGGTGCTTTGGATGGTGCGCTTGCTCCAGTGGGGGATCGTTGAGCGCACCAAACGACATAAAAGCGAGCTCGGTGCTTTGGATGGTGCGCTTGTTCCAGTGGGGGATTGTTGAGCGCCCCAAACGCTATAAAAGCGAGCTCGGTGCTTTGGATGGTGCGCTTGTTCCAGTGGGGGATCCTTGAGCGCCCCAAACGCTATAAAAGCAAGCTCGGTGCTTTGGATGGTGCGCTTGTTCCAGTGGGGGATCGTTGAGCGCCCCAAACGCTATAAAAGCGAGCTCGATGCTTTGGATGGCGCGCTCGTTCCAGTGGGGGATTGTTGAGCGCCCCAAACGACATAAAAGCGAGCTCGGTGCTTTGGATGGTGCGCTTGTTCCAGTGGGGGATTGTTGAGCGCCCCAAACGCTATAAAAGCGAGCTCGGTGCTTTGGATGGTGCGCTTGTTCCAGCGGGGGATCGTTGAGCGCACCAAACGACATAAAAGCGAGCTCGGTGCTTTGGATGGTGCGCTTGTTCCAGTGGGGGATTGTTGAGCGCCCCAAACGCTATAAAAGCGAGCTCGGTGCTTTGGATGGTGCGCTTGTTCCAGTGGGGGATCGTTGAGCGCCCCAAACGCTATAAAAGCGAGCTCGATGCTTTGGATGATGCGCTTGTTCCAGTGGGGGATTGTTGAGCGCCCCAAACGCTATAAAAGCGAGCTCGGTGCTTTGGATGGTGCGCTTGATCCAGTGGGGGATCGTTGAGCGCACCAAACGACACAAAAGCGAGCTCGGTGCTTTGGATGGTGCGCTTGTTCCAGTGGGGGATCGTTGAGCGCCCCAAACGCTATAAAAGCGAGCTCGATGCTTTGGATGGTGCGCTTGTTCCAGTGGGGGATCGTTGAGCGCCCCAAACGCTATAAAAGCGAGCTCGGTGCTTTGGATGGTGCGCTTGTTTCAGTGGGGGATCGTTGAGCGCACCAAACGACATAAAAGCGAGCTCGGTGCTTTGGATGGTGCGCTTGTTCCAGTGGGGGATCGTTGAGCGCCCCAAACGCTATAAAAGCGAGCTCGATGCTTTGGATGGTGCGCTTGTTCCAGTGGGGGATCGTTGAGCGCACCAAACGACATAAAAGCGAGCTCGGTGCTTTGGATGGTGCGCTTGTTCCAGTGGGGGATCGTTGAGCGCCCCAAACGCTATAAAAGCGAGCTCGGTGCTTTGGATGGTGCGCTTGTTCCAGTGGGGGATCGTTGAGCGCACCAAACACTATAAAAGCGAGCTCGATGCTTTGGATGGTGCGCTTGTTCCAGTGGGGGATCGTTGAGCGCACCAAACGACATAAAAGCGAGCTCGGTGCTTTGGATGGTGCGCTTGTTCCAGTGGGGGATCGTTGAGCGCCCCAAACGCTATAAAAGCGAGCTCGATGCTTTGGATGGTGCGCTTGTTCCAGTGGGGGATCGTTGAGCGCACCAAACGACATAAAAGCGAGCTCGGTGCTTTGGATGGTGCGCTTGTTCCAGTGGGGGATTGTTGAGCGCCCCAAAGGCTATAAAAGCGAGCTCGGTGCTTTGGATGGTGCGCTTGTTCCAGTGGGGGATCGTTGAGCGCCCCAAACGCTATAAAAGCGAGCTCGATGCTTTGGATGGTGCGCTTGTTCCAGTGGGGGATCGTTGAGCGCCCCAAACGCTATAAAAGCGAGCTCGGTGCTTTGGATGGTGCGCTTGTTCCAGTGGGGGATCGTTGAGCGCACCAAACGACATAAAAGCGAGCTCGGTGCTTTGGATGGTGCGCTTGTTCCAGTGGGGGATCGTTGAGCGCCCCAAACGCTATAAAAGCGAGCTCGATGGTTTGGATGGTGCGCTTGTTCCAGTGGGGGATCGTTGAGCGCCCCAAACGCTATAAAAGCGAGCTCGGTGCTTTGGATGGTGCGCTTGTTCCAGTGGGGGATCGTTGAGCGCACCAAACGACATAAAAGCGAGCTCGGTGCTTTGGATGGTGCGCTTGTTCCAGTGGGGGATCGTTGAGCGCCCCAAACGCTATAAAAGCGAGCTCGGTGCTTTGGATGGTGCGCTTGTTCCAGTGGGGGATCGTTGAGCGCACCAAACGACATAAAAGCGAGCTCGGTGCTTTGGATGGTGCGCTTGTTCCAGTGGGGGATCGTTGAGCGCACCAAACGCTATAAAAGCGAGCTCGGTGCTTTGGATGGTGCGCTTGTTCCAGTGGGGGATCGTTGAGCGCCCCAAACGCTATAAAAGCGAGCTCGGTGCTTTGGATGGTGCGCTTGTTCCAGTGGGGGATCGTTGAGCGCACCAAACGACATAAAAGCGAGCTCGGTGCTTTGGATGGTGCGCTTGTTCCAGTGGGGGATCGTTGAGTGCCCCAAATGCTATAAAAGCGAGCTCGTTGCTTTGGATGGTGCGCTTGTTCCAGTGGGGGATCGTTGAGCGCCCCAAACGCTATAAAAGCGAGCTCGGTGCTTTGGATGGTGCGCTTGTTCCAGTGGGGGATCGTTGAGCGCATCAAACGACATAAAAACGAGCTCGGTGCTTTGGATGGTGCGCTTGTTCCAGTGGGGGATCGTTGAGCGCCCCAAACGCTATAAAAGCGAGCTCGGTGCTTTGGATGGTGCGCTTGTTCCAGTGGGGGATCGTTGAGCGCACCAAACGCTATAAAAGCGAGCTCGGTGCTTTGGATGGTGCGCTTGTTCCAGTGGGGGATCGTTGAGCGCCCCAAACGCTATAAAAGCGAGCTCGATGCTTTGGATGGTGCGCTTGTTCCAGTGGGAGATCGTTGAGCGCCCCAAACGCTATAAAAGCGAGCTCGGTGCTTTGGATGGTGCGCTTGTTCCAGTGGGGGATCGTTGAGCGCACCAAACGACATAAAAGCGAGCTCGGTGCTTTGGATGGTGCGCTTGTTCCAGTGGGGGATCGTTGAGCGCCCCAAACGCTATAAAAGCGAGCTCGATGCTTTGGATGGTGCGCTTGTTCCAGTGGGGGATCGTTGAGCGCCCCAAACGCTATAAAAGCGAGCTCGATGCTTTGGATGGTGCGCTTGTTCCAGTGGGGGATCGTTGAGCGCCCCAAACGCTATAAAAGCGAGCTCGATGCTTTGGATGGTGCGCTTGTTCCAGTGGGGGATCGTTGAGCGCACCAAACGACATAAAAGCGAGCTCGGTGCTTTGGATGGTGCGCTTGTTCGCTGGAAGTGTAGTTCAGGACAGTATGCTCGCACTTGTATGTCCCGCTTCGCTCGCTGGATAAAACCAAATACTTTATTGGTAATGTATTTAGTGAGACAAAGCTTACCTTCTGTATATGTGCAATGCCCTCAGTTTTCGCGTGATTACACGCTTGTTTATCATTATTGTTTTTGTTTCCCACAGCGATTCAGTTCGTGCTCTTTTCTGTGCTACATGAATTATTAGAGACCAAGGTAACCCAAGAGCACTCTTTTTCGCGGATTCTTAAAAAAAAAAAAAAACTATGCAATAGACCCTTTCTGAAATTCAGTCTGGCCACTTTGATCACTATCATCATCTGTGGAACCGCATCTGTGCCATACCAATGGCGACCTTCAGGTGATGATAAAGGAAGACGTTGAAAATGCTCCTAAGCGGATCTTGCGACGCCTGTACATTGAGGGGGTCAGCGGGTCAGTGCGACGCGACGTGGGAATGGCACACAAGAGCTACGTAAGCGTTTATTTCTAATAACTCAGATTCAGTCAATCTGCGGGCTGCACACAATCGGCTTCAAAGCACTTTGGTGTATAGAGTTTTCTCAAGACATCTGAGTGGGTTGGAGCTTTGTTCTGAATGCAGGTTCTTGGTCACCATCGAACTGAAAGTGATCGAGAAAGAACTGACACTGAACAATTCCTCGCGTGCCGTTGACTTGCGAAAGTGACGCCGCCGATACAAGTTCATTTCCGCCATTGATATGGCAAAACCTAAACTGATTTACAAACCACCAGATGGCACTGAATTTCGGAAAGGGTCTATTTGTTACGTGTGCCACAACCAATAGAAAATATTCTAAGCTTCACATATGACCGCTTGCCTGACTAAACATTGTTGTTTGTCAAGAACATTTGCGATCGTATGAAATCACGTGGGAAAAACTCGTTCTAAGCACTCGACCGTTGACATGCAGTGAATACTCATAATCGGCGCCGAGATGATTGGTGGCCGTCAGCAGGTGGAGTTTTTCTACCAACCCAGAGTTAGAATGTTTCCTTCTTTCTATTGTAAGCAATCAGGAGACAACTTACACCAAATCTGAGAGTAATAAATTACTATGAGCATTCTAACACAATGGCCTGAGCAGTATATGTGTACAAGCTTTAGCTTTTGATGCACCCTTAAATTTCGACACGCTCAACGCTAGTGTAAAACGTAGGGCTGTTTCATTCTTAATCAGCGTACCATGTGCGTGCTTACACTATATTTTATACAACGTCAAAGCCTACCCGTTTGCATCGTTTTCATTTTTGTACACCACTACTTGCGCGCATGAATCACCAAATTAAGACTGACACAGGATGTCACAAAAACAATTTACAGGGTTGTTTTTTTACCGTAAAGATAAACTACGCATTGCCTAACGCTCATTCTCCACCCAAAGGTAGCGCTAGGTCACAACCAGATGCCAACGTTTCATCCCGAAAGGACACCTTATACAAAAGTTATAAATGATTTTCTGAAAATTCCAATGGAAAAAAAAATGGAGCACATTTTTGCCTGTTTTTCGTTTCTGGTGCCATAGAGCCCCATGTATTCAAAAACTCCGTCGGCCGATATTTTCCCATGGGACTTTTCAGAAAATCACTTATAATTTTTGAAGAAGGTATCGTATTGGGCTGAAACTTTGACATCTGGTTGTACCTCTAGCGCTATCTATGGGCGGAGAATGAGCGTTCGGCGATGCCTAGTTTATTCTTGCGGTAAAAAGAAATCCTGTATTTTTTTCTTTTGTGACACCCTGCAAGTTGCTTAAACTATGTGCAAAAGCTATCAACTGACCCAGAATCTTTGCGTGGTCAGTCATTGCATTTATTACCGAGTTCATATTAAAATTAATAATTATTCTTTATTGCTGTGAGTTTATTTTTAACCTCGGCATTTTTTATTATGACCCCCGCACCAGTCCTACTTTGGGTTTACGAAACTCAACATCTAAACCTGTGTGTCATTTTTTGTGTTTTCCAGTCTCGTGGTTTGGGTCGAAATAAACACCCCGCTACCTAAATGAGACACCTGACTGCCCAAAAAATAGTCTTTTCTTTTAGGTAGTTAATTCCTCAAGCTAGAATTTTGAAAACCAGACTATGACGTCATCATGTTTTGCTGGAAATCCACAAAGATCCAAACACATGCACGGTAAAAGGGCCCGCCCGTCATATTGCCACCCGCAGAGCGGAGAAAGCAACGCTCGGTCACGGACTTCTGGAAGATTCGCGTTCATTCTTGCACCAGACGGAACTTTCGCCCTGTTTTCTTGTCCTCGAAAGTGCCAGTTCATCCTCGCCCCGAACGCGCGACGCTAGAGTGACCTATCTAGAGTGACGTGACGCACTCTAGATAAGCAGCTGCCAGCGACCTTGTCGAGTCAGTCTCGCTCTCGCTCTTTGTTACGCTGCCGAATCGCCGCCTGCTTTTCTGCTGCCTCGACGCTCTTTGTTTACTTTTTTTTGTTTGGAACAAGTTCGCCGATTAAACCTTTATTTTTCAGTTCACTGTTCGTCCTCTCGTCACCTTCATTCGTATCTGTATAAATCTGATCACATTGTAATATGTGCCATTGGCCTCTGAAATCTCCGATAACGGCGCACAGGTAATTTTATATTTTTCAACGCGTCGGCAGTTTTGTTGTGCATGTGTCTCGCCATTTGGCTCAGGACGATTTTCGCGTTTTGTTCTGCCAACATTTGCTGGAGATGTGAGCTCGGAGCGTGGCAACTGGCCCCCTTGCACGAGAACTGGCGCAGCCGTGCGCGTTCCAAAGAAAGCTCGTGCAGAGAAAACCAAGCAAGGGACCAGGGATGTCAAATTCTGGATATAGAAGAATATCCAACTGTATCGATGCGCCACCACACACGATTTCTCGCACTGATGTACAGGCCTGGAAGGCGACCCACCGCCATCTGTTGGTTCAGAATCACACTAACCAGGGGTGGGGTTGCACCTTAAGAGTGTTTCATGACAACTCAAACAGCTTAAACTTCACTTTCTCCAGTTTCTAGACTGGACTTTGCAGTTCACGGGAAACCATGTGTGTTGGAGTTCCCACCCGCGTTCCAAAAAGGGAATCCTCGCCTACGATTCAGCATATTCCAAATTAGTAAAAAGGGGTATTACTTCGTCTTGTCTCCAGGCGACACTTCGGAAGTCATGCCACCATGTTATGCGTGACAGCTTCAGCCTGCAGGTTAATCGACTTAGAGATGCTGGCTATCCAACTTCACTTTTGCTTGGAGTTGCCGAAACGCTGCTGACAAAGATCAAGGGCAAGTGACAGGGTATAAAAGAAAAAAACAAAAACGAGGCCTCAGGTCATCCCCTACTTGCACAAAATTTCACATAACTTAAGAAAGGTGGCTAAAAGATTTGATGTGCCGCTTGTGTTTTCGGCGCCATGTAAGTTGGCCCAATTATGCCCGCGGATTCAGGAAAAAAAAGAATGACGCGCGCGTATGCACCGTCAATCATGCCGAAAGATTAGTAGATTGTAACGTGGGCGTGGTGTACAGAATACCGCTGACATCCGGTAAGGTGTACATCGGCCAGACAGGACAGTGCGTAAATGAGAGGATGCGCGAGAATGACCTGGTCTTTGCGCTCAAAACCTGGAGGACACCTGCCTCTTCAATGCAGAAAATTCCTAAGCCAGCCCAACTTTCAATATAGACGCTTTCAGCGCGCGCCAGATTGAGCCGCCATAGCCGACCTTCTCTTGTAGAAATATGATTTCGTGATCCCATAGACGTTGCGAGCATTGAGGAATTCTAATACTAATCACTCTTCTCGGGTGATGAAAATGCGTAAACATTCGCATCCTTTAAACACGCCTTCAAATAGAGTACGCATCAGCAATACCTTGAACTTGAGAGCACGCATGGAACGCGCCAAATAAGAAATCCGGGCGATGTTCGAGGACATAAATGCAAGGAAAGCACCATTATAGTCGAAGTACACAAACACCACGGCACGAGAGTTTTGGCTGTCTTGAGGGTGCCGTCACAACGTGGCCACAACATCGCCGCACGAGTAGGTGGATCTTCCCTTCTAAGACGCGCTGGGTTATCATGGCGACACACGACGAAAATTCAGTCAAGGATAGCACTCTACGCGGAACGATGAGCTTCCACCACGCTGACCACGTCAACAATCACCAACGACACCATGTTTTTTAGCAGATAGCATTAACCACGAAACTATGGTGCCTGGAGCGCGTCTTCGACTGGTGTGTTTAGCGTCCTATCCCGCCCATACATCAAAAGTGGTCCCAAAGTGGCAACAAATGACGTCACAGAAGCCGGAGTGTCATGCTGTTGCCTGTCGCGATCCTGGCGGTTGGCCGTAGAAATGCTGGCGAAAAGCACGAGTGAAAGCAAGTGTCGCTGTCGTCACGGCGTCCCAGGCGTCCCAACTTCCGTGGACTGTCACAGTGGAGAGCGACCTACAGCAGAACAGGCGTCTGCTATATACACCGCAACCGTTGAGATGCCGCCAGGATCGCGATCGGCGACAATATGACAGTTCTATGACGTCATCAGGCGGATATCGGGGGAACACTTTTTTAGAGGCGGTAAACACACCAGTCGGAGACGCGTTCCAGGCACCATAACGAAACAGCGCAGGCGCAGTCTTACCTTGCTCTTGGTTCGTTTACCACGCACACGATAGATGGCGCATAGCTCCGAGCATTATAGACGCTTTACACACGCGCCAGATTCAGCCGCCATAGCCGCCCTTCTCTTGTCTTACCGAGATGCCGAGCCACTGAAGCGGGCGTTGACGGGTCTTCACAAGGGCCTATGCTGGGCACAAGAACATAGTAGCATCTAAAATGGCAATAACCTGTCCTGCTGTGATAATGATGAAGTGAAGCGAGCGGAATAAGAGGGAACAAAAACTGAAGGTCAGTTCTGGCGGCGCCCAGGCACAGCTGCTGTAAAGCGTCTATAAGATTCGGCAATTTCCGTCACATCACTAAGAATTCTTCAAAATGTGGATCAGAATATTCTTTAGCAAACCTTTTAAGAAACATTCGCCGGCTATTTATTGTTTATGGTCGCGGTGCTGCTCAAGTACGCGCTTATCCAATAGGCGACGTGGATTATTCTGACGGGCTTTGGTACCGCGGATGCATCGCAGTTAAAAGGCAGAGAGCTTTCGAAGGAAAGAAGATATAAAATAGTCCGCTTTTTTTTTTAAAGTTTTATAGCGAAAAAAGAAAAGTTTGCCTCTATATTTGTGTTTTTGTTTTCTTTTCACACCTTCTACGACGTGCGGACGTGAATGAAATTCAACTTCAAACCCGTTTCATGATCCCTTTAATGGGGGGATGCCGGGGTGGCCGACGGGAAAACCCACTTCCCTGGCCTCGCTCCAAAAGCGGAAGGCAGGGTTTTTTCTTAGCGGCGATCGACTGGAGACAAGGTTGAAATCTCTGCAGTGTGTCGCCGTAAATCTTAAAAAGAAAGCACACCTAAACGGCCAGACTCAAACGTCGATTGTCCAGTGATTCCAAATTTTATCGCACTTTTCCGTAGATTCACACTTCTTACACTGTGTACCGCCCGAATTTTTCTTGAGGAAGTGCAGCCCGCAAACAGTACTGGTCCGGAAATATCATCGACACGTACGTTGGGGACGAAACGCCATAGGAGGGCTTCCCTCTAACAAAATCGGCACGGCAGATCCGGGAGTGTGGGATGGGATTCCAGTCCGCCCCATCGGCGCTGAAGTAGGCAGATATTGCTGGCACAAAATCAAACAGCGCGCGAAACGCCAGAGTCCAAATCGGTAGCTTGCACTCTACTGGCAACAACGAGCAGGGAGCAGACGACGCTCCATCCTCCACGGCGTTGCGCTCGTTACTTGAAAAATGTAATGGATTACAATTACAAATCACCGGGCCTAAAATGTAATGAAGTACCGTTACAAATTATTTTCGCTGAAAAGGAACTGATGACTTTACTCGTTACGTTACAAATTACTTTCACGTTACTTTTCCCGTACACTTATAAAAAAAAAACAATAGAAACAATTTTGATGTTTTTCAAAAATGTTCCGCAACCACTACTTTTCATTTCTCATACGCCCGTATTACGGCAGTCCTTATAAAAATAGAATATTGTATTGAAGAGAAAGGTGCACTCCATTTACCTGTAAGCTGATAAGGGACCGGAAGCTGCAACCACACCCGTCATCCCGCTAGCTTACGGCCTCCGAAAATTATCCCTGGAATTGTGCAGCCAAAGCTAGCGGTGCGCATGCTCAGTAGCAGCGTCTACCTCCGCTACGAGATTCAAAGCTAAAGAAGCGAACTACGAAAGCTCCTTTTTGACTCGGCCGTTTCGCCTCGTATTCACAAGAACAGAAAAACTTGGTCCTATAACGTTACAAAGCAGAATGTAGGTGTCCCAGCTTACCCTGATATGTGTTTCCGTAGATTAGAATTTGTTGTTCTCGCTTATGACAATGTGTGCTTTCTTGGCAAGCAAAGTATGCACTGAAACTCTAGGTTTCCGTTCTCCTTAGGAATTTTGAACATCTCATTAACCGCTCATTCACACTGGAAGCGGATCCCCGTTCGCAAAGCGGTTGCGAACGCGGTTGTATAAAGATCCAGTGCAATTGCACGCGCACTCGATGACATCAAGTGCGCGTGCAGATGTACTGGATCTTTATACAACCGCGTTCGCAGCCGCTTTGCGAACGCGGATCCGCTTCCAGTGTGAATGAGCGGTAACCGCTCCTTCCAGTGTGAATGACGGCCATGGAAACGACGGACACTCCAGGACCGAAAATGCGACTGGTCAGAGAAAAAGTAGCGATTACGGGTTATCGACCGTTCATCGGTTTTCACTCTCATACCAGTATTCGTGGAGGTCAGGGGAGGGGAGGGCATAGACAGCGAGAGAAGCGGGGGACATCGGTCTCACAAAACAATAGAGAATCACACCACTTTTACGCGTTTTCTCTCTCTCACTGTCAGCACTCCTTAGATGGTCTAACACCCCCCGCCCCTTTTTATGTTGACAGTTGACTGTAAAGTGAGGAGTGGACTCGACCACCATGCCCAGACAAGTAAATTAAAGCAACTATCGTCCGTACCCTGGAAGACGATGCTCTTAGCCTCGCGCCGGGCGCTTTTCAACCGTGCCTCAAGAGCGTGCAGGGGGATCGGTGGCCGAGTGGGCTAGCGCACAATAGCTCGAAGCACGTGGAGTGAAAGCTCGCTCTGCAGAACCCAGGGATCCTGGGCTCAATCCTCACCCCTGCCCGTTTCGATCTGGATAAGCATCGTATCGGCGTGCGGTCGTGTATCAGTACTGCCTGGTGCGCTTTAAAGACCCCAGGCTAGCGGTTGTACCGCACTGGCTAAATTTCTCATCTACAGCTGGAAGACTCGTCACCCGTTGAGGCAGACCACGTTTCGGGCTGTATGAATATACACTAAACCCATTTTTTTTTTCAAGAGCGTGCTAGAATACAGTAAACAGCGCACATCAAAGACATAGAAGTCGACCCTTTCGCACGGGGCTACATCGTCTGTTACGCGAGTTGTGAGCCCGCGAATCAAGGGGGTACGGTCCCGCGTTTGGTGTCTGTGCAGGTGGCGGGAGACGTCGAAGAAGTTGGAAAGGGTAAAATGGTGTAAAAGACAAACACAAAGAAATACGAAGAGCTTTTTTGTTTGCCCGGGAGACGAAGAAAAACACGGTGGATGACGACGGAGAGCCTAATCGGCGCTGTCTTACTTGATTTTTGTCTTTCGTATATTTGTACATACCTTAATTGCCCGTTTTTCTAGTGGTTCTAGTGACCGGTCATACAAAAAATTGCGTTTTCTTTTCGGCTATTGTCCCTTTACTAATGTTTTTTATTTTGTTGAACTTGATCTCTTTATCTTGCTGAACATTGTGCTCGCATTGCTCCAGTTACTGTATTATGCTCATATTTAAAAAAGTAACGAATAATTAAAGCAATCGTGACCAATATTTTGTAACGAAATTACATTACAAATTAATTTCGAAAAAAAGTAACGTGGCAATTACGAAATTACTTGAAAACGTAACGAATTACTTTCAAAGTCTGCTCCTCCATGGCATTATGCGGTGTAGTGATGGTGAGCATCTATGGTTTTGCGGACTGTTGGGTTTAGGCTGTTTGCGGCATGCGATGAAGGGTGGGGAGGATTGGTGATGTGCGGTATGGTAAAATAACACAACGAAGAAATGCAGCAGGGTGACATCTCCTCGGTTTCCGACCGAGAAGTCTCTGCGATGGAAGTGGGTCCGAGCAATACGACACGAACGCCGACTCTGAGCGTTCGCGTCGTGCTAGAAAACACTTCGCACCGTGCTAGCGAACCAAACCTTCCATACCATTGTGCTTTTGAAGCGGCATCTGGGTCCATATGTCGGTGGATCGCGAGTGCAGCCGCCACGGCTAGTCTCCCCGGAGGCGACGCCGGTGGATCGAATTCGAACGGTGAATCGTCAGAAATTTCGAGCTGAAAATCTCCGCTGGCCATTGATTGACTCAGACAAGCTGGATGAATCGTAGTCCACTTCCACACGGACGATCGCGACGGCCTTTTGACTGCTTTTTTTTTAGATTACTTGCTGCTCTAAGCGCACTTTCTTGCGTTCTTTAAGAAAATATGTTTAGTAGAAAACGTTCAAATTCACGCAAATTAATAACACATACCCTGCTTTACATAAAGCTGGGTATCTGTTACTGATTTCTAGCTATAAGAAGTGATTTCACGCCTAAAAAACCATACAGCACATAGCATAATTTTGGGAAATGGAATAAAATTTCCTAGATTTACTTTATTTGAATTCTCTAGAAATACAAAAGAAAACCTGAAAATCTGGTCATACTGTGACCTGTGACATAGTATATGATATCTCTTCCTTCAAACTTATGGTGCCGCAAGCTAGCTATTCTAACGCTCTTGGCTTCTGCCGCCGTAGAGGCCCTTGACCGATCGAGGTATATAGGTGCTGATCGTCTATAGTTCACCTCTAGGGTACAACAAAGGAATCCGCAGAGGCGAGGATGATGATGTGGAGGAGCCATCACAAACCTAGGGACCATAACACGGTTGTCCATGTCGTTCTAAGACCATATGACGGCTAGTTGGCTATACATTACACAAATAGATATTTATGTAACGCATTCGTAAGGTGTCTGTGTCCTTTAATTGTCCTCGTTTTTTGCGCTACCATTTACCTGTGTAATGTCCATGTCGAGATACTCCTCGAAACTTTCCCTCCCGCGCTGTGCAAAGGCTCGGTCCACCACTGACCGCGCTGCACTGAGTCTCACATAGAATTTACTCTGTCTTCCTGCGAGAGGGCCGTCATCTCGGTACGGGCGCATCAGGTTAACTTGGAGTGGATTGGTCGAGTCTCCGAGGATGTGATGCTCTTCTGGAAGAGAACCAACGATGTCATCCAAGCCAGAAGTGGTAAAGATGTGTGCGTCATTTAAAGGGGCCCTGCAATCATATTTAGGCGTCTACCTTTTATGCGGTTTCCACGTCTCTTGGGGTTCGGGCAAGCCAGCGGGCACGGAAACAGTAGCTAAAGATCAGTGCGCCATATTTTAACCGGACGACACGGAAACCTCCTCCACCGACGAGGGCGACCCGCGGTACCGAAAGCGCGCAAAATGTGACGTCTTTGGCCCTGGGCTTACTACTGGTCAGAGCCACTAAAAACTTCTTTTTGGTCGAAATACAAAATATAAGTGGCGCGAACCGTTTCAATTATTTATAAAAGTAGTTTTTGTTCACTATTATAGATGAAAAAAAGAAATGCAGTTTATAAAGTACGGAAACAAGAAATGACCCGTCGACATACCCGCCGCCAAGCGGTGGAAAAGGCGGCGCATACTAGAAAGGACTAGTGGGATAAGGCGCCGACACGGAAAAATCCCGGATGTACGCGGTGACGCTGCAGTCGTATGGACAGGAGGATCCGACCGGCTCCGAGCGTTCCGAAGGCCTTCGGCGAGAGGCTTTGTCTTGCGGTTTGGCCGTTTCGCGGTATGGCAGCGCGAAGTGGCTCCCATTCTGAACTGATCTTTACCCCGTGTTTGCTGTCGTTTGTGGCCGATGGAGTGTCATGCCGAATTAGTGTTTAATCGCGCAGCAAACGCAATGAAAGCAGCTTTGGCTGCCCGCTGCATACAGCCTATCCAGAACATGCTTTAGTGGCGCCCTCTGGCGCCGTCGACACGGAGTGCGGCGGCCGTGAGCGCTCGATGAGCTCACTATTCCTTCTCTAGTTCACGGCCACTCAAGCCTGTACCCACGACGTCATGAAGGAGGTTATTTTTTGCTTGTCTTTGTAATTCTAAATTGCCTATAACTTTTAAAATAAAGCGAATTTCGCGAAAAGAAAAGTTTCACTAAGTTACTACGTTCAGTGCGCTCAGGTTCGGTGCAAATTAAAAAAACAGTAAAAAGTCCTTGCGGGCCCCTTTAAGCGATCTGGGGACCCAACGTGCACCTGCGTAAACCATGTTGCTGTCAGAGCAGCCCGGCACGACGAAGTACTTTCTGTTGAAGCGTGCCGACTGCTCATCTTTGGCAGCCGGCTACTGCACCTATGACCCCTGGAAATCTTCGTTTGCGTTCAAAGTGGCCACAGAAAGCTGCGTGATCCAGTGTGCCATAGACGGTCGCTGCGAAAAAGTGGACGGCGCTTGTATGCACGCTGTACCGATGACACCACTGTATGACTCATGGTCTCCCAGGAGCCATAGCGTCATGAAATTCTCGGTGGTGCGGGGTATGCGGACTCCAATGGTCTTGTTGAGGTTGGAGTCTGTAGTGACTGAATGAAGTACCTCCGCTAGGAGGGCGTCGCGTGTTTTGTCTTCTTCTTTGTCTCACAAATAAACGCCCCGTGGCAGTTGGAACGCGGGTGCGATCGAAGCCGGCTGTCTGTTGTCTGGATCCCGGTCGACGCCTACCGAGGCGAAGTTACAACAACTGGCGACGAGGATGGGATGAACAGACAGCATGCCGACGTTCCACGAGTTCTGCCCGGACGAGGAAACGTTCGACGACTACATGGAACGCTTCCAGATTTTTGTGGAAGTGAATGCTGTGAAACAAGAGGATGCGGCGGCAACGTTTTTGAGCTTCCTCGGGACAAGTGCAAATTGTACTCTTAAAGAACTGCTGGTGCCCGCGCGTCTGATTTCCAAGAGCTTGTCAGAATTGACATTTGTCAATTCTGACAGAAAAACGTTTGTGGTACGAACCTAAAAGGCAGGTTCAGACATTTGAGTCCGACCAACCGTGATAGGACAGCTTATAACCTCTTACGACCAGGTGTTTGCTATGGCAGCCGAAATCCGTGCAACGCGTCGTAGTGGTACTCGACCGCATAATCAAGTCCATCCTCTCAGTTAGAGTTATTCGAGGGTACGCCCCGTTCCAGGTATATGGTGACAGTGACACCAAAGCTGCAGAGCATTGATCAGAGCCACTGGCAGCGTCTCTCAATCTCCTCCCGTGCTGCATGCGCAGTCAGTTTTCCTTCGCCGACCTCTCACGAACTAAAACAAGCACTTAAATTAGATTGTCCTAGGGATAACGCCTTCAGCATGTCGCAAGAACAGCCTGATTTCGCTGCCACACACACTAAAGACAGGAATAATTCTTTACACATTCATCATGTTTACTAGCAACACGCACGAGATACAGCTGTAACAGGCACAAAAATCAATAATACAGATGCAGCACGAACGAGATCGGAATTACGACCGCATTGACTGCTCCTCGTTTGAAAGGTGCTCATCTGCAGATGGGCGCCTCCGCAATTACGAAGGTTAGGAGTATCGTTGTTTGTTTGTTCTTGTCAGTATTGCTAATAGAGCGTGACGTCTCACGAGTCACAACGAATCTATCAACAAGTAAAAATCACTGGTACAAGCAAAAATTATTCCGTCTGTTCCTTAAACAACTGTCGCTTTAGCTGCAATTTCCTTTCCCACACCTTATTTTCACCCGGCAAAAAGAAAAGGTGTTCCATGCAGCAGCACCCTATTTTACAATTAAGAAAAGTGTATTTCTCCTAACAAGTCTGCTTCAACTATATATCTTATTTCTATTTTTTATTCTATTTACGAAATACTCCAAACCACATGTGGTTCTAGCAGTGAGGAAGAAAAGCAATGCCTATGTCCTTGCTAATCATGTACGAAAACGGAAATCTCACATGTGGGCAAAAAATAGTCAAAGTTCCCAAGCACATATTATAACAGGTACCGTTGCTTCTGAAGGGTGTAAATGAGGAATGGTAACAACGAGAAAATAAAGAAAGACCCTAGGGCAGTCCACAGTTTCAGCTGAAAATAGAAAGAACAAAGTTGACACCCATAAGTGTATAAAGTTGTTAGTATGTGACTGGACCACGACACAACGGTGGTCCAAAAAGAAGTAGACCAGCAGACCTGCACCTAGCCAAGTTTCCTAACAATCACAGCGATAGCTGATAGTGGGACACGGTTTCGCATCGTCGACAGCGCTGCAAAAACACGATCTGCTATTATTTGTGTTGTGTTAAGCCAGAGTAAACTTATTTAATTTATTGTGATGTGAAGTATAGTAACCATTGGCATAGTGAATTTGCCTGCAATTTCACCTCTGCCTTTATCAAGTATGGAGTATTACAAGTAATGTTTACATTTCTTTTGCAGGACATCGTTCTGACAGCTGACGCAGCACGGGAGCTCGAGTTCAACACACGCCTGCAGTCCCGATGCAGCCTCTGGAAGGAATGTCGTTTTAGGATAACTGCCTCGGTGTTCCAGCGAATATGTGACAGGAAACAGCCCTGGAGTGATGTGTCGCTGAACAACTTGCTACGGCCGAAGGATATCAGCCACGCTGCACCCGTCAAGTATGGGATTCTGAACGAGCCACGAGCAGTGGAGCGCTACGAAGAGGTGATGGACCTTCTTGGGTACCAACCCCACACACATGCTTCAGGACTGTTGGTGCCACCACAGTCCCCCTGGATTGGTGCCACGCCAAACAGATTTGTCTTTTGTGAACATTAGGACACTCCGTTTGGAGTGTTGGAGGTGAAGTGCCCTTGGACGAAACGCTCAAGCACCCTAAGCAGTGCCCTCGTCGACCCCTGCTTCCACATCGAGATGGTGAACGGAAAGCCGTACTTGAAGAAAAGTACAAGTGAATACTATCAAGTGATGGGACAGATGTACTGTGCAGGACTTTCATGGGCTCACTTCGTTGTGTTCAGCAGCTCTTGGCTGATTATTACTATGGTGAAGTTCAACCAAGCCTTCGGGGATGCGACAAGGTTGAAACTGGACAAATTTTATTTTGATGTTGCACTTCCGTTTTTTATGACGGAGTAATTGACACAGCAAGGGCTGCTAGAAAAGTAAAGAGAAACATGATTCTTGATTTTTATTTGTACACTTATCCAGGCTCTGTAGCAATGTTAGAAATACAATTAGCGACCTGAACTCTCAATAGAGTAGAGTGTTGGGCAAGTTGGTTTGGAACTTGGAATACATTTTAGCGCTCAAAAGACACGGACACAAAGATGAGAATCAGACACCACAGTGCGCCGAACAGATAAAAGGGCCCGTTATACAAGAAATAAGTTTCAGTAGAGTAGACTGTTGGGCTAGTTGGTTTTGGAACTGGGAATACATTTTAGCGCTCAAAGGACGACACAAAGACGAGAATCTGACACCACAGTGCGCTGAACAGATAAAAGGGCCCGTTATACAAGAAATAAATTTCATTAGAGTAGACTGTTGGGCTAGTTGGTTTTGGAACTTGGAATACATTTTGGCGCTCAAAAGACAAGGACACGAAGACGATAATCAGACATCACAGTGCGCTCTGGTGTCTGATTCTCGCATTTGTGTCCTTGTCTTTTGAGTGCTAAAATGTGTTCCATGAACTCTCAAACCTGACAAACTAATCTTGCTATTGTAACAGTGGAGATTAAAACTGAGAAAGTATACAACAAATGGTCCACACTTGGTTTGCAAGTGGACCAAGTATGATTAGAGAGCACTGTCGAATATATGAAAACATTTTATGCGCTGGATTCGTCGTTCGACGTGGATGCGAAGGGATGCTATCTCCTCTGTGAGTGCGACATCTTCCTTAGGTGTTTACCACTCACAAATGGTGGGAGGTTTAGTCGCACTTCCAGAGGCTGGAGCAAGTCACTGATTTTAAAGTCTTTGTCGACCATGACAGAATCATTGTCATCAAAGGGTAAATCTAGAAACCCACTCTTTTTCACTAACTCTTTGTCAGAGATACACCCTGCGAAAAGGGAAGAGAGAAAGGTTATGTACCCATCTGGTGAGATGCCCAATAGTCCCTTAAGTGTGTTGGTAGATTTGTAGACAGAGTACGTCTCCGACTGGAGGACGAATGAGCTTGGTATTTCTACTTCGATTTCAGTTGCATCAATAATCACCCTTGCAGTACCGTAAAACTGCTTGAACTTTTCAGGCATTCTTCTGTTGATCAGTTCTCTTGACTGCCACAAGCGCAGTTGACACAGCCTCAGGAACAAGAAGTTGACCGACGTTGAAAATATTCTACTCACTGTGCTCTGAGAGATGTTAAATCTGTTGGCCAGGTTCTTTCCGAACAAACCCAACCTTAGCTTAGCTAGAGTGAGGAAGAGTTGTTCCTCGACTGTGAGTAACGGTGGCCGACGATTCTGTGTCACTGCGTCGCCCGATGTTCCGTACTGTATGTGGTTTCCCGCACTCCGGGGTCCAAATACTTCAACAAGGCTTGAAAAACCTTGTAGCTTGAGAGTCCAGTATAAAAAAGAAAGTCGTTGCTGTTTTTTGCCTTGTCAAGGGGACTCCTCAGCTTGACCATCATGCTGTTTCATGATATCTTGAGCAGCTGTTTTTCTTCGAGTCTGTAGTTCTTGTTCTTCACCTGTAGAAATTCTTGCTCAAAGCAGGCAATGTGCCTTCGCAGTTTCTGCAGCTTCTCGTCCCTTTCATTTTTCTGTGTTTACATTTTGTAGAGCATCTCCTGGGTCTATCTGCTGTGCTTGAATGTTTTCAGTGTCGTCTTCAAGTTCCATGCTGATGTCCTCAGGGGCCTCGTCAATGGGTGCACTTGCTCTTTCGGATTCATACCTGCTTCAGAGCTTCAGAGCTTCCCGAACCTTCGGTGCCTTCCGTTGTTTTAATGGCTTCTTAAAAGCGAAGACAAATGGCACGGCATTAATGTGGAGCATTTTTCTTCCATTTGCAACATTGCACACGAAATCTCTTGCAGTGAAATGTCTTGAGCAAACTTTTGCCCCTGCGAAGTTGAAAGGTGGAGCCCTCTTCACAGCAATGATCCAGTCATTTTGGAGATATGGCGTCTTGGGAAACCCATGGAATGATACCTGCAGTTTTGAAATACAATAAGGGTATGTTATAGCTCAAATATGCAAGTGCTGTATTTTTTTTGTTTCTCAAAGAGCTGAAAGACTGGACTAATGGCTACTAGAAAAATACAACTTACGTGAGCAAAATTGTGTATCTGAGAAGGCAAAAAAGCTACGATCTAACCACACTTACTGTGATGCAGCGTAAGTTTAGAGCAGTAATCTGTGAAACCATTCAATGTTTCTGAGCACATATTTACTCTAGACATGCATACTTCAGTGTCATGATCACCGCAAGGCAGAAAGTAAATATTTACTGGTGCTATGTGCGTGCTTTAACACTTCTCTCCAGTGTGATCAGTGAGCAAAATCTGTTGCTTTCATTATTTATTATGTTCTGAACGAGAAAACGGCTCCCCCAGACGAGGTCGCTGCGTTGGCAAGCGGGTACGTGCGAGCGTCAAACGTACATATCAACATGAGCACAACAGCAACCACGCTCCGTACTCCTACTTTTGTCTAATAGTAATAATAATAATATTTATTTTCACGAAGAGCTGGTTGTGTCCCGGAGGACATGCGGGGCGATGCAGAAAGGCGAAAACGCGCACGCGAGTGAGTCTGCTGGCCAGCCTCCAGGACATGCACTAGCGAGCGCCCACATTATCGTCTTCGCTCGCGGCAATAAAATTTACGTGCGAAGCGATGTTATCCTTGCCTAGTATAGTAATACAGTATAAATTGACTTTCTTTGGTCGAAAACAAACAACGTAGAAACGAAGTGCGCAGAGCCGCAGATCAAGGTTAACAGAGCCAAAGCGGCCGAGCCTTGTCTACGTTGAACGACGAAGATCAGCCTCGTATCGCGGTTACTTATGCAGCAAATCTTAAACGAAAGCGTCGACGCTCACTACGATACAGTGATGTATGAGCGGTACAGAGGCACCGTACACCAAGGGGATGTGTTCAGTCCGCGGTAGAACCGTACAACAACCGCGTAACTGCTCTGGAGCGACTCTGGCACTGTTAGCAAAATGCTACGGTTCTCCAAAGGTTGGTTGTAAGAACCAAACTCGAGATCTAAAAGAATTTCACTACGGTCCGTACCTTTTCTCCGGTTGGTACCTTATTTCCACGTTGCACACAGAGCGGGACACAGCAGTAGTGCGGAATCTCGGGGTTCAGCCACCGCAATAGTGGCGTCAAAGATGGCGACGGGAAGTGGTTGGTGCAGCGTGCGACAGGTGGCGCGCGAATCTAAATAAGGTCTATTGGTTGCATAGAACCGGCTGTACCCGACAAGGGAGGTGGCAAGGACACCCTGCAGCTACCAGAAGCCGCGACAGGATGCGCGAGCGGTCCGCTCCATTGGTTGCGCAGATAAGGATAGAACTTTGGAGCTTAATAAATAGTCTGATAAATATATTACTAAACAGTTGCTTGAAAATAAATGAATGAAAGACGCTTACGATTCTCTGTAATGCCAAATTAGAGCGCAGCTCTTGAGGAGGAGAAAAGGAGGGTACGGGGAGAAGGGTATCCTCTCCTCCTCCTCCCTACCCTCCCTCTCCTCCATACCCCCTCTCCTTCTCCTTCCTCCCTCCTCCTCCTCCTCCTCCTCCTCCTCCTCCTCCCTCCCTCCCTCCTGACGTCACTCGTGACCTTCGTCGAGGCCTTCACGAGTGGCCTATGTGACGTCACTCATGACATCACGAAGGTCACTAGTGAAGGCCTCGTGAAGGTCAATGTGAAGGTTGTGACCTTCACTCGTGACTTTCGTGACGTCCCTCGTGACCCTAGCGACCCTCATGTGACGTCACGTGTGACGTCCATTATGGGAAATGTCCTATCATACAGCGTGCGGTTACGCCGACGCCGACGGCGACGCCGCTCAAGCCGAAAGCGGGCGTTTCAGAGCTGCGCTCTAAAGCAGAGTTTGACTTGAGGATAAACACACATTTTGACTTGGGACGTAAATGAAACCCCAAAACGGTGTGTGCGACCCCGCTGCCGTACAGAATGGAAGTGGATGCGGCGTGCGTTTCTTCTTGTCCCTTTCCTCTCCTCTGTTCCTCTCTATTTGTGTGCAATTTTAACCATGTTCAATGATTACCAACTCGCCCAACTAAGCACCTTACTCCAGTTCCCCATCGATCAGGACCTGCAACGCCGGTGACTTGAATTTGGACTGCACTTCTCGGCGTCGAAGAGCAGCCGCCTTTACTCGCACTATTCCTTAAGTTGGACGGCCGGCTCAGGTCGACGTTCAAACTCGAACCGAAATGCATGCGGTGCCCACCTTACGTCTTGAGCGAAACAGTGACGTCACGCCTGAACCACTAATGTAATGAGATTACTGTTGAAACGCTAACATCACATCCCATTACAATTATGTTTACGTAACATCTTGGTCATGCTCACTCTCAAGAAAAAGGGCGCAAAAGGGTGTATCGTTACACCTTTTGTTCCATATAATACACCCCACAACTTCATCTCGACGTACAGCAAACTACATAGAGGTATTATAATGTACGCTAGAGGTTCAAGTGGCGCTAGTGTGCTGACGCAAATTGAAGCAGACAGCAACCAGTCGAAAATTGACTTCCGGTAATGCATTTCTATGGGAAAAAGCGACTGCATTTTCTCTCTGCGCTCGATCATAAGAGCAAATATCCCGAATAATTCATACGTACTAGGTAGTTTGGAACATTTCTCAGTCAGGCCGACGAAATAATTGGTCAGTTACGGTGTCTTTCTTTCAAATTCATCGCATTAAAAACGGTGCTAAAACAGCTTCGTACGTGTATTTATGTGCACTGTCGGAGACTGTTAGCGCGAACACGACGTCGCCGCTTTTCAGCGTGGAGGATATATGTGCCAAACGAACGAAGAACATCTGGAAATTAAGAAAGACGGCAAGAACTACGCAGTAACACCGGATCAGTAACTACACGCGCATATACGATCAAAATTATTTGAAGGCTCCTATTTTAAATAAGTAAGTACCGTTTTATTCTTTCTGCTCTGAGCGAAGCTGCTTGTTTTACGTTCAAAATATCACTCGCACGCTCGAAATCTTTGAGAACAAGCGCCCGATAAAAGCTCCCCGGCAGAGAAAAAAATACAAAGAGACAACTTTTATAGCCCACGGACTTTATTCTCTGCGTTTTGAATGTTTTTATCCGCTCATGCACGACGGGGTCATTTTTATATAGTGACAGGACTGGCATATTAGCAATATATAAGCGTCACCAGATTGCTGGCGAGCCTTGAACACACTCTACATTCACTTCGATTGTAATTTTGCTTCGATTCGTCGCTTGTTTCTACACACCTGCTGCGGGACACACGTTTGGGACTGAAATGTAGCGAAGTTAAACATCGGTTACTGATGAAGAAAAATGCGCTAACTAAAGCAATTACACTTTTACAGTGTTAATCAAGGTACAGTCTCCGGCAATATGAAAGACCCACTGGGAGCGCATGGCCGAGGCGGTGGCTGGCGGGTGCGCTGCGAGCGCTCCGGGCAATTCCATTCTGCTTCGAGGGGAGGACGCTAACTCGGGGCTCAGCACAATCTGATAAGCGCGTTTCGCTTTAGCTGAGCCCGAGTGAGCGTCCTTTCCTCGACCACGCGGCCACCCCGGCCACGCGCTCCCACTGGGTCTTTCATATTGCCGGAGACTGTACATACGATTCGGTACGGCCCAAATAACCAAAGTATTCCGTGTTATTTTCCGGCGAAGAGACAAAATGCACGCGCGCTTTCCCATAGAAATACACAGGAAGACTGGAAAAGTAGACTGGTTGCTGTCTGCTTCAATTTGCGTCACGGAAGTCGCATAGGCACTAGCGCCAGTTGAACCTCTAGCGTACATTATAATAACTCTATGGCAAACTACAGTCGAACAGACGGCCCCAAATTTGACAAGAGGCTTGATAACGTTGCAATATAACTTTTTAAAAAGCTGAAGTACATATGAAAGACCACAAAAAGAAAACACCGAGTTTTTACAGTAGGGCCAAGAAAACCCCGATTATTTTTTTTTTTGTAGTCAATAAAACGTACATTAGCTATTTTAATAAGTTGTACCACACAGCTATCAAGCCCCTCGTAAAATTTGGGGCCGTCTGTTCGACTGTATAGGGCGCTGTACGTCGAATTGAAGTTTTGGGGTGTATTATACGGGACAAAGGGTGTAAGAATGTACCTTTTGACACCCTTTTTTTTTAAGGGAGCAGACGCGTGTTGATTGTAACTGTGAGTCATTTTCCTACCTAGTGAGTTTTACGCTTGTTTTTGTTGTTGCTGTTTTCTTTTCTTCTGTCTTTTTTTTTTTTTTTTTTTTTTTTGTCATACGGTTGTATTACTTTTTTTGTTCCATTTGTTTGTCGTATGTCCGCCCTACCGAGGAAACGGGAATGAACCTGGTCAAGTCAACATAGGTGGGCGTTTTGCCCACGTCTCCGTCACCAGTACAAATGTACAAGTTTTATTGGATTAGATTCCTCCTCGCTGAGTAACTGCCAGGCGACACCTGGTGCGGAAAATAAATGCGCCGCCGAAATGGAAGCGTCGAGATCGCGAAGAAAGAGAAGGCACACTCGATCTTGCTGTGTGCCTAATCCGATAAATAAATACGATGAAACCAAGTCCTGAGAAGCGAGACCGAACGTCGATTTGCGACCAATGCTACGCAACGCACACTCCGTGCGACTAACAGTCCAGATGAACCAAATGCCTTCATATTCTCCCAAATGTCCGGCGCTCATTTGTCAAGATGCCACCGTAGGAGTGCATCAAATCCAGTTTCGACGACAACGACTGGGTAGAAGACGAAGAGAAATGAGAATTGGCTGATCGTTATCGGTATTCTCTTTGTTCGATGCGCTTTGTTCGCATCCATGGAAACTTATTCCACCAGTGAAAAGCAGGGACTGCAACCGCAACCAAAAACCCTTTCGGTCACCGAAAGCGGAACTGAACCGATATTAGGGAAGCGCTTTGCGATTCGGATCGATCGAGCAGCGTCCCCATACGATCGCCAAATGACGTGCTTAAATTAAATCCTCGCTATATATATATATAAACGCGGTTTTGTTTGCTGAAAAATGAGTATGGCCAATACAAGTGAACGATGCTGTCATTACAGATTCTGGAACGATTGCGGGGCGGTTCAATGAGTACTTCCAGTCAGTATTTTCTGATGCCAGTGGCTTTTACCGTGTCCGTCCTGTCATTCCACCTTGTTACTCAGAATTCCTATCTTATCATGGCATCCATGCTGCCATCACTAAAATCTAAATCTAGCGTTGGGCCCGACCAGATTTCAAACATGTTTCTACGACGCTATGCAGAGTCCCCTAGCCCATTTTCTTTTAGTCATCTTTCCAGCATCTGTTTGTTCTGGCTCACCATGATCTCCGGACTACTAGGTGCACTCTAAGAAAAAATGGAGGAAAAAGGTAGCAACGACTCGTCTTCCTCCCTTCTACTCACGCGCCCCCAAGCGGACACAGAAAACAGGGAGGAATGAAACGTTTTTCTCCTTCTCCAGGGAGACGGGAGAAAGCTTTCGCCCTCCCGACTCATCTTCTTCCGGTTTCGATTTTCGAGTACGTCGCGCACAGCGACCCCGGAAGTGTATTTTACGTGGGGGGGTGGGGGGGGGGGGGGGGGTTTGAGGGGAGGGGGGGTGGGGGTGGGTTGGGGGGGCTGAAAAAAATGAAAATTGAAAAAACAGTTATTATCGAAATTTCACTGTTTATAGAAGGTTAATTATCATTTCTTATACCGTGTATCCCTACAGTATCCACAATTCTTGCCACGAAGCAATGAAATATTGACGCAGTCGGATCCAATATTAGCAGCTACGCGGTGGCACCGATCTACCGTGTCGATGTAAAATGCACTGGAAAATCGGGCGCCTTCACATGAAGAGCTCAAATTTTCAGCGAAGGTGTATTTTAATCCTGGATGCATTTTTTGTAAAGTTTCTAGGCGTAGCTCTGTTCTTGTAAAAAGTTATGACAATCTCGAAAATTTCAAAAAAGCGTCCGCTCCGCCATATAGATCGAGCTTACCACCGGTGGATGCGGTCTCAGCATTTAATTACAATGGAACCGAAAAAAAAAGCTCGATAACATGAATTATTTTTTTGGATTGTGCTATTTGGTTCACGTTCGTTAAAAGGTTTAAAAGCGAAAAAAAACACACGGCCAAAGAAGTTGAAAGCTAGCGGCCGTCTGCGATCTACCTGTTGCTTTTCGTACGTTTTCTTTTTTTTTTTTTTTTTGAATTTCTAACTCTTTAAAGGAACTCGATAACATCTTTGCGCTTTAGATCATTGGCTAGCATCTAGAAGCGTTTTGACAAGACAGAAATGTGTACCACTCCAACGACGTTCAACGGAAGACACACCCTGCCTGTTATAATTATTATCAATTTTACAGACTGTGCTGAATAAATTGCACAGGCTAAACAACATCGAACTCTAAATATGCTCTCCTAATCGATTTGGGCCATATCGGTAACTAAAAAATAGTCGACAAAGGCCGCCATTGGTCTCATTATTGGGCGATAGCGTTGAAGAATCCACATTAGTCGAATGCGAATTTATGTGCGCGTTAGTGTCGAGGCTGCAGCCCTTTACAACAATCTTTCCTCTTAAAGAAATTAATGAGCTTTATATTTTTGTCATTTAAGCGGGATAAAACTACGACACACCGAGGCAAACGCACAACTATTTTTCTACGTTAAGAGAAATGCGGCTTTCTTTAAAACACGTCACCACAATGCAACGCTTTTGGAAATAAAATCGAAAAGCCAGCCGTCTCGGTGGCTCCGAGGCAAAGCGCCGGCCTACGGATCCCCGGGTGGTGGGCTCGAATTCCCGCAATCTGACGGGGGCTTATTGCAGAGAAGGCACCGTGTAACCGAGCTTTCGGTTCCAGGTCAAAAGATCCCCAGGGGAGTCGAGATGAATCCCCAGTCCTCCGCTGGGGCGTTTCAGGCGCCCGTCGTTGGTTTGGCACGTAAAACCCCCAAATCTGACTTTTAAAACCAATGCCCACCAAAAGCGGTTAGGGGCCCCTGACATACTGTACCGGGAGTTCACGTAAGATGTTTCGTTAGCCCCTTGAAGTGACCGCACAAATTTCACCATGTTGAATTAACCTGAGACTGGTGTAGAGAAGAAACATCAAAACATAGAAAAGACAGAAAATAGGCAGGACGATGTCTTTGAGACGCCGTCCTGTCTACTTTCTGTCCCTTCTATTCAACATGGTTAATATTCACCAGCTCGCCTGAACCCTTGCGATTTTGTCTATGCGCAAATTTCCTTGTTAACGTGCGTGTTACGATTTACTACAGAGACGCCCGAACGTGGTGGATTATTATTATTATTATTATTTTTTTTTTTTGAAAATGAAGAAATACCCTTTTTAGTGGAAGAGAGAAAAGGAAAAAAAATATAAGCAGTTTTTTATGGGTAAATTTTCGCGATATCTCTTTTTCGCGAAACTATCAAACATTTTTCTGGGAAACAGGGCGTTTATTATGACTGAAAAAATGGGTGGAATCAAAATAAAATACAATATTACATAACATTGCCTTCATTTCGCCAGAATTAACGCCACAGTGGTTTAAAATATTATTTGGTGTTCATACGCAAAATAAAAAAAATGAAAAAATAAGATTTTTTTTTTTTTGTTTTACTTAGTGAACTAATTTTATTGAAATTTTACCGATTGCATCCACCATCTAACTACGTCTGTGTGCTAAATACCTTCGCAATCTATTACAAAACAGTTTTATGCGGTTATTTCATAGAACAACGGAACATTGTGAACTCCATGCAATGCAGTTTATGCAACCTAAGATTCGACAATTCCCTCTTGCTTTGCTACGCATGCAGACATACAAAATTGAAACAAAACCTACCAGATTTATTGTAAATTCTGGGTGACTCTTGGTATGATACGGTCCGCTGCTGCCGTGCTGAAGGTTTGGGTATTTCCCTGACAAACTGCCAATTGCTTGGGCCCCCGCAACCACGCATCAAGAAGCGTCCTTTTGGTAGCCATAATGATTAAAAGTGTAAAACTTTAAATACTGTGTATTTTTAGCGTTGCACTCGTCAAAAAATAAATAAAATAAAAAGGTACATCATTTGATGTTGAGATGTCCAAACAAACCGTCCGCGGATTTCACAGTGACAGATCTACAACTGCAGTTTCAGTGGAATGACAGGGCGAGGAGAAGGAAGGCTGGGGAGGAGGAAGCAGATGGACTCTGGGAGACGAGGAAAAATCATCCCTCTCGTTCCAGCACCTTCAGTGGCGATGCCTTTTTTTTATTTCAGCATGTTTCCTGTTTTTACGGTCGTCTTTGAAAATAGGCTGAAACCGTCTGGGTGCATAATAGGGCACCCGCCTGAACATAGCAGGCTGGCTCGCCAAGACCCAGAATTGTGTTTCGGAAACAAAGACGGAGAAATACCGGCGAAGATGCCGCGATTCTTTGATGTCTCCGACGACCACCGTGGTAGCAGCGCTTCAACACAGACTGCAGTGCGATGTCTCCCTTTACAACCTGTGTCGCCCTTCTCCTGCCTTGGGAGTTGGGAAACTTTTCCCCCTCAACTCGCTCCATCGGTAGGCAGTCTCCGTTCAAGGAGGGCTTCCTTCTCGCGCAGACCGTCTCCCCGCCTCGCGATCGGCTCTCCACGCGGAGGTTACCCGACCTTCGTGGTTACTCTGACCCCCCCCCCCCCCCCCAAAAAAAAAACAAAAAAAACAATAGGAGAAATTTTTGTATTTTTGGGGAAACGTCGTTGCTTAAAATGGAAGGAACACGAAGAAGCCGGCTGGCTGTGTGGACAAAAACAGTGCGCTGCGCGTTCCCCCTCATGGCCAACCCGCGCGTGGAGTAGGGTAGGGAACCTTCATGTGCGCACATGAAGGCACCCTAGACTCCCTCACTGTGCTATGCAAGCCCCAGGCAGGGTTAGTCCCTTGGCGAAGTTTGGCGCAATTGGCGCAGCAATCACATCACTGGCGTGCTAAAATGTTTTAATTCAGCTTCTTTCCTCGCTCTGTTAACGATTCGAACGCATTACCACTAGGAGTTTTTGTCTAACGTCTTGCTAAACATGATTGCATTGGTAATTATTTTCTTTTATGTTAGACCATTTTGTGAAATAACGCTTGACGGTTGACATTTTTCTGGTTTTTTTTACACCTGCATATTTGAATTGTTCTCCACTGTTACAATCAGGGATATATAGTCGTGTTTTCTATGCTGTTTAGTAATCGTCCTCGATTTGTACCCTACTGCTACCTGGGCCCACTTGGCTCTGTATAGTATTGACTAAATAAATAAATTAATAAATATGTGAAATGTGTCGCCTCTTTGTGCTTGAAGAGCGACGTGCAAAGTTTTTATCGAAGAAGACCGTGCTACACAAAATTTAACAAACAAAAATAACACGACGGCCTCGCACTACTTTTTCTAACCTAGTTTATGTAGATCCAAACCAGTATCAAAATAGCGTCTGCGTTTTTGGCCGGAAGACAACGAAATGCGTGCAAAAGCACGACGCATATTTTGGTTCTCCCTATTTCATTCGATTTTCGGAGGCCCGGGTCTGTCCCGGGTGCCGCTGTACTCACAGTGAGAAGTTTATTGCTTAACGAAGCAAGATGATCTCCAACGAGAGCATTTGGACGGAACTGGGTGGTTTCTGGGCAGGCAGGGAAAAACTCCCAGGACTGCAGGATCATCATTCCACGTCTACTCTCAGGCATGCTCGTTACGAATTCCCTCTTTCTACATGCTAATATTCCCGGACATCTGTAGAAAGCCACTGACTTTGAGGATCCGTTCTTTTCGGTCATTCAGCAGAAAGACCTCCTTGGCTTGGACCCTTTCCAGACGAACCACGCCTGAATGACTACCTTCTTCAATCGAGCAGCCAAATGCAGGATTAAGGCATTCAAGGAGCTTCGAGTGAAACAAAAAATATGCACGCTCATCGACCCATGCAAGGAAGAAGTCAGACTGAAGTTGTTATAAACTTCATTACCTTTGCCAAACATACAGATCAAAAAGTTCCTTGAGCCGTGAAGGACGTTAAGGAAAGGTGGCAATTTTTGAGCTGGAAACAGAAATGATAACACGAGTTGTGACGCTCGTTCTGAATGAAGATCTCACTGTGGACAGGGTGAAGGCGCAGGTAGTCATTCTCGGGCGACCCCCTCTCTCTTTAGGATGTAAAGCTACCGGTCATATCCATAGACAATGCTTAACTGCACGATGCACTAAGGGCAGCGCTATGGGCGTGCGAGTGAAGAATGCGTTGTCCCGTACCCCTCGAAGCTAAATACACCACCCGAAGCTGGCGGAAATTAATGCATTATGAGCATGGACGATACGTAAACACGAATGAGAGCTCTACTATAGTGTCCCCTGGACCTGAAACTACTGAGGCCAAGTTGAGCTCCGATGCTTTTGATCCGTTGGATCAGTTTCTACAAAAGATGAAGACTCAAGCTCGAAGTAAGATCTGCCTGCAAGCTCAGAAAGTGCCCCCTTAGCGAAAAGTCGTTCAAAATCAGTATACTGAAAGTATACTAAAAGTGAACTTGGGGTATGTACTGAAATCGTACTAGTTTCACACTTTTATGAAACAAAATAGTATAGTTTTAGTACACCCCAAGTACATATGTAGTATACCATAAGTGCACCTCGAATGTACATTTAGCATACTGTAAGTGCACGTTTAGTACACTACATGTATGCTTTTAGTGTATTAAATGTACACTACCAGTACATGTATGCTGAGTGGCCCCAATAACTTGCACCAAACTTTAAAAAAAAAACAAAAAAACGAAGCGTTCTGCGGGAGTGAAACCAACTGTACGCTGTTAGAAAGCCTCTTGCGAAAGCGCACAAAATTGTTTCAGTGCGCCTATTTATATAATTAAGTATAACAAGCTAACGTTTGAAATCTACGTTTAAAAGCCGGGGTGTGAAATGGAAAGTTGTAGAGCGCATTAAGAAACACCCAAATAAACCATTTTCAACAAGGTGCACTTTGCATGCTGCTTTTTCCTAGCCTTCAAAAATACGCCCGCGAAATACAAAAAAATACCGCGTGACAACTCGCTTCCCCAATCACGGCGTGCGAGCGCGCCGCGAATGTCCGTTCTTTGAAGGCCGGAAAAAAGCACGAAAACGTATTATGTTCCAAACACTTTCATTGGGTGTTTCTCAATGCGCCCTGCAACTTTACAACTGACACCTTGGCCCTTAAAAGAATATTTGAAAGGTTAGCTCATTAATCTTAGTTATTTACATAACCAGGCGCATAAAAAAGCCTGTGCACTTTTTTAAGACGCTTGCTAACGACAGTTGATTTCACTCCTGCAGAGCCCTCCGGTGTTGTTTTTAAGTATGGTGCAAGTTATATCTGGGACGCCGTGTATGTCGGGCGTTCTGAATGGAGGGAACGGTCTAAAGTTGGCCAGAAAAATCGGCGCCTGTATTTAAAAAGCTGACCTTACAAAGGTGTTTCTTTGAACAGCTGTATTCCAACCTGTGAAATTTTATGTCATATAGCTCCATTCTCGTGAAATGTTAAGAAACGCCGTTGACAACTAAATTATGATAATGCAGAGGCGTCACCATAGGGAGATGCACTCTTAAAAATGAGTCAGGAAACTAACAAGAAAATCTTTGGCAGCTCTGTTTCTCGTGAGAATGATGTACCGGCATCTTCTGAAATTGTGCGAGAAAAGCCATAAAGAAGAGGTGCATTGCAGTTTTCAACTGAAACTATGTATGTGTAGCATACAAGCATTATGATCAGTGTTCTTCGCGTAATTGATAAGACAGATATTGAAATCCTACTTATCACTTTATTCAAGTTTCCGAGCCTGCCTCACTGTACACTCTCCTTTGTGATGATGGTATGCCATTACATCCTGCGTAAAAAGAGAAGAGAAAATTACCCTATGCCACTCTACGATATAACATCACATAATTCAATCAAAGAACCACTATGTGAGGAAGACAAGTTAGTAACAACTTCATCCTAACAAAAGGGTGAGGAAAATCGGACAATATCGTTTCTGAAAGCCTGATATATCAGACATTGGCGGTGTGCCTTCTTTGCATGCCCAGGGCTATGCAACAGGTAATAGTGCTCATTGCAGGGCACAACATTTTATACCTCAAATCTTAGGCACCATAAAGAAAAAAAAAGAAGAAAAGATTTAAGGTTGTAGCTTCTACATTTTAAGCACATGGATTGATGAAGGTCACAACGAAAACATCTGAGAATGGCCAATTTCAGGGCTGTGTGTGCTAATAATAAAATTGTATTTTAGAAGTTTAGTTAAATACGGTATTCGATTTTGCGAGCTTAGTTTTTGCGAGTTTATCAAAATTGCTCAAAATTGGTCATGCAATAAAGTAACCCCATGGATACGAATGCATTGAACATTACTCCCGATTGCAAAATGTTGTACCTGGAAAGTATTCTCAACACTAACACTTCATAAATGAATGAAATATTGAGCTCGCGCAAACAAAGTCGTTTATGCCATTCAAACCTTTCAAAACGCTCGCAGAATCACCACTGCGATAGATTTGCTTTGTTCAATGTGCTTTTCCGCATGTGCCAGTGCACTGCAAAAATTAGTTCTGGATGAAATCCCAAGAATAGGGGGACATACACACTTTTTGATAAAATAGAATCTGAAAATGTACACGTCGAATGGCTTCCCAGGAGACTTCTTGGGTCCGGATGCACTGTTACTCCGCAACAAGCAGGCTCTCTTGGGATGACAAGAAAAAACCCAGCGCCCTGAACGCTGTTCGAACCAGCACTCGGGAGAGTTGAAAGGCCTGTCAAACGCTCGCTATCGGGACAGGCCGCTTACTTACGGTGCCTTCAAACCTGTCTGCTCGATGCATCATCCAGCCACCCATAATAGAGATCAGTGGGCGGACGTCACTTTTACTCTTGTGATGCAGGTCCTTGCAGGTTCCCATAGGTTGCAACCTGCTAGCAGGTTGCAACCTATGGGAACAGCACGGGCAAGAAATCATGCTGCTCGCTATTGTAACGTTTTTCTCGCTCCCGCTTTATGAAACAAATCGTTGGCGAGAGACTGTTGGGACCACGCGTCAGAACTAGCATGACCTGTGATTGCTTGAACTGCCGTCAGACTGCACTATAACGCTCCGCAAAAGCGTCGTCGGGCGAGCGTCGTATAGGACGGCGCCCAGAACAGGCCCTCGGCTGGCCCTCGGTTCCGCCGCACGCGAATCTTTCTCACTCTGTGAGAGAGCCATAAATTTTGAAAATACGCTCTTCTCAAATAACGAAATAAAACCGGGTAGAGCATAGTGAGAGTCAAGCATAGCTTAGCAAGCACACGGTACAAGACAAAGTTTGAAACAGCGGCGCACTTCGCAGAAACAAAAGAAACTTCCTCACCTTCGCTTGCACCATGTCGGCCATGACTGTCCGCCACTTGCGACGCTGCGCTCACAGCTCTCAGTAATCGCTTGCTATTATTGAACACGGTATTCGTAAGTAAGCTATCTAAAATATCCGCTAAAACGGCTATAACGTAAAAAAGGAAGCGATGCTCGAACCCTCCGGAACTCCAACGGCGGCCGAACGGAAGCTGATTGCAATAGCGATGGTCTTGCGCAGTTTTCAAAAGTGTCTTCTTTTTGTTCTTTGTTTTTTATTTTATTTTTTTGCAGACAAAACTAAGCAAATCAATATATTAATAATAATAATGTCGCTTTATTATATTCGTAAATAAATTAACAAAACGTCTAGTCTATCTTAGGTTTTATCTAAACTTTCAGTTTTCTTTTTCAGTGCAAAACCGAAACTATCTCAAGAAATTTCTCCCTTGTCGCCAAGGCTATTTTGATTCCTCAGCGCAAACTTGCACCGCTGGGATTTCGGCTTTTCTGGAAGGATCGGCTCTCGCGGCACATAAATAATGAGGGAAACCTTGTGTTTTGAAACAATGAGCGTACCCGTCTTTTCTGACGAGGGAAAGACACGTTAAATTTACGTCGATTTTTTACAGTGTGGAACTCTCGATCGACGGTGTTGTTCGTTGTTGCAATTGTCAATCTCTTTTCACGTGAATTGAGATGTCTTAGAGTTTTGCAAGATAAATCTACACCATGAAACACTTTCGGTGAAAGCTTGAGGTTGTTACATGAAGGCGCCGATTTCTCCAGCCAATTTCAGAGCGAGCTTTCATTCATAACACCACTTCGCTTACGCTGTTCACAAGTTGATTTGCGCTGCATACGACTATGCAAGGTGGAGCATCTGATGTCCCCATTATTAGCCGTGTTTTTTATTTTTTTTTTTTTTTGCCTCCTGTCCTTTTGATTTCTGTGGATGCAGATATCTGAAACAGCGTATAGTGCGCTGAGACCTGCATTACAAAAGCACCGGATTATCCTGCAAACGTTGTTTGTCTACTAGCCTATGAGGCAGCACGCAAGTGGCGGTGCACTTTGAAAACAAAGTCATGTGCATGCTTTTTCATCAGCAGCAATAAACATTTGGTGCGATTGCCCTCGATCGCCTTGCTTCCGAATAATGCTAACAGTTTTTTACAGTAAACTTTTATTCTTCAATAAAGGTAACAAATGCAGCTCAGGGAAAATAAAAGCTATCTTTGCAATAAAAGTAGACTTTTCAATTGCTAAATTTATAGAAATGACTAGCTAAAATAATTATTGCCAAGTTAGATAACGCTACTTTCCGTGGCGTACAATGTAGCTAATTTTTTTATTTTTGCCTTTTTTTAGGCGTAAGTCCATGTTGCATTTGCGACGTAAGTATGCTATGACAGTGCCGGTCGTTTCCCCGGGGAACTTTTGGACCACGTGGTCTGCAGTGAAATGAGAAATGAAGCATCCCTTTGTCACATTATGTCAGCTATACCCGGTGATATTGTTTAATCAACTGGTTTGAGGAAAATTGGGGGCGGACATTCATGTGTGTCGTGCGACTCGGCGGACATTACATGGGTGAATAACCGTGGCAACATTTTTTTAAGTAATTAAAATCCGCAAATTTACTTTTTTTATTATTGCTGTTTTAGAGGCAGTGGTTATTAGAGCCTAACACAATCAAAACTATTCACGAAACAGCCAAGGGGATTTCAGATATTTATTAATCAAATTTCGCACTTTTTTCCCTCGATTCAAGAACCACACCCTGCAGGGGCGGGCAAAGTGGAGAGTGACTTAGCGGTTTTGACATGGCATATCGGTGATGGCATGTTTGTTCGTGTTAGCAAGAACTTCTCGTACTGGGGTTCTGTGCATTATTTAAGTTTCTAGTGGAGTTTCAACCCTCAAAAAGTGCTGTCGCATTCAGTCTGAACGAAGTTGCACGCTTTTGACAGCGTGCCTTTGGTGGATGCTCCAGCATCATACTTCCAACGGTTCGACTGAAGGGAATACGTAAGAATAGCATCCTGCGCTCTGTCCAGCGCGCTGTTTTTAATCAGGCCACGAAAGGCAGAGTTTTAGCTATGAATAACCCAAAACTCGTCACCTTTTCGCAAGTTGTTTCAGTTGGGCTAGTGTTTATTCATAGCCCCTTTAAAATTGAAAATTGAACATGGTCAATTACACTGTCAATTAAAAAAGCTAATTAGACAACGTACTGTGACGTTTATTAAGTAATTAAATGTCCGCCGAGCCCCACAAATATTCTGTGAAGACGGCATCGGCCTATCTATCGCATTTTTAGTAAGTTGATATTAAAAATCACACTATATACCCAAGTAGCACTAAACGTAGCCACAATGTTACTGGAATGTTGTCAGGTAACGTTGCCGAACGTTGCTAACGACCGCGGATTCTACCGTCCAGTAACGTTACACCACAATGTTACAGTAACGTAACTGCATACGTTACCTGGACATTACCCAAATAATGTTACTGGAACGTTGTTAGATAACGTTGCCAAACGTTGCTAATGGCCACCAATTCTACCTCCCAGTAACGTCGCATCAAAATGTTGCAGTAACGTAGCTCTCTACGTTACCTGGACGTTAGATCAGTGATGTTACTCGGACGTCGTCAGCTAACGTTGCCAATTGTTGTTAATGGCCACGAATTCTACCACCCAGTAATGTTAATGTTACACCAAAATGTTGCACTGACACTACGGCTTACTTAAAAGTAAAGGAATAAAAACGCAAAGAACATGCACAAACGAGCACTCTTTCATTTCGCAACAACATTTATTTTTTCAGGAGCAAAGAGTCGCACACAGGTCGAGATCAACTAGATACCGAAGGCGGGAGGGAAGAGGGGGATAGGGAGATAAGGGCCAGAACTGGAAAAATCTGGGAACCTTGACTAAAACACATGGAGTGTCACTGACTCAACCCTTATCTTCCTGAAGTTCCTTCGATCCAGCCTTCCATTTGCAGTTAATCTTGACCTGTGTGCGAGTCTTTGCTTCCAAAAAACAAGCGTCATAACTAAATGAAAGAGCGGTCATCTGTGTTTGTACTCAGTGCTTTTATTAGTAAACATTTTAACAAAATGCTGGCACTGGCCAGATATTACTGCATGTGTTACTTGGACATTACTGAACAATGTTACCCGAAAATTACTAACATTGACAAGCGTTGCCAGGAAACTGCATATATGGTTGTCATGAAGTCATTTTTTGAGCTGGTGCCTGATATGAGTAAATGGATGAGCATTACAGGCCATTAATGAATCAGCATTTTGAAGTCCTAGAAGCAAGACTCCGGAAGAAAACAAGAGGTTATTGGAATAAATTTATTTCAAAAACGAAACAAACGTTACAAGTACCAGTGTATTCTTCTGTTTCTTACAAGCTATTAGATCTACAAAATTGTAAAGAACACACTAAATTACAAGGCTGATCTGCATGGAAATAAAAATGCAAAATATTAAAATTCCCAGCAACATAAAGCAAGCAGCTTGAAATAAAATTCTAAATATATCTCAAACTATCTTGGGCTAGGACATATAAATAAATAATGGAGGCAATAAACCAGAAAGGACTAGAAAAAGAACATAGATTTTAAAACTTGTAAAAATACCATACTAATGTGTACATAAATTAAATAAAAGAAACCACTAGCTAGGGCTAAAATGTATACATGAATAGAAATAAAAGGTAACATATGCATATTAAAAATTGCCATAAAAAATTCAAACAACAGGCACTCACTCATGGGATGGTTGTAAAAAAAAGAGAAAGAAATCATTAGACAAAAAAGCTTTTAAATGATTCAAATAGCATGATTTTTTTTTCAATTCCATGCATTTAACACGGTTAACCAGTTCCATGCTTCCAACAGGGATCAAAGTAACCAACTACAGACATTTAAAACTATAACAGAAAAATCAAGGCAGAAACATGCTGAAAAACAGTGCAAAATGCACGGATAAGAGAACACACAGGACAAGGTGCTGTGTGTTCTTTTCTCTTTGTCTGGTTTTTGCACTGTTTTTCAACATCAATTCTTACCAACTAGCCCAGCCCAACTGTCCATTCTTGTAATCAGAAACATGCTTGCCTTCTCCCCTTGTGGCAGCCCCTCAGTCACTCCTGGGAAGAGACACGCTGCTCCTGCAAAAAAATAAAACAAAAAAGTTGGTTGCGTTCAGATAATGGGTGCCTATTTTAGTGCAGAGAGTGTCATCAAGATAAAAAAAAAATGCCTACCTCTGTCCTAACACAGTTTCGCCTCAGTTTCTTCGCATGCACAAGCCATTCTTTTTATCCAGTTTAGACCTTTTCCGCAAAGTGTGACCTACCCACAAGGAGTGATGCGCCTGCTCAAGCATGTTTTGATGGCTGAGCACTGGCAACACGTTCGGCCAACAACCTGATATGGCAGTCCCACAGAAAACCATGCCATGTGTCTGATTCTCACTCTCCTTCTAGGCCTCTTTCAACTTCTTTACACTGAAGCATAAAAAGCTACCTGCTAGCAAAACAAACTCTCTAGCTAGCTGAAGCCTAACGTGGACCTAATGATAACATGCTAGAAAGATTTTTAGGCAGTAATTGGGGGCCCTGCCCAGAAGGGTGTACCCCTCCCCCCTCCCTCCGAGCGGCGTCGCCGTCGGCGTAACTGTGAGGTCACGTGACCCTCCTGAAGGGGGGTAATGTGACCTCGGGAGGGCACGTGACCCCGCAGGGACGTTTCGGCACAATGCCGGAACGTCGCCGCGGTTACGGCGACGGCGACACCGCTCAAGCCGAAAACGGGCGCCTAAGAGCTGCGCTGTAAAAGAAACACCAAAACAGCAGGTGCTCAATAAACAATATGGATACCATTCACTATCACAATTGCGGCTAACCAAGCTGAGGCTAATCACATAAAATAAAAAATCTAAAAGCTAGAAAGCGTTAAGAAATTGTAGCAACAAAAAGCAAACATACACGTGTGCGTTTTTGCTTGGGCACTGGTGCACGTCCTGGAAGTTGAGGGGCTGGCTGAGTGCTAGGTCGTTCCTGCAGAAGAGGCAAGCTTGACGGAAAAGGAGCAGTCTCTTCCTTTTTCTCTTCTCCCGCTCTTCATTATTCGTTGATAGGTCGGACGCCGCTTCCGGATTTTTTTTCTTTGAACTTTGCATCTTCATATGTCACTGAAACAAGAAAGCCGAGCACACCAGTCAAATGTTTAACCACCACAAGCTCGTTTGCGCCCCAACCTTTTGTTCATTAAATCAAATATGCTCGCATTATGCTTAGACAGTTTTTAGGTTAAAGCCTGACAACTTTTTCGGGCTCATGTATATAATCTGTCAGGATCGGGCCAAGCTCAGGCTTATATTAAACAAAACAAATATTTTGTGGGGCTTGGGCCGGGCTCAAGTTTCTGTCTAAAATTCTGCCGGGTCCGGGCCGGGTTCGAGCCGTGTCTCTTCAAGGCCAAGTCTGGCTGGACCTGGAAATGAAATATTCTATCGGGCTCGGGCCGGGCCCGGGCCATGCCTCTACCGGGCCGGGTCGGGCCGTGCCTAGAAATTCTGGCTCGTACAGTGCTCTAGCACACTCTACATTAGGTGAGCAGAGCCCGCGCTCTGCTCTAAGCAGAGCGTGGCTCTGCTTAGAGCCTATTTCTCTGCCCCAAGGTTCTCAACTCCTTGCTCAGGGCACTCAATGGCATTTCTGGCTCGTTTTCCTTGACTGGGCTCGCTTTTTGACAATATCTCTGATTTTTCCCGGTAATTAAAATATTCCTGACTAATCCCGGTTGCTAGACACCCGCTATACTTACAACATGATGCCATCACCTGACAGGAGAATGTGGCCCAGTCAGTAAAGGGCTCTTCACGCTCTCAATTACCATCATCAACCGATTTGATCTGTAGGGTGGCCATGCCGTGCGGCCATTGCACACCCAACAGGTAGGAACAACTGCAACATCATTTTCCGCCAAAAAATGGACCACAGAGTACATTTCCTGAAATCAACAAATAAAGCAACAAATAAATGGACAACAGAGTACATTTCCTGAAATCAACAAATCAAGCCTGTATTACCTCAAAGGCCACTCATAAGCCACGAAAAATACAGTTTTCGAATTAAGCACAACCAATGTGCAACGGTTGCAAACATGGATCCCACTTGCAAGTGAAGTAGAAGAAAAACTGCATAGCCCTGGTTATATTGCAAGCAGACGCACTTCCACCTGATGTCCTGCACACTCCACACTGAATACTACTTGGAGAGCCCTGTAGCTCTAAAAATTCCTAGCTCTGATGATGGCAACTTTGAAGTATAAAGGTTGCTGAGATTCCGGAAAAACTGTCCGCAGATGCTACGGTTCCCATCCGACTCAATGAAGGATGGATGGATGGATGTTAATGGCTATTCCCTTTGTTACGGGCGGTAGCTTGCGCCACCTAGCCTAAGTCTAAAAAGACAAAAACGTGATTCCTCCCGCCCTTTTAAGACCAATTTTTCTCCCCCTAACTATCACCAGGCAGTGTGGGATATCACCAGGATGACCTTCGGGGGATCGGGCAAAAAAACTAAAAAAACATCACCCCCCTGCCTCTTCCCCCCGGCGAGGGAGTCGCCAATTTTCCTCTGGTCAAATCTTTTTGGCGTTACCCCAGTACCGGACCCACTGGGAGACAGGGTTGAAACTTTGGGCCGGAGCCACGCGGGAGGGAGTCCCAATTTTCCTCTGTCCCAACTGTTTCCAGCTGTGCTAGTTAGTTGTCCATCGTTTAATTTTCCCTAGATAATTTCCACCAATCTTCTAATCGTCTCTTTGTCACTGTAATCTTTTTCTCTACCATCCCTCCATCGTCGCCAGTGAAACCCAGGGCCCCAGCCAAATCCGTTACCCCTTCAGGGAGGGCAGGACGAAGCCCCGTGCACTTCAAAACCAAGTGCTCCAGTGTCTCGCTATCATTATGGCAGGCGGCACATAATGTGTCGGTCTCCTGAAATTTAGCCCTATACGTCCTCGTCCTCAAAACTCCCGTTCTTGCCTCGAACAGCAAAGCACTTCCCAGTGAATTGTCAAATAGCTTTTCCTTTCTTATCTCCTACTTTCGTGACCTGTACACTGCTAAAGCTGATTTCTCCTGCATTCTCCCCTCCCACATTTTCCTCTCCGCCTCTTTCACCTTCTTTTCCACTGACGTAGTCTGTTCAGCCCCATCACCAGTGTGTAGATATTAAAATGTCAGCTTTCGGGTTCGGTTCGTCCATTTTGTGTTTAAACTTTTCATGTATAAATACTTGAATACCTTGCGTGCCCACCGCGTATCCTCCATTTCAGTCAACCTTTGTTCAAATTTCAACTTACTAATTGCTTCCCTGCCCTCAAAAGACGACCATCCCATGTCCCCCTGTACTCCCTCATTTGGTGTTTTTCCATGTGCTCCCAGCGCCAATCTGCCTACGCTTCTTTGTCGAATTTCTAGCCCTGATTGAACCTCAGATTTCATGCACAGCACTGCATTGCCAAAAAACAGTCCCGGCACCATCACTCCCTTCCATATACCTCTGACCACTTCATATCTGTTATAGTTCCATAGTGCCTTGAGCTTCATAATAGATGAATTTCTTTTCCCTTTTCTAATTGTATTCTCCTCGTGTTCCTCTAGATATTTCCTTCCCTCATTGAGCCAGACCCCTAGATATTTGTACTTTTCTACGTGTTCTATCACTGTGTCCTGTATCTCCAGGGGTTCCCCCTTCTCATCGTTGAAAACTATTATACCCGATTTGTCCCTACTGAATTTTAGTCCTAAACTGTCCCCTTCCCTGCTGCAAATCCTAATCAGTTCCTGTATTGTCTCACGGCTTTCTGATACGAGTACAATGTCATCTGCATACATTAACCCTGGCAATAGTTGATTTACCTTATGTCCTTCCTCCATGTAATTCAGGTCAAAACCTAGGTTGCACTGTTCTAACCTTTTTTCCATCCCACTGAGGTATATCATAAAGAGCAGGGGAGACAATGGGCAACCCTGTCTAAGTCCTCTTTTTATTGCTGCTGGTTTTGTAGTTTCGGCTTCCCATTTCATAATCACCCTATTCTCCGTATAAACCCGTTCTAGGAACTTAACCGTGGTTCCCCCTAGGCCATACCCTTTTAGCTGTTCCCAAAGTTTTTCCTGATTCACATTGTCATATGCCCCTTTGATGTCCAAAAATGCTACCCATAATGGCCTTTGGCTTGTCATTGCTATCTCTATGCATCTCTATGAAGTTCCTAACGACAGCAATGTTGCCACCCTTCAGTTGAACACAGTTGTCGGACGGCTTCAGAGAAAAATGCGCTCCGTCTAAAACAAGCTCACAGCACTTGGTTCCCTTGAAGCTTGGCGGCTCAGGTCCGTCTCGGTGTTGCTCGAGCAGAGCACAGTTCGGCTAGGGTCGTCATAGCACAGCTGAGCTTTATGAAGTGTGCATAAAAGCGCTTTTCCAAATGGCTTCTAAGGAGCACTGGCCCGGGGGAACTGACAAGGGGATAAAGGAAAGGGAATTTTGAAGACGGGGGAGGTAACGCGGGGAATTCGCAGCGGGGATTTTGACACAGGTGTTGAGATTAGGTTATTTCGTGCACCACCCGTATCGCTCGTCTCAGATTCGCACTCGGAAGCTCGTTGGTACTCAAACTCTCCGGAAAAACTTGCATGTGCTACCACGGCCTGTTGTCCAGGTGGCAGAGGGAATGCTTCCTCAGTGTCCACCGACTCCTCACTGCTCATATCCCAAATTTCAAGTTCCTTACAAACACTTTCGACTACCCTACGTCTTTTTTGGCGATCAGATAGCTCTGATAGCGAACGCTTCGCCCGCTCCATTGTTCAGCACAAGTAGCAACAAAAACAAAAATGAAACATACCTTTGTTTACGTATCCTCCACGCCGAGAGAGCGGCAGAGCGGTCCGATGAAACAGAATCGGGCTTTGAGGGTCCGTTGACATGCGGTCACGTGGTCAACCTGGCCGACCTGGCTTCGACCTTGCTTGGCTTGAGCTACTTGCACATCTTGGCTGCATCTTGGCGTCTTGGCTTGTCAACAGTGTGAGTAAACGACTAAACATGAAGTGTCAAGTAGGAATAAACTCTGGAAATTTATCTGACAGTTCTAAATTAAGTTTTCTTTAAGAATTATAAAACATGAGATTGGTTGGAGAAATTGGAAATTAGTATAAGCCGTACAGCCATAACCGTAAAGCCGTACTTGTGCAATCATGGTGGACGCCGACGGTGGTGATGTGGTGATCTTGCAACGCCTTGGAGTGAATCAGTGGATGACCTCGACCGTAATATCGGTAATGATAGGGAACTGTTAACGTCGAAACGGTAGTACCGTAGCTATGCGACTGTGCTGTGCCATTGTGATGTGTCCAGATAACAAAAGTAGGCAAAGAGTGGTCCACGCAGAGCGAGCTTCGGAGCCTCAAACTCAAATATTGGAGCTTTATGTCCCGAGATGGTTTGGTTTTGTTCTGACCACTTGTGTCGACAGCTCTTTGGCTAGAAGTGAACGAGGACTAACTATGTGTGTGCGATTACACTCGTTTCATTTTAATTGCGAGCGAAGCAGAAGCACACGAGTGACGCACAGCCGCCCGTGCGCTGGAAATATTGTTCATCAACAATAGTATGCGCTATCATCATCACTCACTCGTCCGCGCGCTTCACTTCTCTTCTTTTACGGTAATGGCCGTGCATGGCCCTTTCGGCCATTCATTTTGAGTGGTCGGCGGAGTGCGTCCGTGTATCCGTGGCCCTTGATGCTGGATCTCCTTCCTACCTGCCCCCCCCCCCCCCTCTCTCCCCAATCACTTTTCTTTCACGTCACCCAATTCCCGTCCCATCTCTCCTATGTTGCCTTTCCTAACCTTTCCCTCCTCATTTCCTCGCATGATTTAATGCCAGCGGCCCCTCGCTCCCCCTCCCCTACCTCCATAGGATTTTATGTTCGTTGCCTTTAAGCTTTGATCTCGACTTCGGACCCTTGACTGCACCTCCTCGCCATCTCCCCTACTATCTCCTCGGTCTCCTCATTCCTCCCTCCCCTCTTCCTCTACTCTCCCGTCCACCTTCCCCTTCCCGCTACCCATCTACCTCACCTTTCCTCCCCTCTTCCCCCTTCTCTCTCGTTTGAGTGATGTTGTGTTCATGGCCTTTGACCTTTTCTTTTTGGTGGCAGGTGCATATGGCTCTTCATTTTGAGTGGTCAGGGATGTGTGATCTTGACGTTCGTGCAACCGTGGCCGTGACGTAAAACATCACAGCAATACCTGTGATGTTTTACGTCTTACCTGGCCCCACCCCACTTCATCTCCTCATTCCCCTCCACTCCTTCTCCCCCATTGGTCTCATCTTCCCTCTGTGTGCTCTTCCTCCCCTCTTTCCTCTCCTCCGTCCGCTCTTGCTCCTCCCTGCCCCACTTCTTTTCATCTTTCTCTTCATGCTCCCTCAGCTTTTCATGCTTAGTCCCCTTTTCCTTCCGTCTCCTATCTTCCTTGTGTGAGCGTGTGTTTTCGGCCTTCGACCTTCATAACTGACCTCTTTCTTCCTGCCTCTATTCTCCTTCCCATCTCCTCGCTCACCTTCCCCTTCAACCGTCTCCCTTTTACCCTCCTCCGTCTATGAGACAATGGCTACCGCCAGTCGTCTCACTTGCAGTATGTTGCAATGAGCCGCCACTTTTTGAGTTTTCCGAATAAATATAGTGGTGAGCTGTAAATTGGACTGATATATGAGCTTCCGCATGTAACTATTTCAAATTTTCAACCAGGGTGTATTTTATACTGCACGCTCCAAGATTTCTCTAAATCTCTATGGCAAGCACTGGCGCAGACAACCAAGACAGGGCAAGGGTAAGAACCACCCAATCGCTCGATTTTCGATTTGACCTGAGTCCGTTGTGAAATTAGTCCTCGCTTCTATTTTAAATAGTAGAAATCATTTTGCAGCAAGCTCGGGTCGGATAGAGTAGTCGGTCGACCCCAAGAGCTCTCTGCGACCCGGCCGTAGGGTAATCATGTTCATATTTTTCACAGAAACAGAGCTACGCTTCGAATATAATGCAATAGAGCACACCACTAAAATACACCTTTGGTGATAATTTCAGCTAGCTACGTGTTCCAAATTAATTTACAGGCTACCACTCATGCCATCCTATACATGTTCGGGAGGTCTTTGGGTCGTCATGTCACCAGCGTGAGTTTTCCACCTTCGATAACACAATAACACCCCATGACTTCACCCTCTTGTTATCTTTAGCATGCGTTCCAAAAGCTGGGCATCCGAATGACCCTAACCTAAAAGCAACGATGAGGGTGCATGCTAGCTCGTGAATATTGAGCAGACTCGCCAATCCGAGACGGGTGAAGGGCTAGGAAGGAAACCAGCTCAAACAGGCAAGTCTTAACAGACTTCTCGACAAGATCTGTTGGTTTGTGTTTTCGTTCGTAGTATGACGAAAACCACAGTAGGGTGCCTTAGTGTGTTTACGTCTGCTTTAGTGTGGCGACATCAAACCATTTTGTTCACCTTAATTATCGAGTTGAGGCTCACTGGACAATTCTATGGCCCTGAAATGTAAGCCATGATCATTATCAGTTTGCCAGCCTTGCACTACCACTTAGGCCATTATGATGTTAAACTTGATTATAAAATTGTGCAGGGAAATGCCACACACACAAATAAATTCAATTTTATTATAAACCTTTTGGACAGATTTTTTTTTAGTTTTCTGCAATCTTTCTAGAGTACATTTTGAACATTTGTTTCAAACACGCCAGTCACAAGCATTAGAGCGGTCTTTCTGTTTGTATAAAAATAAAAATGTTTGAACAAGAAAATCAACATTGAACTATTCCAAGTTTGGTATCTTCGTGTATCCTTGACCAGTCTCTGTGTGATGTGGTGATGTGTCACATTTCGTCACATTAGGCCAACATCGCTGCAAAACATTGCCCGTATGTCAGGATGGAAATGTTACCAAGAGGTTATTTCTAAACGTTGCTCCAATGTTGCTTCTCTAACATTCCTGGAACGTTTGCCTATGTGATGTAACGTTACATGACGTTCAGTGACAGTCAAACAATGTTAAAGGAGAACGTTCCTGTTACGTTAGTTTTAAAACGTTGCTATAACGTACCCAAATGTGCCCCAACGTTACATTACATTTGTGACATTCCAGTAACGTTATGGCAACATATGGTGCTACTAGGGTATATATATATACATATACCCGTTATTATAATTTGAGTACACCAACTGTAAGCACTGAAAGTTGACCTTTAGTATACTTAAGTGCACTTTCTGTATACTGATTTTGAACTACTTTTACCGCGGGCGCTACGATTCTACTACATGTACTAGTTTTGTACGGACGAGTGTATACTTTCAGTCCACCGCCATTTTTACTGGAAGTATACTTTAAGTACACTTAAAGTATACAATCAGTACAAAGACCGCACTGAAACTATACTTTTAGTATACTTCAGTACACTTCGAGTGTACTGATTTTGAACGACTTTTCGCTAAGGGCCGTCCTAGCCAACGAGGACTCAAGAAAGCCGCCTAAACAGACATCTGAGACCGTGGAAGCTGAGGTGAGTGACGGATGGAAAAGATCGCCAAACTGGCCACAAGTGAACACCATACGTCTAGGAAGCTCCGAAAAGGAGTCCTTTGTATACCAAAAGGGTCACACACACAATGGTCACACACGAGCTTGGACTTCCAGTGGCAACGCCGTGACTGGTCTATTCAGTATTTCCGCTCTTAATCTAAGTGGCATGAATTCACCTGAACCCCAGTAGCAACTATTTCGCCTTCTAGACTAGTAAAGTACAACTACAATATAGTTGAGTTACCTACAAAAAAAAATTGTCGGAAAAAAAAATGTGTTCTTTTCTGCTCCCCGTACTTGGAGGAACTTATGTGACATATTTTATTGTGCAGCTAATGGCTGCTCTGGTGGATACGCTATTTTATTTTACTATTTTGAATATAGAATGTTCATACCGACGCAGGCACAGATACTGATAGACTTTGGTCGCTAACGTGCTTATTCGTAAGGATAACCTACCTTAGCGCATAATTTTTGTGGAGGCATATAATTATGTACTCAGAAAGGAATAATTAAGTAGTTCAAAAATAAAACTTGAGTAATAAAGTGCGAATCCATGTTGACGCTAGGTTTATTGTAATTGTCCTCTGGGGTTTTAACCTGCGTGCCGCGCGTCAAAAACCACCTACAAAGAGTGAGGACCCCAGCACACAAATTCGTGCACAGGCGTTGAAGCGAATACACTAAGATATACCCACTTCCAAGGGTCGTCCCATGCACGGCTATACCATGTCTACACTTCCAGATCAGTCAGAAATGCCCCGAGTAATTATGAATGATACCTGCATTCATTTCTGGCCCTTATATGCTTAAGACAAATGTAAGCGTTAAAGAACGTCCTGTAAAAGAGACGCAAAAATTATGGTCAGTCTGAAGGGCTGCTCCACAACTATGATTTCAAACAAAATGCAGATAAACTGCGAGAGAGAGAGAATTAGAGAACGCACTTTATTAAAGAAAAAAAAACAGATTAAGTGATTAGAATGTTTATGGCACTGGTAGAAGAACTTGCAAAGGCGAAAGACGGGCGGTGCCAGAAATGCGAACAATGCAAGCTTAAAATTAGAGCGATAGGTTTTGTTTGTTTTTTTTATATAAAACCTGGGGGTGTGAATGTGTTTCAGCTTCAACCACCAGAATCTATGAAAAAGTAAAGGATTGGCGCTTCAAAGACACTGCTTATGTTATCCCTAACATTCCGAACTCCAGCAACCTGTGGCAATTCAGAAATAACATTAAAAAGCTAAAAACAAAAGCTTGAAGAGCACGCTATGGTGTGTCAAGAGGGTACCGGTCAGAGAACACTAACTCTGGGAGCAATCGAAGCGGCCTAGGCGCGGAACGAGAGCACGCCGGAAAGAAGTTGGTCACGCTCGAAGGAAAATGGGACATAACTGACCGACGAAAGGGATAACCAAAACACTTCTGTATCCCATTACGAGGATATTTTTTCCCAATGAACCATTCCCATCTAATGGATGAAATATTATCTGAGGTAATCACCCTTCATCATGAGACGATCAGAAGGCTAAACGACCAACTTTGTGTTCAGGAAACAGGAACAAATTTTGTCGAAAAAGAGCCGGATGAACTCGAGGTTTCTATCCACAAAAAGGTGGCAAAAAGAACTTGTTCCAGTCGTTCTTCGCGTGTTCAACGAATCGTATGAAACGGGTCTCTCACCGCCATCGTTCCGAAGAGCGCACACAGTATACTGATACCGAAATTAAAACATGCTAGCAGGCTGAGTGAAGGGCACGGGCCAATCAGTCTCCTGAACTGAGTCTATAAATCTTTGCCCGACTAATTACCGGTTGAATTCAAAGTGGGACACGTATTATTATGGGTGGCTTTCAGACTTGCCCCATAAAAAGAACAAACATTAAAAACAAATATACGCATTTCGGGGCTCAATATTTGAGATGTGTCAACGAGCTAATGAAACAACTGCAATATTACGAACTAACCTTGCAAATGCCTTAGAATATATCGAGTGAAACATTTCTTCTTGTTCTCTATTTTAAAACATACCCAAGCCTGCAAAAAAATTTAAAAAATAATATGAGAAGGACGTACAACTTTATTAGAGCGACATATCGACGAAATTTATAATTAACGGATAAGTCAAATATTTCTTTCTTACCGCATGATGTAGCACTACGTTTTGCTTATATACTAACCGAAGGCCCGTGCTGGCAAAGAATGCGGTAGGGCTGCTGTTTCGTCATCGGATACGGCGCATCGAGAGAGAGTGGAGAGGAAGCGGCGATCGCCAAGCAATATACTGCAGCAATGGTGACGGTGCAGGCTAGCAGATGTAAATTGAGCATAGTTGTAAACCCGAGACTGGGGATTGGGACAAAAGCAAACACAGACACTGTGTTTCTCCTTTGTCCGTATCCTTAGTCTCGGGTTTACAACTATGCCGAACATACTGCAGTTCCGCGAGTGCTTCCGCACGATGTAGCACTGCGTCTCTTCTAGGTAAGGTTTCGCTCACTTACCTGAAGTGATGCTTGCGCGGCGCCGAACTACTCCTATGTGTTAATCAATGGGCCTACCTCGGCATTCCTCACTCATAAGTGCGATCACTCAAACTCATCGCCAGATATGAGGTAAACATGTGTGAGGTCGCGAGTCTAAAGAAAAAAATTGTGAGCGTGAGTTTTGAGAACTCTTCAGTGTGAGTGTGAATTCTGAGAACTCATGTGTGTGGGTATGAGTGAGTGCGAGTTCTGTGAAAGCATGACCGTGAGTGTGAGTTCTGAGAACTCACGAGCGTGAGTGTGAGTCCCAGTTTTCAGAACTCATAAGCGTGAGTGTGAGTGACTTCTGAGAGCTCATGAGCGTGAGTGTTATGACCTTGATAAGCTGCGAGTGTAATGACCGTGATGATCTCTGCGAGTGTGATGACCGAGATGATCTGTATGAGTGTGGTGACTCGTGAGTCGGAGGGCCGTGAGGTGCGAACGCACGGTGGAGTAACATGGACGGATGCATTTTCTGTCTCAAACTGCCGTCGAAAAAACGTAAGCATGAAATGCACACATTGCTAGCAACGGCACATTACGTATGAAAATGCCGAGGCATTACTAAGAACGGATTGAAAAGCGCCATATTTGAGGCAGCCGCATCTGTCTGCGCGCAAGGTGCACAAATAAAGGCAGTCGATGGCGCCTGGATAGAGAAAATGCCTACGTCTCCGACGTACGGTGAGCGTTGACCAGAGGATGTGACCGCCAAACCGGCTCAGATGAAAAAAAAAAAAAAAATATATATATATATATATATATATATATATATATATATATATATATATACGGGGGTTAGAAGTTACCATACTGGAAAAGTCACTACAAAAGTAGGAAGGATTATTCAAAAGGTTTGAGAACCACGAGAAGACGATCAATGAGTTGACTAAAACAGTATCTAATCTGAAAGTCGCCATCTTGAAACAAAAATAGGAGACAACTAACTTGAAGACAGCAATGAATAAATCGGAGCAATACTCCCAGCGCAATAAAATTGAGATTCATGGCTTTACCCCGTGAGGAAATCCCAATATGCTACGGGCGTAAAGCAACTAATCAACCGATAAACAGTTTCAACGCCAGAATGCTTTGCTATTTTTTTTATTAATCCCCCTCTCAATTTTTCTCCGGGTACATTTTTTTACAGCGCTTTTTAATATGTATATTTATGTCTATCTGGCAACCGGGTGTCATTTGAGTAACCATGTGCCTGTCTCACTTTGAAAGCGATCCTCCATTGTTTTCATTTTGACTTAGTAGTTGAAGAGAATTCCAAGCAAGATACAAAAGTTACCCAAGCCGATAAACAGAGTTTGCAAAAATAAAACACCTTTTTAGCTTATTTGGCAGTATTGGCGACGAGATATTTTGGTGGCGCCACCTCGCGGGCGGCCTCCTGTGACGGAGCTGGTAGGATTCGAGCAGACGACGCGCTATGTCAAAGCACGGAAGGACTATGTTAGTTCGCATCTGTGCCGACCAAAAGCGGTTTATTTCTTAAAGAAACGCGTATGAAATTTTTATGAGTGATCTTTCTAATGAATACCAGCGTCTCAAAGTTGCTTTATGTATTAAAAAAAAAACTTTCAAATGTTCAAGAACAAGACTGGAGCTTCAAATAACAGCTTGCACGGCGTCCGTGAGGGCTATTCACAACCTCTCTGATTCTTTTTTTTTTTTCTTCCGATATGCGGAGTCTTGCGTAGAAAAAGGTTCGGCATCCACCATAATGTAAAGGGCGTGCTGTCTCCTTAGCTGTGCACGAGCGCACAGCTGTGTTGGAAAGCGCTGCACACTTGTTTCAGCTACAGTGAGCTTGCCGATACCGACGCTTCTTTCCAAGTGCGACTCGACCGTTGCTGATGAGCTCGTCAGCAACTGCCGCTTAGCTCCTCCAGCATCGAATACGTGGCAAAGAAGTTGGTCACATCGCGACTTCTGCTCGAACGAAAAGCGGAAATTTTCATAAATTCTTATATCATTGGACATGGCTGGCCCCGCGAATTCAGGCGATTGATTAACTTGTCATATTCAATTTTACTAAGAATTGTTCACAAATCTCAAATGTGTCACATTTGGGTTCGTTAAAATTGAACATACAAACAGTATAGTAACTCATAGCAGGTGCAACCTCATTTTCTGGAACTCTGAGGTGTCACCGACTTCCTAGATTTAAGACTTCGGTCGCGAGGGGGTCTCGCACGTTTCGCGTCGACCGGGGGAATAGGCAGGGATTCAATTCAAACGAGTCCGGAAGCCAACCATCGCTTTCCGCCATTTATTTTGAGGAAATGTTTCTTTACTGGATTAAAAAAAATTAAAAAAGGAATCAACTTGGGACTAATCAGAGACCAGTACTCACATAACACATTGGAACCAGGGGGATACTCGGAGTCGCTTTCACCAAAGTGTTTACTACACACGCGAGAGGTTCTCGAATTTTGCTTTTCTATTTTCAATTTCACGAGCCATTCCTTTCAGTTTTGTTTTGTTTGAATCGTAATAAAAAAATACACCCTATTCGCCGTGGTAGATTTTGTACTGGGGTAAAGCGTTAGATATTCTATTTTCATCATCCAGCTTTTTGGACCGGGGTAGAGAACGGCACACCACCATCCCAGCGCTTCGACACCTTGGCGCCAAAAGTGTTTGTTAGCTCGACTGGGAGCTTTCAAGCTTTGCTAAATGTCCTACTACAAATATCACTTGACCAAACAAACAGAACGCGTGACACGGGCCTTTCTGCGCGTTGCCCCAACAGCGCATGAAGTGAGCTGAAGAGCCGAGGGATCCAAGAACTGCGCGGTCTGTCCCAGTCTGTCGTATACCCGTGACGTCACAATGATGGTGATAGCTAGAGAAGCATTCTGTGTAGCTGGTGCACGCCGCCAATAGTATATATATATATGTAGAAATACAATAAAAAAAAGGAAGTTTCAATCAGACAGAAAGAAAAAATCATATTTTATGTCGAGTATATCAGATTTATTTCGCTTATTTATTTCTTCGTGCCGCGGGTACTTTTAACACCTAAACAAGTGTGGCGCAATGGACGTTGCATAGATAATCATCTTTAGCGGCATTCACAAGATATCATTCGCGCATAACATAAAAAAATGTATTACGCCATTCTGTAACAATCAAGTAACACTGTCTACAAACCAACAAATGCGCTACATTATAACCTAGAAAAGATAACTGAGAAAATGCACATGGGCCTAACAGTCCACATTGCGAGAAACCTAAAAATACGAGAAGTACATGAAGGATCCCTCGAGGCGCGCATCATGATGAGAGGCCTGAACAAGTGACCTAAGGCTCTCAGCAAATGACTCCGCAGATGAACATTTTACCACAGAGCCTGGTAGCCAGTTCCATCATTCCCGAGGCAATAAAGCCTTCTTCGATACATTATATTACCTGAAGATGCATAATTTCTTCGTCGGTATTTAGTTCTCTTTGAGCAAGAGCAAGTTCTATGCAGTTATCGCGAGTTTCGTTAATTTTACTGTAGCACCCTCTACAGGGAATACGTAAACATAAACCAGAAACTATCTCGCCTATATCACTCAGTCTTAATATAAGACTCCTTTTATCTCTAGACGTCTTTTTAAACGTAGTAGATTTATTATTTATTGATTTATTTATTTACAGAAACAACCTGCAGCAGCCGAAGCATTATAGCAGGGAAAACAAAATAAACACATAATCAATAACATAAATACAATTTGAAAAATACAATAAATACTGTTAAATAAAAGGACACACAAACTCTCGAAACTTAAAATTTTAGGATACCAAAAGAACAATATTCTTACGTTATCTGTAGTAAATGCTGATGCAGGCAATGAATTCCAATCCTTTATTGTACGAGGGAAAAATGAGTGTTTCAGCGTTCACGTCTCAATTTGCATGGAGTGACTGAAAACGCCGCGAAAATAATGAATTAAGGACCCTTTATATTTTATGTAAATCTCAAATACTTTCAGCTAAAAAAAAAGTTGATCCATTTTTCCACTTAGTGAACAAACTTCATTTGCTGTCCCGCGTCAAGAAATCGGATCATAAGTTACGTTTCAGTTAAGGCTATTTGGAAACTGTGGAAAGTCATCGCCCATTTTTGTATTTCTCCTCGGAAAAGCTTTCAAACGACTTTATTTATTTATTTTTTTTTTTCGTCCGCATCGTGCATGCGGTGCCTCTGTGACCACTGCCTCTGAGGCTGGCTCAAGAGAAAATTGAATGGCCTCTGGGCCACGCCGGAAATGCGAAGCACCGAGAGCAATAAAAAGTCCATATTAACGACGTAGAGAACCGTGGCCTTCGAACTCCAGCACACAGTCGTCCCTAGACAATTAACTTTTTTTTTTTTTTTTGCTTTAAGAAGTGCGAAATTGCGACGGTTTCATAAAGTAGGCGGCAAGGTGGAGTAAAACAAAGCAGATATGCTAGCCAAAGCCAGGTCAACCTCTGACATACAACGTACGACCTGCTGCGCGTCTGTGTCAGTCTCTTCTATCTGTGTTCTTTTCCTGCTTTCGTTCCTCCCTTTCGCACTCAGTTCGGTACGCCGCGCTTCTACTGAACAAAGAGTGCGGTAGAAACAAAGCTCGACGTTCCGGTTTCCCTCGGTCCCAGAAGAGCTCCGATTTCTGCTAGTCGTCAGCCTAATACGAAAACATTTCTCGCTCGATGATTATTTGATTTCAGCAGCAGACCCACGGTGCAATGGAATAGTTGCAACTCGTACATGAAATAAAAAAGAACATTTACGATACTGCTTTTACGGGAAAGTTCCGATTTAAATCATCGTAGTAACACCGGTGTGACCTAAAGCAGGATTTAAATAATGTAAACTTTTTTTGTAGCGATAGTTGTTACGGACTTTTCCCACCACTGTAAATGACGCCCGTTGTTGATGTTGTAGTTGCGGTATAGTTGTTGATGTTGTAGTAGGCCCGTAGCTCTCAAGTTTTGAGCAGCGCTCCTGACGAGCAACATAGGATATTTGGCTCGCGTTTCGAACATGCGTCAATACGCTTCCCCACTACAGTTATTTCTACTCCGTTCCATTCTAAGTGCCAGCGTAGCAGAGGCTACAAGAGCGAGCTGCGAGCTTTCAGCGTCCCTGTCAAGTACGCGCGTTCGTACTGTGCGAGCCTCGTTCAGGAGGACGCGCTTTTGCGAGTAGCTTCGGCTTCGCTATCACGTAAAGTGAAACATACGTGCTCGCGGGAGCCATGAAAGAAAGCAAAGATGAAAGAAATGTTGAAGGCGGCGCTGCAGACGCGACCTGCATAATTCTTTTATTTTAATTTTAATTTGTTTATAAGTTTTGATTTCGCGCATTTACACATGTTTGTATTCGAACGTGGCACGCGCAAAATGGAAGGTTATAGAGCCACCTGGATGGTGCAGCCATCATAACATGGTCGCGTCTTACGTACGCGCTCGCGCCCCCTTCCCTAGAGCAACGGGTCTGTTGGCGTTGCAGAACGTCCGTCGTCGAAGTGGCCACATCCTCGAAGAAGATCGTCCGCCAACCACGGGAATCGAACCTGGATCCACAGCGGGCAAAGCGGAAAAATTACAACTAAGCTACGTCACAGCTTCTTTTTTCTTTTTCGAGAGAGAGAGAGAGAGAGCTACGCCACAGAATTAACAGCCCCTTTCATACTCAGGGTTTTTGTAGTACCCGAAGCCAACTGTACGCGCGCGCTCTGACGAAAGAAAAAAAGAAAAAGAAAGGACACAAAAGCGTTTCGAACGAAATGGAACAAAACAAAAGCGTTCGGAGCAAAACAAAAGTCAATTTTTGTTTCCAAAACTTTTTTTTTTTTTTTTTCACGCGGTGCGTGAAGGCGACGGCCAACAACTTGGCAGTGACGTGTCGGAGCTGTCGGTGTGACTGTGCCGCGGATGAACACAGGACTGCTCAACTTTTCCATCCGATGATTTTTTGTTTGTTTTTGTTTCTTGAGTCCAGCGAGGATCGTTACACTTTCATCGTATGACGCCATGCTTCAGTGGCTGCCCCGCTGTTTCTCCTCATATCCTCCAAGGTCCAAACCGCCGTTACGGACCGGGCACAGCAGGAAAAGGGGTAACGCTTCAAAATACTAAAGGTCGCACGGACATGACGAGGGGAATACGGGATTGCACAGCGATCGCGGGGCTTCTGAAACTTAAAAACGCAGGGATGCACACGGCACACCAGCCGCAGTAATCGCTAGCGTGCACCAGAAACTGCAATTTCAAACGCATCTTTTTAGCTTCGCTTTTTCGTTCGGGTTTCCAGACGTGCAGATAATTACTAAGCGAAGACGCGAATTTCTATTTCATATATTCACGTTGCGTTGTTACGGAAGAACGAGGGGAAAATGAGTGGTTCAGTTCGTGTTCGGCTCCAGGATGGCGGCGTCGATTTCGGGTTCCCTTCACTTCCGGAGCGGGTAAGAAAATAACGGTTCAGTCCTGCTTCGGTTCCGTTCCGGTTCGACACTCTCATATCGACGATGAAAGCGTTTTCAGAGGCTGCGCAACAAAAGTTCATTGTTAACGCTTCGTTTCATTTCCTGTGGAGAGAGAGAGAGATGAATCGTTTTATTAAAACTATCGGAAATCCGGCTGGAGTTAGTCTTGCCACTAGGCCGACATTGTTCCACGCGCGAAAGGAAAAATATAAAATTAAATTAATGAGAAGATAAAAAGACGAGGATAGATATGAGAAGATTAGAGGAGGTATTAAAGTTAGTGGTCAGAAATTTCCACTGTTGTCTTTGTCACTTTTGTGGTATATGAGCCCTTTACAGTTCAGTGTGTAGGCCAGTGGCTCGCAGGAAATTCAAAAATAATCTCCGAAGTAATTTCCTCGTAGCACCAGAAGGAAATATAAGTTGTGCGGTGTCCTGTATCACAAACTTGTGCTTTCACGACTCAGCCGAGAATGTTTTCCTTTCCTCTTCAAACTTTTGGCAATCGTCCAGCATGTGATTGAGGTCTTCGGTCACTCCACATTTGCTGCAGGTATCGGTATCTCGCTTTTTCCAGCGGTGCAGCAGTTGGCCTGTACGTGCACTCCCTGTACGTAAACGGAAAAGCAGAGTGGCGTCTGCGCGGCGGAGATTTCGGGTTAAGCCCGGCTGAACCGGAGAGGAGTGGCCTAAGGATAACGAGCATATATGGTTTTGTAGAAATTTCTAGTATCTTCTGGGGTCTTAATGCTAGCGGGTAAATTGTGAGCGGCGGAAGCAAGTTGACCCGCTTGTTCGTTGCTTCATAGCCCGATGTCTGCCGGTACCCACTGATAGTAAATTTTGAAACCGTTCGCTTACAGTGTTTTTGTAGCTAATTTAGCTGCCGTTGCTGCCTTCGACGTTTCTTTGGGTCTTTGTAGCTGTTCGAGAGCAGCACGAGAGTCTGTTAGTAAAACCACATTTGGTGGTGTGAGCTCACTTGTCATACTGAGAGCTTCTATAATCGCATACAGTTCAGCTATTGTTGACGATACCATCTTATCGAGTCGTCCACTCCATTCAAGTTGTAAACTAGGCATACAGAAAGCGGAAGTGCCGTTTCTTCTGGTGCGATTTACTGACCCGTCTATGTATACTTGTAGACAGTCAGCGTATGTTATCGAGATAGATTCAATTGTTTTTTTGCTCGATTAATGTTACATTTTCGCTCATCTTATTGCGTACCGGAGTGTGGCAGGTGCACTTTGGGCAGTAGTTGTTCCAGGGGGGCGATGGTTTAACACCATTTCGATCATGAGAAACGTCAGGTGTCGGTGTTGAAGAGTTTGTCCAGAAATATGAAGACGCGATTGTTGCTTGGTTTTAAGTCGTCGCAACAGGTCTCTTCCTGCAGGCGTGGTACTCAAACGCACGTGCTGAGAAAGGAGGCTCTTGGTTGCTAGCAGCGGTAAATTGAAAGCGCGAGCTTCTTTGTATCCGTTTTCATTTTTTTGTTGAGCTTGGAACTCCCAGGCAAGTGCGCAGGCCTTGTCTGTGTATGCACCCGAGCATTTGGGAATCTGTTGGTGACGACTTAATGAATGGCAAAGAATACATACGGTTGACAATAGAGGCTGAATGCAGACGCATCATGGATCTTAATGAGTTTCCCCACGACTGCCCAGCGACTCTACGAATTGCGTTTCTTGCTCTCAGAGTAGATTTCTTTCCGATCATAGCTTGTGCATGCCAGTTAAGCCTAGAGTTCCAAGTGATGCCTAAGAGTCTGTGTTGTCGTTCGCGACGGATCGGTGTATTGTAGAGGGTGAGGTCAATTGTGGTATTGCGTCGGTCCATTCCCAGGAACAGTCTGAATGCAGTTTTTTTCGAGTGAGAATTGTAGGCCAGAATCACTGAGATAATTGCTTGCTTATGTGATGGTTGCTTGAGCGGCGTTTCCATGGTGCCTGTACCCTGAAACCCAGACGCATATATCATCCGCACACACTGAGATATTAATGGGAAGAGTGTACTTAGGAAGGCATGCTGGTAACCTTGCCAAAACAATATTGAACAGAATGGGCGATAGTACGCTTCTTTGTGATAAACCTCTAGTACATCTGCGAGTAGCACTGAGAGGCGGACCAAGCCGAACCCTGAGGGTTCTGTTGGTGAAGACGCTTTTCAGAAACGTTTGGAACTTCCCTGTTATACCGATGTTTGTCAAATTTTCGAGAACTACCGCTGGTTCAACATTATCGTATGCTTTTGAAATGTCAAAAAATACCCCCAATGTCGATTTTTTTGTTAAATTGGTTGCGTTCGATCGAACTAATCAGGTCTAAGATACTGTCTGGAGTCGATAGTCCGCGTCTGATTCCTTTCATTTCGTGCGGCAACAGATGGTCGGTTTCAAGCCACCATGTGAGTCGAGCATGTATCGTCCTTTTCATGAGCTTCATCACACAGGAGGTAAGGGAAATGGGTCGGTAGGATGATGGTGCGTCGTGTGGTTTTCCTGGTTTGTGTATGGGCACAACCCAAGCTGTTCTCCATTCTTCTGGTATGATACCTGATTCCCATACAGAGTTAAAAAAAACTTAAGTAGCTTTTGTAGACGCTCAGCTGGTAAGTTTTGCAGCATCTAGTTTGTGATTCCGTCTGGTCCGGGGGCACTTTTCCGCTTAGTTGATTTTAACGCCAACGTTAATTCTTCAATGTTGAAGTCCGTGTCCAAGGGAGACGATCTGGTCACAGCTCCATACGCCTGTCGGTCTGGTCTTGGGTCGAAAAAAATTGGTCCGCAAATTTCTCCTCTGCTTCCCTCAGATTTGTTCCGAGGCGGGTCTAAACACTTTTGAAGTAGTCTATCGTGATGTGCGAGAAAAGGTCACCTACATTCGGCCCTATGCAAGATCCGACGCAGGCTCCCTTTTCTTTTTTCTTTTTTTTAGGGTATGTGTTTGCGTTCCAAGTAGCGAATTTGGAGTTGAGGTAAAATGTGAGCTATTTGAGAAAACTGCTTTGAGAAAGGCCTGAGGCATTTTGGAAGGCTAAGGCACCAAACAAGTCTGTGCTGTCCAGGGACCCCGGAACAGAGGGGAGGGGGGGGGGGGGGGGGGCAAAGGGGGTTTGAGCACCCGCTGACGTTTTCCAGTGGGTGCTGGGCAATATGATGAGCTCCCGTGCGTTTGGCTCGAGGCGTACTGAACAATGCCTGCACACCCCTCCCCCCTCCCTTCCGTGTTCCCGTTGTTGCTCAGCTGCGCCTAGCCACGTACTTGGCTAAGGGCAAGTACGTGGCTCTGTTTTTATTATGGGTGGCTACCCACCGAATCACGGCACGACACTCGCCCACAAAATTCCAGAAAACAAAAAACAACAAAAAAAAACGAAGTAAAGCAAAGTGTCAGTAAACCGCGTACGACGCGGCAGCTTCAAAAAAATGGAGGGAAGAAAAAAAACAAGATGGAAAAGAGCCGGCGCCTGCGGCCTGCATAGCACAGTCAGGGACTGGGGCCACTTCACTCGCGTGTTGGCCATGAGGGGGAACGCGCAGCGCACTGTTTTTGTCCACCCAGCCAGCCGCTGCTTCGTTTTGCTTCTATTTTGGGCAATGACGTTTCCCAAGAAAAGTACAAAACATTATTCCTAGCTTTTTTTTTTTTTTTAACTGCGTTTTTGTTGTTGTTTTTGTTGTTGTTTGGGTGTCTGAGTAACCACGAAGGTCGGGTGATTGCTTCCGCGTGGAGAGCCGATCGCGGGGCGGGGAGACGGTCTGCGCGAGAAGAAAGCCCTTCTGGAACGGGGGACTGCCTACAGATGGAGCGAGTTGAGGGGGAAAAGTTTCCCAAACTCCCGAGGCAAGACGAGGCCTTAGCAAGCAACACAGGTTGTAAGGGGAGTCATCGCACTGCAGTCTGTGTTGAAGCGCTGCTACCACGGTGGTCGTCGGAGACACCAAAGAATCGCGGCATTCACGCCTGTTATTTCTGTTCCAGGTTTCCGAAACACCATTTGGTTCTTGCCGAGCCAGCCTGCTATGTTCAGGCGGGCGCTTACACTATTTCCAAAGACGACCCTAAAAACAGGAAACATGCTGGAATAAAAAAGAAAAGGCATCGCCAGTGAAGGTGCTGGAACGAGAGGGATGTTTTTTTCCTCGTCTCCAGCAGCTCATCTGCTTCCTCCTCCCCAGCCTTCCTTCTCCTCGCCCTGTCATTCCACTGAAACTGCAGTTGTAGATCTGTCACTGAAATCCGCGGACGGTTTCTTTGGACATCTGAACATCAGAGGATGTTGTTTTTTTCAGCGAGTGCAACGCTAAAATAAAAAAAAATAATAATAAGTTCTACACTTTTATTCATTATGGCGACCAAAAGGACGCTCCTTGATATGTGGTTGCGGGGACCCAAGAAATTGGCAGTTTGTCAGGAGGACCAGCCACCGGAAATAATCAAAAATATCGGCACGGCAGCACCGGACCGTATCGTGCCAAGAGTCACCCAGAATTTACAAAAATCTGGTAGGTCTTGTTTCAATTTTGTGTGTGTGCATGCGTAGCAAAGCAAGAGGGGAGTGTGAAATCTTAGGTCGCATGAACTGCATTGCAGGGACTTCACGATGTTTCGTTGGCCCTATGAAATAACCGCATAAAACAGTTTTGCAATAGATTGCGAAGGTATTTAGCACACAGACGTAGTTAGATAGTAGAAGTAATCAGTGAAATTTTAGTAAAGTTAGTTCATGTAAACAAAAAAAAAACACTTTTTTTAATTTTGCGTGTAAACACCAAATAATCTTTTAAGCCACTGTGGCTTTAATTCTGGCGAAATGAAGGCAATGTTATGTATAATTGGATTTTATTTTTATTCCAGCCATTTTTTCAGTCATAATAAACGCCTCAGTAGCCCAAATAAGTATTTGATAGTTTCGCGAAAAAGAGATTCCGCGAAAATTTACCGATAATTTTTTTTCTTTTTTTGCTGAAAGTTTTTATGTCTTCCAAAAAGAAAAAAAAATTAACCCAGCATTTGTGGGCACCTCTGTACTAAATCGTAGCACGCTGCGTTAACAAGCCAATTTGCGCGGTCACTTCAAAGGGCTAACGAAACATCGTATGTGAACTCCCGGTATGTCAGATCCCCTGACCAAGTTGGTGGGCATTTGGTCTTAAAAGTCAAATTTGGGGGTTTTACGTGCCAAACCAACGACGGGCACCTGGCACGCCCCAGCGGAGGACTGGGGATTAATTTCGACCACTTGGGTATTTTTGGCGCGCAACCAAAACCTCGGGCGCCTTCTCTTCCATAAGCCTCCGTCAGATTGCGGGAATTCGAGCCCACCACCCGGGGATCCCTAGGCCGGCGCTTTGCCTCGGAGCCACCGAGACGGCTGGCTTTTCGATTTTATTTCCAAAAGCATTGCATTGTGGTGACGTGTTCTAAAGAAAGTCGCATTTCTCTTAATGTAGCAAAATAATTGTGTGTCAACATTTCATTGCTTTGGGACGAGAATTTTGGATTCATGTAGGGACACACGGGGTATACGAAATGATAATTCACCTTCTATAAACAGTAAAATCTTGGTAATAAATGTTCTTTTTTTTAATTTTAATTCCCCCCCTTCCGCCTTCTCCCTCCCTCCCTCTCCCTGTCCCCCCCCCCCCCCCCCTTTTCAGCCTTTATTTCGACCGCTATCCCCCCCACGTAAAATACGCTTCCGGGGTCGCTGGTGCTGCCTTCGATTCACTCTAAAAGGCGCCTCTGAGGCAATACATAGTATAGGTCTTCAATCTTAATAGGTAACGCATGGTATTGGTTGGTACGATGCTCTTGTAGGAAACTGATGACTTCATTTGAGATTTTTTTACCAAATAGGGATCATTAACTGTTATGCAAGTAAGCTTTTCTTGTAAAAATAATTTTACTGATTTTTGCCAAGTGCCTCTTTCGGAAACGATCGCTCTTATGAGACAGTCAACTTTGTGTGTCTTGGCGCTGAAAAATATTTCTAGGCTAAAGGTTTAACTCCATGCAGCGAATTATGGGACGAAAAACCGACGAACTTCGCCCGACAGCGCGCTCGCTTGGCGCGCGACGTAGCTACCACTGTGTTGATGCCACGCGCAGAGCAAAAGCCGCCGGGGAACATTCGTCCATTTTTCGCGACATATTCGCGCCATAGACTAGTCCAGCCTTAAGATTCTTGTTTTTCTCGATATGGGAGCAAAGCTTCTTTAAATCAAGCTCGTGACATGGCGATGAAGGGCACGACGTGGAGCTCGCTGCCATACCGCTGCTGTAGCACTGCGCCCCTTGTTTGACGCATCAGACGTCACCAGGACAGGTAGATCAGGCTGGAACATCCGTATCACTGGCCCCGATGACAGGACAGCTTTCACTCGATCAAAACTGTGCTGTGTAGCGTCATCCCATACAAATGGTTGGCCTTGGCGCAGAAACTTTCGAAGTGGTTCATCCTCGTCGCCAAAAATCTGGTGTCCTCAAGGACACGGCAGAGAAAAAGAACAGGACCAGCCCAGTCAACGTTCCAAATGAGACTGTCTTTTACCGACAAGAAGAAAATGAAGTACAGATCATATGGTGGTGATGAAGATTTGTACATATGTTGCTAACACAACGCAGCTATACAAATCAGAACACAACACGTGGACTCTTTGCTTCAATGTTTTGCGTTGCGAAAGCATTGTGGCAGTGGAAGAAAGAGTCAATAGCCTTATAGGGCTTTTACTCCAAACTTATCTTTGTGCATGACTCCAAAACCTCCTTTTTTGTCTGCTGGTATTATACATTTAAGGATTTTTCTTTAAAGTAAGTTTCCCCCTTTTTGATTGGCAGACTTGTAGATGGTTTGTATAGTGATTAAATGTCTTCGCCCTTGGAAAAGCATCTATCACTTTCAGATAAGAAAGCACGTCTCGAAACTTGCCTTATTAAAGACAGCAGCTCTGGAGCCGATTTCTTGGGTTCTACGGCGGACTTTGGTCCTAAGCCGAGGACATGGTGCACCCGTGGTGGTACCTGCCCGTCTCCAATTACGTGAACAGGGTTGTTGGGTACGGCGGTCTTCTTTTGGGGTGATGGCGCGGAGGTGGTTTAGGGTGAGTCGCCAAACTAGGTAGTTCTTTCTGCGGTGTAAGGGAAGTCACGCCATTTCCTTTAGCCCGCCAAAGGACTAACGTTGTCACTCAGTAGAAAAATAAAGCTAAAGCTTCGATGCTTAAAATAAAGGTTAAGCCACCAACCAAACGAGTCTGCGCTATCTTCGATGCACTCTAGAAAGGACCCCTGAGGCCAAGGCATAGTTTAGGTCTTTGATGTCAAATATAAATCTGATACAGCTTCGATGATTTCTTACAAGAGAAATCATCGAAGCAGCAAGTATCGTGAAGCTGAGTGTCACATGAGCTAGTAATCCTTCTACATCACTTTCCCAGAAAGAGTTGTTATATCTAAGCTCTACTCGAAGGTAACGAGTGTGTAATACCCGTGCCACACGGACATGGCAAATGCCATTACGGGCGAATCTCATTCGGGCGCCGAATGACATTACATTTTAAGCCCGTGCTACACGTACATTTCGAATGCCATTTTGCGTCATGATGATGATAGCACCTGCTCTCTTAAGTAAACTAATTGTAAAGTTTTTTGTAAGCTAAGTACGTTTGTAAAAGGTTATGGTAGTTTTAAACAAATTTTGCAGTCAATTACTTCTTTTTTTTTTGCGTTTCCGCTGTAATTTATTTGTTGGTGACGCTCTAGTTGCTCTAGCCGCAATAAGACAAAGACAGAATTCGGACCAAAGCGAAAGGAAATGGCGCCTGTACAGTCGCGAGTGTCGGTCCTTGCACCGGAGGACGGTAAACGGGTGCGACGGTTAATGAGCGCCCTCATTTATTTACGCGCCAAGCACCGAGCCGAGCAGCAGACTCGAAGCCGAAGCTAAGGACACTCTCGCGTTCGTGAAATCGAAGAGCGGCTGCTCTCGAACTCCGGGGCTGCTGCTTTCGCTGCGCACCGCCCAGTGCACCGATCGTGGCTGCTTGCGGCGCCTGCGGCTTCATCGGAAGAAACTTGGAAGTCGAACAAAACGTAACAAAACCGAGAAGAAACGCGAAAAAGATGGCAACGCAGGCGAAGTGGCTGTGTCTACTGGGTTAAAGGCGCTCGCAATTATGTGACAAGCCGCGCTTCAAATCTAGTACAAAACAATGCTTGCATAAAAGCAAACACAAATAAATAACTTTTAGTTCGTGTATACTTTGACTAACGTAATCACATCGGTGTTTTTTTTTTTCCTACGGGCCTGGGGTAGAAACTGCACATTCGGCCCGTGACCGAATGCGAATGAGTTCCGCCGACATTTGCAGCGAATGCCATTCGTGCAGGCCGTGTAGCACCAGTCGAATGACATTTGGGGCGAATGTCATTCGTTGTAAATGGAATTCGAGTTGCCCGTGTGGGCACGGTTATTAGACGTTGAAATCACTTAGAAGAAGACGAAATACCACGCAGAACAAAAGTTGTAACCTAGCAGCAGCAAAAAAAAAAAAATGAATAACATCTTTTTTTCTTCTTTATCGGTGTAAAGGAAGACGACAAAAATGCGAACCAGAGTTGATAGTCAGCGTGACGTGAGATTCTTTTTTGCCGGTGTGCGTGTGTTCTGAATGTGTGAGCTACCTTGTGCGCTGTTACCTATAAGTCATGAATAGCCAACTCACCCGAGCCTCCACTAGATGAGCTACGCTTAGAGTAGCGGTACTCCGTGCCCCGATCAGCTTGTGGGCGCCGCCATCTTGGTGAGAGCAGACGCCTCTGTTGAATAGAGAGTCTTAGTAGACCGTTTTTATTTTCCGCTCCGCTGTAAGGATGCCAAACTGCGCTTGCGCGGCCTGCTTCGCCGGAATGGAAAGCAGAGGTCCAAAAACGCCTTTTAGTAGACCGTTTTTCTTTAGCGTAAGAGCGTTTCGAGAGCGTTCGAAAAATTCGCTTGCCTAGCCCTACAAGTAGACGTTTACAGTACAAGTGAGACAAAAAAAACTAGACGTTAACACCAAGAGAGTGAAAGGGAGCGTGTTTGTAGATGTAGCAAATACTTTACCGGGGGGAGTACATTCCACTCCTCTCAAATGCAATAGCCTCGGCGCGGACAGGTTTTCTGGGCATGGCGAGAGCCATCTATCGTCGGGGAGGTCTCGGCTATCGATGATATTCATGTTCTACATACCAAATTCATTGTTGTGGAAATGTGCGAGACAAGTGCCGCGCGCCACTTCTAAGGATAACATGGCGTCTAAACTCTAGCTCAGTGGTACTGTGTACTAGAATACTTGGGTAGTGTTGGGACCGGAGTGGCTCGGAAACGGGAGCTCGTGAGGGCGCGTGTATTGACAGTTCGTGGCGTGCTGTTGTCGAGTTATCCGAAAAAAATCGCGCAGCCCGCCTTTTATTTTTTTTTTTTTCACTTTGAGCCGTGCACGTGCCGGTACCACGATTTTATGCACTTCGTTTCACCTTATGTTGAACCGCAGCGAAGGCTGGAAGCGCGAGCTCATACCGTTGGCAGCTGCCCTTGGTGCACGAGAGCTTGTGCCGCCTAGATGTGCCCTAGAGCAAGGAGCTCGCGCTTGTAGCCTTTCCTACTGTACAACACACCGTGAAACAGAGTATAGACGCTTTACACACGCGCCAAATTACAGCCGCCATTGCTGACCTTCTCTTGTCTTACCGCGAGATGCCGAGCAACTGAAACGGTAGTTGACGATCCTCTACAAAGGCCGATGCTTTAGAAAAGGACACAGTTGAATCTAATGTGGCAATAACCTGGCCTGCTATGGTAAAGATGAAGTGAAATAAACGAAATAAGAGGGAACAAAAACTGAAGGTCAGTTATGGCGGCGTCCATGCACAGCTGCTGCAAAGCGTCTATAGGGCACATAAAAAATCGGCATTTTCAAATACTTTTTTTTTTCGGTAGGCAAAGGATTAATGAACGGTTCAATCGGCCTTGTTGCAATTGCAGCTTTAAAGGGAGCCATTATTGAAGGCCTACCAAATTTAGAAAGTTCGCGAACAAACAACGAGCTTTGAGCGAAAGCAACAAGCCGCTCTCGTTTTTGTTGTGTTTTTCCGTCCCTTCTCGTTTTCTTCCTCCAGCTTCATTATCTCCACCAACCCGCTCGTTCTGTCCTGAGGTATTCATCGCTAAAATTTTACCTTTCCTCGCTTAATTAAAAAACCGCGCGCAGAAAGCGCGAATGAGGTTGTGCTGATATTGATGCGTAGAAGAATGACACAGTTGTATCTGTCCCCTCGTCACTAACTCAACAGCGTGTCTTCGGTGGACTCACCGGCGCCACTCATCAAGACGACTAAGTCACTATTCTACGTATTATTTTAATAACGCGGTTTCTGAATTAAGCGAAGAAAGGCAAACTTTTACGATAAATTTCACGAACCTCGTTGCTTTTTCGCGAATTGTCGAAATTGGGTTTGCCTTTAATAATGACTCCTTTTAAAACTGCAATTGCACCATGGCCAATTAAACCGTTAATAAAAAGTTAACTAACAGATTTTGGTTAATTATTAAACATTGCAACGGTTATTCACCCATTCATTGTCCACCGAGCCCTAGAGATATAACGAAAGACGGCATCCACATATCTGCCACGTCCTTTTTTTTTTTGTAAAATATAATATTTGTATAAGTTCTGTAAAGAATAACACAGAAACACCCTTTATGTCTGCGTGAACCAGATACGCCCCTGTGGAAGCATGGGTCTTTCCCTTCGAATACCCAGCTCAGGCGAGACTTACCTGGTTGTCAGAAAGCAGCTGTCGGTTAAATGTATTGTTGCGAGCATGTAGGTATAGGCTCCAGATGGTTTACCCTCAAGAGGATAACGCGCTGCATATTGTCCATGTGTGCGCTGCCCATTGTAACCATTATTTCAATGCCGTGCTGTAAACTATTACAACTTTTTCCTTGCCTGATGTACGTGTGCTCATGTTTTCTGCTCAAAATGATGTACAATATAGTTGCTTGTTTGCTTTGAATCTTATAAAGCATTACTAGTTCAGCCCACGTTTTCTCAGTTTTTGGACTGAATTTCAATGTTAACACTCGTAATAAAAACTGCCACGATTTATAAGCCATTTTTTACGACTGAATGTCAGGTGGTCCTCGGATGGTCGTGGCAGCCATGAAGAAATATGAGATTCTCGTCTCTTTGATACCGTCGCTTGGGTGGGTTGTCGCGTAAATGAAGACAAAATGAGGGATAAGTGAAGCGAGCTTATTAAGGACAAGAAGAAAAAGACAGGCAGAAAAGAATACAAAGAAGTTAACCTGGAGTACTTAAAACATACTAAAACAATCTCGGACTTTAGTATGCGCCGTTTCGTTCCATTATAAAATAAGATAGGAAAAAAAACTGCTTCCGAGTTTTAGATATCCCTTTCAAATATCTAATGGTCGGCCTTCGCGACCAAGGAAATGGGCATTTCTTTTAAAATGCTCTCCATCCGACAAACCGAAAGTCGCAGCTAATTCTACGCTGAAACAAGTTGCAATTCGCTGCTTTAAAGTCGCAATTGTTTTTATGTAAAGGAAGGGTAATGTAGCTTGTACCGTCCAATACATTGAAGCATCATGTTGCTAACGATCGGGCCGCAGCGTAAGTGATGCCGCGGTACGACCGCTGGCAGGTCGTAGCCGCATCAGAAATCCTACGTGCACTCCAGCAAAGCGGCTCCAAAGATTCATATTTTCGCGCGTGCAACCGCGCATGCGCACACCTTCTGGATAACGCGCCGGTGTCGACACCTGTCGCGATCAATACCGCGCGCTTCAGGCGAGCCCCTCCGGTCCCAACCACTGATCTCTATTTTAGTAGGGTGGATCGCGGATCGGGAGCCCGTCGGTGTCGCCACCAGCGGCCATTGCTTGACACCAATGCACGCAAGTCTATGGGAGGAACGCACAAAAGTAATCATATTGAAGCATGTGCGCTGTGCTCAAAGGCGAGTATCTTATGCTGCGCTGCGATCCTTACATCGGGTGTTTGGAGATCGAATCGGTATTGCTAAATGTCCGGTCGCCGAATAAAAAAAATCAAACGTACCGGAGCACCTACGGCTGAGCTGGCAAGCTTGCTCTCGTAGTGGAGTAAACAAAGGAACTTGCCGTCAATAAGACCGTCCACAGGAAAGCCCGTAAGTTGATGAATGACAAAGAAGTTCCATCTCGACAGCGGCTTTCCGGGAGTGAGCGAATTCCGCGTAGCAAAGCCTTCGAGCTTGTCGTCTGCTAAACCGAACTAAACGAAACCGCCACCGACTCCGCGGAAACTCTAGGTAACTCTCGCCTCATTGAGGTGCACTACAGCGGAGTCACTCTCGACCACAAAACATTCATTTATAAGAACTGCGAGGGCTGTCAGTTTTAATGTTTGTACGCAAGCTATTTGGCGGGCTTATCGAAAAGCATCCAAAAAGTTTCAGTGCCGACAATAGCTTAGAAATAGGGGGAAACGTCACTTTTTCTCGTTCTTCCCATGGAGTCCCATGCATTGGCTGGTGTCAATCAATGGCCGCCGGTGGCGACACTCGGCCCCAGCTGCCGAGGCCGCGGTCCGCGATCCAGCCTACTACAATAGAGATCAGTGGTCCCAACACTACCCAAGACTTCTAGTACACTGTATCAGTGGTACGCTAAATACTTTGCGGCGCTGTGCCGCCATGATCTCCCCAAGGGTCGCACGGTCCACGTGCCTCGTGCATCGACGCACCTTGCGCTACTTTTGAAACATGAAGGGGCTTTAGGTGGACTCCGAGGCCACACCGCCGCGGCCGCCGCGAACGTCCACGTGCACTTGCGCGTGGAGTGACGCGGACCTCCACTCCGTCAGGGCTGGATTCGGCGCTATAGGCGTTCTGTCTAATGCAAATGAGCAGAGTGGAATGTATTCCCCCTAGTAAAGTATTTGGATGTAGTAAAAACGAAGGTGAGAATAATAACGCAAAAGACTAGGCACACACCCGAAAAATATTAAGCTTTAAAATATAAATACAATCGTTCCACCTTGTGTGCGAGGGAAGCCGAAGGTATAAGCACGAGCATGTTGCTCTAAACGGTACTTGCTAGGGATGCCGCGAACTTTTTTCGAATCGAAGTTTCGATGATCGAATCAAGCGGTTCGAGAGGTTCGAAAGATTTCGATTTTTCGAATGTAGTGAGGACATCTGGCAATAGATGGCACCACATGTGTTGTGCTGCGGGATTACCGGAAGCGAAGCTTCTTCCGGTTGTTGATTTACGAAAAGGCACTTTTTGACGAGCTGTCACACGGGGTAGTTGTTTTCCTTCTGCCTGGCGACCATGTGGTCGCACTCGGACGCCCACGGTCACAACATGGTGTCAGAAGTGGCCGGCCTCCCGGTCTGACGTCCTCCTCGCTGCTGCTATGCTCACAGCTAGCCCTGCCTCTCGTCGTCTCTGCGTCGCACGCTGCTACGCTTTCCGTCTTCTCGTCACCGTCGCTGCGTTCCTCGTCATGTCGCAGGAGAGAACAACGGAAGCTGCCGCCGCCACCGCCCCCGTCGTCTCACTCCCGAGCTTGGTTCCACCGCCCAAATTCGACTTCGCAAACCCCGACAAGTGGCCGCAATGGTTTCTACAATTCGAAGACTTCAGCTTTGCGTCAGGCCTCTACCAAGCGTCGGACGAAGTTCAGGTGCGGACGTTACTGTACACTATGGGATCCGAAGAGGCGCGGCGTGTTCTTGAGACGTTAGGCCTCACCGCAGAGGAATGGCGGTCCTTCGCTGCGGTAACAGACAAGTTCAAGGCGCACTTCGTACATCCACCGAACGAAGTGTACGAGAGCGTGCTTTTTCACAGGCGGGTCCAGGAACGAGGGGAAACCGTCGACAGTTTTTACACGGCCCTTCGAGCACTCGTCCGCAAGTGCAACTATCCGTCCACAGAGGTCGAGGACAGACTCGTTAGAGACCGCTTCGTCGTAGGACTTCTCGACTCGAGACTCTCTGACAAGCTCTGCCGCTGTCCGACCCTCACCATGGCCGAGGCCCGGCTTCAAGCACGCATCCACGAAGACGCCGTCAAGGCGCGGGCGACCGTTTTTCGGGACGAGACAGCTGCCGTCGCACCGGAGCAGCTCAAGCTGGATGAAGCACGTGTGAAGAAAGGAAGGAAACCGGCCCCCAAGACGTCTCCCAAGCGAGACTCGGCGTCGTCGCCGAGAGAAGGCAGCAAGAACTGCAGATTCTGCGGCCGTCAAGCGCACCCCCGTAACGAGTGCCCGGCTAGACAAGCCAAGTGTCACTACTGTCGACGCCTGGGTCACTTCGAAGATGTCTGCGAGAAGCGGAAACGAAGTTTGAGCACTGTTCATCTACATGCCGTTTCGACCGCGGGCCGAGCGAAGTTTGTCAAGGTCGCCGTCAACGGGTACGACGTCGACTTCAAAGTGGACTCCGGAGCCGAAGTCACGGTGGTGCCAAGCACTTTTCCCGGAGCACCTCGCAGTCTCCAAGAGCCTGAAGGGCAACTCACTGGACCGGGCAATCACCCATTGACAGTTCTAGGTACCTTCCAAGCCACATTGACTTGGAAAGGCAAGTCGGTAGTGGAGCGGGTTTACGTCCTGCCGTCGCAAGACCCGCCTCTTTTGGGGTTTCCTGCCATCCAGAAGCTGGGTGTGGTGAAGTTCGTTGACGCCCTCTCCAGTCTCAACCAGCAGAGCCCTCTTCACAGCGACATCTTCGAAGGGTTGGGTGAGCTGAAGGACGAGTATGTGATTAGACTCCAGCCAGGAGCACAGCCGTTCTCCCTCAGCGTTCCTCGCCGCATTCCGATTCCCCTTCATAACATTGTCCGCGAAGAACTGGATAAGCTGGAAGCTGACGGTGTGATCCGCAAAGTCGACGATCCGACGGACTGGTGTTCTGGTATCGTTGTCGTCCCCAAGTCCTCTGGAGGTTACCGGATCTGTGTCGATCTCACACGCCTTAACCAGGTGGTCCAGCGGGAGCGTCACGTCCTCCCATCGGTGGAGCACATCCTGGGACGTCTGGGTCCTGCACGGATCTTTTCCAAGCTCGACGCTACAGCCAGTTTTCACCAGATCAAGCTATCTGCCGAAAGCCAGCTCCTCACGACCTTCATTACCCCGTTCGGCAGATACTGCTTCTGTCGCCTTCCTTTTGGAATTTGCTCCGCTCCGGAGTATTTCCAACGTCAAATGGGGAGGATCCTGGAGGGTCTCGACGGAGTCGTCCACATGATCGACGACATTTTGGTTTTCGGACGCACCCAAGAGGAACATGACCGGCGTCTTGCAACAGTATTGGGTCGCCTCAGCAGTGCCGGAGTGAAACTGAACAGAGCCAAGTGCGTCTTTTCAGCGTCCACTGTTAGGTTCTTGGGAGTCACAGTCAGTGCAGACGGTATCAGCCCCGATCCAGACAAGGTCCAGGCTCTGGTCAACTTGGAGGCCCCAGCGGACGTCAGTGGTGTCAGGAGACTTCTCGGCATGGCTAATCACGTAGGCCGTTTTCTTCCTCACCTGTCCGACGTGACTACGCCGATTCGTGCTCTTCTCCAAAAGAACAGTGCCTGGTGTTGGGGGCCCAGTCAGCAGTCTGCCTTTGATCGTCTTAAGGGCATGTTGAGCTCCAAGGTCTGCATGGCCAAGTACGACCCTTCGTACCATACCACAGTGTCGGCTGATGCAAGTTCGTATGGACTGGGAGCCGTTCTGCTACAGGACCAACCATCGGGAGAGCGTCGTGCCGTTGCCTACGCTTCGCGATCTCTTACACCGACGGAAACCCGGTATAGCCAGACGGAGAAAGAGGCTCTGGCCGTCACATGGGCCGTTGAAAGGTTCGACCAGTTCGTCCGTGGCACCAGGTTTGATGTCGAAACAGATCATAGACCCCTCGTCGCTCTGTTGGGATCTGCGGAACTGGACACTATGCCTCCTCGCATTCAGCGCCTGAGGATGCGGCTTATGGCCTACCAGTACAACGTTCTCTATGTACCGGGGAAGCTCCTGGCGACAGCAGACACCCTTTCCCGAGCTCCTGTACAGGCTGCCGACACCAAAGTAGACACCGTCGAGCTCTTCGTTGGGTCACTGCTCAAGGACATCGAAAGTCTTGCATCCACTCGCCTCGATCACCTTCGCCAGCACCAAGCAGAGGATGGAGTCTGTGCCGGCCTACTCAGATTCTGCAAGGATGGGTGGCCCAAGAAGGTGTCCAACGTTCCAGTTCATCTTAGGGCTTTCTGGAAGGAGCGAGGCAACATCACAGCCTTCGAGGGCCTGTTGCTGAAGGACTGTCGCATCGTGGTTCCTCAGACTCTTCAGAAGGAGATGCTAACATTACTCCATGAGGGCCACCAAGGTGTGGGAAGATGCAAGGCAAGGGCTCGCGACTCAGTGTGGTGGCCAACCTTGAACAGCGAGCTGGAGCAACTGGTGGGGACGTGTGAGCGTTGTGCCCAAACAAGAATTCAGCGCTGCGAGCCGCTTCTCGGGACTCCTACACCCGATCGCCCCTGGCAACGTATCGGGGTTGACCTCTTTGAGCTGCAAGGACGCAACTACGTGGTCATGGTTGACTACTATTCCCGTTTCCCCGAGGTGGTCAGTCTTGCGACCACAACATCAAGCTCCGTCATCGCGGCTATGAAGAGTTCCTTTGCCCGCTTTGGGATTCCGGAGACTGTGGTCTCTGATAACGGTCCGCAGTTTTCGTCAACGGAATTTGCCTCTTTCGCAGCCTTGTATGGGTTCGCCCACCGTACGAGCAGTCCGAGGTACCCGCAAGCGAATGGCGAGGCAGAGCGCATGGTTCGAACACTGAAGGAGCTCTTCGTGAAGGCAGAGGATCCGCACATGGCGTTACTGGTGTACCGGGACACACCCGGAGTGACCGGCTACAGCCCTTCGGAGCTGCTCATGGGTCGTCGTCTCCGGACCAGGCTGCCAGGGTTACCTGCATCGCTGATGCCGAAGTGGCCGTCGCCAAAGCTTGTCAAGAGCAGGGACCAGAGCGTGAAGAGTCATCAACGCAAGGACTTCAACAGGCGTCACGCCGCCCAGTCACTGCGCCCTCTGGAAGCAGGGGAAGAGGTATGGGTACAAGATATACCATGTGCTGCTAGGGTGTTGAGCCCGGCCAAGCGGCCGCGCTCCTACGTGGTCGAGACGCCAAGGGGTGTTGTCCAGCGCAACCGTCGCCACCTGGTGCCGTTTACGCCCAGTACTCCCCGCCAGCCAAGCGACTTAGTTTGTACCCAGCCTGCAACTTCAGACGGGCCAGTTCCTGTAGCCGAAAGACCAACAGGCGATTCAGCGGTGGTGCCCAGTTCTACACGGCAGTCTCCCCCACCGGGTATACGCGTCACACGTTCGGGGCGGCAAGTCAAGCCTCCTCAAAGACTGAACTTGTGAAAGCACGAGGAAAAGCTCCCTCGAGCTGGAAGGGGAGATGTAGTGAGGACATCTGGCAATAGATGGCACCACATGTGTTGTGCTGCGGGATTACCGGAAGCGAAGCTTCTTCCGGTTGTTGATTTACGAAAAGGCACTTTTTGACGAGCTGTCACACGGGGTAGTTGTTTTCCTTCTGCCTGGCGACCATGTGGTCGCACTCGGACGCCCACGGTCACAACAGTCTATATCGTGAAATTCGACGGAGGTCGAATTTTCGAACTTGTTAAGCTAAGAAGTTCGACGCTTTTCGAACCGTCGAACTTATTACGCTAAAAAATCGATCTTTTTCGAACTTTCGAATTTATTGCGCTGCAAGGTTCGATGCTTGTCGAACTTTCAAACTTGACAAACCAAAAACTTCGATAAATTTCGAACTTTCGAACTTATTTATGAAGAGAATTCGAATAGTTTCGAACTTTTGAATTCTGAAAAGTCAGAACTTCGACGAACTTCGAACTTTTAGGGTAAAAGTTCGACGTTCGTCGAACTTCGAAAGACCGGCGGACGGTTTCATTTGATTTCAAGTAGTGGGGTACATTCGTAATTTTTTTTCTCGAACTTTTACACGAGGTGTTGCGTTCCTTACGAAAGACAATGTCGTTTATTTCAATTTTCTGGCATGCTTAGGTTTAAAGAAATAAATCCCCGAAGGGGCGAGAAAGGACGACGGGTTTTTGACGATTATCGTTTGTGCCAGATTTGAAGCACGCTGCGGCCGGAGCTATTTATGGTAGACATGTTATACTTTTTTAAGAATGATCTATGTATAGCTTAGGTAAGTGCCGTCTTAAGATGTGATTATTGTTATTCAACGTGAGTTTCGAAGAAATCTCCAAACATTTATCTCCATGCAACTTTGACCTAAACTTGATATTTATTTTCGTCTAAGTTGTTTGAGGTATCACATTTAAATTAACACCACAGGCAGTACATATCATTGCCATCTGCAGAATACAAAATAATATATTTATTGTTTTTTCACGTTAAGGAATAAATTAACTCATGGGAGAAGATTTCTAATAGTGTTCAAGTTCAGCACGTCATTAAAAAAAAAATTTTTTTTTTCGCTTCACGTTTCTGGGACGTGTTTCTTTTAGCCTGTACACATCTTGGTAAAAGAAACTTGTTTCGAAGTTCTGAATCTCTGAATATGCAAGAATAGAACACTTCCGACGAATTATTGATAGCTTTTTTTTTTTTTTTTTCTCCTGCTTTTTATTTCCGCATTTATTCTTTTTTTTTTTTTTTTTTTTTTTTACTATCGGCACAGGTATTTAGGTCGAAAAGACAGCTTTGAACTTCCGAACCACTAAGCATGTGACGAGTAGTGCCTTCCGACAACGAGTTTCTAACAATGACCATCTACGCAACCTTTTATGCAGTGAAGAGCGACAGTAGCTATACATATGCATAAATAATTTCAGATTAAAATAAGCTCGACCACGCCCTCTTTCCCCGTATTGCTTTTTTTAACAGTCCGAAATACCTGCAAGGTAAAGAAGGAGGCTAAAGCCGCCCCCCCCCCCCCCCCCCCCCCCGCTACCCTCTTTCCCCCCCGTTTTTCGTCTTCCGACGCCACTTGTATGGTAGAACGCTCCACGACCCCGAGTTCTGTCGGTTTTCGTGCTTTTTGCGAGGCGATTCCTCCGTCCCAGAAAATAAACCTCCAGGACAATTATAAACTTCATCGGATCGGATTACTACCAGCGTGCAAGGGGTGGCGAGCAGGTTTGCCAGGTCGCTTCAAGGTTTTTCTGAGCCTCAACCTCCTGCTCGCCCCTGGCCGTTTCGAACTGAATGAGTCTCGTAAAACAGTGTGTTCGTGTGATCACAACTTCGTAATGCAGGTTAAAGACCCCCCCCCCCCCCGCCCCCCCCCCCCCCCCCGGGGCTGGCGGCCACAATTCTGCACTGGCAAATATTCCAGCACATCCGGGACACTCGTCGTCTCATTTCATTGCCTGACCAACTTAGCAGAATCTAGATATCACACCCTAACTTTTCTAAACTTGATTTTGTGAAAACCAGTGAGTCGTGAAAACGTTATTTGAAACTGAAACTGTGGAAAAACTTGAAAATCGGACTTCGAACTTTGAAAAGTTGGATTAGAAAAAAATTCAAAATCTTCAAAGTTTTTTTTTTTTTTTTTTTTTTTTTTTTTTTTAGTTTAGTTTAGCGTTAAAAGAGAATCGAAACTTTCGAACTTTTCGAACTTTATGCAGAAAGAAATTCGAAATTTTAGAATTGTTCGACCTTCATGTCTATAAAAATTCGAAGCGTTCGAAGTTTTCGAATTTTTTTCCCAAAGAATTTCGAAATCTTCGAATTTATCGAACCTGAAGGAAAACAATATTCGAAATATTCGAATTCGAAATTTTAGAAACCGTGAAAGCTTCGAAATTTTCGAAGTCGAAACTCCGCTGTGGTCAAAAGTTGCGAATTTTTCGAATTCGAACCTCGGTCGGTACGAAAATATCGAAATTTTTCGAAATCGAATCTCAGTTCGCTTCGCAAATATCGAAACCTTTCGAAATCGAACCTAGGGTGGTTCGCGACATCCCTAGTACTTGCACTGCACGAGCACGCGTGCTGGTCAAGGACGCTGAAAGGCCGGCACTCGCTTTGTAGCTTCTGCTCCACTCGAATAGACCGATCTCACTAAGCGTTGGGCGCATGCGTAAAGCCGCCATAACTTTAGTTCACAGGACGCAGACGGCCGTGCACGCGAGGGCTCGTGCCTTCTCGTGCTCTACACGCGAAGAGCTCTAGCGAGGTTGTCGCACGTGCAAAAAGACTAAAGTTCCCTCGATGCATTGCGGCAGCGGTGGCGTAGTCAAACTGGCTGGTGAGATCGGCCTATTAAAAATGAAAGGGATTTACGTATTCAAAGTAGAAAAATGAAAGAAAAGGACGAAGTTTGCGCATTGCGAAGTACGAGCACAGCATTGCACAAGGCTAGCAAGGCACCTGCGCGATGAATCCCCGCTGTTCTCAAGGAAGGAGCACGATTAAGCTGCTGGCGAGACATCGAATCTATGATATGTATCACTCATGCCATGAAGCGCCGAAGCTTCCTTTCCGAATGCGGACTGCTGGATATTGTCGACGTAGAAGAGAAATCCTGTAGGAGGCCATCCCGCTTCCAGGAGGACCTGGCTGCTCTGCAAGCGGTCCTCCAAATCCCAGCACCCGACAGATCCGCGCAGGGTGTTGCCGATCTGGCGAGACGCTTAGCATGGTTCTTTGTCGACTTGCCTATCCCAACCGTCTGTTCGAATTTGAATGAGCGTTTGGTCGGAACTCGTCGGTGTTCTCCAGTATGGTGAGCCTCATCGTGGGTCACATATCAACAAGATGCTCGGCCACCTGGGGTGCTATGTTGCGCTTTTTGGACTCCCAGGAGACTTGGAAGAGGGAAGTGGCGTCAACGACTCGAGCAAACGCAGATTGGGTGTTGACAGAAGAAAACGAAATCAACACCCAATCTGCGTTTGCTGTGTCGTTGACGTCACTTCCTTCTCCCTAGTCTCCTGGGAGTCCAAAAAGCGCAACATAGCACCCCTGCTCACTGACATGAACAAACATAGGTGGTTGACCTTCCCGAAACTGGAGCTGTGCTCACAGGTGAGATCCTGCATGGTTTTTGTAAATTTCGCGTTTCCATGGCCTCTAGCACAGCTGCTCTCGTTACTTTTTTTTTTTTTGTTTGATACGCCAATAAAATACGTATTTACTTCTGTTTCGGCACCAAAAAAAAAACAAAAAAACAACGAGGTGTACATTGGCGGTGACAGGACAAGTCTCAGTTTTAGTAGGCTACTTTTATGAACCCTCTATGCTCTACTTTACGCTTTGCAAGAAGCATCGTCCCCACCGCGCATGCGTTGCCTGCTCTGAGTTGGAGCGTAAACTTAGCGGAGTGAGCGTGCGCTCCGCTTCACAAGTTGCGAAGCGGACTGCACTCAGCGTCCTTAGCGTGATCGCTAAGATCTCAAGATGGCTGCTCTTAGTCAATACGCGTCGATGTTTTTCACCGTGACCTCAGCCTGAAAGAGGCCGAATTAAGAAGTAAAGCGTACGGCCCAAGCGTGAAAAGTAAACCATTCCACTTGAGTTCTGTGTAAAACAAAAGAGCATAACCCAACGAACGAGTATCACTTTGCAACCAGCACGGTGTCGGTAAAGTCGTCGCGTTTTTGTGGACCTTCTATGGCAACGCCTCCTCTATACTATAATGCCTGTCAGATCGTGCGCTTAAAGGGACACTGACAGGGTATTTATGCTCGCCGAGGTTTTTAGTTGTACGTGACATATGAGAGCTCAACTACCCAGAACAGAATTTGAGGCTCGAAATTCGGTTTCTTTCCGCTCGAAAACTGCCGATCAAGAACTGGCCGGTTCGAGTCTCGCTCACTCTCTTTTTCGCGGTCACGGGCCGTTTTCTAAGGTACCCGAGCAACCAGCCCGGTGTTAATGGCGGCGTTAAAGGAGCTCGGTGGACCATATCTGGCTCCATGGACTAAAGAGACCGTTGGCACTCCAGAAAGGACCTCGATCCTACGATACTATAGAGAAATTAGAGATGCGATTCGTTTTTTTTTTTTTGAAGAACGTTTTTCGTGGGAATACCTAAACAGCGTCAAACGCAGACGTCTTTATTGGGACACTCTAGACCTGGTAATGCCGCCTCCAATGTATCGCCAAATGTTTCCTGGCTGCGAAAAGTCGAACGTGTTCAAGCGTCTGAGTCTATACCCAGTTCGGCCAGGGATAAAGGATTTTTTTGTGCGCTTTCATACCGAAGTTTTACCGGTCAAGACCTGGGAGGAACAAAAAGGTTTTTTTCTGCCTTGGGGAGTCAATTGTGTCATTTGCCCTGTTCCCGAAACACTGCAACATACATTCATGTATTGTACTAATGCATGACTATTTTGGGCTCAGCTCCGCGCGGAGCTTCGAATCGATCTATACCCAACCTGGTACAGCATGAAGTTTCTAGACACACCGGAAAAGCAACAAAGCAGATGTTACGAGCTCCTGACCCTGATCGGTTTGGAACTCGCGTACTGATCACACCTTGGTACGAGAACGAGGGAAGTGTGCGTGGCGCCACTTCTTAGAGGGATTTCACTACACGTCATCCATCATAAAAGAAACTTCGTTCAAGGAGACGGAACACTGGGAGAGGTTCAGGACCCTTTTAAAGCTATAAGGTCCCGAAGGTATTGCACTCTTTGGAAAGGTGTGGCTACGCAGACCAACGCGACAAACAGCGTCACGCTGAAAATGTGCGCACAATTGTGAGAGGTGTGTCAGAAGTGCTGACCCTTTAGGTTGTAAATAGCAAAATGTTTTTAAACAAATAAAAGCCAACTGGGCAAAAACAAAAAAGTAGCTGAGTGGGAAAGACGTCTGCTTTACACGCCGTAGGATCGGGTTCGATCCCCCGTGAAACTTTTTTTTTTTCATATGTTTTTCGATGTCTACATTTCTTTTCTTTTTTTACAATTATCACTGAAGAAACAAAACAAAAAAATAATAAACAAATGTTGTGGACGACACGTCGCTGAATAAATGGTATGAGATTTCCTTTTTGACACCTGCGAACTCAATGTAATCACTTTCCACAAAATGCAAGGAGCATATAAATCAGGTAGCGTCCGCTTTCCGAGGTGCCCGTAAATGGTCTACAGGAATTGCAGCCAGCCATTGGTCCCGATCCGGTTGATCTTTCGGAAACTCTGTCGCACAATGCCACTTCTGTTTCGGACGCGGGACATGTGAGCCAGCTCTTCACGCAACATCTTGGGTGTATTCTTTTCGGAGCCGATCAAAATTCACCACGGGCACTCACTACTCATCTCCAACTCCTCAATATACAAAACAACTCATCTTGGAGTACAGAACAACGAGCGGAACATACATAACTGCAAAAGAATCCCACGGCGAACAGTTCCCGTACGCCGCATGTCGTCTGCTACCGGGAAGGACAAAAAAAAAAAAAAAAAAAAGAAAACACACGGTCGGGTGTAGCCACGTGACTTCCGCCACTCGCTCTCTTCTCTCCACTTCATCGACCTCCGTCGGGTTTCGGTTTCGGTTTCGAGCAGTTGCGTCTTTTGGCTTTATTAAAAAAAGACGCTACTCTGTGGCAAAATATTAATTGGGTAGTCCTCCGACATCATAATAAAGTGCCTGGCAAAAAATTAAAAAAAAAAAATTTGGGGGGTGTCAGTGTCCCTGGGTACCGGTCAATGGGTACCGGCGGACGCCCCGCTTCTCTCGCTTCCCGCTACGTGGCGCCGCAACCCGACCACACATCGCTCCCCCAGTGACTGGGGCGAATGGGAGAGGGTAACAGGAAAGGGCATGATTCAGGGAGAAGCGCTCAATTGGCTCAAGTGACAGGAGCGCGAAACACATGTACGACGAAACCGTCCGATCCGACGTCCGACCGCGCAATACGACGGTCGGAGGCGAGGGTTTTCAACGCTCTCCGATGCTACGAAAACCCTCGCCCCCCAAGGTCATTCCGGCAGTCCGCACGTCGGATCTGACGGTTTCGTCGTACATGTGTCTGGCCCTTAAAGGAGGCGTTGTTTATGGTTATGCAGTCATATGTACGGGAGCGCGTGCTTGAAAGCCGATTATACCTGTGCACGCGACCTCCTGTCGAAAACGCCACTGAACGTCGCCACTGAACGTCGCCCCTGGGCAGTGGCGTAGCCAGGATTTTATTTCGGGAGAGGTTCACCGGCATTATTAAACCTCCCCCGCCCCCCGAAATGACGAAGCAGGGTGAACTCGGCGGTACGGACGCTTACTCAAAGATTAGAGAGGCGCTGTTAAGATAAAAAGGGTAAAGCGAAATTGTCAGCTTTGAAAACGAAGCAGGCCTCATTTACAGGAATACGGCCTGGTGGCTCACTGTCCTACTGTAGTTGTAGTTGCGGCCCACCAACTTTAAAACCTTCCTCATAGCACACAACTGCCTCCGCTTTTTGAGGTACCAGTGCATTACCACCGCGTGCCGGCCATACAAAACAAAAGGATAGCCAAACTGTCATAAAAAAATTAAACAGCAACGCAAGAAAACAAAGAAAAATTAGAGCAAGGTTCATGCACAAACACTTAATTGGCAATATTCCAAGCCGCCATTAAAATGGCCGAGACCGCGGAAGTGTAAATTTAGATATTGCGAGTAACAAGTCGGCAACGACACCGCTTTAACATTCCCGCTGAAAGCTGGAAGAGCATTTTAAGCGTTCCGCGTTCCTTTATCTCATGGATTACCTGATCACACAAACGGGAGATATAAAAAGCACCGGCGTACGTTGCAATTACTTTCGTCGCTTCTGCCTACAAAGATCTTAGAAAGCGGGGCAGGTCTCGGCGCGGAAAAGTTCTTGGAGCTCTGTTCAAGCCTGGTTTCAATCCCTGAACTCTCATGTGAGTTGCTCATATGGGCTGCCAAATGCAAGAGGGAGGAACTGGAAATGCCCGTTACGTGTGCGGTACAGACGGTCGCTTCCTGTCCGAAGGCCCTATTCCCAAACGTGTGCGCTACAGGATCTTCACACAGCTTCACCTTACTACAGATAGGGCAACTATTTTAATGGTGGACTTTAACTGTGCCTTGTCTTCGCGTGATAGGTCTAGTGAGGGAGCCTACCGCAAAGCAAGTGCCGACGTATTAACAGAAGTACTTAGCGACAGTAACATTGTAGATGTACAGGAATGCCTAGAAGGAGCACTGGAAGTGCAGTACACCCATTTTCAGAGTAGTAAAACGGTCATGCCCGATTGGATCGGATTTATCTTTCTTTCGATCTAATAGGAGAATGTGAAAATTACTCCGTTAAGCCTGTCTCTTTTTCCGATCACTGTCTCGTCCAGTGTACAATAGGAAGGGCAAAACGGACCGGTTTTACATGGCAGTTGTGGAAATTAAACTCAAAGTTATTGAAAGATGACATGTTTACTGCAGCGGTTACCGACAATATCAAAGAAAGAGAGGGAGACCAAATTGAATTAGGGGGTAAATGGGAATTATGTAAACAAGACATCAAATTGGAAGCAATAGAAAGGTCGCGTCGCTTAAAGTATGAGCAAGGAATTGGAGAAGACTTTAAAAAATAACTTGGAAAAATTGATAGAGCTAGAGAACAAAAAGCCAGGGGTTTTTAAGGACGACATTCAGTAACTAAAGCAACGCCTAGAAGTCATAGACCAGGACCGCTACCGCGGGGCAATCGTGCGGGCAAGGGAGGAACTGGCGGTTGGGGAGATGCCCACAAAACGTATGCTAGGGGGCGAAAAGACGAACGCCCGCCGAAATCAGATACATGAGGTCGAATGCAAAGGTGCTCTATCAGATGAGAAAGAGAACATTGAGCGGGCTTTCTTCGAATATCATCAGGCCTTGTTTTCCTGCCGGGGGGTACAGTGGGAAAAATTCAAAAAGGGATTTATCGGAGCAATGCCGAGACTGGACGACGAGGACAAAGAAAGGCTACAACAGCCCATATCGGACGATGAACTGCAAGCTGCTATTTTGAATTTAAAACCAGGGAAGGCTCCGGGTCCGGACGGGTTAAGCGCGGCCTTTTATAAAGAATTTAAACATGAATTGTCACCCCTTTTAACCTCTGTACGTGTTTAACGAAGCCCTTGACCTTAAAGCGTTGCCCCCATCTTTTGCGGAGGCGCATACCATTTTAATACCAAAAACTGATAACAGGGAAAACCTTAAACAGGTAACATCGTACAGGCAAATTTCATTAACTAATATAGATTATAAAATTTTCATGAAGGTGTTAGGCCACAGATTGCAGTCGGTCATTCAAGAAATAGTTGGCCCTCATCAGACGTCCGGCATAAAAGGACGCGCGATATTTACCAACATACACAAGGCGAGGTGTGTCTTGGAGTGTTGCGACGCCTTGGATGCTCGGGTAGCCGTCCTACAGCTCGACCTCGACAAGGCATTTGACTGTGTGGCGCATGAAATTCTGTTTGCGATTTTGGACCATGTGAATGTGGGTGAAGTAATTCGCGAGGGCGTGGCTCTGGCGTACCGAAATTGTACTACGAGGCTGACTATAAATAAGAGTCTGGGGGTCCCCATTAAAGTACAACGTTCGGTGCGCCAGGGCTGCCCCCTCAGCCCTCTTTTGTAGAGTATCTATAAAGAAGCGCTATGTTTAAGGATTCAGTATTGTGGGGGATTCAAGGTTTTCAACTGGGTAGATCAAAAGTTAGGCTTATGGCCTACGCTGATGACATTGCTGTTTTTTGTACCAACAAAGAAAGTGTCGAACGAGTAGTGAAGGAAATTAAGGAGTATTCTGCAACCACTGGGAGTAATGTAAACTGGGATAAAAGTATTCGATTTTGGCATGGGGATTGGACTTCAAGCCCAAGTTTTTCCGCAAATGTTAGGTGGGAAACAATCCCCGTCAAGTACTTGGGAGTGCCGCTCGAGTGGTATAACAGCAGCGAGGAATATTGGAGTGCGCGAGCGAAAGAAACTCAAGCTCAAGTGGAAAAATCGAAAGGAGCACATCTCTCCATGTTTGCCAGAGTCACAGTGTGCAATTTATTTTTAATGTCGAAAGTATGGTTTGTGATGCAAGCGTTGTATTGTTCACGACTTAACGTTCAGAAACTCCATAGTGTGTTCGCTGTTTTTATTTGGGGGTCACCCTGGGAACGGTGTGCGGGGGACAATTTGTTCGGACGAGTCCGGGACGGGGGACTCGGATTGACCCACCCGTTTCTCCGACAGGTAGGGAATAGGTTTTTGTTTTTTCGCGACACTTCTGACCCATTCCCGAGAACAGTGTGTCAGCTGAGGTTGGCGCGTGCGCTGCCTCAGCTGATAGTGTCGTCCACAAAGTGCGTACCCGGCTCTGTTCGCGGTTATTTTCGAGAAATTGTACGCTCATTTCAGTTTCTGGAGACGGGTTTTTCTATAGATTATTTAAGTACTGTCACACGTAAAAAACTATCTAAAGATATAAGCAGTGATGTGATTGACCTAAGCCATTTTGGAGCACCTTATGGAGCAGCCAAAACAGTGTTTTGGAGCAGCAAATGTGGACTTTGGAGCAGCCAAGACAGTGTTTTGGAGCAGCAAAAGTGGCTTTTGGAGCATATATTCTTAGAAACATTAATATTAGTTTTAAGTGCTGGACAAACGAAGGCTACTTTGTGTTGTGTTGTGATGTGACGTGTTGGGGCGGAACTCGCTGCTTGTGTTTGTGGTGCTGAGACATCCCACAAGTATACAAAGCTGTAAGCGTTGCCAAAAAATTAAAGAAAAAAAAAAACACTTGCTATCGTTTTACTGGTTCCCGACGTGGCCGATTTTTATAAAAAGTAAGCAAACCTAAAACAATGAATTGCAAGCGTCCCGGCTGGTGCCTCTCGTGCAATAATGTTCACATGCACGTGAGGGCAACTTCGGCAGGCTTGCAGTTACACGTGATTCGCCGCGCGAGAGGAGACAACGGCTGGTCGACCGAAACCGAAACCATGCCACCAACTGGTTCCCAAAATAGTATGCAAAATGTAACTGTCCAGCATACGACAATAAAAAGACCAGCGGCGCGTGCTTGCCAGGCCAGCGGGCGAGGTACAGGCTAAACACACAGGAAAATAGAACCTGAGAGTATCGATGCAAGACATTACGAATCAAGGTCAAAAAGTTTTTGGAGCGCTTTGTGCAACGACTGAACTCGAGACAAACAAGCGCGCTGTGCGGGTTCAGCGTGCAGACATTGCCTTCGATGCTTCAGCTCGCTTCTCGTCATCAACTTTCTTTCGCGGCAGATTTTTCACGTACCGGGGTCCCTCTCGAAAGAAAGCCCACCGAGAGAAACCTAGGTAATCAAAACTTCGCGAAGCATTAATTGAGTTAAAGAGGGATTTTTATAGCAACGTATGATTTAAACAAGAGCAGAAATGTCGATGCATTTCAGTTTAGAAAGCGCCATATCTGCAGCGACGTGGGGACGGCAACACCCGACGTCGCGCGACCACGGCGACTGTTGTCGCGCGAGCGCTTCAGCACACAAAGTAACACTCGCCACGCAAAAGCGTGGTTTTGTTTCACAGCATGACGGCATGGCTGGAACCCGGCACACTAACGTCGGAGCATCCGCGCACGCCCACCGTCTATCGCTAAAAAAAAAACAAAAAAAAAACGAAAAAGGCACGAGACGAGATTTTCGAGACGACGAGAGCGCTAAACGCAAGATGACGGGAAAAATCATGCAAGACCGAATAGACGATTGATGCAGGGTACTTTGTGTCGGGCGGCGTCTTGTGCCACCTAGCTCTTGCATGCGCAATTACGGTTCTTAGTTTCGTTTTCGAAAGGCTACCAAAATTGGTCCTTTGGCGCAGGCTTGGCGCAGATTAGCCATATTTCGGTGAAATGTAGCAGGATGTAGCAGGGTTAGCCCCTTGGCGCAGTTTGGCGCAATAGACCCATCAGAGAAAAAAGCGCCACCTGTCGTACGCAACAGCAACTAGTGGCAGCCGCCATGCTGCAGGATAGTGCGCGCCGCTGCATACGCTGCGTTGGCCGTAGACGCTAGTCAATTCCTGACCACGATGCCAACGTACTGCTGCGTACCCCTCTGTAAGCAGAATGGGGTATCTGAACAAGTCTGGCATTAAGGTACGTATTCGGAAATGTACTCGTTATCGGTTGACGGCGGCGTAGCCGCGCAAACGTTTCCCAGCTGAAGTGCAAAAACGGAACACGAACCGTTTTCACGCTACGCTTCCTTGGGTGTTTGAGTCAGGTGTTTTTAATCTCACTTTGTTGCGTTTGGAGGTAGAGTTTTCAAGTTTCAGCTAGCTTGAAGAAATCATGCAAGGCGTCAAATACAAATATAATGTTGCTCGTGGTATCGCTTGTGGACATGACAGCTTCGCGAGCGCCTAGCTTCAGGTATGCACGAGCTCGCGGTGCTTCAAACTTGCGCGTGTAAATTATATGTTAGGTACGCATGAAGCCATACGACCTGAAGCTTTAAGCTGCCTGTAGCGCAGACATCTGTGCAGCACGTGCTTTATGCAAAGCAACATGCACGCGCTTGCAACTTCTGCTTCACTGCAAAATTTGCTGCTCTACATTTCCCAACTCTAAAATCCCCCTCAAGAAAAAGGGACTCGACGTATCGAGTAGGAACTTGTGTCGAATACGTCCTTTACTGGTTAACTTGCGCATTGAAATTTTAGGTCTTAATTCCAAGTAAAAAAACGCGATTGGACGAGCGACGAGTCAAGCGACGGCACAAGCGACGAAAGTCGGCTACGAGCGACGAAAATGTTTCACTGTCGCTTGTCGCGTCGCTTGGTTTGGGATTTCTAGAAAACGGCGCTCATCGCCTTGGTCGATCGCTCGTCGCTTTTATGCGGTGTGCTTCATCGCGCGACTGTCCGAGCAACAGCGAAGCGGGACCCCTGCGCCTGTTTTGTCGCACATCCGGAGAGTACTGGCGACTTCTAACTACAGCCCGTAAATTATAACCGGTTCCTATCATTTTTTGATGACATGTTTGATGTCGTAACTACAAAGATCTTAGTAATTACCGTTTTCTTGCGTAGTTGGCCTTTATAGATGCGGCGACCACGAACCCCTCAACGAGAAAGTTGTAACTTCTGTCGAATTGTCGTTCCGAGTCCGATCGGCTCTTGAAGAAGTGATATACCTCATCATCTTTAACGGCTGGGAGCTGGGAAAGGTCGTTTACCCAACCCGTGATCGGGAAAACGCTACCTGCAGCCATACAGAAGCGAAGGGATCGACGAAAGAAGAACGCTACAGTCAAAACAACCATGCCGGCCGCAACAGGGTCCTTCCCAATGGCGCCGGCCGCCCAATGTTGTTGGACTCGTTCAGCGGATTTTCGCTGTTGCCAGATTTTTTGAAAGGGGTCTATTGGCGCAGCAATCACATCACTGTATAAGAGACAGCGTATTTTGTGTACCCAGGTATAGAGCCATATATTCTGAAGGCCCAGGGCAGGATGTTTTGAAAAGAGTGAAGAGGATGCCAGTTAAACCGGCGGTTAAGACTTTCTTTTTTAAACTTCATACAGGTACGTTATCAGTTAGAACATGTTTAGAAAGAGTAGATAGTTTTGTACCTTGAGGAACAAACTGTTACCTTTGCAAAGTCCCGGAGACAATTGAACATGTTTTTTTTGCATTGCTGGGAGGGGGTCTTCTTTTGGGATGTGCTTCAAAGAACTCTACACAAACATTTTCCTTTAGATCAACATGGAATTCGCTTTTTGGCAATAGATAATGACGAGGGGGTGCCTTTTGATTTGCTAATGCTCCTGGGCCCGTTTTCTCGAACGCGAAACGTGGGTTAAAGTTAACTACTGTCCCTAGAAGGGGGAATTCTGGGTCACGTGACTGGGAGAGCAGGGGCGCCGAGCGAGGAGCAGTACCTACAAGCAAAATGGCCGCGACGTCGCTTAATGAGGGCTAATAGTTCTGCTTGGTTCTGCTGAACATTCATTTCGATCCGGCTGTTATATTAATGACGCACCATCAACCTATTAGCACGTCAAGCAAAGCGGTAGTTCTGAAGGACTACTAAACTAACCGACGGCAGCATTCTGCGAACGCATCACTCTTCAGCAGTTCGGAGTCCAAGACATATGACGGTACATAAGCCTTGCAAGTGTTTTTATGGGGAGTAAAAAAATGTTTTGGGAACGAGTGTTGGTATATATTTATACTAACACGTTTAATTTGTTACACTATGCACGCCAACTCGTGAGCTGCGATTACTTTGCGGAGAAAGGGGGTTATCCTCGATAAAGTCTTCGTTCTGGGTGAACAGCTGCGACATTATACTGTTTTTTTGTTCGCAGTGCGCCGACAGTATGCCGACAGCATCGAGGTTTCTACATATCCCCGGTGGCCAGCAATTCAACGATGACGACAAGCTTAGCTTCTCGTCACCGGTGGATCGGTTGGGCAAACGGAAGAGAGGGTAAACAGTTGAGATAAGCAGGAATCGCAGAAACGTGCGTCGCAAGGAACAAAAACGAAAATACAGCACCGGCGTTGCCAGACTGGAAGGCACACGGGAAAGTTATGCGTTGTTTATGGCGAAAGATATTGAAGGAAATGTTTCTTACATTTTCGAATATTCGACGACAAACTCTATCATAGTAGCTAAACTTTCTTCGTACCATCTGAAGCAAATAAATTGGTCTTCAAGTACAACATTACTATATTTTGACTTAAGATACCATACTAGATCGATAACAACCAGCGGAAAAAGAGAATAAACAAAATGACTGGCTTGTTTCGCCGAAAGATGGCGCACCTTACTGCCTAATCAAGAATAATTATTGTTGTTCTATATCCAGCCGTTTATTACAGTACCTAGGTACTTTCCCCTTCCTAGGCACCGTGGTTTACCAAAATGTGTTTACCATCGCTTCGAGAAAACCGGCCCTGGGCCTTCACAGTCTATGGCTCTCCCGCTCAGCGAGACTCCACAATGACGCCGATGCCCAACCGGCCAGGATGTATTTTTGTTAAAGAGTGGTGGCGTACGTCGAATACGTGAAAACACAAACTACCGTACCTGATTGGTTATCAAGAATTGAACCGTTAGAAATGTTAAAAGAGTTTTGATGTGTTAACGTCAGCCACTGAAGAGGTGACGATTTCATATTTCTTCCGCATTTGTATATACCTGTCATGTAACCATGTGTATGTAATGTAAATATATGTGTTTGTGTGTGTTGGTTTGAAAAATCAGGTAATAAAAAAAAGAAAAGGATCGGTGGCTGAGTGGGCTAAAGCGCACACCCAGCTTTACGCGCGTGGAGCGAAAGCTTGCGCTGCAGAACCCAGGGATGCTGGGTTCGAGCCCCACCCCTGCCCGTTTAGATCTGGATGAGCATCGTACCGCCGTGCATGCGGTCGTGTACCACTACTGCGTGGTGCGCGTTAAAGACCCCAGGCTAGCGGTTGTACCGTACGGGCTAAATCGCTCATCTACAGCTGAGACACCACACGCCCATTGAGGCAGACTAACTTCCGGCTGTATAAACATACACACAAATTTTCTTTTGCGGTCGCCCCCTGTCCGGAGGCCCTGTTCCCAAACGTCCATCGTCTTCTCGGCGGAAGCTGAGAGCTCGTTCGCTTCACTACGACGGTTGAAAGCATACCCGAGAGCGTCCACTTCGAATGAGCGACTGCTCGGTCTAGCGCTTTTGAATGTTCACCGCGACATGGAAGTTCAAGCGGAGGACGTCCTGGATATTCTTTGCCGCGAACGCAGGTGGCTGCGGCTTAGTGTGTAGGCACTTGGCATAAGTGAGAGGATCAAGATAGCCTGTAAATTGCTTTCTGAAATAACTAGTCACAGTTACTTTTTTATTCGCGGTAATTTACGGCGTGCTAAAGAACGCTACTACTTCAATCTGTTCAAGGCAACAAAGGGGTGAACGGACGTCACGTGAAAGAAGTTAAACTCTCTTTTAAATATAAACCGTTCATCTATTTCAATTAATAATATAGTGTGTAACGGTGTTGAAGGAACCGGATGTTCTTTGGCGAACGCTTTTAACGAGCATTTTGTGAATATTGGAAGCGGGATTTACTGTAAAGTCTTGTGTTTTTGGTGATGATACAAACAGCAGCTCGATTTTTTTAGAACCGGTTGTAGAACCTGGAGGTCATTTATGTGATTTTAAAACTTAACAATAGTGGGGCTTGTGACGTGGTAGTTTACAAATTTGGCCTGTTAAATATGTTGTTCATTTATTAGTGGCAGTGCTAACGCATATATTTAATGTTTCTTCGGTTGCTGGTGTTTTTCTTAAACGAATGCAAATAGCCAAAGATACAGTACTACACAAAAAGGGGAGTGTAAACGATATGGGTAATGACAGACCGATTTCTATATTGCCGCCAGTATTTTCTAAACCATTTGAAAAGGAACTTCGTACACGTCGACAAATTTTTCAACTAAGCATAACTTAATAACTGCTTCGCAGTTTGGTTTTTTTAAAGCATAAATTTACCGAGGCTGCCCTACTCGTCCAGGAAGGATTCATCTTGCGAAATCTTGAAGAAAAAAAAAATTGGTCTTGGAGCATTCACGGACTTCACAAAGGCTTTTGATTGCCTCAATTATGAAATTTGACTAGCAAAATTGGATACACATGAGAATCGAGGGTATGCTTTGCAGTTAGTGAATTGTCTTACCTATGGCATCGAATGCAATTAGTTTATATTGATGGATATTCGTCAAGTTTGAAGCGTATACTTACTAGTGTTCCACAGGGATGTATATTAGGTCCTTTCTTTTCAATACCGTTAATGATATTGTGAATATTAACTCTGATGCAACATTTATCAACTATGCTGACGACACTAGTTTGCTTTTTTCAGTTGAAAATTTCGATGTGCTATTAGACATGCCAAATTAGGCGTTATCTGTATTAGCTTTGGAGTCGTATTAATTCACTACAAATCAACGTCGAAAAACAAAAGCAGTGCTTTTTCGCCCAAAACAAAAGCAAGTCACAATTACAAGATATCGTTTTGAACTCCTCCAAAATAGAGATTGTAAACTCTTTTAAGCTATTAAGGTCAATTTTTACCGAGAAGATGTCATGGGATAGTCATCTCAACTACCTTATTTCCAAGCTGTCATAAGTAGTAGGTGTGATAAACCGGTACATGTCACCAGCAAAGGTGAGATTATTAATATACAATTCGATATCTTACTCCCACATTAACTATTGTAATTTACTCTGGGGTACTACAACGTCAATAAATCAAGAACAAATGCATTTGTTACAACAACAAAAAAGCATTAAGGGCTAGAGAAGACGTTCCATTTGACTTCCACACAACTAGTTTATTTAAGAAGTTTTGCGTTATCAATATACATGCTCTATTTAGCTATAAACTTGTCACTAGTCTAAAACTAGAACAAATTAGGGGTACAAAGTTTTTGATAAACCTTGGACAGCTCTCTGAAAATATCAATGTGTGTTCTACCCGTCGTGCGGAATGCTGGGAGGTGGTCACTGCAAGAACGAACTATGGCACACAAAGGCTTAAACATACTACCCCCAAAATACTTAATCTACTTGAAGATAAAAGATTGGAATTCAGTGCATTGTCTCTTAGAGATATTCCCCTAATTTTTCTACAAATGAATCTGTGTATGAACTAAACTTTTGGGGTCTCATAAGTTCTGTCTGCAAGTAGATCACTTTCCTGTTATAGCTGATGTTTCGTTAAATTGTGATAATCAAGACCTGTGATTTTTTTTCTCATTCACTTGTCAAGTCCTTGTCAAGCGGTGCCATACAGCTTTGTTTCTTGATCGCCACCATCAACTTACGATGGATATGAATAATTAATAATTTTAGTCGAAAGCACGTTATTCTGATCAATACAAGCAACGGTTGGAGCTGCGTTAGCGCACCTCCAACCGTTGCTTACAGTGCAGTTTTTAGAATTTATTTAATATTCCTTAAATCACTGACATTGTTTTATATTATCACCATGTGTTCATCTTATTATGTTCGCTTTGGTTTGATTAACTGTGTATTTTAGTGAGGATAGCTTGTTATGCTTGGCCTTGAAATTGCCACTCTTCACCCCACGAGTGTTTCGAAATATCCGTTTTCTCTCTATATCTGAGATCAAGTTCCGCATCCCATCAAATAAACATGAATGAAAGAATATTGCCTATTTTATCTATTTGAGCATTTTTTTTACCCCACAAACTAACTTTTCCCGAAAGCATACAAGCTGGAGATAGTCCGCGCTCCCCCTTTGCTCCATGCCCGAGCAAAACCAACTGCGTGTGCAGGGAGCCACCAGGGGGGGGGTGTTCAACCCCCTAAACCCCCCCTCTGCCTAGGCCACTGGCCCTGGGCGAGGGCGAGTGGGCTCAGAGGAGAAGCTAGTGACCCCAATGTTCTAACGGCAGAACCAATCAAGGCGTGGTCAAACGAGCGCGATACACTTGCAGCCGAAAGCACCCCGAACGCCGCTCCTCGCTTCATTGTCGACGCTATCGCAGACCGGAACCGGCTGACCGGAGACAGAGTGTGTTCTCGTCCGCTCGACGTTCGTCGCCCTCCGAGGGGACGCCGTGGGGCCGTGCCGGTTAACCCTCGGAAACCACAAACAGGGGATCGGATGGTTGGTGCACAAGACTCGGTCACGTCGTCTGTCCGAGAGCAGTCCGAGGTACCGACACGCGCAACAACGCATATTAAAAGGGCGAGTCACTGGGCCTTCCATTAACGACGATAGAAGGCGTGCAGAAAGGTTACGTGACGTTGGGGGTGGGTATCGTCGGCTGCGCTCGTATTTTAGGTGAAACCAAGTAGAGGGAAGTGTGAAACTAGGTTCAAAATTGGTGGGTTGAATAGAAGGTTTAGCGAAAGACGCGGGTGGAAGAAGAATGGGTGCTTCTATATAGGACGATATATCCCAGCCAATCCAGCCTTGCACCACGTGACTACGCGTCGCTGCGTCCCTCCGAAGAAATCACGCGTGGCATTGCTTCCATTTCTCGGCCGATTTGGTGCATCGAAAGCCTCCGTGCCTTGATCCGACAGCGATGAAACGACTTGCCGCGCACCTCTCGGCTTTGATGAGACGCTCGCAGAACCGCTTCCTGCAGCTCGCCAGACCGTGCCAGCGCGCTCACGTGATCGCGCCGTCACGGCTCTTTTCGTTCATTGCGTGTCGCGACTCGCTCGGGATAATACCACGTGACGACAAGCGGCGTGAACGAAGCCTTGCTGTTTACTCGTATTTTATCGTCCACAAACGAAGCACTTTCACATTGGGACACGCTGGTGATCGTGATATTTGTTTCGGCTCGGGAGAGCCGCAGCGCCTCACAAAGGCAAATCGCCCCCAGCGTGAAGGCCCGCGCTGCCGCGCCCAACGATGATCGGATGGTGTTCGACGGACGAATCAAAGTGACTCGTGAGGGCCGATTTGAGCAGCGCCCTCGCGTTAACCCCCGCTGGCAACCACCGAAGCACTCGGAGGGCGGCTGTGAGGAATCACTGCCACCACGAGTACGGCTGGCGCGGGAGGTGTCGGTTTGTTCCACCATTACGCGAGCCGTTGAGCGGCGTGTCGTCGGCATGGGCCTTTCGAAGAGCGAGCTACGACGCTGTTTCCGAACCCAAGTTTGACGGTTCCAGTCATTTCCCCCCCCCCCCCCCCCCCCCCCTTTACGGGGGCGTAAACTCCCCGCGTTTGTTTTTACCAAGGCACCCTTAATTCACAACGACTCCTCTATTCTCAATGCCGCCCCCTCAATTTCAAATCTCGGGGAAACTCCTGGACGGTTCCAAATGCGGCTTCCAGGTCTCCGGCGCCGCTCCTCGAACACGGGAGTCGTTCTGCTCCATTCAAACGGCGAGTGCAGCGTTTCGGTGGGTCCAAAGAGCGCTCGATCCTTTCCTCTCGCGAAGCGTACACGGATATCGGGCGGCGCGGCGAAAGGAGCGTCCGCCAGTGAGCAGCGTCGCCGCTGCACATGTGGCAGCGGCGACGCGACTGCGTCGAGAGCGCTCCGTTGAACGCAGCTGCTCCCGCACGCTGGGTTTCAGCAGCCTCGCTCTCCACACTGGCGAGCACGCTGCCGTTCCAGGTGCTTCCGCAGTGTCGACGATAGAGAGCTCGCCACGGAACTGGACGAGGCGTTCAACCCAACTTCCTTTTAACCCATGTCCATGCGGCGTGGTTAGCATCTAAACGTGCAACTCAGGTCACGCTCACTACGCTGGAAACCAAGACGCGCGTTTTCCGTCCGATTGATCGCGAGATAGTGCGACTGGTGGCCTTTAGTGGCGCAGCTAGAAGTTCTAATATCGGAAATCCCGGAAAGTGGGGCAGGAGGTGGAAAAAAGAAGGGGGGGGGGGGGGGCGATGTCTGTACGCCATATATTGTAGGGTCCTGCATCTTAGGTTCAATCCGATGAAATCTGGACGAAAGAATAAGTGATTGCGAGTAGAAGCCATTCCTACAACATCGAAGAGAACGACTGTTTAAAGAAGTGAATACAAGTCAGTCACCCGCACTCTACACAAGGGGGCGAATAAAGCGTCTCACTCTGCCCCCTTCACCCCGTGAGCTACAAACTTCCCAAGGGGACCGGGCTCTTTCAAGGCCTGTTCCGCTCGACAACAGATTCGACGAGAACGGTTAACATTTCGACAAGACAGACTAGAACCAGGGGCGGATTTAGAGGGGGGGTCCGGATGTCCTGACCCCCCTCTTGATTTCTGTATGTGTAAAATTTAGGGCGTGAAACGAGGAAGAGGGGGAGGGGGTTCCTAAACAAATGGTACACTGAACAACACCTGACCCCCCCTCAGAAAATTCCTGCATCCGCCCCTGACTAGAACATGTTACCTTTGGTAATAAAAATAGGGAGGGCGCAGAATAAACATTGAGCCTTTCTTTTTAGAATGAAGGCTCCGCTGAGAGTAAGTTCCCTTTTCAATGGGTATTAAAAAAAATTTAAAAATGAATCATAGTCCAACACTTCAGTTGGGATGAAATCTCTCTTTCTCCTCCAACTTTTACACCCGATAGTTTATTTGGCCTGCAAATTTAATTTCTGTACAATGGCAACAAAAAAAAAATATTATATGTGTATATACTAGTGCTAACCTCTACACCACTCCACACACAGGTGGAGTGGTGTAGAGGTTAGCACACTCGACCGGACATTGGGAAGCCCAGAGTTCAAATCCTGGCTCCGCCGTTATTTTGGCTTTCGGCGGGTTCCTGAAAACTTTGATTCTTTGGATTAAGTACGGTTTATTCATCCGCATATGTTCGTTTATATCCTCTTCGGAGACCACGTACGATGGTGTGAAGTGCCCGTGCCCGTATATATAACGGGCACCTCACACTATATATATATATGTATATAACGGGGATGGTGGCGGGAAGCCGAAGGCGTGGGTATGACTGAGAAGAAAACCCTCGGTGAAAACAGCAACAAAGGACGGTTTATTCTTCGACGTCTCAGCCGGAGTCCGGCCTTCGTCATATATATATATATCCGCTACCATGTTTATTAAAAAAAAATGATTAATGTCAAGTTTTACGAACCTACCAAACTCCACACTCTAGTACAAGTATCATAAACTACTGGAACAACTCACAAATATATTATGGAAGCCTACACTTGTACTTTAAAGGTGAAAGTTCCCTTCAGCGCCGTTGGAACCAGAGTGAAGTCAAGGTTCACTGCTCTTTCGATGGACAGCTGCACGGGAACCACCTTGACCGTATTCATTCGAATTCAGACCCGCGTTTCTCTTTCTCGGTGCAGCCTTTCATAGTTCGGGATCAGCCCATGACCAAAAACAAAGAACCCGTCAGTGCGCCGAGCCTAGTTTCCGAGCCTATCGCGCTAACCCAGCCGCTCGCCCATGTCACCTAATGTCAGCCGCTGCTCGGGGGCATCTGGCAGAGATGATAAACAAGTGATCTCACCACGAGTACAAGATCCTGGTTCCAAAGCAGCCGCCATCCTACTATTTTGCAATGTTTCCTGGCGACTTTTAGCTCCTGGCATCGCCCGAAAATTGGAACAATGTCGGCGATCAACCCGCCAGCGGCTCAATCAGCTAGCACGGTTGACGAGCAATCTCTATACTTGGTTTCACCTGAATATAAAGCTAGCCCACGCTACGAGCCAATCGGCGCGTTCAGTAGCGGCACCGGAATCAAGGAGTCACGGACTCCTTCCACTGGACGGCCAAAAGTCACTTCCGGTGCACGTAACTCCGGGACTTCGGACTCGGAGTCAAGCTCCGGCCGAAGCACCAAGTCCAGAGACGGTACACGTAGAGCACTATATAGCTCCTACGGAGCAGAGTAGCGCAATCCTTTGAACCCCGTGTCTTGCCGACAACATGGCCGACAGAGCGGCTCGGCGCGAGTCACGTGGTACTCAGGGTTCCAGGAGGCGGCCCGCCCTATGGGAGAATACATGGAGATCGACATAACACGGCTGATTAAAAAACTAACGGCGAGTTAACACTTTTCAAAACTAGTCTGTCGTGAAGTTAGTAAAGCGCTAAACACTTTATCGAAGTTTTAATAATATCGGATGCGTGTGCAAATTTTGAGAAGGCAATTTCCAAGGCAATGGCGTTTGAAGCAGACGATTTTTGCTCGCAGCGGAGATGGGTTGGCCGGAGCGGGTCACGTGAATGGTGTGACGTCGCCGTGTCGTCTGCTGCATGATGCCGCTCCGGCAATTTTTTAAAAAAAGTTACGTCCTTGTATGGCACAAACCTTATCGCATATTATTCTAAAATGTTTCATTATTATGTCAAAAATGATTTCCATTCCGCACATCCCCACAAAACTGAAGAAACAACGATTTTCTCACGTTCTCCATGCATTTCTGACCGCAGTTGGAACCTCCGGGCGTTCGCCGCTAGTCGCCGAGAGACGGCGTTCTAGATTGCGCTACTCTGCTCCGAAGGAGCTATATAGTGCTCTAGGTACACGTAGAGTCAAAGGAGCTAAAGATGACGTCATTTCCTGACTGGTGACAATTTCCGGCGCTAAAAGAGAAAAAAAAAAAATGGCGGGATAAGCTGCTTTGGTTCTGTCGCGGGTGTGCGATTTACTCGCGTTTGTTCATGAAAAGTATTCAAGGTAAGACGAATAACGCGTTCCAATTTCTTTTTGAGGTAAGGCTCTTTCGGAAAATGCGTTTGACCGTATTTTGTTTGGTTTGAACATGCTAATAAACAACGTAAACGTTCATTCGACGCCGTGTCTTGATCGCCGTTGCACGGAAACTCGCTAATATTGACGATAGTCCTGTCCGCGCTCAACAGAGCAAGGCAGGGTATAAACGCTACTTTGGAAGCCGGTTGGACACTCACGCAGAGCATGATACCGATTAATGTTTTGTTTGCGTAGCTAAATCGGGGTGCACGTTGGCTGACGCTCGCTTCGGCCGACAAAACCCTGATCACCGAGCGCGACCGAATTTCCCGCGTGTATACGAATACATTTTATAGGAGTTTCGTTACGAAGGGCAGGACAAACGTATGGCCGTAAAAAAGTATCACGACCGGCGGCGTAAATTCGCCAAGCTCTGTATTTTTCGTGTGCTGACGACGTTTTTTGTCGGCTTTTATAACAGAAGCAACCTTTGCACCGCCAAGCGAAGGGCTCGATCGCGTTGCATCGCTTCGAACAGCAGCGCTGATGTGTACAATCACCCGCTTTTTCTTCAACGACCTTGTAAAGACTTCTTCGATACCGGCGTCAAATAAAAGCGATCGTGCTCGCCATCGTCTGCTTCCAGTTTATTCGGAGACCGTCTGGCACAGCGGAGGAAGCGGAAATTGCGTAGAGGCAGGTTTGGACCCGCGGTTTTTTTTGCCGTTCAGTCGGCGCTCCGAGGGCTCCGACTCGAGGCACTCCTTTCGGAGGCAAGGGAGGTGCTACGGAACGCGCCCAATGGGACAAACCAAATGGGGTGAAAGTCCGACATCGTGGCATACGTGCTCTTTCATCGAGTACAGCAATCCAATGCAGCGAATGTCTCCCCCTCTTAGTACGCGTGTTCGAGCCTTCGACTGTGCTCCAAGATGAAACTAACCGCACGGTGACGAGGCACACCGTGAAATACATATTCGTACCGTTTTCCTTTCCTCCTACTTGTCCGAATATTAAGATTGACCAACATTAAAATACTTATATTTCTCGCTCCGCTCAAGGCCATCCGACGCAAGTGTGGCGCAACTCTTAGCCAAAATGGCGTTATTTTTTATTATTTATGTTTTAGTACTTTGATTTTATCTGCTTTCTCCCTCCATTTTTTTCTGTTTACTTTTTCCTCTTCTTATAATTTTCGCATTCCTTCGTTTCACAATGTAGCAAACCAGCACTAGGAGCTGGTTGACATCATCGTTTTAATAAACGCCTACCTCGCATATAACATTTTGGCGCAAGATGTGGCAGACTTTTGTTCACGGCGTAGTTTGGCGCAGCGATTGCGAGCTTAGCCCGCACTGCAAGCACACGTTCATCCGAACAATTGCTCCCAGTGAGCAGAGACGAGGGAATCCCGAAGCTCGGTCTCGTAGCCTCGCTCGCACTCAAACGGAACGTGCTCTTCCCAAACTGTCGACTCCCACGATCGGCCCAGCCAGCCGGAGAGGTACGCGGGGCGGAGCGCGTGAAGCCTTCCGGACCGGAGGCCAACTCCCCTCAAGAACGGCGCAGCGCGTATTATGGTCGCTCATTTGAGGCCTGCGGTGACCGAACCGAGAGCTGCTCGCGGAGGAACGCGAGGAGACGCCCCGAATCTCCTAATGCTCCCGGCGGAGAATCAATACTGGGCGACATTCAGCCTGACCGGGGAACTGCTCGCACCGTTACCTCGTCCGATGGCCCCGCCCTCGAGCCCGACCAACGCAAAATGCACGAGCGCTGGCGGACCAGACTGCGCCGAAAGTCCAACTCGGCCCACTGGGCGCTCGCTTGACTCGAGCTCGGCGCAGGACTACCGGCGTCCACGAGGCAGTCGGCGTCGGCAGGTTCAAGGGCGCCCGAAAAAGGGAACGCCGAGAGAGAACACTTCAGTTCCCGACGCGAACCCCCGACGCGCAACTGCGACGCACCGACGATAGGCAGCGAAGGACGAGATGCCCGACACGCAAAAGACAATGCGACATCTGGTACGGAGGAGAGGACAAACCTCTCTCTCCGTCTTCACCAACCTTCACTCGGCGATTGGTGGAGAAGGGAAACACAACAAAACAGACGCCGATAGTTTATTCTGGTTTCGGAGAAAAATAGACGCTCTCCCGAGCCGTTTGTTTTTTGTTTCATTGTTCGTTTATTAGCGGGTTCGCTTCCAGGTCGCCGAGGACGACGGCGGCTCCACGCATGGCTTCCTGATACGCAGCGCATGCTGGTGAAAATGAGATGAAACACCATTTCACGCTTCCCTCCTTTACCCTTCGCAACAACAACGACTAAACAAACCCAAATAAAAGATGGCTGGGCACTTTGAGCGTGACCAGAAAAACAGATGACGTGAAAACGACCTTCCCCTCTCCACATCGAGGGAGAACCACTAACACCCGATGACCCGGTCGAGGACCGTTACGACACCCAGAACATCTTCACACAGCACACTCCAGACCTCACACTGGACCACACTCAACCCCGACAAACACTAGCTTAGTTGAAACTAGCTATCGTCTACGTTAGGTACTGCACAAGTGGCGTAATTGTTCTCCCTCCCTCCTTCCCCCTTTACCTTCCCCCTCCGCCACTGCCGCCCAACAACAGCGTCCGGGCCTAACGACGCAGCCCCAGAAACCGCAGTGCAGCACTATCTCCGAGGTTCGAAAGCAAGGTTAGCACCCCGAGTCTGACTGCGAAACGACAAACGCGGCACTTGTAAAGACGGAAGAGCTTATCTGATCGAAAATTCGACCGTCGCCATCGAAGCCTCCGTCTCCGCAAAAATGTCGGCCATGTTGGCGTCGTCCGCCTCGGGAGGGGGTCGTGCGGATGGGCGAACCCGGCGCACCCAGGCGTTCGTATCCAGAGCCGCACCACCGTCCCGAACAACTCGCGGGCGCCGTCCCATTGTCAGAGAAACGGTCCAGACACTTCTTACCGCTCGCTGACTGCGATGGACGACGCAAACGTCGCGAAAATACAACGCAAAACTCGGATCGCGGCCGGCCACCATCGAAGCACTCCGAACGTCCCCGGCGCGCTGCACGACGCTCGGGCACTTTGTGTTCTTGCGCCATTAAAATTTAAGTTAATCGCCTCCTCGCTTCTCGTAAAACCGATAAAAGGGTGTACGTGCGACAGAGATCATAGAGGTAATTCGAATATACGCGAACAAAGACCGAAAAAGAGTCGAAACGGTAGCTTCTCGTATCGGGACTACTTTCTGGAGCGCGCGCAGCGGCGGTGACAAAACCCACCAAACTGGCCGACGAACGGGGAGCGAGCGTATTTCTGCGTTGCATGCCCGTGTGTGCGCATGGTGACGTGATCGTTGTTCGGGCGTCTCTATTTGCTCCATTTTGTCCGCATTTATTTCACATGTCCGCTCGTGTCCGACGACCTCGCCGCTGGACTGGGACACATTCACCGTGAGTTGGGATCGTGTCATGGGCGAAGTGGAAGTGTTGAACCCGAGCCTCGCCGTTGTTGGGGGCGCTCCGTCGACGGGCGAGGAGCAGACAACCGGAAGTGCGCCGGCCGCCGGAAGTGCCCCGAGGAGCGTCGCAGCGCCGCCCAGCGAGGGATCGGGTAACTGCGTTGGCGACCGGGACCAGCTGATCGCCGAGAACCCCGATGAAACCCGGGCCCGTTCGGGCTCGACGGGCAAGAAGAAGAAGAACCGCCGCGGCAAGAGCAAGAAGCGCAAGTGGAAGCCGTACTACAAGCTGTCCTGGGAAGAGCGGCGTGAGCTGGAGGAGCGCGAGTCCCGACGGGCGAACCGGCTGCGCCAGCAGATGTTCGCGCACGGGCAGCCCGTGGCGCCGTACAACACCACGCAGTTCCTGATGGAGGACCACTGCGTGCAGGAGCCTGACTTCGAGAGCCGCAACGGGCACCACCGGCACCGCGAGGACAGCGTGAACAGCGTCGACTCCTCGGACGAGTTCTACAGCTCGCCCGAGGACGAGGACGACTTCCTGCAGAAGCAGTTCTCCGAGGCGTACGACGACGTGCACGCGGAGCGGCTCAGCTCCATGAGCAAGGCGGAGCTGGTGCAGGAGTACCTGCTGCTCGAAGACCGCGTCGAGGACCTGGAGCAGAAGCTGCGTGCGGCCAGGGCGGCCCGCGTCGACGCGCACACGCAGACGGCGCCGGACCCCGAACAGGCCCAGAAGCTGGCCGTCTTCCGCGACGAGATACGCAAGTTGGCCGACGAGAACGCCCTGGTGCGCGCCCAAAACCGGGCGCTGCGCGAGGCCCTCGACCCGGGCCCGTCGTGAGCGCCGCCCCCGTTCCATTGTACATAGGTCCATCGCGAACCCCATCATCATCTCCGCCGCATGAAGTGGGTCAGTCGCATCCTCCCTCGTCGGACTAGTGGTCGGGCTCTCCCCGCCGCCGTGTATTTCGGGGGAATGATGTCATGCGCTTTTATTTCTGCCTCTTGGAAACAACCCCTCTGTTTTTCTTTTTTGTGCGCGCACGAGCAGTTTGCGCCTGGGGAGAAAATAAAAGAAGACAAATGGGCGTCTATTTATAAAGCTGGGACGCGGAGAAGAGCGATATTCTATTACCAATATTAAAGGTTGTATTGTTTTTCCCGAGTGCTTTCCTGTGGTTCCTGCCTGTTCTCTGCCCGGTCTTCCCATATGCGCCGCTTCCTGGGCGCGACCAAATTTCCTCTGCGGCTCGGAAGAAACGAACCCTTCGAAGTAAGTAGCCCTCCCCTGTTGGTCCGTCGCGCGTAGAAAGATGAAAAGAGGAAGAAACATCTCGGCGCGTAGTGGCGCGAGGCCGAGGGATTGCGCAACTTCGTTGTTTACCGGAGTTTCTCCGCGGCGTCCAAGTGTGTTCAGTGGGCGCGTATTGTGTACCACCAAACATTTCAGACCCCCCCTCCACCCCCTACGCAGGAGCGGGCCCCGCGCTCGTGCCTATTGGGGTGGAGTGCGTCGACGTGCGTCGTTGGCGTGGGCCTCGCTTTCTCGGCTCGGTGCGGCCGTTCGTCGAACAATGCGATGGGACGGACAACACCGAGTCCCGCTATCGGTTACGCGACGGGCGCCGTTTTTGTTGCGTGGCGTCCCTGCGTCCATCTGCCCTTGTTTTCCTCTTGTCCATTATCTCGGCATCGCCCATTTCCTGCAAAAACGTAGTGCTTGGCGGGTGCCGAGTGGGATTAATCGTGTTCCCGGAAATTTGACGAAAGAAAGAATCGCCCGACCAGACCCTAACTGCCGGGGAGCCCAGTATATCGTCACCAACTTCTCCGTGCTATAATTTCAAGCAGACAAACTTTTGTCGAATTGCATGTGCCAGTTTGTACTGCGTCGGGGAGTCGTTCTTTGTGGACGCTACCCTCTCACACGTTCGTTATTTCCTCCGCAGATGGTGACCAGCCTGCGCCAGCGGCAGCGTCGATAAAGTGCGCCGTTTGCGCACAGTCTCACTGGTCTCGCCCACCGAGACTACGACACGTTCGATGCTGTGGGCAACCGACGTTGCGCCGCAGAAAGCCACGTTCGGGTTCACGTGTCCGCGTTGAAGCATCTTTGGTCCAAACGTGAACTAGCCCCAAAGGCTACGAGCGGATAGCCTCCAGACGATGGAGGCTACGAGCCAATCCCTGGGTGTCACGCGACTTTCGGGAGGGAATCCGCGCTGCATTGGGTCGTCTAAAGTTTTCGATCCTAAGGCGGCGTTCGTGAGAGGGTTCGTAGCCTTTGCAGTCGGTGCGCGCTCAAAGGTGGGTCGGCGCTTCGTATCGATCGGGAGGGCAGGACGCTGCAGTCGGCCGCATTTCAATCTCCTCGCGGTGGCCACGCGCTTCTTTGGACCGTATCCGCCTTTCCGCCTGGCCCCTTTCGGACAGCCTGGCGCCTTTCACGCGAGCCTTTGCTCCGATTTCTTTGCGTAGGGCCCGAGTTTCAGTTTTCTTTGGTATTTTTAGCGTTTAACTCGGCGTTTGCTCACCGCTCGTTCGATGAACCGTTTCCTGGCTCTCTGGTTACGTCTTGCCCTCAAAATAAAAGGCATTTAGCGCGACACAACTAAAGTAAAAAAAGAAATAACAAACGTTCTCGTTTTTTTTTTTTTTTTTCTTTGTTAGGATCGAAAGGCTGTCATCAAAATTATTGCTGAGGTGCCAACGTGTGCGTGCCAAGGACTCCTTGAGATTACTAAGCCAAATGGTACATTTCGGGGCGCACTCTTGTCTCGTTGGGTTCGAGCGCACTGTGAAGAAGTGCGCGGGCGCAGGAGAGCCAAATGAGCGCGTGCGAGAGATTTCCGACAACTGCGCAGCGCTCGGGAGGAAGCCGTTCGAGCTGCGAATGAAATACCACGTTCATGTCACCGCCGTTCCCCACCCCCCGAAAACAAATCGTACATAATAGCTAGTTTTTATCAAATTTAAAGCAATAACGATAGACAAGGAAAAAAAAAAGAATGCGAACAGTGTTTCCCTTGTCCTGTTCGCCTTCCTTTTTTGTCCAGCTGGTCCCCGAAAATGTTATCTAGAGAGCGCGGTAGCATTCGAGACTTGAAACCGGCAAGGGACGAAGGACCAGACGAACAAAGACACAGCGCCACTATTATTTAACGTGATCGATATTAACGAGGTGCGAAACTAAAGGGGCCATGATACAAGTTTTCAACTTCTTCCTCCTCAGCAAGCGCGTTACGACCAATCACGTGGTCGTAACGCGCTTGAGCACCGGTGCCATGACTCCGAGCCCATGGAACTTGTCCTTCGCAAGTGACGATCAGCTCCGTCAAGGCACTCATTGGCCACGAACGCGCATCGAAATATTCGTCAACGGATTGAGACGTCCTGTCCACCCTTTGTAGCCTCCGTCTTGGTTTCACATATGTTTAACTTTAAAGGGATACTTCAACGAAATTTGAACTATACCCCTCGTGTTCAGAAATGGGCTAAATATGATCCACAATGTCCGTAAATGACAATCGCACGTTTGAATTTTGAGCCTGGTGGCTGCATTTTTCGTTATAAACGGCCCACTCTGGCAAGTGCTCGGAGAGCAGCCAGCGGAGAGCACGTGACATCAGACGCAATCGTGACGTAGTTCGTCTCGGGACGAGCAAAGTTGCGGCGAGGCTGACGTCGAGTGTATGTCCTAGTCGTTCCAGCCACCGAAGCGGCTGCTTTTGTACGAATTTTGAGTGAAAGATTAATTTACTATACTCTTGTAGAGGGACAATAGCGATTTCTGAGATACACAAAAGGGAATCTAGGGTAGAGGGGAGTTCCTCCTTCGGCTCTTCTCTCGTCGTGGCTGGAGGTGAGACAGTTACCGTCAATAGGGAGCCTTCATGCGCGCTTTGCTAAGGTGATGCCACCCTTTGTAATTCCACTCGCCGACGAACCAGCAGCTGTTTTGGTTGTCGGCGATAATCCGTGGGGCTTATAATCCTCCCAACAAGCACCTTATCTCACAAGTTGGGAGCATCGTTGTAGTATCCCTTTAACCTCTTAGAAGCCTGCCTTATCTTCAATCCCGGATCGTTTGTTGACTAGTGCGTACGTCCGAGTGACGCAGCGTCCGTGTCCAATGAGGAAGCCACGGGGTACCCTGACGTGCTTTGGGTACCGCAGATATATCGCTGTGAAAAGCCAAAAAGTCTTCGAAGGAAAGGAGGCACGGAATATTCCGGTGTATTTTCAAATTTTAGTACCGATATGCGGGCTTTGGTTTTTCTGCTCTCTCTCTTTTGTCCCATTAAACGATATGCGATTAGTAAAGTCTAAATCTAAAATCACTTATCCTAGCCAAAATTCATTTCATGACCCCTTTAAGGGAAAGGGGGGGGGGGGGGGGCATTGTTTCCCAAACACTCAGTCACCCCATTTATTTATATATATATATAATATATGTATAGATATATATATTTATTTAGCTCTTTTTTTTTTTTTGCAACAAGAAGTTATGATTAGAATGCAATTCATTGCAGTTACGAGTTGCCGACCGCTCATTCTCCACCCATATGAAGCCCCAGCGGTCCGAACCGAATGTCAAAGTTTTAAAAGTAACCGCTATCTTAATTCTTATTCAAAATTTATAAGCGATTTTCTGAAATATTCAATGGGAAAAGGGCGGCCGTTGGAGCTCTCAAGTACAACCCCCCCTCCCCCTTCGCTCAAGCTTGACCCATAATCAAGGCCCAGCACTCCCACGACCGCTGAGAAGCGGCCAGAAACTCCCAAACCAGCCAAGATGTCCCTTTTTGGGGTGTTTTGCTGGAAGGTAAAGTTTGGGAGGAAATCGGAGTAAGCTTGCCCCCCCCCAACCTGGGGGGAACAAACCGTCGATTGCTTTTTTTTTCGTTCGCGGAGTGGGCGAACATGAGATCACCGGCGGGCATGAGTGGTTGACAGCGTAGACGTACACTGCTGCACAACGCCGTTTACTGGCGCTTGGAAAAGCGGCCGCGCTGTGACGCAGGCGCTGCTGACTCGATTGGCATCGATTGGAGCCTGCTGGGCGGGCTCGATAGCCCGAGCCACTTTGCGTCGTCGCGCTCGTCTCCGAACAACGCGGAGTCGGACCTGCAGGGCCCAGGCGTACAGCGAACCTTCCTCGGAGTCACTGGGATCGAGCTGCTCGGCGATCGCGCTGTTTTCTTTCTTTCTGAACCGAAAGAACCACCCGATTGTGCTTGGCTTCGTTCCGCTTAGGAGAAAATACTCGGCTAGCCGAGGGCCGGATAAGAAAACAACAATGCTACGTGGCGTATTACGCGCAAGGCCAGACGCTCAGAATGACGCCTTTACAGGGCTTTTATCCGCAGAAATCAGGGTGATACTAACATACTCAACTTTCTCGGTGTTGGTTTAAAAATGTGCTCGCTGCAACCTTCCCCCGTGCTTCCTTACCTCGTCGTTCGCAACAAATCATGCGATCGCAATTTGTGACGTCGCGGCGTGATAAGTACGGGTCGTGAAGTCGCGGCAACAAAGCGAGAGAGGACGCCACCCTAAACATCTCGGGAGAGAGAGAGATGTCACGCGTTTCCGCGTAACGTTGCCAAAACATTTTTTGACGTTCGGGAGACGTTTCTCGCAACGTTGGGCAAGCGTTTTTCGACTATACGTTCAGAAGACGTTTCGATGACGTTGGACAAACGTATCTACGTTAAGCAAACGTTGCGTGACCGTTCTTTTTTTTTTTTTTTTGGCGAGTTGTGGACGGTATGTTGTTCGCCGTCAGACAGCCATCGGATCCCGAAGGGGCATCGCTGAAACGATTTGCGGCACTGTTGCGGTGGGGCGTTCTTGCCGAACCCCGAGAAGCGACGGCCGGGGTATCGCAGGGCGCGTGCGCCCCGATAGCGGCGCTGTTCAGCTCGCCTTCCGCGCTGCGTGTGCGTCGGGCACCGACGAGCTTGTTCTCCTCCCGAGTCTTGCAGTCCGACGAGGGAGCCGGTAGCTCGCTGTTTCTCTGGGACATGGCGCGCCTCCAGCCGCCCGTCTCGATGGGTTTCGGACTTTCTCCGGCGATTTCTGAAGCGGCATCGAGGGCACTTGAGCATCTCACAAACCTCATGCGGCAATTGTGAAGGGAGTAAACGGTCCCGTGATTGTGTTTCTCGGTCTCCTTCCTGCTCTTTTCCGAACTGCCTCCAATGCGATGTCCGAACGTATCCTTCGCTCCTTTCTCCCGTAGTGGGCACCGAAGATAGAAATACGAGGCACGGCGTGCGTCTAAAGAACAAAACAAAAGGATTGTCTGAGCAAGTACTTTCGCAGCTGATCTTTTTCTTCTTTTTTTTTTTCTTTTCGAAGTGCCTATGACGACAGTGTCTCGTAACTTATAATGCTAGTTAACTTTTTTTTTTCTTTCTTCAGTGTAATTTTTTGTCACTTTTCGTTTGGAATGAAATGTAATGTGGGAGAAAGGGGAAAAAAATGATGTGGAGTGTAATGCGGAAACTTAATCATTTATTTGTTTATTAAACGGGTTGATTTAACTCTGGGGAGAAGAGAAACACTAAAAGGGTGGAAGGAACAGAACATGGTTAATCTCCACCAGCTCGCTACCCTTATTCTAGATTTATTAGCGCAACTATTTTAACCTTTGCTTTGCTTGGAAGCTAACGACGTTGGAAACTAGTTGCCTAAAACTCGTTACCTCGTTTAATGTTATTCTTTATTGGCACGTTCGTCAAAATAAGCCCGCTTGGTGCTGTTCGGTCTTGACATCGGGCTGTTCTTTTTACCGAAACCGAGACGTAAACGTCTCGCTCACATCACCGTCGCATGCACTCGTTTGTTCGTGGGATTCACCAGGGTGGAAACAGACATCTACCAATTCGTTTTCCATGCGAAGAAGGCACCCCAGTAGCACCAAATGGCACCCTAGTACCATTTACTACAAGTTTACTACATTTACTACAACATGAAACGTTTGGGCACATTCGGGTACGTTATTGAAATACTCGGAAAATAACTCGAGAGAATCGTTTTTCTGGTGACATTGTGTAATTACACAGACAAATCTCCCAGAAACTTTGAACACGGAATACTTAAGCCACGTTCAGAAATAGCCTCCTGGGCCCGTTTGCTCGAAACACTAACCGCGGCTATAGTTAGCCGCAGTACCTAGGAGAGGGATTTTGAGATCACGTGACTGGGCTCGGTAGGGATGCGGGGAAACATGGCGGTGCCCCGGTGAGTGAGCGCCGCTCGCTTTGGAACTAATATGTCGTTGTGGTTGCAATATCGGGCGCGTTAGTCTGCAACGAATGGTGCAGGAGGCTTTCGCTTTGCACTACCTCACTTAAACCGCAAAGCATGGGCAATGACATCGCCGCATTTTTTAGATAGTGTTTCGATTCTGGGTACTCCTAAGCCTAAATGAACGCGATAATTGTCGGCATAGAAACGTCTTTGAAAAGCGGATTGTTGACAGCACACAAAAGCAGACGGCGTCCCAACAGACCTTTGTTCTAAATTATCCAAGCACCGAGGTGCATGCTACGACTGTAGTTGCACGCGTCGCACGTGCTGGCGTCTGCAGTCGTAACCGTTCTAAAGCAAAAAGTATAAACAAATTTTGCCTTGCACGTTAAAGCCTTATTATGATTTTTTGCTTCAAATCTTTTATAAGAGGAAGGCTAGCGCGCGTGAACCGTAGACACTTCCAGCGTTCTCCTCGCGATGCTTGGATAATTCAGAAAAAAGTCTGTCGGGACGCTGTCTGCTTTTGTGTGCTATCAACAACCCGCTTTCCAAAGATGTTGCCATGCCGACAATTATCGCGTTCATTTAGGCTTAGGAATGCCCAGAATCGAAACACTATCTAAAAAATGCGGCGATGTCATTGCCTATGCTTTGCGGTTTAAGTGAGGTAAGGCAAAGCGAAAGCCTCCTGCATTATTTGTTGCTGACTAACGGGCCCGATATTGCAACCACAACGACATATTAGTTCCAAAGCGAGCGGCGCTCACTCACCACCACCATGTTTCCCCGCATCCCTACCGAGCCAGTCACGTGATCTCAAATTCCCTCTCCTAGGTACTGCGGCTAACTTTAGCCGCGGTTAGCGCTTCGAGCAAACGGGCCCTGGTAGCGTTTCCGCCACGACATTGTATCAGTGTTTGGCAGCAATGTTGCCCTAATGGGACGAAACGTGACACATTGAAATTGTTGAACCAAATGCGACCGTCACATAAATTAATCCGCTTTTCGTAGGCCCGCTTCAGACTGGGCAATTTCGCCCAGCAACTTGATGTAGCAACTCCAGCAACATGGGCCGCCCGCGTTCACACGCAGCAACCGAATTGCTCCGACTTGCTATCATCATCATGAGATTTGATTTTTCTTACACTATTTAGACGCACAGCTACGCGCTAAAAAGGTGTTTTTATATCTTTGAATGGTGTTGAGAATACTAACTCATCTTTCTGAAAAGGTTTATTTTCAAAAACAATCCATTTCAAACCAGAACCAAGTTTATAGCTGTCATCATCACCACCACAGGGGTGTCACGTGAAAATATCGCGTCCCTGATTGGCTGCAGCCGTTTCAAACGTCTTCGAATTGCTCCGAGTTGCTCGCTCGTTCGAGTCGGACCCGATCTCAGCAATTCGTGTCGATCTAGGGAAAGCTAGGGAACAACCCGCCAGCAACCCCGGAATTGCTGGAAAAGTTGCCCCGTCTGAAGCGGGCCTTATGAGCCTTTTGAACAAGTGTTTTGTTGGGTAGTTCTCTATTTTTTAGATTAAATTCAGAAGACGTTTGAAACATGCTGGTTACTATAAACATTAGAACTTTCTCTCTGTTTGCATAACAAGAAAACTGTTTCCGCAAGGAAATCAACATTGAATTATTCCAAGTTCTGTTATCCCCATGTTTCTAAATGGTACTTTGTGTATTTACGAACTACGTGTGTCGCACACAATTTCTGAATACACATCAGACATCACACGGGAACTGTGTATGTTACACAGTTCCTGTGCGCTGTCTGTGTGACTTACAGGAAAGTGAAAACATGTTCCTGCGAGGCGCAAATGCCCGTGATGGCACAGGAAGACCAAGAAAGAAGAAAAAGAAGACCTGAAAAGACAGCCACACCGGCAGAAGAAGAAGCGGAGGATCAATAAATAGCTGGTAGTCCCAACGATTGCATGTCTTTTCTCCTATCTCTCCTCACATTTTTTATGCGGGTTCGGCTGGTCCCACAATCTGAAAAGAAATTGTTCTCCCGTCTGCCGGAGGAATAGGCACTACTTTTTTTGTTTTTGTTTAGTGGTAATCCCCGGAGAAGGGGACAAAGGACAAACTCAAATCTCCAGATTGTTTGTTCCCGGTCGGGGTTTTTTATTCTAAATTTGCACATACCGTTCAGAGTTGAATGACGAATTTCACCACCCGGGGTTGGGACCGCACATTACTTATTGAAAAATTATTAATATGACGACGTGCCGGCCGTCACTTCTATATATCCATTTAGTTGTTGTTTTTTGCCATCGAGTGCCCCGGGGTGATAATTTTTTAGTGTAGCCATTGTTGAATCTCCATTGATCTGTATGCTATGATTATAATGCAGTTAAATGCAAAGGTGCAATGCTGGCTGAACGTGGGTGAGAATTGAGGGATAGTTAGGTTGAAAAACACTTGATTTTCGTCTTCAGGATTTTTTCTGTTTAAAAAGAAGGGGATGCAGGTGCATAGTGAATTTGATCGTTCGACTCTGCTGGCGATCCATTCTTTCGATGAGCCAGCTGAGCGAGGATTACACCACACACAAAAAACACCATTCACCAGCAGTGCGAATGGTGATTTTTGTCTGCTGTGTAATCTTAGCTCAGCTGGCCCAGCGAAAGCAATGAACCAACTAGCGCAGCTTAAGCCCGTGACATGGAGATGGCTAATGAATTTGAAAAGACACCAACAACACTGATGGATTGATTGGAAGAGAAAAAAAACAATTTCAAGGCAAGTTTTCAGCTTATATCCGAACCCTAGATATATTCTACATAACATAATATATATATATATATATATATATATATATATATATATATATATATATATATATATATATATATATATTATGTAGAATATATCTAGGGTTCGGAGTTTTCGGTTTAAACCGAAAAAGGTCAGTTTTCAGGTTTGGCGTTTTCGGTTTAAACCGATAAAAGTAAGCCGAGTCCATTCTCTAAAATTTTGTTATAACAGCAAATGGTCAGTTTTTAGGGTCGCCTCGAGATGGGCGGGGGAAGGGTGGGGGGAGGGGGGTGGCGGGAGGGCAGAGGGAAAGAGGGCATTGCAAGGTTCGACACTGTGTGCCCTCTTCGTGATTGCCCTCTTCCTAGGTTCAACGTGCAACAAAAGAGGTCTTGGGTTGTCCTTCGCGGGACATCTGTGTCCTTTTTGTGATCGGGCTTAGTGTGTCAAGTTCCTGGTCCAAAAGAAAGAAGAGTTCGGGTGTGGGCTAGTTTAACGTTGTTAGCTTCATGCAAGATCTGCAGCCAGAGTTTAATGAGTACACGAAATATGTTGTGCTTCAAAGCGTCGCACCGTGTCTCTTTCGGTAGTCACATTTGGTTGATTGGCCAATTTTGGACCAGGCAGCAACCAGTGTCCATTGTGTTAACGTTGATTGGGCATTCTCGAAGCCCAGGGTCATTAACAGGAACGAATGAGCGTGGATTAACGAGGAGAACCTGGGAAAGTACATATGTGTATACTATGATAAGATGACGTAATCATGATATAGAGAAGGTGAACTTCCATGTTTTTTTGGGCACTGATTTGTTTGTACTTTTGTGGTTTTTTTTACAGTTGCACGCACACGTTTGCCAAATAAAGTGTCGATGTTTTTTTTTTGTTTTATCTTCAACATATCTGTGCCGTTATTCCTCGAGGGATCACAAATATCAGAGTTACAAGGAACATCTGATCCGGTGTCCGATAGTTTTCTTTCATATCCACCGAAAAAGAAATGGTAAACTTTTGTAAGCCTAAATAATAAATATACACCGAAAAAAAAAACGAAAATTGAATCTTAAAATAAACACCGAAAAAAGTACGCCGAATTTTGAAAAAATAAAAACCGAAAACGCAGAACCCTAAATATATCCCAGCCAGGCTTTCTTTGCACTGCAAATTTTTGGAAAAGAAAATAGTTGTTTATTACGATAAATCAGCAAGCTAAAAGCGACGAAGGACAGAAAGAGTATACAGACGCGGCGCTCCGTTTGAGCTCTTCTCTGCCCTTCGTCGTTTTTATCGCACTGTCTTGTCGTAACCATACATAACAAACTTGTCCAATATTTTACTGTGCTAGTTCATATTTCACTTACTTTTGCTAGTACATGTTATGGCAGATGTCTCAGAAAGCTCTGTTGGATTATTTTTTTTAGAAAAGTTATTTGTCATTGTTAAGTCAGATGATTGAGTGACATCCACTCTTGGCCCAAGGACAGGGACGCCAAACCGCTTCACAAAATCCGCATCTGGAAAATCCGAGACCGAGGTACAGAAAAGGTGACGAGACACACAGAAGTTTGTTTCCTTCTTTGCGTCCCTTGGTTTCGGGTTTTCAAGATGTAGAAAGTTCACCAGCTTGCCTGCGTGTTCTGTGGTTTTTGTCGAATCCGGTTTGCAGCCAACATCTTAACTGCCACGGTTCCAGTGAATATTTCCTAATAAATGTTTCCATGGTGCTCATTTGCGAATGATCACATTCACGCTATTATTATATTTATTAGGTTTGTTATGGAGCACAAAAAAAAAACCCCGTGAACAAGTGTTTTTTTTTTTCAAATGTCATACATATGTAATATTTGCATTAGGCATTTCGTTTGCCTTCATGAGCTTTTCTTTTTATGTTGATTTGGGTGCCATACGTTTTGTGAGGCCCTACTAAAAGTTCAATTCTCGCTTTCTTTCCAGATGTTTGTGCCACGCTATGCCTCCCGCAAGCCCAAGCGCCTAAATGTTAACAAGGAGCTTGCTGCGAAGGTGACATGGCTTCACCATTGCCAGTGTTTTTGTTCCTGACACGAGGGGGCTAGTCACTGTACAACACTCCAGTGGTTTATAAGGAGACAAACGGCTGACGCATATGCAAGTTTAATTCGGGAGAAAACATCGGTTTTTAGAAAAAAAAAAAAGAGCAGAAAAATGTATATTTCTTAAGGTTCTCATACTTGAATAGCCTTAAGTACACACCTGAGGATTGTTCGTCCCATTGGACGTTCATGCTACAACAAATTTGACAACGATTAAACAAGAAACAAGGTTGCAAGCAAGCTTGAGTAGGCTAAACAGAGCTAATTTACGTGACTCTAGGGTTTCCTAAAGGACGACATAATGCCCGAGTTTCACTAGAGCGACAAACAGAAACGAAAGACAGCTGCAAGCCTAAAAAAAATTGCATCATGCTCGCGATGGTACCTTTGACAGGCGTTTAGTCGTTCGGTGCTCGTAAAGTAAGCACGAGTGACTGCAAGCCTGTTAAGCCTCGCGTGCTGGATGCTCGTCTTTGAGCATCCTCCTTTATTCTATAAAGTCTGTCAAATCACGAAAGATTCTGGTTTGAGGTCTGCCGCTGTCGTTTGTTTCTGCTTGTCGCTCTAGTGGGACTCGGGCATAACACATTTGAACGACATTACATTCCAATATTCTTGTGTTCGTACAGCCTAAACGTTGAAGGAATGTCCCACAAATTATTTTGTTATCGTTGTTTTCTTTTCAGAAGCGTGCCCGCTCACGGCCGAGCATTTCAGCAGAAATGTACCTAATATGTCCAATAAAAGAACCTGAGAAACATCTGTAGAATATTCTGGCATTTTCACCGAATGTTCTGCAGTCCTCCGGGGTGGTTTGTCACGTAGCGTTGCCAACGGCTGCTAATTCTGCTTGTCAGTAACGTTACTGGGGTTACTGAAACATTTTGATATGATATCAAAATGTTTCAGTAACCCCAGACAACACGAGTGCACCCGGGGGCCATCCCTGAGGAATCTCATTTTTATATGGCATACCTGAGGGACGTGTACCAATATGTGCCAGATATTCCGGAGACATCCTTAAAATGTATCCAGCCTACTTTGAGTTTATCCCGGGAATTCCTGGGATAAACTAAAAGTAGCCAGTTGCACATCCTAAGGATGTCCCCAGAATTTCTGGCGTATATTGGTACACGGCCCTCGGATATTGCAATATCACAATGAGATTTTCCCAGGGATGTCCCTTGGATGTACTTGTGTTGTCTGTGGTTACTGCAACATTTTGGTGTAATGTTACTGGAACGTAGAACAGGCGGCAGTTAGCAATGTTTGGCAACGTTAGCTAACTACATTCCACTAACATCGTGTAGGTGAATCCCGGAGAAAAGCTCACCGGAGAAAAGCTCGCCGGAGAAAAGCTCACCGGAGATAAGCTCACCGGAGAAAAGCTCACCGCAAACCCAGCGGATGCGGAGAAAAGCTCACCGATTTTTTTTCTTCTCTTCATATGGAGGCTGTTGGATCATGCGTAACATATATCAATTTATTATCATTAAAATTCGTCAGCTTTATAAGAAAGAAAGTGTCTTTTTGTATTATTTGTTAAGCGTATTGAATAACATTGCTCCTAAATTAATAATTGCGGGCGAGTGTTTTCTGTGGCTTACTCTCTAGGCAACGAAAGCCCAACTCAAAAGCTTAAAGGAAAGTTCGAAAATTTAATAATATCTGCATAAAGCCTAAAAAGCAAAACTGTCAATGGCGAACATCCGAAAGCGCATGCGCAACAACGCGGTACCTGAATTCCTCTTTGAACCTTTTGTTAACCTTTCAAAACAGGATAGAACGGTCAGTAGAATATTGAAGTTTCTTTCTTTCCAGACATGCACGTTTTGTAGCCGTTCGTGCTGGTGTTTCCAGGCGTTCCCTTCGTGTGATAGTGCCCTTCTACGGCGAGTTACCCATGACTTTCAGAGATGCACACTGGCACCGTTGTTACGACGTGACCTATATAAGAAGTAGTCTTCTGTAAGATATCGAATAGGGCGAGTTGGTAAACGTCATACACGATGAAAATCGCTCAAACAATGATGACGGAGTGAAGACAACAAACACGACAGGACGAATCTGTTCTCGCAACTAAAGTTTTGTTAGTGAAATTAACAGAAAGAAAACAGCGTAGCCGATACTGATTACATCAACAAACACTTACTTACCTATTAGGCACTACACAATATTTGGAACTGAAACGGTTCACACACCGCTATTCCTATTAGCTGGCAAGGAACAAACCTCTTTATTTGACAGAACTACCGACGGCACACGGCCAGTTGTCAATAAATTGTTGTCCTTTTTGCCGGTGTATGATGTTCTGATTTTGTACTTGCGGCTTCATTAATATACAGAATGGGTTATTACTAAATTTTGATGAATCAGTAAATATGCCCAATGAACTTAAAGAGTATTACAAAAAATTGACATATTTTTAGTTAAGTGACGAATGCGAATTATGTTAAATGGCAACGTTTAAAGCAAAATCCGCTGAGTAAAAAAAAAAAAAAAAAAATCGGTGAGCTTTTTTTTTGCATTTGCCGGTTTTGCGGTGAGCTTTTCTCCGGTGAGCTTATCTCCGGTGAGCTTTTCTCCGGTGAGCTTTTCTCCGGTGAGCTTTTCTCCACCGCCCCGTGTAGGTAACGTCCAGGTAACGGATGCAGTTACGTAACTACGACATTGTGGTGTAACGTTACCGGATTGCAGAATCCACGGTCGTTAGCAACGTTTCCCAACGTTAGCTGATAACGTTCCAGTAACAGTGTGGGTACGTGTTGTGCCATATGGGCAGATGACGGAGTTACTGCGATATAAAGAGAGGCAGTTCATAGACCACCGCTGTATTCGAGAAGAACAGACCCTTTTGCTCTTTACAAACACGAACTGCGTCTTGAGTCCAAAGCAACTTCCGGTCGCTCCGTCTTTGCAAACCTGTCGAGCTTGATTGCACCAGTGCTAGAAAACATAAATGCTACATGGACAAAAACGTTGGAGATTTAACGAGGGTCTTCGGTTGTAGAATATAACGTCTTGGTGGAGGCAAGTTGGCTTAGGATAATATTCGAAAAACATGTCCCAGATCTTGCGCTTGTGAAGAAAGGTAAAAAACGCAGGCGAGCTGGTGAATGACATCCATAATAGAAACAAAAAGAAAAAATACAAAAAATACAAAAAAATAACGTACAGAACAACGAAGCCTCTAAAGATTTCGTTGTTCTGTCCGTTTTTTTTTTTTTTTTCTTAAATTGTTTTTACGTTTTAGGATTGCTTGGGATGTCTTGCGCTTCTTCCTGTCGCCGTTCACCCGAAGAAGTGGTGGTTAAACGTTTCATCAACATTTCAAGCAGCGGTGTTAAGGTGGGCTTTGTTTAATCTTTTGGTGAACCGGAAGCTGTCTGGAACGGCTGTAGGACTATTCGTGGAAAGACAATTCGTAGCAGGACAACTCGTAGCAGGGCAATTCGTCGCATAGGGCAATTCGTCATAGGGCCATTCTTAATAGGGCAATTCGTCCAGATGACGATTCGTCACCCCATTAAAAGCTTCATATATGCTTAATTTTCACGGTCTATCGAGTATTCTTATTCAAAATGATTAATTACGAACGAAGGTTCTCTCTCATTTGGTACTTTGCTTTATGGCGGAATATTTAAGATTTGGCTTAAATGCTCTACTTTCGCAGTAGACGCTGTCTACTTCTGTGGGTGTACGCCACAGACAAGTCATAAATATGTTTCAGTAATTTTGATAGGATAACCACAATCTGATAGGATAATCACGAAAAGTTTTATTTGCATCGCTTGCTGAACCACTCATATTGTTGGTCTTGAGTGATAAGATTGGCCCGGCGAACACACAGCCTCCCGTGCACTGTCAGCTTAAGGGTGAATAGAATTTTCGAAGGCGGAAGTTTAAAGATGGCGAAAGAGACAGGGATTGATTCTCCAGGATTTCTCGTGCACCTGCTCTCTTTTCTCTGTTTCTCCGTTCGTCCGCGAGAGGGCGAGCGGCGGGCTGGAGTTGCGAACAGAAACCGCCCAAAAGATTGTGAACTATCCAAACAGGGTAGAACGTACAGCATGCATGGTTAGAAGAAAAGCCTCCGACCTTTCCGAAACTCCCAAAGAACATGGACAACAAGGCGGTGTTAAAACTTTTCTAGGAAGGCTTCCGAACTTTAACTGTATACATACACGTTTCATCCCCTTTCCCTCCCCTCCCCTTCCCGAATTCCCGTAATCTGTAGTCATTGAAAAGTTTGTTCTAAACTTTCTTAGGAAAAAAAAAAAAAGATAAACTGAAAAAAAAAATGTTTTTTTTTTTTTATTAGATGCTTTATTGACGAATAGCCCTATTGCCCTGTCACGAATCGTCTTTCGACGAACGGCCCGTAGCCCGTCTGTGACGTCAAAGACTGGAGCACCGCCTGGTGGAGTTTGCCACGAAATCCTCGGGAACGCTCGGGCGCCGCCGGAGCGTGGCCCGAAGGGTGGCCGGCCGGTCAGCCAATCAGCGCGTTGGAGCGAGGCACGTGGCACCGCACCGTTGGAGTGCGCTCCTCCTGCGGAGAGCTGTCACGTGCTTCGCTCCGATTGGCTCCAGGGGGCGCTCTTTGCCAACCCAACTCAGAGACGGCTCTGACCCAGCTGAAAGCGCTCGCTTCGCAGGGAGTGGAGCCTCATACCGTCAAGCTTCGTTTTCGGTCCGTTTCATTTCCATTCAATGTTGCGTTGCAACTTTCCTAGTAAGCGTGGCATCGACGTACAACACACGCTGTAACCTATGAAATTTGATCCTTTCCCAAGGAACAAAGGCAGCGTAGATCAAAGCCTGACCCGTTGCGAGAGCCCTTGCAGCCCGGCACCGCCGGAGCAATATAGAGCAGTGGTTCCCAACCACTGGTGTTTCGCGGACCCCTTGTTGCCCGGCGGAGATGATGGAGGACCCCAGGCGCGGTGGAGGCAAGGGAAAGGTATAGTTGAATTATGATGTTGATTGAATAAATTACTAAAGGGTGTGTGAAGTAGGCTTATCTCATTGGCATACACACGAGCAAACTCACCCGAAAATTAAAACGTTCCTCCTCAATCTGAAAAAAAAAAAAAATATATAGCGGGCTTGACTGATGAGGCGAGGAGGGCTTGGCGGACCCCCGAGATGTCCTCGCGGACCCCCCTTTGAGAACTACTGATCTAGAGTACAAAATAGTTTCTGTACACCGTTTGAATGTTTACAACTGCACAGCACACACGCGTTAGTTGCTTCGGGAAGGCGTCCCAAAGTCAGCTAGAAAACAAGGCCGCTGACAGAATGGGAAGGGTGTGCGTTTGGAACGTCTGGCCTTCCACCGCGCTTTTCACGAGACGCTGAAGCGTCGTTGAAGGTAGCTGGAGGCGGGACGGGAGGACAGAATGAAAACGCCCTTCTCATTTTGTTTCTGGGACTATAGCAAGCCACACCATACAAGCGCCCGCCATACTCATTCTTTGCATCGTGGTTTTTGCTCTGTGTTGAAGGCGTGGGGTCAGGAAATGAATGACGGGCTGGGATAAATTAGATTAAAATTTTACTGATGGCATGTCGTTTAGTGGGCCAAAAGAAAGAAGAAAAGAAAGGCGACAACAGTTTTTCTTTTATAAATATCCGAGGGGACGGTTTCACGGAAGTCGCAAAAAGTGCGCGTACAGCGACTTTGTGATTTTTGTTCCTCGAGAGAAATTTTATTTTCCGCAAGAAAAAAAACTTCGAATATGTTTTTGCGGTTACACAAGTAAACTATACTCTTTAGTAAAACTAAGAAAAAAAAATGTCGACCGGACATGGTCTTCCGTACTTATCTGAAAATGCCCAATACAGACCATCTCAGTCAATCGGAATTCTTTTTTTTTTTTTCTTGAAGTATCTTTACTTTTTACGCGTTGCGCGGCGGCGGATCTAATAGGGAGTTTTCGTAGATCGTTTTCGCCGTCCCGCGAGGCCCTCCGCAACCCGCTACGATAGCGGGAACTTCACAGTCAAGGCTATCGGCGCGCAGGCGCAGTAGCAACGTCTTCGTTGCGGAACGCTTAGCGGAAGGGCCAACGCGGTCTACGAAAACTCCCAATTAGCGCTCCCAGGCGGCGCAGGTTCAGGTTCTGCCGCGCCCCACTTCCCATATCATGTTACCGCCAAGGTTGTGGGCTCATCTGTTTGCAAAGGCTCTCCGGTTGCTTCCTTTACGTCGCGTAGACGGAGACACGGCGGCTGTTCAAACAGGCACCGCGAAGGACGTTACAGGGTGGCGCCTCCCGATCGCTCCGGCCCATGGGCATTTTTGGGTCGGTTGTACGAAAATGTATCAGAAATTTTTCATTCACAACTACCCTCCACCTCTACGCTGTCAATTTGTCGTTTCCTGACCACCCCGTAGCATTTTTACGCTTTTTAATAATATTGAAATTGTAAAGAACGGGTGTGTGCACGCCCCATTTATGGCAACCGCTTTATAACTTAAAAGCCTCGCAAATATTGCATCATGTTTTTTTGCAGACTGTGTTAGTACATATTATAAACGTTAATTTCAGAGAGATTGAAGAATATTAAAGATGGCCTCTTTTTTTTACTATTTTCAAGATAATGCATTTTTAGTGAGCAATTCTCGTAAATTTCTCCCGCTAACCAGAACAACTATATTTCACGCAAATATTAACTGTATAGAGGGAAACAGACTGGAAGGGTTTGAAGACCTTATCTTTTATAGATACGGAGAAAAATATTCTTTAATCCAGAGCGATATTGCGCAATGTGCCGCGTTTGCGATTTTTGTTCTCAAAATAACGACCCTGACACTCGGTGATTAACACTTTTCGTCAGTGCTTCCTATGCCTAATTTGTCAGTGAATATTTCTAGACCCGTAACCAGAACAATTTTTGGGGGGGAAGCCGCCCGAAACGCCAACATCGCGCCATACGCAAAACACGCACGTGACTGAGAGGGTGCTCAGAATTTTTTTTCGCAAATACATTTTTTTTTAAAAACAAGGATAGCTTTTATTTTTTTATTTATTTTTTTTTTTTGGGGGGGGGGGGGGGCATGAACCCAGCAAAATATATTTCTTTCATCACCACCGATACTTTGTTAGATCGGCAGCCGATTAAAGGGGAGCTGAAGAGGTCCTTGAATTTCAACAAACATTAAAAGTTGTAATGTAGACACCTTACATTTTTTTTTTTTTTAATTTCAATCTTAGGAGTAGGAATGTTGTAAAAGCCAAATAAAATGTCGACGTAGTCCCGCTTGTTGCGGCGCGCCGACGGTATGAATGCGCGAGAGCGGAGCAAAAAACGTCATGAGCGGGTGTATACTTTGTCTCACTTTAGCATGGACTAACTGCCGAGGCTGTGCAAGCGCGAGCTGATAGCCTTGACTTCCTTGACTGTAGCACTCGCTGCACGAGTGCTCGTGCAGCGGACGAGGCTTCATTGAAAGCAACTAGCTCGCGCTTCTAGCATGCGCGGCTAACAATAGTCCATGCTAAGGTGAGACAAAGTATAGTTGTCTGGTCTACCGCTCGCGTCAATGACGTCACTACTCCCTGGACAGATAGCAGGCGGCAGAAAGGATCGCCGCATGGGCGGCGGCGGCAATCGCTGCGCATATTTATCAGAATATAATCGGCTTCCGTTTACTTCTGCCCAAGAAAAGAGCGCCAACTGAATTCACGGGACAAAAGACAAAAGAGTCTGTCCCTAAAGCGCGAAACACATGTACGAGTACGACGAAACCTTCCGATCCGACGTGCGGACTGCCGGAATGACCTTGGGGGGCGAGGGTTTTCGTAGCATCGGAGAGCGTTGAAAACCCTCGCCTCCGACCGTCGTATTGCGCGGTCGGACGTCGGATCGGACGGTTTCGTCGTACATGTGTTTCGCGCTTAACTCAGATTTCTTCAAAAGTGCTTCAGCATTCGAACTCTATCGATGAGACTTCGAGATAAGACGATGTTCTCCTTATTTCTACTCAAAAAGAGGCCCCGTGAAACGAGAGCGAACAGCGTAATCTAAACCTTGAGACGAGAGAGAATAAGCATTCTTTATCGGGCCAAGTTGGCCAAGTCCACCACGCTACCTGACACGAGGAAGATAAAATAACGGACAACACGACACACTACTGAGATAGTTACTGTATTTTCCATGATGGCTCCCTGACCAGCTCGCCTGTATAGCTTCTATTTGTTTATTTCCTTTTGGGGTGAAGGGAAAGGGGGTAAGCCAGAACGGGACTTTCCCTTCCTGGGAAGAAAGAACAGGTGCTAAACTTAGCGTTGCCGCAACGCGCGGCGCAAGTGGGGAAGGTGTGCGGCGGTTTTAAAAAAATAACCTTCTTAGTCGTTAATTAGGGAGTTTCACTACAAAGTTCCGGTGACTCCGATAACGATTCCCGACACTCCGCCGACGCCTTTGCGCATGCATCGTATTGGTTTAGCTATTGGTACGATCTACTAAAACTCTCTAATAGGAAAAAGAGATCGGTAGAAATGAGCTAAGCAGTCATTTGCGTGTACAGCGCCAATGCAGGACGCCGAGATTGACGGCACTTTCCGTATTTATTTTCAAGTGTGGGGTTTATTGCTTTTTTTCTTATCTTGAAAACTTGACCAAACGCGGATCTATCATCAGGATGTGATGCACAATTTTCTGGATCGCTTCTTATTTCCGTACTAATTATGCATTTCACTCTCTTTCTCATAACCTGCCTATAGTGCTTAACAACTTCGTTACCGGGCCTATTAGTATTCATTGCTTAACTAAGCACAGAGTGTGTACATTGTATGTAGGTAAATTGTGTTTGTGTGTTTTTCATCTGGGTACTATGTTTTGTATACGTGCAGAGGCACCGGACACATTGGAGGCTTTTTTTCCGGTGTCCTCTGCATAAATATGCTCTTATAAAGTTTAAAAGATCGCGATGACGCGTCGTCCTACTAAACCTGTTGCGGTTCCAATTATTCTTCGAACATTCGCACCACACGCCTCCATTGTGCGGGAGTAGTCCACGCGAGCTACTTGTCTCTCAATGTATTTATTATGTATCCTAAGGACCCGTTTCTTCGTGGTATCTAACTATAGCGGCAGTAAACAGTACAACCTTACAAAAAATTAAACGAGTCTTAATTCAAAGTGTAAGGATTCACTCAATTGAAACTCAATTGAGTGAAACTCAATTGAGTGTTGAGTCTCAGTTGAGACTCAGGTGCTGTTTTTTTTTTCTTGTAAGTTTTTACTGAATCGTTGCATAATATTGGCCTCCAAGTTTCAGTTAAATTTGTATCAACTGCATTTCAATATAATGTTTGGCAATAGTGTTTCAATATAATTTTTGCAACTGAATTTGAATTGAAATTTCGCGACTGTGTCTCAATATAAGCTTTTGCAACTTGCGTCAAAAAAAAAAAAAAATCCTGCGACTTGTTGGATATTTTCATCTTATAATTCCTTAAAGAATGGAACATGGAGGAAACGAAGCACATAAAGGAAACGAACACAAGTATCATAAAGCACCCATAACACACTTTTCATTTTTTAAATAAGAACACTTATTTAAAATTTTTTTACAGAGCAGCATCACGGAAGAAAGCTCTATACCATGAACAAGGCCCGCTCATTACAACCTCTTTTTGAGAGCTAGGCGGCAGCTTCCGTCGCGATTGCCTCGCGAGGACGGAAGAAACCTCTCGGACACGCGTGCTGAGATATTATATAAGGAGACAGCAGCAGCCATCCGGCATTTTGAAAGCGGATTCTCGGGGGAGTGTCCGCACAAGGACAAAAGGAAAACACTGCACTGGGACACCCTCCACTTTACCAGTCATGTGTGGGAGACACAGCAGGTTCGACGGACGTGTTTCACCGGGTCCGCAAATATCCCGTGAAAATCGCGATGAAAAATTTCTTTGTTCGTTTTCATTTTGAGGTGTTGCCCGTAAAAACTTAACTAATAAAAAAGTTTTTTTTGTTTAGTCATGGTCAACCAACGAACTGTGCTCTCTGTCCGTTCCCCGAAACATTGATAATGTTTTTTATACTGCACGAATGCCGAGTTGTTTTGGGCTGAGCTGCGAGCGGAATTGTGCATTGAATTATATGTGGGTTGAAAACAAGCGAAATTCCTAGAGTTCGAGATGTGTCCTTCGGTCAGGGCGTGGGAGATAAGTACTCTGTCAGGACTATGGGCTCTTTGGCGGTCAAGGACGGACCAGAGGGTGGCAAACCAGCCTGGCGTCATTTTGTGAAGGGTTTTGACTATATGACCTCGCTGACAAAGGAGGCAGCCCAGCCAGGACTGGCACTCACAACACACTAATCACACTCGCCTTGACTTTTAACTTAAAACTTTAAAAAGTTTTAAATTCCATTTCTTGCACCAATGAATCTGAGCGACAAAAAACTACTCATGGTTATTTGCGGCTCGGCCCTTGCAGGGTTCCTCAACAGCAGAGGGCGCAAAGCAGCTAATGTCAACTACTCAATGCCAAATCTCGGTTGAATCTCTATGAGGAGACAACGAAATGTCTGTAAAGTAATAAAACTCGAGTGCATGTTCAGCACTGGCGTGGACAAGGGGGGGGGGGGGGGGGGGGGGGGCTGCTCGCTCCCCTGCTTACGGAGTCCGTTTCGCACGGGGCATGGAGCAAAGGGGGAGCGCGGACTACCTCGAACTTATATGCTTTCGGGAAAAGTTAGTTTGTGAGGTAGAACATGCTCAAATAAATAAAATAAGCAATATTTCTTCATTCATGTTTATTTGATGGGATGCGGAACTTGATGTCAAACATATAGAGAAAACGGATATTTCGAAACATTTGTGGGGTGAAGGATGGCAATTTCAGGGCCAAGTATAACAAACTGTCCTCACTAAAATACATAGTTCATTTAAACTAAAGTGGACATAATAAAACGCAGAAGTGGCGATAATATAAAACAATGTCAGTGATGCAAGTGACATTAAATGATTTGCAAAAGCAACTGCACTGTAAGCAACGCTTTCTGACTAACAGAGTACTGGTCAGAATTACGTGCTTTCGACTAGAAATTACCACGAATAAAAAAGTAACTGGTGACTAGTTTTTTCAGAGAGCAATTTAAAGGCTCTCTTGATCATCTCATTTATGCCAAGCGCCTACACATTAAGATGTAGCCGCCCGCGCTCTCGGCAAAGAATATCCAGGATGATCCACCGCTTAAACTTCAATGTCGCGGTGAACATTCAAAAGCGCTAGACCGAGTAGTCTCTTATTCGAAGTGGACGCTCTCAGGAAGGTATGTTTTCAACCGTCGTAGTGATGAGAACGAGCGCTCAGCTTCCGCCGTTGTCACGCGCATAGTTCCTAGGATCTTGTGGTGACGATGGACGTTCGGGAAGAGGTCCTCCGGACAGAGGGCGACCGCCTGTAGCGCACACGTGACGGGCGTTTCTCGTTCCTCCCTCTTGCATTTGGCAGCCAATATGAGCAGCTCACATTGGAGTTCAGGAAACGAAACCAGGCCGGAATGGAGCTCCAAAAACTCTTCAGCGCCGCGAGCTGCCCGCTTTTTAAGATCTTTGCAGGCAGAAGCGACGAAAGTAACTGCAACGTACGCCGGTGCTTTTGAAATCTCGCATCTAACTGCGTGATCAAGTAATCCATGAAAGGAAAGAACACGGATCGCTTAAGTCACCTTCCGTGCTTCCAGCGAGAACGTTAGAGCGGTGACGTTGCCCACTTGTTACTCGCGGCATATGAATTTCGGCTTCCGCTGTCTCGGCCCTTTTAAAGGCGGCTTGGAATATTGCCTAGTGTTTGTGGGTGGATGTTTACACAAATTTTTCAGCGTCGAGATTTTTTTTTGTTTGTTGCTGTTTAATTTTTTTGTGACAGTGGCTGGCACGCGCTGGTAATGCAGCGGTACCTCAAAAAGGGGAGGGACTTGTGTGCTGTGAGCAGTGCGTAAATCGCGGGGGGGTCAGGGGGGTCCCGACCCCCTTGTGCTTAGACTGGGGTACGCCCCTTGCAAGTGCCCCCCCCCCCCCCTCCCCGAGATTTTGCATTCAAACAGCCTTTATTTCGACCTGCTTCAAATTTAATGTCAACAGGCGCCGTTCCGAAATCAACTCGAAGTTCCAAGTCCTCACAGACACAACGAAAACAAAAAGGCGTCCATTTGATCGATTTGAACAGATCACTACAGCCACGAGGTTAGGAAGAATAAGCGATAATGCAAGCGACTCAAAATGCCTCTTCGCCTTCACTGTGTCTTTCAAAAAGGGAGGCAACGTATCTACGACCAGTTTCTGACCTTTACGAGAGCCCCGCGAGCTTTGGGTACCACTTGAGTGCTTACCAGGCGGACTCACTTTTAGGGGCGAAGCTCCTTAGGGTCTAGCCTTGTCCGGCGTCCGTGCTCACATCGATTGCCATCCCATCTGTCTTCTTAAAATAAGAAAAAATGTTTGCGCAGTCGACAGGATTCGAACCTGTGCGGGGAGACCCCAATGGATTTCTAGTCCATCGCCACGACTGCGGGACGGGCAAGGGGCTCTGAGATGTGGTAGCAACTCAAGAGCTGGGGATGTCATGAATGAAACGTTGCATGTAGCCGCTCAACGTCTATACAGGAGAGGGCGCTGCGGTCAAATGCGTATATAATCGCGTTAAACTTTGCGTGCATTGGCTCAGCGTTTATAGACGAGTGGGCGCTGCGGTCAAATGCTCAACTGCGTATATAACCACGTTCCATACCACACATTCTCTTTCTGACATGAACCGTTGATTTAAGAGAGATGCGTTCCCACGGGTTCTAGCGGATCCAAATTGATCCGCTAGAAGAACCACTGGCTCTCCATTTCACCGACCATAAAGCAGTAATAATGAAGTCGAAACGCAACCTGGAACTCAGCACTACTTATGAGCAATAAAAAAATTCAGCACCATCAGCACTATCTATGAACAATAAAATCAGTATCATCAGCACCACCTGAGCTTCGCCCGAATCAACATCGTTCACCACGTGGAGATGCGGTCATTTTTTTGTCGGCTTTTCACCTTTCCTTCGTCGCCTTTTGACTCTCTCTGCCTTCTCGCTCTCCCACTTTCCTTTTCTGAATCTTCTTAGCTTATGGTGAATTCCACTCGTAGATCCTCCTAAAATAGGCACTTGAACTGGGCCCAGTGTGTATGGATTATGGAATGAATGAGGTAGTAAAAATGTCGTTCTTCGTTTGCCGAGTCTTTCCGGCTCTGGGGACACCGATGGAACCGAGCACGGTACGCGGCTGAGTCGCAGGCACTCTCGACGAAAATAAAACGAAGGCGCCCCAGGGTCTGTCGGGTTTCAAATTAAACCGCTAGAAGAGGATTCACTTATGCTCTGTGTCTCTATGGCGGCGGGTGTTTGGCTACAGAAAGGCTTTCCAAATGCAACGCAGCTGTCCCACGCGCCTTCTAAATACTGATAAGCCTCCACGTTTTTTTTTTTTTTTTTTTTTGCCTTTTTTTTGTTGTGCAGACGATTTGCAGTGTGGTACTCAATATTTGACCCTTTCGTCTGCTTCCGCTGCAAAGAGAGGCGCACGGGATGACCGTCTTTCCCCGCCTTTGGATTCATTCGTGCTCTTTCAAGTTTCGGTCCCCGGTACCGTTTTAGTCATGTGACGTCATATCAAACAAGTTGGCCCTACAGTTTGTTTACTTACACGGTTGTGACGAACTTCTGAGCACGAACGTTCATACCTGTTATGTATTCTCTTGTATGGCTCCTGACGCCACCTACATTGTCGCTTTTATCTCCAATAAAAGGCCAGCTCCATAAGAGCAGCCATGCGGCCACGCCAGACGCTTACTTTCGCAACCGACATGTCTTTGTGACATTCCTAGTAGAACACAACATATCATGGTGTCAGGAGTGGCCCCCGTGACCTAAAATCATGGCTGGTGCGTTTATTCAACCTCCGGCGCACTTCGAGCCAGGCGATGACCCCAAAACAGCGTGGGAAGAATGTCGAGAATCCTTCAAGATGTACGAGGCTGCCTGCGAAATTGTGTGCGAATACACAGCTAAGCCTAAACGAGCACGGAAGGCTTCGCTGCTCCATGTCGTCGGCCCACAAGCACGACGCATCGCGACTACGTTTCCCCCGCAATCAGTGGGAGCGACGGCGCAAGACACCGGAGATCCAGTCGCGTACATACTGGACAACTTTGACGAGCTCTACCAACCCTACAAGAACGTCATCCAAGCGGCGGCACTCTTCAACTCGATGGTTCAGGCGCAGGGCCAGACGATTGACGACTTCGTGACCGAGCTTCGTCGTCAGGCACAGAGGTGCGATTTCGCTGACAAATGCGATCGACTCGTATACGCGACCACATAGTTGTCGGAATTCGTGACGCAGCTCTGAGGAAGCGCCTGTTTCGGGAGTGAAATCTCTCGTTGGACAATATGACTTCTGTGTGCAAGACAGCGGAAATTTCTCAGAAGCACGTGAAAGAGCTTACACCGAGAGATCCGGAACCAGAAGGGAATGCCATTCACAAACACAGTCAGGAAACGCCAAGGCAACTTGGGCGTCCACAAGATGTCAAGAGGACTCCCCAAGCTCACCAAGCAACCAAAATGCCTCAACGCAAATGTTTACGCTGCGGGACGACACATTCCCCCCGACAGTGCCCAGCTTACGGGCGGAACTGTCACAGCTGCGGCAAATTTGGTTACTTTGCAGCCGTTTGCAAGCAACAGCGGCGACCGAACGCAACACCTCCTCCACGAGTTGGACTGCTGCAAGAGGATCCACGACAAGACTCTCATGAAGAGTTCTTCCTCGGCAGCATATATGTCTCCAGTCCCGGCGCACACTCGACAAAGTGGGACGAAGCAGTTGACGATGTAAACATAAACTTACTTTCAAGCTTGACACGGGCTCTGATGCAAATATTGTTATGGACGTGACCAAACATTGGTCGAACAAACCAGACTGCAAACGAACGACTGCAAGGGTTGCGACATACAGTGGACAACAACTTCCAATAGACTAGTGAATGTGACCTCCACTGCACGGTGAACAACAAGGAGTGCAACCTGAGGTTCCTTCTTGTTAACAAACCGTTGAAACCAATTTTGGGAGCTTATGCGTGCACAACACTCAAACTAATTTGTTGAGTGAAGCACCTTGAAGAAACCTCACGAGCAACTGGAGCAACACAGCCAAAACAGTATGAAGAGGTACTGAAAGACTTCCCGGACCTATTCACAGGTATAGGTGTTTGAAGGCCAAGTCATCGTCAAACCATACTTTGAGGACATTCTGGTAGCATCCAAGACCCAAGAAGAACATAAGGACCACCTGAGACAGGTCACTACAGGCAGAGAGCACAACCTAAAACTCAACAAAGCCAAGCTCAGGCTAGAACTTTCAGCCATAACATACCCTGGGGCACCAGGTCTCGTCTGAAGGTTTGACTCCAGATCCAGCCAAAATGAGGGCAGTCGAAGCCATCTCAATTCCCACTAACGAAGCCGAACTCAAGAGGTTGTTGGGGATGGTAACCTACCTGAAAAAGTTAATTCCCAACTTCTCCGCCACCATAACATAAAGGGGATATAGCATGGCACTGGACAACCCATCACACAGAAACTTTCAAGTTAATCAAGACCAAACTGGGTGCTGCACCTGTGCTTCGCTACTTTGATCAGGCAAAGCCAATCACAATCTCAACTAATGCCAGTTCCTACGGCATGGGGTCGGTTTTGCTACAAGGGGGCAGACCGATAGCCTATGCGTCAGTAGCCCTAACTTCAGCTCAGCAGCGTTACGCTCATATAGAAGAACTCCTGGCTGTGGTGTTCGCATGTGAACGATTTCACTACTACACATTTGGTCGATCTGTGACGATTGAAACAGACCACGAACCACTAGTGGGATTGTGGAGCAAAGACCCGACCAAAATGTCTCCAAGGCTACAGTTTCGGGCGGACCAGTGAGATCACGAGAGAGAGTCGGGCCTGCCCTCCAAGTGGACGGCCGTGTGGTTAGGAGTCCTGGATTGCATGGACTCCGGACGAAGGGTCGAGTCGCGGCGTACGAGCTCGTCCGACCGGCGATAATTCGACGCTAGCGTTTCCCCTGGCTCGGACAGCCGGCGTCCCCTCCCCCTAGTGGACGTCCGTCTGCCGAGAGCCCTGGCCCCGAACTCTTGCAACGACGGGCAGCGGCGTGAGCTCGGCCCACCGGCGATGACTCCGCTCGCAATTACCCCTTTGGCTCTCAGGTCGGCGGGCGCTGCGGGCACACTGTGTCCACGGCTCGCTTGACCGCAGTGTCTTGTTGGGGACCCCTGGTACTCAATAAACGCTGCTGGATACCGGGATCATCGTTGTTGGCATGGCGTTGGCGAACCCGGCGCGGCGACCGCCCACGCCGGTAGCCGTCGGCCGCGCGGTGGGACGGGCATTGAATTTCCCCTTTGAGCACTTTACCGGTCCCCGGACGCAAAAGGTACGTAATCTGAGCCCTTTTCCCCACAGGTTCTAAACCGGGAAACTTAGGGACCTATTACGAATCCATATCTCAGAGTACTGGTTGTCACTCGCAAGCAATAATAACTAGAAAATTTCTCTTCACGCACTGCTGTTTTGTGATGATTGTGTTTTGTTTCGTATACATTATTATTTTGGAGTAAATTCGTGTAACTCCTCTTATGTTTTATGTTTTCTTGCCGCCGCTGCCAATAGGATGGCATGGTCCTGTCGGGCACTTCTGCCTTTAGCCATGTACCCTGAGACCATTTCTGTACACTTCTGTCTCAAATAAAGGTATAAACAAACAAAATAAACAAACAAACAAGTTTTAATGACCAGAACGTGAGGGCGCAAGCGAGCTGGTGTATATCAAACATTTTAGTGAAAAACCAGAGCTGTGTTTGAGACGTTCTTCTTCTCTTCCTTGTCGTGTGTCAGTACCTCAGTCTCGGGTTTTTCACTAAAATGTTGAACAAGTTTCTTTTTTTCTTACACTGTTTTTCTACGTTTGTCTTGTTTCTCGTGTTTACACCTCATCGTGTCTTTTTTTTTTTTTTAATGTAATTTCTATATAATTATATAACAGCTCCCTTGAGCCAATAAAGATTATTATTAATATTATTGAGTTCGGAACGTTGTTCGAACAGATTAAGTAGTTGTGCACTCTAAATCATTAGCGATATTACAGTAACGCTAGATGTGAACATGTGTGTTTGTTCTTTTTGTTTGTTTTTTCTTAGTGTACAGTTTTGGTTTGTGTGTAAAATAAAAATTCGTATTTCCAATAATCAAAATGGGTGCCATAGCAAAGTGCGTCACCCCCCCCCTTAACACTTTTCTGGATAAACGCCACTGGTCAGCAGCTTTCCCTCGTCGGAAAACAACGTTGGCACGTGCCTCGCTCGGATATAGCCTGGATAGGCTCGCTAGTCGCAGCCTTCGCGTGCCCAGTCCTGTGAGCGCGGAAACTCCACGGCGGGCGCCACCGACAGTGCGTTCGGCGAGGTAGCGCAGTAAGGCCTAGAGGAGCTACAGTCGGCACTAAAACAGATTCGATGGACAGTCGGAGCGGGCAAATAGCTTCACGCGGTGGTGTCACGAAGACGCCGAGAGTGAGCGTCGGGCGACCTACTGGCCAGCCCTTCCAACATTTCGCATTTGCGCGAACGTAGCGCCAAGAGCCTTTCGGCGGACGAGCAATCGCTCGTTCGCGCCAATCGCGTGGTACTCTAAACACAGACAGACAACCTAAACGCGCGAGGTCGCGGTGTATCCGTAACGTTCGATTGGTCTATAGCCTATCGGTGCAGACGCGGAACAAGATGACGAATTCCCTAACGTTGCACTTTCGGCTCTCCTTGATTGGCATCATCGGCTCGAGGCGAAATCGGAGTTGGGGGGGTTCGAGCCTGGCCCCCGTGGCTTTGGAGGGGGTGTGCGGCAGGGCCCTTCCGCCGCTCGCATCCAGGCCACGGCGCTCTTACGAAAGGGGTGAACGACCTGCCCGCGCACAGGCGTCCCCCCTGCTCGGCCGCCGGCCGCGTGACGCCGTCGCACACGCTGCACGCGCCGAGGGAACGCCGGATCGCCGCGCTCGCACGACCGTGGAGTCGGCCGCGCGCTCCGCCGCTTGTGGCCACTCTTTCGATCAGCACCTTCGCGCTGCCGTCTTTGTCCACTGGGCCGTAGGAGGCGTTCTGAGCATGCGCACTAGCTCTCTTCCGCGCAAAGTCAGGCGCCGCGCACGCGTACACAGCCCTATTTTCCGCCGGGGTGATAAGCGCTGGATCGTAGGGGACCAGTCCAGCTGTCGTCCCCGAAGAGGGACCGACTGCTCACCGACCGCAGGGACACGTTCCGTACTGCGACTTGGAAGCTCTCATCCATACCTCGCTAGATTACTTAGGAAACGTAATTTCATTACTGTGAGGACTGCCAACTCTATGGCCTCTCCTCACACGACACGCCGAGGATGTACCCGGACAGGAGTGGTAGCGCGGTGCTGGGCGCAATAAAGATGTCTGATTCTCTCTCTCCAAAGTTAATCGCGGTTAGAACTCACGAACAGAAATATAATTATTTAAAATTACGAGTTCCTCTCAGGCAGTGCTGCCTTTATATTTTATATATCTGCGGAAGCTACGGGACTCGAATGATGTTGATATATGCTAGCATTTTTAGGCTGTAAGATTTATTTGCCTATTACTTCTTTGACCGCTGAGGATTAGTTTTATGACATTTTACGACTTTCACGTTTCGCGCCTTTGTTTCACTTTCTTCGTGGCGGTTTCATTTTAATTCGACCAAAATTGTCAAGGGGCATCTTTGGATCTAAAAAAAAGAAAATAAATATATGTAATAGTTGATGTCTTGCAATAAACGAAATTGCGCTTAAAAGTAAAAAAAATTAAAAAAAAACTCAAAAGTTCTATAGATTTTTTTAACGTGCCGTTTGATGGAGTGCCTAAAAAATCTCGATTTCGTTTTATTAAAAATTTGGACGCTTTTTACACGCTGTTGAGTTCCTTCACACTGCTAATATATATATATATATATATATATATATATATATATATATATATATATATATTAAATGCTACCCCGTTTAATTTCGCCTAAAATTCAGATTGTCGTAGCGACTGAACCGGTAAGGACTGTGATATGAGCGACCATTACTGTGTAGCTTCAAACATAGGCTATCGAAGAAATATTGTTCGTGTCGGTGAGCTATATATAATTATTTAATCTGGCTCCAAACTTGGCAAAAATATAAAATTGTGACTTTTTTGTAGTAGACCTTTTCAAAAAGGCTATTGTTATTCTTTTTAAGTTTTTTTTTTGTGTGTACGTTGCCCATAACGTTAACGTTAAGCGGATATAAATAATGGTCGACGTTTTTTGTAGTATTTTTGAGCCAACCAGTTCAATAGGCTTCTTTCTTCTTCAAATTTCTTAAGAACCTACAATTTTAAAATATTTAAAATGGAATATCTAAAAACAAAAATAGATTTTTTTTCAAATTTGTTGTGGATTGCCCATCAGAGACGGAGTCACTGAATATAAATATTGGTTGACGTTTTTTTGTTGTGTTCTCGGGACAAGTTAAATAAGCCGTCTTTTCACTAGACCTTCGGCTCGGGTATGCTGGCTTCACCGCAACGTTCTTGGTGGCCTCAATATCTAAAAATGTTGCGAAAAATAAAAAAAAAAAACTCTTTTATTCTGATGCAATCTCTATTATATCTTTCTCACAACATCAGGAGTAACCCCAACACATCAGCCCAGCTAAAATGAAGCACTTCGCCTCAATTAACTTGCCTCCAATCACAGACCGTGACAAGTCAGTCTTCATGCTTATAACTCGGGCAGGAGAGTCTGTTTTCTTCTTTTTTTTATTATCAGAATAATCGTTGAAGTGCTACGTGACAACTAAAAATGCATACAATACAGTAAACACTAATGAATCAACTACACGATACAGCAGGTTAGCACACGTGACATGGCTGCGCGCTATTTGCACTCCTCGGATTGAGCTTGAAAAAGCATGATAACCTGATTCTCGAGATGATTGACATCACATTTAAAGCATATTTGGTAGGCCGTTAGAAAGAAAAAAAAAAAACATTCTCCTTAGTTTCGTAGGACGTGCATCCGAGAGATTCGTTTTACATTTTAATGGCTAGAGAAAACTACACAGTAAGTACCAGGCACGTAGCCAGGATTTTGATTTGGGGGGGAAGGGGGGGGGGGGGGGAGGAGAGCAGGTTTCAGCAAAATAGAAGATTTCGGAGGGGAAGGGCCCCCCCCCCCCCCCCCTCTTCCTTCCTCGATACGTGCCTGCTGAGCACCATGCCATCAAGCACATCGTTGCCTCTAAATGAAAGCTATTTGACAGAAATGTAAATAAATTTAAAATATTTACAGGCTGTTCAATCTTAATTCAAACAGATGTACTATACCAAAAATCTGCGAAAGGTACACTAGACAGCTTGATTTGTGTAATATGTAACCTGCGAATCAAGGTTCACGTTTTTGAGCAGGTTTTTCAAGCAGACGAGTAATGCATTTATTTATTTATTTATTTATTAAAAACACCCTCAAGGCAATCGGCATTACAGAGGGGAGTGGGAGTTAGTGGCGTACACTTTGCAGCTCGATCTGAGCTGTATATATATATTTATGGCAGTTCGAAATAAGTGGTCAGGAACAATTGTTGCGATGGATGCCGGAAGGTGGTTCCAGTCCACTGAAGGTTTCGAAATGAATGACTCTCGAAGTGCATTAGTGTTACATTTTAGAATGTCTACTTTATACATATGATCAATGCGTGGCGAAATATAAGACGGATGATTCAGCAGTCGGTTGTGAAGTAATGAGTCAGTACGGCATATCTTATGAAAGAGACATAAGCGAGCGATTTTGCGACGTAGAGTGAGGTTAGGCAACGATAGGCTAGTTTTCATGGAGCTCACGCTTGCGGTGCGATGAAAGCTATTAAGAATAAAACGAGCAGAGCGATTCTGATCTAATTCCAGGGCGTTAGTTAGTTTGGAATGACCGGAGTCCCAGATAGAAGAATCATATTGTAATTTAGAGCGTACAAAAATTTTGTACAGGGTTAGTTTCAGAGATTAAAGGGCAATTAAGTGAAAAGTTTCGTTCTAGATAGTCCAGCATTTGATTAGGGTTATTATTAACATACTCAACATGCATTTGCTAGCAAATATTTGAAGTTATATACACACCTAAGTATTTTTTAAGAAGAGACAGAAAGTAAGGGGACATTTTCGAGAAATTAATTGCAATAAAGTTTTTATCGAACCAGTTCATTATATGCGCCACATCATATTACAATAACTGTACAGCATGCTCGTAATTCAGATGACAAGCACGGTATCGTCTGCATACTGAAAAATTGTGCATTTGGATACTCTGGTTGAATTATCGTTTACATATAGATTGTAAAGTGGTAGTGACAGTTCGGATTCCTAAGGAACACCTGCTTTCGATGCGCGCGGACTCCTAAAATTTCCGACAGACACGATATGCGAACGATCAAAAAAGAAATTTTTATGAAGAACATGAAACAGATCACGGAAGCCAGAATTGTATAGTTTGCTAAGGAGCACTTTATGAGCTGTGACTGACCGTGTTACACTCTTTCAAGACGTCACCCCCCCCCCCCCCCCCCCCGAAAAAAAAAGAAAAAAGAAAAGAAAAGAAGAGCACACGGGAATTGATTTTTCATAAAATGGGGTGCGCATTAGATCGGTAAAGTCCTCAAGGAATATCCGAGAACCTCGACCAGGCACGAAGCCGTATTGGTTATGTTACAGAATATTGGAGCTGTCAGTAAAGTTGACGTCACCATGTATATATGCTTCTCCTGTACCTCCCCATTACATAGCAAAATTGAGACTGGACACTAGTATTCATGCTTTTCTGGCCTACCTCCCTTAAGAAGTGGTTTCCCACTCGCAGTCTTCAGGTTAGGGGGAATAGCGGTAACATAAATTCATTTATCATCCTAAAAAGGACATCTTTGATAACGTCTAGGTTGCGACGTAGGTCACCAACGCGGATGACGTCAATTCCAGGTGCTTCCTTTAACTGAACAAAATGGACCGCAGTGTGCTTAAATCAAAAGGTGGTAAAAATGCCGAGGCAGATATACCCCGAAATTATATACCCTTTGCTGTTTACAAACAAGAACTGCCGCTTGCGTCCCAAGCGACTTCCGGTCGCTCCGTCTTTGCAAGCCTGTCGAGCTTGCTTGTGTCACCAGTGCTAGAAAGCATAAATGCTACACGGACAACAAAGATGGAGATTTAACGAGGGCCTTAGGCTGTACAATATTACATCTTGGAGGAGGCAACTTGGTTCAGAAGAATGCTCGAAACATTTCGACGGATCTCGGCTTCTTCGTTCTTTTGGCGTTCACCTAAATAATTGGTGGTTAGACGTTTCATCGACATTTCAAGCAGGGGTGTTAACTTGTTAAGGCGGGCTTTGTTCATTCTTTTTATGACCCGGAAGTTCTCTGAGACGTTAAAGACTGGAGCACTGCGTGGTGGCATTTGCCAAGAAAAAAGGTCTTTAGAATGGACCAGAATTTTCACGTCGGTCCTGGCATGGACTGACTAATGTATCTCTATGGTCTTTTGCAATCCCTGGAGAAGTGGCAAACATTTCGTTAAAGTCATTGAAAGTGGATTGCAGGTGTGCTCCAAAATGTCTTTGTAGAGAGTCACTTATTAGTTTTCGAGGTGTTTTCCCTCTAAATGTGTTTATTAGCTCCCATGTTTCTTAGGGATTGGACTGTAGAAAATAGATCAAACTGGTCGAGCACCAGCGAAGAAGAGTTTGATCAGCAGAATGGCAAGCCTGCAAACGAGATCGGGGCCTGCGCTCGTGGACGGCGAGCGTGGAGCTCGATTCCTTTTTTGATTACATTTCTTTTAGGCCGAGGCTACATCCACGCGCGGGGACGTAGCCAAGTCGGGGGGAGATAAGGCTCCATTCACGCAAATTTGTTTTAGGGGCGAAGCACCTTAAGGTCTAGCCTTGTCCGTCCGGCGTCCGTGATCACATCGATTGCCATTCCATCTGTCTTCTTAAAAAAATAAAAAATGTTTGCGCAGTCGACAGGATTCGAACCTGTGCGTGGAGACCCCAATGGATTTCTAGTCTATCGCCTTAACCACTCGGCCACGACTGCGGGACGAGTTGGAGGCTCTGAAATGTGGTAGTAACTCAAGAGCTGGGGATGTCATGGATGAAACGTTGCATGTAGCCGCTCAACGTCTATACAGGGGAGGGCACTGCGGTCAAATGCGTATATAATCGCGTTAAACTTTGCATGCATTCGCTCAACGTTTATAGACGAGAGGGCGCTGCGGTCAAATGCTCAAATCCGTATATAACCACGTTCCATACCACACATTCTCTTTCTGACGTGGATGGAAACGATGAGAAAGGGTGAGAAGAACCACTGGCTCTGCATTTCACCGATCATAAAGCTGTAATAATGAAGTAGAAACGCAACCCGGAACTCAGCACTACCTATGAGCATTAAAAAAAAAAATCAGCACCATCAGCACTACCTATGAACAAAATCAGTACCATCAGCACCAGCAGAGTTTGGCCCCAATCAACATCATTCACCACGTGGAGATGCGGTCATTTTTATGTACATATTATGCTTTCTTATAAGTAAATATAGGATATAAAAATAGTGAGGTTACATTTTATTGTTGTTTTAAAGTTAATATGTCACGTGACCTTAGAAATTCTTGGACAATTTATCAATTGTTTACTGTTTTGTAAGATTAATAGCAAATATCATGCGTCATAAAAATTATATCGATAGATATTTTTACAGTTATGTTGTCCAGGAGTCACACACACGTGTGGGCGGGTGCGTGCAACTATGTGGTGCAGGCTTGGTTGGCTTGGTGCGTGTGCGGCCTCCGGGGCTTTTGCTTCTGTATGCATCGCTGATAAAGCGAGGCGGTGAGGCCTCGTCGTGTGTGTGGTTGGCTTGCTTCGAGGCGTTTTAGTGTGAGCTTATGTGCACCGAAAGGGACATGAGCGAGCCCACCACTCCGTATATGTTCTTGACTTGCGTGCACGCTCGCAATTTCACAAAAATTGTGAGAGAAGGGAAAACATGCATTAGTCCTAGTAATAACAAACATACTGAGAGCATACAATCGAGAAAATTATGTAAAATAATCCAGAAACAGTTTCTTTCATGACAAATAAAACAGTAGCCGATGCACAGATGCCACTCGTCCACGAGATCAGCAATGAACACGAAGCCCTTCTTGCGGCAGAACTCCTGCAGGAGCCAGTTCACGTCTCTGTGTCGATCATTCAAAGCCTGGATCTCGGCACTCTGACTACGCTGACACTCCAACGAAGAGAACCTGTTCTCCCGCCTCGGAGGGACGGGAGAAAAGGCGATCTTCATGGTCGGATTGCGTTCGAAGATCTGACTCTGAGCGGCCAGCCGACGGTTCTTGTCAACGCACCCGCTGGCACAAACGCTGGTGTTGTTTGTGCCTAAGTCGAGCAGGGCGTCAGACAGAGTCAGACATATTGGAAAACTAAGCCTCGATCCTAATGCCACTAAACGCCCGCATTTTGACAGCCACTCGTTCATTCGATGGGAATACTGGGACAAGTATTTCACCTTCATATCCCCGGCAACCAAAACTCGAGGCATATCAGGAGCGCGACTGTGCTAATACACAAAGGGCCAAACTTCTTGAACAAGGAAACAAGAAAAAAAAAAAAAAAAAACGCTTCAGAGAAAGTCAAACCCGCTTGCGGAAGACCAGGCAGAAACAGCAGTCCGCGCACGGCAGGAACGCAAGGAGCAAGGGCCGGCGACAGTGTTGCCAGACGGAGAAAAAAGAAAGTCAGCAGATTGATCTCCAAAAAGTCAGTAGACTTGCACAAAAATCAGTAGATTCTACGAAATCTGTGTTTTGCCATGTTTTGCCATTTACATTAAACCATTTTTCGAAGAAATACTATAGAGCAACGAATAACATGGTAATTAACACAAATGAAATACGAAAAAAAAATCAAAAACAAGACCAGTTCTCGAGTAATTCTTTATGAAAAACAAAGTAAAATGGCACCGTGAATATATATATATATATATATATATATATATATATATATATATATATATATATATATAAACGAAATGGTGCAGATGAATGAACCGTACTTAATCCAATGAATTAAAGAATCCAAGTTTCCAGGAACCCGCCGAAAGCCAAAAAACGGCGGAGCCAGGATTTGAACTCTGGGCCTCCCAACTCTGGCACACCCGACGTCCGGTCGGGTGTGCCAGAGTTCAAATCCTGGCTCCGCCGTTTTTTGGCTTTCGGCGGGTTCCTGGAAACTTGGATTCTTTAATTCATTGGATTAAGTACGGTTCATTCATCTGCACCATTTCGTTTATATCCTCCTCGGAGACCACGTACGATGGTGTGAGGTGCCCGTATATATATATATATATATATATATATATATATATATATATTATATATATATATATATATATATATATATATATATATATATATATATATATATATATATATATATATATATATATATAAAATCAGCATTAACTATAAATAGTGTTGCGATTTCGAGAGTTATTCTTTGAAATCGAGACTGAGCCACTTTTGGGATCAACCGATGAGGGCGACAGTGGGGCATCCACCTGTGGCTATTATTGAAACGAAACTAAAACAAGACGTTCCAGCAAGTGCGCGCGTGCATGTCCATCTTATGACCTCCGCAAGCTGTCATCTTTCGCAACACTGTCGGCGCGGAGCACTGTCGAGGCTATGCGTCGTCTGCTGCGGGCTTATTTCTTTTTCGCCTGACTCAAAGCTTGCGTTCGAACGTGGAGAAACGTAATTCGTTAGCTTTTTAAGCCACCGAGGAATAACATTGTATTATTTTCTTGCCAAACCTGCCAAATAAAAGTTAAGAACCGAAATTTGGATGTCGATCCCATGCATTCCGCCGGGCGAATGAATGAAAATGGCGGCCCTCCCCGCTCAGCTGGGAGCAGCCGAGATTGAACACGCATGCGCTCACGTCTGTCGCTCTGCGCCGCAGGCTGATTGGCTCACTCGGTATGGAGACGTTACGGCGGCGAGATCCATAGACTGGCCAAACTCTCCCCATATATGGCCCGGATGTCACCGTCGAACCCAACGTTGGTCGAACCTGCTCTGGGTGAATAGATATGAATATTAAGTCGCTCAAATAGGTTGGGTTTCTGGGCCGTCTAGCCAGTGCTTCGTTTTTAATTCTGGGAGAATGTGAGTTTTCTTTGATGGGCCACCCTGGGAACTGAAGAGGCAATTTAATATGTTTGCTAAAGGAAAGTCACTAGATGTTCTTTTTCAGTGAATCAGTAGACCCGGAACAAAATCAGTAGATCTACTGATAAATCAGTAGACCTGGCAACACTGGCCGGCGAGCACATGGCAAAACAATGGGAGGCAAGACCGGAAGTTCGGAGGCAATACCGTAAGTTGATTCCTGCGTGTTTGGAGAGAAGACGGGAGAACTGCCTCCGTCCGCACAGGAAGTGACGTAGCGCGCCGGAAGTGACGTAGTGCGTGGGTGGCGCCTTATCTCCTCCCGACGTGGCTACATCCCCGCGCGTAGATGTAAACACTCCCAATTTTTATCGCATCGAACGCACGTCGGGAATAAAAGCTCTTCAGTTTTGTGAAGCTGCCGCTGTTCCTGGGTCTTCATATCAACAGGACTTTGTCTCAAAGCCCTTTGTCTGAAAATATCGTCGTTTTGCTGTCCGTCCGATAATCGCATGTACTCGGTTCCTTGCAACCATAAATTCAGCTCTTAATCCTAACATGTTAGGCGCACGACCGAGAACGTACCCATAACTTCTCTGTAGCCGTAATGGCTGCTATAATCGGCGTCCGAAGGGTGCACCCCCCGCATTGGAATTCCGGGGTTATTGACGACGAGGATTTTCGGTGGCGTTCTCCTAAGGCGGGGTCCCACTGCCCATACATCATACAAAAAACAGTCCGCAAACACGAGTCACCCCAATATCCGTGGTTCGAATTCTGCGTGCCAAGTTTTCTCCTTGAACTCATTGCCATGCGGCATTCGAAGCACAGATCTCGAGGTGACTCGACTCCGTATGTAGACTGTCTTTTGCATGATGTATAGGCGGTGTGAACCCGGCTTTAGGAATACATCAAAGGCAGTCTACAACATTCTCTTCCTTGGATGACATACTGTCTGCCGACATAACATGCTTCGAAGATGCTCGACTTGTGTCCGCATCCACCACCATGTCTGCAGACCGTGTCTTTTGTATAGTGGGGGACTGCGGCTTCATCGCCCCATACGGAGGAATATTTGACGTCAAGCTGAATCGATGGGGTACGCTGGAAGCTTCAAGCCAACAACCTCAAAATTGACAGTCTGACGTATTTCCGTCAATGAAAGCACGGCGAAGGATTCCGATCCTAGGAAAACATTATATTGTCACGAATGACAATTGACGAGGCGACGAAAACTGAAGCGTAGTAAACGTTTAATGGGGCGAACTTGTGCCCAAAACAAAATAGAAAGGAAGGCTAGCGTCGCAGGCGTCGATGGCGGCGAAACAGCAGGATCGAACGGGGGCGAGACCGACTCCGGCTCGAACCTCGGCTTTTCGCGCGGGAGCCAAGCTGGCCGCAAGCACGATAACCGCTAGGCCACAGGTACACCGTGGCCACGGGCCCGCTGCCTACTTGGCCAGCTGCGCGGCAAGAGACAGTTTTAGTGGACCGTACGCGATAGCTTTGCGTACTTTAAGAAAATTGCGGGTCTTGAGTGCGCATGTGCAGAACGCAATAGAAGGACTAGCGTATTGCGTACGCACGCAACGCTGGGGATTTTGCGTCGCGGGCTAGCGGGCTTTGCGGGATGCTCTCGAGAAATCTCGGGCCCAACGAGAGCGCCAGTTTCAAGATGGCGGTTATCACGACTGGCGCAGCAGGGGCGACGTAGTGTTCTTAATGTTCTGCGTTACGTGATATTGCGTGGTGTTCAGCTCGGCAATGCTTTCTGGGACCTACCGCCATCAAATCAGATCGCCATGTAGCTGAAGGAGTGCACAGTGAAAATGTTCACCGCTCCGAATGTACGTCGACGCTGCGATCTGCACAACGCTAAGCCTATTCGCACAGTTCATCGCCGACGGACGAACGACTCTAAAAGAAATTGCCGACAAAATAGCTCTTCAGCCACTCCTATAATGAGCTGCACACACCGTAGGTGGAAAGCTTGGACAAAGCATCATGTGATTAACAACATCAAAAGCCTTACTCAGGTCAAAGTAAATAACGTCGAGCTGACCCCCGTTACAAACCACAATAATAATAATAATAATAATAATAATAATAATAATAATAATAATAATAATAATAATAATATTTATTGCAGGTGCTTTAGGTACATCAGTGCATGATAGCGGGACCATCAAAGCCATAAAGGACTAGTCCCTAAAATATTAAATCCAATACACACCTAGATCAATATAAGAAAAGGCCGAGAGCCGGAACGCCTGACAAAAGAGAATTTGTACAGGCAGAGCGCCACGGCAGAATGCACAGAGTTCACGGAAAGTGAAAAGAGCAACATAAAAGTGTATTGGCACATAAATACAACATTACACGCCTGAACAAGAAGCCTTCAGTTGACGCTTCGAAGCTCCTTGAGGTGTGACATCAATTAGCGCAGAGGGAAGGTTATCAAAAATGTGAGGTACATAATCTAGGCGAATGCATTTCCCAAAAGGTGTGTTCATGCGCATCGGTGGCAAATGAACGGTGTCGGATCTCGAAGGGCCCGACATACATTGTGGGGGATTTTAAAAGTGTTATCCCAATAGTGTCTGATTATTACAGTTTGCCAAAATAGTGCTCGAAATGTTGGTAGAGAGAGGTCATTAAACAGGTTATCAGATAGTTGGAGACTCAAGCCATATGCCACGCTTCGCAAAATGCCTCTAAGTAAAGAGTTCACATTGGAGTCCAATCGGTCCGTACACTGTCCGAACACAGTTATCCCATGCCGAAGTAGGCTATACACGAGCCCGTGCACCAAAAGTCTTCTCGTTGACATCGGAAGAAATACGCGCAGGTTGTAGAGGGTGCAGGAAGCGGTTTGTAACGTTTTAAAGATGTAGCGAAGGTGAGAGTTCCATGATAGATCACAATCAAAATGGATTCCTAAATATTTTGTGGTGTTGACATAGTCGATTGGCACGCAGTTGCAAGATATGCAGTTTGACCCGTGCATAAGAAGTGGCTTGTCCAAGAGAATCGATTTCAGCGGACTACAAAAACATATCAGCTGCGTTTTTTTTTTTTTTTTTGCATTGCTCCGAATGACATTTTCCGAAAACCAATCCATCACCCGTATTACACCTAATTGGAGCAAACCAAGGGCATCACGGTAACGTATTTTTCGCCGTTTCGACTTGCCAAGTGCTGTCCCACAAGCGTCCTGTGGCTTGAACAGACCCTTATTTGTATTGTGTCATTTAATACATGTGGAATAAAATAATAATAACAGTAATAATAATTTTATCCCACATGTATTAAATGACGCAATACAAATACGGGTCTGTCCAAGCCACAGGAGGCTTGTGGGACAGCACTTGGCAAGTCGAAACGGCGAAAGTATACAAAGAGTAAGGTCAACTCAAATAAGATAAGAACTACGCAGAAGATATGTAAAACGGAACAACGGAGGGTTACTACAAGCTTAAATTGGTCAGCATTCTTTTCAGTTTTCTCTTTGCTGTGCCCTCAAATTATTGAGGGCACAGAAAATCTGGCAAATTATTGAACATGGAGGGCACATAATACGAGCGAACTTTTTTCCCCTTAGCGCGTGGTACAACGTAGTATAAGAATGCTAATAATAATAATATAGAATATATAGGCGAGTGTTTCAGTCTCATTCGATGTTCGGGCCTGGCCAAAGACTTCTAGGGCGTGTGTGGCAAGATCCAGGAATAATAAGAAGTCGATTAAAAATATTCGCACATAACCACGTGCACGCGTACTACGAACACACACATGCGCAGAAATTACGGAGAAAAAATGCAGACTTATTAGAACAGACTTGATCACACTTCTGGCAGATTTGAAGACTTCCAGAATAGTGACGGGCACTTCCAAGGGGAAAAACAACCGCACATGTACACGTACGCATAGCTCGTCAAGAATAATAATAATAATAATAATAATAATAAAAATAATAATAAAACGTCACTAATAACAATAACATAAACGTACACTCCTGAGCCCCCCCCCCCCCCCCCCCCCCCCCCCGAAAAAAAGAAGAAGTGTTTAGCGTTTCTACTTTAGACGTAAATGAAAGAAATGTCCTCCCATCGATCCGTCAGGCTAATAGACGTCGTATATGTTTGAAAGAGCGAAAAGTCCGCGGGTGACAACCCTGCTAGCGCCATAGGACCGAAGCGCTCAAGTTTCGCCGCTGACTACAGCGCCATTCCAGCCCCTGGCGGGACGCCCGAATCCGAGTGGCTCGTTCTTTTTCGCCTCGCTTCTCCGTCGAAGGCGGTCGGATATAACATTCATTGCGATAGAGACGATATAAAAGCCCGGCTAGCACAAATATTTCGTTGTTGATCGCAGCAACAACCTCGGATATTGTTGTCGTCAATCCTTAAAATTCTACCGCTCCCCTGAAAAGCCGTGCGAGACTCGAACGGCGCCAAGCCTGGACTACGCGTCGGTGCTCCGCCAAAAGTAAGTTTCTCGTTCGTTGGAAGATCAGTTTTGCTAAATACGCGGGAAAAACTAAATGGAATTGGTTTAAGAATAGAAACAGAATGACTGCCGAACGCGGGAAAGTCAGTTGGCAGTGCCTGCGTGACGGAATATTTGATTTTCGTGCGCATCTGTCGCTTCCCTCGAGGTGTTTGACGAGGCTTCGGTCGCGATGTTGGATCCCTTTGGCACGAATATTTCAACTATAATCACTGGCAGGGTGAGAACGGCAGGGAGAAGCTTCAGTTCCTCCAGCACTAGCTTCCAACCTTCGACAGGGTTTCTATCTCGCGACCGTCGAGCGTTCGCGTGCAGCCACATCGCAGCGGAGGGCAACGAATACGTGCGGGAGCTCGGCCGTTCACAAGAGACGCCCTGCCTGCCTTTCTGACATCGTCGGCATACTTCTAGCTAGGGGAGGGGCTTTTGGGTGTTGTGAGTGCAGCTTTCTTCTGCCGTGTGTGTTTCTTAATCGTGCTGTTCCCGTTTTTTGAGCTGTTTATAGCCATCATGTACGACGCTATAATATGCACATGCATCCCCCCCCCCCTCCCAAACAACACACACAAGGAATGCACTTCCAAACTGCCTCAACCAGCCAGCCCCCCCCCCCCCCCCCTTTTTTTTAAAATAAAATGAAAGCCTGATTATGTTTTTACTTGCTAGAGACAAAAATAGTTTATATTATTTTGTGTCGATTTTCCGCTGATCGCACCAGAGATCTTATATTATTGATTTATTTTTCAGTGGGGGCGGTTCAGTTTTGATACCGCCAACATCAGCGAGGATATGCAGCGTGCACTTCGTGAACACCTGCAAGGACAACGCTGAGGCTCATCCTGCAACCAGTTACTAGACAAGGTGCCAGCTGAGGTGTTTAATAAAGACTAATTGCAGGGAACCTACCAACCCTGTAATTGCTCGTGAAAGATTCTTAGTTAATTTAAATTAATTTTCACTCCCTCGCTCGAAGATACAGGTGACCTTTCTTCATCTATTTTGCATTCTCTATATCAAATGAAATCAAGTTTTATTTTTATGTGCCCGGTTCTTAGCCAGTTAAAAGTATCGTTAGTTAATTGGCAACTTCTGTAGTCTCCTTCGTCTTCGAGTTGCACGTTTTGGTTTAGTCTGTACCCCAAGATTCAATATAGCTTGGCTAAAGATGGATAAGCTTAGGTGACAACTGCTTTCTCACGAGCTGGGAGACATCTTTCGTGAGATCTGGAATATGAGCAGCTGATCTGCCGTGCAAGATCTCTGAAATAGTCGGGGTTCTCGGCCCTACAATTTATTGGACAGTCCTTGATCTCGAGATGTGTACAACGTCTGCAAGTGTCCAGCCAGCCACACTTTGAGTCTGCGCCAATGTCACCGTGTTAAGAGCATGAGAAGAATTTTTATATTGTCACAAGGTTGTGTGTTTACCTACCCGTAGTTGTGACAAAACTCAATAACTGTCAACAAAACATTTCTGAAAGCATTGCATTATGCTGCTGTACCATATTTTCCAGACTATAGTCCACAGGGGCAAATTTGGGGTAAAAAAATAGATTTTGCTTAGATTGTACACATACGGTGTCCGCACCTGGTGCTTAGTCGTCACGAATATCCTCTCGTAGACAGCACACCTTGAAGGATGTCTGCTTTCTTAGCTCACAAAGAAGCTAGTATTATACATAAATTATCATTAACATACTCTTTCATTCACAAAATCCGTCTCCTCTCGTCATAATCAACGATATTGAAAAACAAAAATTTCGCATAGTCCGCACAGCCTAAAATTTCAACTTTTAAAAGTATAGCCTGGAAAATATGGTACATTCCTGGAAACCCTCGAAAACATGCCAACATGCCACGAAAGAAACTTTATTCAGTGAAGCAGCAAATAAACACTGACAGGCATAGGTTATTTTTCCAGAAAATAAAAATTGTTCTACTATATGACAACCTATCATGTGTCACTGGTGTTTTCTTTGCTACGCAACATTTTCCTCCAAAAATGTCCCACACATGAAAGTATGAATCAAGCCCCTGCCCAATATTTGAAAATCTTGCATGTGGACTGGACAACTTGAACCTGAAAGAGAAATTAAGTTTTTTTATAAATCCATCCAACTGAACTTTGTCATGACAATTCGACTAAAATTATGTGCAGTCATATGCATAGCAGACATTTATGCAGGAGATTTAGTCTAGGCTAGCCTCTTGGTTTTCAACTGTTTTGCCCCTTTCTGACAGAATCTTGCGGCACATTATTGTTAAAACTCGCAGAAAAAGTACCATTAATCAGCAGGAGCAGGTCCCAGTAACTGCAACCTACTGCCTCAGTGAAGTGGGACAAAAATACCTGGTAATAAATCTACGAGGCCTTTGTTCAGGTCGTGCCCTGGCGGTTTAGTTCCCTACTGCTGAGGCAGGCTGATGCAGGAAGAGTTTTCAACAATACTAATAAAATTACGAGCGTCGGCACAATGCTCGCACCGGTCCGCGACTCCAGCCCAGCGAGGACCTGTACGCGGGGGACTTATCTCTTCCCGGAATTATTACCCTATGCCCGCACGATCCCCGACACGTTAATATTTCTTGGACGTGTGTGAGCCCGAAAAGCTATCCCACTCGTAGCCTCTAGTGCGAGAACGTAGTCTGCCGGTGGTTCAGCGACCGAAAAATAGTATTCCGACGTCGTCTAACAGGACACACGAGAACAGTGGTTCATTGTGATTAGTAATCTTAAAGGCACGATGTTATTACAGCTCAAAATTTAAACAAGGGACGCTCACCTGTAACGTTATCTCGTAGACGCCGCACGGCCGGCACGGCCGTACTTGCGAGGCGGACCCGACTCGTTGGCGGGGAAATCAACCGCTTTCTCGGTGGAAGATGCGTGTTATTGAAGCTTCTCCATCGTTTCTTGACTCACCATGAGAAATAATTCTCGCACGCTTTTTATCCTTTTTTAAATCTTCACTGTACGCTCGAAACGCCTGCGACGCCAATGCAACGCTACGAACACGACCAACGCGACACGACCATGTGTTGTACTGCGGTGGCGCTACCATCGCAATTTCGAAGCGCCCCCTGGTCGGGCGAATCGATTCTATGGGGCCAGTCGACGGCTCGCTCCGGCCTGTCTGCGGTGGACTGCTCCAATAATCCGAGCGTCTCTCGAGCGGTCTTCCTCCGCTTCGTAGCCGTCCTAATAACGGTCCTCCGCCTTGGTTCCCCCGCGTTGACCGTTCGCCTGGAAGGTCCTCCTTGCTCGTCCCAGATGAATGTCCGTCCCCCCCTCGCGGCTCTCCCCAGCTCCTTCCGAGGCGACGTCCGAGGTTCGCGAACACCTCCCGCCCGGAGACGGTGCTGGAAGAGATCGTCCGCCTCGGCCGCCGAGCAACGGTGTTCCGGCGTCGCTGCTCGGCGGCGCCAAGAACGGCCGCTCCGGCAACCGGTTTGGGCGCGCAGACGCAACCGCAACGAGAGAAAAACGGAAGCACAAAGAAAGGGCCGCGAGCAGCGGCACCGAAGCTCCAACGCGGAAAGGTACGGGCCACCAGCATCACAGTGGACCGCTACTAAGTGCCCACGGGGCATCGAGCGCGGGGCGAGCCGAGGCCCCAGAAAGCTTCTTCGCCCCAACGGGTCCGATCTGCTGCTCGTTTTAGTTCGACGAAGGGAATCCCAACCATTCTGTCTAACGCCCGAGCCTGGGGCGAGGACAGAAACGAAGAATCTTTCAAATCGCAGTAAAAGGCCCAGGAGGAGAAACGTCTCGAAGTTCGACCGATTTAATTTCTCTCGCTCTTTATGCACGCACGATGCTGTCGCCACCGACCTTCACGGACACACCCCTTGTTACCAGAACAACAGAATGAACGTCTAAGCCAGGCCCTGAGACCGGCAGGCACTTTCATCTAGGGTGACCACCCGTCCCGCGACTCGCGGGGCTGTCCCGCATGCAGGGCTCGTGTCCCGCGAGAAATACACAAAATCTTCGAAATTGTCCGGCATTTCACACTCTCGTAAAATTCGCTACGCGACTGATGGCGCTGCCGAAGAACGGGGCACAGGCAAGCGCGCAGCTGCTGGTAATCGTTCTGAATCGCGACCGGGCATGACATTTTCTATCCAAGCATTGCGGGAAGCGACTGTCCTTCTCGAAGGATGCGCGGTTGTGCCTACCCCCTTGGAGGCAAAATATTGCCACAGAAAATTACTCGCCGAAAGTTGAAATATAAATTATTGTAATTAACTCATTCTTTGCCAACGCAAGCACGTTGATGTAAAAAGTGTTCTTTTATATATATATATAGAAGACACTTACATGGAGGCAAAAAGCCTGCAACTCACAACGGTCGGAAAAGAACGTAAGATTCATAATGTGTGTAGGAGGTAAAAGTAAGCATCGACAACAAACAATAACCTCAAAAATAGATTTACTCTTTCTTATTTTCATTTAATGCATCAAAGTCTGCTGCAGTCGATTTCTGTTTTCTACTTAGACACATTTAATAACATATTGGGTATAACTGGGAGTGAAAATTATTTGAGCTTAATTGCTCAATACAATTTCCATGCTTATAATATGCTTTCAGACAGCGCAGGATATTAATTAAAAAGCGAGCGTGTTGGTAAGGCCCAATTTTACGCACAAAATAATAAACAAATAGGACGGAGCACAGAATATGACATCTTTCAACTCGCAACACCAAGAATGCATTCTTGTTGTTGCTGTTGAAAAATGTCATATCCTGTGCTTCGTTCTATTTGTTTATTCCTTCGTGTATAAAAAAAAAAATATGTTAAATGGGTTAGCAGTTTCGTGGTGCGCGTGTTGAAAAATTTCCTCTGTCTTTAATATATATATATATATATATATATATTTTAGTTGTGGCATTTGTAATGATACTGCCCTTCTCTAACACCACCCCTCTCAGCGTGTCTCGCATTGTGCTAGCAGGAGGTATGGCCCCGTCTCACAACGGTTATGAACTTGAGACAGATCAAACGTCTTTCACATAAAAAAAAATAGAATCAGGTTCAAGATTTTAATATAGTACAGACATAAACTACACGCACTGCCACCAAGACAGGCATTGTTCACAAAGAAATAAAAGTTCATTCTAAAACACAAACACACAAAATGATTGACTATGGTTAACTTTCCCCATCCCACCTACACACTCACTGTCTTTCCGTTAACCTATCCCAAACACCACCTACCACACACATACAAAAAAAAATAATAATAAAGACGTGGGATTGAACAAGAGTCGAGCGGTATGTTGACGAAAAGGGTGGCCCTTTCCTGCGGAAAATAAGCCCCTCATTTGCCATATCGCTTTGCCGCCGTGCTCATTTGTTCATTCTGCCATTGCGCTGTCGGTCTCCCCAAAAAAAGAAAAAAAAAAAAAGAAAAACGCGCAAGGGGGCACAATATTGCTTCGACACCACTGGCGCCATCCTTCGTGAGGAAGTCGTACCATCATCGGCGTCGTCTGCTCTCGCAGGTCAAGATGCGTGCGTGGCTAACACCTTCCACCTCGAGTAAGAAAACGATAATAATAAAAACAAAATATTGAGTCTTGCCTTATGATAACAAGACTAAGCGTAACCTTACGCCCGCGACAAGGCAAGAGCATGAAAACCTTCAATGTGCAAGTGCGGTAATTTCGCGGCGTGCGCTTCCAAGGAGACGAAACTATATTCTTATTCATCATTGCTTGATAATTCACAAATTTTCTCGCTAAGTGCCAGAAAAACACTTCCGCCCGCGTGGACTCGTGCTTTCATGTAGTCAAACAGTCAAATCAAATCAAATCATTCTATTTTGGCACGAACTGTACAATCGTGACAAGGGCGTTGGAAGAAAAAGCTGCACGTTTGCAGTTTGACAGGTTCCAATGTCCCCATCATGCTAGAGCGGAGGAGGTATAAAATTAATACACATATACACATTCACATACCTATGAGCAAAACCAAATAATCGGTGCTTAAAATACAATATATGCATATATACTAATATAAGTACATGCGGCGAAGATTAAACAAACACTCTGAAGTTTATTCAAAGTAGCTTGCGTCTGAGTCTTTCAAAACCAAACTTTGTTCTGGAATGGGAAACGCGCCTGGGGTGCCACTGACGCGATGGATATTCTGATTGGTTTCTTCCTAATTTTGCAACATCAAGAATAATTCTAACGTTTTCTTTTACCGATCATTTATAAGTTGCAATTACTCTATTTGAATGCACCTCGAATACATACATGATTTTATGTTTTTTTTTAAAAAAAGGGGCAGATGTTGGTGATCCCGAGAAACGTTTTCAATTATCCTGACAGTTTTTTCTTTGCAACAACCACAACTTGCTTATATTTATTTTTGTAGTCGTATTTTATATACATGGGAGTAGCAGAGGGTCAAATGGAATCACAAGTGAATTGTAATTCTATTCGTTGAAGTGAATTGTACACGATATTTTTAATGTTAACTGGAAGTAGATGCCTGTGCTTATTCACTATGACCACAACTCTGGAAAGTTAACACAATTTACATGTACATTCGACGACATATGTTCAGAAAACATTACGCCAAGAGTCTTCATATTCTGAACACACTTTATTGTGCTGAACCCCAAAAGTAAATTTGTAGTCAAACTAACTCGAGACCCAGGACATTGGAAGAAATCTGCCTTTGTTTTTGCCGTGTTAATAACCAGTGAGCTAGTATCTGTCCAAATTTTTAATTTATCTAGAAAATTATTTAAAAAAAAAATGCTGGTCTCATCAACGGACATAATAAATTTGGTCGAAGATTCAATGTTTAAATTATCATTAACGCATATAAGGAAGAACAAAGGGCCCAGGAAGAACAAAGGGCCTGTGGATGGAACACCCGAAAAAATGCTCCGCGTAGTGAATATGTAGTCGCTCATTTGAACATACTGGGACCGCTGCTGTAAATAGGATGTGATAAGTGATAATTCAGTACCTCGAATACCATAACGATATAACTTACGTAGAAGAATTTGATGATATATTCGATCAAATGCTTTACTGAAATCTAAAAATATTCCCAACGTTAGAAACTTCCTCTCAAAATTTTCTAGTATTCTCTCCTTCTGTGCCAATAAAGTTGTTTCTGTATATCTAAACCTTCTGAACCCAAATTAAGATTCAGTCAACAAATGATATTAAAAAAAGTGAAAAGTCGGAAATACAATATTTTTTTTTTTCTATTTGGGTAGAAAACACAGGTAGAACAAAAATGTGGCGGTAATTACTTTTGCCATTTCTACCACCGCCTTTAAATATAACAGAGACTTTAGAAAGCTGATTCTTTTCGAAGAATACACCGAACGACAGAATTATGTAGAACAAACCCGTTATGCAGGGCAGTAAGATATCAATTACAGGTTTTATTGGTTGTATCAAGAGATCCTTGCAGTCATGACTACAGCTATTATTCATGTTCCTAAACACAAAAAGCACTTCGGCTGTATCACTAGGATATGAAGTTAATCGTTTCTTTTTTCCTTGGCGATATTGTTTGTCCCGGTACTGTTATTAGCACTAGTCCCAACTCTCACAAGGAAGAGTCACTCTATTTTTAGATGGGCTGCGCAATAAAGATCTTAATCGTTTCCATACTATTTCAGGATGTTTTAAACAAGAGAGGTCAATAACGAGGTATAATACATATGCTTGGCTCGTCTTAACTGCGCGTTAACGAAGCTTTTTTGAAAAGTTCGCAGCCCATCTGCGAAATATTAGTATCGGTTTATTATCAATTTATTAAAACGCGGCGTGTTTTAATAACCTGGTTGTAAATAAAGTTGTATTTTCAATTTTTATTTATGTATTTACTTATTTTACTTAATGCGCTCACAAACAGCTCGAGGCCTTATTAGTGTGCAAATATTACAAAGAACAAAGGAACAGATACAGACAAACAAACAAGCAAGACGTCATTTAGAAAATATAAAAGGAAATAAATAAAACTACGGAGAACAACGTAGAACAACAGAGCACAGATGTTTGTCAAGCGGCCAACAATGCTCTTCTAAGTGGTGCTCATTGATCCATGGCTTTCTTGACTTTTTACTGGGATGTATTTCTTTCTACATAAACGACGTACAGTAAGCACCTTCTCCTCGTTTCCTGGCTACGCCACTGCCGTACGATTGGTCCGCTGGAACTATTACCAGTATTGCTCATCTCATTAAGCATAACAAACCAGCTATTTATTTTTGCTTAACCAACTACAGTCTGTTGCAGGTTAAGAATGGCAACGCTTTCCACATCTCCTCTCGTCTCCTTCGACTTTAGCAGAGCGAATGCTCGAGACCATCGTGGTTTCGAGCATTCGCACATTTACTGGGGATGTGTTTGTACGATAGCAGGAAGGACGGCCGAATTGCCCCCAGTTTCCTGTACGAGATGCATTGAACTGCTTAAAATATCTACAGCAATAGAGTGCCGTAACTTGCAATGTTTACTTTTTCTGACACTTTGTTCCTTATTCCAGCCTTGAGAATTCGAAAAATACACCGTATAGTGCGAACTGTCATTTTCAAATAAAGAGACACTGCTTCAAACTAAAAAAAAAAAAAAAAAAAAAAACATTTGAATTTTGACAATTGAAGAAAACAGAAGGAACAGCAAGCATTCGAACGGCTGCCCAGTGTGGAACCTATTGGGGGTGGCAGTTTGCTTGCGTGAGAAGGCTTCGGGTATTTTATCTTCATGACAATTTGATTTAGCTAGAATCTCAATTTTAGAGCCTGTAAAGCGTGATAGAATGGACATTTGGGCGAGTTGGTATGAGTTCATCTTGAAAAACAACGCAAAAGGGACAAGGACAAAAAGGAAGGACTTCCTTTTTGTCCTTGTCTCTTTCGCGCTGTTTTTCACTATGTAAAACGTGAATTGTCGAGTAGGGACTAACACATATACCTTAGTGGAGTTTATTGAAATGCTATGATAGGGCCGGATTAATATACGGGCTAAGGGGTCTGCAGCCCTGGGCCCCAGGCTGCCAGGAGGCCCCGTGCTGGCCCCAAAAAATTTGAAAAGAAAAACAAAAAAACATGCTAGTTGAATTCACGTCACGGCGCGGTGGTGGCGCGTCGGTCGCACTTCCGGTCTGGGGCTGCGGGCAGAAGTCCCCATGCCAGACGTGTATTCCTGCGTTGTTTTGAAAAGAACCAGACAAAAACCTACCTTCTCGTCAAAACGCCGCGACTGGGGCCGAACCAAAAGTGTCGAGAAAGGTTTGAAGGTCAGTTTTCACGTGCTCGGTTCGTCCGAGAATCTGGATATGTGCCGTGAAAAGGGAAACGCAGACGCCGTCGGACAACGATTGCTTGGGCGGGAAGCACTTTGGGTTCAATTCGCGGATGCTTTTGGTCATCAGATTTATTTGTTTTGTTCCTACATGAACGCCAGAAAACTGTCAAGTTGTGCGGACCACCTGTGGACTACGTTCAGTGTGTCTTCAAGTTCAAACGGCCGCCTAATTGTTCGAATTGTCGTCTGCTCTTTCAAACGTTTCTGCTTGTCGTCTGCTCTCAATGGTACGTTTACACCTGAAAAGAAATCCGCTGCCGCGGGAGCGGATCCGCTCCCGGCGGCGGCGGCGACGAGCTGGTTGTGTTTACATCTATTTCCTTCGAGCAGTGGCGGCAGCGCCGGCTGCGGCAGCGGTTCCCGTAACGTCTCGTCAAATATGACGAGAAGGCGCGAGAGGTCCCGCCTCGGCTCTCTCTCCCGGGCGTTGCTGCTCCCGGAAGAACGCGTACTCGTGACGTAGGCAGCGTCGCGCTGCGCAAGAATGTCACATCCGGTCAGCGAAACGCCTCGTTCGGCGGCAGAAATAGATCCCGGACCTAAACGGCTCGCCGCCGCGTTTTCCGCCCAGCGTTTCGCCCCAGCGGCAAAAGCTGGGCGGATCCGCTGGCGGATCCGCAAGTGTAAACGTACCATTAGACGACGCCGGTCCGTAGACCAAATGTTGGCCCGGTACTTGCGATAAGAAGTGAGTGCAGGCCTCAAAAGACTCAAATTTGAAGGTTGGTAAGCAGGCTCGATGTAAACAGTAGATACAAGGAGATGTTGGTCATTTGTTACCAGTGCCCAACACCGACTTGTTGTTATGCCTAATTCAGTTGGTCCGATTCTGCTTGCGACTTCAGTATCGTCGTCGACTATCTCAGCTACGGTTCACGCTTTTGCAGAACGAGCGGTGTCGCGACTGAATATTCCGAGCGAAATCTCATCATGCGAATCAGGCTTTAGCGTACAATCTGCGGCGTCCACGCGGAATGAATCGCCACAGGTCACATTATTCACGCGAAGTTTTGCGGTGTAACGAGCCTCGGTAATTTCGCTGATGCCGCTCAAGATTATCAGACATCGTCAGGAAGACGTAGAACCAACAATTCGAACGCGAAAAAGGGCAGGGGGACTCTCACCGACGCCGACAACATCGCATTTCAATGGTTTGTTTACGGGCGACGGCGAGCTTCTTGCCCACAGACCCATCGCGCATGCGCGGCGCCGGTGGCGTCCGCTAGGGGCGCTCCGGGCGCTCCAGTTTGTTTGCAAACATGAGTTGGTGTATACGAAACCGGATGCATCGTGGTGCTGGCTTTCGTCAGCGGCCGCCACTCGCACAAAACTAACTACACCGCACACTATAGACCTTTGTCCGGAAGTGCTCTTTTTAGCCTCGACCGCCAGGAGCAAAAGCGAACAATAATCTCGAACCCAGACGCTCACGGGGAGGGGGGGCTGCGTCGGCCTGCACCGCCGCTTCCCGTTGAAGGCTTCTTCGCTGGTGTGCCGACTGCAGTTTCGCCGGCATCGGTCCTGTTTACCGCGGTATGTGAGTATAGTGCCCGTAATGTGAGAGCCGTGTGTCCATACGCCACTTTGCCGCTGTTGGTTTCCATCTAGCCGAGCCAGAAAACACCTCGCGACGAGTTGACCGCGCCGCGAGTGACGAAGAAGCAAACATGGCGACGGTTTGTGCGATTGCTTTGGTGGCTCCGGTGTTGAGTGTCTTGAACGTCCTCGTGAAAAGATTCCCCTGCCCTTCGAAGTTATCGCAGGCACCACGAGTGGCACGAAAGATGTGGAATCATCGTCTCAACTACAAATAAGCAGGCCTGCACGAGCAACAACGACGCCGAGCAGGCGCTCGGCACATGCAGTTGTGTCGTCAGATGTTCTACAACGCCGAGATATTTTTCATTTATCATTTGGAATGGCTTCAAGAGTGGGAAATTAATCTATTTCGCAGATTGTTAACGCCGAGGTGAGTGCCCTCCGTTGCAGTGCCGTTGTCGCGCAAAGTGCAGAGAAAACCCGGTGGCGATGGCGGCGGTGCTCTTTGATCGCTTTGATCTTGTGCCGTCGGGTTCATGGAGTCCGGAGTAAACGTACGTACGTGCGTCTGCTGGATCGGTGTTTTGGACTGCCACAAAACTCTTTCTCGCGGGCATTTACCTTGTGAAGCTTAGTAGCTCATTACATTTCGTCGTCGACTGCGCTCATTTGACTACGACGGACGAGCCTGCGTGATGTGAATTTCACTGCCTAAGATCCTTGGTGTACTATAACGAGGGCTAATAAAATATCACCGCGAACTTCTGAACAAACGAGTCGAAGTTTCGTCTGTTATCATAACTGATCGCCTGTCACAATATTAATCAGTAGCGTTCCTAGACACCGTCCCCACAGGCACCCTGCTTCGTTGCCCGATAGCTAGTGTCTCCTGGTACCTCGTAGAATTCCAGCTCCGACTTCAAGTAAGTACCATCCTTTAGAACTGGCAATTAATAGTTTCGAACCCAGACGCTCGCAGCGTGTGTGTGTGCGTGTGGGGGGGGGGGGGGGGGGGGTGGACGCGTGCTAAGACACTCGGAGCCCTCGTTTTCGCCGCTTCGCGGCGGCAGACAAGGCGGCACATTACAAAAGAAAGCTAACCCGAGCTGTCTATGGAACTAGACCCATTCGCTAGTCCTTCGATGAAACGTCGTGGTCTCGTTTTCATTCGCTAGAACGGCGTTCGATCAAGTGAACGCCTCCCACTTATTTCGGCTCGGCAGAGTCGCGCTGCCGCAGAAAGGCAAGCAGATCGCGAAAATCGGTCTCAAGCGTGCCACGAATGTAATGTCGTATACAAGAAGCCGACAATCAAGCATTTGAAAGCTACAAGAAAGTGGCAGCGAAATATTTACTACGCAATGAACCCGGACTGAAACGGGGATGTCAAGGGTCAGCAGACACCGAGAACATTTAAGACAAAAAAGGTTTTCTCTTGTTTTCTCGATCGAGATGGGTTCTCGAATGTTCACGACATCTTATCTGTTGAAGAACGGGCCGCGGAGGCTTCTGGTGAAGACATCTTTCACGATGTGCCGATGCATTCGGACAGCCTGCCGCATCCAGCTCCCCAAAGCAACGCCGCCAACGCAGCCCCCCCCTCCTGCCTGCCAGTTCTCTCCGCGTGGTGGCGCGAGCGTAGATAAACATGGCGGCGCCCTGGAATTGGCGCGGACACTGGTCTATATTACCTGGACGTCTAAAGGGATGCGGGAGAAAGTAACCACTTCTGTTCCTGTCTGATGACAGGGCTGTCTGTCACGGGCTCTAACTCCAGCGTCTGCTGAGCGTTGGTTTGAGCGCACACGCCCGCTTGAGTCCCATGACTACGCTGGGCAGGCGACGGAAGCAACAGAAGCTCGGCAGATCCTTTGTCAAATTCGAAAGTGCGCGCAGCTTCTCTTCTCCGCGAGCGACTAGGGTTTGTATCCCTGTTTTTTTTTTTTTTGTTTTTGTTTTTTTTCCCCGCATTTATCGAGTTTCCGGTACGATAAAATACGGCATGTAAATCTTGACACTTCATAGCTCGATATACTCTGACCGGTGGTTGGGGCAGCGAAGAGCAGATATAATTCATGAATGCTCATTTCAACTGTAAATAAAATTTCTTTCTCTCCCTCAAACATTATCAAACTCCACAGCCTTTTTTTTTTTCTCATTCCGATGGAAGCAAGCTTCAAGAACTCGCGCGTTCTAGAAACGTGTTATGAAATGAGCACACAGCAGCATTTAGGATTTACTAGATTGTAAAAAAATAAAATCGCGTGACGCGATTTTTTTTTTTTTTGCGCAGTCTTCTAATTTTTTTTTTTCCGTGCAAGCCGCGACCAGCGCAATACTGGTTCCTAGTCAAGATTCATGAATGCAGCGTTTGTCAAGATTCATGGGTGCAGCTTTTATATTCCTAAGACTGAGTGGAGAAGAAAAATATGTAAGCGAGGTGTGTGTCAGTTGACGGCACTTAAAAAACAAATGGCATTGATAGCACATTCATTGTCAACAGCGCGTGGCCGAACCGTTTTGACATGAGCCGGTAACCGTTATTTTTTTCCGGTTCAGTTCCGGTTCGGGTTCATCGCGATAACAATATAACGGTTCGGGTTCGGGTTCAGTTCCGGAAAAAATACCGGTTCGGTTCCGGTTTTCGGTTCGGTTCCGGTTCGACACCATGGGCAGAACACACACAGGCTCCAGAGCAGTTGCTTGCGGTTACTGCCTCTCAAAAACTTTTGGGGGATAACTCAAGAGTCGGCTCCCTGCAACGACTGTTAGTGGATAGAAAAGAGAAACTCGGGAAATCCAACAATATATATATATATATATACACCAACTCATGTTTACAAACAAACCGGAGCGCCCGGAGCGCCCCTCGCGGACGCCACCGGCGCCGCGCATGCGCGATGGGGGTGTGGGCAAAAAGCTCGCCGTCGCCCATAAACAAACCATTGAAATGCGATGTTGTCGGCGCCGGTGTGAGTCCCCGCGCTCGTTTTTGCTTTGGAACTGTTGATTCTACGTCCTTCTAACGATGTCTGACTACTTGAGCGGCGTCAGCGAAATTAACGAGGCTCGTTACACCGCAAAACTTCGCGTGAATAATCTGGCATGCGGCGATTCATTCCGCGTGGACGCCGCAGAACGTACGCCAAAGCCTGATTCACATGATGAGATTTCGCTCGCAATTTTCAGTAGCGACGTCGCTCGGACTGCAAAAGCGTGAACCGTAGCTGAGATGGTCGACGTCGATACTGAAAATCGCAAGCAGAATCTAACCAAGTGAACCAGGCATAACAAGTCGGTGATGGCCACTGGTAACAATGATCAACATCTCCTTGTATCGACTGTTTACGTCGAGCCTGCTTACCAACCTTCAAACTTAAGTCTTTTAAGGCCTGCACTTAATTCTTATCGCAAGTAGCGGGCCCACGTTTGGTCTACGGGCCGGTGTCCTTTAAAAGAGCAGACGACAAGCAGAAACGTTTGAAAGAGCAGACGACAGTTCGAACGATCAGGCGACCGTTTGAACTTGAAGACGCACTAAACGCAGTCCGCAGGTGGTCCGTACAACTTGACGGTTTTCCGGCGTTCATTTTGAAACCAAACAAATAATTTTGATGGCCAGTAGTATCCGTGAATTTAATCCAAAATGCTTCCCGCCCAAGCAATCGTTGTCCGACGGCGTCTGGTTTTCGCTTTTCACGGCACATATCCGCGTTCTCGGACGAACCGAGCGCATGATAACTGACCTTCAAACCTTTCTCGACTCTCTTGGTACAGCCCCAGTCGCAGCATTTTGACGACAAGGCAGGTTTTTGTCTGGTTCCTTTCAAAACAACGCAGGAATACACGTCTCAAATGGGCACTTCCGCCCACAGCCCCAGACCGGAAGTGCGTCCGACGCGCCACCACCGCGCCGTGACGTAACAGAGATGAGTTGGTGTATAGGCACTTAGAAGCTAACATATTTGTGAGACAGCGAACTCTTCTATTTTAATATATATCCCAATACGTCCTTCTGGCGTTGCGTTCGGTGAAGTGTTTTTCATATTGCGTATCTTGTTAAATGAACACTTCTTTAAGGGTCTAATTTGAGTTACCGAAGGCTAGTTCAAATAAACAAAGCTGTATTTTTCCCCCACTGTTCCTTCAATTGCTTACACGCCAAGGTGGCGGGATAATTAGCGAGTTCTACTTGTAAGTGGGTTTGTAAGGAGGTCGCGGATTTTACAGCTACTGCGTCGGACCCAATTAGATGAAGTCCGAATGCGTAAACGCCGGTGAGGTAACCTTTGAGTGCACATAAAGAAACCATTCTTGGTAGAAATCCCTGAGCCTTACACAACGATGGGAGGCACTCACTTGATCGAATGACGTTTTAGCGAACGCCCACGTTTCATCGAACGACAGTTTAGCGAATAGTCGGACGCCGCGAAGCGGCGTTTTCGGGTGGGCCAAGTGAGTTCATATTGTTGTAATGAGTTGCCGCAGACTGTCGCCGCGAAGCGGCGTAAAGCGCAGCGCGACGAATGGGTTAACGCGCGCCCCCGTTATTTGCTAAAACGAGCATTCGCTCAAATGTCGCCGTTCGCTAAAATGTCATTCGCTCTTGTGATATGGACCCCACAACGATGCAGTGCTGATTTCAAATGTTTTATTTGTAATTTATTTTGATGTTGCAATTTGTCATTTATAATTTCCGAACCGGTTCGCGAACCGGTTCGCGGATCGAATTAATCGAACCGGAACTGAACCGGAACAAAATAAATATACCTGAACCTAAACCGTAACCGAACCCGTATTCTTTTCGGTTCGACACACTGGTTCTGCCAGTGTCAGACGACACTTTTCCTGCCATCGAGTGATATGATCGCTGCTATTTTTTTACTAGCATCTGAAGTATGATCTATTATTGTTAGCTTTGAGTAATACGTCTAAATGACTTGGAATCTTTAAATTACTGCAACTAGAAGAAACAAGACCACTTGCAAAGCTAATTGAAACATCCCTTCAGACAAGACAACATGTAGGGGAGGAGTTTGAAAATATCTCCTTGATCTTCATTAGAATTATGCCTGTGAATGTGCCTAAATGGCATTGGTTACTATATTACAATCGCATTCAGTTTCAATCATTTATTTTATTATTTGAATGCAGATGTATGTTAGTTTTGGAACACGAGAGTTCAGTTATTAGAAGAGGGTGTACGAAGCGGCTTGATCCCCAAATACTTTAACCACCAAAATTACTTTGTTGTCTGCGTTGCTTTTCTTTTCGAGCCAGTAATTAATTTCAAACATGACTAGTTAGAGAAGCTCCAATCAATCGGGGCCATTACTAGAATAAAACACAATCTTGTTGAATTAACCTGAGACTGGGGTAGAGAGGAAACACCAAAACGTAGAAGAGGCAGAACTACACACGACGACGTCTCGATAGACGTCGTCCTGTCTATTCCTTCCTAGTTTCTGCGTCGTCTACGTCTTGTTGTTTCATCTCTACCCCAGACCCAGGTTAATTCAGCATAGTTAATATTCACCCGCTCGCCTGCACCGTTGCGATATTTTCTGAAAAACACGATATTCTCGGGAGAGTTTTCGAGTTGCTTACTCGCAAGACATGTACTAGCTAGGGGCAACGAAATTTACTTTTTTATTTCTTGTAATGGTAATTTTTTTTTCGGGTATCCTTTCAGCTACTGTCTAATCCAATTTATGCCCAAGTAAATATGCCACTTGACATCAAGGTGGTCGTCTGTGCCATCTCTCTAACTCAACATTATGATGAATTTATGCAAGCCGAAAAGACACATACCGTATAAATACCGTTGTATACTTGATCAAAGAAGCTCATAGGAACGCGGAGTCGCCACTTTCAACTTTTCAACGAAAGTTTGCGAGACCCTATGGAGCTGCTCAATGTGAGCGACACTTCTTAACGTTTTCCCCAATCGCTCATTGCTTTGCGTTTTGCACCACTTAATGGGCGACTGACAATTCCCAAAACAGTCTCTAATCCAGAATCACATGTGCTTCATTTCCACCCAGCGAAATCCGAATTTCCTAGTCATCGAATCTACCGATACAGAAACCTCCTAAGATGTATCGTAAAGGTGTATAGGTGGTGATATATGCGCATTGCAGTCATTGTCGTTACCACCACCACCCTCGTCATCATAGTATTATCATCATCATTAGGGCCCCTAATGATGATGATATTTTGGGGCCCTTAGCCCAGGGCCCCAAAGTTCCTTGATCCGGCCCTGAATCAAGGAAAGGTCAAATGCGAGCAATGTAAACAGATATAAATAAATCACTAATATATGCATATGTTCCTTCTTTCTCCACTTTCCCCTGTATTTAGGCCGACTCACTTGTGATTCTCTCTGCACGGCCCAGACTATGTTGCTCGAGCAGAGAGCAGCTTTTCTGCGTCGGCGTTTTAGAGCACAGCTCGCCCGTTTCCGTCTTGAGCGGCGTCGCCGTCGGCGTCGGCCTAACCGGGCGCTGCTTTATGAGACGTTTCCAAACTAAAGTTAGCGGCAAAATTTCCCGCTAAATATAGCGTAAAAGTTTCCCGCTAAACTTAGCGGAAAAATTTCGCCGCTAGATTGAGCGGAAAAATTTCCCCGCTAAATATAGCGGAAAAATAAATTTCCCTGCAACATTTAACGTGAACTTTTTCTGATTTATCTGCAAGGAAATTTATCGAAAATTTTCAAATTTGCCCGCTAAATTGAGCAGAAAAATTTCCCACTAAATGTAGCAGGGAAATTTATTTTTCCGCTAAACTTAACGGGGAAATTTTTCCGCTCAATCTGGCGGGGAAATTTTTCCGCTAAATTTAGCAGGAAAATTTGAAAATGTTGGATACATTTCCTTGCTAACTTTAGCGAGAATAATCCCCCGCGAAATTTAACGGGGAAATTTTCGCTAAATTTAGCGGAAAATTTGGCGCAAACTTCCCGCTAAATGGGAGGGGAGCAGGAGCGGAGGAGGGGAGGGTGAAAGGGGCAAACCCTCCCTTCCATACCCTTCTCTCCTCCTACTCAAGAGCTGCACTCTAATTCGGCATCACCTCTTTCACACCAGTCTAACACCAACAAGGGTGAAAAGCTTGCATTTTAAGGTTAAGATGATAATGCAATTAAATGCGAAGGTGCAAGCGAGCTGGACAAGGGTAACGAAAATAATCCCTGGAGAAGGAGAACAAGAGGGACAGAGGACAAACACAAATCTCCAAACACAGCTAAGTGACTGGTGCGCAACGGAAAAAATCCGCCTGGTTCGGGTATCGAACCCGGGACCTCTCCATTTCCAGTGGAGCGGTCTTCCAACGGAGCTAACCAAGGGTTAGACGTCAGTAGAGCAAACGGGTTTTATCAGCTGCCACCAGTCTAACACCAACAAGGGTGAAAGGCTTGCATTTTAAGGTTATGATTATAATGCAATTAAAAGCAAAGGTGCAAGCGGGTTGGACAAGAATGACGAAAATAATTTCTGGACAAGGGGAACAAGAGGGACAAACACAAATCTCCAAACCAGCCATGGGCACGTTACCAGTAAAAAGTAAGAGTGTTACAGTTACAGTTACCTAGGGGGGAAAGTAACTCTGTTACAGTTACAGTTACCGGCTTCAAAAAAGTAACGTGTTACAGTTATAGTTACTGTAAAAGCAGTAACGCCGTTACTTTCTCGTTGCAGTACAGAAATAGGACACAATAAATCACAAACCAAAACAGTATTGTTTTACTTGTTACACTATAGTGAGAGGAAAGGTAAACTAAGAAATTAGAAAAATTTTAGCCCGAAGGGTGTTTCTTTTTTGCGTCATTCGCGGTTTCAGCATTTTGATGTGCATAATTTTTTTTTTTTTGCAATAATTGTTATAATTGAGAATTAACTTTTTTTCAATATTTGCCATCGGCACGCGTCAGTGAACGTTTCTGTTATTTTTGCACTCCGAAACGAATGAGGACACAGGTGGTCACACAATTACCTTATGGGATATACTCGGAAGCAGACCTAAACATAGCAGGTCAAACAGCTTCGAAAAAATATATGGGGAAAGGAGACAAAGTGAGGCCTTCTGGGTGTACGACGACCACCGCGGCGGCGTCTGTGTCCGAAACGCCAACTGTGGAAGACCAGTCCGCTCGCATAAAAACACATCGCTTCAACTGTAGCACTGCATAGATTCCACAATAAAGTGTCCTTCCATTGGAGTGTTTCTTGAGGCTATCGACGAGAAAGACAATAACACTTGAATCTTGTCTTCGCGTTTACTCGAGCGGCTTTGAAGAGAATGAATAAGGTAAACAAGCGCCGGCTTTCTGCACAATATGGGGACGGCTTCCTTGAAAACTAAGAGGGAAAAGGAAACGGCGAGCGGCTGAGTGTAAAAAAGTGAAAGCCGTTTACAACTCCCTGTAACACCGAATTAGAGCGCAGCTCTTGAGGAGGAGGAGGGAAGGGTACTGGGGGGGTGAAGTGACCTGGGGGGGGGGGTCACGTGACCTTGGCGGGTCACGTGACGATGCCGATGATGTCATCAGTGACGTCACTGATGACGTCATCAGTGACGATGACGATGCGGACTCCGATGACGTCATCAGCGATGATAACGATGACGATGCGGATGTCGGTGACGTCATCAGTGACGTCACTGATGACGTCATCTGTGATGATGACGATGCGGATGCCCCACCCCGAAGTCACGTGACACCCCCAGGTCACGTGACCACCCCAGGGTCACGTGACCCTCGCCGAGGTCACGTGACCTCCCCGATGACGTCATCGTCACTGATGACGTCACCGGCATCCGCATCGTCATCGTCATCATCGCTGATGACGTCATCAGTGACGTCACTGATGACCTCACCGGCATCCGCATCGTCATGTCATCATCACTGATGACGTCATCAGTGACGTCACTCATGACCTCACCGGCATCCGCATCGTCATCGTCATCATCAGTGATGATGACGATGACGATGCGGATGCCGTTTGACGTCATCAGTGACGACGTCATCGGGGAGGTCACGTGACCTCGGCGGGGGTCACGTGACCTGGGGGTGTCACGTGACTGGGGGGTCACGTGACTTCGGGGGGGGGGGGGGGGTCACGTGACCTCGGAGGGTCACGTGACTTCAGAGGGGTCACGTGACTTTGGGTGTGACGTGACCTTGGGGGTCACGTGACCCTGGGGGAGGGGTCACGTGACCTTGGGATGACCTTGGGGGCCACGTGACCTTGGGATGACCTTGGTTACGCCGACGCCGACGGCGACGCCAACGGCGACGCCGCTCAAGCCGGGAACGGGCCCCTAAGTGCTGCGCTCTAAAACGACAGCACGGACATATCCCACAAAGGAAAGGGGAGAAGGGAGAGGGGGGGGCGGGGGTTCGAAAGGCACGACCACCGACACCCGCAGATGGTCCCCACAAGAAAAGAGTGAGCCAAAGTCGGTGAAACACACATTGCTTGCCGCCCCTACCACCGCGGGTGCCCCTTCCTTTATCTCCCGGTTTCGTGCTGCCTCTAATAGCGAGTTCGTTTCACGGCACTCGTGCCCACGCGTGCCCACTTGCAGCGTGGAACGGGTTCGTTTCGGCCGGCACTCCACGAGTGGTTGCACTCTCCGAGTTCGCTTCAGCGCCGACACCCCACGCGTGCATGCACTCGCTGCACCGGGAAAATCGGGAGTGCGCCGAAATGCAATCCCGTCATGCCTCGCTCCGGTGGGGCCGGCGAGGAGCATACCTCGGCGAAGTCACTCACGAACTCGCTCACTCACACTCACTCACGCTCACCGCGTCATGGTGAAGGGCTGTGAATGACTTCGTGAACTCGGACCAAGTCGTGATGTGAAGGGGATGTGACTTCGTGAACGCGGAAGGAGTCGTGATGTGAATGGACGTGACTCCGTGAACGCGAAAGAACCCGTGATGTGAAGGGGATGTGACTTCGCGAAGGCGGCAGGAGTCGTGATGTGAACAGGCGCGTGACTCCGTGAACTCGGAAGAAGCCGTGATGTGAAGTGGTTGTGACTTCGTGAACGCGGAACGAGTCGTGATGCGAAGGGGAGTGACTTCATGAACTCGGAAGGAGCCGTGATGTGACGGGGAGTGACCTCGTGAACTCTGACGCACCCGTGATGCAGTGGTGAAGGACTTCGTGACTCTGGTGTATACGTGATGTGATGGTGAATGAATTCGTGAACTGAATTTGTGATGTGATGGGGACTGAGTTCGTGAACTAGGAGTCAGGACTCAGGAGATGTCGTTATGGATTTGCTTGCGTGTGCGTACTCTTCGCGACTGATAGCCGACTTGACATTTGGTAGTGTCTGCAGCATGTTGGTGCCCTTACACGCACAAACATGCTGTAGCGGTTAGTATAGAGTGCAGAGGGAGCAGAAACTTGGAAGGAACTTCTGTTAGAGGCCAGAACGAGATTCGTAGGGGTGGTCTGGTAACGTTTGGGGAAGCAACTGCGGGGGGCGTTTGCTTTGGATGACTTTGAGAGAGGATGTGACATTTTGCGTGTGCGACTCTGCGCGGCTTAAGAAATCGGAAATGGGGAGGGGTCTGTGTATTGCAGACGAAGCAGCACCAGCGCTTCCCAGATGGGGATTGGGGGGAGGGGGGGGGGGGGGGGGGGATGTTTGGACCGGCTTAGACTCAGCGGCGACTCCAACGAGTTTGGCGGGCCTCCGCTCCTCTGCCCCGATACTGCGGGCGTGCGTACCCGCGTCGCGTAGTACATGTGTAGCTTAGCGAACGTTAGGGGGGCTTTGTCTGTGCGCGGCAGAGGAACCGAAAGGAGGAACCGCCAAGCCGCGCCGCGTAAACGGAACCCCAGGTTCCGTTTACGCGGCGCGGCTTGGCGGTTCCTCCTTTCGGTGTGTGTGTCTGTGTGTGTCATTGTGTGTGGGGGGCCGGGGAAGGTGTCGTTTTGCCATTGTGCTATTCTGCCACGGGAGGGTTTCTCTTCGCGTTGATTGCATCTGCGTGCGTCTGAGCGCCCATGTTTTTGTCTTTTGTAAGCGCGTGCGTGCGCGCACCCCTCAAGGAAACACAAACAAAACCGTCTTCGCGGAGCTTTTACCCGAGTACTGGTGTGACCCTAACTGGACTATACAATGTTTGTTTTCTCGCTCTCGCTTAATAATGCTTACAGATATTCTATGATGCTGGTAATATGCGGCATACGCTGGTTTTTATCCGTCCACACGAAAAAGCGTGCGCCGGATTTGATCCGTTTCGGCCGCTTCCGGATTTTTCAAACGCTATTTAGCATCTAAGATCTCGGGAAGGCTTGACGCTGTTCTAGAAAAATCACGGAAGTTTACGGGCTTCATTCATATGCCAGAGAATTAGAAAAATTTTAAAAATGTGAGGAAGCAGCCGATTGGCATCACGGTTTGTCGCCCACGTTTCCTAACAAGCGCGCGGACATGTCCGTTGCAATAACAGGCGGAGAGGATTTTACGTGCTCTCAGGCGTTTAGGTGGGGGCTTCGCTTGCTGTTGCCGATAATAGTTTTCATCACAGTCGTGCATATTCCTGAGTTCTTGAATTCTAGAAATACGAACAGAGTTCTTCGATTTCCGTTGAACGTGAATATTGACTAAAGAGGTTTTTGTTTCTGTTTATTTGAGCAAAAGTCAGCCACTGGCACGATACTTGTGCGTAAAAGCCGGACCCCATCAGAACATATGCGACTAACACGTGGCAAAACTCAATCCACTAAGCAGCCTAGCCTTACTCCGTGAACAGCGCTTCGAACGCGAAGGCGGAGTACGAGTGTTCAAAGATTCCTGATAAAATGACATAAATCTTTTCCACGGGAGGAGACAGATAGTCCGTCCCCATTTCTGAATTTATCTCTTTTTTTATGCTAGCTAGTTTTGCATACGAATCATATCGGCCAGATTTTGCTGGAGTGCTTTTCATTTGAAATCGAGACCACTCTTCTTACATAAGCGCTTACACATTCGTCTCCTCGTTATTTTCCTGAGCAAGTGACTCATTGAAAGGCCTGCTGAGTTTTTTCAACAGCGTCGGAGCGATACGAATGGCTCTCACTTCGATCGGAAGTGAGAGCCCATCACACAAGACCACAAGCAGACCGCGATTGCGTCGTCATCACCGTCATCCTGCTGTTGCAAGCAGGCTACCAATGAAAAACAAGGTGCGCGGTCGAGGTCGTAGTCAAATTCGAAGTAAGTGTTTATACGACGTGCAAGTAGGGGTACCAAAACGTGTCTTTCGCGCTTGCGAACGTTATCGAGACCCATTGAAAAGAAGTAAATACGAAGAACGGCACAATAATCAGCGGGAAACATAAAGGGCGCGCACAGAACGCGCGAAGACGAGACAGAAAAGCGCGCGCCGTCATTGGTCAAAACGAGGTGTGAATAGCGGTACGCCAGAGCGTCTGAGGGGTAAACAAACACACGAGGTGCGCAAGAGCTGAATAAGCCTGTTATTTTTAAAACATGGAAAACTATTGAACCGGCCGGGCTTGCTGCGTTTTTTTAAACTTTTTCCATGCACGTCGCCGTGCTGTTCTGGGGCACGTATCGTCGGTTCACTCAAAGAGCTTTTACTTTCCCACGCTCTTTAGAGCCCGACATTGCACCTTTTTGTCAGATGAGCCGGCGATGTCCAGTTTTTCTGACAGGCTGTGTGGAAGAGCTGTTTACCCGTCCTCCCATCTTGCATTTCCCACCAGACTTTGTTCCAAAATCACCCTTCTTTTGTAACAAAAACAAAATTAAGTACCTGCCTCTATTCATCTCAAAGACTATGTTTGATGTTCGCTGAAGGCGTCCTCACTGGCTCTGTCTGCTTGAAGAAATCGCCGGTTATCAAGGGGAGCTGAAGGAGCGAAGACGACCTCTGTTTCCCTTCCCTTCGAGATTAGTTAGCTTGCTTCTCCTTGCCAACGTCGTCTTTAATTTCACTAGAAAAACGATAAACGGTAGGGAGCTCTTGTAGACGGTTTTTGTGCTCGTTAACCGTACCCAATAACGATACTATGCATGCACAAAGACGACAAAGGAGTATCAGGTATCCTTACAGGAATTATTGGAACAATACACAAAACTCCATAGTTTCTTAGACGTGTAAACAGGAAGTATAAGCACTTACTTAATTCGTCCCCAACACGCTCGCTTGTGATTAGTGCTTTTGTGTTTCAAGCTTGGGGTAAGCTTTTGTGTTTCAAGCTTGAGGCAACCTGTAGGTACAAAGTTTGACCTTGCCAAGTGTAGGGAAAAGTTCGCTGTTCGGGTTTTTCCTTTTACGTCCTTTGTCGACCCGTTGTGACCTGTTCTTTTTTGTTACGGGTTACGTGTGGAGTCTGTCGGTTTTGGTTTTAAGGAGCCTTTTGGTTTTGGTTTTAAGGAGCATCTCTGTTACGCCCGACGCGCCACCACCGCGCCGTGACGTAACAGAGATGAGTTCATGTATAGGTGAATATGTCGCCGAAATTATGTTCTGGCTATACACGAACCAACGAACTCATCTCTGTTACGTCACGGCGCGGTGGTCGCGCGTCGGGCGCACTTCCGGTCTGGTGCTGAAGGCGGAAGTCCCTATGTGAGACGTGTATTCTAGCGCTGTATTAAAAAAAACCTGACAAAAACTTGCCTTCTCGTCAAAACGCCGCGACTGGGGCTGTACCAAAAGAGTCGAGAAAGGTTTGAAGATCAGTTTTCATGTGCTCGGTTCGTCCGAGAACGTGGATATGTGCCGTGAAAATGGAAAACCAGTCGCCGTCGGACCACGATTGCTTGGGCGGGAAGCAGTTTGGGTTAAATTCACGGATACTTGTTGTCATTAGATTTATTTGTTTTGTTCCGTCATGAAAGCGGGAATACCGCCAAGTTGTTGGGACCGCCTGCATGCGGACGTCCAGTGCGTCTTCAAGATCGAACAGCCGCCTGATCGCTCGAACTGTCGTCTGCTCTTTCAAACGCTTCTGCTCGTCGTCTGCTCTTTTAGACGACACCGGCCCGTGGACCAAATGTTGGCCCGGTACTTGCGATAAGAAGTGAGTGCAGGCCTCAAAATACTTAACTTTGAAAATTGGTAAGCAGGCTTGATGTAAACAGTGGATACAAGGAGATGTTGATTGTTGTTACCAGTGACATCAACGACTAGTTATGCCTCATTCACTTGGTCCGATTCTGTTTGAGATTTTCAGTATGGATGTTGAACATCTCAGCTACGGTTCACGCTGTTGTAACCCGAGCGACGTCATGACTGAAAATTGCGACCGAAATTTCATCATGCGAATCAGGCTTTAGCGTACCCTCTGCGGCGTCCACGCGGAATGAATCGCCGCATGTCACATTATTCACGCGAAGTTTCGTGGTGTAGCGAGCCTTGATAATTTCGCTGAGGCTGCTCAAGTAGTCAGGCATTGCCATGAAGACGTAGAATCAACAATTCCAACGCAGAAATGTGCACGGGGACTCACACCGCCACCGACAACAACGCAATTCAATGGTTTGTTTATCGGCGACGCGGCGAGCTTCTTGCTTACACCCCATCGCGCATGCGCGGCGCCGGTGGCGTCGGCGAGGAGCGCTCCATTTTGTTTGTAAACATGAGTTGGTGTATAAAATATAGTGGAAAAATGATGTGAAATGAGGTGCCACTGAGCACCACGTTTTACATGCTCACGTCTCGTCATGTGAGTATAACGTAAGAAAATTCATTTTTAAGTCTAGATACTTTTAGTCCTTGTCATTCGCAGAGTTTTCTCCGTAGGCAGCAGTCGCCTGCATTACTGGTGTTCTCGCGGAAAGTGGCGCACTAGCTCCCAATCAATCGCACAGCGTGCCATCCTGACTGAAAGCAATGCCAAGGGGTGAAACTGGAAGACCCGGTCCTCTAATAAAACGCTTCGTAGAGATTCCCGCTTCAAGCACTTGCGTCCCATCAAGTTTCCGAGTCTATTATATTCGCGAACACCGCCCGTCGGACTTTAGCAAATGATTGACTCTTTGTCCAACAGATGTTTAGTCGGACTGTGGTAAAGTTTGAAAGTGGGCCAGTCGGTGCATAGTGCACAGTCTTTGTAGCAAGTTCGGAGCCCTCACCGGCCTGGCCGGAGCGGCTTGGTGTGCTGTGGACTTTTGACAAAGACCGTTCATACAAAGAAAAACGGAGCAAGAGGACACAGGGAAAGCAAGTAGAGGACAGACAGCGCTGTGCACGTGTCGCTGTTCTACTTGTGTGTGTGTCCTTTTGCGCCGCGGCTCCTTTCATGTTTAGTCGAACGGAGCTTCGGATCCGTAGTAGTTTAACGAAATACGGAAACATGCCGCCCACGGGTATCGACATAGGTGTAGCGTGCCAAGTACGTTCAGCACATTGCGCTATTGTACTTATATTCAGTGACTGGTGAAGACCGCAGTGCAAGGTCTGCCTGCAGTGCGAGGTTTCTAGCCTCCGGGTCACCACTGCGCATCCGACTGTTGGGGCTGGGATACGTTCTCTGTGCCTCGACTCTCGAGCCATGCGTATTCCGCGCGCCCCGGGAACTTCGTCTTTTATTGATTTTGTATGCATGTTGTTTTCGTGGACCTGCGTCACCAGAAAAGCACAAGCTTGCAAGCGCAGCGAATGCTCGGCGGAAGGGAGCGAGTGCTCGCTGGGGGCTTCGAACTGCAGTCTTAACCAAGTTAAGAATGCAGTAAGCTCCGCTTTTTGCGTGAGCCCACTACAGTATAATTAGGGCTCCGCGTTTTCGAATAAACCTTATTAAATCCGAAGAACACTTGCCGTTTAAACTTTTGCCGATTCGGGTTTATCCGAAAAACCCCGAATATTTGGGGCTGCCAGAAGTAATAATGCCGACAGGTCTTCATATTTCCCCGGAATTTACAACAAGCTTTACGTTTGTCATCTTTTCTAGTTGCAACTTATGAACTTATCCCGTTACCATAGAAACGAGGTAGCTTCTCTTACGACCACAGTCGAAGTCTCGCATATAAAAAGGCTGATTTACTAAATTCGCAAACTGCTGTTTTCTAAATTTAATTCGCACCACCGAAGAAGCCGACAGACTCCGAATTTTGTATACCATTAAAGAAAGCTCCGAAAAACACCCCGAATTCATTGTAAAAAAATTGCAGTGGCTTAGCTCGGCTATGCCAGGATATACGTAGCGTAAGCTTAGGTTCAGCTGGTTATTCTTAGCTTTCCTGGTTGTCGAGGATTAGCTTATCATGCTTACTGCTGCTTCAATGACACAGACGGTTTACGGATCATGTGACTACTTCGGGATCCGATGAGTTAAGCTTCTCCGCTCTTCTTATTGCGGAGGAGGCGCCGTGTAACCGAGCCTTCGGTTGCACGTCAAAAGATCCCCAGATGGTCCAAATTAATCCTCCGCTGGGGCGTGCCAGATGCCCGTCGTTGGTTTGGCCAGCTGTGCGCCGTGTTATGTATCAAGCAACCACGCTGCCGCCCAGAACAACCGGACAGCGCGAGCCATGATCTCGAGCGGGTCCATGCGCGCGGCGCGTGCATCGGGGACTGACACGTGTGACGTCACTGCTCATCGCGCATACGCAGCACGGCTCGCCAGAAGCCACGCGAAACTGCTCAAACTCGGCCAGTGTAGCCTACGCTAAAAAATAAACTCCGAAAAACACGCTCCGATACTATTCAAAAATGAGCTCCGAAAACACAGTACGCTACCTATAATACGAGTGTATGCGCAGCCAAACCCCGGCGTAAAACAACGAGCGCGAGGCGCGCGTGAGTCGCGCGCCTCGCCTCGGTTCAAAGCTGAGAAAAGTGGAGTCGACCGCCATCATTAGTTATCTCGACTGCATTTCGCTCAAAGTAGGTTGAGCGACACGAACACGCTCAGAAGTAAACATATTGCTTTGGGGTGAATGATCTAATGAGTGGTTTAATTAATGATGAGGTGTACTCTGACCAACGGGTTCGAATAAAACACAGATTCCATTGCTTCGGCAAGCTGCAGGTCGCCTCTTTAAGAGGTTTTTCAGGGAAGGCACTTTTTTTTTTATTTATTTGTTTAACTGACATACCCTCAGGGCCATCGGAATCACAGAGGTGAGCGGGAGTTAGGAGACAGCAGAACAAAGCTGTACACTTTGGAGCTCAGTCTGAGCTGTATAGACGCTTTCTGGCAACAGTGCATGGGCACCGCCATAACCGACCTTCAGTGTTTGTTTCCTCTTATTCCGTTCGCTCCACTTCATCATTCCCACAGCAGCACAGGGTATTGCTACTTTAGGTGTTACACTGTCCTTCTCTCTTCCATAGGCCTTTGTGGAGGCTCGTCAACGCCCGCTTCAGTGGCTCGGTATCTCGGTAAGTCAAGAGAAAGTCGGCAATGGCGGCTCAATCTGGCCTACAGGTTATTTACGGCAATTTTAAACATATAGTAAGTGGCAATTGTGGCAACAGATGTGGGAAGGTAGTTCCAGTCCACTGAAATTTTTGGGAATGGATGACTCTTGTTTTGGAATGTCTACTTTATATGTATATATGATGAAATCCGGTGACTAAATATTAGACGCGTGATTCAGCGGTCGGTTGTGAAGTATTGTGTTATTATGGTATCTCTTATGAAAGTGACATTATCGCGCTATTTTACGACGTAAAGTGAGGCAGGCAACGATAGGCTGGTTGCCATAGATCATAATTATTAAGATAAAACACACAGAACAATTTTGTACTGACCGAACGACGGTTTAGCGGGCGAAACCTGGCCCACGACGTTTCATCGAATGACACTTTAGCGAATGGCGGCGTTCATTTGACCGAATAGATAAAATGGAGGCCGCCGCCGTCCTGTTTTCGAGCTTGCCGAACCTTTGGCGATGGACGCTCGAACTTGAGTTCATATTATTTTCCCCAAACTATAGCAAAGCACCCCTTGCTATCGTTCCGAACAGACCGCCTGGTGCGGTCTGTTTGGATGCCCAGTTTGCCGCCCTTATAAATGCCTAAGCGTCGACTCGTGTATGTGATCTCTATTCGCTAAAATGTAATTCGCTAAAACGTGTTCGTTCATATAATATGGACTCGTATTAATGTTTGTAACATATTTCACAAAAATCGTGCACGCAGGTTCGTGTCTGTCTCTTCTTTTTGCCCCCTCGGCGAGCGGTCTTTGGCAAAAATATAAGCGCCTTCTTTTTTTTTCGTAGAAGAAACCATGCGCAACAAAAGTAAAAAAAGAAAAAAAAAAAAGAAAAAAAAAAAAGGACAGGCCAGATTTTGAGGTGGGGTCCCCTCCACAATCTCAACGCCGACAACCAGGCGAAGTTGAGGGAGCCTTCATGTGCGCTTTGCTAGGGTGATGCCACCCTTTGTAATACCGCTCGCAGACAAACCAGCAGCCATTTTGGTTCTGGGCATCCGTGGGGCTTATAACTCTCCCGGAAACAAGCACCTTATCTCACAAGTTCGGAGCAGGGAAGTCAAGGAGCCGCTCGCTCTCCACAGCATGCGCGCACGATGAAGAAAGCGCGAAACAGAACGAAAATAACAGAAACGGGACAACAAAACTAAAAGTCAGAGGGAACTAGCTAAACAAACAAAATGACAAGAGCGGGGTGCGTCGCCCGGCCCAGCCCAATACCCGCCCCCCCCCCCCCCCCCCCCCCCCACACACACACACACACACAGACACACACTGACACACACATCTGGAGCCGTCAGCCCCGCTGCTGGAGCCGTCAGCCCCGCTGCGAAAGAACTTCGAGGATGGCTGAGAGCCGGAGGCAGTGGCGGTGGCCGCGGCTGCAGGGGTCGACGCCGCTTTCCGTGACCTTGGTGACTCGGTGAGTGGCTGTGACTCGGTGAACGGCTGTGACTCGGTGAAGGGCCGTGAAGTCGAACCGGTCGAACGTCTTCATGAGCGGGATCAGTTCACAGACGTGAGGGGAACGACTTGCTGAAATCGATGAGCTCGTGATGGGACGGTGAGCGACTTCGTGAATTCAGAGTTGGCGGTGATGGGATGGGGAATGCTTCATGAACTCTATAGGATTCGTGATGTGACGGTGAAGTACTTCGTGCACTTGACGGATTCGTGAAGTGACGGTGAATGACTTTGTGAGTTCAGAGATTGCGGTGACGTGATGGGGATGAGTTTGTTGTCCGGTTGAACTCCGTGATGTGAATGGCCGTGACTTTTGGACGTCGGTGTACTTTGTGATGTGAAGGGCCGTGAATATTAGACATCGGTGTACTCTGTGATGTGAAGGGCTGTGACGTTTGGATGTCGGTGTACTTTGTGATGTGAAAGGCCGTGACTTTTAGACGTCGGTGTACTCTGTGATGTGAAAGGCTGTGACTTTTGGACGTCGATGTACTTTGTGATGTGAAGGGCTGTGACTTTTGGATGTTGCTCTAATTAGTGATGTGATGGTGAGTGAGTGGGTTCGGAAATGCCGACCTATGGCGAGGAGCGGGAGCAGACGACGAGGGTTCGTCTGCTACGATGTGTCGCAAAACCGAACGGAAAGAAAAAAGTAGATTTTCTGATAGAAATCGCGTCCCGCGGGCAACGAAATCAAACGCGAGCTTGAATTGTGAGCGTCTGCTATTTCACGAAGGAAGCGATTGACAACCCGTAATTTATTTACAGGCTTTAAATCGCTCTGTTGCCGCACAAACGCTGAAATATACCAGTGTGTAAAGAAATGCTCAGAACAAACGCAACAGCGGCCCCCGAGATGTCTATCACCATCCATGTGCGGGTGAAAAATTTAACATTTGCCGACAAAACTCCCCCGGCAAAAACCTCTGACTGCCAAATAAGCATCAGAGAAAGCTAAAGATGGAGACTTTACCCGAGGATTGGGCAACATCACCATGTTTAACATTTACCTACGTCAGCTAACTTGCCCCGTCGTATTTTGTTCGAGAAAGCTCTCGTTCTCAACGCCCTCACCAAGGCTAATATCTAATCCACCTATAATGACGATCCAAATCGAAAGTCCCAGTTTTGCTGGATATTCCAACAGGCTAGTTTTAAGCCGTACCCTTTCAGTGGTTCACGAATAATACCATGCTCAAACGGATCAAGCTTCTGCTCGGACAGCATCATCAGTTTTCTTCAGTGTAAACGGTTATAAGAATTAAAAGATCGCAACCAGCTGCTTTGTTGACAGCTGGTTGCGGAAATTTACGCCGTCTGTAATTATCTCTACGGCAGCCTAGCTACTTGAAGCCTTTCAGCGACCAACGTTCGTAGATAAACGTTGATAGCGACTGCATTCTCGCATTCCCACGCATCACTCCGCAAAGAAAGGCGCTAGTTTCGGTTTGGAGTCGGTACCTTTTCTACAACATAGATGGCGGCAGCGTCAGTCTTCTGCACTCGGTGCATTTGGCGAGTTCGTTTGAGTCCAGTTTTCCGTGCAACACTCTGTGAGTGCAATGCATCCTGGGAGAGAACTCGAACCGTGCCAGTGCGTGTGAAACGAACTCGCTATAAGCTAAACCAGGCATTTCTTTGTTTGTTTAATGCACGGCCACGCTTCTTGTCTCTTAGTTCGTTTGTTTGTTTTTTGTTTTTTTTTTGTCAACGATGAGTTTCGAGAAAAATACTTCAAGATGGAAATTTCACCATGTCCGCGGAAGTAGGTTCTAATTTAAATAGTAAAAAAAGTATCTGTAACGGCCTAAACACTTACAGTTACCCAATAAAAAAGTAGCAGTGTTACAGTTACAAGTTACCAGTACTAAAGATTAACGCGTTATAGGTAAAAGTTACCGATAAAAAGTAACTATAGTTACCGGTAACGCGTTACTAGTAAGTAGTTACTGCCCAAGACTGTTCCAAACACAGCTACGTGACTGGTGTGCGACGGGAAAAAATCCGCCTGGTCCGGGTATCGAACCTGGGACCTCTTTTTTTCCAGCGAAGCGCTCTTCCAACTTAGCTAACCACGGGTTAGACGTCAGTAGAAAAAACGGGTTTTATCAGCTGCCACCAGTCTAACACCAACAAGGGTGAAAGGCTTGCATTTTAAGGTTATGATTATAATGCAATTAAATGCAAAGGTGCAAGCGGGCTAGGCGAGAATGACGAAAATAATTTCTGGAGAAGGGGAACAAGAGGGACAAGCACAAATCTCCAAGCACAGCTACGTGATTGATGCGCGACGGAAAAAATCAGCCTGGTCCGGGTATCGAACCATGGACCTCTCCATTTCCAGTGGAGCGTTCTTCCAACTGAGCTAATTAGGGGTTAGACGTCAGTAGAGCAAACGGGTTTTATAAGCTGTCACCGGTCTAACACTAACAAGGGTGAAAGGCTTGCATTTTAAGGTTATGATTATAATGCAATTAAATGCAAAGGTGCAAGCGGGCTAGACGAGAATTACGAAAACAATTTCTGGAGAAGGGGAACAAGAGGGACAAGCACAAATCTCCAAACACAGCTACGTGATTGACGCGCGACGGAAAAAATCAGCCTGGTCCGGGTATCGAACCATGGACCTCTCCATTTCCAGTGGAGCGTTCTTCCAACTGAGCTAATTAGGGGTTAGACGTCAGTAGAGCAAACGGGTTTTATCAGCTGTCACCGGTCTAACACCAACAAGGGTGAAAGGCTTGCATTTTAAGGTTATGATTATAATGCAATTAAATGCAAAGGTGCAAGCGGGCTAGGCGAGAATTACGAAAATAATTTCTGGAGAAGGGGAACAAGAGGGACAAGCACAAATCTCCAAACTCAGCTACGTGATTGATGCGCGACGGAAAAAATCAGCCTGGTCCGGGTATCGAACCATGGACCTCTCCATTTCCAGTGGAGCGGTCTTCCAACTGAGCTAATTAGGCGTTAGACGTCAGTAGAGCAAACGGGTTTTATCAGCTGTCACCGGTCTAACACCAACAAGGGTGAAAGGCTTGCATTTTAAGGTTATGATTATAATGCAATTAAATGCAAAGGTGCAAGCGGGCTAGGCGAGAATTACGAAAATAATTTCTGGAGAAGGGGAACAAGAGGGACAAGCACAAATCTCCAAACACAGCTACGTGATTGATGCGCGACGGAAAAAATCAGCCTGGTCCGGGTATCGAACCATGGACCTCTCCATTTCCAGTGGAGCGGTCTTCCAACTGAGCTAATTAGGGGTTAGACGTCAGTAGAGCAAACGGGTTTTATCAGCTGCCACCAATCTAACACCAACAAGGGTGAAAGGCTTGCATTTTAAGGTTATGATTATAATGCAATTAAATGCAAAGGTGCAAGCGGGCTAGGCGAGAATGACGAAAATAATTTCTGGAGAAGGGGAACAAGAGGGACAAGCACAAATCTCCAAACACAGCTACGTGATTGACGCGCGACGGAAAAAATCAGCCTGGTCCGGGTATCGAACCATGGACCTCTCCATTTCCAGTGGAGCGGTCTTCCAACTGAGCTAATTAGGGGTTAGACGTCAGTAGAGCAAACGGGTTTTATCAGCTGTCACCGGTCTAACACCAACAAGGGTGAAAGGCTTGCATTTTAAGGTTATGATTATAATGCAATTAAATGCAAAGGTGCAAGCGGGCTAGGCGAGAATGACGAAAATAATTTCTGGAGAAGGGGAACAAGAGGGACAAGCACAAATCTCCAAACACAGCTACGTGATTGACGCGCGACGGAAAAAATCAGCCTGGTCCGGTTATCGAACCATGGACCTCTCCATTTCCAGTGGAGCGTTCTTCCAACTGAGCTAATTAGGGGTTAGACGTCAGTAGAGCAAACGGGTTTTATCAGCTGTCACCGGTCTAACACCAACAAGGGTGAAAGGCTTGCATTTTAAGGTTATGATTATAATGCAATTAAATGCAAAGGTGCAAGCGGGCTAGGCGAGAATTACGAAAATAATTTCTGGAGAAGGGGAACAAGAGGGACAAGCACAAATCTCCAAACACAGCTACGTGATGGATGCGCGACGGAAAAAATCAGCCTGGTCCGGGTATCGAACCATGGACCTCTCCATTTCCAGTGGAGCGTTCGTCCAACTGAGCTAATTAGGGGTTAGACGTCAGTAGAGCAAACGGGTTTTATCAGCTGCCACCGGTCTAACACCAACAAGGGTGAAAGGCTTGCATTTTAAGGTTATGATTATAATGCAATTAAATGCAAAGGTACAAGCGGGCTGGACCAGAATGTCGAAAATAATTTCTGGAGAAGGGGAACAAGAGGGACAAGCACAAATCTCCAAACACAGCTACGTGATTGACGCGCGACGGAAAAAATCAGCCTGGTCCGGGTATCGAACCATGGACCTCTCCATTTCCAGTGGAGCGTTCTTCCAACTGAGCTAATTAGGGGTTAGACGTCAGTAGAGCAAACGGGTTTTATCAGCTGTCACCGGTCTAACACCAAGAAGGGTGAAAGGCTTGCATTTTAAGGTTATGATTATAATGCAATTAAATGCAAAGGTACAAGCGGGCTGGACCAGAATGACGAAAATAATTTCTGGAGAAGGGGAACAAGAGGGACAAGCACAAATCTCCAAACACAGCTACGTGATTGACGCGCGACGGAAAAAATCAGCCTGGTCCGGGTATCGAACCATGGACCTCTCCATTTCCAGTGGAGCGTTCTTCCAACTGAGCTAATTAGGGGTTAGACATCAGTAGAGCAAACGGGTTTTATCAGCTGCCACCGGTCTAACACCAACAAGGGTGAAAGGCTTGCATTTTAAGGTTATGATTATAATGCAATTAAATGCAAAGGTACAAGCGGGCTGGACCAGAATGACGAAAATAATTTCTGGAGAAGGGGAACAAGAGGGACAAGCACAAATCTCCAAACACAGCTACGTGATTGACACGCGACGGAAAAAATCAGCCTGGTCCGGGTATCGAACCATGGACCTCTCCATTTCCAGTGGAGCGTTCTTCCAACTGAGCTAATTAGGGGTTAGACGTCAGTAGAGCAAACGGGTTTTATCAGCTGCCACCGGTCTAACACCAACAAGGGTGAAAGGCTTGCATTTTAAGGTTATGATTATAATGCAATTAAATGCAAAGGTACAAGCGGGCTGGACCAGAATGACGAAAATAATTTCTGGAGAAGGGGAACAAGAGGGACAAGCACAAATCTCCAAACACAGCTACGTGATTGACGCCCGACGGAAAAAATCAGCCTGGTCCGGGTATCGAACCATGGACCTCTCCATTTCCAGTGGAGCGTTCTTCCAACTGAGCTAATTAGGGGTTAGACATCAGTAGAGCAAACGGGTTTTATCAGCTGCCACCGGTCTAACACCAACAAGGGTGAAAGGCTTGCATTTTAAGGTTATGATTATAATGCAATTAAATGCAAAGGTACAAGCGGGCTGGACCAGAATGACGAAAATAATTTCTGGAGAAGGGGAACAAGAGGGACAAGCACAAATCTCCAAACACAGCTACGTGATTGACACGCGACGGAAAAAATCAGCCTGGTCCGGGTATCGAACCATGGACCTCTCCATTTCCAGTGGAGCGTTCTTCCAACTGAGCTAATTAGGGGTTAGACGTCAGTAGAGCAAACGGGTTTTATCAGCTGCCACCGGTCTAACACCAACAAGGGTGAAAGGCTTGCATTTTAAGGTTATGATTATAATGCAATTAAATGCAAAGGTACAAGCGGGCTGGACCAGAATGACGAAAATAATTTCTGGAGAAGGGGAACAAGAGGGACAAGCACAAATCTCCAAACACAGCTACGTGATTGACACGCGACGGAAAAAATCAGCCTGGTCCGGGTATCGAACCATGGACCTCTCCATTTCCAGTGGAGCGTTCTTCCAACTGAGCTAATTAGGGGTTAGACATCAGTAGAGCAAACGGGTTTTATCAGCTGCCACCGGTCTAACACCAACAAGGGTGAAAGGCTTGCATTTTAAGGTTATGATTATAATGCAATTAAATGCAAAGGTACAAGCGGGCTGGACCAGAATGACGAAAATAATTTCTGGAGAAGGGGAACAAGAGGGACAAGCACAAATCTCCAAACACAGCTACGTGATTGACACGCGACGGAAAAAATCAGCCTGGTCCGGGTATCGAACCATGGACCTCTCCATTTCCAGTGGAGCGTTCTTCCAACTGAGCTAATTAGGGGTTAGACGTCAGTAGAGCAAACGGGTTTTATCAGCTGCCACCGGTCTAACACCAACAAGGGTGAAAGGCTTGCATTTTAAGGTTATGATTATAATGCAATTAAATGCAAAGGTGCAAGCGGGCTAGGCGAGAATTACGAAAATAATTTCTGGAGAAGGGGAACAAGAGGGACAAGCACAAATCTCCAAACACAGCTACGTGATTGACGCGCGACGGAAAAAATCAGCCTGGTCCGGGTATCGAACCATGGACCTCTCCATTTCCAGTGGAGCGTTCTTCCAACTGAGCTAATTAGGGGTTAGACGTCAGTAGAGCAAACGGGTTTTATCAGCTGCCACCGGTCTAACACCAACAAGGGTGAAAGGCTTGCATTTTAAGGTTATGATTATAATGCAATTAAATGCAAAGGTACAAGCGGGCTGGACCAGAATGACGAAAATAATTTCTGGAGAAGGGGAACAAGAGGGACAAGCACAAATCTCCAAACACAGCTACGTGATTGACACGCGACGGAAAAAATCAGCCTGGTCAGGGTATCGAACCATGGACCTCTCAATTTCCAGTGGAGCGGTCTTCCAACTGAGCTAATTAGGGGTTAGACGTCAGTAGAGCAAACGGGTTTTATCAGCTGCCACCGGTCTAACACCAACCAGGGTGAAAGGCTTGCATTTTAAGGTTATGATTATAATGCAATTAAATGCAAAGGTACAAGCGGGCTGGACCAGAATGTCGAAAATAATTTCTGGAGAAGGGGAACAAGAGGGACAAGCACAAATCTCCAAACACAGCTATGTGATTGACGCACGACGGAAAAAATTCAGCCTGGTCCGGGTATCGAACCATGGACCTCTGCATTTCCAGTGGAGCGGTCTTCCAACTGAGCTAATTAGGGGTTAGACGTCAGTAGAGCAAACGGGTTTTATCAGCTGCCACCGGTCTAACACCAACAAGGGTGAAAGGCTTGCATTTTAAGGTTATGATTATAATGCAATTAAATGCAAAGGTGCAAGCGGGCAAGGCGAGAATTACGAAAATAATTTCTGGAGAAGGGGAAAAAGAGGGACAAGCACAAATCTCCAAACACAGCTACGTGATTGACGCGCGACGGAAAAAATCAGCCTGGTCCGGGTATCGAACCATGGACCTCTCCATTTCCAGTGGAGCGTTCTTCCAACTGAGCTAATTAGGGGTTAGACGTCAGTAGAGCAAACGGGTTTTATCAGCTGCCACCGGTCTAACACCAACAAGGGTGAAAGGCTTGCATTTTAAGGTTATGATTATAATGCAATTAAATGCAAAGGTACAAGCGGGCTGGACCAGAATGACGAAAATAATTTCTGGAGAAGGGGAACAAGAGGGACAAGCACAAATCTCCAAACACAGCTACGTGATTGACGCGCGACGGAAAAAATCAGCCTGGTCCGGGTATCGAACCATGGACCTCTCCATTTCCAGTGGAGCGTTCTTCCAACTGAGCTAATTAGGGGTTAGACATCAGTAGAGCAAACGGGTTTTATCAGCTGTCACCGGTCTAACACCAACAAGGGTGAAAGGCTTGCATTTTAAGGTTATGATTATAATGCAATTAAATGCAAAGGTACAAGCGGGCTGGACCAGAATGACGAAAATAATTTCTGGAGAAGGGGAACAAGAGGGACAAGCACAAATCTCCAAACACAGCTACGTGATTGACGCGCGACGGAAAAAATCAGCCTGGTCCGGGTATCGAACCATGGACCTCTCCATTTCCAGTGGAGCGTTCTTCCAACTGAGCTAATTAGGGGTTAGACGTCAGTAGAGCAAACGGGTTTTATCAGCTGTCACCGGTCTAACACCAACAAGGGTGAAAGGCTTGCATTTTAAGGTTATGATTATAATGCAATTAAATGCAAAGGTGCAAGCGGGCTAGGCGAGAATTACGAAAATAATTTCTGGAGAAGGGGAACAAGAGAGACAAGCACAAATCTCCAAACACAGCTACGTGATTGACGCGCGACGGAAAAAATCAGCCTGGTCCGGGTATCGAACCATGGACCTCTCCATTTCCAGTGGAGCGGTCTTCCAACTGAGCTAATTAGGGGTTAGACGTCAGTAGAGCAAACGGGTTTTATCAGCTGTCACCGGTCTAACACCAACAAGGGTGAAAGGCTTGCATTTTAAGGTTATGATTATAATGCAATTAAATGCAAAGGTGCAAGCGGGCTAGGCGAGAATTACGAAAATAATTTCTGGAGAAGGGGAACAAGAGGGACAAGCACAAATCTCCAAACACAGCTACGTGATTGACGCGCGACGGAAAAAATCAGCCTGGTCCGGGTATCGAACCATGGACCTCTCCATTTCCAGTGGAGCGTTCTTCCAACTGAGCTAATTAGGGGTTAGACGTCAGTAGAGCAAACGGGTTTTATCAGCTGTCACCGGTCTAACACCAACAAGGGTGAAAGGCTTGCATTTTAAGGTTATGATTATAATGCAATTAAATGCAAAGGTGCAAGCGGGCTAGGCGAGAATTACGAAAATAATTTCTGGAAAAGGGGAACAAGAGGGACAAGCACAAATCTCCAAACACAGCTACGTGATTGACGCGCGACGGAAAAAAAAAGCCTGGTCCGGGTATCGAACCATGGACCTCTCCATTTCCAGTAGAGCGGTCTTCCAACTGAGCTAATTAGGGGTTAGACGTCAGTAGAGCAAACAGGTTTTATCAGCTGTCACCGGTCTAACACCAACAAGGGTGAAAGGCTTGCATTTTAAGGTTATGATTATAATGCAATTAAATGCAAAGGTGCAAGCGGGCTAGGCGAGAATTACGAAAATAATTTCTGGAGAAGGGGAACAAGAAGGACAAGCACAAATCTCCAAACACAGCTACGTGATTGACGCGCGACGGAAAAAATCAGCCTGGTCCGGGTATCGAACCATGGACCTCTCCATTTCCAGTGGAGCGGTCTTCCAACTGAGCTAATTAGGGGTTAGACGTCAGTAGAGCAAACGGGTTTTATCAGCTGTCACCGGTCTAACACCAACAAGGGTGAAAGGCTTGCATTTTAAGGTTATGATTATAATGCAATTAAATGCAAAGGTGCAAGCGGGCTAGGCGAGAATTACGAAAATAATTTCTGGAGAAGGGGAACAAGAGGGACAAGCACAAATCTCCAAACACAGCTACGTGATTGACGCGCGACGGAAAAAATCAGCCTGGTCCGGGTATCGAACCATGGACCTCTCCATTTCCAGTGGAGCGTTCTTCCAACTGAGCTAATTAGGGGTTAAACGTCAGTAGAGCAAACGGGTTTTATCAGCTGTCACCGGTCTAACACCAACAAGGGTGAAAGGCTTGCATTTTAAGGTTATGATTATAATGCAATTAAATGCAAAGGTGCAAGCGGGCTAGGCGAGAATTACGAAAATAATTTCTGGAGAAGGGGAACAAAAAGGACAAGCACAAATCTCCAAACACAGCTACGTGATTGACGCGCGACGGAAAAAATCAGCCTGGTCCGGGTATCGAACCATGGACCTCTCCATTTCCAGTGGAGCGGTCTTCCAACTGAGCTAATTAGGGGTTAGACGTCAGTAGAGCAAACGGGTTTTATCAGCTGTCACCGGTCTAACACCAACAAGGGTGAAAGGCTTGCATTTTAAGGTTATGATTATAATGCAATTAAATGCAAAGGTGCAAGCGGGCTAGGCGAGAATTACGAAAATAATTTCTGGAGAAGGGGAACAAGAGGGACAAGCACAAATCTCCAAACACAGCTACGTGATTGACGCGCGACGGAAAAAATCAGCCTGGTCCGGGTATCGAACCATGGACCTCTCCATTTCCAGTGGAGCGTTCTTCCAACTGAGCTAATTAGGGGTTAGACGTCAGTAGAGCAAACGGGTTTTATCAGCTGTCACCGGTCTAACACCAACAAGGGTGAAAGGCTTGCATTTTAAGGTTATGATTATAATGCAATTAAATGCAAAGGTGCAAGCGGGCTAGGCGAGAATTACGAAAATAATTTCTGGAAAAGGGGAACAAGAGGGACAAGCACAAATCTCCAAACACAGCTACGTGATTGACGCGCGACGGAAAAAAAAAGCCTGGTCCGGGTATCGAACCATGGACCTCTCCATTTCCAGTGGAGCGGTCTTCCAACTGAGCTAATTAGGGGTTAGACGTCAGTAGAGCAAACAGGTTTTATCAGCTGTCACCGGTCTAACACCAACAAGGGTGAAAGGCTTGCATTTTAAGGTTATGATTATAATGCAATTAAATGCAAAGGTGCAAGCGGGCTAGGCGAGAATTACGAAAATAATTTCTGGAGAAGGGGAACAAGAGGGACAAGCACAAATCTCCAAACACAGCTACGTGATTTACGCGCGACGGAAAAAATCAGCCTGGTCCGGGTATCGAACTATGGACCTCTCCATTTCCAGTGGAGCGTTCTTCCAACTGAGCTAATTAGGGGTTAGACGTCAGTAGAGCAAACGGGTTTTATCAGCTGCCACCGGTCTAACACCAACCAGGGTGAAAGGCTTGCATTTTAAGGTTATGATTATAATGCAATTAAATGCAAAGGTACAAGCGGGCTGGACCAGAATGTCGAAAATAATTTCTGGAGAAGGGGAACAAGAGGGACAAGCACAAATCTCCAAACACAGCTATGTGATTGACGCACGACGGAAAAAATTCAGCCTGGTCCGGGTATCGAACCATGGACCTCTGCATTTCCAGTGGAGCGGTCTTCCAACTGAGCTAATTAGGGGTTAGACGTCAGTAGAGCAAACGGGTTTTATCAGCTGCCACCGGTCTAACACCAACAAGGGTGAAAGGCTTGCATTTTAAGGTTATGATTATAATGCAATTAAATGCAAAGGTGCAAGCGGGCTAGGCGAGAATTACGAAAATAATTTCTGGAGAAGGGGAACAAGAGGGACAAGCACAAATCTCCAAACACAGCTACGTGATTTACGCGCGACGGAAAAAATCAGCCTGGTCCGGGTATCGAACTATGGACCTCTCCATTTCCAGTGGAGCGTTCTTCCAACTGAGCTAATTAGGGGTTAGACGTCAGTAGAGCAAACGGGTTTTATCAGCTGCCACCGGTCTAACACCAACCAGGGTGAAAGGCTTGCATTTTAAGGTTATGATTATAATGCAATTAAATGCAAAGGTACAAGCGGGCTGGACCAGAATGTCGAAAATAATTTCTGGAGAAGGGGAACAAGAGGGACAAGCACAAATCTCCAAACACAGCTATGTGATTGACGCACGACGGAAAAAATTCAGCCTGGTCCGGGTATCGAACCATGGACCTCTGCATTTCCAGTGGAGCGGTCTTCCAACTGAGCTAATTAGGGGTTAGACGTCAGTAGAGCAAACGGGTTTTATCAGCTGCCACCGGTCTAACACCAACAAGGGTGAAAGGCTTGCATTTTAAGGTTATGATTATAATGCAATTAAATGCAAAGGTGCAAGCGGGCAAGGCGAGAATTACGAAAATAATTTCTGGAGAAGGGGAAAAAGAGGGACAAGCACAAATCTCCAAACACAGCTACGTGATTGACGCGCGACGGAAAAAATCAGCCTGGTCCGGGTATCGAACCATGGACCTCTCCATTTCCAGTGGAGCGTTCTTCCAACTGAGCTAATTAGGGGTTAGACGTCAGTAGAGCAAACGGGTTTTATCAGCTGCCACCGGTCTAACACCAACAAGGGTGAAAGGCTTGCATTTTAAGGTTATGATTATAATGCAATTAAATGCAAAGGTACAAGCGGGCTGGACCAGAATGACGAAAATAATTTCTGGAGAAGGGGAACAAGAGGGACAAGCACAAATCTCCAAACACAGCTACGTGATTGACGCGCGACGGAAAAAATCAGCCTGGTCCGGGTATCGAACCATGGACCTCTCCATTTCCAGTGGAGCGTTCTTCCAACTGAGCTAATTAGGGGTTAGACATCAGTAGAGCAAACGGGTTTTATCAGCTGTCACCGGTCTAACACCAACAAGGGTGAAAGGCTTGCATTTTAAGGTTATGATTATAATGCAATTAAATGCAAAGGTACAAGCGGGCTGGACCAGAATGACGAAAATAATTTCTGGAGAAGGGGAACAAGAGGGACAAGCACAAATCTCCAAACACAGCTACGTGATTGACGCGCGACGGAAAAAATCAGCCTGGTCCGGGTATCGAACCATGGACCTCTCCATTTCCAGTGGAGCGTTCTTCCAACTGAGCTAATTAGGGGTTAGACGTCAGTAGAGCAAACGGGTTTTATCAGCTGTCACCGGTCTAACACCAACAAGGGTGAAAGGCTTGCATTTTAAGGTTATGATTATAATGCAATTAAATGCAAAGGTGCAAGCGGGCTAGGCGAGAATTACGAAAATAATTTCTGGAGAAGGGGAACAAGAGAGACAAGCACAAATCTCCAAACACAGCTACGTGATTGACGCGCGACGGAAAAAATCAGCCTGGTCCGGGTATCGAACCATGGACCTCTCCATTTCCAGTGGAGCGGTCTTCCAACTGAGCTAATTAGGGGTTAGACGTCAGTAGAGCAAACGGGTTTTATCAGCTGTCACCGGTCTAACACCAACAAGGGTGAAAGGCTTGCATTTTAAGGTTATGATTATAATGCAATTAAATGCAAAGGTGCAAGCGGGCTAGGCGAGAATTACGAAAATAATTTCTGGAGAAGGGGAACAAGAGGGACAAGCACAAATCTCCAAACACAGCTACGTGATTGACGCGCGACGGAAAAAATCAGCCTGGTCCGGGTATCGAACCATGGACCTCTCCATTTCCAGTGGAGCGTTCTTCCAACTGAGCTAATTAGGGGTTAGACGTCAGTAGAGCAAACGGGTTTTATCAGCTGTCACCGGTCTAACACCAACAAGGGTGAAAGGCTTGCATTTTAAGGTTATGATTATAATGCAATTAAATGCAAAGGTGCAAGCGGGCTAGGCGAGAATTACGAAAATAATTTCTGGAAAAGGGGAACAAGAGGGACAAGCACAAATCTCCAAACACAGCTACGTGATTGACGCGCGACGGAAAAAAAAAGCCTGGTCCGGGTATCGAACCATGGACCTCTCCATTTCCAGTAGAGCGGTCTTCCAACTGAGCTAATTAGGGGTTAGACGTCAGTAGAGCAAACAGGTTTTATCAGCTGTCACCGGTCTAACACCAACAAGGGTGAAAGGCTTGCATTTTAAGGTTATGATTATAATGCAATTAAATGCAAAGGTGCAAGCGGGCTAGGCGAGAATTACGAAAATAATTTCTGGAGAAGGGGAACAAGAAGGACAAGCACAAATCTCCAAACACAGCTACGTGATTGACGCGCGACGGAAAAAATCAGCCTGGTCCGGGTATCGAACCATGGACCTCTCCATTTCCAGTGGAGCGGTCTTCCAACTGAGCTAATTAGGGGTTAGACGTCAGTAGAGCAAACGGGTTTTATCAGCTGTCACCGGTCTAACACCAACAAGGGTGAAAGGCTTGCATTTTAAGGTTATGATTATAATGCAATTAAATGCAAAGGTGCAAGCGGGCTAGGCGAGAATTACGAAAATAATTTCTGGAGAAGGGGAACAAGAGGGACAAGCACAAATCTCCAAACACAGCTACGTGATTGACGCGCGACGGAAAAAATCAGCCTGGTCCGGGTATCGAACCATGGACCTCTCCATTTCCAGTGGAGCGTTCTTCCAACTGAGCTAATTAGGGGTTAAACGTCAGTAGAGCAAACGGGTTTTATCAGCTGTCACCGGTCTAACACCAACAAGGGTGAAAGGCTTGCATTTTAAGGTTATGATTATAATGCAATTAAATGCAAAGGTGCAAGCGGGCTAGGCGAGAATTACGAAAATAATTTCTGGAGAAGGGGAACAAAAAGGACAAGCACAAATCTCCAAACACAGCTACGTGATTGACGCGCGACGGAAAAAATCAGCCTGGTCCGGGTATCGAACCATGGACCTCTCCATTTCCAGTGGAGCGGTCTTCCAACTGAGCTAATTAGGGGTTAGACGTCAGTAGAGCAAACGGGTTTTATCAGCTGTCACCGGTCTAACACCAACAAGGGTGAAAGGCTTGCATTTTAAGGTTATGATTATAATGCAATTAAATGCAAAGGTGCAAGCGGGCTAGGCGAGAATTACGAAAATAATTTCTGGAGAAGGGGAACAAGAGGGACAAGCACAAATCTCCAAACACAGCTACGTGATTGACGCGCGACGGAAAAAATCAGCCTGGTCCGGGTATCGAACCATGGACCTCTCCATTTCCAGTGGAGCGTTCTTCCAACTGAGCTAATTAGGGGTTAGACGTCAGTAGAGCAAACGGGTTTTATCAGCTGTCACCGGTCTAACACCAACAAGGGTGAAAGGCTTGCATTTTAAGGTTATGATTATAATGCAATTAAATGCAAAGGTGCAAGCGGGCTAGGCGAGAATTACGAAAATAATTTCTGGAAAAGGGGAACAAGAGGGACAAGCACAAATCTCCAAACACAGCTACGTGATTGACGCGCGACGGAAAAAAAAAGCCTGGTCCGGGTATCGAACCATGGACCTCTCCATTTCCAGTGGAGCGGTCTTCCAACTGAGCTAATTAGGGGTTAGACGTCAGTAGAGCAAACAGGTTTTATCAGCTGTCACCGGTCTAACACCAACAAGGGTGAAAGGCTTGCATTTTAAGGTTATGATTATAATGCAATTAAATGCAAAGGTGCAAGCGGGCTAGGCGAGAATTACGAAAATAATTTCTGGAGAAGGGGAACAAGAGGGACAAGCACAAATCTCCAAACACAGCTACGTGATTTACGCGCGACGGAAAAAATCAGCCTGGTCCGGGTATCGAACTATGGACCTCTCCATTTCCAGTGGAGCGTTCTTCCAACTGAGCTAATTAGGGGTTAGACGTCAGTAGAGCAAACGGGTTTTATCAGCTGTCACCGGTCTAACACCAACAAGGGTGAAAGGCTTGCATTTTAAGGTTATGATTATAATGCAATTAAATGCAAAGGTGCAAGCGGGCTAGGCGAGAATTACGAAAATAATTTCTGGAGAAGGGGAACAAGAGGGACAAGCACAAATCTCCAAACACAGCTACGTGATTGACGCGCGACGGAAAAAAAAAGCCTGGTCCGGGTATCGAACCATGGACCTCTCCATTTCCAGTGGAGCGGTCTTCCAACTGAGCTAATTAGGGGTTAGACGTCAGTAGAGCAAACGGGTTTTATCAGCTGTCACCGGTCTAACACCAACAAGGGTGAAAGGCTTGCATTTTAAGGTTATGATTATAATGCAATTAAATGCAAAGGTGCAAGCGGGCTAGGCGAGAATGACGAAAATAATTTCTGGAGAAGGGGAACAAGAGGGACAAGCACAAATCTCCAAACACAGCTACGTGATTGACGCGCGACGGAAAAAATCAGCCTGGTCCGGGTATCGAACCATGGACCTCTCCATTTCCAGTGGAGCGTTCTTCCAACTGAGCTAATTAGGGGTTAGACGTCAGTAGAGCAAACAGGTTTTATCAGCTGTCACCGGTCTAACACCAACAAGGGTGAAAGGCTTGCATTTTAAGGTTATGATTATAATGCAATTAAATGCAAAGGTGCAAGCGGGCTAGGCGAGAATTACGAAAATAATTTCTGGAAAAGGGGAACAAGAGGGACAAGCACAAATCTCCAAACACAGCTACGTGATTGACGCGCGACGGAAAAAATCAGCCTGGTCCGGGTATCGAACCATGGACCTCTCCATTTCCAGTGGAGCGGTCTTCCAACTGAGCTAATTAGGGGTTAGACGTCAGTAGAGCAAACAGGTTTTATCAGCTGTCACCGGTCTAACACCAACAAGGGTGAAAGGCTTGCATTTTAAGGTTATGATTATAATGCAATTAAATGCAAAGGTGCAAGCGGGCTAGGCGAGAATTACGAAAATAATTTCTGGAAAAGGGGAACAAGAGGGACAAGCACAAATCTCCAAACACAGCTACGTGATTGACGCGCGACGGAAAAAATCAGCCTGGTCCGGGTATCGAACCATGGACCTCTCCATTTCCAGTGGAGCGTTCTTCCAACTGAGCTAATTAGGGGTTAGACGTCAGTAGAGCAAACAGGTTTTATCAGCTGTCACCGGTCTAACACCAACAAGGGTGAAAGGCTTGCATTTTAAGGTTATGATTATAATGCAATTAAATGCAAAGGTGCAAGCGGGCTAGGCGAGAATTACGAAAATAATTTCTGGAAAAGGGGAACAAGAGGGACAAGCACAAATCTCCAAACACAGCTACGTGATTGACGCGCGACGGAAAAAAAAAGCCTGGTCCGGGTATCGAACCATGGACCTCTCCATTTCCAGTGGAGCGGTCTTCCAACTGAGCTAATTAGGGGTTAGACGTCAGTAGAGCAAACGGGTTTTATCAGCTGTCACCGGTCTAACACCAACAAGGGTGAAAGGCTTGCATTTTAAGGTTATGATTATAATGCAATTAAATGCAAAGGTGCAAGCGGACTAGGCGAGAATTACGAAAATAATTTCTGGAAAAGGGGAACAAGAGGGACAAGCACAAATCTCCAAACACAGCTACGTGATTGACGCGCGACGGAAAAAATCAGCCTGGTCCGGGTATCGAACCATGGACCTCTCCATTTCCAGTGGAGCGGTCTTCCAACTGAGCTAATTAGGGGTTAGACGTCAGTAGAGCAAACAGGTTTTATCAGCTGTCACCGGTCTAACACCAACAAGGGTGAAAGGCTTGCATTTTAAGGTTATGATTATAATGCAATTAAATGCAAAGGTGCAAGCGGGCTAGGCGAGAATTACGAAAATAATTTCTGGAAAAGGGGAACAAGAGGGACAAGCACAAATCTCCAAACACAGCTACGTGATTGACGCGCGACGGAAAAAATCAGCCTGGTCCGGGTATCGAACCATGGACCTCTCCATTTCCAGTGGAGCGTTCTTCCAACTGAGCTAATTAGGGGTTAGACGTCAGTAGAGCAAACGGGTTTTATCAGCTGTCACCGGTCTAACACCAACAAGGGTGAAAGGCTTGCATTTTAAGGTTATGATTATAATGCAATTAAATGCAAAGGTGCAAGCGGGCTAGGCGAGAATTACGAAAATAATTTCTGGAGAAGGGGAACAAGAGGGACAAGCACAAATCTCCAAACACAGCTACGTGATTGACGCGCGACGGAAAAAATCAGCCTTGTCCGGGTATCGAACCATGGACCTCTCCACTTCCAGTGGAGCGTTCTTCCAACTGAGCTAATTAGGGGTTAGACGTCAGTAGAGCAAACGGGTTTGATCAGCTGTCACCGGTCTAACACCAACAAGGGTGAAAGGCTTGCATTTTAAGGTTATGATTATAATGCAATTAAATGCAAAGGTGCAAGCGGGCTAGGCGAGAATTACGTAAATAATTTCTGGAGAAGGGGAACAAGAGGGACAAGCACAAATCTCCAAACACAGCTACGTGATTGACGCGCGACGGAAAAAATCAGCCTGGTCCGGGTATCGAACCATGGACCTCTCCATTTCCAGTGGAGCGTTCTTCCAACTGAGCTAATTAGGGGTTAGACGTCAGTAGAGCAAACGGGTTTTATCAGCTGTCACCGGTCTAACACCAACAAGGGTGAAAGGCTTGCATTTTAAGGTTATGATTATAATGCAATTAAATGCAAAGGTGCAAGCGGGCTAGGCGAGAATTACGAAAATAATTTCTGGAGAAGGGGAACAAGAGGGACAAGCACAAATCTCCAAACACAGCTACGTGATTGACGCGCGACGGAAAAAATCAGCCTGGTCCGGGTATCGAACCATGGACCTCTCCATTTCCAGTGGAGCGTTCTTCCAACTGAGCTAATTAGGGGTTAGACGTCAGTAGAGCAAACGGGTTTTATCAGCTGTCACCGGTCTAACACCAACAAGGGTGAAAGGCTTGCATTTTAAGGTTATGATTATAATGCAATTAAATGCAAAGGTGCTAGCGGGCTAGGCGAGAATTACGAAAATAATTTCTGGAGAAGGGGAACAAGAGGGACAAGCACAAATCTCCAAACACAGCTACGTGATTGACGCGCGACGGAAAAAATCAGCCTGGTCCGGGTATCGAACCATGGACCTCTCCACTTCCAGTGGAGCGTTCTTCCAACTGAGCTAATTAGGGGTTAGACGTCAGTAGAGCAAACGGGTTTTATCAGCTGTCACCGGTCTAACACCAACAAGGGTGAAAGGCTTGCATTTTAAGGTTATGATTATAATGCAATTAAATGCAAAGGTGCTAGCGGGCTAGGCGAGAATTACGAAAATAATTTCTGGAGAAGGGGAACAAGAGGGACAAGCACAAATCTCCAAACACAGCTACGTGATTGACGCGCGACGGAAAAAATCAGCCTTGTCCGGGTATCGAACCATGGACCTCTCCACTTCCAGTGGAGCGTTCTTCCAACTGAGCTAATTAGGGGTTAGACGTCAGTAGAGCAAACGGGTTTGATCAGCTGTCACCGGTCTAACACCAACAAGGGTGAAAGGCTTGCATTTTAAGGTTATGATTATAATGCAATTAAATGCAAAGGTTCAAGCGGGCTAGGCGAGAATTACGAAAATAATTTCTGGAGAAGGGGAACAAGAGGGACAAGCACAAATCTCCAAACACAGCTACGTGATTGACGCGCGACGGAAAAAATCAGCCTGGTCCGGGTATCGAAACATGGACCTCTCCATTTCCAGTGGAGCGTTCTTCCAACTGAGCTAATTAGGGGTTAGACGTCAGTAGAGCAAACGGGTTTTATCAGCTGTCACCGGTCTAACACCAACAAGGGTGAAAGGCTTGCATTTTAAGGTTATGATTATAATGCAATTAAATGCAAAGGTGCAAGCGGGCTAGGCGAGAATTACGAAAATAATTTCTGGAGAAGGGGAACAAGAGGGACAAGCACAAATCTCCAAACACAGCTACGTGATTGACGCGCGACGGAAAAAATCAGCCTGGTCCGGGTATCGAACCATGGACCTCTCCATTTCCAGTGGAGCGTTCTTCCAACTGAGCTAATTAGGGGTTAGACGTCAGTAGAGCAAACGGGTTTTATCAGCTGTCACCGGTCTAACACCAACAAGGGTGAAAGGCTTGCATTTTAAGGTTATGATTATAATGCAATTAAATGCAAAGGTGCTAGCGGGCTAGGCGAGAATTACGAAAATAATTTCTGGAGAAGGGGAACAAGAGGGACAAGCACAAATCTCCAAACACAGCTACGTGATTGACGCGCGACGGAAAAAATCAGCCTGGTCCGGGTATCGAACCATGGACCTCTCCATTTCCAGTGGAGCGTTCTTCCAACTGAGCTAATTAGGGGTTAGATGTCAGTAGAGCAAACGGGTTTTATCAGCTGCCACCGGTCTAACACCAACAAGGGTGAAAGGCTTGCATTTTAAGGTTATGATTATAATGCAATTAAATGCAAAGGTGCAAGCGGGCTAGGCGAGAATTACGAAAATAATTTCTGGAGAAGGGGAACAAGAGGGACAAGCACAAATCTCCAAACACAGCTACGTGATTGACGCGCGACGGAAAAATTCAGCCTGGTCCGGGTATCGAACCATGGACCTCTCCATTTCCAGTGGAGCGTTCTTCCAACTGAGCTAATTAGGGGTTAGACGTCAGTAGAGCAAACGGGTTTTATCAGCTGTCACCGGTCTAACACCAACAAGGGTGAAAGGCTTGCATTTTAAGGTTATGATTATAATGCAATTAAATGCAAAGGTGCAAGCGGGCTAGGCGAGAATTACGAAAATAATTTCTGGAGAAGGGGAACAAGAGGGACAAGCACAAATCTCCAAACACAGCTACGTGATTGACGCGCGACGGAAAAAATCAGCCTGGTCCGGGTATCGAACCATGGACCTCTCCATTTCCAGTGGAGCGTTCTTCCAACTGAGCTAATTAGGGGTTAGACGTCAGTAGAGCAAACGGGTTTTATCAGCTGTCACCGGTCTAACACCAACAAGGGTGAAAGGCTTGCATTTTAAGGTTATGATTATAATGCAATTAAATGCAAAGGTGCAAGCGGGCTAGGCGAGAATTACGAAAATAATTTCTGGAGAAGGGGAACAAGAGGGACAAGCACAAATCTCCAAACACAGCTACGTGATTGATGCGCGACGGAAAAAATCAGCCTGGTCCGGGTATCGAACCATGGACCTCTCCATTTCCAGTGGAGCGTTCTTCCAACTGAGCTAATTAGGGGTTAGACGTCAGTAGAGCAAACGGGCTTTATCAGCTGTCACCGGTCTAACACCAACAAGGGTGAAAGGCTTGCATTTTAAGGTTATGATTATAATGCAATTAAATGCAAAGGTGCAAGCGGGCTGGACCAGAATGACGAAAATAATTTCTGGAGAAGGGGAACAAGAGGGACAAGCACAAATTTCCAAACACAGCTACGTGATTGACGCGCGACGGAAAAAAAAAGCCTGGTCCGGGTATCGAACCATGGACCTCTCCATTTCCAGTGGAGCGGTCTTCCAACTGAGCTAATTAGGGATTAGACGTCAGTAGAGCAAACGGGTTTTATCAGCTGTCACCGGTCTAACACCAACAGGGGTGAAAGGCTTGCATTTTAAGGTTATGATTATAATGCAATTAAATGCAAAGGTGCAAGCGGGCTGGACCAGAATGACGAAAATAATCCATAAAGAAGAGGAACAAGAGGGACAAAGAACAAACACAAATCTCCAAACACAGCTAGGTGGCTGGTGCGCGACGAAAAAATTCCGCCTGGTCCGGGTATTGAACCCGGAACCTCTCCATTTCCAGTGGAGCAGTCTACCAACTGAGCTAACTAGGGGTTAGACGTCATATTGAATGGGTTAAAACAGCGCAAAAAGACGCACCCGTAAAATGCAACAGACAGACACAGCGCTGACTTACAACTGAAATTTTTACTTCTGTGCCATTCAGCAAGTAAACTTGAAACGAGACAAACATACAAGCAATCCACCCGATAACACGTCATCCTCCAATCAAGCCGACACATTGCTTCATATATTTACCCGCCTTTCTGATAAAATTCATCTCATCACTAACCAGGGAAAGTGACGGAACGCTTATGCACATGCCTGCGTCATGGTTGGCAATAAAAAAAGCTTCATCAATCTCCCCAGAATACTTAGTTTTATGTCGGGCTAAAATCTTAATTTCATTAAACATTAGAGAGCATGCACACCTGTCACCGTGGACCGCTAGGTTGCCAGACGGGGAGGAGCGTAAGGACAGAGAATGTTCCCTTGCCCGGTCGTTAACACATCTCCGCGTCTGCCCAATGTACACTTTTCCACAGGACAACGGAATAAGGTACACCACCGCACACGCGCAGGCGATAAACGTGTTGCGGTGCTTAACTTGACATTGCGTACCCACGCGGCCACCTCGATTCACGGCTGCACACAGCCGCCCCAACTTAGCTGGAGCCGAACACACAACTGGCACGTTGTACCTACTGGCAACCTTTTTGACACCATGGGACACCTTGTGCATATACGGCAAGACCACAGGTCTTACCGTTGGTTTTTGTCTTGCCTCAGTACTAGCAGGGCCTCTAAACACCTTAATCAAGGATTCCACGACGCCCATGACAACTCCCAAAGGGAAACCAGCATTTGACAACCTCGTGACTTGCAACAAAAAACTGTCACCACACCTATGGTGACATGACTTAAACAGTGCAATGGCTCTTTTCACTGTCTTAGAGTGTGCGGATTCATATACTAAGAGCCCCTTTTTAGACCTAGGCTCATAGGCCCAACACAAATGCGAGGGCTCACATCGAAGATTGAGATCCAAAAATTGTAGGGCACCCTCAGAAGTGGTCTCAGCCTTAAAGTTTAGTCCCGGAGAACAATCCGTAAATACATGTAATATCGAGGCAATCACACTTTCAATGTCTGTGTTATCGTTGCTTTTCAGCACAATCAGGTAGTCATCAACATACCTCAACACTTTGACCACCCTATCGTCCAGCCGCTCAGCAATTGCCCTTTCACACTTAGCCAAATAAATGTCACTGAGTACGGGCGCAACATTCGACCCAATGCATATGCCGCTCTTTTGCAAAAACGTGTTGCCTTCAAATGTAACAAAGGTGGACGCGAGGTAAAAATTCAGTAGTTCAAGGAAAGAGTCACTCGCAATCCCACAGGAACTCGAGAAGGCCACAGCCCCAAACGTATCAATGCACTCCTCCACGGCCTGCATGAGCTCAGAATGGGGAATTGCATAAAACAAATCTTCCACATCAAACGAAACCAGCTGACACGAGCCAGGATTATCTTCCCGTAGATAATTAACCAAGGCTTCCGAATTGCGAACAACAAAAGGGTCATCCAGCATAAGTGACGACAAGTGGCGCTGCAGAATGCTTGACACATGCACCTGCCAAGAACTTTTTTGAGTGACAATGGCTCTTAAAGGCATCAACTCTTTGTGGGTCTTTACCGTGAAGAACGCCTCCAGACTAAGACCTTTAGCTGCTGACACAGACTTTCTCAGCGAATCCAGCCCCATGTTACTACATAACTGCACAGCACGCGCCTTAACCTTTTTCAAATCAACCCCCAACACTGGTCTAAAATTCTTCAACATCGCCTCCCCAGCCTTCTCCAAGAACAACCCCTGAGGCGCCACGACAAAACCCCCTTCTTTATCAGATACCAGCAACTTTAAGCGCGAGTCATTGAAAAACGATACAACAGCCCCAAGATTCATCCTTCTCACCTTTCTCCCAACCCCTTTTAAAAGCCCTTCCGCACACTCCAACACGCAACGTTCCCTGCTCTCCTGGTTCGTTTTTTGAGACACTTGTCGCACCAGGCCCAGCATCTCCGGAGGCCGGACCAACGGCTCGGTAGCAAACCTGGGACCCTTCTCCAAAATGTTCACGATCTTATCAGGAGCAGAGGCACCACCCAGGAACACAATGCTGCCTCCCCCACTCCCCTCCTGATGATGCCTGGATTTCCTTGGCAGCGAAGCACGCAGACGCTCCCATAAAAATTCCGTCGCCATCGCAGACTCCCTTCCGCAGCGTCGAAGCTTCCTCTCCGCAGCACGTTCTTCATTCGAAGTCCGATAGCACCAAACCCTTAGGCCATCCTGAAGCAGCCTGACCTGTCGCCAGGCCTCGGATCGTAGAATCTTACACATGCGCTTGGCATGTCCAGACGATGGCCCCATCAAACCGAAAAGAGCAGCCACTTCAGGCGGGAGGATGCCTTGTCTCACAGCGTATCCGAAGTGTCTTGCCTTGCACGTAGCCGCGGCGATGGCATTGATGTAGAAGATGTCATGATGGGGTGGATCGGGAGAACACATGGCGCAGCAGTAAATATTTCAGTTGTAAGTCAGCGCTGTGTCTGTGTGTTTCCTTTTACTGGTCCTTCGTCTTTTTTGCGCTGTTTTAACCCATTCAATATGCTTCTTCGAGGGTGAGGTTCTTTTTTTTTTCGAAGCAGCTTTTCTCGCAACACCGCGCTCGAAATCCCGTAAACAATCTGATCTCGGAGGAGAGATTTTTTCAGGCCTGCAAAGTTGCACGTCCTTGCTTTCTGCTGCAGGTCTCTAAAAAATTGTTCAAATGGCTCTCCTTGAGCTTGCCGACACGTGCGAAACAAGTAGCGCTCGTACGTTTCGTTACATTTGGGCAGGCAGTAGTCTTCAAAAGTCTTGACTAGTACGTCATAGTCGGCTTTCTCCTCTGCTGTCAAATTCAGTGTGTTAAACATATAGCTTCCTGGCCCGCGATATGTACAGGGTGTCACAAAAGAAAATTTACACGCTCCTTTTTTATCGCAAAAATAAACTAGGCATCGACGAACGCTCATTCTGCGCCCAAAGGTAGAGCTAGAGGTCACAACCAGATGCCAAAGTTTCAGCCCGATCCGATAACTTAATCAAAAGTTATAAGTGATTTTCTGAAACTTTCAATGGGAAAATGGCGGCCGACGGAATTTTCAAACACATGGAGCTCTATGGCACCAGAAACCGAAAACGGGCAAAATTGGGCTCCATTTTCCTATTGAAATTTTCAGAAAATCACTTATAACTTTTGATTAAGTTATCGGATCGGGCTGAAACTTTGGCATCTGGTAGTGACCTCTAGCTCTACCTTTGGGCGGAGAATGAGCGTTCGGCGATGCCTAGTTTATTTTTGCGGTAAAAAAGACCGTGTAAATTTTCATTTGTGACACCCTGTAGAAATATGGCGGCCTTCTGTTGCTTACTGCGAGGCTTCGTGGGTTCCGTTGCTAGGAGGTAAAGCTCAATGCGCTGCTTGAACCTTTGCCACGACTCCGCCGCGTTGTTGCCAAGTTGCAGCGGTTCCGGAGGTCGGAGATCTGCCATGATGCCGTGAGCTTTTACCTTTGGACTTCTGACACCATGTAAAGGTAGTGTTTTCACGATCAGTACCAGCAACAAGAACAACTTCTTTATTTTTGAGCGCGCGCTCCTTTTGTATCTTCGCGTGCACGCAGTGTTGCTCCCGCTAGCATATGGTACAGTCGCCATTCCTCCCCGATGCTCCTGCGGCGGCTACCGTTAGGTCGCGGCGAACAATAGGCGACCGCCGCGACACGGCCGGCTTGCTCGCTTCCTATATCCGGAAATGACAATCACACGTTTGTATTTTGAGCCTGGTGGCTGTATTTTTCGTTATAAACGGCCCACTCTGGCAAGCGCTCGGAGAAGGCCCAGTGGAGACCACGTGACATCCAACGCAATCGTGACGTAGGTCGTCTCGGGGCGAGCAAAGCTACAGCGAGGCTGACGTCGAGAGGATGGCCTAGTCGTTCCAGCCACCGAAGCGGCTGCTTTTGTACGAATTTTGAGTGACGCGTTAATTTTCTATAATCTTGTAGGGGGACAATAGCGACTTCTGCGACACACAAAAGGCATTCTCGGGAAGAGGGGAGTTCCTCCTTCCCCTCTTCTCTCGTCGTGGCTGGAGGCGAGACACTCACCGTCACTAGCTGTCAAGGTTCCTAGACGGGCATTACAAGCGAGGCGTTAGCGACATCCACCAGGTGCTCTTTGCTAATCGTTAAATTCGTTTTTAAATTCCTTTTCGAGACTTTTTTAACAAGATATTGGTATGTTCGATGTGATACTGCTCCTTTGAACACGTATAGACCAAAAAATGAGCGCCGAAATGTCGTTGTAGTATCCCTTTAAAAATGGACAAAGATTGAGGTTTTCGGCACCTCTCAAATCCTTCTCCATCTTCCGAGTAACGTGCGCTGTGATGTGAGTCGAGGACGCGCGGGGTTCCGGCCATCCCCGTCCGGCTCGGCCCCATCCCCCTCCGGCTTCTGGCGGCTGTTCGCGGTAGCAAATAGAGCTGACGGTTTTGTTGACCTCGGATAGATGGCGCCACTAAAACTCCGTATAATAAACGTTTTGTCGATGATACCAGGTTTTGACGCATTTATATTTATGTTGGAACGACAAGATTGATAGAAAAGTTACCTTTTATGGAGCAGGCATCTGCACTACTTCCTATATTTTTACAAGTACCCCATTGACGTCATGCCGCGTGGTTCTCATGGCCGGCGCTCGCGGCTGCAGGTCGGAGAATATTCTAACTTTTGCCTCGCGATTACGCGGCAGAATCGCAACATTTCGAAGGAAGGAGATGTGTTTTCTGTCTTTCGTGACAAGATAAACAGTGTCAAAAGTAGAAGATGCAGATTCTTTCAACGTTTTGAAATCGTTGCACAGCTCCTTTCAAGGGGTACGGAAACCAAATTCTAGAGCCCATCTCTTTGCTTGAACATAAAGAGGGTTAAAATACGACTTCACCAACAGCAATATTCAGTAGGATATCGCAAGAAAACGAATTTTAAACTGAATAAAACGATAACCAAAAACCACCTCGTGGATGTCTGTGAAGCTTCGATGGAATGTCGTGACGACAACATGTCCGTAAGAGCAGCGCCACAACCGGAAGTACGGTCAGTCATAGAGATTACTTATTCCTGAACGTAGCACCGAGGCGCTTTGGTGAAGAAAGCAACAGCAGAGTTGGCCACCGTTCGTTTTACTATCGGGTGATCTTTCCGGCAACACTTCTTTGGGGTGGTTTGGAGATTGTGTACCGGCGATGTAATATTCACGCTACGAAATGTCTGTTTAAACGGGCCCAAATGCCCACCTTTCCTGATCACAAGATAGCCGCCTTCGTCGACCGCAACTGATAACGAACTCGATCGCTAACAAGTCAACACAACTACCATCGTTGCTGAAAGGAGACGGCCCGTACGGCTCCGCAAAGCGGCGCGCGTGTAAACAAATCCCTGCGGCGCTTTTCGGGGATGCGGGAGAGAGCCAACGTCCAGGAAGATAAGCTTTCAAGCAAAAGAGTGGCAGCAAGATCCACGTAAATACCTGTTCGCACTGGGAGCAGAACCGCACTGGCATTGTGTTCTTGGCAACACCTCCTAGAAGACAAGGCCGTAGCGCTCTTCTCGTGACGTCGCAAAGGAAAGCCATCGGGGCGCGCTTCGAAGCGAAGGCAACGCGCTTGGATCGACCGTCGTAACGCGTTTTTAGTCACATACGCGTGTCATATTAGCTAAAATTAAAGCAAAACATAGCAACGGGTCTAGAAAACATTTTATTACACGAGCAAAATATTACACCGCTAAATAATCGGTACGAAATGGCACGAGGTATGCGTAAGACGTCTATAGAAAAATGTGATTGTTTTAAGTCGAAAACATTGACTCATGCAATTACTGATGTAGGAATGCATATTTTTTACAGAAATACTTTGACAAAATGGTAAGACACGCAGTGATTTGGAAACAGCAAAACAGAACAGTTAAAAAATCAGGTGGACGTAGTCAACGCGGACAAGGCAAGACAAGCGTTTCTCACGATCATGTAAGCGACGTTATCGCGTGCAGTCACTGAATTCTTGCATCATACCCCGGCCACATGGCAAAATTAATGTAATTTCGATCGAATGACATTATGGGGTCGACAAATCCGCTTGCGGCGCTCGTATAATCACTCAAGACCGCGAGCTGATTAAATCATATATAACTGAATGAAAATAAATTAACTTTTCCGTGTGGCAGGGGTACTAAACGTACTACTTAGTCTACTAATTTACCTCTCCTATAACTTATTTTGTATATAATAATACTATTACCTTAATAGTTAAGATTCTAGTATAAACGAGGTAAAGGCGGTACAATAACCTTAGTATAAATAAACACAGAACCACAAACAACGCACTTTCAATAATCACACAAACTTGTTATTTACCTTCCAGTAAAAACTAGATTACCGCGCATATTTACAAATGTCGACGCAACTGCATACGAATAACGACGAAGAACAAAATTGCAATCTATCATGCGATTAAAAAAAAAAAAACGATTGCAGCATTTTATTTGCGCCCTACATGACCAAGAAAGCCCGTAAATAAGTTGTTTCTCACCTGTCGATCGTATCCATACGTCTTACAATATCCGTGACGAACACATTTGAACACGAACCCCAAGAAGCCTCTCTCTGTCGAGAGAGGTCTATCGATTAATCGACCAGAGTCTTCGTTGGCTAGTTGTCACACATGTCACTCAAACCGTAGCAGGGCTTGTTTCACGAATCCACGTAAATGCCGTAGTATCAAGCGAACACAAAAAAACTACCCGAGACTACGGTGATGACAGAAATACGACGGGAAACAAGTCTCAAAAGTACCACACACGAGAGCAGCGGCGACTCGACCCATCTCTTGCTGGTGTGCGCTCCCTGCGACAATGACTGGATTTCTTTTCGGTTTCCTTCCCTTCTGAGATGTCTCAGCGTTCCTTTTCAGACAGTCAGCAGCTCACACACAACGTAAATTTACCAGAATCGGAGCCATGTGGCATCGGTAGCATCGCAGCCGGTCCTTTCGAAAAGTGTGGGGTGCTGCGGAACTGCACGTAGTCCCGCGGTTACGGAGATACTCATAAATATAAATTTGGTACTCTCAACCTTGGTAGCGCGTTGTCTATTACGTTTATATTATATATATAATAAATTGTACAAGACTCTGCCTTTAAAACGTATATTAATGTCGGATAAACGCGCATGAACGAACACCACCGCGCCGCTTGTCAAGGAACACTTTTTTCACGTCGATAGCGTTTTTCTCACGTAGTTGCGCCACGGACTTCCTTCCTCCGCCATTGTGACGTAACCTCTCAGAGCGCTATGGTCTTGTCTTCTAGGAGGTGTTGGTTCTTGGTAACCGCTTAGGGAACGGTCTTTGACAACCGATTTTATGAACCGCTGGGTTTCTAGACAATCGCAACTCGATGCTGACGAGACGCTCGGCAGAGAAATATTGGACCGGCATTGAGTCGCTCCCAAAAACTGCTCTAACTCGACATGTGTTGGCGTATCATGTCGAAATAAAATGGACATCTAGAAAAAAAATTATATACGTACCCAAGTTGCTAAGGCAATCCATATGGCGTTTATTTGAGCTCTATAACGCACACAAAAAAAGGAGATTGAATCGAGGAGAGTGTCCCAGTGTCCCTTCTCGACGAGATCGTTCGTCACCGCTGCATCTGAAAACAAGCTAGATACGACGAGGGGAAAGACTGGCCTTCTTACCCCAAATTAGAGGTCAGGGTTCAAACTATTCATACGAGGAGGTTCCACAGAGGTCGCGTGGGCGTATTCCATTCATCAAGCCAGCCGATCGTGTGCAGATGGTCTTGCCCCGGATCGTCGAAGTGTTTTGCTAAGCCTAGCGTCTTTGGTGGTCGCTTGGTCGGTGGGTCCTTGTCGTTGTAGCTTTTTCAGGTATCCGTGGTTCTAGCGTTCGTGTCCGCCGCGGAGTTCAGTTTCAATTACTTTTCTTTTCTTCTTTTCTCTCGTTGGGACGCGCACAGAGAAATGCACGTAGGTCGTCGCGACGACGTAAGCGAGCGATGTTGCCGCGGCGATGTCAATTTGATCATAAAAATTGCGTAAAGCTTTGTAGCTGTCGTAGGCGTGGTCGTAGGATCTCATCGTAGCGTGCGAAAAACTTGCGCTTCGTGAATACGGAACTTTTCTTAGGTTTTGCTGTAAGATCGTTTTGTGAATAAGCTCGGTTACCTGTTGCGGACGACGAAGACAAGACAGACGGGTCGTACAAACACGACTTTAGGCAGAATCGCTTCTCGGCCATCATGACCTGGTGATGTAGCGGCGTGGCGGCATCTTCGTCCTTATTAATGTCAAAGCACCTAAACTGATTCTACGCCATGATCATTGTTCGGTTTCATTTTGTTTTTATTCATTCTCTGTTATTGTTGTTTGTTTTGTTATTTCATGCCCCGGGTGGTTGGCTGACAGGCACTCTAGTGTACGGGCTCTCGCCTTTCTGTCATCGCCTCGCAAGCCACCCGGGGTTACATTGCTCTTGCAAATAAAGATTATTATTATTATTATTATTATCTACCCACCGCTCTCGTCGCGTTGGTCGGCGACCATTCACTCGAAGCCACTCCGCCAGCCCTCGGGTACTTCGACTATGTGAGATTGTAAACCATTGTCTGAAATGGGAAAGAGAAATTTCTCCTCGCCGATGCCCTTTCTCTCTGAAAAGTTTTCTTTCCCCTCACTTCAATGGACCTTTTCCACATACCGACGGCACCAGGCGGTGGCTGCACGAACTAAAAATGGAGGAAGTGACCTACCTGCGCTACCAATCGATAACGGGAGCTAAGCTACCAGTTTCTTCGCACTCTGAGCAGCGGCGCCTGCCCAACGCGAATTGAAAGAGGGGCATCCGTGGCGTCCACCCAAACGTCGTGTTTTCCTTTCCGTTGACGTTCTTTTTTTGTGTAACACAATTATATATATATGCTGCAGTTACGTGTTCTACTCGCTGATATACAGCCTCCTTCCGAATTTTCTCGATTTTTCGTTCCGACTTCCGCCGCTTGGCATCGGGCGCTCGCGCGTGCGCAGAACGCTTCTCGGAAAAGGTCCATTGGATCTGGTGCGACACGTGACCGTTGTCTTGCCATGATCCCGCGCGATTCGGTCGTCTGCTCGAAACCGACGCCATCACTGGGCCAGGCGTAGCGGCGGCTCCGCTGTTCGCGGCCCGGCCGAAGGTTTTTCTATATTTTACCACAACCTCGGCGGCAACGCGATGCCATCATGCTGCACTGCAGATTGCACAAACAGCATTGCGAAAGGAAAGAACGTTTTTTGTCGTCCCGACGGGAAAGGAAAATCTTCAACGGCGAAGACAGCGGCTCCACCGAATCGGTCGGAAAAGTTTCGAGTGCCTCCGAGGGAGACTTTGCGAGGAAAGTCATTGTCAAACTCTGAATCGTATTACCAGTCTCTTTCGGTCTCGCCGATGAAGATCGCGTAGTACGATCATGAGACGAGACAAACACGGAACTATATTACCGGCACGAAGGACTTAGACACGTCTTTTCGCGCGTATTTGATCATAGAAACTGACTCGCTCACTCTTAGCTCGCTTGCATTCAGTCGGCCGAGTTGAGAACGTTGCGTGAGAGACTAGGGCGCCACTCAAAAAAAAGGAAAAAAAAAAGGACTGTAGTGCGTGCATCTGGCGTCAGTGAGAGTCACCAACGATCGAGCACCTCGCGATTTTGTTTGTGCAACATATTTCCGCGATCGGCGCTTCCCAAATGTCAACTAAATATATGCGATGCTGCATTTATTTTTCAGGATCAAAAAATTGGGTTGTGTGTGTGTTTATACAGCCTAGAACTTGGTCTGCCTCACAGGGGCGACGAGTCTCCCAGCTGTAGATGAGAAATTTAGCCAGTGCGGTACAAACCGCTAGCCTGGGGTTTTTAACGTGCGTCACGCAGTAGTGATACACGACCGCACGCCGGTACGATGCTCATCCAGATCGAAACGGGCAGGGGTGGGGCACTTAACGAACGATCAGTTTGTGCCAGTGATATTGGCAAAGACTGGCCTCAAGAAGCTCAAGCCATATACAGATCCTTCCATTTTTTCAGACCGACCTCTTTCGAATGTGAAATAATTTGCCTTGTAGCAATAAATATTTTCTTGTCTTCATCTCTGTATATGTTTTGGTTTTTGTGATTATTAAAACATCAATTATTGACAGTAAAAAAAAATTGCTCTTGCATTTAAAAGGCTTTGCTGAAGGATCTTCCTGTCTTTGTTTTGTAACTCACGCAGTAACGTACGCCCGCAGGTGTGCGGCAAAGCTTATGCGCTTTGAGTGTGAACTCGAGGGTGTACCTTGCGCTTGAGAGCGTCAAAACACTAATATATGTGCTAAATGAGAAGCGTGCTGGCAAGGCAACCGAGCACACGCTATTTTTCAGTTTAACGGAGGGGATACAAGCGAGTGTATTTGATTATTTGACGTGTAGTTTTATGCACGAAGCGCGTAAACAGCAGACGTCGCATTTTCCTCCGCGCGCATGTGCACAGTTGCAGGTAGTATTTGACGCTTATAAAATGTGTATGAAGTAAACCAAGCTGCTGGACTGACAAAACGATCGGTGATGCTAAAAATTACCGAAAAGTCCTGTTTTACACGAATAGTGGTGTCATTTATTTGCCTAACTCCAGCGAGGCCGATTCTTCAAATGCACTTCGTTCAAGATACTAAAACGTTTTAGTAGAGCGTACTTTAAAGGGACCATGAAGGCAGTTTCGAAGTTTTATTCGACGATTGAAATGGATGTCAGGCACGTCTCGGATACTGTTGACCAAGTTCTAGCCCTAACAGAAGTTTGGGTGCCGCACCAATCGAGCAAACAGGCGCGGTAATAACAGCGCCGGGAACGATGCCCGAGACCCCACCGAGGCGGCGGCAGAAAATCAGAGGTCGGCATTTTAGGTAGCCCTCACTCACCCTCACCCTCACAGCCACACTCACCTAAGCCCCTCACTCACCCTCACCCTCATAGCTGCACTCACCTTCAGCCCCTCACTCACCCTCATCCTCACAGTCACACTCACCTTCAGCCCTTCACTCACCCTCACAGTTACACTTACCTTCAGCCCTTCACTCACCCTCACTGAACCTCACGGCCCCCACGCACTCACCGCCCTCACGGCCCTCACGCCCCTCACCGCCCTCAGGCACTCATGGCCCTCACGCCACTCACCGCCCTCACAGCCCTCACGGCCCTCACGCACTCATGGCCCTCACGCCACTCACCGCCCTCACGGTCCTCACGCACTCATAGCCCTCACGCCACTCACCGCCCTCACGCCACTCACCGCCCTCACCGCCCTCACGGCCCTCAGCGCCCTCACGGCCCTCACGCACTCATAGCCCTCATGCCACTCACCGCCCTCACGCCACTCACCGCCCTCACGCCCCTCTCGCACTCACCGCCCTCACGCACTCATGGCCCTCACACCACTCACCGCCCTCACGCCTCTCACGCACTCACCGCCCTCGCGGTCCTCACACCCCTCACGCCCCTCACGCACTCGTGGCCCTCACGCCACTCAGGCCAGCTTCAGATGGGGCAATTTCGCCCAGAAACTTGACGTCGCAACACCAGCAATACGGGCCACCCGCGATCACACGCAGCAACCAATTGCTGAAATTTGCCATCGTCATCATAAAATTTTATTTTTCTTGCACTATCTTTAAGAATACTAATGCACCTTTCTGAAACAGTTTATTTCCAAAAACGATCGATTTCAAACCAGAACCAAGTCTTTCGGTGTCATCATCTCCGGCACGAGGTATCACGTGAAAATTTTGCGCCCCTGATTAGACGCAGCCGCTTCAAACGTCTTCGAATTGCTCCGAGTTGCTTGTTTTATTCGAGCCGGACCCGATCTCAGCAATTCGTGTTGATCCAGGGAAAGCTAGAGAACAACCCGCCATCAACACCAAAATTGCTGAGAAAGATGCTCCGTCTGAAGGGGGCCTCACGCACTCACCGCCCTTACGCACTCATGGCCCCCCCACCCCTCATGCACTCACCGCCCTCACGGCCCTCACGCCTCTCCTGCCACTCACTGCCCTTACGCACACATGGCCCTCACACGCCTCACGCACTCATGGCCCTCACACCCCTCACGCACTCACCGCCCTCACACCCCTCACGCACTCATGGCCCTCACGCCACTCACCGCCCTCACGCCCCTCACGCACTCATGGCCCTCATACCCCTCACCGCTCTTACGGCCCTCACGCACTCACGGCCATCACCGCCCTCACTCACCCTCACCCTCATGAATTTTCCTGGTTCAGAAACTCACTCACCCTCACCTCACCTGTGAAGATGAGGGTGGGTGAGGGTGAGTGAGGGCCCTCATGAGTGAGGTTTGCCGGGGTATGCAGAAAGGTGAACTAAAGTGCGCCGTCGAAGCGTGACGACAACGGGCTCCTCGTCTGGCGATTGGTTGAAACGATAGACGCGCTCTTGGTTTTGATTTCGGTGGTGAGATGTGACGAAAAATTTTTATTTGAACGTTGGATAATCTTTTGAAGTTTTAGTTTGGAATTAATAGGCTTCATACCGTGTATAAAAGCATAATCTGAAGCGATCCCTCCGTTTGTCACTGGTTGAACGCATCCCGCACTGCTACCTCGGGCGCGTAACAAGCATCGAGCAACCATGGACCAAAAAAAGAAAAAAAGGTACGAGCGCCGGGGGTGGCGGACTTTTGGTTTTGGTTTCGTGCGTCGTCTCGCGTTCGCTTTTGCGAACTGGTGTCTCACCAATCATTATGCCGCGTTTGTGTGCAGTACTAGGTTGCGCGAAAGGTCGGCTAAAGACGTGCGGTCGATCGGGCGACGTTAGTTTGCATAAACTGCCGACCGATGCAGCAATGCGCAGCATTTTGTTGCGCGCCGTCGTTTTGCGTAGAGCTGTGGACAGCGGTGTCAGGATTTGTTCGTTTGAGCAGCACCTTCACGTCAGCCGGAGTCTGGGTAAAAGTGGGGTGGGGAGTCGCTCTGAGGCGGCGACCGAGGAGTTGGTGGTAGGTCTGGGGCGCCCTCGTAAAGCGCCAGTCCAGAGTTCTGCGCCCTTAGCAGCATCTCCCGTTCAGTCGGCGTAAAGTCGCTGAACGGGAGCTCAAACTCGTTTGCGAGCGCGGCGTTGTCGTCCATTTCTTCCAGGTTTTCTTCACAGACCGCCGTGCACTAGAGCGATCGACCAACGGGAACCACACTGAGTGTGCACTAAATCCTAGCGATGCCGACAGTGCTCCCTGACGTCACTTCTCTTTCTAGAGGCGAAAAAGGGAAGAAATCTGAATGTTTGTTTTGGTTTCGCAAATTTATTTGCAGGTACAGAAATAAGAGTCACAACGTTCTAGAAAAAATTGTGTGGCATGCCAGGACCCCAATGCTTCCGAAAACACCTTCTTTAAAAAAAAAAATTAAATTGCCTTCGTGGTTCCTTTTGCGAGCCTTGCAGGGGCGCTCAAAGCGACGGCACGAGTTCCCGCTAGCAACGCAGTTCTTGCCCACGAAACTCCATTTAGACACAGGGAGAGGTGCATTCTATCGTGTGCCTGCTCTCAGCTTTTGCTGCAGTAAACTGGTAAACGAAACATATTTTCGCAGTCCATGCCGATATTCCAAAAAAACTTTTTTTTTTTTTGTTTGCGTTTAGCGGAATTGAAGAAAGCTTGTCTTCATTTGCCGATAGAGACGTCTTCCCATACTTTACAACTCCAATAAAGGTGCACAAACGCTAGTTTCTTCATGTCAGAAAACAAAACTCTCTTTATATATGAAAAAAAAAAAATCTAGTCCGTCGTATTTAATAACATGAACGGCCCGGCACCCGGTTGTGCCTGGCACACAGGCGCGCGCAGTCGCGCGCCTTGCGGGCCCCGCTCAGACCTGGCGGCGGGGGGCGTGGGGCGGACAGGGGGCGGAAAGGATTGCCATTGATGGAAAGGAGGAAAACGCGGGGAGAGGAGGAATTAACACGCTGACGCCACCAAGCGGCAAGACTCATAACTACGGTACGCTTGGCCCTCCGAGGCATGATGACGTCAAGACCGCGCCGGATCTCCCGAGATGCATCGCACTCTTCGAAGGCCGATTTTGAAGCGCTCGCCGGAATCCAGGCATTTAGAACGAAAAATACAGCCATCCGCTTGAAATATGACTACGCGATTATCAATTACAGGTTTATCTGATTCCATTTGACTTATCTCTAGGTGTTCCCTGTATTCGCAACTCCAGCGCGCCGCTCGCCCTCCCGCGGACGAACGGAGAACCAGAGGAGCGGGGACGGCAGCGGCGGCGGCGGCGCGGAAGCGGTGGCAGGGACTGTCGGCCTTGATGCGTGAAGCCGTTTTAACGAAAAAAGTGAGCGCGTTGAAAAAGGAATTTCTGTGCTCCGCCTTGCAACAGCCTCGCACGAAGGACCGGGATGTCTAATTTCATTACGGATTTTTTTGTGTATCGCATACGCTGCGGATTTCTGGTCTTGTGCATGGCCGCCAGCTCAATCTGTGCTCAACGTGACGGAAAACGCTCCCAGTAATAATGAAAAACTCTATAGTAAGGTCTACGGAAAGTCTATTCTTTGCCATAAGTAGGAGAAAACTCGTCGCGCAACGGTATGTCGAGCAATACAAATCGGGAATGGGTTCGCATTTCAAGGCCGTTACAAGGAACATGACCATTTATTCCAAGCACTTTAAAAAGACAGAATACCCGTACTTGCTTTCAGGTAATTACAAAGCAAATAAAGAAATGCTCGAAGCATTTCAGGCGCGTCTGTGTTAGCCAGCCGTTCGTGACGAGTGCTCAGAACGCACAGTTTTGGCCAGAGGGACCGCAATGTCGCAAATAACACGGCAAAAAAATGTACGCTATATTAAAATATTTCTTTTTGATAGAGCAATAAATAAAACCCCTAAACACGCCGATTATGTTAATAGGCAGTTTTTGCCTAGCGTACGACAACTTCAGTTGGACGTACAGCGCACTGCCGTTCAACCGGCGCTACCAACTTTCACGATCGGCTTGATAGCCGAATTGTGCAACTTATTAAAATAGCTTAAGTAAGAGTAAATGACTGTAAAAAAAAAGTAATAGGTTTTTTGTTTTTTGGCTTTCCTGCAAAACCACGTTTTTTTCTTTTTTTTTCGGCACTCTTTGATTCGTACTTTAGCTGTTTAATGTCTTATATTGCGTCATCATCAAGCCTCTCGTAAAAGTTGGGGCCATCAGTTTCACGTAAGTGGGCTGCACGGCGACCTGAAGTTTTGTAGTGTCGTATATGTGACAAGGGGTGTATAGAACTACAACATTTTTTTTTATTCATAAGCACGGCAACGCTCCTGGCGCGCACTGAAAATTGTGCTTCAAAGGCGCAGCGGGAGATTGCGGTTGTAATGCTACACCACACGGTAGCCTGCGGTAACAAACTTTCTTTCAATAACCATAGAGCAGTTTGATTAAGTGTTGCAATACACTAAAACCGAGACAGCAGCGAGTTGTGAGGCTGTGACGCAAAGACACCAATACTGTGAACGCGGCTTTTCCGAAGCTTGACGGTCACCGTTCGCGGCTCTCTTTCTAGAGCACTAATGGCCAGGCAAAGCGCAAACATATCTTCATCACCCTCGAAAATATTCTGCCACCAGCAGTAACGTGGCCGGTGCCTAAAACGCGGTCGCCCACCACTAAGTTTCGCAATTTGAGGTTTCTGCAACTTTCAAATAATAGCATGCTCGTTTTCTTAACGTGCATCAGCATCTCCGTCACCTGTACTATGATCCCTCCCTAACCGCTTCGCATTTGTAGACAAATAAATTAATTTTAGCGCGCTGAACAGCGTCAGCGAGCAGGCGCACATGATATCCTGGAGAATCTATCCCCGTCTCTTCCGCCATCTTGGAACTACCGCCCCGCCACCTATAGGGCGTTGGAGTTGCGAATAGTTCAAGTTTCGATTCAGTATCCCTTTCGCATCTAATTCAAGCCCCGACCAGGGCGCCCCTAGCGGCTAACGGGTCCATTGCATCGGGGAGCTTCTGCCAGTCGCTGCGTTGGTTGTGCGTTGTGGTGGGTTAGCGCTGTAATTTCTGAGATGGCTATTCCGCACCAAGAAAGCCGCAACAATTGCTGCGTAGTCGGCTACAACAGTACGTCGAAGATCGCGCACGGCACGTAGTTCTACATCGTCCCTTCGAAGCCGTACGAGGCGGAGTACTGCGCGATCTTGGTGCGACTTGTGCGTCCATACAGGTTAGTGGCGTTTCTTACCTTCCAGTTCGCGCTTTGTTTAAGCTGCTCACGAATAATACAATTAACTTTTTTTTTTTCTATTCTAGCGACGATGGAACAGCATTGACACCGACGGAAAACTCTAAAGCATGCAGCAAATACTTCACCGGAATCGAGAAGCGGAATGCGGTCGCCCACCTAAGCCTACCCTTGGATGTTTCCATCAACCTACAGTGGGAATCGCGGAACGGCGCGAAAAAAAAATCGCCCAGTTATCGTCAAGCTGATTCAGAAATAAACGTACATAATTACCGCAGTCCACTCAACGCCAACTACATTTTTTTGCGGGCGCGCTTAATTTTGTTAGCGGGGTACGGCACTCCGTGACATCCACTTGTCCGTCGAAACGGACCTCCTTAACGTCGTACACGCGGCCAGATTCACGAAGGAGTTTTCCCTTCTTCATATTGGTACCCCGGAAGAAGCTTTCTGGGTTCGTAACCGCCTTAAACACCGTCGTAATCACCCCGGGAACACTGTCCGCTGTGCTGCTCATCGCCATTGCTTCCCCCCGATGATTCTGCACCGGCTACCGAAGAAGCTTTCCGGATTCGTAATCGCCCACTGTCCTCTGTGGTGTTCGTTGCTGTTACTTCCCGATGATTCTGCGCTGACGGCACTGGCTACCGAAGGAACTTTCCGAATTCGTAACTGCCTTAAATTCCTTCGTAATCATGACGGGGACACTGCCCGCTGTGCTGTTCGTCGCCATTGCTCCCCGATGCTCCTGCGGCGGCTACCGCTAGGTCGCGGCGAACAATAGGCGACCGCCGCGACACGGCCTGCTTGCTCGCTTCCTATTGGTGGAGGTAGAGGGTGAAGGCTGAGGGCCGCCTTGTAGGTTTTTCTAATGAGGTCGTTAACTTTGTCGAGCTCTGCTCGTTGTAGGAAAAGGTAGGGTTCTCACAGAGACGGCAATTGAAGCTACCCTCCATCGCGTCAGCTAAGCTCTTGAAGTCGGTCACCTCTAAATAGCACCATCGCTTACACCATTCACACTCTACCAACTCCACTTCTCCCTTACCCTTCCGTCCTTTATGTGTCATCTCCCGCCAAAGTCAGTACAAAGCCCACCCAATCTAAACAAATCCTGACCCTAATAATTTACTCGGCGTCTTCACGAATTCGAATGCGGCCAACCAGAAGCCGGAAATCATACCTTGGCGGTGGTCGCGAGAAACGAAATTAATAAGTGCGTCGGAGTAACTCTCGGTGACTGAAAATATGGTGCACGTGATGTTTCAATCACGTTCATCCAAAGTCATAGTGGAAGAGCACGACTAGCGGAATGGCCGACATAATCCGTACGCCAGGCGCCGAGGGCCGGGAATCTACCGTCCGAGCAGTCACACTCTGTTTAAGCGGAACATTTGTTTCTTACATCTTTCTGCATGATCATTATCGAAGCACCATGTGCTGCACCCTATTTTGAACCATGAAGGGTTACTATATTTAACTCTTACGCGCTTGTTAAAACCCCACATCTATGCTTAAAACTGTTTCTCGCTACCACTGCTAGGGCATTCTTTTCGGCTTCTGGCTGGACAAGGGAGCATGTCAAGCTGGTCAAGCCGTCTTTCTACCTCTTTCTGCGTGCTCTGGTACATGCCCTAGCTCCGCCCGCTCCTCCCAATGACCAAACTCTCCCATCTTGAAATATCGTCACTTCCAGTATGGGCGAAAACATTGCTTTGCCGTCGCCACGCCAATAGAATGCATTTAGAAGATAAGCGTAACCGTCACCCATTCTCGTTTTGTCTCCCCTCTATTTTTTTTTTACTATTTGCAGGTTGAAACGTTTTAATAATTTTTTGTCGCCCATACTGGATCGCGCTTGCCGCTCCCGCAAGTGAAGCCACCGGACCCAACCCCGCTGGGATACGATTTCCCGTTTTGCTAGCCTTTTGCTGCGGTTTTCCAGCGTGCTGTAGACACGTTTTCTACTCGTTCGTCGTCATTCGCCGAGGAACTTTTTGAGACTCTGTGTATTGTTGAGACTTGCCGTCGTGAACACGTGGAAAATTTTACGAAAGCGCAGTGTCGCAGGAAAAAGGCACAACTCGTCGAAAGCAAGGGTCTGGCGGCGTGTTCAAAGCTTCCTTGGCACGCCAAAGTGCCGTGTCTTTGTGCCTTCGCACGCTTGGATACCGGTCAAGAATTGACGCCGCGCAAAAGTTGTGAACGTGTGTCGCGCGTAGATGCCTTTAGATCATTTATATATATCGGCCACGGAGTTCTGGATCGTCCAGCTGTTCCGGTGAGTTGCTATCAATAAAAGGGGGAGATCCGTACGTGTTCTTATGTACTATATTAACCATGGCTATGTCCCAAATATACTCTAATAGATTCCGCGGGAGCACGAATAGGGCGACGTTGTGGAGCCAGGGGGGTTTTCGAAAGCAAAAGTACAAGACGGCGAGAATGAAAATCTTAGAAGCGCGGCCGATATGGTCGTGTGCAATCTGTTGACCAATTACAATTAGGCGAGCCGCGCTCAAACGTCAAGTGCAATTAAGTAGGTTGATAATAAGCCAGCACTGATCAGTGATGAGGAGCTGTTGTGCACGGTATTGTGTAAATCGTCTAAGGACGAAAAAAAGACGTACCTTCCCCCCATCTTCCGTCGCTAGTGGACGCTGGATTAAGCTCGTTCCTAAACCGCGAGGTGAAAAGACGCTGATCCAGAGGCACGAACAGCTTCACGCACATTGCACTCGCTAAACACATACACACGGCGTCGGTTCTTGGTCGGTATCCAAGCGTGCGAAGGCACAAAGACACGGCACAATTCGGCGTGCCAAGGAAGCTTTGAACACGCCGCCAGCCCTTCCTTTCGACGCGTTGTGCCTTTTTCCTGCAACACTGCACTTTCGTAAAATTTTTCACGTGTTCACAACGGCAAGTCTCAACAATACACAGAGTCTTCAAAAAACTTCTTCGTCGAATGACGACGAACGAGTAGAAAACGTGTCTACAGCACGCTGGAAAACCGCAGCAAAGGCTAGCAGAAACGGCAAATCGTATCCCAAGCGAGTGAAGTCCGGTGGCTTCACTGGCGCTGCAGCGAACAAGCGGGGAAGCGCGATCCAGCAATTGTCATAGAGATCAGTGGCTCTGGGCGCTGTCCTCGAGGTGAAGGGAAAGTGGGGACGTGTGACACGACTCATATTTTATTAGAAACGAGTTTAAGTATACTTGCTAGGTGGCGCAAAATACAGCCCAAATAAGTGTTTGGTTGTGGGTATTGATCCATCCATCGCTTAATGAATGACGTCACCGACTGTCACTTTACCGCACTTTACGTGACGTAGTCAGTTTCTGACGTCGGTAATCAGCATGGCTGTAGGTGGGCCGTGAGAGCGAAGACGGCGGTCGCCGTTTTTAAAGTCAAACAAGGTGTAGAAATAAATTTCCGGTACCGATGAATTCGCAACGGTTAGGTCACTAAACTCGTCAAAACTGGAGCGCTGCCGGCTCACCCTGGACCAGGACTTTCGCACGGGTCGTCGGACGCCGGCCTGCTTATTCTTTTCCCGAAGGGACGCGGAGGATCGGACCGCCGCCGCGGCGATTGCTTTTTTACGGCCACTTTCGTGAGTAGTTGGGCTTCTTTTTCCGCCTGCTTGCGGCCAGCCGTGCCCCAAAGAACCCCCTTTGTCGTGCGTTGAATCGGGACGGCCCTGAACAAATCGGCCGACGTTTTTTCATTCATACGCTGGGAAAATCTCTCGGAGCGGTGCCGAGTAGGCCTAGCGCCGTCGCCGTACGACTGCATGCTACCTGTGGCGAGGACCTTCTGTTCGGCTCTTTCACAGGCAGCGTAGAAAAGTGATCGAAGCGGAGGCAGTGATCGGGTTGTGCCCGTTCACCGGGGCTAACCAACTCCGAGGCGGCAGTAACAAGGGGGCTTGAAACGCGGACCACCGCTCTACAGCCTGCAGCTTGAGAAACTCGGATCGAAATCCCCCGGCAAAATAACACGCAAACGACACATGCTCCTTGCCTCGTCCCATAGAAAGCTTATTGGTGTTTCCCCCTCATGAAAAGTGAAAGCTATTTTTAAAAAAAGAACTAATAGAAAAAAAAAAAAAAGCCCGCTTCCGGGGTTTTGCATGCAGAGCAATATGTCAGTGTATCAAAATTGGAACTCCGTTTGACCGTGAAATGTTTGCCTTTTCTCCCTGGCAGTGTACTGCTCGGCAGACACGCGGCGATGTTCTCGTGTACAATGGTGAATCTCGTCCATGCGCATTCTCTGGTGTAACGTGAACAGCGCTCGCTAACCAAAGAACCTTGAACCCATCCTCGCCGAGAAAGGCCGCAAAATGTGGCGAGTTCACACCGTACATTTTGCAGCGTAACTCTCTTTTATCCCGATTAGTCAAATAAGTCAAAGAATCTGCCATAACCTAAGAAAAAGAAAAGAAACAAACAGCAATCGTTAGCGTGGATTATGTGTGTGTCTACATGTTTCAGCCCGGCACACCCTTGTAGCAAAACCTGAGCTCGATTCCTACAACACGTGTGAGGGAATAAAAGGGTTAGAAAGCGCAAACTATAGACAGACAGGAAGCAGCAACAAGGGCAGGTGCTGTGTACCGTCCGTGTCTAGTTCAAACTTTCTAGGTCTTTTACCTAACTACAAACCAACTAGCCCAAAACTATGTTTGAATGCAATGGTGGCCGGGCTGTATGTCTCTTGTGCTTCGTAAACGTTTAAATACTAGGGCCACACCCAGATATATTGCGACTCGCGAGTCACGCATTGCTTATAGTATGTTGTATTCACAGAGATAGTAGTAACTCGGTTTCTTTTGAGAGGAATGAGAGCAAAATGAAGAGGGTAAAGGCTGACAATGTTTTGTTACTTTTTCCGGGGGCCCTGAATTACTGTGTGTTCAGACCGGCTGAAACTGTGTACATTAGCAGTTGCCACTGTCTAAACATGCAGTTTTGCCATAGCAGCTGTCTTTTGCCATAAAGGAGGGATGCTGAAACACATCTTCGGTCCCCCACCACTTTGCGAGTCCAGACACCCTCTTCAAAACGATAGGGAAAGTGTGAAGACGCGTATTGAACTGCGAAGGTGCGGTCAGTTATTTTATATACGAGTGTTCAGACTTAACGATCAGCCATCCAATTGGGCGTTTGGGTTGTAGCTGTGAAGGGAATGCACATTCTTTGATTATGTGTCTGAATTATGCAACTCAGTATGAATTACTGAGTGCAGCACGAAAGGGGGGCACCACTGTGCTTGAGTAGTGCATTTATTTGCCTTGGATTAAATGAGGCACCACTATACTCTGTTTCACCTTGTGTTGTACCGGAGGAAAGGCTACAAGCGCGAGCTCCTTGCTCTATGGCACACCTCGGCGGCACAAGCTCTCGTGCACCAAGGGCAGCTGCCAACGATACGAGCTCGCGCTTCTAGCCTTCGCTGCGGTACAACATAAGGTGAAACGGAGTATGGTGAGCTTCAAAGATTGGAGCCAGAGACATAAAAAAGGCAAAAGGTGTTTCTAAATGCATATTTTGCTGCTGTGTAATCAAAAGTAAATTTTTTTTTTTTTTTTCAATTTCTGTAAAACAAAGAAAAAGGTGCAAATGTAGTTAAAATTAGGTTTTATCTTCCTCCAGTACTAGTCAAACAAAATTGCCCTTTGGGCAATAGGATGAGCTTGGCACCGAATTTATCAGGTAACTCATCTCTTAGCAGAGAGTTCTTGTCCCATGACGAATGTTAGGTGAATCTGGTGCATTTAATATGAAAACACATGCCTATGGTCTGGGACCCTGTAGCTGCCTCAAGATTAGTGTGGTCTCAAGGGCGCTCGCCATCAGTGTTGCCCGGTATTAACTTTGATAGGTACCAAAGGAGCCAGGACCTTGAGTGGGGCACTGTTACCGAAGACATCCTGAGCAGAGATGCAGCAGGAACAACCGTAGCCGACTCACTCGAAGCATGCAGCAATGTTACCGTCCACTTTCTTGCCAAAGCAGCGGCAGTGCTAGTGAACGGACAGGCGGATCGGTGGCCGAGTGGGCTAGCGTACACCAGCTCGGAGCACGTGGAGCGAAAGCTCGCGCTGCAGAACCCAGAGATCCTGGGTTCAATTCCTGCCCCTACCCCTGCCCTTTTCAATCTTGATGAGCATCATACCTATCACTACTGCGTGGTGCATGTCAAAGACGCTAGCGGTTGTACTGCACTGTCTACATTTTTTAATTACACCGGAGACAGCGGATGCCCATTAAGGCTGACTAAGTTCTGGCTGTACGAACATACACACAACATTATTTTTTAGTGAACAGACACTTGGAAGACTGTCGTTGCAGTGTGCGATGAGGGACTCGCACTCTGGATCAATGGTCTCGAAGGAGGTTTTACCTGTTACGTTTCAGGCAATAGACCCTCTTGAAAAGTGCACGCCATCTAGTAGCTACTGGGCCAATTATTTGAGTCTGCTATTGCGCCTACTCCGAGCATGCATTGGACACGAGGGTTATGTCAGCATTGTGCGTGAACTTGACTCGGCTCGTATAAAAAATAAATGATAGATCAGCGTTCGGCCAGGACTCTGGTCCAGTTGAAGAAATGATGGCCGCCAAGATTGCACAATGAGGTTTTGAAAAGGGCCTATTGGGCCCCATAACTACTTGAAAGTAGTTAAATTCACTATTGTACCTCCAGCAAACTGCACTTCTTAGATTGTGCAGTTCAAGAACAACTGGAATTGAACCTGCAACATCATCGGAAGGAGGCAGTTGGTCGAGGGGTCTACTTGGGGGTTTTCATCCTTCAGCTACAAGAGTTCCCTCTTGGACACAAAAAATGGAAGGATATTTCTGCTATTGAAATTTGGGGGAAAATCGGGCTGTTTGACCTGCTTTGCAATTCCTAAATTATACAAAAAAAAAAAAAATTTGTGCACTTCAGTTTTGATTTGATTGTAGGCTGCTAATCATTGATTGCATTGACTGAACATATGTGGAGTATTTCACTGCATTACTTTATTTGGGAATGTTAGGAGGGAAAGCGAAGATTGCAGCTCACTTTTAACGTGTTCCGAAGCACCTTTGTTTATGCCTTGCCAAGCACTTTTGTGATCCGAACTGGGGCCGCACTGCCATTAGTTTGGCTGTAAGCACCTCCCATCATCCCCTTAATTTTTTTTATGTTTAGTTAACATAGCTATTTCATTAATATCTGTTGGGGCATTGTACAAGAGGGAATGCGATGGTTATTATCAGAAAGAATAAAGCGGGTGATGAAGTGCTTCATGAACATTCCTCATAACACAATATAAGAAACAATGGTCAATAGCAGGCAGTGAGGACATTTGTACATCCACAAACAGCTAATAAATAACAGTAATGAAAAACAACCATTTATCTTTGCTTAAGAAGAGTGGTTGTTTGGGCTAGTTGGTTTGACATCTTGTGCAATCTTGTGCACAGCAAGGACGAGGACACAAGGGAGAACAGGACACGAGGCACAACTTTCAACTGATTTTTATTGAATACATGTACCGGTATTTGTAGTCACAAAACAAAAAACAACAACAAACAAAACAACAAAAACAAAGAAACAACCATCACAGAGCATGATTGAAAAAAACACTATCTCGTTCTGAGGAAAACCAGCTCCTTCTCCGATAATGCGATTGAAGGCATAGCAACACGCGTGTCTCCTACATAATCAATGTGTTTGGCTTCTACAACTTCGCGTGTTAAAGTTGACTTGTATTTTCTAATTTTTATCCATCAAACAGTGGTGTACAACGGCATGCCCTGCAATGTAAGTTAAAGCCACCGTTTTGTTTTTGCATGTTGTTACTGTGCTCGTGAAGCCGGTCATTTAGGCAGCGCCCCGTCTGCTCGACGTATTGTCCGCCAGAGGACAACGGAATGCGATAAACCACACCATCTGTACAGTTGACAAATTTCGTTCTGTGCTTCTTTTCACACCCGTGTTTGGTACGCACGCCATGCTTTGATAGTTTGCACAGGTTCATGAGCTTATTGGGCGTAGAAAACACTACCTTTACATTTGATCGCATTGCTACTTTCTTCAAAATCTGCGACACTCCATGAATATACAGTGTCACAACAACTTTTCCTTTTTGTCTTGCCAGCTGGCTCCCATTGTTTTCCTCGAGACAGTGCTGTTGGTGTTACGAGCCCCGTGCGAATAAGCCATTGCTTTAGTTTTATTCAGCGTACTCCAAGCTAGTCGAAAGTAGTATTGGTAACCTGTCTTCCACCAGTGCACTAAAAAAAAGTCCCGTGAGCATATGATCCCCACTGGTTTTGAACAGCAAGCTTTGCGGTTGCTCGCAGCTGGGTGCCCCAAACACATTCTTTTTGCGGTCGTGGAAGGGCTTCTAAGAAAGCGCTGTCTCATGGAAAACAATGGGAGCCAGCCAATAAGACAAAAAGGAAAAGTTGTTGTGATTCCATATATACTTCGAGTGTCGCCCAATTTAAGGTAGTGTTTTCTGCACCCAATAAGCTCATGGACCTGTGCAAACTATCAAAGTTTGGCGTGCGTGCCAAACACGGATGTGAAAAGAAGCACAGAACGAAATTTGTCGACTGTACAGATTGTGGTGTTTATCGCATTCCATTGTCCTCTGGCGGACACTACGTCGGGCAGACGGGGCGCTGCCTGAAGGTTCGGCTTCGCGAGCATAGTAACAATGCGCAAAAACAAAACAGTGGCTTTCTTGACTTACATTGCAGGGCATGCGGATGTGCACCACTGTTTGATGGATGCGTAAAAATTAGAAAATGCAAGTCTATGTTAGCACGCAAAGTTGTAGAAGCCGAACACATTGATTATGTAGGAGACACGTGTGTTGCTAAGCCTTCGATTGCGTTATCGGAGAAGGAACTGGTTATCCTGAGAACGGGATTGTGTTTTTCCTAATCATGCTGTGTGATGGTTGTTTCTTTGTTTTTGTTGTTTTGTTTGTTGTTGTATTTTCTTTTGGGAGGATGGTTCAGACTACAAATACCGGTGCACGTATTCAATAATAATCAATTGAGAGTTGCGCCTCCTTGTGTCCTGTTCTTACCTTGTGTCCTCGTCCTTGCTGCACACAAGATTGCATAAGATATCTTTGCATGCAGATTACAAAAACGCATCTTCCCACATGCTTCAATTTGGCATGCGCCGCTGCGTACAAATGGCACTTTTCTACGCTCGCCGCTCGTTGGTGCCTGATCCCACTACTCCTTTCTAGTATGCGCCACCTTTTCCACCGCTTGGTGGCGGGTATTTCGACGGGTCATTTCTTGCTTCTGTACTTTCTAACTGCATTTGTTTCTTTTCTGATCTAAAATAGTGAACAAAAACTACTTTTATAAATAATTGAAACGGTTCGTGCCACTTATATTTTGTATTTCGACTAAAAAGAAGCTTTTAGTGGCGCTGACCAGTAGTAAGCCCAGGACCAAAGACGTCACATATCGCACGCTCTTTGCACCGCGGGTCTCCCCCGTCGGTGGAGGAGGTTTCCGTGTCGTCCAGTTAAAATATGACGCGCTGATATTTAGTTACTCTCCCTGTGCCCGCTGGCTTCCCCGAACCCTGAGGGATGTGGAAACAGCAAAAAAGGTAGATGCTTAAATATGACTCCAGGGCCCCTTTAAGGACTGTAATTGAGTGAGCTATGTTAACCGTCGTGCCAAGGTGGGCTTTCTCCTCTTTTTAACGCAGAGTGGGTTAAGGGCTGGGATAGGCAAGGAAAGCAGTGCCACGAAAAGTGTCACAAAAACTGCTGCAAAAGTATTGCGTGCCGCCAAATTTAGTGCCGTTACACTCCCCTGAGTTTAGCATGACTCCTGAGCCTCTGAAGAATGTGCCACACAATATGCAGCGTGTTTGGTGCAACTCAAAATGCGCTGGGCATTCTACGGCTCCCTACCTTCCCTGTAGCATTAAGTTACATTGTTCTCTTTCGCTTGACAAGCCAACTCCTAATCTTAACAGCAAAGAATGCCATCTTTGTCTTGTGCCATATTTGTTTTTGTACTGACTCACGCTTGGGTAACTTTCACTCGTGACAGTTGATGTTATATTAGGTGAACCAATGTGCCCATTCTATGCCGTGGTAATGCATTTTGTTTTGTCTACATCGTGTGTGGAGTGAATGATTGCCAGTTTTTTGAGTCCGTGACTAGGGCACAGTGCTTTCGGGGATCAATCCGACGAAAGATCAGCGATAGAATTTCTAAATTTGAATTTATCAGAAACATTCCTATAATCGAGATCACGGCGACAAATAAAAATCGAAGATACTTGACCATAGTCGCGATCGAGTGCTGGGTCAGTGTTCGTAAGGAGAGGCTATCGCAGTCTCTCTTTTGACATTGCACGATTGACGAAGGGCCGACAGCGTCCACTCGGAACGACGTATCAATGTTGCTGTATTTCTGGGCAACGACAGTAGCTCTTCAAAGCTTCTGTGCAGCCACTGTTCAGGTTTTTGGCCTTACATGGATGGGAGGCAGTGGTCTTAGGAGAGCCAAAACTCGCGAATGGAGGCTGTGCTTTCTCCAGGGGCCAATGTGTCCGCTGCACTGTACACTGAGGCTTGTAGTTCTTTGTGTCTGCAATGCAAATGTTCTAAAGAGGCTTATCAGCGGTGAAACGCAGAGTCAGCTGTTTTTAAATTGTTTACTACGAGCCCTAATTCACCTTAGGTAAGTCCCTTTGACACATATAGGGCTGTCTTCTAGCTAGTATGGCTCCCATTTAAAATGGCTTTCTGTTTTTTTGGATGCATTTATGCGAGGGTAATATTTTTCTTTATTCATCCTTATTCCTTATTTGCGGAGAAATGGTAATTTAATGGAAGTAAGAACCGGTGAGTGCCAAAATTACAATAAAGAAAACAAACTCAGAAAAACACCATCTAAATTTCAACAGAAATGAAATCCGAAAATGTAGAAAGTCTGTGACTTGCTGGGGCCTGTATGAAGCCTTAGTTTACCCAACCTAATAAAAAATTTTAATATGTCGATTGGGGAGTACGCAACCACGCATATTACCGGAATAAATGGGGTAAATTTGAGTTGCACTCGAAAATGAAGTGTCTCTTGGAAAAGGAAACACCCCAAGCGTAGCGACCGCCTTGTGACCTCTGTGGCCCCTGCAGGGAGGCGGAGCCGAGGGGGTGTCCCCTGCTGCTGGGGATGGCCTTCCAGAAGGCCCCACTGCCGCCGGGCAAGGCACCACCCCTGCACTGAGGTGAGCCCCCCATATACTGAAAGGCAGTGCAATTCCTCCTCCCCCCATGTTTTCCTCCTTTCCATTCAGGGCAATCCTCCTTGCCCTTCTTCCACGCCACGCCCCCCCCCCCCCCCCCCCCCCATGTTTGTGCGAGGCCCGCAAGGCGTACGCCTGCGTGCCGGGCCATAATTGTTTGCTATTGCACATGGTGGACTAGATAATTTTTTTTTGTTTTCAAATATGAAGACCGTTTTTTTTTTTTTTGATGTGAAGAAGCTAGCATCTGTGTACCTTTGTTGGAGTTGTAAGCACGGGAAGCCGTCTCGATCGGCAAATGTAATAACACGAGCAGAGTTAAAATCGCTCAGGTGTGAAGACAAGCTTTCTCCAATTCCGCTAAACGCGAACAAATAAAAAAAAGCCAATGTAGTTTTTGAGTATTTCGAGCCATGCACTGCAAAAATATATTGAGTTTACCCGTTTGTTGCAGCAAAAGCTGAGAGCAGGTACACGGTAGAATTCACCTCTCTCTGCGTGTAAATGGAGTTTCGTGGGCAAGGACTGCGTTGTGATCGGAAGCTCGTGCTGTCACTTTGAGCATCGGTTGGGCACGCACCCGTAAGGCTCGCAATCCTTAGTGTATATCCTACTGAACCTTTTTAGTATCTTGAATTAAGTGCAATTGCACACTCAGCATCGCTCGAGTTAGGCAAAGAAAAGACACCATAATGCATGCAAAACCTGGACTTTTTGGTAATTTTTAGCATTACTGATCATTTTGCCAAACCAGCAGCTTGGTTTACTTCGTACGCATTTTATAAGCATCGAATATTACCTGCAACTGTGCACATGCGCGCAGAGGAATATACTACGTCTGCTATTTACGTGCCTCGTGCATATTGTCACGAATGACAATTGATGAGACGACGAAAACTGAAACAACAAAGTTTAATGGGGTGAACTTGTGCCCACAACAAAGTAGAAAAAGGCTATCGTCGCAGGCGTCGATAGCGGCGTGACAGCAGGATTGAGCGTTGGAGCGAGACTGACTCCGGCTCGCCACGCGGAGCAGCTTTTGTACCCGCGTGTGCCTTTGGACTATTCGGCCTAGAAAGTTTGGCATGTAGAATATTCATAACTCAATCAGACTAGAAGGTTCTAGAACTTACGAGAACGCCAAGTAGATAGAATAAATAGAAGTACATTCCGTTCCCTGGAATAGAGCCCGGATCCTCCACACGACAGCCAAGCACGGTAACCATTCAGTCACGCACGCGCTCGCTCGGCGACGCGTGTGGCAATGCATTCACTTATTGTTTCACTTCAGTCAAAAAAAAAATACTAGTACGTGCTCGGTTGCCTTGCCAGCGCGTTTCTCATTTATCCCATTTATTAGCGAGGCCCACTTTCATTTTTAGTGTGTTTCGAGATATTGTTTTGACGTTCTCACGCGCAAGGTATGTACTTGAGTTCACTTGCAAAGCATACAAGACTGGCCGCACACCCCTGGGTGTACCTCACTGCGTGAGTTACAAATGAGGATGGAGAGATCCTTCAGCAAAGCCTTCAAAACACAAGAGCAATTTTATTTATTGTCAATAAATGATGTTTCATTAATCACGGAGAGCAAATCGCATACAAAGATGAAAACAAGAAAATATTTATTGCTACGAGGCAAAATATTGTACTGGCCTAGTTGCCCTCCTGTGGAACTGCAAAGACGTCCGCAACAGAATAACTACCGCATATTTCTCACCGTGTACAACCGCCTACACAAAAAAAAATCCCAAGCACAGCAAAACAACCCCTTTTGTTCAGGATGTCGTCATAGATTATACTGTTCTGCTGTGACTGAGGATTCGAAATGACCTTTTTTTCGATCCCGCATAAATCTATACAAAAGCAGCGGTACAAAAAAAAACAGCAATTTTGAAACAAAACATTCAGTGCACATTTGTGAGTGCGTCTCTCGTTGCAATGCTCCTGCTACCAGATTTCCTCGACGCCACTTGCTTTTGTTCTGCTTCGACATTGTTTGTTCTGCTTCCCCAGAATTTGGTCCCAACGGCCGTTCTTTTGAGTGAGTGGTGAGTAGCCTCTTTGTTTCTCTTGTGGACAGGAGGAGCTGCCTATGGCTGCCCTGGACTAGTCCAGCCTGGATTCTTCCAGAGAATCTATGGCCAAGTCTGAAAGTGAGTCTTGCTGGGCCGGGGCCACCCTCATCCTACCAAGTTGGTCTATTTTGTATGCGGTGATGCACAGGCATATAGACGAAAACCCAAGAGATGGTTCGACATATGAAGTGCTGACTCACAACTGGAGTAATCATTTGAAAATATAAATCAACAATATCTGACAGAAATCATGAAAATATTGATCTTTGTGGGTACTTTAGAGGCACTTTTATTTTTTTTCTCAATTGGCACGTCACGCTTTTATTGCATGAGGGGCATACCTTGGGGCATATTTCGCAAACTGCAGATAAAAAGATAGTTTTCATATCTGCATGTTTAGGAAACAGCATCCTATGAAATGACCTTAGCCAAATTTTATGAAAATGCCTGATTTTGGAACACTTGGAAAGAATAAAAACATGGAGGATTTCGCACCATTTGGCATGAAAAGTCAAATTGATTTCATAGATGTTTACCGAACTTTGAAGCCATGCCTCCACTGAAGAAGGGAAATTTGGTTAGTGTTGTAAAATAATTAAAAAAAAAAATGCAGAAAAAAAATATCCTGGAAAGTTTTTATTTTTTTATTTTGCTCGTTTTATTGTCTTCAGACATCCTACTTTCTTGATTAAAAAAAGTGCAAAATTCTGATGAAGAATTGGTAAAAAATGTGTAACTCGCGGTGGCTCAAAGCATGGCAAGTTTATGCGAATATTAGTCATCTTTGAGGCTGTCACTCAGCTGTCACTCAGGACAGCGACACGTTCTATGTTTCTCCGATATGATTTGCGATAGACTACACTAAAACATGCGACATTTGCTTTTGGAATTATCGAAGCACGCGCAAGTTTCAAGATAGGTGGCGCAAAGGCAAGTAGGGAACGCTAGCGAAGGAGCCTTTGTTGCGACGTCCTAAGCCTAACCATGGCAACGGCAACTGTTCCAATGCAATCGGCGCTGCGCTCATGTGTGTCGGCGCTTCAGAAAAGAGGATAAGGTTCTTCGAAAAAGTTTACAAAAAAAAATGATACATTTACAACTCTGTAATGCCGAATTGGAGCGCAGCTCTTGAGATGAGGAGGGGAGGGTACAGAGAGGAGGGTATGCCCCTCCTCCTCCTCTGACCCTCCTCCTCTCCTCCTCTTACCCCTCTCTTGCTTTCTCCTCGTGACGTCAACGGTGATGTCACTCGTGACCCCCCTGACGTCACTCGTGAAGGTCGTGAAGGTCACATGAAGGTTGTGAGCTTCTCATGACCTGCTTTTTGAAGGTCGTAACTTTTGTTGTAACCTTCACAAGCGTCTTTCGTGACGTCACTTGTGACTTCCGTTGTAACCTTCACAGGTGTCTTTCGTGTCGTCACTCGTAACCGTCGTGACGTCACATGTGAGTTATTATGGAAGACGTCACATGTGAGTTATTATGGGACAGTTTCCATAATGCGACGCGTGGTTACGCTGACGGTGACGCCGCTCAATCCGGAAACGGGCGCCTAAGAGCTGCACTCTAAAAAGTGGCATTGGGCTCTGCAAGTTGAGTGATGTGCAACATGGGTGTGCTGATGATACTTCCGAATGACGCAATCTGCCCCACCTGTCACGAGTGCAGATTCTCTACGCGTCCGAGGGTCGGCCGGGAAATGCGAGGGATTTTCACTGTCCCTCGAATTACCCGAGCTGGTTGGTTCTTTCGATGTCTGCCTCAAAACGTGCCGTGTTGGATGGATACACGAGCGCAAAGCAAATCTGCGCACACGTTTTGCCATTCGTCCACTTGAAAGCCGTAAACTTCCGCACTTCTGCGTGAGTCTGGTTCTGCTGACGGCAATCCAGCGCGAGACCTTTGCTAGCAATATAGTTTATGCAGCTGCCACGAAAACCACCAGCTGCGGAATGACCAAAATGCCGGCGTGAAAGGTGCAGCTAATGTAACGGTATTTGATAGCACATTCCATTTTCCGCATTATTTTCTCGGGGCCCAAGGGCATTGTAGAGGAAAGTGTCTGCAATAGATAAACAGATCAAACATGAACGAACGGGCAAAATCTTTCAGCCTTTCCACTCTGATGAAGAAGGAAGACCAGCGGAGCTGTACAATGGAAAGTAATGGCCGGTTGCAAGTCGGCAAGCCAGAGTGGAAAGGCTGCCGCCATCTACGAGCGACGGCGGCAACCAGATACGTGGCTTGCCGCCGCGGCTCATAGATGGCGGTGGGTGTCTAGAGTTCGATGTCTTCATTTCTTTGCGGGGTACACGATCCTGGGGAAACTAGCCCTTAACAGCTCGGCTGTAAAATATGCTATGAACAAATGCTACGGAATATCTGTTAAGATATTAGCGATTGCTGTTTTAAAATCGCTAGTGTTGGTTATAGGAAGTGTAAGTGGAAGAAGGCAATTTCAATCCAGGGAGGCCCGAGAAATGAAAGGCGCGAGAGGAGGCGGGGAATTAGCAACAAACAGTGAGGGACGGTTTTGGTGACTTTGGATGATTCCTGGGCAGCCCGCCCTAGTTCTGTCTCACTTTTATGCGATGGCAGCCGATTCATGAGGAGTACTATGCATCTTTTCAACTTTGGAACTTAGTTTACTCGTTAATAATTGGGGTTGTGTGGATATTTAGACAGCGTGTAGTTGGTCAGCAATTCCAAAGTTGTGACGAGTCGCTCGCTGTAGATGAGCAATTTAGCCAGTGCAGTACAACCGCTAGCCTGGGGTCTTTTAACGTGCACCACGCAGTAGTGATACACGACCGCACGCCGGTACGATGCTCATCCAGATCGAAACGGGCAGGGGTGGGGGATTGAACCCAGGATCCCTGGGTTGTGCAGCGTGAGCTTTCGCTCCACGTGCTCCGAGCCGGTGTGCGCTAGCCTACTCGGTCACCGATCCCCCTATTTCTCTTTTTTCGCGACTTTGGTTCGTCTTTTAAGTTTGTGCACTCAGTTCTCGGTACTTAGGATCTTCCCTTGATAATGATATTTTTTATGTATTACCTTGAGGAGATGTAGAGTGCAGGTATGTATTTGGTATCTCAATATCTTAATTGCGTTCTTGCTAATTTTAACTGACTTTTAAAAAGCTTTAAAAATAGGCTTTGTGAAGTATTTTTTTCTTCTAGATCAGAAATTTTGGCTAGTTTCTAGCACCCTACACTTCATAAAAAGCAAAATAAGCTATTACATCGTGCTTCTTATGAAAATTTAATGTGTCAAAATTTGCACACAAAAAGCCTTTTTCAAGCAGTTGTTTTTCCCTCTGAACACAAAAGGCAAGCTACATTAAATCTAGCGACTGTTTTGAAAAGAGAAGACAAAATTATAAATAGTTAGTTTCATTATTCAAAATAAAATATATATATATATATATATAAAAAGGTTCGGGGCCACATCTTCCTTTAATTCTCAGTCTTTAGCGTGCATCGCACAGTCTCGATTATTTGAAGGCACATTGGTGCGACACTTCCTTCGTATTGAAATTGGCAGGAGTCGGCACTGAATGGAAAATGTTTGAATCTTTGGCACGAGCTGCCACTGCGTCGTGCAGGGTGCATTAGAGGGTTTGGTGCGGTACATTTGCATCCAGCGAGGTCCTACGAAAGACCAGAAAGGGCTGTCGTGCCAGGAACAGTGGTCCGAGTTAGGAAGGGACTCACCGCCCTTCCGGAGCAACGCCTGGAATGCGCCCCCGACCGGTGCATTTACCGCGTTTTCATTTTTGGTTCGCGGCTGGTAAGACGCCAGACACCGGTCAGTGACGCATTCTGGGCACCTTTACCCCACAGTTCCGAGCATCGTGGTCCAGAGCGGATGCGGTGCGGGCGGGGGGGCGTCCCCCCCCGGGAGTGCGGTGGCCCCTCCCCCCGCGGAGGAGGGGCCGCCCCCTCCGCGCCCCGCCCCCGCGGTCGTGCGCCTGGCCAAGCAGCGCGAGGTGGACGAGGAAGAGCGACCGCAGCGGCCGCCTGCCCCGGCTGCGGCCCCCGTCACGATACGGCTGGACCGAGAGCCAGAAGAGCCGCCCAACGGCTCGGGGCCGGTTGAGGCCGTGCCGGAGGACGGCGGGGAGGAGGATGGCGTCTCGTCTCCGGCCTCCACCGCCACTTCTTCGCGGAGCTCGCAGCAGGTGAGCCCCTGGGAGCGCTACGGACCTCGCAATGGGACGCCGGCTCCCGGTTTGGAAGCGGCGAAGAACTTTTGGCATGCCCCATAGCTTGGATCGCCTACGCACGTTCCATCTCTGACCCAAATCCTGGTTAGCATTGCCTTTGATGCAGTAAGCGTCATTGCGGGCATCTTGTAGACCCTGAGATGGGGAACAATAAAAAAAAACGGACGGATCTGGATCCCCCCACTAAAGAGTTGATTAAATCTGACTCACATTGGTTTCCTGGCCCAATGCAGCAGTTTATGGCAGCTTCCTGATTTCAGGACAGTCCGGGTTCGGTGTGTATGCTTGCTCGTTTAAGGAGTGTTAAAATGCACCTTCTCTGTGGTGGTAACTACCCAGTGGTGTCCTTGCTTAGCCGCTCTGTAAGCAACAGACTGTGTTAGGACCCATGTACTGAATACGGGACAAACTATGACTCCATCGCTTAACAATGTTGTAGTCAACATGTTCTTAGTGTGCAAATGAACCACTAATGTCATGACCCTTTCCTACTGGGCGTTTGTATGCCACAACCTCGTAGAGTTCAGGCCAAGATTAAAAAGGGGCATTCGTGGGTGCCTATTATTGGGTCTATGCCCGCTGCACTAGAGGAGCTAACCTGCTAGTGACGCGTCATCTTTGGAATCTGGACGACGGCAACGCGTGCACTTCTGTCTGTCTGAACTGGGGCTCTCTGCTGGCTAACCTTTCCCTTCAGTGCCGGGCTGTCTCTCTGGGCTTGTGGTGGTGCCTCTGGGTAGCCCTCTCTCTCTTTCTCTCTGCCCCCCCCCCCCGTTCCGCCAGCGGCTCAAGGTGCTAGTGCGCAGCCACGCGGTGCGGGACGATGCCTCGCCACCCCTGGACTTTCCCGGCGAGGTCGGCCCGGCAGCACCCAGCCCCCAGATGCTCTCCGTGCAGGTGCGCTCCTTCCCCTCTCGACCCCCGGGGACGGAACCTCCGTGCGCACGACTCCCGTCTCGACGTGGAAGTAAAAATAAAATTATAGATTTTCTAATGGTAATTCAGGGTGGTGGCACTGCCAGCGTCGATTGACACAAAAAACTTCTTTTTTGCTTTTTTATTTGCGTCTCCCTTAAGTAGCAAATTCGGGGTACCACGTCGTATGGGGCGTAAGAAAACACCACCGTGCTTTTGCGTCAAGAATTGGTGTATCTGCCCCGAAGTTGCAATCTTGTAATTGGCCTGTGCGCTGAAACAAGACGTTTCGAGACACTGGCCCGGTGGCTCCTACGTTTTATCAAGCCCCGCTCCTGGCGCTCCCGAACTCGTCTCGATGGTGCAGCGTACGGTTCAATCCCCGGGCGCCCCTCCGCCCCCGTCCACTTGCCCTCCGCTCTCTTTGCCCTCCCTCTCTTCTCTCTCCGCATACTTCTTGCGATTTTGCTCGGCCCAATGCTGCAGGCTCAGTCGCCATGTGCTGGCCACCTTCCTAACTCTTCTTGGTGCACTAACCGACACCCTGGGGAGGTGCTAGAGTACTCGACTGCGAGACTGCTTCTTTCTGTTGGCACGAGACGGACCGGTGCATGTGGCCAGGTCACAAACGCAAAAGGCGCTCAACACGAATGCGTCGACATGGCTTGCCCAAGTTTAACTCGCCTGGGCTAGCGTATGGGAGCACTAGCTATTGTAAAAGTTGGTCCGGGCCATGCGCAGCTTCAGGAGTGGTCCAGTTGCGCCTTTTTGATAAATTCCCGCTTGTTTGCACCTTGCTGCGCCCAAAGGGAAAAATTGCGGCAAACTGTGCCAAACCGAAGGAATCTGCGAACAAATTTATTTTTGGAAGTGTTTTTCTTTTGCATCTGGCAACTGTGGGAATCTAGTGGGGTTTGGCCATTACATTCCAATCCAGGTTTCCGGCTCTGCGGCATTCTTTCGCACCAATTTTCTCGACGTTCCTAACGCTGCACGCTTTTATCAGACTTAGTTGGATTTCAAAACAAACTACTAAAGCTTAACAAGCTCAAGTAAATATCTTTTTCTGCGTGCCTATGTTCAGAACTGTGGCACTATTTATAGAAATGTGCTCGCACATGGTTCCCATTCCGTTAGCGTGCTCAGTCGGGACTGCTTGGTTACAAACAGTTGCATTTTTTTTGTGTCAAATAATGTGATTCCTTGATTGTACTAACCGTTAAAGCATTTGTACATTGGGGAACCAAGAATATTTTGTCTACTAACTTGGATTTTCGGGTAACTAGATCACTATAACAACCGAGGAAAAGCAAAGCAATCAGACATTGATTGTCTAAACAGTGAGAGATTGTTGCAAGTGTCATCGTAAATAAAGTGCTTGTGACACAGCATGTTGTCTTTAGGAGTTATGAGGTCCAGATCAGCTGATTTTTGTGCCACCTGAGAAGACTTTGTATAGTGCTAATTTATCTCTCTCTTATCGAGAGAGGGTTGAATTGCATTTATTCCGCTTAATGTGCCCACAAACAGCTCGAGGCCTTCATAGTGTGCTCATATTACAATCACAAACAAGTAGGACATAGTAGAGAAAGGTAAAGGTAAATAAACGAAACTGGATAAAACAACAGACCATGGCTGTTTGTCAAGTGGCCAACAAGGCTCGTTTAAAAGTTATGAGGGGTGAAAACAAGTCTAAGTCACTCCCAACGTCTTTGTGAAGGAGCTGTAGGCGTGACGTTGGGGACTGTACACCAACTTTCTGCGGTTGAAAAATAAATGAAAATCTTCTACGCTTCTGAGGGACACAAAAAGAAGTCAAACTTAAAAGCAAGGGTGCATCGAGCATGGCATTCATTATCTTATGCAAAATAATGAAGTCTCGCATTAATCTTCTTTTGTACAGGCTATAAGATCAAGAAGATTAAGCAGGTACTCATAATCAAAACAGATGTGCCTCCCATCCATCTGTCATAAACAATACATACAAAAAGACGCTGCACTTTCTCTAAAATACACGATTGCATCGTTCCAATGGTGTTCCATACGACTGAGCAAAACTCCAGTTTGGATAAAACAAGAGCGTGAAATAGATGGATCATGCTAGCGTGAGTACGAAAATTCTGCGTCATTCGGGAAATAAAGTTTAGCACCTGATAAGCGTCACTGGCAATCTTCAAGACGTGCTCTGTAAACAAGAGGCAGGAATCAAACGGCAGTCCCAGGTCACGAATAGTATCTGACCTCGCGATAGCTAAACCTAACATGGTGTACGGGTATTTAGTGCAGCTTGTCTGATGGGTATAGGAAACAACCTTGGTCTTATTGGGGTTAAGTTCCAAATTATTTTGGTGCTTAACCGCAATTGGTACCCTACACCGACTTCTCTATGGTGATAGCACGCTTACATCAACCCTGCTTCATTTGTCCGCTAGCACTAGTGGAAACAAAATATGAATTTGACCAAGTTTATGGCTTGGCACAATCGAAGGGCAATTTGACAGGTACAGTATAACTGGTAACCTCGGGCTTTTAATGGGCGTTGCGCAGCTGATTGCATAAATTTATACCGGCATCACTAATGGGGAACGGCACCGAATTGCTCCAATCTTACACATGTGCTGCTGCAAAGCTACTCCAAAACACAATTTTTTACTTTTACGAAGGTCCTCCAGAACGAGATTTTTCTACTCCAAAATTTGTTCCCAACTCAACACTTGCTTGACCCCCCCTCACAGCTCTCATCCGTGGGGTTGTTCTAAGCAGCCTTCTCGGCTCAACTCAGGCTCATGGGGGCTTTTTTGACCAAGAAGGTCGAGAACCACATTGAATTTTTGAAGCAGTGGGCCCAGTTTTGTCCACTAGTCAGACTTTTGTGAAAAATGTCACGAGCAAGGGGCTCCATGTTTTGAAGATGAGGAAATGCACAAAGGGAGTTATCGGGGATTTCTAACACTCGTTCCTCAGCGTAGGCTTTAGTTGCGCCTAACAAAAGATCTATTCTTTGAAGTGGCTCTAGGTGTTTAATGTGCGTTGCGTACAGGTACTAGTACAGTACGGAGTTAATCCTTTTACGGGTTCTCCTGTCGCAGCTTCCCCTAGGGAATTTCTAGCGATGTTTCGAAGTCCCAAGGAACGGCCATTTGATCTCTAACGCGCCTCGTCAGTCACTAGCTCGACCTTGACCACTCGCAAGGCTCCCACGAAACGTGTCGCTTAATACGTGTCGGGTTTTGACTATATGCACTTTGTGGGTTTTCTACCCGTGCTGTCTTAACAGACCCTTGGGCGAATTACGCCGCTGCTTTTTAATGCATCTACGTCTTATCGTTTGGGCACGGGTCCTCTAGCAGACGAGGTAACGCTCAGCGTCTACCGACGTGAATTGCGGCTTCGTCGTTGGGTGCTTTGCCTGCCGCCGGTTTGTAGCAAGGGTGGCTGGTCGGTCTGTTTGTCGGGGGGGCTTGGTGGGAGGCGGTGCTCCGCCCTGAAGCCCCTTCCTTGGTGCCCAGGGAGGCAAGGGGGGTCCCTCGCCCGGAGGAAAGTCTGGCCGTCTCAGCAAACAGGGAGGCAGCAGCTCCCAGGGGAGCCTGGAGGGCTCCTCTCCCAGCCTTTCCAGGGGTGAGTGGACTCAACGTTTCGGCACTTCTGAAAGTTCCAGCGATTGTTTGTGGCGTGTGCCGGTGTCCGTGTATGCGCGAGTCCTGGTAACGGAACGGGAGTCTATTTTTCCTTCTCGTAATAAAGTCGCCGCCCTTGAGAATTTTTTTTACATTGGCAAGCTCGAAGTGGGGAAATGTATTTGATGTGTAATGGAATTTTCAAAAAGTGGATATTTACACGTATAAGTGTGAAACTAGAATGGCGTCTTGTGTGTTTGGATTGTGTGATATCTATTTCTTATGAAGGTGCACAGATTGTGTTATTGTATATTATTAGTGGTTTTAGGTAATCATGTGTGTGAGTTATGTTTGTAGATATGTTGAGTGTATAGAATTTCAACCTTCAAAAAAATTGAGCGTTTTATTTTGTATCTTTTGCACGTGCACCGAATTGTATATTCATATTGTATTTCTCTCGAAAGGATCTACGACAAGCCACTGGCTATGGATCCTGGTCAATATACATATTTCCACGTATAATTTGCGATAAAAAGAATGAATGCACCCGTGCCAGCGATCGCTAATAATAGTTGAAAAGAAGGACGCGCGTGAATCATCACATACATTGGGTGGCAGACCTCACCCGCGAGCCGCGCACGTTTGCCGCCGTTTCCAGGTTAAGATAAAGACAAGGTGCCACCACAAGTTAAAAAGCCTAGGGAAAGCAGTTGTTGCATTTCACAACAGGGCGTAGCGGTAAATAGAAGTTTGAGCAGTCTCATGGAAGGTGCAGCAAGCATTTCCACTGAATCTAGCCTGTCTTCAGTAGGTCCCGTCGATAGGGTGGTGGTCAGGGGGGTGGGATAGGCGACGTTCCGGCACTTTTCTGCCGCGGGTACTTATTTCCAAAACTGAGAGGGGCAGACGTTTGTCCGGGAGTTTACGGCAAGCGGAATTTGTTGCTACCAAGGTGGACGTCCGTCCAGTCTGGGCGGCACGTCCGACGTGGAGCTGTCGCGAAGGACCCTTTTGCGGCACCCCTGCGAAGGTTGAGTCGGCTGCCGGGGGAACAGGGTTGGGGAGCGGGTTTGAGGGGAATGGCGTGTCACGCACGTCTGCTTCCAGACTCGAGCACGGAGACGTACACGGACTCGACGGGGGTGGACCTGGAGCAGTTCATCGTGGACACGCTGCACAAGAACCACAAGGACCGGGTGATGATGCTGAAGATCGAGCAGGACCTGCTCTCCCTCGTCAGGGACAACAAGTGAGCGGCGGCCCTGCGCAGCATCCTGAACGCGTCTGATCGGCGCATTCCTCACATCCCCGTTCGCGGTCCCTCGTCGTCTGCCCGACGACGTCGCGTTTGCGTCGTGCCTTTGCCTGTTGTTGTCCCGGCGGGGACGGATGCGGCGAACTCGCGTACGGAGACAATTTCCGCGAGTCTGAGTCGGTGCTGTTGGGAGACTTCGAGTTACGAAACTGAAAAAGACTGTCGATAGAATGGCCTTGGCTGCCCTCTCGCTGCACCGACTTGTGTCGGGGTTTGCCGAATGCTCGCTTTCGACGTCGTGAGGTCTAATATGAGCTTCCCACTTTCAAAAGTCAAATTCGTAAACATTGAGTGCTATGTTTCTCGACCGCAATTAATGGCTACGTTGCTTTTTGCTCATAGGTACGGTGTCATAAGTCACATTGTACAAAGGCCCGTGCTCGAAAATTAGTAAGGCGCTTTTCTTTCTTGTCATAAAGGACCCATGAAAGTGTTACTCAGATTGATTGTGCACGTAAAAGAAAATTGTGCGAACTTTCAAGCTGGGATTTTCTCAACTTCATATTTTTTTTTACGAATTTCATTTTTAAAAGCCTTCATTTCATAATTGATCAGCATTTGTACCAGATGGGCTTTCTCTTTTAAGAAAAATTTAGAAAAATATTTTATAAGCTGCTTGTCCTTTGGATATTCCAGTTTTGTAGCGTGGGAAATTCGGTGGTACGAGGAAGAAATGCAGCTATCCCTAATGGACCATTCTGCACGAATTGCAACAATAATTATGTTTAACGCACCTCTCTTTGCATTCTTCAATGGTGGGTTGAGGCATAAAGTTACTACTTGTTGCCATTGTTTCGTAACAATACCATTCGTTTGTGCCACTTTCGGCTGCCTTGACAAGGGGAGAGATATACTTCCAGTTTTCCCATGTTTACCTTGTGTTTGGGCAGGTGCACGACGACACTTAGTTCACTAGCGAGCAATGGCGTGAGAGCTATGCTCTAGAAATACTCCCATGTCGTGCTTTTGAGTTGCCGATGCGCACCGGCATAAACAAAATGTCACAAAATAAGTTCTTTACATTAACTCGGGACGAGGAACGCTACCGACACTGCTGAGCCTGGGTGATCGCAGGACGGTGGTATTAGCGGACGAATCTAGCCTATGTCTGCACGCTGCCAATGGATGGTGCAACGTGACAAACACGAGGATGTGGCCCTGGCGGCACCTTGACCGACCATCTCCGTACAACGATGAGTGCCAAGCGGGTCACTGCGGCACATTTAAGTTCAAGGTGACACGCAAGTCAAAACATTAGAAAATTGTGCATTACAGAGACTCGCGTCACGCTGGAGGAAGCGCAATAAAAACTTTTGGAAGATTGTCTGCTAAAACCAGCGCCAGGATTGGCGACCCCTGCAGGGAAGCTCGAAGCGTATCTTCGGGGCCTCTAGGAGGTAGGTGCCCATCGCTGATGCCGTGCTGTTCGCAGCATCGGCGATGGGCATATACCTGAGTTGTTTTCAGGTATATGGACCAGGCAGCTCGAATAGGTAGATCCTGAAGATGCGCCCGCAATACCATTGGCATATTTATCATTTTTTGAGGAACAAGCGCTCTTGCTGTTCATTCAAAGGGTTAGGAAGGTATGTCGATTCGAGAGGCACTCCAGTTGGTCCTCGGCGGCGAGACTTTTAACTTATTACCTGTTTTGGACGAGCCTAGCTCATCCACCTAGAGCCGTTCCCAGACCGTGTAGGACGAGTGTAGCTCGTCCACGCACCCTCGCTCGCCCCTCGGTTGTCCTCGTTCGAAGCTTTGTTTGCGGCGCTGCCGAGAGATAACAGCACGTGTGCAGTATTTTATTTACTGTACACATCATTAAAAATAATGATCAGTGGTAGAGACGCGTGTGGCCCAGGCTGCGCGTGTAATAAACATTAAAAAGAAGCAGTTTAGAGTCAATAATTGCCTAAAATAAAGAAACTGCCGGGGTTAAGGTATGCACTGCTCACTGCGGGTTTTCAAAAACGAGCCAAAACAATAGCCAACCGGAGGCAACATCTCCCCCCTAAGTTCGGCCTCATTTTGTTTGCATTCATTTCAGAACATCCCGCGTAGGTTTAATTCATGTGCGCTATTATTTCTTCTCTCTTCTCCGGTGCCCGATTCTTTCACCTTGTAGGAAATTGTCCTTTTGGGCCACACATTAGTGTACCCTCCCGAGTTTGACGTGCCTGGCGAGTTTGCTAAATGTGCCAAGTGTCCACAAATGTCCCTCTGGGTTGTGGCTCCTTGGGGAGCGTCGGTGGCCCCCGTGCCGAGACTCCGAGGGTCGCCGACAGCGTGGGAATGTCTTTGGAATGATCACGCACTACGTGCCTTGTGCCCCGCTTTGGTTGCGTGAGGTGAGACGCCCGTCGTTGGAGGTAGGAAGCTGGGGGCAACCGAAGTCCCTCCTTGCAATTCTGCGAATACCTCTGGAGCGAAAGATGAAGACAAAAGAGGAACGTACACGACGGGACAGCGCTTGTCCCGTGGTGTACGTTCCTCTTTTCTCCTTGTCTTTTGCGCCGTTTTTGTTCATCGCGCACAACCACCGCCAAATAGGTCGGCTTTTAACTTTATTTCCCCTCCCGGCGATTGTGATCCCCATCTCGTATTTCTTTGCAGGAGGCAGTCGCTGCGGTTTGCCCAGATGAGCTCGTACCACCGGATGCTGGTGCATCGGGTGGCGGCCTACTTTGGCCTGGACCACAACGTGGACCAGGCCGGCACCGCCGTCATTGTGAACAAGACACGCAACACCCGGCTGCCCGAGATGCGCTTCAGGGACCAGATCCGTGATGACCTGCTCTCCGAGGAGCCCAAAAAGTCGATCCTCAAACGGGACAACGCCTCTTTTGAGGACGGCAAGGAGGCGAGTCCTTCCCCTCCCCTCTTACGCCGCGCTCGAGCTTCAAAGAGTGGGGCCAGCTATCCATGCTTTCTAGTTTAGGGGCTTTCCTGCTCAGTCTAACCGTGGCATTCCTTCATTTAGTCAGAAAAAGAGAGCCACCTACAGATTAGCTTGATTTGAATCGGCTATAAAAGTCGGCAATATACTGGCGGGGACACGGGTTCGCAAATTGGAAAGGCTCGAAATATTTGGAAAAACGGTCGAGTCTGTTTGTGACGGCTTCGTGTCTGCAACCAGTGTCGTCCGCTTAATTTTCTTTTGCTTCGCCTGAGGGTTATCTCGGGTCATTGTGACACCGGTGGCGGTCCACGAATTCCTTCGTGCATTCGGCACTCTGCAACCGGGCTTCTCTTTGTTAGAACGCTTGAGGGAACGGGTGGCATAGGACGTTGAAAATACCAACGAAAGACACATTTCAGACATGGTACACAATTTTAAGAGAAGTCTCGGAGCAGGGAGTGTAGATTCGCACATGTTTTTCTAGAGCTACTGTAGCATGCATATTTTATACTTTGTTACGTCGGAGCTTCGCAGCCCTTGCCGCGCGTCCACTGGCAGACGCACCAGTATCGTGGGCTCATGCCGTAGCTTCCCGGATCTGCATAAAATCAATCCGGCCACCGCCCTCGACCGCGTCGCGCGTGTCGCTTTCTCGGCGGATTAGTTTGGCCACGGACCTTCAACATCGCTTGTGCGGGGCGCCGTGCAGACCCTTTTTTCATTTAGTGAACCTTCTCGACATCTCCTTTCTTTTCTCTCCCGGACTGTTCCCGTACGTCACCTTCCGTGGCCAACCAGACCCGACGAGAAAGCGAGAGACGCGGAAGTTGTGGTGAGACCGACCTTATGCTGAACGGAGAGACTGCGGCACGAGCGCCTTGTCTCGTGATTGTACACACTTGCATGCCAGTGCATGGAAGGCGTCTTCGACCAGCGTGTTTACCGCGTCCAAAAAAGTGGTCCCTCGATTTTCACTCAACGACGTCGTAGACGTGTCGCGCTATTGCCGGCTTGTGATCCCTGCGGTGTTGCACCGGCGGTGTTGGACGTAGCAGATGCCCGGTCTGCTGCGGATCACTCCAACTGGACAGTCTGCGGCAGCTTTGGAAGCCAAGAGTTGGAACTCTGTGACGACGGTTGCGTTTGCTCGTGCTTTTTACCGGGACTTCCAGCACCAACTGTTAGAATCTCGACATGTGGCAACCGTAGGGTTAATATAAAAACCTCAAAGGAAAGGCCTTGCTCATTGGAGCTGCTTGGAAAAGGCAGGGCATAGACGCGGACATTGGCGGTCCCTGTTCGCGGTCCCGATGGTCTCGTATCACTGCCGAAACCTTAATGTACGCCAAGAAGCGGCAAAACATCACCCGTAAGGTCATCATCTCCCTCTTTTCTGGCTTACTTTACGGGGAAACACCAGAATCACACATTGTATAAAAATAAAGTTTACAAGCACTCGAGCAACTTGAACCCGTTGCGGCAAAACAAACGCGCCTATCCTCCGTTTTACGATAACTTGGTGAACTGTGGAGCCTACGGCGGCCGCAATCCAATAAGAGCATCGGAGCGAGGCACATGGCACCAACTCACGGGAGCGTGTGTGTCTCTGCACCAAGGAACCGGCTGTCGTCTGCTGCAAAATCAACCAACTTCAGATGAACGTCCACTGCCGCAACGTTGCCGTCCGCTAGAACAGCAAGCTCTCCGGGAACAGTTCATGAGACGAATATAGGCTCAATTTACCCGCTAATCTGTAGCAGGTGCTGATGCCAGGCAATGTTTGAAGCCGAAGCAGTCGATTATACAACTGCGATCGCCTACGGCCAAGGCGCTACAAGGAGAAACATGTCGGGACCGGAGACTTATCTGGCATCACTCTTTTGGTTCAAATATACTTGAAACTCATAAATTCGTCAATATTTATTCCTGTCTTGTTTTATATATTTTCAGTAAATATGGAAACACTCGAGTTTAATTACCGTCAAAAGAAGACGAAACCAAGCGCTACTTTTTCTCATGGACGGCGCTGTTGCTGTGGCAGTAGTGAGGCCTTTGTGGCCTTGACCATGGAGTGGTTTCCCGTGACTTGCTCCGATGCTCTTATTGGGTCGCGGGTGCTGCAGTCTCCACAGTTCGACAAGTTATCGTGAAACGGAGTATAACCTTCAGTTTGCTTTCTTTCTCCTCTCTTCTGTCGCTCTCGTTCCTCCCCTCGGGATTTTCCCTGCCGGCAACGTGATCCGCCAGCCTTTGCGACGTCGTTCGTTTCCGCTCGAGGTCCGCTTTTGATGGACGGGACGCTAAACACTCTGGTCGAAGTCGCACTCCGGGGACTGTAGTTGCGGCGGGTGCCATGTCGGCCCGGTGTTGGCCCAGCGTGGTGAGTGTGGCGCCCGGCTGCCCCCGCAGAGCCCCGAACGGCAGTCGTCGACGGACTCGAGGAGGAGCAAGTCGATCGAGGAGCGAGAGGAAGAGTACGAGAAAGCCCGGGCACGCATCTTCAACCAGGACGTGAGCTGCACTCCTTGCACTCCGGGGAGGGGGTTTGGGAAGCGCCGATGCGGCTTGTTCTGCGCGTGGTTGCTTTAGCCTTTTCAGGGTTTTCTCGAGAAATTTTCCTGGGCTCCGCACTTGTCCCTTCTGTGTTGTGCATTTCCGAAAAATGCTTTTGAAGGAGTAGTGGAATTGTGTGATGCGAGAGAAATGTGCAGAGCCATAGCTTCCTATATACTGACAAAGCCTGGCAGATTGCCACGAGACGTGGCCGCCAAAAGTGAAAAGGTAGCAGACAAGAGCCATGTAACGGGCGCCCCGGTGCGGCGAGATGCCGAAACACACCTGTCCTGAGCGATGGAATGTCTGCTCGTGCTTCACGCATTCCTCGGGCTATCGCTTCTTTTCTTGGGTTTGAATACCATGTTTCGGGTCCTCGCCGCTGCAAAAGCTGTGCACTGACTACAGGCTCCCCGAGAAATGTTCTGTGCTACCAGATCCTTCCGCTCCAAATCTGCAGCCGGGCACTCCATGGCTCCGTCGTCGAACTGCCAGGCTTTGTGAGTACGGAGGAGGCTATGGTAGAGCGTGCACTTGCTGCTTAACAACGCTCCCTAATCCATTCCCTAAGAAAAACTAGGCAGTAACAAAACATGAAAGCACGAGAGCTTTTATTGAGGGGAGATGCGAGTTAAAAATCAAGTTCATTTGGGAAATTTCACTTTTTTTATTTTTAGGTAATTCTTTATAATTTTCATAGGTACGCAGTTTTTTTTTTTTTTTTTAATTCAGCAAGAAATTAGTAAAATGCTTGTCTAACTTGCAGCGCCTCGAAACACTGCGAGTTTACTCGAATGTCGGCCATCTTAGAGAAAGTTTTGCTCAAAACGACGACCCTTTTCTTTTTTTTTCTTTTTCGGTTTGATTTGTGGCAGACAACGCTAAAAGCTCGATTTTTACGTTTGAAAAAACCGAAGCAAGCGCCAGTTTTAAGAAAGGCGGTGCAAAGGCGAGCGGAGAATGCCAGCTGAGGAACGTTTGCCACGGCATGCTGAGCCTAACCACGGCAATGGCGACTGTTCCGATGCAACCAGTGCTCTGTTCACGTGTGTCACCGCTTTAGAAAAGAAGAGGGGGTTCTTCGAAAACATTTGCGTAAGAGGTGCCAACGGCTCTGCAAGTTCATTGGTGCGCGACACGGGTGTGCTGACGATACTTCTGAGCGAAGCAATCTGCCCATCTTGTCACGAGTGCAGATAGGAAACGCGAGGGATTGTCCCCGTCCTTCCAACTACAGTTAGAGAAAAGCGAGTGCCTCAGGTGGGCTTCTTTCCCTCGACGTTTACGTCAGAACGTGCTGCGCCAGATGGAGATGTAAGCGCAAAACGAATCTAGGACAAGTGAAGCTCGCTCAAGTTTTGCCGTCCATCATCTTGAAAATCGGAAACTTCCACGCTTCGGCGCGATTCTCGGCCCCAGTGCGAGACTTGACCATCGCGAGGAAGTTTATGCCGCTGCCACAAAAACTGCCAGCCAAAATCTCGCTAAGACCGAAATGCTGACGTGGGAGGAGCCGCTAATGCGACGGTGTCGGATGGCACGTGGCGCGAGAGGGGCCTGAAAAGTCGCGGTGTACGGGAAGGGGTGGTTCTAGTGACTCTGGACGATTCCTGGACACTCGTCTTTTGAAATTTGCATTGCATTTTTCTCGTTTTCTAACTTTAGGTTGTCTTCTCAGTTTCCACTCAACTATCTGTACTTAAAGTCTTCCCTATGTAGTGAAATTTGTTATGCATTATCTTGAGGACACGTAGAGTGCAGGTAACTATTTGGAATTACAATATCATAATTATATATTTGCTAATTTTAAATAACCTCTAAAGTGCTTCTAAAAATGAGGCTTTATGACTTCTTCATTTTTTCTTCTAAATTTAAAAATTGCGCAGTTTTGACTAGTTACTTGCACTCTACACTTCATAAGAAGCAAAATTAACTATTGCACCGTGCTAATTTTAAGAAATGAGTGTGCCTAAATTTGTGCTCGAAAATACTTGCTTTATGTAGTTGTTTTTGCCTCTGAACACAAAATTTTAGAAGCTACTTTACAACTAATAAAATCGTTTTGAAAAGAGAAAACCGGTCTTTATGAGTAGCTAAGGTTTTATTATTTTAGAGCGAATATCAAAAAGAAAGTGTCTCCGAGTTGCATCTTTCCTTAACCGTGTAATGTCTGGCTGTTTGAACCACTTGTTCTTTCAAGGGTGGTTTCATTTGAAATCGAACACGCTTGTCAGGGTGGGTCTTTCGATTTTTTTCTAAAAACTATATGCAATTGCCCCATTTCTGGAAAGAACAATACCGCTTTTCAAGATTTTTAAAAAAAATATTTCGCTTCACAAAGAATTATTGAGTGGAGCAGGGTGAAAATCTGTTTTTTACTCCATGATTTTTCTACCCAGTTCTGTACGCTGGTATGAACACGGGAAGGATACAAAACTCACAGTATTTTTTTGTGATCTTGTATGTTATCTCGACTATTTTTTTGTTCAAAGGAATATACTTTTGTAGTTTTGTTTATTGAGATAAAAAATGCCAAACATCGCCTCTTTGACAATCCGGTGACATCTTCAGAGCCTTGTAGCTCATGAGTTATTATATTTGTAACTTATTAAATACTATGCAGGTGTAGCCCTATACATGGGCTATCGACGGGCATAAGTTTTGTTTATTTTATTTTCACTGAATTTTTTAATATAAAATTTGAAATATCGTCGAAAATGAAATTAATTGATATTTTGAACCCACTTTATCCAAAAAGGCCATTTATTATTTCGTTCAATTTTTTTTTATTATTGCTGCCGATCATATGAACTTTCAATTGGCTTGATGAGATTTTCCCTTTTTATTGTTGTATCTTCTCAAGAAGTGATCGAAATCGCTCCCACGCTCTCTGAACGGCCAAACGCAGTTTCCGCAGGTCGGCTTCGCGGCAAAGACTATAGTGCTTCTTTGTGTGTTCAAATGCAGCGGGTAAATTAATTTCGATTGAGAACACTCGTGCTTGGCTACATTGTATTTTATTAATTTTTAATAATGGCAACTGACATTCCTTAGCCTGATATTTAGCGGTGCAGCGGATGTTCCATTATCCGACGTTTAAAGCCAGGGCACAAAGGGCGGAGAAAACGGAACGAGCTCTTCATTTAGCCAGACCGGGGTCATATACCTGTACAATCTTTGCATTAAGCTCGGTGCGACGAAGTGGAGAAACTAAAAGTGTACAGAGACATTAAGTGACTGCTTTCGCTGCCTTCTGTGCATGTGGGAATCCTTGCTTGTTGGCATCAGAGATATCGATCCAGTCTTGAACAAAACCCAACACTTTTATTTTTGACTGAACACACTCGTTCAAACAGAAGGGCCACCGTCTCAGGTTCTCGCTTTGGCTCCAGTTTTCGTTCTGTCTGTCTCGACTTACCACGCTGTTGAACTTCTCGGGTGCATCCGACCGCTGCAATACAAGGTTGAGCTCGCCCCCGCGCTCGATCGTCTCCACAGGCAAGCCGATGCCGTTGTCAAAAAGTTCCAATATTGCGTTGCTCGTGAACTGGACAATCTAAAGCACAACGACATATTGTTTTATAAGTGCATCCTAAATATATTAGCGTTAATTAATAAAAGTGACTATTTTTCGACAATTGGTGTTTGTGTTCTGTAAAAAAATTGTCTTCGTTTCATGTAAACTCAGTCCGTTTTCCTCACTTTTTTTCTACAAACCACTTTTCCTTCTTAAAGAGGGGCATGTGATATTACATATTTTTGATATACACGCTGTCAATAAAGAACAGGCGATTACATGGTCATTTGATCGCACGCGACATGACACATCATAGATTGGCGCCCGTGCCGGATGCTTCCTGGGTGTAACGAAGATGGGCCTATAGCGCGAAGCGCCGGGCGTGCTGTACGTGCCTTACAAGCTGTGTATAGCACAAACAGGTATATGACCCCGGTCTGGCTACATGAAGAGCTCGTTCCGTTTTCTCCGCCCTTTGTGCCCTGGCTTTAAACATCGGATAATGGAACATCCGCTGCACCGCTAAATATCAGACTAAGGAATGTCAGTTGCCATCATTAAAAATTAATAAAATACAATGTAGCCAAGCACGAGTGTTCTCAATCGAAATTAATTTACCCGCTGCATTTGAACACACAAATAAGCAGTATAGTCTTTGCAGCGAAGCCGACCTGCGGAAACTGCGTTTGGCTGTTCTGAGAACGTGGGAGCGATTTCGATCACTTCTTGAGAAGATACAACAATAAAAAGGGAAAATCTCATCAAGCCAATTGAAATTTCATATGATTGGCAGCAATAATAATAAAAAAAATTGAACAAAATAATAAATGGCCTTTTTGGATAAGGTGGGTTCAAAATATCAATTAATTTCATTTTCGACGATATTTCAAATTTTATATAAAAAATTCAGTGAAAATAAAATAAACTAAACTTATTCCTATCGATATTCCATGTATAGGGCTACACTTCCATAGTATTTGGTAAGCGACAAATATAATAACTCATGAGTTACAAGGCTCTGAAGTTGTCACCGCATTGTCACGTGGGAGCGATTTCGATCACTTCTTGAGAAGATACAACGAGAAAAGGGGGAAACCGCATCAAGCCAATTGAAAGTTCATATGATCGGCAGCAATAATAAAAAAATTTAACGAAATAAAAAATGGCCTTTTTTTGATAAAGTGAGTTCAAAATATTGGTTAATTTCATTTTCGACGATATTTCAAATTTTATATAAAAAATTCAGTGAAAATAAAATAAACAAAACTTATGCCCGTCGATAGCCCATTCATAGGGCTACACCCGCATAGTATTTAATAAGTTACAAATATAATCACTCATGAGCTACAAGGCTCTGAACATGTCACCGGATTGTCAAAGAGACGATGTTTGGCATTTTTTACCTCAATAAACTAAACTACAAAAGTATTTTTCTTTGAACTACAAAATAGTCCAAATAACATACAAGAGCACAAAAAATTACCGAGTTTTGTATGCTTCCCGTATTCATACTAGCGTACAGAACTGGGTAGAAAAATCACGGAGTAAAAACAGATTTTCACCCTGCTCCACTCAATAACTTTTTGTGAAGCAAAATATTTTTTTTTTTTAAATTTTGAAAAGCGGTTTTGTTCTTTCCAGAAATGGGGCAATTACATATATTTAAAAAAAAAAATCGAAAGACCCACTCGACAAGCGTGTTCGATTTAAAATAAAACCACCCTCACGTTTTTTTTTTTTTTTTTTTTTTTGTAGTGCAAATGTCTTCTTGCAACAGTAGATTTTCTTTGCAGCACCTCCGCTTTTCTTAGTAGATGGAGAGCATGGGATGAAATTTCACGTAGTAGCTTCTAGAAATGTCGCCCCACACTACTGTGACCAAATTTCCTCGCCTAAGCTCGTCCACTTCCTTTTGCATTGCTTGGCTATGTCCCAATCGTATGCCTGGAATGAAGTCTGGAAAAGCTTGCCTGCTAGCCCCGATGCTATAGGTGCATATATGGGATGTTTGAGAGAAACTCAACCGAGCAGTTAGATCTCTTTCGGGGAGCTCATTTCGACGGAAAGTTTGGCAGGCCCCGAGGCCACTACTAACACGTTGAGATGCAGGGAGCGCAGCATTGTTACGCAGCCAGGTGCGTGGCTCGCACGACTCGCCACTCCACCCTCGAGTCGAAGGCATTTTTCTTCCACACCGAAGAAACGCCGGCGGGACCGGTAGTGTCGTGACTGGCATTGTGCCGGAATCGCCGAAAAGGGAAACAGTTGGACAGCCGAGATTTATCCGTAATGTCCGAGTCCCACTAAAGTGATAGACGGGAACAGCCGACAAGGCTCACAGTCGCTCACGCTTGCTTACGAGCATGGAGAGACCGAGAGCCTATCGAGGTACCTGCATACGTATCCTGCACCGGTTTCTCGGTGTCGGTTGTGCGTCTGTCACTCTGGTGCCGTGCTTTTCGGCCACTGATGAGCCCTTATGGATCGGCAGTAGTGATGGATTACTCCATCCACTGGGAGGCAGTCTCAAACGATTACAATGACAAAAGGATGAATGAGGGACACTAAATGCGTTTCAAACCAACTTGGAACTTCTGAAATGAAGAATGATCGACCCCACTCGCTTGGCACGCTCGGTTCGGTTTATTTAGCGTCGGGACAAGGGAGGTCGAAGTGAATAATGTCTTACTCGATTTCAGCTTTGAATCCAATGGGGCCATTTGGCAACTTTGAATATTTTCCGAGTATTTCGAAGTTTGGAGCTCTGCAAAATGTACCTTAATTCTGAATTAATAAAGCTAACGAAAACAGTATGCAGTACATACTCTATAGACCTTTTTCACTAGGGCGCCGCCATCTTGAAATACGTCACTTCCAGTATGGGCGAAAAATTTTGTCTCCCCTCTATTTGTTTTACTATTTGCAGGTTGAAACGTTTTAATATTTTTTCGTCGCTCATACCAGATATGCCTACTTGGTGGTCGGGGGCGAGAGTAAGCAGGAAAGGTCTATACTAGTTCACTCACCGAGGCTGGAACAAAAGTAGCAATGAAAATAAGTTCAACGAGTCTACTTTCTCAAATCTATTGTGGATTGCATTTTTAATAGCTAACACCAAACTGTCTGTGTGAATGAGTCTCGGCTTTTTTTTTTACCTAAAAAAGATGTGTCTTTTGTGGCCACGCTTCTCGTTCATTGCTTGGGATCTTGACCTTGATTCACTGTTGTAGGCGATTCACATTGTGGACGATTCCAATTATGGACGGTGTTTCAGGGGCAACGTAAGTGTCCATGTTAATGAGACGTGACTGTATTGATATACGAGTGATTATGCGGGGCCAGCTGGTAACTGATCATGGTAAAGAACCCTTCAGATTTTGTTGTGTTCCTTTTTATTTCCTAGTTTTAAGGTTTTTTTTTTTTTATCATATCACTAACATATTGACAGTTGCAAACTCTTCGCTTCGCTTCAAAAATATTCGATTTGGTTAGAAATTATTTGAACAAAGAAACTATTTGCTTTATATCCACTTTGAAGTGAAATATCACTACTCACACATTCCTGGGATGGTCATCATCGATAAAAGGAAAGTTTTATTGTTTGGCTCGACCGACGGTCAAAGCCTTCGGGGACCCCGACGGTTCCGCAAACTCTTGTACGAGAACGGCGCTCTAGTGGGACACGGGGAGCACTGCGATGGAACCCGCAGCAGCAGGTGCGGAGCTGGCGTGGCTAAGGCGAGCTGTGCTCTCCCTCCCCCCCCCCCCCCTCTCTCTCTCTCTCTCTCTCTCTGCTGCCCGTCTTCGGGGGCTTGCGGGTGCACTGCAGGAGGGCGTGGGCGACTCCCCTCCGAGCCGGAGCAGCCAGGAGGAGCTCCGGTGGAGCGGGGGGGACACCCGCCCCTGGAGCAGCACCGACTCGGACTCGTCGGAGCGCAGGCGCCACCTGCTCCAGGGAGCCAGGCTGGCGGTGCCCTCGGGGCCAGACCCCCAGGTCCTCTCTCTATCTGCTTGGCTTTTCTCTTCCCTTCTCTTTCTTTGGGGGGGGGGAGAGAGACTGCACAAGGCACGACGTCGTCCAATCGCCTCTCGAGTATGGCCAATGCGTGCGGGCAAACCTTGCTCAGTTAGTTGCCGTCGGTGAAAATGGGAGCCTCGCGGAGCGACGCGACGGCACCTGAGCATTCGCGTTTTTACGGGTGTCGCTAACTTTGGGGAGTAGGTTATGCGTTTGATTTGTTCTGGGAAATTTTACCTCGCAGTTTCCTTTCTTTAGTTATTACCCTCGAGTGTATGTTTTAAGTGTATCTTTAAGTGTTTTATGTGGTTGCTCCCAATTTTTACGAATATTGTTTTTCCTAGCTCAATTAAGAACCTTACCAGGTGACCAGATTGTTTGCTGTGTACGGTTGTTAGAGTTCCCACTGGCGTGTCTCGAAAGGCGGCACATTACTCGGCTCGCCGAAACAACCGGAATGAAGTGGAGTCGTTGTGGTTAAACAGCAGAGATAGGTAAGGGACACTCGTTGGGGTGGCGTTGCAGGTCATTTTCTGCCCTTTAATCGCAGCAAATGTTGTCTACCCGAAGTTGATGGGAGCTGTGCCCTGCATTGCAAAGTGTCTCGTTTAGGCTGCACCCTTAAAGACGGGAAGCTGCTGTTCTCCATAAACAGGGTGTTTGATTTTAAAGGGCAATCGCAGTTAAAAAAAAAAAAAAAAAAAGACTGATATCGCTTTAGTGGCACGAAATATGATCACAGCCCAAAATTTTACAATAAAGTGAAGCCGCCTCCACTAAAACCGATTTTAAAGATGCGACCAGCTGCTCTTTAGTTGGCGGCAAGTGGATTAGCTTTTAGTCGAGGAACACTCGCGCAGCACCCTTGTCACGTCACATCGTGGTGGAGCAGCTGTTGATTGGTTGTACTGCATGCCGCAGTGCCATGGTGAAGTCACATCGCGGCCATATGGCTGATGATCAGTGTTGCCATCCCTCTAGCAGATAGTTTCGATTTTGTTGTAGACGCCTGAAACCAAACTTTGACCCCTGATATTTATAAAACTGCAGTATGCACAATATTGAGAAGAAAAAAATCATACCTTGTAATTCAGGGACATTGCTTTAGCTAAAAACAGTTATAATCCCAAATTAAAAAAAATATTGATCGGAATTGCTCTTTAATTCAAACAGATTTAAAAAAAAACAAAAAAAAAAACACAAAAGATACATTAACCCCTTCGCTACCACGCCCGTCGCACACTACCGGGCCGTCCGTACCGCATGTTTTTCCCCTAAAACAGGGCCACACTAGGCGTGACTGTTTGGCTTGTATAATAAGCTTTTACAGTAAAACTCAGTGCAGAAAACAAAGGAACATGTTTATTTACTTGGTTAAGTGGTTCGTTCAAATCTTTAAATCGATAGGCCCTTGCGGATTCTTTCTCGTATAGAAGATCTTGAAGCACTCCATCCTCGGTCGCTTAGGCGTTGCACAACCAGTGCGTTCTTGTCGTGATACGGACTGAGAACTGCTGTCGGAACTGCTCCCGTTGTTCACAGAAGGCTCCGAAAACTCACTATCCTCGCCACACGTCCGGTCATCATAGCTGTTGAAGAGGATATCTATGTTTTCATCGTCAGAAAGACCACACCATACACTGGACGCTGCCATCTTCTCCAAGCGGGCAGACTACAGACAAAAGAACAAGCTCAAACGAACAGAACGACCTTTGCCATCTGTTGGCAATGTATCTAACTACACTACCCCAAGTCTACATAGCTCGCCATGTATGAATGGCTGTTTAAAACAGAAATTCATGCAGACCGGCAAATCGCCGGCCTTGGCAATATGGCCCCTGATGGCATGCCCGGCGATTCGCCGGCTTGTTAGCGAATGGGTTAGCGTGCTCTGTGCAGGAGACTTATACGGCCAGGGAGACTTATTACAGGGGGCTAATCATTGCAGTAAGTCAAATAATGAACTAAAATATGGTATTTAGCTTTTTAAGTAATGAAAATAAACATATGGTTTCAGTTAGGAACTTGGTCAGCATCATCTAAAACCTAACTCAGTCAATTTGAGAAGGATTTGGAGGGTGTGGTAAGCACGGGGGTGTGCTAAACTTTCCACTCCTGCAACGAGTGCAACCCCGGCAATCCGAAAACGCAATTGATAACATTTTATCTGTGTTTTTGGAACACCAAGTGTAGCGCATGCCTCGGCCAACCTCATTCATGAGGGCCCCCCTCACCCTCATGTTTGCAGGTGAGGGTGAGTGAGTTTCTGAACCAGGAAAATTCATGAGTGAGGGCCGTGAGTGTGTGAGTGGCGTGAAGGCCATGACTGCGTGAGGTTCAGTGAGGGTGAGTGAGGAGCTGAAGGTGAGTGTGGCTGTGAGGGTGAGTGAGGGGCTGAAGGTGAGTGTGGCTGTGAGGGTAAGTGAGGGCGGCCTAAAATGCCGACCTCTGGCGTAGCATCTGTTGCCCAAGTGGAAAGTTTAGCACACCCTCGCGCTTACCACGTGCTCCACATCCTTTTAAAATTGACGGAGGTTTTAGATGATGCTCATCGAGCTTCTAATTGAAACTATAAGTCTATTTTCGTTAATAAAAAAGTTGATGAACAAATTTGGGTTGATTACGCAACTTATTGCGACGATTAACCCTTCGTGTTATGCCCCCCCTGCCATATAACTCGCTCACATAGTAAACCTTTTGCGGCTTCGTTTAAATAAATTTGTCGGAATTCAAGTCTGACATCCCGTATGTACAGGGTGTTTCACGAAAGGTGGACAAATTTGATATTGTGAAAACTATGCGTCGCAACAAAAATAGACTTGCGTCGTTTTGGTCCTGGGCCAGGGGCCTATTTAGGAAAATTATTAAAGTCTGAGATAATTAGACTTAATTATTTTTGTGTAATTAACTTTTTTAATATTGTGTTTAAGGGCATGGTTTCATTTAAAAAATTGCTCAGCATCATCCAAAAACACTAAATCAACAAATTGCAGAACAATAGAAGGCATGCAAAGCATTTTACGGCTTTCTGAAAAACGGCACAAACTCAACGGGTTTTTAAGTTTCGGTTTGCTATCGGAGTGCATCTCGGCCCCGACGGCACCGTGCCCCGTGGAGATATAGTGAAACCAGCCTCTGCTGCGTCGTGACGCAGCAGAGGCTGGTGAAACACCCTGTATTGTTTTTGCATTACCTATTGTCAAATGAGGCTTCCGAACAGCAATGCCTTCTCTTGTGCACTCGTTTGCACGCCAGCCCGTAAGTGTGAATCTTTGCGGGATTCGGGGGTCGCTGACGGGTCCGGTGGCCGTGCAGGGGGAGCCCTTGGCTGGAGCGCCCAAGGCCTACTCGCTGCTCACCAAGGGGGGCCTGGCGGCGCCCCCCGTGACCAAGGCCAGCAGCTTCGGGGGGGTGTCCCTCCTCCACAGGGACTCGAGCCTCACGGAAGCCCGCAACGCCGCCCTCAGGGTTGCCAAGGCCGGTGAGTGCTCGCGTCTGCCGCGCCTCCTCTCCTCGTCGGTTGTTTCTTCCGCCATTTGCACTCGGTAGCCGCTTTTACACGAATGAGACTAATTCACATCGATTCTAGTTGTAGCATACAGCGCGGTCGTGTAGACGGCGTAACACGCTAGGGAAGCACATCTCGTTCGTTTTGCGAGGTGGTGGTGGACCGAGACGGCGAATGCGCATTCGTTCGGCCACGTAAAGGGAGGTCGCATCACGTTTCGGAACGGGGAGGATTATGGGGAGGCTCTTGCTCCGGGAGCGAGCGAACGGCCGAGAACGGTGATAGGGAGCGGAGATCGGTCCTGCACTGTCACCCGCAGTTTTCTCCCGATAAACGCGAGCTTCTATTGCCATAATAAGCGAGCGGAATACAGCCGAGTCGCTCAGCAAGGGCGGGTGCTAGGGAGCCCCCACAGGCTCTGGTGGAAGCGTGAATGACGCCGAGAGCCACGAGCACCGGTACCGCAGAAGGAGCGGCTGATCACTAGAGTCACTGTATCCGCGCAGGGAAACGCGCTTTACCGGTTCGTTTCATCGAGCATTGTACATCTCTTGAACTTGAGTTTGAGGGCTGCTTCCTTTAGATGCAGAAATATTTGTTTCAGATTCTGTAGGTGGTCTTGGTCTTTACCAGAATATTGTTGAAATGCATGACGACATGGGTCCTGTCCTGCACCAGGTTTTCCACCTCTTTTTGGAAGATCGCAGAACACATTCCGAGCAGTAGTCTGGTCTGTGGTTTGTTCAACCTTCTTATGCCGATGAGGCATGACACTCGTACAAAAAACGGAACGCAAAAGCGTCTTTAATACAGTGTAGACCGCATATAACGTATGTCTCGGGAGTCGCGAAAATCCGCACTATAAGCGGTACCGCGCTATAACCAAAACATCAATTTTTCAGGCCAAAATACATGCCATGAAACAACTTACCTTTGTAAAAGTATTTATTTTTATGTTAGATGAAAAATAAAGCTTAGTTTGAGGAAAGTCTTTATTTCACCAGGCTAGTACAGTTCTGTCTCAAGTGTGTCACACATTTTGAAAGAAATGAGCGGCTTTTGCCTGGCGCAGCCTTTTAACAGCGTCGCGGGTTGCGGACGGACGTTGCGAGCGTTCAGGATTGCTAACCCTAATCACTTTTCTCCGGAGATGAAAACGCGTGAAAATTCGTATCCTTCATACGGTACGCGCCAATAATACCTTGAACTTGAGCACACGCATGAAATGCGCCAAATAAGAAATCCGGGCGATGTTCGAGGACACAAATGCTTAGAAATCACCACTGTAGTCGAAGTAAACAAACACGACGACACGGGCGTTTCTGCCGTCTTGAGAGCGCCGCCACGACATCGCCACACGAGTAGGTGGATCTTCCCTTCTAGTACTACGTGCTGGGTTATCACAGCGACACACAACGAAAATTCACAGTCAAGGATAGCGCTTTTACGCGGAACGATGAGATGAACGCCGTCTACGACGACGATCACAACCGACGCCATGTTTACGGATAGAAGCAGCCGGCCCAGCCGGCCCGCGACCGGAGAGGAGGAGGAGGAGGAGGAGAAGCGTTGTAAGAGAGGTTGGGGGGGAAAGGAGAGAGCATGCAACGCGCGCGAACACTTCTCCTCGACCTGCGATTGGTCTGTCGTTTCTTTGTTTCCAACGCAGCGGAGGGACGCACGCACGTGAACGACACGTGCGTGCGTCCCTCCGTCGCTAAGGCAACTGAAGCCTCTCTCTTCGCTTCTGCCCGCTTTTTCGAGCAACATCCTTGCCCCGCTAGTGCAGCGTGCGGATCGCGCCGTCAGCGCCGTTATCTACTGTCGCACAGGGAAGCGAGCTCGCTGCTCCGGTCGTCGGCACGGTCGGCGGGCTCTGCCAAAAACCGCACTATAACCGGTATTTCCCTTCGCGCGCCTGCATTTTAAGCGGTATGTAATTACATGGAGTTCTATGGGAGGCGAACCGGTGGTTTAAAAAAACCGCGTTATACCCGGTCCTGCACTATAAGCGGTTACGTTGTAAGTGGTCTATACTGTATGTAGTTGAGTGATGAAAGAATGAGGTTAGAGAAAAGACAGCCCGGTAGGAGTGGTCTGCGAGAACCATGCTTCTCGGTTCGACTCGCCCTTGGTGCCGTTTCCCCTTGACTGCTTCTTGTCCAGTGGGCCGTTTTGCCCCGGCACCGCCCCTTGCAATCGCGTTGGCCGCCTTTATTATCATGCTTCGTGGCGATCCGCTCGTCTTGAGCCGGGAGGCGTGCTCGGTCGCCCACTTTGTTGATAGTGGTGACGGCGACCAACGACGGTGACAATTGTTCTAAAACAACCGACGTGCGCGCGTATGGTCATGATGCGGCGCTCAGTCCCGAAAAGACCCACTATTACGATAGACCTTTCGGAATAGTACAGTGTAGACCGCATATAACGTAAGTCGCGGGAGTCGCGAAAATCCACACTATAAGTGGTTCCGCGCTATAACCAAAACATAGATTTTTCAGGCCAAAATACATGCCTTGAGACAACTTACCTTTATAAAACAATTTATTTTATGTTAGATGAAAAATAAAGCTTAGTTTGAGGAAAGTCTAGTTCAATGGACTAGTACACTTCTCTCTCAAGTGTGTCACACATTTTGAATGAAATGAGTGACTTTTGCCTGGCGCAGCCTTTTAACGGCGTCGCGGGTTGCGGACGGACGTTGCAAGCGTTCAGGATTGCTAACCCTAATCACTTTTCTCCGGTAATGAAAACGCGTGAAAATTCGCATCCTTTATACGGTACGCGCCAGTAATACCTTCAACTTGAGCACACGCATGAAATGCTCAAATAAGAAATCCGGGTGATGTTCGAGGACACAAATGCTTAGAAAGCACCACTGTAGTCGAGGTAAACAAACAACGACACGGGCGTTTCTCCTGCCTTGAGAGTGCCGCCACGACATCGCCGCACGAGTAGGTGGCACTTCCCTTCTAGTATGTGCTGGGTTATCACAGCGACACACAGCGAAAATTCACAGTCAAGGATAGCGCTTTTACGCAGAACGATGGGCTTCCACCACGTCGTCTACGTCGACGATCATCACCGACGCACTGTTTGCGGATAGAAGAAGCCGGCTCGCGACCGGCATGCAATGCGCGCGACCAGTTCTCGACCTGCGATTGGTCTGTTGTTGCGGTTGTTTCCAACGCAGCGGGGGGAAGTTGGGCTGGTTGGGCTCGTTCCAACGCCTTTCGTCGTGAACGACACGTGCGTGCGTCCCTCCGCCGCTATGGCAACTGAAGCCTCTTTTTTTGCTTCTCCCCGCTTCTTCGAGCAACCTCCTTGCCCCCGCAAGTGCCGCTTGCAGCTAGCGCCGTTATCTAGTGTCGCACAGGGAAGCCTGCTCGCTGCGCCAGTCGGTCGGCGCAGTCGGCGGGCTGTTCCAGAAACCGCACTATAACCGGTATTTCTCTTCGTGCGCCTGCATTTTAAGCGGCATGTAATTACATGGAGTTCTTTATGAGGCGAACCGGGGGTTGAAAAAATCCGCGTTATACCCGGTCCTGCACTATAAGCGGTTACGTTGTAAGTGGTCTATACTGTATTGATGGTGACAAGCTTTCGGGACTTCAGTTGCAACCATTCGTATACATCCTTTGGGTCAAGTTTGATGAACTTATTGCCTCCCGAAATTCTGGTCTATAGAATTTCTAATCTAGGAACCGGGTACTTTACAAGAATGGATCCAGGATTCACGATGACCTTGAAATCCTAGCAGATTCTTGCGTTGCTTCGATACAGGTACAATGGGTGCTCAGTCCAACGTTCTTACGGGACGTACGATTCTGTCACGTTGGACTCGTCGCAGTTCCTTAGCTACCTTGTCCCGTAGCACGAACGGAATGGTGCGAGCTTTGAGGAACTTGAGATTCACTCTTTTTTTAATCTTTGCTTTCGAACATTTAAGCGTGCCTAATCCTTTGGAAAAAACTTCCTCGGCTTTTCCAGCTATAAGTAAATTTCTTCTCATAGGTCGAGCTGCAATGTGGAGTCGCTCCATTGAGTAAGGCGTAGTGATGCAAAACTATCGGTAGTACTATCCAGACTTGTACGTAATCCGTTACAAGTAACGAGATTACTTGTAATCCCTTACATTTATCAGTAATTTAGTAACGGAATAATTACAAATTTTCTCGAGTAATTTTAAAGTAATTCCCTTACATTTTTTACGTAACGGATTCCTTGTAATCCGTTACATTTTTTCCAGAACCAACCCCCCCCCCCCCCCCTCCTAAATAACGGTTCTTTTTTTTTTTCATTTTTGTAAAGTTGAGCGCCGTGACCAGCGCAAATGGAGGCTTGGCACTCTCCAGTTCCGCAAAGCCTTTTCTTTGCAACAACAAGCCCCTGATTTTTTTTTTCATTCAGACCCTAACAACAGTGTAAAAAAAATCCAAATAAACATTTCTACAAAAAAAAAAAAAAAGGGTGGGGGGTTAAGTTATATCCGATTTTTTTAGACCCTTTGTTTTTCCTTGCGATCGAAGACAGGGTGAGGAGGACACCAATTGATTGTGCGCCTCTTCGAGAAGCTCGAGGCGGTAAGTGCACTGAAGATAATTAACAATGTCCTTCTCGGTTATAGTAACTACGACCATTTTCATAATGTCACAACACGAGACAACGCTTCGTCTACCCTAAAATCCACTAAAAGAGATGTGATAACATTTGAAGGTGTTATTGCCACAAGCATCTTTGTTCGTTGCTGCACACTTATCCTCTTCTCTCAGAAAACAGGATGCTTTTTTTTTTCTGCATCTTCCACATTATTTGACCCTTTTTAAAAGCTACTTACTTTTTTGTAGCCCAACTTCTATGGTTGGATCACTTTATCTGTGAATTCCAGCGAGGTCATCTGCATCTCAGTCACCCTTTTTTGAGTCAGCTTTTTGCGAGCACTTGGGAAATGGTAATAGTCTTCCTTTCCTCTTTTTGTTTAGCCCCAGCAGGACGCATCTTATCTCAAGCAGATACTTTTACTAGTAAAACATAAGGTGGCTGATGTAGACTTCATATATTGGGCTTGAGGAGAAAGTGAAACTTGTGAGTGGGGTCATAGCGCGGCTTACTGAGTACTCTACCCTTTGCTGCCCGTGGCATCAGTGGACGTCTACCTGAAGAGCACCGGAGTAAACTGCAGTCGGTTCGTGCTTCGTGCGTTTTTGAACGGCACCAGTAACGGTATACACGGCAAACGCGCGTTTACATTTCCTTGTTTTAACCGACGTTCTAATCAATTGCTGTTATGACTGTCCTTCTTTTTCTTTCATCACTTATATACTGGAAACATTTTTTTATTCACCAACGTCGAACTGTTCAAAACCAAAGAAAGAAGAATATCGAGTCAAACCTTATTTATTATTTAATTATCACCTTACTGCTACAACTATGTTTTGCTATTGTCTGGCAATATATGTTGGCATAGTAAGATCAGCATAAATCAATTTTTATTATACTCTTGGCTAGATCTATGATTACTTCCCCAGTTTCGCGATTTAGACAATTGAGAATTTTAGTAGATCGGTCCAATGACTCTGATAACGATATCCGATACTTCACCGCCGTCTTTGCGCATGCATCATATTGTTATCGGGTACCGTTATCGGAGGTATCGGAACGATCTATTAAATCTCTCGAATAGCAGGCAACGGCTGCAACGACGAAGCTTTGCTCTACATTCGAGGTAAATAGTACTTCCATTGCTTCGCTGAAAAAGCTCAATGCAGAGCATGAAGCATTCGTGAGGAACAACATGGCACCCCCATCCAGCGCCTCAGTTCAAATGGTGTTCAGCATAGCAGTCGACATATTGAGTAAGAAATAACGCAAAACGTCTGACGAGACTTTCGAGAGCCATTTATTGACCTTGAGTATTTTGAGCAACAGCTGTTGCTCAAAATACTCAAGGTCAATAAATGGAACAGGTTGCAACAATAGGAACTTGAATAACCCTCTTCCCTTTATTTCTTACTTCAGAAAAATAATCTTAAAGTAATGCCACGAAAGTAACGGATTACTTTTTGGGGTAACGGTCAGTTACTTTTATGGAGGGTAATTGTAATTGTAATAAATTACAATTTAGCCTTGAGTAATTGTAAATGTAATTCCTTACTATTTTTCAGTAACGTGTACAAGTCTGGTACTATCTATACTATCAATAGTGGAAGCCAAATTTAGCTATCGATGGTAAAAAAAACTATCGATAGTGCTATCGATAGTAGACTATCTAAAACTATTGATACTGCTATCGATAGTATTGTAGTGATAGTTTATAGTGGAATATCGAGAAACTATCGACGGCCACCTGTTGTAAAGCTATCGATGGGGTTTTATTAGGTGACGAAGAGGGTCGAGAAAATGTTGGTGTAGTTCGGAAAAAAATGCAACTGTAATTACGGACTTCTGCATAATTACGGAGGAACAATCTAAAACCTATTAGAAAACAATCACAAAACGATAGAAATCCTCTTTAGAAACTATTGCCAATAATCTATTAAAATATATATTCTATACTATTCAAAAACTATGAATAAGACATCAACTTGATAGGTTGTCGAAGCTTTTTGTTTTGTTTTAGTTTGCTTTTTGGGGTGTGCCCTTTGCTTTTTTTGCACTGAATCAGAAAATTGGATATCCCTGTTGCCCCTGATAAGAAAACTATATTTGTGTTGCATAAATCTGGATCCCTGCTGGAATATGATGCTAGCGATGGTTATCTAATGCGCAAGTATGGGGACATGACTTTACAAGAATGAAAATATAAGTGTGGCGTTTTTTTCGAAACAAACAGGTTACGAGAAAGAAAAACAATATTGCCTTTCGAATTCATAAGTCTTGTTCACTGAAATAATGCCTCATTGAAAACAATATCTTTCTTTGCTTGGATCACAAGAAATGTTTGTTTTTATCATTCATTTTTAATCCAGTTAATGTCATGTTCCCAAACTCACTGCATTTGAAGAATGAAAAAAACTAAAAGCATCAGTAACTATGTTGGTTGTTTTTGGTATAAGCTTTTTTATCTTATCTAGTAATGTTCGATTTGAAGTCTGCACAGTAGAATCTGTTACATTTATTGATCCAAAAATACTTATCTGTAGATCATGTGATGGCATCTGTATTTTTAAGGCTGCGGTACCACGGCGGCCATCTTGAACAAAACATTAGTTGAACCACCAGGGCGGCGTTGGCTGTCCGTATGAGCAAATGCTGCAAAACCTGCGCGCCAATTTCGAAACCCTTTTTCCCGTCGCTTGCGACCTTGAGTTTCCTTCTCCACTCTTACGCCCCTCCTTTCACGTGTTCACCCTCTGGCGCGTCGCGCCCACGTTCATTGTTGGGAGGACAATGTACCGGATAATCCCCAACTTGAGGCCCCCTGCCAAAATTGTCCGGCTGCCAAGTGATTTGAGCGAGATGGGGTTTTGAAGCGGTATGGAAAAGTGGGACCGTCAATTTTGAACTATGCCTTTTCGATACTGCATTAGTTGTGTACGGGGCTGGCCAAGGCACGGGCGCGAGGACGTAACTGTATACAATGCTTGGGTTGCAGGAGCACTCGCGCGTAGAAATGGTAGGACGCGCTTTCTGAAATCACACGCCTACATTCCGCAGCGTTGCAATCCTACGAGTAAAACAGAGTACATCTTCGGACAGTGCGTGAGTTGATGCCGGCCGTACGAAAGACACACCTCGCGCTTCCTGTCACTACTGCCTCTGCTTGCACGCGCTGCCGATTGGCGGTCCTTTCTTTATTTTGTTTCGTCGCTCTTTTGAAAATACTGAAACTAATATTTTCTCAGACCCTGCTCATCGTACCTCTGCACTACAGTTGTGTAAACACGTTGTGATGTAATTTGAGATATGGGACGGAGTGTCTACATTCTTATTTCGTGTGTAATGCCGGCATAATATTCCTTTGCTGCCAGAGGGTCAAAATAATGGTAGGGTCGGCAGCAAAAACTATTTCAATGACCGAATTATGATCAAACACCAGTAAGAACATAAAAAAGAAATCACATGGGGACAATAAAAATATTGCTACAAGAGGATGGTGCGTGGGGCACAAAAAATATTCGGAGTGACGTTGAGGGCACGCGACAAGCCAGATCTTTCCTGATGGCAGCCGTAAAAGTTGATCTGGTGCCTCGTTTTGATCGGCTTTGCACGGAAACTCGTAAACTACCAACTATCTTGTCAGTGGTGAACATAGTGAGCATGAACTGGATGATTTTTTTGTTGTTGTTTTTGTTTCTGTAGTGAGAGTATGGAAATATGAGACGTCCGCTGACGCTTGCGTCGGCTAGCGGAACCTCAATCGCCGATCGCGGCCGATGTCATGGGCGTATACAAATACATCAAGTCGTCTGGGCGGGAGCAGTTGAAGCGCCGCACTTTTTTGGCCAGTCAGTAGAGACTCCGCGAATTCTGACTCGAGGTTACTCTGTGCGGAGGGAGCCGCTACTGAGCGCGACCAATCGGAAACCAAGGATGGCTGAAATTTCCTAATTGCCATGAGATTTGCAAATTCGTTCTTCCCGCCGTAGTAAATTCGTCCGAATCGCTATTCGATTTCCTAATCGATTATTTGGATGAAAAGATATATTTCAAAATTCGTACGTGGCTCACCAAATGGCAATAAAATTGGTATAGGATTTCAAACCTATATAGTGTCGCCCTAATTTACAAACTTGTTTCACTTGAAATTAGAGTACACGCGCAAGCGAGCTGGTGGAAGCCTATACTAAAAAGGCCAGAAACAAGAGAAACAAAAAATAAATAAATAAGAGCGGGATAAGCGCAACAGTCTCAAATCACAGCTGAAAATGATTACTTGGTAAGTGTAAATGTCCAGACATTGTATTAGTAAAATGTATATATATATATATATATATATATATATAAAAAGTCAAAAATGCGTACTGTCGGAGTTATTAATTCGAAGTTCATTCCGACGTTTCGAGCGGGGACCGTTCTTCATTAGGTGATGAAGAGTCGTCCCCGCTCGAAACGTCGTAGTAAAGTTCGAATTAGTAACTCTGACAGTACGCATTTTTGCCTTTGTATATATATATATATATATATATATATATATATATATATATATATATATATATATAGAGAGAGAGAGAGAGAGAGAGAGAGAGAGAGAGATAGATAGATAGATATTTTTCACTATTTGCTGACGGCCGAAACTAACTATGCAACACAACAAGTAAAACCACAGAGCTGCCCCGCCTCATATCACCCTCAGTTGGAGCTCGACTGACACATTGCGCCGATCAAGCATCACCAACAGCTCAACACCTAAACGCCACGGCGTTCACTATCTTTGTTTGGGTGATTCCACCCACTAATGTAACAACTCATACAATGCGCCGTGATAAAGTGCTTTTTGTCTTTGTGTATGTGTTTTTGTGACATCTAACCTCTGTTTGCGCTCTGACTAAGAATGAAACCATGTATACTAAAACGGGATACGGTCCATTCGTCACATGCGCACTCGTCACAGGACGATTGGTCACAGGACGATTCGTCACACAGGAACATTCGTCATAGGATGACTCGTCACGCGGCCAACCGGTCCTACAATAGTTCGTCCCCCCAAAATGTGTCGTTCAATTTGGTTCCAGCGGACGAAGTGGCTCACCTCATATTTTAGTATGTCTGTGGCTTCTGAAAGGCAAAGAATTTGTAACAAACGTTTTATCTTCTGGTTCGGTCCCGAACATTGAATGTTGGTTTGGCCTGACAAAGTGGGTCACCTCTTATCTTAGCATATGTCTTTCACTTCTCAAGGTCAAAGAATTTGTAACAGACGTTTAGCTTCTGGGTCCGTCCCGAACGGTGAATGCGGAGGTCATATAAGAGCGACTATTTTTGAACTCGGACTACATTCAAAAAGATGGAGGTGATCGCAAAAGAGAGAGGTGGAGCCATGCAGGTGCACGAGGGGTGCTCGTACATATGCAGCAGAAAGAATTCCGATACTTACTGGTTTTCTCGAAGAGGTGTATGCAAGGCAAAGTAAAAACTGATTTGGCTGCCAGTCGGATTATTGCTCGTGCCAGCAACTTAGATCAGCCTGCTGAAAAGTCGCAATATTATGAAAGGAAAAGCGGATGAGTATTGTAAGATTAGTTTTTCTAACCACTAGTTTATGTCACATTGGGAAGTCGTGAAACTCCTCATCGGAGAATGTGGGCAGTTGTTCAAATTTACAATTTTCTATCGTCCCCTGCCCGATCGATGTGACCAGTTGCCCGCATTACGAGTCATCCTGTGACGAATGTTCCTATGTGACGAATCGTCCTATGACAAATCGTCCTGCGACGAGTGCGCATGTGACGAATCGTCCTCATCCCTACTAAAACATCGGTAGTGGTCTCTATTTTTAGCGACGCTCGCACACGTCTTGCCTTTGACGCAGTGGCATTCTCATCTCCCATACACGGACATTTGGACAAAATAGGTTGGTCGGCCTTCACTCATTAGCTGCGGAACGTTTTGACCGTGACGTATGTATAATTCAAAGAAGCACCGACAGGCGGGTGCCCCTTTGAAAACAAATCATGTTCGCGTAGAGATATTTAGCGGCTATAGTATAGCCCGTGGGTATTTATTTCTAGGCCAACTCGTCGGCGTCAGTCGGTACAGGCGCTGGAGGCGTGATGAAAATGCTGGCAGATGTCGGCTTGACGAGCCCCACACTCTCCCCTTACAGCAGATGGCAAATAAACCAACAACAATATTTGTCGACGGGCAATTGATTGAAGAGGCCAATCGGTAGTAGGATGACTCGACAAAGGGTAATTCATCAAAAATTCCAACTCGTTGACAATTGTTTGTGAGGCCATTCAGTTTCCACATTGCACTCATCTTCTGTATTAGAACACATACACATGTTAGACATTTTAATATAAGCAAGTTTCGGGCACCGGATATTTTTTTGAAAAGCTGTTTCACCGAATTTCGCATCTCCCGGTTCGTCGAATTTTGATATGAAATCATAATATAACTATTATACTTGTCACTTCTTCAATTAGAAATGGTTACAGATAATTATAAAATAAAAGTAGGCTTTCGCAAAAATTATGTCGATTATAGGCTATGCCAACGTAGCCGAACAGTAAAAAAAAAAAATGTTATGAGGGTGTTTTTGTTAGGGGTCAAAAAAGACAAAGGCGATTCTTCAAATGAGCACTGGTCACACAGGCCGACTGGTAACATAATTAAAATAAAAGCACCGACTTCACAGAACAGGAAAAAACAATTTCACTAGACGTTTCGCCTCCATGAATAAACGCCTCCATGAATCATGAATAACCAACTCGCCCAAGCTGAAGTTCTGACCAGTTTCGCCTCCCTTGCGGGAGGCATCTTCAGTAGTCACACAACAATGCCTGTGTAAGCTTCGTGGAGAGGGCCGCGTTTTTTGTTACACACGGATGTGTGTGTCCCTGCGAACAAACCACGATTCTAGGATTTTCGGGACCCCCATCTGTTCTCCCTCGCCAAGGTCGTCGCGGCCGGGAAGTCAAAATAATGCCCTATTGTCTACACATAGTACACCAGTTCAGACTTCAGTCGGGTCGCGTGGGATGCGCACGTGACGTCACGCTTGTGTTTACAAAGCAAATGAAAAGTTCAACCTCAAGTCAACGCTATTTATCAAATATGTCCGTACTTCGTGGAGAGGGCCGCGGTTTTTCTTACACACGGATGTGTCTCTGAGAACAAACACGATTTTAGGAGATTTTCGGGACCCCCATCTTTGCCATAGGGTGACTCGTTTATCGGACTGTTCGTCGCAGCGAGAGTACAGAGAAGGATAATAATTCATACCCTATATCGTGCAGAAGAGAAGAATATAAAAAAAAAGAAAACGAAGCGAAAATTTCGATTTCCTTTCTTGTGGACAGGGCATTGTAGGTGAACGTGGCTTCCTTGTTTGATTCGCCAAAGTAGCAACAAAGCGACATTTTACGATCGAGCGAGCACCGTCGGAAACACTGCCCAAAATAATTTTATAGGGAGTTTCACGGCTTTCCACTGCGACATAAGCACGTGGATAGAAAAACAAATATTGACAACAATAATTGTCGAATATTTTTGGCACGCTCACACCTGGTTTTTCTTCATAATTTGATGACTCATATGTTGATTTTGTTTGCGGAACCGTACTTCTGACCGGCAATTTTATTGCGTACGCGAAGCTTTTGCGTGCGATCCACTACAGTTAATTATTTTGAGGTGTCCAAGTTGAAGCGGTGCGTGTTATTTTTCGATCTCTGTCCGAATGATACAAAGTTACACGTTTTCACCCTGTGAGTGAAGCGAGTTGGTCAGTGCTAGCATCGAAGGCTAACTTCGAACTCTAATTTGGAAATAATGTCTCTGTTGCCGCATCGCAGACAAAGATATATATGCTCTTATCACTGTAGCAAAATAACGTGGCAGGATTTGTGCTCTTGTTATGATCGTGTACCATTGTAGTCGACGTCATCCCAGCACGGCGTAATTCGGTTCAGCCCTGCAAACCACACTTGGGAAAAAAATGAAAGTTTGCACCTTGTTTGTTCAATTTTTTTGTTATACTGCAGAAACACATTGCGCCCCGTGTTTTTGAAGGCACGGTAGACGGTGGTGACGGTGAGGTGACCGACCCCCATGTCAGCCGGCGTCTCGCTCGACCTCCTCGGAGGACAGGTCGTTTTTACTGGTGACTGGTGCATACGTGGAGCAACTCCGCGCGCATTGCGTTCTTCATCTCAGAGAACGCAATACATGACTCAGCTCTATCTCGTCATCGCTCCAAAATGACAAGTGGAATTCGCAACTGTAGTCGGTGACAGGTCAAGAACGAAGTGGGAGCTCCTCCCACCCTGTTCCACTTCAGCGGAGCGAACGGGGGAGAGGAGGTCGCCCCCTCTCCAGCGTTCGCAAATGGCAAATATTAGTTTATTAGGCCACTAACTGTCAATTTACGCTCGTTCCTTTACGTCCGCCGCAGCCGATAATGTTATCCCCGGGAATACCAAAAGTATAATTTCTTTCAGCAAAAAAAAAAAACAAAACAAAACAAAACAGAATAATAAAACGCCCGGTATATCACAGCTTTGACAACGCTTCACGTGTGTGAGGTTCGATGACCGACAGAGAACCACCGCTGGCCGTGCTCCCGAAGCGGGGAAGTGCAATCTATGGAGACCGATCATATTATCAGAAAGGTGCAGACTAGGGAGCCTTCATGTGCGCGAAGCGCACATGGAGGCACTCTAATGCGGACAATCCAGGAAAAGTATTCTTGCAACTATGAGGTTCCAGTTGTACTTACACATGCATTATCGTCAAATTTGACGGAGTTCCTTCCAACACTAAAGAGTTGTCAAGAGTGAAGATTATAAAGGAGAATATCAGCAGGAATCTATTGTCTGTTTATTGAAAACAAAACAAGCATCAGAAAAACGCATTTGGGCGGCCGGGGAGGCCAGAAGCACGGACTGCGCGCACCCAGCGTGGAACCAGCGAATGAGAGGGCACTCCTAGCAATCTGTTTTCAGAGCCACGGTATGCCGGCTGCCGGCCAAATGTCCACTTTAATTCTATTATGGCTTTCGAAACGTAAATACACGCTCGGGAATTTTCAACAATATCACGCGAGCGCCGACCGGCCTGTAGATCAGCGCATCGTCACGGCGCGAAGTAGCGATATCAATGACAGTACGCGCGTGCGCAGAAGAAACGCGCCGAAGTCGGCGTCGGCTGCTAAGCTGTTTCCCCAATCACGACCCACCCCTGGCGCGACGCCCACCGCTTGCTCCACCCCATAAGCAGGGGACCTAGTAATCAAAGCGACACACACGGTACGCAAACACGAACAGCAGGCAGTAGGAAGGACACCGACACGAGCTTAGTCAGCGAACGAAAAGACAGACACAAACTTCACTCTAGGCAAACAGAGCAGGGGTAGTTACAAGGATGAGATGCGTGCGCAGACGGAGGTAAGCAGTGCACAATAAATACGCGAAAACTCGCAGCAACCGAAGAACTGCGCAGCAAACACGTACGTGCACACGCACCAGAAGCACGTGCGTCACGCTGCGTATCTACGCAGAACTGGCGATTTTGGCATTTCGGTAATTTGAAACTTCGATATCGATTCCGTGAACAATTTATTCAGCAAACTGAACCGGTGGAGCCTCGCATAAAAAAAAAAATCGTTTAACAATATGAAAGCGACTGAAATTCTTCCTAAAAGCTATATTAGCAGAAAGTACCGTGTTATAAAGGACCTCACGAGTTTCGACCAAGTTTTCCAGCACGTTATTTTGCAAGAAACGGAAGAAGCCAAGTGTACAACCAGTTTCCGAAGCTGGCAACCACAGCTGGAATCAGCGCCATCCTCGGCAGTTTCCTGAACCTCGCGTAGTCACATTTCAGCCACCGCCACATAGAGGGCGCAACCAGACATCCAATTTGTGTTTTCTGTGTGTTTTATGATTCTTTTTAATAAATAGGCTCGATTAGTGAAAATGTGCGCTAATAATCAGGACCTGGAACAGTAATCTCCATTTAATACTAAAAATATTGGCCTAAATGTCTGCCAAAAGGGGTCAAAATACTCGTTTTTGACTATCAACAAATACGTGATTTCACCTATATTCAAACTTTTTTTATGGAAAATCAAAAGTGAAATTTAGAAAAAGGGCCTCGCTTTGCAAAGCGGAATATGTCTTTCTTTGCGGGCCTACAATTTTATTCATGTGTGCCAATCCCTAAGCGCTGTACCACTGTACTACCAAATGAAGTTTGCCAAAATTAACGGTTTTTGTCACTTTTCACGTGAGCATTCCGAAAAAAGTTTAAGCCATATTACAATGAAATTTAGCGTAACTCTTTCGACCATAATTACAAACTGATGTAAAAAGTTTCAAATAAAATGACCGAGTAGGCGCCCAAAACTTCGCGACTGAAGTGCTTCCGCAAAGTCAATTTTTCTAAAGTAAATATCTGTCAAAATAAAATAAAAAACGAAAAAAGGGCCTCCGTTGACAATGAACGCACTCTTCTTCTATAACATTCTAAAATTAGAAAGAAATTGCTCCAATAGTGCACCCTGTACCACTGTACTACGAAACCATGTTTTGCCGAAAAGGTCAATGTTCGCGGGTGCCCTCTGAATTAGCTTTTTGCACTAGGAAAACAAATCCTACATTAGATAAAAGATAATGTTGTACACTACAAGATGATAAATAACACATAATTTTAGCAAGCTTGAACACGCCACGATCGCATTTCGAAAACGTGCTGAAAGCGTCATATGTCATGGCCGCCGTGGGACCGCAGCCTTAAGTTGTATTTTATACCAACGGGTAAATATTTTCCCGGCCGCCGTTATAAAACTTTGCCAAAATAGAACCGAACAAAAGTGACAACATAGGACGGCATACAAGCCTTTCGTCAACAGCTAATTTCCGATTTTCGGGGATTCACTATAAATGGTCATAGGAGAAAAACAAATTATGATCCCCAGCAGAGTGCTTATTTTCACCTGCCAGTGGTCAATGCTATGAAAAGAAATCTGTGTGAACTGAATGGTAAAAGAAACAAAATCATGGTACAAACTTGTGATAATTCTTATGCTAAATGTCTTCAGCAAATGTTTTCAATAGCTCTAAGACAGAAAATATACTGAATACTGTGAAACCTGTTTAGAACGAACTCACGTACAGCGAATTATTGTTGATATCGAACTCACGGAACATTTAAATAAAAATTATTGTAAAAAGTATGTTTCATAACGAACAACATATTGGCTGTATCAAACTTTTTGGGGAAGGGACAGGTTAGAAGACAAACGTCTTCTAGCCCGACCCTTCCCCAAAAAAGAAGTAGGAAAGAAAGAAAATTCCAGAAGCTCAAGTTGTAAACAAAATTGAGCAAAGAGAAGCAATTCAGAGGGGGAGAAAGCTGCCATTGGCCGCTGCGCGCGTCAGTTTCAACGACCGCCGCCAGATGGCGCTGCGTGTCCGTGCCGGCTAAAGCCCCTTGATAAAAGCATTTTTTACAAGTACCGCCAACCATTGTTGTGGAAGCGCGCGAGACACATGCCATGAGCGGGTGCTCTGCCGCCATTCGCTTCCAAGGCCCGCCCATTTCAGTGCTGCGCCACCATTTGCTTCCAAGGGCCGCTCGAGACATGGGCCTCGTGCACTTGCGCATTTGACGCTACTTGCAAGACAAGCGCGAACACATCGAGGGGCTTTAGTGCCGGCGGGGTGGAGACACCAATAAAGCCAATGGAGCGCCACAATATGGTGCCTGAAGTCAGTATTAGCTCCACATTGGGTGTGGGTCCTTTAGAGTGTGTGTGACAAAGTCGAGGTGCAAAAACGTTGTGTTTAGTGAAAGTTCTGGAAAGATAGAAGCAATATGACGCCGGTGAAAGCATCGCAAAGTTTGCCACAAAATGCCAGGCGTCTCCACCCTGTCAGCGAAGCGGCCGGCAAATGGAGGCACCCTAGTGTTACCAGCGCGCCGATAAAACTAACTGTTGCTGCCCCATGCCAATACGGGCCCCGCGCCGAGTAAAACGGATGTGTTGGCACGCGCTCGGAGGCTTCTGCTCGTCTCGCCTCTGACCAACATGCCGTCACCTCCATCATCCACATCGTCGGCGGTGCTTCTGCTCGTCTCACCAATGACAAACATGGCATCGCTTCTAGCATTTACATCATCGGCGGTGCTTCTGCTCGTCTCGCCGACGACGAACATGGCGCCGCCTCTAGCATTCACATCATCGGCGGTGCTTCTGCTCGTCTCACCACCGACGAACATGGCGCCGCCTCTAGCATTCAGATCATCGGTGGTGCTTCTGCTCGTCTTGACGCCGACGAACATGGCGCCACCTCTAGCATCGACATCATCCGTGGTGCTTCTGCTCGTCTTGACGCCGACGAACATGGCGCCGCCGCTGGCATTCGTATCATCGGCAGTGCTGCTGCTCGTCTCGCCGACGACGAACATGGCGCCGCCTCTAGCATTCACATCATCGGCGGTGCTTCTGCTCGTCTCGCCGACGACGAACATGGCGCCGCCTCTAGCATTCACATCATCGGCGGTGCTTCTGTTCGTCTTGACGCCGACGAACATGGCGCCGCCTCTAGCATTCTCATCATCGACGGTGCTTTTGCTCGTCTTGACACCGACAAACATGGCGCCGCCTCTAGCATCCACATCATTGGTGGTGCTTCTACTCGTCTTGTAGCCGACGAACATGGCGCCGCCTCTAGCATTCACATCATCGGCGGTGCTTCTGTTCGTCTTGACGCCGACGAACATGGCGCCGCCTCTAGCATTCTCATCATCGACGGTGCTTTTGCTCGTCTTGACACCGACAAACATGGCGCCGCCTCTAGCATCCACATCATTGGTGGTGCTTCTACTCGTCTTGTAGCCGACGAACATGGCGCCGCCTCTAGCATTCACATCATCGGCGGTGCTTCTGTTCGTCTTGACGCCGACGAACATGGCGCCGCCTCTAGCATTCTCATCATCGACGGTGCTTTTGCTCGTCTTGACACCGACAAACATGGCGCCGCCTCTAGCATCCACATCATTGGTGGTGCTTCTACTCGTCTTGTAGCCGACGAACATGGCGCCGCCTCTAGCATTCACATCATCGGCGGTGCTTCTGTTCGTCTTGACGCCGACGAACATGGCGCCGCCTCTAGCATTCTCATCATCGACGGTGCTTTTGCTCGTCTTGACACCGACAAACATGGCGCCGCCTCTAGCATCCACATCATTGGTGGTGCTTCTGCTCGTCTTGTAGCCGACGAACATGGCGCCGCCTCTAGCATCCACATCATCGGCGGTACTTCTGCTCGTCTTGACGCCGACGAACATGGCGCCGCCTCTAGCATTCACATCATCGGCGGTGCTTCTGCTTTAGGCCGCTTTATCTTGCAGCGTGGTCCAAATGTAGCAACGGCATATCTTGGGGGCGATGAGAAGTCATCAGTCCGAACTCGTCGTTCTGTCACGCGGAGAAATGACATCACACACCAGACGCAAACCACACGCTGAACGTGGAAACGAACTTGAATACCCCTGCGCCTATGTGTAGTGAGAATATGAAGGCTCTTCAGAGTTTCTGATGTTCCGTGCAACGAAAAGTTTAATCAAATAATAAATTGCATCGGATACCACATCGACATGCAAAGGAGAAAGCAAGACGGACTTCATCGCATCTGTGAGCGACCATCGCGACGGGTGTCTCGATGGACGGAAATTTCAGTGAGAGAAACTTCGCCAAAAATAGGGAAATTTTAGGCGTCCAATGAAGAAAGGAGAAACATGGAATGCCCGTCACGTCTGTGCTACCTGCAGTCGCCCTCTATCCGGAGGCCCTATTCCTAAATGTCTGTTGTCTCCTCAAGATCCTAGCGACTCTGTGCGTAACAACGGAGGAAGCTGAGCGCTCGTTCTCTTCACCGCGACGGTTGAAAACATACCTGAGAGCGTCCACTTCGAGTGAGCGACTGCTCGGTCTAGAGCTTTTGAATGTTCAGCGCGACATTGAAGTTCAAGCGGTGGAGATCCTGGATATTCGTTGCCGTGAATGCAGGCGGCTGCATTATAATATGTGGGCGCTTAGCATAAATGGAATGATCAAGAGAGCATGTAAATTGCTTCCTGAAATAACTAGTCACAATTACCTTTTTATTCACGGTAATCTCTAGTCGAAAGCATGTAATTCTGATCAATACAAAAGGTGTGCGTGAGCGCAGCGCTACCCGTTGCTTACAGTGCAGTTGTTTTTACAATTATTTAATATCCTTTACATCGCTGACATTGTTTTATATTATCACCATGTGTGCGTTTTATAATGTCCACTTTAGTTTGATTTAACGATGTATTTCAGTGAGGATAGTTTGTTATACTATGCCTTGAAATTGCCACCCTTAACCTCACAAGTGTTTCGAAATATCCGTTCTGTGCACATCTGATATCAAGTTCCGCTATCCATCAAATAAGCATGACAGGAGAAATATTGACTATATGTTATTTATTTGAGCATTTTCTACCTCACAAACATTCCTCCCGAAAGCATATAATTTGGAGGTAGCCCGCGCTCCCCCTTTGCTCCGTGCCCCGTGCAAGACCGACTGCGTGAGCAGGGTAGCGAGCAAGCCGGGGGGGGGTTGGTTCCGACCCCCAAACCCCCCCTCTGCCTACGCCACTGAGTGGAGGCTATACTTGTATGCTGCTATAGTGATGGCGCGGCGCTGGATCCTCGCTGCCATGAGCAAAAAAATCTTCTTGTCCAAGCTGAAGATGCCTAACGGTGGCTGATGATCGGTATAAAGCGCGAATTCTCGGCCGTACAGGTAACTGTGAAAGTGACTGAGGCCAAAAATTATCGCCAGTGCCTCCTTTTCGCCGTGAGCGTAGTCGCGCTCTGCTCCGGTGAGAGTTTGCGAAGCAAAGGCAATAGGTTTCTCCAAACCGCCTGGCGTGACATGGAAAATCACTGCGCCGATGCCACACGCTGACGAGTTGCAGCCGAGTGTAACAGGCTTGCTGGCATCGTAGTACGTGAGCACCCTACTATCCATGAGACGCTGCTTGGCTTTCGTGAACGCTTGGGAGCATTCTTCCGTCCACATCCACCTCTTGTCCATCTTGAATGAGTCGTACAATTGGGCAGCGACTGTAGCCAGGTCCTCTATGATCTTTGCATAGAAGTTAATCAGCCCTAGTTCGGTCACATTGCTCGGCTGGGGCGCCTGCACGATTGCTTTCATTTTTGTCTCTGTCGTATAAATACCGTCCGCTGCTGCTTTATGTCCAGGGTAGACAACCAAGTTCTCAAAGAACTGGCATTTCTGTTCTTTCGGCATGATGTTGTAGCGTGCCAGCCACTCCGAAACACTTTCCACAGTTTTTTCACACTTTTCGACGTCTTTGCCTACGATGATCACGTTGTCAATATGGCTGCCCACTTTCGGGGTGCCTTTTGGAACTTCATCCATTAGAGACTGGAAGATCACCGGAGCGTTTGAAAGTCCGAACAAAAGCCTCTGAAGCTGGCACAGTCCAAGGTGTGCATTCACTTTCAAGAATGGTTTTGAGTCCTCGATGAGCGGTACTTGTTGCTAGGCCTGTGACAAATCGAGTATGTAGAAAGCCTTTCCGCCTGCTAGCATGGAGTACAGGTCCTCTGGCAAAGGCAGGGGATAGTTGTCTGTCTTGAGAACAGGATTAATGGTAATCTTGTAAGAATCGCAATTTGAAATTTTCAAAGCAATTGGTAATTTTCAAAGCGTTCCAAGTACAAACGTATGTTGTCCACCTTAGGGTTGAACTCCGTCATGGTTCCTAACCTCTGCCCGTGGCTAGCTTGAGACATGGTGAACATACGTCACTTATCTGGGATGCCGCTGTCTTGCCTCTTCCTCGTTGTTCTTAAGCTTGTAGCTCCGCCTCGTCGTTGGTAGATCCCGCAGCTCCGACGATTATTCCGGTGTCATTCTGCGGTGACACCTGTCGGCGCTCCCTTAAATGCTGCTAGTCACCAAGGGCTTCGTGACGCCTTGGCCGCTGTCTTGTCCGTTGCACGCATTGCCGTTATCGTCTGCGGTGGTTACCTTTTTAGTCGGTTATCAAGTGTGTCACTGTCCCATCCTATGCTCGTCGCCAGATGTTCTATTTTAATCGAATGAACACGTCGGTGCTGAGGATGCAAAAGCAAATCTTCATGGCCAGGCATTCTCTTCTTTGGGAATGTTCTCTGGCGATTGCTCACGGAATCACTACGTAACAATGTGTATACAGTTTCTCCCTGCTAACGCATCACATTCGGTTCATTGGAAAACATGTTAACTAGATTCTTACCGAAGCTCACGTTTCTAGTGCTGCAAATTTTCTTTCGGTGTGTCTCCTTCCGGTTGCCAGAAGTTCTTCCTTTGGATGCAAATGGTCCATTGGCTCTTAGGTAAATTCAGAAAACAGATGGAGTGTCCCATTTTGGCCACGATTCTGTTCCTGTCCCTATAGTCCGTCGCAACTTAAAAAGGTAGGTCGAGGGAAAGGAAGACTGGGGAGGAGGAAGCAGACGGAATGCTGGAGAGGAGAGGGGGAAACATCCTCTTCTCTCCAGCGTTCTACCTGCTTCCTCCTCCCCGGTCTTCCTTTTCCTCGCCCTACCTTCTTGAGTTGCACCGGACTATAGACGAGGCGCGGAAGGCGTTGAGATTCTGGGTCCCCGGTAGAAACGGACCCCTCACCCGAGCACCCCCTCTATTGCAGACTCGTTCAACGTGAGTTCGTTGCCCACGGTGGTGCAGGCGCCACCCGCGGCAGCGTCCCCCTCCTCTCCCCCTGAGGAGCCTCACGGGCCAAGCCCCGCCGCCCCCGCCGGCCACGCGACACCCAAGCCACACCAGCAGCAGCAGCAGCAGCCCCACTTCTTCGTCACCAGCTGCCAGGTGAGTGTGTGCCACTGCCTAGCTTATCCTTCGCCTTCCTTGTTTCTAGCCTCGGTTGGTCCAAAAGATGGCAGGCAGCTCCCAAGTATGACCATGGGTCTGGTTGGATCGCGGGAACCTTTTCTTCCACTTTGTGCCCGTCGAGGTTGCTCCAGCATGCTTGTCTGTTACATTATTGCCCCGTGCGAACGGGTCGTTCAAGCAACGGCTTCTTTTCGCTTGTAGAGGCTGCCAGTCTGCCCGACAGCAGTCTGTTGCGCACATTAGGCATTGCACAAAACAAATTGTTTATGAACTGGCGCTCAAGCTGCCGGTTGGCCACTGTAACGTTTCGGCCGGGATGGCCGGAGTGACGACACCTTCGTTCTGGCAGGCGACATTATTTCAGTCCCATCTCGAGCAAAAAGCGCTCCCACGGCTGGTGGAGTGGCATTTTATCGAGTTCGCACCGAAAACTGGGCATGCGCTTCGTCCCACTTATCATGCCGATAAGATACGTTACAACTTCTACCCCCTTCGAGGGCAGAGCCTCGGAATAATGGCAACCAAGAAACAGTTCTCGCAATGACTGCGGTGTCCCAGGTTAGAAGTGTTCATGAAGGGTGCTGCACGAGCCGTCAGCTGCACACTTCAGCACAGGCGACTCCTGGAACCTTGACCGACTTGTCCAGGGCAGGCGACGAAGCCTCGAAGCCAAGGGACTTTTCTCCAGGGAAGGCTGTTGGAAAAACCGCAAGGTGCAGAAGCTCTCGACGACTTGGACCCAGTTGCTCCTTCTGACATTGGTCCACGGGTCCAGGGCTGTCTTCAGTAAGAGTCCAAGTCAAGGGACAGCAGTTCAGGGGGAAGATGACAGTAGAGCCACCGGGCGCTCCTGAAGCCGAGGTCGTCGACTGCGAGTAAGCTAGACAGTTGAACGAACGACAGCCGGAAAACCCGGGCGACGGCCAGGAGACGCCAAATCGAGATTCCAAGTTGTCGAGTGAAAAAACACTGCACCAACCATAATACCGCACTGCCACAATTTATTTAGTTTCCCGACTTGGGATTAACCCCATCCCGAAGGTGTGTTAGTCTACCCCCCAAAAGTGTTTCTTATTTACAATTCTTATATAAAAGTCAAGTGACAAACTTATTTACAGAGGAAGAAAAGAAATGAAATGTATTTAGACCGCTCTGCTCAAACTGTCAGCGTTTGAGTGGAGCTTTCTTTTCTTGTGTTTCACTTGAAAAGAATAGGATTGTAATGTCAGGCTCCAACGCAAGAGTCTACCATTTTTGGGAGCCATCTGACTCAGCCAAGTTAGTGGTTTATGATCGGTGACAAAAACAAATTCTGCACCGTCAAGGTAACATTTCAGCTTCTCTACAGCCCACACCATGCAGGCAGATTCTTTCTCTACCGTGCTGTATGTCTGTTCCCGTGTCGTCAGCTTCCGGCTAGCGAACAGAATTGGGTGTTCGTCCCCCTTGCTATCAATTTGGCTCAGCACGACGCCCAACCCCCTTTCGCTTGCATCGCACTGTACCAAGACAGTCTCGAAAAGTCGGGACTGGGCAGCACAGGAGGGCTAATTAACGCCTTTCAATTTCTCAAAGGCTTTGTGCCGTATCTCGTCCCATACAATCCGGGCAGGCTCTTTCTTTTTGAGAGCATCTTTTAACGGACTAGCTAACTCGGAAAACTGAGGGATGTACTGCTTATAGTAATCTACTAAACCAATGAAAGACATTAAGTCTTTCTTTGTGTCCGGTAAAGGAAACTCATGGCTGGCCAAGAGTTTCAGCTCTTGCGGACGCCTCTTTCCTTGACCAACCACGTGGCCCAAGTAGCTCACCTCGGAACGCGCCAACTTGCACTTTCTCACCTTCACTGTCAAACCCGCGCTTCGCATTCGAGAAAGGACGTCGCGCAAATGCTGTTTATGATCTTCCCAATTGTTTGAAAAAACTACAATGTCATCAAGGTACGATAGCGCAAACGTTTCTGCCCCCGAAAGCACCTTGTTCATAAGACGGAAAAAAATGAACGGAGCGTTTTTAAACCGAAGCTAAGCACAAGCGGTCTGTATGTTCCGAACGGGGTTACAAAAGCAGCGATGTCGCTAGCCCTGTTTGTTAGCGGAACCTGCCAATAGCCGCAAACAAGGTCAAAAGTAGAAATGTACTTTGCCGAGCTGACTCTCTCGATGCAGGCTTCCATGTTCGGAATAGGGAACACCTTAGTGACCGTTACAAAATTTAGCTGTCTGTAGTCAACACACGGTCTAGGATCCTTCCCCGGGCACTCCACAAGAATCATAGGCGAGGCGTAGTCAGGCTCACACGGCTCAACAAGTCCAAGATCTCGCACTTGCTTGACTGCCTCCCTCTTGAGACATTCCTGTCGAGGCGAGAAACGATACGGCTTACCCGTGGCCGGCAACTCTGAACAGAGTTCTATATTGTAGGTGATCAAATCAGTCCTACCAGGCTCAGTAGAAAATACATCTGAGTAATCAGAGATAATTTTCTCGAGGTCGACGCATTGCTGTTTCGTTATCTGCGCCTGACTAACCGTAATATCCAAAATTTCTTTTACTGTGAAATCATTGCGCAAAGTCACTGGAACAGGAACTTTTGGCGCAACTTTTTTGAGCGCGTTTAGAAGGATGTTCGCGACATGCACTCGTTCGATGTAAGGTTTCATCAGGTTGCAATGGAAGATCCGCACTCCTTTACGGCGACCCGGTAGTCGAACCACGTAGTTAGTGTCTGACAATTTTTGTTCTGCCGCAGCGGGTACTTCCCATTGAAGTTCCAATTTATTTGCTTTCGCAAAACGTAAAAGCGAAACCTTGTCGCCCTCATCGAACGAACGCATGCGACTGTTTTTGTCGTAGTACTTCTTTGCCCGTGCTTGCACCTCCATCATGTTAGCCTTCACTAATCCTTGCGTGTTGTAGAGGCGGTTCAGCAGCGTTAGAATGTACTCTACCACCGTGGGATTTTCGAAGTCCCCCTCCCACCTTTCTCTGAGTAGGCGCAACGGTGAACGCAATGCACGGCCGTACACCAATTCTGCCGGCGAAAACCCGGTTGATTCGTGAACGGCGGAACGAAGGGCGAACAGCATGGCAGGCACTGCCGCAACCCACTCTTTTCCATGCTCGTGGCATAAGGCCCGCAGTATTCGCTTCATAACAGAGTGCACACGTTCCACTCTGTTACTCTGAGGGTGGCTGACAGAAGTGTGGCTAATTTTTACGCCACATTTTTCAAAAAAGCCAGAGGTTAGTGCACTCGTGAAAACGCTTCCCAAGTCGCACTGAATTTCACTGGGAAAACCAACCCTCGAAAAAACAGTGAGTAACGCATCCACGACTTCCGTAGAAGTCTGCTCTCGTAGTGGCACCGCCTCCGGGAACTTACTTGCTGGGCAAAAAAACGTAAGCAAGTATCGATAGCCTAATTTGGTTACCGGAAGAGGTCCCACCACATCAATTACTTGCCTTTTAAAAGGCTCAGTTAAAATAGGGACACAGGTTAAAGGGGCCTTTACCTTCTCGTTTAGTCTTCCCGTTCGCTGACAAATGTCGCACGAACGGACGAACTGCTCAGCTTCTTTGAAGCATCCAGGCCAATAGTACTCAGCTAAAAGCCGCGCTTTAGTTTTCTTGATTCCTAGGTGACAGGACCAGCTTTTAGCGTGAGCAAGCTCCAAGATTTGAGCCCTGTACTTAACTGGGACGAGAAGCTGGTCGTACTCTCGCCAACCTTTGGCAGTGTAACTGCGATAGAGGACCCTATTGTTAAGAAAGAACGACGCTTTCTTTGATGGCATTGAAATCCTCTTTCTGCATTCTTCCAGCGAGTCATCTGCAGCTTGCTCCGATATCAAGGTTATCGTGTCCACCTTTGACAGCTCTTTGAAATTAACGCTTGCAGGGGAAACAAGACTAGGTCCGGCGATCACAGGTTCGCCTTCGACTTCGGCCAGTACAGGAGGGTTTTCAGGCTCTGGAACAACTGACATGTTATCCCTCGTCATTGAGCGGGTCACTACAAGTACCGGATTCATAGCTAACTCTTTTTCAGAGTCACTCAAACTCTTTGCCATTTTGTTAGAAAGAATGTAAGGGCACGTAGGAAGTACGCCATCAGAAACTGCGGCGGTCGTTTCTATTTCCCCAAATGGACCCTTCACCTTGACTTTGGCAACTGGAAGACTGGTAGCCTTACTCACAAGTGCCTGGCGAATCCAAACGCAGTCGCCCGTTAAGTCGCTTGGCTCGACCAGTGAGGAATGAACTAGATCGTGAGTGGCACCTGTGTCCCTCAAAACTTTACAGGACTGGCCGTTCACCATCATGTCATACAGATAGGGTTTTAGAAGCTTGTCTTCTGCTCCCAGTGCCAAATTCATTTTCGAAACCTTCAGAACACGGCATCCCACAGCAAGATGCCCAGGCTGATTGCATCGGTAACACACAATGGGCTTTCGTGCTTCGAAGGCCTTGGTTGATTTCTTATCTGGGCTTTTCTTTTCGATCTCGTCTTGCGCTGCCTCTCCGCCTACGTCGGGCTTTGTAGCTTTGTTTTGCTGGACCGAGCGACAAGCTGAACGATTTTGATTTCGACTAAATGACTTGCTTTCTGCAGCTGCATTTTCGTGCCCGTAGTAGTATTCGTCAGCATAATCAGCGGCCCTTTGTACGGAGACAACGTCTGGTCTGTCCTGAATCCACAATTTCATTCCACTTGGAATGGAATTAAAAAAACTGCTCGAGACCGATATGCTCCAGAATCTTTTCGCGGTCCTCGTACGCGTTAACCACACAAAGCCAGTTCTCTAGGAAACTGCGCAAACGGTACGCAAATTCACTGTAACTTTCCTCGGGACGCTTCGTAGCTTCTCGGAACTTTACTCGGAACGCCTCTGGGGAAAGCCTGAACTTTCTCAAAAGGCTTTCTTTCACTTTGAAGTAATCCTGCGCACTGTCTGGGTCGAGTCGGGCCACAACGTCTGCCACCTCTCTGGGCAAAACACTGAGAAGTCGCTGTGCCCAGTCCGAATCCGCCAACCCCAGCTTGGTACAAGTGCGTTCAAAATTATTGAGGAATAAACCCAGGTCACCACCGACACGAAAAGGCTGCAAAAAAGCTCTGATGTCTAAAGTTTCCACTTTTCTGGCCTCGTCAGACGACTTTTGCAATTTTGCCTCCATCATCCGGAGTTGCACTTCCTCACGTCTTTGCTTCCTCTTGACCTCATCCCAACATTCTTTCATTTCGTCGAGGTCGGCCCCAGAAGTCTTAATAGCTTTGATGACTTCCGCTTTTCTCGTGGACTTCATTACCGTTACACCCAGCTCTTCCGCTAGGTTTAGTAATGGAGGCTTCGTAATCTTATCGAAGTCCATTGCAGCTTTGCTTGAGAAACAAACGAAAATGGAGCAGTGCGGTATTTTGCTTTTCCGGAATCCGGTCAAAACCTTACAAAGTTACACTCGGAAAAACGACCAGCACTTACCGACTGAAGCCGCAGGCCCCCGGCGCCGCTCATCCCACCGCTGCCACCAGCTGTAACGTTTTGGCCGGGATGGCCGGAGTGACGACACCTTCGTTCTGGCAGGCGACTTTATTTCAGTCCCATCTCGAGCAAAAAGCGCTCCCACGGCTGGTGGAGTGGCATTTTATCGAGTTCGCACCGAAAACTGGGCATGTGCCCCGTCCCACTTGTCGTGCCGATAAGATACGTTGCACCACAGTGTAACGGCAACTGGCTTCCCGTTGCTGCTGGTCCTAAAGTCCCTTGATAAAATTCACGCTTTCAAGTACCGCCAACCATTGTTGTAGGAACGCGCGAGAAACGTGCCACGAGCGGGTGCTCCGCCGCCATTCGCTTCCAAGAGCCGCTCATTTCAGTGCTGCGCCGCCATTTGCTTCCAAGGACCGCTCGAGACACAAGCCTCGTGCACTGGCGCATTTGACGCTACTTGCAAGACAAACACAAACACATCGAGGGGCTTTAGCTGGTCCCGGCGCTCTCGTTTTGCAGCCACATCCCACGCTCCTCCTTTATATAGCCGCACTCGACATAAGGCCTGCAAGCGAGAGCCTTTGCATTGTGCGTAGTCTGCTCCTTTGCCGCCCATTTCACACCGAGGAAAATCCCCGCTCCAAGGGCAGTCGCAGACTGCTCTAAACTTTTTCCTCTCTGTTGCCCACTGCTCCAGCCTGTGCATCCGATCTCCATGCAGTTGAATGTCACCTATGCTCAAAATACGTGGAACGACGTTTCGCTGGCTTTGTTTTTGTAGCAAAGCGGTTATACGCTAGGGTCGGTGGAAAAATGTGTTTTCACATGTCGACAGAAAACTCTCCATTGGTCGTGGCAAGTATGAATAAATGAAAACAAAAGAGGGGTCAAGTATGAATAAATAAAAAGAAAAAGAGGGGGCAACTAGCGCGAGTCAGCCTTCTTTGGCATTATTAGATAGTGAAGTCCTGATCCCTTGTTATCATCTTTAGGCATAGTCCTCGGAATTGTCCTAGGCGTCGTCTTCGAAGTTGTCCTAGAAGTCGTCCTTGAGGTCGTTTGGACGTCGTTTTCAAGGTCGTCCTAGAAGCTGTCCTCGAGGTCGTCCTCTTAGAAGTGGTCCGAGAGGTCGTCCTAGGAGTCGTCCGAGAGGTCGTCCTCCAGGCGTCGTCCTTGGGGTCGTCCTAGACGTCGTCCTTGAGGTCGTCCTAGACGTCGTCCTTGAGGTCGTCCTAGAAGTCATCCTTGAGGTCGTCCTAGATGTCGTTCTTTAAGCGTTGTCCTTGAGGTCGTCCTAGAAGTTGTCCTCTAGGCATCCTCCTAGATGTCGTGAATATAACAGCTTTGCTGGTCCTCTATTTTCACGTGAAGTGGAAGGGCTCTACAATTTTTCTTTTCTTTTCTTTTCCACGAGCCTTTGTTGGAGAAATTGCTCTTCTGAAACGCTGTAAAGGTGTATTCACACGGTGCATCTTGTTGGCTGGTCTTGTGTCTCAAAACTGGGTTTCGGGAAACAAATGATCCGTGTGAATGCAACCGAAAAAGTGGCGCACCTCCAAAAAAAATTGCACATGCTCCTCGCTTGTGGAGCAATACAGTCGAACCCGGTTATAATGAAGTGAACGCGAATCGGAAACATGTTTGTTATATCCGAAATCCTTCACTCCTAGGAGTCGCAAAAAAATCACGATTTTTTTAATGCACAGGACAACTGATGGCGTGCAGCATATAACACAGGCCTTAATAACAACAACTGTCCTACTTCTGTAGATATTCACTGTAAGGCAGCTATAATAAAGCCGCAGTTCTGTTTATCGCAAATGCAGCCATGCTTGCACGTGTTATCGCCTGGAGGTTTGTTTCGCCTTTCGACAATTTGCGCAATGCGGGAAAGCGAGGAGCAGCTCAGAAGGGGGGTGCATACCGTAAAATCCCGCATATAATACAAGGTTTTTTTGTTTGTTTTTTTTTCAAATTTTGCCATGTAAAATTTGCGGCTTGTATTATAGGTGGGTCCCAACAATTTTCAGCTTGATGAGGTGCAATCTAACGCAGTTTGACATAGTTTCGGTTTCAAAGCAATATGGCGTTCAAAGCAGCTATCATCATCATTAAAATCAGATTGTCCGAGGCGCCACCATCCGTCCACAGGCAGGCCTGGTTAGGCTGGGCAATGGCGTCGGCGTGAAAATAATACTCGGACGCCTTGAAAAGAAAAGTAATTTTGGTTGCGGAAGACATTGGCAATGGTGCTGCCAAACGACAATTCGCCGTAAATGAAGGCAGCATCCGTAAATGGAGACTACAAAAGCAAGCTCTGTTCGCGTGCAACGGGACGAGAAGCTTTAGAGGCCCAAGGAATGGCGTGTTCGCTGACGTCGAGGCAAGTCTCAGTGACTTTGTAGAAGAGCAACGTAAACGGCACCTCGCCATAAACATTGAGCTGCTGCAAGAGAAGGCGAGAGAACTTTGGGCGAGCCGACATTAGGTTACTCGTTTTATGCACCGCGCTAAGTTTTCACTGTACCGGCGCACGCTTGTCGCTCGCTCTTTCAAGAAGTGTGGGATTTCAAATGCGCACGACGGCACTGAAGTCTTCGGAGGAAGCATCGGACAGGGAGTCTGATGGAAGTGGTGACAATGACTAAGGTTGAATTACGACGCAAATAAATGTTTTTCTTACGACTTCCTGAGTCATATTTTATGCGGAAAATTTTTGAGGTCCTTAAATTGTTTCGTATTATACGTGGAAAAACTTTTTTTTTTTCACGGTCCTTATATTATATTTTGTAGTATACACTGCTTTGTACTATACGCGGGTTTTTACGGTACATTCGGCCGTCGCGGCTTCGGGGAGCAGCGTCATGAATACAGCAGTCTCTTGTGGCACGTTTTTCAACTGACTGAGGAAAAGAGAGCTTACGACCAAAGAAACTTAAGGCAAGACACTGGTTCTAAAATCGACTTCTCTTGTTTATTAATGGATTATAATGAAAATTAGTGTGCATATGTGTTTTGGCTTCCTCTTTTCAAATATACAATTAGTTCTGCAATATCTCAATTACTTTTTGAGTTACGAAGAAAATAATGAAGCCTAATTAGGTCATTTCTTACGACTCATTAAGGAACTTTCTAATACAAATTTTTTTGCATAAGTGATATGGATTTGTAGCTAAAGACCTGTCATGCAAGATGATGCTATTTATATTTTTGTAAAGATAGATCATTGTATAAAACTAGTCTAATTAGGTCAAGTAGACTATTTACAAAGCTTAACGAGGTCACATTATCACTAATAATAAAATTTCGGGCCCATACTGTCATACAAAAATAGCATCACCCTGCAGTTCACTTCTTTCTGAATTCAACGGTATAAAGTTTATAGAAATCCTCGAAGAATAATCTCATGAAAACAACCGTAAGGCTAGGCATGTAGACAAAAAATGCGAAGCTGAGAAAATTGCAGTTGAAGTTTTGACACTCATTGCATAAAATTGAGTAAGATATCCCATGCAATAATGTTCAGCAATATGAAGCATAGTTCTATCTGAACAAATTGAGATGAAAAATTCTGCAATCCGTTCACAAGAACCTTTAGAAATAATATAAAACTGGGCACCTTGCTAGCAGGCCAATGAGAGATCGCAATTGGGGCTTTCGGAACCCGCGGAATGCGGACGTTCCCCGATGTTGTCGCGATAACGAATGGCATGGGGACGTGGGGAAAATAAGCGGCTTTCCAACAAGACCAAGATGGCCGCGATCCAACGAGCGATAACGAAACGCGCGGGGCGCGAAGTTCCACTTGTTTTCATTGAACTCTCTGTGTTAGGGCTCTGCGGGGACATCGTAAATATCATTTTTTTCATGTTTAGACATTGATTTCGACATTGAAACTTTGCAGGCAGGTACCTTAGACTACAATTAATCCAAATATGTGAATTTTGAAAAACGTGAAATTTCGCGTTTTTTGACCATTTTAAGACCCGCGTCTCCCCTTAACAGGTGACTAAGGCTCTAAGAGGCAGTACAACAAACGGGAATCAGCTGCTTCACGAGCTTGTTTTACAGGCACATACCTGGTCTTAGAGCACCCAGGTTTGCACAAAAAAACGAGAAAATGTTTTTTTGTGATTTTTATTAAGGATTTTGACAATGGCAGCTGTAACAAACATTCACTATGACAGGCATGCCGAGCGCCTTCACGCACTTTCCCAAATTTTCTATGGAGAGATGCGGCGTCCCGCAGTTTTATTTTAAATTTTTAACCGAGCTTAAACCTGGAAACCACGAAGTTAGCTCGTGCGAGAGAAGAAAAAAACGTTTAGCGTTTCCATTCTCGTGAAGAAGGAAGACCAGCGGAGCTGTACTCGATACACTGTGTGCTTCTTCTTCGTCGTTGTCTGTTTTTCGCGCTGTTTTCTACGATGAATTCCCACCAACGCGCCCAACTATCCATTCTTCTATTATACCTGGAAAGGTTGCCGCCATCTACGAGCAACGGCGGCAACCAGACTGGTTGCGTGCTTGCCGCCGTCGCTTATAGATGGCGGTAGCTGTCCAGATAGGTTTGTGTCGACATACACGGATACGATCCTGGGGAACCTAGCCCTTAACAGCTCCGCTGTAAAAAGCGCAGACGAGGGAGAGCCCCGCTCCAAGGTCGCCGATGCGGTAACAAGAGCGCGAACGAGATGAGCGGGTCGGAGGGGGGGGGGGGGGGCAGCGGAGAGGATGGAGAATATAGAGAAAGCGCCATCTGTTGTAGAGCTGAGAAGGTATTTTGGATCAGCTTTGATCAGACGGCACAGTTTGGCGAAGCTTGCCACCCAGTCCCGTGGCTCGTAAGTTAGGTAAAGGTGATTTCAATTATTGCTGTGTTGATATTTATCTTTCGATAAATGTGTTAGGGGAAGCGCACATATGCATGCACGTATCACGGGCCGCACCTCTCGAATGGCATGGGCGACCACTGTAACCGTTTCGTGCCGACCCCGAAAGATGGCGCAGCGGCCGCGGGCGGGAGCGGCGACGCGAAGGGAGGAAGGGGGTCGTCGGGCGGAACGGGAGGCTTAGCGACAGGAGCGATACCGCTGCGCGCGGGTACGTGAGAGAATAAAGTGTTTGAGAGATTTCTTGCGTGTGAACACGACCGAAGCAACCAGTGACGAGGTACGTCACAAGTGGGGGCTCGTCCTTCGGACCCGGACCTTCAACAAGCGCGAAACCGACGTAAACAGTCCGCTACTCGGTTTGGCCACTTTAGCTCTTCGGGTTCTTTGTGCCCACCCTCACGCCCGCACTATGGATCAAGCGACCCCGTCCAGCGTGGCTGCGCAGTTGCTCAGCCTGACTGACGGGACTCCCCTAGACCGCGAAAGAATGGCAGCGACCGTCCGCGACCTGCTCCTGAACACGCCGATGGAAGTGCGGCAACCGGCGACGGATCCCGCGCAGCCGACGCCGTGGAAGTGCGGAAATATCCAGTTGCCAAAGTTTAACGGATACGAAGACCACCAGAACCCCAGTGAGTTCCTCGAGAAATTCGAAAATTTCTGCCTGGTCGCGGGAATCGGAGGCGACAAGCGTGTTCGCCAGGTGCTTCCCGCTGCATTGGAGGGCACTGCCAAGCTTTGGTGGCGGTTCTCCGGCGGCTTTGAAGACTGGGACACATTTACCAGAGAGTTCCATACAGAGTTCGCCTCCGTCGACTACAAACATCGGTTAAAAGAGGAGCTCGAACATCGGACCCAGCACCCGCAGGAGAACCTGAGCCACTTCATTCATGTCATCGCGGAGTATTTTGACAGGATAGGCGAAACCGTGTCGGACGCGGACAAGGTTGCGAGGGTCCGCAGGCAAATGCATCCCAAATTCCAGGACTTGTGTGAGGGCATGACCTTCGCGAACCTGCGCGAAATGGCCAAGGCTGCGGGCGGCGTTATGGAACGTGCGTGGCACCGGCTGAAGTATGTGCCGCCACCAGCGAGAACGGACCAGGTGGCCAGGGATCTCGCGTTCGTCGAGCACCATTCAGTCGCCTCAAACCCCGGCTACGCACTGAGTGCCAGCGTCGGCCCCTCTTCTGCCGCTGCCACCCTGGCCCAGGGCCACCCACCAGCTCCAGCAACACAGAATGCCGGCATCGGTCCCCAGCCATGGTGGCCCCTGCACCCAGCGGCAGTGCAGGCATCCCACTGCAAGACTCAGCAGCTGGCCACAGCCCCGGCCCCTTTCTCACCCGTACCACACCAGCTACCACCGTGGACCTTCCAGCAGTCCCAGGCACCGACAGTCGTGGCCCCATACCAGCCCACGTCCCAACCAACACCGCAGTGGATCCAGCCGTGGGCCTCGGCGCACACTAGTATGGAGCACCAGCAGTGCCAGCGCTGTGGAGGCACGGGGCATGCGGCACGGAACTGCGCCACAGGAAGATCACGCAACCAGCCCCGCTGTTACCGCTGCAGCCGGCGAGGACATCTTCAGGCCAACTGCCCGGGAAACGGGCGTACGTAGAGGCTGCCCCGGCCAGCGTCTACGAGACTGCCCTACAAGTGGCAGCAACAGCCGGAGGGAAGGAGCCCCTACTGGAGCTCTCAATAGGAGACAGGGTTTTTCACGCCCTCTTAGATACAGGATCCAGCGTCAGTTTGTTCGGAGACCCAGCTGTGGCTGCTGCCCGAGCAACGGGTGCAGGACTCAGAGAGGAAGCCCACTCCCTCCGGTTGGCGACGGGATGGTCCAGCACCAGCCAGTCCATCAGGTGCCGGATTCGTTGGTCCGGTGGATGCCGAAAACAACGCTTCATCCATATGCCGGGCCTATGCCGCGACGTGATACTTGGTCGAGATTTCCTAACAGCCTCCGGTATCTCTATCCATGTGGCCCAAGGGGGCTGGACCTTGGGTACAGAGATACAACAGCTGATACCATTCGCCAAGACATCTGGGAAACTCCACTTGCCCCAAGCTCATGAGGTGTATTCCTTGGAGGGTCTTTTCACCGTGCCCGAACAGGTTGCTGCCCTGGCTGAAGAACACAGTGAGCCCAGCGGGCACCCTGTTTGGCCCACAGAAATCGATCCACGTATAGCAGCAGTGCTGAGGGACCATGATCAGCTCTTCACTGCACGACCTGGATGTACCCCACTGACTCAGCATAGCATCAACACTGGGAACAGTCCCCCTGTCCGCTGTAAAATGAGACCAGTCAATGCTGAGAAAAGGGCAATCATCGACGAATGCATCAGAGAGCTGCTTGAAGAGGACTTGGTGGAGCCAAGCACAAGCTCTTGGGCCAGCGCCCCTGTTCTCGTGGCCAAGAAAACGGGTGGCTACCGCTTAGCCATCGATTACAGGCCACTAAATGCCAAGACCGACGTCCCAGCCTACCCCATGCCACGCACAGACTGGGTCCTTGCCCAACTGGGAAGGGCCAACTGGTTTACCAGCCTGGACCTGTCCCAGGGGTTCTTCCAGATCCCAGTAGCTGAGCAAGATATTCCCAAGACAGCTTTTCTCTGCCACCAGGGCACGTTTCAATTCAAACGAATGCCTTTCGGTGTGGCAGGAGGCCCAGCTACGTTTCAGGCCCTAATGGACAAGGTCCTCGAGGGAATAAAACACAAGCACTGCATGGCGTTTCTTGACGACGTCTTGGTCTACTCTGAAACCCTCGAGGACCACATCAAGCACCTGCAGGACGTGCTGCACCGCATCGCCCGAGCAGGGCTCACTATCAACCCAAGGAAGGTGCAAGTATGCAAACGGTCCCTCAAGTTCCTCGGCCATGTGATTTCCCCGGGCAGATGTCAGCCAGATCCCGATAAGGTACGAGCGGTTGAGGCCTACTCCGATCCAACATCTGTCAAGCAGCTGCAGGCATTTCTGGGATTAGTGGGCTATTACCGCACCTTTATCCCCAGATTCTCCGACATTGCGAAACCACTGACAATGCTGCTTAGGAAAGATGCCCCCTGGACATGGGAGCAGCCACAACAGACAGCCTTCCGGTCCCTTAAGGCTCAACTAGCAGAGAAAGCTGTAGTTTCTCTGCCCGACCTTAACCGCCCTTTTGTCATCGAGACGGATGCCAGCGGCATCGGCATCGCCGCAGTCCTCCTGCAAGAACACGACGGTCAACTCAGGCCAATCTCCTTCATCAGCAGAACTCTGAATGACGCCGAACGCAACTACACTGTTCAAGAGTGGGAATGCCTAGCAGTGGTCTGGGCTCTGGACAGGTTTCGGCCATACGTGGAATTCACCCATTTCGAAATCCACTGCGATCACGCATCCCTCGCTTGGATGTTCAGTACAGAACAGACATCCAGCAGGGTCAGAAGATGGGTCCTGCGATTGCAAGGGTTCAATTGCACTATCAAGCATCGAAGAGGGAAGGCCAACATCCCGGCGGATGCATTAAGCCGTTGCCCGCTGCCCACAGCAGACGTTGCTGCACCATCCGTCGCAGACGACTGGTTCCCGATCCAGGTGGACGAGCCGAGTCCCTCTATACATTTCGAGGAACTGGCAACCCTGGAGGCCAACGACATATCACTACTCCGAGACCCAGACAGGCTGGCAACAGAGCAACTTAAAGACGACCGCTTGAGAGCAATAATCGACTTTCTAAAAACGGACTCGCTCCCGTCCGAGGCCAAGGAAGCACGCATGGTACGAGACCTGGCAGAGAGCAGCGAAATAGACACCACGGGCCTCCTGATGTACACGGGGCGGGATGCCAAAGTCCCCTGGCTACCACTGCACCTGAGGACGTTGCTTCTCCAGATGGAGCATGACCATCCACTGAGCGCCCATGCGGGCTACTTCAAAACACTCCGACGCGTTCAGGGGAGATTCTATTGGCTCGGGATGCAGTCCGACATATCCCGCTATGTCCGGTCGTGCAAGTCTTGCCAAGCCTTTAAGCCACGCCGACAGAAGCCCAAGGGTCTCATGGATAGTTCGTGGGCAGCAAACCCCATGGAGCACCTAAGTGTCGACCTGATTGGACCTCTCCCCACCACAGCACGCCAGAACAAGCACATACTGGTTGTTCTCGACAAGTTCACCAAGTTTATTGAACTCTACCCCCTTCGTGCACCAACATCCCGAGCCATTGTGGAGAGGATGGTGGACGTCTTCTGCCACCACGGTGTTCCTCTGACCATTTCAAGCGACAATGGCAAGCCATTTGTCAGCAAGTTATGGAAGGGCGTGATGACAGCTTGGGGCATCAAGGACCGCCACACCGTACCCTACAGACCAGCAGGTCAGACCGTCGAGCGGCATAATGCTACAGTGAAGCAGGGAATCGTGGCATACTGCACCACCCACCGGGACTGGGACAAGCGCCTGCCAGAGGTAGCATTCGCCATGAGAACCTCCGAGAGCGTGGTGACTGGCTATACACCTGCCTTCCTGTGCTATGGCCGTGAGCTCCACACTCCCTGGGAGTTCAGACCCTTGCAGGAACATCCGGAGGCCCGGCTTCCCACTTCCCATGCATACGCCGCAGAGCTCAGCCAGCACCTCAGAGATGCACTTGCCTTTGCAAGGGAACACCAGACCAAAGCACAGGAGACTCAGCGGCACCAATACGATGCCGCACGACAGCCTTGCAACTTTGCTGTGGGTGACTTGGTGCTCCGTGATTTACACACCCTAAGCAATGCAAGCCGTGGAATCGCGGCCAAACTTTCCCCCAGACGTTCCGGACCTTTTGTGGTTGCGGCTAGGCTCGGGCGCAATGTTTATAAACTGCAACATCCGACCACGGGCCGAGCATGTGGTCTGGCCAACGCGGACCAACTTGTGCGATACCAGGACTCTTGGAACTCTACTTGCACGGATTAAGGGGGGGAGACTGTTAGGGGAAGCGCACATATGCATGCACGTATCACGGGCCGCACCTCTCGAATGGCATGGGCGACCACTGTAACCGTTTCGTGCCGACCCCGAAAGATGGCGCAGCGGCCGCGGGCGGGAGCGGCGACGCGAAGGGAGGAAGGGGGTCGTCGGGCGGAACGGGAGGCTTAGCGACAGGAGCGATACCGCTGCGCGCGGGTACGTGAGAGAATAAAGTGTTTGAGAGATTTCTTGCGTGTGAACACGACCGAAGCAACCAGTGACGAGGTACGTCACAAATGAATTGTATATTCCTAATGCTACACTCGGAAAATCTGTGAACTTGAAACGCATCCAGACAAAAGCAAACAAAACAGCGTACGGCAAGTTTCAGGTTTAATTGCAGACAGAAGTAGGTGTCGATGCTTGACTGCGCACGGCGAGTCAGACGTTTTAATGATTTGTGCTGCGATTGTGTCCAGCTGGGAAAAAATTCTAGAGCCCTTCCACTCCACGTGAAGATGGAGGAGCAGCGAAGCTGTTATTTTTATGACGTCTAGGACGATGCCTAGAGGACGTTGTCTAAGACAACCTCAAGGACGACTTCTAGGACAACGCCTAGAGGACGACACTTAGGACAACCTCTCGGACATCTCCTAGGATGACCCCGAGGACAACTACTGGGACAACTTCTAGGACGACCTTTCGGACGACTTATAGAACAAGTTCTAGGACGACCTCGAGGACGATGCCTACGGGACAACCTCAAGGACAACTTCTAGAACGACCTCGAGGGCGATGCCTAGGGCGACCTCTCGGACGACCTCAAGGACGACTTCTAAGATGACTTCGAGGACGATGCCTAGAGATACTGTATTTGCACGAATATAACGCGACCATGAATATAACGCAAGGGCAGGTTTTGATGCCCTCAAAAAGGAAAAAAAAAATATTATTACAATTATAATGCGAACCGAGGCTGCGTCAATTTCTCGCACTCGGGGACGTAGCAGATGTGAAAGGTCAATGGAAATAGTAGAAATGTCAGTTTATGTTTTGACTGCACTCATCTTCACTGCTCAGGTCCTTCCGTTTACAATCCACTTGACGACTACGCAGATAAGCGGCAGCACGGCACCTGCTTGTCTGGTAGTTCCTTTTTCTTCCGTGCGAGCTCGCCGGCAGCCCACAATCCAAACAAGGCACGGAGCAGAAGCACCAACACAGAAACACCAGATCACTCAGGAGCAGAAACTAAACAATGCGCAGGCAGAAAAAAGACTGCTGAATCCGATACACGATCACACTTCTTGATGATGACGATGACAACCCAACCGAGTTCTGGTCCTTCTGCATAAACAAATGCTTTGTGTTGCACGATTGTGTAAATGCGGTTGGTGGTCTTGGCTTGGCTTAGCTTGTGTTGACTTGACTTGGCCCGGCTTGGCTTGGCTCGAATTGGCCAGTGCCCTCATTCCCGCATGGCGCGCGCGTGAGCGCTGACTTTCTGCTTTCTACAGCGTGCGCGCGTTGTACAAACACAAGAGCGATAAAAATGTTTTTTTTCTTATGTTTTCTGTTTGCCCCTTCACGTGGCCCGTAGCTAATAAGTTCCCTTCCACATCCCCACTTCTTTTCCCACCGGATATTTTGCATTAGGCCGGAGGGATGGCTTTCTCCTCTGGCTTCCTCCAGAATCGTGCGCCTCGGGGCTGAACTCAATTCCAAATATAACGCGAGGTGCGTTTTGGAGCACGTAATTTAGAAAAAAAACTCTCGTTATATTCGTGCAAATACGATAACAAGGAATCAGGACCTCACTACCTAATAATGCCAAGGAAGGCTGACTCACGCTGGTTTCCCCCTCTTTTTATTTTTATTTATTGATACTTGCCACGACCAATGGGGAGTTTTCTGTCAACATCCGCGGACACATTTTTTCCCAGATTCTAGTGCATAACAGCTTCGGTGTAAAAAGGTTGTGTCCGACGGATGTGCCAACAAAGTATGCTCGGAACGCATCAACCGCCGATCCAGCTGCTCCAGCAGACACTGACTTGGTGGCAGGACCGCCGTCGTTGTCGCTCTCGCTTGTAGGCTCTGCTTCCACATCGGCAGCGCAGTGGGCCGGTGCTTCGTTTGTCATATCCTCCGTTGCAGTAATCTCGTCGTCAGTAGTAAAAATTCACAGGGTCCCTTACATTATTCCTAATACAACTTGAAGGCGGAAGCCCAAGCGCAGATATAAACGTGATGGCAAACCTCCAAAGACAGCACGCTCTCTGAACACACGCTTTTGGCGGCATTTCATTGGCTCACTCGGATCGTGGCGTTGGCTGTGGTCCCGGTGATAGCGAACCTCTGAAGGCGGCGCGCTCTCTGACGACGCACTTTTGGCACCATTTCAAGCAGTTATCAAGCAATAACAGCACCTTCCTCTTCTGCTTGACCGTGTCCCTGTCGAACTCAATCAACCAATCACGGTTTCTTGTTGTCGATGTACTTGACGGGGAAGGATAGCACGTCTGAGAAGCCACGGGGTTTCTTGGCCTTCCCGATAACGAGCAGCTCCCGCTTGTCGAATCCGTTGGCATTGGCAAAGACCAACAGCATGGCGCATTCTTCGTTGAGCTTGGCACCGATGCATTTGTCGCTTTTAGCTGCAAGCGTCTTCGCAGACAACAGCTGATGAAACAACCCGGTCTCGACTGCATTGTAAATATCTCTATCTGCATAGGTGTCAAAATTCTCTGGAGGTTCCCCCCAATCCATGCTTGAAGGTATGCGTCGCTGACGGAAGCAGCATTCTTGCAGACAATGCCGTGGCAATTCTTAAATCTTTGCGGCCAGCCGGTTCCAGGATTGATATCATTGTGTTTCGAGGCAAACCTCAGGTCCTGAGCTTTCCCCAGAAGAATTGGTCCGCTAAACAGCTTTCACGCGGGCGTCGAGGGACCACTCATAGAGTAGCTCTTCCGGATCTTGTTCCTATCTCCACTGGCAGCATCGTGGTTGAGGACTCTGTCAATCCTGTCGCCATTTTTGACAATTGTTTACAGCGTTGATGGTGCGATCTCATACTTCCGGGCAATGTTGGACTTCTTTACATTCTGTCGGACCTCTTCAAGGGTCGCACGCTTCACTTTCAAGAAAAGGACCTTGCGTTTTACGGCCGGTGGACGGGGATCCGACGTGGCCAAGCAGCTCCGTGGACGGTCAGGGTCAGTAGTCAAAAGATGCAATGAAGCGGGCCGGGTTGATGTCAAGAAAAGCTAGTTGAGTCTGTTGTCGACTTAAAAAAGGCAACTGAACATTCCGTGTCGCACGATGGAAGGGAAAGACACTCCACACAAAAAGTCTCGAGGTACACCTAAGCACTTCTTATGAGTTGTGAATGCAAACGCATGCAAGCGGCTTGTCTGCTCTCTTATTTTGTCTGCTGCATACTTTTCGTCGCTGGTCAGCGCGCATGCTCTCTTGGGCTTGCTCACCTTGGACACTCATTATTAACAGCGCGCTGACGGACACGCAGCGCCATGAAGATGTATTTTTTTCAAAACTGTAACCCCCCTGCAATAACGCCTCCGGGCAATGCGGGGTAATCTTTGAATAAAGGAATAAAGGGTGAGCGGTCGTTGAAACTGACACGCAGCGGCCAATGGGAGCCTCGTCGAAGGTTCCGTTGTCAGGCTTTTCACGTGGTTTCATAGCTGGGAGCTGGTTGCACTTGGAGAAAGGATTTGAGGGGCCGTTTGAAGCCGATGACGTAGGCTCGCTCCGTATGACAGTTAACGCTTTCGCAAAAAAACTAGTGGCCTCTCATTTCCTTTGCTCCAATTTCAGTGTTAGTTCGCAGAATTCTGACCATACCGGATTACTTTTGGATTCAATGCGACTGAACCCGGATTCCGTTCCTTTTCCTTCCCGTGTGCGTTTTGTTCTTTGCCCGCCTTGTTTTTCTGCCTGTTGCACCCGACGCCCAACTTTGCGAGATGGGTGGTCGCTGGGATGTGCGTTGCAGCGAATCCGAACCTGGCGAGCACAGAGCGCTGTGAATTTTATGCGGGAAGTAGCCTGGCGCCAAAGGACGCTGCAATTTAGGACGAAACATTTTTTTAGAAATTTATGCTGAAGCGTTTGTACATTAGTTTCTGCCTATTCTCGTGAAATTATTTCGCGGGTTTATCAAACTTTTTTTATTAAATCTGCAGCACCGCTTCGAGTTTGTTCGTTAAAAGTGGGCTGAAATTACATTGAAAGTATACCAGGAGGAGCGTGACATGAAAATTTGTTCGCTATATCCGATATTTCTTTGTTCCCGGTTTCGTTATAAGTATGTTCGACTGTATTTCGCTGAAACCTCACCGAGGCATGTCGGTCACCTGAAGGAGAAATGCGGGCGCTGCCAATGGCCACTCCACTTCGCTATGATGTCTGACCTTTGAGGCGGAGTGAGCTTTTGGAGGAGCGTGATTTTTGGCCCATTTTGTATCCGAGCCAAAGCCGAAAAGAGAAAAGCAAACATGGCAGCGAGCGAAAAGCGGTGCGTACGTGCGATATGTGTTAGCAGTAGGGGTTGGTGGCACGGTGCAGATTCATCAACAGTCACGACGACTGCAAGCACCGCATGTAAACACGATGACTGGGGATAAACTTCTTTTAATGGTACAAAAATGTCCGAAATAGTTCGAGATCATCCGCCTGTTCTTCGACGTTCGCGGTCTTTCCCGGGTTTGGCAGGACTAGTAAACCCGGTGAGCTGAATGTGACGAAGTTTATGGAGGCTGTCGCTTCGCACTGTGCATACTTCATATCCTCTTGATGTGAAACTCTCAATATTTGCGGTGCAGATGACAAGGTTTGGCGAAATTCTCGTGAGCCAATACGTTGCAGGTTTTGCGTGTCAAACTCCACGTTTGAACAGGCTGATTTCGCAAAACCTCGGTTTCGCTTAACCGTGGCATGTTAAAAAGATGCATCGTGCGAATAAGCCTTAAATCCCCATGTTGCGTACAACTGAGAAAAAAAGGGAGGGCACCCCATTGCAGTCGATTCTCTATTGGTGGTTCATGCGCGGAAGAGTGTCAGACTTTATGCCGCAAGCATTCCTTCTCACTTCTCGATAAAAATCTGGGCACATATTAGTGCCACGTCGGAATCCCTTGGGAGGGTTCCCCTGTCCCGGCAAGTCCCCCCGCGCTGAGAGGGCATGTCTCCCATCCGCAGGTTCCCTGGAGCGGGAGCCCCGGAGCGAGGGAAGGGGCCCTGCCCCTGGGGCCGCTCCAGGTGCCCCCCGGGGCCCTGTGGCCCCTGGCCCCCACCCTGGGCATGGACCCCTCCTCCATGGGCGGCCCCCACGGGCCGGGCCTGCTCCTCAACCAGGGCACAGGTGGGTCCGGGCTTTCTCTCTTCCCGTCTGTGCATTCCGCTTTGTGCAGTTGCGCTCCTGAGCACCGGGTCCTAAATAAGCGAGCACGGTTGACTCTCCACAATTTCAAGTTTGTAGGGGCTTCGGCCCATGTCCTGCAAAGGCCGCGTCAACTTAAAAAAACAAGCTCGAATATTTTTTTTTTTTTTAATTTTGTGTTTGCATGCAAGAAAAATTACATTTTCGTCCCTTTTGTTTTTAATTGCGCAGTAACTGTGATCGCGAAACAAACTTTAGAATTACTCCGCGTTCGATAGTTTAACCTTTGGATTAATGTGCGAGTATTGTTTGTATCATTCCGTGTACAACTGACGGCACTACACTCGCTCGTCGAATGAGCTAGCTGAATTACCGAAAGTCTGCTGCACGTGCCTGTTTTTCGGCGTAAGTGCGCGCATTACGTGCAAAGAAACCTCTTAAACACGGGTCCTGTCGGAGGCCAAACAGACTCGGGCCATCTGGGTTCGAGTGGCACGTGCACATACTCTGCTCGTGCCACATTGCACCCTCTTGAAAGAAGCATGTTTGAGGTGCGAGAAAGGATTTGAAGGTCGGCTTTTCTCCAGTGGCCCATAATTTTTTTTTTTCTCCTTCCACGAAAGAGGGGGGACAACGGCGAGAGCAGAACCACCGGAACGTAAAACATCGCATTAAAATATGACGAAGCGCACCATAGCTGGCCGCAGGTCAAGAATGCCGTAGATTCTCGTCGCACTTAAGTTGCACGAGCACCAAAAAGTTACCTTAGCTGGAAAGCTCGTGCTGGAGGCAGAGCTCCGACCGCATTCTTAACTTGTTACTGACTATTGAAAATGATACACGTGCGGGCTGCAAGTGCAGATGCGGCTCCTGCAGTTTTGGTTCGACTATATCTTGGGTCGAAGTTGCGGTATCTCGTTTCAACGAGTACGGAGGCGCCGTCGTGTTTGCGACTCGCCGACGCTCAGAAAGGGACGACGTTAGGATGGGTCTCGTCGGGAGGGTGGAACGGTCGACCGCCGAATGTTGCCTCAACGCCGAGGGCTGTTGCACTCTCGGCGGCACGAGTGATACTCACTCGGCCCCGTCCTCCCTCCTCCCTGCAGTGTCCCAAGGCCTGTCGATGGTGTCTCCGGAGGCGGTGTTTCGCTCCCGGGGGGCCCTCTTGCTGAGCCCCCTGGGTCCCCCCCAGGGGGCCCACCCTGGGGTGCCCTACCAGCTGGCGCCCCCCCGGACGGGGCCCATGGTGGGCCCCCAGCAAACGTCGCCCCAGCTGGTGTACCTGCCCTGCATGCCACCCCCGCAGCCGGCCTCGGTCCACCACCACCAACAGCATCACCAGCAGCATCAGCAGCAGCACGAGCTCCGAGAAGGCAGCTTGGACTCCGTGCGTACTCCCCGTCACTCTCCCTTCTAAGGCCGTGCTCCGGGTCGTCGTTGCTAGGGGCTGCCGTTGCTAGGGGCCGCCGTTGCTAGGGCCCGCCGTTGCTGGGGCCCGCCGTTGCTAGGGGCCGCCGTTGCTGGGGGCCGCCGTTGCTGGGGGCCGCCGTTGCTAGGGGCCGCCGTTGTTAGGACCCGCCGTTGCTAGGGCCCGCCGTTGCTAGGGCCCGCCGTTGCTAGGGCCCGCCGTTGTTAGGGTCCGCCGTTGTTAGGGCCCGCCGTTGTTAGGGTCGCCGTTGCTAGGGGCTGTTGTTGCTAGGGGCTGCCGTTGCTAGGGGCCGCCGTCGCTAGGGGCCGCCGTCGCTAGGGGCCGCCGTCGCTAGGGCCCACCGTCGCTAGGGCCCGCCGTCGCTAGTGCCCGCCGTCGCTAGTGCCCGCCGTCGCTAGGGCCCGCCGTTGCTAGGGGCCGCCGTTGCTAGGGGCCGCCGTTGCTAGGGGCCGCCGTTGCTAGGGGCCGCCTTTGCAGGGGGCCGCCGTTGCTAGGGCCTGCTGTTAGGGCCTGCCATTGCTAGAAGCCGTCGTTGCTAGGGGCCGCCGTTGCTAAGGGCCGCCCTTGCTAGAAGCCGCCGTTGCTAGGGGTTGCCGTTGTTAGGGCCGCCGTTGCTAAGGGCCGCCTTTGCTAGAAGCCACTGTTGCTAGGGGCCGCCGTTGCTAGGGGCCGCCGTTGCTAGGGGCCTGCGTTGCTAGGGCCGCTGTTGCTAGGGCCGCCGTTGCTAAGGGCTGCCGTTGCTAGGGGTCGCCGTTACTAGGGGCCGCCGTTGCTAGGGGCCGCAGTTGATAAAGGTCGCCGTTGCTAGGGTCCACCGTTGCAAGGGGTCGTCGTTGCTAGGGCCCGCCGTTGCTAGGGCCCGCCATTGCTACGGGCTGGGAGAGGAGGACATCCCCGGGGAAGGGACGAGGTCCCTCAGGCAGGGCTGCCGTCGGAGCAAACCAATTAGAAGTGATTTTTTAAAAAGTCATGAAACGCTTTTCCAACTTTTTCCTGTTTAGCTTTCCTCCCCAACTCATAAATCTCTCATTCTATGAAACAGTTCAAGACGGAAAGGGGGTAGTCACCTCTTGTTCAGACTCTCATTTGTGTACCCGGACACAGCCATTGTCCCCCTAGAAGATTAGCCCATCGCTCAAAATTCAGACAAAAGTTGCTTTCCCCACTTCATTCACCTTGAAGCTGACAGCGCTCTGGAAATGTGCTCGTTGGGCAAGCCACACTCTTGCCACATGATCACGCTCTCTCACGGATACCCACGCGCAGAGAATGAGATCGGGTGATGAAAGGGAGGCGGCTGATTGGTCTGGCAAGCATGTAGCTTAGGGGTGAAGGGAATAAGTGAGATCCGGTGTTGTGTGACGTGCGTTTGGGCCCGGTGAAGGGGTGTCCAAACAGGACACTACAAAACGGACGACTCCGACAAATCGTGAAAATCGAAGCGGACGCTTCTATTTTTACGATTTGTCGGAGTCGTGAAAATTTTTGCTGGAGTCGTGAAAATTTTTGCTGGAGTCGTGAAAATTTTTACGATCACGACTTCTCTCCTCGCCTCCTCCACTTTTCTCTGACGTCACATGCTACCTGCGTCTGGCTCACCTCGCCAACGCCCTCGCGTACTGCCGTCGCCTCGGCTCGAAGGCCAAGGAGGTCCGGCTTCAATCCTGCGTCGAAGGGTGCGTTTCGCCCGCCTCGGATCTGCTTTCTTTGTCGAGATTCACTTTCGTCGTGATGGCGTCCGACGCGGTTCCGTATTGTGAGCGGAGGCCTTGAGCGATTGACCGACAGCCAACAGAGCTTGTGAGTGGCTCTCCGGACCCACGTGATGAGCAGAGCAAGGCCGCCGTGGAGGAAGCGAGGGGGAGATTTGACGGGGGAAGTTTCTCCCCGGGAGCTTTGACGGAGAGAAATTTCCCCCCGACGGCCGGAAGTGGAGCGCGGCACGATTTGCCGGAGTCGTGAGTTTTGTCGTATCCTGTTTGGACAGGCCTTCACGCGCTGTGGGGACCGCGTATGTATCACAATGAAAAGGCACAGAGCTTACGAAGGGAAGGAGGTACGAAATAGCCTTTCAAATTTTCGTACCGAAAGTCAGGCTTTTGACTTTCTACCTTTTTTTCTTTTGGCCTACTGAACAATGTGGTATTAGTAAAATCCCAATATAAACTGATTTATTCCAGCCGAAATTTCCTTTCATGGGCCCTTTAATGCCCGACGAGCAGCCAGAAAGGGGTAAGCTCTCCTCCTTTCGGACCGCGTGGTGTGCTTTGGAGTGGCACCTCCTGGATTGTCTATGCCAGGAGGCCAAAGTCGACGTTTGGATACGACAATGAGGGGCTTAGAGAGATAATCCCATTCACCAGGCAAAAGTGACCCCCCCCCGCTGGCTGCGGCCATGCTGTACAATTTTGACCACCAGACACATGACCGTACCAAATCCTGAGGAATTTACGCAAAACTGAGCAGAGATTTGTATTGAGATTGTTGTAAAAAACGTGATGAACTATTTTTCGATACTGAGGGCCCCAGAGATCAGTGTCTAGCTCCGATGAAAACCCAAAATACAGCACCGCGGCTGACGGCATTGCAAAGCTGCCCGAATTTTTAGTTGTAAAAGCACATTTTGGACTTAAAACAAATGAAACACAACTTATCTCGTCGGTACTGTTATTAAAGATCAAACAGCAATTATCTCGGTGCAGTACTTTGTTAAAATCTAGATAAGGTCGCATGTCTAGTGGTCAAAAATGTGCAATATGGCGGCGGCCGGGTGGGAGTCACTTTCAGCTGCCAGTTTATCGCTCTTCGCACCTCTACCTCGTTGGGCTACTACTGGTATTCAACCACCGAGAAGGGGAGTCCTGGCCGAACGTGTCGACTCTGTTCCAGTGCTGGCCTTCGGTGGGTGGCATATCCAGCATTACGGCCTCCTTGTCTGGCAGGTTTTGTTCGCAAGACCCGCTAAGTGGTCCTCTGCAAGGCAAAAGATTGTGCAGCTTCTCGAATGATTTTAAGGGATATTAGAGCCATTAAAATATTGTTCCACTCCTCGCATTTCTAAAAAGGTTTTGTGTATCGTATGCAAAGAGGGGCGTGCAGTTTCCCGAGTCGGGTACCGACGCCTCTACGTAAAAGTCTTCCGCTAGGTCTTTTTCTGGCCCGCTTCCACGGTTCACATGTAGGCCTGCTGCGAATCCTTGGTGCAATCCAATACTCTCGTCGGTGCTCGTGTCCCGGTGCTTGGATGCAAAGGTGCGGCAACACGAAGGGACGAAAGTATGGAGCCGTTCAAATGGGTCCTTGTCTGCGACCGCATTAATCGTTCCCAGCACTTGGCAGCCAAACACTGGGGAGGCAGGTTGGAAAAGTTTAGCCCGAGTCACCGTCGGTTCTAGATTTCCGACCGTCCTTTCCATCGTTTGGCATTGGCCATACCCTCCCCGTTATATTCCCGGCCTGGAGATAACCTGGTCCTGGCAGTACAAAGAGAAATGAAGGTGGCTCTAGCAGCGTGCACAACCTCCTATCTTGTGACTTATCGTGGTACTTCGTAGTATGTACGTAAGTGACCATCCTCTTTGGAGCCCTGAGAGACTCTGTGCACTCAAAGGGCAACTCTAGCGGGCGACTTGAGGCACAGTCAACGGCGCAGTCGAGGCTACGGTGCTTACAAAGCCGACATAAGCTAACAACATTGCTACTTTTCTATTATTTTTACTTCTCCGGCCAAGTGTAACGGGTGACGTCGGCAGCTTCTCCTTTCAATGTCGGCCTATTGCTTTGGCTCAGAGGTGTTCAAGTGATTGGCATAATGCGCCTGTAGCCGTCTCCCGTGTCCCAAGTTCCAACCGCCGTCAATATCACGCCGTCTCGCCGGCCGTGATTATTGTCTTTCGGAGTTTCGTTCACACTAGTGCACAGACGGATGCCGCAGATGTGCAGACGTTGTGAGGTATCGTATACACCAAATTGTGCTGAAGACTGCAGTGCAGACGACACTTGCACCATGCGCACACCCGCCCCAATGGTAGCCTGTTGTCGTCCGTCGTCACATAGAGGATCACGTGACTGCTCGTCCCCAGTGGTAGCTGTGTTTCTGGCAGCCCGGGGCAATGTCGCTTGATGGTGCCTGAGTTTCAGTTTTGGTTTCTGCTCATGTTTAAACTAAGATTTTACAAGACATAGCTTATTTTTTGCAAAGCAAATAACGTACTGCCTTTTGCAGTGCAAGACTGAGCCATGGATTGAGTTGGTGTTACGTACAAAGCAACCTCACCCTTCGCACTAATATGTATATATATTTTACATTGTGCCCCAGGTTAACCTCTCTGCCGTCTTATTCTGTCTGTAACCCTCCATTTTGTCTTATTCTGTCAGTGCTATTCACTCTTGTTCACTACCTGAACGCCTTTATTGCCCAGTATTATCGGTTGGCAACAAGGTAGGCCCCCCCCCCCCCCTCCTCCTGCCTTGTTGCCAACCGATAATATACCCATCGTAAATTGAACTTGCTTTGACCTGACCCTCGCATCTAAAGAAGGCTGTGTATTCTTGTGTCTCATCTATTCTTACTACAAAAGATAATAAGTAGTATGCTTGCACAATCACATTTTCGTTTTCAAGTGACAGGCTTGCTCCAGAAATGTCAGTGCCGCTCAAAAGCAATATTTTGCCTGCTCCAAGCTCTCCGAGATTTCAAATTGTTTTGGGCCAGCTCCTAAGTGAAGCGAAGGTGCGAGCCATTTCTCGATGCATAGTCATGTGCCGAGCACTCCCCGCTATGTGCATTACCCTTTACCAGGTTTTTAGGCTTGGCTGCCTGAGAAGGGCCTGCGCTTGAGGGCAAGATGGCAGGCCCTGTTCCAAACGTAGCTCACTCAGTGGCTCCAGGTTGCACGTGGGAAGGCTGCTGCCGCGCTTTTGCCACGTTTTCACAGCTTAGAGTAGGCTCGTACCTTTTATCCTCTATGCACGAAAGGTCGTTCCTTCCTCGTTTTTGTTTGAATTGAAGCCACGTGCGTGCCTCTGAGGCAGACGATTGCGTGCCGCCTAATTGAGTGGGGCCTCCTCCCCCGTGTGCAGGGCCCAGTGTACTACGTGCAGCCTGCGGCACCCTTGGGCGGAGGTGCCTCCGGCCCCGCTCACGGATACGTCTCTTCGGTGGCCGAGGTGACCGCCCAGCCGGCCCACCACAACCCACAGGGTGCGTCCGCTTTTTCGTGTGGGAAGCAATTCAGCCCCCGTTTGCTCTCACTACTGCAGGAGTGCACAGCATGCGGCCCACAGACATGACACTGTGAGATGTGCTCGAGACGGCAGCCAGTGCAATGATGCCAGATATTGAAAACCTGCCTGCCAGATATTGAAAACCCACGCAGTTCACAATAAAATTTTTTTGACCGGCGTCATTTTTGAGTTGTGCACCCCCGCACTTCTGTTGTTGACCGTTGTCCAGACGATGAAGGATTTTGAGCTCGTTTGATAGAGACAACCGCTTCCGTTTTGCACAAACTACCGTCCTGCCGTTGTTACCCAAAACTAAAATGGCCGAACGAAACCGACAAAAAAAACCAAAAACAGACGCACTATGTAGTTTGTTTTCGTCTACCGCACCGCCACTTTGCCTCGGCGGCACTGTAAATGCCAGCGATGATACGCCGTCCCTGCAGAGGCGGCGGACATTAGCTACGCCAGCACTTCAGAGCAGAAAACTTCGTTGAACTGATTGCAAAAATAATCCTGGGTCCACCGATCAATTTCGTTGAACTGAAATATTCTCTATTTCGAAATTCCTTTTTCGTTCAGCTGAAACATTTTTGCATAGAGTGCCTAGGAAAACCACCGTTCTTTTTTTAGTTTTTTTTTTAAGTTTGTTATTCTGAAATATTCGTTAAACTGACTTGCGCTCAATTGAGAGTTTACTGTACATGCAATCATTTACACTTTCTGACACTGTTTGTGCAAGCACAACATCGGCACTTTTTTGGAGGGGGTTTGGATTATTTGATTGATGTGCCAAAAGAGACGAAGGGCATCTCGAAAATTAAGTGAGGCGACAAGAACTATGCTGTGACACTGAATTAGTACCTACCTGCGCATCCAGATAATCAAAATAAAGTGAAGGCCAAGTACAGTCTAATCTCAATACAACAGACCTGGTTACAGCAGACATTTGGATATAACTAGGGTTCCGCGTTTTCGGTTTTTATTTTTTCGAAATTCGGCGTACTTTTTTCGGTGTTTATTTTGAAATTCAGTTTTCGGCTTTTTTCGGTGTATATTTATTCCCAAAACAGTTTACCGTTGTGTTTCGGTAAATATAAAAGAAACACCATAGGACACCAGATGAGATGATCCTTGTAGCTGTGATATTTGCGATTACTCAAAGGATAACGACACATATACATACGTGGTCTTCGCCACAACTTCCGTCTGGACACAGCTCAAAATCGTGGAATTCGCAAGTATAATCTTCAGTGCGCTTATTTTTTCTTCCCATTCTGACAACGTCACTGTCTGAGGTGATGACCGTACAAAAACCAGCGGTATGGCAAAAAAAAAAAGATCCATCGTATTTATGGTTTTAATCGTAGGGAAGTTTGAGAGAGCGTGTTAAGAAAGGTATTGACGGCTTTCCTCGATGTCCCCTGAAGTGCATGAAGCGAAAAACCTTATACTAACCCACATCCAAACTTTTTTTTTTTTAGGACCGGGAACTTGACACACTAAGCCCGATCACAGAAAGGACACAGATGTCCCGCGAAAGCCCATCCACGACCTCTTTTATTGCATGTTGAACCTCAAAAGGGGGCAATCACGAAGATGTCACAGATTGTCGAACCTCGCAAAGCCCTCTCTCTGTCTCTCCCTCCCCCACCTACCTCGACGCGGCCCTAAAATACTGACCTTTTTCAGTTAAAACCGAATCCTAGAAAACGGATTAGACATGCTTTTATCGGTTTAAACAGAGAACGCCGAACCTACAAACTGACCTTTTTCGGTTAAAACCAAATTTTTGAAGATGGATTCGGCATACTTTTATCAGTGTTTATCGGTTTAAACCGAAAACTCTGAACCCTAGATATAACATACCGATTTGTGAAGTTCGGTTGGTTTTCCCCCATGTACTATTGACTCAACTTCATATCTGCATCAAGCATACTCCTCTTACAACAGACCGAAATCTTGGTCAAAATCAAGGTCCGTTATAACGAGCTTAGACTGCAATATCGGGATGTTGGCATACCTGGAACAAGTCCTGCGTTCCTTTGAACAGTTACTGTTGCTTAGATTTGTTTCCTTATTTTTACACTGCTGCTCCGAAACATAGGCTCGGGCTAAAAATGTTGGGAAGTTATTATTAAACCCTACGCTGTCACCGTCGCAAACGGTCGAAGGCCTCGTCTCTCGAAACTTGTCGGGTAGACTCGGTGGAAAAACCGGGAGGTGCGGCGCTCCCCTCGGCTCACGTTTTGCCCGCCGTGCAGGCCTGGTGGCAGGTGGCGCCCCGTTCCCGGTTCTGGGCTACTACTCCCCGCTGCAGCCTCCGCAGCAGGCCCCGCCCCAGCTGAACAACGGGGCAGGGGACGGCGGCATGGCGGCCTTTCTCGGGGGCGGGGCCTACGGGGGCGTGCCCCAGGAGGCCCCGCCCACCCCACCACCCCTGGCCCAGCAGGGCCCGCCTGCCCAGCAGCACCTCGTGCCCATGTACCTGGTGGCCGCGAGCCCCTCCGCACCCACCGCTCAGGCCCCCAGGTGAGAATTGCCCCGGGCATTTCCTGGTCCTGGCTGCCACGCTTTTCACCACCGGCGGCCGCTCGGATGTTTGGTTTGTCGGCCATTTCTTCCGTGTGTCTCTTTTAACGCTTAACCTGCTAAGTTGTGCTCCTCGTCGAGCCTCGGAGGAGCTTGCGAAGCTACGAGAGTGGCCGTCGAACCGATCTAGGGAAGCAGTATTAATGGGAGTGTTACCCTCGAAGAATCCAGATCAGTCGGATGATTGTGCCAATAACCGTAGAACTTTATTGCCGTGTTATGCCGAGCGTAAGGCCAACGATGGATGGGTATTTTCAGCCCCGGACGGAATTTAGAAGCGTAAATACACGTATCATTTTTTCCCAGAGGATTGCCCTCTCCAAAATATGGCTCGTCTTGTTTTTACAGCAGAGCTGTTAAAGAGGTACTCCGCCGATTTCTTCATGGTCCCCGATTTGCTTGAAATTTTGCTAAACTCGCCAAACAACATCGCCAAAATAGTATCCCAAATATTAGGTCAAAATAATTTTTTTTCACAAAGTTATTCAATTTACAATTTTGGTCCTCACCGTGTTTTTCAAACTGAAAGTCTCTACTGGCAACAATGAAAAAGTGACGTCATTGGAAGTGCAGGGGTTCACTCTTTGGACTGTAGAATTTGTTCCCAACTGATTTGAAGCAGTTTTATGGTGTCAAATGAATGCCTTGGAAACTCGCTCCAGTCCCCGCGCTCCAGCACGGAACAAATAATTGGCATATTCTATTTTTTAGACTGCTCGCCCGACTGGCAAGCTGAACTTCCACTGACGTCACGGCCCTGAAAAGGGCGGGTATATTTGAATGTCTGTTTTTGCATCATTTTCATTTGCCGATTTCGCAATAACTATTATGAATTTCACGATATTAAATAGCATTCCAGAAAGGGTAAAGGCCTGGGAGTCAGAAAATATAGTTAGTTGAGGTAGCTCAAAAATCGGCGGAGTACCCCTTTAAGGGCTAGTTTTCCCAGGATCGTGTCCACCAGCAAAGAAATGACACCGAACTCTGCACAGCTATTGCCATCTATGAGCAATGGCTGTAACCAGACAACTATTTGCCGCCGTTGCTCACAGATGGCGGCAACCTTTTTTCAGAGGAAACGAGTGGTGATGTGCGCAGCAGCGCGAATGGTTCCGCAACCGCCGCAAAGCCGCTATCGCCTAAAGTTCCACTGCGTCGAGCGCTTCAGGTTCCCTTGCGAAAGAAGAGCAGATCGCTCGCCTGGAAAGCCACCGCCGAGAACAGAAGCTAGAGCTCCGCTGCTCTTCCTTCACCAGAGTGGAAAGGCTGGAAGTTTTATTTAGCTCAAACATCTGTAGGGGAAAAACACGCAAATATCACCCAGTCACTCAAATTACAGTGTAGACCGCATATAACGTATGTCGCGGGAGTCGTGAAAATCCACACTATAAGCGGTACCGCGCTATAACCAAAACATAAATTTTTCAGGCCAAAATACATGCCACGAGACAACTTACCTTTGTAAAAGAATTTATTTTATGTTAGATGAAAAATGAAGCTTAGTTTGAGGAAAGTCTTTATTTCACCAGACTAGTACAGTTCTGTCTCAAGTGTGTCACACATTTTGAAAGAAATGAGCGGCTTTTGCCTGGCGCAGCCTTTTAACGGCGTTGCGGGCTGCGGACGGACGTTGCAAGCGTTCAGGCTTGCTAACCCTGATCACTTTTCTCCGGAGATAAAAACGCGTGAAAATTCGCATCCTTCATACGGTACGCTCCAGTAATACAGTATAGACCACTTACAACGTAACCGCTTATAGTGCAGGACCGGGTATAACGCAGCTTTTTTAAACCACCGGTTCGCCTCCCATAGAACTCCATGTAATTACATACCGCTTAACATGAAGGCGCGCGAAGGAAATACCGGTTATAGTGCGGTTTCTCGAACAGCCCGCCGACCACGCGGACACTAGATAACGGCGCTAGCCGCGAGCGGCACTCGCGGGGCAAGGAGGTTGCTCGAAAAAGCGGGGAAAAGCGAAAAGGGAGGCTTCAGTTGCCAAAGCGACGGAGGGACGCATGCACGTGTCGTTCACGCGCGTGCGTGCGTGCGTCCCTCCGCTGTGTTGGAAACTGCCGCAACGAGAGACCAATCGCAGGTTGAGGAGAAGTGTTCGCGCGCGTTGCATGCCGGTCGCGGGCCAGCTGCTTCTATCCACGAGCATGGCGTCGGTTGTGATCGTCGTCGTAGACGGCGTGGTGGAAGTTCATCGTTCTGCGTAAAAGCGCTATCCTTGACTGTAAATTTTCGTTGTGTGTCGCTATGATAACCCAGCACGTACTAGAAGAGAAGATCCACCTATTCGTGCGGCAATGTTGTGGCGGCACTCTCAAGACGGCAGAAACGCCCGTGTCGTCGTGTTTGTTTACTTCGACTACAGTGGTGCTTTCTAAGCATTTGTGTTTGCGAACATCGCCCGGATTTCTTATTTGGAGCATTTCGTGCCTGTGCTCAAGTTGAAGGTATTACTGGCGCATACCGTATAAAGGATGCGAATTTTCACGCGTTTTCATCGCCGGAGAAAAGTTATTAGGGTTAGCATTCCCGAACGCTCGCAACGTCCGTCCGCAGCCCGCGACGCCGTTAAAAGGCTGCGACAGGCAAAAGTCACTCATTTCTTTCAAAATGTGTGACATACTTGAGAGAGAAGTGTACTAGTCTGGTGAAATAAAGACTTTCCTCAAACTAAGCTTTATTTTGCATCTAACATAGAAATAAATTCTTTTACAAAGTTAAGTTGTCTGATGGCATGTATTTTGGCCTGAAAAATTGATGTTTTGGTTATAGCGCGGTACCGCTTATAGTGCGGATTTTCGCGACTCCCGCGACATACGTTATATGCGGTCTACACTGTACCTTCAACTTGAGCACACGCATGAAATGCGCCAAATAAGAAATCCGGGCGATGTTCGAGGACACAAATGCTTAGAAAGCACCACTGTAGTCGAAGTAAACAAACACGACGACACGGGCGTTTCTGCTGTCTTGAGAGTGCCGCCACGACATCGCCGCACAAGTAGGTAGATCTTCCCTTCTAGTATGTGCTGGGTTATCATAACGACACACAACGAAAATTCACAGCCAAGGATAGTGCTTTTACGCGGAACGATGAGCTTCCACCACGCCGTCTATGACGACGATCACAACCGACGCCATGTTTGCGGATAGAAGAAGCCAGCCCACAATCGGCATGCAACGCGCGCAAACACTTTTCCTCGACCTGCGATTGGTCTGTCGTTGCGGTTGTTTTCCAACGCAGCGGAGGGACGCACGCACGTGAACAACACGTGCGTGCGTCCTTCCGTCGCTATGGCAACTGAAGCCTCTCTCTTCGCTTCTCCCCGCTTCGAGCAACCTCCTTGCCCCGCGAGTGCCGCTTGCGGCTCGCGCCGTCAGCGCCGTTATCTTGTGTCGCACAGGGAAGCGTGCTCACTGCTCCGGTTGTCGAAGCGGTCAGCGGGCTGTTCCAGAAACCGCACTATAACCGGTATTTCCCTTCGCGCGCCTGCATTTTAAGCGGTATGTAATTACATAGAGTTCTATGGGAAGCGAACCGGTGGTTTAAAAAAGCCGCGTTATACCCGGTCCTGCACTGTAAGCGGTTACGTTGTAAGTGGTCTATACTGTACCGTGTTTGCACGATTCTGATGCACAGGCAGATTTAGGTTCGAGAGATTCAAAAAGTGAATTGCTGTCGATTCTACTGTGCAGGTGAATTAGCGAAGTTTGAACAGATACTTCATAGAACAGATTTTAAGAAACGCGCGTCAATGCAAAAATAAATGCCGTGCACTAGTCGCCGTTGTCAGAGTCCGATGATTATTCTTCGCTGTCCACAAAGGTGATCCCTGCTTTTGTCTAAAGCGCGACCGTCTCCTCTGGGAGTGTAGTCTTCCAAACGCATTGCAAGCTCGTCCGGTCGCTGGGATTGCGAGGCCACGCAGCGCTGCTTTGTTATCGTTTCCCGCCAGCGTGATGGCCTTTCGTTTCAATAAAGATTCCTAGTGGAATTTCTTTTGTTTTTCCATCCTAAAACGGTAAACACAGGTCCGTAGACGCGAGAGAATACGCGGGATACGGATACCAAAATGGCGAATGTCCACAAACGGTCACGATGGCGATGAGGCTAGCCACCTTATACCAGACATTGCATTTTTCATTTGAATTTCGGTTTTTGGTTTTGATTGTAACGCGCGCATAGTTTTGGGCACCGATTTCGGCGGAAAAAGGTGTGCGTTAGAATCATGCAAACTCGGTAGTGCTCCCAGTTTGGAAAGGGATGGGCTAGGTTTCTATGCTGAGTGGCTTAGAGGAAATGTTGGATCGTGCTCTGAACAAAATGAATCTCTCTTTATTTTACCGCCATTGCACGTGCCCCCAGGAAACAAAAATACTTACTGAAGACAACCTTTTTGGATTGATTTCTTTCTCGCCATTTTATTGCATTTAAATGCGATGCACCGAGGGGAGAGGAGGAGACGAGAGGGGAGGTCGGGACGCCAAGCTCTGGCTCCAATGATTAGTGCGTAGTCCTAACGCTAGCCGCTTTTGTCTCATCAAACGCATTAGAACAAAGAACGCCAGCATTCGGCATTTGGCTCTTGTATTTTCGCACATTCGACGAGTGCAGTGGAGACAAAGGCTTTAGGCCTACTTACTATTCACTAGAATTACATTCCGACGTTCCTGCACGGTCTCGTCATCTCCTCTCCCTCGGTTTCTCGGCGCATTAAATACGCCAAAGTGTTGCAAAAGCACGCAGTAATAGAGAATTCTATAGTCCCAAACATAAAGGAAAGATAACAAAACCTGGGCACTTGTGCAGCCGACGTTCCGTTCACCACGAATGTGAGCGAAGCCGAAGCTACAAACGCGTTGCCTCGGACGGTACTTTGACCGTTCGAGAAGCTCTATGGGGACTGACGGAGTGAGTGGGGCGCGTCTTTGAAACGCCTGCACCACCTGCTCTGTGCCCTGCCGTGCTTTTACCACAACCTCGAGCCTTACTGTTGTCTAAGTTGGGAAGCTTGCACCAGAGACGGGAGAACCCAAGCTCTTCCCTTTGTTCTTACCAGCGGCTGTAGTAGATCCCGCTAGAGTCCGACCGGCACCGGTAACGATCGGACGCTCATGCCCACCTCGCCTTCACCTCTTGCCTGCCTGCAGCCTGTCGCTGCGCTACGTGGCGCTGCGCCCCCAGACCCCTCCGGGCGTCCTCCCTGCCACCATGCTGCCGGTCACCAGCCACCACCCGGTGCACCACCACCAGCAGCAACAGCAGCAGCAACAGCAGCCTCACCAGCAGCCCCAGGGCGGCCCCCCGATGGGCTACACGCTGTGCTCGGGGGGTTCCCACCAGCAGCAACAGATGGCACCGCTGGGGCTCGCTGCCTTCCAGGTGAGCAGCGGCGATGCCGGAGGTCCCGCTACATTGCCGCCTTAACCTTCCGAGTGACGGGCCTTTTTTGTGTGCACGTCCAATGCAAATTTTGCTCCCTGTTGTTGTAGCATGCTTCGTAAAAAATATTAATTAGAAAAATATTTGCTAGTTCGTTGGCAAAAAGTTTATTGATAATGAGAAACCTGGAGACCAGGATCAGAAGGGACAACACTGTCTCATAACCAGCGCAGAAATGATTATTGATTAATGATTTATCTGCTTCTGGTATTGATGTTGGAAGCATCATGAGATTGCTAGAACTTTATCTAATGTCAACAGCAAGATCGAGCGAGGGTGCGAGACTGACTCCGGCTCGCCACACGGGGCTTGTGGAACAATCGGCATCGAAGGTTTCGCGCACAGAACATTGTAACTTGGAATAAGTAACAGGGTTCTCGAATTTACCAGAACGCGACATTGCAGAAACAACAGAAAGGTGTGTCTGCGGCCAGGCATCGAACCTCGGCTTTTACAGCGGAGCTGTTAAGGGCTAGGTTCCCCAGGATCGTGTCCGGTATCAAACGCCCGTCGACACAAACCTACCTGGACAGCTACCGCCATCTATAAGCGACGGTGGCAAGCACACAACCAGTCTGTTTGCCGCTGTCGCTCGTAGATGGCGGCAATGTTTCCAGCTATCTAGAGTTCCTGTATAGGCTCCCTACGGGAGCCAGAGTTGCGCGTTCATCCCCACAGCGCCATCTTTCCTGCACAGCATGTTGATCCTGCTCCTCACGTGATTGAATTCGGCGAATAGCGGCGTGGCGCGCTCAAAAGCAGGTACATACGGCAGGGCGCATGCAACGTCTGCCTTCCTGCACGGCACCTGATCCGGCTCCTCACGTGATCGGATCGTGGCGAATAGCGGCGCTGCGGAACGTGGAAAACAGACGTGCAACTCTGGCTCCCGTAGGAAGCCTATACAGGAACTCCACAGCTATCGTAGAAGAATGGATAGTTGGGCACGTTGGCGGGAATTCATCGTAGGAAACAGCGCGAAAAACAGACGACGACAAAGAAGAAACACGCGTAACGAGTGCAGCGCTCGTCCCGTGTGTTTCTTCGTCCTCGTCTGTTTTGCGCGCTGTTTCCTATGCTCTTATCAGTTTCGGTTCGGACTTACTATGGGTCGGCCGCGCGCCCTTTCGGGGAAAGAAGACGCTGCGGAAGGAGCGGCGACGTACGCAGCAGTGCGAATGGGGCTGCAACCGCCCCAAAGCCATTGTCGCCTCGACTTTCACTGCGCCGAGCGCTTCAGTTTCCCTTGCCAAAGAAGAGCACATCACTCGCCTGGAAAGCCTCCGCCGAGAACAGAACCAGCGACGTAAATGGTGCCGGCGGGCCAACGCCACAGACGATGATCGTGCCGCGGAGGTCAAGCACAAACACGAGGCTTGGCGACGACTGCACTCCACGCCGGCTAAACAGTTCCCGGGCGCGACGGGGCGAGGGTCCGGAGGGATTTCGTGGATTACCCGTTTGGTGCAACGTGCGCCGCATGCGCTTCATGGGATTCTGGTTTGCAGGAGACGTATCCACGATCTGCGGCGTGTCGGACGAGAAGAAACGGGAAACGGGCACGTGCGCGTTGCGGCAGTGTATTGAGTACAGCTCCGCTGGTCCTCCTTCTTCACGAGAGTGGAAAGGCTGAACATTTTTTTGTGTGGGAGGCAAGCTCGATAACTTTTAGGCCACGGGCGCACTGCCTACTTGGCCAGCTGCGCTCGCGGCAATATGCCTCCTCCATTTGGGACCCCAATCTGACATACAGTAAAACCTCGTTATAACAAAGTTGAAGGAGCGGTCGTAATTCTTTCGTTATAACCATTAGTTTGTTATAGCCAATGTCCATTTCTTCCCACTATTAGCAAGCAAGGGGAATTATAATTGCTTTGTTATATCCATTAGTTTGTTATATCCCATTTTGTTATGACGAGGTTTTACTGTATTAACACATGCAGTTGAAGCAATTCAAAACAGATGTTTGTTCCATACTATCATCTCCAGCGTAACATGTATGAAATGTAGTTTGAACCTGCCTAACCTCACATCACGTAGATCTTGTTTGTGTTTATTTCACAAAATTTATCATAGTCCTCCTTTGCGTAAAAGCTACTAATATCTCCCATTCTGCTTGTCACCACGTCTAGATCAACAAGTTCTTCTACAACAACACAAGATAGGCACACCATCGTGTAAAACTACAATTTTTCACAATTCATACCCAAACTATGCCTCCCTGGAACCACTGTCCAGCGTCGGTGATAACTGTATTTAATGGCGTCGCTTATATATTCGCCTTAATGATGTCAATTTAGTAACATATAATTCTTGCATTCTTAAAACTTGCTTTTTTTTGTTTCTTTTTTTGTTTCTCCCATTCTTTTTTGAAATGCCCCCATGGCCTTGAGGGCATTTGAAATGAATAGATAAATTTGCTTCCTGTAACTGAAGAAAGTCGAGCAAGAATTGACGGGATGACACAAGTGCTGCAATTGGCTGTAACTGGTGTCCTTGCCGATGGAACGCCCAGTCGAAAGTTGTCGTGGGACTCGCGTTTAAACTGGGCACTGCTCAGGCTTATCCGTGGGAAGTCCAGCACCACGTTGTCTGGGAGGTGTTTGGCGAGTGTGGTGGGGAGGGCGAGCACAATCTTGGGAACAAATGGGCCAATGCCAAACAGCAGGCTCGAAGCTGCGGTGTGCGAGACACGCAAGCCTCGCGTTCCACTCCTGCCAGAACGCTACTTTTGGTGGGGCACGCTACGCACAACGTCGTTTGTGCCGTCAATGCTTAAAATGCGTACCGAGCTCTTCTGCGCCACGACAACGTTAATTGGAAGGGCAAGACTCGCGTAGTTGTGCTTCAACGCCCGGGTGTTGCGCAGGTGCTGCGCCCGGGCCCGCCCCTGGGGGCCGGGGTGGGGGGCGGGGTGCGGGGGGGCCCCCTGGTGCTGCCCGCCCAGCTGCCCCCCGGCCAGGGGCCCACCCTGATGGCGGTGGCTCCCAAGCCGGTCAGCCTGCTGGGCCACCACCACCACCACCACACCCCCTTCACGGTGGCAGACACGGCGGACGTCCATAGGGCACCCTCGGAGGCACCCTTTGGTGAGTTGCGCAACTCTGCGCTCTCGGCTTCTTTCTTCGCCCGGAATATAGGGTGCTTTGTGTGGGGACCCGGCACTGACCTTGCTCGCTCGTGCTGATCTTGATCAGATCGTAGCGAGGCCGCGAGAGACGGCGTCGGCAATAGAACGCAGCTGCTGGATACTTTTGGTGGCATCCCAGTCCCTTCCTCTGTGTAGTAGGGTAGGAACTGCATATCAGTGGGTGCTTCGGTTGCATTGGACATCTAAGCGAGGCGACTCTCTGTGTTTCTGCTGAAGAGCATTTGGCAAAGAAGGCATTGTGAAGGCACCAATTGCTCGCGGCAACGATTCTCCTTTTCATCGCATGTATGAACATATTTGAAGGGCCTCTCACAGTTGACATTTTTTAGAATGCAGCTCTTAGGCGCCCGTTTCCGGGTTGAGCGGCGTTGCTGTCAACGTTGGCGTAACCGCGCGTTGCATTATGGGACATTTCCCCCTCTAAATTTTTCCCCGCTAAATTTAGTGGGGAAATTTTTCTGCTAAAGTTAGCGGGGAAATTTCCCCACTAAACTTAGCGTGAAAATTTCCCCTCTAACTTTGGCGGGTTAAGTGTGCCCGCTAAATCGTGGAAAATGATGCCACAACTTCGTGTCACGTCACCCGTGAACAAATTCAGTGGCAGGAGGAGGGGTGGAAGGATGAAGGGGGAAGAGAAGGGGGGGGAGAAAAGGGAGGAGAGGAGCAGGGGAGAGGGGGAGGAGGAGAGGAGGGTACAGAGGAAGAGGAGGGCCATACCCTCCCCTCCCCCTCCTCAAAAGCTGTAGTCTAGTTTTACATTACAGTGATTTGTAAACATCTTGCAGTTTTTGTGATTTCAACAATGGGAAACAATCTGTTTGTGTTGTTCCCTAAGCAGATCTATGGCTAAATTACCCCAGCATGCAGGAAAACGCCGGAAACATAATGTGTGTCCCCCAAAAAAATTTACGGGACTTTTTGAAACAAAGAATAACCTATGCGTCATTGAACCCTCATTCCCTGCCCAAAGGTAGCCCTAGATGTCCGAACCAGATGCCAGAGTTTCAGAATTAACCATTCTCTTATTCAAAAGTTATAACCGATTTTGTGAAATTTTTAATGCGAAAATGACGGCCGATACCTCTTGTATTACATGCAGCTGAATGGCGCCATTTACCTAAAACGGGCTCCATTTTCTCGTTGAAATTTTCAGAAAATTGCCTATAACTTTTTACTGAGTTAATGGTTAGTTCCGAAACTTTGGCATCTGGTTGGGACTGCTAGCGCTACATTTGCCAGAAAATGAGCGCTCGGCCATGTGTAGTTCATTTTTGCGGCGAAAAATACGCCGTAAATTTTTTTCGTGGACACACTGTAGGTTTACATTTTGCACGTTCTGGCGTCTGCAGCAGTAACTGCTCTAAAGGAAGAGCTTAAATCAAATGGTACCTCACACGAGCACTCTTCAACGCCTTATTTTGGTTACTTCGGATCTTCTATACGCGGGAGGCAAGCACATATGGTGCGTAGACCTACATACGGTCCTCCATGACGCGCGCTCTTCTCTAGCGAAAATTCAGTATGGTGTACCGCAGGGATTAATTTTAGGGCCTTCACTTTTCCTCCTTTATGTTAACGACATAATAAACATCCCAGGAACACCGGACATAACTTTATATGCAGATGACAGAAATGTATTTTTTGCCGGTAATTGCTTATATACTTCAGACACACAGACAGACACTTGGTTGGACCAACTTCACTTGTGGTTAGTTGCAAGTCAGCTAGAACTAAATACGTCGAAAACTAAGTATATCATTTTTAGAGCAAAAACAAACCCATTACTAACAGAATTAATATATCCTTTCAAAACTCCATTATGGAACGTGTAGAATCTTATAAATTTCTTGGTGTTCGTTTCCACGAAAATTTGTATTTGCCCAAGTAAACGATCTCCGAAAGGAGATTTCTAGATCCATTGGTTTACTTTTTAGGTGCAGACAACTTCTTCCAAACTGGTTGAAACGACAAATCTATACATCTATGATTCACTCGAGGCTTTATTACTGTTTATTGGTGTGGGGGACAACCACGGGAAATAATATTAAGCAATAACTTACATTACAAAAACGTGCGGTTTGGCTAATTGATAATTTGCCCCGTTTCAATCAACTTCCGATAGTTTCAATAAACATCAAATACTTCCAGTAGATAACCTTTTTTGTCTAAAGGTGGCGATTTCAATTCATACCCAAACTAACATTGATCCTGACATCTTTCACGAGACATACCTACCCAAGCAAACAAATTGCAACCTGAGGCACCAGCAGTTTCCAAAACCAAAAATGAGAACTAATTATGGTACTCAAAAATTATCCTACCAGATTACAGATATCCTAAACAAACATTATTGTGTGTATGAGATGGCCCAGGAAATCTCCATGTTTCATTTAAAAAAATACATAAGGGAATATTTTAATGTTGCTTGTGTACATACCGTACCTAGTGACTTGTGTTATTAATCAGTGTTTTTTATTTATTTATTTTTCTTACGCTGAAAAGTTTTTGGGTGGATGAAATAAGTTTTTTCTTGACTTGTGCTGTGAGCTGGCTTTTTATTTCATATTTCTCTTTCGATTTGTGCCCTGCTGTTGAGTGTTGTTACAGGGGTTGGGACCCAGTCAGGTGATTGTACAGTGTAGATCGCATATAATGTATGTCGTGGGAGTCGCGAAAATCCGCACTATATGCGGTACTGCGCTATAACCAAAACATAAATTTTTCAGGCCAAAATACATGCCATGAGACAACTTACCTTTGTAAAAGAATTTATTTTATGTTAGATGAAAAGTAAAGCTTAGTTTGAGGAAAGTCTTTATTTCACCAGACTAGTACACTTCTCTCTCAAGTGTGTCACACATTTTGAAAGAAATGAGTGACTTTTGCCTGGCGCAGCCTTTTAACGGTGTCGCGGGTTGCGGACGGACGTTGCGAGCGTTCAGGATTGCTAACCCTAATCACTTTTCTCCGGTGATGAAAACGCGTGAAAATTTGCATCTCTTATAGGGTATGCGCCAGTAATACCTTCAACTTTAGCACAGGCATGAAATGCTCCAAATAAGAAATCCGGGCAATGTTCGAAAACTCAAATGCTTAGAAAGCACCACTGTAGTCGAAATAAACAAACACAACGACACGGGCGTTTCTGTCGTCTTGAGAGTGCCGCCACAACGTCGCCGCACAAGTGGGTGGATCTTCCCTTCTAATACGTGCTGGGTTATCATAGCGACACACAACAAAAATTCACAGTCAAGGATAGCACTTTTACGCGGAACGATGAGCTTCTACCACACCGTCTACGTCAACGATCTCCAACGACGCCATGTTTGCGGATAGAAGAAGAGCCGGCCCGCGACCGGCATGCAACACACGCGCACACTTCTCCTCGATCTGCGATTGGTCTGTCGTTGCGGTTGTTTCCAACCATAGAGATCATTTTCCAACGCAGCGGAGGTATAGTTAGCAGGGATGCACGCACGTGAACGATACGTGCGTGCGTCCCTCTGCCGCTATGGCAACTGAAGCCTCTCTCTTCGCTCGTCCCCACTTCTTTGAGCAACCTCCTTGCCCCGCGAGTGCCGCTTGCGGCTCGCGCCATTATCTAGTGTCTCACAGGGAAGCGTGCTCGCTCCGCCGGTCGGTCGGCGAGCTGTTCCAGAAACCGCACTATAACCGGTATTTCCCTTCGCGCGCCTGCATTTTAAGCGGTATTTAATTACATGGAGTTCTATGGGAGGCGAACCAGTGGTTTTAAAAAAGCCGCGTTATACCCGGTCCTGCACTATAAGCGGTTACGTTGTAAGTGGTCTATACTGTATTCGCCTTTTGTACCAACCCGCTTGACAATTGTGTTAAAAATAAAATAAACAAACAAACATCCCCAGCATTCTCCTCAATGCTTGGGTAATTTAGCGATAGGTCTATTGGAAGTTTGAGATAGCTGTATTTGAGAAGGGAAAAACAACCATGAAAGCAAATGTGGCACGTCGCTCGTGCGAGAGAAAACTGGGTATTCCGGCTGAGAATTTGCCTTCGAGCGGAGCTGTGCTTTGGGGCAATACAACCAAAGCCCGAGACCTTGTGCTGGGATGTAACAACTTCAAAGCCAACAATGGTGGGTTACTGTTTAAGGGGGCCCTGCAACGACTTTTTGACTGGTTTTTAATTTGCACCGAACCTGAGCACACTGAACGTAGTAACTTAACCCATTAAGTGCCAAATTTTTTTTTCCAAAAGTAACCTAAAAGTGCCATATTTTATTTTTTTGTTTTCAATTGTTATTCCTCTAGTATTACACATAAAATTTGAGAAGTTTATTACGCAAAAATCAGCGGGGGCGAAAAAAATATTTGCCAACTAATACAAGTGCTGCCATCTATGATCAGTGCCCCAAAACTACTCGGATGAGCCGAGCTCGTCCGTGGAATTGAGGGCGACCGAAAAGACCACTGGACGAGCTGAGCTTGTCCACGGCATTTTTAGCCAGAAAGTGGCCAACGAGCTCAGCTCGTCCAAGGCACTTAGGGAGTTAATGAAACTTTTCTTCTCTCAAATGTTGCTTTATTTTAAAAATTATAGGCAAATTAAAATTACAAAAACAAGCAACAAATAACCTCCTTCATGACCTCCTTGATCGTGACTTGAGTGGCCGTGAAATAGAGGAGGGGTAGTGAGCTCAGCAAGCGCTCACGGCTGCCGCATTCCGTGTCGACGGCTCAAGAGGGCGCCACTAAAGCACGTGTTGGATAGGCTCTATGAAGCGGGCGGCCAGGGCGGCTCGTATTAGATTTGCTGCGCGATTAAACACTGATTCAGCATGACACTTCATTGGCCACAAACGACAGCAAACACGGGGTAAAGATCAGTTCAGAATGGGAGCCACTTCGCGCTGCCATACCGCCAAGCGGCCAAACCGCAAGCCAAAGCTGGTTGCCAAAGGCCTTTGGAACACTCGGAACCGGTCGGATCCTCGAGCCCATACGACCGCAGTGCTGTCGCGTACATCCGAGGCCTTTCTATGCTCGACGCTCGTTGGCGCCTGATCCCACTACCCCTTTCTAGTATGCGCCGACTTTTCCACCGCTTGGTGGCGGGTATTTCGACGGGTCATTTCTTGTTTCCGTAGTTTATAAACTGCGTTTGTTTCTTTTCTGATATAAAGTTCTGAACAAAAACTACTTTCATAAAAAATTAAAACGATTTGCACCACTTATGTTTCGTATTTTGATTAAAAAAAAAGCTTTTAGCAGCTCTGACCAGTCGTAACGTAGGAGCTGGCCAGAACCAACGTCACAATGTCGTCACATGCCGCGCGCGTTCGGTACCACTGGGCGCCCTCGTAGGTGAAGGAGGCTTCCGCGTTGTCCGGTGAAAATATGGCACACTGATATTTAGTTACTCTCTCCGTGCCCGTTGGGTTGCCTGAACCACAAGAGACGTGTAAACCGCAAAGAAGGTAGACGCTTAAATAGGATTGCAGGGCCCCTTAAGGGGCAATGCAACAATGTTTGCACTTTGTGCAAATCCCGCATAGGGCGAGTCCCTGGCATTAATGACCAATGAAATCCTGTTCGTTTTTCACCACACAGGAGAGAGGTTGCAGAAAAAATTTAAGAAGAACGAGCAGCGTTCACCTTTTCAACTTGCGTCCAGAACAAGCAGCCACGTGATCTGCAGCTGATTATTTGTGGCCCATCTTGATCATAGCCATGTGCTTGGTTCGGCAAAGCACAGGACACACGCCTAGTTCCAGCCGTTAATATGATTCGGCTATTGTCATCATTGCGGCGATTAAATATGGGCCACTACCCGAATGCTTGTTGAGCTATCGATTATCACGAGCCCAAATCGAGTGCTCACGCAATGCTCTGGTTCAATCTATGAACGGCATTCAAATAATGTCACTAGTGGGGTACTGTGACCCCTTAGCTGCATCATCAAGCTTTGCAAAGGATAGATTAAGAAAAGCTGGCTTTTGTCCTTGAAATTCCACCGCAACAAAGGAGTTTCATGCTCAGTGGTGCTGCGTGTGAGTATCCTTGGCTCCCACTGGAGCCAGTAAGCCCGTGTTAAGTGAAACGCATTCTAAACGAATATCTTAGAGGGACACTGACATCCCCCAAAAAATGTTGTTCATGTTTTTCCAGGCAATCTGTTATGGTGTCAGAAGGTTACCCAATCAATATTTTGCTATTGCATCACATATATTTTGAATAAAGTCAAAAAATGAAATTGCTAAGAACCGAAACTGCACTGGGGGGGGAAGAAGAAATATAGAAAAGAAGAAAGTTACCAAAAGTCACGTAACTGTGCAACTGTTTTTTTTTTTTTTTTCAGTCAACGTATTTGCAGTTTATAAGAAGCCACAAAAAATGGGCATAGTTTTAAGGAGTTTTAGAATAACATACTCAATTTTACCACGCGCTAGTGCTAAATTTAGCACTTGCGTTAGCGCATGCTACGCGAGAGATTTTTAGAATAGCATTTTTCTGCCGCGATGGAAAACCCAAAGCATCTTGCGTTTGCAACAATACCAAGATACAGTCACAATTTTTATTTCACGCACGAAATGCTGTAACTCGAGAAAAAACTCATTTTTTGGTCCAAGGTAACATTTTAGATTTGTTTAAACATGAGAATGCGATGCGAGCGATCGACCGGTCGTGTCCGCTTGCCTCGCCTCAGCAAGAGAGGTCTCGTGTACTGACCTTCGCACACCGTACCCTTGCCGAGAAATGCTCGTGGGTCGCACGTGGATAAAAACGAAGGAAAGGCTCGGCATGCTGCGGCTCAGCGTCTGCGCAGACAAGCACCACCAGAGCTTCGCCCCAATCAACATCATTCACCACGTGGAGATGCGGTTGCTTTTTTGTCATTTTCTTTTGCCCTACACGAGCACCAGCAAGATTGATGTGAGCACAGACGCCGGACGGACAAGGCTAGACCCTAAGGAGTCCCTAAAACGATATGTCGATCCTAAACAGGCTCTTGTGTTCATTTGATCAGCTTTCGATGGAGCATGCTGGGAGCATGTGCTCTCACCGTACATGATAGTTGCCAGCAAGTGTTACGTCACTCCCAGTCACCTGCGCGACTCGGAGTGACCTAACGACTCAACTATATTTTGAACTGGGTGGCAGCTTGCTCCAGTTGTTTTCTGGTACAGGGACGAGACATGGCTCTCGTGTATCAGGTATAGTTTGAAATGATGGTCGGTGTACACTTTATTCCCATAATTGTCGGTGCAGAGGAACATTATTTGTAAATGCCCATTGAAAAGATGCGAAGCAATACTAGGGATCTTGAAAACTGCGAGAAAGACTGTGCCGCCAGAAAGTTAAAACTTCAATCCAATGAATTCTGTGGTTGAACGAGTCTCGGGCTCAAAGTATGACTTCTTTGTATCGTGGTTCGACGGTGTTAGTAAAGATGGAGAGCATTTGGAGGTTGCAAGTTTTCTTAGTACTTGGGTGTGCATTATGTCGCCACATAATTTTAACGAGGAAAACGAGGACGCTGCAGCGTTTGGTCTCCAGAGGCGATCGCACTCAATAATAGGCTCGTTCGACTCGCCCACACCTCCCGCGCCATCTATAGTCGGCGTAGGCTGCCTAGTTTGTGTTACAATTGCAGCCTATATTTCTGTTCTGCACTACACTTTTCTGTACTAGCGTAGGCAGGTGCACGGAAATTGAACGAACCCTATATTTTTTAGAGTGCAGCTCTTAGGCGCCCGATTCCGGCTTGAGCTACGTTGCCGTCAGCGTACCCGCGCGGTGCATTATGGGAAACGTCCCATAATGCACCGCGGTGACGTTTCGGCACCGCGCCGAAACGTCACGTGACGACACGCATTTTGCGCATGAAGAAGGAGGAGAGGGTGCGGATGAGGAGGAGGGGCATACCCTCAACTCCTCTTCCTCGAGGGCTGTGCTCTAAATCGGCGTTACAGGAAGTTGTAAACGTCTTTCATGTTGTTTGTTTGTATTGAATGCGACTCGTGCGTACTGGATCGTGTGCACAAAAGTAGCGAGTTAGAATAGCGTATGCAAAGAAGATGGTCGTTGCCAGTTCAAAGCACAAATTTGGGCTCAGCTCGTGCACAGTGGCGAGGACACCATTTCTTTCCGTACGCAATTCCAAAACTTGCCGACAGAGTTTCCTGGCTTCCTCGCACGCGAACGAGGGAACCAGGATATGGGAAGCGTTTGGCAGCTGCCCGTCCCTGAGCGAGGTCGTGGCGCAGGTGGGGGCCCCCTGGACGAGGCGGCGCTGCAGTGTCCCCCGGCACGGGGGGCCCGCCACCCCCTTCCGGTGCAAGTGGCGCAGCCCACGGGCGTGGCCGCCCTCTACCATCGGGGGCTCTCCCTGCTGCCCGGTGAGCCACTCGCCGCGGCGCCCGCGACGTCTCTTCCACTGGCGCGTTCTCCCTCGCACATCCGAAGCGGTCCCCGAACTGCAACAATTAGTGTTGCGGCGTCGCACCGTCAAGTGTTGCGATCCCAGCGGACAATTGTAGAAATGCTGCCAACGTCTGGCGTCCGTTGCGGTTTCCGTCGACTGTCCGGATGCAAAGCGACCTTTGGTTGAACGGGCGTCTGCCGCATCCATCCCATGCCACCGCCAGGATCGCAACGGCCCTGCTCGTCTAAGACGTTGTCGGGCGAAAATCGAGGGGCCACTCTCGAGCGTGTTGTAAACGTGGCAGTCGGAGACGGGCTCCTGGCACCGTGCCTCCTCTTCCCCCCTTTGTCCTCTTTTCCGAGTGCGCACCAGTGGCACCAGATGGAGCCGCACAAGCCGCGACTTCATTTGCGAGGAAGCTGCGCCATTTGTGCCGGATGGGACGCGCCATGCCTCCCTCAGACTAAACCATGCGCTGAGACCGGCTTTCCGAGATGAAAGGAGAGTGCTTCTCATTTGTGTTATTCGCTCGTTCGGAAGCGACTTATTTTTTGTCACGGGTCGTACGCTCGTGCACGTGCCGTTTCTGTTCCAATTGGGGCATGAACCATTTGGCGTGAGTACGGTCCCGCACACTCGTTGCCATTGAGCCCAACAGCGGGGGGGCATTCGCAACCTGCCGCAGCCGTACTTGGAAGCGGCTGCAAGAGGTTGTCGCGGCTCGGCCTCACAAATTTGAACTCGTCCGGATGCTCGCCTGCCCGTCTGCACAGACCTCCGCCTGCTGGGCCACCCTCTGCAGCAGCAGCCGCCTGTCCCGGCGGGCCCCCCGTTCCCCCTGCGCCCACAGCAACTGGTGCAGCTGGCACCGAGGCTCTGCTCGCCCCCCTCCCCGGGACCCCCTAGTCAGGGAGGGCGGGGCCCCAGGGGGGGCAGGAGGCGAGGTGCAGGGGCCCCCAGGGGCGGCGCTCCCACTCCCCCGAGGGGTGACGGCGGTTCTCCGGCAGCGCCAGGTGGGTTCTCACTCTCCCGTGGGGAATGAATTCCACTCGCGATAACCGCCTTGCGGATCTTTTTGTATATTTCATTTGAAAGAAATTGACGCTTTACTGAGTTGGACAGCTGTCTAACATAATTCTAGTTATATTTTTTAGAGCCCAGCTTTTAGGCACCTGTTTCCGGCTTAAGCGGCGTCGCTGTCAGCGTAACCGCACGTTGCGTTATAGAACATTTCCTATAATGACGTCACGAGTGACGTCACGACCTTCACAGTGTAGGTCACAACCTTCATGTGACCTTCACTCGTGAAGGTCATGGCCTTCACGCGGGGAGGGGAGGAAGAGGGGAGGAAAAGGAGGGACGGAGGGAGGATGGAGGAGAAGGAGGAAAGGGTACAGAGGAGGAGGAGGGGCATACCAGAGCCGTATCTGGGGAGAGTTTGGTCAGTCTATGATCTCGCCGCCGTAACGCTCTCCTCCCGAGTGAGCCAATCAGCACGCGGCGCTGAGCGAGAGGCATGAGCGCATGCGCGTGAACTCCCGGCTGCTTGCAGCTGAGTGGGGAGGGGCGCTATTTTCATTCATTCTCCCGGCGGAATGCATGGGATCGGCATCTAAATCTCGATTATTTCCTTTTATATCGCTGGCTCTGACAAGAAAAGGACATTCTGTTATTCCTCGGTGGGTTAAAAAGCTAATAAATGAAGATTTTTTGGCGTATGGCCACAAACTTTTATTCAGGCGAAAAAGAAGTCGGCCTGTAGCAGACGACGCGTAGCCTCAGCAATGCTCTTCTCCGACCAGTCTCCGACAGCGTTGCTGAAAAATGGTGGTCGTCTTCTCTCTGCTCCCTTCTTTCTCTCTCGCTCCTTCGGCGCTCTCCTCCCTTTCATTTACTTTTCTCCTCTCCGGCGCCTTCGTTGCCACACCCACTGGCCAAACTCTCCCAATATACGGCTCTGGGGCACACCCTTCTCTCCATACCCTCCGCTCCTCCTCCTCAAGAGCTGCGCTCTAATGCGGCATTACAGGGAGTTGTAAACGTCTTTCATTTTTTCTTTTTATTTGTGCGATTGGTCGAAGTTGGCTGTTTTGACACTTCTGTGTTAACACTAGATGAGTAAATTACAAATATGTAAGTTTTGCACTTGAGACCACCTTCAAAATTTACGATGGAATCGACCGACGTAAGAATTATTGTGGTCAGTCAATCTGTTCTGTATCTACAACAAATTAACGGAATCGAGGTGTCGATGTTTGTTTTCCTCTCTTACTTATGCGGGTTTTGTTAGGAGGTTTTTTTTGTGTGTGTTCTATTTATTGTCTCTGCCACGGGACGGTGCTGCTTGTTCATAGCAAACGTTGCCAATGCGGATGAAAAAAGAATTGTGAGGCCAAGCTTGGTATGCTTGCGCTTCTCGGTTTGGGATTACAGTCAAACCCGTTTATAACGAACAGCAGGAAACGCCACGATCAGTTTTATATAGCAAGTAATTCGATGTAGCAAAAACTATTCATAATGAACTTTCATGATGCGTTCGTTGTAAGGCGAGAACTTCTTTTTCTTTCTCATCTCTTCGCTTCCGCCTTGTAACAACGCGCTGGAAAGTGGTTTTTTTTTTCTTTTTTTTTTTTCAGCTTATCTCCTCTTTTGAATCGCTTCTTTTCGTGGGCAACGGTTTTGGGATGAAAAGTTTTTTTGTTGTTGTTTTTGCTGTGCGTGCATGCAGAGTATTTTTTTTTTTGCTTTCTCCCCCTTCTGATTAGCTTCTCTTCGCTCAATTTTATTCGCAACTTGAGCCTTTAGAATTTTCTTTCTTTCCTACTTTTTTTTTTTTTCTTGTGAAAGGAACAGGCTAGAAGACGAATATTTGCGTGTTTTTGGAAGCCTTTCCGGGGGGAAAAAGTTTGATATTGCCAAAAGGTTGTTTGTTATACAAAGCACTCTGTACATGCATTTTTATTTAAATTTTTTGTGAGTCCGATATTGACAATAATTCGCTGTACATGGGTTCGTTCTAAACGGGTTTTACTGTATAAGGTTCTTCAAGCGGGGGAGCTAGACATTTTAACCCTGGGGAGCGGAGACAAGGAGGAGAGCACAACACAAATGTCCAAACATAGCTAACGTTTATTCCACGCTTCGCAACCTTAAGGGGGCACACTCCCTAGGGGGGTCAACTTTGAACCCTTGTTTTAAAATTAACGAAATTTACAGGGTAGGCTGGTGGTCATGCTAGAGGGTGTATGACAAAATTTCAGGTCTGTCGGTTAAATGAGAAGGAAATAAGAGTAGCTTCTATCAGCAACACGCCTACGTTGTTTAGTTAATCTATCGTCAGAAAACTATTGCGATATTAAAGATTTTTATTTGCTAGATATGTAGCAGAATGCCTAGAGGGTGCGGCTATGGAACATTGTTTCTAAAAAGTAATTCATTTCTATAAATTTTCTCTTCTGCAAAATTGGTCAACTGTTTGGTCTTCTGTGCCTTCGCCAAAATGTCAACATTTTTTACAAAAGACATCCGTAAAGTGACAAAAAAGTTCCATAGCCGCACTCCTTATTAAATTTCAGTCAGGATAAGGGAAGAATGCGCTTTCCCTGTTTTGCCATTATCAAACGATAGATTGACTAAAATGGAATTTATACCAAAAAGTGGAACGGAGAAAAATGTGTTCAAAGTGCTCCAAACCCTACCTTTTCTATAGCTTTGGTGGGCGGAAAATAATTTATAAAAAATTAACTATACAGTGAAAATTAATGAAACTTTTTGGGAATACTCTCTAGATGTTGGTGGATGTAAAGATGTCATTTTTCAAAATCAACTTTTTTTGCAGAAATTTTTTTTTCTGGGCAGTGTCTCCCCTTAAACAGGTGCATACATAAAGAAGGGAATCCGAAAGGTTAAAAAGCAACTCGTCGACTTGGAGACATTTGAACAAAGCGAAACGACCTTGAAACTCGGGCAAACGGGCTACAATCAAACAAAGTAAAACGAGTTCAAACTCTGACACCCGGGCAAAGGGGGCAAAGTCTCACAAGCGACAAAGAATTTAACCTTTTAGGGGGCAATTCTCGCAATAGACAAAGAATAGAAGCTTTTCTGGGATACTACGTAGGTGACCTCAATATACCACAATCCCTAAAAAAAAAAAAAAAAAAAAACTTTCGGCCTTTCCACTTTGGTGAGGAAGGAAGACGAGCGAAGCTGTATTATGGTGGGGATAAAGTAATGACCGGCCGCGAGTCGGCAAGCCAGAATGGAAAGGCTTAGAAGGTTGCCGCAATCTATGAGTGACAGCGGCAACCAGACAACTGGCAAGCCGGTTGTCTGGTTGCCATTGTTGCTCATAGATGGCTGTAGTAGTCCAGAGTTCTGTGTCATCAGGTCATTTGAGGACGGACATGATCCTAGGGGAACTAGCCCTTAACAGCTTCGCTGTAAAAATACTGGTTTAGCTTGTTTGCACCTTTGCTTTAATTTCATGGGGGAACTAAGTTGACTTCCACCGTAGGGTCGTTGACACAAAGTCCGCTCGTGGACGCAACAGAGACACCTGATTGGCCCCCCTCGTGTTACTTCCTTTTAGCAGCTAACCAGTGGATGCATCGGTTGCCAATGAATGGTTTTTGTCCTTTCTATTGGCAGAGCTTGTGGAAACTACTAGTGTGTGGAGCGCTTTGGCGGGTCAAACGGGCCATTTGCGGAAAACCGTATGCTCGGCATCAACTGTTTCACTACGTTATCGAGGCCAGCGTAGCTTTTACAACCCAGACGCCCCATGCCACTGCGAGAGCACCTGGCTTGATCTTGCATCTCATTCGCACATGCTCTTGTACAAAGGAAATGGCAAACGTAGCCCACGCGCATATGCAAGTAGGCCCGACGGCATCTGAGCACCATGGAAGCTTTTACACTGTAGCGTAAGATGGCCAATGCCAAGTATGATGGAGCGTGAACAGTCTCGCTTGCTTAAACTCTCTCGTCTCTGGGAACCGTGGACGTGCGGCAGGTCGCGCCTGGACCTCCGAGTCGAGCTTGCCCGCTCGTGTGTGCAGGGGCCCCCCAGCAGGTGCTGGAGGTGACCGGACTGCGGGAAGGGCTGGACCCCTCGGAGCTGGAGCGGCAGTTGGAGCCCCTGCTGGCCCTGGGGGCCCGGCTGCAGCCGCTGGGGCCTCCTCGGGGGGTGCAGCAGGCCCCCCAGCGCATCCTGGCGGTGTTCGAGTCTCCCGCCGCCGCCCAGGGGGCACTGGCCACCCTGCGCAGCCCCCTGTTTCAGCTGCGGCCCCTGCACGGCCCCCAGCCCCCCAGCTAACCTCGCTCCCGCCCCACCGGCCCCCGAGCCCCTTCCCCCATCCCCCCGGAGGGGAAAGGCGGGGCCTCCCCCCGTCGCCCCCTCCGTCTTGACGACGGCCCTTCTCATTTTTCCGCTGCCGAGGGGTCACGTTTGGGCGGGACTGCGGGATCTCGCGCTTGACGTGTTCGGGTTTTCTTTCTTTAAGAAGGGGTGCGAAGGGTCACACTCTCTGCTCCCTCCTTTTTCTCTTTCCTGTGCATAACGAAAGGCTAGAAACCTCCTCGACGTTTGTGAATCTGGGCACGGCTTTTGGCAGTTCGCGCGGCACAGATCTGTTTTTAGTTGGAGTTGGAGCTTTTTTTCTTTCCCAACAATGTTTCGGCTTCCGCAGCACAACGGCCCTCGGCGAGAGCGGGCCAGCGAGACGCGCCGTTGTCGTCTGTGCTCTTTCTCTGGTGGTTGGCACAATCGGGCGACTGAGCATAAAACGCAGCTCGACGGACGCTTCCTCCGAGCACTCTGTGATGGAGTCCTCGAGACGCCTTCCTTTCCGCAGCCACTTTTTGGGTGGAGGGGACAGTCCCGCGAACGTGTCCTCGTGACCCCGCAGTCCCGCTCGAGGGGGCAACCCGCCCCTGAAATCCCGGGGGCCCCGCTGCACTCGCGGTGCACGTGGGGCGCCCTCCCTGTCCCCTCGGTCTGGGAGTGCAACGGCGTTTCGTGTCAAGTGGTCGGTGCAGTGCCAAACGCGGCGAGTGATTGTGGAAGGTGCAGCGGCGGCCGTCCCGCCGGTCGAAAGACTCGCGAGGCTGCAGTGCCAAGACCCACGAAAGGCAGGATGGGACACTTTTGTGCGAGAATGCGCCACTTGTGTTTGTTTGTTTGTGTCCACCCTTGGTTCTTTCTGACCCGAGGGAAAAGACTAAGTTAATTTGTTGAACAGAACTTTAGAAAACAAAGAAGCGCGCCTATTTATTGCAGTTGGATGCTCGTTGAAAAGTGATTGTCGGCTTGGAAACGTGATGCAGAAGTGCGTGACTGCGTGCCAAGACGGGATTTGCGGGCAGCGAAGGAGTTGGGAGTGTTTTGTGGAAGGCAGTTTGGCAGAAGGAAGTCAAAGGGGAGATTCTTGCCTGTTTGTGCAAGGGTGAAAAGATTTTTTTTTTTTTTTAGTTCTCGTTGGATTTAGTACGAAGTTTCCCTAATGGTATAGGGCGTACGAAAGTAGCTTTCTTGAGAGGCGCATCACCGTTGCGTTTCGTCGCAGGTGTCGGAGCAAACGAAAACCGACGACGACTGCGGTGGTGGCGAGTAGGCCTCACTCGTGTTCTCTGGTCACGACGTTGTCGTCCTTGTTAAGACCTTTCGGTCACTCGTCGGAGCGAGAACGGCCGTCGAGGGACTTTCTCGCTACGACGAAGGAAGGGGGGGACTCTGTTCACGTTTGCTTTCGGCCATGCCTGGCGTTTTTACACATTCCGAGACGTGCAGCAGGCTAGCAGCAGCTTCGCCGGAGAAGCAATGGCCGACGAGGCGAGGTCACACGAGTGCGCTAATCGTGCCCAACCCCCCGGACTCGTCCCGATATGCAAGAAAAACACAAAAAAAGTGCCACCTTCCAAGGCCCCCCCCAGCCTCCCCCCCACCCCCCTTCGAGCTCACTGCTGAGACACGGCCCACGCTGCTGCTACGGAAACGCTTCTTCAGACCTCTTCGTACAAAGACGGAGGCCGGCGCCCCCTGCCGGGCCAGATGCAAGCCAAGCTCAAACACGAGGTTCCCTCCGTGGCCCCGCCGGGGCGGGGGTCCGACCCCGACCGCTCCTAGTCCGGACCCCCGCCCGCCCCCAAGTGGGCCCCACCCGACAATGGCGCCTCCCGGCGTCGCCGAGGAAGGACGGATACTTCTCTGGAGGAAGGACTCTCTCAAAATCGGACCCGCAGAAAAGTAAAAGCGGCGAAAGAAAAAAAGAAAAAAAAAAGATGCGGTAGAATTTTTCTAGGTGTTTTTTTACGTTTTTTTTACATTGCCAGAATTGTTTTGTGGTGTTACGTCCCATGCTGCAATCACTCATGTTAGGAAGACGAAAAAAAATAAACCTGTTGGAATTTATTATTTGTTGCGTTAGAGTCTTTTGTTAGTCGGGGCTGTGCGAAAGTGTGCCACTTTGGGGTATGCGCTATTCTCAGAAGAGCCTTTTGGCTGCTGCCACGTGCAGTAGTGAAAAATCTGCATTTGAATGTTAGTAGACCTGCTCCTTCCCAGCTGTTTTTCACGAGCTAATGCCAGTATGTATTAAAGGCAGAGTATTGTTTTGTTTGTGATACTTTTGACAGAATTAATAGCAGTAAATTTATACTGAATGTAATGCAGATCTAGAATGTGTTGCACCAAAGGTACTAGTAATTGAAAGCATATAGTATAAACATAAAATTTTAAACATGTTTACAGTTGCAGTGGCATGACCTACAGCTGACTTGTTTGGCCTGCTAAAAAGTGGGAGATTATTGAATGTATGAGAGATAAAAATCTAGGTTTTCGTTGTGCTGGCAGCGCAGAAAAACGCTGTACCCCAACTCCCTCATGGACTAGTGGAGCTCGCATGCCAGTCGTAGGCTCTGCAGGTACACAGAGACTGAAAACATGCCTAATGCCCACTGATTACGCATGAAATCCTGCAAACTTGAAGCTCTTCTCTGCTGGGGGTGACTGGATACTTTGTGTGTGGCGTGCAAATATTAAAAATTCAAGTGGAGTGTCAAAACTCTAAAAAGAGGATATAAGCGAAAACATGCGTCTAGTATCAGCAATTCATATCTGGACATTCGGACGATTGCACACTCCCGTCAAATGCTAGCAAGAACTTAATCTGATTATCATAAAATACCGAGTGAGCACCCATCCCACTTTCAGTGAAAACTGCATTACCCTAGGCACGGGCGCTTGTCCGATTACACCAGGTTCTCAATGTATAATTTGCAGAATTTCTAAGTTTGGGCGCTTCCACGGTGTTTTACGGTAGTTTAACATGATTGTGTTTTATCGTGTTAAGGCGGAAGAATATTGCATTGCGGTGAGTCCGGGTGAAATAATTTATGCAACATATTACTTCGTTGTTGCCTCACCTTCGGAGGCGATTAGGTGTTTTTAAGGCATACTTTTGTGCAGCATCGTGCCTAGTCTTGTGGGAGACGCAGGTTCCTAGCTCTGGCGTTACCGTTCATGCCCTTTATGTGGCTCAATCGCAGAAAAAAAGTGCCGCCTTTGCCATACTAGCATGGCAAAGGCGGTATAACACAGAATGGGGTCTGTTAGCGTGGACATGGTCTGAAAGGTCAGCAAAAGTGGACGGCCAAAGATTGCTGCATGCATCACCGCACACGACACTTGAAGAGGATTGCAGACTTATTCGCTTGGTTGGGGACACTGGAGCACTTTCTGAAGGCTCTGTGCACACAGCTGGCCTTGCAGCTCTTTGTCATGCACGGTAAGTGAGTGAGCGCTAGTGCCATCCTCTGCAGTGGCCGTTTGAGTGCAACCTTCTCTGAGCCTGCTGCAGTGTGAGATGCAGTAGACTGAGCGTGCAGAAAAGCACTGTAGACAGCCTAAATTACAGGGAGTTTGAGCACACTTCGAAAGCTCTGCACACTGCTGGCCTTGCAGCTCTTTGTCATGCACGGTAAGCGAGTGCTAGTGCCATCTTCTGCAGTGGCCATGTGAATGCGACCTTCTCGGAGCCTGCTGCAGTGTGAGGCGCGGTAGATGGCGCGTGCAAAAAACCACTGTAGAGAGCCTAGATTATTTCCAGCTGCTCGACCGGGGACACGTTGGCAATACGAGCTGCAAGGAGGCGTTAAAAGCACATTGATCGTCTGCAAGCCTCTCCGCTTTCCCATCTGCTTTCCTACATTACCGTGTGATTATGCAGCATAGACCCCTTTCAAAAAGTCTGGCAAGTGAAAAAAAAAAGCTAAATCTGTTTGAGAACTGTGGTCAGTCGATGCCATCTTGAAGGGTGTTCTTGGTTTGTTTGCATCACCCATGCATAAGTTATGTGGTGTATGAGGAGGTTGTGGGCAAGATACAAACTGGTCAGCTTTCTTTACATAATGCCAAACAAAATGGAACAGCCCGCTGTAACTTGTCGAACTGGAGCACCATTCATATGCAGCAGTATGCCTCTTCGCCACACAATTAAGTGATGCCTTTTGTCACTCGTTGCTTTGTAGAGAATGGATAGTAGCCACATCATCCATATACTTCATACGCATAGTTTGTCTTCCCAAGATCTGACACGATGTGACCATATTTAGGCACCAAAGTGCGGAAATTGGGCTGTAGATTTTATCAGAACGTTAGAGCCAAGACAGCTGATGTGCAATGTACCTGGATTGTTGACGCAGTTGCCGAGGGCCCTCCACTGGCTCCTCTTTTAGACGCAGCTTGAGTAGGTCAGCTAGCTTTTTATTCAAGTTTGACTATGGCTACTCGGGATGAAACAACGACCTTTGAACTGGCAATACCAATTGTTACAAGGCAATTTCTAAGTACAGCTTTAAAATCATGGTCATCCAAAATTGAAGCTAATGTTAAATGTCGACTAGCAGCTGCTGCCAAGATCTTCATTAATTATGTGTATTTTCTTGCTTGGCGTTCATTAAAACCAACATTTCAGTCATTGAGCTTTTTTGTCGAGGTGCATAAAAAATGATGAGCTTTTATCCAGTGACATAATTAGCGAACTTTTGGCTAGAAGTCTATTTTGGCAAATGGTATCAGTGTACAACCCCGACTTTGAGAGATATCTCGTACTAGCTGTCAGCAATCGCATTATGGTTTCTTTTAACACCAAACGTGACTATGGCTGCGGCCTAACCATATCTGGCCAGGTGCCAGCAATGGAAGTCGACAGGCTGACTAATGCCGACTGCCAGACAAATGCTTGCGCGGCGTTCGTGTTGTATATTTCGTTTGATTTACCTGCACCAGTTGCACCGGTGCAAAAAAGTAGGGCGGTGTGCTTGCTGTCGTATCTTAACCCACATACTGGAAGTACACTGCCCTGCACTTTTCTGCACCGATGCAGGTAAATCGAATGAAGCATGTCTGAGCGCACCCCTGACACCCTAACACCAGGGGTGCTATGTTGCGCTTTTTGGACTCCCAGGAGACTAGGGAGAAGGAAGTGACGTCAACGACACAGCAAACGCAGATTGGGTGTTGATTTCGTTTTCTTCTGTCAACATCGAATCTGCGTTTGCTGTGTCGTTGACGTCGCTTCCTTCTCCCGTAGTCTCCTGGGAGTCCAAAAAGTGCAACAGAACACCCCAGGGTCGATAGGTTTCAAGTCCAAAAGGGGTTCATGAGTGAGACTTCATTTAGCAAGATTTTGCCCAGACGAGAGAGCAAATTAATAGCTTTGTTCGATTTACCTGCACCTTCCTATACACCGGTGCAGGTAAATCGAATGAAACTATATAGTGTCTGGGGCTGGTACAAGTACAAAAAATATGCCAAGGTATAGTTTTTATCCCGTACAACGCCACATGCATCAGCTAAAACGTTCTTCAACCAGGAAATGATATGAACAGGGGTCACATAAAGGTCATGCGGCATCTTTCTTGGCTCGGGGCATTGGAAGTCTGAGTACGTTTCCTGGGATGACTAGCACATCTACCCCCCCCCCCCCCTTTTCCCTTTCCCTTTCCCCAACGCCATATCGGGTCATGAATACTTCATTGGGCCCATCGGATAAGGACTGATAGCTACGTCACCAGTTCAATCCCATCCGTTTTCTTTTTGTTTTATCTCTGTCGCGAAGAAACGCGCACAGAATAACATCTTGTTCGCCGCTGGCCGCCCGCTGGTCACTGCTCCTTCGAGCGTCGGCGCATGCACGATTCGCTGTATTAATCAGTAGACGGCCGCCGTAAAGGAGATAGCGAGCGTCTGGAGAGTCCCTCCTGTCACGCCAGTCTGGGATGACACTGCGATAAGATTAGCCACTCGGGGGACCGGTTTTTCAGCTCCTACTTTCCGTCGCAGGTTTAAACAGCAAAAATTTCCGCAAACGGACATTAAAAAAAAAAGATAAAAAAAAAAAACTATATACGAGAAGATCTTATGTTCTTTACATACAAACTATGCAAAATTTATTGAGAAAACAAAAAGTGGGTACATCACAGGCACCGGTGGGATTCGAACCCACGATCTCCTGTTTACTAGACAGGCGCTTTAACCAACTAAGCCACGGCGCCAGAATGGCGTTTGCCTTGGAGATAACGGACAGATGCGTTCGTCGAGAGAAAGTGTCTACAAATGTGTATTTGTACGTTTAGTGCTTCCATCCTATCAAAAAAAAAATTGTTTAAAAAAGTACTATAACTTTTATTTACTTCACGCAACCAGCGTGCACGAGGGATATATGTCATTAAAAAGCTTCACCCTCTTTCCACTTTCCTCTCTCTCCCGAACAACCGCCCAAACCAAATCGCATTTTTCCCCCTCCCAAGTGTCGTCGTGTCGTGTGTCGTCTTATCCCGACCGATTAAGTTAGTTGAACAAGAACCATGGCTGCAACGGGCGAACTCGGTGAGGGGAACCTTGCTGTTTTTTCTCAATCCGCGTTATTTGGCATCTGTAACATTTCGCTTGCTCGCAGAAACTGAGAACTTTGCATTTGAACTTCGCACGCGCGCACGCAGCACTGGGTATTATCACACTTTTTTTTTTTTTTTTTCGCCGTCACGCCTTCCCCTTGAGGTTTGCCAACCTGAAAATTAATCGAAAATGGCATTCCATTTACCTGTTGATACGCTACGACTGTAAAGAGATGGAGGCTTTCGGGAAGCAACCCGGTGGTGAGCAGTTTCGATGTGACTCTCCTCCACGCGCTCGTCGCTTTTCAGCGGTTGCGATGGTCTCCACTGCCTTCGAGAACCTTCATAGCGAGAGGACTGCACTATTCGGTGCGGGCGTGCCCTGCGTGCAGTGGGTGCGGACGAGGAAGAGCGAAAAGCGCGCACATTTCAAGTTGCTGTAGTGCCCTTGGAAGAGCGGCCGATATCTCGTCGAGTGACCTTGAATTTGTTGATCCGCGGCTTTTACAACTTCCGAGATGGTGGGATGAATTAAAAGACTCATACACGTGTCTTAATTCACCACATGAATTGAGTGAAAAAATTATGCTCTGTCGGCCTTTTACTATTTTGCCGAAATCAAATTTTGGCTATGCCACTGGGACTCTTCAACCCGACTCTGTGCCCATTGACTCCAGGGTGCCTCAGGGTACTGTCTTGGGGCCCTCAGGTTACTTTGCATTAATTTTGAAAGACATGTTAAAATTGGATAAATCACCGACGATTGTGTTTTGCACAATGTGTACTAGTTTCCTGGAAAAAATAAATGTCAAAACAACATTGAATAGCTAGAAAAAATGCATAGTTTTTGTAGCTTTATATTAAATGCGTAGCATATTTATTAGACTCCATCGAAATCAAAACTGTATGATGGCAATGCCAAGATGCTTTGAGCGGAGGTCGTTTTACCTCTGTCGTCTGCTTTCACTGCTTGGTTCTCGTAGGGAACCAAGCAGTGCTTACATACCGTTTGTTAAGATCAACTAAATCATTGCGGTTCTTTGGTATCGCAACAAAATGAAAGATGAACAAGCCCGCGACAACATCTTAGTGGTGTGCAATTTCTCTCATTTGCGAGATAAAAACGCCATCACACAAAGCTGCTCTCATGCGACACTTGTAGTTAAAGTCCACGGTCTGGGAACAGATTCATAAACTAAAAATTGCTGCCAAAGTCACCTCAGCAAAAGAAAAAAACAAATGAATGCTCGGAAACCGTCTGTTTCGGTGGCATATTCCCTTAGTTTTTTTGTATTTGTTAATCAAAAAGAATATCAAAACCCTATATGAATTTTAAGCATATCTGCCAATTTTAAAGTCAATAACTAGAATTCTTTGTTTTCGGATGAAAAACACTCGCCAAAAACATTTTCGTGAATTTGGGTTTTTAAAATTTTCATTTAACGCTACTGTATGTCATTGAAGACCCATACAGAGGTGAGCATTTGTGATAACAAGCTCAACAGTGATTTAAAACATTAAACAAAAAACAAAAAAAGAAAGGTGGCATTGGTACGACGTTCAATACGACAAGTAGCACTAGACAAAACTGGTGAATTTTATTGTGGAAAGAAGTATAGATAAATACAATGCTCAAGCATAGAAGTGAAATCCTCGGCAAAAGACTGCTCTGGCATACTATTTAGGATTGTTTCTGATAACTTATTCCATTCGTCGATACCGCCGAGAAGAAAGAACTTTTAAATGTGTGGTTGTTGGCTGAATACGGTGTGATTGTCTTCCATTCTGATGTTAGCCTGAGACTGAGGCAGGAAAAGAGGAAGTTTCAAAGTAGAAGAAAAAGGAACAGTCAAGGATACGTCTCTAACACAGCTACACTGTTCCTTTTTCTTCTACTTTGAAACTTCCTCTTTTCCTGCCTCAGTCTCAGGCTAACATCAGAATGGTTAATTTCCACCAGCTCGCCTGCGCACTCACTACAATATCAGTGATTGTCTTGTTGTGGTTGGTTTACCTTGCATGTAAGCTGGGGGAAGGGGCTTAAGGTGTTTTTCTTGTGCTGTATTCATATGATGTTTGTACAGTGCGTACAAAACCTTTACTTCAATCTTTCAGGGAGTCAAATGCTGCATTGTGACAGACTCCAGATTTCACTGTCCCAATGCAAAAAATGAGCACGCAGTGTCAATGATCCTGAGAAAATTCCAGCCAGTTTCCTTTCCAGTCTCCGAACGTTGACAAAATGCGTCTTGACGTTTATCTCGTCAAGGTTTAGGTCCTTGTACTTCTGGGTCATGCCAAAAGTCATTTGTTCCTCTTAGGGGATGAAGGGTTGTGCTTCTGTAGCAGTGAAAGCTATGAACCATAGAGGTTTCAAAGAAGGGGAAAAGGGGAGTTGAAGCTTCTGTACTGCGCCTTTTACCGCTCCACCATGTGCAGCCATAGGGTAAGCGTGGTGGAATAGGCTGGGATGTAAACAAGTTTCCTTGAAACTATCTCCAGATGTTTAGTAATTTTAGAGTATCGATGTTTATTGAAGCAGCACTTATTTGCAAGTTTTGTTGGGCAGATTAGTACTGCCAATGGCAACTGTGCTAATGCCAAATCCAGCTGAAAAATTACTTTTTGTTACAAGCACGTTTTTTTAATCACACTTTACATTGAGATATTATTTATTTTTAGACTGTATGAAATACAGGAAAATTAAAATTTTGGAGACTTGCAGATCCAAGTAAAATAAACTGAATTTTCAACAAGAAATAAACTCCGAAAAACACCCTCCAAATTCGGCAAAAAATAAACTCCAAAAGCATGGAACCCTAGTCATAACGCACATTATCGAATTTTATTACGGTAGCGTGTTGATATGCACAAAAACCCATTCTCACGCCTGGCAAATACTATTTTATGCAAAGACTTAAAGGGGCGGTGCAACGATTTTATGATTAAAAGAATTTGCATCTCGTCATTTTTACGTTGTTTATCGTGTCCTGGAGGATAGGGAAAATATCTCCTTCATTAAAAAATTTGCGATTCCTCTGAATAATTGCAAAGCCAAATTCAAGCTTTTTCCCCCACCTGCAGCCGCTAGTGGCAGCCAAAGGAACTACGTTGAGAAGCTTACGTGACCTCGCTCGGCTCTAAGCTGCAGCATAACGCCTGCTAATGTCAGCAGAGAGAGGGAGAGAAAGCGTCCTCCGAGAGAGCACACGGGAAGCTACACAACACCCCGACTTACGTCACTAGGGGGGACCAGGTGTAACCCTGAAGACTGGGAGTGAGTTGAGGGGTGCCAGAAATGCCAATATTTATCTTTTTTTTACATAACAACTAAGACACGCAGCGAAATCGGTTTTCTGTCCTTTACTTCACAAGTTTCAGAGGGCAACTTCCACAAATTTTAGACCGAAGTCCGGACATCATTGCACCCGCCTTTAATTTTCGTAAATCACCTACCACGCAAAAAAAAGTTTGTCGGTGCAAGCAAGTTGGGCAAAGTATCAATATTGCACAAACGAGTTTAAAGTTTTGTTCAGCATCAGTTTAAATTTGCACATGCACACATCCATAGGAATTGATTGTAGGTTCCCTATCGATAATATATTAAAAATATGACAAGCCTACCTGAACTACTTTACTCCGCGCGCCTTCACCACATACCTTGCTGAAGTATAATCGGGTCGTATCTCGCCTTCATGCCTTTGAGAGTTTTTGACATAATAATGAGTTTGTTTCCATGTTTAATGGTGGAGCAAAGGGTAAAAGCCTCAGTCGAGGCTTGACGAGCCCCTTAACACTATACATTAACTTTCCAGCAAAAAACGAAATAGAATAAAAATATTGTTATGAAATGTGTGCACTGTTATTCCAAACAAGAAATCAGAAAAACACGGGAAGAGTACACCTTATCTGACAGCACTAGCACGCACAAAGCATACACAACAAGTTGGGATGAGTCTCTGAAGTCGCTAGTGCAGAAAAAACGAATGCAAGGCCTTGTAGAAGACGGTGTCTAAGCAAAGTTATTTTTCTATAAGGGAGTTTAACAGTTGAGTTATAGTATATTGTGGAATTGGAATCCCATATTCAGTATGACAAGGTATGACCCTCCCTTACTCCATGTGTGTAATTAAGTAGACGGGTTGATTTGGTGTCAATACCGGAAGGTTTGAGAGGGATTTATAGTGCTTTCTTAATTTTAGTTTTAAACTCTGGCATAATCTATTCGTAGAGGTTATGCATTTTTAGCACCTTAAATTTCTCAGACTATCTGTATGAAAATTATAAGGTACATTAGATATTTTTATAACTTTTTTCTGCAACAGAAATTTTTGCAAATTCGTAAATGTTGTATTACCCCAGACGAGGTTGCAATAGTTGAGGTAAGAAAACGAAAATAAAGAATTGTACATAATATTTTCTCATTGACTGGGAATGTTTTACCGTTACAAAATGTCAGTTTTGTAGTGCTTGACAAATAAGTGATTACCGTAGAATACCGTGCATCCGCCCATCATACCACACTAAGCACCCATACCCAAATTTGTAAGATCTGAGAAAATGTGCTGAGTACATTGATACATAAAATTCATGACCGGACAAGCACCCATCCCCCATTGTTTCGCGATTATCTCCAACTTTTGAGTGGGCGCTTGCCCGGTATTTTACGGTTATGTGGCTGTCCCACGACACATGTTCAAAAGAAATGACTCCAAGACTTTTAAAATTACTAATGATTTCAAGTGAGGTAGAGTCAAGCATGGTAATTCTGTTTAAAGTTGTTTATCCAAAAAATAATAGCTTTAGTTTTATCAGTATTAATTTTTAAGCAATTGTCTCTTGCCCATGCTCCTAGTTTGGTCAAAGTTGCATTAGCAATCGTAACAAGATCACAAATTTTAGGTGAACAAAATAAGCTACTGTGATCAGCATATACAACGAATTTTGCAGAGCCTATGTTTACAATGTCATTTATGTACATATTTTTAATATGTACATAATATGTACATAATATGTACATAAATGACATTGTAAACATAGGTAGGAACCAAGAATACTTCCCCAATGGACACCTGGGTGAATAGATTTGGCATTAGAAGAATATTGGATATGATTTCGCAAGTAGGATTTTAAAAGCTAGCTTTAAAGGTAACCCACGGATACCATGAAATTCGAGTTTTGAAGTAAAATATTGATTGATAGAATCAGAAGCTTATGTCAAATAAGAGAATACTCCTAAAACAAACCTTTCCCTTGAAACTTTTTAAAATATATTCTTTTTGTTCTAATAGTGCTAACTCAGTTGACCGGCATTTCTTAAAACCAAATTGTGTGGATGTCAGCAAATAACATTTATCAGAGAGCTGTAGTAAACAAGCCAGTATGATTTTTTCCAAGCCTTACGAGTATAACAAGAGGATAGAAAGTCTATAGTTGCTGAGGATCTTCTTTTTCTGTATCGTCTCAGGAAACACGCCTGTTGTCGAAGACAGATTAAAAATGTCACATAAACAAAAATTAGGTCAAAAATGAAAGAAAAAAAAAAAGAATTGCTACAATCATATGTTTTCATTTCCTAACAGAGGAAAATTCCCTGTAGACTTGTAATCCATGCAGTCCTTGTTCAACTGGGTTACGGTGGCCTGATCAGAACCAGCAGCAATTGCCCCAATCCTTTTTCTCAGGGGGACTTATCAAATAAAATTACTTCAAATTTTAATTTTTTTTTTTGGGGGGGGGGGGGGTGATTTGTGACTGTGGTCACAAGTAGTTTTTACCTTAAAATCACTTTTACCTGGCTACAAAAGTTTACCAATTTACGGAGATTATTCATTGTTTCATTTAAACATGGACCCTGATCCGCACTTTGACGACCTTGCGGAGGACAATATTTATTTATTTTGCACGGGGCCATTACAGAGGGGAGTGGGAAGTTAGAAATACAAAAATGAAACACAATAGAAACAACATAGATATTCAAACAGTAGGGAAAAAAACAAATTGTGAGCCATTCCACTCTGTGAAGGCGATTGGCCAGCGAAGCTGTAGAGCACCGTCACAAATGATTAATCAAGAGACACACAAAAACACTTCACCAAATGTTTATTTACAGTATATATACTTCATTTTGAAATGGTAGTGATGATTGCTTGGTGATCACTATGATATACACTAATGGGTTCCAGTACAACTTTGGTGAGATTTTTTGCTAAGGTTAAATCTATGCATATAATGCTTTACATATACAAGAGCTGCTGCTTTTAAATATGTAAAGCAGCGACGTCACCCGGCTCAAGCAGGAGAAGGCCCATTGTTCTTCTCGCTTATCAATCGTTTCAAAGTCTTTCCTTATCAAAATACATATCGAGGTGATGGGGCATATATGCATTTCCATACAATGAAGCACTTTTAGATGCATTTTCTGACTTTTGTTTTTGTGCACAGATAACAAAAATGCATGGAACCCTAGTCATGCACAGCTTCGCTATAAAAGAGTGTAGTCAACAATTGATGTTAGTGATGCAGGTAAATGATTCCAATCACTGGAAGTTTTAGGAATGAAGGAGGCAAAAAAAGAATATGTGGCAAAACAGGCACCGACTTGGTGACGATGATCAGTGTGTGTGGAAACAAACGATGGTGGGATTATTAGCTGCGCATTGAGTTGAGGAATATAGTGGTAGATCTTAGGAAAAAGACAAATGCGAAATTCTGCGATGATGCGCTCAGACTTGGAAGTAGTACCTAAGCCATTTTTCATTGATCAGTCGTTTTACAATAGCTTGTCATCTTTTGACGAGGCTTGGAAATTTTCGGTATCTACCACTGGCTAAGTTTAGTACTTCATAAATAGACCAAGTCAAGCTTCAGCCAAATGCTTGAATCGAGCTGGTGAAAGAAAGCACAGTTTTCTGTGATTATATATATGCTTCCAACCTGTCACACTCAACTAGAAGGTTTTTACTGTCAAAAATGCACCTTGCATTTATATCTAACACTGATTTTATGCAAGAAATCTAGGTGTTTCGCTTGCTAAACGATAAAACCGGCCTCCTTTCGTCTGTTGTTTTGCCTGATCAGCATGCCCCCTATAGTTTGCTTGAATCATCAGCACGGTAACCCTAGGGGATTTTGGGTCTGTAACATGTAGGTGATATATACAGTATCACGTGACATCACGGTGTCATGTGAAACCTTTATGTGATGCTGTGACGTGACGCGACATTTCATAGTTTCACATCCCACATGATCCGAAACTATAAATTGGTCAGTGTAGGGTGACAAAAGTGGATTCCTCTCACAAATTTTAGCTTTTGTTGGTCAAAGTAGATAGTAGCTGCCAGATGTTCTTGGTAGCTATAGTCCGACCATTTGCTAGCACACTTATTTCTGCTCCACACAGTGCAAAGGCGTCAGAAAAAGGGCCTATCCCCCCACGCCCTGCCCCCAGATATCTTTACTGTAAACAGTTCGGGGGAAGGGGAGAAAAATCCCCCTTGCCCCTCCCGTCGCCCATCATTTTCCAAACATTTCTGACGCAGTATGCGGGGGAATGTTCGAAGAAAGCTCAAGCACTTTTAAAAAGGTTAGGAGCGATCTTATATAGTTCCTCGTCTCCTGAATTCAGTAATTGCACTGAAATTGGATAGTGTCTAGCATAAACTTCCTTTATTTAGGAAAAACATGCAGCAATTGAAGTCCAGGGTGTGCAGCAAACACCTCTTCCTCCTGTTATCTGTCAGAGGTGACATTGTTGGCATCTCCCAGCCAGATGAAAGCCAAGTATCGCACCTGACCCTACCAGTGACATCCCTTTTGTTCCTTTCCTGCATGCACTTGGTGGGCAGCAGCTGGGACTATCACAAAACCTTAATCTGCAAATCGGTGTCACGTCAAAGAATCCCCCGGTGGTTGAAATTAGTGCCCAGTTCCCCGCTGGGGTGTGCCAGATGCCCACTGTCAGTTTGGCATATAAAACCCCTAAATTTGATTCTGTGTTCCCCATGCAGCTATCCTCAGTGTGTCCAACAAGGCGGGACTGCTGGACCTGGCCAAGAAACTACAGCAGGCCGGGCTGAGACTGGTGGCTTCGGGTGGCACTGCCAAGGCCATCAGGGAAATCGGCTTGCCCGTCAAGTTAGTGGTTTTCTGCTTGTGCTCTGGCAGCACGCTCTGGCCTTTTGACTGCTGTGGAAGAACTTCCAGTGCGTCCGTCAATCAACGGCACCACTGTTAACCTTAGTGTCCTAGAATGCAGGGTAGTGGCGTAGATTACGACAGGTGTCTACACCGGCATATCAACAGTAAGATTGCACACGTGCACGGCGATAGGTGCAAAAATGTGAAATTTAGGTGCTGCTTGGTAGTTTGGGTTGTGAAAGAAATCACAAAGGATGAATTAGGGTTCGAAATGCAGCTCGCAGGCAGTGCTTGTTTCCTCTAAACATTTGTCCTGCCTTTGCAAATTTCTTTTAGCCTTGACTTTGGAATGCTGCGAAGAAATCCTGTCTTCTGATCCCTCATGTCTGTGCAGTGTGTTTTGCAGCCAGACCAGTAGCTGTTCTATCACTATCTCGCCAACGGTATTCAGACTTTAGCTCTATGCGTCCACCATCTGCACAACCATAAAAACGCGTCAAATTTGAAAGATAATCCAATTAAATGTGGAATTAGGATATCATGATTGGGTCGTAGATGCCATGGACATTTAATATATTCTAACAAATAGAATAGCGGACGAATTTGAAGCTGAAATTAAAGGTTTAATCGCCTATAAACATGCGTAGAAAATTGCCCCATATCCTGTTACGGCAGAAGACTGACCTGAAGTGGCGTGTCACCGCTGTTTTTTTTACATGCGGTATGTTTAGGAATGTTCTGAACCACAGCACATGATGACAGCTGAGAATGGTCTGGAGCTTTCCAGACAAACATTAATTGAGAAAAGGAAAGAACCAGGCCAAGCAGGGTTCGAACCCTGTACCTCCACCTGGTGGCCGCGTGCGTTGCCAATCCCATCACGCACGCGGCAATATAATGCAACAAAAAGAACACAGTTGCCAATGGCTGAAAATGCCCGACACACTCTTGGCTAAACTCAGCGGACTGTTCTGACGACTGCAGTGCTGCACACGTTGTCTACGCGTGCGACTTCAGAACTATATTGCCGTGCCACGCCGGTCCCAGCACTACCCCGTATTCTAGTACACAGTAGTTAAGCGGGTGGGAGTTGTGGGACCCATCCTGGAACGGCGTGTACCACTGCCTTTCTGCCCTTTCTTTCGACCGCAGGGATGTGTCCGAGATCACAGGGGCTCCCGAGATGCTGGGCGGCCGTGTTAAGACTCTGCACCCTGCAGTTCACGGAGGTACGCGCTGGCCGTGCCGCGAAATGCCGCCCCCATGTGGGGCAAAGAACGCCGGGTTGAGCTGATGATCTTTGCAGGCTTTCTAGAATACCAAAGTTTTTCCGAAAACAAAAGCTCTATATTGGACAAAGGGTATATGAAATGGGCTTGCATCCATTCAGTTGGAAAAACTTGATTTGTTGCTAAGACTGCAAAATGGGTTAGCAGCACTGGAGAAGAAACAGCAGTGCTATCTCTGCCTGATATAGTACCATCCACTTGTGGATCTGAGAGATTTTTCATTTGGGTGGCTAGGATGCACGCTTGTCTCCGTTCTTTATACGTGGTAAGTGGAAAGGCTTCCCGTATTATTCGGGGAGTGCAGCAAAGACTGCGTGTGCTTAAGAAGCTTATAAAATTCAATAACCTTTTGGTATTCACCAGTTTTGAAGGTTTGGAATTGCGGCGAACAAATCTATCGGGGCAGTAGTCTATAAAGTGTTTTTTTATCGTCTTCCCTCTCCTTCCAGGCATTCTGGCCCGCAAGATTGACAGCGATCTCGCCGACATGAACAGGCAGGGCTACGAGTTTGTGAGGTGAGCGGGACCCCTGCCACATTTCAAATGCAGGGGGGAACCTTCATTGCAAAGATTACAGAGGGGCTGCTCACTTTCCCTTAGTGTGGCATCACTCCATGTGACTGATTTGAGTCTCTTTTTAAGCATAGTTAAGCAGTGCACAAGACAAACAGAGCACAACGCTGATTTACAACTGTCCTTTATTTGCGACGATACCATGGACACCAGCCCAAAAAGTTGTAAGTTAGTGCTGTGGTTTGTTTTTCTTGTCAATGTTTTAGGCATTATTTGTTTTGCTATGGCTGATCAGTGAACTACAGTCAACTTCCTTGGAATGTGAGGATCACGCTCTCATTGTTTCGGACCTAGAACTCCAGTGGTAGAAATGATACAATGCTGTCTGACTGGTTACCAGGGTCATCATGCGCACTGAAACCTCTTTGGCAGCCACCTCCATACAGGCAGTGTTTGGTGCGCACTATGGGGTCGTGGCAGACACGTCCATGTCCAGCATTTTCTTGCCACCAGCACCTTTGGAAATCATTTTATTGCCTTGCTTCAAGGCAAATCTTTCTCATTTCATGAGGTTCCAGAAATGAGAAACGGCCATAAAATGCTGCACTCAAAGCTGTTATATTATGCAGTTTCTCGTTTGCAAAATTGTTTCAACATTAGGGACCTGGTGAGTGCTGGTGGTGGTGGGTTAGGATGTAGCACCACTTGGTTAGCTAATAACACATACTGTTCAGCTTGGATCGGCCTAATTTGTAGCAGCATCAAGCAGTCTTCTTGCTGGTGTAAAAGTGGTTTCGCAGCGATGCTACTCTGGCTGCCAGGTGCTTGTTTCCAATATGCGAATTATTAGTGTGAGAAAGTTGGAAAAACAAAGATAGCAGCAACGTTAAAGGGACAATGAAGACAATTTTATTTAATTTTTTAAATGGTGTTTTTATGCTTCTTGGGAACATAGCATGCTGCCCAATTTTTTTCTAGACATTTGTGACACGTATTACTGTGCCTACGAAAGAAGTAAAGAAACCGAAACTGAACAATCTCCATTCTCGTTTCTGGGCCTCCAAAAACGGAGGTGAGCTGAGGAGTGACGTCAAGTGTGAATAGTCGGTATCGGTAGTATTTAGGAGATCAAGACCCTGGTTACTGCGGTGGGTTATAGCAGTGCGGTGGCGCGGTCGTTTCGTCAAATCTGTGAACATGAACGGCAATGCCACTCTCACGAGCGAGTTCGAGCTTCCGTTCAGTGACCCAACACCAACGGAACTGGAGTATGTGTGTGGCGGCCTCCGCCATCACCCGAGGGAGACCGGCCAGCTGGTAACGAGCGGCCCGCATGCCGAAGTGCCCATAGTTGCTCGTTGGCCGTTTCGCGTCCAGCGTAGCAAAGAAAAAAAAGGTGATCCGATTGTCGTGTTGTTTGTCCGATTAAAAAATACCGCATCTCCACATGGTGAATGATGTTGATTGGGGCGAAGCTCGGGTGGTGCTGATGATACTGATTTTGGTCATAGGTAGTGCTGATGGTGCCGTTTTCATTCATGTCAGTAGGAGAATGTGGGGTTTTCTGCTTTTTCTTTTTTTAAGAAGACAGATGGGATGGCAATTCGGAACCCCCTACTCCTTTTTTTACTTCTTTTTCTTGATACTGATTTTGGCCATAGGTATACTTCGTTTCAGCTTCGGTCCAGACGCAGCCAAAGCTACAAGCGCGAGCTCCGGGCTTTCAGCATCCCTGGCAAGCACGTGCACTCGTGCAGTGCAAGCACTGTTCTGGGCCACATGCTCGCGCTTGTAGCATCGGCTGCGTCTGGACCGAAGCTGAAACGAAGTATAGTGCTAATGGTGCTGTTTTCATTCATGTCAATAGAAGAATGTGTGGTTTTCTTTTTCTTTTTTTAAGAAGACAGATGGGATGGCATCTCAGTGCCCCCTATTTTTTTTCTTCTTTTTTTTTTTCTTCTTTTTTTTCTTTTTTTTTTTATCTTTATTCATTTTTCTTTTTTCTTGCTCTCGCTGCTGAACTTACGAGCAAGAGCTCGTGAGCTCCTGCTCGTGAGCTCTCAAGGCACGCCGGACGGCTAGCCCCTAAGGAGCTTCGCCCCTAAAAAACAATTATGCTGCTTTATTTACGGTTTAGTAATCATTTCCGGTCCGATTTATACTTTTCATGGTTATTCTAGCGGAAATTAGAACAGTATTTCTAGAAATCGCGAACCAAAACGCGATTGAGGGCATGTCTCTCGTTTCATCCAATCGCTGACGCGTCTCTTGTGACGTGGCGCTCCTTGGCCCCGCATTGGTCACGTGAGCTCCGCTTCTGCTGGCTTCTCCCGCAACTCTCGGGGCGTCACCCCAGTCGATCCCGGTGCAATTATTACCGCGACTGTTTAATTGATCTGCGCGGCACACAAGCGCCGGTTCCGGCTGAAATTTGGGCAACGTGGCCCGAGACGTGCCTGGAACCCAGTTCAGTCGTCAAAAAAATGTCTGAAATTGCCTTCATTGTCCCTTTGAACTGGAACACCACTCATTGAGGTAAAGGTGTTCTTGCTTGCGACACAAGTACTATACTTCTGTGGCCATTGTTTTTCATGGTGATGTCTTTTGTGCTGTAGGCCGGGCACAATTGTTTTGTCTGTGAGACAGGCCTTATTGGAAACTTGCAAGTCTTACTCGATGACCAATGGGGCTTTTGGTCTTCTGGGATACCGCATGGGATATCTCCTGCACAAAAATGATGTCTCCTCAGAAGAAACGAGGCAGCCTCTGCTGGGGGGGTCACTAGCTGCGACTTGCATCAACATTGCGCCAAAAGTTAAATTTACTTTTTCGGTATACTAAAAGCTGGGGTCCTATTGCATTGCTGGATTGTGTGAGTTTCCAGTATTTCCGATTATGGTTTCGAATCACATACTGTTTGATTTGTTTTTGTTTCAAACATGAACTTTGTATTATGTTGCAAATAAAACGATTCTATTCTAATTTGGCAGGTTAGTGAGCTCTACTAAGTATGCTTTAAACTGCACATTTGTGTACTGTGGTGGAGAAACACCTCCAGCACCCACATAACAAAACATCAAATTTTGTATCCAAACTTATATTGTACCATATTTCAGTGGAACACTATATTTGGCTTGCTTCTCATTCCATATGTAAATTAAACATTCACAGATGTTCATGCCACGTCCTTCATTAATTGGCATAAGTTACAACTGCACTGGGCTTTTCTAGATCAAAAGAATGGTTCTTGTCACAGCATTGTTTTTGCTATTGTTCGTGCTTTTAATCACAACTGAACAGCTATTAGTTTTTGATAGAACAAAACCGCTGTACAATAAATGCTAATGCCTAGTGAAGGCATTATTTTTTAGTTGGACAGGTCAATGCACAAACCTTAACATATTACTTGCTTTGGAATGAATGAGTAAAGTGAATACTTTTTTGCAGCTTCAAAACAAACTTTTATCTGCTCCGTTAGGTGGAAGAGGGTTGTAATTACTGATTCACTTCCCAGCCGGTGTCAAAAGGATTGGTGCTGCTGTCTGATGGTGCTGTGCGGACAAAAGCAAACTTCTAAATCTCCTCTTCGTACCAGGCTGTCCTTTAGGACCAGAGTAAGCCATTGCGGCCAGTAAATTGTGACGGCCTGGAGCTGAGTCTGTTGGTTTGACATGCTTCCTTGAATGCCAGCTGAACGTGAAAACCAACTCCTTCGCTTTTCCTCTACGTTCAGCTGGTATTCAAGGAAGCGGCCAGTAAAGTCTGCCGTTCGACCGAAATGTTTGCTTGCTCCATGTGTGCTATGGCAGTCTCTAGCACGGTGGAAGCTGTACGGGTGTGGACATTGCACACACTGCAACTGACTAAAGTCCTCTCGTCGCCTCAGTTGCAAGCAGTGACTCTCCGATGAACGGCTAGTGGTAGCCTGTTGCGGGCCCGGTTTCCTATGCATCTCTATGGAAGACACGCTTGTTTTTAAAGTCTCTTTCTGTGTGCGCTGCGTCATGTAGAACTTGGCACTTGCACGACGCAGAACTTGGCGCTTTTACTATGCCTGTTGCTTAGACAGAGCATTGTCATTGACCCTAGTTCTGTGCCTTAACGGAGGCAAGAGCACTTTTAGGAATGCGTCGAAGTGGAGATATTGCCGCGCGCCAAGTAGGCAGCGCGGCCGTAGCCTAACGGTTATCGCGCTTGCCTCCCACGCGAATGGCCAGGATTCGATTCCTGGCCGTGGCTACGCATTTTTGTTTACACTGTAATGTGATGTTCTAGTGAATTCGAGAACCGTCTAGCTGATTCAAAGTTGGAATGTTCTACACGTCGAAGTTTCTACGCCGATTATTCCAGAAGACCACTCATGTACATAAGGGGCTCCGCATGGCGAGCCACAGTCAGTTTCGCCCCAGCGTTCGACTCTGCTGTCTCGCCGACTTCGACACCCTCGACGCTCTCTTATTATCTTTTGTACCCTTCAATTTTTGGCACAAGTTCGCCACATTAAAAGTTTATTTCTTCCTTTTTATTTCCTGTTTTTTTGGTCACCACCCGTGACAATATCTCTGGCGCGGTGTTCGAGCCAGCGTTTGATGAGGTCGGAGCAATTGTGCCAAGCGGAAAGCGCACGCGCCGAAGTGCCATGACGAGGCACTTTTTTAGAGCGCAGCTCTTAGGGGCCCGTTCCCAGCCTGAGCGGCGTCGGCGTAACCGCACCCCTCCCCCTCCTCCTCCCCTCATTGTGTAGTATGGTCCGGGCGGGTCACGTGACCTCGGGGGAGGGGGTCACATGACCCGTTTCCAGCCTGTGCGGCGTCGGCGTCGCCCCTCCCCCTCCTTCTCGTCCCCCTCCGCTCCTCTTCCTCCCCCCTCCTCCCCCCCAAGGTCACGTGACCCCGGGGGGTGACTCCCCTCCCCCCGCCGAAGTCACGTGACGGCCCGCCCAAGGTCATGTGATCCCGTTCCCTCGAGGTCACGTGACCCCCCGGACCTCTGCCCTCCTTCTCCTCCCCCCCCTCCTCCTCCCCTCATTGTCTAGTATGGTCCGGGGGGGTCACGTGACCCCCCGCTGAAGTCATGTGACTTATTTTCAGGAAACAAGCTACACAAGTACTCGGAAGAGAGGGAGGGGGAGCAGGAGGGGAGAAGGACTAGCAGGCATGATCACGAGGGAGGAGGAGGAATATACCCTCCACTCCTCCTCCTCAAGAGCTGCGCTCCAATTCGGCGTTACAGGAAGTTGTAAACGGCTTTCACTTTTTTTTTTCTCAGTTGCACCGTATGGTTGGTGGAAATGCCGTCTGAGTAGGCTGCTGGGGCGTACGCCAATGGGACTTCATCTGGTCGATCGCGTTGCAGCGTTTGCCGTGCTGCGTGTCCACACTGTATATCTTGCACCGTGCCTCGGAGTGAGGCTGAGTCAGTTTGAGGCACGGCCCCAGTATTTTCCTGGCCTGTGGGGTTGATGTGTGTATGTGCTGTGTGCCCAGCGTGGTGGTGTGCAACCTGTACCCCTTTGTGGAGGCCATCTCCAAGCCAAACACGACTGTGGCAGAGGCTGTCGAGCAGGTGGACATTGGTGAGTGACACTCCTGGGCCGAGGACCAACTTCTGGGAGATTGCAGTGCAAGCGGGGGAGGCTGCACTTTTCTAAAGTGCAGCCTCGCAGGCATGAGGCCGCAGTTTATAGAGAAAAAACTTTAATGATGGAGCTAGGTAGAAGTTACGTTTGTGATAGCCGAGCATCCGATTAGCATTGTTAGTCACGTAATTAACATGCAGCTGCCAGGAAAGATTGGTGCTTATGATAATGCCCAGATACGTGTTTGAATCTATAAGCTGTAAGGGTGTGTGATAAAGGTTATAAGTAGCAGAGAATTTAGCCTTACATGTGATACATATCTTTTTGCATTTGGTAATAACATGCTACATTGACCAGAGTTCACACCGCCGCAAAATTGAATCTAGACCATGTTACAGTTTTTGTGAGTTTGAATTGCTTGATATAACAAGGTAAATGGCACAGCCATCACCTGAGCATTTGATTGAAGAAGAAACGCAAGTGTTGAAGTACTATAAATGACTTATTAGAGCGCAGCTCTTAGGGGCCCGTTTCCGGGTTGAGCGGCGTCGGCGTAACCGCGCGGTGCATCATGGGAAATGTCCCATAATGCACCGCGCGAGCCCCCCACCGGGGTCACGTGACCTCGTGGGGGGGGGGGCACGTGACCCCCCCGAGCTCACGTGACCCCGGTGCATCATGGGAAATGTCCCATAATGCACCGCGCGAGCCCCCCACCGGGGGTCACGTGACCTCGGGGGCACGTGACCCCCCCGAGGTCACGTGACCCCCCGAAGTCACGTGACTCCCCTGAGGTCACGTGACCCCCGCCGATGTCGCGTGACCCCCCAATGACGTCATCGTCACTGATGACGTCACCGGCATCTACATCGTCATCGTCATCATCACTGATGGCGTCACCGGCATCCACATCGTCATCGTCATCATCACTGATGACGTCACCGGCATCCACATCGTCATCGTCATCATCACTGATGACGTCACCGGCATCCGCATCGTCATCATCACTGATGACGTTACCGACATCCGCATCGTCATCGTCATCATCACTGATGACGTCATCAGTGACGTCACTGATGTCGTCACCGGCATCCACATCGTCATCGTCATCGTCACTGATGACGTCACCAGCATCCGCATCGTCATCGTCATCATCACTGATGACGTCACCGGCATCCACATCGTCATTGTCATCATCACTGATGACGTCACCGGCATCCGCATCGTCATCGTCATCATCACTGATGACGTCACCGGCATCCGCATCGTCATCGTCATCATCACTGATGACGTTACCGACATCCGCATCGTCATCGTAATCATCACTGATGACGTCATCAGTGACGTCACTGATGTCGTCACCTGCATCCACATCGTCATCGTCATCATCACTGGTGAAGTCATCAGTGACGTCACTAATGACGTCATCGGTACCCGCATCGTCATCGTCACTGATGACGTCATCAGTGACGTCAGTGATGACATCATCGGCATTTGGGGGTCACGTGACCCCCCTGGTTAGTTGAACCCCCCCCCCCCCCCAGTGCCCTTCCCTCCTCCTCCTCAAGAGCTGCGCTCTAATTCGGCGTTACAGGGAGTTGTAAGCGGCTTTCACTTTTTTTTTTGCGGGCTCAATATTTCACGATTTAGGTCAAAGCTGAGGTTTTGGAATAATTCGCGGGTTCTAATTTTTGCGATGCGGGGGGATCTCAATATAGATTCCAATCTGTTTACATTTAACCAGAGTTGTTCACAGGACCTATTTTTCACAAATTGTAGGCAATTCGTGAAATTCACGAAAATTGGGTCCTTGCAAAAATTGGGTCGCTTGCAGTAATTAATATAAAGTAAAAGAAAAGTAAGGGACCTAAGACGGACCCTCGAGGTACACCAAAAGAGACGGATACTAGAGAGGAGCTAGCGCCATTACACATTACAAATTGAGAGCAATTGGTTAAAAAGGAAACAATTAAACACATTAGAGTCAATGTAAAGTTTGCTTTGCTTAAAGGAACCATGAAGGCAATTTAATTTTTTTTTTAAAAGGTGTTTTCGGAAGCCATTGGGGTCCTGGCATGCCACACAATTTTTTCTAAAACGTTGTAACTCTTATTTCTGTACCTGTAAATTAAATTTGCGAAACCGAAACAAACATTCAGATTTCTTCCCTTTTTCGCCTCTGGAAAGAGAAGTGACGTCAGGGAGCACTGTCGGTATCGGTAGGATTTACTGCACACTCAGTGTGGTTCCCGTGGTTCGCTCTAGTGCACGGCGGTCTGTGAAGAAAACCTGGAAGAAATGGACGACAACGCCACGCTCGCAAACGAGTTTGAGCTCCCGTTCAACGACTTCACGCCGACTGAACGGGAGATGCTGCTAAGGACGCAGAATTCTGGATTGGCGACTGATGCAGCAATGCTGCGCATTGCTGCATTGGTCGGCAGTTTATGCAAACTAACGTCGCCTGATCGACCGCACGTCTTTAGCCGACCTTTCGCGCAACCTACTACTGCACATAAACGCGGCATGATTGGTGAGACACCAGTTCGCAAGGCGAACACGAGACGACGCACGAAACCAAAACCAAAAGTCCGCCGCCCCCGGCGCTCGTACCTCTTCTTCTTTTTTTTTTGTCCATGGTTGCTCGATGCTTGTTACGCGCCCGAGGTAGCAGTGCGGGATGCGTTCAACCAGTGACAAATGGAGGGATCGCTTCAGATTATGCTTTTATACACGGTATGAAACCTATTAATTCCCAACTACAACTTCAAAATATTATCCAACGTTCAAATAAACTTTTTTCATCACATCTCACCACCGAAATCGAAACCAGGAGCGCGTCTATCGTCTGAACCAATCGCCAGACGAGGAGCCCGTTGTCGTCACGCTTCGGCGCACTTTAGTTCACCTTTCTGCCGCCGCCTCGGTGGGGTCTCAGGCATCGTTCCCTGCGCTATTATTACCGCTCCTGTTTGCTCGATTGGTGCGGCACTCAAACTTCTGTTCGGGCTAGAACTTGGTCAACGGTATCTGGGACTTGCCCTGACATCGATTTCAATCGTCGAATAAAACTTCGAAACTGCCTTCATGGTCCCTTTAAGCGATAGAAGTTTATGTGACACCTTGTCGAAAGCTTTGGAAAAATCTAAAAAGATGCAATCCACTTGAGATCCCTGATCAAGAGCGGTATGAAAATTGTTGGTGATAGGGAGGAGTTCCGTTTCACGAGAAAAATATTTTCTAAAGCCAAGTTGGGCTGGTGAAAAGAACGAACATGTTTCCAGGAAGTTAACGAGTTGCGTATAAATGACATGTTCAAATACTTTACAGAAAATGCTGGTTCGTGAGATAGGCCTAAAATTAATGGGAGAGTGCTTATTACCAGATTTGTGCGAGGGAATTACACCAATTTTCCAGTCGCTAGGTAGAAACGAAATGTTGTGAGATTATTGAAAGGTGTGTGGAAGAATTAGGGAAGAGTTCAGTAAACCAGACGCACTATCAAAGTTTGAATGAAATGCGAACGCTGGAGCGCGTGGTTTTCGACACTTGCTGCGCTTCCTGGAGGAAACTGATAAAACTGCAGGGTGAGGTGCGCCGAGAGGGTGCGCATCCTGCTCCGACGTGTTTGAACCTCTGCCTGCACCACACAAGCTTCGTTGCTGCGCCTGTAGTGCGCTGAAAGTTTTGTCGCTGTTCGGATTTCATTCGAACCCGATAGTATGTTTGTTTGTTTTTCCTATTACATTGTAATTTGTAAAAAGATGTACAATTATCAAATATAAAAATGAAATAAAACGTTGACTCAATCTACTAGCTTTCTGTGTTTGTAAATTTGTTAAATCAGCATTTCTTTGCTATATGGTACTATGCTATGTTGATTGATAAGATTTTTACGTGTTTTTTTCTTTCTATTATATTTTTTCAGGGTGTCTAGCGACCGGGAAAACCGGGAATTGTCAGGGAAATTTTAATTACCGGGAAAAATCAGGGAATTGTCAGGGATATTGTCAAAAAATGAGCCTTGTCAGGGAAAATGAGCCGGAAACGCCATCGAGTTCCCTGAGCAAAGGCTCGACGACTTGGGGGCAGGAAAACAAGGAATAAATTCAGCTTAGAGCGGAGCGCGGGCTCTGCTCACCCGATGTAGACTATGCTACCCGATGCAAAGGGAAGAGCCGACAAATCCAGTCCAAGCCTTGGATTGGATTGAATTGGATTGAGGGCGCAACACTAGGCTAGGTTCAGCTAGAGCTACTAGATTTAGTAACAAATGGGAAGTCGCAGCCTGTATTTTAATCCAAACCTTAAGCCGAAAGTGTGCATCTGGCGGCCATGTGGCTATTTGGTTATTGACAAATGGTTGAGTGTCGTGTTTTCATTGTGTTTCCGGAAGTGGCCTCTTCGCTGACGATGTCAGGGGCAAGAAGATGCTCGTTTCTCTGTGGTGGACGAACCCAAATACTATTTCGGAATATGGAAGTTGTATTCAGCCTGTGCAAAATGATTGTCATAGTGCTCAACGCTCAATGCCTTGTGTTATAATGTCCTTATATATTTAATCACCTCTACAGTGGTCAGGGAATTTCACCTGAAATTGTCAGGGAAAACCTGGAGAAGTCAGGGAATTTCAAAACAATAATTTGCTAGACACCCTGTTTTTTGTGCGTGTTAACTGAGCAATGTGCAAGGGTGGTGGTGCCTCATCGGGTAAATAATTGTTTACCTTTTGCCCCCGCCCACCCACGACTCAAAAAATCCAAAATAAAACTGTTATTAAAAAAAATATATAATAATATTGCTGCATACGTCAGGTGCATGCCTGCTTCACGCTCCCCTTGCCCGGATTTGCGACCAGCCGTTGACAACATGGCGATTTTAAAACTGAATTAGAGTAACAATGTGGGCAAGTTGGTTCTTGCTTGCAGGAGAAATGTGTAGCATACAAAAGATGTGAAGACAAGGGCACGAGATTACATGGAACGAGCACCGACTCAACAATGTTCGTTGTGAGTCGGTGCTTGTCCCATTTGCTTCATTTGTCCCCTTGTCTTTTGCATACTCTACATTCCTCCCGTAAGACTCTTGAATGTCCTAGAGACCGAAAAGCGAGAATGTTTCGTCCCTAGAAGACTGCTGAGAGGAGAGAAAAAGTTGTGAGAAGCTAAGGTCAGTTGCACCTCGATTCCTAATGCATGATGTCTGGTTCCCTCTTGTTTTAGTTACAGGCACAAGTTTGCCCGATTAAACAGATGTCTTCAGTTTCACATTTGTCTGCTTTTTCTTATTTGGAACCTTATGCAAACGTTTTGAATATTTATACTTGCCTGAGGGGTTGCCAGGATTAGCTTGACAGCAATTTCTTTTCTAACATGTTCCAATAGTGTGAGGGCAATAAAAATGTGATCATGTACAAGCACTAACCTCCTTGACAAGCACTAACCTCTTGAGGAGGGACACTACCAAGAAAAAAACAATTTCTGCAAAAGACGTTGATTTTGGAAAATCCACCAACACCTAGAAAGTATTCCCAGAAAGTTAGTTTACACATTAGTTCATTGCATTAGTTTACACTGCATAGTTAATTTTTTATAAATTATTTTCGGTCCACAGATGCTGAAGAAAACGTAGAGGTTGGAGCTCTCAACACATTCTTCTCCGTTCCACTTTGTGGCATATATTTCACTTGAGGAAAACTATTGTTTGTTAATGGGACAAAAATTGTTTTTCCTAGTTGAAATTTTATGGGCAATGCAACTATGGAATTCTTCTTTTTATTTTATAGATGTCTTTTATAAATGACGTTAAAATTTTGTCGACGACATAAAAGGCAAAAAATATATTTGATTTTTCACTGATGTTAGCATGAAATAAATTTTTGAAAATATTTTCACAGTTGCTCTCTCCAGGCATTCTGCTGCAGATCTAGTGAAGAAAAATGTTGGGTAGTATTACATTAGTTTCCTAACGATAGTTTTCCTGCTAAAAACAACTAATTTCTTTTACAATTGATGTACACATATGTAACTTTGCACTGCATTCTGTCTCGCAACTGCCAGTATATACTGTAAATTTGATCCATATTAAGGCAAAGGTTCAAAAGTCGACCCTCTTGGGCAGTGTCCCCCCTTAAAGGCCGACGACCAGACTCCATATTCTGCAAGGCAGAAGATCTTCCTCAGCATGGGGGAGGAGGGGACGGGCAACGGTGGATGGGGCAGAAGGGGGGGAGGAGGAAGCGGGAAAAAAGTGGAAAGTGCGAACTGGTCGTCGGTCTTTAACCATTTTGGACGAGCCTAGCTCGCAACGTGGAATTGTCCCGACACAGTTGAGAACAAGGATGCCTCATCCACTTTTCCCTGTTCACGCACTCAACTGTCTTAGACAAACCAGGCTCACTTGTGGCGTAGCTTGGATCTGTGCCAACGGATGGCAGCACTGAATTTTTTTGTTTTGCTTCTATTCAGTTTGTGACTAAAAATTATGATTTGGAAGGCTACCAATTTGACTTTGAAGACAACTATTAAGCAGTTGAGGGTCAGAAATTTCCAGACTGAAAACGGTTAATAGGTTAATGTAACATTGCGGGAATTCAAAAAAATTTCTTCGAAGAGCAGCTTTTTTAGTTATGCGGGTGGCGGCATTATCTCAATTGCCAATTGTCAAGCGAGTCGCCGAGTAATCTTTTCCCAAATGGAGTTAAAATAATGGCAAGAGCAGTACAAAGAAGCGGGAATAGAAATAAGGGTCTTCTGGTATTCCCAGGTGGCGTCACTCTTCTGCGGGCCGCTGCCAAGAACCATGAACGGGTGACCATCATCTGCGATCCCGACGATTACGATGTGTAAGTTACCATTGCCATTTTTGCTACACTACTGTTGTAGCCGGCAAGGGTTTGTGAACATGCATGCTGCGCAGGAGCTTCAACGTCGGTTCTCTTCTCGCTTAGCCAGACTTCTTAAAAAGACACTGAAAAGGAACATTTTTTTAAACAACGTAAAAACATTGCAGATATTCAAAAATAAATTTTCTACAAAAATATTTTTTCTGAAATTATTTACAGCGCTAGACTTTTCTTAGTTGACAGCTTTCGAACGCATGCACCAAAAACAGGTGCATGACGTCATCACCATGTCACCACATGTGCATGCCAAGGGCAGTGTTCTCACATTGGCTACCTCTTCTTACCTCTCTTGAGCGTGCCTCAGCACTCTTCCTTTCCGCTTTTCTCTCTCGCACATGATTTTGCCATACGGAAGAGAGGTAAGGGCAGGATGGAGAACATGTAGTGACGTGGTGGTGAAGGTATGTACCCGTTTTTGGTGCGTGCGTTTCAAATCTGTCAACTAAGACAAGTCTAGCGCTGTAAATAATTTTTAAAAAACGCTTTTCTTCCTAAAGATTTATTTAGTAAATTGTGTAATTTTTCAAGGCTGTTTAAAAAAATTTTGTTTTTCTTTTCAGTCTCTTTTTAAAAGCCCCACACTCGCTTGTTTCTAACAATGCATATCGGTTATTTTTGGAAATGGGAGCAAATATTGGATAAAGTCAAGTGGCTTCAGAGTCGATAAAGCATCATTTTGTTATACAAATTTGACAAGACCAAATTCGGGGAATGTACTTTGGAGCTGGGAGCTGTATATACTTTCCTCGAAAAGTATCATAAAAAAAGTACATATGACGGCATTAAGAAGGTGAACACCATACCTGGTTTCTTGCCTGTTTTACGGCTTCCTAAAGCTATATTAACCCTCAACGTCTCAAATGGTACGTGGCTTGGGGTCTAAACTTTGCGTTCTAGCCCTCTTATGGAACAGAGCTTGTTCCAAAACTTACAGAAGCATCAAAAACAAGAAGAGGGCTGTTCACCATCATATCGCTCACGGGTGTACTTTAAGTAAAGTAGAAGTATGTGCTCGGAATATGTATTTCAAATAAAGTACAAGTATCCTAAACCCCCTTGAAGTAGTACTTTATGTATGATGTACTTAAAGTACTTCCCAACAAGTGTCTCTAATGCATCTTGCAATCCAGCTCCATCTCCATGCAAGTGGAGCAGCGTGAGGAATGTCCTGCACAAGCAGTTCCTATTTTCTGCCTTGCACTACCCTGGGGCCTGATCTGGACACTTGGCAGAAAAGTCGGCGAGAAATTTGGCGGTTATGATTGGCCGGCGCCAAGGTCAAGTGTGGCGTTGGCCAATCGTTGCCACCAGATTTCTCACCATCGTTTTCGCCAAGCGTCCAGCTTAGGGCCCCTGGATAACTGCTTAAAGTCGTGCTAAATGCAAGTCAAAGAAAATGCTCGTAGGAAGAATGTCGTTGGAACTGTCTGAGAACAGCAAGACTCGGAGCACCGCCACTGGTGCGTTGGTGGTTCAACAAGTTTTCCCATTGGTTTTTCTCTGATGCTAGACTGGCAGTACTCATACTGGTTCGCAAACCTGCACTGGTTCCCAGCAACCAATGGTCCTTATTGATTTGAGGATTGCTCAACTCACGACAGATGGCCACTGAAGGGAGTTGAAATTGTCAAACATCTTTGCAGCTGTCATTGAGTTCTCGCGAGTCACTTTCGCTGGTTTGAAGTTACAAGTACATTTTTACTGGTCTTCTTTGGAGAAGAAAGTGGTCAGTGTTGAGTTGCCATTTTTGCATATCACTGCAAGACCGCTTTTGTCTGGACTTGTCTGTGGGGTGCCAGATAAATAGAGTTATAATGTACGCTAAAGGTTCAACTGGTGCTAGTGTCTAAGCGATTTCCGGGAGGCAAATTGAGGCAGACGGCAACTAGTCTACTTTTGCGGTGTTCCTGTGCATTCCTGTGGGAAAACGTGTGTGCATTTTGTCTCTTTACCGGAAAACAACAGGGATCATTTTGGTTATTTGGGTCATACCGAATAGTATACTATGTACCTTGATTAACATTGTAAAAGTAAAATTGCTTTAGTTAACACATTTCTCTTTATCAATAAATGATCTTTAATTTCGCTACATTTCAGTCCCAAACATGTGTTCCACAGCAGGTGTGTAAAAACAAGCGACGGTTCTAAGCAAAATAACAATTTCAAGGAATGTAGAGTGTACCAGGGTCTATCACCTCCCGAAGTGATAGACCCTGGTACTGAGTGGTTGCGCTCTCTGCTCGCAGGGTTGCCAAGGAGATGCTGTCGTCGCCGACCAGGCAGACGTCCCTAGAGACCAGGAGGCGTCTGGCCGTCAAGGTGAGCGGCATCGGGGCTCCGAACAGGTTCTTTTCCCAGTGGGGCATCAAGCTTAAATTCTCATTTGTTCGGGTTCATATTTATGGTCTTGGATTCCTCCCCAATACTGCTTTACGGGACGAAAAAAAGGAAAGAAAACGAAAAGAATGGTGTTCTTTCTTTCATATTTTTATGTTGGCTGTGCTGCTATGGAATGAGTGGTTCTGGCACACTGAAATGCTATTTACGGGTTTTAGGGGAAAGGAAAGCAAGCTTGATGGAGTAGAACCCCATTGATACATTTTTCTGGGGATTGCAGTAAAAAAAAGTGAAAGCCATTTACAACTCCCTGTAACGCCGAATTAGAACACGGCTCTTGAGGAGGAGGATGGAAGGGTACTGAGGGGAAGGTATACCCCTCCTCCTCACCTCCTTATCCTCCTCCTCCCCTCATTCTTGAATCTCCTCCGGGGGGGGGGGGGGGGGGGGGGGGTTACGTGACCTCGGGGGAAGGGGGTCACGTGACCTGGGGGTCCCGTGACCTCCAAGATCACGTGGCGTCGGAGAGGGGGGGGGGGGGGTCACATAACCCAGGGGGGGGGGGGAGGGGTTGGCGTGGTGCATTATGGGACATTTCCCATAATGCACCGCGCAATTACGCTGACGGCGACGCCGCTCAAGCCGGAAACAGGCGCCTAAGAGCTGCGCTCTAAAATGTGATCTGGTAAAATGTAATAACTGATAACATTCTTAGGAGGCCCTTCCATTCTCTTCCTTTGCGATGTGCATACACTGCTAAAGAATGTGCTCTCTGTTGGTTGGTTTTAGTTTCATATTTATTTACAGAGGCATTGGGAAGTCAAATGAAACCGTTCCCCGTGCCGTGTTTTGCTTCCCCTAGAAGTCCTGTCATAGGTGTCTCCTTGGGACTGTGCACCCGGGTTATAATCCTGGCCGAGCTGCCCACAATCTGACTGAGGCTTGTTGTGGAGAAGGTGCCATGTAGCGGAGATTTGGGTTTCACATTAAAAGATCCCAGATCGTCGAAATTGATCTTCAGTTTTTCGTTTGGCCATGCCAGATTCCTTTCGTTGGTTTGGCACGAGAAACCCTCCTATTTGGCATTGACTTTGGCCACAGCATGACCGTGACACAAAAAAGGCCCACTAAACAACAGAATAATTATTCCTGCATAAAAAATTTAAAAAGTATGCAATATTCTTTTAAACTATTGGAAGATTTTTAATTCTACTACGCGATTCAAAGGTCCGACCGAATACACCAGGATGATGCCATTTCAAATCCTGCAGAAAAGTAAAATCTTGCCTCGAGTTTTCTAAAAAAATATATATGTGCAAGGCAAGTGCTTCACTATAGGACAAAACTGAAAACCGTTTCTGCATCCTGTTTTTAGTTCTATCATTTTTTTTTTATTTCAAGGGACCAAAGGAGGATTTTGGGATCTAAGCGATTGTCACAGGTTGCATATTCGGGAGCTTCACCAAGCTTGGATACATTTTGTGCAACAAAGAAACTTCTTCCATGGTTTCATGAACTTTAATAAAAGCTCGAAGTGTTCATAGAAATGTTTTGTTTTTATTTACACTTTTAAAAATACAAAAGCTAGCCCCATTTGATAATTTAACTGGTTTGTGGGATAATAATTTGTGGTACATTGAATATTGTAGCGTAAGTTTTATATCAAATGAAAACTTAAATAACTGCCTTTTCAAGAACAATGTCACCATAGTCAAATAAACTTATCGAGAAACACCTTTAAATGAGACAAACTGTAAAAGTACAAACTTCAGTGTCAGTCTTCTAAAACTAATTTTTAGTTTTTCGTACTAAGAGCCCTCAGAATGAACTAATACATTCAAATACTGTAAACGACTAAATTTTCGGGGAAACCTAATTTTTGCGAATTGCCTACAATTCGTGAAAAATACGTCCTGTGGACAATTCGGGCAATATGTGAATACTACGGAAGCTACACTCGTTTGCGAAAATTAGAACCCGCGAATAATTCCAAATTTTCAGCTTTGGCCCGATTCGCGAAAATTTGAGCCCGCGAAAATTAAGTCGTTTACAGTGGACGTTAGATTTGAAGTTCTATTTTAAAATGCAAAGCTTGGTTGTCATCATCTGTGTGCCTATTAATTAATTCTCGACACTTTGTCAAAGTAGTTGTTGGCTTTGATCTAACGCTCAAGAAATAAAGCCGATGCTTACATGGGATGTTACGTTTAATATATTGTCATGAATGACAAGGGATCAGGCGACGAAAACTGAAGTAAACTAAACGTTTAATGGGGTGAACTTGTGCCCAAATACAAAATGGAAAAAAAGGCTAGTGTCGCAAGCGTGGATGGTGGCAAAACAGCAGGATCAAACGCTGGCGCGGGACTGACTCGACAGGGTCGCGGGTGACCTCTTATCTAGAGTGCGTCACTATCTTGAAGAGAGCATCGCGCGCTTGGGGCGAGAATGAACACACATTTTCTAGAACAACAAAGCAGGAATAAATTATAGAAATTACGTCCGGGGCAAGAATAAACGAGAACTTTCTAGAAGTCCGTGACCGAGTGTTGCTTTCTCAGCCCTGCGCGCAGCATTATGAGGGTTTTCCTACGCATGTCAATAGTATTAATTTTTTTAAAATTGGAATTTGCAATTCAAAGAAGTTTTTAAAGTGTCTTGTGAGAATTAAAAGCTTATAGAATATAGAAATTGTGGTAAAAGTTGTTGCACAACAGCTGCGACTTGTAAGTGAACGTGCCTTAAGCCCTGTGAAGAGGTTGGCTCGTTTAAACCTACTGATATACGTTTATTTTTTTTTGACAAGAAGATTGCAAGTTCACAACATTTATTGCGACCAAAAAGTGCCATTAAAGGGAGGTCTTGGTCTTGGAACATTTCGCTGTTCTTCCTCATTCAATTTATGTTAAATTCTCATGCCTACAGTAATTTATTGTACTAAGCACAAACATGAACCAATTGTTTTCCTACCTATTATATTTTAAGGAAATTTCAGCTTTAGTGCCTACATTCCTGCCCAACGTTTTCCAATATCCACATCAAAGACTATGGCACAAAGTTTGCATGTTCTACAATTTGTAATGAGTGCAACAAGACCATTCTTACAACTTTAGCAGCATTCTAGACAATGTTAACGCATGTTAACGTGCTAACACAGCTTCGCATTTTAAAACAGGACTTCAAATAGATTGTCTCTTTGAATGCACGGAATAGCCTGTTTGAGTGCACAGATTTATATGTCTGATCCATACATATGACATTCGATTTGTAATGGATGTCTTAGACCATTCTAAAAAACTCTTTGTTCGAAAAAAAAAAAATTAAATGTTGCCTTTTTGAGAAACCTGATGTTGAACTTTGTACTTTTAGAGTTTCCTTTCATATTCAAAGGTGTTTTTCGCTAAGATAACTTTATTTGTCTGTAATGATATTGTACTTGTTTAACAAGATTTATCTCAGCTTTTATATTTTTATATAATTTCTCATAAAATTGATTGCAACAAAAGTTGTCATCATCCATACATGGTAAATTATCGTCAGAGAGGCATGGTTCTCGATTTTTTCCAGAAATAAATAAGAATAATACTATAGTTTTTATTTTTTGGTTTTCCAGAAGCCAAAAACTTCAATTAATAAAAATGGGACGCATAAACGGTTTTCAGTTTCATCCTAGTAAAGCGTTAGGAGGCACGACCTTGTTTTCCAACACAGTGTGAATTGAAATGGCACAGCATTATTTCAAACAATATTCGAAAGTCTGAGAATATTGGAAAGCGTCGGCCGGAGTTCCCGATTGGCAACGCGTGCCCGCAGGCGTTCCTGCACACGGCCCAGTACGACGCGGCCATCTCGGACTACTTCCGCAAGCAGTACCTGGCGGGCGTGGCACACCTGCCGCTGCGGTACGGCACCAACCCGCACCAGACGCCCGCCCAGCTTTGCACGTCCCTGCCCCGCCTGCCCCTCTCCGGTGAGCCCACTCTGCCCCGATAGTATGGCACGCACAACGCGTCTCCAGCCGGTTTGTTTAGCGTCCCATCTCGTCTCCGCCTCGAAAGTGGTTCCAAAGAGGCAACGAACGGCGTTGCAAAAGTGGACGTCGTGATCCTGGCGGTCGATCGTAGATATGCCGGCGAAAAGCACAAGCGACTGCGAATGTCACCGTCATCGCAGCTTCTCAACTCCCGTCTGCCGAAGCTTTAGTGAAGCATCGAACCAGAGAGCGACCCGCGGCAAAACGGTCGTTTGCCACGTCCCCCATCGTTGCCCCAACGCGGCCGGCAACGGCGTGGCACTCGACCGGCGTCGTTGGGTGGAAGTGGAAGGACCTCCGTTTTTAGATGCGGTAAACGTGCCTGTCGAAGATGCGTTGCAGGCACCGTGGGCGACCGGCGTGCAGCCGACAGAGGGGGGTCTAGAAGCTGGTTCACACTCGTGCGTTTGACTGCAATGAAAACCGCTACAACCACCTGCGACGGCTTACGACGCGTGCCGGTGCCATCTGTCCAGTCACTCCGGAACACGTTGGATCTGCTTATATTTGGCTCGTCCTTGTTTCACAGTGATCCATACAAGCAGACACATAGCCTATATTGTTAGTTTTACATTTTAAGATAAGAGGGCCACACCATCTTGGCACTTTGATAGGCCTCGGTGGCTCCGAGGCGAGAGCGCCGGCCTACGGATCCCCAGGTGGCGAGTTCGAATCCCGACCGAGGTGCCCGCAATATGACGGAGGCTTATTGCGGAGAAGGCGCCGTGTAACAGAGCTTTCGGTTGCACGTCAAAAGATCCCCAGGTGGTCGAAATTACTCCTCAGTCCTCCGCTGGGGCGTGCCAGATGCCCGTCGTAGGTTTGGCACGTAAAACCCCCAAATTTGACTTTTGGCACTTTGATAGAAAAATTGGGTGGGGTGCGTGGGTCACCCGTGACTCGCGCATCCCTGGGTGTCATTTGCTTTTCCTAGGATGGGTTGAGGGTCTTTGGTGGGTCACTGCAACTCTGCCTAGCACCGACGTTCATTGTAAGCATTGTATTCGAGTGTAAAAGCTTTTTTTTTTGCATTCATTTTTGTAAATGTTACCACTCCTGCACAATGCCGGAGGACGGGATATTCGAGGCCACACAGTTGGCTCATGCGACGCGACCCACTGGTGACCTGCAACGCAGTGAACGTGTTAAAAGGCACCACGATGATCCTGCTGAATGTTCAAATCTCAAGTAGCAGGCTTTTGATTCGTTTTCTTTACCTACGGACCCAACGCTCATGTGGATGGTATTTTTTTGTATTATTCCAGCACATACAGATTGGGATATAAAAATGACTGCATCTCCACGTGGTGAATCATGTTGATTGGGACGGAGCTTTGGTGGTGCTGATGATACTGATTTTGTTCATAGGTAGTGCTGATGGTGCTGAATTTTTTTATTGCTCATAGGTAGTGCTGAGTTCCGGGTTGCGTTTCGACTTTATTATTACTGCTTTATGGTCGGTGAAATGGAGAGCCAGTGGTTCTTCTAGCGGATCAATTTGGATCCGCTAGAAGCCGTGGGAACGCATCTCCACCGCTTAAATCAACGGTCCATGTCAGAAAGAGAATGTGTGGCATGGAACGGGGTTATATACGCATTTGAGCATTTGACCGCAGCGCCCTCTCGTCTATAAACGTTAAGCTAATGCATGCAAAGTTTAACGCGATTATATACTCATTTGACCGCAGCGCCCTCTCCTGTGTAGACGTTGAGTGGCTACATGCAACGTTTCATCCATGACATCCCCAGCTCTTGAGTTACTACCACATCTCGGAGCCCCCATCTCCTCCCGCAGTCGTGGCCGAGTGGTTAAGGCGATGTACTAGAAATCCATTGGGGTCTCCCCGCACAGGTTCGAACCCTGTCGACTGCGCAAGCATTTTTTCTTTTAAGAAGACAGATGGGATGGCAATGTGAGGACGGACGCCGGACAAGGCTAGACCCTAAGGAGCTTCGCCCCTAAAAGGGATTTGGAGCACCAGTTGCCTTTGTCCTTTGGGTCCTGCTCAGTGGGAGGATGTTCTTTCCCCGCTGCAGTGGTGAATGGGTCCCCCGGCTTCATCAACCTGTGTGACGCCCTCAACGCGTGGCAGTTGGTGAAGGAGCTCAAGGCCGCCCTGGGCATCCCTGCCGCCACCTCCTTCAAGCACGTCAGCCCTGCCGGTGCGTCCACTGCACCTGTAGGGCTCGGACATCACGAGCATTGCCCGCATCTATTTTGTGGACCTCACCAGAAACTAGACATTTCTTTCTAAAAGCTGGTGTATGGCAGGGTTGTTTTTTTTTTTTGTTTTTTTTTTTCCATTAAAATAACTGACCTTGGGAGGGTTATGACAGGTGCAAATCGGAAAGAAAAACACGTTATAAACGAGTGATATTGAAATTTTCTGTTGTTTTATTACCTTTAAGTCTGTATATTCACTATATAAAATAATGAGGACAAGTTAAGGCTCGTTCACACTCTTGCGACCGAGTGCGACCGAGTACGACTGAGAGAGACGAGTTCTCTTAAAACTTGCTAAATGTTTTTAAAATGAGGGAACAAACTGGCATTGTGGCGCCATCTATGCGGTGACCCTGGAACTGCATTTCACAAGAGCGAAGGTTTTGCGGGATTTCCGAGGTCAAATGTGCGTAATACCCATAGAAAGGCTCGTTTATAACATTGACAAAAGTTTTTCGAGCCAAGAAAGAAAGGATAATGCGCGAGAAATAAAAAAAAAAATATGCCGGACCGCCGAGTTTACACTGCTTCCCAATAGATGGCACCAGTGTGTTTTCTGGTTTAAGAAGTTGTAAGAAACCTAGGTTTAAGAGGTCGCAAGAGTGTGAACGGGCCTTTATGATTGAGAAATTCGTTAAATACGCATTTCAAGAACTCCCTGCAACCCAAAACGGCACGAGTTTGGACCACTTTCGTGTGCGCGGTTCTTTGATTTGTGACGTCGCCCGCCATCACTTTTACGTTGAGAAGTAGGCCTAGGTGCTTCATCTTCATAGCGGTCTTCTGCAGTATTAATTTCTCGCAAAAGCTTATTAACAAAAAATTGTTTTTCTTCCCGCGAAAAAGTGTCATTACGCATCTATAGTAACATTCGAGTGCATTTTTCTTTGTGCAATTTTAGAACATCTTCATATTTGTGCGCGAGAGTTTTTGTTTTTAATATTGTCATAGGGCATCAAAATTTGGCATACATATGCTTTATAATATGTAGAATGGAAGTATATAGGTTCGGATAGTATGTTTATTTTTGACATTTGTGAAAAAATTGAGAAACCTTTGTCACCCCTTTAAAATTATATTTTTGCAATTTTCATTGATATTAAAATAAAATAGGTCTCGGGCACATAATTTTTGTTGTTCATTGCGCTCTGTGCTTTAAAAGGAGCAAATTAAGCTACTTTACTAGGTTCTTTCAGGTGCGTTGCTATGCCCCACGTGTGTGCAAGAACATTGTTTTTTCTGCATGTGCATAGCATTCAGAACAGAAAAAATTAGTTATATAAAAAATAACACCAGATTTGTAAAAATAAGTTCAAGCACTATAAACTGAAAATTTAATTCGGTTATTGTATATAATAAAGTAGGTTTTCTCCTGGCGCCCTTAAATTTGCTCATGGTCCACTAGTGCTGCAGCTGGCTGCTTTGCGCCTGTTACCGCCAAGAGCCGTTTGGTCTAGGTGGCAGGGAGGGTAGGACGTAAAACATACCGCGTACCATAAACAAAAAAGAATATCTTTGTACTAATATCTTGCGAGTTTGCCGAGGTACCCCGTTTGAAATATTTTGAGCAAACAAAATTTTGGACAAAATGTAAGGGCGCAAACGAGCTGGTGTACATTGCACATGGTTGAAAAAACCCCGAGACTGCGGGTAAATGACACAACACTACAAAGTCTCTAAATTTGGATCAGTATAAAATAGTCCATAGACGTTAAGTATTGTTACCGAGGCTGCTGTACCTTATTTATTCGAATAAAAATGGACTCCAAATAGGGGAAAATAACAAAATGATGTTCATATATGGGTCAGCGGTAACTTCTTAAAATGGAAGGGAAGGAAATTTGGACAAACGCTCGTTGCGTAGTGTCTCTAGTCACCTTAGCTAAAGCTGGCCCGTCGACCGTGCTGTTCACGTCCTGGTCCAGACTTCAAGAGCAGTGAACCAGGTGCCTCTACGCAGTGATGCTTGCACCGCACTACTCACGAGGGTTTAATGTACAAATTAAACCCTCGTGAGAATTAAGTAGTTTAAGGTATCTCGCTGACATTATACATTGAACATAATAGAGCAGGTTTCTTAGGGGTGGCACGACGGTAAGGTAGCTACGTAAAATACATTACTATGTAATGGCACATATAATCAGTAGAAAACAAATCGGTGGCGTCTAAAGCACTAATAATAAACGAGCCATCACAGTGGCGGGAACCTTTCCGACGGCTTTATACTGTTTTCTGTTCTTGCAGTTTACCGCACAGATTTCTCTTTTGAGCCCTAACGACCAGTGGCACATAAGTGGGAATTTTTTGGGGGGGTGGGTTGGAAAGCCCATGACGGAGTATAGGCTCAGCAGTGGGGCTGCGTGGGAAGACGACCCCAAAATGCCCTCCTGCCTATGCCACTGGTTGTGACGGTGTAAGGTTTGTCGTACCAGATGGCAGCCAAGGTGTGAGCAAGACGGGCATCGTTGACGCGAGAGCGAAAGTGTACGTTGTCAAGGGACCTCGACTGCGGCGTTGTGGCTTTCCTGCGGTGTGTGCGGAGGTGGATCCTCCCCCGCCTGAATGCCGCCCATGTGCACGCAGGTGCGGCGGTGGGCAATCCCTTGACGCGGGACGAGGCGAAGCTGTGCATGGTGGACGACCTGTTCGACAGCCTCACCCCCATCGCCACTGCATACGCCAGGGCCAGGGGTGAGCACGCTCCTTCTGCTTTCTTGCGCATTGCTAAAGCGAGGGGATGTGCGAGCGTTTAATCCTTTAGCTACAAATCTTCTTATAGCCGCATCCCACTAGAGTGACAAACGACAACAAGCGACAGACGACACGGACACGCGACCTCTTCGTCAGAGTCCGCCACCTACCTGGCGACGCAGAATGCGGGGACGACAATGAAACTTGTTTCCTAGTGGGACTGGAGTTGCCTACGAAACACTTCAAAATGCACAGACAAACAGCAAAACAAGCCACACCAAATTCCCTTTGGCAACACGACCGCCAGTGAGCTCGTCATGAGCATTACGAGCTGTCGAGGGAAAGGAGGGACGGGAACGAGTAGGAAGCCCAGGCGGCCACCAGGGCCTTCTCTTAAGGCCGAGTGGCTCGACGGGAGGAAGGTTGGGAAGAGAGCAGTCTTGGGTAGTAACGCGTTACTGTAACTTCGTTACTTTTTTGGTAACTTTTAACTGTAACGAGCTACTTTTTAAGAATGTAACTTGTAACTGTAGGTCTATTACTTTTTCTGAGGTAACGATGAAAGTAACGACGTTACTTTTGTCGTTGCTTTTCAGTTCTTTGTGAATAATATATCATTAAACGAGTATAATCTAGCTATTCCTTGCACTTTCCAAATTGTCTGTTCCGACATTTTGAGTGCCAGTTGGCCTTGCACAAACTCGCGAGTCACTATCTGAATATGGCCACATGTAGATTTGATGGAAAAAAAAAAAAGAAGAAGAATGTAGTTATTTTTACGCACTTGCTTGTACTTTGTGACTGAACACTTACATCTTAGTATATTGAAGCACTATCTCTGCTGCAATTTTTCTTTTCTGCGCACGCTTTTTCATCGGGTGAATCAACTGTGAAACAACAATACACGCGGAGGGAACTTCGTATGTTTCGTATCTTGATTAGCGCCACAACTCCGCACTGCGCGTGTTTCGTATTTTGATTTGTGCCACTACTCCGGCGTGGTTTCAACGGTGGAGGCAAAATTTACTGCTGTTGCGCAGGGCTTGTTTCTGGTTTGCCGGGTACGAACTGAAATATATCGAAGGAATCCATGAACCCAGTGCAACCATCAACGAGCCAGCAATGTGCTAGTGCTACCAAGGATAGGGATGTTGATGAGAAGAGAACAAAGAACTATAGCATGGCCGGCGTACAGAGAGTATTTTTCTGTGGTGAAGGTGGTTGCTAACTATTTGACCGCAGTATGCAAACTTCGCAACAAGGAGTACTCCGACAATAAGTCTTTGTGTTCAAATCTGAGAAAGCACATCCAGTTTAATTTGGTCTTTATTTTTTATTAATATTGACTAATTTTCCAGCTAAATTATTAAGTTTGAATTTACTGATATGGTGGAAGCCCGACTGATTGGTGTCTATGTTTTTTTTCTTGCAAACACTAGTTTTTCCTTAATTTTTGTGTTAAGTTTCTTTCAAACACTAGTTTTTCCTTAATTTCTGTGTTATAAAAAGTAACTGAAAAGTAACGTCGTTACTTTTTCAAAGTAACTAACTGTAACGAGTTATTCTTTTGTTGTGGTAACTGTAAAGGTAACTTCGCTACTTTTTTTCTGAAAGTAACTGTAACTGTAACGAATTACTTTTTAAAAGTAACTTACCCATGACTGGAAGAGAGGCAGCAAGAGGTACAAGAGGGCGAGGAGGGTAAGTTTGTCTCCGAAAGATGTTCCTCGGTGGGACCGCTATGCTTCGAGTCGGACGACAAACGAGCTTTTCAGTCGTCGATCATTTGTCAGGAGTATTTTTTGTTACGGTGGGACAGCATCGGCAACGCGGAGCTTTGCAGTGTCTCTGGACAAAAATTGGTGTTTGTTGCTCTAGTGGGACGAGGATATTAGGTTTACGTTTGAATCAATTCAGATGCATCGAGATATGTTCACACCTTGTCCTAACAGCTTTTGTCCTATGATCCACCCAAAAACTCAGCGCCTCAAAGTAGCGAGTTTATATTTTTGCTCAGAACTATAATCTAGAGTTCAAAAATGGAATTGTTATCTGTCAAAATTACTCATATGTCCTCCATTTCCAATGATAAATTGCAGTTTTAACGAATTGGACAGTTTGTTTGACAGAAGAGCAGTTTGTCTTTTAACCTTCCCAATGCAACCACTTAAATGTGCCTCTAGGTTGGCATCATCGTGCTCTGTCAAGGCACCCATTTTGGTGAATTTGTCTGCAGTGGCAAGGAAGGCCTAGGACATGCCATAGTAAACATTTAGAATACCAACATTTGAAACTTTTGTGCACTGGGTGGTGAACAAGCAGTTTAGGACAATGGTTGTGGTTAAGAACTCCTTTATTTGGTAAGGCAACATGGCAGTTAGAAATGTTAAATGAGTCTCGTAGAATGAGGGCAGTAGCATGGAACGGTGTCGAGGCTGAGCGGACCATAAAATGGGGTGCAGAGAGGTCTGCTGGCTGCGGAGGTTTTTTCTTGTTTTTCCACTTGTTCGTGTAGCACTTGAGGGAGCGTGACTGGACAGGGTGCGCATTAAAAAATGACAATCCTGCCTCGGCAGCAGTCCCCAGCTGGTGCACATTAGGAGTTTAAATTGCCGCAGGGAGGGAGCAGCGGAGGAGGAGGGAACCTCTTTAGCCTCGTTCGAGGGGTCGCAGCAGAAAACTATGCTTGAAACCAGACACTTGCCCCTTGCTTCGTGAACAGGAAGAGCATTTCCCAACCGCTGGGAAGGAATAGTTTCTTCCCAGTGGAAATCATTCCCTTTAACTGGGAAGCTTTGTGGGAATGTAAACAAGTTTAGAAGGAAGAGCCCAATTAAAGGAGGCAAAGTGTTCCTTGGAATTAGGAGAAATCGCATCGCAATATGAAAAGATTCGACAGAGATGCCCCTCTTGGAAAGATATAAAACACATTCTATAATGCAAAGAGGCTTGAGTCACTTAATATCTTGAAACTATCGTGTGCCGTAGTTCCTTGCGGTTAAATGTGCTAGTGCTCTCACCTTGAAATCGCTTTCTTGGGGATCTTGGCCCAGGTTCCTCGGTTGCAAACTGCCCAGCTCATTTGAGGTGTATGGTTTTAGGAGGTATAGGAGATGGCATGGGCAAATCGGAGCCACGTGTAATCTCGCTCCCCCATGTTGATCGGGGGAAGAGGCTCACAAAAGTAACGGCTCAAAAGACCATTTGGGTTAGTGGCGCGAGTGACACCGGGGCACTTTTTTTTCCCGCAGGAGCCGACCGAATGTCTTCCTTTGGAGACTTCCTGGCCCTGTCTGACGAGTGCGACGCTGTCACCGCCAAGATTGTCTCCCGAGAGGTTCGTTTTATGGGGCCTCCCGTTGCCTCGCAGCGAGGGAGTGTGCTTTTTGTTCGAGTAAAACGGGAGCGAAAATGAATGGACATGTTGGTCATGTTTCGGAAATGTCAAAAGATAAGCCATTCTTTTTTTTATCGAAGATCCAGCTGGGCATTTTACCTCTACACAGGATTCCTCACAAATTTGAACACACTATCGCCCGTTGATAGCATCTGGTTAACACTGGGGTGCCGAGCAAGTGTACGGACTTCTTGCTCCTTGGACGAGTGTCGTTACAACTGCCTTGTGCTCGTATTGTTGCAAAAACTCCGTAGCTCTTATGCTGGGAGGGATCATATGATGTCACGTGATCACATAATCACTATGTTATGTGATCACATATTAGAGGTGCGTAAATAGTGATATTTTAGTTCTAATCGACTTCGAATCGAATCGTGACCAAAAAAGTTGAATGTTGAATCAGTACAAATACCCAAAGTTTTATTCGCAATGTTCATGAGGTAAAAATGATGCCAAAATCTCCGCTGTCACCACGCTGGTTCTTGACGAAATGCGTTAGCATTTAGCGCAGGAATTCTGACTCGGCGAAGAATGAAAATTTCAACCTCGCAACAATTCGCATACTGTTGTCTTCGGAGAGCCAGTCTGTTCTCTCGGGCGTCTGCGTTTCAGGATGCAGCTGCCACAGTTTCTCTCAATCGCCACCTATGGTCCGCATATTGTTCGCTCTGCATTGTCGAAATGTAGATCTTGCACTGAAATATGACAAGCAGTAAACTTCTGGAACCTTTGGACTTTGTGTGCGCCACTTAGGTGTGTGTAGTTGCAATAATTTTATCACACGAGCGCAATTTCAAAGTGGCCGCAAGGACGGCCCAGCCCGTGCACGCACACTTCAGGGAGATTTTGGAGCTGGACGACGGTACATGCGAGGGTGAACTGCACCTCATGTTGTCTCGCCTGTCCCCTGAAAGAGCGAAGGAAAGTGAACGAGCAGAGCGAAAGAGCACGGCTAGCCTCACGAAACGCGTCCCATCCAGTCCAAACCACGAATCTCCAAATGAAAGATGGCTGCATGCACCGCGGCAATAAATGCAAACACGTTTAAAAATGCAAAACAAAGCTGCATAGATGGGGGAAAAAAAATCTCTATGTGTTTATTATCCCACAGGGCACGCATAAAGAGGCTAGCACGAGCAATAATGGTCTTAACCTTTTGAGTGCCGCTCCCAAGTATACTCGGGCGCACTCCCTGGCACAACCCCTGCCGTGCCCAAGTATACTCGTTTTGATTTTCGAATTTATTCCCTGCCGCTTTCACCTTACCTCAGGGTGACAATATTTTTTTGCTCGAAGTGGCATCTATGGAAAACCCATGCCCTTAGGTGCCGACTACAGTATTTACCTGAAAATAAGTCGACCCGAGAATAAAAAAGAAAAAATAATTCAAATAAAGGTTGACCTTTTTCTTTTTCTTTTTTTATTTAGGAACGGGAAAGTTTGAGCAAAAGAAAGAAACAAACCTTTATTTACAGCACTCTCAGCTAAATCACAGGGCGATGCCAAAAACGTAATCACCCTCGGAACTTCCGGACATGCCATCGTTGTCAGAGGCTTCATCAGTTTGGTAGACATACATAAAATTGAAAGAATAAAACGCAGAGGACAAGCACAGGACAACCACTTTCTTTCATTTAGCAACAACATTTATTTTGGGCAAAGACATTGCACCCTGAGCGAGACCCCGACAATATAGGTTGATAAGTGGGAAGGCTAACAGGGAGATGGAAAGGGAGATATGGGGAACGGAAAGGAAACCTGGGAGATGGAAAGGTGATAAAGAGGAAGGGAAACTGGGTGATGCAAGGTGCCAATTTGCCAATTCGCAACAATACCTCACTGACATTGTTGTTAAATGACAAGAAGAAGAAACGAAAGAAGGTGGAGGCGGGGGGTGTAGCGACGAAAGACCAAATTCAAAGATGTAACGCCGCGAGCCGCCGCAAACAACGAACAAAAATAACCACCATACTTTTTTTTTTTCGTGCACATTTGCGAGGGAGAGGAATGGAGGGCAAGGTGCATTGCGCATTGCATCCCTCTTCCTCGTCTTCCCCCTTGCCCAGCGAGGGGAACGCTACAGGCGCGATGAAAGCCCCTTGCCGAGGGATGTGCGCGAGAGTGGCGGCCACGATGGGGGAGGGGGGGGGGGGGGGGGCTGCTGTTTTGGTTGTTATTGTGCACCAAAAGCTTTTTGAAACAAGAAGCGGCGCGGCCCTACAGCGACGCCGGCTGGGTGATTCGATAGTGTCATGCCCTCGGTAGGGTCGCAAAATTTGGTCGCGAATGTAGGTCGAAATTTTTTGGTCACGATTTTAGGTCAACTTGTAATTTTTGACATTTCCGAAAAAGAAAAAAAAAAAAAAAAGTAGACTTATATTCAAATAAATACGGTGCACTTTAAGAAGGTTTTACTGTATTTGACTGTTTTTGGATGCCCTGTTTCATAAGCTCCTGTTTGTCGCAACGCTAGGCATTACCAAAATTTTGTGGAAATTTCAACTGGAGCTTAAGTTGCCACACTTTCGTGTATCGAATTATCATTGTACCACACTATTTTACAATGACCTTTTATTTATAGATACTGCCGGCTGCCAATTGAATTCAATATATCCGGGTTTGACTGTATTTGCAGCGCTGCTTCTAGTAAATTGGGTTAAATTTGTGTTGAAAGCGGGGTATTGAACCGAACTCGAACCGAAAACCGGAAAAAACCGTTATTTTCGCTCAAACTGGAGTTGAATTGGAACAAAAGAATATTTTTCGCTCCGGAGCGGAACCGATATGTTTTCCACATGGTTTTCGGTTCATATGCGAAGTCAGGTTGCGTGAAAAGTGTGGCGAAAAACGCAGTAGCCCAAAAATGTAAAGAAAAAAAATCTTATTTTCGCGCAAACCGGGAAAAGACGTACGCTTGAGAGTACATATCCAATGTGTTATGTCCCTGATCCGAAAGCTAGGACTGAAGAAACCAGTGCTTGATTGTCGAACGCGGTGGATGTCCACGCCGCATATGCTTCACTGGAGGGTTACTCTCAAAAGAAGAAAGCTTCGGAGCGACTGAAGACGTATGGGCGGAAATTCGAAATGCTCGCAGTATCGCTTCGCCCGGCAGAAGCGGCGACAAAGACGTTGCAGAAGGAACAGATCACTGATTTCTACTGAGCATGGCTGACATATTCCATGGACACTTCCAAGATATCCTCGCCGTTAGCAAAGGCCTTCGTCCAGTCAATGAAAAAGAGGGAGCAACAACTTCTTGACACAGATGTCTTCTTTGCAGCACTGTACAGTGTAGACCGCATATAACGTTTGTCGTGGGAGTCGCGAAAATCCGCACTATAAGCGGTACCGCGCTATAACCAAAACATCAATTGTTCAGCCCAAAATACATGCCATGAAACAACTTACCTTCGTAAAAGAATTGATGTTAGATGAAAAATAAAGCTTAGTTTGAGGAAAGTCTTTATTTCACCAGGCTAGTACACTTCTCTCTCAAGTGTCGCACATTTTGAAAGAAATGAGCAGCTTTTGCCTGGCGCAGCCTTTTAACGGCGTCACGGGTTGCGGACGGACGTTGCGAGTGTTCAAGATTGCTAACCCTAATCACTTTTCTCCGGAGATGAAAACGCGTGAAAATTTGCATCCTTCATACGGTACGCGCCAGTAATACCTTCAACTTGAGCACACGCATGAAGTGCGCCAAATAAGAAATTTGGGCGATGTTCGAAAACACAAATGCTTAGAAGGCACCACTGTAGTCGAAGTAAACAAACACGACGACACGGGCGTTTCTGCAGTCTTGAGAGTGCCGCCACGACATTGCCGCACGAGTACGTGGATCTTCCCTTCTAGTACGTGCTGGGTTATCATAGCGACACACAACGAAAATTCACAGTCAAGGATAGCGCTTTTACGCGGAACGATGAGCTTCCACTACGCCGTCGACGTCGACGATCACAACCGACGCCATGTTCGTGGATAGAAGCCGGCCCGCGACCGGCATGCAACGCACGCGAACGGCTGGTTGGGCTCGCCAACGCTTTGCGCCGTGAACAACACGTGCATGTGTTCCTCCGTTGCTATGGCAATTGAAGCCTCTCTCTTCGCTTCTCCCCGCTTCTTCGAGCAACCTCGATCCTTGCCATCCTTGCCCCCGCGAGTGCCGCTTGCGGCTAGCGCCGTTATCTGGTGTCGCACAGGGAAGCGTGCTCGCTGCGCCGGTCGGTCGGCGAAGCGTGCTCGCTGCTCCAGAAACCGCACTATAACCGGTATTTCCCTTCGCACGCCTGCATTTTAAGCGGTATGTAATTACATGGAGTTCTATGGGAGGCGAACCGGTGGTCTAAAAAAGCCGCGTTATACCCGGTCCTGCACTATAAGCGGTTACGTTGTAAGTGGTCTATACCGTACATGGATTCCCGCTACCGCCTCCTTGTCCCCCCTGAGCAAAAGTACTGGGCCACGTTGCATTTGACAAGGACTTGGAGGCGGATCACAAATCTGCAGTGCGAGCAAGATTCTACCCTGTCTTCTAAAACTGTGGCGGCTTCAGAAGATCCGGAAGACGCCCCGGAAATGCTCCTCAAGGAAAGAAAGCTTGAGGCTGGCGTGCACATTCGCGGTACCTGTAGTTCACTTAGTAGCTCTTGTCCTGTATACTTCTTGCTCTTGTCTTCTTTGCGTTATTTTATATGTTTAACTAAGCTGAACCACTTGATATAGCATGGCTCCTGGAATTGCTAGACAAGGAACCGCGGCTTTCAAGGCGCGCTAACGTGTTACAGTTTTGGAAGGAATGACGGGAACGCCATCCAGAACTCTGCGGGTTGGAGCAAGTAGCCCTGGGAGTGCCTGCTACCCAGGTCAGCTTGGAGCGAGCCTTTTCTGCTTTGAAGTTCATTCTATCGTGTCAGAGGTGTCGTCTTTCCCCGGATATGCTTGACGACGTCCTGTTTCGGTCGGTTGCCTGACATTGAACTGCGCTTTTACCTACGTCCCGAAATATCCCAGCACTAGCGCGTTCGTTCCACACAGTAATGTGGGCCTTTGGTTTTTATATGTACCACTTGTATAAAATATGCATAGTTCATCTTTTGCTGTCCTCAAATGTTTTTGTAGCATATGAGTACGAACCGGTTCAAACCGGTTTGAACCTTTATTTTTTCACTCCGGAGTTGAACCGTAGCTGAACCGCTTTTCCTGAACCGGAACGAAAAACATTTTGGTTGGACACCCTGGTTGAGAGTATAGCAGCAGGAGTGCACAAAAGATATTAGTTGGCTATATATTTTATATTTCTTATTCCCACATGTGTTGTAAGTTCAAGTGGTTAAATTCTCTAGAAGTGCTGGCATGTATTAGGCTGGCACTTAACCCAGTTTCCAGCTGGGCTCGACCTATACGTTTCCCTGGCTGTGTGCCCACTCCCTGCATCCCTCCCGCCCCAGGTGTCGGACGGCGTCATTGCCCCTTCCTACAGTGCCGAGGCCCTGGAGATTCTCCGCAAGAAGAAAGGTGGAAACTACTGCGTCCTCCAGGTGACCTTGAGAAAGATTGTCTTCTCCAATAACCTTTTAGTAACCTGGGGAGCCAGGAAGTGACTCGGTGGTACTGGTTCGTGATCGCTCTTGTCCGCCCGAGCCCCATGCAAGCGGTGCCCAGACGCCGGTCAGCTCCGCTAGGCGTTTTCTGCCGACAGTATGGTTCCCCAACTGCCGCGCGCTTCGCTCCTTCCAGTTCCGAGCTTTAAATGCAGAATGCCCCTGCGGAGAGCTGCGCTCAAAATGTATGGAATGATTGTTCGGTACTTTTTGTTTGTGTGTCCCCCTAGTGCCTGTTGGCAGACTGGGCAACCCTTGCACCACCGAACCTATGCTATGCTAGTTGCTCTACGCACAAGGCTGGCGTGCATGTTATCGGTGGCACCCTGGAAACCTGGTGCCCCCAAATTCCAACACTCTAAGTTCTGCCGCTTTCTTCTATTCTGGGCACGACACTCGAATCCTTCAGGTTCATGTCGAGGCCGCCTACTTCTGTGGAAGTCAGTTTTTGGAAGGCACCCATTTCGGGCCACACGTGCCTCTTTGTGGATTTAGAAGAGTCCCTAGACACTAAATAGAACTCCCGCAATGTGAACTGATAGGAGTCGCCGCGTTGCAAAGAACCCGACCACTTTGCGAAATGCGTGCGGACGGCATTGGAAGCTGCGTGTGCCTCTTTGCCTTGCAAGGCGGTCAGGACGACCCTCATGGACCCGTTGCGTGTCTGCATTGGCAGATGGACCCGACGTACGAGCCGACCCTGATGGAGTCACGCACCCTGTTTGGCCTGACCCTGGAACAGCGTCGCAACGATGCCAAGATCGACCCCTCCCTCTTCACCCAGATCGTCTCCAAGAACAAGGACGTGCGTGCTCTTTTTCTTTCCAGGGACGGAGGGAGCATGTTTAGGGGGCTGTCACCACGCAGGTGTCTTTGCATGGATACTGGTGAACCTTGTGGGAACCTTCTAAATTAATCTGTTTGCAGCTGAATAAAATATAGTGTCGCATACCGTAAAATGCCGTAAGGACGCCCTCCCCCAGAGATCACCCATCCCATTTTTCGGGCTAAATATCTGTAACATACAAATTCAGAAACGTCACCCACCCCCAGTTTCTGTCGGATGTCACGCCATGTCCAACGGGAATCGCATACACCGCACGATCTGCGGTACCAGTACGTCTGATAAGCGAGTTCGTAGCGGGCTCCCGCATTTTTGTCCGCTGACTGCGCGTGTGACATCGGTTCTTGCGACACGAGAGTTGTTCCCGCGTGTATATTGCATCATAAAATGTGAACGTCCGTAATCTGCGGTATTCATTCTAGTGAGATCAAAGCTCCCGGCGGGTTCCTGTGGGTCCTTTGCACCATGGAAAGCGAAGCTGCTGCGTTTTCAACCTGCAGTATCCTCTCCCGTGTCACGGGAGTTTGTAGCGAATTCCAACGTGTTTCTTGCATCATGAAACTTGAATTTGCTGTGTTCGCAATCTGCGGTATCGGTTCCCGTGTCACGTGGTTTGCAGCGGGCACCCCTGTGTTTATCGCTAATTTTTTATAAAGATTTTTGTCGCCCCCACCCCCCCCCCCATGTCTCACCATTTATCTCTTTATTCTGGGTGGCCGTTCTCGCACGATTTTGCGGTAGACTGCACTGCGGGGGTGCGGCATTTGTTATTAGTTGTTTCAAGTGCAATTGGTAGAGATTTATATGCCTAGCTAGAAAATACTAGTAGACTGATTTAAAGATTTTGAGTCATATTTAATTGAAACTGGTAATGGTTTTTCTTTTCTAGCTAGCTCGGTCCTCAATGTTTTTTTTCATAAAAAGGCAGAGATGGTCCCCAATTGTGCAGATACCTTTTTGATGTTAGCTTCTAAAATTAGGCAAAACGTTTTGTACGAGAACTTTTGTAGAGCCCAAAATATTTTAAGTTTTTGGGTTGAACAGTGCATGTTTCACAACAGTTGCAAGCCAAATGTATTATGCCTCAACGCAATTTGTATTTTAAATGTGCGAAGCAGTTTATATTAAGCCCGCAATCTCTCAAGTAACCAATTTCTTTCCATTTCTGGATCAAATTTTTACAAAGGGATGATTAGATGACAGATGTGTATGTTTGAAAAAATCCCAATGAAGAATGCCTTCTACCTAGTTTATAGGTACAGGCTGTTGGATTTCAGTACTGATCTGGGCTGTCCTGGGTGGTTCTTTTGGACGAACAGGAAGACAGCTTGATTGGGCAGATATGCAAAGTGCCATTTTACAATAACAATCCCGTATTTGTAAGGTCGTGCAATTTTCATCTTAGATCAAGCAACTGTGCCCACTGACATTTTTAATGGTTTGTCTTTACCATCCGATTATGTCTCTACGGTAAGTTGCAGCTTGCAACATCAAGTAGCTTGCTTGCATATTATCTGGTTTACTTGGAAGTCGATCTTCTCTGGCAGGTCCTATGGCAGGCATGGTCGCGAACGAGGGTGTTAGGAGTGATGGATTGCTTGCCCGTCCTTCCAGAGGCCCTCTGCGCCAATGCGTGGCTCGCAGCCTCTCTTCGCGCATTTAAGCGACCTGGCTTCTCTGCCCTCTGCAGCTGCCGGAGTCTGCGGTGAGGGACCTGATTGTGGCCACCATTGCACTCAAGTACACCCAGTCCAACTCGGTCTGCTACGCCAAGGACGGACAGGTGACGTCTTCTTGGTTTGCTTTGACCACTCAAAACGGCGCAATTCGGCCCTCAGTGTCGAACATTTGTAGAACGGCCGTCAGACTGTAACAGGTGCCACTTTAGCTGGCGGTAGCGACTGGGGATAGCTACATTGATATTGTGTAAATGTGCGCTTAGAAGACTTTGTGTTCCTTATTCTCGCCCGCAAATCTTTGCATTTTATGCCGGCTAGGAACAAGTGAGAGTGCAGCTTGCTGGCACGTATTGCGATTGAAAAATAGCCTGCTAATGCATTTTGAACATGGCTTTCTAAACTGAAACCCTAAACTGAACAAACCCAGAAAAAGGCATATAAAGAGGCACAATTTTTATCGCCTTGGGATATGGAAAATTGTGATGCTGTTGCGACCCAGAATTGGCACATTCAGATGCAGTAATTTTTACTACTTGAAACTGTGTCTCTTTTTTCTTTTTTTTTTCACAGCAAAAAGGAGTGGTACCTAGGGTATTTTTCTGAGCCCTTTGTGAGATCTATTGCAGATAGCAACAGGTGTAAATTCTAGATTCATTTATAGACTAGGCTTTTCTCATATTTAAATGTCACTAAGGAAAATGTAATGAGAAAAACAATGCTCAAGGACAAAGACACAAAAGAGAAACTCATAGGGCACGCATAAGCGCTGTTTTTCTCATTTTTTCTACCCTCTACAAACTCTCCCAGCTTAGTACCCTGTTAGATGAGGGGAGGCCTCCGAAATAAGAAGTTTGCAGAAATGTTTGGTGGAGTTGGCAGACCGTTTTGGATGGTGCCATAAACGGGCGCTTAAATTGGGTACCCTTTTGCAGGCAAAAACTATATTTAATTTGAAAAGGTAGGATGGGGACGTTATGCCCTAAAAATGTGCCTGTTCCAAATACACCATTTCAAAGCACCCCTGAGGAAAGTTGCATTTGACTCTTCACTAGGTTAATTTTTCTTAATTTTCTACTATTCTATACTATTATCTTATCTGTTATCTACTATTAAGGAAATTTATTTGGCATTCCATTTGTTACTTCGATGATGTGGCAGATCTAGCCCAGCCACCTGTTAGGCCGTCTGCCAGTAGGAAAACGATGGAATAGATCTTCTACCAACCTCCCTCGAGCAACATTGGCAGTTGCCATATTTTGAGCATCGCTGGCAGCTTGGGAACGGTGACGCAGCCCTTGCATCCGGTACATCCGGATAATTCTCGCAGCAGCTCCTAGGTGGCACGCGCTCTTGTGAAGGGTCTATTGCCAAAGAACTTGTCATTTTCCCAATTACTGGCTCGAGCTAGGTATATCTGGAAAGAAACGTACACCACCAAATTTTAATGAACGACCTTGTTAGCTCCATGGAGCTGCAGTGAGCTAGATTGAGCTCCCCCTGCATCTATTTCATGCCCTTGATGGGTTATCTAAGGCCCATAGCTTGTATGATGAAGCCTTTTCCCTCTTTATTGGATCAGTGCAAAGGAAGGAAAATGAAATGTCTGACTTTAATTTGAACATATTTTTATAAAAAGGAGAGTTGGGCAAGTGCCATCTTTGTGTATTTATTAGGCTTGGAGGAGATTAGATCAGGGGATAATTGTCATGGTAAGTTGGCTAATTAACTTTTTCATTATTGGTTTTAGGGTATCGATGGCAATTACTATTGAAAACCACACCGATTAAAGGGGCCCTGCAATCATAATTAAGCGTCTACCTTTTTTGCGGTTTCCACGTCTCTTGGGGTTCGGGCAAGCCAGCGGGCACAAGGAGAGTAACTAAATATCAGTGCGTCATATTTTAACCGGACGACGCGGAAACCTCCTCCACCGACGGGGGCAACTCGCTGTACCGAAAGCATGCGATATGTGACGTCTTTGGTCCTGGGCTTACTACTGGTCAGAGCCACTAAAAACTTCTTTTTAGTCGAAATACGAAATATAAGTGGCGCAAACCGTTTCAATTATTTATAGAAGTAGTTTTTGTTCAGTATTTTAGATCATAAAAGAAACAAATGCAGTTTATAAACTACGGAAACAAGAAATGACCCGTCGACATACCCGCCACCAAGCGGTGGAAAAGGCGGCGCATACTAGAAAGTGGTAGTGAAATCAGGCGCCGACACGGAAAGGTCCCGGATGCACGCGGCGGCGCTGCGGTCGTAGGGACTGGAGGATCCAACTGGCTCCGAGCTTTCCAAAGGCCTTCGGCAAGCAGCTTTGTCTGGCGGTTTGGCCTTTTCGCGGTATGGCAGCGCGAAGTGGCTTCCATTCTGGACTGATCTTTACCCCATGTTTGCTGTCGTTTGTGGCCAATGAAGTGTCATGCCGAATTAGTGTTCAGTCGCGCAGCAAGTGCTATATGAGCCGCTCTGGCTGCCCGCTGCATACAGCCTATCCAGAACATGCTTTAGTGGCGCCCTCTCGCGCCGTCGACACGCAGTGCGGCAGCCCGTGAGCGCTTGCTAAGCTCACTACCCCTCCTCTAGTTCATGGCCACTCAAGCAACCACTTTTTCATTTTCAAGTGATGAGCAAACAGATGTAGGCATCTACTCCAAAAGCATTGGAGGCTACTCCAAACCAATATCTTGCCCGCTACAAAACCTGCTACAAAAAGTCAAATGCCGCTTCCATCGCTGAATGTCTGCCAAGGCACGGTGAATACGCGGTGAAGAGGACACTCGTTTGACTCTCGCCTCTTTTTTTTTTAAAATCTGTTTGAATTAAAATGCGACATCCTGTATACCGTATTTGCTCGCATAATCAACACACTTTTTTTCCTGAAATATTGACATATTTGGGGGGGGGGGGGGGGGGGGGGGGGGGGGCGTTCATTACACGGCGTAAAATTTTTGCATTTACGCACTTCGTGCAAATGTCATATATATTAGGTGCCAATATGACACGGCAAGGTACTGTGGCACGCCTCCAGTGATGGAGGCGCACAATGGCTGGTCGGTGGTGCGCCACAATAACCATGCTTTATAAAATGCAAACCTTTTTAGGGTGCTTTAGGGGTGCCTTTTGCCAAAGGAAAAGCGCTTTACGAAGCTCACTCAGCACGAGAAGCAGCACAACCACGACTGTTCTTAGGCGATATATATTGCTAGTATCCGGCAAGCACGCTCAGGTATAATCTGCGACTATGCGGTACAAGTCCAACCGCCAAAGCACGCTCACGTGGATCAAGTTTTGTTCACCAAGACAGGAACTCGTACGAAGTCTAACCGCCGAAGCCGGCTCGCACAGGTCAAGTTTTATTCACAGAGAGGCTACCAGACACTCTCAGCCTACAGCGCAACGTGCATCTTGCTGTGCCGTTCTGCTGCGGATTAAATAAACTCATTTACCCGGAGTATGTGGAATTAGGCCTAACCACTATCACGATTTCACTGTCCGAAAGCGGACCACAAACGACGGCTTGTTTGTTGACAATGCATCCGATAGGCGAAGAATATCAGGGGCTTGGCAATGCCTCGACCCAAGCTTCGTCAAGTGTGCGCAAGGTTTCGCGGTTGATCACTCCCATAACTACGGCAACTACACACTTGCGGCCGTAACGTGAGCCACTGTGAGTGTGACGTGAGCGGCCTGGCCTAGCTTGACTTGGTTTGGCCGCTTGGCGGCAAAAGAAAACTGGCTTGGTGGCTTGCTAAATTGGACGCAATTCGAGGCTCGCGGATCCGAAAATTGGAGGTGCGTTGATTACGGGAGGGGAAAAAAAAGAAAGTCAAAATATTGATGCCCGTTGTGGGGGGTGCGTTTATTATGCGAGTAAATATGGTACTCTCTAACTGCTAATTTGCAAAACTGAATTATGCAGGCATCATCGGGGAACTTATTGTTGCAAGGGTAAAGGGTACCATCTAAAAGAACTTTTTGTTCTCTTCATATTTCTTCAGACTTTTGTTTTGGAAATGAAAATTTGCTTCTAGATTTGTTAGAGTTGAGAACCATACAAACATGAAAGAATGCTTCATGTGTGGATCCATATTTCAGCTCATAAAGAGGCTCAATGATTGTTCTCTTTTGCCTGGTGTGCAATCGGGCTAAAACAGTTAGGGAAAAACTGGAAGGGAATTTCGCAAATGCAATTCTAGATGCATCAGGTAGAGAGCTTTGTAATCCAAAGAGAAATATGGGATCACAAGGTGGGGGATCGGTGGCCGAGTGGGCTGAAGCGCACACCCAGCTCGACGCGCGTGGAGCGAAAGCTCGCGCTGCCGAACCCAGGGATCCTGGGTTCGAGCCCCACCCCTGCCCGTTTCGATCTGGATGAGCATCGTACCGGCGTGCGGTCGTGTATCACTACTGCGTGGTGCACGTTAAAGACCCCAGGCTAGCGGTTGTACCGCACTGGCTAAATTGCTCATCTACAGTGTAAACCAGTGTCGCCCCTACTGGCAGACCAACCTTACGCTGTATAAATCACTCAAACGTCCAATTTGACTTTTTTTGATTTTGGGATCACAAGGAATGAATGAGGCCCCGGTTGAAATGCAGGGCTTTTAGTGCACATCCCATCACAAGTTGAGACGAAAGCCTCGTTTGTGACAGTGTGCTTAGGTGTGTGCGGGGGATGTGCGCACCGCCGCAAGTGTAAGCTAAGGCAGTGTCTCTGAGCTGCGCGATTGGGTGTGCAGGTGATCGGCATCGGTGCTGGCCAGCAGTCACGTATCCACTGCACTCGCCTCGCTGGAGACAAGGCCAACAACTGGTAAGGGACTTCTCCCTTTGTCATCTTTTGGGTGTCAGCCCCAAAAACGTCGCTTATGACATTTCGACTGCTGTAGAAAGAGTCAGAAAAATAGGCACTGGAGCCTACCAAGTTGAAATTCTTGGTCGAAAATGTATTTTTGAGGCCTTCTTGGAAGCCTCGCTTTGTTTCTCCGAGAATGGAATCCCTTAAATTTGAGTCGGGTGGAGTGCAGAGAAGAGTGGCAGCAGAGATGATGCTACCGGCACCCTAGCTTCGTCTAATCAAAGTACTAAGTGGCACAAATTGCTGCCCGAGATTATTGAACAAAAATCGCCGGGAACTGCGCTGATCAAGTTGCTAAATCCAACGACCGACAAATAGTCGTGTGCAAGCAGTGTCGAGACCGGCGGTTATAACGAAGTTGATGGGATTCTGAAATCACTTCGCTATATGCGCTTCTTCGTTTTGTCTAAACTTAATAAAAATAATGCGCAAAAAAAAAAAAAAAAAAAAAAAAAAAAGATAATGCGGTTTGTTATGGGAAGCTTTGACCATAGAAATCGGTCGAAGCTTCCCCGCACGTGCTGTCTGCTAGATCAGAACCGCTTCCTGCCAACAGCGAGAAACTCCTATCGAAAGAAAATCCTGCAAGCTATGTACAGACTGCGTCCAGAGCCCTAACGACAGCCACAACAGCCGCCGTGGAGGACGCCAACTGTGAATGGCACTCGTTACGTCGATGCGCACTTCGTCGAGGATGGTGGCTCGCATTTGTTTAGAGGAGATTGCCTTCGTCTTCCCCGTTGAGGTGCCTGGCGGTGCCGAGACTCGGCATCGTTAAGTGTCGACGAGTTGCCGAATCGGTACACAAGACCTCCGCGCAGAGAGCGACCACACCGACCAGCGACGCCGACACGGAACACGAAGCAAACCAAGCGCGCACGGCACAGAGCTTCCGCTCAGGATCGTGTTTTGTTGGCCTAGAGAGCCTAGATTTAAGAAAGGGGGCAACCGCTCGATGGGGGTCACGTGGTTTCTGGGCCGCATTTACAAAACGAGCTGCAGCCTGCAATATGTCAAAAGCCTTCACCGTCTGCAAACGTGTCCACCTCTCCACCCGGTTTCTTCGCCACGCTGGCCACGGGACAACCAAATGCAGGTGCACTTGAGCTCATCTGCCCAGGAGGTGACCGCTATTAAATTGGAGTTGCTCCCTCTCTCAAATCTAAGTTTTTTTCCATCATCGCTACCGGTATGTCATAGGTACGTTGTCGTTGGCGCTCCGAACGCCCCTTCTGGCACGCCACGACGGCTCCTCCGCGTGCGATGTGGACAAGCCGCCTCCCAGATAAGGAGTGCCTGATAATGCAGAGGCTGCCGCTGGCGGCCTTTGCAACACGTCTGTGGCTCGTTCGGGTGGCTGCTTGGCAGCAAAGTGCGGTGGTCTGCGATTTCATAAAGTTTGAGAACTTGATTATTTTTTATTAATTGTTGATTTCTCTCGGCTGTATCCGTGGGAGCAGCTGAATTTCCTTCGCTAAAAACGCACAAGCACACTGAAAAAGTGCAAATGGGAATGGGAAATGGTGATCGCTTCGCTATTTCATTATAACCGACTTGGTTATAAATGGTTGCGACGGTAGTGGATTTTGAGTTTGGAGCAAGTGGCAGTGGTTTTGGCCAAATGTTTTTTAATCGGATATCGAATAGTTTCTCCAAGCTTTTCACCACTGTTGCGCCATGCTTGAATGAAAACCAAGATAAACTCGGGAAGGTTGTTCCCTAGCTTCCTTGTGTCCCTTTATGGGCTAATTTTGATCTAACTATATTCATGGACTGCGACCTCAGAAAGTCCTATGCATCGAGATGCCAAGTAAACGACATATCTGACATAAAATTAATCCTATAGAGATGCCCAGCTATACCTAATTAAGTGGATTTACAAATCTTGCTGCAAATTATCTTTCTTCAATTTTGAATTTGAGAAAAGAATAACAAATGATGAATGGTGCTGTCAGTTCATCTCTGCCCAACTCCTAAAAAAAAGCCACAATTTAATTTTTTTTAAATTCAACTGCAATGCAGATATCAACGTTTTTAAATAGACCAGGCGTGCGCCTGCACCAGCCTGCTTTCAGAGTCTGCTTTTTTCCCTTGCACGCGATTGTAATCTTCTTACTTTTCCAAGTGTCGATCGCGGAGGGTTATTTCGTTAAGTGTGCTTCTTACTGAGCACCGGTGCACTGCGGAGAAGCGACACCTGCGGAGCTCGCTCTCGCGGACTTTGCTTCTCCGCAGTGCACCCGTGTCCGTGCAAGAAGCGCACTCAAAGGGGCTAATTTTTTCCCCCCTCTCGAGATCAAGGGCCCTAAACTTGTCAAACACAAAGCTGGGGCCCAAAGTCGACGGAGCGCGCTGATTGGCTTATCACGACGATGACTTGGCACTTTTTTTGCAGACGTCCAATCGGCGCGCTCCGCAAACTTTCGGCTCCAACTTTGTACTGACAAGTTCAGGGCCCCAACACTTAGAAAATTATGAATATCGCAGTTCATTTTGAAGTGAATAATGAATGGTGCATTATTCGAGACTACTATTCAGAATTTTGAATATTCGCGGAAACAAATTAAAGAAAGCAGGCTGTATGCACGACAGCGATGCGATTATTATAGAAGGTTGCTTTCTTTCTAGTGCCACGTTCAAATTGCTAGACTAAAGCTTTTTTGTAGCAATCACCGGTATAGTAGAGATGTAAATGTAATGAAGCAAGGTAAAAGTGCAGAGAGCGGCACAGTTCGCAAAGGCATCAAATTGCTAGTTACTGGTTTTCTGTTCTAAATAAATTATTGCAATAACTTCTTGTACGGTGGAATATGTTACTCTCGGGGTGACTACTTGGGGGTAAACTAGGGAGCTTGTTGCTGTCTTGTGCGAGCGAAGCACAAAATGGTGTTAATGTCACGTGGCATACTCTTTTAATGCTGATACAGTAAACTTCCGTTAGTTCGACCTCGGTTAATTCGACTTTTCGTTTAATTTAATCGTGTTCAAAAGTCCCGGCGTGCACCCATACATTTCTATGGGAGGAAAAGTTTGATAGTTCAAACTCGGGAAGACTCTGCATCAGATAATTCGACCGGAGCGAATGACACGAGCCAGCGCAACCAATGTGGCATGGAGTAGCGCGGAGAACATAGCACGTGGTCAAGCGCGGAGACAGCGCACGCTCTCAAAGCACTTTTCTGTAGCATAGTGTGCGGTCCATCTTGCGCGCCGGAAAGCGCGGGTTCTCGTTCCCTTTCTTTTTTTTTTTCTGTTGCCGACGGTCTGGCTGCTTAACGCCAAACTCTTAAAACTTTTTTTTTTGTAGTGTGTGATTTTTTGGGGAATGTGACGTTTAGTTACGCTGCTCTCTGGAGCATGCTTTTGGAAGCACGTTTTAAGCGCAGACGGCAGCAGACCATCCGTGAGTACTTTGGTCAATAAAAGGAAGTTTACTGTTTTTCTCTCCTTTTTTTTTTTTTTAATTCAATCATTCGGATAATTTGATCAAATTTCAAGGTCCCGTCAAGGTTGAATTAACGAAGGTTTAATGTACAGGCATATGGGGCACTGTTATAGTGGAGGTAGTACTAATACAGTGAAGATATTTTTTGAAAAAACTCCGTACTAAATAGTTTTAATGCATTCTCAGTGTAAAGATAAAGATAATCTTCATTGCTATTTTTGCAAGCATGTGCTCCTGATGAAGTTCCAACTAATTAAAAGGAAATAGGGTGCCACCTCTTGAGAACAGCAAGCAGTGGTATCTGCATCTGAACCCCCATTTCACATTTGCAGATTTTAAGAGGGACTGAGCAATGCGTCGAAATTTCACGATGTAAAACTGAACTTCGAAATATGGCGTCAATAGAAATTTCTGCAGGCATTAATTTTTCTGGCTCACTTTACAGCTGCGCTGCTTTATATACTGCTTGTTAAATATGGTTCCTACCTGAGACATTGTATCTTAATAGTGGGAATTGTGCGGTTCTAAACTGTAGATGTCGCCATTTCAAAATGATGTTATGCAATATTACGTATGTGGTGTTCAGTCTAATATTTCAAACAGTAGAAGAGGGTGCAGGTGGTTTCGCAGAACACCGACCAAGTCGTCCTTGCGGAAAGTATGTATCACATACAAATATGTTCGTGGCATATTTGCATTTGAAAAAGGGGCCTATTTAGGAAAATTGGTAATGTTCAGCACAGTCGGGTTATTACTAGTTACTTTTGAGTGATTGACTTTTTAGTTAATGTATATATTTCATAAGCAGTATCGTGCAAAAGTTGTGAGCAACTTTGAGAAATGTTTTGTGGGGGCCAACGAAACCCACAAATACACAATGTATAGCATTGGCAACTCGGAATGGGTGTTGCTTTCCCATCATAAATTTCTGAAAATCTCTCGTAACTTTCGAATTGGAAAACGGCAAGCTCAGAAACTTGGGCATCTGGTTCGAACAGCTAGCACTTTATTTATATGGAGGCTAAGTGTTTGGCGATGCATAGTTTAGGTTCTTTTGCAGTGGCAAAAACATGACACTTGTTGTTTGGTGCCGTTATTTTTTTCCATTTATGCATTTTATGAGTTCAGTAAGGAGCGCTTGGCTAAATGCTGCGCGTTTCTGCCACTTCACTCCCACCACTTTCGTCCGACACCCTTTTATCGCCCCAAAGGTGGCTGCGTCAACACCCCAACCTGAAGGCGATGGTGTTCAAGAAGGGGGTCAAGCGGGCCGAGATCTCCAACATCATCGACGTCTACGTCGGAGGCGTCTTCGGTCAGGTGCTGGCCCGCCCTTGTTTCTCTTCCGTCGTTTCTTAACCTTTTGGGGTCATGCGAGTTTTCCGCTTGTAGGCCCCTCTAGTCAAATTAATGTAAGCGAAAGAAGATAGAATCAATGAGCGACTTCAGATTCAACTTTTTAATATACTACAATCAATTTATTCAGCTTGAAATAACTCTGCATTGTCCTGAATGTTTTCGTTCGAATTATTGAACTATACTAGCGGTATTTGTGCAGCATTGGATAATTTTCAAAGCAAATGACGGGGTGCAAGCCAGGGTATCAAGTCCAGGTTTTACAGTAGAAAACATTTTCATGTCTTTGCCTTTTAACCTCCCTGTCACTCCAGACTGCACAGTCTGTAAAACGCGGACGGAGTAAAGGCTGCCGCCTTGAACACCCAAAAGCGTGCGCAAAATGCCCGTCTGCACATCTAGCAATAAAAAAAATGTGTCTCACCTCTTGCGGCACTTGTTGGAGAGACAAGAAACTAAGTATGCATAGTGTACATACCCAATAAGAGATGGCACAAGTTGAAATTGTCGGAGCCGCCTCGGTGGCTCCGAGGCGAGAGCGCCAGCCTACGGATCCCCATGTGGCGGGTTCGAATCCCGGCCGAGGTGCCCGCAATCTGACGGAGGCTTATTGCGGAGAAGGCGCCATGGTAACCGAGCTTTCGGTTGCATGTCAAAAGATCCCCAGGTGGTCTAAATTAATCCTCAGTCCTCCGCTGGGGCATGCCAGATGCCCGTCGTTGGTTTGGCACGTAAAAACCCAAATTTTTTTTTTTTAAGTTGAAATTGGTGGGAGGCACCCCACGCTTGACCACAAAGGATAAATGAACCTGTCGGTGCAGCACTTGTCCAGAAGGGGAATATTTATTTGTCGGGAGATACCTGCCAGATGACCCCAAAGGGTTAAGGTTTATTCGCACGACAGATCTTTACTTCCAGAGAAAGCGGAGTATGTCACAAAGCTGCAAGGATGAAATGACATGACAAGGAGGCGGTGGAGAATATTGAAGTGACCATTCGCGCGGCAGAACGTTGTGCCCTTCAGTCGGCGGAGTCTTTCTTCTTGTGAACGTGTTTGTGGTCTCTGCGAACGAAAGGCAGGGACAAAAGAAAGGCACCCCAAAGCTCGATTCTGCTGGCCGTAATCCTTCCCCAAAAGGACGGGGGACCCATCATTTCGGGACGAGGGATATTTTTTGTGCCGGTCGCAGATTCTCCGCAACTCACCGCGGGTTTCGGAGAATTGGAGAACATCTGCGACGCGATGCGTGTGACCTAAAAACTTGACGACGTTTAATCCCCTCCTCGGATAAAAACTTTGTCGTGCGAATACATTGTAAGTCTCGCGCATACCTCAAGGACGTTCGGTGTATTGTCTCTTTAACGAATGTCGGGCAGCTTTTATTGCTCTAGCAGGCATTTTCCCAGCCCAATTGTTTGTCTCTCTGTGGCTGGCCCCGTGCTGTGTCCTTGTAGTCTCGTTTCTCTCGGGCCTTTGCAAGGGGACGGCTGTGTGCCCTGCTTATTGTGTCCCGATTCTGTCTTTGGCAGGACATGCCGCTGGAGCAGTACCACAACTCTGTTGAGAACCCGCTGCCACAGCTGACCGAGGTGGGTGGAAACCATTCATTTGTGTCCATAAAGCCCATTCATTTTAACGCGGAATAAGTTTTGGGCAAAAACAAGATGTCGAAGCTAGGTGCAAAAGCATCACGAAAATGACGTCGCCGGTTCGTGCGACTAATCGTGCGTGACTATTGATGTAATTATTCGTACGACGTATGACATCGTTAGTCACGTGACCCAATGGCGTCATTTTCGTATATAGCGTCGCCTCTGCAACGGGGCTGCCTCGAGGTGGCGCTTCACTTCCATTGGCCAGCAAAAACGATTCTGTAACCATAGCAACAACCCTTGGCACGCATAGCGTGCACCACCTTTTTTAGGTCTTGGCACACTCTGCATATACTTCCTTATTTTTAATCTGTGGGTGCTGGAGATTTGTTGCAATATGTTTCAATTCAATGGTGATGCATACTACCTTCTACTGTAGACAGAACCTCGATAGAGTTTTTAGTTTTTGTAATGAAGCCTGCGTAATCTGGACACTCAGTTGTAAGTGGATGGAATGCAAACAACACCTCTGGTTCTTTTTTGAAGAGCATCTGCCAGAGACAGGTACTCGCTTTGGCTAATGCGTGACTCGCCTGCCCCTCCCCAGGCAGAGAAGAAGGACTGGATCTCCAAGATCTCCGGGGTGGCCCTGAGCTCGGACGCCTTCTTCCCGTTCAGGGACAACATTGACCGGGCTCGCCAGGTGACTTGCCCGTCTTACACGCACTCCGTTGATTGTCTGCACGCCTCTTAGCACTGTGTGTGCACATTGAGAGTGAACCAAATCTTGCAGCTTCGAGGCTGTTCCAAACATTCCCTCCACATTCGTGATCAAATATATCCGAAAGTAGTCCTCTCAACCTGATGAACGGAAAATTTCCTCGAAGGAGAGTTCGTGTTCAGACCTGCCCTGTAAAATTTAGGTGCATACAAACACACGAGAGCTTTTTCATATTAAATGGCAACTGGTCAATTGAGAAGAAAAAATACATTATTATTGTTTTTAAAGAAACAGAAGAAAGAATAAAACTAATTGCTAGATTGCGCTATAACGAATATTTTAGCTGACTATATACCAGCGGGCAACGGCGTAAACGTTTGGGCACATTGTGCGTGCCTCTGGGGGGTGTCGTTCTGCCTCGTGACGGCCGTATGAGTATTTCACCACTATAGAGGGAAATGTAGTCATTGCAGTATGACTAGCATTCTGCAATCTTTTTATTGAGCATTCTGTCGTGACAATTACTAAAACAATATGGCCCCTTTGCAAGATTTTTGAAGGGAAAGAAGGTAGGGCAAAAGGCAAACTGGCTCCGGTCAGAATATCGGTTTTATTTTCTCTTCACTCGAGAGGCCAAGGCGGGACAAAAAGCAACACGTAGCTGCTTGGCAAGGTCTGTGTGCCCCTTCATTTGGTTTCTGAAGATTGTGACGCTAGTAGTCCTGTGAGGTTCTCAATTCTCTTTCAAGTTCTCTTTCTTTTTTCTTGTATTGTTCAGTTAACATTTCCTGCATTTAACTGCCCGTCTATCCAAGTGAACTTCGAAGTGACCCGTTTGAATCAATCTACGACGTTTTTATGCTACAAATGGCCCGGTTGTCAGTCGTATTATGAAGAGTGGGCATTTCACAGATCGGCTTTGTTTCTCTTGGATTCTGTGGTATGGTGTAAGAAGTTGAGTTTCAGGTAAGAGCAAATAAGGGCAGATAAGAGTTGCAAATAAGGACAAAGTGAGTACTTAGGATTAAAGAAAATGCAAGTACCATTGACTCATGTTATGTAAAAACTGCATGATCGTTTAGTCTGTTTGGGCATTTAGAAATGAAGGAATAGCTTCTGCTTTTCGCTTAAAAGGACACTAAAATTTGAAAAAAAAAGGGATTACAAAAGAAAAAAGTTTTTAGCGCAATATACGAGGTGTGATCAAAAAGTTTGGGACTGATTTTGTAGCGTAAAAAGAGAGGGCAGCACAGTGATGCACACGCAGCAGTCGAAGGAAGGGGCTTTCGTGTTTTGTTATACCAAAGGGCGTTGCTCTGAGAACATTTGGCGCTGCACCACGCAAGTTTTTGTGACCACGGGCACAATCGCGATTTCACTGTGCGCTGCAAACCAGAGCGAGAGCGGACATCAATCTTGCGTCAAACCGGGCATGTCTAAAACCCACCTCTGAAATGATCTAAAAGGCTCATATGCCAAAAGGCAATGAGGTGTGCGAGGTGTTTTGAGTGTCGCTCGCACCTCAAGAATGGCAGAACGTCACTGAAGTCAAGGAGAGGTCGGATGAGGTGGGCCCTTGCGCTTTTCGTCTTCCAGCGATGTTCTGTTGTTCCTGAAGCGCGAGTGCCACTTAAAACACATTGTAAAATTCACTGCTTTTTGACACAAGCCTGCTAGATTATTTCAGAGCTCTCCGTTTTATATTTTCCAAGTTTGATGCAGAATTGATGTTCACTGTCGCTCTGGTTTGCAGTCTATTGTGAAATCGCCATTGTGCCCGTGCACATGGTCACAAAAACTCGTGTAACATGTTTTTGTGACGATGGTATGACGTGACGTGAAGGTTCCTTCCTTTGACTGCTGCGTGCTCATCACTGTGCTGCCCTCTCTTTTTACGCTCCAAATCAGTCCCGGAACTTTTTGATCACACCTCGTATACACCACGATAGTCCATTTAAGTGGAGATTGCGACCTGCGCTAGGCTCTGCCCGCAGAGCGATGGCCCCGTCCATTACTACTGGGTTGGCTTGGCTGCTCGGCCGAACCGATGTGCAAGCCTAGTGTTTCCTTGTCAAGACGTCTGGTGCGTCTATTCTGCTTTCTGACACCGCCTGTTAGTCATGCGAGCAGATGCGGGGCAGCGTATTGCATCGTTGGCCGTTAGAACAGACTTGCACAATCTGGAACGATTGCAAGACACACCCATGAAAGTGTCACGTTAGCATTCGCCATCGCCTACATTCGTCTGCTATTCCGCCACCGCATTTACCACCGTCTGCAACACCCACAAGACATGAACATGAAAGGGGCATTCTAGCGTTCCATAATGCAAAAGCCACAGTCCAATACAAACGTCTGTCAGCACCTGTTGAAGTGCGTTAAAAAGCGACCGAAAGGACAAGGAACAATCAGCAAAATAAATATGCAGTCCTTTTGGCTTTTAGGATGTTGAGGGAAACTCGTGATTCTTATTTTTTTACGCCCCGTATCGGCATCATATTTTGTTTTTGGTGTGGGGGAGAGGGGGGTGGGGGGCCTGGGCTACTTCCCACCTAATTTGCATCCAGCAACGTAAATATTGCTACAAAATGTGTTTGTTCTTTTTTTCCCTGGAGAGGATTTCGTAAGATTTGCGTCTCATTTATTTCATTTCAGTGTTGTTTTAAGTTTAGCCGATCGCCTCTACCGAGCTAGATCATCTTGTTCGATGTCGTCGCCGAACCCTACGTCGTGCTGGCAGGCCTATTTTGTTTGTTACAAACTATCTGTCTGAAAATGTTGAAGAACATTGGGTTATATATTAAGACCACGGGACACAAAAACAGTTTCTTAAATGTTTTGGAATAGCCTTCAGTGGTCCTGCAGAGCAGCCTAAACCAACCGCTTCGCTGAATGTGCATGATGCCACCGTCCGTGTGTTCTCTGCACGGTGTCTCCATTGGGAGCTCAAAATGTGGCGTTTGTGACGACGTCTTCCTTTGTTTGCAGAGTGGAGTGCAGTACATAGTGAGTCCCGGCGGCTCGACCAACGACCAGGGAGTGATTGAGGCGTGCGACGAGTACGGCATCACCCTGATCCACTCGGGCCTCCGGCTCTTCCATCACTGAGGCCAACCCCCCGGTGGTGCCAAAGCTGGGACCAGCAGGCAACTGGCAACTGGCGTCTGGTACTAATTTGTTGCCTAGAATTCTATCACTTATTTTTTTATAAAAGTTTTACGGAGACTCGTGCGTGCGAGCAGCCACTTTTGGGCTTTTCCACAGATCAACTGATGCGAAGTGGTCGCCTGAAGAAATGGATGTCTAGGATTTTGTAGCGGTGCTTCCGTCACGACGACATGTGTTACAAGAGGCGGACTCAACATGGTTCAACCCTTGCCAAATGTCAATTGTGTGCAATTTTTCGTATATGTCTAAATGAGCCGTTCAGAAAGTCTTTTCTCATGGGGCATGTCGTAAACGTGCATTCTGTTATTCTGCTTGCCTGGTTAATAAAGCATACTTTTTCAGTAGTAAAATGGAGCATTTGTCTATTCAGAAATAGTGAGCAGCTTTTTTTGTGTGCCACAAAAGACATGTGAATGTTGAAAAAAAGGAAGATATTGGTATCATCGGTATACAGATAAGTCTACACAACCTCGTACAACCTATTCCCTTGTGACTTTCTTAGTGCTTCACCTAGGTGTTTGCATAAGTACACAAAAAGGGGGCCAGAAATATCGTGATTATATTGCAATTTTTTTTTTTTTTTTTTTTTTTTGCTAGTGGCCAGTGTAGTTATTCACTTTTACCCCTAAGCTAGTTTGAAAATATTTTCAAAACCTGAAAGCATTCTTGTAGGTATTACATCATTTTATAGGTTTATTGACATGTTCATGGTTGTGCATCCAGCACATCAAGGGAAAACTCTTTCAGAGCAAGTGTCCAGGTGCTTGAGGCAACTTGCCTAAATGGAATGATGCCTTATATAACACAGTGCTCTCGTAAGAGACGTGCAGGAATAGTATGGAAATGCCAAAGAAACATTTATTTCAACCCCATTTGAATTAGTCGTGCTTCTTGACAGTATCGTATGCTTCTCTTTTCTTTTAGTGGTATAATATAGTGTTCTGCATTTTCGAGTAAGTTCGATAACCTAAAAAAAAAAAAAAAAACGCTCGCCGGTAAAATTAGATTTATCTGAAAAACTGAATTTCAAGGTCATGCTGGCAAAATAAATATGAAAAAAATGACCGCATCTCCACGTGGTGAATGATGTTGATTGGGGCAAAGCTCTGGTGGTGCTGATGATACTGATTTTTTTAGCATTTGACCGCAACGCCCTCTCGTCTATAAACGTTGAGCCAATGCATGCAAAGTTTAGCGCGATTATATACGCATTTGACCGCAGCGCCCTCTCCTGTGTAGACGTTGAGCGGCTACATGCAACGTTTCATCCATGACATCCTCAGCTCTTGAGTTACTACCCCATCTCGGAGCCCCCTACTCGTCCCGCAGTCGTGGCCGAGTGGTTAAGGCGATGTACTAGAAATCCATTGGGGTCTCCCCGCACAGGTTCGAATCCTGTCGACTGCGCAAACATTTTTTTTTTTTTTTAAAGAAGACATGGGATGGCAATCGATACGAGGACGGACGCCGGACAAGGCTAGACCCTAAGGAGCTTCGCCCCTAAAAAGACTTACGAATAAAGTTTGTCAGAGCACAGGGTTAGAGGCTCTGAGAAAAGGTCTGTTTTTTTTTGTTTTTTTTCTTCCTCTTGAACTATTGACAAAAGCTAGTTTCTCATTCATCTTGTCGACATTCACTAAGTACAATGGGCTAATGGACTTTGGACCACAACAAGGGCCACTGTTCCCTGTTCCTGTTTGAACCACACTAGTTGCGAGTCTCGGAGGGAAGAGGGATAGTGTTTTTATAATGGTGAAAGATGGGAATTATATGCGTGAATGCGTGTTTTTTTTTCGCTGCCTCGGTGGCACCAAGGAAAAGCACCGGCCTACGGATACCTAGTTGGTGGGTTCGAGTCCCGGCCAAGGTGGCCACAAACTGTGGAGGCTTATTGCAGAAAAGGTGTCATGGTAACCGAGCTTTCGGTTGCACGTCAAGATCCCCAGGTGGTCTAAATCCTCAGTCCTCCGCTGGGGCGTGCCAGATGCCCTTCGTTGGTTTGGCACGTACACCCCCTAATTTGCATTTACATTCAGGAGTTTGGCTATTTCAAAGTACCGACGTTTATTGAAGTAGGACTTGTTTTCAAGACTTATGGGACAGTGAATACTGCCAACAGCAAGGGCGCCAATGCCAAATGCAGAAATACCTTCCAATACCAGTGATTTTTCTATGAATTTAGTGTACTTTGGTGTCCTACATTATTTTTATTTAAAAAAAATCGAGAATATATTAAAATAAACTCCGATAAACCCCGAACTTCCAGCGATAAATTCCTAAAAACACCCTCCGAATTTCACAAAAAAAAACAAAAAAAAAACTCCGAAAATGGAATTCTAGGTATAATATGGGGTATATATAGGGTTCGGAGTTTTCGGTTTAAACCGATAAAAACCAATAAAAGTACACCGAATTCATTTTCAGAAATTCGGTTTTAACCGAAAAAGGTAAGTTGTAGGTTCGCCATTTTCGACTTAAACCAATAAAAACCGATAAAAGTACGTCAAATGCGTTTTCTAAAATTCAGTTTTAACCGGAAAAGGTCACTTTGACCTTCCAGTCGCACTGCAGAGCCGTGTCGAAAAAGTGGAACGACAGTGCCGAACCAAACGTGTCCGAATGTATGGGATACACGAATGCCATCATGACGTTATGGTTTAATGTGCGCATCATCGATCGGAACGTGAAGTCCGAAATGCCCCATGACTTCGCCATGTACGAGCCTGTTTTCAAACTCGTAAGGAAGACTGGATGCAAGCTCCGCATGTTCTGTTGTGCTTCAAATCTCGCACCGTGTCTCTTGGTGGTCACAACTGGTTGATTAACCGATTTTCGCTTAGGCAGCGCTTCATCTCCTCAGCCCGCCGGTGTCCAGTGTTAGCGTTGAGAGGGCATTCTCGAAGCTCAGGGTCATATTAACAAAAAAGAAAAAGTGTGGATCAACGAAGAAAACCTGGAAAAGTACATGTGTGTGTACTATAATAAGATCGCGTAATCTCGATGTACCGAAGGTAAAGTTACATGTTTTTTTGGGCATAGGATTCATATCTGACTTGTTTTTACTTCCATCTTTTTTGTTTCTTTTACAGTTGCACACATTTGCCAAATAAAGTGTCGATTTCTTTTTCAATGTATCTGTGCAGTTAATCTTTGAGTGATCACAAATATCTAAGCTACAAGGATCATCTGATCAGGTGTCCATTAGTGTTGATTTTAAATCACCGAAAGAAGCCGATAAACTTTTTTGGGCATAAATATACACCGAAAAAAACAGAAAATTGAATTTTAAAATAAACACCGAAAAAAGTACGCCGAATTTTGAAATAATAGAAACCGAAAACGCGGAACCCTAGGTATATAGTAAAGGCGCAACTTCTACGAAGAAACCATACTAGATTGTTTTTCCTGGAAGTTGTTTAATTATTGTTTCGAAAGACTAGGATGAGGTCATTTTGTACCAACACCCCCTACATAAAATTTGTCGTAGACATTACTCGTGAAACCATTTCCTTGGCGCATTGCTGACCTTGAAGTTCATTTTGAAGTTCAGTTTGATGTTAAACTTGAAGTTCATCTGTACTAGTGCTCCTTCGTTGTCCTCGGGGTGTCCTCGTCGGCGACTTGGGAAGGGGACAAGCTGCTTTCTTCCAGAGGCACGCACGTGTGCGTCGACTCATTGCAGTGGAGCCCCGGCTTGCACTCTGCTGTGGGTGGCACGCCGAAAGGCAGCAGCTCCAGGCACCTCTCTCCAGCTCCTGGATCGTTGGATATAGGAAAGGGCCTTCGAGACCACTCGTACTTGCCAACTTAACGTCTGCACCTTGCTAGTTTGATCGATTGCAAATGGGCCCTCTCTCGGACAAATTTTAGTGAGTGTTGGTGTACATGCCGGGATTTTGGTGAGCTTGAGATTGACCTTTCGTTGAGGGCTTATTTGTGGGACAGTTGGTACACAAGCACTGCACCAGCCGGTGCGGGGCAATACATCTTCGTCTAAATGTGCTACTTTTTCAATTGTAGTTGGGTGGCAGAGCAGGTATCATGGACACCACCAATACAGTTACTGCAGCATTGTTTGAACAGCTTTTTTTTTTTGCCTCTACTGTTTTATACGTGGCTTCCACAAGACGTCATTACCCTGTGCTGGTGGCCCCCCCCCCCCATTTTGGGTTGCCGAGAAAAACAAATTGGATGGTGCAAAATGCAAGCTGCAGGATGTCGGCAGCAAGGCTGCCAGAATGTCGGCTCATGAGGCATCGGTGCAAGTTTGCATCGCATTATGTGTGAGCGAAGCACGAGCATGTTGCCCTGGGCAAAGTTTGCACCGCACGAGTGCGCACGCTTGGCAGGAATGCTGAAAGCTCCGAGCTCCCGCTTAAAGTAAAGGCGAGCATAAAAAATTTGTCTGTGGAAGAATCTTCGACTGCACACTCTCCTTCCTGGTGGCAGATATTTGCCTCTAAGTTATGTCAGTCTTGGGCAGTTTGTATTCGGTAACACACAGACAGCTGGAAACACGACAACTGACGGCCTCTTCTTAAAACTTGTTCACACACTTCTCGTCTCTCTCGGTCGTACTCGGTTGCAACCGAGTATGACCGAGAGAGACGAGATCTGTTACAACTTCTTAAAATTTCTTAGGACGAAGGAACACATTGACACTCTGGCGCCATCTAGGCGGTGACCCTGGAACTGTATTTCACAAGAGCGAAGGTTTCGCGGGATTTCCAAGGTCAAATGTGCGTAACGCCTATAAGAAAGGCTCGTTTATAACGTTGACAAAAGTTTTTCGAGCAAAGAAAGAAAGGATAATGCGCGAGAGAAATAGAAAATATACTGGACTGCCAAGTTTACACTGCTACCCAATATATGGCACCAGTGCGTCCTCCGGTTGCAAGAGGTTTTAAGGAACCCAGTTTTAATAGGTCGCAAGAGTGTGAATGGGCCTTAAGTCAAGTTGGTGTCGAGCAGAGCTCGAAGTTGCACAATTGGCTGGCACCATTGACGGGTGATTGACAACCATGCTGGACGACATGGTGAGAATGCGTAGTGAAAGGCCTCACCCAGCTGAAGAATGCAGCTGTCGCAGCAGCCGCAGAGGCTTCCCTTGGTGCTCACCCTTCCCTCGCAGTTCTCTGCCGTGATCTCTTTGCACTTGACGTTCTTGCAGAAGTCGGGCAGGCAGACAAAGGCCGAGGCTGCAGCTGCCAGGGCAACCAGCAGAATGAGGCTTTTCGTCTGCATGGCTTCCTGGGACCAGCCCCAGTGATGCGTCAGATTGACTGCATCCTCTTGATAAAGAACTCTCTGGCGTTACTGATTGTTTCACAAAGAAAATTTGAGTGAGGTGTCAAGAAATGAACCCCCTCATTCACAACAGGGGTGAGGGTGCTCATATTGACCTGAATTTGGCTGTGTACATATTCACTGTCGTGCATTCACCAATGGAGGGACTAAAGCACTGTTCAATGGCAGGGAAGGTATGGACAGACTACCATTTGTCAAACATACTTGGTATCTTACTGCTGGGACGGTATGAAATGAAAATGGCTTCTTTGACTTCTTTTCATTAGTTTCAATTGGCATTCAGTTCTTGCAGTTTTGCTCTAAAAAAAAGGGCACTTTGGTTCAGGTGGAACCTCGATTTCCCTGTACAACTCTACAATGGAGAGTGCGCAACTTGTAGTAAAATTTGCAAGACATTGCAGAATGGTATACTCACTGTGGTATATCTTGTTTGGATGCTAAATGCAGCCTGTCTGGCAGAAGTTTCAGAACTGAGCTATACATAACTGTGGGAACGCTTTCTAATCTCTCTCCATCGTCACTAAGATTACTCTGCATAGAGCCATTGTCCTCTATCCAAAGCGATAATGTGCGAACAATGCTCATTGTTCATTGATTGGGCTCTAGTTGAAATTCCCAGAAAGGGATTTGCTCTCATTGTAGACAGGGTAAAGGTAGGGCCACATTTTGTCGTAACTCGCAAGTCGTCCAGGTTACGGATGCAGTCGGAGTAATGCACTCATATCAGGTACAAAAAGCGACTCGGCCGGCTATAACTTACCGACAAATCACTGCAGTCCACCTGTTGTCTGAAGGTGTGCAAAGGTGTTATCATTATCATTCAGGCTAGCTCTATAAGGGTCTGGAAGATTTTGTGCCTGTATATAGCAATCTCAAATTTTAATGAAACGTGTATTTTGGTGGTATATTTTGCCTCATGAAATTCCAAGGAGCAGCTCCCCTCCTGGGAGCCATTAAATCAACAGCCTTATGGGTCCCTATCATTTCGTCAACTCTTTTCGTGGAATTAAGTTTCGTGGACATGCTTTTCATAGACACATGTTTCGTCGACGTGATCGTTTCATCAATACCCGTTACTTCAGAAAGTTTTGGGAAATTTGTATGGCGGCGCATGCGTGGTGGATCCGTCGTGCTCGTCGCTCTCCTCCAAGAGCAACATTCGTTTCTCCGACTCATTTCCACTTTAGCAAAGCGAACGCTGCAACCTCCTCTCGAGCGTTCGCTTTGCTAAATTGGAAAGAGGGGTGGAACTATCAGAGTGGTTTATAAGCCATGACTGCGAGGAGCTGCCAAAAGCGTACATCGTCTGCAAACATCTTTGCCTTTCTGCCCGCCTTCCTCCTTGCCACGCGAAAACGCAGGTACGCACTTGTGACCAATCGCCGAAAGAGGCATCCACTAAAGGTACTAAGTAAGCTATGCTCTAGAGTTACTCCAGCCATCTTGGTGCTTAAAATCATGGTGGCCAGTCATCTGAAGCTTTATCTGAAATCGCAGGAAACACTTTTACGGCCTCCAGAAGAGTTAAAACAGTTTGCGACAGAGCAAAATGACATCACCCGAGCTTCCTAACACCGCATCTAAAGCTGAGGAAATCACATTTTTTAATTGTGGTGAATGACGGTTGCGTCTCCTCTGCACTAAGCACAAAGATGGCGGCGCCCACTAGCAGATCGGGGAACGGAGTGCCGATACTCTAAGCGTAGCTCATTTAGTGACTCTAGCGTCTACCGTAGGCGCATTCCCACTGCGAAAAAACCCACATGGAGGGGAGGTTTTTATTTTCCTATTGAAAAAAAATTGCACGTCAAGGAGGACAACACCGGGAGAGGACCCGTTTTTATTTTATTTTTGATCCACAAGCAGTCTTGGGCAGCAACTAATAATGTGTTGCCGCTGACTAGTTACTTTTTTCAGTAACATGTAACTAACTTGTCTTAGTGAAAATAACTTGTAATAACAGGGTTAGTATTTTTCAAAAGTCAGTAAAGAGTAACGTTTTTGCAGTTACTTCTCAGATTTATGACCAAAAATATTGCAAACACGACCACGAACTCAACTTGCAAGAGTCCCGAAGTCCTGGTACGGGAAGGGCACAGCAAAAACTGCTGCAGAACCACGATTGCATATACAGAGATCTAGACGCGTGCTGTTGTTTTCGTGTATTGGTAGCACTTATTTTAAAGTTATTCGTGGATCATCAACAGGTATCTATGTTAAAATTAAAAAAAACTAATGTCGCCTGTAATTTTGCTAAAGAAACAATAGATTCTTATCATAAATTGCATTTACTTGGATACTGTCTTAAATTATGGTCTTGTTAAAGGAGCTATTCATGCTAAAAATTTAAATAAAAAGTATCAAACATGTCAACATTAAGAAATTCTTAGTTTGTTAAAGTAATCAGATTCACTACCGCGTGAACAACACAATGTTTTATAAAAAAAGAAAACTGAATTTAAAGGCATATTAAAGAAACACTGACAAGGTATTTATGTTCGCCAAGGTTTTCATTTGTACATGACATATGACATAGAACACAATTTGCAGCTCAAAATTTGTTTTCTTTCCACCCGAAAACCGCCGATCGGGAACTGGCCGGTGTGATCCGAACTCACTCTCTTCTCTGTGGTTACGTGCCGTTTTCTATGGAATAGACACAACCACCAGATATAAACATAGCTTTGGGTCATCAAATGCGCACACTCAATATTCAGAATAGAAAAGGAATATGATACCAATGTTTTGTGGCTTCTTAAAAACCGCAAATACATTAATTGAAGGAAAATAAAATAGTTGCACAACCACGACTTTCAGCAACCCTCTCCTTCCCTGTATTTCTTCTTTCTCCTCAGTCCAGTTTGTCTCGAACAGTTTTTTTTTTTTGTTTTTTTTGTTTTTTTTTTAGTTTATTAAAAATATATGTAACGCTGTAGCAAAATATTGATTAGGTAGTCTTTGGACGTCATAATGGATCAACTGGCAAAAAATAAACAAATTTTGGGGGGCGTCAGGGTCCCTTCGACGCAGTATTTCCCACTGTAAGAAAATGTAGTCAGAATGGAACTCACTTGTTTGGTGGGGCTCCTAGGACACCCAGGAACAATTCTGGCAAGTGACGATGTAAAAAAATGAAAGATGTTTACAATCCTCTGTAATGCCAAATTAGAGCACAGCTCCTAAGGGAGGAGGAAAGGAGGGTACGCCCCTCCTCCCCTCCTTTTTTAGCGGGTAAGTTTCGCCAAATTTCCCACTAAATATAGCGGAAAAATTCCTCACTACATTTAGGTGGGATATCTTTCCGCTAAATTTAGTGTGGAAATTTTTCCACTACATTTAACAGAAAGATTTTTCCGATAAATTTAGGCACCTTGCGACGTCATTATGGGAAACGTCCCATAATGCAACGCGCGGTTACGCCGACGGCGACGCCGCTCAAGCCGGAAACGGGCGCCTAAGAGCTGCACTCTAAGATATTACACGCCGCAAGAGTTCTACGATGTTGCATATTTGCAATGGTGGGCAGTGACTTATGAAGTGAGCGACAGAAACCATGTTATTTAACAAATTTATTATAAAGAAATAGAGCATGACTCAGCAAAAATAATGCAGGAACACAAGAAGCTGTCTTGTTAGTTGTGAAACTGTACAAAACAGTTGTGATCCTTGTTTATGCAAAGGTTCACTTGGCACTTGAAGCAGAAGACAAAAGGGCAACCGCCTGAATAGGCCTTGTAGTGGTTGCGCCTGTCATTCCATATGAGCCATTGCTCAATCCCATCAGTTCTTACGTCTTGAGGAATTGCCATGGCATGCCTGCTTTTTGGCTGGCGGGAGCTTTTCTTCGGACAGTCTTCCAGCCGGACGCTTCAGCTACAGGACCAAGCTCGTTGCTAGTTCGGCTAGAAACTCTCTCAACAGCATCGAGCACTGACCTCGTTGCCGAGTTATTCTTTCGTGCACAAACCATACGTTGGCCGCAGCCATCTTGACGGTGTGCCAGATGTAAAGGTACCATCTCTAGAACCTCATCGCAAACTGGTAACTAGAAGATCCATGCCACCCAATGACTTGTAATAGTCACCAATGACTGCTGGGCACTCCACAAAAATGTGATCTTTTGTCTTTTTGTCCCACCTTTTTAGTGATTGATGGCTCTACACCAATGCAGTTGGAGAGTAGTGTGACCGTTCTGTTGTCAAACCATTTGACTGCAATCATTGACTTGTTTCCACATGATGCCACGGAAGAATCAAACACTCCCCAACCATTCTTTTTCGTTGAATTTTCATCCATCAGCTTGCAAGACTGCAGTCTGTTCTCACGGACTGTGCCAATGTATGATATCTTTCTGCTAGTGAGTCCCACCACAAGGTGAGGGCCAGTGAAATAGTTGTCTGCCACAATTAGATTATCATCTCGATCGGGAAGGCTTGTACACAGCTGCAGTACGACACCAGCTCCCAGTTCCGGCTGGTACCCTTCCTGGTAGCAATAAATGAAATGAAATGCCTTTGGAACGCCCCAGGTATGCATCAAAGTCGTAGCAGAGGCCCGATTCTCCCGCACAAGCTTAAATTTTTAGATCCCACTTGCTTTTCGGCTTGTGAGGGAGATATTGCCCGCGGAAGGGGATCAGGATTTCATCCACCGCTGACTTCTCTTGTGGAATATGTATCAAGTTTTGCAGAACGAACAGCCATGGCCGTGCTGTCCAGCAACTGTCTTCTTTCGCCTGGTCAGTTGCTGCATCGTTGTCAGTGAAGTGCAGATGACTCGTGGTCTTTTCAAACTTGTTACGAGACATGACCTCAGCAACAAGTTGGTATTGACTGCCAGTTTCCCAATACGCATGAACTCTGTGCATGTCGACGAGTCCCATTCTGAAGAACATTCCCAACACCGACCCAAGCTCCTCAGCAGGCAGATTCAAAGAAGTTCCATGTTTCTGCAGGTAGTATTTGCTCGTCTCTTCCACGACTTCCCTCATCATGTTCCGGGAGACGAACATATCAAAGTAATGCTTTGCTGTTAGAGGATCAGCAGGAGGCAACAGAAACTCGTCCTGGTAATCGACTGGTTGCTGGTCAAAGGCCGTCTTTCTCAATATGTAACGCCTTTTAGCGTATTGAGATCTCAAATTGTTGGGAGCAACATCAGTTCCACCCGTAGCTTGGTCCCCATGTGGCTTACAGCCGCCATCGTCCTCTTCACTGCAGCCCTTGTTCTCTTCACTCCTGCTGTCTTGTATATAAAAGCCAGCTTCGTCTCCACTAATACTTTCGTCACAGAAGAAGTAGTCGCTTTCATTTGTATCGATGTATTCAATCAGGCTCTTCTTACAAAGAGGCTTTGGTCCAGTTGTTGGAGCCGCAAAAAGGAATGACAATGTGAAGATTGGTAATGCCTGTGCAAACGCAACCGAAAAAGAAAATCGTCACATTGCAGGCAGTTTAAGATTTTAAGGAATACTACTACATATCCATGTCCAAAAAACAAAAAACAAAAAATCTGTTTTAGATATGCAGCACCGAGACTGGTTTGAACTAACTGCTCAGCGCCGTGGCAAAAATATTCAGCAAAAGCTATCCACTATTTTATAGAATTATGCATGTTCAGTTAGTCTATTATGTCTCTGCTAAAATCTGCAATGTTTCATGAGTGAAACTTTAAAATTGCTGTTCTTAAAGATATTTTATCATACCTTCGTACTCGAAGACTCGGCCACCGTGAGCGCCGCCATTTTCAGACTAGTCTTCAGAAAATGGCCCCTAAGCGGAGATTACACGAAGCTCGCATATCGAGAAACACTAAATATAGAAAGTGTGGACAACTTTTATTCGCTGGAGTGCGAGCGCGGCCACCGGACGGCAATCTTGCTTGCAGTTTTTTTCCGTTTTGCTAGCGTTGCAGAGGCCGGCGGCAGCGTGCTAAGGATACGTTTTCTACTCGTTCGTCGTCATTTGCCGAAGATGTTCTTTAAGATCCTCTGTGAGCCGTGATACGTGCCGTTGAAAACACTTGAAATTTTTTACGAAAGCCCAGTGCCACAGGAAAAAGGCACAACTCTTCGAAAGCAAGTTTCGCCGGTCTCGCGGCGTGTTCAAAGCTTCCTTGGCACGCTGTCTCTGTGCCTTCGCACGCTTGGATACCGATCAAGAAGCGACGCCTTGCGGTATATGAGCTTGATCCAGCACCCAGTAGCAACGGACAAGGGGTGGGGGAGGGAGGTATGTTTTTTTTTCGTCGTTAGACTATTTACAGAATACCGCGCACAACAGCTCTTAATCACTGATCAGTACTGGCTCATTATCAAATTACTTTATTGCACTTGACGTTTAAGTGCAGCTTGCCCATATGGGCCGTGCTTCAAAGATTTTCATTCTCGCTGTCTTGTACTTTTGCCTCCGAAAACCCTCCTTGCTCCACAGCGTTGTTCTATTCGTGCTCCCATGTGATCCATTAGAGTAGATTTCGAACATAGCCATGGTTAGGGCAGTCTTGGGTAATATGCGTTACTAGCGTGTTACTGTAACTTCGTTACTTTTTTTGGTAACTTGTAACTGTAACGAGTTACTTTTGAACAATGTAACTTGTAACTGTAGTCCTATTACTTTTTCTGAGGTAACGATGAAAGTAATGACGTTACTTTTGTCATTACTTTTCAGTTCTTTATTAATAATATATCATTGAACGAGTATAATCTAGCTATTTAATTCTTGCACGTTCCAGATTGTCTGTTCCGACATTTCGAGTGTCCGTTGGCCTTGCACAAACTTGGGAATACATTCTTTCTCGTAGATTTGATGGAAAAAAGAAGAAAAGAAGGATCTAGTTATCTATACGCACGTGCTTGTACTTTTTGACTGAACACTTACATCTTAGTAATTTAAAACACTATCTCTGATGCGTTTTTTTTTTTTTTCTGCGCACGCTTTTTAATTAGATGAATCAACCGTGAAATAACAATACACGCGAAGGGCACTTCGTATGTTCGTGTGTTGATTTGCGCCCCCACTCCGGCGTGGTGTCAACTGTGGAGGCAAAATTTACTGTTGTTGCGCGGGGTTTGTTTCTGGCTTGCCGTGTACGTACTGAAATATGTCCAAGGACTCCATGAACCCAGCGCAACCGTCAACGCAAGCAATGTGCTAGTGCCACCAAGGATAGGGATATGATGAGAACAAAGAACAAGCATGAACGGCGTACAGACGGTATTTTGCTGTGGTGAAGGGGTTTACTAACAATTTGACCGCAGTATGCAAACTTTGCAACAAGGAGCACTCCGACAACAAGTCTTCTTGTTCAAATCTAAGAAAACACATTTAGTTGAATTTTGGACTTATTCTTTTTATAATATTGACTAATTTTCCAGCTAAACTATAAAGTTTGAATTTACTGCTATTGTGGAAGCCTGACTGATTCGTGTCTATATTTTTGTTCTTTCAGACACCAGTTTTTCATCACTTTTTTTGTGTTATCAAAAAGTAACTGAAAAGTAATTTCGTTACTTTTTGAAAGTAACTAACTGTAATGAGTTACTCTTTTGTAGCGGTAACTGTAACGGTAACTTCGCTATTTTTTCTGAAAGTAACTGTAACTGTAACGAATTACTTTTTAAAAGTAACTTACCCAAGACTGGGTTAGGGTGCCATAAACCTCAGAGTTAAAAACGGGACATGAAGAAGGAGGGTAGCGGGAGGGAAAGGGGCCGAGCGCAAAGCGTGACAGAAAGAAAAAAAGCTCTGCTACTATTCAGTTTGCCGTGAAAATGCACACTTTTGTGGGACTCTCTTTGAGTAGTTGATTACACGAGCACATTTCTTACCTATTCTGAAAAACCTAAGCTAGCCAATTATGTGACAAAGAAAAGTGCCCCGTACACACGTCTGTGCGAACAGAACTTGGAGTTACAGGAAAAGCTAAAAATCACACTTTACTTGAGAGAACATTTTTATTCGATGTGGACCCTGTTAATACGGACCCCGTTAGTATGGATACCCCGCTATATGGACACCACTTCCGGAGACAAACTGGGAAAACGCATTAATTTTTGTCACGGGACAACTCACGTTATGAACGATTTTTCACGGAAACGGAGGTGTGCATATATATTAACGAGACAACACTGTGCACTGTCACGTGTAATCATTTTCTGTTTGTCAACTCGCCCGATACCGATATCGCAATTGCACGTTCCCACGAAAAATAATGGGACGGTAGAAATTGACCTCTAAAACAGGACTCTCCCGGCCAAAACTGATCACCCTGGCCACGGTAAATGGCAGGCACAAAGCCAGGATTTTGTTTCGGGGGGTAGGGGGGGGGGGGGGGGGCGCCCATGACAAAATGTTGAATGAGGGGGAGAGCTAGGGGAGAGGAGGTCCCAGCAAAATAGAAGATTTCCGGTGGGGGGGGAAGGGTGCCGGCCCCCTCCCTCCCTGGCTATACGTGCCTGGTTAATGGTACATAAGAGCACGTACAGATCCCGTCCCCCCTTTATTGATAGCAACTCACCGGAACAGCTGGACGATCCAGAACACTGTGGCCGACGTGCGACACACCTTCAAAACTTTGGTGCGGCGTCGATTCTTGATCGGTATCCAAGCGTGCGAAGGCACTAAGATGCAGCACTCGGTGTGCCAAGGAAGCTTTGATTAGGCCGCGAGACCGGCGACACTTGCTTTCGACGAGTTGTACTTTTACATACGGCTTCACACACATTGCACTCGCAAAACACATCTACACGGCGTCCATTCTTGATCGGCATCCAAGCGTGCGAAGGCACAGAGACACAGCACTTCGGCGTGCCAAGGGAGCTTTGAACATGTCGCGAGACCGGTGAAACTTGCTTTCGACGAGTTGTGCCTTTTTCCTGCGGCACTGCGCTTTTGTAAAAAATTCTAAATGTTCTCAACGGCAAGTATCACGGCTCACACAGGATCTTAAAGAACATCTTCGGCAAATGATGACGAACGAGTAGAAAACGTGTCGTCAGCACGCTGGAAAACCGCAGCAAAGGCTAGCAAAAACGGCAAATCGTATCCCAAGCGAGTGAGGCCCGGTGGCTTCACTTGCGGGAGCGGCAAGCGCGATCCAGCAATTGTCATTGAGATCAGTGACAGTAGCCATGAATTCGATGAGGTTTTCGAACTTTTCGAAAGCGCTTTACCCTAGTGTGAGATCGAGTAAATTTTGGAACACGGCCATGGTCTGAGATAGACCCTCTCTTCCAATAACTCTCTGCCAACCAACGTTGCTGCCAACGTTGCTCTTCAATCTAGGCACTCTACGTTAGCGTAGTGGCCTCGAGATCGACCTAAAGGTGGCGCTATGGTCGCGCTATCATCATCATCAAAGCGGGGGTAGGAGAACGGCTGCCCCATAGGCTCTCCACGTTCGCGCGCGTGACGGCGTATATTCTTGCGTTTATTTTGTCGCATACTATCGGTGGGAAAACAATTTTAGCGGGCGGAAAAGGATGCGGTACTGTTCGGTGCTTCAGTGAAGATCGAATCCTGTTGCAAGCGTGCAGCCTAAATTTATATAATCGCTTCTGTGGGTGCGTCGTCTGCTCCAGTCAGACGTTGGAAAGCATGGATAACCACGACTGATGCCTGTCTCCGGCTGAACTGGAATATTTATGTTAAATATTTGTTGTTTTTTTTAATGGATGTGTTGGCTCTTCAACGCGGCAATAAAGAAAAAAAAAAGTAAATTCCAACCCAGATAAGATAATACTGGTACTGTGGGCAGTGAAATCGCAGCTTCTATGTTTTTTTTTTTTTTTTTTAACTTCTAGCTTTTGCAGTAATATAAATATTTAAAATGAAGATAAGTTAGCGCTGTATTAAAAATTACCATGCTATCGAGTTCCTCTGCCCTTTTACTGTGCCATAGTGTGGGTAAGTTTTGTGGAGTCTGAACACATCGACTGCGTTTCGATGAGGAGAGTGTGTCTCTTCTAGTGATCTGCAAACTGCACGGTTGGCAGGACAACTGAAACAAGTGAAACAAACTGTTCCAATATATCTGCCGTGACTGTAATAAACGGGTGTGACCGAGCAACGCAGCAATGTTCCTGTTATTAAATGCTTTTCTCGGTAGTGTGGTTTCATCCGCTTCAATTTTCTCGATGAGGGCCGCGGGTGTCAAGAGGCTAATACTATAAATCTCTGGCTAAATAATCTTGTGTTCAAGCACAGTAGAATCTGCAAACCCAGCAAACGACGCGCACCACGACACAGACAGCATCGGCCGCAGTGATACTCTTTTACTGATAAAAGCTAGCGAGGCTTCACGAGACTTTCCGATCACCCTCCGCCCTCACCTAACGTAAGACTGGGCAGTTGGCATCGATTAACTTTCACATTATTCAAGTAATGCTTTGATTGCAATTTTTTTTCTGTCGGTTAATTGGAGTCCTGTGCTGGAGAAAGTCAACAAGGAGTAAAAATGCCTGCTTTAATAGTTTCGACGTCTTTATTTCTTTTGTGACACTGGCTTGCACGGTAAACCACTTCAGCGTGCTTGACATTTCACCGAGGGTGATTATACTGTTTAAATAATAAGTTATAAAATATTGCATTTTGAAAGGCTTCCCGTGTTCATATTTATTTAGGACTCACAACGTAAAGTTTAGAATGGGAATGCAATATGCCACTTATGACATAGTAAAAGCAGTAAAAAATATGTAGTTTTAACGTCTTTCACGCAATATGACCGGCGAAAAATCAACATACGGATTTATTCCGTATGTTGATTAGTCTACTAAAGGATAGCGATCAGTCGGGTTACTTTTCTAATCAAACCACAGGCCCACTCAACATTCAATGCTTTATGAAAGCCACGGTTTGTGCGAGATAACAAAAATACGTGGGAACAGCGATTGTATACAAACCAACACACTAAGATTATGGAAGCTTCCGACTTAATAATAATCGCCTTGCTGAATTTCTACACGTGGGAAACGATACAACACAACCTTTAGTAAGAAGAAACGGCAACAAAAACATAAAGCATTTAATAAGGAATGTCAAGCTCAGCCTGAAACGGGCTTGCGTCGTCGAGATCCATGTTTCTGAGCGTGCGCCCGTAGCAGACGACGCACGGCGATATCTCCGCTTTCGCGCGTTTCCAATTTCGGCCGCACGGTGGCGACACGGTTCGATCTCGAGCTCTGATCAGCCGAATGCAGCTAACGGAGTTCCCGGTCGGGCCGATTGGGGCGCCGCGTCGCTGGCTTCTCTCTCGTACGTCCACCCAAAGAGCAGATTCGTTGGTCTAGCCAACAGTCTCACGCCAGACTGTTTCGCCGCTGTACTTTTGAGCGCTGGCGTCGTGAATAGGATCTTCGCTACCAAAACCGAAGCACTCTGGGCTCTTCCGACCAATCACCAACCTTCAGTGTGAGGGCAAACGACCGTTTTTGTCTTCTCTTTTTGCTTGAGCTCGTCACTCCAAGCTTTCAAACGGTTCCGCGCGTGTTGAAATCGAAAGTGTAGATTTTACGGAGTACGGAGCTGCGCGTCTGCGCTCAGAAAATGATTAGAGGGATTAGAGACGTCTCTAGTTTGACAGAGATTCTGCCGAGTGGGTTGCGTGCCTCATGACGGCGTATTACGGAGTCTACTGCGCGGCCAAGTGGAGTAACAGTTCTTCAAAAGAACTCGGAGTGCTTATTCTTCCGGTTTCCAACAAACGGCGGGTGAGCCTTTATATCAAACTTTTTTGTCAACGTTCGAAACTGGAAGCATTGAAATATATGATCTCTCAATCTTTCCATTACAGCATCGAAATGGATTGCGTATGCAAAGCGCCAGGACTTCGGAGCCTGCCGGTGAGCAAGCTGCGTCCGTGTCGTCTGTGCAGCAAGCACGCCGGTGCAACCGCGTTTGCAAAATGTAGGAAGATTCGTTTGCGGAAAAACACGTGCCTCACCGTTCTTTTTACGAATCTGTTGCTGCAAGGACTGGTTCCTCCAAGTGAGTTGCTGTCAGAGTCTTTAGTTAATTTGACAGCTTCTAGGATAGAGTACCTAAAAGCGCCCACAGTCAGTCACTCCAGAAGATTTTTTTTCTTCTTCTTTGCGTTGCCAATTAGCGAGTTTGTTTATGGTTTATTTATCGTTTATTCTTATGGAGCTTGCCTCCAACCCTGCGTTAACTAAATTAAAATGCAAGCCTGCTTTATATCTGAGTTGATTAGTTTGTTTGGGTATTCAGCATTTTTGTTTGTAGGAGTTGTTTATAGACGCATTTAGATAATTCGATTATAAGTGCTGTTCTGTTAGTTTGTACATTAAAGTAGTTAATTTGGTTTTTACATATTTGATAACGTTTACTGCCTACTACAGTTCTTGGTTCCGCTTAAGGGGCGGTGGACTGCCGACGGAGTTTGTAAATACGTGCTTGGAATACTGCAACTAATTTGAATGGTGTTCAATAAAATATACATTTCAATGAACGTGCTGTTTTTGTTTTATTGCACTGGTAATTAATATCTCGCGAAGCGCATTTGTTGCGAAGTGAAGCGCGCGCGTCTCGTCTGCTCGACCGGTGCCGCGCTGGCCGCTCGCAGCGGGCCAGCGGCCAGCGCGACACCGATCGAGCAAACGAGGAAAACAAACCGAAAAAAAAAAGAATAATAAAACAAGGAGCGGGAGGGAGAGAGAGTGAAAGAGGGGGAGGAGGAGAACCGGAGGGCGCCTGCCGCGCCTGCGCACGCCAACGACATTGGTGGCGCCATCTGGCGGTCTCCCAATATTTTATCTGATTTCATTTTATTCACGATACCAGAGGCACTCCTCCTACAAATGCCCGCCCTGTTTTAAAAAAGTTTTGGCCCATTTGACTGACTGACTGATTTACTTTTTTCAGTCTCACGCCCTACTTTCTGCCACTTGCGACTTGTGGCGCTAGTTTCTCCTTACCACGGTGGAGGCTACAGCTGCACTCGGCTGCTCTGATCTCGAGCAGAGCCGTCTCGAGGTGCTCCTAGCGGCTCCAATGAGACGCACAACCAAGGAGGTTAGGGCGGTTAGGTGGTTAGGTCTTCGCTAGTCCACAGACGCAACGCTGTCTAGGGCGCGTCAGCGTCTCCGACAGCGCGTCTTGTATCGTCACATGTATACCGCGACGCTAGGGCCGTGTTCCAAAAAGTATTCGATGTTACTCTAGGGTAAGGGTTTTGCACCTAGACGTTCCAAAACCTACCCGCGCCCAGCGCTTTTCAATCTGTGTTGTCACGTGACACGACCCGCCAGAGTCACTCGGATTCATTTGGGTAAGATTTGGAATACAGCCTTACGAGAACGAAACGCGCCAACTGCGGCGCGCCAAATGATCAGTGGCCAAAACCAACTTCGTTGCTCAAAATGCACGCGTCCGACGCTTTGCGGCGTACTCTCGTCAAGCTTTAGTATTCTTGCCGCTTGGTGCGGGTCGGGGGACGACTAACGATGACGTACAATGCGCTGCTTGCAGCGCTTGCTGCTCGCCACATTTTTGCTCAGACTGCGGTGCGGTGGCGCGGTGTGAAGCACATGTACGTCATGCAACGTCATTTCCGTTTCAAAACGATCTAAAAAAAAAAAAAGAAAAAGCCGCAGAAGTTTTTTGTTTGTTTGTTTGCAGTGAAACGGGCAGTGGATGTGGGCTGTGTCGGTCGAAAACTTTTCGGCGACTTTTGATTGAACACCGAGGCGACATCGGCTTCGCGACGATCATTGCCGGATGCGTGTCGGCCTCCGAGTGTGGTCAGAGTGAAGTGCTTCTCCGACGTGCGACCGAGACCCTCGCTTGAACACGCGGCGCCGCCCGATATGGAAATCTGCGGCTGGTGCGGCGACAAAACGGATGCACCTTGAAGGTAAATTGCACTGCTTTTCGTTTTTACGTCCGATGAACGACTTTGGTGCGGCAGCCTTCGGCGACACCTCAGTGCTGTCGGAAACGAGGGTAGCCGTTCTTTTTTTGCCTTTTCCTGTCATGACCTCATCGGCGGCCGCGGCAACAACGGAACGCTATTACAGTGCAGCCCTGTCATCGAGGGGCTTCTCACGACATCGCGCACGTATGGCTTTTTCCGTCAGTCAAAGGGTCGTCGGTAGAATCGTGCTCCGCGTCGTTGCTCGGGCCAACCGGGGACTCCTCGCTGGCCGCGTCACACGTTTCATGGATTCATCCTTTGCCTCCACCGCGCGGTATTTTGGAGATTCTCCGAAAGCCTGCCAACTTGTTCGAGCCAGTAAGAATTCGAGAAATGGGCGTCGAGAAGGCAGCGCTGTGACGTAAGGCTCCGAGCAAAGGCATTGGCAAAGGGCGCCCGGGACTGACGTTCTTCCGAGGTTCGCGAAGTTAGGAGCTTCACCAGCGGTGTGCCGTCTTTGCACCAGTTGGTGTCGCCGGCACCGCGCTGAAAATGCGACCGTCTTCGAAACCCCAGATAGCCAGGCTTTTTGGTGGCGTATTTGCCGCCGAAGCGAGTCTCGATTGCGGCTGTGATTCGGAGCCCGGGAACTGCTGCGTTCCCCCCTGCCGCTGCGAGTGAGCGTGATTTCTGTCTGCCCGTTTCGGCCTATTTTTATTTTTGTGGGCTCTTTCGCGCGCCGCGCACGTTTTTCGAACCAGTCGGACGGATCACAAATGGCGAGCAACTGCGGCGCCGTGCAACTGCTCACAATGGGCACTGCGCCGAACGCCCGTTGAGAGATTTCTTTCTCGGGGATTCGCGATTCCTCGTGGCTTTCCCGGGACCAGTCGCAAGGAGAAAAGCGAGCGGGGAAACCAAAACAAACAGGTTGTGTGTGTGACGTGCCCCCAACCTTGTTCACACGTAACTCAGTCAAGGAAGGTTCCAATCAGTCGAGATAAAGGTGAACTAGTTTCTCGCTCGCTTTGTCACTGCTCTATTTTATTCAGCCTAGTGCAACGCGAGCGATGAATACGATAGCAAAAGAGGAAAAAGGAGTAGCGTTCAGCCACTTGGCTGTGTCTCCTCCTGTCAGTCCCATCGGTCTTGGCCGCGCTTCCATTGCGACCGACTCGACCGAGCTCCCCTTTTGGCCGTCACGGACTCGCTCAACCTCCGTCCAGGACCCCATTGAGAACATTATTGGCCCGCACGCAAAGGCGCGCTAGGCGAGGGCCAAAAGACTACATTTCCTCCTTCCCTTGTTACGTTTTGATGCGTGTGATAGGAACTGTTGCACCACAATCCATGCATATGGTGGTGTTGCAGGTTGGGCTCCTCTTTCCACTTTAGTAGTGCGAACGCTGGAGAGAAGGCTGCCTCCTTTCCACCGTTCGCTCCGCTGAAGTGGAAAGGGGTGGGAGGAGCTTCCACTTCGTTCTTCACCTGTCACTGACAGTATTATGCTGCTTGGAACGAGTCTCCAACTATACTTCGTTTCACCTTATGTTGTACCGCAGCGAAGGCTAGAAGCGCGAGCTCATAGCGTTGGCAGCGGAGAGCTTGTGCCGCCGAGATGTGCCCTAGAGCAAGGAGGTCGCGCTTGTAGCCTTTCCTGCGGTACATCATAAGGTGAAACAGAGTATTCACCTTTCCATAAAAGCGTTTGAGGGCGTGTTCATTTCTGTGTTCGTGTGTTATGCACGTGCACGTGCACTTTCTCTTTTGACCGATATGGCGCGCGAGCGCTGGCTGGACTGTCATTTATCACGTGTGGACTGTGATATTTGTAAACAGTGGAAACGTCTATAGTGTGCTTACCGCGTCCGAAAAAGTGCTCCCTCTATTTCCGCACGATGGCGTCATGCTGTCGCCAGGCGCGATCCTGGCGGCGTCCCAACAGCTTCAGTGTAAATGGCCGACGCCTATTCTGCTGCAGGTCGCTTTTCAGTGTTGCAATCCACGGAAGTATCGGCAGACAGAAGTTGGGACGCCGTCACGACAGCGACACTAGCGTTCGGTGGTGCCAACGTTACTAAAACACTCAGTTGGGAAACTGCCATAGAGACTGCTCTGAAAAGGTGTCCCCAATCTGTCCACCAGAACCGAGCTAATGGCGAACACAACGCCGCCATTTCTCCCGCAGCGGCCACTCGAGGAACTGCACGTGACGTCTATTTTGGCTTTAATCGGCCATTTTGGGCCGAAACAGATACAGCGGAAGAGGTTACAGGGGTGCCACCCCCGTCTCCCCAGCGGACGCGCCGCGTCGTACCACCGAAGTTAAAATGCACCTAGGTCGGGACCACGACCGGTCGGGACGCGCTACCTGAAAGCACCGCTGAGGCATGGTTGTATAAAAACAATATTAATTGTGCCGCAAAGCCTTGCAAACTAAAGATTTTAAAAACATCACGCGTCCTTCATTTTGTATTAAACTCCAATAAATTTCGTACAAAGAGAGTCTTTTCTGTTCGTTTTTACACAAAAACATGCTTTCTAAAAGCTCAAGGTGACCACAGTACAGACAAATGATAAAGAGTGGCGCTGTTGTCGTATTTAGCTCGGTCTCGGTGGACGCCAGCGGCCCGGGTTTCGACGGTGAGTTTCCCAACTGAGTGTTTTAGTCACAGTTTATCATATACAGTTTGCCCACTGTAGAATAAGCCTGTGGTAATCGGGAGACATGGTGTTGAGAGTATTTTTGCATGCAGTGCCCCTCACCACATATCGCGAACTAAACCACTTTTTATGCTTCTGTTTTGTTGTTTTGCTTTCCAAGATGGCGGCGCCCATGGTATTTTGGTTTTCGTTCCTCGCGTTCTCGCGTTGCGTATTGCTTTATTTAAAGCGCCAGTCACAGGACACCATTTCCAGGCGATCACATTCAGACAAGAAAGTCTTTTTTTCACGTAGGGGACTGTTTATTGGATCGATGCATGGTACAATGCAAACGAAAAGAGTCACAAACATAGCGTACATAATACAGCCATAGAACAAAGTTTGCACGGATGCCGGTCAATTTACAAACATGAAACAAGGCCGACACTTTTTTTTTTTTTTTGCGGAGTATTGGCATGTTATGACAAAAATATTGTGGATGGCAGCTTTTATGGCAAGTGTGAAACGCGATGATCGAACACACAGCTTAGTGCAACACATTTTGACAGGTCACAAGGACATCAAGAGCCATGAAAAATAGAGCACATCAAATCATATATGTACTGCACAAGTAAACAATACAATAAAAACTCAAAACTGCATGCACACAGCATTATCTACAGCAATTAAGAAATTCTACAGAATTGAAAGCATCTGACTGTTCTCCGTGTCATAAGTTCTGTTGCTTATATAAAGCACAGGTTTTATAGAGCGCTCGGAGCTCTTTTACTGATCAAAGTAATTTGCGCATATGAGATAGAGAATTTCGAGCAACATCCACATGTGTTTCGTTTTTTTTTTTTTTTTTTGATGTGAACATTTAATTTTTCCCGAACACCGATTGACAAGGAGACGTAGTGCCGTTTTCAACGCAGCAATTCACCGAGGATTTTTTTTTGTTTTTTTTTTGTTTCTAACATGATTTGAACTAGGGTTTGTACCTACCAGAACGATCACATATGTTTGCACTAGTTGGATGCCCTTATTTCAAGGGCACTACTTGAGAACACATTAAAATGAACGCGATCAGTAAATTCTATATCGAAACTCGCGACGCCGAAGTACGCTCAGCGATTTCTCCAGTTTCGTTTGGGCTGCATCAGTTTCCAGCCTCTCTCTACATGTGCAAAGCCGCGGTTACTTTGTTGTTCATGATTCCGAATAGAAAGACGATTCGGCGCTAGCTTCATTCATGCAAGGAGGAAAATCAGCACCTCACTAATATACACACGCTTATAATTCACCACTATACGAGTCTGTCGACGAGTTCCTCAGCGATATTTGCCACGGAAACGACGACTTTCAGAATGCGAAGTATAACAAAAATCATAATAGACAACTTACAAGCTTCTCAGCGGGTCCGTTATCATCAGCTTCGAATTTAAAGGCCGAAAATGCAAGTGTACTCCACAATCTCCGCAGCAGCCTGGCGGCAGCTCGTCGCCCGTCTAGCCCGGCCGCCCGGCGCCTCGACTCCTCTCATTGGTCGTAACCCTAGGTAACCGTGTAACGGTTTTCGGTCAAGCATTCTTTTATTCCTTCCCGAAAAAAATCGGATCTCTTATACTTTTTTAAAATTAGTATTACTGGTTTAATTTGTTTTATAACAATTACTTTTACACGGCGTTTTGGAACAAGAAATCAGAAACATAAAAAGTGTTTAGTTCGCGATATCTGGTGAGGGGCGCTGCCTAACGCCCGATTACCGGACCGGGCCTTGAGTGGGATCACTGTATGCTTATTCACTGTGGTTTTAGTAACGTTGGGTTGTGCTCACTAATCTCTGACAATTGCTGGATCGCGTTTGCCCGCTCTGCGAATGCGGTCACTGGCGGCCATCTTTTTGGTAGAGTTATATCACCTCTAGCCAAGGTACAGCTGCTGCAGCCACTATAATACATCCATGACAGACAGCGTTGTGGCAGTTGTGGTGGCAGGCTGCCATCAAAATATCGTGGGTTATATTTCGTGTTTCATTGCAATTGTTTGACGAAACATATTTTTGAAACTCGGCGTGAACGATAGCCCGATCTGTGAGGACCCGGGGAAAGTTTCACGAAATTGCAGCACCGGAGAAAAGCAGCACAGCACGCATCGAAAGTCGCATCGAAAGCAGACGACGGTAAGGAGTCTGCTTTCGATGCGAGCTGCTCTGCTTTCCCCCGGTGCTGCGCTTTCGTAGAACTTTCACCGGGTCCTCAAAGATGAGGCTACCGTTCACGCCGGGTTTCAAGAATCTGCTTCGTCGAACAACTTCATTCAAGCACGAAATATCACCCACGGTACAGTGTACTAGATCTACGGCTATTTTATGGCAGCCTGCCGCCATTGCGCTGTCCGCCATATTGCTATGATGGCTAGAGATAATATAGCTCTACCAAAAAGAGGGCAGACCGTGGCCGCATTCCCGTCCATAGGCGGAGCTGGTCAAACGCGATCCAGCAAATATACATAGAGATCAGTGGTTGTGCTACTTGCAGCTTCTCGTTAGCATTTCTACGTCCAACCGCCAGGATCGCGACATGCAACAGCGTGACACTCCAGCTTCTGTGACGTCACTGTTACCACTACTTGACCACTTCTGATGTATGGGCAGCATAGGACGCTAAACAGACCAGTTGTACTGGGGAACCGACTTGAAAGTTTTGTTCAACATTGATTTTCTTTGATTTGACATGGCCAGATATGGATAAAACAGCTTTTCAGCATATTTGGGTAGCAGTTATAATACAGTACTTCAGTTACCGTTACTTTATGATTTATTTCTAATTGTAATTCAGCATTTTTGACTACATGTAATCCTACTCATAATTAATTACTTCATACCTCAGTAATTGCCCGATTTCAATTAAAATTAGTTACATTTCCCATAATTTTGTCACCTCGGAAATTCGTTCGTAAAGGCCCGTTCACACACTTGCAACCGAGTACGACCGAGAGAGACAAGACCTATTGAAACCTCTTAAAATTTCTTAGGACGAGAGAACACACTGGGCACGCTGGCGCCATCTATGCGGTGACCCTGGAACTGCATTTCACAAGAGCGAAGGTTTTGCGGGATTTCCGAGGTCAAATATGCGTAATACCTATAAGAAAAGACCGTTTATAACGTTGACAAAAGTTTATCGAGCCAAGAAAGAAATGATGATGCGGGAGAGAAATATAAAATATGCGGGACCGCCAAGTTTACACTGCTACCCAATAGATGGCATTAGTGTGTCCTCTCCTCGTTATATATATTAAGAGGAACCAAGGCCCTCGGTCTTAAGACGTCGCAAGTGCCTGAACAGGACTTAAAACGACTGAGGCGCAAATAGATGGAGCTTCATTGCCCTCCCTCTCGCTAAATCGGGGGGAGGGCGTTGGAAAGCGCCGACACTGCGCGCACTGCTCTCAGCAACTGTCGAAGCAACCACCACACGGAGCGAGAGTGCCTTTTCTTGGCAGGATGGAGCAAAACGATCAAAATGATGCATCACCACTCATGTCGGCTTAAGGCCTCTACTAAATTCTTTCAGTTTCCAGCAACATTCACTTGTTTTGAACTGCCCGGATAAAAAGGACGCCGCCTTCCCACTGGTGGTTTGCAAAGCGGGATGCAATACCAATTCACGCGCAGTTGATGATGAAACTGATTTGAACGCGTGTGTCTCTATGTTGCAAAGCTTTGTAGCACGATTCCCCCGGTGGCAATTCCCCCGTCCCAAACGCCGCGTCTTGCCTCCACCCCCGTGTCCGGTTCCCCCTTTGGTAACCATCGTTATTGCCTCTGCTATGTCGTGAGAACCGCTGCTTCCCAAGTCAGTGTCCGCATTTATTGCACATCTCCAGGTAGCTTCTTTTCTCTCTCTTTTTTTTTTAATATATATTCTTTTTTTTTGTTTAAGTTACACTGTTCGCAGACGACTGCATGGTTTTTTGAAGAACTGGCTACAGTCGAGGACCAGGAAATTTTCAACCAGTAGTTAGGAGAAATCTTGTGGAGTAAGCAATGGGGTATGGTAAATAATTTTTGTAAGACTGTCTCGCATAATTACCAGCAAGAAAAAATGTGTTGCTTTCGCGAATTCATACGGGGCATTGAAGAATTTAAGTATTTGGGAATTATTTCGGCTTAGTCTCTGCGCTGGAATAGTCATGTGGAGTACATCAGTCTTTTATGCTGGCAGAGTTTGGCCAGTTAAGTTTCGCATCTGGAAATGTGCGTGCTCAGCATGCGCATGCGCTCGCTTTCCGTGGTTGAGTGCGTGATATAATCTCCTGTTTTGTGTGTGTTGTGCTTTTTCTCTCCCGTGAAGATCGAAAGGTTCACAGCATTCTGGGATGAGGGCGATTCGTCACATGCGCACTCGTCACAGGACGATTCGTCACATAAGAACATTCGTCAAAGGATGACTCGTCATGCGGGCAACTGGTCACATCGATCGGGCAGGGGACGATAGTAAAGTGTAAATTTCAACAAGTGCCCACATTCCCTGATGAGGTGTTTCACGACTTCCCACTGTCACATAAACTAATGGTTAAAAAAGCTAATCGTACAATACTCATCCGCCTTTTCTTGCATTATATTACGAGTCTTGAGCAGGTTGATCTCAGTTGCTAGCTTGAACGAGCAATAATCCGGCTGGCAGCCAGATCAGTTTTTACTTTTGCCTTGCATACACCTATTCGACAAAACCAATACGTATCGGAATTCTTTCTGCTGAATGTGTACGAGTACCCCTCGTGCAGCATCATGGCTCTACCTCTCTCTGTTGCGATCACCTCCATTATTTTGAATGCAGTCCGAGTTCAAAAAATAGTCTTATATGGCCTCCGCATTCACCGTTCGGGACGGACCCAGAAGCTAAAACGTCTGTTACAAATTCTTTGACCTTGGGAAGCGAAAGACACAGGAGACCCACTTTGTCAGGCCGAAACAACATTCAATGTTCGGGACCGAACCAGAAGCTAACACGTCTGTTACAAATTCTTCGCCTTTCAGAAGCCAAAGACATACTAAGATATGAGGTGACCACTTTGTCAGCCCGAACCACATTGAACAATACATTTTTTGGGGGACGAACTATTGTGGGACCGGTTGGCTGCTTTACGAGTCATCCTATGACGAATGTTCCAGTGTGACGAATCGCCCTGTGACGAGTGTGCATGTGACGAATGGACCGTATCCCCAGCATTCTTATAATTAAATAAACGAGTAAATAAATTAATTTGCATCCGTCTTCTATTCGCCTTCTCTCCTTTTTTTGTGTTTCCTGTGTCAAACTCTCTGCCCTCAACATTCTAGATTGCAACGTTATTATCGTTCCCAGATGTCATAGAACGTTTTCTTTTTTTCTAGGTATTTAGTGTCCAAATTTTCTGCCATTCCATTGTGTCCTTGAAGCCCTTGCTTTCCCAGGTTTCTGTGTTGTGGTTGAGAATCGGTATGCGTCCGTCCTTCAACCCGTAGCGAGACTTGGAGGAGGCACCGGGGGAACCGATAAGGGGATAAGGGCATTCTGAAAGCCGGGCATTTTGAGGACGGGGCAGATAACCCGGGGAATCGGCAGCTAGGGTTTTGACACGAGGATATCGGGATTGGATTATGTAGTGCACCACCCGTTGAAAACACGACTGGTTCGTATCATATTCATAACTCGGAACGTACCCGCAAAGAAGTTAGTGAAACAATATTGTGGTGACTCCAAAATGCCGTACTATCCTATTACTGGACGAAGAGCGTGTTGGTGCGGGTCAAGGTCAAAGAATAAACCATGTATAGGGCGTCTTCGTCCTACATGTTTATTCTTTCTTCAATCTTGACTCTATCCTAAATGGCCAGATAATGAACGGACAAATATTGTTCACTGCGGTTAAATGCTGTCGCATCACCATTACTGACGTAGGGTAGCTTGCAAAGTAGAAGAATTGACGAGCCGTTGCATTACTTTGTGAAAGTAATGCATAATTGCAATGTATATTATACTCTTGTGCACCTACATTTCTGGTCGCAGTGGAACAACATTTTGAGAAGAAAAAATAGTTGTAATGAAATTCCATCTCAAAAGCTGTCTAGCCCGAGTATGCTTGCCAGGAACGTCGTCGCAAATGGCCCCTCACTCACCTGACCAAGAAGGCACCTGGCCGCCTTCTTGTTTAGGTGAGGGCATTCCGGTAACAGGTTGTGAGTGAAGTTGAACACCCTCCCAGTTTACTCTTAACTCCTAAGGCAGGGGTCCACAACTAAAATCGTAACGTTTCGATTGCAACTGCAACAATACTTAAAAAGCTAGCTGGTGGTGATTTATGGTAATAAAACCCGAGACTCAGGAACACAGAAGGGGTTGTCCGTTTTTCGAACCTTTTTTTCTTTTTCTGAGTTTTGGATTTATTATTGTGTTTACGAGGCTTGCCTGTGCTCCCCCCCCCCCCCTTTTTTTTTTCTCTCTCTCTTCTCGTTTTTTATTGGTGGTGTTGATTTCGAACGCGCTTGCATTTCGAACTCGGCGAGGGGGTATTGCGAGAGCAGCTGTCGCAAAGATGTGTTGCGAGAAAGCTCAATGACCGTGTCCTGTTCCCTCGGCGGGAGGTCCTTGTTCAGCCCGTCTTGAAATGGATGCTTAGCTGATGCGGGCGCTTGATTTTCTGGGAGCTCTGCCTCGGACGTGCCGCCAAAATGACTCGGCTGGAGGAACTCTAATCCTTCATCTCCAGCTTCCAAACACCTCTCGATCGCTGCCTCGATCTTGTCGTACACGTTGAAGACCGTGGCAGCTTTTGCCTGGACGGGTTCAGCTATGTCACTCAAACAGGCGAGAGTGGCCAACTGCGGGTAGTTGAGTGTCTTCTCGTGCAAGTCTGACGAGGCGCTCGAAGAAATATGCGCACTTCGAAGCACTCTTCACCTGGAGGGCCGGGGCACTTGTGAAGTCCCGTCTCGTCGCGGAGCACTGCAAACGGGAGCGAGTTCAAAGGGCGGTCTTTTATGAAACGCGCAGTTTTAAGCTCGGCTTCTGCCGGCACTGGAGACCGAAGCACTGGCATGTCTTCGCAGCGGCGCCCTTGTGCAGCGCAGTGGACCCATGCCCCTGAAAGCCCGATTTCCCGGGCCCTGGCGACGATCCCTTTGTGCTCTCCGGACCATAGTGTTATTACAATATACGCTATAGGGGCTCAGCTCACGCCAGTGTCTACGAGACTTTTGGTTGCAAATTGAAGCAGACAGCATGCAGTCTACTTTTCCGGTCTTCAGTGTATTCCTATGGGAAACCGTACGTGATATTTTTATCATTGCCAGGGAATAATAAAAATCAGTCTAGTTTCTTTGTTTGTAACGGGTACTATGTGACTTTATTCGCATTATAAAATTTTAATTTATTTAGTTAATGGGCTTTTTTTTTTTTTTTTACTGAGCGATGTTTAAGTTAGCGAAAATTGAGGGCCAGGTCTATGTTGTACAGCCTGATATGTCAGTACAAGCTAGCAATTCAAGCAAAAAGAACAATCGTATTTATTTCAGAGAACAGCACTCGGTTACTGCTTTATTTTGATTATTCATGCACAGTTTGGTACGAATCCAGTACGTGTTCTTCGTTCTATAAGTCCATGCTTCGTTCTTGTCGTCTATTTTGATTTGGCATATATTAGCATCCTTTTGGTGTTTTGATAAGCTGATTCACTCTGTGTTCTTCATAGCATTGACTATATGCGTAAATACGTGCCCTATAATAGCAGTCTGCAACGTAAACACGTATTATACGTGTGTATTGGGCTATTTTAGCGCAGTGCTTGACGCCATGAATTCTAAAGAAAAACGCTCTAACTCGCACATATTTTTTTTACATGCGATTGTAAAGCGTTCCGGACTTTTTATTCTGTCACAACGCTAAGAAATACTTGCTTTCATAATCGAGCGCGAAGAGAAAACACATTTGCGTTTTCCCATGGGAACGCATTACCGGAAGTCAAATTTAGACTGTCCGCCGTCTGCTTCGAAATGCAACAGCACACTAGCGCCAGCTGAGCCTCTAGCATTTATTGTAATAACTCTCTGCTCGGGAAATTCGTTTTCACAGTGCAGCGAAGCGCTGCTCAGGTGTCGTCAGCTACTTATCGTCTGCCATGAGCAAGGCTCCTTTCACCACACGCTTAGCGCGAGGTCAGCGCCACGCTTGTAGCGCTCCGCTGCATGTGTGAAGAAGCGTTTATTCCAACCAACGCGGTTTGCCCACTCGGTATCGTGTTCTTGGAAAACACGGGCTTCAAAACGTGTAGCCACTGCCGTGTGATTCCCGAAGAAAAGAAAAACTTGTTCCACTTGCCCGTTAAATCTTACAAATGTTGCCATTGCAAGTGGTGTCCGAACTTTGCGGCTCCTTCTCGGAGCAGCGTTGTATCGTTGAATTTCCCCGAAGACTCGGGCGCAGTCGTGTGGGCGTTTCGCATTGAGAAGATATTACTCGTAAAGCGCGGTCCAAGTCGACACGTATCCCGGATTCGTATGCGGAACCCGTAAAAAATACATGTTCCGGCGCACGAAATACGGAGAGGGATTGTCTTGGTCGGATGCATGTATGGATGGATAGATGCTAATGGTTATACCCTTTGTAACAGGTGGCAGCTTGCGCCACCTAGCCTAACATTTTGACGGCCACCACACGGAAAACATGGGCGTATTCGGAATACGGGCAAAGGAGGGAGAGGACACGTAGCGCGACGGAGGCTGGCGGAGGTACTTTGCGGCCACGGGTGTAATGCGGCCGCTAGAGGTACCTCCGCTGTCGAGGAAATAGCGCGTCATCTGGATGGATGGATGGTAATGGCTATACCCTTTGTAACGGGCGGCAGCTTGGGCCACCTAGCCTAATGTTCAAATCAAATCAACTAAAAAAAGTTGATTTGATTTGAACATTTCGTCATGCCTTCTTTTTCTTTTTTTAATTTGTATGAATTTTGTTATAACAGACCCCCCCTCTCTTTTAAATTGAATTTATTGCTTATTTTTATCTGTATTTTTATTTTTTATCCTTCCTTAGATCTCTTCCACCAATTTAGCTTCCGTCCGTGCGCAGTCAAAGCTACGTGTGGCCGGAGCCAATCACACCGCGGCAATAGGTCACGCGATTTCGCCAGCACTTTTGTATCACTTCGCTGCGCCGCCGGTCGTCCGCGCCGCCCGCGCTCGCCGAGTATTTCGTCTGCTACGGGTTTAAAAAGTGTCCTTTCACGTTCTGAAATTGAGTCACAGGGGATAGCAGTAAGTGGGCTGGCCGCAGGCGTCTGTGTCCGAGCTTTCCACCTGTTCGGCATTTCGGCATGTTTCGAGATGCAAGTACACATTGCAAGGTGCCCGATGACCCGACCGTTGATGTTTTTTTGTTTGTTTTTTTTTGTATTGTCTGGATATACCGAGGCTCGAGGCGCAGTCCTTTCCACCTGCTTCTCGGCGTTCAATGTGGTCGGCAGGTAAAGGGGTGCCCTGATTTCGCCACATATCAGTGAATTGTGGTGGCCCGGACGCTTTTCTTGTTTACAACGCATTCGAAGTACGACGCGGCCGGAGTCTCCTGCCGAATTTGAAAGTAGACATTCATCACGACCTCTCGCACCTGACGCCCAAACGTGCCTTTACGAAAGGACGTTTTGAAGCGACTCGGTGACGAAAGTACGAAAGCAGCGAAGCTCATAATTCGGCCATTACGGGAACGAAATCACACAGAAAAACCGAGCGCTGCAGCCGTGTTGCCAGCGGATGTACGTGTTTTCACCAAAGCACATGTATTTACATATATTAAAAAAATATATATATTTAATTTCTTTCCTTGCAAATCATTCTCAGCAGTACACATCTGAAATGTTGCGCAATGTTTACGCACAAAACAGTTATTAAAAAAAAAAAAAAGTACTTTTGCGGACTATTTTTTGGTACGTAAGACTGCTCTTCTCGAAGTTGCGAACCGTCCCCCAGCCTTTGGCTGCGCTCGGACGAAAGCTGAAACGAAGTTCAGTTTTCTTTCCCTATCCATTCGTCCATCCATGTCCAGAAAACCCAGTGCCCCCTCCAAATCCGTAGTCATCCCCCGCAAGAGGGTGGGACGAAGCCCCATTATATGTTCTGATCTATAGTTTGCCTTTCGCGGTTGCATAGGTCGCACAGAGTGTCTACTTCTTGGAATTTAGCCCTATACGTTTTCGTTCGTAGCACCCCCGTTCTAGCTTCAAACACCAAAGAGCTCCCCACTGAATTATCATACAGCTGTTCCTTCTTTATTTATTGTTTTTTGTGTCCTGTATATTGTTGAAGCTGATTTCCCCTGCATTCTCTCTTCCCAGAATTTCCTCTCTGTTTCCTTTACTCCCTTTTCTTCTGATATGCTCTGATCGGCCCCATCTCGTAGAATGTACTTAAATCTCAGCTTGCGGGTTCGGTTTGTCCACTTAGTGTTTAGACTCTTCATATATAGATACTTGTTCACTTTCGCTGCCCACCGTGTATCCTCAATTTCAGATAGCCTTTGTTCAAATTTTACTTTGCTGATCGCCTCTCTGCTCTCGAAAGATACCCAGCCCATATCCCCCTGTACTTCCTCATTTGGTGTATTCCCATGTGCCCCCAATGCCAACCTACCCACAGTCCTTTGCTGTATCTCTAAACCTGCCTGGATTTCTGACCTCATACACAATACCGCGTTCCCAAATGACAGTCCTGGCACCGTGACTCCCTTCCGTACCACCCCTAACGCCCCGTGGCGTAGCAATATCGGCAACGTCGATCGGTTTCAGGCGCGAATCTCGGTGCCGATCGAGCGGAACGACATGGTCGCGAGACAGCGAAAGTACCTTCACTGCTCGGCACTTCACAGCTTGGCACGAAACTGACAAGGGGACGGAAAAGTTTCTTCTCCCTGTCGTCGAAACGAAAAGAGTGACGGCAGGGCACGACGGTAAGTTTGTCCCACGAAGCCTCAATGCGCGACAATAGGGAGTTTTAGTAGACCGTGTTTCCCGCTCCGCTAGCCCTCCGCTACGACGAAACCGCCACTGCGCCTGCGCGCCGATGGCCTTGGCTGTAGAGTTCCGGGTAGCGGAGGGGCTTAGCGGAGCGGGAAACACGGTCTACTAAAACTCGCTAATAGTAGGACGAGGCAATCATATTGCTTACCCGATTTCCGACGCGACTGATCGCAAACTACGACACTCGACACGAGCACCACATCTCACGGACGATTAAATCCTTATTTGAAGGCGACGTTTGAGTAGGCAACCTTCGTTTCCTGACGCCAGCAGAGCGGACGGAGTCCGGCGGGGCAGCAGGGTGATGGCACCACTCGAGCACGTGGTGAGCGCAGCACGTTCAGGCCGCCCACAGGAACCAGCACGAGTTTGCGAGTGCACGCCGACCTCGATCCGGTATCGACGTGAACGTCGTCACGACGCTCGGCTCGACCGGGGACGTTGAACAGCCTTTCGCAAAACGGGCCAATTCTCTCGTCGTCACGCCGAAACTATCGCGCACAAAAGCGACACTTCCGATGGGTGAGACGTGGCTCGGCGTTGGCGGCGTTGTCGGCGTCAGAGACGATCAACGGCGGAAAGGAAGCGCGCTCCGTGATTGGACACTCTCTCAATAGGGACGTCACACTTTTGACCATCATGTAGGTGAGAGAAGCTGCTTCTGTTAGAATTTTGAGTGACGAGTTATCTTCTCTAATCTTCTGGGAGGAGCGACGCCTGTGCAAATTCGGGAGGCACAAAAGAGGGTCCCGGTAAGAGGGGAGCTCCTTCTTCCCCTCTTCTCTGGTGGTCATCGGAGCGCTCTTTGAAGGACGTCACCTGCAACCCATGCATATGGGACGCGTAAAAGTGGAGATATTTTAACTCCAAATACTGGTGCCGGAACCCATAAACACGGAGCGGTGACGTCGGAACCGGAATCCCCGCTCGGGCAACATTACGGAGGTCGGACTGCTTGTGCTTGCTTCGTGAATGCCTGCGCAGTTCTGCGGGCTTTACGCGCACATTGTGCCTCTCCGATCAAAGGGAGGGTTGTCGCTGCAGTACCCGCCTGTCTTCCTTCGTGTTCGGATTGCGCCCTCCGCGCCGTTGCCTGCGCTGAGTATATCCGGTTCGGCTTTCCTGTCCAGCGGAAGGAGCTCTGAGCTTTGACGAGCGCGCAGTGTCGGGAAGCTTGGCAGGCAGCCCGTCGTTTCCTCCCGGTGGCGGTCGCCCTTTCGCCTCTCTCCACGGATACACGAGTGCACGAAACCAGCCGTTTTCTCAAGAGGCCAAAACGTCAGCGACATGTTCTTTAAATCTGTCTAATCTCTCGGGTAAACTTCATTCAGCGATGCTTTCTCTCACCTCCCGTTTACTATCAGAGGGAGAGTCTAATCAGAAACACATCTATTCAACTGCGAACTGCAGACTACTCTATACAATACTGTTACTTTTGTGGAGTTTCAACGTAACGTTTAATGCATGTCGAGACGTGGTTACAAATTGGTTACGAGCGGATCGCCGTGGTCCGCAAACTGCCAACGCCACCAAGCGCCCGCCATAGCCGCAGTGGCGCTACTAGTCAGACTATAATACTTGGATTTTAACTTGTCACATTGCGTAGCATACAGTAATATTCGACATCTTCGCGGCTGCCATACTGAACGTCCAGTCTTCGTGGACGTTCAGACCTGGTTGGATATCTTCCATCTCGATAGATGCACGCTGGACATTCAGGCTTGGACGGATCTTCCATCGCGGTAGATATCCAGACTCGTTAAACATCCCGTCTCTTTTGGACGTCTCGGTGGATATTCCGTTTCGGCTGTCACGTGAGAATTGGGTCTTTCGACCAGATGGATCTTCCGTCTCGGTGGATATTTCGGCCGTAAGCGCCGCTGTCCGCGAGGCTTCTTTGTCCCGTTTCCTCCTCTTTATCGGAACGTTTCTTCCCTGGACGTTGGGGAATCCCGTTCTCTTTAACGTACAACCCGATAAACGCCGACGCTTTGCCGACGTCAGAAACATAAACCGAAAAGCACCGAACGCACGGGGAAATTAAACCCCGAAAAAACACTCCCGAATTCAAAGAAAAAAGCCCGTTTATAAATTATCAACCGTACAAGGTTGCTGTTTCACATCGTTTCTTTCCAAGAAGCGTTTTAGTCTGTTTAGAGACGTTCCTGTAGCAAAAACTAAACTGCAATACTAAAAAAAAAAAAAAAAAAAAAAAAAAAAAAAAAACTGTGGCCGTCGACTGATCCCAAAAGACCATCTTCGTACTTGGAGGAACGCTTTTGTACCCAATCTGACGCGCGACATGAACGCGCTGATTTGATGATGGCCAGCAAAAGCAAATGGTTTGAAATCTGCCCCATCCCCCCTTTCCTTTTTTCTGTCTTCGTTTTTTTTCTCTTTTTTTTCAGGTCAGTTGCTTATTTTCAGGTTCACCTCAAGGCACTCGTTTCCATGTGGTTGCACAAGCTCCCGCTAGCAAAGCTCTAGTTTATGCTCGATTAAAATTTCCTTTCTTTTTTTTAGTAAAATTCACGTCTGTTGCCTAAAAAGACCACTGGATCAGGGCTTATGGCAAACTTCGAGTACACAATGTTAACAACCGAGCTGAGAGAATATTCTGGAATGACAACTCACACTAGGGAACTTTCCTGGCTGGCTCGTTCCCGTAGTAAGGAGCGAGGATACAAGTTTGTATGAGTTAAAAACGCCCGAATTTTCTCGAAAGAATAAGCGTGCGCACCTTTGGTGCGGATACTGCTGCGAGATGACCTTGACCTTGTTAAGTAATAGCAATGGTTACCTCTTCCCAGTTTGCCAATTTCCATACGTTTATTGACTCCCGCGTCTCCTCTTGCTCCAATTCCTTCAACGTAGTTCATGTTAACATTCGCAGCATCCGGAAATACTGGGATGAACTTAGGGCTGTTGTTGATGAACTTCGTGATAAAATTGGCGCCCTTGTTTTCACAGAAATAAATGTAAGCTTTGACTTTTTGCCGCAGTTTAAATTGTCTGTTTTCCAGAAATTGTTTTGCACCCGTTAGAATACCCCAGGAGGGGGAATCAGCATATTTGTGAAAGATTTCCGGTCTACAACTCGGGTTTACGTAGTGTTTACGCAGTCGGAAAACCTGACTGTTAATATTTCTAATTCCAACCACACAGTTTGCCTTTTAGCACTCTACATACCCCCCCCCCCCCCCTCATCTAACTGTATCAACTTTTTGGAAGAGCTGAGAGGAAACTTAGACGGATTAACTAATGAAACCCACTTGTGCTTGGTAGGGGATATTATAATATTGACACTCTTAAAGAATCAAAATGAGTCGTTTTGTATTTCTACTTGCCCAGCGTGGAATACCACCGACTATTCAAAGTGGAGCGAGACAGGAAGTGCTGAGTAGCCATCTTGTATCCTCATGTCTCGACCGCAGTAACGTTCGAAGCTCCCATGCTTCTGTCCATTCAGCAGTAATTCTGCAAAGGCCACTTGTTTGTCACGTGTCAGTGTGTCTTTACCTCTAGAGCAGTTCACGAGATTGCAGGAACCTGTCGACTAGAGACTTGACCAGACTTGACAGGCTGCTTAAGGATCATGACTGGGAAGGTTTTTGTATGCTCAGCGAAATTTACACTTTTATCGCAACCATCCCCACATCGAGCAAGGGCACTTTGACAACTCCGTCTTTGTTCAAATCCGCTTTTCTTCCTTCTCTCACTGAGCTTGTTCTTCCTTGTTCGGATTCAAGCCATTTGCGTCTGTTGGTGGCTTCTAACCCATATCAACATTATTTTAAATTCTGGTGTTATTCCGCGCGACTAAAAACAAAGGTGGCTTACCAGACAGAGTTTCTTCGTACAGATCGATTTCGATCCTTTTTTATAGTATATCCCAGATTCTCGAGAAACAACTTTTTGTTATTATGACTGGCTTCCTTGAAAATCATTCCATAATTTCGCTAAGTCAATACGTGTTCGTTGTTGGTCGCGGCACCATTGATCTTCTTGAAAATTTCTGACACTTTGCATTACTCTTTTGAGAACAGTGTGTAGCACTCTTCATTGATGCAGCCAAGGCATTGGATACTGTGAACCACGACATCCTTTTATATAAATTGTACAGGGTGGGCTTTCGAGGGCTGTTTCATTCATTGCTCAAAAATGTTCTTTCGAATCGTACCGAAGTTGTTCCTCTGGGCAAGTCTCGCAGCTCCCAAATGTGCTTGACATCTGGGGTCCCACGGGGCTCTATTCCATCACCGTTGCTACTGTTTAACATCTACTCTACCAACTGCTATCACAAGCTCCACGGTACTGCAGTACGCTGACGACGCTGTTTTATGTTATGGACATCCGGTATACCAACGTGCGGTTGAAATACTTCAGGCAGACGCGACGAAACTGATGGACTAGTTTTCGGCAAAAAAGAGTTGCGAGTGAATGCTTCCGTAACTAAACTTGCAAGTTTCTGGAATCCTCTGAAAGGCACGAGCCTTTACTTTTTCTTTGTGACTCCCATTATCTATACGCACCAATGGACGCCTTCGCAAATTCAGCGCCATCTAGTGGATGAAATATCAGTCCAAATCGTTGTATGCTCATGGCGGATAAAATCTGGTACCTATTCTCCAACGGTAGACGTAGGAAAGTTACGGTGTTTTTCGCTGAACAGTCATTTCTCTATTTGCTTCAGTTTCGATGGTGTCAAGAAACTATGTACGAGGCGCTTATAGTTGAGGAAACTTCTTGATAAAATTAACATTTCATTGTCATGAGCTGTCTGGGGCGTGCCGAAACCGAGCTTTCCAAGAACTCACATGACAGCCTCAAATGCGTAGCGCATAGAAGCTCAGAAGTCCCGTTACGGTGACATCGAACAACAATAGAGCGAACTAACGTCTGGATGTTCAGGCTCTACATCGGTTTCTCTCTTCATATTCTTTCTTCACCAGCTATCAAAAGGGCCACCATTCGCATATACAGATTAGAGCCGCTAAATGAGCTACGCTAATCTGTTCCCCGATATTGTTGTGGGCGCCGCCATCTTGGTGCTTGTGCAGAGCAGACACAACTGCCGATTTTCGTGATTCAAAAGTACGACTTCCTCAGCATTAAATTCGGTGTTAGGAAACCCATGTAATATTGCTTGGCTCTGTCGCGAACTGTTTAAACATTTTTGTAGGGGACGGAAAAGCGTTTCCTGTGATTTTAGATAAAGCTTCAGGTAACTGGCGACCGTGATTTTAAGCTATGTGATGGGCAAGTGTCGAGATGGGCTAAGCTACCCTGAAGCGTAGCTTATTTAGTGGCACTAGTACAGATGATAGACACTTAGATGATGATAGCTATCGATGTGGCCAGCCTGAATTTCGGAAAGGGTCTTGTGTGAGCCCGTCCAATATGTTAGCTCCATGCATAAAGTACCTAGGTATTTACTTTGATTGCGATTTATCTTGCAGCTCACGAAGTAAGTGGGGCGGATGTAATTTTAAACTCACTCTCCCGGAAGTGTTTCTAGATGACGGTTTGTAGGAATAAAAGAGAAGAACGATATGCTATATACTACGGCATGCGTAATGTTTCTTCTTATAGATAAGGGTACCAAACACTTTATATTATACAGCAGACAAGAAGCTAGCAGTTCTGAGCCGTTGGCATAGGTACGACATATATGTGTGCTCCAAGATAATTCGCAAACAAAGCAAATACCTAAGTACTTTATGGAGCGAACATATAATGGACGGGTTCACAGTAGACGCTTTGTGAAATTCAGCGAGACGTTGCCTGTTCTGTCTCTGTCTTCCTTCGCGTTTTCCTTTTCCTGCCCCAGTCTCAGGTTTACCATCATCATCATCATGTTAGGTAGGGACTTGGTCTGAGGATGCGGGTGTGTGTGTGTGGGGGGGGGGGGGGGGGGGGGGATTGGTTGGGTTTGAGGACGCCGATAACAAACGCTCAAAGTCAACTGTTTGTACTAAATGGATAGGACAACATCAGCGACGTCTGAGACATAGTCATCAGCCAGAGCACACGGAAATATTTCAATAGGAATTTTGCCGGAAATATTTCAATAGGAATTTTGCCGGAAAGCCAAGTTTCAGTTAACACGCTAATTTGGCTATCCCTGGAATCAAGCGCGGCCATACAGCTTTCCATAACTGCCACGTAATTTCACTCGGTTATAAGCGTCTGACTGAGGAAGGACTCAACTTCGCGGGAGCTTCACGGAAAAATCACGTAAAAGCTCGAAGAAAGAGAAACGAACCGAAAATCGCCTGAGCACAAATCGACTTCCTTTTTTGAAAATGGCGCTGCAGATTTTCGCGTGTTTCGAATTTCGTGAACCTCTCGGTTGGGTGACGACATAGTACGCGAGCTCCAGGAAGAAGCGCAACCTTGGCTGAAGAGAATCGTTGGATAAACATTGTTCGCAACTCGGCCTAGGAGGTATACTTTGACGATTTGTCAGGCTGTATGCTTTCCGAGATGCTTTATTGTCCAAAGGTTGAGGCGAAACCACCCGAGCGGCAGGGAAACACCCGCGGCGAGCGATACAAGAAACCTAATACATCCACTCCGTATACCACGGGGTTTATCGACCTGGAATTCCGGAGAAAGTGCGAACGTCCTTCCGGGACATTTCCGGTGCGCCGTGTTTCTTCATCGATGTATTTGCCACCTTGATTGAAATGAAATGTCTTATTGGAAAAAATCGGCGACGATTTCTGCCCCCCCCCCCCCCTTTTTTTTTCTAGTTTCCCTTAATATTTTGTTCACTAGTCGGTTCTTTTTTAGTTTGCGGGTGGTGTGTTGCTTCTGACGTCTTCCAAAATGCACGGACGACTATTGGTGATGTCTCGGTGGCGCCCTCGGGATTATCAGCTGAGAAGTTGAATTGTGTTGTGCGTAGACAGCACGGGTTGGGAGTCATCGCTTTCTCAATATCTCCACGGTCATAGTCGCCGGTGTGACGTTATTTCCGTCGAGATACGTGACAGTGAGCCAGTCGCGGAAGGCCGTCCACAGCGAACGTTTTCGGTCACGCACGTCGCCAGTTGCGATCCGAATCTGAGAGATTCGTGTGTCGTGCTTGTTGGCTTGCGCCGTGTTCCTTTGACAACCGAAGCACCTCCTTGCCCTTCTCATTCTGGCAGTGGCTACAGATGCGGCTGCTGTAGAGCACAACTGCACGGGCCGGAAGCCCGGTAGAGACACTGCTCGGGCCCAGCCCAAACCCAAAAATTAATTTTTTTTCTTCTTTATTATGAACTTGAGTTGTGGCTTGAGCCCGACAGATTATAAACAGGAGCCCGAAAAAGTTTGCAGGGTTTAACCTAAAAACTGTCCAAGCATAAAGCGCGCACTCTCCCACTATGCTGGTGGTGTCGTTCGTACGTTTTCTTTTATCCACTCAAAGACTTTCCAAATGCAAAACGTCTTTTTTAACGGCGCCGTATTGACTGTGTTTTTGGCTCGTTTGTTTTCATTGAAGCTAAACGATCAGTGAGCACACGGCTGCCTAGGCACGGCCCGAAAAGTGTTTTGTTCGAGCCCGGCCCGGGCCCGAGCAAATGCGTGCTTCGCGGCCCCAGCGCCGGAGCTGGGGCCTCGGGGCTGGCCCGGACCCGTGCAGCGCACCCTTTGGAACGTCGGTGCGTATGGCACGTGCTTTGCTCGCTTTCCGAAGCGCCGAACACGCGCATGCTGTGGATGTGTGAATCTGGGAATAGCGGCCGGAAAGTCTTTCCCGGTCGTAGCTGGGACATGCCGGCGCGCTTTGGCCCGCGTGATCGAGCGAACCCAGTTGCTCGCTTCGCGTGTGCTGCGCCGAGGGGCACACGTGCCTGACAGCGCGCACCGCGGACGGGCCGAAATAGCTGCTCCGATGACAGACCGAAATAAGCGGACGGAGAGGACCCCCCTTTGCTCTATGATGATGATGACGAGAGCCCCGGCGCTTTGCGACCGCGTGTGTCCTAAGGGCCTCCCCCCCAACGTCATCGCTAGTGGACCTCGTCTGCCTCCAGCGCGTCTCGCATCGTCTCAGAAGGACGCTAGCAGGTTTCTCTGGTCCAGCGTAGGTCTGCCGCTCACCAGCGATGACTTCGTGTGCGGCCTCTCTCTTCCCCTACAGAACAACTGCTTTTCTGCTCTTCGGAGCAACATCAACAGCTTTTCATCATCTGGCTCTCTACTTTTTCTTTGGACCCTCGTGGAATATTGACCCACTTTTCAATAAAAACACTTTGTAACGCCACCGGGATGCTTTTTTCTAGCTTTTCAATTGAAAATCTACAGCTGTCCAAAAAATAAGCTTTTACACCTCACCCTTTGATTCAACGAAACAAAAAAAAAAAAAAGAAAAAAAAAAAGAAAGAAACGATTTTTTAATGAAAAAATGATCGTGTACATGCGAGTCATCATGTTCAATTTCAGGATCGTTGGAACTGATTGAGGCCCCCATTAGGGGGAGGGGGAAAAGGAGGGTGAGGAGATATATTGGCACGATTACAATGACAAAAAAAAGTAAACGAGGAAAGGTAAATGCTTCCAAACCTACTTTGAGGCTCTGAAATAGGGAACTATCAACCCCACTCACTCAGCACACATGATTTGGTCTATTGAACGTTTCCTAGGAGAGCCAACAGCGATAAAAGGAAACGTCTTATTGCTCAGCATTACTGACTGTGCTTCGGGAACCCGGTCCGCGCTGCCCGATTTCAGAACCATTGCCATAGAGTATCTCAACACGAGCTGAAATGGAACGAGAAGTGAAAACCTTCTCTGTTCCATACTTTATTTCTCAGTACTCGTACGTGATTAAGACACAGACTTTACATATGTGGAAGGCAATGAACGGTTCTATACGTAGTATTATATTAAAAACAAAAATAAACATGGTCGACTAACAAAAAAATCCGCAGTTTAGGTTACAGTTGTTCGCGGAGGCATGTTTGGGGATTTTTACAAAGATTGGAGGATCCAATAATAAATAGTAGTTATAATGTCGTCTTACCTACTTGCATATATATCACACTAAAAAAATATAGACGCTCTCTTTTGAATACTTTGGGATTGAGAGTGATTCAAAGACGCCACACACGACAATCGTCAAAACCTCGTCGTTCTTTCCCGCTTCTTTGAGATTTTTTTTTCTCAGAAACTAAACATGTCGGGACATTAAAATAAAAAGGATTGTTATTCTTTGAACATGCGCCACGAAATATAAAAATTTGAAGCAAAATAAAAGATACGACTGCCACTCGTTGCCTGAATCCAAATGAAACCGCCCATATATATATATATATATTTTTTTTTCCCCCGCAGATTGTTTTAGGCTGGGTCCCTAAGGGGAAGAAGCGCACAAATGAAAATCAAGGTTAAGCCGGATGGCCCCAACAGGAAGATGGACAAAACCCATTGAAAACTTTGGGAGCTTTGAACCCATTAACTAGGGGCCATAAAAGAGGAAAGGCAATACTGAACGAGGACACATGGAGGACAATGGGGACACGACCATCCGAGCGAGGGAAAACTTAGCGGATGTTAAAATAGTCGTTGACAAAAATAAAACCCAAAAATTCGCGGGTTAATCGAACACAGCGAACACCCTGAAGCACTCGCAACTCCTGAATCACGGCCGTGTAACCGTGTTGAATGTTTTATATACCCTACATTTTAGAGGTGATCATTTGGCCGGTGGCCACCTCAGCATTTATTAAGGTTCTAAGTATCTTACCCCATTCTGGGAAGTCTGTCAAAGCGAAAACAGAGTTTTCACGTTCATGGACTCTATCTCTTACTAGGAAGCATCGATAGAAACAATAATTATTCGGCGCAGTCGTTGAAACAACCTCCACAAAAGCGGCTACTGGAAGATATTTTATCGCTTTTCTACATAGTACCACTTAGGACGAGGCTTGTCACGGTAGTGCTCCCCTTTAAAGTATTTCTTTGATATCTTTTATCACACGCACACGCCGAGTTTCACTTGTCGATGAAGCGTCTTCTACTTTCTTACAGCTTCCACGCTTTATTTTATTTTTTTAATACAGTCGTTTTTCTTTTTGCTTTTCCCCTGCCAAACAACAACTCGCTTTCCCGGGACAATTCATGCCCCTGCATTTCTTTTTTTTTTTTTTTACTTACTTTTTTTATGCATACTTTTTTTATGCACTTTTTTTGAACTTTTTCATGTTTTGGCGAGATATTACGCCATCTCTAGTCAGAATCAATTCTTCCTTTGCGAAAAGAACAACTTTCTCCCCAAATGGCACCTTTTTTTCTAAGGAAGTAATTTGCTCCCGCAAAACATTCGATGATGCACTTCCTGCTATCAATCATTTATTAATTTGCGGTCGCACACGTTTATGGGCCGCCTCGCCAAAAATGTCGATCCGCAGCCCATAACATTCGCATCCGATCCGCGATTCGCCAAATCTCGTTCCTATTTCTCCGCATCCGCCAGTTTACTGCGGATATTCGCGGATGGTCCACGGCCAATCTGCGGATATGCCGGGCTGATTCTGTCGTCTGGCTGCGCATGCGCGAAAGGGTCATCGGAGGAAGGGAGTTTGCGCTGAAGGCGGAGCTTCGTTGGCAGAGAGTACGTTGCGACGGACCTATTTTGTGGCCAATTGTAGCAATGATTACACCTTGTTTCCCCGTCCTAAAGCATACCAAAACGTCAGAAACAAAAACGAAAGCAAAAAAAAAGAAAGGTGTTGAGGCAGGTGTCTCAAACACATGGCCCGCGACTCGTTTGGGACGAGGCCCACAGGCATCCCGCTGCTGCTAGTCCCGTTCTCATGTCCGAGTATGTGCGAATGGCTCGTACTATAAGAGGCCCATGTTCCTTTATTTGCTCTTTCGTTTTCCGTTTCCTTCCCATCTGTTTCTCATGGACGACGATGCCACTGCTAACTAGAAGCACGGGTTTCTCGCTGGAGGACGCACCTCCGATGCATAACGGTTTCCGTAGCAGGAGGAACTGTCAAAGCTTACGAGCTCGAGTTTCTAACCTTCGCTGCTGCATGTCCTAAGTTAAAATGATGATTAGGCGGTCAGAAAATAACGCTCAAATGCGACTCTTAATTCCTCTAATGCTCCTATAAAAATCGACAGGATAGCAAAAATTGTCGCACGAAAAGTTTTTTTTCTTTTTTTTTATGACGTTGAGTTTGATTAATTTCCGAGCGAGTCGAACGACAGGGAAACGACGGTACGTCCTCTTGTTCGGTTGAAAAAGGTCAGCACGACCTCGGAGTTTCGCCATTTTACTTTTTCTTGCACCATCAGGTATTTATCCAAGGTAGTAGTCACATAACCTATTCAAAACTACTAAAGATGTCACTGGCAAAACGGTGAGTTTACCAGCAGCACAGAGTGCGAAGTCGATATTTTAGGATTTTTGGTAAACAATACTGATCCGGAACGTAGACCCCCGGAGCTATTTCTCTTTCCCCCTCCCTACGTTGGCCGTTGGCTTTTTGGGAGTGAGCAATTTGGCCTCCAAGCTCCAATGAATTCGGGACTCCTGCGTTAATGCGGAAATAAATAAAATGAAACGACTTGCCGCGTGTAAAACTTCCGCTTTTGGGCCACTGACAACCCAACATACATACGGTCCCTCACGATCCCGAGACATTGCTTTCAAAATGTATATTAGAAACTGCTTAATTTCGGCGAAATTATTAATAATGATCGAAGGAATATAAAGTCCCCGCTTGGGATTCGTAGATGTTGAACGGGTGTCTTATTGCAGCGTTTTGCTGCCCGGAAGTGTCGAGTTGTAACACGATAACGTCTGGTGGAATCTTGACGTTCGCCTGGCCAGGGGCGGATTCCTGACCGCTTCTGGTCAAGACGAGCCGAGAGACGTCGTGGGACCGAGTGCTCGAGCCAAGAGGTCAGATATTAAAGAGCCGTACTCGATCGTTGCATCTCCTGACCCATATTTAGGCCGTAGATTTTCCGCTTTTAAACGAAAAAACACCGATAAACATCCGTTGGTAACAAAAGTGCAAAATCGATAATCGCCGATAAACACCGTCGGCGTCAAAGGTACAAAGCCGGTAAAAACCGGAAAACGCCGATCTTTTTTTTTTTTTTTTTTTTTTTTTAATGTTTGCTTCGGCTGGGTTTGCTTTTGTCGAAACCCTCCCCTCTCAGGAAAGTCGTTTGTTTTTCGTGAGATATTTCTAACGCTAATCACCGTTTATACTGTGCCGTGCTAAACATATCGCGAAAATACGCATATATTTTAAAGATGAACAAACGCCGAAAGCCCGATTTTTCTTATCAGTAAACACCCGAAAATTTACGGCCTACCCATAGTGGTTCGTTGCATGCTTTGACTGCAAGCGTGGCGGGGAAGCGAGCGTCGTTTTTCTGGAGCGATGCGTCCGACCGCGTCGCACGTGCTCGCGACTGGTCCTCGGTGGCTGCTTCAGCCGTTGCGCGGCGAGCCAGCGGGCATCGGCGAAGGCCCGTTTGGCACGCTCTGATCTGGTCTCCCGACGGACGGGCAGACCGCTCTTTCCGCCTTCTTCCGACCAAGATGTTGGCCACCTTGACTCGCCTTTTTGCTTCTCGGAGGGGTGCAAGACCAGATGAAGGTCAGTGGGTTTCCCAGCGGTCGGATAAACCTCGGGAGGAAGCCGTCTTCTTTCTCCCCGGGATCTCGACAGTGGCTTCTGGATCTTTCCTCTTTTCTGTCTTCGCTAGCGACGAAGGAGAGCGAAGGGTGCCCGCCTTCGGATGCCGCGGCTTCGAGCTATCTCGGAACAAAGCGGACGTGTCTGAGGATGTTGGGTGAACTTGGAGCCGCGGCTGGAGGAGCATGCGCTCTTGGTGTCCTTCCTCGAGCGCGGTGCCTGCCTTCTTTTTCTCCGTGGGAAGCCTAGTGAAGAAAATCGCCCGTTTCCTGCTTGGCAGGTGCAGTGGTAACGCACAGTGTGTTTGTTGTGCGTTGTTTCGCGGGCATTTTTCGCCGATAAACTCGGTACGCATTGTATGCCTGGACGGCGCGAACACCAGCGTTTCTGAAAGAAAGGGCTGCCAAAGCTACGCGGAGAGCGAGTCGTCCGCTTCTTGCGCAGGGAATCGCTAAAGCGGGAAACACATGTACGACGAAACCTTCCGATCAGACGTGCGGACTGCCGGAATGACCTTCGGGGGAGAGGGTTTTCGTAGCATCGGAGAGCGTTGAAAACCCTCGCCTCCGACCGTCGTATTGCGCGGTCGGACGTCGGATCGGACGGTTTCGTCGTACATGTGTTTCGCGCTTAACGTCAGAACGACGCCCAGTTCTCATTGGCCTTGACCGTAAAGGCCCGTTCACACTCTTGCGACCTCTTAATGCGTTCCTTAAAACCCCTTATGATGATGATGATGATGCTTGTGGCTATCCCCTTTGAAACGAACGGGTGGTCACGTATGTCGTGTCCAAGCCATATGTGGCTTTCACTTTCCACTCTTTTCTCTACTTTTCCACCAATTTTCTAGTCTTCGCTCGGTGACGTCGACAGTCCATCTATCTGTCCATGGATGGAAGTCAATGGTTGGATTAGAGGATACACTGGCGCCATCTATTGGGTAGCAGTGTAAACTTGGCGGTCCCGCATATTTTCTTTTTCTCTCGAGCATTTCCCTTTCTTTCTTGGCTCGAAAAACGCTTGTCAACGTTATAAACGAGTCTTTTTTACAGGTATTACGCACATTTGACCTCGGAAATCCCCGCAAACCTTCGCTCTTGTGAAATGCAGTTCCAGGGTCACCGCCTAGATGGCGCCAGCGTGCCAGTGTGTTCTCTCGTCCTAAGAACTTTTCAGAGGTCTTAACAAGTCTCGGTCTCTCTCGGTCGTACTCGGTTGCAAGAGTGTGAACGGGCCTTAAGGATAGCAGACCTCGATGCTAAATGCCTCGAGCTCCCCACTATTTTTGAGAGCGCAGCTCTTAGGCGCCCGTTTGCAGCTTGAGCGACGTCGCCATCGCCGTCGGCGTAACCGCGCGGTACATTGTGGGGAATGTCCTATAACCCTCGTGACGTCACATGAGCCTCGTGACGTCACGTGACCCTTGTGACGTCACGATACCCTGGTGACGTCACGTGACCCTCGGGACGTCACTCGTGACGCCACGAGTCCCGCGCGTTGCATTATGGGACATTTCCCATAATGCACCGTGCGGGGAGGAGGAGAGGGGAGGAGCTTGAAGGATGAGGTGAAGGAGGGAGAAGGGGAGGAGGAGTAGCAGGCAAGATGAAAAGGTGTGGAGGGGCATAGCCTCCTCCTTACCTTCCCCTCCTCCTCATCAAGAGCTGCGCTCTAATTTGGCGTTACAAGGTGTTGTAAACGTCTTTCATTTCTTCACTCTGCCAATAAGGGCTCAGCGTTCTGCCATCATCGCAACCCCTGTGCAAGAAGCGAACAAACTTTCGGTCCTCATTGGCGACGTGAGCGACCAAAGACGTATCTGGGGTCGACCTTCCGCGATCGGCGAAACGTTCACCATAAGTGTGATGAATTTCACGTTTGTTGGTGGAGGTAAGACAAATGCCAGTCTGTCAATTTTGACGGTGTTGTATGCAATGACTCCGAGCTTCCACCGTGCTTTTTACACACACCGTCGAAATTGTCGCTGCCAATTGAGAATCCTGGTCGTGACGTCACAGATAGGAACCGAAACCCGCATAGAGAGTATTGGCTTCCAACAGCTCGATCGAGGTCAGGTGGTCTAAGGGGCGCATTTGCAACGCGAGCACCGATCGAGGAGGCGGCAAAAGCCTGGATCGTCTGAAAACGCCTCCGCCTTTCCGCCTGCTTTCCTTCTCGCCACGCAAAAACGCAGCGCATCCGCAGGACGCGTCCGCCCTTGAATTGCAAACGCTCCGAGATGGACCCTCTCTCGAGGCTCTGTATACCTGTGGGCAGAGCCGTGGACACGGAGGGCAGAACCGCGCAGCAGACGCAGATACAGTGCTGGACATGCTCTCATTGGCCAACCAGAAACCGAATCCCCTGGCGGCACACGTTTAATTAATGCCTAAGAGCTAAATGTGGTATCTCTTCAAGGTTGAAGATATGGTGCGCGGGATCTTTCGATTATGATCATGAAAACGGTGGAAGATACGAATGTGACGCTCGAACTCTGTTTTGTTTGGACGGCAGATAACTGGCAGGAAAAAGCGGTGGCTGGCTTCCGGAGTCGTTTCAATGAAATCCCTGTGTAAGGCCGCGGTAAATAAGCGTGCATGTTGCGGCTGCTTCGCCGGCGGGTGTGTGTTCTCTTAATATTTGTTTTTGCTCCTGACGCATTCTGCTCGAGTGTTAAAGAGCGCGTGGCGTATATGATGTGGCTGCCGCGCCGGCGGTGGGGTGTTCTTTTATTATTTGTTTTTGCTCCCGACGCGTTCGCTCAGTGTTCGGAGCGCGCGTGTTACCCGATCCGGGCAGTCGGCGCTCAGGCGCCGGCCAGGCGGCGAACAATGCACGGGCCGATTAGACGAGGAATTGGGTTTTGGCGGTTAGAGAACTGACGTTGTATTATATTTACTTTCGAGCGTTTATTGGACAGGTGTATACCACGTGGTCTTCTTCTGTTTTAAAATTATTGGTCGGTTCTGGCCAGAGGGAGAGGGGGACCTTTCCTACAAAGGCCCGTGTCGGGCGAGAGAAAGGGGATTTTGGCGTATGAGCTGGACGCGCACACAGACTTGGAGGTGCGCAGCAATATGACGCCGGGTCCCTGACTTGTTGTAACGAGGTACAGAGTCAGTAATAATTCGGACAAATAAACACCTTGGAAAACGTCCACCATTTAACGGCTCCTGGATTCGGCGGCAGCAACAGAAGACGCCGAAGATCATCATCATCAACTTTTACTGGCGCAGCCGACAGGATGGTCTTCAGGCGTCACAACAGCAAGCCGTCGGCCTGCAGGGACAGCTGAAGGCGAGGCACCAGAACCGCAAGGGGTGCCGTTCTTCGCCTGCTGTCGTTATACCTGCGGCAGGCCCCAAGCTCTGAAGGACTCGCCGGAGGAACGCACCGTCCGCTCCGGGGGAACCAGGAACCGTAGCAGTCGAAGCTTCAGAATCACAAGGGGAGCTGCTCTTCTGCTGTCAACGCCAACGGCCTGCAGGGACAGTCGAGGGCGGGGCACCAGAACCGCAAGGGGTGCCGTTCTTCGCCTGCTGTCGTCATACCTGCGACTACGGCCAAGCAAGCTCTCAGGGACTCTCGCCGGAAGGACACGCCGTCGGCTCCGGGTGAGTGGGATTTCTTGCGTACTGCTTAGGTTGACGTGGTTCCACGGGAGTTGGTTAGATTAATGGGGCGCACCAGGGGCAGGTTGGCGACTTCGGACATGGTTGACGCTCAAGGGGAAAATGGTCAGGGCACATCTGACGCTCAAAGGGAAAATGGGCAGGGCACACCTGACGTCCAAAGGGGAAATGGTAATGACACGCCAGCCGGTAATGTGGAGGAGCCAGAGGCGATCACAATGCGCCGGCTCGAGCTCGAATTTGAGCTTAGAAGGCTGCAGGTGGAGTCCGAGGAGCGAATTGCTTTACGTAGAATTCAGCTCGAAAGCGAGGGCTCTATTCGGTCGAGCACTGGGTCGAGGGTCGGTAGCCAGGGTCCCGTAGACCCTCTGGTACAATGTGCTAAAGTACTGAAGGGTCATAGGCTGCCGTGCGACGCGGACGTCCCCATCTGGTTCGACGAGGTCGAAAAAATGTTCTTGACATACCGGGTGCCGGACGAGGCCCGCGTGCACTTAATAATGCCTGCGCTCACGGAGAGGGTCAGATATCTTCTCCGGAATTTGGAGCTCGAAGACTGCGCGGACTACGAACGGGTAAAAAGAGCCGTGCTTGACGAGCTCCAGCTAGCACCACCAGAGTACCGCGAGCGGTTTGACAGCACTTCTAAGCGCAGGGACGAGAACTGGACGCAGTTCGCGTCGCGGGTAAGGACGTACTTGAGTTACTACTTACGCGCGAGGGAGGCGGAAAGTAAAGAAACGATGCTTGAGTTGCTAGTCGCTGACCGGCTGAAGGCAAGTCTCAGCCCGGACAGACTAGAGTACGTTCTGCTGCGCGAGGGGGAGACATGGCTGAGAGCGCACGAGATCGCGAAAGTTTTGCAAACATATGATCAGGCGAAGGGCACGAAACGCGATGCCAAGGGCGGGAAGTCAAGGCGTGAAGACAGCGAACTCGCACCAAACCAGACTCATAATGGTAAGACTGGACACGCGCCCCGGTGTTTTCTCTGCCACGAGCCAAACCATCTTGCTAAAGACTGCCCGCGCCGATCTAAATATGAGGGTTCGAAAAAACAAGAGACAAAACCGAAATCCTTTGCCCACAATGTAAGGTTACAGCGAGATGACAACGAACGGGCGGAAAACGATGAGCCGAGAGGTTTGGTCGCAAGACTGGCAGGAGAGGTAGACGAGGTCCCAACATCTAAACTTCAACGCGTCAAGCTGCTCTGCGCGGACGTTCCGACCGATGCAATTCTCGCTACAGGCTGTGAAATCACTGTGGTCAGGGAAAGTCTGCTACCCACAGACGTAAAAGAGCCTTCAGGAACCGTAAAGCTCGTGTCCGCGTTCGGGCAGACAATCGTCGCAAAGCTTGCCCGCGTAGCGATTAGACTCCGATCAGATGTCACAGGCGCGGATGGTAGACCGGTGCACGTGGTGTGTGCACTAACAGACCAGCTCGCTCCGGAGGTAGATTGTCTACTCACAAGAGAGGACTGGAAGCTTCTGGGAGAGGATGGGCACTTCGGGCGAGGTGACACCGCATCTGTCACCCTGGGGGTCCCAATCGTACGGAACGAGGGCACCACTACTGAAGAAGGGGAAGGCGTGACGACCTTCGCTTGCAGCGCTGCGGATCGTGAGGAGCAGAACGGCGCATACGAGGTGGCCGATGTTGGAGAGGCGATGGCTCACCGAGTTGTGTTTCGCGATGAGCAACGGGGGGACCAAAGTCTAAAGAAAGCGTACGAGGACGCGCGGAAAGGAAAAGGGGGCATGTTCCTCTCGAATGAACTACTCTATCACAGAGACTCGATCGCAGGAACGAGAGTGGACCAGCTGGTGTTGCCGAGATCGAAACGAGAGGAAGTGCTGCAGCTGGCTCACGAGTCTCTGTGGGGCGGCCATCTGGGACCGAAAAAGACAAAAGCTCGCATTAAATACAGCTTTTACTGGCCTGGAGTCGAGCGTGACGTTGCAGAACACTGCAAGACATGTCATGGATGTCAGATTCGTTCTGAGAGAAGACGGGGGGACCGAGTGCCCATTACTCCATTGACAAGACCAGATCATCCTTTCCAGGTCGTCAATGTCGACGTCATTGGTCCCATGGACACTCCGACGGGAAGGGGCCACAAGTACGCTTTGTGCGTGGTGGATCTTTGTACACGCTGGCCGGAGGTCGTTTGCCTACGCTCTCTGACAGCGAGGGCCACGTGTGACGCCCTTCTCGAAATTTTTTCTCGCACCGGCGTGCCCGAGGTCATCTGCTCAGACCAAGGGACGAACTTTACAGCAGAGCTGACACAGTTAATGCTTGAAAAGTTAGGGTGCGCTCCGCGGTTTTCCACCCCAGAACACCCAGAAAGCAACGGAGCGGTGGAACGGTGGAACCGCGTGCTGAAAAATATGCTGTTTCACGTCATGGAGAGGGATTCCAGAAACTGGGACAAGTTAGTTCCGTTCGTCTTATGGGCTTACTGTGAAGTACCCCACGACACGACAGGGGTCCCTCCCTTCCGAATGCTTTATGGCAGAAACCCGACCGGACCGCTTGCGATACTCCAGCGCACTTGGGCAGGCGACGTAAGCGTGCCCGACACGTTAAGAGAAGAACCTGCGAAGTACTTACGACAGCTGCGCGAACAGCTAGAGGTGGCCGCTGAGGTCGCCGGGCTAACAGCTAGTGTGCAGCAGAAAAACTACGCAGAAAGGTACAACCGTACTGCACGCGCCAAGGAATTCAAAGTCGGGGATCAGGTACTACTTTTCGACACAGACCGAGCAAGTAAGATGGCGCCCAGGTGGATAGGACCATTAGCTGTTATTGGGCGCGAAAGACAGAACTCTTACCGAGTCGAGAGGGAAGGAAAAAAGACGACGGTAGTGCATGCTAACCGACTCAGACCTTACTACGCTAGGGTTGGACACGTCGGTGTCATTTTTCACGAAGATGAAGACTTCGGCGAGGTGGACTATGCGCCCCGAAAGGGACCAGCCTCCTCTGGCGGCACAAATCTCGCCTCCGAGAGGCTGGCCCATCTGGACGAGAACGCCAGGGAGGCGGTTGCAAAAGTGTTCTCGAAACATGAAGCATTGTTTGACGGGACACCAGGTAGAGCGAGCGTGGGAGAACACCGGATTGAGCTGGAGGAAGGCTTCCACCCTAAGAAAGCGTATCCTTACCGGGTACCGGAACTACTAAGGGGGGAGGTGAGTCGACAGACTACCGAACTCTTAGAGTTAGGGCTCATCTATCCCGTAGAAAGTGACTTCGCGCATCCGGTGGTTTGCGTCTCCAAAAAGGATGGGACCGTCCGCCTGTGCGTGGACTACCGCAAACTGAACGCCGCGACTCGTTCCGATGCGTTCCCCATGACGAACGCGCAGGAAGTCCTCTACAAGGTTGGGCACGCCCAATTCATAACGGTAGTGGACCTTCGGCGCGGTTATTGGCAGGTGCCCATGTCACCCGAAAGCCAGCACCTCACGGCGTTCGTCACGCACGAGGGGCAATACGCGTGGCGGGTGATGCCGTTCGGGCTCAAGAACGCCGCCGCCACCTTCCAACGAATGGTGAACACGCTGCTGTCCTCGCACCGAGACTACGCCACCGCGTACTTAGACGACATCGCCATATTTTCTCGCACATGGGACGAACACGTGAGACATGTGGACATCATTTTCAGTTTGTTGCAGGCAGCGGGCCTGAAAGTAAGCGCCGAGAAGTGCCAAATCGCACAAGGTTCAATCCGGTTCCTGGGGCACATGGTCGGTTCTGGGTGTCATGGTCCTGACCCAGAAAAAGTGGCGGCAATCCGGGGTTTGGAAAGGCCGCGAACTAAGAAAGAACTCAGAAGTGTGCTCGGACTCTGTGAATACTACCGCGAGTATGTCAATAACTACTCCGCTATAGCTATTCCGCTCACTACACTAACGAGGCGCGGAGTGCCTGACCCGATCCCGTGGCCGCAGGAGGCAGAAGACGCGTTCATTAAACTGAAAGATTCCCTCTGCAACGCGGTAGCACTGTACACACCAGAACCTCGCGAGCCATACTGGCTCTTCACCGACGCGTCCGCCACGGCAGCCGGCGCATGCCTTGCACAAGTCGGGAAGGATGGGGCCGAGAAACCAATACGCCTCGCAAGTGGGCTCAATTTCGTCTTCTGCGCATGAGAAAGGAAGTAGCGGTGACGTCAGAACGCCGAGCCCTGATTGGCTGATCGCGACCCCCCTATCTGAGCGTCGTCTGCTCCTTTGCAACGTCGTCTGCTCGCAACGTCGTCTGCGTCTGTCTTACCTTTCCTGCGACTTTCGGAAGTGCTGGTCTTTACGAGCGAGCTCGACTTCGCCTTTCAGCGAAGGCAGACGAAATAACTCCAGCGGTACGTTGTTTGTCTAACAACTAGCAGACGTGCATCAAGGAGGGAAGTCAAAGGACTCACTGGCGAGGTATCCCGAGGCGCCGAGGTTTGTTTGCTAAGAACCGAGAGTGAGCGTGTTGGCGTCCGCAAGTTCCCTCCCAAATCCTTTTTTCCTCCTTTCGTGTGCGGCGAAACCCCCCACTCTTTAACGGCGTCTGCGGGTTGGCGCAGTTAACGTCGTCTGCTTTACGTCTGCTAGTCAAAGCGATGGCTGCTTACCTTTGCTGCGTCTGTCGGAGATTCACCGCTTTTTCACCGGCGAGTGTCACCGTTGCTTCGGGAAACAAGCAGATAACAAGAGGAAGAAATTGACCTCTTAAATCTAAAATTGAGGTCAGCCATCAAAGTATTGTACGGGAAGGGTTCACAAGGGTCGTGCGGGCATATTCCATTGAGCACGGCGGCCGGTCTTGGGCAGACGGTCGCCGAGTCGCGAAGTGCCTGCTAGGCCTAACTGCGGAGCTCGCTTCGTCGGTGTCGGTGGAACCGTGGCCGATGGAGCTTTTCCCGGGTGTTTGTGGATCCAGCGTTCTCGTTCGTCGTGGTCTGTTTCAAGTACTTTTTACTTTTTTCTGGCTGTTTGAAGCCCGGACGCGTGAGAAGCGCACGTAGAAAAATAAACGTCCGGGCGTCGTCGCGACCGCGACGCTGTCGGCCATACTGATTTGATCGTAAGAAGTGCCTAAGACAGCTTCGGAGCTGTCCTAGGATTTCGTCGTAACCTGCGCAAAACTTACAAAATTTTGTTTCGAGAATACGAATTTGTTCTTAAGTTTTGTCTTACGCACATTTTTGGCGTAAGACCGCGTCGTGAATCTGGCCTCTGCACTTTCGAAAGTCGCATTAAAGGAAAGACAGACGCAGACGACATTGCGAGCAGACGACGTTGCAAAGGAGCAGACGACGCTCAGATAGGGGGGCTCGATCAGCCAATCAGGGCTCGGCGTTCTGACGTCACCGCTACCCCCTGCGCAAGAAGCAGACGAACTTGCCCTCCGCATAGCTTTCGCCAGCCATCGCTTCACCCCGACCCAGACCCGCTGGTCGACCATACAGCGCGAGGCTTTCGCCATAATATGGGCGCTAAAAAAGTTTGACTACTGGTTGTTTGGAGCCCGCATTCATGTTGTGTCTGACCATAATCCCCTAAGCTACCTCACCTGTAGCACGCCGCATGGCGCAAAGCTCGCGAGATGGGCGCTCGCCTTGCAGAGGTATGATGTGTCCGTAACTCACCGGAAGGGTGCGTGTCACGGCAATGCCGATGCGCTGTCCCGACTTCGGAACTGTAATTGGGGCACTAGCGATAATCCTGGAGCCACGTCGCCTAAGGTGTGCGCGAACGTTCCCACTTGCCCGTAGAGCGAGGAGGTGATTTATCCGCCTTAGAGCTGGAAGCATGGCGGTGAAACTAGCTGCTGGGGCTTGTTCTGCAAGTGATGTGTTCATTTATTTTCTTGCTAGGAGCGTTTTGTTTACACATTTTAAAAACGTTCCAAGGCATGATTGTCAAAACACTTTCGTTCAAACCGCTTTGTTTGCTTTTTATTCTTTGCGTAGCGCCGGTACTAAGAGAAGACTAGGTTTTGTTTCCTTTTGTACTCACGCGTCCCTTTTGTGAATTTTACTGTGTACAGTTCTAGAAGCCCTGTAACAGTTTTAAGAGGGGAGGTGTAAGGCCGCGGTAAATAAGCGTGCATGTTGCGGCTGCTTCGCCGGCGGGTGTGTGTTCTCTTAATAGGGAGTTTTCGTAGACCGCGCTGCCCCCTCCGCTAAGCGTTCCGCAACGAAGAAGTTGGTACTGCGCCTGCGCGCCGATAGCCTCGACTGTGGAGTTCCCGCTATTGTAGCGGGTTGCGGAGGGCCTTGCGGGACGCCGAAAACGATCTACGAAAACTCCCTAATATTTGTTTTTGCTCCTGACGCATTCTGCTCGAGTGTTAAAGAGCGCGTGGCGTATATGATGTGGCTGCCGCGCCGGCGGTGGGGTGTTCTTTTATTATTTGTTTTTGCTCCCGACGCGTTCGCTCAGTGTTCGGAGCGCGCGTGTTACCCGATCCGGGCAGTCGGCGCTCAGGCGCCGGCCAGGCGGCGAACAATGCACGGGCCGATTAGACGAGGAATTGGGTTTTGGCGGTTAGAGAACTGACGTTGTATTATATTTACTTTCGAGCGTTTATTGGACAGGTGTATACCACGTGGTCTTCTTCTGTTTTAAAATTATTGGTCGGTTCTGGCCAGAGGGAGAGGGGGACCTTTCCTACAAAGGCCCGTGTCGGGCGAGAGAAAGGGGATTTTGGCGTATGAGCTGGACGCGCACACAGACTTGGAGGTGCGCAGCAATATGATGCCGGGTCCCTGACTTGTTGTAACGAGGTACAGAGTCAGTAATAATTCGGACAAATAAACACCTTGGAAAACGTCCACCATTTAACGGCTCCTGGATTCGGCGGCAGCAACAGAAGACGCCGAAGATCATCAACTTTTACTCCCTGCTTAATCACCCGGTCGACGCGAAACGTCGATCGGGGGAATTGAAAGTGGGTTCTGTGCCTTCTTGGCGTCGGCAATCACGGGATTCTAGAAGGTGCAACCAACGAACCTTATTGGCGAGGAGATCGAACTATAGGGGCGCTCTGGCCCGTTTGTTGTCCCCACATCTCGGTGTTTACCCAACAGACCGCCTGCGGACATGCCCACAGGCCTTGTGGGCCTGGTTACCAGGAAACGGAGTCTCGTTTCTTCTTAGTGCTGGATCTCTCCCATAAGCAGAGAATGCGAGCTTGACCCACTTCGGGCTTTTGTGCTGAGCTGGGCATGCTTCATTGTTCATGCGGGCCTTGGTGGCTGGTACAGAACGATAGTGGATTCCAAGAACCCCAGTCACAAGCTTGTGACGTCAGAACAGAAAGGATGTTATCTTGTTGATTACAGCAAAGCACAACGACAAGGAACAACAGCATAACAAAACAGTAACGCGCGGCGTGCGCTGCCGGGATGATTACAGCACAGGCGACCGAAGAACATGCACTCCAGCCGAACGCTGACGCGGCGTTCGGTTAATTCAGCCGAGCGCTGAGTTATTGTTGAAATAAATGTAAGGGCGCAAACGAGCTGGTGCAGATTAAGCATGACAAAAAAAAAAAAAAAAAAAAAAAAAAAAACGAGACTGCAGGACACACTCAAGAATTTCACACAACTGAAATTTTATTTGCAAAACTAATTAAATAGGGGGAAAAAAACGAACGAAAAGGGGAAAGGGAAAACCCCAAGAACAGCTCTTTCCGCAAATGTACATTCCAAACAGTTAGCGGGACGATGGCGGCCTCCCCAAGGCAGCATGTCATTGTTATTTGTTGTCCCCATCCGTGTAGTTGTAAAGTTCGCCGCTTGGGGCGCCACGGTCTGATCCCCTCCCCAATTGTGATTTCTGGGTGAAGGACATTCCCAGCTGCAGAGTTCGGCTGACGTGTTCAGCGATAAACGTTGCTGTCACACTGTTTAGTTGTTTTTCCCGTTGCCCATCTGCCTTTGTAGTGATAGACGCGTACTCACGTTAGAATTAAAACGAGGCCGTTTATACGTTGTTGTACTCGTTATTCCTCAAAAGCAACGAAATCCCGTTACTCGTTACCTGGCTTTACAAGTAACTAAGCACGTTACTCGTTCCTTTTCTAGAAAAGCAACTAAATAACTAACCTGTTACCGAAAATAGTAACTAGGTAAAAGTAATTAGTTGTTATTAGTAACGCGTCATGTACGTGTCTGAGTGAGGACTATACACCAAATTCAATCTAAAGAAAAAGAAATCTTTTTTTTTTTTTTTTTTTTTTTTTTCCGGTTGAAGTTTACTTTTGCGGATCCGGAAAATACGGTAGTTCGGATCTCCGCTCGTTGGCGTCGCCGGTTCCGCCGAGGTGGCTGTTTGACGTTCCATCGGGGATCGGGCATGACGGCTGTCGACGAGAGCAAAAGGGGCCGCCCATTGCACCGGCCTTACGTAATATCGGCAGCCTTGGCCGGTTGCGCCAGGGGCCTCGGGGCGGCGAGCCAGGTTCGTTGGCGGCCGTGATTGTCGGTCTGATCGCTCGTTATTCGCTCGCGGTCGAGAGAGAGAGACCGCCTTCCGGGAGATGTGCCTGCGGTCGCTTCTGCCGGGGCGTTGCGCGTCGGCTGCCGGCACGGGCCGTTCGTCGCCCTGGCAAGGTGGACAGACGGTCAAGTTTGCCGCCGGAGTGGGGAAATCGGGTAGCATTCTCGAGCCCTCGGTGTCCGGTTAGTGAACCGCGGCACGCGACGAAATCTGCCCAAATCTGGGGAAAATGCCTCGTGAGCCCGTACAACTGGGAACGTCGCGTTAGAACATACCCGTCGCTCGATTGAAGTGGAGCGCTCAAGTCACGCACTGATGAGGCCAAGAAAAAGGGTTTACATAAGAGCAATCCGCCAGGGAGTACTACTGCGCGGTGCACGGTAAACACCCCGGGTTAGCGGATGTACCACACTGGTTGAATTGCTCATCTACAGCTGAGACATTACACGCCCATTGAGGCAGACTAACTTCCGGCTGTATAAACATACGCACAACGATTTGTTGTTTCCGAGAACAGTGAGAAAGTGCTCGGCTCATTTTTGTCGGTGGGGGCTTCGCGAGTGTATCGTATGGATAGGCCTTTGCAACGTGCGTATACGGTGCTTCACGCGGCCGACCGTATGACGTGGAACCATTGGCGGTGGAGAACTCGGGAGGCCGCATTGGCGGAGAGGCGACTCAGCGAATCCCGGAACGATAAAAGCGAGAAAATGGAATGGCAGGGCAGCGGGATGGACGGCGCTGCTGACCTACGTCGTGGAGCGCAAGTGGCCAGATCTCGGCGGTGTCTCGGCGTCTCCAAGTGGTCTCCAAGTGGAGCTTGCGGACTTTCGGATCCCCTCCCTCTTTTCTGGACTCCTCGGCGAGAATGTTTGCGAGGGGAAGATGCCCTCGGCCCGACCGGACTCGATCGTTCGTGCCTGGCATGCGCGACGCTCTGATGCGCCCAGGATGCGTGGCGCGTCTCGGGACGACATTCATCACGCACGGTCCGATATCTGGGCCGGTTTCCGACCCGGCGACGGGAAGAGTCCTCGGTACGGCTCTCTGGTCGCGGACCGGCCGCGTCCTTCACGACCAGACGAGGGCGCTCTCTCGGTCGAGGGAATCGGACGTTTGCCGCCGCCTGTTTTGTCCATGGGTCGCGTAACTGCGAGACAGTGTTAGCGCGATCGCCATTTTCTTTAGTTTCCTCCGACAACTGGAAAGCTGGAGCTTTCGAGTTGGACATAGAGCCGATGACAGGTCGTCGGCTCTATCTGTGCAGGAATGTACGAGGCACGCCCAGAAAGTAAATGCCGCTTTGAGAGAAGGAGGCTACGTAACATCGTTTGGGAACTTATTTCTATAGTTCCCTTCGATGTCCCCTTCGATGATAAGTAGTCCCTGTCGATGATAAGGCTTCTTTTTTTTTTTTATCTCATTCCTTTTTTTTTTTTTTTTTTTTTTTTTTGTGACTCCGAGGGAACTGCCTAGGGATCCCTGGGTGTTACGGGTTCGAATCCCGGCCGAGGTTCCTGCAATCTGACGGAGGGAGAAGGCGTCGTGTAACCGACGGTTGCTCGTCCTACCCCGGCTGGGATGTGCCAGGTGCGTTGGTTCCCCCCCTGACTTTAAAATCGCTTCTTCGTGCGAGTCTGTGTCTCGGGCCAACATTTGTGGCATCCATTACGAAATATGTTTGGGTCCCTGAAAATCACGAAACATTACGCGTAAACATATCTATATTCGACGGAATATTGTAGGGTTTTTACAACGTTAGGCTTTTTTTTTTTTTTTTTTTTTTTTTTTTTTTATGTCCTTGAGGCGCGGAAGGAAGACGACGTCCGTGTCTGGGCGAGTTCGTCGGAAAATGACAGTCCGCGACTCGGTCCGAAGGCTTCGTTCGTTGCCACCACGACGAAGGCTTGTGGGTCCGAATTTATTGTTTTTCGACCTTATCGCAACCCACCTTGTAAAAAAACAAAAAAAAAGTGTTTTTTGTTGTTGTTGTTGTTTTTGTGTTAACTTATGCTTTTATACTTTCCCATTCGATCAGCATCGCAGCATCGTATTCAGGCAGGGTTTCGTATTTCTGGGATGCGTCGTTTACTTATCAGGGGCAACAAGGAAGTTTTCGTTTTCCTGATTGATCTGCAAACTACCAGAAAGCAATCTAAGCACAGGAGAAAACGTCGACAACCTATCGAGAAAAATGTGAATATTCCACTATCCCTATCTTTTAATCGTAATTTTTTTTTTAGATAGTAAAGAACCGATAGCTTTTTTTATAGTTAATCGTCGATAGTTTCTAAGCAAGATTTATACCGTTTTCCGATGGTTTTCCAATCGGTTTTAGATTGTTTCACAATAATTATGTTAACGACATTTCCGAAATGGACTCTTGACGTTCTTGGTCACATAACAAGATACTATCAATAGCTTTGCGATAGTTGACTGTTAAAAGGTTTACGATTGTCGACTCTCGGTGACACACTTTTGATAGTTTAACAGTAGTCGACTATCGATAGTACTGCCGATGCTTTACGATAGTCGACTATCGCTAGTTTCATTTTACTATGGATGGCATGTATAGTACCATCGATAGCCTTGCATGACTCGCCTGCAGTCGTCATCCTTTTATCGAGACGTCCTTCCGCGGCTGGTGCATAGATCGGGACTCATGTCTGACGTGTGACGCTGTTTCGGGCAGGCGGCTCGCTCAGGTCCTTCGGCTTCTCTGGCCGCTTCCTTCTTCCTCGGAAGCCTGGATTGAGTGCTTCGTGGCCGCGATGCGATACCATTCGCTTCAATTTTCTTTCTTTCCAAACGCGCGTAGGGAGTTTGGCGGCCATAGTTGAGAGCGTGGCTGCTGAGGCGAGTTGACGGCGAGCCTCCTCGGTGCTTTTGGAGCGTCGGTCAGGTGTGTGCGCGATCCGGGAAAGAAGCTGCCCGCTTTTTTTCCTCAAACGGCTCGACAATATCGCGACTTCAACGACCTATAGGTGGCGCCACTCATTTTCCAAAATGGCGGTTATAGTGAGGGTCGGAGATGCGTGCGGCTGTTGAGCCTGTCTAGTGTGCTGGCTTTACTGAGCGACACAAATTATTGACGAAATTAATCCCTGGAGAAGGGGAACAAGAGGGACAAAGGGCAAACATAAATCTCCAAAACACAGCTAGGTGACTGGTGAGCGACCGAAAAAATCCGCCTGGTCCGGGTGTCGAACCCGGGACCTCTCCATTACAAGTGGAGCGCTCTACCAACTGAGCTAACCAGGGGTTAGACGTCAGTAGAGCAAACGGGTTTTATCAGCCGCCACCAGTCTAACACCAACAAGGGTGAAGCTTGCAAATTTAAAGTTATAATTATGATGCAATTAAATGCAAAGGTGCAAGCGAGCTGGACAAGAATGACGAACTTTGTCCCCCTTATTCCCCTTCTCCAGGGATTAATTTCGTCATTCTTGTCCAGCTCGCTTGCACCTTTGCATTGAATTGCATCATAATTATAAATTATTTCTGGTAATACGAGGAAGCTAGGGTGTCATGAGCGCAAGTCACCTCTTTACCCTGAAAACAAGAACGGTCTTTAGCGTAGTATTTACGCGAGGATGCGCGTTTGAATTCCGGAGCGAAACCGAAACTAACCTTTATTTTGGATTTAATTTCTCGATTCTTTCGTAACTCGAGTTGTGTCTCACATCGTAATTATTTAGTTAGACAAGTAGTTCGCAGAAACTTTATTTTGTGACATACATGTTCGATCCAGGCTGATATTTGTAGTTGTTGAAAAAATCAGTGCCTATATTTGTGCGTTCTTGCTGCCTTTTCTCGCTCAGATAATTGTCGTGTGAAATAATTAACTGCGGGCCTTTTAATGGGTTTTTGGGTATTTATATAATTAATTGGTTTAGCATTATTCCCAGCACAAGAATAAGAGAAATCATTATTTTACAATGTGTCCCCAAAACGTATAAATTAATAAACGCTGTTCTCACTGCAACAACCCAGAGACGGAATTCGAGTCAGACAGCTGAAGTGTGTGTGTGTTTTTTTTTTCATAGGAACGCGTGACGCTTAGGACTTCATATTACATTCAATGTTTGACTGTTTCTCTACCTCGATAGCGATGTCAGAGTTTTTCATATGCTAAAAAGAAAACAAAATTATACCTTTCTGGAAAGACTATTATTGTTAAATAGCGTATTCTCGCGATCTTGGCGTTAATTGGGGGCATACATTGCCGCGATTGGTATTGATGATAATATTAAAATTCAGAAATTTTAATACGTAATTTTTCAAGCTCTAATATAATTTGTTGCTTATGACCTAATTTCAAACACGCGAACAAATATGACAATGAAAAGTGTGCTAATTATCATCACTGGTGCCTATTCCAGCATTTTTAATCATCAAGTAATAAAATAGTCTAAAATCAATGAAAACATTCTAGCTAATGTGAGAAATCCCTGTAAAATTACATTAATTGTGGTTAATGTATATTTTGCTATAAAAGTCGCGACTTTTGACAATCGCCGAAACGTCCAAAATCACCACCAATATCCTTCTAAAGCAAATGCCCTTAAGTTAAGAAAAATATATTTTTTTAATTATTAATTTTTTCATAATATTTAGTTAGTTTCATTTTTACGCTCCGTTGTTTTGCCAATCTCAGCCTTTCCAGTTCGAAGGAACGCCTACCTGCTTGCACGTATGCTCACTGCAGCACGTTGCGTTGGCGTTGGAAGCCGGTGAAACGGTAGTGAGTCTTAGTATTGCGTATACGAGCGAACGCAAGCGCTGTGTGTTTGCGTTAGCTTTGGGTCTTCCACACTGCGCGTGCGCGGATCCCAAAACTGCGGTCTTGGATGGCGCATGGAGATGAGGCTCACGCACAACGTGGGGCACGCAACTCTCACGCAAACGCACACCGCTTGCATTTGCTTCTATGCGGAATACTAAAACTCTCCATTGAGGTACAATCCCCTACCGGCTGCAGCACTACGTTGGGAGAATGGAGAGTGTTGTTTGCGTTCGGAAATGACATTCCGCGAGCCATGATCGCGAGCAGTTCCGCCGTGCCCGCTGAGCAGGAGAACCGGGGGACCCTCACTAGAGCGCTTCCGCCGCGGGAGGGCGAGCGTCGAGCTGGAGACGCGAATATCTTGGGATTTGTCTGGAGTCTGATTACGCTTGGGCTCTCGGTGAGGCTCGGGAGTAGTGGCCAGGTGTCCCCCCCTAGAAGACCTGCGACCTCGTAGGGATCCGTCTCGAAGCGACATGAGGCTGAACGAGAGTACGCGTCCGTCGTGAGGAAGTGAGCGGCGCCCAGCGGCTGCGTGGACCCACTGGTCTTGGCCGCGCGGGATGCCTCGACGTCTGGCTTGCCGGGGACCGGCTGGCTGAGGCAGGTCCACGTGACGCCACGAACGGCGTCGTGACTGCACGCTTCGGACACGCTCGAACCGACGGCTGCGCGAGGTCCGTCGCTGCTCTCGCGCGGACACGGGGAAGGAGACTCCACGCCGTTTCGTTCGCCCATCGGCGGCCGACCGGATTCCGAGCATGCAGCACCGTCCGCGCCACTATTCTTTCGTCTGCGAGCGACTACAGTCCCCGGATCAGACGTGCGCTTCTCTCGGCTATGGCCTGCTGCAGCGCCCGCAAGACCAGAAAAGAGCGAATAGGTTCAACGTTGGAGTGGAACACATTATGCGACGACTTGATTTTATCGGAAACTACTGGTTCAGTCGTCGCTACACTGCTGGGTTGTTGCGGTAGTCTTACGCGAATGTTCCAACCTTTTTCCGTTGTCGCTTAGAATGAGTACCATTCGGAAGTTCCGCGTTGTATTTCATCGGCGAGTTTCAGAAGATCGTTCCGATTCCTTCGATAACGATGTCCGACGCTCTGCAGGCGCCCTTGCGCATGCATCGTTATCCTTATCGCAGGTATCGGCGGGTTCCTAGCTCCGTTGAGTGCGCTTCTCAGCACGCACTTGTGCACCGCGGGGAAGCTACACTCGTCAGGTACACGTCGCTGCGTATGTCGCTTCGCCCAGAGCAGGGGTCTCAAACTCATTCGTGTGCAGGGGTCGAATATACAGCCCCCGAGAGATCAACTGAGGGCGAGGGGGGTGACTAGATTTTGGTATTTTGCGTATAAGAAAAAGCAGTGACATTTGACGTAGTCAAAACAGCCGACTCTCTCAGTCACACCCCGGAGTCTTTTTAGAGCAGCTTTTTCTACACTCGCCGTTCTACACTGTCGTTTTCAATGTATTTCCGTCAGAAGTTACGGCGGAGCATGGGGGCGGCCATTGTAAAATTTGGAGCCAACGTTGCTTTTGCTGTTCGCTCCTTTCAGGCTGACAGTGACAGTAAAAAGATGGCCACGTCGCATTTTAGATAGCGTCGGCTGCCTTCACCGTGGAGCCGGTGTTGTTTTTGTTGTTTTCTTTTTGTTTTGACGGCGTAGAGGTGACAAGCTGGCGACAGGGATACTCTTAATGCGGCACCGTGCTTCCCGAACTCGTGTATCGAAGACGCGACTGAAAGCGTTTTTGCGGTGTTGCCGCAAGACGGAGAAGTCCCTCTGTAATCATCGTACGAGCTTTGACGGCGGACGGGATGGGACTGTCCTTCCAGAAACACAGTCACGAACCAAAAGTCTCCCGACGACAATAGTGCGTGGGGTTTGGCGATCCGTGTAGCATCCGTGGCTGCGTTTCGTTCGGATGGCACCAACTTGGCGATACGACGTCCAGCTGGAAAGTTTGTCGTGTGCGGTGTGACGGTGGGCGACGTGAACACGTCAACGTGGAGTGCGCCTCGATTGTTGAGGACATCCACCTCGGTCATCGTCGTCAGATTGTCGACCGCTTAGACTCTTTTGGATGCCAATCCGTGAATCCTATCGAATTTGGTTTCAAAGTATGGAAAATTCGCTACGCGTAATGTGAGTATCGTTTGCTGCAATTTGACCTGATTTGCCGCTTTTACTCCGTCGCCGTGTTTTAAGTTGAAACTGCGTTTGTTTCCCGGCGCACACCTCTCAGTGTCTCCTAAAAACGGTCGGGCGTGTAGATTTCCCGGGCGAACTATACGAAGGCACTGAACGCACTGACTGGTATATCTTGTCGCGATATGCTGTAGTGAGTACTCGCATCTCTTGATCATCTATCAAGATTACGCCTATTTTTTTCTCTTTTGTAGCGTGAGCTACACTGGCCGAGATTGAGCAGTTTCGCGTGGCTCCTGGGGAGCCGTGCTGCGCATGCGCGAGGAGCAGTGACGTCTCACGGCGTAGAGCTGACACGCCGGAGCCGCCGCCGCGCGCGCCTCGCCGGTCTGCGCATTCCAGAGGAGTGACGTCATAGCCGCGGCAGACGCACTGGCGCCGCCACGTGCCCAGCTGTGCGCCTCCGTTGCGCAGTAGCCAAGTCTGACGCTGCACCGGTGCCGCTTGATAGCACTTCTCATTATGTGCGCATGCGCAGAGCTATCAGGAGGGTATACTAGGAGGGCAACTCCGCTTAATTTCAAAAATTTTGAGATAGTGGCCGATTTTGCTTTTTGAAGCACTCAAAAACAATCCCCAATCCTTTGTTTCACGAAAAATAAAATATTTTTCGTGTAATTTTACTCTAGCCATGATCACAAACCGAAACCGAAACGGTGGCAAAGCCGGACAACATTGTATATTCGGCATCACTAAGCATGTACACCCACGTGATATACAAGGGGAAGAAGAAGCTCCGCTCTTATCAGGATCCTCCTTTGTGCCTCCTGGATTAGCAGAGGCGTCGCTATTCTCCTCCCAGAAGATTATAGAAGATTAACCTGCCACTCAAAATTCTTACAAAAGCAGCTTCCCTCTCCTCCTTTTACTTGGTGTTCAAAAGTATGCGATGTAACACAAGCCGCGCTCAACGAGGCGATCGGCTTATAAGTAGTATCAATAGTCGAGCGCCGGGCCGGCCGAGCGCGTCACTCACGTCTTTCACGGCGCTGGCGCCACCCGTGCTCTCCCCGGGAAAGAAAACAAAATTGAAAAAAAAAACACAAAAACAAAGAAGCTGTACATGCTTGATGACGTCGCGGACGTGCCGGGAGAAGTAATTTGGAGGAAGCGGAAATGCAGCCGGGCAGTGTTGTCTGGCCCGCACGTCTCAACCAAAACCAGCGGATTCGTGCTTGTCAAACTTTGACAGCGATTTTAATGAACTTCTAGGCGGAATTCCGTCGTAATATTTGCCATGGGGGTTTTGTAGATGATAACAAGGAGAACTGTGTAGTTTTGTATACTGGAAAAGAAGCGGAGTTGCCCTTTAATGCGTATACCGTGTGTGTGTCATTGAAGCAGCAGTAAGCATGATAATCAAGCTAATCCTAGGCAATCAGGAAAGCTAAGAATAACCAGCTGAACCTAAGCTCACGCTACGTATATCCTGGCGTAGCCGAGCTAAGCCACTGCAATTTTTTTTCTGGCGCGTGATAAGAGTCAATGGTAACTACACGTTGCTGATGCGATTAGAATTCTGTGCGAGTTTCGGTCGCGGGAGGTCACTGCCCTAAGGGGCGTGGGCCGGACGTCTCCTCTGTGCAAGTGCGACCGCTAACCTGCCATCTTTTGTACGATGCTCATCCAGATAGAAACTTAGCGGGGGCGGGGACGAGTACGAGACTCCTGGGTTCCGATTCCGAGCTGCGCTAGCACCGACGCTAGCGGTAATAGGGAGTTGTAGTAGATCGTTTTTCTCCTCCGCTACGGTATCCGCAAAGAGAACGCCGCAGCTGCGCATGCGCGCCGCCAGCCTTGTCTGCATAGTTCAAGGTCTTGTGGCGAATTTTGGAGCGCTATGCGTGTGCTTAGCGGGCCGCGGAAACGGTCTACTAAAACTTCCCAATACTCTTTATTTCGATCCAGGAGGGTTGAGTTGCGCACTCTGCCACTGTCTCCCGGACCCTCCGTAAGCATATATATCGGTACCCGGACGATACTTATGTTGAGCACGAGCGAGCTGTTTGGCGGCTTCCGCGTGATCACGTGTCAAGACAGACCAAACAGATAAGCTCGAAAATGAACTCGGTCAAAGCATACATTTCTCTAAACAGCTGCCGAAATTTTAGGAATTATGGTTTCTATTTTTATGAGCAAGTATTCTTAAACCTGCCTGACGCGTTAGGTAATAGCGTAGATTTCTTCAACATGTATAGAGACAAAGAATGGTTTATCTAGAAGGAACTGTCATGCTGTCTAGCCACCTGGCATGTCCGCCATCACGATTTGCCGCGTTCCCTTTCCCTAATAAATTTTGCGGTCGGCTACCGCGTCGCGTGGCCTGGGATGGGGACCCCGACGGCGGTTGTCCTTCCGGAAGTCGTAGACACAACAGTGCCTTGGGACTCTTGGAGTGGACTTGGCCGCGTGTATGATTGCGGGTTAATAAACAGTTCTTCACGCCTCCATACGTACCGTAGTGGCGTTAACATTTTTTTTTTTCCTGTCGTTTCTGGACCTTTTGGCAGATGGCGCCACGCGACTGTCGGGCGTCTTTGTCACCCCCAGCCCCAGGTCGGTCCTGATGACTCCATTTCAAGACATCCGGCCTCCATTCTTTTCCGTTCAATCAGATACCTTTTGAATGAATGGCGTCTTTGTCGTTTTCATCGGAGCCCGTCGCTGAGCGTGTTGGTGGATTTATTCCAATTTTTTGCAGGAACGGAGCTACGGCTTGAAATTTCTCGACGTAAAATCAAAATTTGAACCTTTATGCGGAGGCGCCGATTTTTCCGGTTTGTTTTACAGCCATTTATGGTCATTAAGCTCCTGTGGCATACCTGCCAGTCTTTGAGGATTCAGTGGTCGTGCAATGTAAAAAATTGAGGTCCCACGCTTCGAACTCTTTGGCATACTGAGAGATCACAGAGCTTGCGCAGAAAAAAGGCCGGGTGTTCATATTGTCCGCGGAAAAACAAGCAACTACCTCTTTTTTTTTTTTTTTTTTTTTTAAAGGAAGTTTTTTTGTTTTTTTAGAAACGAAGCGTCTCTGCAAACGGACGAGCGAAGTTCCTCCCTTGTACTTTGCTTATGCGTTTGCTCATCCGACAAGCGTTCGCGATAAGGACAACCTAAAGTCACTATATATCTCGGAAAAGTAGCGCCATTGCCTTCCCTACCTGCTAGCCAGACACAAACGGATACTAACATACAGACGACCAAAACCTCGCAAGGCGATTGGCTGTCTACGTTGCCATGGAAATCGCCATCTCGGTCCATTGAAATCTTCGCAGCTTCCAGAGGGTCTTACTAAACCAGGCGTGCCAAGATCACGATGGAGCATCATCGTACTGGAAGCGTTCCTCGCCAATATAAACGTCTTTGGCACTGTGTATACAATCAACTTATCAATCATACCTATCTTCACGGATCTCTTACAATTAGATTATTCATCTGGCGTATTTCAAAGCAGTAAACATATTTTTCAGTGCCTCCAAGCACCGACACAGCATGTGGTGGTGGTACGAAGATGTACGCTTGTTCCGCCGGTGTGTGGATAGCCAAAATCTCGGTATAGACGCTTTGCAGCAGCTGTGCATGGGCGCCGCCATAACTGACCTTCAGTTTTTGTTTCCCCTTATTACGTTTACTTCACCTCATTATTACCATAGCAGTCCAGGTTATTGCCATTTTAGATTGTATTCTGTCTTTCTCCCCAGCATTGGCCTTTGTGGAGGCTCGTCCACACCAATTTCAGTGGCTCGGTATCTCGGTAAAACAAGAGAAGGTCAGCAATGGCGGCTGTATTCTGGCGCGTGTGTAAAGCGTCTATACAAGAAACGTCTCGCTAAAGCTACCCTCACCAGCGAATTTAGATCGGCTCACCAAGAACGGAGGGGTCAAGGAGAATTTGCTCATTTCGCGGACCAAGATGGCGACCGTACGGGGACTTTAGGCCCCGGCAGACAGGCGTGCAGAGCACGCGCCAAGGGCAGCGGCCTGGGTCGTTTCGCCACGGGCGTGCACGCAGCGCTGGCGGCTCGCGCAAAGAACGCAGGGACCTCCGCGGCTCCGATACAGCAGGCACTGCGAGCTTCGTCTTGCCACTGGCTGCGTCTCCAGGAAGGCCAGGTGGGTGAGGGCCAGAGGGGCCGCTGCGCTCTTCCTCCACACTCGGGTTGGTCTCGGGCCTCCGGCGCCCTCGTCCCTTCGGTCGTAATGCGCTACAAAAGGGTTAATTTCCATCGCTTCATTAGGAAAGGAGGGATGGCGTCGAGGCAGAGGGTTTGTGCAGCCCTTGGCTACAAGCGCTTGAGACACGCGCTGGTTTAGGATTTCTTCTTGTCGAGCTGCTAGACCGACGCTGCCGAGCACGTGCTCACGGTGTTTGCCCATTCCGGTGAACCTTCTTGGCTGGAGTCATTCGAGTAAGGGAGGGTAATTTATATCGCACAATTTAATCGCGCTTCCTCCGACCGAAACTAAAGCTGTCGCATTTTCACTTCTTTTTAGTAGCGCTAGTTGCAAAGTTTGCCTCGCAATTGCAATTGTTTCTCGCGATGATTTCGTAGCGATCGAACCGATTTCTGAGAAAGGGAAAGAAGCTCAAGGCGCCTGCCTCGTTCGGCTCACCGCAGCGCGTGGGGACCACTTTTTGGGGCATTTTAGTTTCGCTACGAATTCCCGTGGCAAGAAACGGAAGAAAATAGTAAAAAATAAAAAAAAGCTTGCCAGTTGTTGTCGAGAAAAGCAAGTTCCAAAGTACTCCGAGCTGGAGGGCTATGTTGCGCTTTTTGCACTCCCAGGAGACTTGGAAGAGGGAAGTGACGTCAACGACACAGCAAACGCAGATTGGGTGTTGATTTCGTTTTCTTCTGTCAACATCCAATCTGCGTTTGCTGTGTCGTTGACGTCACTTCCCTCTCCCTAGTCTCCTGGGAGTCCAAAAAGCGCAACATAGCACCCCTGGGCTCCCCCTTTCGCGATTAATAACGCTTCCGGTCTGACGGAGACGCGCCTCGACGGAGTCCGATATCGAATTTAATTACCTTTCGAGCCCTGGCCATTTCAGTTTATTTATTTATTTATTTCCAATACTACTAACCCCATTCGGGGTTGTTGTAGGGTGGTACAGTTTGAAATATTACGAGCAGAAAAAAAAATATTCAACACACAATTTGCAGGTAAATGTTCAAAGCAAATATAGAAGTCGAGAATGAAAAATTAGTAAACAACTTCAATACAATAGATGCATTGCAGTTTTAAAAACAGCATAAAATATTACTTTATGACGAAAAGTGGGCATCTACGTAATCGAGGAAGATTTCAATAGAAGAGGAATGAACAGCATTTTGTGGCAGGTGGTTCCATTCGTTAATGGTTCGGGGAAAAAGAGAATTTAAAGCAGTTATTATGAGCGACGTCTTCCTCGTAAAGCCTGCCATGGCTGTACCGTGTTAATCGTTTGCTCGTATGTATAAGATCATTTTCTTTTGGTAGGTTGAAATGATCGTTGGCTAATTCGTATAGAAATTGAAGTCTAGCTGTTTTTGCTCTTTTTTCCAAAGAGGAGAGACCCGGTTGCCTGCAAAGTTCAGAGGGAGAGACGTGCCTACTCTACTTCTTGCAAATAAACCTCGCGGCCATTCTCTGAACTCTTTCTATCTTATTGATGCCGGAGACTGTGTGGGGAAACCAGACGACGTTGGCGTACTCGAGCATGGGACGTATTAAAGTTTTGTAGGCTAGTAATTTAGTGGCAGGAGATGCAAATTTTAAGACTCGTTTAAGGAAACTCAGTTTGTTTAGAGCTTTATTAGTTGTGGAGTGAATGTGTGAGTCCCAACGCAAATTTTGACTGATATTGAGGCCGAGGTATCTGTATTCACCGACTTGTTCCAATAGGTTATTGCTTATCTGGCAAGGAAAGGAGTATTGTTGTCTTTTATTGATTATGGTCATAAATACAGTTTTATTCGAATTTATTTCCATCTGCCAGTCGTGGCACCAATTTATGATGTGTTGAAGCGCATTATTTAGGTTATTCTGGTCATTTGGGTTATTGATTTGTGAATAAAGTATGCAATCATCAGCAAAGAGGCGAATTTTTACGTTCACATCTTTGACCGAGTCATTTATGTATATTAGGAACAAAAAAGGTGCCAGTACTGATCCCTGTGGGACTCCCGATGAAACTTTGCCTTTGAATGATGAGTGCGCATTAAGTGCTACGTATTGGTAGGTGATCTGAAAGGTAGTCTTCAATCCACCTGAGAATTTTTCCTGCTCCTAGTATAGATTCTAGCTCAAACAATAGCTTTGGATGAGATACCTTGTCAAAGGCTTTTGACAGATCGATGACTATGGCGTCAACCTGTCTATTGTTCATGACAGTGGAAAAATCGTGAATGCTTTCAACAAGTTGCGTCACTGTTGAAAGGTGACGTCTGAAACCGTGCTGATATGGAGTAAGTATTTGGTTATTCTCGATGTGGGTGGAGACATGCTTCAGAACAATGTGTTGGAGCAATTTACAGCGAGTTGAGGTAAGGGAGATGGGCCTGTAGTTCGCGAATTCGTTTTTGTTTCCAGTTGTTACGAACTTCCTTTGGAGCTGTGTAACTATGATTGTACCCCATTTAAAGCCTAATTACTTCGAGTGCGAATAACTGTGCCAGAAGTCGCCGATGAACCAGTAGCCATTCAGAAGGCTGTCAAAGGTATCCGAGTTGCCGCCGCCGGAAGCCCGTTTGTCTTCGGCCTTCCAGACTCGCAGGCTGGAGTCGGAACATTCGTCGGACCGGGGCATTTCACTCGCAAGTTCTCGCACCGTTCCTCGAATATTTCTGCCCCCACGGGCGATACGGAAGCATCGCGAGGTTGCCGGGGCGGATGATAACTGGGCGCGTGGCACGCTGCCTCACCCGCGCCTCGGCCTTCGTTCGTGCTCGGCGGGGGTCTTCTGGCTCCCTCCCGCGTCTCGGGAGCCGTCCTCGGGCAATCCCCCGCGCTGGGACAGACGCTTTTACTTCTCTTCCGTCACCGGAACGAAATCTCCGCTGGCGGCAACGCCGCCAACGGTTTGATATCTTGATCGGGGGAATTTCTGGTTGGTACCAATTAAACGAAGTAATATTAAAAAAAGAAAACACCTTGATTCTTTGCGCGAAGCTGAGCGACGCAGAATGCTTTGGGTAAAACACGTCTCTTTGGCTTTCTTTTTTGCACTGTTTGAACTTTATATGTTCGTCGCTGACTTGGGGATTTTACGCCTCTTTCGTGCGTAACTTTCGGAGGCTTTCGCGAGGAAGGCTGAGCCACATGCAACACCTTTTGAGTGCCTCGACTTTATGCTACCTCGGAACTGTCGTTCGAGGTATACCGGCCAATCGATCTTCAAGCGCAGAACATCGAGCGGAAGGGATACAAGTGCGAAACAATCGCGCAACAAACGGTGCAGGCATCTTCGTTTTCGTCGTCTGCTTCACGGAGGAGGTATGACGTGAGCCACGTAGCTTTCCCAAGCCAGCTTCCCGTGGTTACGATAATGATGCAATTGATACAAAGGTGCATGCAAGCCAACTGGCATAGCCTCCTCTATAATAATCCCTGGAGAAGGGGGACAAAGGACAAACACAAATCTCCAAACACAGCTAGCTAGGTGATGGTAACCTTTGTTCTTTGTCCCCCTTTTTCCAGGGATTATTATCGTCACTCCCGTGGTCTCGTGTCGCTCGCCCATTTCTCATCCGCCTCGGCAATCCTTCTTTCAAATATGAACCACACGTGACCATTGAACGGTACATGGTTGCGTATAGACCGACACGCGGGTTTGACGTCACGGAGCTGCGGCGGCGCTGCGATCGCGCCGGAGCCAGGGGGTGTGGGCAAAAGCGCGCACGTTTCGCGTAGGCGTCATAGCATTTCAGCATGCCGCGAAGCTGTGTTGCCATTAATTGCGCCAAAATGTACAAGAAAAGCAGCAGAGTGAGTTTCCACAAGTTCCCGGCAGACTCTGAAAGGCATAGAAGGTGGATAATATCCGTGGATCGAAAAGTATGGTCGCCTCGCGCGAACGACCGTTTGTGCGGCAAACACTTTCTTGAAGGCAAGTGCGGCTTCCATTTCAATCTCCGTCCCGAGGCTTGCTTATGTGCAGGGAAACCGTCCTCTGATCGAGACCAACCGGATTTTGTTCCCATGCATGGTGTTCGCGCACAAAGCACCGGCCAAGCGCTCGTCGGAGGCTCGTTACGCCCGTGCTACCCAGCAGAAGGGGAACGGCGACAGAACGGCAGTGTTGTAGGCGTTACCGAAAAAAAGTAACGAAATACGTTACTCGTTACTTGCAAATAAAAGGTACGCGTTACTGAGCTACGTTACCTAAAAATAAAAGGAACGCGTTACCGCTACCGATAAAAAGTAACGCACGTTACTTCTGATTCTGCGTTACTTTTTTTAAATTATGATTTAACACATTTTACGGTTTTGATGATACAGGTAATATATCAAGAAACATTATGTTCATGCAGAAACTGAACTTAATTACTTTATCTCTTTTTACGGTTTCACCTAAATACTTACGAGAAAAAACGCACAGAAAATCATGGGACGCCTAAAACACGTAAAAAATTGAAGTGTAATTTCTTTAAGACTAAGGAAGTAGTAACGAGTAATGTAACTACGTTACTTGAAATAGTAACATAAGTACGTTACCCGTTACTGTGTTGAAAACGTAACGAGTGGGTTACTACGTTACTGAAAAAAGTAACGCGTTACCAACAACGCCGTTACTTGTAACCTGTTACCGCCAAGACTGCAGAACGGACAAAGCGTTACTGCTTGTCATGCCTTGTGGTCATGAGGGGCAGGGAAAATATCATACCTTGACTTGGAGACGCTGTGTGTACTTAATCAATTAATGAATACACACACTTCCGCGGACCCACAGGCTGTTGATCCCGCCGGCAGTGCGGAAACCAAGTCGAAGTAATCGTAGACCTCGAGAGACGTGTACGCCTGCACCGTGTCGGCCGTGAACTGGCTTGGCGAAAAAACTAAATAAACGACGACGTGAGCCATCGACGTCGGTGGCAGCAACTTTACGTCGGAAGTCCAGCAGGTCTTGTTTATACGGCGTACGGATCCTCGTAGTCAACGCCGTCCACTCACAGTTTGTTTCGCTACCGCTGCCGTTCACGCTCGGGCAACGAGCTCAAATAGTCGGGCATAGCATACGACATACGTTGTGAGGAAATACGACGGACAAATAAAAACACAAGCGTCCCTACAACGTCAACAACGAGCGCACGCCATAGAGCGCAATGGCGAAAACACGGAGAGCCGGGCTGCTTTTGCCCACATAGCTACCGCGCATGCGCGGCCTTCCGGCCGTGTTGGTAAACAGAGCCGCTCCGCGTGTCGGTCTTAGACCAGGTTCTGCCCTGGTCCTGTTCATAAATCGCAGCAACTGACCGCGCTTGCTGTTTTTTATTTGATCGCGTAACAACAATAAATTTGAGCATGATGTTTTTTGTTGTTTTTTTAACTCGATTATTGTCGTGCAAGTAGATACCAGTGTTCTAACAATGTGCCTAATTTCGTTCGGCTTGAGAAGTGTGTTTTGCACCCAAAGAAATTTAATAACGAATTTTGACAGCCTTTATTATTTTAGTTATTTCAAAATGCTGTGACCCTCAATGAGGTCATCGTAGGAGTGAAAAAACACACACAAAAAACTCATATACATTCAAAAAGATAAACAATTAAGATGTACACGCCTTATGAAATAAAACTAAGAGAGCGGTGAAAAAAATGCAATATAGTAGAAAAAGATTATAAAAACAGTCAGATACTCTTCACTAGTAGACTCGCAGGCGCCATGCTAAGGAACCTACAGTACTTCTAATGCAAATCTATCAAATTCGAGATAACGAATTTTGTGCACGCCCATGTGAAAGGGTTTGTGGACGCTCCACTTGGATGAAGTCCAGTCATTGTTGCAACAAAGGGCCGGAATTCATCGTTTGAGCAGCTCGGGAATTCTCGGAAATCTAAAATTCTCGGAAATCACACTAAAAATCCCTGAAAAAAAAAAAAAAAAAAAAGTGTGACATTTTTTTTTTTTTTTTTTTTTTATGCTGATAATTCGGTTTCGAGCAGTTAAGTTTGTTTGCGTTATTAAAAGTATACGTGACTTTAGCAAACTCTGACACCCTATTAAAACGCGTGGCAGAAAAATAATGAAAAAATTGGGGTGTTGGAAAGGGGGTTGGGGGTGGGGGGTTTGTGTCAGTTTGTCGAGTTCCTTTTCTCAGATTGTCCTTTTTTTTCATTTTTACATGTTTCGCTAGGTTGATTTCCAACTTGGTCAGTTCAATAACAGTATGCAGTGTTCAGATTGATTCATATATATATGCTGTTTTAAATATTGTAAACGACTTGCTGGTAATTATTACAAGGACCTAATTTTCGCAAACTTTACAACTCGAACAATATCGCGAAAATAGAACCCACAAATATGTTTCACTATAACTAAAACAAAAAAAAAAAAAAAAAAAAAAAAAAAAAACTGCATTACATCTTCATTGCGAAATTTCGTGCACGCAAAACATTCCCGAAATTCATATTTTGCCGATTTCGCGAAATATTGAGTCTGCGAACATGAAGTACTTTGCGGTGTACTTGAAATACTGGCCATCCCTTTGTCAAGCAGCCTGCAGGGACCTTCCCGACGTTGGGTGAAGTGCGCGTGGTCAGTCGACCGTTGAGCACCGTTGGGTCAGAACCCTTTAGAGTCGGCTGGCTGAAATCCGAGGGAGTGCGCTGCCTGGCGGTGGCCCAGCGGGACACCTGACGTGAACACGGACGCCGCAGGGAGGGCAAAGTGTGCTCGGAAGTCCCCCGGGGCTGCCAAGTGCTCTTTGGAAATGTGAGCCTCGGACACGCAGCTTTCGTTTCCCGACTGATGCGGGGATTGATGAGGCGGCCAGGCGGCTCTCGTATGCCACTTGAATGTCACTCGACCCGATGTATGGATATCACGACGGTCAGTTTCGGGACTTGCGTGGCACTAGAGCTAGGGTGCCTACGTGTTTCCGCCGCGGAGCGGAAACATGTAGGCACCCTAACTAGAGCTCTGCGTGCGCTCGGTGCTGACGCTGCAGTGTGTGCGTGCAGGTTCGCCCCGACACCGCCGCGACCCCGCACGTGCCGACTCCACGCTTCCACGGACTGTCCCCGGCGACGGGTGAGCGTCGATCCGTATCGAAGCACTTTACGACTATACTTCGTTTCTCCGCAAAGGGATACTGACACCCCCCAAAATGTATTTTTAATGTTTTGCCAGGCGATTCATTATAGTGTCAGAAGTCTACCCAATCAATATTTTGCTAAAGCGTCACGAGCATTTTTAATAATGTCAGAAAACGCAAATGCTCGAAACCGAAACTGGACTGGGGAGAAAGAAGAAATATAGAGGAGGAGAGAGTTACCGGAAGTCACGTGGCTGTGCAACTTCTTTTCCTTCTATCAACGTATTTGCAGTTTCTTAGAATCCACAAAAAATGGGTATCATACTTTTGTCTATTTTTATTATTGAGCGTGTGTTTTCGACGACCCACGACTTTGATTACCTTTAAAGTTGTTTCTAAACCATAGAAAACGGCACGTGACCACGGAGAAGAGAGTGAGTGCGACTCAAACAGGCCAGTTCTCGATCGGCGGTTTTCGGGCGGAAAGAAAACGAATTTCGAGCCACAAATTGTTTTCTGGGTAGTTGGGCTCTCGTATGTCATGTACAATTAAAAACCTTGGTGAGCGTAAATACCCTGTCAGTGTCCCTTTAAATCCAGACGCAGCTGACGAACGAGTTGATATGGGACCGATCAAACAGTGTCAAAAGCGGAAATCACTGGGCCTTTCCTGTACTGTCGTGAGCAAAAGTCTGGATAACACGGGAGCGCCGACCGGATTCCATCGCCGCGCTCCCTGACGGCGCGGCGCCTGGTGTCGAGACCCGCGCAATACGCACGCGCGTCCTTTCTTATCTGCTGGCCCACTCGTTCGCTCGCTTCAACGCGATGCGCTCCTGAGCGATTAAATGGGCGCTAGGTGCCGCCCCGGGAACCAAGATTCCTAGGGTGCCTACATGTCTGTCTGTCTCAGGGTGAAGACATCCATTGTTGCCCTGAATGTGCCAGCGCGTGACGCTCTCGCGCACTTGGTGCGTGACTTGGGCGGTAAAATGGCGTCTATGCATTAGCCAAAGCTACGCGCTCGAGCTGAGCGACACCGGATTGCGCGCACTTCAACATGCATAAAACAACGATTGGGCGGAAAAATGGCTGAGATGTCACCACTCAAGCAAAAGAGCGCGTGTGTATGAAGGCACTCTACAAGATTCCGAGAGCCTTGCTCACCGCTCTGGACGAACTCGCGTGCTCCGCGGCACGCGCCGTTGTCTTCGTAGTGTTTGCATTCTACTGCTACATCATTGAAGACTGAAAGTGATTGCACATATTACAGAGGAGCTGTTAGATTTGCCATAGTCTAATCCTTCTTTCAGATATATTCTTATTTATTTAGTTATTTACCCTCAAGGTGCAAAGGACATCACTGAGGGGAGTGAACTAAAAAAACAGATGACAATGAAATCAGCTAAGGGCACAGTTGCTAAGAGTTTGCTCCAAAAGAACATCAGTAATTGCAGGGATGGAAGCGGGAAGCCATTCGGTGTTTGAGGTATGAATGACTCACCAGCTGTCAGCAGTAACAAGGCTGAGGAGTCTTGGGTATGCCTTCACTACAGAAGTGCTTTCGAACACAATTAGCCCTTTGCAGTTGATGGACAGTGCACGGGTCAGCCTGCGAGACTAGCCGACCATTTAGATGTCAGCATTCTTGATCATTGTGTGGCATCTGTGACATGTTAATAGTAACATCCTGGTGGTTGATGGAGGAACAAGTTAATGTCGTGCATTCAAGCAGATGACACAAAGCCTGGGCATTCTAGATATTAGCCTAGTGCAATGCACAGATCGGATGCAAGTGCAGCATTGTATGTCTGTTTCAGAAGTTTGATCAGTTGGTCGGCACGCACTCAGTACACAAGCCTCTAGATGTGGTGAATTTTATCGAGGTCTTTTCTCGGGTCGGCGTTACGTGCAGAGCGGTAATTTATTTGGTCGCCATTTTGAAACTGGAACGAATGCAGAAATAACTGTACGGTGAGGAACAGATTCCTGTCTGTCGTAGACATACAAATTGAAGCGCTACATCTATACCAGCATGAGCGTGGCAAAAGTTAGACTGACATTTGAGCCACGAGATGGCCGCAAATTTCAGAAAATGTCCGTTGAGAAGGATTCCCCACTCGGATGATGTCCACGATGAGCTCCCGCCAATCCGTGGGCCACATTATTGATCGAGCCCTTTCTTTCTGTGAATATTGAGGGTTGGTGCTCTTGTGTGGGCGGTTCACGGAAAAGAGTGTCTTTTATTTTCTCTCTGGCGTGCAGCTAAGCTGGAGGATAAGAAGCGTCGTGCCTGCGAGCATCTGCAGTGTGGCAGGAGGATGGGCGACATCTGGGTGCAGTGCTTTGCCTGCTGCGTCACCGAGCAACCAGCTCCGGTGAGCAGACAATCTCCCGTGCCGCGCCTCTGGCTGGGGCGGTGGTGGTCCGCCACTGTCGTGCCAACGGTCTCTCGTCCTTTCTTCCCCGGGAAACAGAAGCGGCGGCGGCGGATAGACCGGTCCATGATAGGGAATCCGACCAACTTCCAGCACACGGCCCACGTGGGCTCTGGGGACATGAGCGTCCATGTGAGCCACTCTCTTTTTTCTCTCTGCCTGCTCTGGGGCTTGATCCACCCGAGGGACACTCGGAGCTTTCAAATGGGCTTGGCCTTGGTTGTACCCAGTAACAAATAACTGCTAACTGGTAACTAGGGCCCTTTTCTGCACTTTAGGTAGGAACCTAGGTACTTTTCTTTCTTAATGGCGGCAATCGTAACTTGGGTACAATTTCTGGCAACTTGTAACTACAAGGAGTTACTTTTCCCTAGCAAGTCGAGAAAGGGCTTGGAGACCTATGCAAGAGGGTTAATTTAGAGGTGCGCAAACAGTGGTTCAAATGGAAGAGTGCAGCGTCATCCCTAGCTGCAAAACTGCAGAAGGAGCTAATATGTTATGGGTTTCCCAGCACTGTGGAGCCTACACATAATGCAACGCTATTTGATTCAAACAACTATTTGCACATCCCTGGTTTCATCTCAAGGAAACTACTATCAAAATGGTATTTGTAGGACATACATGAAGCATCTTCGTGCAAAGAATGTTGGTTCGAGGTAAGTGAACCTAACAGAGATCGGTATCGCCATCGAAGATGACTAACAAAAAGCATCTTTCGAATTGATTTTCTTGGGCGCCATCCCTAGAGCTCATGAACATTGTTCAAGTCTAATAGGGTAGAGGTCTCGCTTCTTATATCCCCCAAATTAATCAACTAAGGCCTTGGCGTCTCCCGTAATTCTTCCCAGTAAAATGTTGCTAGGACATCAGTTGTGCAGTTATTGAAATGAAATTGTTTCTTGTTCGTTCATATAAAAAGAGACTTGAGGATTGAAAAGGTACCTTGGAACTAACTGTATGTGCATCTAGGTAAACCTTGAAATAACCTTCTAGAAACGTATGTCAGGTGTATTTTAGTGCGAGTAACTATAACTCTGTCTCAGGTAGATCTTTAATCTTTAGAGTAGCTTCGTCAACCCTGGTCTCAGTTGCAAAAAGAGCCTGTTGTCTGGTCAGATGCCTTACGGTTGCCGTCTGTCTTGCCCGTTTGGGCGGCGCAGCTGAATGCCCTGCAGAACCAGATGGCCTCGAAAGGGGGCTACGAGTACGCCCTCCCTGTGAATGTGTCCATTCCTGTCGTGGATGTCCAGCAATGACACGAAAGGTGGGTGTGGTCTCTCCCTCTTCCCACATTCACCAGCAGGGGCCAGCGTAGTAGGGTCTTGTGAGGTTTCCGAGCATTGATAACCCAAATCTGCCGATGAATAACGGCCTTTCACACAGCACTGTTTCATTACGTTACGAAAGCTTACGTTGGCTCATGTTGAGAGTCACCGAGACATCTGTGCTTCATATGAAGCGCAGCAACCAGTTCAAGGAGTCAACCTGGACGTGACATTCGAAGCACGGATGTTGCGGCGACTTATATGTAAGAAAACACTCCTGTGTGAATGGGCCTTAATCCATATTAAATCAAGAAATTGAACGAGCAATCCCCGAGAAATAAATTGCCACCACGCGATTAATGCTGAAAAAACCTGCCTGGTCCGGGCATTGGTCTTGGGACCTCTTCCAAGACTAGGGGAGCGCTCTGCCGACTGAGTTAACCAGGAGCTAGCCATTGCAAATGGACATTAACAGATGCCGCCAGTCTCAATCGTAACCACCGCGAGGGTGGGGAAAATGTTGAACAGCACGTTTGGCCTTCAGGCGCTGCTCACAATGCAAGCCAATAAGCTTCAGCTCGCTAACGGGCACTCGAAAATGTTCCCTAACCGCAGAAACGTCGTATCAAGCCGCCAAATTTGCTCTTCAAACTTTAGCGTGCATTCTGGCATGTCAGTGTATAGCTGTTTGTGGAAAACCCTTTTCTCTTGTTTAGGAGATGGCAACAAACAAAAGAAGCTACCTTCTTTTTTCCTTATTTGCTCTTTTTCTAGTTTTGGTCGTAATGGATAAGTGACTTGGGGACGAATTTCATACATGTTTTTGTTCAAAGTGGCGACGCAGGCGAGATGGTTCATGATACAGCTGGAAAGAGTGCACAAGTAACAGACAAGGAAGGTGCAGATGGGACGAGCGCTGGACTTGAACTGATTATTTAGTAAAAGGAAAACCATCAAACAAACCATCCACATCACTATCACTTAGAGATGTGCTTTAAAAAGGCTACTTTCATTTTTATGTTAACAAACCCTAGTTTGACTGTCGCACACCGCGCCTTTCTTTCCTATCTCAAACACTTCCACTTCTCTTGCAGTTTTATCAACCCCTTTCCCCAGAATTGTGATGAAGTCAAAGTTCGGCTTACATTTGCAAGATATGGCTGCATAATCCTTCGTGAGTATGCAGCCAAATCGCAGTATTTTGGGTGAAGGTGGCACATTTTCTTTCACTCGTGCCAAGATAAACAGTAGGAAAAATACAAGCTGCAAAATCTTTCTACGTTAAACTCATTGCACTACCCTCTTTAAAAGAGAGCTCCGGCGTCGATTTGAACATTTTTAACCAAGCACATTTTCTGATTGAGCACAAGAAACTAAACCTAAAGCAACAAATAAATTTCTAAAGAAAATATTTGAATAATTTTTGAGCCGTAGAATTACGATATAACCGAGACTGAAACTAACCTGCAACTTTACTGGTCCGCCATCTCGTGGCAACGTCACATGTTGCATAAACATTGGAAAATGGGCAGCTTGAGCCTGTTTTGTTCAGCATCAGAGGCAGTGAGAAGGCCATCCCGATTGATGGACTACGATTCATCAAGCTCGTCCGAGTCAAGCGACGACCAGCGGGTGTTTTAAGATTTTCGGAGCGAGATTTCAGATGACTCGCCGTTCACATTTGATCTGCCAGCATTGCCTTCGAGGAGACCTTCCGCGAGGTCCACATTCGCGGGGACCCAGATTACCCCTTCGAAGCAGAATGGCAGGAAGGGTTTTATTTGCTAGCAAGGTGCAAACAGTTTCCTAGCACGAAGCGAACGCTAGGGGCCAATGTTCTGGTTGGACTGCTCAGACCCACTTCCGTCGCGGACTTCTCGGTCAGAAATCAATAAGATGTCGCTCTGCCACATTTCTTCGCAATGTTATTGCACCCCGCAGCCAATTTCCAATTCTCCCCACCCTCCATTGCATGCCACAAACAGCCTAGACCAAACTTGATTTGAAAAACCACAGACGCTCGCTTTTGTTAGTTGAGCGGCAGCAAATGATTCGGAAGTGTATGCGTAAACTTCAAAATTCCTTTTCTCGAAAGAAAATTAATATTCCGATCAAATATTTCGTTGACATACTCGCAACCGGCATGCGGCGAAAATTTTATAAATAATCGACGACTGTCAATATTTTGCGGGGGCTCTCCCAAACCCAGCAGACGCTTTGCCTCGAGCGTGAGCTTTCTGCCTGAACTTGGTCACACATGAAGCCAAAGCCCGGTGGAAGGCAACCAGCACGTGCCGGAACTGGGTTCTTGTCACCGACTGTACGTGGCGTAGAGTTGTGTGTTGTCATTCTAGTGGTAGGCAACCAGGCCAGTTGGGATCCTACCTTGTCCACTCTGTGGGAAGGCAAACAATGACTCGTGGCTTTTTGCAGCTGCTCATGCAGCCTTCCGAGTGCCACGGTGGAAAGGACGCCCTGCCTGCTGGAGTGTGGACGCCCGTGATGCCGAGCCGGTGGATCAACGCCCTCGCCCTGCCAGTCACTGTGCGCCGCCCGGCCGTCTCATCGGCTCCTCGTCATTTGCCAAGCGTCTCCCCCGCATGCGCGGACGCCTTTTGTCCGAATGCACCGGGACATCTCAAATGGACTGGGACGGCCGTCGCTCCTGCCGCCTTTGTGTTCTCGCACCCCGCCCCCTGGCACTGGCGGAGCGGCGATGCGTCCAAATCGGTTGTGCCGACGGACTGACGAACTCGAGCCCTTTGCGCTTTCCTTTTAAAAAAATCCTTTTACAGATTAGACGAGCACCTTTGTACATAAGGTTGTGTTTGCGGGGTGGAAATGCGAATGCTAGGACAGCTTAGGATAGCAGTCAGTCTCGCTCGGAGGCTGTAGCGTTGCTTGCAATCGGCCGTTGTCCGGTCGCAATTTTACCGTCGTCGACTCCCAACTAGAATGTCGTGCAAGCCGTTCGTGCGAGTATTGCCCACGCGTATCCTCCCCGGAAAGGAAGTGGACACGTGAAACCGACCTGGATCGAAGAAGCTGCATTGCCACAGGAGCGGATGGCCTGGCCAGGATGTGAGGTACAAATCGGTGGGAATGACTAAAGGCATTTTGTGCCGTGTGAGAGTGGTAGTGTTGTTCTATTTAAAGAGTACCTCTTGGGGAACAAACGAGCTGCGTAAAGAGTAATAAACTGCTTTTTATTAAGTGAAGTATGTACATGTGGACTGTGGCCTCCTTCGTCGCACTTTTATATACAAGAGACGTTGCGGCGTACTCGCCGGTCTGCTCAGTCATCGTCTTCGTCGCTTTCTTCAATGGCCTTCTTGGTCTTCTTGCTCTCGGCCTTTTTGTCAAAGTAGTCCTGAGAAAAGAGTAACATCTTTTGTTTTCCCCGGCCACAAGGTAGTACTATGCTTGAGATCTGGAAGGCTGCAGCTACGTCACTGGGAGCTGCCGCTTATTGAACGAGGGCTGCACAATGATGCTTGGGTGTTTTCATAGTTCTCATTTGTACGTAATTATGTCGTAAGTTTTTAAAAGACAGCATGATGTTTGCTACATTAAAATGATATACTTCTTGGCCAAACAAAGCACATAAAAATATTTCCGTATACAATACCAATTATATATATTGTAATATGATATGTATACTTCGTTTCAGCTCAAGTCCAGACGCAGCCAATGCTGCGAGCGCGAGAATAATGTGAGGTGGGTGGCCCTGAACAGTACTTGCATTGCACAAGTGTGTGCTTAGCAGGGACGCTCCAAGCTCGTGCTTGTAGCATCGGCTGCATCTGTACTCGAGCTGAAATGAAGTACAGTTAGTAATAATGCAAAATATTAACTATGTTGTTCGTTGAGGGTCAATGGCTGCAACCTGGAACAAACGAGCTAATTAAATGCTTAAATAATATTATTGGATCTTCGGAATCTGCATGGAACGTACCGTAAGTATCCCTAAATAGTGGGAGAAAAAGAAATGCTCCTAGGGTATGTGGAAATGGATATTTCTGGACGAACAACATCTGCCGCTTGCCAGTATGGCTACAGCCTCTACATACGCTGCCCCTTGGAATATCATCCACCAATCTCGGGAAATGCTTTTCCACCCCCAGAAATGCTCCAACCGGCTTCCGCAGAGCAAAACAATATTGCTCCAGCCTTCAGACACTGTGCCTAAGGCTCGGCAAGCGGCATTTTGGAGTCGTCGCCAACCCTGCCCGCTCTGTACTCTGGGCAGCAGAAGGGTGGCGTCCGCGAGACAATCGGGGGAATGGAGTGTGGCCCAACCGAGGCCTCACCCACCAGGTCACTGTCGTCGTCGTCCTCCATTGCGTTGCCCTTGGCCTTCTCCAGGCGGCGGGCACGGCCGTCGTCCGGGTTGGACACCTCGTCGTCCGACGAGTAGACGGATGGTCGCTCTGCGGTGGCACGAAGGAAAAACATAGATTTAGTTCGACGCAATGCCTTTCTCTCAGCCATTTGCACTTTTCAACAGCCTGCCTCTCTACGTTGTTCCAAGTAAGTTTTCCACGCTTTTCAAACTCCAGTTTCCAGGAGGCCTTGAGCAGCCGCCACAGAAACCCCGGTGTCGGCAATGATGCAAAGAGCGAGGCACAAGCCTGCAGAACTTGCAAACAGTAATGTACAGACTAGGGCGTGTTCGGCACATAGATGGCCATCAATGGGCGGCTCTCCTCATACAGGACACTGGAAGAGCATTAGCCGCATTGGAAATGAACCAAAATCGTCACCGCTATCTCTGAACTGGACCAGAACTGAACCAGAAAAGGTAACCGGTTCAGCCCAGTCTTGCTTTACACCGCGACTTGACACCTAACGTCGCCGTCCCACGCCCAAGCATTGACTCGGGCTGACGAGAATCTAAGCTTTGATGCTTTGGGGAAAAGTAGTGGGTCGTACTACGGTGATTTGAGCTAGTTGGTACATAATTGAATAGGGCCAGCTGACCCTATTCAATTATGTACGATTACAAATTTCTCATTTGTAATCGTACAGCTGACCCTACTCAATAGTGGGTCATGTTCAGTCAAAGGTGAGTATAGCCCAATTCTAACAACGTCCGGAAATGTGCACGTGCTTGGACATTCCAGCACGTGTCTATGATGGGCATTGGCGGTAGATAATCAGGACCCGATCACGTGGCTACTTATTTTAATTTAAAGTTAAGGAAGTTAATTTAAAGTTAAGGAAGTTAACTCTGCTTATTTATATCAATATATATATATTTTTTACAGCGGATTCTGACGAGCCTACCCTACCAATCTGGCCCTGTAGCTGGGGACTCTGCTATTATATGTTCAGTATTCAAATCGGTGAAATTACGTTTTGGCACAATGTTGGCGCTAATTCTCATTTTTGGCGAAATGTAGGTGCAACAATCGCATCACTGTGTTTCCCTCTTGCAACTGAACAGCTCTCGTGAAAACTACCTGGGCGACATCTTGGGCAGCAAAAGCGGGCCCTTATCTCATTCGAGCAAATTGCAAAACCTCACAATACTGCGCGAATAGAAACAGGACAACGACATTTGTTTGCATTGTAATACAACGGGCCAGCGATAATGCTCTCCATTACACCGGCAGTTTGGAAGGTATTATTTCATTATTAAACCCAACGATTGCTCGTTAGTCCCGATAGTGTCACGTGGCATTTGTGCAACCTTTTTGTACAACACACACAGCAGCTCCTTTCATGGCTCGCATTATGCGCTTGGAAGCAACGGCGAATAAAACTTGGGCATGGCACGACACTGGCAAAGCCTCGTGGCACGTACATACCCTTGAGAGCGGGGCCACCCCTGCGGTACTTGTTCTTGATGGCGGACAGGGAGATGGCGGCGTCGTCCTCGTCGGGCTCCAGGTACGAAGAGCTCAAGCCCCGCGAGTGGGCCTTCTCCCGGATGCGCCGCTGCTTGCTCTCCCGCCGGATGGACGCCCGCAACCGGTCCTCCTCCCGCTGCACGCAAAGGGAGAAACGCGCCACTCAAAGACTGTGCGCGCTCGTCGAGGCAGCAACATTATTTCCGGGCTTTTCACAAGCGGAACCGGCACAAGACGGTCGCGCGCTTGCCACACGGCTGATTCTGGGCCCCGTCTGAAATGAGGAAAAGAAATTTCGCCTTCCGCCATGGTAACCCTGGAGCGAGGGGACAAAAAAAAGGACGGACAGACACGAAATTCGGAGTTTCGTGTTTGTCCATCTTTTTTTCTGTCCCCTCACTCCAGGGTTACTACGTCTATCCTTAACCAGCTCGTCTGCCTACTTGCTTTAACTTTAATTTTGCCCTTCGATTGCAAGCGCCAATCAAACGCGCGGAGATCTTTGCTTGCGATGTAGTTTACATGGCATGTTGCATAAATAAAAGGTCTGTACTGTGGGTTGCAACGCGTATCTAGCCTCTTCGCCGGTCGCGGACTTTTCACCGAACGCCGAGGGGATCTTATCATCATTTAGTGGCAGCGTGTGATGTAGTATGAAGTTGCCCGAGAGGGGTAATTAAGCAAAGATGACTGTACTTCCCAGTCAACAAGGTTTGCTTATATCGTGCCATAGCTAACTAGCCGCATTTACGTCGAAGCCACATTGATTCAAACACTACAATTACTAAGAGTGGGCTATTTTTTGGTGTTTATAAAATATAGCAAATCGAGCCAAAAAGAGGGGGCTGGTTATCTTTCGGGGGTGAAGCGTCACTCCGGATATTACGGTAGATAAAAACAGCTTTCTTTCGAAGACTCCTAACCATGTCTGCCAGCTGGCTGGGGAAAAAGACAATCGAGCGCTCCTATGGTAGCGATCTGTTCTTGGTCCGTCAACTACGAGATGCAACCTCTCGGATGTGTCCACAGACGTGTCAGAGTTCAACATTTTTCGAGCGGTTGGTGCAAAACCTCTCGGTGCCAGGTATGTGGAACATTTGAGTTGCACCTACATATGACAGCCTTGCAAACCTCACCGTTCACAAGTTCTAACCCCAATTTCTGCCACACCTTCAAACGAAAAACCTTCTAAAATGGTAACCCCCACTCCTGGAGTGGCAAAGCTCAAAGCTCAGTAAAGGCCCGTTAACACGCTTTCGACTCCTTAAGGCCCATACACACACTTGCGACCTTTTAGAACCGGGTGCCTTGGAACCTCAAACTCTTACAACGAGAGGACACACTGGCGCCATCTATTCGGTAGCAGTGTAAACTTGGCCAGTCCGGTGTATTTTCTATTTCTCTCGCGTATTATCCTTTCTTTCTTGGCTCGAAAAACTTTTGTCAATGTTATAAACTCGCTCTTGTGAAATGCAGTTCCAGGGTCACCACATAGATGGCACCAGAGTGCCAGTGTGTTCTCTGGTCCTAAGAGATTTTAAGAGGTTTCAACAGGTCTCGTCTCTCTTGGTCGTACTCGGTTGCAAAAGTGTGAACGGGCCTTTAGAACCAAGTGCCTTAAAACCTCTTAAAATCCCTTGCGACGAGAGAACGCACTGACACGCTGGCACCATCTATGCTGACACCCTGGAACTGCATTTCACTACAGCAAAGGTGTGAGGTCAAATGTTTGTTTATACATCAACTCATGCTTACAAACAAACCGGAGCGCCCCTGGCGGATGCCACTGGCGCCGCGCATGCGCGATGGGGGTGTGGGCAAGAAGCTCGCCGTCGCCCATAAACAAACCGTTGAAATGCGATGTTATCGGCATCGGTGTGAGTCCCCCTGCCCTTTTTCGCATTTGAATTGTTGATCCTACATCTTCCTGGCAATGTCTGACTACTTGAGCGGCCTCAGCGAAACTAACGAGGCTCGTTACACCGCAAAACTTTGCGTGAATAATGTGACATGCGGCGATTCATTTCGCATGGACGACACAGTATGTACGCTAAAGCCTGATTTGCATGATGACATTTCGCTCTCAATGTTCGGTTGCGACGTAGCTCGGGCTGCAAAAGCGTGAACCGTAGCTGAGAAGGTCAATGTCGATACTGAAAATCTCAAGCAGAATCGGACCAAGTGAATCGGGCATAACAAGTCGGTGATGGCCACTGGTATCAATGATGAACATATCCTTGTATCTACTGTTTACATCCAGCCTGCTTACCAACCTTCAAACTTAAGTCTTTCGAGGCCTGCACTTACTTCTTATCGCAAGTACCGGGCCAACATTTGGTCTACAAGCCGGTGTCATCTAAAAGAGCAGACGACAGATGGAACGATCAGGCGGCCGTTTGAACTTGAAGACACACTGACCGTGGTCCGTACAACTTGACGCTTTTCCGGCGTTGCTTTTGAAACAAAATAAATAAATCTGATGGCCAGAAGTATCTGTGAATTCAACCCAAAATGCTTCCCGTCCAAGCAATCGTGGTACGATGGCGTCTGGTTTTCCCTTTTCACAGCACATATCCACGTTCTCAGACGAACCGAGCGCATGAAAATTGACGTTCAAACCTTTCTCGACCCTTTTGGTACAGCCCCAGTCGCGGAATTTTGACAAGAAGGTAGATTTTTGTCTGGTTCCTTTCAGAACAACGCAGGAACACACGTCTCACATGGGGCCTTCCGCCCACAGCCCCAGACCGGAAGTGCGCCCTACGCGCCACCACTGCGCCGTGACGTAACAGAGATGAGTTTGAGTATAACGTTGACGAAAGTGCTTTATGCCAAGCAAGAAAGAATGAAGTGGGAAAAGAAGAGAAATATACGGGACCGCCAAGTGTTCCACCGCTACACGATAGGTGGCACCAGTGCGTCCTCTCGTCGCAAGAGATTTCAAGAGGTTTCAAGGCACTCGGTTCTCAGAAGCCGCAGACGAGAGAAATAGGGCGGTGAAATAGTCGCTCTACTTCGCCACTTTATTTCGATGGTAAGATAGAGAAATAGCGTGGATCCCAACAAAACGTACCAAGCATAAGCAAAGCAAAACAAATATAAGTCCAAAATGCAGAAATTTCATATTTTCCCTTCCCACATACTTCCGGATTGCCCATATAATACTAGGATCCCCGCAAGGAAGTTGCCACGATTGTTGTCCAAAAACCTTGGGCGCTTCAGACAGCTAATTACTACTCAACACGGGAAAGCACCGTATGCAAGGTGTCCTTTAGGCATATTTGTTTTAAAAGGACTGTGAAAGCTACAAGAGTGCAGTCTTTGCAGGTCAAGTTACACACTCAGGGGGGGGGGGGGGGGGGGGGGACATACTATGGGGAGATAATCGTTGCGATAAGGAAGATAACCAAAATTTGTTAAGGAACGTTTTAATTATTGATGATATTGTTTTAATCAGGAACTTGCTGAGCAACATCAAAAGCCACTATATAAGCCATTTTAGAAAGAGTTGGGGCATGTGAGAAACGTGGTGTGCTAAAGTTGTGCTGGCGGTGCCAAGACTCAGCACTAGCCTCGCTTCCCATGTGCCCCAAACCTGGCTAAAATTCAATCGTTTAGTAATTTTTGACAACACTCAGCAAGTTTCTGACTCAAACCATATCTTCAATAATTAAAGTTAATTAACAAACTTTCGTTAATTAACCGACTTATTGCGACGAATTATGCCCCCCGGCCGTATAACTCACCTGCACAAACCGTGTTAGTGTAGCTTTTGCGGCGTTTGTACAAAAATCTGTAAAGCCTCGAAGAAAGCACCGACTGCTGATCCGGAAAAGGTGATCTTCCGGATCCCAGGCGGGCGTTCCAGCTCACCTTGATCATCTCGCTCCGGTGCGCCTCGGGGTCCTTGCCCACCTGTGGCAGCACCCGGATCTTCTGGGTCTTTTGGCTGCGCCCAGCCAGGGACAGGGTCATCTTGCGATGGGTGAAGCTGTCCGTCGAGTGGGGCCTGCACGGGGACACGCCCGGTTGGATCACACTCCCCAGAAGCCCGAGCCAAACGCTCCCCAACGCGTGCACCCAAGCCGAGTCCAGGAGGGGCGCTTGGGCCGTCCGTCGAGAAAGACCGGCGTTCCTCCACGCTCCAGAGTGCAACTTCTCGGTCCCGCCTCTCAAGAGGGAGAAATCTAGCAGTTCCCGCGAAGCAGCCTTGAGGCCTAAAGCCTCGGAAGCCAAGGAGTTTAGGCTACACTCTCCTTCCCTCCTTTGCCAGAGCCTCACCGGTAGTGTCGCAAGTTTGTTCCCGGTTTAGTACCGTTAAAACACCCGGAATTTAATGTTGTCACCTGCCACCTGTACATCACCCCCAGAGGAAGACTGTAGCCCCTATCTTGATGGTAAAGGCTACATCTAATCAAACGAGAACCGCATCCAGCGTTATGCCGCAAGCGCGCACAATCGGCGTGTGGCAGCACAAGAACAGGAAGGGTCGCGAGGCGGAGCGGCGAAGAATGGGGCGGCCAGGGAGCCCCCGGAGGGACGCACCTGAAGCTGAGCTTGGTGCGGAAGACGGCCTGACCCTGCAGGCCGGTGCCCTGGCGGATGAACAGGTGGTTGTGGTCGCCCTGCATCAGCGACTGCTTGTGCACGTCGAAGATCTCCGAGCCCAGGTGCAGCGACATGCTGGGACAATGGAGAACGCCAGCGAGAGGCTAGTAACGACCTGACGGGTCAATCAGAAGCGTGTCGCCACGGCACTCGTTGCCTCTAAGCATTTGCCATTGCTGACCAAACCAATCACATGCAGCAAATACCCTTTTTTCTCTGCCTGTCTGGTCTAGCCTGTGAGAGCATACCCACAAAGACGACGAGCGCCGCGGCACTTTTGGTGCTGCTTGCTCGGCTCCGTCAGATCCTAGCGGCGAACTTGGAGCGAAACGGAGCTTTGAAGCAAACGCAACACCACAGACAATGCCGAGATCCGCAAAAGGCATCCCCTTGAAATCCACCCGTCCACCTACCTCCCGTCCGACCATTTAATGATCCGTGCGTTGCTCTGCCGTACGGGATTGCCCAGCTTGTCGTAGATGTAGCGCCAGCGCACGGTGTTCTCCACCTGTGTGGCGAAAGGAGCACACACCAAGGTTAACTCCGCGCATTTGTACCACCCGAGTTGTGTCGTGGAACATTCCTTTCATCAAGCAAATGTGCGTCGTGGACAGAGTGATACTATTCATAAACACTTTTATGGCCTGGAGCCACGTTGAGTGCTTTGAGGCCCGAATCAATCTAAAAGAAGCGGAAAAATGTGGCTACTCTACCGACAGTTTGTTTTCCTTTCGCATACCGCCGGTCTTCTTTTGGTATTCATTTGTTCCTTTTCAGTGTCCCACAAACAACTTGACAGTTCCCTGGTGGTGCAATTGTGAATTACTACTACTCGACAAAAGAAGGAAAAATAATAACATTTTCAACACCGAGGAAAAAATTTGGAAAATAATAGCATGAACACACTTTTTCTAGACTATCATCAAAAAGACAGAGATTAATAGTTGCCGAAATCTGTTTAAAATAATTATGTAGATGAAAAGTGACTAGTGGACTTTTCTTTCTGTTATGCAGCTTTTGAAGATTATTTCATAATGCATGTTTTATTACAGCCCCATACGATGCCTACAAGCCGTCTCTCGCCTTGGAAGAGGCTTCCAGTCGCTTCGTTTTGGCATGCCCTTTTTTCATAAATATAAACATTTTAACCAAACTTATACCGTAATATCCCGAGTCATCGCCCACCCTCCTACCGCCTGAAATTCATTAAAAAAGTGGGGTGGGCCATGTCTCGGTGGGTGATCACAAACACTTGAAAAAAAGCGGAAAAAACCGCCTATTTTTCTCTGCGTATCTAGCGCTGATGCACAAGAGATACATCAAACTCAAAACTCTATTTAGTTTCGTTGTTTTATAGAAAAAAATGCTCACGAAAGAATATTTTATTATAGCGAAGTCCGTTGCTTGCATACGCGCTAGAAACACCGCCGATCTGCATATAGCGCGAACGTTTGCTCCGTGAAAGAATGTCACCACTATGTTCTCTTAGTTAGTAAAAAAAAAAAAAAAAAAAGTCTACGAGAAAAAAGAAAAACCGACCAGGCGCAACGAGCGAGCGAGCGGGCGGACCAAAGAAGCGACCAAGAGCAATGCTGGGAAAGCGGGAAAGCCGGCGGTCGCGTTGGCAAATACTTTGGCGCCGGGCCGAGTCGGGCGCGTTGTCAATTGCAAGCTCTTGCGCAACTTTCTTGTTTGGTGCGTACATACGTGCGTCCGTGCACGGCGGGCTATCAATGCACGGTTGGGACGCTCCGCAAGCGTCTGTGTAGGGCGTTCCAGCAAAGCTTTATTTACGCGTTGGCTTTGCCTAAAATATTGCACAACCGCGGTCGCGACGGGCGGGAAGAAGGAGCGGGTTCGCGGTGACCTTCGGCGGAGACATTGACCTAACACTCCGCGGTTACATTAACAAACTCTTATTTTGTTATCTCCATCGTTTCCTTTTCGCACGATACACGACCACTTTGGGGTCGCTCACGGAGGAAATGCGTAAACAAAAAGAAGTGTCTTTCCCTCCTTCGTTTTACTTTGTCACGGACGTCCTCCAACTGTAAGGTCCGCTGCCGCGTCATTCGGGTAGGATGAGTGTTCGCGGATCGCTGAGTCCGCGCTGGGGTATTTGAAGGGGTGGGCGATGACTCTGTGTTTTTTCGGAAATCGATATTGGCCCAAAAAACGGGGTGGGCGATGGCTCGGGGATGGGCGATGACTCGGGATATTACGGTATATACCGGGTGTCCCAAGTAGCGGCCAGGCTTTTTAAATTGACCGCAAAATTCGGTTTCTTAACCTATCGCGCTACAATCTTGTGCAGCGTTGCCCACAGATGGTGCATTTTTTTTTGTAAAATTTGCAAAGATAGAACTTACCTGAGGAAAAAGTGAAGAAAGAAAACTTTAAGCCTTTCCACTCTGGTGAAGAAAGACCAGCAAAGCTGTACTATGGTCAGACAACCTCAAGGACGACTTCTTGGACGACCTCAAGGACAACGCCTAAAGACAATATCCAGGACGACCTCAAGGACAATGTCTAGGACGACCTCAAGGACAATGTCTAGGACGACCTCAAGGACGACGCCTAGGACAACCTCGGGGACGACGTATGGGACGACGTCTAGGACTATTTCGAAGACAACGTCTAGGACGACCCCGGGGACGACGTCTAGGACGACTTCAAAGACTATTTCGAAGACAATGTCTAGGACGACCTCAAGAACAAATTCTGGGACGACCTCGAGGATGACGTCTAGAAGGACCTCGAGAATGACTTCTAGGAGAACCTCGAGGACAACCTCGAGGACGACCTCAAGGGCAACTTTTAGGATGACCTCGAGGACAACCTTTCGGAGAGCCTCAAAGACGACCTGAAGGACGACGTTTAGGACGACCTCAATGATGACTTCTAGGACGAATTCGAGGACGACATCTAGGACGACGCCTAGAGAAATTCAGCCTTTTCACTCTGGTGAAAACCAGAGTGGAAAGGCTGGAAAGGTTGTCGCCATCTATAAGCAGGGCTGGCAAGCCGATTGTCTGGTTGCCGCCGTCGCTCACAGATGGCGGTAACTGTCCAAAGTTTTGTGTCAACATTTCTTTGCGGGGGACACGATCCTGGGGAAACAGCCCGTTACAGCTCCGCTGTAAAAAAGGCTAAGCTCCTCTGGAAACGCAGCGAAGCCACCGGTCTTCAAACAATACGGCGCCGTTTCTCATGGGAGACAAGAGATGGCGCAAGCGGTCGTGACGCCAACTACCGCCAACGAACGAGCATACTGCGCCGAGAGCCGGCGTCTTTAGCAGACAATCGTTTTGACTCAAAAGCGGCGTGCGTTCGGCAGGCGGCGACAGTCACAGAGACAAAAACAGGCGCGCTGACAACAAGGAACTGCAAAGCAGACTACATAATTACCACGAAAAAAACAGTTAAAATAACCCGACAAACCATGTTTTTAATTGATTATGTGTCCATTCAATGTGTTCTATTAGTAAGGATGATAAAATAATGCATTGGCAACTGATATCAAAAAAGCTTGCACCGCTTTTGAGTTGAAAACATTGTCTGCTAAAGACGCCGGCTATCGACGCCGTGTGCTCGTTCGTTGGCGGCAGTTGGCGTCGCGACCACTAGCGCCATCTCTTGTCTCCCGTGCGAAACGGCGCCGTATTGTTTGAAGCAATTATTACTAGATTCTCTTCTGTTCTCAAACTATGGAGCTCCGCCTGACGCCTATCTGTTGCGCTCCGCTTGGGGGTGCGCGCGAAGGAGGTTGCCCGGCAAGGTGCGAAACCCCACGGCCGACCCGGCATAGCAACACGTGAAACACGTTGCAAGCAGTGTGCGGCAGTGTTTCCGTTTGGTTACGTTTGTGCTCGTAGCCGCGTGTGTGGTGTTTGTGCATCCTGCTGCAACTGCATCAACCATGCCACGCTCTTTCGTACCACGGTGTAAAAGCGGGTACGCCTCTGTGCGATCTGCGGGACAGAAGAGACATTTTTTCAAGCCACCCAGCGACGCTGAACGCCTTGAACTCTGGTCAAAAAGTTTTCGAGCTCGTCTTCCATTTGCGATCTTCACTTCCACGATGATGACATCTAGAAGGTCTTCGAGCACAACGTTTGTGGTGATGTGGTAGCGGTACCGTGCGACAAATGGGCACTGAAGCACGACGCCGGGCCTCGCCTGTTCCCGAATTGTCCCAAGTATCTTTTTAAACCGACACAAAAACGCAAAGCACCTACTCGCAGACTGTCCCCGGCAAAAAGAAAGCGTTGAAAAGAACAAGGTGAGCGGTCGACTGCAGCAGTTCAAGGCAAACCGAATGCTCTACTTGTTAGTGTGGAGGACACATCGAAGACCTCTGGAGAGGCTCGTCGATCAAACAGAGCTAGCTTGAGCAATGAGAATAAGGCTAGGCTACTGGAAATGAAATTTCCATGTGTTACTCCTGACCAAATGAGTGATGAGCACAGCTACTTCAGAGGTTCACCAGACGACAGTGTTGCGTATTACCTATCTGGGTATGTTGTAAACAAAGTGAGCAAGCGCACAGAGTGCCAGTTGTGCCTGCATGACATTAGTTCAGCAGCTCCTGTCGTCGGTTCTGACGCATACTTGACCATTTGTCGGAGCTTCAAAGAAGGCAGCCTGAAGCACCCCAGCATCAAGGCGTGCTGGGGTGCTTCAGAGTTGTATATGAATCAGTTTCAACTTCTCTTGATGAGGAAGGTCTGTGTGGGGACTTGTTTTGGAAGGTCCTGAACGAGCTGGATGAGTGCAATCTAACGCGGCTGGGTTGTGATCAGCACAAGCCTACGTTCATGTGCCAAGTGTTGTATTTTTTCATTGTCACGCGGATGCATTTTTACGCTAGGGATGTCAACCACTGCCTTTGAATTCTCGAGAAAGTCGCCATTGCCAGCAAAAAAGCTCGTCTATAATGAAACCGTGTTCAACAATTGCATTGTGTGTGCATCTTTGTGCCTTGCACTAAGTGCTTTTCGTGCCACCGAGAGAATAAAGTTTCTTCGCTTTGCTTATTTTTCGTTTTCAGTAACGAGTGTGCGCAAAGAGCGCCGGTGATACTTTCCGGGCAGCTTCGCCACTGCTGCTTTCTCCTGTTCATTCCGCTCATTTAGAGCCTCTCCCCAACGTCTGAAGAGGTCCCTAATGACTAAAAATCGGAGGCGCATTGCATGACACAATTTCAAGGCAAAGAATGCTATAATTTTAGACAAACCCCCGATATTGAGTAAAAGACGAAGGACAACGGTGTGACACATCGAGTGTCACACAGAGTTGAGACTCTGTGTTGTGTTGTCCTTTGTCCTTTCCCCAGTCTCGGAGGCAGGGGCGGATGCAGAAATTTCCTGAGGGGGGGGGGGTCAGGTGTTGGTCAGCGTACCATATGTTTAGGAACCCCCTCTCCCTCGTTTCACGCCCTAAATTTTACACATGCACAAATCAAGAGGGGGATCAGGACATCCGGACCCCCCTTCTAAATCTGCCCCTGCTCAGAGGTTTGTCTAAAATTATGTTAAACCTTCACCAGCCCGCTTGCCCCCTAACTTTTTCGTAAATAATTCTATTTGCTGCACAAACCGCCAGCGTGTCGCGCTACGAAGCGCAGGGCACCGGGCTAACGGTGGCCGCCGCGCCATCTGGCGAGCGGAAATGAAAATGGGCCACGCATCGACAACCGCCGCCGGGGGAGTTTGACAACTGAATTGATCTAGTAACGTTGGTTTGAAGACCGGTGGCTTCGCTGCGTTTCCATAGGAGCTAAGCCTTTTTCTTTCTTTACTTTTTCTTCAGGTAAATTCACTCTTTACAAATTTTACAAAAAAAAATGCACCATCTGTGGGCAACGCTGCACAAAGTCGTAGCGCGATAGGTTAAGAAACCGAATTTTCCGGTCGATTTAAAGAGCCTGGCCGCTACTTGAGAAACCTGGCAGTTGCATTCTACATAATCTACAGTACATGCATGCCAAATTTGGTTGTGGTAGGAAGATATCAAGAACAAAAATTCTTGTGCACAAACTGTGAGGATGCTTCAAAATTACATAAAAAAGAAAAACGCGTCTGAATGTTACCATAAATGAGTAGTGATATTTTTTCGCGAAGAGAAAAGGAATATCTCATTAATAATTTTCCACGAGAAATTAAAGTTAGAATGCTGCGATGGAAAGGAGACGGCTAGGCCCAATTGTCAACGTAAATGTGATAATGGGAGACACCACGATTTGAAAAACCACGCACCAAAAAACGGCTCAAATTTATGCCGTTCTGCATTACCGGAAAGTCTTCAAATACACATTTGACAAATTTTGCAATTACAACCGTTACTTTTTTTTTTTTGGACATGCAATATGAAGATTTAAAAGATAATAAAACACCATAAAACCCAAAATGTTTTGTAAAATATTTCCGTTTTTCGATCCGCATGTCCCCTTAAAGGGCAACTCTGGCCAAAACTCAAAATGAATTAAATTACTGGTATCGCTTTAGTGACACAAAATACGACCCCAGCCAAAATATTACGGCCGTGGGACGCCGCATTCTCAACTAATGCCGATAATAAAAATGCGACCCGCCGCGAGCCGCTGCTCCTTAGCGGGCGGGCAGCGGGTTGCCGATTGCTCAAGCAACATTGGACCGTGACGTCATAGTCATTCTTTTTTTTTTTTTTCAGTTCCGGGTGGGCGCGCGGCGCACCTGTTTCGCGCGTTTTTTTGTGCCGCTACCACCGCTACTTCGGCTTGTGATTACGTTGCTTTTATCTGTAGCCCGTGTAGCTTCGGTATAGCCTTTTGTTTATTTGCTTGTGAGGACTCCAAAACTCGTTTTAGCGAGCAACTCAGTGCGCCCAAGACTGCCCAGCTCTTCCTCGAAAGATGCCGAGTACAACTTGTAGCGCCGTGGGCTGCTCAAACAAGCCGCTGCGCAACCCGGAGGTGCTTTTTCACAAGTTTCCAACGGATCGGAAATTGGAGAAGCTGTGGGTGAACGCTGTTCGACGAGTGGACTTTGGAAAGCCTTGGACACCGACCCCCAGATCGAAGCTCTGCTCCGATCATTTTTCGCCGGAGAGTTACGAACGAAACCTACGGGTGTTGGTTGCTGGTGGCTTATAATGAAAAGGAAAACAGAATGTTCTGCTTTGTGCCACTGCTTGTTTACTACGCTATCTCGTGAGTAATACAAAGGTCCGTAACGACTACTAGCGAACAGCCGGCGCGTGAAGCTTATGCGGTATAAACATTCGCCTTCCAATCGTTCGAACCCTTTACGCAGCAGTATTAATTAACACTGGGCTTGTGGATACCACAAAGGACTTTCAAAAAATCCCGAAAGTTCGGATTTGTAAGTTACAACTCTAATTTACCCGAGTTCGGCTGGAGGTAAATATAATATTTAAAAATGCAAAAAAAAAAAAAAAAAAAAAAAAAAAACACTTGCTTTAGTCAAAAAGTTACGAAGGAAAACTTTAAGATCCTACGTATTCCAATAAAAAAAATTGTTATTGCAGGGGGGGGGGGGGGGAATGTGGAAGGGAAAGAAGGTGTTCTCACCTTGCTAACGTTCTCTGTTTTCCTCTATCACCCACAAAAACTTTTGCTAGCTTTGAGAAGAAAATGACTGCCCAAAAAACTTCCTTTTCTTTTTTTAGTGCGGCAAGTTATTTTATTTTTACAAATTAGATTCACTACCTAGCAGTGGCGTCATGAGGGTCAGCGGCACCCGAAGCCGCCGCAACCCCCCCCTCCCCTCCCCTCCCCTCCCTCCCCCCCCCCCCCCCGCCCTCGCGTGGCCTGCCGTGGCCTGCCGCGACCCCCCCCCCTCCCCCCCCCTCCACCCGTACACCCCTCCCCTCCCCCCCCCCTTGTGACGCCACTGCTACCTAGACGAACTTACGTGGTGAATTAGTGTCATAGCTTAAAAATTCAGCTTTTACGCGCCTGAGGAAAAAAGAACGAAAAAACAGACGTCTACAGCTTAGCACACGTCTGTTCAAGCGTCGCGGCCCGCGCCGGAGAGCGTCAAAGTCTTGTGTCTGGGACTGACCCGCAGCGCGAAAGCAAGAGGGCCCCCTGTACTGTACGTCACTGGCAGCGCGGCGTAGATCAACGCCGCTCCTTCCACGGACTCCCGATGACAATTTAGGCTTAGCGACGAATACGTGAGATACGTGAGACCGCACGCACGCCGATAGCTGTCGAGTACGCACCGAACGAGCTCACTCGTTTTCCAGTCGCTAGCTTTTGGGTATACAAGCGACGAATACGGCACGGCATAGCGCACGCACGGCGGCAGCCGCCGAGCACGGCACCGAACGAGTTGACGGGTGTTCCAGTCGCTAGCTTTTGGGTATACTCACTAGCTCTTGCTACATGTGCTGGATAACTACCACGTATGCAGAATTAAAACAAAATCAGCTTACCTTCTATTTTTAGACGGCTAGCGCAACAGAGGTTGCCGTAGGTGTCGCTTGGCCTGTGTGCTCGTTGAACGAGAACGACCATGACGTCACGTCCACATAGCGACTGATTTCCAATGTTGCCGGAACCTCGAGCGGCTAGTTTCGGTTTTGTCGGCCGCGCCCTAAACACAACTTTGAGACGTCGATATCTTTAAAACTACGCACAATAACGAGAAAAAAATTACACCTTTCAATTCAGGGACGCTGACTGCACTAAAAACAGTCATAATCCCAAAATCGAAAGTAAGGACCGGAGTTGCCCTTTAAAGAAAAAAACATCCTTGCCATGTGCCCCCTAAAAAAAAAAAAAAAAAAAAAAAAAGAGGCATTGTTTAAAGTTAACCGATGTTAGCAGAATAGCATATTTCATAATGCCTAGTGCAGCAGCAAACAAGGCACACATTTGAGAACTGGCGTTTTGCTCGGGGCTGCTAAATCTAGCTGAATTAGAGCATCCCCGACACCCGAACCCACACAAATGAGGCGAGCTCGACCATTTCGCGGCGTTCCCAAGTACTATAATGCGTCGCTGCACACAAGTGACGTGAGCAGGCAGACAAACGGTGGGTGACCGGCGGATGTGAGGGCGTACCTTCAGCTTGAGCCGTGCCCGTCCTTCCTCGTCCAAGACCTCGTCTTCGTCCACTTCGTCCTCGTACCACTGCGGGTCGTACGGCCTGGGGAGGGCACGCGGAGTCAAGGCGGGGCCAGGGATTGGCCCCAACCCGGACCAATGTTTAGGTACAGTGGCTTAAAGGGGGTAGTGTAGTTACCGCGTATTCTCCACCGTGCATTGTGAACGGCCACTTCTTGGAAGACGATGTAGGTGGCGCTTCGATCCGCAGCTCCGTTGGGTGCCTCCATCGGCCGGCACATAGAGGCACCCTAACACGCTTCGTAACTAATATAAATACCTCAAAAACAACTATTTGTTTCCAGTAAACTTCCAACGACATGATTTGTGTTCGTAGGTGAATAAAAATGTGAAACTAGCAGACGACGGTTTAGTCGACAACTGCGAATCTGCCGGAGGTGGCCGGAGCCAAGCTGGCCAAGCGGCCAAGCCGGAGCCATAACCGGAACGACGGTGCTGCAAGCGCCAGCGCCACCCGCGGCCGTCTTTTAACGCTGTGCCGCTTCTCCGGTTTCGTTCGTTACACTACCCCCTTTAAGCCACTGTAGTTTAGGCAACAGAGTCGCTGGGCGGAGCTGTCGCCAGAAAGACAGCAGCAGTCGTTCGTCCACACCACCGTCGCACGACTCGAGAATTTCGCAGGTCCGTTTACCCGACGTTCGGCGCACCGAATGGGCACTTAACGGAAGAATATACTTTTTGCTCTTTTAATTGGACTAGGCCAGCAAAATCGTTATTTTGTTTCACTACCCTCAGGGCCTCGGCGCCCTGAGGGGAGGGGCAAAGGGGAGGGGCAAAAACAAAAACCAGCAATATATAGGATAAGGGCAACACTACTACAAAAGTGGAGTGAAAACATTTAAACATTCGAGGCTTACACCAACAAGTATGGTTGGCTATGGCACCTCTGAATGAATCGATCAATGGTACTGACACAAGGTGGTTCCATTCGGACAAAGTTCTTGGTATAGAAGCGTTGATGTGGGCAGTGGCATGACAGCGCTGAACTCGGATTTCGAACGGTCAATGATTAATAGTACAGCCTGGGCAATCGAGGCACGTGATGCTCATTAAAGCGCGAAACACATGTACGACGAAACCGTCCGATCCGACGTCCGACCGCGCAATACGACGGTCGGAGGCGAGGGTTTTCAACGCTCTCCGATGCTACGAAAACCCTCTCCCCCCAAGGTCATTCCCGCAGTCTGCACGTCGGATCGGAAGGTTTCGTCGTACATGTGTTTCGCGCTTAATACTGGGCAGGCGAGGTACATGTACATTTTGCTGTAATGCTATTACCCACTGGTTTGGCACAATGATGGAAGTCCATATTTGAGAGGAGACCAGGGTTCTAAAAAAACGCAAAACATTCCCAAATTGTGCATTTTTTCTAGTTTTGAAGTCTCCACAAAATAAAAGAGCTGATTTCAGTTTCTAACTTTTCAGAAAATAGCAGGTTATAAGTGATGAAGAGCTGAATCCAAACATGCAAGAAACTTCAAAAGTAACTTTTCCAGCTTCATTTAATAAATTAACGCGTATACTCCGTTTCACTTAAGTCAGGACGCAGCTGACGCTACAAGCTAATAAAACCGGTCATACCGCATCAAAAGTGCACCAACATATGTCTTTGTCATGTTTCTGTACGTGCATTATCATCGCTGAACCAATCGTGTACGAGGAAGGCCCAGTGAGTTGCGCCTTTGATGCTGTTGGATTGGTCCCATCAGCTCGTGGCGGCGGCCGCGTCCGGACTCAAGCTGAAACCAAGCACAGCAGACGGCTGGTGTGGCATGTTTGTGGCGCTGCATTCGGTGCACGGGCACGCGTTTCCCGCGGAGCGTGGACCCTGCTGCCGGCGCTATCTACAGCACATTTGGTCAACCCAGTACGTCTTATAGTTTGTTGGCCATTTTAATAATCATTCCTATTCGTAACTCCAACGCTTTATAGGTGGCGGGGCGGTAGTTCCAAGATGGCGGAAGAGACTGGGATAGATTCTCTAGGATATCCCGTGCGTCTGCTCGCTGACGCTGTTCAGTGCGTTAAAAAAGATTTATTTGTCTAAAAATGCGAAGCGGTTAGGAAGTACAAAACGAGCGTGTTAGTAACGGTAATTAGAAGTGAGGAAGATACATGTATCTATGTATCTTCCTCATGTCTAATTACGGTTAGGAAGGGATCATATAACAGGTGACGGAGTTGCTGATGCACGTTAGAAAAACGAGCGTGCAGTTATTTAGAAGTTGCAGAAACCTCAAATTATGAAGCTTTATGGTGAGCGAGCGCGTTTTAGGCACCGGCCACGTTACTGTTTGTGGCAGAATATTTTTTGAAGGTGATGAAGATGTGTTTGCGCTTTGCCTGGCCGTTAGTGCTCTAAAAAGAGAGCCGCGAACGGTGACCGTCAAGCTTCGGAAGAGCAGCAATGCACAGTATTGGTGTCTTCGCGTCACAGCCTGTCAAAACGCTGCTCACCGTCTCAGTCTTAGTGTATTGCAACACGTAATCAAACTGCTCTATGGTTATTGATAGAAAGCTTGTTACCGCAGGTTACCGTGTGGTGTAGCATTACAACCGCAAGCTCACGCTGCGCCTTTGAAGCACAATTTTCAGTGCGCGCCAGGAGAGTTGCCGTGCTCATCATTATAAAAAAAAATGTCATAGTCCTTACACCCCTTGTTACATATACGACACTCCAAAACTTCAGTTCGCTGTGCAGCCCACTGACGTCAAACTGACGGCCCCAACGTTTACGAGAGGCTTGATGACGGCGCAATATGAGATATTAAACAGCTAAAGTATGCAGCAAAGAGTACAGAAAAAACAAACAAAAAGACACCCTAGGTTTTGCAGTAAGGCCAAGAAAACCCCGATTAATTTTTTTTACACTCATTTACACTAACTTAAGCTATTTGAATAAGTTGTACAATTCGGCTACCAAGCCGCTCGTGAAAGCTGGTAGCACCAGTTGAACGTCAGTGCGCTGTACGTCCAACTAGAGTTTAAGGGTGTTGTACGCTATGCAAAAACTGCCTATTAACATAATCGGCGTGTTTAGAAGTTTTAATTATTGCTCTATCAGAAATAAATATTTTAATATACCGTACATTTTTCGTACCACATTGCGCTCCCTCTGGCCAAAACTGCCCGTTCTAAGCTCTCGTCCCAAACGGCTGGCTAACACAGACGCGCTTAAAATGCTTCGAGAATTTCTTTATTTGCTTTGTAATTTCCTGAAAGGAAGTATGGGCATTCTGTCTTTTTAAAGTGCTTGGAATTAATGGTCATGTTCCTTTTAACCACCTTAAAAGGCGAACCCAATCGAGATTTGTATTGCTCGACATGGACTTTCAGTAGACTGTATTATGGAGTTCTTCATTATTAGCGGGAGCTTTTTCCGTCACGTTGAGCACATATTGAGCTGGCGGCCATACACAAGACCAGAAATCCGAAGCGTATGCGATACACGAAAAGTCCCTAATTAAATTGGAAATCGCGGTCCTTCGTGCAAGGCTGTTGCAAGGCGGAGCACAAGAATTCATTTTTTAACGCGCTCACTTTTTTCGTTAAAACTGCTTCACGCATCAAGGCCGACCGTCCCTGCCACCATTTCCGCGCCGCCGTCGCCGCTGCCGTCCCTGCTCCTCTGGTTCTCCGTTTGTCCGTGGGAGGGCGAGCGGCGCGCTGGAGTTGCGAATAGCAATAATTAACTGGTGGGCCTTCTAGGCCACCGGTTCTTGAGCTGGGCTCCCTTCCCCAGAATACCCTCCAGGGCCCCCCAGCTCACAAGTTTTCTCGACCGATCCCGTCGCGAAGTACGGAAATCTTCCAATCTCAGCACCGCTTTAAAAAATCCGAGCCACTCGTCAAATCGCAACAATGTGGCTAACACTTCCTAGCATGGGCATTACTGTCTACCATGTCTGTAGGCTTATACGCCGCATTATTAGGTTAATTCCGAGTCCAGAGCAGGTTCCTTGGCTCTCGGTTGACAGGTACTTGTTTCTTGAGGTAAAAAGGTTTGAAAAGCCCCGCTTTAGGCGATGCTCAAGATGAGTGCATTGTTTTCCCAATACCAAAAAACGAGCAGAGCTTCCCTTCTGTCCACAAAAAATCCTGAAACGCCACTGCCGGGACAGAGGACGACAAGAACCGCGTGAAGGAACCTGGTCACCCGCAAGCCCCCTCACCGTGTGTCGACACTCAGGAAGTTTGGCAGCTTGACAAAGTGCACCTCGCTGCCCAGGTTGGTCACGATGCGGGGAATCTCCACGTCAATGCGCGTCTCTGGCACCGGCACCTCCTCCTCCTCCTCTTCACCCTACGCAGGGGGAGAGAGGTTACGTCACGTGGCAAATTTAGCGGGAAAATTATACGTGCTCCGTCTCCAACTTTACATCTGTGACATTACACGTATCCTTAAAGGGGGGGTGCTACAATTCTCGGACTTTGGCCAATTAACCGAGAGGAATAATATCTGTGTCACCTATAAAACGAAGAACAGAAAACCATATTTTCTTGCGAGCGCTAGTTTTTATTTTAAAAAATGAAACAAATCGAAGGTCAAAGTGCTTCTCAACTCTCACGTCGTCTTTCGAGCAACGTACTCTGGGGACCACCTGATTTCCCGGTGGGTTCTCCCCCCCACATCCCCCCGCCGCCTCCTACGCGATTGACGAATTTTTACAAATTAGCATCGCTGAAAGTTGCGGCGAGCAATCGGCACAAAGGAGGGCTCGCCACTGGGCAGACGGCGAGTGTAGCAGCAGAGGGGGACAGGTTTTGGTGACTTCCACGCGTCCCCCAGAGACGTATCACCGTAGTCCCCATAACCGCCACACGTGGCTGGAGATGGGCAAACAATGCGCTTTTCTTTTGCAATTATGCGGCGGAATAGCAGTTTTTTGGGGCAAGGCGGTGAATTTTTTGTGACTTGTGTCTCGAGAAACAATATAAAAAAAATATAAACTGCAAAAAACGTCGAAATGCGGCCTTGCAGGGCAACCCACCCGTGGAGCGTCCTCCGCGTCCTTGCGTGCCCCGTCCTCTTCTTCGTCGTCGCCCATCCTGCGTACGCGGTCGGTGCCGTCCTCCTCCTCTTTCTGCTCCGCTTCGTGGTCCGAGTCGTCGTCGTCCAGAACGCGGGCCGCCCGCTTCCGGGGGCTGCCCTCCTCGTCCGAGCTGAGGTCCCCCAGGTCCTCGCCAAACAGGGCTTCCACGTCCGGCCCACCCTCTTCGTCCTCCTCCCCGCCGGAGACGCGAGCCTTCTTGCGGCCGCTCGCCTCCTCCGCGTCAGACCCTGAACGGAGCGGCGGAAAGAGGGCAGGCACTTGACTGGGAGAAGTTTTCTACCCAGTTTGTTCACATTAGATGGCGCCAAATCCCCCCGGGCTGGTTTAGAAACGCTGCGTCCAAAATGCGCCGTCACCGTCGAGAAAGAGAGCTGCCACCGACGTACCGAGTTGCCAGAGAAGGTTGTCTCCACGGTTTCCACGACAATATATGGTGGCAGCCACCCCTCCCAATTCAAAGGGGAAAACCCAGAGGCGTCGAGCCGTCACAAGTATGTAAAAGCTGTCGGTACCTCTCTAGTAAAGTTGTTTCAGAGTGTGCGTCTCTCTACCTCGTGGTGGACAAAGAAAGGCAGCTCGATTTCAACGAGGAAGGAAACCATGTCGCCAAAGTTTGTGCTGCAAAATGGTTGCCCTCCGACCCCCCAAAAAATCCTCGATGAACACGCCACTGCTTCGTCGGCAAAGGTGATGCGAGGAGTCGTGCACTAAGCAGCACGCTGTTTTTGCTGCCTCAGCTCCGGAAGAGGCTGAGGCACCAAACAGCTACCGTGTAAAAATGGTTTTACAGCGGTAGCTGTTACAGGCCCGTCTCCCCCGGTTTCGCGACGGCATGAGTGTAAACAAAAAGTTTCCTCGCTAAATTTGGCAGAAAAACCTATGCACCAGATCACTTTCCCCGCTAAATTTAGCAGAACAAATTTAGGCCACAACACCTATCCACCAGTTCAGTTTCCCTGCTAAATATGGCGGAAAATTTAACGTCATGTGCCCTGACGTCACGGGAACTACAGACGAATTCATGTTCCACGCTAAATTCAGCAGAAAAATGTCATGTGACCTAAAAATTTACTTCACGTGACCCTGCACCATTCAGTTTCTCCGTTAAATTTGGTGGGAAAATTGATTGCACGGGACCTACAGACAAATTCAGGTTCTCCGCTAAATTTAGAGGAAAGATTGACGTCACGTGACCTATGCAATAATTCAGTTTCCCTGCTAAATTTGGCGGGAAAATTGATTGCACGGGACCTACAGACAAATTCAGGTTCCCCGGTAAATTTAGAGGAAAGATTGACGTCACGTGGCCTATGCAATAATTCAGTTTCCCCACTAAATTTGGCGGGAAAATTGATTGCACGGGACCTACAGACAAATTCAGGTTCCCCGCTAAATTTAGAGGAAAGATTGACGTCACGTGACCTATGCAATAATTCAGTTTCCTCGCTAAATTTGGTGGGAAAATTGATTGCACGGGACCTACAGACAAATTCAGGTTCCCCGCTAAATTTAGAGGAAAGATTGACGTCACGTGACCTATGCAATAATTCAGTTTCCCCGCTAAATTTGGTGGGAAAATTGATTGCACGGGACCTACAGACAAATTCAGGTTCCCCGCTAAATTTAGAGGAAAGATTGACGTCACGTGACCTATGCAATAATTCAGTTTCCCCGCTAAATTTGGCGGGAGAATTGATTGCACGGGACCTACAGACAAATTCAGGTTCCCCGCTAAATTTAGAGGAAAGATTGACGTCACGTGACCTATGCAATAATTCAGTTTCCCCGCTAAATTTGGTGGGAAAATTGATTGCACGAGACCTACAGACAAATTCAGGTTCCCCGCTAAATTTAGAGGAAAGATTGACGTCACGTGACCTATGCAATAATTCAGTTTCCCCGCTAAATTTGGTGGAAAAATTGATTGCACGGGACCTACAGACAAATTCAGGTTCCCCGCTAAATTTAGAGGAAAGATTGACGTCACGTGACCTATGCAAGAATTCAGTTTCCCCGCTAAATTTGGCGGGAAAATTGATTGCACGAGACCTACAGACAAATTCAGGTTCCCCGCTAAATTTAGAGGAAAGATTGACATCACGTGACCTATGCAATAATTCAGTTTCCCCGCTAAATTTGGTGGGAAAATTGATTGCACGGGACCTACAGACAAATTCAGGTTCCCCGCTAAATTTAGAGGAAAGATTGATGTCACGTGACCTATGCAATAATTCAGTTTCCCCGCTAAATTTGGTGGGAAAATTGATTGCACGGGACCTACAGACAAATTAAGGTTCCCCGCTAAATTTAGAGGAAAGATTGACGTCACGTGACCTATGCAATAATTCAGTTTCCCCGCTAAATTTGGCGGGAAAATTGACGTTGCGTGACCTAGTCACCAATTCAGTTTCCCCGCTAAATTTGGCAAGAAAGTTGATGTCACATGACTTTCCGTCACGGGACCTACAGACAAATTCAGGTTCCCCGCTAAATTTAGCGAAAAGATTGACGTCACATGACCTATGCACCAATTCAGTTTCCCCGCTAAATTTGGTGGGAAAATTGATGTCACGTCACCTTACGTACGGGACCTGCAGACAAATTCATGTTTCCAGCTAAATTTAGCGGAAAAAATATATGTCACGTGACCAAGGCATCAATTCAGTTTCCCCTCTAAATCCAGCACAAACAATGACGTTACGTGACCTATGCACCAATTCAGTTTCCCCGCTAAATTTGGCGGGAAAATTGATGTGACGTGACCTTACGTCACAGGATCTCCAGACGAAATCAGGTTCCCCGCTAAATTTAGAGGAAAACTTGACGTCACATGACCTAAACACCAATTCAGTTTCCCTGCTAAATTCGGCAGATAAGTTGACGTCACGTGACCTATGCATTAATTCAGTTTCCCCGCTATATTTGGCGGAAAAATTTGCCGCATGATTGTCCCCCAGTTTTTTTTCCGTAAAGTGCTGATTAAAGTCTCCCAAGAAAAATATAGGCAATTATGACGAGAACGCCATTTCGTACAACGGGGTATTTCGCAAATTCGACGACAGGCCAGATTGTAACAAACATTTTTATACCACCTGCATAACATTTATTTTCACTCTGAAATAAATGTACAAGAAAGGTCCGCAATTTATGAACGAGAGTTTGCTCTTTATTCGCTAAAAGCAAACTAGCAAAGCGCCGAGAGCATCTAGGCTCGAGCTTTGTGGCTAATGAAAATTGTGAAAAAAGGCGCTCTTTCGAGCAAAGATGAACATTGAATTCGCTGCACATCATTACAGTCTGTCCTTTACAGCGTAGTGCACGTGCGGACATCTTTGTCAGAGATGCGCCTAGTAGGCCCGCAAAGTTCCTCTATTTTGAGCCGAGATTAGGGAGAGCTCGAGGATCGCCCCAGTATAACTCACATTCCATTGAAATTCATTTACGAGCTAACGGGAGGTTTTTTTCGAAGTCGCTCAACATGTGACACGCACGTCACCAAATGCCAAATGTCACGACAAAAAGAGCGCAGCAATTTCCTTTGCGAGGGAGCTACAAATTTACGTGTGTGGAGCTCAGAAAGTTAGCTAGGACAACAGACACTTTAGAAAGAATTTGGAAACAACGTCTCGTCTTTTGTTTCACCGACATAACGGCTGAAAATTGGCAGACTATGTGTTCAGTAAGGCTGTCTGCTGGCAAAAGTAGATTCTGGCACAAAGTATGCTATGCTGCCAACATAGAGAGCGAGGCATCTATGGTGCTTGAGGGCATATGTTGCAATATTGTGACAGTTGCATCGATCACTTAAATGGAGACAACGGTTCATGGAAAGCAGATCCCTGGTACGTTACAAATGTACAACAGTTGTCCAAGAAAGGCCTCTCTCACGGGGACTCAATAATCCATGGGGGTCCGTAAATAGACGGTGTCATCATTCGAACCACCAGTCATAATCGGGGAGATGACACCTCAATGTGCAGTGCCTAGAGCCACTGCACGTACCTGCTTTCTGTTTACAAACAAGAGCGTGTTTGCTTACGCAAGCTGTGGGCACTGCGCATGCGCAGAAACCAGCTTTGCGAGAGGAGGCATCTGCGCGTGCATCGAGCCGTCGGCAACGTTGCGGTCTGACGTGGAGGTTCGCGTCGGTCTATACGCTTCCAAAGTAAGCAGAGCAAAGCAAACTTGAGCACCACCAATTCTGTGTGGATCCACGCAGAATTGGAAAAAAAAAAACCCATCCTACTCGCTTCTTGAACAATATACGACATGAAAACCATTTTTAATATCACATACACACTCCAGGTTACTCGAAAAATGTGCAAAACGTCCAATTTGCTTCGACCAATCGAGACCGTTCCTTTCCAACAGCTTGCGGGTCGTCCGCGACGTTGGGTTCAGATTTCGAAACGTCCATTCTTCCGATGTCTAGCGTCCAGCCGGAACTTAGCGTGTTGACCACCCCAACGATTCGCTCCGTCAACAAGGTGCGCAACTTAGACGGTTGCATTACACTGCCCCCTTGGGGTCACGTGCGGCAGCACTATGGTCGCCAACAGAACTCCGGGGAGCAGTTTCAGTCGTCCCGCCTCCCGCACGAACTCCGATAACGCATTCCGTGAGTGACGAGCATGCACGTGTAGCCAAAGCACAAAGAAAGGCAGCAAGTGCACGCTAGGCCTTTTGAAAGAGATGCTGCTCTCACCCCGTCGGTGCTTAGTGGCGCAAGTGGCCCCGAGGGAAGAAAACTCACCTTCGGACGGGGCCTCGCTGCCTTCGGACCTGCTCCTCTTGCGGGACGCCTGGCCCTCAGAGGCCTGGCCCTCAGAAGCCTGGCCCTCAGAAGCCTGGCCCTCGGATGCCTGGCCCTCGGATGCCTGGCCCTCGGATGCCTGGCCCTCGGACTCCGAACCAGATCCTGCGCGGGGTTTTGGGCCAGCCTCGCTCAACGCTCAAACAAACGGGGAAAAAACGTGGATGCCAACTATGATGAGGGCAGAAAGAATGAGCGACGTCTTGGCAGATCAAACAGAACCCCGGGGGAAGAAAAAACCTTCCCTGCCTTGGATGCTTAGCATGATTCAGGTTCAACTGCTGTCGCCAAATACCGGCCAGCTCTGAGTAAAGGTTCGGGGATGTCCTCATGAAAGCACTGCCTAGGTGCATGGTGACAGAATGTCCACTTGCCCACATGCTGGTTCACTCTGCTTCCGGCAAAGTGTGACACTGCTGTTGCTAAATCACAACCGACGAAATAATAAAAATATGAAAACAGATAGAAGCAACACGAATCTATTACTACAAGCAATGGCGTCACGGATGCAGCTTTTCTGGAAGTCGGTTAGCTTTTAGACCCGAGAACTGAAATAGACTTAAACAACTTAAGCACATTTTTTGCAGTTGTCCTAGGAAAACGGGTGAGCTTATTTTTACCCGTTTTGAGATGAGCATAAAATCTGAAAAAAGGCTGGCCCAACCAAAGACTAAATTTGACGTTTTATGTGCCAAACCAACAACGGGCATTAGGCACGCCCCAGCAAAGGACCGAGGATTAATTTCAACCACCTGGAGATCTTTTGACGTCCAACCGAAAGCTCGGTTACCTGTCTCCTTCTACGCAATGAGTCTCCGTCAGATTGCGGGCACCTCGACCAGGATTCGAACCCTCCACCTGGGAATCTATGGGCTGGTGCTTTGCCTCGAAGCCACCGAGGAGGCTCAACCCCGACTGTACATTGTTTCACCTCAACAAGAGCAATGGGTGCAGGATTTGGTTGCAAGCACATATTTAAGAAAACAAGCTAGCTGGTTGAATGCTAGCAAAAAATATTGCCCTCTGTAGCGCATGCTCCCAGGAAGACAGACAAGACACCCTTTCCAGAAATGTGCCGGTTACTGGAGGATCTCGAGCATGGTAGTCACAAAGGAAACTGTCAGGCTTGCCAGTTCACAAATAGTACAAATTCCACTTAACTGAATCTGCATGTAATTTCGAGACTTGCAAGCTGCACAGTGTCAGAAGTTCTGCAGTGATGCAGGGCTTATCAGTGAGCACTCAACTTTTGAGAGAAGGGAATAAAAGATCAAAAGCAAAAGGTTCTGGGAGGCAGGGCGTTTTCCGAGAAAGGAACAGCAGAGACAGAGGAGAGGAAACTCCTGGGACCAATTGGCAAGCTTGTGATGCCATGCTACAATGGAAAAAATTGGGCCATTTACGAGAAACAGAAGCAAGTGAGAGTAAGCGACTTTGCCGAGTGAATGAGAAGGAGTACTCCCGAGAGACCTTCCACTATGTACGCTGCCACGTGATGACGCTGACTACCCTCTAACTCAAGTCTTCGTGGTCCATAGTTATACATAGGTTGCACACAGCGGCATATGCAGGATTTCCTTCCGGGGTGGTGGAAAAGGAGAAGGGGTAATAAAAAAAGTTTGCACCACCCCCCCCCCCCCCCCAAACAAAAACAAAAATTGAATTTTTTTTTTTTTTTGCAAAACTTTTGCAAAAAGGTTTGGTTGAGAGCCACAGCCCACCAGTAAGCTGGGAAGCCAAACGGCCAAAACTTGGAGGTTACATGAGTAATCTGTGAATCGCATATCTCATCTTAAGACTGGGTTCTCTCGTAACTGGTTGTGCCAATTACTCGGAAAATAATTTTGTTTCCATTTTCGTATGTTCGTGACTTTTTGCTCTGGCATTGTAAAACTTAGTGTTGTTCTTGTTTGTCAAACTTTCGGACTGCTAATATGTGTTATGCGAAGACAGTTGGAAAGAAAGTTGAAGCACACGAAGCAATTTTCGATAAATTCGAATCTGTGTGTACCTATGTGAAGTGTCTTCCGTTTGGTGTAGAATTAGTGTATATTAGTGAGTTAGTTCTTTAGCGAAGTTCAAAATATTTTTTTTTTTTATGTGGAGTAAGGTTCTCTTTTTGAGTGTGACTAACAGTTTGGGATTTGTGAGACCTGGAAGGTTATGTAAGGAGAAGCTGGCAGTCTGGATTTGTGAAGTATAGTGTAGTGCGTACTGCCAACAGCACAATTTTTTCTTGGCTTTGAATTTTAGGAAAATAATGAAACGGGTTGATGTTGCTGAATCAAATACAACAGTTCTGGAATAGGCAAAATATTGAGAAACATTAACAGCTTTAAAAATGCTTATCGTTGCGTGTGCTTTGATATTTTTGTTTTGCTCAATGGATGTTTTTTTTTCGTCTATATCGAACGCCGGTGCACAGTCTTACGGAAGTAGTGAAGTCTTCAAGAAAAGTGTGATGTGAAGTGAGTTGTGGAAAATGGCATTTCTGTTGCGTGGCCCATGACAACATAACTGTTTCGCATAGAAGCAAACTCAGTGAAAGAATTTAAACTAATGAAATTCTCGTGTTTGGGGGGTAATTTCAAGGTTCTGCGGCCCCATGCCATGATGAGAAGAAAGAAGTGGACTGCAGAAGAGAGAGCTGGAGGATAGAAGAAAAAGAGGAGAGGATGGCCAGCGAGACCTGAGACTTGGTCGGAGGAGGGGCTCCACAAGGAGCTAAAGCCATTTACCTGCCTGGCTCTTGTCAAGCTGCAACGGCAACTCTTTTTACTTCACAAGCCCAGGATTCGAGGTGACTACGGTGAGCTGCACCTCTTCGAGGTTCGTCCACCCAACAAACTCTCAGGGGCATTTGACGTGAGGGACTGAGGGACGCCTCTTTGCCTGTCATTACAGTGCATAGTTGAAGTTATTTTTGTATTTATTTGCTCGTAATTAACCTGGTGACTTGCCATTTGTTTGTGTTTGTATTTTGTAAATAGAACGTAGCAACTGCTCTGCCACTTGACCTTCCCTTCATTCCTCTTGCGACCAAATTCGGGCGAACAGAGACAGCGTGTTAATTAAACACATCTTCGTCATTGACCCTAGTTTCAAACCTCAAAGGCGGCAACAACAGCTTTATGAATGCGTTGAAGTAGAAACGTGTCTAGTGCACTGTCTAAGCCAGCATTCGTCAAGCTAAAAGCAAACGTGCTGAGCGGAAAGCGCGTGCATTAGGGTGCCCGGCAATAATACACTTTTACACTTTTCTATTTTTTTTTATTTTTTCCCCAGTAGCACATGATTGACGAAGGTGCTGTCAGCACAGGCTACTTAAAGGGGCACTGACACCCCAAAGGTCGTATTTATTTTTATTGTCTAAAACGATGCAAGTTGCAGTCATAAACACGCAAAAAAATACCGCATCGCGAAAAAAAATTTTCCCGCGCGCGCGCACCTTTTTATTTTTGGCGTTTGATTTTCCCGCCTCTCGCCTCCTCGCTTCTTTTGATCGGTGACGTCAAGAATCATGAAATTTAGAAGCTTTGTAGGCAACATCTCTATAACATTTAATTACGGCAATCCTAAAACATGTTTTTTAACGCAATTGTGAACGCAGTACGGTCCTTCTTTTTGAAATACCAAAAATCGGGAGTTCGTTGTGGTGCCGTCTCCTGGATTTGTATCCTCCAACGGAAAACAGGCGACACCACTCAAAACCGGTCCGCCGGAACGCCGCCGCCCGCTCCTTTCCTCCTCGCTTTGGGTCGCCATGGCAACAGCAGGGAGTGGTGAAAGAAAGGGGACTCTCAGGTCTCCGCAATTTTTGACGTCAAGGCACCGGCGCTGATCGCGCGGGAACTTCGAATTCGGCATTTGGAAATTGTTTTTTTACTTCACAAATACTGAATTCCGAAATTTCAAATTTTGAGGGCAATGTCCCGGCATCGTTTTCAATCGTTTCGTATAATAAAAAAAAATATGATTTTGATGTGTCAGTGCCCCTTTAAGCACGTGCCAATAGGACTTTATCTGGTTGATCGCATCACAGTGTTTGCCGTGCTGTTTGGCCCCACCTAAGGAGTATCTTACACCGCGCTCAGCTCTTGGCATAAGACGCCACTAGCGACACAAACGTGTGCAGACAAGTACCAGATTTTTAACCAAGGTACCTAGTTTCTGCTGTATGAATTAGAGCACTGCACAGGCCGGAATCGCTAGGCCCGGCCCGAGCCCGACAGTTTATAAACATGAGCCCGAAACAGTTTGTGGGCTTTAGTCTAAAAACTCTCTCACTATGCTGGTGGAGTCCACACGTTTTCTTTTATTCACTCAGAAGCTTTCCAAGTGCAAGATGTATTTCTTTTTTTTTAATGGCGCCATAATGACCTTGCACTTCGCGTGTTTGTTTTCATTGAACCTAAAAGATCGACAAGCACACTTTTTGTTATCAACAATTTAGAATTTGTGGCACACAACTGCCCAGGCCCGGCCCTGAGAAAGTTTTTTTGTTCAAGCCTGAGCCTGGCTCGGGCTGTGCAGCAGTGCTGCGGAGTTGCCACTCCGGAAATGGAATGATTTTGGAATCATTCCGAATTTTTGCGACCCCGGAATGGAATGGGAATGGGATGGCGGAAACGTTGAGGGGAATGGAATGGGAATGGAATTAGATGCCTTTTGCCCGGAATGGAATGGGAATGGAATAGGCCCGGTTCTTCTTTTTTTTTTTAGTGTTTACGTCTAGTGAACTTGAGCCAGTCAGCGAGCCAGTTTCTCAGAAATAAAATGAGCGGGCGGAAAACAGCTAGCCCGCTTCGAGCTCTAACAGACTTATACGCAAAAAATGCAATACAAAAAGAAGCGTCAAAGCAAAGAGCAGAGGGGGAGGGAGGGGGAGGGGGTTGGGGTTGGGACTGGCGGTGGCGCTTTTCGCGCAGGCGACAGGCTTTACTGGCGTTACATGAGAGCGAGCGAAAAAAGAAACCAAGCACTAAGCAAAAGAAACGAAGGCATGGAGGATACACGCACGCACAGACTGAGATGTGGGAGCGGGGGACGACTCATACCTCACAGAGCCCTGATAACTCGCTGACTCGCGCGCCGCCGAAAGGTGGTCAGTTATTGTTTTCTTATAGTTCGAGGAGTGTTGTTTAGTAGGCGGCCTGTTGCCTTCCATGTTCATCTGCGCGCACTCCTTTGAAATGCGAAATCTGGGTTTGCTTTTCATTTTTTCCTCTTGCACTTCGCTCCGACGTTTGTCTTTTTATACTGCCTTTTTACGTGCAGGTCCGCCTTTTACTTGGTCTTTGTACCGATGCTTCTTTTCTGTGTTATATGTTTTACATTCAAGTGGGTTAGGGTTAGAAGCAAGCTAGCGGATTCCCGCTCATTTCCTTTGACTTTATTTAGTCTCTGCACACTGTGTTTCACCTTGTGATGGACCGCTGCGGATGCTACGAGTCACCCCAGGCAATCCAGCACCGTGAGGGGGACTACACGCACGGCGCGTTGTTGCGCCCCAGGGTCATGCGACACTAAGAACAGAAGGCACTGGATTGGTTTCGATGGCTCTCTTGCTGTCTGTTGCGGTCCATCGTAAGGTGAAGTAGATTGTCGCCACCGCTCTTTTTGCGTGACCGAACTGACTAGACCTGCAGAAAGAAAGTTTCGTGACATGGTATATACAGTCTCTCGTGCTGTGCCGTAGAAGTTGCACTTTGTCAGAGGATCTGTTCTTGCCACTGTAGATGGAGTCGCCTCCAGCAGCGTACTAGCCGTATAGCTGTGCAGGTACTTGAAGAATACAGTAATCTAGCTTATTTCTGCGCCACGCAAGAACTGGACATTTTTATGGTCTTATCAAACAAACACGCTCGCCGCGTACGTCCTAGAAGACAAATGCAAAAAATTTTGCCAAAACAATTAGTGGATTTAAGTTTTGCTGTTTGTTGCGAGCCACGTGGTCGAAAGACCGACGTATTAAACAAGCTTCGAGATATCAAGAGCCTTTCTCGACGTTTGCATACAATGTAAACAAACAGTTTGTGCCTCCAGCGCTCCGCTTAGTAAAATCGGTGCTTTTTTGAGGCATTTTGCATTTTATTGCAATTGTCTATGTGTTTGATAATGTCAACTTTACGGTGCTTATGCCGGCAACACAATGTAGCTGTCAAGTACTAACTTTTACGTTTAGGAGTTAGAGGAATGGAATGGAACGATTCAGCCATTCCAGGAGTGGGAATGGGCCCAGTGTCCCCATTCCTAGGAATTGAAAGGAATTGAATTATCGCAAACTCTAATTCCCCAGAATGGAATTGGAATGGGGGTGCCCATTCCGCAACACTGCTGTGCAGTGCTCTAGTGTGAATTTAAAACCATGTGAGAGGCTTCTACCAATAACTTTGATCCAGTACGTGAAGAATTTTCCGGCGTCGGTACAATAGTTCTATAAGCAGGAAGTATCAATATGCCACTGACGAAAGACTTTGTCGCAAAGGGCTGTTCTGTCAGCAAAACAAATTTCATTATGCGGTTCAAGGCTTATAAAATTCTGGAATCTCGCAATTATTTGATGAGCGGCTTTAGGAACCGTGATTGAAAGTTCTAAGTAGTGAAGTTGTTTCGACTTTGCGAATCGCTGGTAAACAACAAAAGAGTCACCGTGTTGCATTCACTGGCAAATGTAGGGTTGTTAAAATAACAGCGTGACGAAGCGAAAGGCAAAGGGCGTCCACCTTACGAACGAGCAAAGCCGGTGCAAAGGCTCGAACAAACGTAAACACGCTTGAAAAGTGACGTTGCTCACCGCTAACAAAATGCGTCTCACAAATTCGGCAATGTGCAGCTGCATCATCAATGTCAGCTCTTTTGAGCTTCACTTTCTCGATAGCTACTCTGTCGCTGGGCATGTCGATGAAGTGATTGCCGGGGAATATGTTAAAAACCACCGTCTTTCTTGTTCCTCGATTGCTCCAGCCAAACGCGGCGCAGTTTACGATGGCTCTCACAGTAAATGGCCATCGACTCAACCACCAGCATGGTGGTTGTTGGTATTCGACGTCATCGTGCGATGTAGGTGCAACCCATGTACGAGCGGAGTACCGTACTGATTTACAATTTATTTTTGTTTTGCTGTAGATATCAGTCACTTGTAGGACTGCACGTATGTCCGCCTCCTCGACAGCCACCCCCCATGTAGCCAAATGCGCTTGTACCAGCTGTGTGATAGCCTCTCTATGTCCTGCTGGGTCCACCTTTTTGGGAATGCTTCCAACCCACACCTGCTTCCAGCTTACTAATGTGAGCAAAACGGCGTCCTTGTGGGAGTTTCTTCATTGCACCCAAAAACAGGTGATAACCACTGGGGGCCCAATGAGGCCATACCCATGCACAACCAGGCACCTGCTGGTTGTGCATGGGTTGTCCATGTGCAAAAAAAATGGCCAAACCTGATCAGATGCTGACCAATCACGACAATCGCTGCACACAAATGCAGCGATTGTTGCCACTAAACACGAGACTGGGGTATGAAATAGAAACTTAGATGCAGAAGAGACAGAAAACAAGAAAGAGAATGTCTCTTGAGACATTCTCTTCTTTTGTTTCTTCTATGTTTAAGTTTCAATTTCACACCCCAGTCTCAGGTTAAGTTGCAACATGGTAAACATCCACGAGCTCGCCTGTACTCTAACCGTTTTTGCAGTGATTTACCGGCGCCTGATCGAGTTTGGCTGCCTCTCTGACATGTCGTACGAAGAGTCATACGTTTGGTTGCACATAGGTTTGGTTATCACTCCAAAGAAGTGGTTCCAGCAGGGCATGAAAAGGCTGCCACACAGTGGTACGAGGGCATTCGACAGGTGGACATGACAACTGCTATCTGCATCAAAAACATTTATTGTAAATCAAAATGGTACGCCCCTCGTATATGTGGCTACAAAGTAACATCATTTTGCACTATTTCACTGCAAAATTTCACTTCCACAATGCAAAATTAGCGGAACAGAAGGGACATATTTAGAGGAGAAACCACTAGAATGTCGAACGAAACGAGACAAATGCGAGTCATGCAAGTCACCTGGCGAGCCTTCCCTGCGGTCGTCGGCCCCGTCCGCAGAGCGTGCGGAGTGCGCAGAGTGCACGGAGCGCTCGTCGGGACTGGCTACGGCCTCCTCGTCCCCCGACGCCTCTGCGTCGGACCGTTCGGCCCCACTCTCGCGGCCGTCCTCCGACCGGTTGTCCTCTTCGTCGGACCGGTGGACCTCGCTGCCGGAGCCGTCATTGTCGGACCCGTCGCTCCGCCGCTCTGACCGCGCGGGCGTCCGGGCCGTGCCACCGTCTTCCTCGTCACCTGACTGGTCGTCAAAGTGCCGGGATTCGTTGTCAGACGCCTGTGCATTGTCACCGCCGTCGTCATTATCTCCCTGCCGGTCATCGGCCGACTGGGCCCCGCCGTTCTCGTCGTCGGAGTCCCGCTGCTGTCGGTCATCGCCCGACTCATCGCCGGAGCCGCCTCCGCTGCGGGCCCGGCTGCTCGCTCCGCTGGCCACGCTCCGTGCTGGCGACGACTGATAGCTCTTCTCAGAGCGATCGTCGTTGCCATCGTCCTCAGCCACGTGCTCCTCGTTGTCCGAGTGGTCGCTTCGCTCGCCGTCCGTGTGCTGCGGCGTCGCGGGCGTCTGCGACCGGTCGCTTGATGCAGGCGACAAGCTGCGGGAGCCTGGAACAAGGACAATGCCAACGTCAACGTTGCCCACCACGGAAGAGGTTTGCACTTTGTTAGCTGGCATCACGTTTGCAGCAGCAAGATGTGAGGTTCCGCTGAAAGAGAAACAGTTGCTTCGGCCACCGGCATGCTGTGAGCCGTTGGGCTTGGTGCAAGTTCGGACCTGAGATTATAATGAAGTTTCCCCGAGCGAAGCGAGGGCCAATCGTGTGAAGTGTGGTCCGTTTAACAGCCTAGTTCGCCGACCATTTCGATTAGCTAAGCTTCCAAAAAGGGCTTCCAGCGTGCCGACGGCCGAAGCGACCGTTTCACGCTCAGCATCAACCACAGCTCCCTCGGCGCACCGTCAGTCTATGCGAAGCGCAAGTTTGTCTGCTTTTGCAGGGGTTGTGTTGACGTCAGAAAGACGCCGAGCTCCGACTAGTTCCAAATGAAGGATAGTGGGTAGACCTCATAGCAAGCTGCCTTGAGGTATACCCAGTCTCCTTTCAATCAGAGCCAATCAGAGGTTGGCGTCTTTCTGACGTCACCGTAACTCCTGCGCAAGAAGCAGACCACTTGCTCCCGGCCGCGGAGGATTCCGATGAGCAAGTCGTCTGCTTCTCGCGCAGGAGTTGCGGTGACGTCAGAACGACGCTGAGCCCTGATTGGCTTTGAGAGGATAGTGGGCAGTCCTCAACGCTGGATGCCTCCAAGTCTACCCACTATTTGCTTCAAACCAATAAGAGTTCGGCGTTCTGACATCATCGCAACACCTATGCAAGAAGCAGACGAACTTCCACTCCACACACGTCAGCGACCACCAGCGACAGCCTCGGATCTGGTTCTACGCCCGACGCGATAGACGAGCTGCCGATCACGTCCAGTTCGCGCGTGGGGCACGTACGAAGTGAACTTCGCGTCAACTTCGGGACGGCATAATGAGACCTGGAAGCGTCGTGAAATGAAGCCGTTGCAAACTACAGGGGAGCTTCAAATCGAGTCAGATGCTCACACAACCCAACTTCAGACTCGTAACATTCACCGAAGAAAAGAAAGCACTTAATTGCATTATAATGAAAAACACTATCACCTGGGCTTGACGCTCCTCTTGATTCGTCACTTCCAAAGAGGCCGTCCATGCTTTTTTCTTCCGTCACCCCTCACTGATTATGGCAATTAACCGCTCAACCCACTGGGAAACTCTTGTCGAACCTGACTGATGCGCCGATGCGCGATGAGTTTGTTAGCGTCGATGCGATCAACGCGGGATGCGATCGTATGGATGAAACGTTGGATGCGGTTGGGGATGAAACAGCGATGAAGATTATTGAGGATTGAGGATATGTAGGAGACGCCACCTGTCATACAACTTTTAATTATCTACATTTAGTACCGTTACACGCTTTATTTACTTCTACTTTTATATGTGTACTTATTGTCACAAATCAACTCGAGAAAAAATGTCCGTTTTTTTTTTATTTGTGTCAGTCTCAGGCTTCTTTGCGAATAGCACAAACGAACGTAGGTGTCGCTGTCATAAAAGCGTCCCTTGAGCGTTCCAACTTCCAGCTGTCTAAACTTCCGTGGACTGCCACACTGGAGAGCGACCTGCAGCAGAACAGGCGTCTGCGATATAGAGCACAGCCGTTGAAACGCCACCAGGATCGCGGCTGAAGCAACCATGAATAAACGAAAGAAACACAGAAGAGGACGAAACCAACGAAACTCTTGTGTATGTTGTGGACGCGGTAAACAGACCTTATAATGTACGCTAGGGGTTCAGCTGAGGCTAATGTTTGTGTGACTTCTGTGCTTTTGTGACTCAAATTGAAGTAGTCAGCAACGAGTCTACTTTTGCGGTGCTCCTGTGCATTCTATGGGAAAACGCACGTGCATTTAGTATCTTCGCCTGAAAATAACACGGAACAATTTGGTTATTTGGGTCGTAACGAATAGTATGTACCTTTATTAACACGTATTCTCCTTCATCGGTGAACGATGTTTAACTTCGCTACATTTCAGTCCCAAGCATCTGTTCCGCCGCAGGTCTGTAAAAACAAGCGACGATTCGAAGCTTATATATTACTGATATTGACCCCGTCGTGCATCTTTACGAGTGGATAAAAACATTCAAAACTCGAAGAATAAAGTGGCGTGCCCTTCCATTTCTTTTGACCGTACATCCACGGGCGCGAGACACATGGACGGCAGATTCGTCCGATCGGACGTCCGATCCGACAGTCCGAACGCCGCTCCGAATCGCCGCACGCGACAGTTTGAGACACACGCTTCCGACGTGCTTCCGACACAAGCGTTTCGGGGCAGTAAAACTGGAAACGCCGATTGGCTGAAAAAAAATGACGTCACTTCCGGTTTTGTTATTTTGTTGATTTTTAGATAACGTTTTAAAGTGAAAATATATAAAAAGGTACTTTTCTTGTTTTTGTTTGTTTTTACTTTTTTTTTTTTTTTTTTTTCCTTGCTTGATTTTTTAATTTTGGCTGGTACGGTTCCGTTCTGTTCCGCCTTGGCGCCCTCGGCCGCGGGGGCAATGTTTTTGTTTTCGTTCTACGTTCAGGTGTTGGGTGGCGACGTATTAACCGTCGATAACCAGCTGAAGCAGCTCAAGTTCTCGAGTGGAACGAGGTTGACCGTGCGCAGTGGCAGCCGTTGACAACAAAAACAATGTATGCACTCAGCTTCGCCGGATGAGTGCCGGCGTCGATCGCGAACCGCCAGAGCCGCCAAATACCTCTCGTACATCTCCAAGAACACCAAGAACAGGAGGTATTCATAAAGGTGAGTGTTCACCGCACTTTAGTGCTTCAGTTCCGTTTGGAGTCGTTTGACATAATTTAGTCCGGTGCGTCCGGGAACAAAGGCGCTACCAGAAATGGCGGGAATGGTCGGTCGGTGCTGAATGCTGATGCCATCCAAGCGGATTTGAATTGGGTTTCGTGCGCTCAACGTGTCGACTTGTTTCTTGAGCTGCCTTTACCAACCGCTCGCCCGAAATCGTTCGGTAGAACATGCGGACGTGACGGCTAGCAGAGCCCTCCGCAAAGGCTTAGGAGCGCGCTCACAATTTTGGAAGCTTCCGTATGACCGCAAGTGCTCAATAAGTCGCTATAGCAATGATTGCATGCCATCGACACAGACTTCGATCCAGTTTTTCAACGAGACAGGAAGGCCCAACGAAGCAAGCGTAGAATCTGATGCTTCGCCTGTCACTGTCTGCGCGGGAACACGCCGAGAGGCGCTTAAACGAGCTGCCAGGGCGTAATTAAAAAAAAAAAAAAAAATCTAACGCAGGTCTGAACCACGCGAGGATCGTCTCGAAGCATGGTAGCCTCAACAGACGCTTGCCGCCACACGCGAGGAGAAAGCAGGAGGCCCGAAGTTTGAATGTGAAGGTAAAACGTGCTTTAATAATAATGATCTTTATCTGCACGTTCCTTTGTATGACTAAGGTGATCGTGCTGAGACACAATATAGCAGCGATTGCTCTCGAACAAAGGACAGGACAGCAGAAAGGCAATGAGAGGCAGGGAGATAACTGACCTCTCTGTTGTAAAACATTTTTCAGAGGAGGTGCGAAGAGCTGGCCCTCACTTTTTCAAGGCAGCCGCAGAACACTACGAGCCCCGAATCACTGCCGCGGCTGACTCACGCGGATGCTGTGCTGCACCCTGCACTGCACATGGTTCGAAGCACACTTCAGGGGACCAGTGCATGCCCCTGATGCATCGTCGCGGTATGTTTTGTACTGCTTTTCCTAGCGGTGCACTGAGCAGTCCAATCTTGAAGGGAGCACGCGAGTGCGTAGCCAGTGCTCCATGCAGCGAGGACCGCAAGCACCCGCGGAAGCTTGGAGCACACGCAGTGACGCCAGCAGCCGTGCACGCTGGCGTCGTCTGCTACTGTACCGTCCTTTCGTTCGGTGCGCAGAAAAAAAAAGGAGTGACCGCTCTGTTAAAAGTCTGATGGTGAAGGCATCCTTTACAGAAGCACTGTATGGCTCTCTGCACGCTAGAATGGGGGCTGTCGTTGATGCTCGCAGAGGCGTCGCCCACAACTAAGCAGACGACCAAAGTCCTGAGCAGGTGACTAATCGTTTCATTGTTCTTTGGTAGGGAAAGGTAGATAATGTGCTTCTACTCCCAGCTTTGTTTTTTTTTTTTTTTTTTATCACCATTTAGTATGTTACCATCAAAACAGCATCCTGGTGTTCACATAAATATGTGTTAACAATACCTATCGTCAAATATGTGACTCAAAGAGCCAACTGCGGCCGAGGATATCTTTTAAGTGTTCTTTTTCTCACAAAGATCCCTGGCATCTGGCATTGACTTTTTAGCCACGTACCTTGAGTCCACAAAAACAATGTACTTCAGCTAAATGGTATTCACACAAAATACATCCTGACAAGCTGCTTTCACTCTCGAGCCTCGAAGAAATTTTGCAGTTTGATTTGAACTATGTTGTAGGTTAAGGAGGTAGGGTCAGGGAAAAGAAGGTGGGAGAGGAGGAAGCGGGCACAATGCTGGTCAAACCCTCTCCCTTCGCCGGCGCTGCATCCATCTCGTCCTCTCCCACCTTCCTTTTTCTTCCCCTACCTTCTTGAGTTGTCACCGACCATATAAAAGGCATGCATTGATATCACTTGTTCGTTTTGTGGCCATGGCGCCAGCAAGGTTTGAGAAACGTATCCTGCTTCACAGGAATTCAGCACTCAACATGGAGAAACTATTGGCAGTGCTGCTGTAATGTCTTTGTCCTCGTCTTTTGCAGCCATCTAAAAAAGAGAAATATAATACTAGGAACACAGAGCAACGTCACGCGCCAGTACATAGTGTACTACGAAGGGCAGGTAAATTGACTGCGGAACACGATTTTCTCAATGTCCTCACGGTTCTTTCGGCCAAGTACATACAGATAAGACGATTACCATTAGAAATGTTGAACGCCAATCCGAAATGTTTTTTGGTGGTGTGCCGAGCAAAAGGACATTGCTGCAACAGAAAACATGTGCCATCCTCCGCCTTTGGTGCTTCTGTGTCTGCGCCGAGCTTCCGCAGCCACCAACAGTCAACGCTGCATGGACTGCCCGCCATGCTTTCATGCGTTCCATGTATGATTGGCACGGCATGTGGATGTGTCATGCAAGTGACATCAGCGCTGTTGGCAGTGCCATGCTGGTTGAGCTTTGCTAGGCTCTGACCATTGACAAGCTGTTTTATGCAATAATCGCTCTTGGAAGTCCCCAAACTGTTTTTAGCAATTCAAGTGTCAGATTTTTTTTAGCTATGGTTATACAGGTTTTCTTTTTTAACATTTACAGATTTCAAAGAAAAAGTGAAAGTTATGACAGTTATAAGTTATACGGCCAGGCGGACATTAGATTCATGGAAGAATGCAGCTAAAAGTCCGTGTAGATCATGTGTATCATGCTTCTCTACAGCGCAGCTACATACTTGCGTAGGACAACCCCCATGAAGTGGGGTGGGGGGGCTGCATGCGTGTGTTGGGAGCCCCTCTTGGTTTTACAACTCTACCCTGATGTAAAATTTTAGATTTTAATGCGAACAAGTTGATAACAAAAAAGAACTTGGTCAACATTGATCTTACAACTAGAGATGTAAAAGGAACAAAAATAGAGAACAGCAAAATGTGGAAGAAGACATCTCGCTTCTTTCATTTTCATTTGACTAAGTGACATTGGTCGGCGACTGTAAGACTTTTAATCATAATAGTTATACACCACAGGTCCCGGGGATCATGGCATCGATGAGCTCGCTTTCGCCTTGTCCAAGGTAGCAGCGGAACACTACGGGCAGGCCCGGAGTCACCGCACCGGCTGGCTCACGGGCGTCGTCCTGTACTCTGCACGGCACTGCGTGTGGCTTAATCGGCCAAGCAGAGGGTCACTGCATGACCTTTATGAGGCGTCGCTAGCCATTGTAAGTATATTTTGGACGCTCGTGTCAGGGGATGTACTTTTGTGTTCTACAACAGAACATGTTTGGTGGCAGTTCAGTCTTGCCTATTCAGCCATTTCGAAACATAATTTTGTGGCGACCTGGCTTAGGTTTTCTGGCTCGGCCGTCTTTTGCACCAGTGTCTAGGCTCGGCGTAAGCCTCTTTGTTCTTTATTGTCAAGGCTAGTGTAATTTCTGCTACGCCGTCGAAGCAACTTCTGCATGCGAACAAGATGCAAGACGAAGCTACATGCTCGTGCTCAGTGCATGACCACATGTGAAAACTAATAGCGAGTTTGTTTCGCTGCACTCGTGCCCATGCGCAGCCACTCGCAACATGAAGTGAGTTTGTTTCGCCGCCGGCACTCCACACGTGCATGCACTCGCTGCACCCTGAGAATTAAGTGTGTACCTGAATGCACTCCCGTCATGCATCACTTAGGCAGGGAACAAGAGCAGATGACTGGTTTGTCCACCATGCGGGACAGTAGAACTGCAGAAAAAGTGAATTTCTGCTAAAAAAATGACGTCCCACGAGCAACAAAATCGGACACGAGCTTGAATTGTGTGTCTGCTATTCTATAAAGCAAGCAATCCACAACCTGTGCTTAATTTGCAAGTTTTCAGTCATTTTGTTGCCGTACAGACGTCCAAATACACCGGTGGATAAAGAAAGGTTCAGAACGAACATCAGCCACTGCGAGATATCTCTCACCATGTGTGCGGGGCTAAAGAGTTGGGACGTTAGTTGACAAAGCTTGCCCGGCAGAAACCTGCGACGCGTCCAATCGGGAGCCGAGAAAGCTAAACTGTTTTTACCCGAGGCTTGGATAAAATCACAGTGTTTAATAAGGAGCCATGGAATTTATTTTGGGTGGGATAAATTAATTTAGATTCGTATTTTGCTAATACAGTTGAACCTTTCAAAAACGAAATTCTCGCGGCAACGAAGAAATCTGGCGGCCCCAGCGAACGTCCATAGGGTTCAATGCATTTGCACCCTCTCAACAGCAAAGAGTTTTTAAAAAGCAGTCCCGCATTAACGAAAGTTTGAGGTAGTGATCTGCCATAGAGTTATTCAATGTGTCTACCAAGTTGGCATTTTCAAATTCCCTGAGTTTTTCAGGTTTCCCCTGAGTACTTTTGTGAAATTCCCTGAGTGACACAGAACTTTGTTTTAGGTCAAGATGGGCGGACACCATGTCGCTAGATGCTGTCACTCTCTAAAAAGCATGTCATAAAATAAAATAACAACACAATACAGTTTTGATGATAGCGAGTAACTTTTATTAGATTTAAAAAGAAAACAGAACGAAGTGGTTAGTAAAATTGATAGCGAATAAAGTATAAAAAAAGGTAAACTGAGGTTTACGTGACCCCCCCAGGTCTGGTCATGTGACCTCGGGGGGGGGGGGGGGTGTCGAGACCTGACGGTGACGCCGCTCAAGCCGGAAACGGGAGCAATAACGGGGAAAGGAAAGGGTAAACAAACATAAGGCGTTCAAAGTGTGATTGCTCAACCCTTGTTGTCAAAACACTCCACCTGACAAAATCTTTTTTTTTTTTTTTTGGGGGGGTAAGGAGTCACACAGTGACAGCGGTGTTTGGGAAAATGAGCGCACGCGACCGTTCCAACAGCGGGCACTCCCTGCCCTCCCCACGCGCGCAGGTGCCCTTCCCCTTGCTTTTGCCATCCTCCACTTCTTTTGTTTTTATTGGTTGCTTTTTTTAATTTTTATACAATTGCTTTTTCGCTGCGCATCCCCGCGTGCGCATTCCCGGGTGCGCGTATGCTGGCTTGGCGGTCTGCCAGCCCCGCAACCCGAGCTATGTGCTCCCGGCCGGCGCAATCCGACCTATAGGGAGAAGCGAAGAACCGCCTTCGTCTTCGTTCCCTACATCGAGTGTCCCCTCCATGGGAGTTATGGGCATTCGATACAGAAAAACAATGCAATTTTCTAGGGGATGTTTGGACTGTTTCATATAAACAATAATTCGAAATACGGGTGTGATATAACCGGGTTCGACAGTATGTTTGGCCGTCTCCCTTAATTTCCAGATACCTTCGTTCGTTTGGCACGTATATCCCCGATGCTAGAAAGCGCCGACGTCGTGTTCGCGCTGAGAGTGTCCGACAGTGCACATAAATACACGTGCGAAGCCGTTTTTGCACCATTTTTTTTTTTTCCCCATAGAAATGCATTACCGGAAGTCAATTTTCGACTGGTTGCTGTCTGCTTCAACTTGCGTCGGCACACTAGCGCCACTTGAACCTCTAGCGTACATTATAATAACCCTATGTGATCTGCAACATTTTTTCGTCACATGAGCCAGTTTGGAACCCAGAATTACGAAAAGTGGAGCAGTACACTCGTCCGGCAAGTTGGGCACATGCGTTTCCAACAAGCATCAGCGCGGCCATTGCTGTTTACATTCGGTCAAAAAATAATAACAATAGCAACTAGATTCTTTTTTTTTTTTGGTTGGTGAAAACAGCGTTTTGCAAGCCCATCTGTTGGCAACTACCAAGGTATGTGACGTTTCACGTGACGACACCGCCCGCTGCTATTTCGCCGACACCGCAGTTGCTGACGAGCTAATGCTCTTCAGCAACTGACGGATTAGCTCCTCCCGCATCGAATACGCGGCAAAGAAGTTTGTCACATCGCGGCAATTTCAGGCGATCGATTAATTAGTTCTATCCAATTTTTACTAAGAATTGTTTACAAATGTAAAATTGCTCGCTGAAAAGCGCATCACACATTATGCGCAATTGGGACCGAAAAATTAAACATACAAACGGTAGGAATTCATAGCAGGTGTATACCTAATTTTTTGGGATGCTAATTGTCACCGACTTACTAAATTTAAGGCTTCGGTCGCGAGGGGGTCTCGCATGCTTCACATCGATCGAGTGAACAAGCAGGGATTTCATTGAGACGACTCTGGAAGCCAGCCACCGTCAATGCCAGTTGTTTTGAGGAAATGTTTGTTTACTGGTTTAAAAAGACCAAAAATGAATCAACTTGGGACTAATAAGAAATCAGCACTTACAAAACACATCGGAACCACCAAGATACACGGAGTCGCTTTCACTGAAGTGTTTACTACACAGGTTAGAGATTCCCGAATTTCGCTTTCCTATTTTCAATTTAATGAGACATTTCTTTCTCAGCTTTATTTTGTCTGAATAATAATAAAATAAATACACCCTATTCGCCATGCTAGCTAGATGTTGTAGTGGGGTAAAGCGCTGGATATTCTATTTTAATCGTCCATCTTTTTGTACTGGGGTGGAGAACAGTACATCACCATCCCAGCATTTCGACACCTTAGTGCCAAAAGTGTTTGTTAGCATGACTACGCGTGGCACGGTTTCAAGTATAACTTCACCAAATAAAAACAATGCGCGAAATGGGCTTTGCTGCGCGATACAGCGCATAACGCTGACTGTCGAGCCGAAGGTTCCAAGATCTGTGCAGTCTGTCCCAGTGTGCCCTACCCGTGACGTCAAAAACGACGATGATGATAGCTAGTTAGCGCATGCCGCCAAAGAGTTGTAAACTGCGGACGTTCCGTCCGGAGTTGTCTGTCTTGGATCCTGCTCATTCCGTATCATGTAGGGGAGAGTATGCCATCCTGCTGGCCTACTGTCGCACACTGCCAGTGTTAAACTTTCAGAACTCTATGAGCCGAGAAATTGATGGAGAGGGGGAGACGAGAGTGCAGGGACATCAGAACGCAGAGGCACCTAAACCTAGGTGTTTTTGTCTTCACTGCACTTGTCAAAGACGTTCGAGTGCGAGAGCCAAACGCCGGGGGCGGCCTTTGGCATTTGCATCCCAATACGTTCGACGAGTGCAGTGGAGACAAAGGCAGCCTTTGTTTCTGCTGCACTTGTCGAACACATTCGAATGCAGAACGCCGGTATCCAGCTTTGGGCTCTCGCATTCGAACGTCTTTGACGAGTGCAGTAAAGACAAAGGCACCTAGCTTTAGGTGTACCCACTAATCATTCGAACCAGAGCTCGGGTGTCCTGACATCCACACCTGCTCTCGTCCTCACTTTTCCCTCAGTTTCTTGGCAGATTTTAGGGGAAACTGTGTGGGGGGGGGGGGGGAAGGGGGGGGGGGGACGGCCCCCCCCTGAAGCCTTCGAGGTTAACTTTTTTTAGAAAAAAATGGACTTATGCCGGCTTTTGTTAGGAAGAAATTAAGTTTTTGACAACGTGACTAGTACACCCGGTTGGAAAACTGCTATAGGAGCCTCCTTTGAAAAAGTGGCTTCAATCCATATGAGAGAATCAAACTAAATGCAATCGCAATGCCACTGTTTCTCCCGCGGTGGCCACTCCGTGAACTACACTGCTGCACTGACTGGTTCCGTAGATTCTCGGAAGGGCCACTGGTGTCATCTCGCAGGGCCATCTTGGAGTAGCTATGCAAGGCAACTTTCATGTTTTGACTTGTTGCTAAAGAGTGGCACTGTTATCATATTTAGTTTGGTCTCGGTGGACGCCAGCAGTCCAGGTTCCAAGGTTGAGTTTCCTAGCTGAGTGTTTTAGTAACGTTGGTTTTTGGTGGCATAACAAATATTAGGTAAACAAAACAGATCTTGCCCTGCATGTTAGGGTCAGATATTAGTTACTGTTCACCTGATCGACCCCTTTGTTCTCTGCATTCATCATAGGTTTCAAATCGTCCTGATTCATGGGCCAAGCCTTTCAAGACTGCACTCTTAGGCCCAGTCCTTTTTGGTGGATCGGATCTTGCCATCTTCCCCTCTCGTGGCTTCCTGTTGTACTTAAATAAATTGTCATATTTTTTTCTTATGGTGGTGCATACGTTTTGCCACACTTCACAAAAACAGTGTGGTGAATCCATGCCGCAGATTACTGTGAAACGTGCAGGAAGGGTAAACTCCGAAAAGGTTTATGGAAAGAAGATAGACATCCCCCATTAATTTTTTCTGGACACTCTAAGCGTGCTATCTACGCAGTATTTCTGCCTATTATGGCATCGGCTTTTGACCATTCACGCTTGCAAGGAAAGGCTATCAGCAAGAAGGGTTACGAAGTCTGTGTTCTGTTTGCATTTAATTACTGAAACAAGATTTATAGACTTTACCAAGTGTATTTTAACATAACTAAATGTTTAAACTTTAGATCTTTATTTTAAACTTTACCATTATTTTAAGAAGTTTTTGCTAGGGTAAATGTTTTCCATAAGTTTTTTTTTTTTTTTTTCTTTTATATATCGGATAAAGGGATTACATTTGTTCTCCGAGTTTTTATAGAAGCCCCATCGCTATCACCATCACTATTTTGATTTTTCCAAGATGGCCGTTTTTGTTTCGCGAACGTTCTGCGAGGAGAGTTCGGCGACTTGCGTGACTTACGAACAGAACTGCCTAATTGGTATGTTAATTTTGGTAGCTACTTATCGCGGAATATCGTGGGTATCTTGTATTTGTACAAGAACTAGTATATAAGGTTCAGATTGTTCGTACAGAACGTTAGCTCGGCGGGTCTAGTCTCTTCTAAATTGCTTGGTTGCCTTTTGTCCAAGTTTATTTCCCTCCCAAACCCATCACACACTGGTTCATTTTCTGTTTCCAGTACCTACAATTGAGTAAATTGTTTTAGAGGAGGGGATGCCCAGTTTCAGCAGCTTCAATGTGCGAGGAACACTCCAGCCCCCTCAACAAAGCTGGAGGTGCGGATAGAGTTGAGATTTTAACTGACTAATGAATGCTGCATCGGATGTTATGCAGTAGTAAGTCATGACATTTTTGTATTTATGTCGTGCATCGGCCGTAAAGCGAAACTTACGTTGCGTAGGTTACATAGGACGTAACTAACTTTTATTTTGGGTTCTGTTTGTCATAGCTTTAATTTTCATATTAGGTTACGTCGGACCAAACTTTATTTTTCATATTGGGTACCTTAGATGTAACTCGAAATCTTGGGGTAAGGTTACGCTAGACACTGCGTTGAAAGATGCACTTTTATTTTTTTGAAAAGTATTCTTCAACTTACGGCAGTGGCGAATAGCACTTGTGTTGATGAGATGTTTTGATTCCGCATGTCCGGAAAGTTGCCGGGGCAGCTGTCGACTATCTATATAGGACGGTAATGTTGCAGGTACAAAAGTGAATAATACACCGTGTTGAATATTTATTTATTGGTCTTTTTCGGCAGTGCCGCTTGTGCCTGGACAATGGAAGATGATGCCAAGGCCAAAAGAAAGCTACTCTGCATCTGCACTCTGAATAATGTGATGTCTCGGTAGCTACACATGCTTTGTTAAAGTGAAGTTTATTTCGCCACTTGCTAGGCATCATTGAGGTGATTTGGCTGTGTGCCTTTATTTTATGCTAATAGAATGTACTGCACTTACAACTGCTTGTTGTAGGTGCAGCCTACAACAATCGGTTGCAAAGGAGCACCGTTTAGTGAATCCATTCGATTAACATAAGCAAGTCTGGAAGATGCTAAAGACTAGAGCATGATGCACTGAGGCATATTGACCTATGCTTGAGCACCCACTCTCCTCTCTTGGGCTGTAAACCAGGCAAAATGTAAAATTATTCTTGCGAAAACAGCAGGGATGTGGCATGCATAAAAACTTGTCGATCATGCTCTGAATATGCTGGCCGCCCAAGCGAGCGACTCACTGACTGACTGGCTCGGCTTTGCCATCAGCCAAGGCAGGACAAGCAAATGCTAGAGCAAGCAGTCAAGTTCGGTGAATTTTGTTTTTCTAAAAACAAATTTGCTAAAAGGAGATTCGTTGCCATTTCCTCTAAACGGAGTGTCTTCTTGAAAGAATTCAATAAAAAAGGGGGTTTCAAAACTTGTGCTTGGAAAAATAGATGCCTCTGCTCGGGCCGTACACATCAACTTTCTTAGATCTGTCGGTTGACAAGCTCCATAAAAGAGCAGCAGTAAAAAAAAAAAAAAAAAATTGAGACGTTTACAATTCTTTGTAACATGAAATTAGAGCGCAGCGCTTGAGTAGGAGGAGGGGAGGTTATGCCTCTCCTATCCCTCCATACCCTCTCCTCCCCCTCCCATTTAGCAGGCAATTTTCGCTAAATTTCCTGCTAAATTTAGCAAGAATTTCCCCGCTAAATTTAGCGGTTTAAGTTTCCTCTCTAAATCTTGTGGGGAAATTGATGTCACACAACCTCAACACCAATTCAGTTTCCCCGCTATATTTAGCGGGGAAACTGAATTGGTGTTGAGGAAACAACCCTGCTAAATGGCACATGACTTCATGCCACGTCACTCACAAACAAATTCAGTTCCTCAGCTAGATTTAGCAGAAAAATTGACATTGCGTGACCTCAACACAAATTCAATTTCTCACTAAATTCAGCAAGGTGATCATGCAGACGGCGACGCAATGAAGCGTGGAAATGGGCACCTAAGAGCTGCACTCTAAACCAGTTTTTCTCTGTTGCCGGTGCACAAGCAGGTAAGGGCGGATAGCATTCCTAGTGCCAATTCCTTTGCGGTCAACGAAAAACGCTTTTTGAACAACGCTCTTTCTGTTTTAAGTATTGTGCAGGCCTTAAGTTTACTATAAGAACAACAACAACAAAAAAAAAATCACTTTCCACTGCAGGTAATGTGCATCCAACATTCCACTGGATCTGTCCAAAGGGCAGGCTGATACTGCGGCAGACGCCACTGAGCGGACACACTGCAAAAAGGCGTCGGGCGTTTTCCGAAGTTTGTCAACTGACCTAGATCTGAGAACGTTGGTACATGTATTGCTACCGTTGCCAAGCAGGACTGGAGATTGTTAGAGTGTGAACAATGTTCACACTTTGGTCAATGCAAGCACATCTTTTTATTTTAGTAATATTGACTAACAAGATTGCAGCAATCAAACAAGTTAACACCGAAATGTTAAAAGCAATAAAGAAATTAAAGCCCGGCTGTTCTGCGAGTGCAGATTTTATATCTTGCTTTATTTTAAGGGCTGCACTGATTTGTTTGCCCCTTCATTAAAGGGGCCCTGCAACCATATTTAAGCGTCTACCTTTTTTGCGGTTTGCACGTCTCTTGGCGTTCAGGCAAGCCAGCGGGCACGGAGAAAGTAACTAAATGTCAGTGCGTCATATTTTAACCGGCCGACGCAGAAACCTCCTTTACCTACGGGGGCGACCCGCATTGCTGAAAGCGCGCGAAATGCGACGTCTTTGGTCCTGGGCTTACTAGTGGTCGGAGCCGCTAAAAGCTAAAAGAACCGTTTCAATTATTTGTGAAAGTAGTTTTTGTTCAGTATTTTAGACCAGAAAAGAAACAAATGCAGTTTATAAAGTACGGAAACAAGAAACGACCCTTTGACATACCCGCCACCCAAGCGGTGGAAAAGGCGGCGCATACTAGAAAGGTGTAGTGGGATCAGGCAATGACGAGGGCAAGCGTAGAAAGATCTCGGGTGTATGCGGCGGCGCTGCAGTCGAAAATCCGACCGGTTCCGAGCATTTCAAAGGCCTTCGGCGAGCAGCTTTGGCTTGCGGTTTGGCCCTTTGGCGGTATGGCAGTGCGAAGTGGCTCCCGTTCTGAACTGATCTTTACCCCGTGTTTGCTGTCGTTTGTGACCAATGAAGTGTCATGCCGAATTAGTGTTTAATCGTGCAGCAAATGCAATGCGAGCCCCCCTGGCTGCCCGCTTCATACAGCCTTTCCAGAACATGCTATATGGCGCCCTCTCGAGCTGTTGACACGGAGCGCTCGCTGAGCTCACTTAGCTCTCTTCTAGTTCATGGCCACTCGAGCGACCAAGGACGTCATGAAAAAGGTTATGTTTTGCTTGTTCTTGTAATTTTAATTTGCCTATAACTTTTAAAATAAAGCGAAATTCGAGAAAAGAAAAGTTTAATTAAGTTGCACTGACTACGTTCAGTGCGCTCAGGTTCGGTGCAAATGAAAAACCAGTCAAAAAGCCCTTGCAGGGCCCCTTTAAAGCATGCATTTCATCTCCGAGAAGTTGTGATTTTTCATTGTTGTGGAAGAGGTCTCATAGCACCAGTGAAGGACGATGGTGATATATCTAGGGTAGACAGTCACTGCCTGGGTCTTTAATATAAGCTTTGAAAGAGTCTATAGTCAGTTGCAACCTAAGAACGAAGGGCGAGGGTAAGACGGGTTGGGGAGGAGGAAGCAGGCGGAACACTAAAGAGAGAAGGAGGTTTCCCCCTCTCTTCTCCAGCGTTCCGTCTGCTTCCTCCTCCCCGGCCCATCTTACCCTCGCCCTTAGGTTGCAACGGACTATAGATAGTTGTACACAGACATGGGTCTCTTTACTCCAGTTAAAAACAGCACCATTCAATGGAATTTTTTTAGGTTGTCAGTAGAAATGTTTTTGTAAACTTGAATACAAGGCACCATCCGTTTTTCTCACTGAAGCAAGTTGATATTTTTTCTTTCTATTTATAACTAGCTTTTGACAAGATCAATTACAAATTGCTTTTGTAAAAACCTTTATTGTATGGTGTAGCACTGCCACTTTTAAAATGGTTTAATGACTAAGTCCCTCACAAGATGAGAATGGCTATGAGAAGCCTCAGTTGCCCTGCCTCCAGCAAGAGAGCTTCCTACCTTCGGCAACGCGTAGAGGCGGGACATTTGTAAGACACACCCAGCCATTCGCATTCCATTCAGCAATGCTTAGGCATCTTGCAAACCTCAAGAATGCACGCACAGCCAAAGCATGAGGAAAGGCGATGAGTGCTCGCTGGAGGCTGAGCTATAAGACATGCCCTGCATTTCTCATCTTCCCTGCGATTATTAACACCGAGATGTTCGGGTGATATCCTATTTCGCTCGCAACATCACGGGCGGTTTGATACTTCAACCCTATGTTCCAGGTGAGAAAAAAAAAAGTGCCTTTCATGGAAGGCTTGTCAAAATAATAGGCGCCAGAGAGTAACGGCTATCTGCGTTCAGTCCTTATTTAGAACCCTATGTTCTTGTTCTGTGGCCGCATTGAAAAGTACTGCAAGAGAGCCCAAGTGTGCTCCTGATCTCGCCCCACCAGTCTCCTCCTGCACAATAAATTGACTGCTACGGTCACCAAATGTCAATAGATGCACATTCGAACGCAGCAACTGAAGCCAGCTACAAACACAGTATCTTTCAAAGTATCTTTGAAAGATATCTTTGTATCAAAGCTACAGACACAGTATCTTTCCAAACAGACTGCAGGTCACCCCTCACTTGGGCGAGGGGGGTGACTCGTGTGGTCTGCTTCTGCGGTCTCCAAAAATATTTTCGTAAACAACTCCCACATCTACCTACAGTAAAATAAGCAATATTCAAAACTTAAAAAAAAAAAAAAAAAAGCCGTTTACGACTCCCTGTAACGCCGGATTAGAGCGCAGCTCTTGAGGAGGAGGATGAAAGGATACGGAGGGATGGGTGACGCCCTGAGGGCCCCCTCGCTTTCGCGCTGCGGGACAGTCCCAGACACGAAGCTTTGAGGTTCTCCGGCGCGGGCTGCGGCACCCCAACACATGTGTGCTGGGCTGTACATGTCTGTTTTTTCGTTCTTTTTTTTTTCCTCGGGCGCTTAAAAGCCGAAGTCCAAAGTCTACTCGTCGAACAGCGTTCACCCACACCTTCTCCAGTTTTTGGTCCGTTGGAAACTAGTGAAAAAGCACCTCCGTGTTGCACAGCGGGTTGTTTGAGCAGCCCACAGCGCTACAAGTTGTACTTGGCATCTTTTGAGGAACAGCTGGGCAGTCTTGGGCGCACCAAGTTGCTCGCTAAAACGAGTCTTGGAGTCCTCACAAGCAGATAAACAAAAGGCTATAGCGAAGCTACATGGGCTACAGATAAAATCAACGGCTAAACACGCCAATCACAAGCCGAAGTACCGGTGGTAGCGGCTCGAAGAAACGCACTCCGCGCAACGCCCGGGCCGGAGGAAAAGAGAACGATACTGACGTCACGGTGCAATGTTGCTTTAGCGATCGCCAACCCGCTGGCCGCCCGCTAAGAAGCAGCGGCTTGCGGCAGGTCACATTTTTATTATCGGCATTAGTTGAGAATGCGGCGTCCCACGGACGTAATATTTTGGCTGAGGTCGTATTTTGTGTCTACAACGATACCAGTAATTTATTTCATTTTGAGTTTTGACCGGAGTTGCCCTTTAAGTTGGTCAGAGTATCTGACTGCAAAGGGTTAATAATCCATTTTTAATCGACATAGAGGCGAACTAACTAGCCACTCGGCGCTTTGACGTAGCGCGTCGTCTGCTCGATCCTACCAGCACCGCTACAGGAAGGCGTCCGCGAGATGAAACCACCAAAACATCTCGTCGCCAATGGTGACACAGTGGTCGAGTCTAACATGTGAGCTAGGGCCGGCTCACGTGCTTTGGGTACCACGGATGTGTCGCACTGAAAATGCGGAAAGCTTTTGAGGGAAAGGAAGTACAAAATAGTCCGTCATGTTTTCGAATTTTCGTACCGAAAAGCAGACTTTTGACTCTCGGCCCACTGAACAATATGTTACAGTTGAACCCCGTTGTCACAGGGTTCTTTATGGTTAATAATTGACAAAATACAATGTCCTTCGTTTTTCATGAAAACTTGTATTTACAAAAAAAAATCAAAGGGTTCATATGCTTATACAAAAAAAAGAAAACTTAGTTAAAGAAAGGAAAACGCATCAGTCACCATGTCTTTGAGTCCCTGTGCAGCAGTGTGTCTTGTGCTGTCGTTGTCGGCCCACGGTTGTGGCTGGAAGTCAGGAGCGGGAGCGGTTGGCTTCCGTCGGCGGCCCCAGAGTTACCGCACCAAGCGCTCCCGCTGTAGGAAGCCGGGGGCAGCGTAGGTTTCTATTCGCTGCCCTCGCTGGAACAGGCTGCTGGTCAGACAGTAGGAGGCCGCCGATTGCCCTGGCCGATCGTGTCGTTCCGCTCTCTGCACAATCTCCCGGCCAGTCCTTTTCACGCCCTCTGAGCACGCACTCCAAAATCTCTCTTCTTCGTTTCTCCCTCCAGGCCGATCCATGGGTTGACTTGCACTTCTTTTCCACATTAAGTCACATCATCACACCCGTAATAACCAAACCGCGGGGGAAGGAAACGTTTTTCGTTCTCGCAAGAATTTCGCTGCTGCAGAAATGGACAACTAAGCACACCTATTACTTTTCATGATGCTGTCCTTGGATTTCAGAATCGTAGAAAGCGAGAAGCAAAGGATACTGAACTCCTCTGTAATATCAGACTTCTTTCTGGCTTTGGCAGTGATCGCAGAGTTCTCCTGAAGTGCAAAAAACTTAAACTTTTTAATGGGAGGCGGCATCTTTCCGACAGGCCAAACGAAAGGTAGTAAACAAGGCGCGAGCGATCTCGGCGTGCACGCGGCGGACGGCGAAATAGCAGCAGGCGGTGTCGTCACGTACCTAGGTAGTTGCCAACAGATGGGCTAGCAAAACGCTGTTTTCACCAACCCCCAAAAAAAAGCATCTAGTTGCCATTGTCATCATTATTTGACCGAATGTAAACAGCAATGGCCGCGCCGATGCTTGTCGGAAACGTATGTGCCCAACTTGTCGGACGAGTGTACTGCTCCATTTTTCACAATTCTCGGTTCCAAACTGGCTCATTTGACGAAAAAATGTTGCAGATCGCGTAGGGTTATTGTAATGTACGCTAGAGGTTCAAGTGGTGCTAGTGTGCCGACGCAAGTTGAAGCAGACAGCAACCAGTCGAAAATTGACTTCCGGTAATGCATTTCTATGGGGAAAAAAAAACGGTGCAAAAACGGCTTCGCACGTGTATTTATGTGCACTGTCGGACACTCTCAGCGCGAACACAACGTCGGCGCTTTCTAGCATCGGGGATATACGTGCCAAACGAACGAAGGTATCTGGAAATTAAGGGAGACGGCCAAACATACTGTCGAACCCGGTTATATCACACCCGTATTTCGAATTATTGTTTATATGAAACAGTCCAAACATCCCCTAGAAAATTGCATTGTTTTTCTGTATCGAATGTCCATAACTCCCATGGAGGGGACACTCGATGTAGCGAACGAAGGCCGTTCTTCGCTTCTCCCTATAGGTTGGATTGCGCCGGCAGGGAGCACACAGCTCGGGTTGCAAGGCTGGCAGACCGCCAACCCAGCATACGCGCACGCGGGGATGCGCAGCGAAAAAGCAATTGTATAAAAAATAAAAAAAGCAACCAATAAAAACAAAAGAAGGGGAGGATGGCAAAAGCAAGGGGAAGGGCACCTGCGCGCGTGGGGAGGGCAGGGAGTGCCCGCTGTTGGAACGGTCGCGTGCAAACACCGCTGTCACTGTGCGACTCCTTAGCCCCAAAATAAAAAAAAAAAAAGAAAAAAAGATTTTGTTAGGTGGAGTGTTTTGACAACAAGGGTTGAGCAATCGCACTTTGAACGCCTTATGTTTGTTTACCCTTTCCTTTCCCTGTTATTGCTCCCGTTTCCGGCATGAGCGGCGTCGCCGTCAGGTCTCGACACCCCCCCCCGAGGTCACATGACCAGACCTGGGGGGGTCACGTAAACCTCAGTTTACCTTTTTTTATACTTTATTCGCTATCAATTTTACTAACCACTTCGTTCTGTTTTCTTTTTAAATCTAATAAAAGTTACTCGCTATCATCAAAACTGTATTGTGTTGTTATTTTATTTTATGACATGCTTTTTAGAGAGTGACAGCATGTGGCGACATGGTGTCCGCCCATCTTGACCTAAAACAAAGTTCTGTGTCACTCAGGGAATTTCACAAAAGTACTCAGAGGAAACCTGAAAAACTCAGGGAATTTGAAAATGCCAACTTGGTAGACACATTGAATAACTCTATGGCAGATCACTACCTCAAACTTTCGTTAATGCGGGACTGCTTTTTAAAACTCTTTGCTGTTGAGAGGGTGCAAATGCATTGAACCCTATGGACGTTCGCTGGGGCCGCCAGATTTCTTCGTTGCCGCGAGAATTTCGTTCTTGAAAGGTTCAACTGTATTAGCAAAATACGAATCTAAATTAATTTATCCCACCCAAAATAAATTCCATGGCTCCTTTTTAAACACTGTGATTTTATCCAAGCCTCGGGTAAAAACAGTTTAGCTTTCTCGGCTCCCGACTGGACGCGTCGCAGGTTTCTGCCGGGCAAGCTTTGTCAACTAACGTCCCAACTCTTTAGCCCCGCACGGATGGTGAGAGATATCTCGCGGTGGCTGATGTTCGTTCTGAACCTTTCTTTATCCACCGGTGTATATAGACGTCTGTACAGCAACAAAATGACTGAAAACTTGCAAGTTAAGTACAGGTTGTGGATTGCTTGCTTTATAGAATAGCAGACACACAATTCAAGCTCGTGTCCGATTTTGTTGCTCGTGGGACGTCATTTTTTTAGCAGAAAGTTCACTTTTTCTGCAGTTCTACTGTCCCGCATGGTGGACAAACCAGTCATCTGCTCTTGTTCCCTGCCTAAGTGATGCATGACGGGAGTGCATTCAGGTACACACTTAATTCTCAGGGCGCAGCGAGCGCATGCACGTGTGGAGTGCCGGCGGCGAAACAAACTCACTTCATGTTGCAAGTGGGTGCGCATGGGCACGATTCCAGCGAAACAAACTCTCTATTAGTTTTCACATGTGGTCATGCACTGTGCACGAGCATGTAGCTTCGTCTTGCATCTTGTTCGCATGCAGAAGTTGCTTCGACGGCGTAGCAGAAATTACACTAGCCTTGACAATAAAGAACTAAGAGGCTTACGCCGAGCCTAGACACTGGTGCAAAAGACGGCCGAGCCAGAAAACCTAAGCCAAGTCGCCACAAAATTATGTTTCGAAATGGCTGAATTGGCAAGACTGAACCGCCACCAAACATGTTCTGTTGTAGAACACAAAAGTACATCCCCTGACACGAGCGTCCAAAATATACTTACAATGGCTAGCGACGCCTCATAAAGGTCATGCAGTGACCCTCTGCTTGGCTGGTTAAGCCACACGCAGTGCCGTGCAGAGTACAGGACGACGCCCGTGAGCCAGCCGGTGCGGTGACTCCGGGCCTGCCCGTAGTGTTCCGCTGCTACCTTGGACAAGGCGAAAGCGAGCTCATCGATGCCATGATCCCCGGGACCTGTGGTGTATAACTATTGTGATTAAAAGTCTTACAGTCGCCGACCAATGTCACTTAGTGAAATGAAAATGAAAGAAGCGAGATGTCTTCTTCCACATTTTGCTGTTCTCTATTTTTGTTCCTTTTACATCTCGAGTTGTAAGATCAATGTTGACCAAGTTCTTTTTTGTTATCAACTTGTTCGCATTAAAATCTAAAATTTTACAACAGGGTAGAGTTGTAAAACCAAGAGGGGCTACCCAACACACGCATGCAGCCCCCCCACCCCACTTCATGGGGGTGGTCCTATGCAAGTATGTAGCTGCGCTGCAGAGAAGCATGATACACATGATCTACACGGACTTTTAGCTGCATTCTTCCATGAATCTAATGTCCGCCTGGCCGTATAACTTATAACTGTCATAACTTTCACTTTTTCTTTGAAATCTGTAAATGTTAAAAAAGAAAACCTGTATAACCATAGCTAAAAAAAATCTGACACTTGAATTGCTAAAAACAGTTTGGGGACTTCCAAGAGCGATTATTGCATAAAACAGCTTGTCAATGGTCAGAGCCTAGCAAAGCTCAACCAGCATGGCACTGCCAACAGCGCTGATGTCACTTGCATGACACATCCACATGCCGTGCCAATCATACATGGAACGCATGAAAGCATGGCGGGCAGTCCATGCAGCGTTGACTGTTGGTGGCTGCGGAAGCTCGGCGCAGACACAGAAGCACCAAAGGCGGAGGATGGCACATGTTTTCTGTTGCAGCAATGTCCTTTTGCTCGGCACACCACCAAAAAACATTTCGGATTGGCGTTCAACATTTCTAATGGTAATCGTCTTATCTGTATGTACTTGGCCGAAAGAACCGTGAGGACATTGAGAAAATCGTGTTCCGCAGTCAATTTACCTGCCCTTCGTAGTACACTATGTACTGGCGCGTGACGTTGCTCTGTGTTCCTAGTATTATATTTCTCTTTTTTAGATGGCTGCAAAAGACGAGGACAAAGACATTACAGCAGCACTGCCAATAGTTTCTCCATGTTGAGTGCTGAATTCCTGTGAAGCAGGATACGTTTCTCAAACCTTGCTGGCGCCATGGCCACAAAACGAACAAGTGATATCAATGCATGCCTTTTATATGGTCGGTGACAACTCAAGAAGGTAGGGGAAGAAAAAGGAAGGTGGGAGAGGAGGAGATGGATGCAACGCCGGCGAAGGGAGAGGGTTTGACCAGCATTGTGCCCACTTCCTCCTCTCCCACCTTCTTTTCCCTGACCCTACCTCCTTAACCTGCAACATAGTTCAAATCAAACTGCAAAATTTCTTCGAGGCTCGAGAGTGAAAGCAGCTTGTCAGGATGTATTTTGTGTGAATACCATTTAGCTGAAGCACATTGTTTTTGTGGACTCAAGGTATGTGGCTAAAAAGTCAATGCCAGGGATCTTTGTGAGAAAAAGAACACTTAAAAGATATCCTCGGCCGCAGTTGGCTCTTTAGGTCACATATTTGACGATAGGTATTGTTAACACATATTTATGTGAACACCAGGATGCTGTTTTGATAATAACATACTAAATGGTGATAAAAAAAAAAAAAAAAAACAAAGCTGGGAGTAGAAGCACATTATCTACCTTTCCCTACCAAAGAACAATGAAACGATTAGTCACCTGCTCAGGACTTTGGTCGTCTGCTTAGTTGTGGGCGACGCCTCTGCGAGCATCAACGACAGCCCCCATTCTAGCGTGCAGAGAGCCATACAGTGCTTCTGTAAAGGATGCCTTCACCATCAGACTTTTAACAGAGCGGTCACTCCTTTTTTTTTCTGCGCACCGAACGAAAGGACGGTACAGTAGCAGACGACGCCAGCGTGCACGGCTGCTGGCGTCACTGCGTGTGCTCCAAGCTTCCGCGGGTGCTTGCGGTCCTCGCTGCATGGAGCACTGGCTACGCACTCGCGTGCTCCCTTCAAGATTGGACTGCTCAGTGCACCGCTAGGAAAAGCAGTACAAAACATACCGCGACGATGCATCAGGGGCATGCACTGGTCCCCTGAAGTGTGCTTCGAACCATGTGCAGTGCAGGGTGCAGCACAGCATCCGCGTGAGTCAGCCGCGGCAGTGATTCGGGGCTCGTAGTGTTCTGCGGCTGCCTTGAAAAAGTGAGGGCCAGCTCTTCGCACCTCCTCTGAAAACTGTTTTACAACAGAGAGGTCAGTTATCTCCCTGCCTCTCATTGCCTTTCTGCTGTCCTGTCCTTTGTTCGAGAGCAATCGCTGCTATATTGTGTCTCAGCGCGATCACCTTAGTCATACAAAGGAACGTGCAGATAAAGATCATTATTATTAAAGCACGTTTTACCTTCACATTCAAACTTCGGGCCTCCTGCTTTCTCCTCGCGTGTGGCGGCAAGCGTCTGTTGAGGCTACCATGCTTCGAGACGATCCTCGCGTGGTTCAGACCTGCGTTAGATTTTTTTTTTTTTTTAATTACGCCCTGGCAGCTCGTTTAAGCGCCTCTCGGCGTGTTCCCGCGCAGACAGTGACAGGCGAAGCATCAGATTCTACGCTTGCTTCGTTGGGCCTTCCTGTCTCGTTGAAAAACTGGATCGAAGTCTGTGTCGATGGCATGCAATCATTGCTATAGCGACTTATTGAGCACTTGCGGTCATACGGAAGCTTCCAAAATTGTGAGCGCGCTCCTAAGCCTTTGCGGAGGGCTCTGCTAGCCGTCACGTCCGCATGTTCTACCGAACGATTTCGGGCGAGCGGTTGGTAAAGGCAGCTCAAGAAACAAATCGACACGTTGAGCGCACGAAACCCAATTCAAATCCGCTTGGATGGCATCAGCATTCAGCACCGACCGACCATTCCCGCCATTTCTGGTAGCGCCTTTGTTCCCGGACGCACCGGACTAAATTATGTCAAACGACTCCAAACGGAACTGAAGCACTAAAGTGCGGTGAACACTCACCTTTATGAATACCTCCTGTTCTTGGTGTTCTTGGAGATGTACGAGAGGTATTTGGCGGCTCTGGCGGTTCGCGATCGACGCCGGCACTCATCCGGCGAAGCTGAGTGCATACATTGTTTTTGTTGTCAACGGCTGCCACTGCGCACGGTCAACCTCGTTCCACTCGAGAACTTGAGCTTGAGCTGCTTCAGCTGGTTATCGACGGTTAATACGTCGCCACCCAACACCTGAACGTAGAACGAAAACAAAAACATTGCCCCCGCGGCCAAGGGCGCCAAGGCGGAACAGAACGGAACCGTACCAGCCAAAATTAAAGAATCAAGCAAGGAAAATAAAAAAAAAAAAGTAAAAACAAACAAAAACAAGAAAAGTACCTTTTAATATATTTTTACTTTAAAACGTTATCTAAAAATCAACAAAATAACAAAACCGGAAGTGACGTCATTTTTTTTCAGCCAATCGGCGTTTCCAGTTTTACTGCCCCGAAACGCTTGTCTTCCGACCTTGCATGCGACACGACAAGCCGTCAGTGTTGCCAGATGGTCCCACCAAAAAAACGCCAAACGACTGGGAGGTATAGTCCAAATATAGCCAAAGCCGTAAAAAAAATATAGCCCAAAATAGCCAAGACTAAAAACAATGGGTTTTAAGCCTTATATTGGTGATTTCTCAATCTTTGTTTCAACCCTCAGATGCGCCTCCTTTTGAGTACATTATATTACTTGTGAATTTGTCAAGAAAAGCTTCGATAGAATGAAAATCCGTACAAAACTGGACCTTCCTTCGTAGGTTTTTAGAAGTACAAAACACACAGACAGCTTGATTGTGAAGCCCGGGAGGTATAATCATACAGTAAAAGAACAAAATACAGACGCAGAACAATCAGAGCACTATGTATTTCAAACCAGAACCCCAATATCTGAGGTCCTTACCCATATCCCACCCGTCTCTTTTTCTTTGTGAAGAATAATGGTGTCACCCATTCATGTTCACGCTATTTTTAATTGTGTGTCCTTTCTTGGGGTGGACAACGACTGGAAGGTAGTCAATTATTTTGCGGTAAAACTGCGGACATCTCATTTTTACAAACTTGGGGTCCTAAAAATTCTCACAATGGGCTCCAAAGCAGCATTTGGAGAGTTCAGTCTACGTCCGGGCAGAGCCATATGCGTCCGGGTTGAAGGCATGCTACCGGGCCTGTGGTAATAGTGCAATCTGTTTGGCTTGCTCCACTGCACTGTAGGGAGACCGCATGATGCAAGCATTGCTTCACTGCGCATTGTGAAAACCCCGAAGTTTGTAGAAGTTTGAAGCCTTTCTTTTTCCTCTCTCCCCTCTCGACTAGCCAAAAGAGAAACAATTTTTTTTCGAAACTGATTAAAAGTTCGAAAATTAACTAGCCGAACCTCAAAGTTCGGCGTCGAACCCGAGGTTCGACAAAAGTTCGCCGCATTCTTAGAAATAGCCCAAAATAGCCACATAGCCAAACATAAAATTTTGACGCCAACTAGAAAAAAATGTAGCCCAATTTGGCTATATATAGCCCAATCTGGCAACACTGCAATCCGTTCGGCTCCGCCCAGGAGATCCAAGCACTCCAACGGAGGTTCGCGTTCATAGATCTCTGGTCCCAGATTGACGGTTTAGCTAGCACGAGCGAAGTTAGGAGCTCGTTGTCGCTGGCGCGTGCATTCTCTGCCGCGGCCATCTATTTCGAATGGGTCAGCGGGATCTCCACGCGTCCGGCTTCCCGTCGCCCGTCCCGTTTTCTTATTCGTCCCGCCAGACCCAGTACGTCATCATGACGTTCGCGCTAGCTGTGCTGTCATTGGCTGGACGCATCCGACAATCCGTCCGCCGTGCGAAACTATCTGGCGCGTTGGACGAACGTCGGATCCCCGATCCGACGTCTGAAGCGACCAAATTTTTCGGATCAGGCAGTCGTACTGCCGGATCGGACGTCGGATCGGATGCATTTTTCGCGCATGTGTCTCGCGCTTTAATGCAGTCCAGGGTGTAAGATAGACAGGTGGGGAAACGAGAGCCAAATGAGCCACCGAATTGTGTCCCCCTCGGTTTTCTTAGGTGGTTAAACGTTTTTTTATTGATGAAAGGGTTATGTCAAGGCATAGAGCGCGCGGCCGCAGGAGAAAGGAGAGGAGGAGAGCGCCGAGCGGTGACCAATATGGTAGCGCAGAGCAGAAAGGGCAGACCTAGACAGCGAGCGCTTGGGTCATGAGCGGCCGCTCCCCGAACCACGCTTGTTTTTGTGTTTTCGTCACCGTCGTTTTTGTACTCCGGGAGAAACGGGTGCGGCGATTCGAAAGGGCGCAGGGAGAAACGGGAAAGGGTGGACGTTGAGTTTCTCCTCTCCACGATAGCGACAAGAAAAGAGAGAGAGAGAAAAAAAAAGATTGTTTTTGCGTTTGGCCGCTCGATCTTTTGTGGCGCTAGCGGGCAAGGTTCTCTCCGCTCCCGTTTCTCCGCCCCTCCTTTCCCATTTACGGCGGCCGTCTTTTCACGCGACGCGCCAGGCTATGGTCAAGGCTTCTTGATAATTATCATCTAGCCTTGTCGGTTTTCTCTTTGTCTGTGGCGCCATCTATGTGGAGCACCGCGAACTCTCACTCCGGGTGGGCAACCGGTGGCGACCGGCTAAACTGACGGAGATGGTTTCTCGTGGATTTTAAATGGAGGGTTGCCAAGCTCTCGGTTTATTTTGCGCACTCTCCCATAGAGTTCCATGCAAATCCGATTCCAATTTTTTTTTTCCGTTCGCCGCAGCACCATCTGTCGCAGGGGTACCCGCAAGCAGACGTGGTCACGGCGCTGTGGTAGGCGAGAGCGCGTCCGGAAGACAGGTATGGTGTACTAGAAGACTGGGCAGTGTAGCCTAGAGTTCCTGTATAGGCTCCGTAGGTAGCATATACAGGAACTCTAGTGTAGCCGTGTAGCGAGCGCCGGCGGAGGGGGGGCTCTTTCAGCGATGACCGGATCGGTGGCCGCGAGAGGGCGCAACGTGTAGTAGGCGTGCTGGGCGTGCTGCCGGAGTGCGGAGCGCAGGCAGCGGTAGCGCTTGGCTGGCTTGGCGTTCCGCACATGTTCGATTGTTTCGTATTGTTTGGCTAACCCTTTACGGTATTCTTTATTTCTGCTGTTTCACATATTATTTATCACACTAATTCGTTGCCAAATGCTTTGCCCGAGACGTGCATCTTCGGGCAGGACGCCACAGTACACATCGCGACACTGCTAGCGCGAACAAGACATTGGCGCTTTCTCGGATTTACTTCGAAAGACTATTAGTGAGGACGAACTTTTATCACCTGCATTATAGACCCGAATGAGCTTTTTCCTCAGCAATTAGAACTTTGCTGAGATCCTTTGGTTTCTCATAGAAAAACCGGCGATCGCTTGTTCGCGCTAACAATGTTGCATTCTGAATAGCTGCGGGAAATCCATCCCCCAGGGAAACGTTGGGGAAGTCTCTTGAAAGAGACGTCCCAAACGTGTGTAATCCCCTGGATAACGAAGGATAAGCATGCTGATGGCATGATACCTAAACAAATGTGTGCTTATGTGACCCTATAATTTCGCTGTCACTGTAGCTGTGATCAATGAATTCCGTGGTTGAAGCTCACTACCCTAATGAATTGTTTCAATGTTTGGGAAAACAAAATGGGGCTTACAAAACGGATTATATCGTCTACTTCCGTAGGCTGCATGGAGGTGCCACTGCCGACTCTCGCAACTACTTCCGCGGGCTTTCGAAGAAATTTCCAGCACTAGCCTTTATCGTATTTGCTGTTACTACGTGGGGTCTTCAAACAGGACTGTGCGAATAGTTAGAAAAATGTATCCACTCACCAGCTCTGGTAGTAACCACAGTGGATATATTCTTATGTATCCACTGAGCACCAGCTATATTGATATGTGTGGGCACCAGGGCACACAGATAAATTTTTAATTATACACTGGGCGCCAGCGCACAGATGAGATTAATGAGGTACACCCAAGGATTCCGGAGGCGATGGTACTTGCTTTTCCCAAGAGCTCGGGAGAGGGAGGCTACCGAGCTCCCCCGTAGTCGGCGCCTATGGCGTTTTGTACCTCTGCGTTCTCCAACGTGAGGTCATGATCTTGATGAGCTTCGACATCTCCAGGATAAATGACTCAGTATCTTCCGCTGGGCCATAAGACCCTTCAATTTTCTTGCGGTAAAAAAAAAAAAAGAGGCCTCTTAGCACCTCCTCATTGAAGAGACGGAGTGCTGGGCCAACCGTCATACTTTTAAAGCCGTTAGGAAAAAAAAAAATAATAATTTGCTCATGTGAGGCCATAACTTTTAACGTCATATTTTCACAGTCACTTCTCCAAGCCTTTCTAATGCAGTCAGCGTGCACAGGACCCTTCGGTGTGTCCAAACCAGTGTCTATAAAACCGATTTGGTAGATACTTTAGAGTGCAAAAAGTCCGAAAAAAAAATGTAGAGGACGACTGTCATGACTGCCTGCGTTACATGAAGCAGAGTCTTTCTGTCACTCCTTTTAATGTTGCGGGACGACGACTGACGCCGATTGAACTCGAGAGGGTCACGAAAAAGGCAATGGGCTTCTTTGCAGGACCGGTAGCCACTGTTGCAACCCGGCACGGGCCCCAGGAATTGAGGTTAGGGAGGGTGTTCGGAGGGGCATTGAGAGTCGTTGCGAATTAAAGGGGAGCTTTCGGAAAAACAAGGGGGGAGTACACCCCCGCTGAGGGGTGTAGGGAAATCACTGCCCCGACACAAAACACGTCCCGTACGTTTTTCCGTCATTGCACGCGTTGTCTACATCCCACTGAACGGCACCGATCACAATCCATTTCACTCAACCATAAAAAAAAAAAAAAAAAAAACTGCAGAAAAACAAGGTGACGACGCGAACCACGCGACCACGCGATCACAAGCAGTACGACCACACGGCAATCCGGAGGCTCCCTACGGGAGCCAGAGTTGCGCATCTGTTTTCCCCGCGCCGCCACGCCGCTATTCGCCGAGATCCATCACGTGAGGAGCAAAGCATCCGTTGGCGTGCAAGAAAGCCACCTTGACGGTCGCTCCGCCGACGTTTCTCTTGCCCCGGCGTATGTTTCCCTGCTTTCCGCCTCCTTTTCCTCCTCTCCTGTTTTCCATGCGCGGCGGCGCGCGCGGCGCCGCTATTCGCCAAATTTAGTCACGTGAGGAGCAAAGCATCCAGCTCGTGCGGGAAAACCGGCGCTACAGCCACGCCAGCCACGCGCCGAGGCTGAATGCGCAACTCTGCTACCGTAGCTCCCCAATTACGCGCAGCGCCCCCTGGCCTCCTCGCGCGCCGTCATCGCTGCGCCGACCTCCTCCCTCCGTTGCTCCTCGGCGCGGACGACACACTGCCCAGTTCTAGTACACGTTATGCTGGCTGGATCATCCGTGTGGCGCTTTAGCGTTCGATTTTGCACGTGCCTCGTTCGAATACAAGCAGCTGTCAGCATCTGTAGATGCGCGGTAACAAAACGCCTAAAGAAAGTTAAAAAAAAAAAAAAAAAGACCGGAATTTTGCAGCTCGCGGCCGCAGCGTTCCATTAAACATTCCTTTCATCTTCGTTTTCTTTCATAGCTTCCTCGAGCGCGTATATTTCACTTTACGGGATAGCGAAGCCGAAGCTATTCGCAAAAGCGCGTCCTCCAGAACGATGCTCGCACTGCACGAGAGCGCGTGCCTGGCAGGGTCGCTGAAAGCTCGCAGGTCTAGAGTGCCTTCATGTGCGCTTTGCTTAGGGTGGTGGCATCTCGCCATTTTGTCACACACTTTTATTTTTATTTTTTGTTCAGAAGCGCGTGAAAGAGCGTGTCCCTGCACGCGCTGGTGGCGCTGACTGTGCTATGGCGACATTTTGTTTTCGTCGATTTCTTTGTATTTTTCCCGTGAGCGCGTGCTGTCGGCATGTGGTACTACAAAGGGTGGCATCACCCTAAACAGAAGGACATTGAGGCACCCTACGCAGGTCGATCCTTTAGCCTCTGCTACGCTGGCACTTAGAATGGAACGGAATAGAAAAAACTCTAGTGAGGAAGTGTATTTGATGCATGTTTGAAACGCGAGCCAAATATTATATTTTGCTCGCCTGGAGCGCTGCTCAAAACTTGAGAGCTACGAGCCTATGGCTAGGGAGCAGGGTGTAAGATAGACAGGTGGGGAAACGAGAGCCAAATGAGCGACCGGATTGTGTCCCCCTCGGTTTTCTCTTTTTCTGTGGCGCCATCTATGCGGAGCACCGCGAACTCACACTCCGGTTGGGCGACTTTTGGCGACCGGCTAAGCTGACGGAGATGGTTTCTCGTGGATTTTCAATGGAGGACTGTCGTGCTCTCGTTTTATTTTCTGCACTCTCCCATAGAGTTCCATTCAAATCCGATTCCGATTTTTTTTCCTCTCGCCGCAGCGCCATCTGTCGCAAATCGAAGGTACCCTCAAGCAGACGAGTACACAATCCGGTCACGGCGCAACGGTAGACTTCTATGGGCCGTTTCCCAACCTGTCTATCTTACACCCTGGTAGGGAGGCTCAAGTGAGGGTGGGTGCAACTCCTAGATCGGGGATCACGGGACATGGACGCCATTTAATTGATAAATTTTGCTGGGAGTCTACGGGGCAAAGGGCCGTTTTCTTTCCTAACTCAGGTCATAAAGGCCCATTAAAGGGATACTGAATCGAAACTTAAAATATACAGGAAACACCTAGAGATAAGTCCAAATATAATCAGATAAACCTGTAATTGATAATTGCATATTCATATTTCAAGCGGATGGCTATATTTTTCGTTCTAAATGCTTGGATTTCGGCGAGCGCTTCAAAATCAGCCGTCGAAGAGTGCGATGCATCTCGGAAGATCCGGCGCGGTCTTGACGTCATTATGCCTCGGAGGGCCAAGCGCACCGTAGTTATGAGTCTTGCCACTTGGTGGCGTCAGCGTGTTACAATCTCGCATAGTCGAAGTACCCGAGGGCTGTAGTAGCATATTGCGGAGCCGGCCGAGCGGTTTCGAGTGAATGGTCGCCGAACGCGACGAGAGCGGTGGGTAGATGACATTAATAAGGACGAAGATGCCACCACGCCGCTACATCACCAGGCCATGATGGCCGATAAGCGATTCTGCCAAGAGTCACATTTGTACGACCCGTTTGTCTTGTCTTCGTCGTCCGCAACAGGTAACATAGCTTATTCACAAAACGATCTTACAGCAAAACCTAAGAAAAGTGCCGTATTCACGAGGCGAAATTATCGCAAGTTTTTCGCACGATGAGATCCTACGACCACGTCTACGACATCTACAAAGCTTTACGCACTTTTTATGATCAAATTTACATCGCCGGCTACATCGCTCGCTTACGTCGTCGCAACGACCAACGTGCATTTCTATGTGCTCTCTGCGCGCGTCCCAACGAGAGAAAAGAAAAAAAAAGTAATTAAAACTGAACGCCGCGGCGGAGACAAACGCTAGAACCACGGATACCTGAAAAAGCTACAACGACAAGGACCCACCGACCAAGCGACCACTACAGACGCTAGGCTTAGCAAAACACTTCGACGATCCGGGGCAAGACCATATACACGAACTCAACTCTCCTACGTCACGCCGCGGTGGTGGCGCGCCGGACGCACTTCCGGTCTGGGGCGGTGGGCAGAAGTCGCCGTGCCAGACATGCATTCCCGTGTTCCTTTGGAAGAAACGAGACAACAAACCTGCCTTCTAGTCAAAATGCTGCGACGGGGGTTGTACCAAGAGAGTCTGGAAAGGTTTGAAGATCAGCTTTTATGTGTTTTTGCCCCCTCCGTTCGTCCGAGAACGTGGATAGTAGCCGTGAGAAGGGCAAACCAGATGCTGTCGAACTACGATTGCGTGTGCGGGCAACACTTTGTGGTCGCCAGATGTATGTGCTTTGTTCCAACATAAACGAGAGAAAATCGCCAAGTTGTCCGAACCACCCACGGGCTCAGTGCGTCTTCAAATTCACACGGCCGCCTTATCGTTCGAACTTTCGTCTGCTCTTTCAAACGTCTGCTTTTTGTCGTCTGCTCGTTCAAACAAAAGCGGTCCGTAGACCAAACTTTGACCCGGTGATTGCAATAAGAAGTAATTGCAGGCCTCAAAAGACTTAAGTAGGCTCGGTGTAAACAGTAGATACAAGATGTTGATCATTGGTACCGGTGGACATCACCGACTTGTTACGCTTGGTCTGTTCCCGCTTCCGATTTTCAGTATCGACGTCGATCATCGCCGCTACCTTCTACACTTTCGCAACACGAGCGACGCCGCTACCGAAAATAGCTAGAAGAATCTCATCATGGTTTTGGCGTCCATTTTGCGGCGTTCATGCGAATGAATCGCTGCACGCCAAATTATTTACGGAAAGTTTAGCGGCGTAACGAGCCTTGATAATTTCGCTTAGGCGATTAAAGTGGTAAGACATTGCGATGAGGACGTAGAATCGACAATTCCAATGCGAAAAAGAGTATGCAGACTCACACAGACGCCGACAACGTGACATTCGAGTGGTTTGTTGACGCGGGACGCGGTGCTTCTTGCCCATACCCCACTACGCATGCGTTCGAGCTGTCGTCTGCTCTTTCGAAATTGGCTGCTTTTTGTCATCAGCTCGTTCAAACGACAGCGCACCGTAAACCAAACGTTGACCCGGTAATTGCGATGAGAACTATAGTGCAGGCCTCAAAACACTTTTGAAGGTTGGTTGGGGTAAGTAGGCTAAGCGTAAACAGATACAAGAAGATGTTGACCATTATTGTTACCAGTGGCCATCACCGACTTGTAATGCCCGATTGATTCTACTTGCGGTTTTCAGTATCGACGTCCACCATCTCAGCTACGGTCCACGCTTTTGCTGTCCAATCAACGTCGCGTCTGAAAACAGCGTGCAGAATCTCATCGTGGGAGTCGGGCTTTAGCGCCTATTCTGCGGCGTCCACGTGAAATGAATTACCGCACGTCACATTATTCACGCAAAGTTTTGCCTCGTTAGTTTTGCTGAAGCCGCTCAAGTAGTCAGACATTGTAAGGAGGACGTAGAATCAACAATTTCAACGTGAAAAAGAGCACGGGGACTCCCACCGACGCCGACAACGCAATTCAATGGTTTGTTTATGGGCGACGGCGGGCTTCTTGCCCACCATCCACCGCGCATGCGCGGCGCCGGTGGCGTCCGCTAGGGGCGCTCCGGTTTGTTTGTAAACATGAGTTGGTGTATATCTGCACCCTCCTCGAACGAAAAGTTTGAACCCTGATCTCTAATTTGGGGTAAGAAGGCCAGTCTTTCCCCTCGTCGTATCCAGCTTGTTTTCAGATGCAGCGGTGACCTACATTTCGTCGAGGAGGGACACTCTCCTCGATTCAATCTCCTTTTTGTGTGTGTGTGTGTTATAGAGCTCAAATAAATGCCATATGAATTGCCTTCGCAACTTGGGTACGTACACTTTTTTTAGGTGTCCATTTTATTTCGACATGATACGCCAACAGATGTCGAGTTAGATGAGTTTTGGGGAGCGACTCAATGCCGGTCCAATCTTTCTCTGCCGAGCGTCTCGTCAGCATCGAGTCGCGATTGTCTAGAGGCCCAGCGGTTCATAATATCGGTTGTAAAAGACCGTTCCCGAAGCGGTTACCAAGAACGTAATGCCAGTGCGGTTCTGCTCCCAGTGCGAACAGGTATTTACGTGGATCTTGCTGCCACTCTTTTGCTTCGAAACGTATCTTCCTGGACGTTGGCTCCCTCCCGCATCCCCGAAAAGCGCCGCAGGGATTTCTTTGTATGCGCGCCGCTTTGCAGAGCCGTACGGGCCGTCGCCTTTCAGAAACGACGGTAGTTGTGTTGGCTTATTAGCGATCCAGTTCGTTATCAGTTGCGGTCGACGAAGGCGGCTATCTCGTCAGGGCCGTACCCAGAAAAAATTTGGGGGGGGGGGGGGGGGGGGGGGGGGGGTTGGTCCCGGTTTGGTACCCGGTAGCCGACCGGCGCCACTGCGCGTGCGCAGAGGTGGAGATTAAAATCGGCTGGCTGCAGGTGCACCGACCAGGGCCGTACACAGAAAAAAATTTCGGGGGGGAGGGGTGTCAGAACCCCCTAACCCCCCCCCCCCCCCCCCCCCCCTGATTACGGCCCTGTATCTCGTGATCAGGAAAGGTGGGCGTGCGGGCCCGTTTAAACAGACATTTCGTAGCGTGAATATTGCGACGCACGTACACAATCTCCAAAACCACCCAAAAGAAGCGTTGCCGGAAAGACCTCCCGATACTAAAACGAACGGTGGCCAACTTTGCTGTTGCTTTCTTCACCAAAGCGCTTCGGTACTACGTTCAGGCCTAAGTAATGCCTATGAGTGACCCACGACCAACTCTATCGTGGAGTGACCGTACTTCCCGTTTCATTGTCTCCGATTTGCTTGAAATTTTGTTAAACTAACCAACAAACATTGCTAAAATAGTATCCCAAATATTAGGTCAAAATATTGTTTTTTCGCGAAGTTATCGAATTTACAGTTTTGGTCTTCAAAACGTTTTTCAAACTGAAAGTCTCTACTGGCAACAACAACAAAGTGACGTCAGTGGAAGGCAGGGGTTAACTTTTTGGACCACAGAAGTTGTTCCCAACGGATTTGAAGCAGTTTCTTGGTGTCAAAAGAGTGCTTTGGAAGCTCACTCCCGTATCCGCGCTCCAGCACGGAACAAATGATTGGCATATTCTATTTTTAGACTACTTGCTCGACTGGCAAGCCTGCCTGCCACTGACGTCACGGCACTGAAAAGTGCGCGAATATTTGAATATTGGTTTTTGCACCATTTTCATTTGCCGATTTCACAATACCTATTACGAATTTCGCGATGCTAACTAGCATACCGGAAAGGCTAAAGGCCGGGGAGTCAGAAAATATAGTTAGTTGAGGTAGCTCAAGAAATCGGTGGAGTACCCCCCCGTTCACACTTGCGACAGTCGCTGGAGCGACCAGCGACTAGCGACTGGTTTTAGGTCGCGGAGCGACCAAAACAGGTCGGTAGCGACCGATTTTGGGCAGTCGCTCCCTGAGCGATTTCTCAAGTCGCAAAACCGAGTCGCTGGACGGTGGAGCCAATCAGAGTCTCGTCGTCTCGTCGGAAGTGATGTGTGCGTTTGTTTACATCCGGCACTGCTACCCGGCCGCGGGAAATAGCGACGCGCGCACGGCGACGGTCACTGGCATGAAGTTCTGCGCGGAAGCGGCACCCCAACCACAAGGATCGGGGCAAAAAGCTGCAGGCCTAAAACGAGATCGGCGACATTTTCGGCGTGGCAGGTACGTACAATATCACGGTTGAGGGAGCGCACATATAGCCGTCGTTTTACGTTCCGAAGCACCATTACGTTTTCTTGTTATTTCCTGCCGGCACCTTTAATCAGAAAAACCTTTCAGCCGGCTCGAAAAGGTGTTGATTAGTTGGCAGCGAGCCTGGCAACTCGTCGGTCACTCAATCAGGTGTGAACACTGGTGGTCGCCAGTCGCTTGTCGCTAGTCGCTTCAGCGACTGTCTCAAGTCGCAAGTGTGAACGGGCCTTTACGGGCATGTTGTCGTCACGACATTCCATCGAAGCTTCACAGACACCCACGAGGTGGTTTCTGGTTATTGTTTTATTCGGTTTAAAATTCGTTTTCTCGCGTTGTCCTGCGGAATTTTGGTATCGGTGAAGTCCTATTTTAACCCTCTTTATGTTCAAGCAAAGAGATGGGCTCTAGAATTTGGTTTCCGTACTCCTTTAAGGTGCTTGAATAATTTACGCACGGTATAAATGATTACTTTTCCATAGCCACCAGTCTTGTTGCGATAGGTTAAGTATTTTTTTAACGCGAAAAATGGTAAATTCCGCCATCTTGGACGTTGCTGCTTGTTTGGGGGCGCGGAGTTGCCCTCAGGCGGAGTTGCCCTCAGGCGGCACCATTAAGGGGCAACTCCGCTTCATTTTCGGTTTTGAAAAAAACAATGCAGTCCTCTTCAGTATCGCCTAGGAAGACCACACGTCAAATATTACGACGCAGTTCTGTCTAAATGTTTCTTAAAGGGGCCCTGCAATCATATTTAAGCCTCTACCTTTTTTGCGGTTTCCACGTCCCTCAGGGTTCGGGCAAGCCAGCGGGCACGGAGAGAGTAACTAAATATCAATGCGTCATATTTTAACCGGACGGCGCGGAAACCTTTTCCACCGACGAGGGCGACCCGCGGTACCGAAAGCGCGCAAAATGTGACGTCTTTGGTCCTGGGCTTACTACTGGTCAGAGCCGCTAAAAGCTTCTTTTTAGTCGAAATACAAAATATAAGTGGCGCGAACCGTTTCAATTATTTATAAAAGTAGTTTTTGTTCAGTATTTTAGATCAGAAAAGAAACGAATGCAGTTCATAAAGTATGGAAACAAAAAATGACCCGCAGACATACCGGCCACCAAGCGGTGGAAAAGGCGGCGCATACTAGAAAAGAGTAGTGTGATCAGGTGCCGACACGGAAAGGTCCCGGATGTACGCGGCGGTGCTGCGGTCGTATGGACAGGGAGATCCTACCGGCTCCGAGCGTTCCGAAGGCCTTCGGTGAGAAGCTTTGTCTTGCGGTTTGTCCGTTTTGCGGTATGGCAGCGCAAAGTGGATCCCATTCTGAACTGATCTTTACCCCGTTTTTGCTGTCGTTTGTGGCCAATGAAGTGTCATGCCAAATTAGTATTTAATCTCGCAGCAAATGCAATGACAGCCGCTCTGGCTGCCCGCTGCATACACTTTATCCAAAGCAAGCTTTAGTGGCGCCCTCTCGCGCCGTCGACACAGAGTGCGGCAGCCGTGAGCGCTCGATAAGCTCACAACCCCTTGTCTAGTTCACGGCCACTTTGAAGCAACCAAGGACGTCACAAGGGAGGTTATTTTTTGCTTGTTTTTGTAATTTTAATTTGCCTATAACTTTTAAAATAAAAGAAATTTCGTGAAAAGAAAAGTTTCATTAAGTTAGTACGTTCGGTGCGCTCAGGTTCGGTGCAAAATAAAAACCAGTACAAAAGTTGTTGCAGGGCCCCTTTAAACGGTCCGGCAAACTTTGCAACTCGCCAAGTTGCCGAAACCGGCTAAGCCGAGCGGGCGAATTCAGGCGCAACCAACAGCGCAGTCAAGGCTACGGCATAGGCGGAGCCAACATTGAGCTAAACGTCATCATCATGGCCCCCTTTTGCTTGTTTTACTTCTCCGATCGAGCGTAGCGCATGACGTCACCAACGTTGCCTCTCGGCGCTCAGCGGTGTCTATGTGATTGGCGTGCGCGCCTGCGCAGCGCGATTCTTGGGAGCCGACCAACCGCCCGCCGTGGTCCCATAGAGTAATATAGTAAACGTAAAGAGAGGACACAGGAGCCGATTCGCGGCCCAGATAGTGCGTTTAATACCCTCCGCTACGTGGCGCTTTTCTGCAATTTGGTTAAAATTAACGAAAACTGTTTCTGTGAAAAGTATTTATTTTTTAAATGGCAATGCTTTAAAATTGTTTGAAGTACTTAAAACGACTAAATAGTTTAAATCAAATACGTCACAAAAACCACGTGATGAATGGCGCCTGCCATGGCCTGCCTGCCTGCCACTGCCTGCACGCCGTCGCCTCTGCATCATTCTGCATGGCCTCTGCTCGTCCCTGCGTCGTTCGTCTGTGCCGTGCGTGCCGTCCATCTGTGCTTTCTGCTGCATCATGTTCGGTCGACTTTGCATCAATCAAGGTGACGCATGACCGCCCGCGTGCTCGCATGCTCGGCGTGAATTCGTGGAGCCGATCGGTTCGAGCTTCTCGCGCTCTTGTTTCTGCTGGGCTGCCTGGCTGCACTTGAACGTGTGTGCATGTTGATTTTCGATGAGATTGTTTAAAAAAAAGAATTTAATTTACGACCCTGCACACGACATTGTCCATGGGTTTACAGTACGGTGTTGAACCTCTAACATTGCAGATAGAGCCTTGGTTAATTGTTATCCTGTCTGAAATTTCCAGGAGGTGCGTTTAGCCCCTTCCATACACTGTTGTGCACACTCCAACAACGTCTTCTGTTTAACGCAGTCTCCTCATTTCTTTCATTCGGGAGCTTAAAACTGTTGGCTTCACAGTAAAGGCTGTGGTCTGTGGTTAGGGGGCTTCAAACGTAAGCTTGGTGTGTGTGTTGATAAGCCATTTTTTGAAGTTGACAACGAACACGTTTACTTTGTCTTTGATGTTCCGCACCTTCCCAAAACAACCAAGAGCAATCTCCACGCCCACAAACTTTGCATTGGAAATGAGGTCATTGAGTGGTCTTCTATTGTTGAACTTTATTGTTCTATCCATGAGATGAGCTTGCAATTGGCTCCGAAACTTACTGAGAGGCACATTTTTTCAATAACCTTTCTGTAACATGGAAGAAAATTGTGCCCCACAGGTACTGAGTGCCTCACTCTTTCTTGCAATCATATCCCTTGTTTATGCCAAGGAACTTCCTGAGGCAGCCATGGCTACAGCCTATTTCTGTGATAGGATGTGCATACGTTTTGATTGTCTAAATAGCTAAAAAATTCAAGAAGACAGGGCAGAAGTTGCGTCATGCCATTCTGAAGGGAGAATCTGAAATACTTGATTTTCTCCACCTGTAACTCGGATAGATTTCAGCATGGCAGTTTCAAAGTAGGAGGCAGCCATAAGCCATCATTGGGTGGCAAGTTACTATAAAAAGTGTCCACATGCTCTGGGATGAGCTTTCAAGCAGCCATGACTTTAAGTTCTTAGTTACACGACGCCTGCAGCAAGACACACTTGAGAACGTTTTTGGAGCTATATACGACAAATGCTGGGCTGCATGCAACACAAACCCAAATGTGCATCAGTTCACCTCAGGACTAAAACACCTCTCGATAAAGAAACTGTTCAAACTGTTGGACAATGAAAACGTAGAGGATGTCAAGGCTGACCTCCTAAAGGAGTTGCAAATATCTTCGCCCCATGAAAGTTTAATTTCAGACATTGTGGAATGTCTTCCAATTGATAACTTCCCGCCACTAGAGGATATTTCTGAGCTGGCATCAGACATCAGTGGTCTAACATAATTGATGACTCGTCCACTTTTTTATTACGTTTGGGGCTATTTGATCAAGCTTTTGCTTGAACAGACAACTTACAGCTGTGGCTGTTCTCAGCTGCTATCGGATGAGTCTAATAACTTGACCAGGCCTCACCAGTACTGTCTTGTTCCTAAAGCATACCACGTGCCTGGAAAATTCTTCGGGAACTTAGTAGTACCATCACAGGCTGCCTTTCATTTCATTCAGCAACTAGAAAATCACTTTCTTCCCATAATAGAGAGTGTGACACATGTTCGAGGAGTGTGTGCCGCCTTGTATAGCACACTTTGAGGTCTGGGTGGTTTTAGCCTTTGCCCAGAAGAGTACCACAAAGGGTTTTTAAAATTGTTTTGCAGAATACGCTTGTGTTGACATGTTTGATTTCTTAACCGGACTTTGGACAAAGTTCGGTTGCACTCTTCAGTGGCTAGTAAGCAACGAGACAGGTTTAACTGTTAATAGTGTATTAACAGAGGCGGTTGCCAAACCGAAAACAAAAAGTGCTTGCTCTCCAAATAATTGTTTCCCCTTTTACCAGCGAATGTGTATCACGGCTCCCTAACAAAAATATTTGTCCACTTTCTACAAAATTTCGATAGAAAATTGTGTATAGAGGCTAAAAATATTTGAAAGAAAATGTATCCACTTTTGTATCCACTGTCTATAGTTTATTAGCCGCTTTTTTCTGAAGCCATATTTTTTTTTCTGAACAATTTCGGGGAATGTTTAGGGTCGTTGAATCTTGTCAGATTTCGAATGGGGTTCTCATTGTTTGGTAATGGCTCGCCCGCAGTGAGTTTGAGGGTATGCAATTTTTTTTTTTTTTTTTATGTTTGCCGAAAATCGAGAATTTGTACTATCCGGCGTGTGCTTCGCACTGTTATTATACTCTTATGACTGGTAATGATAGCGATGTCATTTTTTAGTTTTGCACTTACTTTCCGTACCCGAGTCGGCGTGAAAGTGAATGTATCATACAGCACATTTTCCGTGGAAAGGTTTTGTTAACTTCGTTCCGCTAAGAATCTATTACGAAGTGTACGATATGCTGAAGTCCTTCATATTCATTTATTTTTGTGAGTGTCGATCTCTTTCGTATAAAACATACAGAGCTTCTGAAGTAAATCATGTATACATGAATGTGGTCCAATAAAATGTGTTCGAACCACTTACTGTTGTTGACCCCAAAATGCTCCACCAGTCAGGAGTCAATGCGGCGATTGTGTAACTTCAATCCTTTACAATAGAAAAAGAACAAGAAATATATATACTTCTGCTTTGTGAAGTAAGTTGAACTATTGTTTGACACATTTTGCATGGACTCTATCGTAAAAAATAAAGCAAAAATGCGTCAGTATTAAAAAAAAAAAAAAAAAAAAAAAACTGCGGTTTCGGGAGTCCCGAGAGCCGAGCGAGGCGGGGAGGAAAGAGAGCGAGGGATACCGGAGAACCAGAGCAGAAATGCCCAAACCGAAACCGAAACTAACTTGACCAAAAACGGAATCAGATTATGCTTAGTACCGCCCGCTAGGAGCGCTACCTGTCACTGGTCTATCTGGGCCGCTGGGGCCTATGGTAGTGTCCGCTCTTTACCTGGTGTATATTACTCTATGGTGGTCGCGCCGTTACCGCCGTCTTCCGCGTCACAACCACCGTCGTCGTCTCACCGTTTGTGATTATTGCCTCTCGGAGTTTCGTCCACACTATGGACACCACGTGCGCAGAGTCGCAGACTTATGCCGCAGTTGTGCAGACGTCGTCGAATGCCGTAGACACCAAAACGTGGCGAAGAGTGCGGTGCAGACGACACTCGCGCCTGCCGCACGCCCGCCCCTATCCCGCCCGTCGTTGGGTCGAGGATCACGTGACATCTCGTACACGTAATAGCCAGGTACTTGGCGGCCCGAGGCCAATGTTGCCGGACGGAGCCGAAGTTTCGGTTTCGATTTCCGCTCGTGTTTAAAATTAGATTTCAAAATATATATCCCATTTTTCGCGAAGCAAACGACGTAGTGCCTTTTAGTAGGGCTTTTTAATTCAAAATCACTCGTTATCCCGAAATCTTCGGAATTGAGCGGAGTGGCTCTTTAAATTGCAAACGCTCTCTAGGTTTTGAGTCGCGCCCACCCTCACTTGAGCCTCCCTACCTATGGGCCGTTTCCCCACCTGTCTTTCTTACACCCTGATGCAGTCTCTGTTAGTTTCCAGGTGTCCTTCGTTCGTTTGGCACGTACATCCCTCATGCTGAAAAGCGCCGACGTCGTGTGCGCGCTAACAGTGTCCGACAGTGCATAAAAATTCATGTACGAGGCAGTTTTAGACCCGTTTTTTAATGCAATGAATTTGAAAGAAAAGCGCCGTAACTAACCAATTATTTCGTCGGCCTGACTGAAAAGTGTTCCAAGCTACCTATATTTATAGTACGTAGAAATTATTCGGGATATTTGCTCTTATGATCGAGCGCAGAGAGATAACACACTCACTTTTTCCCCTAGAAATGCATTAGCGCTAGGGTGACCAGACCGGGACAGTCCCGTTTTTGAGGTCCGCTTCTGCCGTCCCGTCTTTTTGTCCCAATAAAGAACCATGTCCCGTTTTCGCAGGAGAGCATAATTTTGAAATTGGCACCAAGCAAGTTGAAGCAAACCGAAACTATGACTACTCTTTACAAGTATAGTTTTCAAAAATTACCGTAGGTACTTAAAACAATATTTACCCAGAGAGTAAAATTTAAAACTGCTCTTGCTCACAAACACATTCCAAATGGGTGCACGGAACGCGTGCATTATAATAACTCTATGCATGGAACTGAAATGTGAGAGTGACTGTTCCAGGGCCTCCTAGTGCAATAGGGTAAAGTTTCATATGGGACCAGTTTTTTTAATTAAATCTGTTCTCCCAATCTTAATCCCCCCCTCCCTCCCTCAATCCCTCCCCGCTGGGATGTCCCGTTTTCTACCTTGAGGAACAATTTTCGACTGGTTGCGGTCTGCTTCAGCACACTAGCGCCAGTAGCGCCAGTTGAACCTCTAGCGTACATTATGATAACTCTATGGCCGCCGCGGCTGCCGCGAACGTGGTTTTAATTTTCAACGAGAGATGGCGCTAGTTTGCCACTCTCCAAAAACAAAAACCAAAACAAGAAGAAAAAATGGCAGACAAACACAAACTTCAGGTTAGTTTACAACATGGCCACAGGTGAGTCCCTCGCGGGCCTCTTGGATCGGCATAAAGACAAAATAGGACAGCTGGACGTGCTGAAAATTCTCCCGTCACTGTGCCACAAGAGTCTGTTCACTGCCGAAGAAGAGCTCTGCCTGCGCGCCGAAAACAACCCTTCGAGGCGCACCGAGACGTTTATCAACCTGATCGCCCAAAAGGGACTCGGGGCCTTCCAGGAGTTGTGCGTGTGTTTGGAGAACGCCTCGCCGCAACTCCTCACGGTTCTGCTGCTGGAAAACAACAACGGCGGTGAGTTACTACTCGTTTCCACCCATCGCGGACCGTCCGCGACTGACACGGACCGTCAAACCTTCGACGATCATTATTCAACGAGCGCGCGCAACTTTATTGTTGGTCAACTGTCTCGGCGTGGGACCGTTTCTCCGCACGCACCTGTTCGGCGGTCAACGCTCGTCCTCGTAGCGTCGCCGCGCGTCTCTCATTGTGAATCCCGTAACGGAAAGGCGTCTATTCAGACGGACGGACTTTTCCGAAGGCGTTGCTGCTCTCCGTTTTCTTTTTTTCTTTTCTGGGACCTCGTGCTTTCTATTCCCGGTTCGTAGAAGAGGATCGCTTCGGTGCGCGGTCGTTATACGTCCCGCGACGGCTTGGGAGCGCGACGAGAAAATAAAATAGGGGAGATAAAATAAACGAATAACAAGGAGCGCACCGCCACGGTTGAGCGCGCCGAGCGGACGACTCTGGCGGCCGTAATCATGGTCCTGGAGTCATCTAAATACATGCAGAAATTCAGCGTCCCGAGATCAGATATCCAGCGTCGAGCTACCTGCGGCTGCTTGAGGGCCGAGCGGGGATTATCCTAAACACCGACCTGCAAGAGGGCGTAATCGGACCGCGAGGGTGCAAATTCATTTCGGCGGACGCGCCTCCTTGTAGCAGACGCTATCGCGTCGAGCGAAATATTTGCTTCGATTCGAAGGCTTCGGAAACTGTTGAAAGCGCGAGAATGAACGGCTGGCGAAAGGCACCCGGAAAAGAAACAATCAAGCGATATTTCATCGAGAGCGTTGCTGGATCTTTAGCGCCCTGCCAAGCTGTCTTTCTTCAATGGCACAGCTGTGGCTGAAGCAACGCTTCCTCGGGCGCGCGTCCATTGCATCCGGCCGCAGAGTGGTGAACCGGAATGTTCATCGGTTCGGTTCAGGTACACGGCTTTCGGTTCAGTTCCGGGGAGCAAAAATAACGGTTCGAACTGGTTCGAACCGCTAAATTGAGAATATATTTTCCTCGTTGTTTTGGCAATAGGCAATATTTCAAGCGTGAAACAAGTAACTATATAGCTTTTTTTCATTCGTACAAACCACTTTCATTTTCAGGCACCAAAAAAGAGAAATTCCGTTATTTAATTTCAACGACACAGTCAAAGAAAGGCTAGATTAACATACAAGACGCCGTGTTTGTACGAATCAACATCTATTTGTTTACCTCAGTGGCACATATTTTACCTGAAGCTTATGTCTGGTAGGTCGTCCGAGAGAGCCGTGATTGGTACAACTTTGCGTCGCAGTATTAGACGTTGAATCCTAGTTGCGCTCTTGAACTTAGGAGTTAATTACAGTGCATATAAAAGCATGGAATGGCCTCGTGCTCGCCATATATACACCAACTCAACTCTCCTACGTCACGCCGCGGTGGTGGCGCGCCGGACGCACTTCCGGTCTGGGGCGGTGGGCAGAAGTCGCCGTGCCAGACTTGCATTCCTGTGTTCCCTTGGAAGAAACGAGACAAAAAAACTGCCTTCTCGTCAAAATGCTGCGACGCGGATTGTACCAAGAGAGTCTGGAAAGGTTTGAAGATCAGTTTTCATGTGTTTTTGCCCCCTCCGTTCGTCCGAGAACGTGGATAGTAGCCGTGAAAAGGGCTAACCAGACGCTGTCGAACTACGATTGCGTGTGCGGGCAACACTTTGTGGTCGCCAGATGTATTTGCTTTGTTCCAACATAAACGAGAGAAAACCGCCAAGTTGTCCGAACCACCCACGGGTTCAGTGCGTCTTCAAATTCACACGGCCGCCTGATCGTTCGAACTTCGTCTGCTCTTTCAAACGTCTGCTTTTTGTCGTCTGCTCGTTCAAACAAAAGCGGGCCATAGACCAAACTTTGACCCGGTGATTGCAATAAGAAGTAAATGCAGGGCTCAAAAGACTTAAGCAGGCTCGGTGTAAACAGTAGATACAAGATGCTGATCATTGGTACCAATGGCCATCACCGACTTGTTACGCTTGGTCTGTTCCCGCTTCCGATTTTCAGTATCGACGTCGATCATCGCCGCTACTTTCTACACTTTTGCAACACGAGCGACGTCGCTACCGAAAATAGCTGGAAGAATCTCATTATGGTTTTGGCGTCCCTTCTGCGGCGTCCATGCGAATGAATCGCCGCACGTCAAATTATTTACGGAAAGTTTAGCGGCGTAACGAGCCTTCATAATTTCGCTTAGGCGATTAAAGTGGTAAGACATTGCGGTGAGGACGTAGAATCGACAATTCCAACGCGAAAAAGAGTATGCAGACTCACACAGACGCCGACAACGTGACATTCGAGCGGTTTGTTGACGCGAGACGCGGTGCTTCGCGTACCCCATTACGCATGCGTTCGAACTGTCGTCTGCTCTTTCAAACTTGACTGCTTTTTGTCGTCAGCTCGTTCAAACGACAGCGGCCCATAAACCAAACGTCGACCCGGTAATTGCGATAAGAACTAAGTGCGGGCCTCAAAACACTTTTGAAGGTTGGTTAGGGTAAGTAGGCTAAGTGTAAACAGATACAAGATGTTGATCATTATTGTTACCAGTGGCCATCACCGACTTGTAATGCCCGATTCTACTTGCGGTTTTCAGTATCGACGTCCACCATCTCAGCTACGGTCCACGCTTTTGCAGTCCGAGCAACGTCACTCTGAAAACAGCGAGCAGAATCTCATCGTGGGAGTCAGGCTTTAGCGCCCATTCTGCCGCGTCCACGTGAAATGAATCGCCGCACGTCACATTATTCACGCAAAGTTTTGCCTCGATAGTTTTGCTGAAGTCGCTCAAGTAGTCAGACATTCTTAGGAGGACGTAGAATCAACAATTCCAACGCGAAAAAGAGCACGGGGACTCCCACCGACGCCGACAACAACGCAATTCAATGGCTTGTTTATGGGCGACGGCGGGCTTCTTGCCCACCATCCACCGCGCATGCGCGGCGCCGGTGGCGTCCGCTAGGGGCGCTCCGGTTTGTTTGTAAACATGAGTTGGTGTGAAATCTTGTTTATGGAGTATATTTCACAATATATCTGATCAGGACGCAAATGAGCTAAAAGCAATATTCTTTCCAAAAATGTCACGAGAGTTTGAGGACAGGCCCATTCTGGCTTTTGTTCACCCTTTTAGAGCGCAGCGGCGCCCGGTTCCGGCTTGAGCGGCGTCGCCGTTGGCGTAATTGCGCGTTGCATTATGGGACGTTTACCATAATGACATTACATATGACGTCACGTGTGACGTTGCGGAGGTCACGAGGGAGGACTAGGAGGGAATTTTTTCCGCTTAGTGGAAAATAGGGAGTTTTCGTAGACCGCGTTGCCCCCTCCGCTAAGCGTTCCGCAACGAAGAAGTTGCTACTGCGCCTGCGCGCCGATAGCCTTGACTGTGGAGTTCCCGCTATCGTAGCGGATTGCGGAGGGCCTTGCGGGACGGCGAAAACGTTCTACGAAAACTCCCTAATATTCCCCGCTAGATTTAGCGGGAAAAACTCCCCGCTAAATTCAGCAGAAAAAATTCGTTTGTTAAAACAGAAGTTCGGGCGAGTTGGTAGTTCATGACGCACGAGGACACAGCGCACCCGTAACAAACACTCAACGTTCACAGTCACACCAAAAGAAAGGGACACTTACACAGCGCTGACTTCAACTCTTTTTATATTCCCGCCTTTTCTCTTCTTTCACGTCTATTGCATAACCTAGGCCTCATCTTTTTCTTTCTTTGCTAAAGGTTAACTGTAAAAGTTTTAAGCCAGAAATTGAAAATTAAAAATTAAATGGAAAAATTAAATGAAAAATTAAAATTGAAATTACTGTAGATCAGTGATGCAAAGCTAAGTAATCCAGCTCTTTTTGTGACAGCGCTATAGATGGATTACTAATACACCTGCCGTTTTGTCTGGCAATGTTCTCCGCTTCTATTATTTCCCTTGTGAGCTGGTCTCGACTCCTTCGAGACCAGCTCACAAGGGAAATAATAGAAGCGGAGAACATTGCCAGACAAAACGGCAGGTGTATTAGTAATCCATCTATAGCGCTGTCACAAAAAGAGCTGGATTACTTAGCTTTGCATCACTGATCTACACTAATTTCAATTTTAATTTTTCATTTAATTTCTCCATTTAATTTTTAATTTTCAATTTCTGGCTTAAAACTTTTACAGTTAACCTTTAGCAAAGAAAGAAAAAGATGAGGCCTAGGTTATGCAATATACGTGAAAGAAGAGAAAAGGCGGGAATATAAAAAGAGTTGAAGTCAGCGCTGTGTAAGTGTCCCTTTCTTTTGGTGTGACTGTGAACGTTGAGTGTTTGTTACGGGTGCGCTGTGTCCTCGTGCGTCATGAACTACCAACTCGCCCGAACTTCTGTTTTAACAAACGAATTTTTTCTGCTGAATTTAGCGGGGAAATTTTTACGCTAAATGGGAGGGGAGCACGGAAGGAGGAGGAGGGGCATACCCTCCCTTCCGTACCCTCCCCTTCTCCACCTCAAGAGTTGCGCTCTAATTCGGCATTGCAGCTGAGTTGTAAACGTCTCATTTTTTTGCTTGGCAACAAACTCAGTGGCGCCATCTTTTGGGTAGTCCAGGCACTTCCGGTTCACGTATATTTCCAAATTTTCTATTCCTCATTCTTTCATCGTAAGAGTGAATTAAGTCCAACAGTGCTGTGAGTGGCCATTTTCAGAAGATAGCCTGTATATTTGATTTCTCAAATACTGCGAAACCCGCCGTCTAGCTTGGGGGCTCTAGTGAGGGTGGGCGCAACTCAAAACCTGGAGATCGTTTGCAATTTAATGGCGGCGCCTGAGGGAGAGGATTCGAGAAAGGATATGCGCCAATGTTGCCTGCACGAGAGCAGACGCCCGCTCTCTTGCAACTCTGTTGCTCCATGCGCCTTTCCTCCTCTCGCCTCTTATTGCAAGCAACGAACGGTTTGGCGCAGCCTCTCTCGCTTCCTTCTCGCTCCGAGAAGGCAGGGTTGCCAGACCAGCAGCAACGTCCAAGATGGCGAAATTTACCATTTTTCGCGTTAAAAAAATACTTAGCCTATCGGAACGAAAACTGGTGGCTATAGAAAGGTAATCAATTATACCTTGTGTAAATTATTCAAGCACCTTGATGGGCTCTTATGACCTGAGTTAGAAAAGAAAACGACCCTTTGCCCCATAGACTCCCAGCAAAATTTAGCAATTAAATGGCGTCCATGTCCCGTGATCCCCGATCTAGCAGTTGCACCCACCCTCACTTGAGCCTCCCTATTCGCGACTCCAGCAAAACGGACGCCGCCAAGCGGGAAAACCGGGAACCAGCCGGTCCAGGTCGCCCCGCGCCTCTCCGCGTCTCCGGCGGCTTTCGCGGACACGTGTTGTCGGCGCGGTGGCGTACAATCTAAATTGACGAAGATACGAATATTTCTCAAGTTTGCCAGAGTGTTCATTAGTTTGGTGAAGCTTCAGTAGATTGTTTCCTTCCATCACGTGTTTGAAAGCCCGTTTACTCCACAACTCACGGTTGCGTGCTTTGGATTTCTTTCCTGTCTTGAATCACATTCAAAGTGACGACTATTTGGTAACTGATAAGTGGTTTCTTTATAAGGATGTAGAACGGTGGACTAAGGACGACAGACGAGGTTTTTCACTGGAGGGAACACCAATGTTGCACATCAAGTGAATGGGAAGGTTCGATAGCTGCTTTTCTTGAGTTTGGTTGTGCTCGATTAGCTTCAAGTTTGAGCGACCCGCGCCCGCCGGTGCGTTGGCTATTCATCTTGGCTGCTTCTCGCCGAAAAAGCCTCTGGACCACACTGAAGGAGTTGGGCTAATTTCGCAATTACTTGATTCAGGAAAACCTGCTCGCTGCATTTGCTTTCAAAATGTGGGGGATGCGTCTCGCAAAGTTAGAAGCTGTCACGGCATTAGGATCTCTCGCGCCTCCAATATTTATGTTATACCTCCGTCGAAGCCAGCAGCAATGTACGTCTACATTGCTCAGGTTGACCGGTCACAAAACATACTAATTTTATCCGTTCAGAATTCGAAGTCAAGTTCAATGCAGAGAGGTTCTGAGTGAATCTCCGATGAGGACTCTCCTCAGTTTGTCCACATTCGTCTCCGTGCTACCGGCTAGAACCATTTGGTTAAGTTTAAGTAGTATCCCTCTGTCTGTCAAATATACTTTTATTCAGCAGGCCACCTGATAGCTAATCAACTAAGTTCATATTTCAACCCGAAGAATATACTAATATCGCTTTAGTGGGACCATAGTACGTAATTTAATACACAACCCGCTCGTCAAAATGACTTCTCGATTGTTACTAAAACCTGAATTGAAATACGAGTATCAGCTGCTTAGTGGGGTGGCAGTGGGTTTACATGCTCCTTGGCTCAAGAAGCGCTTGCTTAATTTTCGTAATTTCCTGCAGCCTGTGTTGACCGAGCATACGACTGGAGCTGTTTCTTAAACGCAGATACGCACAAAAGCTCGATTTCTCGAACAGATAAGTCGCATGGTCGAGGTATGCGAGTTAGCTGAAGATTACTCTCGGTAGAACGATTCTGTAGCCATCGCCGCTTTAATCAGATGATCAAAACTAATTAGAGTCTATTATCGTTTCTCCGGAGCCCATAGTTTCGGTTTTGAACGAAGCCTCCGAAACGAAAGTTTGACATGAAAAGAACAAAAAACACCGGCAAAACTAAACTACACTCTAAAAATGGTCACGCATAGCAAGCGTGACGCAAAGCGATTTTTTGCACGCTTGTTCTAAGCGTGGTGTTTTTCAACGCTTAGAGTTCACGCTCCCTAAGCGTGAACTGCGCACAGGTTTAGCGCTTGCAGGCATGACGCAAATGGATTTTTTACACGCTTGCCCTAAGCGTGCTGTTTTTTAACGCTTCGAATTCACGCTTCCTAAGCAAGAACTGTGCTATGGTTTTACGCTTGGCAGGCGTGAGGGGGCCCTTGTGCTTACACGCTTATTACGGCGTGCGTTTTCTCCACGCTTAGATAATGGCGCCTCCTAGGCGTGTGTGAAATGTGCATCGCGGTGGAGACCTCTGGCCGTGGGCATTGGGCTTTCCCGCATTTAGTATATCGTCCCAATAACTAAGTTTATTGGGACGATATACTAAATGCAAGAAAGCCCAATGTCAATGGCCAGAGGTTTCAACCACGACGCACACTCCACGCGCCTAGAAGGCGTCATTATTTAAGAGTGGAGAAAACGCGCGCCATAATGAGCGTAGGAACACAGGGGCCCCCATGCACCATATTGTTATCGGATATCGTTATAGGGGCTCAAAAACGATCTACTAAATCTCTCTAAGTACTCCTTTAGGCAAATTGAGTAGTGCAAGAAAGATCGACGTGCTGCTTTTATGTATAATTACGCACATATACGAATGGCAGTTGTGAATCATGTTACGCCTGGTACATTGCGCTAGGTAGTTGCAAGCTGTTCACAGCTGTGCAACTTGTATAAAGATTTTAGGAAATTTATCCTTGACGTCTAAAAACCCAAAGAGACAGAGAGAGATCTCGTTAGGCTCCAGTTACAAGAAGGAACAGTCCAAAAGGAACTAAATAGAAAGAGGCAAACAAATTTCAGCTTCGGGGATAAACTCTTTATTAGAAAATCTATTTTTGTTTGTACAAATAAGCCGTTAAAAAGTATAAAGCCCACCAACTGCTAAGAACTGCAACTACTATGAGTATCATGAACCAACTATGAACGAATGTCATTATTTTGACTTTTTAGCAGGTTTGAATCAGGATATATTTTTCAGTAAATGTTAGTAACAATATCAATATACAATTCGTTACCATATGGTTTGCAGCTACGCGGTGATAATTGTGTCGTGTCATACTTCTTCACGGTTCATTTTCTACAATAATTGGTGTATTAGAAAAATTGTGCTTGGTGGCAAGTCTGTGATTTTGTAAAAGAAATTAACCACAGAATATGAAGGAGGTCTTTCCTTCTAAGATCGGTTCGTAACGAGACACAAACAGTTTAGACAACGTCAACACTTTGCTAACAAAGGTCAAACGGGCAAAAATATCAAATGATTTCAAATGAGCAAAGTGTTAACTTCGTTGGGAAAGTCAACACTTGCTAACAAAAATTGAATTGGCGTTATTTAATGACTAGATTTAGTTTTGGCGCATTCGACGACGTGGCATTGCCATTTTTTTCTAGATACCTTAGATTTTTCATTATTAAAGGCACTTTCGTTCAATTGACTAGAGCTATTATATTTTGACGTACATAACTCCCCTCCAACCATTCCTCAAAAACAAATATGAAAAAAAAAAAAAGAATAAAAAATTTTTGCGAGAAAGTGCATTTTTGAGAGTAGATCACGCAATCCTTTCTGGGCCCCTCTACCTCAGACCTTCTTGCTGGTTTCCCTACACTCTGTACAAAAACAAGCAGCTGCCCAAATGCTTCTGGGTATGTTACGTTCTTTAAGTAGTAAACACAGAGGCATAGCACCAGCGCTTTCTCGAGAGACGTGTCTGGTTGCAGGTCGATTTCGTTTCGTGGTTCGTTGCCGCAGATTGGCCGTCTCGTTTCGCCCCCCACAATGCAGGGTCCAAGAATATCCGTCGGTGCAACCTGTTAACAATAAGATTAAGATATTATGGCCTAAATAAACTTAGTATTACAAAAATGAGTATAAACACTTGAACTTTAAAGGGGCACTGACACCCCAAAGGTCGTATTCTTTTTTATTGTCTAAAACGATGCAAATTGTAGTCATAAACACGCAAAAAAAACCGCAACGCGAAAAAAAATTTCCCCGCGCGCGCGGCTTTTTATTTTTGGTGTTTATATTTCCCGCGCTCACCTCCTTGCTTCTTTTGATCGGTGACGTCAAAAATCAAGAAATTTAGAAGCTTTGTAGGCGACATCTCTATAACATTTAATAACGGCAATCGGAAAACATATTTTTTAACGCAATTGCGAACGCACTACGGCCTTTCTTTTTGAAATACCGAAAATAGGATTTCGGTGTGATGTCGCTTCCTGGATTTGTATGCTCCTTCGGAAAACTTGGCGGCGCTCGAGCAGAGGATTATCGGCGAGTCGGGGACGAAACCGGTTTTTTTCCCGCGCCGGCACCCTTCTATCCCGCCTGCTCGCCTCCTCCTCGCTTCGGGCCGCGGTAGCAACGGCGCTTAGCTTCACAGCGTGGAGCGGAGGTCCAAAAGAAAGTCGAGTCGCAGGAGACCGCAAAATTTGACTCACTGCACTGGCGCGGATCGCGCGGGAACTTCAAATTCGGCATTTGGAAATTGTTTTTTTTAATTCAGGAATACCGAATTCCCAAGTTTCAAATTTTGAGGGTAATGTCCAGGCATCGTTTTCAATCGTTTCGGATAGTAAAATAAAATATGATTTTGATGTGTCAGTGCCCCTTTAACATTGTCCACGTTGCACTAACTGAAGTGCTCATAACAGGCTGTTCTTAGTTCGTGAAGCTGTGTAACATAAAGTGCGCTTTGAGCGTGCTTAAAGTATTTACTTTATTGCGAAAGTGCTCTACTCGCCGCTGAAATCAGTGTTTTTTTGTTGTTTTTTGCGAGCGTCACGAAAAAGCGTTACGCCGACGCGTTACGGTTACGCCGATGGCGACGCCGCTCAAGCTAACTTGATATTTCTGCACAGCTTTATCTAAAAAAAACGATTGGCTTGAGGCCGATCAAAACCAAAATGAAACATGCCTGCAAGCACCGGAACATGCAAAGATTCACGCGGCTGCCTCTGATGCTACTGTGATTCTTTCCGTCTCCTTCACCGCTGCGACCCTTTTCCTCCTACAATGCAACGTTGTGTACCCTTTCTCTTCTTTCCTGTTGCCACCCTTTTCCCTTGCCACATTGCCACGTACCCATTCACTCCTTCACCCATATTCTGAGTGTTTGTCGATTCCAAACCGTGAATTTTCAACACGGGAGACCGACGCAGAGGCGGGACTTCAGGCAAAATATGCTTTCGAAGTTTTTGCGACAGCAATGCAACACTTGGAATAACAAGCTCACATATGTACTGCAGTGTCTACAGCCGAGAGCAAACTCAGCCGACTACCTCAACTACACCCCAGCATCCACGGTTCACCGCTTTACCTTTCCGAATAAACAACATTTGTCTCAATGCCGCGCTCAATCACAAGCAGCAAAAATTGTTTCCTAGATGTGACAGTTATGCTGAAGAGCACATCGCTTTGACAAAAGCGATATGGTAAAGATTGTGCTACTTGATACTTGCGCTTTCGCAACAAAACAAGAAAAAACAAAACAAAAAAATAGCGGATCAAGAGAGTAATGGGGGACAAACGAAAACAGGGTTCTTACCCAAATATTGCAGTCTTCCTTGAATAGCTGGCGAATGGCCGCAGTGAAGGCACCAGCCAAATGGGAAGCCCTTTCCTTGGCTGGCATTCAGATCCGTCTCCCGCAGGAATTCGGGGCACTCGCACTCGCTGTGTTTGCAGCGACCCCGCTGCACTCCACGCACGTCAAGTGCGGTAAACATGGCACACTGTGCCCGAACTCATGCGCCGTTTAGTCTCGCCAGTCGCAGTCAGTCAAGCTGGTCCAGCCCCAGCCACAGACAAAGCGTGTGGGGAACTGACTGAGAGAGACAGCCCGCAACGGAAACAGCGCAACGGCTTTCTCGCTTTTCCCGCCAAAAAAGAGGACGCATGCGCTCTCTGTGCTTCCAGAAAAGAGAAGCTCACGTCAACTAAAAATCAACAAAAAACCACGCGCAAGTGCTTCTTCGGGAGGGTCAATCCATTCGGATATATATTAGCGTGACGATGAATGAAGGCGCACGCGTTTTTCCAAAAATCTAAGCGTGTGTTTTGCGGTCGTCACGCTAACGCTGTTGATCACGTCCGAAACAAAAGGCCGAGAGGGATTCCTCGGACTGCTCTAACGCTTGGACACAGAAAACAAACGCTTATTCTCGATCACGTGGTGCTTAAAACGTCATTCCCGTGGTATCGACGGCGGTTCCACGCTTGAAACTCGCGGTTAGCGTGAGGTTCAGCGTGATAGTTTTTAGAGTGTATGCTCGGCAAGTTTATGCGCACCGGCTACACTTAACCGTATCAGTTCAAATACCTATAAAATTGGGCATTAAACAAAAGAAAATCTGTTAAATTGAATGCGCCACCCGTTCAGGCGGCCCGGCCGAGCCGACGCGACCTGGACCCAGCCGCCATGTTTGTTTGGCGGTGGCGCCCCCTATAGGTCGCTGGAGTCGCGAATAGGGGGCTATGTGCACACTGGCGCCACCAAGTTTCAACTCACGCGAGATAGAGCGGATAAAAACTCCGAGCGGCAGTCACGAGGCTTGTTTTCCTGACCATCATTGTTTACACTCAGCATTGTGATGCGGGCGGATAATCATGCAGAAAAGTCTGATCAAAATTGTACTCTAATCTGCACGCACCTTCGTATGATCAAGTCTGGCCTAAAATAGCGCGTACCCAAGGGAACACTTTCGGCATAGCTTCGCGTTTGAGGTTTGTTCTCAACAAGATACTGGGCAATTCACTTTAGCACCACCCTCGCTAATTAGTGATTTCTTTCGTTAAATAGAACAAAGTAGTATTTCCTACTATACTAGACATTGCAGCAACTTAACTGGTCACTTTCTGACAATCTGCGTGCGCAATCTTCATAGTTCGCCACGCGCCCCCGTGTACTTTGTTTTAGTCCAGCCCACAGACACATAAAGTTGTTGTTCATCACATAAAAGAGGCAATAACAAACTTCTACGAGTTCGAGAAGTTAAATATGTGTAAGGAACCCACAGCTATATAAATCAGCTTAAAATTACTTATAAAAACGCCCGTCACTTTCCGGCGTTTCTATCCTCGATAAAAACGCCGGGAAAGATTTGCAGAGCCTATTTCAGATAATACGGGGGTGCATTTAAATATGATGTAAATTTTTAAGATGATCGGCTTTTATTTATGTTGTCAAATCTTCAGGCAGGAGTTAAATATATTTTTATTATCATCAATAAATTTGACTGTGTAAAGTTCACATAACCACTTGAGACCGACACGGGAGGACGATACTCGAACATACGCCAGCTGCTGAGTCTGCGGAAATGTGCTTTTTTCTTCATCGTTTGGCAGTGTGAAATACCGGGTCGCGGGGCATGCCAAAAAGGACTGTGTGCTCAAGTGATAGATCTGTTGGCAAATACACGAAGTGTGCAGAAAGAGAGATAATAAATGGTCCTCTTCTGAATAATTTCATACACAAGGTCTTACTGCAAAAATAAATACATAGAGCTTCAGTCAATGATATTCCTAATTACACATAAATAGCGCGAAGAACAGACAATATATTTCTCATATAAATCACATCTGGACATCGGCTTGCACGATTCGGAAACTTCGCAAAATACCGTCTCAGGAGTATGTTATATTCGGTTTTACGTGCATTTCTTTGTTTTGGGCCCTCACTTTACAACTATGTGCTTTATCAGCCATGCGCGCACTAACGTTTTATTAGGCTGCCGCAAATCATCGCGAGACTGCTATATATATTGCAGAACTTTACAGTTTGGACACTCCTTTTTGCTAGTCTTGAGAACATCGCATTTCATCAGACAACTGATCTGTTTAACATGGTTTGCACGTGGCATCATCGCACTGTATGCTGGTTGTCATTGCGATTTCTTCTTGCTGATAAAATCAAATCCGGTTGTGCACATTGCATGCTGCGGAAGGTTCGCGCTCAGTGCAAGTATTCCAGAAACATAAATTATTCTTGCTTGGTGCAGTGTTGTGAGGAACGGCGCGCGCGTCTGGCACCAGGAAAACACACTTTCTGGCAGGAGTGTTTTTGCAAACAAAGTAGCCTCCTGGACCACGCTGTCTGGTCTGTGGCGAAGATGCGGAGTTAAGGGAACCTTTACAACTCAGTATGTTTTTAACCGCCCCCCCCCCCCCCTTTTTTTTTTCCCCCTTTTCTTTTTTCGATGCTCCTCCAGATAAAACTTTTTTATTCCTGAGGGACCCGCACCTCCATTTGGGGGTGTTAATTTGAAAATTATATTTGTGTCACTCGCTAACAGTAATCCTCCATTTCTTTTCACACAACAACTGTGAAGTTTAAACAATTTAAGTATGGAGGAAGCTTGGGGGATAATTGAGAACGACACTCCAGTGAGCGGCTGCCAACGTTCGGCTGTCCCACTGAGGCCACTAGGATCTTTTTTTCAGGTGTCCCTCCCGTACGCACTTGTAGTTCTATTTATCGTGGGATTAACGAGTCACATTTAGTCCTTTCAATGCTTTTATTCTTGAGGGCAACTTTCTGAGGCAGTTCAGCAACAACGAAAACATGTTTGGGTGCCTCAATGATGTGTACACGTAGAATGGGTCGTGCAACAATTTAACAACATTAGTTTTCCTCTCAGGTCAATGGCGGACGCCGGAGAAAATAAAGAAACAGCTTTCCCCCCCTCGACTAGAACAAGCGGCCACGTGATCTGACGCTAATTGTTTATACGTCAGTGTTCATCACAGTCATGCGGTGGGGTTGGCAAATATTAAAGCGTGGGTTGAGCAATTAAAACATTGTTAGAGTTTAGCTATTCCCACCTTTGATTGAGCACGAGCTATTATTATCCGAATGCTTGGAGATGGTCATGAACCCGAGCACTGGACTGGGGCTCATGACATTCGAGTACGCAACGGTGTCATGTGACTTGCGGTGAGAAGTCGTGATGTCTTCTGACGTGCCGGTGTCAACAACGCTAAGAAATCTAGTGACGTTCTCAATTTAAGTGGACCTGACGCAGTGAGTCACGCAACTACGCCACGTGGCGTGACACTACTTGACAGCATGACGTCATGCGAGCACGTGACACGTGAATAATCATAGTGGCAAATTTTTATACTGCCACGAAAAACTACAATTTCTAGTACATCGCAATTCGGTATGTGACAATTTGGTCACTAGATAGATGTACAGCTGCCAGTTTTTATTTCTCAAAACTTAATTTTGTAATAAAAAAAAAAAAAAAAAAATTCCGTGATCCGTTTTTGACCGGTTACCGTTATATTTTTCCGGTTTAGCTCCGGCACAGTTCCAAGATGGCGGCGACGATTTCGGTTCGGTTCAGTTCCAATTCGGCTCATAACGGTTCGGTTCCGGCTCCGGTTCGACACTGCATCAGAGTCTTTTCGTGGTTCTGAAGCTGCGGATTGCGGGCGCGTACTCGTTAGACCTGTTGCTAAATTGCTCAGTCATCAAGAAGAATGCCGGGAATGTAGGTACACGCGCCGCACGCGCTCTCTTTCCCCATATAAAAGATTCAAAGTAAATAACCAAGATAAAGCGTTGACGAACGCGCGTGCAAGATGCCATTCGTTTTCGGATTTTGCTTCTGAGCATTAGTTGGTTTTCGTAGATGGTTTTCGCTCTCCGCAACCTGCTACGATGTCCGGAACTCTACAGTCAAGGCCATCGGCGCGCAGGCGCAGTAGCGGTTTCTTCGTTGCCGAGGGCTTAGCGGAGGGGGAAACGCGGCCTGCGAAAGCTAGTTGCAGAAAAAATATGGTAAGGGTGCAGGCGAGCTGGTGAAGGTCGTCACCACCAACACAAAAGGACGAAGTGTAAGAATGTGGAAAGCCTTACAGGTCGACGCGATTTCAAACCTCTCCTGTTCATTTTCTCAATGGCATCCCTCTTCAACCCACGGTTATGTATAAATACCTCGGCGTACTTCTCGCTTCATACCTCTCCTGGGAAAACCGTATAAATTCAGTTGTGAGTTCCGCTAACAAAAGCTTGGGTTTCCTTCGTCGCAATTTCAGATCCGCCCCTTCTCAACTAAAACGGCTCCTCTATCTTGCCCTAGTCCGGTCTAAATTAGAATACGCATCTTCAATCTGGCACCCTCATCATGCTACATTAACAGACTATTGAATCTGTTCAAAACCGTGCTGCGCGTTTTATTCACTCTGATTACTTTAGTTTTTCCAATGTCTCCCTCATTAAATCAAATCTCTCTCTCCCATTGCTTTTCACCCGTCGAGAAATATCCCGTCTCTGCCTTCTGCACAAAGGTTTTTATTCGCCACTTTTAAATCGGTCCCTTCTTTCCCCAGCGACTTATCTTTCCTCCAGACTCGATCACTGCAATAAAATAGCCCGGCCAAAGTGTTTTTTCTCAGCACATCAGCACGCCCGTCTTCCTGATGCAATGTTGAACTGGAATAATCTCCCCGAAGACATCGTCACCATTCAGGATCCCATCAGATTCCGAGAAGCAGTATCAACCATTGTACTTAACACCCACTGCCCTCTCTAACGCCTTATGGCCCTGAGGGTATTGTAAATAAATAAAAATAAATAAAATAAGACAGCATTCATCCTCCTTCCAACTTGAACAATAGGATCTCTCCCCTTCCATTCTAAACAAAGTCACCACTTCTGATTCAAAAGACGCCCTCTCCGCCTATTACCCCCAAAGAACACCGAAGCAACCTTCAAACCAGCACGCGTCGAAAAAAAAAAGGGGGGGGGGGGGGTGTTTGGTTATTTTGGACAATCACAATGGGAAATTCCCGTTTCACACTTAAAAAAAAAAAAGAACGAAAAAACATTACATTTTTTAAAAAGGTTTTTTTAATTGGTTCCGAAGTGTAGCGAAGCCTGAATTACGCAGTTGCCTAGAGATTTTATCCACGCAGTTTCCCTTACTGCTCTCTTTACATCGTTCCTCTCTGTGTGTACGATTTCAGTCTCCGACCAGAGCGCTGTGCAGTTGTTATATTCATGAATATGTTTCGAGATTTCCGAGTTTTGTGCATTGTTCTTTACATTTTTCTTATGTTTGCTTGATCTGTCATTGATGCAGCCTGACGCCTGTCCTACATACTTAAACCTACATTCCAATGGTACAAACACAATTCTCGCAACATACCTATTCTTCCCGATGGGCCTTTTTGCACTTACTCACACCTGTTTGAAATGGCATCAATTTAAAAATAAAATCGTAAGGGTGCAGGCGAGCTGGTGAATATTAACCATGTTGAATTAACCTGAGACTGGGGTAGAGAGGAAGCATCAAAGCGTAGAAGGGACAGAAAATAGACAGGACGACGTCTCAAACTCAGCTAACTGGTTTATGTAGTCCACTTTCTTATATAGTCTCAATCTCAAGGTCATTCCCACCCACACAAAACACCAAAAGGACGAAATCTATACAGTTCAAGCGCCAGAATCTTCCCCACACAACGCAAGAACGTTGACAACCTTTACAGGTCGACGCGATAAGGCAACATCCATTGACCTTCAAACTTGAACAAAAGAAATTTCAGAGAAGTCAATGCGGTTAAGAGGGAGTTGCAAACGAAGTCCTTAAAGTTGTTAGAAACAGATAAGTCCGGACGGTTTGCAGTCTTACCTATGCTAGTATTCAAGAAAAAAACAGAAACGGCCATGGAGGGATACGGTCCATTCGTCACATGCACACTCGTCACAGGGTGATTGGTCACGGGACGATTCGTCACACTGGAACATTCGTCATGTCCCGTCCCGAAGTGTTCGCTTTGTTGTGCATTTCTGTTTGAAAAAAATGGGCGTTTCTATCTCTGTTTACCGGGCACGTATTGGGCGGTTCTTTGGGTCCCATGCCTCCGGGGATGGGAGAAGTCAAATGTTGTTAATTAGACTGGACCTCGTTTTCCCGAGACCCCGGAGTGTGTTTGCTGTCGTCTGCATATGCTCTCTGCTTATCCTTTCTGGAGATGTGGAGCAGAATCCCGGCCCTGACAAAATGGAAAAACTTCAAGCTTCCCTTGACAAGCTCCTTGCAAACACGGAATCTTATCAGAAAGATAACTCGGAAAGGCTTCAGTCGATATCTAATGGTGTGGCGACTTTAACTGCAAGGGTTGCCCAGCTTGAATCGAAGGTGGAAGAAATAGGACGCAGCCACGACGATATAATCTCAATGAAAAACGACATAGTTTCACTGAAAACCAACTTGTGTGAATTGTCTTCAACTTGTCAGGATATGGGTTACATCGCAGAACAGGTTGATGGACTTGATAATCGCTTACGAAGAAATAATCTAATTTTCAAGGGTATTCCAGAGGTACATGGCGAGACTTGGAGTCAGACCGAGCAGATTGTAACAGATTTCATTCAAACCAACCTGAAAATGAACGCTGGTGTAATCGAGCGGGCTCACCGTGTAGGCAGAAAGCGTAACGAATACAGCCGCATGATTGTCGTTAAATTTCAAAATTTCAAGAAAAAACAGGAAATTCTGAATTGTGCACCTTTATTAAAAAACCTGACGTCCATGAAGGTGTGGATAGAAGAAGACTTCTCTCCTCGCGTAAGAGAGGCTAGAAGAAAGCTTCGTGAATACGGAAAGCCGTTCCGTTCAGCTGAAACACGTGTACGTCTTAGTTTCGACAAGCTTTTTATTGGTGACCAGGCATATTATTACGACCCCGTATCTGATAGAATTATCGAATTGAATCGGGATTCTGTACCGAGTAAGGGCACAGGGCAAAAACCGTATCAAACTTCTGCGCCGAATACAAGCACAGGGCAGGAATGACGGTGCGAGATGAGGCCCAGCACAGATATGGATGCGTCTTTTCTTGTTGTTAACTTTAGAAGTATTTTCTCGAAACAAGATGATTTAAACAACTTGATCGCGGTATGCAACCCTTGTGTTATTCTCGGGACGGAAACCTGGCTTTCGAGTGACATAGACAACAACGCACTCTCTATAAATAAGGATTACACTATCTATAGAAAAGACAGGAACCAATCAAGAGGCGGTGGAGTCCTTGTTGCTATCAAAAACTGTTTTTCCACCACTCCAATCTTGTTTGATACAGATATTGAAATTGTTTTTGTTCGTGTGAAGTTCACATTTTCCTATGCCTTAATAGGTGCTTGTTACAGACCGCCTGATGAACATGTCTCGTTCAACGATGAAATGAGTAAAGCCCTTGATTATGTCACTCTTCAATTCCCTCAGTGTCCAGTTTTTCTTGGAGGCGATTTTAATTTCCCAGGTATTGACTGGACTGCGTACGAACCAAAAGATGGCTGCAGAAATGTCTCACAGTGCCAAATATTTCTGGATTTGTGTAAGTCGAGCTACCTGGAACAAGTAGTACACATGCCGACTCGTGAGAATTCCATCCTTGACTTATTTCTGACTTCTGCTCCTGAAAAGGTTAAATCCGTTTTCTTGCTTGAAGAGCTTAGCGACCACAAAGTGGTTTTAGTAATGGTAGACATTTCAATACGTGACAAACCGGATGACGATAAAGTGATCTATGATTATGCGAAAGCAAACACAGCTGAGATTTTTACAGCCTTAGAGGCTTTTCTTGGGCAGTTTGAAAGGGACTATAGGTGCCGATCTATTGATGAGAACTGGACCCTAATTAAGGAAACCTTACTGAAATTACAAAACTTGCATGTACCGAAAATTAAGATTCCGTCTAATGTAAAAAAACCGTGGTTTTCTAAGTCTTTAAACAGCCTCCTCAATACAAAAAACGTCTCTTTGCCAAAGCGAAAAAAATCAATAATACAGACTCGTGGAACCGTTACTATAATCAGGCACAGGTATGTAAAATAGAAGTGAAAAGAGCGAAAGAAGACTTTTTTGGAGTAAAGCTTAGAGATATGTTGAAATCAAATCCAAGAAAATTTTGGAGTACTATTGGGCCTCAGAGGGCCACGGGAACCCCTAAGGGGCTTATTAATGACGAAGGTAACCCTATGTCTGATTCTGAATGTGCCAACTCTTTGAACGCATTCTTTGGAGAAGTATTCACCAGTGAGGTTTTCCCACTGCCAACCTGTGATCCCGATGTCAACATTCCTTTTCTAGACAAATTTAACGTTACTTCTCTTGGTATAAGCAAACTCATCGACAATCTTCCTCATTACTCTTCTCCAGGTAATGACAATATCACTGCCAAATTGCTTAAGCTAACTGCTCCGTACTCTAGTAGTCTCCTGAGTTTGTTGTATCAACATAGTATTGACTTCGGAGTCATTCCTAAAGATTGGAAGCATGCTAAAGTGCTGCCTATATTTAAGTCCGGTGACAAAAATTCTCCTAACAACTACCGTCCTATATCACTGACCAGTATCCCCTGTAAGCTTTTAGAACATATATTATATAGTAACATTATGAGTCACCTTTCAGACAACGACCTCCTCTTTTGCAATCAACACGGTTTTCGAAAACATAAATCATGTGTAACGCAGTTATTTGAATTGGTTAATGATGTTCATGAAGCTATTCATTCTAGGGTTCAAACAGATGCTGTGTTTATAGATTTCTCTAAGGCTTTTGACAGGGTTCCTCACCAGCGGTTACTGAAAAAGTTGGGCAGTCTAAATCTTCACCCTATGTACACCAATTGGATCCTTAATTTTCTCTCGCACCGAACACAATCAGTAACCATTAACAAAGAAACCTCTAATACAATAAATGTAATATCTGGAGTTCCTCAGGGCTCAGTTCTTGGACCGCTTCTTTTTCTTGTTTATATCAATGACCTCCCGACAAACATAACCTCTAAAATTCGACTGTTTGCTGACGATTGCGTTATTTATAGGCAAATACGTAACTCGGACGATGCTTCGCAATTGCAGCGGGATCTTGATTCCATCACAGCTTGGTGTACGGATTGGCAAATGTGTTTAACGTATCAAAAAGCAAAGTCATGACGTTCTCGACCAAGAAAAGCAATATTACTTTTGATTATACACTCGCCAACACAAATCTTGAAAGGGTAACAAAGTATAAGTACCTTGGCGTTATTTTAACTGAAAAACTGGATTGGAAGGAACATATAGACTTTATTGTTGGTAGGGCAAACCAATTGCTGGGTTACTTGAAACACGCTAGTGTGATTTGGAACCCTTGGCAAATAAATCTTACACAGAAGTTAGAGTCCGTACAAAACAAAGCTGCGCGTTTTATTTATAAAGACTATTCACACTCATCCAGTGTAACTGCCCTGAAATCGAGAGCAGGCTTGCAATCACTGAGTAGCAGACGTAAACAGGCGAGGCTTTTATTTTTACATAAAATCTACTACTTCAACCAGGAACTCAAGAAACTACTTTTGCTCCCTCCGTACCATATTTCTCCTAGCATTGATCATCCCTTCAAGATAAGATTATCACCTAGTCACACCAAGCAATTTTCGGAATCGACTTTGCAATTAGCCATTAAGGACTGGAACAGTCTACCTGAATCGGTTGCGGGTCTAGCGGACGTCGCTCTTTTCAGAGACGCCTGTGAAACTTTGTTCAATGACTAATATATATATATATTTTTTTTTGCGTACTGTGCGTGTACGCCACCTGCATGTTTTACCTTTATTGGTATATGCGCTTGTGTTACCTCTGACTGTCGTCTGCTTGGTTAGTTGAACCATACTGTATGCTTTTTTTTCTTTTTTTTTTTAAGTACGTGCTGATCTTTCGCTTTTCTCTCATTCGCGTGTATTTTGTATTAGAATAGAGTCAGCTTGTCTCCTCCCCCCTCATGTAATGCCTTCGGGCGATTTGTGGTCAATAAATGAAATGAAATGAAATAGGATGACTCGTAAAGCAGCCAACCGGTCCCACAATAGTTCGTCCCCCAAAAAATGTATTGTTCAATCTGGTTCGGGCTGACAAAGTGGTCACCTCATATCTTAGTATGTCTTTGGCTTCTGAAAGGCGAAGAATTTGTATAAGACGTGTTAGCTTCTGGTTGGGTCCGGAACATTGAATGTTGTTTCGGCCTGACAAAGTGGATCACCTCTTATCTTAGCCTGTCTTTCGTTTCCCAAGGTCAAAGAATTTGTAACAGACGTTTTAGCTTCTGGGTCCGTCCCGAACGGTGAATGCAGAGGCCATATAAGAGCGACTATTTTTGAACTCGGACTACATTCAAAATAATGGAGGTGATCGCAACAGAGACAGGTGGAGCCATGATGCTGCACTCGTACGCATTGAGCAGAAAGAATTCCGATACTTATTGATTTTCTCGAATAGGTGTATGCAAGGCAAAAGTAAAAACTGATTTGGCTGCCAGTCGGATTATTGATCGTTCAATCCAGCAACTGAGATCGACCTGCTGAAGACTCGGAATATAATGAAAGTAAAAGCGGGGGAATATTGTAAGAATATTAGTTTTCCTAACCACTGGTTTATGTGACAGTGGGAAGGCGTGAAACTCCTCATCAGGGAATATGGGCAGTTGTTGAAATTTGCGATTTACTATCGTCCCCAGCCCGATCGATGTGGCCAGTTGCCCGCATGACCAGTCATCCTGTCACGAATGTTCCCATGGGACGAATCGTCCTGTGACGAGTGCGCATGTGACGAATCGTCCTCATCCCGGCAATGGATACCTTGTTTTCGGAATGGGTAGGGAACAGTAAAGGTTCGTCCCTTGGTTGAATCGATGATGACTGCCCGGCGGTGTCTTGCGGGGCCAATCGTTTGATGAGCCTTGTTCGGTGCGTGATCAGAAGAGCGCGACAGATGCGGGAGGACTTCGTCTAAACCGTTTATTTAGACGTGACGAGCTATTGTACACAGTCTATACAAAGCAAAGGAAAATCGCCGTCCTCCAAATTAGTCCAAGTCCAAGCCAGAAAAGGGCTTCTCTCTCCCCCGTCACGGACTTTTGAAGACGCTGACCCCCTCACTCTCGGGCGAGGATCAACCAATCATTTCAAAGCTTTGCTGGAGCCACGTGATATCCACCGTCCAATAGTTGGCAAGGGCGTCGATACACATTCGTTATTTTGCCAACGGACTACAGCCGACAGCTCCGTAACTTCGTCCGTGCATCCCGTTGCAGACATAGCGGCGCCTCTCCGGAACCCCCAGGTTGAAACCCAAGGAGCCCCGTAGAATGCGCAAGCCTCCAGATTCAAAATAAAAAACAACATCTCTTCCCGAGGGGTCATCCCGAAGGGGGAGACACAGGAAGACGCTCTCCAGGGGGGCCGCGGCGGCAGAAAGGCCCACGCTGTCTCCCGTTAGAAAAATAAAAACTACACAAAACGACCGGGGAGGGAGCATCATACACGCCGCCGGACAAGACGACCGTCGCCCGGCCGATCGAGAAACCAGCCGTCTTTCCCAGAACCCTTACAGGAACATTGGAAAGTTGAAAAGAAACATTTGTGCAGTACTGAATGAGGATGAATTGAAGCATGTAGCAAAATGTATCACAAGTGCAATGAATTCAACATTAGGCATCAAGTTTTTCCTAAAAGACCATAAGCCTGAAATGCCTCTTCGTGCGGTCATCAATGAGAGTGGGACATGGCAGAAAGTGGTATCAAAGTTTCTACAAAAGGGGTTGGGTTATGCATGCGTAGAAAATTTATTATCAGTTAGACATTCAAATGAATTGATTGACAGTTTTGAGACTCATCATGGGAGGCGTTGTTCAGTGTTATCGATGGACAGTAAGGACTTGTATTATTCCTTAGAAAATACCCGGTTAATGCAGAGAGTGAAGGAGGCATTGGAGCTGAATCTCGTTAAGTTCCAATCGGGCTCAGGTATATCGGTAGAAAGCTTCTTAACAATTTCGGAGTTTTATCTGAAGTCAACGGTTGGAGTACGAAGGAAGAAAGTGTATACAAAAAGAAGGTGTGTGTATAGGGTCATCAGTCGCACCGATTTTAGCACAAGTTTACTTAAACTCTTTGGATCTTGCAGTGCACGATAATCTACAGCGATTATTCTCGGGTACGGCAATAGTGAGAAGATATGTAGATGGCATCTTAATATGGAATCCCGGACAAAAGCTCACCGGACAAAAGCTCACCGGACAAAAACTCACCCATTCTTTCACAGACCCGGACAAAAACTCACCCATATTCTCACAGACCCGGACAAAAGCTCACCACGAGAATATTTCATGTTGGTCTTAACACGAGTGCGGACAACTTAAGTGCATGCGTGCGACACAAAAAGGCAACGATAAATTAAATCTGACAGGCGCATGGATTTTAATAGAAACAAGTTTATTTATCGATTGGTTAGAAACGAATGCAGTCCCCCACTAGCTCCTCAGTCTAGGTAGATCTCGATGTACATGCAAGCCCTCGCAAATATTTCTTAGACGATTCTGCAGGTGCAGAGTAATTTTTCGCACCCGCTTTACTGTGGGCGCACCTCTACGGGCTTTTGTCAATGCCGTGGCAACGATCGCCTGATTTGGCTGTAGGCATTCAATCAGCCTCAAGACGCTTGGATGGGCGTGGCCGACGAGCTTCTGGAACCCGGTACTCTATCTTTCGCACGTGTTCATCCGGTCTTCATCTTGAAGAGTGGTGTCGTACATATTCCACCGTACCGGGGGAAACTCCGGTCGCCGTCGGCGCAGAGCAGGCGAAGGGAAGAATTCGCTCTGGGTGCCGCCGCAGATGGAACAGAAGCATAACGGAAGCGGCCGTTGACATACATGCAATCAAAGTAGTCCAGCAGGTAGCCGATGTCACCGGTAGACCTTTCCCTGGTGGTTAGTGCTTGTGGAACAAGCTGTGGTGGAAGGAACCCGAGCCTATCTAAAATCCCGCACAATTTTCTAAATTGGTCATCTGTCTTGTACTTTTCCAAAAGGCCGAACTCCCGTTCTTTCAAAGTATTTTTTAAAAAAATCGCAACTCAAGGGTGGATGAGGTACAAGTTCTCCTAAAAATGGTCCAATGTCCATTGCGTCCGCACTTTATTTCAGCCCGTGTTTCGCCCGGCTAGGAAAAAAAAAAAAAGAAATCGTGGTGAGCTTTTGCCCGGGTCTGTCAAAAAACGGGTGAGCTTTTGTCCGGGTCTATCAAAAAACGGGTGAGCTTTTGTCCGGTGAGCTTTTGGCCGGTTACCCTTAATATGCACGTTTACGGAAGGTCTAACAGAAACCATAGAAAGTGTGATAAGGTCAACGGCTCCAGAATTTAAATTTACAGTGGAAAAACCGGAAGATGATGTTCTGCAGTTTCTCGATTTACGTATTCACGTGAATCGAGGGTTATGTTGGGAATATGGTAAAGAAAACTCGAAACTGGTTTTGCCAAGAATGAGTTGTCATTCGAAGACCGTAAAGGCGGGGATTGTAAAGTCATTGGTCAGGAACGCGTTAGGAAGGTCATGTGTCCATCATATCACTGAATCAATAGAAAGACAGTGGAAAAAGTTGATTAGTGTAGGTTATGTTAATAGTTCTATAGAAAGGCAATTAGAATTGTTTATTAAAAGCAGGAGAGAAACCGAAGAGAAATCGAGGAACCGCTTTGCTGTAATCCCATATTATCATGACATCTCTCACAACCTGAAGGCATGTGCGAGGCAGTTTGGAGTAGACACGGTCTTTAGTTCAGATTTTAGATTAAGCAAACTGACGCCTTTTCAAACAGGTTTTTAGGTGAGTGCAAGAAGGCTCATCGGGAAAAGTCGGTATGTTGCGAGACTGGTGTTGTGTATGAGGGTAACCGGACAAAAGCTCACCGGACAAAAGCTCACCGGACAGAAGCTCACCGGGCAAAAGCTCACCGGACAAAAGCTCACCCGTTTTTTGACAGACCCGGACAAAAGCTCACCCGTTTTTTTGACAGATCCGGGCAAAAGCTCACCTCAATTTCTTCTTTTTTTTTTTTCCTACCCGGGCGAAACACGGGCTGAAATAAAGTGCGGACGCAATGGACATTGGACCATTTTTAGGAGAACTTGTACCTCATCCACCATTGAGTTGCGAATTTTTAAGAATACTTTGAAAGAACGGGAGTTTTGCCTTTTGGAAAAGTACAAGACAGATGACCAATTTAGAAAATTGTGCGGGATTTTAGATTGGCTCGGGTTCCTTCCACCACAGCTTGTTCCACAAGAACTAACCACCAGGGAAAAGTCTACCGGTGACATTGGCTACCTGCTGGACTATTTTGATTGCAAGTATGTCAACGGCCGCTTCCGTTGTGCTTCTGTTCCATCTGCGGCGGCACCCAGAGCGAATTGTTCCCCTCGCCTGACTCTGCGCCGACGGCGACCGGAGTTTCCGCCGGTACGGTGGAATATGTACGACGCCACTCTTCAAGATAAAGACCGGACGAACAACGCCTGCGAAAGATAGAGTACCATGTTCCAGAAGCTCGTCGGCCACGCCCATCCAAGCGTCTTGAGGCTGATTGAATGCCTAAAGCAAAATCAGGCGCTCGTTGAAACGGCATTGGCAAAAGCCCGGAGAGGTGAGCCCACAGTAAAGCGGGGTGCGAAAAATTACTCTGCACCTGCAGAATCGTCTTAGAAATATTTGCGAGGGCTTACATGTACATCGAGATCTGCCAAGACTGCTGGAGCTAGTGGGGGACTGCATTCGCTTTTAACCAATCGGTAAATAAACTTGTTTCTATTAAAATAAACAAACCATGCGCCTGTCAGATTTAATTTATCTTTGTCTTTTTGTGTCGCACGCATGCACCTAAGTTGTCCGCACTCGTGTTAAGACCAACATGAAATTTTCTTCTGGTGAGGTTTTGTCCGGGTCTGTAAAAAAATAGGTGAGCTTTTGTCCGGGTCTGTGAAAAAATGGGTGAGCTTTTGTCCGGTGAGCTTTTGTCCGGTGAGCTTCTGTCCGGTGAGCCTTTGTCCGGTGAGCTTTTGTCCGGGATTCGTGTATGAGATACCATTGGAGTGTGGATTTAAGTCTGTAGGACTGACGTCACGCTGCATAAATGATAGATTAAACGAACATAAAAGAAATGTAAAGAACAATGCAAAAAACTCGGAAATAGCAAAACGTATTCATGAATGTAACAACTGCACGGCGCTTTGGTCGGAGACGGAAATAATACACAAAGAAAGGAACGATGTAAATAGAGACAGTGCGGATAAAGTCTCTAGGCAACTGCATAAAGCGCGATCCAAACCAACGCTTCTTTTTGCGCCTGTAGGTCGTGCGGCTGCGGATGTGACGTATTTTCGTGACGTCGCGCCGCTCTTCGCTCCTTCCGGGCGCGCACAAGAAAGTTGGATGATTTCAACTTCTTCTCAACGCGCACAAAAACGCGCGGTGACGTAGTAGGACGCTCCTGTGTCCCGGCCAATCGGTTGAGGGCAAGCTAGTTCCGGCTCCGCGTTTCTCGCCGTCCGGCTGCCCTCTCCTTCTCCCCCCCCCTTTTATTCTCTTCCAACATGACAACGCGATCTCTCTCTCTCTCTCTTTCTCTCGCCGTCTGGCCGGCCAGTCTGTCGGAGTTGCACCTTGCTTGTGCGCTCGTGCCTGCGTGCGCGCGTGCGCGCTCGCCCGAAGTTTCGCCCGTCCAAACCAAAGCGCACGGTTCTGACTCAGAAAGCGCGCCCGGAAACAGCAAAAACGCCACGAAATGCGTCACATCCGCAGCCGCACGACCTACAGGCGCAAAAAGAAGCGTTGGTTTGGATCGCGCTTAAGTCAGGCTTCGCTACAGTTTGGAAGCAATTCAAAATGCTTTCAAAAAATGTAATCTTTATCTTTCTTTTTTTTTATTAGGTTGTTTGAAGTGGTGACATGCTTTTTTTTTTTGCTTTGTGTGGTTCTTAAATGTATTGGCCCACCTACCGTTTCAATGTGTGCGTGTGTGGTTTTTTTTATGTTGAGAGGGCGAGTTATGATTCAGAGGTATGAACTGTAGCCATTCTGATGTTAGCCTGAGACTGAGGCCGGAAAAGCGGAAGTTTCAAAGTAGAAGAAAAAGGAACAGTCGAGGATACGTCTCTAACACAGCTAAAGACACAATCTTCACCACAGAACCTTCGCGACCTCCAAAGCCAAAAGATAACAAAGAACTCATCTCTTTCCACCACAATAATCAAACGACCTTGGCAATCCTACAAAGCCCCCTCACCAACACAACCTAGTTCCTCTCTCCCGGAAGACAATCGACCTTCGCGTACAAAGCACACCCTCCTCCTCTCCTCCCCGGCCCACAATCCCGAAACAACCCGGCAACAAAAGATACCAATCCACCTGATCCAAACCGAAGACACAAAGGAGGAAACCACTTACACCCTTTCACAATCAACAAGCACTTAACAAAACTCTCAAATCCGCAAGAAGGTTTGGCACTGCTGCTAAGCTGTAACGACACTTGACTAATGCAAATGCCCATTGATTTCATTCTTATTGTTTCCTTTACAACCCTTTTGATGTCGTTTACTTCCCTGTGTATTATTTCTGTTTCGGACCAGCGTGGTATGCAATTATTACATTCTTGAACATGTTTGGCTATTTCCGAATCAGTCGCGTTGTTTTTGACATTTCTTTTGTGTTCAGTCAATCTATCATTTATACACCTCGACGTTTGACCCACATACTTAAAACCACATTCCAGGGGAATTTCGTATGCCACTCCATTATTACACGGAATAGACTTTTCTCGATGCATTTTTGTGCATTCCCTTACACTCTTGTGGAAGGGCGTGAGCTTACTCAACTTATAGTCGGAACTAAAAACCAGATCAACATCGAACTTTTTTGCACAACCCTTCAAGTTGTGAGAAATTTTGTGATAGTACGGAATTACAGTAGTTCTATGTTTTGGCCTTTGCTTTGGTTCTCCTCTACATTTGTGTGCGAATTTTGCGGATAACTGCTTCCCTACGAATTCATCCTGATAACCAGCACTGTTTAGCCTTCTCCACTGCCTTTTCACTGATTCAGCCAAGAAATGAGTACATGATCTGTCCATTGCATTTGTGATTAAAGACTTGACAATACCTGCTTTGACTGTTTTTGAATGGCAACTGTTTTTTGATAGCAGCGGTTTTGCGTTTTCTTTTCCATATTCCCAACATAGCCCTTTTTCATTGTGAATCATAAGCTCTAAAAACTGCAGTTTACCATTCATGGGTCGTTCGACTGTAAACCTCAGTTCCGGGGCAGCCTATCTGATCAATGCTTCCAGAGTGTCAGATAATCCCTCCCGAAAAGAACAGATCAAAATGTCATCGACATATCTTTTCACAAAACAGGATTCCGACGTCAGTTCTTGCAACTTATCAGATACAATGCAATCCAAAGAATTTAGGTAAATTTCCGCTAACGCCGGTGCTACACTCGACCCAATGCATACTCCCTCTTTCTGTAAATACTTTTTTCCTTGATACTCTACTATTGTTGACTGCAAGTAATAATCAAGAACGGCAAGAAAACTGTCCACCGATATGCCTGACCGCGATTGGAACCTTACCAAATTCATTTCAAGCACCCCTTTTACCCTTTCCAACAAACGACTCTTCTCTAATGAGTAATAAAGATCCTTGATGTCCATTGACAACATATCTTCTTCCTTTCCATGATGACCTTCGAGTACCGTGATCAACTCACTCGAATTTCTCAGTGACAAAGACTTATCTAGAATTGCATGATTTAAACCTTTTTGAAGAAACACGGAAACTAACTTCTGCCAAGTGCCATTCTCATTGATCACCACTCTAAGTGGCATCTCCGGTTTATGATCTTTAATGAAGAACTTTACGCTCAACGCTGATTTCGACAGATTTACCATGGTCTTTGCTACGTCCTTAAATTCGTCTTCCTCTAAAATTGAAACTATATTTTTCTTTAACTTTCCGATGTTTCCACCCCATTCTTGAAACAAGGATTCCATCGCTTCATCTGTTTTCGTTTGAAACGACGATTTTGAAAGAACCGCGAATCTACCGGATTTATCCGTTTGTAGCAATTGTAATGACCGATCCTCTAACTCTTTTCTAACCGAGCTGACGACACGAAAATTCCTTTTCTCATTTGGGTATCCAATCCCCATTACGTTTTCCATTCTGCCAACAGCCTATTCAATAAACGCCGCTCTTTCTTCATGCCTTACTATTCTCGCAACCGACTGTATAGAAGAAAATACATCCACCCTTGACTCACTACAATATGTATGAACTGTGTTTGGAATAATAGGGGAAGAGATTCTTTTGTTCAAGTTTGAAGGTCAATGGATGTTGCCTTATCGCGTCGACCTGTAAAGGTTGTCAACGTTCTTGCATTGTGTGGTGAAGACTGTGGCGCTTGAACTGTATAGACTTCGTCCTTTTGGTGTTTTGCTTTGGTGGAAATGACCTTGAGATTGAGACTATATAAGAAAGTGGACTAAATAAACCAGTTAGCTGAGTTTGAGACGTCGTCCTGTCTATTTTCTGTCCCTTCTACGTTTTGATGCTTCTGCTCTACCCCAGTCTCAGGTTAATTCAACATGACGTCAATTTGCTTAACCTAAAATCTGAACTAAAACCTTGTCCACTCCGAAAAAACGGTTAAAGTGCAGGCGAGCCGATGTAAGTTATACATGATGATTGAAAACCTGAGACTGAGTTTGAGACGTTGTCTGTCCCTTTTTTTTTTTCTACTTCGCGATTTTCTGTTTGTCAAACCACAGACTCAGGTTTTCAATCATCATGTATCCACTCCGAACTTCCTCGCACATACCTTCAAGTTGTGAGAAATCTCATGAGAATATGGGATTACTGCAAAGCGGTTCCTTGATTTCTGTTTTCTTCCTCTCCTGCCTTTGATAAACAATTCCAATTGTCGTTTGATAAAACTGTCATCACATCCTGCACTAATCATCCTTTTCCACTGCCTCTTTACCGATTCAGTGATGGACACAAGACTTTCCTAACGCGCTCCTGACCAATCACTTTGCAATCCCCGCCTTTACGGTCTTCGAATGACAACTCATTCTTGGCAAAACCGGTTTCGAATTTCCTTTTCCATATTCCCAACATAACCCGTGATTCACGTGAATACGTAAATCTAGAGACTGTAAAGCATGTTCCTCCGGTTTTTCCACTTTAAACTTTAATTCTGGAGCCGTCGACCTTATGTCCTTATCGCATCTTCTATGCTTTCTGATAGACCTTCCCTAAACGTACACACCAGTATGTCATCAACATATATTCTTAGTATTGCCATATTCGGAGACATCTCCTGTAGATTATCGTGCATTGGACGATTCAAAGAGTTTAGGTAAATTTCGGCTAAGATCGCTGTGACTGATGAGCCTATACAAACACCTTCTTTTTGTATATACTTCCTTCCTTCGTACTCGACTACCGTGTGCGATGTGTTCGGAGCAGTGGTAAACCATTCGCGAAACCAAAAGCCGCTCTCAAAAAGAGCAAATTCGAAACTCGGCTCATTGTTGCACGGCTGAATATATACATTGAGCGCACACACATACACGCCACGGTACGTACAAACATCGATACAACAGCACGCTATCCCGATAACTACTTGCGAGCTCTGCGTTTCCCTCTTTTATGCTCGACTTTTTATAGGTACGGATTTTCTCGGTGGTGGCCACCGAGAAAATCCGTGACAATATTCTCAGCATGTTTTTTTTTTTTTTTTTTTTCAGCAATGTCATATATTTGAGTACTTTGTTCGGCTCAGGGTACGAATCTCTTAGTATGAAGTAAAGATGCCGTGATTACTTGAAAGTCCATAAAACAAGCCGCTCCATTGCGGTTCTGAGCCATGTGTTATCTTCTCCGCACGGCGCGTCGGAGCCAATATTCCTGGTGTAGTATTTGTTTTTCTATTCGTGCTGTTCGCGTGTGGCTGCGATTGTTGTCTCGAAGTAATCTCTGTGGATGGGGTCTTCACTCAGCTGAAAGCGAAGCTTCACGGGCAGAGAATCGCTTTTCTATCAACTCTCGAATGCAGTCAAAGCCGCGACTTGCGGCAGGGGTTAAATGTACGGAGTTACGCCGTGGTGAGCTCGAAAACGTCTAGTGTTCATCCCAGCGCGCCACCTGGAGGACAGTTTCTCCAGGAATCATAGTATATTTAAGCAACAGAATAAAAAAGAGCTCTTTTTTTTTTTACGATTTTATTTATTCATATTTTTTGCCCTGCAAGTACTTTTTTTGCTGCTTTTTAATTTGCACCGAACCTGAGCGCACTGAACATAGTAACTTAATGAAAGTTGGGGGGGGGATCGGTGGCCGAGTGGTCTAGCGCACACCAGCTCGGAGCACGTGGAGCGAAAGCTCGCGCTGCAGAACCCAGGGATCCTGGGTTCGAGCCCCACCCCTGCCCGTTTCGATCTGGATGAGCATCGTACCGGCGTGCGGTCGTGTATCACTACTGCGTGATGCACGTTAAAGACCCCAGGCTAGCGGCTGTACTGCAGTGGCTAAATTTCTCATCTACAGCTGGGAGACTCGTCGCCCCTGTGAGGCAGACCAAGTTCTAGGCTGTATAAACACACACACAACCCAATTCTTCTTAATGAAAGTTTTCTTTTCTCGATTTTCGCTTTATCTTAAAAGTTATAGGCAACTTAAAATTGCAAAAACAAGCAAAAAATAACCCCCTTCATGACGTGCTTGGTTGCTTGAGTGACCGTGAACTAGAGGAGGGGTAGTGAGCTCAGTGAGCGCTCATGGTTGCCGCACTCCGTGTCGACGGCTCGAGGGCGCCACTTAACGTGTTCTAAATAGGCTGTATGAAGCGGCCAGCCAGGGCGGCTCGCATTGCATTTGCTGCGCGATTAAACACTAAATCGGCATGACCTTTTATTAACCAAACGACAGCAAACACGGGGATAAAGATCAGTTCAGAACGGGAGCCACTTCGCGCTGCCATACCGCCAAACGACCAAACCGCAAGGCAAACCTGCTCGCCGAAGGCCTTCGGAACGATCGGAACCGGTCGGATCCTCGAGCCCGCGACCGCAGCGCCGCCGCGTACATCCGGGACCTTTCTACGCTCGCCTTTCGTCGGCGCCTGATCCCAGTACTCCTTTCTAGTATGCGCCGTCTTTTCCACTGCTTGGTGGCGGGTATGTTGACGGGTCATTTCTTGTTTCCGTACTTTATAAACTGCTTTTGTTTCTTTTATGACCTAAAATACTGAACAAAAACTACTTTTATAAATGAGTGAAACGGCTAAAAAGAAGCCGAAGACTTCACATTTCGCGCGCTTTCGGTACCGCGGGTCGCCCCCGTTGGTGGAGGAGGTTTCCGCGTCGTCCGGTTAAAAGCTACTCTCTCCGTGCCCGCTGGCTTGCCCGAACCACAAGAGACGTGGAAACCGCAAAAAAAGGTATACGCTTAAATATGATTGTAGGGCCCCTTGAATGCTAAAATTCCAAACTGTAAATACGATACCCTCCGTCATATTTCCATACTGTCCAGTCCTGGAGGGCAACCCCGTGTTCCGAAATTCACTCATTCTTACTCGGGTAAAGGTTTTGTGTTTTGGCGTTCCAAAATCTACCCGCGTCCAGCGCTTTTTAATCTGTGTTATCACGTGATACGACCCGCCGGTGTAACTCGGATTCATAGGGCGTGCACGTTGTCCGCGCTTTTGTAAAAGTAAGTGTATCCGCTCGGCTGTCTGCAGTCTGTCCGAGGCGCCTATATACCAAAAAGGTCAGTAAGTAGTTTTGATCTAATTTCATCGTTTGTCTCTTTATCTGGCTCAGGAATACTAAACAGAATTAAATTGTTTTTCCGGCTTCTGTGCTCATGGCTGACCTGATGTAGCTCGCTGAGAATTAACCGTTCTTTGTAGTTCGTTAAAACTGCTTTGTATTCCATTAATAGTTTCCCCGTTTTTCTCTACTTTGACTAATCCGTTTTCAAGACAATCAATCGGATCCGCCCATGTCATCTAGGCTAAGGTGCTCTGGAGCTGGTTTTATTTCACCTTGCTCTCTTTGATATCGTTGGCCATGCTTTTTTGCCCTTGGAGGATTTCTGCCACCCTCAACTGTAGATCTGTTGGGCCTCGATTTGGCTTGATGTCACCAGATAGCATTAGTAACGTCTTTGCATAACATGATGAAGCTTAAAAACAAACCACTTTACGGCACATTATCAGCAAAGTGAGTAACAGTCTGTGGTCGCTTTTGTACCATAGTGACGTTCATTAACCTGAACAAAGAACAAGAGTGGCATTTTTGACGTGTTCTTCGGGCGGTGGCCGCTGTGCCCACTGGAGAACCAAGTGGTGGGTGTCGACCTTATATCGGAATAGTGGTATCCCATAGTTCCCGGTTCATGGCTTTTTTATTGGTCAAGCTTGAGGTCTGCGCATAACGTCGGCTCCTTCTTGATTCTTGTGATGCTGTGGTTTCCGATGCTCATATAGTGACGGGACTTCCTGCGTTGGCAGGTCAAGCGCGTGCGTCAGAATGAAGAACATGAACGGCATTTTTGACGTGTGAATTAGTTTTAAATGTGATAGACCTGAACGGCAAATACGCTTACCTATCGTGAACGGCAAATACGGTTACGCCGACGGAGGCGGGGCCAGAAAATCTTGATTGGTCGATGACGTCACAGCCATGTGTGGCGTCATACGTGGCGCCACGCGTGTGACATCTCACGTGGCTGTGACGTCATGACTTTACCGACCCGCTAAATGTGGCGGGAAAATTTTCCTCTAAATTTCGCGGACAAATTTTACGCTAAATTTAGCGGCAAATTTTCCCGCCAAATGTAGGGCGAAAACTTGGCGGGAAAATTTTACGCTAAATGTAGCGGACAATTTTTTGCCAAATTTACTAATGATCGACCAGTTCAATCGCGCGGGAATTTCAAACCTACAACGCTCATAAGTAACGTTACGGACTAGGCGACGCACACACGCTTGCACAGCTTGGGAACGAGCGCGGGTTTATATGAGAAGGATTTGCGAACGAAGCCCGATAACGCTATCGCGTTCCACTGTTAATAGAGAGTTTTAGTAGATCGTTCCCATGACTCCGATAACGATATCCCGGTACTTCGCCGCCGCCTCCCTTGTGCATGCATAGTATTGTTATCGGGGCTACCGGAGGTATCGGAACGATCTACTAAAACTCCCTAATGATGAAGCTTAAGCGTCCTCCAAGTTTTAATGCGAAAGCTTTAACTGGCTCATGGAGCGATCTGACGTTATCAGCTTTGAAACCATGCAAAACGGCACCTTAATGAAATCACGCGCAAAGCTAGCCAACGGCACCTTTTACACTTCGGTCTCATTGGCTGGCGCTCCTCGACGAGGCTCCCATTGGTTGCTGCGCGTCAGTTTGTGTGGTGTCATCCTGACTGGGTTATCACACTGTTGTGTTATCAGTGATCACCGCGTTCGCTCGCCTCTTACCGGTTGTACGGCGCATGGAATCAACCAATGGGTTCGTTCTGCTGGGAACTACGTTGTTGTCTGTTCCTTCCTCGCGCCGCAAGGCACACGACAGTTTGAACGATCGCTCACCCGATGGCGCTGCGTGTCTGCGAGGCAACGGCTCCACCGTTCCACGCCCAAGATCAGCGCGTTGTACGCCGCAGATTAAAGAAGGGAGCGAAGAGCGGCGTGGCGTGCTTTCGAATTCACAACTCATAAGTGCTTAGGTGTACTTCGAGCCCTCTTATTATGTTTATATACATAATAGAGTAAGAGAGAAACATTTGAATTGCAGTATAATGCTACAACACAAGTTTGTTGGTCGCAGTGCTGGGAAGTACTCTAAGTACATTGTACTTAATGTATCACTTCAATGAAGTCTAGAAATATACTTAAAGTGGGTTCTTTGAGTATGTACTTACTCTTTACTTAAATTACATTGTCTGAGAATGTACTTGTACTTTGCTTGAAGTACATTCTCTGAGCATGTACTCGTAGTTTACACATTATTTTTTTTCTGGTACTATCCGTCGAAAGTATGACCCCCGACCTCGAAGTACATTCGCCAAATTTGGCATTTTTAAACTTGCATTACAAAAAGATGCTCTGTGGGGCCACACGAGTGATCTTCCACATAAGTAATTTATTTTGCCGCTCTCAGAAGGCAATAAATATGTGTGTTATTTTTAAACGCTGAGAGAGGCACAGGGACGAGCCCATTGATCTGGGCAGTGCCTTCCTGCGCTCGGTGAAAGTAAGCTCTTTCAAATACCACACGCTCGCGTCCTTGGCTTTCCCAGTTCTAACACAACTTCTGAGGTCGAATATAAGAGTTCCCCGGACTCTAACAAAGAAATGCTTTTACTTTTGAGGCGTCGTCTGGTCACTTTTTTTCCATAAGTTGATTGTGTTAAATTGTTCGCCAGCGAGATTAATACAACTCTGTGGACAATTGACTTTGCTAAATTTTCGCCATAATTTTTAGAAACAACTGATGCACCCCTGATTACACTTGGGAGGGCTCGAAGAAAGACAAAAAAAAATGTTTTGGAGGAAAAACTTTTTTTTCTTCATACCTTTTCTTTTATAATAAGCAAAAAAAAAATTAAAACGAGTCCCATCTCATATTAAGTAGTCAAACCCGTTTATAACGAACAGCAGGAAACGCCACGATCAGTTCGATATAGCAAGTAGTTCGATATACCAAAAACCAGAGATGGGCAGTATCTCAAATACAAGTATTTGAAATACGTATTTCAAATGCTTTGTGTATTTTGCATTTGTATTTAATTACAAATTGGGTATTGCATTTGACGTGCGTATTTAAATACTAAAACGTGGGTATTTCAAATACAATTGTAATTAAATACAATTTTGTGGGCGAAAATACATCCCTCAAATCTATTGTCTCTGTCCAGAGCAGGAAGAAAACTACGTTCTGCACCGAATGCAGTGTCTCTCAATCAAGCACAAGCGTTTAGTGACTTTGTGATTACGTGCATGCTAGTCCAGGGCAAGAATAGTGACGAAATCGACGTTCACAGGCAGACTGACTAAATAAGTACCTGTGACAACTTGTGATGCTTTCCAGCCTGATTTCCATTCATATTTTGCTTGGAACATTCTAAATGTGCGGGTCGTCTAGATTTTCGTAACTGGTGCGAGCTGCAAGAATAAAAAAATTTCTAGCTAGTGCTGCGCGTCTTGGTCATCTCGGTTCTTCGTCGGTCTATACCAAAATGTAATCGACAAAAAAAAGCTGCTTGAAGCTCTGTACTTTTTTCGCCTATTACGTCCAAGCTGATTACAATTTTTTGTGATTATATTTCTATTACGTTACTAGAGCCTCGCACACTAACTCCCGAGTCTGCTATGCAAAATTAAAATGAGATACCCAGAAACCCGTTGCAGGTTCCCTGAAGTCGCTGACGCAAATTTTGAGGAATGTATTTGGAAAAGTATTTGGAGGAGACCAAATACATTTGGTTGTATTTGTATCTTGTATTAAAATGCTTCTTTGGAAATGTAATTAGGTTTGTAATTAAGTACATTTTTGACGAAGTATTTCGTATTTGTATTTCGATACATATTTGCATGTATTTTGCCCATCCCTGCCAAAAACACTTTAGAACGAACTTCCACTATGCTTTCGTTATACAGGGGTCATATCGCCAAAAGTAATCAAATATAAACTCATACCACTTGCCACTCAAAAAATCCTTTTGTTAAACTTTTTATGAGTGTGTGCTGAGCTTTTTTTTTTTTTTTTTTTTAGTTTATCCCCTTTGTGAACCGCTTCTCTTCGTAAACAACCACTTTGCGCAAAACTTTTTTTTTTTTGTGTGTGTGCCTTTTTTGGGGTTGTTCTTTGCTCATCTTTGTTCGCGGCTTGAGGTTTTGAAACTTTTTTTCTTCCCTACTCTTTTAGTTTGGGGGGGGGGGAGGGGAGGGGAGGGGGTACTGGTTAGAAGACGATTGTTTGCGCGTTTTTGGAAGCCTTCACCCGGGAGGAAAAAGTTCGATATAGCCAATATGCTGTTCGTTATAAAAAGTACTTTAAGCAAATGTCTGTGCCATGTTCCACATGATAAAACTCATAATAATCACTACGTGATAAGAAAAAATAATCATATCGCAACTTGTTTCGTCAGTGGAGGATTAAGAGGAAAAAAAAAAAAAAAGAACGGTGCAGTGACGGCCCTGACCAAAAATTGATACTGATTGATTATCAGGAATAGTTCATAGGGAAGTTGAGCTACTTTTACCTACTAAAAATATTTAAAACCTTACAAGTCTGAAGAAATTGAGAAGCTGCTTACGGATCGTCCAATCAGCTCGCCCCTTTGGGGCTATTCTCAGTGCGGAAAGACTGCCGGGGTAGCGTTTCGCCTGAGTTTTTTCCGGTCGCGACAACCGCTTTCAAAATCTCGGTTTTCAAAGGGCGACTAGAAGATAGACAAGTAACTACTTCGCTCGTGAAAAGCAACACGTTTCGAACCTCGCGGAGCCAAGAACTCGGAGTTGCTCCCAGTTAGCCTTTTTTGTCCCGGGCTCTTCTGTTTCGGGCGATTTTCTTCTCGCGGGAAGCGGTGCATTTTGTATCCTTTTCTTGGGATGTTCGGGCACCCAACAGCACCGCAGCACCCCATTTTTAATGCGAAAGCATTAACTGTCCCATGGAGCGAGCCGACAAGCCGGGATCTGAGGCATCCCAGCTTTGCAACCACGCGGCAAGCCACGCAAAACGGCAGTGAAATGAAGCCGCCGCACGTCAGTTTCAATTAGCGCCTCCCCATTGCGCTTCCTGTCCGCGAGGCTCCACCGCTCTATACTCCGTTCCACCTTCAGTCTGAGCGCAGTGGACGCCACAGGCCATCCCAGCCGATCCAGCGCCGGGAGAAAATCGCGTGACCTGCCGGTCAGGCAGTGGGACACAGGGAGCTCAAGGTCACATGACACTCTCCCCACGCTGGATTGGCTGGGATTACTCCTAGCGTCCGCTGCGCTCGGACTGAAGGTGAAACGGAGTATAGAGCACTATATAGCTTCTTCGGAGCAGAGTAGCGTAGAGTGCCTTCATAAACACGCGCGCTTTTGCTTGAGTAGTGACATCTCAACCATTTTTTCGCCCACTCGTTTTTTTATGAATTTTGAACTGCACGCTATCCGGTGTCACTTCGCTCGAGCGCGTAGGTTTGGCTAATGCACAGACGCCATTTTACCGACCAAGTCACGCACCGAGTGCGCGAAAGCGTTACGCGCTGGCACATTCAGGGCAACAATGGATGTCCTCACCCTGAGACAGACAGACATGTAGGCACCCTAGAGTAGCGCAATCTAGAACGCCGTCTCTCGGCGACTAGCGGCGAACGCCCGGAGGTTCCAACTGCGGTCAGAAATGCATGGAGAACGTGAGAAAATCGTTGTTTCTTCAGTTTTGTGGGGATGTGAGGAATGGAAATCATTTTTGACATAATAATGAAACATTTTAGAATAATATGCGATAAGTTTTGTGCCATACAAGGACGTAACTTTTTTTTTAAAAATTGCCTGAGCGGCATCATGCAGCAGACGACACGGCGACGTCACACCATTCACGTGACCCGCTCCGGCCAACCCGAAAAGCCCATCTCCGCTGCGAGCAAAAATCGTCTGCTTCAAACGCCATTGCCTTGGAAATCGCCTTCTCAAATTGTGCACACTCATCCGATATTATTAAAACTTTGATAAAGTGTTTAGCGCTTTACTAACTTCACGACGGACTAGTTTTGAAAAGTGTGAACTCGCCGTTCATTTTTTAATCAGCCGTGTTGAGTCGATCTCCATGTATTCTCCCATAGGGCGGGCCGCCTCCTGGAACCCGGAGTACCACGTGACTCGCGCCGAGCCGCTCTGTCGGCCATGTTGTCGGCAAAACACGGGGTTCAAAGGATTGCGCTACTCTGCTCCGTAGGAGCTATATAGTGCTCTACACCGCTCCACGCCCAAGGTCAGCGCGGCGAAAAGAGCTCGCGCGCTCGGCCGTCGACGGAAGTAGGCCGCAGACGAAAGAAGGGAACGGAAGAACGGCATGCATGCTTTCGCATGCACAACTCATAAGAAGTGCTTAGCTGCACATCGAGCCTTTTTCATCCTTCTGTCATCTCATGAGCTCGGAATAATTATTTTTTCCCGCCGACACCGGGATTGGCCAGGACCTACCGTAAACTAATCAACCGAGAGTTCTGTCTTTTTTGTTTTTTCCCCTACTTCCTATCGCGCTTTGCGGAGTGTTGCCCTACTAAAACTCGGGTTTAAAACCGGAGTAAAATAAGGTGATGTCCCTCTCATACTCCATCACTGAGAGGTCGGGGTAAAATGAGGGTTTCTGCTTTATTTGCTCCCATGTGCCGGAGTAAAGTCTTTGGGCTTGGGAGTTTAAGGGGCATCTTAGCCTTCAAATTTCTTATCCGGGTAAATTTTCGTTTACAGTGCCTTATCCGCGGGAGATCAGCAAATTATGTGAATTGGTTTCAAATTTGTAGACCTGAACGGCAAATACAGCAACCGAGGCTCTTATTATGTTTATACTTTATGCTCATAGTACAGTAAGAGAGAAACAATAGACCAATGTCACCAAGCGAACTGTGCAGGCGCGCGCATTCCGGGAGTGGTGCCGCCGCCATGCTACTTGTAGTCATCCCTTCCCGGCTACATACGGCTGCGCGTACGTACTACATCATAGATTATAATTTGGCACGCCTCGGTATCACCTTGATTGTCTTGCATGTTTTTACTTCATAAGTTTGTGTTGTTTGTGATGCCTTACTTTCCTCAGCAAGTGCAGAAAAGCAGTTTCAGTCGTCTTATCGCTTTAGAATCGCCTTGTCGTCTGCTTCGTCATCGTCTGCTTCTTCGTCTTCGTAATCCCACTGTGGCCGCGGAAAAAAACAAAACAAAAAAACAACGGCGCCACTACTCGAGCATTCTGACTCCTCGGACGTCTCAATTACCTTGCAAACAAGTGAAAATCTAGTGCAATAGCAAAGAACAAGGAAATTCGAGGCACCATTGGCTCGGTGTAGCACCACGGAAGAGCATCAAATGTGATGAAAAACTGAGCTTGATGGTGGTCAGTCTTGTGCATAACGTTTAATCAGCCATCAAGTAAGAGGAGCTAAATAGACTTTCTCGGTCAGCGATAGTTTTCTAAAAGTTGTTTCATTCTGGTTGACAGCCTGTGCGACAGAGTACAGATGAACAGCGGGAGAAGCCTGCACACATAGAACTGATCTACAGAAAGGCCATGCCACGCCTGACTCGCCGTAATAATTGGCATCTATCAAAAAGAAGCAACCATTCCAGATACCTGAAAGCTTGGGGTGGAGATGATTTTTCGGGCACAGTTTCTATTCAGTTTTATTTTGTTTGCGCAAGATCCGAACGCTAACAGTCGCTCGACGGGGGAAGCTTTTTTTCTGCGGTCTCGACTGGTGCTAGTGAAGAATGGATCAGTAACACCAGCCTAGTAGACCACCACAAAATGAATGAGGTTCGTTTGTTACATTTTTGGCGGTAAGTACGTGTTGCACTTCTAGATTGGATTATGTAATCTTTTCGCGTTGGTATGAAAAAAAAATATGAAGGCTGCTTTTGAAAAAAAGTTGTTTTATATCAAGTGGTGCATATCGGGAATCGCTGCTCTTTTTTAGTGATCGTCCTGATCTTTTGAAGCACAGTTGTGCTTGAAACATGTCGTTGCAATAACAGTTATAACCACCAAAATACACCGAGTAAGAAGTTTATTAAAAACGGCCTCCGCAAAGCAGTGCGGAGGTCCTATTTGAGATGGACCAACGAATAGGCCGCTACGGAGCAAATGGCCAGAGAGATTCCAGCTTACGGAACATTTCGGCACGCTCTATGTCTCGTGCCCTGCAATCTTACATATTTTAGCTGACGTGCAATAATTGGATATAAATTATGAAGTAAAGTGTGAAACAAATCGTAAAACACTATTTTTCCTGCCGCTCTGTCCGGCTCTGTCGACTTTTCTTTGCCATGCTTCTTTCTTGCGGGAAGACATAATATCCGAAGCCTTTTTGCCTGGTGCTGTTATTATAGCTCCGTGGCGTACAACATGTGAAGCCACCGATTGAAAACCATGAGTTAACACCTGGCTAAAAGTCTCGTGCTAACCCGAAAATTTCCAAACGCCGGGCGTACAATGCGCGCCGACGCGGCCGGAGAGCTGGGGAGAACTACAGGTAGCAGAATGCACCGCGGCAGCGGTGGCGTCACGCAACTCCTCGTGAGATCGGTCTATTGAGTTGCAGTAAACCTCCAAAAAATCGTTAATTGGTCGCCAGAGGCGCGTCTGCGGGAAGTGGAGAGTTAGACCAGAAAATATGTGCCAATTGGAATTTAAGTGGGATGGACGACTCTAGCGACCTGACGAAACATCATCGCAGCAGTTCCTAAGCAGTTTAATAAATAAGTGTTTATGCGGTACAAGACGGCGCAAAATGCTATCGCATTTCCGGGACAACCTGCGCAGCGAGTGCGGAATAAAGTTTTTATTCCTAGAGTATTTAGGTTGCCCCGAGGGTATTCCTGGAATGGGCCGTTTGATGAGAAGAGAGCCATAGACTGGTTTCACACATAAAGGATTCAACAAAGACATTAAGCAAAGCGCATGCTGCTTGGTTATATAAATTACCATCCGTGAATGGGTCGTAATATAAACCAGTAAAAAAAAAAAAAACTATGTGCAATGAAAAAAAAAAAAAAGCCCAGTTTTGACGATTTATACACCGTTCGCCCTCCACTGGGACGGCAGCCAATGGGGAGTTTTCGTAGTCCGCGTTTTCTCCTCCGCTAAGCCCTCCGCAACGAAGAAGCCGCTGCTGCGCATGCGCGCCGATAGCCTTCACTGTAGAGTTCCGGGTATCGGAGCGGGCTGCGGAGGGCGTTGCGGGGCGGTGAAAGCGATCTACGAAAACTCGCTAATGCCTCAAGCTCGAGTGCTCGAGGTCGCTGCTTCGAAGCGTTCTGCCGCAGAACGAGCACTCGCGCCAGAAATGCACGTCTCAAAGCCACGGAGCGCGGGCTTGCTCGCGCTTGTAGCTTTGGCTGCAGATAATAGTGGCAAGATGAGCTATTTGTTGGCCTTGGACGTGTTGCCCGACCAGTTGACTTTCGGCGAGTTGGGCACCGTGTGTGATTCTGTACTTGCCTTTCTGTGAGAGCTGCGGTGCTTCTAAGCTTGGCAAAACTGTTCCTGGGAGGGTGTTAAGACCGCTAGCAGCCGAAGGGTGTCGTTGTAACAGCCTTAAGCCGCGGTTACGAAAGGCAGTCTTTCTTGTCGGCAGCCATGTTGGATGCCTGCTTGAGGCATGTTTTCTATGAATTGCGGGGGTGGAAAAGCTCCTCGTAGCGATGCGAGTGAGTGGACGCGTGCGTGCCCTTTCCCCCGCAGGTGCTGACACCGGCGCGGCGGCGAGCCTCGCGGGGCGGTCCCCGCCTTCCCCGGCGGCGGGTGGCGGCTCCCTCCGGGGCCCGGCCAGGAGCCCCGACTCCGGGACACGTGGCCGGAGGGGCAGCCTGGCCTCCAGGAGGTCGCTGCTGGCGGCCCTGCAGGCTCAGCACAGGTCGGGACCCACTGCCTTCCTCGCCGGGACGCTTCCTTCCAAATGCTTCCCGAACATTTTATCGCAAATTGCCCCAGAATTGTGTTGCGACGTGAAACGTTGTTGGTGTAGCGTTCCTCCAGGCATATCTTCTCGAGCTCTGTCTCCAGGATTGTCCACTCTATTGCCTCCGCCCACTCCACTCCACCCCGTCGAATCCTCTCCAACGAAATTTACCGGGGAAATTCCCCGCTAAATTTAGCGGGAAATGACGTAGCGTGGCTCGGTGTCACGTGACCTAGACACAACTTCAGCTTCCCGCTACATTTGGCGGGGAAAGTCGCGGTTCACTTAATCTGAAAACCTAGCCTAAAACCATTTCAGGTTAATAATTGGGAATGTACTTCGGAGGGACATATTTCTCACTGTCGGGGAAGGAACAGTCTGTGGAGTTACTCCAGAGAAGAATATACCCCTGCCAAACTGAAGAGAGAAAAAAAAAGGGCTATCCTGAGGGTTACACACTTGTGACTGCTTAGGACTGCGAGCAGCCTGGTCTGCTGAGCAGCCTGCATGGTCGCAAGCAGTCGCAACGGATCTAAAACCAGGTTTTTAGCTTCTCCGGTCGTCAGTAGTCGCAAGTGGGAAGCAGCCTTTAGGTTTTTCGACTGGACATTTAGGTGCAGCGAGTGAAGAAGGCGGTGACTTAAAGGGAAGCTACGGAGCTTCTTGGAGGAAATGAGTTAGAAGTGAATTCTAGTGTATTTTTACCCCGTGAACCCGAATACCCAAACCATTTGCTGCGTAAGTATTGTTAAACGCGAGAAAAACGCGAAAGACAGTCGCTGTCCGTGACGTCATTGACGGCTCTTTTGGCTGCCCAAGGCTAGGGGGGCGGGGCTTCAGCCCTATTTTGAAATTGCTCTTGTGGCTCTCCGGCGCGTCGCATTGAAATATAATTTTGATATCTGTTATTCTAAAGGCCAAATGAACGCAATTCATGCGTTTTTTCTCAAATGTAGAAGTGCCCCATCTTCCCTTTAATTGTGGTACCCGTACGCCCCGCTCCGGTGCTCCCGCTTGTGCGAGTGGCACAGAAAATAACGACTCGTGCGATCTCCCACTTCTCGGTATAGACGCCATCTCTTTCAACAGCGTCAGCGATATATTGCTTCCTGCGCTATGCGCCTCAGCAGAGCCGCCACACGCCGCCACATTAATAATAATAATTAGGAGGCAGTTCGTGCGTTGTCAGTAACACTTAATTCCGACCTCAGAGTTTTTATATTTCCAAGTCAACGGTGCAATGCGTTTGCAATAATCATTACATAAAAAAAAAAAAAAAAAACTTTTAACAATTATTACACACATGCGACCTGCGACATCTCTTAATTTCTGAAAAATGCCCTCGCCTTCAAAGTCACCAAAAACGAAGAAGCGAGGAGGAGCCCGGGTTTGAGGAAATTGGACGCGGACATTAAACAATCTCTTTCGCACGCCCGAAAAAGAAAATGAATGACCTTATATTGGGGGTTATGTGAGGCGTTTCTGACGAGACAGGAAGAATAAAAAGAAGCATCGACAATGTGGGCGTCAGTGGTCCTCTCACGACAGATGAGTTGGGCCTGACGGCAGGGAATCGGCTCTGGAGCGAGAGCGTTCTCTCTTGCAGGGAATCGGCCCTCGAGCAGCAGAGTCCGAGCCCCGGGAGAAGGCTGTCGGACCCGGGACCGGCGGACATTGCCAAGGGCAAGGAGCCCAAAGACGGCGACAGCACGAGCTGTCTGCCCCCGGACACGTTCACGGAGCCTGTGGAGGAGCAGGTAAGGCGCATTCGAGGCCACCCATTCGCGCTCCGATCGACTGCCCTGCCAAGCGCTTACCAAGAGAGAACGCTGCTCTGCCCAGAATTCAGAGTGTCTCCAACCGCTGGATAGGGGTCGCGTGTTTGATCAGCACTACCTAGAGTCAAGGCCGGAGGCCTCCTCCCGTGACGTCACTGCATGGAGGCAATCGAGTCGGGCCGGCCACCTCAGGGAAGCGCTGATACGAAGACATCGCGCATTAGTATACCGTCGTGCAGACTAAAACCTTTTATCGACTCAAATATGTTTCATTATCTATCGGGTAGTTTAGAAATAACAGATGGTTTAGTAAACACATATTGTTGTACGGGCAGCAATCGGGCCCCGCGGAACAGCTCCGACATGTAAACATTGCGAGTGGATTTACACTCGTAGCTACGAATTTTTAATACCGCTGGCACGTTTTATTTTCTAGAATGATAGTTACACGCAGCAGTTAAGCTGGAAAGGTGTGTACGGGCACACTATTAAGGCGCATAAACCTTAAGGCGTGGTGTGAGAACAATACGTGTTCAACGATGCTTCGCGAAAGGTGGGTTTGCTTTGAACACTTTAAGAATATAAATGTCGCTCGGAAGGACGGATGTTTTATGAAGAATAAATCTCTTAAAATGGCATGACATCAAACCATGGCAAAACAGTTCATGGTAGCAAAGTAATGCATACGAAACCGAACGCTTACGGGAAGTATGGCCTACAAGAGCAATGTAATACATAGAAAACCAAACGCTCACGGAAAGTATTGCCTGCAAGAGCAATAACGGGGTGTTGAGGTTCTGTTTCTTCCGAGTAAAAACAGCATAAAAGTTACTTCAATTGTGGGAAGAAAAATGACGCCGAATAAAAGCAGGGAAGCATTATCTTTAAAAGAGTTGATATCTACCTCAATCTTCCATGCTTTTTTTTTAAATTTTTTTAGTAAAGCTATACGCATGGCGTCGTGCATCTCGACCGGAAATGGCCATACGCACGACTCGGAGAGCTCATGCCATTCAGGTCACCCTTTTCGGACGGCGCGTGCGTCACTGCATCATCATCGTATGCTTTCAGTGGCTTTCTAGAATACAGGCTGACGCACTGGGAAACAACCTGCGTATAACTAGACCCAAGTTTGAATTGCGAGATTGAATATCTGTTTTGATGCACTAAATAAGAAAACAATACGCACAATATTCACTTCTAACTTTTAAACTTTTTTCTCCTGCATAGAACTGCCTGTTTTGTTTTTTCGCCTTTAAAATGTTTCCGTTAACGTGTCCTGTCTGCCGATCTGCCGATAGGGGGCAGGGGCTTTGTCGAGCTGCACATTTTGCAGCTTTTTTCCCTGTCTCCGTCACCCATATGTACAAATGGGAGTAAATAAATGAATTGAATTGAATATACTGCGAGGAATGGTCGCTTCTAACTTTGTCAGGAGCGTTTGAAACACAAGGCATCCGCCAGATGGAATCTTGCTGTAGGCAACGACGTCTCGATTATTCCGATACGAAGAAAATAAATCTAGCTCAAGTATCTAAAAATACCCTTAAAAACAAAAACATTTTTTTTATCGGTTTGGTCTACACAAGCATGTCAAAAAACTAATATTACGCGAAAAAATAAAAAAAAATTATAGAGCAATATTGACGGCGCTAGCCCCGATTTAGTCGGTATTCAGCTCCTTTCCACTTGTTTTCTCTGGCACTTCGGGCGCCTGGAGGATAAAGTCTCTTTATGACCTTAGTGGAGGAGAGGTGGTTCGGCTGAGGACCAACATTTCAATTGGTCCTGGTTCGGCCAGAGTGACCTTAGTGGAGGAGAGGTGGATCGGCTTGGCCATCACATTGAGGTGCAGAGAGTGTATGACCATGTCGTTCAGGGGCAAAGAGTGTATGACTATTCCGTAACGTCATGGACTTTGCGCCCAGAATTTAAAATAAATCTCGCGCCGTTCATATTGCCCTAAAAATGTTTTTTTCGCGAAAATAATTTTTTAACAAGTGTGTGCCAACCAGACTGTTAAAAAAAAATCTCTTTAGTTCTTTTTTTTTTTTTAATAGAACTATTAATTAAAGGAAAAAAGGCTACTGACTCTTTTTCTACCCGATTTGTCTCAGGATACTCTAGCTTCTGGAACTTCCAGCACAGCTGCACAACTGCTGGTCCGCTTTCTCTCTCTGTCTCTCGATTCTTCCAGCGTGCGTTACGGAGCCTTCGAGTAAACCACGCGATTCTTTCCCCTTTTTATTTGATAGATAAAAAAAAAATATACTGTTTAAAAAAAAGTGTACTTATATTTATTCTTCAATCTTGGGTCCGTTTCGTCCAGTGAAGTGTCCGGGTGGGGTGGGTGTCCTTGCATCGCTTGGAAGGGATGAATGTTGCGTGTAGCGTAGAGTCTTTGTTCACAAAGCCAGGGTCGTCACCTGGTGATACAGATGCTGAGTATGAGAGGAACGAGTTTGACTGACTTCGGCCTCTCGCGAGCCTGGAGCGCGCGCGCGCAGTCAAAGCACGGCGGCAAGCGACGGTCGCGTGCCTTCGAAAGAGACCTCCCGCCATTCTCACCCGGCCAGTGGCCATACTAGCAGCGCGTATATTTTCCGGTCCGCACTCGGTGAATAATACAATCCGTAGGAGCAAATTTAGACCAAAAAAAAAAAAAAAAAGTGTTTCCTTCGATCAGGGCTCTCAAACTCATTACAGCGTGGGAGCCAGACAGCCCACCCCGGAAAGGACGAGGGCCAACGGGGGCGATGAATCTCGATGAATCTTTGGACAAGAACAAACATGCAGCAGTCCTGTTTTACGTTGCAAAGCAGCCGACAGTCCCAGCAACACCCCAAGAGGTTTCTAGGGAAGGAACCTCGTGTTTATTTTTGTAAGCTCGTCGTTTTGCCATATTGAGCTTTCATAGTATATGACTACTTTGGGCCCGCACCTGATGTTATAAGATGATTTAAAACAAGAACGTATACTGGCTTTTTTCGATAGAACGAGAGCGAGCACAACGTCTTTATACCTTTCGCACAATTCACTCTGCTCAACGGGCATAGAAAACATCTCTTCATACTGCAGTTTTTGCTGTCCTCGCAATTTTGATTGTGGCATTGTAAGAAAATTCTCGTATTTTAAAGTTATTTTCTAACAGCTAGAAGCCCGAGCTTTGTGACTTTATCTTTGGCAGTTGCTTCTGCTGAGAGCTTGTGCAGCCGAGGTGCCTCCTTGAGCAAAGAGCTCGCCCTTGCAACCTAGTTTTGGTATTATCATTCCGGTTGATTAACACGAGAAAGGGCTGAGAAGCAATCGTTTAAACAAAGTAACACCCAGTGAAAAAAAAAAAAAAAAAAGTGCAAATACTTCGAACAAGTTATACGAGCAGAGCTTCTTTTCGAGCGGAAACGAATCGACGATATAAAAAACTATTATTTATGGCGCACGTGGCACATGAGGCACGGGAACGGGGGCTCGCAGTCGCGCGATGCTTGCGGGCCGGGTCCCAGAGTCGCGGGCCTCGTGTTTGAGACTCTATCCTTAGATAATCCGCACTTGGTGCGTAGTCCGCACGTAAAATAATTCTCTCATACAATACACTTCGAAAATGTACGCTTTAGTAGCGCATACAGACGCTCGTACCATTCAGAATACATAATTAACATAATCTCTCATTCTCATAATTTATGACGTCTCGTCATAATGGACGACCTTGAAGAACATCCTCGTATATACGTTTTTCACAGGGCCGCCGCCATCTTGAATTGTCGTCACTTCCAGTATGGGCGAAAACATTGTTTTGACGTCGCCACGCTAATAGAAATCATTTAGGACAAAAACGTAACCGTCACACATTCTTGTTTTGCCTCCCCTCTATTTTTTTACTATTTGCAGGTTGAAACGTTCTGATATTGTTTCGTCGCCCACACAGGATATGCCTACTTGGCGGTCGGGGGCGAGAGTTAGCGGAAAAGGTCTATAGCATAGCACCGCGTAATGGACCTTTTTCCAGTAAGCGTCTGCGCACGCGCGCACCCTTTCCACTTGACCTTGACCGCCCTTTCGCCATTTTCGGGGGGCACTGTTTTCTTGCGACACTAATCTGTTCCTATGGGGGAAGGCTAGTCCGGTTGCCCTCCATTTGTAGTAGGCGGCGAAACCGTCATGGGGCACTCCTTACTGGAAAAAGGTCCATTTTTTAAAACTTTTAAACGTGCGTAGTTCGCGGACTGTAGTACAGAAAAAAAAAATGGTAGTAGCGCTGGTAGTAGTGTAGTCGCATAAAGTCGTACCATCATCATTACGACTAGTTGGTAGAGAACAAAATTGAGCCTCTGGACACCCCCATTTTGCTGTTGGTGCGTGTTCCTTGCGGTCGCTCGATCTTCAGACCTGGCTGAGTGTCCGGTCGACGACGCGCGGATCCAGATTTACGAACGACTCCAAGAAGTCACGATGCTTGCTGGGAAAAGGAAAACGAAGTGGACTGTGCGTGTCCAAAGTCCAGACGACGGCCCTCGTTTAAAGTCGGCTCTCCCGCCGTGCCTGAGAGCGTGCGATGAAGCGAGCTGAAGAGACCGAGTTTCGCCGCGTGCTTGGAAAGCAACGTGGAGTGCAACTATGCTGCCAGACCTTCGGTCTATCTATTTGAGACACCGGGTGCTACTCTCTTGCCGGTGACACAAACCTACGGCCTCGGTAACCGATCTTCGCGTCTCGGCAGTGCGTGAAACGTCGAATAGCCTGAAGTCACTTCTAAGACATCATAGAGTCAGCAGATCCGTTTCTTTGTACAATCAGGTGATACAATCTGTCTGTGAAGCCAACATGATTGGAGCATGCTCGGGGTGCAGATGTGTTCGTGTCCGCAGCGTCTCCTCTGTATGATGTATGGCCAGTGGGACTGCGGCTTAAGGGAACTCATCTGGACTTGCCCCAATTCCCGCGGGTTTCTGACGATCCAGATGCTTGCATCTTTGTGTATTAATTACCTCTGCCCAACTGTGTACAAGTAGAAGGACGGAAGGTAGGCTAACCATGCGACATCAGGGCCGGCCCCCGACTCTGATTTTCTCTTTACCCGCGAAAGCAGAGTTGGCCGATGCTGTCTTCGCCGCACGTCACCGATGGCCATACGCCGGCAGGGATTGCCTCGCTCGTTCCAAATGGTCCGTCCGTCACCACGGAGATGCGTATTGCACGGTGCCGATCGTACAGGTTTAGGTGTAAAGATCAAATTACGCTTCGAGCGCGTGAACGTTAAATTGTTCATTCTAAATGGCACCATCTGGACATATTCTTCGATAGCAGATCTGCGTGCCAGATTTGCGGGTTTAAAATAATGTTTAGTTTTCATACTCACAGTAAAACTTTGAACAGATCTCGAAGGAGTCTTGGAACACGTCTCGAATGTGGCTTGCACCCTGGATGCTGAAAACTGCCGTGATTCGTACGAGATACCGGATGACGTGGCACCGTTTTCTGTCCTGTTGGAGGGAGATGATTCTTTGGGGCCGGATGACCTAGACGACTCCACACCAAGGTCTTGCGAGTTTCGTTGCATCGGTGCATTATTCCCCGATTTCATCCATGTAAAAACGCTATCCGTCCATGCATCCCGAGCCTAACGGGTCAGGAGTTGAGGACAGATAGCGTCTCATGAGGATGTACGCCTTGTAGCATATACTTGATCATGACAGCGCACCCTGACCGCAAGATATACACTCGACTACTCTCGACTCGGGAGGCCCGAATATTTCTGTTTAAAATTGACACGTGCTCAAAAGAAGGAAACAATGAGCATTTTTTCTCCTTTCGAACCGGGCACGCAGCCTAGAAAGCACGTGCAACGGAACTTTGAAACATTCATGATGTGAGACTTGCGCATAGGCTCCCGTTACTGAATTCACTGTAGTCTTTGCTTCGAACTTCATTTTCACTTGCTTCGGAGCCTGTACTGACTGCGGGAAATCTGATGGTCACCGTCGGACCGATAACCCACGGAGGTTAAAATGGCCGCCCACTTAGAAGTCAGTAGATCTGTCAGCTAGGAAAGGGCTTGTATACAGAGAGCCACTCAGCAGAGGCGTTTACTTCCCTGCGGAACGCTGGCCGAGCCAGTCGGTGTAGGACGTGAATGGCAGTTGTGCTGCTCAAACATGAGGGCGCGCCATGCGCGGGGCGAAGCGAAGGCCCTCTACGTGCGTACATCGCGTCACTCCGCGATCGAGACGAAGAACGCCAGCCAAGGAGGACGTCGATTTCGCCGTTCCGTCTCCAGTCGCGTCGAGGGAACACCCGATCCGGCCCGGTGTCACGCAGCCGGCTCGTGTCAAAAGGAAGCGTTCGACGAGGAGGGCTTGTGCGTATTTGGCTCCCGCGGCGGTTTCCCCGGGGGTGGAACGCTTGAGGCCTTGCAGACCCGGCGTCCGGGCGTTGACGAAACCCCAGACCCGCGCCGCCCGCTTCGCCCGCTGGGGTCCTCAGGAACGGCCTCTTGGAAGAGTGCGTCTGGCCAGCAGGGGCGGCAACCGGTGACGACTGACGCGCATCTTGCGCTGGGCTGCACGCTCGCTACCCACCGCCGACGTGTCGGTCGTTCGACTGTCAGCGGGCCTTCGGTGGGACGTCGATGGACGACGATAGCCCGCTACCCGAGAGTGCCGATTCCACGTCCGTTTCGTCTACTTATCTGCGATATCGCTGCTTGATGGCTGTTTGGTAGTAAGGTCTTTCTTCTGATGGCTTCTCGTGCTCGCCGGAGGTTCGAGTGAACCGAACATCTTCCGCTGTCCCGACGTCTCGGAGCATCTTCGAGTGGTCAAGCAAGCTCGAGTCATGTAAACGGATTCTGTCCGTCCGGAATCGTAGGTTCGACGGCTGCTCTCCACCATCTGCGCCCTCGCACGTTTGTCTCGAAGGCCGTGACCGAGAAACAAGTGCCGCTTAGGGTCATTGTAAGTGCCTTATTCATCGCTGTGGTTACTACGCCCAATACTGGCTGAAAGCCTACGGCGGCTCAAGCGTTTCCTTGGCTCCTGACCTGAAGGCGTCTCAAGCCTGCTTTCGGGGGTCCGGCCAGGCGAGGTGACCCATCCCCCCAGTCCCCATGCAACGCGCGACATCTCTGATCCGAGTTTCCTTCCGCCACCGTGGTTCTGCTGAAAAGAAGACGTGCGCGCAAGGACCAGGACGGGGACCGTGACCTCCGGGTCGCCCTGTGGATTCTCGGGTCGTTCGGGGCCCCCGACGCTGCGGAGGCCATGGCCGCGTCCGGCCGCAGGCGGTCTCGCGAGACCAGGAGTTCGACTCACGACCGCAGGAAGCGTAGCGGCAACAGTCGGGACCGCCGCAAGCACAGGTCGCCGTCCAGGGAGCACTCCGGGAGCAAGTCCCACCGCCGGTCACGCTCCAGGCTCCAGGTACGCCTCACGCGACGCTCTCCCCCCGCCGAGATGTCTGCGTGCTCCCGAAATTCCCCCTGACAGTGATTATGGCACAATGAAAAGTCTAGACACATGGGCCACATCGTTTAATCTCATAATTAATAACAAGAAAACTAAGGCGACCCTGTTTTGCTCCGAAAATAGGAACCCTGAACTTACGAGTGATATTATCTTAGACTCTTCGCCTATCGAAGTGGTAAGCACGTTTAAGACTTTGGGGTAGTTTTTCTCGAAATACGTGTCTTGGACTAAACACGTTAACTACATTATTTCTAAGCTCTCTCGTATGACTGGATTGCTACATAGGCATCGTCATGATCTTCCAAAAGAAGTTGCTTTTGTGTAACTCTTTACTTTTATCTGCAGTTTATTTTGGGGCTTGACAACAAAAAGCAATCTGCGAAAGCTATTTCTATGGAAGAAAAGAGTGCTACGAATTGTGCGTGACGCCTTATGATTGTCCATAGTACTGATCAACTTTTTAAAGCTTCGTGTAAAAAAGATATCTGATCACTATGATTTCAGACGGTATAAAGCAGTCGTGGCCAGGCTGCGGCAGCGGCTCGCGAACCGCATGCGACTCTCCCTGTTGTGGCTCACGGCCCCCTTCCCCTGTGCCCCCCCCCCCCCGCCCCCCCCCCCCCCCCCCCCGCACTTCCCCAAAAAGAGGAATGGAATGGCTCTTAAATCGAAAGACAGGTTGCGGTTTGGTAGTCTTGTGCTACTGCTATGTTACGTACACTTGGACTGCTTTTGACTCGGATAGTTTGAAAGTAGTTCGAGTTTCGTTTATTGCTCTAGACAAAACATCCCCCCCCCCTCCCCTCCCGGCGCCTCTTGAAAGTTTCGTGGTTTTGTTTGCAGCTCTTAGGCCGGGCCAGCCTGGCCACCCCTGGTATGAAGTATAAACAGGAATATCGAAACATAAACAGTTTTTTTTTATTGTCATTAGCATCACTTTGGGAAGAAAGCTGTAACGAGATAAACAGTCTTTTTATTGTCATTAGCATTACTTTGGAAAGAAAGCTATAACATATTCCATCCGTCACTCGGATGTTTGGGCAGTACAAACATCACGAACAGATTATGGCCTCCAAGTGGTAAAAATAATCTTGCCAACATTTTTGAACACCGTTATGGGCTCTAATTTTGATGTAGAATCTTGCAACATATGTGCACTTAATAAAGGCGGACCAGCAGAAATATTCTTCCGCCTGGCGGAAAGTCCACCTCGCCCTCTTTCTTTCTTGTATTGTAGCACGGCGAGGCGAGGGGAAAGGTCCCCTTTTGCGCCGGCTTCTTCTAAGAGGATAAGCCGAGAAAATCCCCATTCTGAGGGACGGGCGATGGGTACGGTGGGTTGCCGGGTGCGGCAGCAGCGACCTCGTGAGTTAGAGGTAGCTTCAGCTCCTATCGCGTAATCTGCCCTATTTTTTGGCGCTCACCAAGCCTAGCCCCTCGGGTGTAGGTTTTACGGAGCTGCAAGGCTGCGCCCGCGCAGTCACCGAATTTCAGCTGTCGAAGGTATTTGGTTTAGCCCGTGGCAAAGTAAACGCATGCTTGAGAGCTGCGATGCGTTCCCGCATCCATTGAAAGAACGTTTCAAAAATATTTTCGGCTGATCAAGGAGCTCAAAACACATGCGCGAGAAGGGGTGACTCAAATATGTAAGAATGACTTACATTTTCACAAAACATTCCGTCTTCAAAAAAGACGGCTTATCACGCTCAAACCTGCCTCGAATTGGGATCGATGGAAAAGAAAACGATGTACCAGGCGTGGGCATCTTCTAGAAGGTCTCTGTTTTCTAGCAGCGAGCACGAATTATTGGAGAACTTTAGCAGACTATGTTTTCAGGCCACGCTATATTTAGCGGGAGCTCGCGCTGCCACTTCGATGCATTCTCTGAAGCGCGCGCCTGAAGTTGCAGCGGGCCTTTGAAAACGATTTACTAAAATGCCCTGTTGTGTGTCTAACTCGCAGAACATGATGGCCAGCAAAATGTATGAAATTCATATTTACACATTCCCAACAACCACCTGAGGTGAGAGGGCATCAAGGGTGGATGTCAATTTTAGAAAGTTTTAGTGGGTCGCTTTTAGCCACTTCGATAACCGTAAGGTCCGTACCCTACAACGAGATGTAAGCTAGACTCGCTGTGAACATTCTTTATCGAGTGCGGCTATGGAGTCGAAAAGACAATATTAAAACAGTTTTTGGCGAGTCTAGCGTGCCGTGTTATGGTTCAACGTTGCTTGTATTGCTACCATAGCCCGGGCCGCCACTTCGAAGTATTTGTGGTGTCTCAAAAAAACTAAAGGAAAAGCAGACACTTTTTTTTTAACTTGACACAGAATTGTATTTATTATTGTAAAAAAAAAAACTTGTAGGTACCCTGCGCCACGCAGTTAGCACAAACAATTTATCGCCGGTGTTTCCCACTTTTTTTTCCTTGTTAGAAGGGAATCATGTATAGGAAACTGTTACTGCGAGTATCCAACCTAAGCTGTAGATTTTAGTGCGAGCCAATACGTTGCTGGGGAAAATAGCAAAAAGCGCCGCTGTCGTGTTTGCGCTAACAGTGTGGCGTAATGTACGCATACTGCTGCACAATCAACGCCAACGGAGTGAATCAGCAAATTCAGTGGCCCCCAAAAAAGTGGTGTTATTTTGTTTTATTTTTATGGTTTAAAAGTTGTTATTTTTAAACAAGCAATTCGGTAAAGAGTGCTTCCGTTGGGCACCAACTTACGAGGCATCAATTTGTTCTTATACACTAAATTCTGCATGGCCCTTGCGTAAAAATGTCAATATTGTGTTCGTGCTAGCTGTGTCACGCACAGTAAGAAGACCAGTTCATTGCTCGAACATTTAAACAAGGCCTTTCTTACGCTTTCTTACGCCAAATAGACGTTTTGTGAGTACGCTCTATTACTGGTGGTTCATAAAATAATCTACGTTGTTTATTTAGAGGAAGGAAGTGGTGGTGAGGGGAGGGGGAATTGAATACAAAAGACGACTCAGGGAACCTCGAACTTTGTAAATATTTCGCTCAGCCTATAATCCTGAGCTAATTAAATCACTTTTGCTTTGTCCGTTTTAGAACTTGTTAACAGTCGCGCTAAAGGCCAAGATGAGCGAAAAGTCAGATGCCCCTGTTTATTTGAGCAAGAGGCTCATATATGCGAGACAGAACTGAAAAAGCGTACGAGTGTAACCGTAGCAGTTTCCGACCAAGCCTGAACCTCAATTTTTCTGAGGGTAGCGGACATTTCGTCGAACGCCATTTCAGCGAAACCCGTCTCATCGAATTAACGGACATTACAACGAACGCCGTTTTATCGAACGCCGTTTCATCAAATTTCTCTGTTATGGCTCTGTACCGAGTTTCGGGGCATAACAATGCTTTATAAATGTTTCACCTTGCATTTGTTAAGACTAAGGTAGTCACTTGTGAAATTGTTTTGAAGGTGGTGTCAAATTACTAGAAATAAAAAAAACATTGGCATAAAAAGAAATAAAAACAATTGGGTAGGCGACTTACTGAAAAGGTTTACTCATGTACATACATGCCTGTAACCACGACGCTGCAAATAAAGGACAGACAATACACTTTTAAGTGCCCGTGCTTTCTGTTTTTGTCTCTGTTTTAATTGTTTCATGTGACATGGAGAGGGCTCATTGTTTCATGGAGGCTTTCTTCTCGAAGCAGGATATGTTCACGATGGAACTTATCTTGTCACTGCACCCAGTGATATAAAAACAGAAACAAAAGAAAAAAAAAAAAAAGTTGTGTACAAAAATTAAAGTAAATTCCAAAATATTACAGACTGTAACGTTGTTCGATGAAAAGGCGTTCGATGAAAAGGCGTTCGATGAAACGGCTTCGATGAAACGGCGTTCAAGAAAACGTCGTTCGATGAAACGGTCTTCGATGAAACGGCTTCGATGAAACGGCATTCGATGAAACGGCGTTTGATGAAATGTCCGGACGCACTTGTAGCGGTGTGCGTGCATTACGTGGCACTTTTAACCCGAACGCAACATCGGCGCTTTTTACTATTTCTGCCCAGCAACATGTATTGTGTAGCACTGAGCTCTGCCACTTAGGTTGGATAGTTGCATTGAGTTTTGTAAACATCATTTATTTCTATAAAACAAAATTAGAAAGAGCGGCAATAGTTTGTTCGTGCTAACTGTGTGGCAGTATACTTAAAATGTGTTTGCAAAAACAAATTACAAACGCGTATCATATTTTAAAAAATCGGCTACATTTGATTAATTTTTTATATTTTTAATGCCTTTAAAAACACTTTAAAGTGGAAGCACGTGCTATAGCACCGATTTAAGCAACGCTGAACTATAACACCAGAAGCTTCGATAGCCGCACTCGATCAAGAATGCACCCAGAAAGGTTATTGGGCAGGAGATCGAACTATAGGGGGCGCTCTGACCCGTTTGTTTTCCCCACGCTTGGTGTTTACTCAACACAAGGCCTGTGCACATGCCGACAGGCCTTATGGGCATGGCCATGTCATCTTCTACAATAGAGCGCGGGGCGCAGTTTAATGTAAAAAAATACTAACAATCGACGAAGCGACGTTAAGTGCCGGATCTATCCTCGGAGAATGCGAGCTTGACCCACTTCGGCTTTTGTGCTGAGCTGGGATCGTGCATGCTGCATTGTTCATGCAGGCCGAGTGGAAACGAAAGAGCCCCTCCTCCCCTTCGCCGGAGAACACGAACTCCAGCCGAACGCTGACGCCGCGTTCGGTTATGTCGGCCGAACGCTGCGTCATTGTATTTGTTGTCCCCATCCGTGTAGTTGTTAGGTTAACCGCTTGGGGCGTCACGGTCTGTCCTCCTCCCCAATAGCTTATATATTGTTGTAGGGTGCGGTTATCCAAGAGCTACAGACGATCCACTAAAACTTTTTAGTATTGACACACACCATTGCTGCCTTCTCACCTCATGTGGTTGCTGGGATGCGTAAATATAAATGTCACCTACACTCGTTGGCCATCATATAGTGTGAGTTACGCACACAATATTTGTGCTTGCTGCTAGAAAACAGAGACCTTCTAGAAGATGCCCGCGCCTGGTACATCGTTTTCTTTTCCATCGATCCCAATTCGAGGCAGGTTTGAGCGTGATAAGCCGTCTTTTTTGAAGATGGAATGTTTTGTGAAGATGTAAGTCATCCTTACATATTTGAGTCACCCCTTCTCGCGCATGTGTTTTGAGCTCCTTGATCAACCAAAAATATTTATGAAACGTTCTTTCAATGGGTGCGGGAACGCATCGCAGCTCTCAAGTATGCGTTTACTTTGCCGAGGCTAAACCAAAGACCTTCGACAGCTGAAATTCGGTGACTGCGCGGGTGCAGCCTTGCAGCTCCGTAAAACCTACACCCGAGGGGCTAGGCTTGGTGAGTGCCAAAAAAATGGGGCAGATTACGCGATAGGAGCTGAAGCTACCCGTAAGTCACGAGGTCGCTGCTGCCGCACCCATCGCCCGTCGCTCAGAATGGGGATTTTCTCGGCTTATCCTCTCAGAAGAAGCCGGCGCAAAAGGGGACTTTTCCCCTCGCCTCGCCGTGTTACAATACAAGAAAGAAAGAGGGCGAGGAGGACTTTCCGCCAGGCGGAAGAATATTTCTGCTGGTCCGCGGTCGATGATGAGCTAGCAGAATATTGCTTTCGTATTTTTGTTTGTTTTTGTTGTTAATTTTATTATATAAATTCTTGCGTACGATTTCGCCAATGCTGTGTACCTGGGGGGGGGGGGGGGGGGGGGGGAGGGGGAGGGGGGCGGGGGGCGGGGGGGGGGGGAGGGGGAGGGGGGCGGGGGGCGGGGCGGGGCGGGGGGCAGGGGCAGGGCGGCTGAGGACAAGTCAAGTTGCCTGTACAGCTTTTTTGTCCTCGGCTCCCACCATACTTGCATGGTGAACAAAGCTATTATTATTACTTAATCGTTAGGTACGTGCCACCCGACGGACGTCATATTACTCCTCTATTCTTCGAAGTTCACATATCAGCAAGCGCTGTGGCCGATTTTTAACGCGATAGCATTTAGGAGCTCGTGTCGCGAAACCTTCGGCGTCGGTGTCGGCGTCGGCGGGACCAAAAAATCTATAACGCAGCGCGTGCAGCCTCGTGTGAAGCCACACGTGGCTGTGACGTAATGACCCAGTCGGCCCGCTAAATTTATGGTGAAAACCTTCCGTTAAATTTAGCAGGAAATTTTTCCGCCAAATTTGACGGGACAATTTCAGTGAAAACACGTGACGCTACGGACTAGGCCACGCACACACGCTTGCACGGGGCCGGATAAGGCTGTGGCGTTCAACTTAAGCGACCCGGTCTTTTATTTCTTTTTTTTCTTTTGAGATATTAAAAGGGCATTGAGAGGCATGGCCACACGGCGTTAAAACTATGTGTACTCAATGTATTCAAAGAGGCGGGTCATCGAGGCACGCATTCAATATTAAAAACAGAAAAGTATATGAACCTCATTTTTGTGGCCTTAAAAAAGCTGCAAATACGTTGCCCGAAGAAAAAAAATGTTGGACAACTTACAGGAAGCACGTGTACTACGTCATTCTCAATATGGCGACGTACCGCGGGCTGGACGACGCGATGGCGGCGCACGACGGACCGACGTTGCCGGGACGCTACTTCGAAACTGTCGTTCGAGGTATACGGGCTAATCGATCTTCAAGCGCAGAACATCGAGCGGAATTCGAGAGTGCGAAATATTCGCACAACAAACGGTGCACGCAAATTCGTCGTAGTCGTCTACTTCACACACCGGAGGAACGGAGAAGGGAGGAAAAAAAAACGCGGTCGGGTGTAGCCACGTGACTTCCGGCCATGAGCTTCAGTGCTCCTGCTTCAAGCTCAAGCAGTTGAGGTTTTTTTTTTTCCTTTTTTTTGCTTTATTAGAAATATAGGTAGCAAAATATTGATTGGTTAGTCTCCTTACACCATGCTCAATCGTCTGGCAAACGTCTTTAGGATAAACAGACACTCGCCGTTGCTGTGGTTCCGTGCTGCCGCGGATGCCAGCGGCGCCATGCACGCGCCTCCGCGTGCAGCGCGGTCGGTGCACTTGCTCGCTCCGGTGGCGGGACGAGGCTGTGTCGCGCTCTCGAATCGGGGCCAGCGGCCGGCCCAGATCGGCGTCGTCTGCCTGTCCGGGCTCGGGCGGGAGACTTCCTCCAGGCCCCAGGGCAAGATCTTCGAGCCGAGTGCGTGTGGTTCGGCCTCGCCCCTCGATCGCGCCCCGTTCTTGTCCGCTTCGAACGGCTCCGCGGGCAAGAGCGCGAAAGTCGGCCGCCTCCCGATTGTACCGTACCCCGTCGAAGCGAGCGGGGGCCGAAAGAACTTCCCTCGCGACGCGATCCGTGGCCGAGCAACTCTTTTCCGCCGGTAAAATACCCCCGCGGGAAAGGGGCGGTCGAAAGAAGCGCAGTGCACGCCACATCACTTGGTCGGTCGTGCCATATGGAATGTCACGAACCAAGTTACGACCATCGAAACGCTCCTTAGAGTTCCTCGGCCGGCGTCGCAAATCGGGAAGGATGGCAAATTCAGATCCCATTGATGCCGCTCTTGTTAAGACTCTTTCCGCGTTCGTCCTTCTGCGACGTCGCTCGCTATCATCAGTCAGCGAGCCTATGCCTCTCAACGGAAATATAGACACGTAAATGAAGTCGACGGTTGTGCCAAAACAGCAGTGATCTTCCCTTCCGTTTGCTTTCCGTACAGAAATGCCGTATATATGACCCTCTATGGCCATATCAAGAATTGGGCAAGTAAGGTCGTATGTAGCTCTTCTTATATACCCGATTCTTTGTATGGCCAGTGCGCGCCGCTCCTTTCGCTGCGCGTACACGCACATCGGATGGCGAGCTGATTCGCCGGGGGTAAGGGCACCACTTGACGGACAGTGGCTCCCACTACGAGCTGGAAGATTGTACGGAATGTGGCCACGATGTCGCTGCCGCCGAGGCGTTGCAAAGACCGACTAGAGGCGGTTGTTTCAGCTCGTATCGCGGGCCACGTATGACCCGGTCGAGTCCATGACCCAGTCGAGGCCATGACCCGGCGCCTTTACTTAGAGCAAGTTGTCCGCTTCTTGCACAGGGGTTGCCATGATGTCAGACCGCCGAGCGTCGTATTGGCAGATTAAATATATATGTATATATATCTAGCGGGTGGACCTTGAGGCACCTCGCATTGATGTCTACCCTCTATCCTTTCAACCAAAGCCAAACACAACTCAGCGTCGTTCTGAAGTCACCCGCAAATCCTGCGCGACAAGCGGACGACTTGCTCTCCGTATAAATGCCGTGACGATCGGCGAGCGTCGATCGAGCGTCATTTATGGGCCTCAGCCTTTACAAAAATATTTATCCACCTTATACAGAATTTCCATAGAAAATAGTTTATAGAGGCTGCAGATATTCTAAAGAAAATGTATCCACTGTCTATAGCTTCATGGCCACTTTTTTTTTTTTTCTGTAGATTTTCCGTATAACTTAGAGCGTTTGGAATTGTGTACGAAACAGAGATTTTCGCAACGTTTCTATGTCCTTTCTAACAACAATAAATCGTTTTTTTCGCGAATAAACACGAATGAAATCCTGAATATAAATTTAGGTTTCTCGCGATACATTCGTGGAAACGTGCACTCACCCCTTGCCTCGTGCACGTGCGCAGACATACGCATATACACACGCCACGGAGCGCTCGTAACACTAGGAATTCAATAGTGGTGGCTGCTCACTTGAACGTGAACCATCCCACAAGATAAGAAGATTACGAGAGTGTTGCTTTTTTTTTTTCTTTTTGCGCATAATTTGTACGTTTGCTTTGTAAGGGTTAGTTAACTGCATCTCCAACAACAAAGCATTGCAAAAGGCGATAATTATATTGGACACAGTCGAAAAGAAACAGCCAACACTACTCCGCTCCAACTGGGTGTGAGGTCGCTTCTCCGCACTGCATCTTATTATTGTATCGATTGTGGTATATTGAGATCCTATAGAAATAGGGTGACAGAAAGTTTGTTGGCACTTGGTGATTTTTATCGTCTGTACTATATGTATAAACCGGTTGAAAGAAAGTGTACACAAAGTCTATCGAAAATGCTCGATACGACGTGGATAGGAAGTTGAAATAGTCTTTAAAATGCCGTGTTAACGCAATTATTTCCAAGGCGCAAGCGAGCTGGACAAGAATGACGATAGTGATCCCTGGAGAAGGGGAACAAAAGGATGCCTGAAATATTTTTTGTAAGGGAGGCTTGGCCCTCGTACAGCCTTCCCTCCCGAGACGGAGCATTGTTACGTATGGCCGGGGGTCAATCGACGCACGAGGATGCCGCAGCTAGGGAGCCTTCATGTGCGCTTTGCTTCATGTGCGAAGCGCCCACGAAGGCACCCTAGCCGCAGCCAGCCGAGTTCCGAGCGAGGATCCGGAGCGACGGCGTCACCTAATCGAGGGAGAGGTCAAGCACAATGGACACAAGCAGGTCTTGGCCGGAGAGGGAGCGGTCCCGTTCGGGATAGCCCTCCACTTTAGAAGACCGTCGATCAGCGGAACACCCGTCCGCCTTTCCTGCTGCCTCACCCGCGGATTAGTGCATTGGTGGTCGAAGCTGGATCCGGTACCAACCGCTCTATCTTCAGTCCGGACATCGCCTGCAACGATGACCGACTCCAGGCCCTACCGGACCTTTCCACCTAGGGAGCCTTCATGAAGGCACTCTATTTCCACCGAGAGTACCTAGGCCGCACCCCGGATTAGTGGATTGGTGGTCCGGGCTGCGTCCCCTGCCAGCCGCTAATCTTAACTCCGCATATCGCGGGCTACAATGACGACTCTATCATGGCCGGGATTTCCACTCGGAGTGCCTCGGCAGCCACTCTAAAAAAAAAAGCCCGTGCGTCTACTTTCCCGCGCAACACCCGGAGAGCCAATCACCGCAACTTACGGAGGCAGCTCAGCGAATGACACTGCTGAAACATATGTTTAGACCACAAAACGCAGTCTGAGTTTTGACATTAAGCAATGCAAAACGTCTCGCTTGCATTGCTTAATGTCACAACTCAGACTGCGTTTTTTGGTCTAAACATATGTTTCAGTAGTGTCATTCGCTGAGCTGCCTCCGTAAGTTGCAGTGATTGGCTCGCCGAGTGTTGTGCGGGAAAGTAGACGCACAAACCTTTTTTAGAGTGAGGAAAGACTGAGGGCGGGCCTGGGAATCTGACGTCACCGCCATTGGTCAAGGAGCTAGGGGCGTGTGGAAAAGGAGCTCTTATAAAAGGGGCAGCGGACCGTTGCTAGATATCTGGGGGAGGAAGTGGCCGAGTGGCCGAGTGGGCTCACGCGTCTCAGCTCGGAGCGTGGAGCGAAAGCTTGCGCTGGGAACCTCCTGGGTTCGATTCCCCACCGCCCCTGCCCGTTTCGATCTGGATGAGTTTCGTACCGGCACGCGTTCGTGTGATCACTACTGCGTGATGCACGTTAAAAACCCCAGGTTAGGGTTGTACCGCACTGGCGAAATGTCTCATCTACAGCTAAGAGACTGGCCCCCTTGAGGCGTACCACCATCGAGGCTGTAGAAACATACATGCAATGCAATTTTTTTTGCTAGATATCTTCTAATTTTGAACTAACAGTACATCGTGTAAATAAAGAGTGTACATTTTGATTGATCTCGCGGCTCCTCGTCGCTCCCGCTGAGTGAAGCCCGGTGCCTGGCTCGAGTCGCCCCTCGACCAGCACGGACACCGCTCGGTCCCAACAGCATCGGATGGTGGGATTGGAGCTGGCTCCGCGCGCCGAGTTCGCGAGGACTGCTCGCTCCGCGTGCCTAGCAGTGGCGAGGACTGCTCGCTCCGCAGCAGTCCTCGCGACTCTGCATCCGATTTCTTTGCGCGCGGTTCTCTGAGCGCAGTCCTGACCCGTTCCTTTGGACCTCTGGGGAAGCTCGGATCGGCGTCGCATCCCCGGTCCTTAGCCGGGAGCCCCTCTGCCCGGTCCGGGGCCACGCGTCTCTCGTCTCCCATCGCGTGAGCAGACCGAGAAGGAACGTTGGCCGAGCGAGGACCCGGCACTGCGCCAGAGACGCCCGTCAACGCGCTGTCTGCAGGAAAGCGGACCCAAGATCGACATCGACTAACTTGCCCCTAGACGGCAGTTTTGAATTTTCGAAACACACAGACACACACACAACGACAAGAAATCTCTGATCCGTCGCGGTGCGTCGTGCGATTCAAAAAGAAACAGGCAGGCACGCGTCATCGGAAGTCCTCAGAGGCCCGATATGCCCTCTGGGGGTGTAACTCGGAACAAGATGCTCCGTGGATTCCGAGATAGGTTCGCTCAGCGGGACTCCCCGAGGCCAGGATTCGTCTGCCCTACATTCAGCGTAGGTCAATGGCGCTTCTACTCCGTCTGACAAGACACAGAAAAGCCACCCTTTGCCCCTCGTTAGCGTCGCATAACGAAGACTATTACGACAAGCGAGCGATGTGGGAAGGAGCGAGCCCTAATTTTGGGAGCAATGGAGGCTTTCACTAGAGGACTCCTTAATTCCACATTGTCTGGCATGGGTCGGTCGCTCTCCCTGTGCTGCCGGTTCCATCTTCGCGCCCTGCTTTTTTTCTTTCTTGTTTCGTTTGTTTGGGCGTTCGGCGATCGTGAATTGAGTATTTCGGTCGCGTCAGTCTCGCCGGAGCACGATCGAGGAGCCGCGTGACTCCGAAGGCTCACCTCGAGTCCCGTGCCCGGGAAGGGCCGGCGTCCATCTTCGCGGTTTGTAGCCGAGTCACGTGTGCGTGGAAACGGGCCGTTTTCGACGCCTCTCTGATCGCGTCTGGGTCACCCCGGTAGAGGTCTGGACTCCCTTCGCTTTGCGCTTCGATCCTCCGTTGATGCACGTGGCTGTGTCTGGGCATTGCAGCTGCTCGCTCGCACTCCTTTTTCACGAGTCAGATTTACGGGACGCGTTTCACAAAGTCGCCTTCCGTCGCTCTTCCGTCGAGGCAGTGCTTCGTCGGCGTTGTTTTGGACTCTATTAGAGCGTGGCGCGCTTCTCTGCCGACGACGCGAGTAGAGAAGCTGCAGCGAAGGAACACGTGGGTCGCTCCGGCCCCCTCCGCAGTTCGCTCAGGTGGTTCCGGCCAGACCGCCTCGACCGTCTCTTAGCGACGTCAATTTGGGCAAGTAGAAAAGAAGCGCTCGCTCGGGGCGAAAATCGAGCGCAAAAGGACCGTCTTGACTGAAACGACGGAACTGAGGAAATCCGACCGATGGTCCATCGTGTAGCCATCTACCCCGCTGGCGCAGCCGACGAGGACGCGGAGTAATTCGAGGGAGCTAGAAGCACACGGGGAAACATATACTTCACCAGGGTGCATTAACGCCGGAGCCATAAATACTTGAGGGGTGAAACCGCTCCCAAACAATGAAAAGTGTCTCGCCGTAACACTACGCCTTTTATCTATCATCTTGATAACGTTTCTTTAGAATGTGTGATTTCATATAAATACCTCGGTGGGCATATTACTTCTAACCTCTCCTGGGATATTCATATTAACCACATCATTGCTAATGCCAATTCTATGTTAGGCAACCTAAAACGTAACTTTTCTCTAGCGCCAGTTTCTCTCAAACTAATACTATTCAAATCTTTGGTTCGCTCAAATTTAGAGTATGCAGCTTCATTCTGGGATCCTCGTCAGACGACGCTCACTTCTCATCTCGAGTCAGTTCAGAACCGCGGCGCTCGTTTCATACTTAACAATTATCACAGGTCAGCAAGTGTATCATCCATGATATCTCTCCTTGCCACTGCTTTCTTTGCGCCGTAAGTGTTCTCGTCTATGTCTTTTCTATAAAATATACAATTCTAACCCCATTCTTTAAGAGAAGCCCTTCCTCGACCCGCCTTACGTTTCTCCACGCATTGATCATCAGTACAAAGTCGGCATTCCTCATTCTCGAACCTCAGCCTATCACGATTCTTTCATTCCTCATCATCAGAGTGGATCGAACCACCGTCCGGCGTCATTAATATTATTACCCTCGTTAGATGTGTTTAAAAGTGCTGTTTCTAATTATTTTTGCGAAAGTGACCCGTGACCTATTCCATGTCTTCTATTACTGTTTTTTTTTTGTTTTTTTTTTTCACTCCCTCCCCTCTGTAAAGCCCCCAGGGCCTTGAGGGTATGTAAATAAATAAAATAAATAAATCCTCCGAACGACTTCTCTGGCGTCTGTCCGCGCCTCTGTTTACTCTCGATTGTCTCCTCGCGTTTTAGTGGTATACGAGCGGTGCTCCACTTAGAGCAAAAAGTACTTATCCCGCTCCATTCGTTCAAAAAAAAAAAAAAAAAATTGTGTGTGATGGGCGCCCACGTTGCACCATGAATGCATATTTCTCTCTCGGTACTCAGGCCCCTGTGGTGGCGGATTGTTGCGGCTTTTCAAAACTTTCCGACGTGGCATCGAATGGATTCGTCCGCCTCATGGAACACTGGCAGTAGTCGGAAGTTCCGCGATATCTCTTTTACTCGAGGTGTCTTCGGTCGTGTGAGTTCGCTCTGTTCAGCGCGCTCCTCACTATTGATGGAACGAACTTATTTTCCGTAGCGAGATTCAGACCAGATTCGGAAAGGTTCGGATAACTGACCGAATCTTCTAGCGATTCGGACGGTTCGGATAGATTCGGAACGTGGCCAGACCACGCTGCACCCATCGGAAAAAGATACGAATAGTCTGCTTACTTTGCTTACTCAAAGATACGATACGTGTATCATGGCGACACATTCGGCTTCCATATTATACGTTCGAAATCCGTATCATACGAAAGGTTCGAGTGAACGAAACAAGTACTCACTCAACGGTCCCAAGGCGCGAAGACCCCGAGAATCGATCTCGCCAACGGCGGAGATTAAAGCTCGTAGCTACGCGCCATGTGCATGCAACAAAAGGACGGGCTGCCCGTTTCTCTTCACTAACGCCGCAAATAAACTCCTACTGATTTATGTTCGCCAACTATGCAGGAGCGACGACGAGTGGCGACCGAACCTCCGAATCTTCCGAATATTCGTCCCGAAAAGTTTTTTTTTTTATTTATTTATTTTTTTATTTAAAGAATACTGCGGCTCACATCTGTGAGCCATAGCAGGGGTGGTTACATAATGGCATGATGTGATGTACTTATGAGCACTTTCACGTGGCGGAAGCGATTGCTTCAACAAAAATACCAAGTGATGGGAGGGTGACTATTTCATTCGTCAAAGAATTCCATTCACTGATTGCCCGAGGAAAAAAAGAATATTTGAAGACATCGTGCTTAAGAGGATATTGTTTAATGGCCCTAGTATGGTTCAGTCTAGCTGATCCGCTTGATGAAAATTGTATGTATCTATCACTATTGACATTAAAGATTCCATTAATAAAAGAATATAAATTTCGCAGTCTGTCTATTTTAGCTCTAACCTCCAATGGCGGGATGTTAGCTTGCTCTAGTAAGCTCGAGGCAGACACATTATATCTGAACTTATTAAATATAAACCTTCCAGCCAGTCTTTGTACGCTTTCAAGTTTACTAATTCCTTCTGCCGTGTGCGGATACCATACTGTGTGCGCGTACTCTAGAATAGGTCGTACAATTGATTGGTAAGCAGTCTTCTTTGTTTCGTTATCCGCAAATTTTAAGGTGCGTCTTAGTGTGTATAATTTTGCCCTGGCCTTATTCGTTATGTCATCGATATGCTGGTTCCAAAGAAGTTTACTGGTTATTGTCACTCCAAGATACTTATAGTGGTCAACAAATTTAATGGGAATCGCATCTATTGAATTGCAATATTTCAAGGGATTCTTTTTCCAAGTAATTGTCATTGCAACGGTTTTATCGTTGTTTATTTTCATTTGCCATTTGTCTGACCATTCCTTAATTTTTAATAAAGCCTCATTAAGTGCTACCTGATCTTGGGGTGATTTTATTTCAGAGTAAATGACACAATCATCCGCGAATAATTTAACCGGAACTTGAACATCCTTAACGATGTCATTGATATAAATTAAAAATAAAAGTGGCCCCAGCACGGAACCCTGTGGTACCCCTGATGTTACTGGCAGAAGTGAGGAAGTCCCATCCTCAAGACATACATATTGCGATCTATTGGAGAGATAAGAGGTCATCCACGTAATTAACTGATCGTTTTTAAAAATAGCCGATAGCTTCAGAAGAAGTTTAGGATGCGATACGCGATCGAACGCCTTTGAGAGGTCAAGAAAAATTAAGTCAGTCTGCCCCCTGTCATTTATTCTATTCGCAAGTTCATGAACTAGCTCAATTAGCTGTGTACTCGTCGATAATGATTTCCTAAAACCATGTTGGAACGGGGTAAGAATATTGTGATTATCAAGATATTGAATCATATGTGAAAACATTATATGTTCTAGAAGTTTACTACACGTACTAGTTAAAGATACCGGTCTATAGTTTGATGGATTGTTTCTGTCTCCAGATTTGTGAATTGGAATAATTTTCCCAACTTTCCATTGCATTGGTAGTACACCGTAACGCAGTGACACCTTAAAGATTATGAATAGATACTTCGAAATCCACTCTGCGTAACGTCTCAAAAACTCATTATGAATGGCATCATGCACCAGGACATTTCTTTGGGTCAACGTTATTTAATAAATGAAAAATTCCCTCCTCGGTGACTACTACGTCGATAATGCCTGGAGACGTGTCGGGGGCTATTTCAGGGAGATGTCCGTCATCCACAGTATATATCGATTCGAAAAATGTGTTGAATTCGTTTGAACTTACTGTTGTTATCACTGTATCCCTCTTTGAAATCGAGACATATCTCCAAAATTTTTGCGGGGCATTTGAAAGAAATGATCTCAGCGTTACGTTATAAAAATATTGTTTTGACTCAGCTATCATTTTTTTTAGATTGGCACTTAAGGTGGAAATTGCTTCATTAGGAGCATGTACAGCACTGTGTCGCTTATTTTTTTTTACTCGGGCAATCTTACGCTTCAGGTGAAGAATATCTCTACTAATCCATGGATTTTTCACATTTGTTTTCTTATTTCTGAAAGGCACGTATCGCTTGATACAGGTGTTAACAATGCTCACAAAGTACAACCATATTTGATCTACATCCGCGCCACAAGTATCCACAAAATTAGTAAACCTTTCAAGTGACAATTCCAAATGGTCCAGTATGGAAACATCATCAGCTTTTTGGTAATCCGGTACTCTAACAAATTTGGTATTGTGATTATTCATAATTTTCACCGGTATAATCACTTCAATCATTTTGTGATCTGAAATACCCTCATGTATTTTACACGTATAATAAAGATCGCTCAACTTATCATTTAAAAACACAAGGTCAAGGATTGAATGGGAGCAACCCTGGCTTCGAGTGTACTCATGAACAACTTGTGTTAAGTTGTGAGAAAAGGCAACCTCCAAAAGAGCATCTCCATGTAAACGGTCAACAGTTCCAACCGTCATCTCGGACCAGTCTATGTTGGGTAGGTTGAAGTCCCCTGCTAGTATAAAATTTCCCCTGAAGTTTGTATAATTATTTAGCTTATCACTAAGAAGTGGAATGAGGTTTAATGGGGAATTTGGTGGCCTGTAGAATGCGCAAATTACATATGATACACCGTGTACAACGACCTTACACAACAAAGATTCCAAGTCAGACATGTCACACAGTTGTTTACAAGATATCTCCTGTCGGAAAAATATTGCCACTCCACCTCCTCTTGAGGATCTGTCCTTTCTCAACACGTTGTAATCAGGGGGGCATATTTCCGAATTTAATATATTAGCATTTAACCATGTTTCCGTGACTATCATTACATCAGGAGAATGCACCAGTAGTATCTGCTCTATATCCTCGACTTTGTTAGCTACACTCCTAGCATTTAAATTAATCAATTTGAACTCGCGACATTTCTTTCTCTGACGTCAATTTCTGTCATCCCCCGGTGTCCCTGTAATCTTCACCCTGCGCATCTGATCCATATCCCAAATATATGTTTCGTTATTAATGACCAGCTTATCGTACCGTAAGGACACCTTGTCCTCAGGTCTCCTCGAATCCTTCACCGTCATCCACAGCTGCTTTCTGATCATTTGTACCCTTCTGGAAAAATCATCTGATATAGAAATTGAAGTTCCCTTTAGCTTCCGCGCGTTTTTCAGAATATCAAGCTTCTGATTGAAATCATACAGCCTTAGGATGATAGGGCGGGATTTGTTAGGTGCTTTCCTACCAAGTCTGTGAATCCGTTCCACACTGGTCGCTGTAACTCCCAGCTTATCTTCAAATATTTCCCTTAATACAGATTCTTTAAGTGATACCTCAGTTTCACCCTCTCGCTCATGTACACCGTAGACGATTATATTGTTTCTCCTGCTGCGGTTTTCCAGATCGTCAACCTTATCTGTCAGCCTTCCTATTTGCTGTTTCAACTCCTTAACTTCGGTGGTACATTTTACCATTTTTTCTGCACTTTTCGAAAATGCCTCCATTTTTCCTTCAATTGCAACCAACCGTTTACCAGTATCAGATATGTGCCTACCTAGAGATTCTTTGATCGATGCGAGATCACGTGTGGATTGTTCTTGATTAGCTAAGATTTCTCTCAGCTGTTCCGAAACCGTTGGTCCCGGATTCGACTCTACATCTCCACTCAGCAACAACACCATGAGGCAAAAAGAATCAAAACACTCTGCGACCGAATGACACAACACCTGCGGGCAAGGCAGCACCACCAAAAACACACAATCGCTCTTAAATGATGATACATTTCTACGTACCTGCACGATAAAAACGAAGAGGTTGATTCGTGGCTGCATCGCTCGGGTGCTGCCGTGCCCACTGAAGCGCATATCGAGGGGGGCGTTGTTCCAGAATCTCGCTGATACCGATGACCATTCGGCGTATGTCGGTGACATAGGGTTTAGTTCAAAAAACACAGTGTTGTTCCCGTTGGTGGTTTCCGCGTCGCCTGATACGCCGTTGCTGTAGTGACCGCGACGAGTCGTCTCTGCATCCAAGCAGGGGTCCATTACGGGCCATTCGATGGTCCCTCTTCCATCGCGGTGGATGGTGCTGGCGTGAAAAGCAAGAGCCTGCACGATAAAAACGAAGAGGTTGATTCGTGGCTGCATCGCTCGGGTGCTGCCGTGCCCACTGAGTTGGGAAACTTCCGAATCAGTTCAAATCCGAACCTCCGGTGATTCGCCGCATCACTGCTTCTCACAGCGGGGAAGTGCGGAGAGGCGACGCCCGCGGTGTGCTCTCATCGAGCCCCCGCTCTCTTTGTCGCATGTGCAGGCCCCTGCTTGGCGGCAAAGCGCTTTCCCAGGCACGAATGCCGCATACGCGCGCGTTGTTTGCCATCACCGAATTTCAGAAACAAAAGAGAGAAGAGTGATTCCCCTAGCCCATTTCCCCTACTGGACTCGATGGAACGAAAAGAGCGACGAATTTTAGCCGGCGGCGGTCGCTTTGCCCGTGTCGGCGGATATCAGCGGCATCGCGCGCCAAGCGCGGTGTTCGTCGGTTGCTCGCCGCATATTCGCTCCGTGGCGTTCAGCCTTAGGACACATTCACACTGGCGGCATGGGACCCTCTCCGCGGTTCCTTCGAGCACCGCGACATGATGCAAGATTTCAATCGCCTTTCTCCCACGTGTTCCTTGGCCGCCTTCCCAACCACTCGGTTTTTGGCCACAGCCGTGGACGGGCAGATGACACCGGGGTTCCTCGGGGTAGCCAGTGCCGTGCCGCGTCTGTTGCCCTCGACACTCCCCAGAAGTGGTCCCTCGACTTCCGGCTGACGGCGTCTCACGCCGTTGCCTCTCGTGATCAGACACACCGGCTCGGGGGACGCAATTTGTGTGCACTTTGGGACCACTGGATAGGACACACGCCGGGCCAAGACGCGCTCCAGGCGCCGCCCACTTAGGTCGTGCTGCTGACTGCGCGGCTTTCGCCCGCGCCATCTTTGTTTGCCATTGCGCTGTCGTGGGCCGATCCCACCGTGGCCCGTTGCAGGGGCGCTGCAACGATTTTATGACAAAAAAAATTTGCATCTCGCCATTTTGACGTTGTTTATCGTGTCCCGGAGGATACAGAAAACACCTCCTTCATTAAAAATGTCGCGATTCCGCCGCATAATCGCAAAGCGAAAGTCGAGCTTTTTCCCCCACCTGCAGCCCCAAGTGGCAGCCGAAGGAACTACGGCGGAAAGATTACGTGACCTCGCTCGGCTCTAAGCTGCAGCATAACGCCCGCTAATGTCAGCAGAAAGAAGGAGAGGAAGCGTCCTCCGAGAGAGCACACGGGAAGCTACACGGCACCCCGAATTACGTCACTAGGAGGGGGACCAGGTGTGACCCTGAGTTGAGGGGTGCCCGAAATGCCAGCCCTTTTTGTACGCAACAACTAGGACACGCAGGCGAAATCGGTTTTCTGTTCTTCAGAAGTGTCAGAGGGCAACTTCCAGAAACATTTGACCCAAGTCCAGAAGGATCACGCTTGTTGGTGGATGATCGACTTGGGAATAAAGCTGCTTGCTTTCACCTCGCATAAAAGTAGGATGCGAAACTCTGATGTCGCTCGTATTTGACAAAAAACCCGAATTCCTCGCGTCTCACGACCTCGCCTCATACTGCTCTTCTCTGTCCATCATCCAGCTGACAACCAATCTCGCCTTTGTCTCGCAAGTTCCGTCAAATGCGCCAGTGCACAAGGCCCTGTCTCGAGCGGTCATTGCGCGGTTATGTCCTTCTTTTTTTTAATTATTATTGAGTTAATACGTTATGAGTTATTAACTTATTAGTAAAGATTTTTTGTTATTACAAAAATAGCCTAGGCATCACTGACCAGTCCTTCCCCGCCCAAATGTATCGCTAGAGGTTTGAAGCAGATGCCAAAGTTTCACCAGCAATCGTTTCCTGATTCTGCAGTTACGAGATTTTCTGAAATTTTCAGTGGGAAGGTGGCAGTTGATGGAGGGAGTTCTATGGCGCCAGTCACCGAAAACTATTTCCCATTGGAAGTTCCAGAAACTCTCTCGTAACTTTTGAAGAAGAGAGCGGTTAATGCTGAAACTTTGGCATCTGGTTCGAACCACTAGGGCTACGTTTTGGCGGAAAACGAGCGTTCTGTAATGCCTAATTCATTTTTGCCGTAAAAAAAAAAAAAAAAAAAAAAAAAAAAAAGAAGGATGGAAAGGCGGGGGGGGGGGGGGGGGGTATTTTCTGTAATCTGTGCAACCATTTTTTTTTTTCTTTTCCAATCAACGTATTTGCAGTTTCTTGAAAGCCACAAAATAGGGTTGTTACGCTTTTCTATTTTTAATATCTACGTGGCTCGCACTCACGTCACATAGCGTACTTTTGGCCGCCATGAAAGAGACAGAGAAGAAACCTGCTTTTGTAGGAATCTTGAGTGACGGGTTAATCTTCGAGGAGGAGAATAGCGATGTCGGGGCAAATCTGGGAGATACAAAAGAGGGTCTTGGTAAGAAGAGTTGGACTGGTTGGACAGTCATAGGTCATGTTCAATTTTCGAGTAAAAACATGGGCATGCGTAAGTACCCTCTCCCTTTATAAACCAATACCGTCAAAATGGACGGTCTGTCTTATTTCCACGAATGCACGTAGAATATTCGAGACGTCATAGTGAGGGCCAATCGTGGAAACAGAGCAACGAATGTCAAGAAGAAGAGTCCGCCACTCGGCGGCATTACTTGATTTCTTTATTAGCAGGCCTCTCCTACGCGCGCCCCAGGTAAGAGCTGCATACGGGCGTTCCGGCGATGTCCGCCCGCCGATAACGAAATCACCTGGCTAGATGTTTGTTTCCCATTTTCCTTGTCGAGAATTTCTGGGAAAGTGGTGCTTCCGGTTTCCCAGGTGTCGCCCTTCTGCGACAAGCTCCCCCGGCGTTGGAATGTCGGAAAGCAAAGGCGAAGAGAAGCCCGAACCAAAACAATCGAGTCTTTTTCGTCTCTCTCCCTCTCTTCCTGTAATCAGACGGCATTCCAGGCGCAGGCATAAGCAAGAAAAACGCACCTTTACGAGAGCTAACCGAAATCCGAGACGAGGCGATCCGCAAAGCAAGCTCTACCGTCTCCGGCCGATCGAGAAAATGTCCCGCGACTAATCAACGAAGGTAAAGAAAGAAAACGCGTCGCTGCAACGGCGGATCAAATACGGGGAAAGTGGCCAAAGCATGAAGCGAGCATTCAAAAACGTCGCCTCCCTTCCCCGGATTCCTCCTCGGCATCTCCGGGTTCCACGGGTCCCGATTGGCCAAAAAACTCGTTTGGGTGGCCCAGTGTTTCCAGGCGAGCGAGCTCGGCCCGCCGCTTTCGGAGTGGGTCCAGCCGGCGCGCCGAGCGAGCTGCTCGCTCACTGTTGTTGCCGTTGTCGTGCCGTGCGTGCGTGGTGGTGTCACCCGTCGTTGGAATGCGGCGCCCGTCGGCACCGACCGTTCGGCTGGCTGTGCTCCGGACGATCCCGTCCTAGCGCTTCATGAAGACCCTGTGTTTCGGATTACTCGACATGGATAACAGCGGCGCCGCCGGTGCGGACCCCGGGTCTGCCGGAGAACTGCAGGTCAGGCTTCCCCTTCTCCCCTTCGCGCGCGCCTGCAACTATCGCTGCAGCTCGTGGCGGATCAGGCGGGTTCCGTGGACGGACCAAAAGATTCTCGGCTCCCGCCTGAAAAGCTCGCGGGCGGTTTTGGGGCTCCTCTGCCACGACATTTGGGTGGCTTCGGAGAAGAGCGAAGGTGTTTGTCTTTATTTCGAACGACCTCGGGGAGGAGAGGGAGGTTTTGAAATACACTGAGCGAGGAGGTCAGCGGGGGAAGTGGAGGGTTCCCGAACTTTTTGGTTCTTTCACCCTTCGATGGATGGCGCTAGTTGCGCACCCCCCGCCGCGTGGCCAGGCTCGGCCGTCTTGGCTCGGGTACAGTGGCAGCTCGGGAAGTTAGTTTGAACCCGGACTTCACCTACAGTACCTCGTGCACTCAAGGCACGCCATTAAACCACGAACTGACTTGTTAATTTAAAAACGAGGATTTTATTAAAGCGTGAGAGGCTTTTGAACTGAACCCCCTAACCTCAGACATTTGTCCATTCGTCCGTCTGCGCTTTCCCACGCTACGTCACTTGACGTCATGGTATCACGTGACTCCACGATTTGAAAGTGACGTCAATTGCTAAATTCGAAGGAGAAAGTGACAACATTTTCGCAATTTGGTGATACACAACGATTCAGATATTGAGAATAGTACCGTAATGGGAGAGGACTTTAAAGGGACACTGACACCCCCCCCCCCCCCCCCCCCCCCCCAAATACTTTTTTTTTTCATTTTTTTGCGAGGCGATTCATTATGGTGTCGGAATACTACCCAATTAATATTTTGCTACAGAGTCACGTTAATAAAGCCAAAAAACGCAACTGCTCGAATCCGAAACCCACGCACCGCACGGAGATGTGGAGAGGGGAGAGTGAGTGGCGAAAGTCACGTAACTACGCTCGACTGTGCGTTTTTTTTTGTTTTTTTTTTCGGGTGCAGCAGGCGAAATGCGTTTGGCATTTGTTTGCCGTGCGATTCCTTTGCAGTTACGTTTGTTCCGCTCGCTGTTCCTGTACTTTAAGACGAGTTGTTTGGTACATTTAAGTGTTGGCAATTAGTAGGGAGTGCCCGTGGGGAATTGCCGTGATCGGCTCCGAAAAGAATACTCCCAAGATGTTGCGTGAAGAGCTGCCTCACATCTCAAAGTGGCATTGTGCGGCAGGGGTGTCAAACATGGAATCCCATACCATTTAGTTCAGCGACGCATCGTCCACAACAATTGTTTTTATTTTCCAACGATAATTGTAAAAAAAAAAAAAAAAAAAAAACTTTGAAATATATATATATATATATATATATATATATATCGCACTAGGGATCGAACCTGTGCCCACTGCGTGTGAAGCGGACGTCTTCCCACTGAGCTACTGAAGAATTTTTTTTTTTTTATTTTATTGCATCTGAGCTACTGAAGGAACTGTTTCGTTCGTAGTAATGCAGCGGGTCGACTGTATGTCGGAAAGTTTGCTGCCGATTTGTCTCTCGCGGGCAGCGCCACGCATTGGCCACATTCGCACCTAGTAAAAAACAAAAAAACAAAAAAAAACATACGCGTGCGTATTTAACTCGAAGTACGCACTTCGTGCTTGACGTTCGAGCGAGAGCGATGTCTTCTGCCGCGAGAAGGGACGACGGCTCGGCGACGTCTTCGTGCAATCGGCTTGCTGGTCGGGCGTGTCGTACGGGATGAATACCAGTTCTTTTGATCGGTCCAAAATTTCTCTTTCGAAGGAAGACGAAATTCGCCGGTACCGTGAACGACAGTTCTGAAGTAGAGGTCCCACGACCGTCGTCCGCTGCCATCCGCTAGTCCCACGATACGCGAAACGACACCATGTTGAGAATTATGCGGTGAATGCACAGAATGGACTTCCGGTTGTCTGTGCTACCTTTTTTTTTTTTTTTTTTTCAATCATCGTATTTGCAGTTTTTTGGAAGCCACAAAAAAATGGGCTTCCTATTTTTTTTTATATTTTTAGTATCGACTGCGTGCCTTCCATGACCCACGACTTTGATTAAATTTGGTGGTCGCGTCGAAACCTTAGAGAACGGCCCGTGACCACGGAAAAGAGAGTGAGCGCGACTCCAACCGGCCAGTTCTCGATCGGCGGTTTTCGGGCGGAAAGAAACCGAATTTCGAGCCGCGAATTCTGTTCTGGGCAGTTGGGCTCTCACATGTCACGTACAACTGAAAACCTCGGCGAGCATCAACACCCTGTCAGTATCCCTTTCAAGGGGCGCGGAAACGAAATGAAGGGAGCGCGAGCTCTCCGCCCCTCGCTTCCAAGTCGGCCAGCGGGCAGCGCAATGCGTATTGCGCTCGTGACGTCAATAGTTCATGGGGAACTGTAGTTGCGAGCCTTGCTGCTTGGTGGTACCAACGCCTGACAACCTCGCCTAGTTAGGGCCGCGAAATGATCTGCGCCTAATTTTCGGTTCAGTATCCCCTTAAAAAAAAAAAAAATAATACAAAAGGGAATGTTTTAAGGCATTTTCGTTTTTTTTTCCTTTTTTACTTGTTTTTGATTATGGTAAGTGCCCGAAGGCTTGTGAAGCTGTACACTACAACTTTTTCCCTGGGTCCCCCATCCATAATCGATCACACACGCACACACACACACACACACGCACACGCACACGCACACACACACACACACACACACACACACACACATACACACACACACACACAAAATAGTTATTATTATTGAACATGACAAACCCCGAGAACACTAAAATCTCTCGAACACAGCAGCTGCGTTCGAGGCCTTTGTCCGTGTAGTTTTATGCCTGCAGTCTCGGGGTTTATGTCACGTTCCATCGAAATCAGCTCGTTTGCGCCCTTGCATTCGCTTCCTTATTATTATTGTCGTTGAAAACACATTTTAAGACACCTCTCGTGCACCTCAGTGGGAGATTTTCTTTTGGTTGTCTAAATATGTGTTTTTTTTTGTTTTTTTTTGAGGCAGGCAAGGATATTTTAAAGGCGCATTCCCACCGGTGATGTAAGCAGTCGCGCGATGCGACTAGATCACATCGCAAAAAAATTATATGGACCCACCGGCGTGCGCGATGAGCGAGTCCAACGCCTTCGTTTGGCGAGTTGTTTCGAAAACTCTCGCTCCGAATGCCGTTGATTGGCTCAGCCGCTCCGCGATTGGACCTTATCGCAAAAAAGTCGGGTCGAGTAGCGACTGCTCAAATCGCGTCGCTTTTTGCCCGCGATGGTCTTTTTTCGCTATGAAAGTGATCGCGCGACTAGATCGCATCGCCGGTGGGACGGAGTTTGCAACTGGTTTCTTCTGAAACACGGCGCGATGTACTTTGCGATGAGGTTTCACAGCTCTGCTCGTCGTGCTTCATTATCAAGTTTTTTTTTGTTTTTTTAATTATTTTTCGGTACTTTTGGGAAGATCCCCATGGCGTTCCACTTGTCCGCCGTGAAATGTCGAAGAATCTCTTTGTCTCCGCGTCGCTCAGGAAGCATTCGGCTATTTGCGGCCTCCGGTTTGTGCTTATTTTGCCTTTCTTGGTGGCGGGATGAGAGAGCCCCGAGATGTTGAGCGAAGGCAACAAAAGCAAGATGCAAAGTTTGAGAAAAGGGCGCCGGAGGAATGCTGCTGGTCCCCGAAGAAATGGGGTCAGCTCGTCCTTCCCCGCTGGGCGGGATCTCCTCTTGGTGTTTTTGCTCGCCGATCGACCGTCTGGCTCCGTAATCGATGCAACTGGTGCAGTGGTACTTTGCACAGAGGAACGTCCAGTCACTTCTGCACAACCGTCCACCTCGCTTCCAATTTGTCAGGAGGCCACGTGACTCCCGTGTGCTGTCTGTGCAACTCTTTGTCTGTTTTCCCATCCCGAGATGGCACTGATTGCAGGGAGGCAAAACTGTAATATGCTTCTTAATATCCAGTTACTCTAGGATCGTCGTCTAAACCCTGAGTGACGGGGCAATAAAATAACTGACGAGACGACAGACAGGTGGAGCAGATCTGTATCGCTACCATCTGGTGTTTTGGACGCACGAGTATTGCGGGAGAAGCGACTCTCGCTCTTGCAGGAGGCGGAACGGGCTCGACTAATGACCCCGCACTCTAGCTTACCGCAAAAAAATGAAGCGATTTACAATAGACCGATCTCACCAGCCAGTTTGACTGCGCCACCGCTGCCGCAATGCATGGAGGGAACTTTAGTCTTCTGCACGTGCAATAACCTTGCTGGAGCTCTGCGCTTGTGGAGCACGAAATGGCACAAGCCCTCACGTGTACGGCTGTCTGCCTCCCGTGAACTAAAGTTATGGCGGCGTCACGCATGCGCCGAACGCTTAGTGAGATCGGTCTATTGATAAACGCAAAGAAACCAATAAAACGTTTAGGAAACAACAGCAACGACAACAACCGTGTAGGTTGTGTATACGACACGGCCGCAGGTTTTAGGCCGCCTACGTGCCTAGTCAAGTGAAATGAAACCGAATGTATTTTGAAGTAACGGAAGTAGTGGAGTGAAACCTAATTGTGGAATGGAACACATTTCTTTCGACATCTCGTAGACCTTTGTAGACCCCATCTCAGGGTCTACAAGATGTCGATTCATTACCAGCTCTCCTGCACTCTATCACTGCTTACATTTCTTTGTACGTCATATAATCGATTGAACGAAACAAATAGTTAAATACGAGGTAAACTTTATACTTCTCAACGATACGCGAGAAACCGAACGAAACGAATGTCGAGGCACAACACAAAGGTCGGAAGTCAGGCGGGTAATTTCTCCCCCAAAAGAAGTCAAAATTGTCCCGCCTTCCTGCTTAGAGAGCCGGAAGTTAGCAGAAATTTAGCTAGTACCTACGCTAGCCTAGGGTTTTTAACGCAGAAAACCGCTACATTTGGCGGGATAACCGCTAATTTGGCAGCGCTGCCGCAGAAGCGGCCACTGCCACCGATGGATGCGAATTGGCTCCGACGGATCCGAATGGTCCGGTCGGCGCCTGGCTTTCCGAGAGCGGTCCTCCGGCCTTCGAAGCGTTGGCCACCAGGCACTCGTGGTGGCGACCTCGATTGGCGCAGAGTCTCTTCGAGGTGCCCCGCTTTGGTTGGAGAAGGCGCTCGTTATTCTGGTCCCTTTCCCTATTCGCGACTCCAACTAACTATAGGTGGCGCCACTCATTTTCCAAGATGGCGGGTTTAGTGAGGGTCAGAGATGCGTGCCGCTGTTGAGCCTGTCTAGTGTGCTGGCTTCACTGAGCGACATAAATTATTCCTGGTAATACGAAGAAGCTAATGTTTTGTGAGCGCAAGTCACCTCTTTAACCTGAAAACAAGAACGGTGTTTAGCGTTTTATTTGCGGAAGGATGCGCGTTTTAATTCTGGAGCGAAACCGAAACTTACCTGTATTTTGGATTTAATTTCTCGATATAGGTCTTAATTTCGGATTCTTTCATGACTCAAGATGTGTCTTACATCGTAATTATTTACTTAGAAAACTTGTTCGCGGAAACTTTATTTTGTGACATACCGTTCCATCAAGGCTGATATTTGTAGTTGTTGAAAAAAAATCAATGCTGATATCTGTGCGTTCTCGCTGCCTATTTCTCACTCAGATAATTGTCATGGAAATAATGACAATTATCCCAGCACAAGAATAAAAGAATAATTCCAATTTTTACATTATGTCAACGAAACGCATAAACTAATAAACGCTGCTCTCACTGCGACAACCCAAGACGGAATCCGAGTCAGACAGCTGAAGTGTGTGTTTTTATAGCACCGCGTGACGCGTTGGACTTCATATTACATCCAGTGTTTGACTGTTTGCCTATCTTGATAACTATGTCAGTTTTTTATATGCTAAAAAGAAAACAGAATTATACCTTTAATATACCTTTCTGGAAAGACTACTATGGTTAAATAGCGATTCTCGTGATCTTGGCGTTAATTGGAGGCATATATATATTGCCGCGATTTGTATTAATAATAATAATATTAAAATTCACATATTTGAATAAGTAATTCTGCAAGCTCTAATATAATTTGTTGCTAATAATCTAATTTTAAGCGCGCGAAGAAATATGACAATGAAAGCTGTGCTAATTATCATCACTGGTTCCTATTGCTGCATTTTAGTTACCAAGAAAATAAAAAAATAGTCTAAAATCAATGAAAACATTTTAGCCAATGTGAGAAATTCATGTAAAGTTACATTAATTGTGGGTAAAGTATATTGTGCTGTCAAAGTTGCGACTTTTGACAATCGGCGAAACGTCCAAAGTCGCCGCCAATATACTTCCAGATCAAATGCCCTAAAATAAAAAAAATGAAATAAAAAAAAGTTTTTTTTAAATTACTTTTTTTTTATAACATTTATTGACTTTTGTATCTGCTTGCCGTCCTTTTGCCAATCTCAGCCTTTCCAGTTCGAAGGAACACCTACCTGCTTGCACGTCTGCTTACTGCAGCACGTTTCGGTGGTGTTGGAAGGCGGTGAAACAGTAGTGAGTTTCAATATTGCGTATACGGGCGAACTCAAGCCCTGTGTGTTTGCGTTAGCTTTGCGTATTCCACACTGCGCGTGCGCGGAGCCCGAAATTGCGGTCTTGGATGGCGCATAGCGATGAGGAGCACGCACAACGTGGGGCACGCAACTCTAACACAAAAGCACACCGCTTGCGTTTGCTTCTATGCGCAATAATAAACCTCTCCAGTAAGGTACAATCCCATACCGGCTGCAGCACTACGTTGGACAGTGAAGAGTGTTGTTTGCATTCAGAAACGACATTTTGAGAGCCATGATCGCGAGCAGTTCGGCCATGCCCGCTGAGCTGCAGAATCGGGGGACCCTCACTAGAGCGCTTCCCGTTTCCGCCGCGGGAGGGCGAGCGTCCAGCTGGAGACGCGAATACGAGAAGCCGCCCGCTCTGCTGGCCACCCTGTTCCAAGCGGCTCGGCGTTCGGGACGGAAAGCGTGCCCTTCGGGGTTCTAGGCGGACGAGGAACGCTCACGGCGGGAAACGCGCTGCGCCGTTTTCAGACGCTTTCCTCGTTCCAGGTACGGGGTGCGGCCATTAACACCGAGCCTAGTCGACGCCGCGCTGCACCATCCTCGAGCCAAGTGTTTGATCCGCTTTTAACCACGCGAGGGAGCACTCTCCACCGTAGCACTCTCGCTGCGAAGGCTGCAGGCACGAGAGATTAAAGCTGCGCGCTCCTCCTCTCGCCGAAAATGACGCAGAATGTTGTCCACGGGCATAAAATGTACTTTGAAATGTTGTTCCATTACTTTCGAAGATACTACTCGAAAAATGCGAACCTCGCTGATACTGTAAGAACGTTCACCCTGAAGCGGAGGCTGCAGCCAAAGCTACGAGCGCGAGCTAACCCGCGCTCCTGGCTTTGAGGCGGGCATTTCAAGCGCGAGTGCTCGGTCTGCGGGAGAACGTTTCGGAGCAGCGACCCTCTCGTGCTTGTGGCACACCCGGGCGGGACTCTTTCCGGAACGGATCAGTTAAGTATTTAGGAGTCCCGCTTATTAATTAACGTGTTTTCTTTTGGTTAGGAAAGTTTATCTTTCCAGAGTTGCGTCGGCATTGTGTTTTTTTAGCTTTCTACGTTTGGGTCGGCGGGGCCAGAGCGGCCGCGACGCGGGAGCGGTCCCCCCCGCGGTCGTTAAGAAGCGTCTCGGGTTTCGGGGGTCTGCTCGGACCGGGACCGAAAGAGCCCGCGCTGGAAGATGCTTGTGGCTTATAACCGAATGTGCGTGTATGCAGAGGGTTTTGCCGCTTAGTGTAAAATTGTCCTTTTTGCCCGATGCAATAATTTAGCGGTTGGCGCCAGTCAGGCTGGGAAAATAGCAGAGAACAACTCTACAAGGAGTTTGGGTTTGGCGGTTAGGACGCCAAAATGACAGCTCGCCGACCATTGGAGAACAGTGTACCACGTGTGAGTGGCGGAATTTGAAGTGATTGGTCGGTTCCTGGGGGGAAAGGAGGCCCCTACGTGCATACAAAAGGAGCGCGGAGAGGATTTTGGGGGATTCGGACTTTGGATTTGATGGAGAGAAATTGGGGACGGGGGTCGAGAGTTTAGACGAGGCGGTATGGCCTCCCAAGTTGGGAATTGTAACTAGTGTGTAAATAAATGCACATAGTTCTCTAAAAGCAGTGAGTCGACCCGTCACTCAGCGACGTTCGTGCCACCACGCTCCAGACCATCGAAGCGGAACCTGCCTCCCACACCACCGGGAGGAACAACTTTAACTGGCGCAGTCGACAGGATGGTGGCACGATTTCCGGTGAGACGACGTGGCGGCGACCTGTGGGCAAGTACGTGAGCTTCGGCTCAACGGCGGACGAGGCAGCATCCCTGTGAGAAGCCTCGTGGGCTCCGGCCCGAAGTGACCAGGACGACATACCCGTGAGAGGTCTTGGGGGTTTCGACCCGACGTCAACGGTGGACGAGGCAACATCCACGTGAGAAGCCTCGTGGGCTCCGGCCCGAAGTGACCAGGACGACATCCCCGTGAGAGGTCTTGGCGGGTTTTGACCCGAAGTGGACGAGGCGACATCCCTGTGAGAGGCCTCGTGGGTTTCGACCCGAAGAGAACAAGGCGACATCCTCGTGAGAGGCCTTGTGGGTTTCGACCCAAAGGGGACGAGGCGACATCCCTGTGAGAGGCCTCGTGGGTTTCGACCCGAAGAAAAGGAGCGGACGGAGCAACATCTACGCGAGAAGCTTCGTGTGCGGCGGTCCAAAGTGCAGCGACGACGCAGCATCGTCTACGTGAGAGGTTGCGTGGTGTTGCGACCCGAAGAACGGACCAGCCGGTACCCGACCCCAGGACCAACTCCGGCGGGTGACGTCCAGCGACGCCGAGAGTCATCGCCCCAGGAGCAGCGCACTGACACAGGTGGGACTCACTTCTGTTTCCTCCGGGTTTCGCATGTCAGTGGTGACTCGGTCCATGACCAAGGGGGCTCAGGAAGCGATGAGTGAGAGCGGCGATAAGAGCCCGGCCATGCTGGACGACATGTCGGAGGGGGGAGGGAGTAAGAGCGAGAACGAGCTTAAGCTAAAAATTGAAGCTCTAAAACTGCAACTCCAGCTCGCACAAATTAACGCGAAGCAGACAGGGGAGAAGGCGTGTTGCGGTGGAAAAGACGCGGGTGAAAAAAGCAAGATGTCGGCATACGCAAAGGAGCTGCGCGCGGTGTTGGCTCAGATGCCAGATGCCGAGTCCATGGTCCCAGGGTGGTTCAAAAACGTAGACACGCTTTTCGCGTCGATGAGCATACCAGCGGAAGCACAGGGGGCCATCATTCTTCCGTTTCTAACGGAAAGAATGAGGGCTTTCAGCGCGAATCAGTCAGACGGACGGATAATGCCGTACCCAGAATTGAAAGAAAAAATTCTCAGGGAACTTAAGATGACCGCCAACGAATACCGGAGGTTATTCCTCACATCTCGAAAAACAGACGGCGAGTCGTGGGCACAATTTTCCACGAAACTAGAGACGTTTTTTTTGTACTATCTGAACAGTCGCGAGATTCAGACTCTGGATCAGCTGAAGCACCTCATGGTGTCAGATAGGTTGAAGCAAGTCATGCCAGACGAAGTGAGAACCTACGTTCTCCAAAATGAGACGAATGGGTGGCTTAGGCCAAAGGAGGTAGTTGAGTTGGCGGAGAACTTTGACGAAAGCCGTCGTGGGAGAAAGCCTCGAGGCAGGGAGAAAGCGTGGGGCGGCGCACCCGTTCGAGGGCGAGATGGGCAGCCTAAGGAGACTGCGCTGACGACGACTGACGGCGAGGGACGCGGCGCGGACCGAATGAGGGCAATTCGTTGCTTTGGTTGTGGCCGAACGGGACATATCCAGAGAAACTGTCAGCAATCACGAAGGCAAGCAGACGAAGGTCAGGGGAACCAAAACAAACATGACCCACGAAAATTGGTAGCCCAGGTGGCGTCTATGCCCGCGGAAAAAGCTAAGGAGTGCGTCGAAAGGGCCGGTATGAGTCTCAGGTGGGTGGATCTCCTAGTGGCAGACAGACCTCTGAAGGCCTGCCTAGATTCCGGGGCAGAGATTACGGTCTTGAGATTGGAAACGGTTCCTGCGGCGTGCTTAGAACAGAGTAAAGGAACAATCAAGTCGAAGGGAGCGTTCGGACAGGTGGTAACCGCCGATTTGGCCTACGTGCCACTGAGTCTAGTAGTGGAGGGAGAAAGCGCGGGCCAGCAAGTCCTCACACTGTGTGCGATCACCGACGAGTTGTCGGACAGTTTGGGAGCGTTGCTTACGCCAGAGGTGTACGAAGAACTACTTCAAGTTCGATCAGTTCTCGAGAGGGAAGCGGTAGAAATTCAAGTGATGGAAAATGAGATGGACCAGGACTTCCGACGCACACCTAAGGACACACTAGAGGATAAAGTGTTCGAGTGCGAGACCACAGAGAACGAAGATGCGACGGACGTAGATGCAGTAGAGGTAGATTTGGACCAACCCGAGATTGGGCCACGTGACGAATGTTTCGCTCGCGAACAGAGGAACGACCCAACACTAAGTGACGCGTGGGAACAGGCTAGGGATGGGACCCACGGAATGCTGGTTGAGGACGGGCTGTTGTTCCACCGAGACGAGTTTGAGGGAAAGTCCTGTAAGCAGCTTGTACTTCCGAGCACGCGGAGGCGTTCCGTGCTGGAACTGGCCCATGACACTCCGTGTGGGGGTCACTTCTCGCAGCGGAAAACGAAACAGAGAATCAGGAGTGCGTTCTTTTGGCCTACGATGGCAGCCGATGTCAAAAGACATTGTCAGACATGTCACACGTGTCAGACGTTTTCGCGAAAACAGGTGACCGATCGCGTGCCAATCACACCGCTCACCAGGCCGGAGCAGCCGTTCCAGGTAGTCTACATGGACTGCATCGGTCCCCTGGAACCTCCTTCCGCACGCGGGTACCGCTATGCGCTGAGCGTGGTGGACTTGTGCACGCGTTGGGCGGAGGTGATCCCGTTGAGAGCTTTAACGGCGAAGGCAACGTGCCAGGCGCTTTTAGAGGTGTTTTCGCGGTATGGGACACCCGAAACGATTTGCTCGGATCAGGGCACAAATTTTGTTTCGAAGCTCACAGCCGAACTAACTGAGAGACTGGGAGTGGCAGTGCGATTTTCCACCCCGGAACACCCCCAGAGTAACGGAATTGTAGAGCGGTGGAACGGGACGTTTAAGTCAATGTTGCGACATGTCGTGGAGGCCCACGACAGGGACTGGGATAAGTACATCCCATGCATGTTGTGGGCATATCGCGAGGTTCCGCATGACACAACAGGGTTTTCACCGTTCGAACTTATGTATGGACGCGAACCACATGGTCCACTGAGCATACTAAAGAAGTCGTGGACAGGCGAGTGGACGCCCCCTGCTGGGCTGAACAAACCGGCAGCCCAATTTTTGAGCGAACTCCGAGCGCGGATGGCGGAGGCAGCACAAGTGGTGGACGTGCGATCAGAGCATATCCAGAGGGCGTACGCGAACAAGTATAACCTACGGGCGAGATCGAAGGAATTCCGAGTCGGAGACGAGGTGCTGATCCTTGAAAGTGGGAAAGTGGGGAAGCTGCAACCGAAATGGTTAGGCCCCGTTAAGGTGAAGGAGAGGAGACGAGATGACAGCTACGTCATAGAGACGGAGAATGGAGTGAGATGGATACACGCCAATCGGTTAAGGCCTTACCTCGCTCGAGCAAATAACGCTGGAGTTATTTTTGAGACCGACCAGGAGTTCGGTGAGGTACCGATCGTCCCATGCGGCATCGGGCGAAGTGAAAGCGCGAACAAGGTAGGTGAGGTTAGCGAGAGGCTCACTGGGCGACAGCAGCGCGATCTAGATCGAGTACTGGGTAACTTCTCTCATGTGTTCTCGGAAGAACCGGGAAGGTGCAATGTCGGGGCCCACACGATCACTCTTCTTCCTAACGCCGGATGCACTAGAGTTCACCCGTACAGAGTACCAATCGCATTAAGAGAGGAAGTAGAGCGACAGGTGACCCAGCTGCTGGAATGGGGCTTCATCTATCCAGTAGATAGCCCGCACGCTCACCCTGTGGTGTGCGTAGCCAAAAAAGACGGATCTGTAAGGATGTGCATAGATTACAGAAAACTCAATGCAGTTACGGAGCCAGACAGTTTCCCCATGGGGAACATGACCGAGCTTTTGTATGAGGTGGCAAAGGCCAAGTTCATTTCCGTTTTGGACATGACGCGGGGGTATTGGCAGATCGCGCTCGATGTAAACTCGCAGAGACTTAGTGCGTTCGCCACGCCGCGAGGACTCTACGCTTGGAGGGTTATGCCTTACGGGTTGAGGAATTCCGCGGCCACCTTTCAGCGGGTGATGAACGAGGTGTTGAGAGAACACCGCGGATACGCGTGCGCGTATATCGACGATGTAGCGGTTTTCTCGGAGTCGTGGGAGGAACACGTCGAGCACTTGAGCTCCGTGTTGGAGACGATCGCTGGTGTGGGACTGACGGTGAATCCCACGAAGTGTAAATTCGCGCAGTCCAAGGTTAAGTACCTCGGCCACGTTGTGGGATCAGGGACTCATTCACCGGACCCAGAAAGAATCAGTGCTATATCTGAACTGAAGGCACCCAGGACCAAACGCGATGTGCGCAGTGTGCTGGGTCTCTTCAATTACTACAGAGACTACGTCCCCGGGTATTCCGAGATTGTCCGCCCATTGACTGACTTGACGCATAAGAGGGTGCCAAACCTGGTACCATGGACCAAGGCGGCGAACGATGCCTTTGAGAGAGTCAAAGAGGCTCTGGTGGCGCTGCCGGAGCTCACCGCACCCGATCCTGCTCGGGAGTACACGGTGACCACGGACGCCTCTGAGTTCGCTGTCGGCGCGTGTCTGTCGCAAATTGTGGAAGGCTTATCTAGACCGATTGCGTTCCTCAGCAAAAAGCTGACGGAAAGCCAGGCAAAATGGTCCGCCATTGAAAGAGAAGCGTACGCCATTGTGTGGGCACTGGGGAAACTCGGCACCTGGCTGTTTGGGGCGAAGATAAAAGTCGCCACGGATCATAACCCGCTGACGTATCTTACGCACGCCGCTTCCTCCAGTGCCCGACTGACGCGGTGGTCGTTGGCCTTGCAAAAGTACGATCTGGAAATCGTTCACATTAAGGGCTCGCTTAATAAATGCGCTGACGCCTTGTCAAGGCTAGACAGGCATGACTAGGGTATTATGATCATGCACTAAAGCTTGGGAACTCTCACCACTGATTTTGCGGGACCACGGAATGTACGGGAGTGGGTCCGGCCTGTGTGTGATCGTGGGTGGCAGTTGGATTTTGAACATGACAGCTATCATGACAGTGTTTCTTTTGTGTGCCCATTCTGGTGTGTGTTGGACGTTTTGCCTGCGGCAGCCGTTTTAGTGTTTTTGGTTTTGGAATTGTAACCATTTTCTTATTTTTATCGGTGCCGTTTGATTGTGTTCACATTTACGGATAATCAGTTGGTGAACTTTTAGAGCGTGATGTTGACGTTGTTGCTTTTGGTTAACTGTGGGCCAAGGAGTTGGTTCGAATATTTGCCAGTGCGATATTCGGGGAAGGAATTTATGTTGCGCTTACATCAAGTGTCAACGCAACAGTCTTGGTGGGGAGGAGTTAAGTATTTAGGAGTCCCGCTTATTAATTGAGGTGTTTTCTTTTGGTTAGGAAAGTTTATCTTTCCAGAGTTGCGTCGGCATTGTGGTTTTTTAGCTTTCTACGTTTGGGTCGGCGGGGCCAGAGCGGCCGCGACGCGGGAGCGGTCCCCCCCGCGGTCGTTAAGAAGCGTCTCGGGTTTCGGGGGTCTGCTCGGACCGGGACCGAAAGAGCCCGCGCTGGAAGATGCTTGTGGCTTATAACCGAATGTGCGTGTATGCAGAGGGTTTTGCCGCTTAGTGTAAAATTGTCCTTTTTGCCCGATGCAATAATTTAGCGGTTGGCGCCAGTCAGGCTGGGAAAATAGCAGAGAACAACTCTACAAGGAGTTTGGGTTTGGCGGTTAGGACGCCAAAATGACAGCTCGCCGACCATTGGAGAACAGTGTACCACGTGTGAGTGGCGGAATTTGAAGTGATTGGTCGGTTCCTGGGGGGAAAGGAGGCCCCTACGTGCATACAAAAGGAGCGCGGAGAGGATTTTGGGGGATTCGGACTTTGGATTTGATGGAGAGAAATTGGGGACGGGGGTCGAGAGTTTAAACGAGGCGGTATGGCCTCCCAAGTTGGGAATTGTAACTAGTGTGTAAATAAATGCACATAGTTCTCTAAAAGCAGTGAGTCGACCCGTCACTCAGCGACGTTCGTGCCACCACGCTCCAGACCATCGAAGCGGAACCTGCCTCCCACACCACCGGGAGGAACAACTTTAACTGGATCCTCGTTATGTTGCGCGAGCGCGCCGTATACATCGCGCACAATGCGGTGCACTACGGCTTCACGTGGTCCTGTCCCACCAGTGTGGGAACGCTACGCGGCGGGACATTTGCCCCGGCTGTTTAGTAGATTGTTTGCATACCTCCGATAACGGTATCCGATAACGATACTACACACGCGCAAAGGCGTCGGCGGGGTGTCGTTGTCGGAGCGATCTACTAAAACTCCCTATTATCGCTGCTTGAGGGCGCTTGAGGCTGCAAGCTGGTACGAGCTGGTAAAGCGCTTTCCAAGCTGGCACCGAGCTGGCACGTTGCTCTGACAACAGCTGCGTCGGTTCCAACAAAACGGGGTCAAAAGCGGTTTTGTTGGAGTCGACGCAGCTGTTGCCATAGCAACCCTCGCACTCGGTCCAACTCAACGTGAGTGTGCGAATGGCCCTTCGGTGTGCGGACTCCCAGTCGGCTGCGAGCCGGCACTCGTGTCCGACCTGCGGTAGGCGACCAGCCTCATATACGACCTCGGTATCTGGGGGGCGGTGGCTGGTGTGGTGGACCCTGGTCTATCGGCGCTCCTGTTTGCCCTCTCGAGCCGGCTTCGCTCCACCGGCGGTGATAAGAGCGACCGCCGGGGGCTCCGCTCCACAGCACCGACACGAGCGTGCGGACCGCCTCCTGTTCTCTCCAACCCTGGGCACCTTTGCGCAAGGTCGGTCTGCCTTTCAGGTGCGGGGACACTGGTTTACGCTGTACGTGAGGAATGTAGCCGGCCGGTACGATGCTCATCGAGGTCGAAACGGGTAGGGGTTAAGCCCCCCGGGTTCTGCAGCGCGAGCTCCACGTGCTTTGAGCTGAGGTGCGCTAGCCCACTCGGCTGCCGATGCCCGCACGCTTCACGCCACTCTTTCCGTGCCCGCTTGCAGCGTGCGGCTGCGTGCATGTTGTACGACTACAGCGGGCAACGCCAGCGAAGCTCTCGCGCAGCGGCCTATCAAACTGCCAGTCTTTTATGTACATCTTCGGGCCATCCTGGCCTAAATATAGCAAGTATTCACTGGCGGCCATAGCTGTGTGTGCGACTGCTGAGCGCGTGCTGATGGCGAGCTTCCACAGTTCTTTTGTAACGTGCATTCGGCACCTTCAAGATTGCCAGTCTTAGCAACCTATTAATGTGGGCTCGTTCTGAGCATGCGCTCTAAACAGCACCCACAAATATGGCGCCCAGTGAATACTCCTTAAAGTACGTTCGCACGGTTAAACCACCATGCCTACGAAATGCTGTCCACCGGTAAAACCGCACGTTACAGCGACCAAAACGCGCGTGTTAATGAGACACAGACAAAGGACGATCATGTCGTTGTCCTTGGTGTGTCGAACATCAGAGAGGAGCCAGGGCGTGCAATAATCGTAATTGCCTCGTCTTCGTGGTCACTCGGTCCCTGTAGCGTCTGGTGTCTCCGCTGTGGATGAGGGATTTCGCCAGTGCATTACCACCCTGGAGTAGCTGCCACCAGCTCTCGTGCCGAACGGATAGATTTCCCAGGAGCACCCTAATCGAGCGAGCTGTGATTTCATCGACTCCAGTGGGCTCCTCAAATGAGCACGTTCCGCTGCACTGGGTAGAACTTTGACGAGGTCCCTTCGAATTCCGAGATGATGAGAAACAGCTCGGCGATCGCACGTTCGTGGCAGCTGTGCTCCGCCCTCCCCTTTGCTTCACGATGGGCGCGAACAAGTTTCCGCATCTACCCGCGGACCTCGTCAACCGATTTCCTTTCGAATCGCGGGTGGCCGAGTTCTTCCTATTACCTTGAAATGGTACTTAGAATGTGGTTCGGCCAGGTTACCGTGTCCTCTGAGAAGCGCGAGTCGTCTATTCCACTTCCCTCGAGAAGGCTGTGACGTCGCAGTCTCAACTGCACCCACGCCTGCGCTGGGATGCCGATCACGACGTTCAGCCCAGACGGTATTTCTCGAGAGCTGATCACGCCGAAGACGGCAGCAGTGATTGGCTCTTGCCCTGTTCTGTCAACGCCTCGACCTCCGAGGGCCGGCGCGGGCCACCCACGCCTTCGACACGCGCGGCCGCGTCCAAGTTTCGCCATCCAGAAGTGCGAAGCGCGCCACCCAAATCTGTCTCCAATAGACTGCTTCAGCGGTTTTCATTAGTGCCACTAAATAAGCTACGCTTCAGAGTAACGACACTTGGCCATATTGTGTCTTAAAATCATGGTTGCCAGTTATCTGAAGCATTATCTGAAATCACAGGAAACGCTTTTCTGTCCTCCACAATTGTTTAGACAGTTCGCGGCAGAGCAAAGCAATATTACATGACCTTCCTAACACCGAATCTAATGCTGAGGAAGTCGCACTTTCGAATCATGACGATGGGCAGTTCCGTCTGCTCTGCATAAGAGCCAAAATGGCGGCGCCCACAACAATGTAGGGGAACGGAGTGCCGATACTCTAAGCGCAGCTTATTTAGTGGCTCTAGTTTTCATGATTGCCATAAAGTTTCCAATTGGAAATGAAATAGTTCTCTTTTCTCCAATTAATGTTTTATTAGTAAATATGAATGAATAAGTTATCTAATTAGTATATTTTCTGAAATCCAGGACGGTCCTCCGTGGCTTGCACTTCGTTCTTGAAAAATAATTTCTTTCCCATTTTTTTATTTTATTGTTTAATTTTTAGTAATTTTTAACGTATAACGCAGTGATATGATTGCTTCTCCAAAGTGCTTATCCCGCTATATCCTGTTACATTTTACCAAAATCTGAGAAATTTGCGCCAACGTCGCGCCAAAACTTAACTCGAGTAATACCGAAGATAAGATAGCTCGGGCCTCGCTGCCCGGCCGGACCGTTATGACGTGCTTATGCGAGTTTTCAGAACTTTTGATTATCGTCTCAAATAAGGTACAATTCGATCGAATTTCGTATGGAAGACAAACAAAACTCGGAAGTTTCGCAATAATTCTCACGCTCGTCGTCTATTTTGCTGGAGGGTTAGTCTCGTTGAGTGCTCACCGCACACTGGTGCACTGCTCCAGAGGACCGATTCTTATCCTCTTTGTGCTTATTCTTTCTGTGTTTTTAAGTCTCAGGGTAGGCATCGCGATTTTGCGTGTCTCGCTTCGCCGCAGCACACCGGCGTGCTCGGGGGAAGGCGCTCCTCCAGAGCGAGACCGCTCTGGCCGCCGCCATTTTGCGAATCGAGCGATGCCTATCAGCCAGAAATTTCTGGTGCCCGCCTGAGCTGTGGAAACCCGGTCAGCGTGACTCCCCACCTGCATTTTGCATTCGGAGTTCGCCGGCTTTTCTTCGAAGTTTTTACTTTATTTGCCTGTTTAGGATGCTTGCCCTTTGTGCGTTATCTTCCACTGTGAGAACCAGGGAATACCAGGGCTCGTAGCCCGCTCGGCCTTCGCAGGAAACGAACGAAGAAAGCGAACGTCAAGCAGCCCGCGACGCAGGCAGTTCGACGTTCTTGGAGGATTATTTATGTTGAGGTAATCTCCAAAAAGCCTTGCCGGCTATGTTCCGGGTCTTCGCGAAAAATAGCTGATAGGGTCGGGTCCGGGTTGTGGCGACGAAATAGACACGTTCGTTCGTTTGCTTTGAAGCTGTTCGAAAAGGCAGCTCTCTTCTAGATGTTCCCCAAACACACCGGATTCCGTCCGATTGTCGTGAAGTGACTGTCGGCGATCGTCGGCACTGTATATTGGACGTGCTGTGTTATTCGAGACCTTTCTCAAGTCCTGCTCGGATATCGCGGCACCGTGGGGTACGTACAATATAGCTATATGTTGTTCGAATGATAGTACTCCTCGAATTTCATGTTGTGGGCGGGGAATATCCATGCAGTTCGCATATCCTGTGTGGTCAAATATTTTCGACGGCTAAGACCTTTGTAAAATGACACAGCTGAGTGTACGTGCCGTAAAAAAAATCACCATAAAAGGAAACAAATTTTCCAGTTGCATTTGTTCTGTCGCGCACGGACTCACCAAAACAGCTTTCATTTCTTCGTTTTTGTTGCCAAAAAATAGTTCAATGCATTTTTAAAAACCCAGAGCAATTCTATTCGCCATAGAACACGAAATAAAAAATAGAACGCAGCAATGTAGCCTCCACCAGCGTCCGGAAGTGCGCCTACGCAGGCTGCCACAGCCCGCTGACTACAAAACCCACAGCTCAGTGCAGTCGGGCAACACTGACGTACCCTCTCAAAACCAGGGACGCCCGCTGTAAGTCGCTTCGTTCGAGACTGCCGCTGGAAAGGTTTATAGTACATGATAGACTGCGATATCCTGGCCTTTTTCCAATTTTAGATGTAGCGAGGATGCTTCGCTGTTGCAATGAAATGTGTATGTTTAGTCTTTTATGCAAACTCATTGGTTTAGCTATATAGAGATGGGAGTAAAAGCAGTGTCTGTAAGTTTGGGAAGAACTTTAAAGGGAAACTGAACCGAAAGTTGGATTTCACAAAACAAAACTAAAAAATAAGCGAGACGCTGAAAAAAAAAAAAAAAAAAATATCTCTAACGGATCGCCGAAGAGGCGCGATTGAACACGGCCGACGAGACAAGTCACTGTAGGATTCTCATTCCCTCTGCTCCTCGCCACGTCCCGTCGAGCTGGTGAACCGAGGCGAGGAGGAGAGAAGCGAGGCCGCTTCCCTCATTCTCAACTGTTCCAGGAGGACAATGACGTCATAGCCCTCGCTTGATCGCTCCCTTCTTTTGCCAAAAGTACGGCCATCTGTTTGAGACATCGATATGTGAGATGTTTTGGAAGCAGTGAGAGAGTGCAGGCGAGCTGGTAATCAATCGTCATCTTGTAAACCCTGAGATGGGGAACGATGTGTTTTTGTTGTTTTGTTTTGTTATGTTCGTCCGTTTTTTTATCGTTCCCCATCTCAGGGTTTACAAGATGATGTTTTGGAGTTAGTTGGGAGGTGTTTTGGAGAACGGGACGTGTTAACGCTTCTGCGGCCTTATTTTACGAAATCCAAATTTCGGTTCAGTATCTCTTCAACGAGTTCGTCGGGGTGGTTTTTAAGTTTCGTTCACACGCTGTTTGTGTTATAAAGTTCTACGCGGCGTGCGGTCCTGTGTCACTACTTCGTGATGCACGTTAAAGACGCCATTTCAAACTTGGCGTAACGCAGGAAAAAGAAGCACTCTGAACTATACTCGCGCACGACGCCCGTTCCTGAGCTTTCTCGGCCATTCCCTTGGCGGCAACATACACTTTGTCAGCGGGCAAGCCAAAAATGAACCGCGACGAGGATACGTCGGTTAAGCGCTGGTATGAGGTTATGCGAAAAAGGTCTACAATTCCATAGAGCATGGACCATGAAACATTTGTATAGAGCAATAAACTCAAACCACTTTTGATCTCCGAGTCAAAAGCAGTCCAACTGTACGTAAGAGAGGAGTAGCACAGGACTACCCACCGCAACCTGCCTTCAGATTTAAAACGCGTTCCATTTCTTTCGGGGGTGAGGTGCTCGTGTGACTGGGAGGGAGGCGGGGGGAGTGGGGGGGGGGGGGGGGGGAGGGGGGGGGGAGGGTAAGGGGAGGGAGCCGCGAGCCGCACTTTAACATGCGAAGAGCCGCAGTTTGGCCACCCCTGTTATAGACCATACGAAAGACAGTCACCCGAGTCACCGGAATATCCGTGGTTCTAATTCCGTGTGCCAAGTTTCTCCTTGAACTCGTAGTCATGCGGCACTCGAAGCACGGATCTCTCTGTGACTTAGGTTCGAACCTGTATGCAGACTCTCTTTTGTATGATAAGCAGTGTGACCCCCGGCTTATGGCGCCTGATTCTGAGAGTTATTTGACCATTTGTTTTTATTGCCTACCTGATGTTTACCTACACCGGAACCGCGTTAAAAAAGCGTCCGCTGACGGGAAAACGTACACGATGGAGCCCGAAGGTCGTTAAGGTTTTGGATGTCCTCTAGGTATCTGCTCACCTAGTCGTTCTACGAAGGTTTGCGGCGGGACCTTGGTCTCGGCGTTTGTGTACACAAACCCAGAAGACGTGTTTGACATCGTGGTAACAATGTGCCAGTATGCACTTGAGCCTATCCGACGTTATCTCTGCTGTTCCTCGAATGGATCACGGCGTCGGCCCTTGCTCGTGACGCATACTGCGCCCCGCGGCTGAGAGAGCGTCGGGGGCCAGAAAGCGATGCCCGTCGGTGGGCGGCGCCCCTCGCGAGGAGCGCCTTATGCTATCGGGGTCACTGGAATCCAACCTGCCGATTATTAAACAACGAGGAAACGGGCCGAGAGGAAGCAGCAACGAGAACGAAAAGGGGAAAGAGAGAAAACTGCCGGCCACTCGCAGCGGCCCAAGGACGCCGGGTTGAACGGTCCGTCCAAGGATGGCCCTCAGCGCATTCCTAGCCTCGAAAGGCGCTTTTCCTCTCCCGCTACCGGCCTGCCCGCACCCACAGCCATTTTGTTCGCTCTCAGTTCTCGAGACGGGAGAGCAGACGACGTTGAACTTGGCCGTACTCTCCTCCCCAGATTTCCCTCGGCCCGTCGTCTGCTTCTTTGGGCTGCTGGGTCGCTGGGTTCGAGGTTAGTTTCTCGGCAGGCGTGCGGGTATGTTGCTGCGGCCGGTGCGGTTCGTCTGCTCCGACGGGTGTTCTGTGCGCGGGTGTCGGTGAACCTGCCGCGCTCCCTCCGGATGTGCCTCGTCGGAGAGTGCCCCGACCGACCGAGCGACCAGTGCACAAGCCGGATTAAGTGGCTGCTGCTCGGATAAGTGGTCGTCACCAAGTGGCGCACCCGTGCCGGCGCCATGTCGCCGTTCGAGGACCAGTACGGCACGTCCAAGGCCGGGGGTCATCCGGACCCCAGAGGAGTGCCGTCGTCTGCTGCCGAATCTTCGCTATCGTCCGCTACGTCGTTCGAGGTACCCAGCTCTTTCCTACTGCCTGCCTGCCTGGGCTTCGCAAAGAAGGGTTGTCGCGTTCCGCGTCCGCCTTTGATCGGGCACGTCCGGACACGTTTCGGCAGTCGTGCCTGCTTCGTTTCATCGATGCAGTCTTGCTTTGCGAAGGTGCTAGGGCATGGCTTTCAGACTAAACACGTGGCTCCGTGGACAGCCCCGAGGCATCCGCGCCCAGCCAGTGGCGGATCCAAGGGGGGGGGGGGGGGGGGGGGAGGTCGACGGGGGGGCGGCCCCCCCCCTCCCCCCCCCCCCCCAAACAAAGTCGACCGCCACCCCCTCCCCCCTACTCGGAGGGCAATTTGCCATTGGTGGACCCCGCGGTGCACAAGAAAGAATGGGAGAATAGTATCCTTACAAATTTCCTGCCCCCCCCCCCCCCCCCCCTCAAAAAAAAAAAAAAAAAAAAAAATTGAGTTCTGGATCCGCCCCTGTGCCCAGCGAAGCCACTTCACCGTGCCGCCATGCAGCCTATCGTCAAACCGCAGCAGTGGCGTCACCTTTCTGTGATGATGCCCCGCTTCGACGGGCCGTCAGGGCCGTTATCGGATGCGACGCTTCCTGTATTCCTCGGCTCGGAATGTTGTTGATCCTCGCCGCTATGGTAGTGCACACGAGCCGGCCGCTCCGGCCGCGCGTCAGGCAGTTCCCTGTGACGCTTTGGCAAGCGCGAGCCCGAGGGCTCCGATGTCGCCCGTCCTTCGCCCAACTTCTCGGCTGGACATTCTCTGTCCGAGTTTCCCAATCAACGCGCTTTTCGGTTGCAGGGACGCTCGGCTAAGTTTGCCACGAAATAATAATAATTGGGGTTGTGGGGATATTTATACAGCGTGTAGTTGGTCTGCCATTAAAGTTGCGACGAGTCACACGCTGTAGATGAGCAATTTAGCCAGTGCGGTACAACCGCTAGCCTGGGGTCTTTAACGTGCACCACGCAGTGGTGATACACGACCGCACGCCGGTACGATGCTCATCCAGATCGAAACGGGCAGGGGTGGGGCCGGAACCCAGGGTCCCTGGGTTCTGCAGCGCGAGCTTTCGCTCCACGCGCGTCGAGCTGGGTGTGCGCTTCAGCCCACTCGGCCACCGATCCCCCAGTTTGCCACGAGCGTGGCTGTTTCTACCAGTGGTCCGCAAGCAACTGACAGGATGAGAACTGCGGGGAGGCAGTTCTCGCGCCTCCAGCGCGAGCTTCCCTAGCACTTGGGCTTCTCGGAACTCGGGGCATGCGTGCTCAGCCAAACCGGACGGCAACGAGCGCATGCTTGAGGCCCAGATTTCCTTGTCACCCTGTCAATGACTATGATCGGCTCTTAGAATGTTCTCTCTTTAGCCGAATATTGCTGGAAATGCGCATTTCACTCCGTACCAATGTCTTCATTGCAGGGCACGGACCCCGTGATCCTAGCTCACCATATCTTGCTCGGTTTGCACGAGAACTCGCGCCTGCGAGGCACTTTCCAAAGCCACCAGCTCTCTTCCGCGCCTTTGTGGGCACTGCCGTTTACTCCGAAGCTGATAGAGCGGCGAAATGTGCAGGCACGAGATTGTGGCTTTAGAACAGGCTTTCGCGGGACGAGCGCTCGCACCAGAAAGGCACCTGCGTCGAAGCAAGGAACGCTAGCTAACTCCCACTCGTCGGTTTGCCTGTCGCAGAAAAACGAGCAGTGTCTGAACAGGCGGCCACGTGATCTGGAGCCTGTTTGGAGCGTCACACTGCGCGTGCGCACAACTTATGCACTTGCGCATGTAGTGCGATGCCGCTAGCTTCGTGAAGCCACATAGCCTAAAATTTAAGTGTATAAAAAAAAAAAAAAAAATGCGGGCCCTAGCGTTTACCCCAAAATAGCTTGGAGTCCTCCTATTCTAAATCTTCTTATTATAAAGTTGGGTGATTCCCGTCACTGCGACGACTGGGTGCAGGCGAACGTGACCCAGTCTTGGGCAGCTTTTAAAAAGTAATTAGTTACAGTTACAGATAGTTTGCCAAAAGCGTATTTAAGTTACAGTACAGATAGTTTGCCAAAAGTGTATTTAAATGACAGTTACAGTTACTTAAAAGTAAAATTCACAGTTACAGTTATTTTATTGAAGAAAAAACGGTTAAAGTGCAGGCGAGCTGGTGTAAGTTATACAGGATGATTCAAAACCTGAGACTGTGGTTTGAAAAACGGAAACTTGTGAAGTAGGAAGGGAAAAGGACAGACAACGTCTCAAAGTTACTTCGTCCTAGTATCTTAGTTACTTTCAAAATATTTTCGTTTCTTTTTTTTTAATTTAACTACGAAGACATTGATGACAGCACATATTCGTTACGATTTATATTTATTGGGAACTCTCAGAAAACTTACTGAAATGTGCGTTTGCTGCTTGGATAAAATATGAACTAAATAATACATTATTTAGTTCATGTTATAATTCAGCAGCAACTCCTTTTCAAAGATCACTTAACTTTCCCCTTTCGATGCTGAACGCATCCCTAACGAAAGAGGCGCTCAAGGGGTGCGCGGAACAGTGTATTCGAGCGTGAACAAAAAAAAAGCTTTCCTAATAATGGGAAAGTCGTTGGGGCTGCAGAGCGCTGTCGAGGTTTCAGCCTTCCATCGTTCCGTGTCCGGGGAGCTTGCGAAGATCGGAGGAAGAGGACCTCTCGGCTGGCGTATACGTTTTTCCCCTTGTTTGCAGGGAGCAGTGAAGTTATCGCCACCCTATTCGACAAGGTCAAAGTGCACTGCAGTTCATAGCCGGGCCATGGTGTCACCTGCCGTTCGTCACTCGTTTGAGCTATAGCGGTTAATTCCCATCCAACTCTTTTCTCTCTTCATGTGACGTTGTTTCTCCTTTCCTAAGAGCTCTCTTCTTCCCCTACCTCAGCTGACAGGAGGGGGAGATGAACAGACGGGCTCATTACAATAATAGGGAGGGGAGCGGAAGGCTGAACTATCCGAGTGGACAAGTGGAAGCGACCGTTAGTATCAAATTTCGAGGTAAAGAAAGGAGTGAACAAAAACAACCCAGAGTCGTCTCGGAATGCGTTCCGCTTTTCTTTCGAATTTCTTCTATGCAACGCCGAACAAAAGACTGGACCGTGGATCACGGGCTCACGGCCCCTGGGAAAACGCAGGTCGGCCGGTAGAAACATCGTCCGTGGGCCAGGTCGGACAGCGTCCACTGACGGCAACTCGCTTTCGGCCGTGCCTGCTGCGGCACCGACACCAGAGGCTCTCGTTCGGTGTTCAGCAGTTCACCGTGAGCTGTCTACGCTCGGCGCGTTTCCCCGAGGTGGCTCTGTCGCTTGGCCGAAGAGGCGGGGGTGTTGCACGAGGCCGGAAAGGCTGAAGACGGGGCGGGAGAGAGAGCCACGCGCGAAGAGGATGAGATAAAGCCAACGCTAAATGCGCTTCTCCGCACGATGAAAAAGGAAAAACACAAGTAGGAAGACGTCTGCCTTCTGCTCCGGCTCTTTGCTTCGACGGAAAAAGTTTTCAGTCCTCGATCTATTTTGTCGCGTCTCGTGCGGGGCCCAACCTCCACACGTGGTCGAACTCGCTGTATGCTGTTCACAAAATAGGCCTCATTTGTTCGCGAAAAGTATCTCTATCTTTGCCGATACTTTTTAGTTGCTTAAAAAAAAAGTATTTGAGTTATCGTTACACTTACTTTAAAAAAAAATATCTTTAAAAATAACTAACAGATTGGAGTGTCCCGATACTTAGCCCTAGACTACGAATGTCTGGCATTGATTTGAATCGAGTCTAAAGGGAGTGCTCACCAAGTGCCCTCGCGGAATTCGAGCCGAGTGAGTTCAGTGATGTGATGGCGGCGCCATACTGCGCCAAGGGGCTGATTCTGCTACGCATCCTGCTACATTTTGCCAAAATATGAATAATATTTTTTTTGCTATTTTTTAACCATAAATAATCTGCGCCAGCGTACGAAAAAAAAAAAAAAAATTGGTCACCTTTCGGAATTGGAACTAAACTGAGTAGTACCGTAATTCAGCACGCGTGTGTTATATGGTGCAAGCGGCCGCCCGACACAAAGTACTCTGCATCAATTGTCCATCCGGTCTTGCATGGTTTTCCCGCCCGTCTCGCGTTTCGCGCTCTCTGCGTCTCGTCTCGCGTATTTTTTGAAAACTATTTTCGACGATAGACTCAGCTGCGTGTGGACGCTCCGACGCTAGCGTGCCGGGTACCAGCCATGCCCTCATACTGTGAAACGAAACCACGTTTTCGCGCGGCGGGAGTTACTTTGTGAGCTGAAGCCCTCGCTCCTGAAAGCAACGACCGTGGGAAAGCTATATTTGGTCGCTGCCTTCCAGTCACCGTGGTCGCGTGACGTCGGGTGTTGCCGTCTCCACGTTGCTGCAGATATGGCGCTTTCTAAAATGAAACTAAGTACCGCCACATGTTCATCAACATTCCTGTTCTTGTTTGAATCATACGTTACTACAGAAATCCCTCTTTAACTCAGAAAGTGCTGTGTCGAAGTATTGACTACCTAGGTTTCTCTCGGTGCGTTTCGGGAGAATCTGCCGCGAAAGAAATTTGGCCAAGAGAACTGAACAAAAGCAACAAAGGCAACGTCTGCACGCTGAACCCGCACAGCGCGACTCCATCTCGAGTTCAGTCGTTGCACAAAGCGCTCCGAGAACTTTTTGACCCTGGCTCGCGATCTCTTGTATGGATGTGCTCAGGTTCTTTGCCGGCCTGGCAAGCACGCGCCGCTGGACTGTTTTTTGTCGTATGCTCGACAGTTACATCCTTCATACAATTTTGGGGAATCAGTTGGCGGCGGGGTGGAGTGGCATGGTTTCTGTTTTGATCGAACAGCCCTTGTCTCCGCTCGCGCGACAACGCAGGCGCTCTGCAAGCCTGCCGAAGTTGCCTTCACGTGCATGCGAACATGATTACACGATAGAGGCACCAGCTAGGACGCTTGCAATCCATTGTTTTATGTGTGCTTACTTTTGACGAAAATCTGCCACGTCGAGAACCAGTAAAATAATGGCAAGCGATTTTTCAGAATTGCTTGGCAATGCCTATACAGCAGTGTACACATGTGGGATGTCTGAGCAATAAAAACACAAGCAGCGAGTTCCGTCACAAAACGTCACATTAGAACACAAGACAATGCAAAGTGCCCTTCGTTTGTACAGCACTTAAAACTAATATTTTTATTTTTCTAAGAATATCTGCTCCAAAGGCCACATTTGCTGCTCCAAAACACTGTTTTGGCTGCTCCGGAAGGTGCTCCAAATTGGTTTAGGCCAATCACATCACTGGAGTTGAATGATAAGTTTTTCGGCAGCAGCGAGCTCGAAGCAGTTGGTATCATCAACGCGGACACCCTTTCAGCCAAATTGTTTTGAACCATGGTTAAAAGCGCTAAAAAAACGTACACAAGATAGAAGATACAGTCACCACCAACTAGCCCAACAAGTTCTTTTACAGCCCAATTGTACTTTGGGTGCACATGCATCACGCGCAGCGAGGGGCGCCCTTTTCTCCGCAGCTCGACCGTTTCTTCACTGCTTTTGTAACTCGACGAACACGAGCGTCCCCTCAGGCGTTCGTCACACTGGATTTCCCAAGACGCTGTTTGGCGTCCGTGATGTCCACCAGCGGTACAAGGCCATGCGTTGTGATCCCGGTACGTGGATTTGGCACCACGCAATCGGCTGTTGGCAAACTCTCGCTTTCTTGTTTGTTGAGTATCAATGAAAGCCTTCTTGCTCAATGAGGACACAGCCAATGACACCGAGGGTCTGCTCGGGGCAGGCGAACACCGAGGATCACGGATAAGTGGCGTTTCATTGGCTGCACCGGTATGGGTCATTCATTTGAGTCCGGATCAATGACTTTGATGGGAGCGGGGAGTAAATGGGAAAATACCGGCGCAGCAAATGCAATTCAGCGATACGTAAGGAAAATACACGGGGCAGCACGTAGCTTTGCCGTGCCAGAAATCGGGCCCTGCGCGTGGTTCTCGTGGCGCGTCAGTCAACGGAGGGGTGTCCGCCCGGGGCCATATTTAGCCTCGGTGCATGCCGCGACTCGGATTTTTGTAAACAGCAGAGCGCAAGAAGGTGCGTAATCCAACGTAAGAGATATTTTTTCGGTCCTCCGAGTTATTCTGAGACTTATTCCGTAGGCCAGATATGTAAAAGCTCCGCAGCAGCCGACCGAATTTTCGCTGCCAATTTTTTCTTCCGTCGTTCGCCCGTAGCTTTCAGGTTTTGAGTAGCGCTCCTGGCGAGCAAAATAGAAGATTTGTGGCTCGCGTTTTGAACACGCGTCATTACGCTTCCCAATTAATTATTTTTAAGACTTTGTTCTATTATAAATGTTTGCGTAGCAGACGCTACAAGGGCTATCTCCGAGCTTTTAGTGTCCCTGCCAAGCTCGCGCGCTAGTGCAGTGCGAGCATCGTTCGGGGAAACATGCTTTTGCAAGGAGCTCTGGCTTCGCTATTACGTGAAACGAAACCATACCTGCTCACGGAGGCTATGAAAGACAGCGATATAAAGCCGAAAGGAATATTTGACGGGACGCTGAGGCCTCGAGCTGCGTAATTTTTTCTTTAGACGTGTTGTTATCGCGCATTTACGGATGCGGACAGATGCTTGTATTCGCCGCTTTTATGATCGTATCGCGTGTATAGAAATAGTTTGGTCAATGGGAGGGGAGCGGGCAGAGCCAGGGCGTGCATCAGAGGCAGACAGAGGGTTCGGCATGCTCTCTTGGCCTTTATCTTGGCCAAATAGAAGCCGAGAAGTATCCCCTTAAGGGTTAAATCAGAGCGTAAGGGGTAAATGTAGTAACTTTTTATGGTTGAAAATGTGGTAACGTGACGTTTCGATCATGATTATGCAAAAAGATGTAGGAAACGAATCTGCAGCTCGAACTTTGTTTTGCTCGGACAGAGTGTGTCCGCTCGGACGGCAGGTTCCCGGCCCTCGGCGCCTGGCGTACGGATTATGTCGATCGTTCCGCAAGTCGCGCTCTTCCACCATGCTTTTGGATGGCCGTGATTGAAACATCACGTGCACCGTATTTCCAGTCACCAAGAGTTACTCCGACGCACTTATTCATTTCGTTTCGCGCGACCACCGTCAGGGTATTGTTTCCGGCTTCTGATTGGCCGCATTAAAATTTCTGAAGACGTCGTGGAAGCGGCCCAGCCCGCTTTCGGCCAATGGCACCCTCCTCATTTGCCTCCTATACTTCCCAATGAATGTCCAAACTGTCTCTATCTACGGCTCTGGCCATAGCATGGTCGCGTCTTGCGTTAGTCTTGCGGACGCGCTCGCGCCTCCTGCTCTAGAGCAACAAGTCTTCGTCGCGTACGCCAGGGCATTGGTGGTCCGCACTGCGCCTGCGCAGTTTTGCGTTTGCCTGCGACACTAAAAGTCTAACGGGGACGTTGCAGTGTGAGCGAATGGTGCACGGCAGCTCGCGTTGCCACTAGGACGGGGTGCGCGAACCTCGGTTGCCCCGTTTCGTCGGAGGCAGTCAGGAAGCGGTCGCTACGCGGTCCGTCTCAAATGCAACTGCTCGAACCATTTGGCGTGGGTTGATCGGTGCTTTTTGACGAATACGGAAGGCCATTATCTGGGCTGGCTTTTGCCGCGTATCTGGGCCGTTTGTGTACCTTTCGGGGCACCCTGGCGAAGCCACTTCCTGGTCCGGGGAGCGAAGATCGAGCGGGCCGCGCGCCTGGTCCCTCGCATTGTCCGCTCGTCTCCCGCCTCGATCGGGCGCCAAGGTCGCCGCTTCCCGATTCCGTGGGCTCTTTGCTCTTCTTCCGCTTCCGGAACCATCGGCCGACACGGAAAGACGCACCTCCGCCCCCGTTTCGCGGCTGCTTCGTTTGCCGGCCGAGCGGAGTCCCTTCGGCCCTCTCGGGCCAGCGCGGCTCAATGGGCCCGCGAAGGCGGAACACGAGTTGTGTTGGCGTTGATCTCTGTCCGTTGGTCCGATGCCCCGCTACAGTGGCGTTCGATGGACGTTCGTCTCGGGGTCAGTCTCACCGTCGTGGAAGGCAGGCCACGTGTTCTTCCTTGCGCAAGTGTGCGGACAGGGCCGGATGAATGGCGAGGCCATGCCATATGAGCTTCCTTTCATTCGAGTACCCTGACGCGGCCGCTCATTTCTGGTTTCCTCTCCGCTGGGAAGCAGAAGGAGCCACCTTTTTGCCGGGGCAAACAAAACCTCTCAGAGCGGCCTCAGTGACTGATATTTAGCTTGGTGGCACTGAAGAGCTGTAAGCAGTGCCTTCAGTAGAGTAATATAACGCCCAAAAACTTTTTATCGCCAAGAAAAAAAAATCGTTTTCTATCTCCTTCTTACTTCTTATGTGATCACGTAGACGGCGAAGGCATATTTGTGAAATTCAAGCGATGTTGCGAGTTGCATGCGTGTGAGTCACATTCATGCAACTCACAATGCGAATGCCGAATGCGACTAACAATTGTAACGGACAATTGTTAGTCGCTTTCGTCAAATGTTTTTAACGACCATCACAAACGCGTTACATCGCTCACTTGGAAATATGAATCTTAGAGATGGAAGTGTTCGGGACGAGGCATCGGCAATCTTGTTATTTTTTTTTCTTGTTGTTTTCTTACATTTTAAATGGCGGTTCACGGCGTCTGTATCGAGGGCGTTGAGGAGTTATAGGGCGATTCGAAAGTCTGCAACAACTCAAACAAAGTTTTTTTTTTTTTTTTTTTTTTTTTTTTGTGCTGTATGGCTTTTTGGTTTTTGAAGGCACTATTATCGAACGATCCAAAAGTTTGGGTCAAAGATATTTTCGGTCAATATATCGATCAATCAACCCTCGCATCGCTCACGAGAGCCTGCAACACGTTATTTTCCTCTTTACATCATATATAAAAAAAAAAAAAACGCGTTTTAGAAATTTTGCATAAAACTCTACTAAAAAAAAAAAACTGAAAAGTGAAGCGTCGTTTGCACGCGGGGAAAGCACATGTGCACGTGCACTGGAAAATATGCGTGCGATTGGCCGGTGTGCAGCAAGCCGCCACGGTAACTCCACAATGAAGAAGAAGAAACAAAAGCCGCCTCGATAGCTCGCAGGCAAAGCGCCGGCCTACGAATCCCGGCCAAGGTGCCTTCAATCTGACGGAGACTTATGGCAGAGAAGGCGCCGTGTAACCGAGGTTGCTCGAAAGATCCCCAGGTGGTCCTAATGAATCCTCGGTCCTCCGCTGGGACGTGCCAGACGCATTGGTTCGGCCGAATGTTTGGGATTGACGTGATTGAAGGAAGAGAAAGGACACTTCCTGTTTGAAGCGATCCGATTGCAAGGCTTCGATTGGATGCAGCCGCGGGAGCTGCGTTCCGCCGTCTCCCGCAGGGTTGGCGGAGGCTCGCTTTGCCTTGCTTCCGTCTCTGCCGCCGTTGACGTTTTAGCACCCGGTCTCGCAGGGGCCTTTGCACCGGGCGCATTCCGACGGGTCGGGCGGCGAGAAAGTCTGGCTGGAACGCCAGCACAAACAGCAGCTGTGGAAGGCCGAAGAGCGTTTTGATGGGGAGCGGTTGGCAGTCGAAGCAATGTTCCACCAACCCGGCTACGTAAAAGAGGACGACCGATCGCCAAGCTTGGGCCCGTCCAGATGGAAAGTGCTCGAGCGACTACCACGATGGGCTAGAAGCGGTCCAGCGATCCAAGCGCTTCTCCTAACGATGACTGGCGGTGTCCGCTGCGAGCCAACCTAAGCTCAAACGGAGCATTGGTGAATGGACAGTGTGTTCAATGTGTGGTTTGACCGAGGACGATCAGGGATCCTGTTGGCCTCGGGTCGACACCGAGGTCCGTGGTAAACAAGCTGGACGAAACGTTGGATCTGCTCTCGATGCTGAGCGGAACCAGCGCCGCCTGTTTGTCAACGGGGGGGCTCTCCCTTCGCTCCCTGGGGTCGTCCACCCTCGGCGTGACCGGCGAAAGCGCGGCTCGTGAGCGACCCGCTGCCTCGCTCACGGAAAGCTCGCGTCGTGCGGGCCGTCCTGCCTTTCGCTTTCGCTGGGCCCTTTCGCCGAGACGGTGCTCGAGTGGAGAGTTCTTCTCACCTGCCGGAACAGAGCGGGCAGCCTCGGGGCCGTCGCACGAGTTGAGACGGACGAGATGGGGGCTCTTTCCCGAGCAAGCGGAAAATTGCGGAGGGTGCGTGTGGCGATGATAAAAATGTCCGCATTGGCGTCTCCGACAGAGACGTCGTTTGGGCTTCTGCGTGAGTGCATCTTCCCGCGTTCCTCGTCACGCGCCCAGGACGATGCTTGGACTTCTCCTGCTGGGTCCATCCTCCGAACATCTTGCCCTGGGGACGACCATGGACGTACCGGTGCAAGATGTCGGGCCGCTTCAAACCAAGCCCTCCCTCCATGACATTGTCTTCGTTGTGCTTGCGTGCGAGGATGAGCTTAGGCGAGGGCGTTCTGGGGCAGTCGCCCAGGCCCAGCCGGGAATTGTGCAAGAACGACTAGTGTGGTGGTCTGTGTCGGCGTCGCCCGTGGGCGACACCACGTCAGATGCTTACGCGTCAAAGCCAGCCCCATGCGCCCGTTGTATTTCCCTCGTGCGGACATTGGTGCTAGCGACCCCGTGGTCGCCGAACTGGCAGGGAGCCTCACTATTTGCGCCTCCGCAGCTTCGCGCTTTCTCAAGACAAGCTGTTCGGCTGAAGCGACACCATCGCAGAATGGCTTCAACTGCCGACACTTCCCTGTCGTTTTCAGTGTACGGGTTGGCACCGAAAACAGAAGAATCAGTGGTCTTTTTTTTTACCGCAAGAATGAACTGTGCATCACCGAGCGCTCAGTTGCCCGAATGCGGGGCTAGCGCTCCGAGCCAGGTGCCGCAGTTTCCGAGCTCGGTATTGTCCCATTCGATTGTTCTTAGCGATTTTCAGAAATTGTCAGGGGGGAAATGGTGGCCGACGAAGCCCGCGAGTACATGGCTGGCTTTAGCTAGCTCGGAAATGGTCCCCATTTGCTCGTTAAAACTTTGAGAAAAGCATCGCTAACTTTGGCATCCGCTCCGGTCGTGCCACATACGGGCTGAGCATGTAACGGGATGCGTAGTTTCATTGTGTGCTGAACGAAACACCGCACCTTCTTTTTCGGGGACAGATGAAAACGTTTAGCGAGAGCCCAATGAGTGGAAATTCACACGGAATGGAGGGTAGCTTTCTCCGCTCTCTGTGGTGGTGACTTCTGGGCCGTGGACCAAAGCAATGAGCGTTTGTAAACAAGCGCGTTTGCCCCCGGGAGCTGTGCAGAAACCCGTTTTTCCCCGGGGCAGATGGGCGCGTGGGCCGGGCTACGTGACGACGGCCAAGCAGCGGACCAGACGGCGCTCTCCTCCGGGCGGCCGCTTCCTCGGCGCGGGTGGCGTCCCAACGGCCACGCTCGTCTCGAAGGGCCCCCACGTGCGTCCGAGATGGCCGATAGTGCGGCTGCTGCTCAGGGCGCTTGTTTGCGCGCGCCGATCTCGCCGCGCCCGCTGTTTGCCCGGAGCCACGCGCCACTCTGGCGGCTGTCTCCCGTCTAGCCCACCGTTGACCGGTCTCTTACGAGCGTGCGGTAAAATTGAATAGGGAGTTTGATAATAGCGGGGCCGTCTGGGTTCCCCCGAGCAGCTTGGGGTGCCTGCCGCCAAAGTTCTGCGCACGCAAAGTGCGACGCCCCAAGCTGCTTGGGAACCCTCGGGGATCCTATAGAGCTCTATTCGAAGAGTGTTCCCCCGCCGGCGGGGGACGCTCGCTCGGACACGGCGACCAACCGAGACGAGGTGCCTGTCGTCAAACACACTTGGACCACGCCGTCCATCTTCATAGGCGGAATTTTATGCAGCAGGTTGAGCTATTCACGCCTCTGGGCCAGGGCTTTCGAACTGATTAGTCCAGAAGCCAGATAGCCCACCCTCAAAAAGTCCCAACTTAGTAAAAAAAAAGGCAAAAAAAACAAAACAAAAAAAAAAAAAACAGCAGCAGTGGTGTTTTATGTTGTAAAGGAGCTAAATCTCCCAATACCACGCCAGATGTTTTTTTTTTTTTTTTAGACAAGGGGGAAACTCGTAGTTTGACCTACGTGTGCGTGCAATGGAGTAAGTATAGTTTTCTCGTGACTTTATTAGACGGTAACCGATTCAAGGGTAAGGCAAGCCACGTCGCTTCAGCGAAACTATATCTACTATCGATCGGCGTAGATCGACTGCTCTACGCCCCAACTCTTTGTGGGTGTTTGTTTTCGACTTGGATAGACTTCGAGGATGTCTTTGTCTTTATATCGTGTTTTATCCAGCGTTCTTAAGCTAGAGTTCCAGTATAAGCAGTATTCACTGGGCGCCATATTTGTGGGTGCTGTCTAGAGCGCATGCTCAGAAGGAGCTCACATCCATAGGCTGCTAAGACCGGCCATTTTGACGGTGTGGAATGCACGTTGCGAAAAAAACCCTGGAAGCTCGCCCTCAGCACGCGCTCAGCAGTCGCGCACACAGCTATGGCCGCCAGTGAATACTTCCTATAGGCTCTCTTAAAGGGAAGCTACGGAGCTTCTTGAAAAAAATGAGTTAGAAGTGAATTCTAGTGTATTTTCACCTCGTGAACCCGAATACCAAAACCATTTGCCGCGCAAGTATTGTTAAACGCGAGAAAAACGTGAAAGACAGTCGCTGTCCGTGACGTCATCGACGGATCTTTTGGCTTGCCAAGGCTAGGGAGGCGGGGCTTCAGCCCTATTTTCAAATTGCTCTTATGGCTCTCCGGCGCGTCGCATTGAAATATAATTGTGATACCTGTTATTCTAGAGGCCAAATGAACGCAATTCAAGCGTTTTTTCTCAAATGTAGAAGTGCCCCATCTTCCCTTTAAGCCATCTTCTTTCACTTTCATTGCCCCGATTCATTTGGCGACAGCTGCCATCTCGTCTTCTTCTTTCTCGAACCTTCTGGGAAACATAAAGTCACGAGAAGAGACGTATGATTTCTGCATCACACGTAGGTCAGCCTAGGAAGACGCTACGAGGCACGCTGCGTTGAGGGGGCGGGCTGCTGGTCTTCCGCTTGCGGATGGCCGCTGTCCGATGGAGGAAACCGAAACTAAGATCTTCCTTCGCAAATGGTTCCCAAAATGCAGCTGAGTCTCTAGATCCTCGGGTTATGCACATTGTCCATTCATTAGAAAATCAATAGACTGGTTCCGTAAATCCGTCACCACGCGCTTTGCATTCTGGGAATCCTGTGGGCTAGGAGCAGAGCGCGTATGGATTTTGCTTCCCGCTGATTCTCACAATGCATAACGTGGCACGAGGCGATTCGAGTTTTGGAATATTAAGCTCAGCTTGCTCGAGAAAAACAAATTCTCCTCCTACGACAGCTTTTTCCTTTGCTGGCGGTTTTTATATCGGTATTTTCGTATCATTTGCTGTCGGCTAGAAAGAAGCCTGCGCTCGGAGCTTCCTTTTTGACAGCATCTCCCGCGAGAGTTTGCGCATTCGACATGCGTCGTGAACAAAACGATCGTGCTTGTAGACTAGCGGGGGAATTGTCCTGCAGGTGATCAACACGAGGAAGAGCTGAGAAGCCAAAGTGACGAGCAAACAATACTCAATTCAAAAGAGAACGGAATAGTGCAAAATATGGAGATCACGTCAAAAGTGCAGAGCTATGTACGAGTGAAAATAAATCGACGACATGAAACGATGAGAGACACGGGGACGGGGGCTCCCAGGCCGCATCGCAGCAAGTCGCGGGCCACTTGTTCGAGACCCCTGCTCTGAGCAGTGTATTTCCCATGGTGACTGCTACGTTCTCGTTGTAACTTGGTGATCGAATGACCTATTCGCACTACGTTACCGCAGCCATATGCATATTTGAGCGGTCGTCGCCTGTTTAGAAACAGTTGGAAAAAAAAAAAGAAGAGAAAAACAACCGCGTTGCACACTTCTTTAGTGCACCTGCTTGAGCGCAAGCACGGGCGGTTACTATCACTTTGTATAGGCGGTCCCATGGGAGTGTAGTCTGACTGCACGAGTGTCCGTGCAGTCGAGGCGCCTTCGGAGCTCTTGCTGGTGATCAGCGGTGTCAGCTGCGCCGAACGGTTGTTGGTCTGTTGGTCCGCTGACAGCGGGTAGGCGAGGAGGTGCTCCGCTGCGCCGTTCTCACGTTGTCCCCCGGGATGAACGTCCGCGCTGCTCCCGCCCGGGGCCGCGTCGCCGCCTCATGGATGCGTCCACGTTTGCTGCGGTCGTCGCACCCCGGAACGGGTGCGACCGAACGCCTTGAGAAAAAAAAGGTTCTATTCCTTCATAAAGGCAGCTCTTGTCCCCTATGTTCCTGTAGAAGTGGAGGAACGTTCGTCCCTGCAAACCGACTGCATTGCAATATGGCGGCTCAGAATCGAGTGAATCGAGCTGAGTAGAAGGATTCACATGAACGCCAGGACGCATATATCGGTGTTTACGCGGAGCGCTGCCGCGATTCAACGGAAACGAGTTATGCCCGATTCACATAGTGACAATTTACTCGCGATTCGGCAGTTGCGACGCCGCTCACGTGCGGCAGAAATTACGTGCTGGAGGCAGCGCCGCTCAACGCTGCAGCTGCGAAATCGCGGCAAAGTGGCACCATGGGAATCGGGCGTCAGCATAGTTTTCCGACAGGCAAATATCTCGCAGCGCACCACCCGCTAGAAAAGCGGTCAGCCGCTTCGCACCCTTTCAAAACAAGTTGTCTCTTTCGGGGCACGATGACCAGTAAAAAAGACCGTATCACGAGCCTTTATTTGGCTGTATTTATTGCCGAAGCCGGCTTCTCGCGCAGGTGGGGAAATTGACGTTTCCAACTTGGTTACGCAGTCCCCACGTTATCAACACTTCCATGTCATACGGAGCCTACCGAAACCCGTCCACTTCGCGCGCTTATAGGGTCTTACCTTTGCTCAAAGCCACTTTCAAAAGAGCTAAATCACCAGCCTGCCGTACTGATTCCACGCGGTAAGCAGAAAATATCGGGAAATTTGAAACGAGGTTACATTGCTCGCTACCAGATGGCAAGCTCGAGCAGACTAGTTGCACTTGGCTAAACTAGGTGGCGCTCGCTGCCGCCCAGTTTAAAGACAAGATATTTCCCATTGCAACGCACGCACTAACATCGGCGAAACAGACCATAGACAGTGATCACATATAGATAACATACAGGCACGGACGCATAGTGCACCACTAAATGACTCTCCCCGGTTATCACCTCCGCAATAAATGATATTACCCGTACGTTGATCTATTTTCAGTAATGCCATTATTCCGAATGACCCGAGGATATAAATCCCAGTAAAAAGTAAGCGTTCCCGCCGTAATTATTTGCGACTCGCGATAAAACAACCCGGGGTTCCTAGCTTCATAAGCCTCCTCCCTGGCTACGCCACTGCTGGGGATAGAAGAGGCAGAGCGGCGCTCTAGTGCGAGAATACACGCCAGCATTGTAGCAACGTTGGCAGACGCTCAAAGGGGGAGCGGGCGGCAGCGTTTTCAGAGCTTCCCCGATTTCCCCCAGCAAGCAGGCGCGCTTGTGCAGTGCAGGCAGCATTGGGAACAACATGCTCGTGCTTGTTTCTCTATTTTGTGCTACATCGTCAAGGCTCGCGTGGCTTCGACTCATTTGCACGCGCTCGCGCAACTAGCTTTGTCAGAGTCAGAGCTAAGCTAGCTTTGACAACGTAGCCCAAAATAGTTGCCGCCGCTAATAGTTGCACTCTCTGCACGTGTCTGTAGCAGTAACCGAAGGCACTTTGCACGCGAGCCCGTCTCCGTTTCAGCTGAGACTGCAGCCCATGTCACGAGCACAGAGCTCGAGGTCGCTGCTTTGAAGAAGCGTTCTAGAAACGCATGGCTCAATGCCAGGTGTGAGGGGCTAGCTCGCGCTTGTAATTTCGGCTCCAGTCTCAGCTTCAGGGGACCATGAAATGATTTTCCAGTTATTTTCCATACGGAGTATTCACTGGCGGCCATAGCTGTATGCGCGAATGCTGAGCGCGTGCTGACGGCGAGCTTCCACAGTTCTTTTGCAACGTGCATTCTGCACCATCAAGAGTGCCGGTCTTAGCAGCCCATTGATGTGAGCTCGTCCTGCGCATGCGCTCTAAACAGCACCCACAAATATGGCGTCTAGTGAATACTCCCTATATGAAGACCCCAATAGACCGATCTGACCAAACGTGTTCGGTGCATGCGTGACGCCGCCGTGAAGCAGCAGTGCACGAGACGTGCCGCCTCATGCTCTGCACGCGCAGAGCTCCAGCGAGGTTGTCGCTCGTGCAGAAAGACTCCCTCGATGCATTCCGGTGGTGTAACCAAAATGGCTGCTGGCTATTCATCTTCAATGTTCGTGAGACCCGGAGCAGGAATCCGTCTTTCCTTTACTGCTTTCAGTTTTGCACACGCAAAAAAAATGGAAACTCGCGTCTGCTTTCCTCCTCGACTCGACCGGAGTCGGCCACCAGCATGTGAAATACGTGGCCGTCACGTAGAGTATGCCCTTCTACCGGAAACGGAAGCTCTCCCAGCCGACCGAGGGAGCTGGACCTAACGTTGGCTGGACACGAGCACTGCGTCGCGTATATGCGCTCGTCAACAATCAATCCGTCGACGAATATTGGAATTCGCCCTCATGGAGTGCCGTGACGTTATCGTACCGATGGCCCCAAGCACTTCACGGCCGCCTCTTTACTCATTTCGCTTTGGAGGTGAGCATTAAAGCTGAGGAGGAACAAGTCGAAAAATAATTTCGTGGTCCCTTTCAATACCTACGCATCCACCATTCTCCTCGGTGTTTTGATACGTCTCACGGCGCCTCCATTCCTGTGCCCGTGCGCACGAGCAGTTTCTGGCTGGGCCGCGATTCAGCGCTTGGGCCTGTGATTTTTCTAATCAGCGGAGTCCTGTGTAGCTTTTGGTGAGCGGGGCGATGCGCTATCGAGGCGCAACGATGCTTGCTCTTCCCCGGGCGGCCCCTTTGTTAGCCCGTGTCTCCGAGCTGGGGCGGCCGTTTCCGGCCCCCGCGGAAAGGCGTGCTCTTCGCGCGACTTGGAGGACGCCTCGGTGGCGTCGGGGCCAGCTCAGATTCGCTCGGAATGCGCGTGTCGGCCTCTCGGTTAAGTGGATTCCGGCACTGGGCGTCCTTGGATGCCGGCTCTGCGTGCCTGCCTTCCCGGCTCGCGCGCCCTTGGTCTTGCGTAAGCGGCACCTCCGCCACTCTCTTTCTTACCGGTGGAGGCGCCCCAAACCACCGACTGCCAGAGCTTTTGGTTAATGGGAGGCGCGGGCAATGCCAGAGCCTGCACCAGACGCAGAAAGAGGGCTTGACATGCTCTCGTGGCCAACCTGTAGCCGAAAAGAATCCCCTAGCGGTGGTAGCGAGAAACGGTTTTAATCGTAGGTATACGGTTTTAATAAGCGCGTAAGAGTTAAATGTTGTAACCCTTCCTGGTTGAAAATAGGGTGCACTAGATGTTTCGATCATGATCGTGCAGAAAGATGTAAGAAGCGAATGTGCCGCTCGAACTTTGCTTTGATCGGTCAGAGTGTGACAGCTCGGACGGCAGATTTCCGGCCCTCGGCGCCTGGCGTACGGATTGTACCGATCGTCCCGCTAGTCGCGCTCTTCCACCATGATCTCGGATAACCGTGATTGCAACATCACGTGCATTATATTTTTAGTCACCTAGAGTTACTCCTCGACGCACTTATGGATTTCGTTTCTCGCGACCCCCGCAAGGGTATTATTTCCGGCTCCTGGTTAGCCACATTCGAATATGTGAAGACGCCCTGGAACACGCCCAAACCCCCCATGTGTTTGCGTTTTTCTTTACCGAGTGCTAGAGCTCCTGTATCGGTTCCCTACGGGAGCCAGGGTTGCGCGTTCATCCCCGTAGCGCCGGCTTTCCCGCACGGCCCGGGATCCTACTCGTCACGTGACTGAATTCGGCGAATAGCGCCGCGGCGGCACGCGCAAAAAGAGGCGCGCAACTGAGCAGTACGAAGAAGCGGCCCTTTCCAAACCCTTTTCGGAAATACGTCACCTATCGACCAATCTCACAAAGCTCCCCCCGAAGCGTTGGGTGTCCGTTATGCAGGGTAAAGGCGCGTTCACACCGGCGATGGAAAACGCTCGCGCGCTGCGACTAGATCGCATCGTAAAAAAGTCCCATGGTCACACTGGCGTGCGTGATCAGCGAGTCGCTGCGTAAAAGGGCGCGGATGTCTAATTATAGACCAGACACCAGAGACATCAAATTGAAGCTACTTTGGTGGCCCGTTCACACGGAAGACCGACGTATGGAAGAAGCGCTAGCGTCTTTCGGCACAGTGCGTTCGATTGCTCTCGAAAAATGGAGGTGTGCTGGGAATGGAGCAGATCAAAACTCAGGACAAAGAGGTCACCTTCACCCTCCGCGAAGGGATGAACGCGGTCCGGATCCCCACATCAACTGACAGTGTTCGACTGCCGAAGCGTGGTGCTCGTCCCAGGCTGCCTTCCACTATATGTGCTATCGAATTGGCCATATTCGTCGTGAATGTCGGACCCCACGATGCGGTGAATGCCGTCGCTACGGGCACGCCACGAGCGAGTGCGTCACCGCCTGTGCGGACAAACTCCGACAAGTGACAAGTCCTGCCGATGAACATCAGCGAGGATATCATCCCTCCCAGTGCCACCGAGCACGACACCGAGCACAGAGCTTAAGACCACAGGAGAGCAGTCACAGCCCGACAGCGCTGCGATGGTGTCAGCTAACTCCGAGCAAAAGCTGACACCACAAACGGATCCTATCACGGCAACCAAGGGAGGTTGGTCAGAAGGACATCTCTTCCCCGACGAGAACGTCCCACTACGTTCAGCGGTGCATCAGTCAAGCGACCCGCCCCTTCAACGAGTACGGCATGCTGCACCAGGTGCCTCGGAGGTCAAGAACGACGAGAGAGATGGCGCCAAACGCAAGCGGAGCCAGATCTTCCTCACAGCGAGGCCCCACAATCTGACCACGCGATGAACGACGTAACTAACATGTTCCTGGCATCCCCTCCTCTCAGCGGCGCTGCCATCAACGTACCGTGTTCCAACTGTACAGGCTCCTCTCAGAAGAGCAGATAGACTTTGCTGCCGTTCAGGAGACGAAAATATCATTAACGAGAATACGGCTCGTGCACTAAGTAATTTGTGCTCGAGCACAAATTACCCGCTTAAAATGTCAGAGCGATACGAACAAAATCGTTTGCACGACGCACTAGTACGGTCAAGGTGTAAGCGATTCTTATCCTCTGGAACTCCTTCGCATCACGCAAAAGACAATGAGATGCGTAATAGAATTTCAAAGAAAACTTAAATTTTAAATTGTAACGGAATACTCTCAGCCAATTAAAATGAGGCCATGAAAACATTTGAGTAGCATCAGCGATATCTTTTTGGGCAGAAACAGCCCATAGACTACCAGTTAGAAAAGTCTTTACTTGCTTGATGCCCCAGGTGCACCAGCTTCAACGAGAATTGCTTAGCAGACCAGTTACACTAAAAATCTGATCTGCCATGGATAAGCTGCCCAACTCGAAAACACCGGGACCTGATGGACTCCCAGCCGAATTTCACTACAAGTATAAGGAGCAGCTGAGCTCTTTTCTACTAAAGGCATTCTGGAGGCCTATAAAACGGGAGCTTTGGCACCTACATTTGATAATAGTCTCACTGTTTTCATTCCCAAAGGTAAGAATCCTGTCAAGCTCATAAGCATCAAAAGTTACCGGCCAATTACTTCAAGCAATGCAGACTATAAGGTTTCTGCTACATTTCTTACAAAACCAGATAGGTCACCAATGCACACGTAGCACGCACGGTGATAGAAACGTGTACTCTTGATGCGGATCAAGTTGCAATGGTGCAAGTAGACTTTGCGAAGGCATTCCATCGTGTGTCCCATGCTTTCCTGTTTGCAATTCTTCGCCACGTAAAGCCCGAGTCCACAATCCTGAAGGGTATTCGTCGTTCTTTACGTTACGTTACCGTAATTGTGTCACCGGGCTTATAATCAATGACTCACTTTCATGCCCAATTCGGTTGGAATCGTCGGTCAAACAAAGATGTCCGTTATTCCCTCTTTTATTCTCTGCGTACTCAACTGTGGACAGTTTTCATCTCTACTCCATAGAGGTGTTGGCATACGCTGGATGATATTTCCTTTTTCTCTGCTGATAAGTGAAGCATAGACAACGTCTTTGCATTCAAAACTTCCTTGACGCGACGGGTGCACTTGGTAATAAAATGCAATGCTTTGGTTTCTGGTGCGCGCAATAGGTCACAACACCCTCAGAGTATGCTATATATATCGTGGACTTGCGTGGCCCCTCAGTACCTAAGAGTTCCCTTCAACTCTATTTGTAACAATGGCCATTACTGAACCGAACGAGTGTCAAAAATCAAAAGTAGAGCTAACTTGATGAAAGCTAATCAGTAGTCCATTTTCGGGCGAGCAAAAGCCCGTAACATTTTTTTTCTCGCAGCGAAGCTTTGGTATATTCTACGGGTTATTTGCTGTGCCAGAGGCCACGTTCCAAGATTTCGCAGGATTTTTGCGACTTTTGTGCGGGGCTCCACTTGGGAGCCTATGCGACGAGACGATCGTTTTAGACCCGTTGATGTCGGTAGTCACAGACTACGTGTCTTTCTAAAACAAATAATAAGTCGTACACAACAAAATCACTACATCGCATCATTTCCTTCGAACTCACACACAGAACTTACAAGTGCTTTACCAAATTTGGTGGTTTCAGCGGTACCAGTAGGCACATCACATCTACTGGGATTTCCCAGCGGGATTGAGTACTCCCGTTTTTCTTTTGAATATGTATTTACAGTTTCACGCAAATTCTTATATGTTGACCTGCTCGATGTTACTTTTCATGTGCCTTTGTACAGAAGTATATTCAGTCATAGACCAGGACAATATGTTCTTACGTGTGTCCGAAAAATGCGTATCTCACCTACCACAAAGTAATTTTTCTTTAAACTCCACACTTGGACTTTGCCCGTGAAACCCTGGCTTCGTGAACGCAGAATTTTCGTTCCATGGTCAGTGAATTGCCCTCTTTGTAACCAGCTAGGAACAATTGAGCATTATTTTATTGTTTGCACTAACGCCAACTTTTTCTGGGATGTCTTACTCAGAACGCTGACAAAGGAATTCGAAATTAATGGTTACACCATCCGTTTTTTTTTTGTTTTTTTTTGCATTTAAATTTGAATGATAGTATTCCTTGTGATTTGTTCACGCTGATTGGTCTGCATAGTCTCTGGAGGACGAGAATGATCGAGAGAAATGCCGATCCACGCCGGACTACAAAATCGAATTTATAGAAACTATACTTCATGTCTCCGCCTTCCTGATTTCTAGCAGTGTGATTCCTTTCGAAATTCTTTTTTAAGGCGAAAGCCTTACTTCTGCCATTGAGCGAAAAATCGAAGCAAATGGGCATAAAAATGCGATTGAGCGGCACGCGCCACTCAATCGTATGCTCAAGGACGACCCTTGTCCTTGCGGTCGTCGTAGACCTCTAGGACAACCTCACTCGTCACAGTACGTGAAAAACAAGCGGCGTCCGTGGGCGTTGTGACCAAAATAGGTCATCAAGCGTCATAAGCGTGATGCGTCATCATACGTCATCAGCGTGATGTCACCGACGGAGTGCCTTATGTAAAGGGCGCGCTTCGGACTTCATCTGTGCTCGTTGTGTGCTTCGTGCGATGGACTGTGTGGCCACCGCGTCTACATCTACGGCCTCGACATCGGCAGCAGCTTCTACATCTACGGCGGCTTCCGCAGGCGAACGTGGCCGCCCACCCAAATACGCCACAGCCTTCTGAAGTGTCCTCCTCTAGGCGTCGTTCTTGTCTAGGCGTCGTACTCCAGTGCCGGATTAAGGCATTTGGGGGCCCTGGGCTGAGGCTGTTACGAGGCCTTTACCCATGATAATGGTGGTGGTAACGATGACGACGGGAATATGTATATTTTTAAACTTGTTAAATCTAGATATGTTTCTTCGTATGATTATTGTCGAGCCTTGTTTACATCCGTAGATTCAATGGAATTCAAGTTTTTCTTGCTGGCATTGAGGCGGATGCGAATGTTTAGAAGCTACTTCGCAAATAATCAACCCCTCTAGCAATTTACAATACAGCAATTCTGAGATACAAAAATGAAATCAAATAAGCATTGCGGAAAATATTAGGATTTGTCGTTCACATCCAGCACAAAAAAAAAAAAAAAAAAAATAGCAACACTAAATTGCTTTCGATTAAAATGTTCACTCCGTTTATGAATTTGTTTGACTAGAATTACAGCTAGATTCATAGAGTACATGCCCGGGACAGTTTATACAAATTGGTCAATATGTCGATTTGTAGCACAGGTGACCCTATTGCTAACATGTCGAGTGACATCATTAATCACACACGAATTGGGATATGCAGCAACCGAAACGGTACCTGCAAAATTCCTATTCTAATTTCGCTTCCCCTAAATGGCATGCCTCGCAAATAGACAACTGCCACGAAGATCTAGAGCCCTCATTCTTGTAATTGTTCCAAATTATTGGAAGTTTTAACTTCTAACTAGCCCTCTGTTAATTACTTACTGGTGTGAACAGTAAAGGAAGTAACATAGGCAAGAAAGAAATTTCGTTGGTTGAAGCAGTCTATCGGGATCAAACTACTTCGTAAACGCTCTTCTAATAACTGAACCCTCGTTTCGCAAACAAACACAGACTTCCACATTTAAAGCATAGGAGAAACTGCGTGCAATGCTAAGACATCGACCGCTGTCGTTCGGGCACATTTGCATTTAAAGAATTTATCATAAGAATCGAGATGTTTTTTTTTTTTTTGTTTTTTTTTTATCTACACGCTGTTTTTTTGAATGGGGAAAATGGTTTGCATCAGATTTAGTACTAATCTTGTTCGTTTTAAATGCAGTAATTTAGACCTAGGTGGCCATTTCGTTCTGTGACTCAACGTTAAAAAATGAGAGGTTATACCACAGAGGTTGGTGAAACCATTGCAGTATTCGTATCAGACGCTGGAAGGAAGAGTGTTCAGTTGCACTGGCAGACCAGATATCGACTCTAGAGCACTTCCTTGGAGTCAGTACCCATCGAAAACTGTTGAGCCGGCTCCTTGGAACGCCTCTTTGTTGATGGCTATAGAGGCGGTGTCCGGAAGATTTACGGGCAGCTTTTCGCTTGTTCTAAACTTATCGTTCTGGAATAAACGCCATATGGAGTTTCGCGAAAAGGTTTAAAACAACATTTGTGAACCATCTGCGTTGCTTACTTAACGCTTGCTTAACTTCCTGCCCACAATTGTCCGTAAAACACGCTAAGGGTGCCCCAGTACAAAAGAAAGCTCCATAACCGTCCTTCCATCAAAAACAAGGGGCATGGGAGGCCGTGGTAAATTTTGTTGTTCTGGCACGTTCTTGCACAACGAGCTCACAGACGCCAGCTGATCTAGAGACGGGAAGGGGGGATCGGTGGCCGAGATTCCAATGGACCTTTTCCGAGAAGCGTTCTGCGCATGCGGGAGCGCCCGATGCCAAGCGGTGGAAGTTGGAACGAAAAATCGAGGAAATTCGGAAGGAGGCTGAATATCAGCGAGTAGAACACGTAACTGCAGCATATATATAATTGTGTTACACAAAAAAAGAACGTCGACGGAAAGGAAAACACAACGTTTGGGTGGACGCCACGGATGCCCCTCTTTAAAGTCGCGTTGGGCAGGCGCCGCTGCTCAGAGAGCGAAGAAACTGGTAGCGTAGCTCCCATTATCGATTGGTAGCGCAGGTAGGTCACTTCCTCGATTTTTAGTTCGTGCAGCCACCGCCTGGTGCCGTCGGTATGTGGAGAAGGTCCATTTCGAACGCGGTAGCGTGCGCACGTGGAATGGATCGCTCCGCTGTGAGCTCGATGACGGCGGCTCTGAGCCGCGGTGATGCCGTACGCGGCGATGTTCCCAACGACTACGCAGTGATACTGCCTACTCTGCCGACAGGAGAAGCCATGAAATGCAGCCTTGTGCTGCACGCTGATACCCGGGGGCGGCCGTATCGTGCTGAAGACTTCGTAGGGCCTCTGAACCAGGTGGGAGTTCGGGAAGACGTAGCAGGGCTTGGCGCGTTTCAAATGGGGCACGTCTGGCTGCTGAAGCTGCACACCGCCTCCGCCAAAGAGAAGCTTCTGCGAGAGGGGACCATGCTGGTGAAGGGGCGACCATGCCTGGTCATTGATCCAGAAAAACGAGAGCTGAAGGTAAAAGTCCGCTGGGTGGCATTCGACGTAACTGCAGACGCCCTTCGACGGGCCTTCGAGACATACGGGGAGGTCAAGGGTGTCACCCGAGAGAAGTGGAGAATCGAGGGCCTGGCAGACGTGGATTCCACTACCGTCATCGTCCGCATGGTGCTCCGCGAAGGCGTAACACCGGAGTCCCTGCCGCATCAGCTCCGCCTCTACGGAGGCCCGCTCCTGGTTGTCGTCCCCGGACGGGCGCCGGTGTGCCTCCGCTGTCGACGCACGGGACATATACGGCGCGACTGCAGAGTGCCGAGGTGCGAGGAGTGTCGAGCCTTCGGGCATGAGGCCTCGGATTGCGTACGGTCGTACGCTCGAGCTGCTGCCAGCAAGACCACCGACAGCCAGGACAGAAACCTCGTAATGGACGAGGAGGAGGCCGAGGCGGCGGCGACTCCAATCGCGAGGATTTCTTCGCAAGACCATCAAGAGTCCGGTGAGCAGGAACACGAGCTGACGGCGATGCCAAAAGGCCAGGTCTCCACCGTAACGTTGACGGCAGAAGGCACTGTCGGTGAAAGTGAGCCTAACGCGAAGAAGACCAGTGAAACGACACCGGCAGCTAAGGACGCGTCTGACGCACTGGACGCCGGAGATGGTACAGCAATGGACTTCGCGACCGAGGCGATCAAGCGGCGGCTCAGCGACCCGGAGCAGGGAACCGACCAGACGCTCCAGCAGACTGAGGGACCCTGGTTCATAGTGACGAGCAAGAGGGGACGACGCGCTGGCCGCAGCCGTTCTTCGTCTCTTCCCAGGTAGGGCGAGAGGTGACCCAAGCGTACGAAGTCTGAGACTCGCTTTCCGATGGTTTCCCTTGAAAACGCCTTGCGCGTGGCCACGTTGAACGTTCGCGGACTTGCAGCCAGACGACGGCAGCAACAGCTCTACCGGCTGTTCACCGAGCATGACCTGGACATTGTCGCTATTCAGGAAACCAAAGTCGAGAGCGAGGACCAGACCGACTGCATGGTGCGGCCTTTTCTGGCGCGGTATGAAGTCTGCGTGAGTCATGCTGTTGGTTTCTCGGCTGGCTGCTGCCTGTTCCTCAGAAAATCTCTAGGTGTTGCCGTGCAAACCGTCACGACCTGCCCATCTGGGAGGTTTGTCATGTGTGATTTTTGTGTTATGGGAAATGAATGGCATGTCATTTGTGTTTATGCACATAATGAGGCTGAGGAGCGCCGGGTTTTTTTCCAAAACGTTTACCAACATTGCCAGTCCGATCGTTTTCTGATCATTTTGGGTGACTTCAATTGTGTCTGCCCAGCTGAAGACAGGTCCAACCGAACGCGCTATAGGGATGCCAGTACCCTAGAATTAAATAACATTATTGAAGATTTTGTTCTGGAAGACGTCGCATGTTGTGTGCCTCGGTCAAACTGTATGCCTTTCACGCACTTTCAGGGTGTCAGTCACGCGAGACTGGACCGGGCGTATATTGCATCGGATCTGGTATATTTGTGTCGGAGTTATTCTGTACACTACGTTGCTTTTAGCGATCACTGCCTTGTCACATTCCAATTAGGTAAAAAGAAAGAGGGGGCCAGTTTCTCATGGGAATTATGGAAAATGAATGCGAAACTTTTAAAGGATGAACCATTCCTTTCCTGTATTAAGACAATCTGGAGGGACGCGCAACTGAAAGGAGGCAGTGCAAGCGAGCGCTGGGAAACATTTAAACAGGAGGTGAAATTAACTGCACTTGAAAGGACATGTCTCCTAAAGAATCAGGAGAAGAGTCAAGAATTGGAGTACCGAAAAAACTTAGACAAGCTGCTACAGGAAGAATGCCGGGCACCCGGCGTTTTCATTGAGGATATTAACCACTTAAAAGCCAAACTCGAAAATCTCGATCGCGACCGATACAGGGGGGCGGCAATACGGGCTCGTTCAGAGCGTTTTTTGGTGGGAGAGCAGCCGACAAAAAGAATGGTGGCGGCGGAAAAGAAATACGCGCGAGCCAATGATGTAGTTGAAATAGAACACTTAGGAGTTTTGTCCAGCGACAAAAGTCATATCGAAGAGGCGTTTGTTCAGCACTATAAAAAGCTGTTTAGTTGTAGCGCCCCACCACTGTCAGGATTTAAAGGCGACTTCCTGCCTCTACTGCCGAAGGTTGACGGAAACGATAAGGACGTTTTAGAGGAACCAATCAGCTTGTCAGAGGTAGCAAAAGCGATAGATGACTTAAAACCCGGAAAATCGCCTGGGCCAGATGGCTTAATTGCTGGTTTTTACAAAACATTTAAACATGAAATTTCATCCGTGTTACTCGAAGTTTTCACCGAGGCATATGAAAGAAAAGCTCTCCCCCCCTCCTTTTCACGCACACACACAGTGTTAATCCCAAAGTGTGACGATCCCGTTAAGCTTCGCAGTGTTAACTCCTACCGTCCAATAAGCCTTACTAATGTTGACTATAAAATACTAATAAAAGTCCTCGCTCGCCGCTTGCAGCGTGTGATAACGAATGTTGTTGGGCCTCATCAGACATGCGGCATACAGGGTCGGACTATTTTGACCAACATTCATGTTGCGCGCAGTATCTTGGAGTGTTGTGACGGTGAGCTGCGCAAAGTCGCCATGTTACAAATTGACTTGGAAAAGGCCTTCCATCGGGAGTCTCATGACGTTTTAAGCCAAATTTTGAAGCATATCGATATAGGAGCTATTATTCTTGAAGGTGTGCAAATGGCATATTATAATTGTACAACGAGTCTTATTGTTAATAAGCGAGTCAGTGAACGCATTCCTGTAAAATATTCTGTTAGACAAGGCTGTCCGCTCTCGCCATTACTGTTTGCGTTGTATATTGAACCATACTGCTTAAGTATCATTCGGAGTGAACATGTTCGCGGTTTTACCTTGAATGCGCGCGAGGTACGCATTTTGGCTTATGCGGACGACATTGCTATTTTTTGCACAGATAGCGAGAGTATTGAAAAAGCCATCGAAATCAACAAAACTCTTTGTACTCGGACCGGATGTTCAGTGAACTGGTCGAAATGTTCGGGGTTTTGGCACGGCCGATGGGCATCGAAGCCAAACTTTCTCGCTCAAATTGCCTGGTCAATCCTTCCCACCCGTTATCTTGGCGTACCATTGGAATACTATCGTAACAGCGCGGGTCTGTGGAGCGAAGAGACAAATAGGCTGCGCGAGAAAGCGGCCCCCAGTGCAGGCCGCCATTTGTCTATTTTCGCGAGAGCTACAGTGTGTAACTCATTTTTTGTCGCTAAGCTGTGGTATCTTCTACAGGTCTTGCATTGTTCTCGATTTCACATTCAGAAGTTGCATCGTGTATTCGCTGTATATGTGTGGGCGTCCAGCTGGGAGCGCGTTAGCCGGATGAATTTGTTTCGGCGCGTACGGCATGGTGGTCTTTCTTTATCACATCTTTTCATGCGCCAAATTGTTAACCGTTTTCTTTTCCTGCGTGATCAAGAGGATCCCTTTCTGCGTACTGTTCTGCAGGTTCAATTGTCGGGTGTCTTACCCAATTTCATCGTTTCATCCAGTGATGGTGCTACGGGACCACTGAGTGCTTATTTGAAGGAAGTTGTCGGTGCATACAAATTTTTAACCACGCGTTTCTCTTTAGAATATCTCAGTACTGTCTCTCGAAAGCGACTTACAAGAAATCTAATAGAAACGTCATTTCCAACCCCTTTGTATCGAGCTATTTACAGCGAGACTTCAGGACAGGATGTACTTCGACGCGTTAAGAAAATGCTGGTCCCGGCCACAATGAAAACCTTTTTCTTTCAACTTCACAGCGGAACGCTTCCGGTTAAAACATGGCTGGACGAAAAGGGCATATTTGTTCCCTGGACTGTGAACTGTATTTGTGCAAAAAGCCCGAGTCGATAGAGCATGTGTTTTTAGATTGTTGGGACGCAGTGTTCTACTGGGATGTACTGCAGGGAACTCTGAAAAAGGAACTTCCTCTAAGCGCACACGGGATACGTTTTCTGCCTGTTGCCCCAACCGACTCTGTACCGTATCATTTACTTATGGTTATTGGCTTACACAGTATCTGGAAGAGCCGCATGGCAGTGCGGCATGCTGATGTGGATGCTCGACCAGTATGTCACTATTTTACTCAGAGCATTAGTCAGATTAGAGAAGTGTGTAAGGTTTTGGGAGAAGGGCCTGATTGGTTGCCAGTTGTAGACGGACTGGTCAGTTTAAGATCATGTTAATCAGAGTGCGTCAGTCGTAAGTCAGCTTGACCTTTTTCAGAAGTGCTTCTGAGGGTGTATTTTGTGAATGAATAAAGCATGGCAATAAAGAAAAAAATAAAAAAGGATCGGTGGCCGAGTGGTCAGCGCACACCAGCTCGGAGCACGTGGAGCGAAAGCTCGCGCTGCAGAACCCAGGTATCCTGGGTTCGTAGGGCACCCTATGGGTTCGAGCCCCGCCCCTGCCCGTTTCGATCTGGATGGGCATCGTATACCGGCGTGCGGTCGTGTATCACTACTGCGTGGTGCACGTTAAAGACCCCAGGCCAGCGGCTGTACCGCACCGGCTAAATTGCTCATCTACAGCTGGGAGACTCGTCGCCCCTGTGAGGCAGACCAAGTTCTAGGCTGTATAAACACACGCACAACCCAATTTTTTTTTTTTTTTTAGAGACGGGAATTTTATGGCATCCTTGTTTCCGCTGATCTAGAGACGGGAACTTTAGGGCATCCTTGTTTCCTTGTTGAGGAAAAGAGAACGAGAGGGCCATTGCGCCAGTGTCCCTTCGGAGTGTTTCTTCTGCTTTTTGCCTAAACTTTCATAAAAACAAAACAAAAAACGACTAACATTTTTACATTTTCAGGGGCCCCCTGACAGCTTGGGGCCCAGGGCTGCAGCCCCCTTAGCCCGGCCCTGTCGTACTCCTCTAGGCATCGTTCTCGACGTCGTCCTTAGGTCGTCCTAGAGGTCGTCCTAAAAGTCATCCTAGACGTTCTTGAGTCTTGACGCCGTCATAAAGGCCGTTATATACGTCGTACTCTAGGCATCATTCTCGACGTCCGAAATTTGGATTTCGCAAAATAAGGCCCCAGAAGCGTTGAACGGGACGCCTGGAACTCCGAAACATCACTCATACATCAATGTCTCAAACGGATGGCCGTACTTTTGGAAAAAGAAGGGAGCGATCAAGCGAGGGCTATGACGTCACTGTCCTCCTGGAACAGTTGAGAATGAGGGGAATGAGGGGCTTCTCTCCTCCTCGCCTCGGTTCACCTGCTCGACGGGACGTAGCGAGGAGCAGAGGGAATGAGACACGCCGACGAGGTCGACGTCACTTGCCTCGTCGACCTGGTCGGCCGTGTTCAATCGCGCACTTTTCCAAAAATATGGCGATCCGTTAGAGATATCGCTGTATGGGTATTTTTTTTTTTTTTTTTGCAGCATCCCGTTTATTTGTTTCGCCTTGTTTTGTGAGCTCGAAATTTCGGTTCAGTATCCCTTTAAAGGGAGGGGCCCTGCAAGGACTTTTACAGCGAAGCTATTAAGGGCTAGGTTCCCCGGGATCGTGTCTGGGTATCTCGACACAAACCTACCTGGACAGCTACCGCCATCTATAAGCGACGGCGGCAAGCACACAACCAGTATGGTTTCCGCTGTCGCTCGTAGATGGCGGCAACCTTTCCAGCTATCATAGAAGAATGGATAGTCGGGCGCGTTGGTGGGAATTCATCGTAGGAAACAGCGCGAAAAACAGACGACGAGGACGAAGAAGCACACAGTGTATCGAGTACAGCTCCGCTGGTCTTCTTTTTTCGCGAGAGTGGAAAGGCTGAACGTTTTTTTACTGGTTTTTAATTTGCACTGAACCTGAGCGCACTGAATGTAGTAACTTAATGCAACATTTCTTTTCTCGAATTTCGCTTTATCTTAAAAGTAATAGGCAAATAAAATTACAAAGACGAGCAAAAAATAACCTCCCTCATGACGTCATTGGTTGCTTGAGTGGCCGTGAACTAGAGGAGGGGTAGTGAGCTCAGCGAGCGCTCACGGCTGCCGCACTCCGTGTCGACGGCGCGGGAGGGCGCCAGTAAAGCATGTTCTGGATAGGCTGTATGCAGCGGGTTGCCAGAGCGGCTCTCATTGCATTTGCTGCGCGATTAAACACTAATCCGGCATGACACTTCATTGGCCACAAACGACAGCAAACACGGGGTAAAGATCAGTTCAGAACGGGAGCCACTTCGCGCTGCCATACCGCGAAACGGCCAAACCGCAAGACAAAGCTGCTCGCCGAAGGCCTTCGGAACGCTCGTAGCCGGTCGGATCCTCCAGTCCACACGACCGCAGCGCCGCCGCGTACATCCGGGACCTTTCCGTGTCGACGCCTGATCCCAGTACTCCTTTCTAGTATGCGCCGGCTTTTCCACCGCTTGGTGGCGGGTATGTCGACGAGTCATTTCTTGTTTCTGTACTTTATAAACTGCATTTGTTTCTTTTATAATCTAAAATACTGAGCGAAAACTAGTTTTATAAATAATGGAAACGGTTCGCGCCACTTATATTTTGTATTTCGACTATAAAGCAGCTTTTAGCGGCTCTGACCAGTAGTAAGCCCCGGACCAAAGACGTCACATATCGGGCGCTTTCGGTACAGCGGGTCGCCCTCGTCGGTGGAGGAGGTTTCCGCGTCGTCCGGTTAAAATATGCCTCACTGATATTTAGTTACTCTCTCCGTGCCCGCTGGCTTGCCCGAACCCCACGAGACGTGGAAACCGCAAAAAAGGTGGACGCTTAAATATGATTGCAGGGCCCCTTTAAGGTTGTCCTAGAGGTCGTCCTAGAAGTAGTCCTAGACGTTGGCCTCGACGTCGTCGTAGATGTCGTCCTAGACGTCGACCTCGACGTCGTCCATGATATCGTCCTAGATGCCGTCCTAGAGGTCGTCCTAGACGTACTCGACATTACTCGAGAACATTTCTCCCGCGTGACTATAATGCTTTGGCCTTCTTACACGTAAGCAGCCTCATGTGTACTCGCGTAATGTGTTTTCTTGTAAGATCATATTTTTCGCTTACGCGCTCATATCCTAATAGAACTATGTCGACACGAGGAATGTCGTTAAAACGTACTCTGAAATAGCGGAATCTTTGCTTTGACTAAATTGATATCTATTGCTATCGCAGCCTTCGAACAAATCACTTGATATGAAATATTCAGAAATATTCTCAAATGATTTCTGTGAATTATTTTTTTTTTCCTCGATACCTAAAATTAGCATTCACACTCGGTAATTCGTGTGCTTCATAAGTGGGTGTGGGATTTTCGAAACAAAAGTTCTCGTTGCTACGTTCTTTCCTTTTTGCGCCCGGAACGCGTCTCCGACTGTGTACCGCGTTCAAAAAAAACTGGTCCCTCGATTTCCGCCTGATGACGTCATAGAAATCCTGACGGCGTGACAGCAGCGGTAGTGGAGGTGGCCCCCACCTGCTCTGCTGCAGGTCCAGCTCTACAGCCAGGAGTTGGGGCGCCATGACGACGGCGACACTCGCGTTTGCTCCTGCTTTTTGCCAGAAGCTCTAGGGCCAACTACCGGGACACCTGACACTATGCCGCTACTAGTTTTCTAACCTCGTTTGTTGCAGTTTTCGATATATGGGCGAAGATGCCTTTCAGGCGCCGTATTATAGAGTCTAAAAAATTCCTTAAAGATTTTCACTTGGTCTCTCGAGCAGAATGCCGCTCTTTGGTTTAAATCGAGGACCGTGTCCACCCGACACTCCGAACACTGTTGCTGTTCGAAGACGCAGTTGGTGCGCCTTTTTGCTCGAAATTCCAACGTTCAAATCCACCGGTACATTCGGAGTTCTACCATAGAGCTTCATGACGCAGCATTGCATGCACAAGAACACAGGCACACACAAAAAGCGCCCCAACGCCATTCCAAATCTAACGGAAGTCTGCCAAAATTGTGTGCGACATATGGGAAGAAAGTTTGGCCTTAGCAGCCATCCTGGAAGACTTGGAAGCCACCTTTTCTTCCGAAGCCGGTCTCTCTGGAACACTGACGCAAACTGAGTGACGGGACAAAGGAGTAAATGAATTTGACCAGGATCACTGTAGCCGACGTTCCTCTGCCCCGACGTATGCTCCGGCGACTTTCTGCTGGCAGAGGCACGTGGGACTCGCGAAGAGGACGTGCCAGATTTGGCGAGGGGATTCTCTCGTCTTTGGACCTTGCGGCGACTCCGACAAGGTCGAGCCTGTCTGGCTCCATCCCACGCGAGGCGCGTCGTCGTCGGTTGTTCGCTGATTCCGCCGTTGGCGACAGTTCGGGGACTCACCGACGGCTCCTCCACGGTGGGGCCCCGCAGCCCGGGCATTTAATTGCAGCCCGGGTTTGGCTTCGGCGAGTTCGCAGGCGTTCAGAACGCCTGCAGACAGGAGCGTCTGTGCGCCGAGAAACCCTGGGGGAGGAGGAGACGCTGAGCTCTGGTTGGAACAATTACTGGGTAGACCTAAAGCTGGCTGCCTTTGTCTCCATTGCAGTCATCGAACGAACACGACCCTTACAAAAATCTGCAGTTAAATTATTTTGAATGTCCGTTGAAAATTTTCTGGAATCGTATTGAATTTTTTTTTAAACGTTTTCGGTGTTTTTTAGACTTTATTTTGACAACTTATTTAACTGCTAGTTAAAATTAGCCACTTAATTTCTTTTTAGAATTCCTTCTTACACACATTTTTTTAGAATTCCTTCTTACATAAATTTTGTTGACTTCCCTTTGACGGAACAGCAAATTAGTGTTAAAAAAAGACTAAATTTTTAAACATATATCCTGAGCTTTGTTAGGAAATAGTGTCCTTTTGCTACATACACTCCCACAAATAAGCGTTGGAAACAAACACAAAGCACTCAACACCAAAATCACCGTCCTGTGAACTGCTCCAGAGCCTTATGTAGCCTACATATTGAAGGTAATCATTAGGCCGGTGACCACCTCAGCACTTACTAAGGTTCCAAGTGTCCGATCTCCTTGTCGAAAGTCTGTCAAAGGGAAGACAGTGTCTCGAAGTTCGTGGACTCTATCTCTTACTAAAGAGCATTGGTACAACTAATAATAATTCCGCGTAGTCGCTAAAACAACATCCCCAAAAATGGCTCCTAGAACAAATGTTATCGCTTCTCTGCAAAGCACTACTCAGGACGAGGCCAGTCAAATGTCGGACGCCGGTGTTTGGCCAGTCAAATGTCGGACGCCGGTGTTTCGAAACACCGGTGTCCGACATTTGACTCTTGCACTCGAACGCGTTTGGCGAGCGCAGTGGAGACAAAAACAGCCTTTGTCTCATGGAACGCGTTAGAAGGGAGTGGCGGCGTCTGGCGTTGGACCCTCGCATTCGAACGACGAGTGCAGCGCAGACCAAGGCAGCTTTAGGTCTACCCGCTAATAACTCCGATCAGAGCTCGGCTCTTTGATATTCCTCTTCCTCACTTTCTCGGCGCATTGGAGGGTTGGACTGACGCCATGATTTAAGCGCTTTTTGGGCAAGGGCCAGTCATGGGGTGAGCCGGCTTGGAGGCTAAAAGGGCTCGAGATGAAATACGAATCGGCTGCGTTTTCCGAAATTGTTTTGCTCTCCTTCGTTTGACGTACCACGAAATTGAGCGAAAGCTAAGTCCAAAAGGAAAGAAAGAAAAAACGAGGAGAGTGTTCTGGTTCCGGATGAGAGGACCTTCAGCGACGCTTTCCACCGCCCCCGCGTCGGAGGAAAAAGAAGCGAAACGGGTCCCGGAGGGGGGAGCCTCCCAGCGTGCAACAGATGCGTCCGCGTTGTCGCGCCTTTCGGGCGGCGTCGAGTTGCGAGAGCCTGGTTGCCGTCCCCTCGCTTCGCGGCAGCAACAGATGGCGGCGGCTGTGCGAGAGCTGTCCCGAGACTTCTTGTCGTGGTCTGGACGCGCGCACAAGCAGCAACGACAAGATTTGCGTGTGCTCGCTTAACCTGCCCCGGAACACTTCCGCTCTTTCGTAGAACGAAAAAGAAAAGAATGCCACGGCGATCGACAAAAGGACAGATGGCACAAGAAAAGCGCGCATGAACCCTAAACAGAGCAGTTTTAGTAGATCGTTCCGTTGCATGCGCGAAGACGGAGGGTGGGAGTCTTCGGAACGATCTCCTAAAACTCTCGATCGTCGAGGCACTCTACTCGGACGGTGAAACGGAGGCCCCGCAGCTTCGTCGCGACGAGTAAACTTGTCGCAATTCTGGGGCCTTCTTTGCGAGTCAGGGCTCGTCTCTTTCGGCGACCCACTTTGCTTACAGAGTGGCCGTTTGTCGGGGACGCGCCAGGAAAGCGGCTGCGAAGCGAGAGGATTTCGCCAGCCACGGGGACGACCGGCCACGAGTTCCCACCCAGTCTTGGCAGGCTTTGGTTGAGTCACATCGGTTGGCAACAGCGATGATCTCGCAGGCCCGGAGGTCGACTGCGACGTCCGCGCTGTCCTCTGCGCTCTTTCATCCGCAATACGCGTTTTCTTCTTTTCTTTTCTTTTTTTTTTCGGGCCGGGGGGGGGGGGGGGGGGGGGGGGGGGGCGTATAGAGCAAAATAGCACAGGGGCAATCGTGATCGCAGGAGTGGGCATAGAGAGAACAATGACGTCTCCCGCCCTCCGCGATTGCACTCGTCGTCGCCGGGCAAGTTGAGGCGCGAAGGAACCGGCAGCGGCGGAACCATGCATCGTGGTTCGGCCCGAAACGGGCGGCCGGGAAGCCATCGATTCTGCCGCGCATGATGAACGGCTCGTCGGAAAAAGGAGCCTCGGCTCTTCTTCTGTCTGGTTGGTTGCCTCCCGAACTCGTGGGCTCCCTCCAAGGCCTCCTGCGTTTCCCTCAGCGCATACTTGGCCCGTCCCGGGCCGTCGAGTGTGCATTTGTCAGGTTCCTCGACACTCGCGTGTGTGCCCTTTTCGGACGAGCCGGGCAACTGTGGCTGCACACTCTCGAAATGCTTTCCCGAAGAGCAGTCTGGAAAGCGTTTGGTCGACGAATCCTGGATGGTATTTTCGGATCACTTCGTCCTTTTTTACGCTTTCTTCCCTTTCTCCTTGCCATCTTGAATGGCTGATGCGTATCAAAGTGCCGTGTCGGCCGTTCAAGTGATTGATTATTTAGAGAAAAAGATCGACAATTAAAAAAAGAAAAAGAAGAGAGGTGCGTTACAGGTCGGAGCAGGTGGAGCGAAAGCTGCCTCCTGCACAACCCAGCCACTCTGGGTTCAGTTCCCACCCCTGCCCGTTTTAGTCTAGATTACCATGATGATCATCTACCAATATTGTGCCGGCATGTGGTACACCCGACGCTCATTGGGGCTGGCTAACTTTAGGCTGTCTCAACGTACGCGCGAGATCATCTCAACTGTCGTCCAATCAAGTTCCGCGGAGGACTCCACATTCTTTCTGTCCACGAATCACTGCAGTGCAGGGAGGGAGAATGGGGAGGCCCCATAAAACGTCTCGACCGGAAAAGCTTGTTTCACGGAACGCCTTCCGAAGGTTTGGTGCAAACCCTACGCGCAGAACAACGTATCGATAGTGCAGTCTCCCCCGCGGGGCCGGCTAGGTACGCATCATTTCCGATCATTAAACCTCTTTTGTTCACTGAGCACTTTAATTTGTGAAAGTAAACGTATGCTTCCAATTGGAAACTTGATGAGTAGCAGCGAAAACAACTAAACCAATCTCTTTGACGGAGTCTTGTTTTTTCCTCGAATCTTAAAAATGCCCCCAGCGTCGACGCGCTTTTTTTTCCCTTTTTATATATGGTCGGCATTTTTCGCTGCGCCATCCTCGTGCCTGTGGCACACGCAGAAACTCACCACGCATCCCAAGCGCTCTCGAATGCAATTCACTCGTTTCGTGGTTTTTGTTGACGCCCAAGACTCCTCTTACCAGAAGCTCGGCATCCGGCGCAAACTTTCCATCTGCGTGAACACTCGGGGGTCTCGTGAGCACGCCCGGCCAAAGCAGGACGGAAGGCAACGACGCCTGCTGGATGCTTCTGGCCCATTCCTACGGGGGCCCCGATAACCCGAAAAGGCGACTCTTTCTTTTTATTCGAGAGTTTTAGTAGATCGTTCCGATACCTCCGATAGCCCCGATAACGATACTATGCATGCGCAAGGGAGGCGGAGTATCGGGTATCGTTATCGAAGTCATGGGAACGATCTACTAAAACTCTCTATTGTTTCGAACGTTTGAGGAGCGCGTGACGTGACCTTAAAGCCGAGGTCACACCGTTTACACATCGTACAAAATACAGATTGGAAGGCGAGTCACCGCGACATGTGCGCTTCGAATGCCGCGTGGCAATGAATTCAAGGAGAAACTTGGCACTGGGCATTCGTCGAGCGGATGTTGCGGTAACTAGTGTTTGCAGACTGTCTCTTGTACCCTGGGGCTTAACTTTGACAGTGACCAAAAATGCTCTAGCGGGCAAAAGAAAGAGCCTGTCAGAAATGCTCTTCCCTCGGGTCCTTGGTCGCTTCCTCGTTTCATGGTGAAGCGGGCCAAGGCATTTTTCGGAGGTTTACGGAGGCCGGCAGTTGCCTATGTGTATAACAATTATTAATGACATTTATCGGATATGTTATTTTTGGTACGAGAGCCCGGAACCGTTACTGGCAAAGCACCGCGGCATGCAGTCTCCTGTTTATTTTTTGTCTCTCATTTTAGGAATAGGACTGCTTCGCCATTCGCGCCACACTGCGCCAAAGTGCTTACTCTGTTTACATTCTGCTACATTTGGCCGAAATGTGAGAAATTTGCGGCAACAATGCGCGAAAACTTCCCAAAAAAGAAATTGTTGTGTGGATGTCTCACTGATCTCTATGACAATTGCTGGATTGCGTTTGCCCGCTCCGCGAATGCGGTCACTGGCGGCCATCTTTAGGTAGAGTTATATCACCTCTAGCCAATGTAAGCTGCTGCAGCCGCTATCATCCATCCATGGCAGGTAGCGTTTTGGCAGGTGGGTTGGCAGGCTGCGGTCAAAATAGCGTGGGTGATATTTCGTGCTTGATTAAAATTATTTGACGAAACATGTTTTTGAAACCCGGCGTGAACAGTAGTCCGGTTTCTGAGGACCTGGTAAAAGTTTCACGAAATCGCAGCACCGGCAGAAAAGCAGCACAGCCTATCGAAAGTCGCATCGAAAGAAGCATCGAAAGCAGACGACGGTACGGAGTCTGCTTTTGATGCGAGCTGCGCTGCTTTCCGCCGGTGCTGCGCTTTCGTAGAACTTTTTCCGGGTCCTCAAAGATGAGGGTTCCGTTCACGCGGGTTTCAAGAATCTGCTTCGTCGAAGAACTTCAATCAAGCAAGAAATGTCACCCACGGTACAGTGTACTAGATCTACGGCTATTTTATGGCACCCGGCCGCCATTGCGCTGTCCGCCATATTACTATGATGGCTAGAGATGATATAACTCTACCTAAAGATGGCCGCCAGTGACCGCATTCCGGTCCATAGGAGGAGCTGGTCAAACGCGATCCAGCAAATAGACATAGAGATCAGTGGGATGTCTATACAGCCGGAAGTTAGTCTGCCTCAGTGGGCGTTTGCTGTCTCAGCTCTACATGTACTACCGGTCGTATTTGAATACGCCTACCGGAAGTGAACTGCCCTGCACTTTTCTCCACCGGTGCGGGAGGTGCAAGTAAAGGGAACGCAGCTACGGTGCTATTGAATCCGCTGTTCGCTTCGCCGCGCCTCGCCCGCTAGGATTAGCAGGTTTTGGTCATTTGGTGCACCCCAAGTTTCGTTCGCTACTTTCATCAACTTTTAGGCGGAATTAGATGGACATATTTGGCGTCTTTTTAGGCTCTTCTAAAGATAATTGTTTTCTTAGTGTGTAAAATGAAGCGGAGTTAAGCCGCAGTCGCCGCTGTCCGACAGCCACAGCGGACACGCCTATCTTCCGAGCAGGGTTGCTTCAAACATAGGTATGCTTTGGACATGTGTGCAGTTTTTGTTTGAGTAATGCGATGCAAGGAAGAGACAGGCGGTGTCTGCGCACGTGCTTTGGTACATGTGCGAGCAGTGTGCAGTCCAAAGTTCGCCGACCAAGTCGAAGATCAGCTTGGACGAGAGTTGGCGACAGTTTCGGGTCGCATGGTGCGGCTGGACGGGTGCCTCGGGCGCGCTGGGCCGAAACGAGGACGCGCTGGGCGCCTCGCTCGCGTCCAGGAAGTGCGTCTGCAGGAAGCGCTAGGCGTCGGCCCAGTTGCTCCGCGGCTCTGTCCTTGCTTCTCGTAGGATCGGCCACAACTCGGTCGTCGGTCGCCGCACCATGCCTGCCAGGTAGAACAGGCAGGGGTGGGGATTGAAGCCAAAATTACTGGGTCTTGCAGCGCGAGCTTTCGCTCCTCGTGCTCCTGGAAGGCGCTAGCCCACTCGGCCACCGCTCCCCCCTCACAGAGTCACCAACTCGCTGCGTTGGTCATTTCGACTTCTTTTTTCTCGCGTTTTTTCGTTTCTCGCTTCGGCGAAGAAGAGGGCGAGCAGGAGCTGCGTAAGCGAGAAAAACTGTATTGCTTGTTTTCCCTCGTTTGCCGAAGAAAAAAAGACGTTTAAAACCAAAAAGATACCTTTTGCGGATATGTTTTGCGTGTACTTTTTCCCTTTTTCTCCACATACAACCGGGAGAAAGAAACGACGGTTCCGTCGGGCCGCTCGTATTGATTATTTTTAAACGGCAAAAATGGAAACGCATCTTTTTTTTTTAATTTAGTTGGCATTTTACTTAGAGTGAAATTGTGTGTACCACTGCAAGCGGGACCATGCCGCGCGTGGGGATATACAGTCTCGAGATCGGGCCTTTGAAACCTTCCTCCGCGGAACGAGCACTTGCGGGAAGGCTCATCTCAGAGTAAGGGCCTTCACTGCCCTTAGCCTTCGCTCGTAGCCTTCGCTGCCCTGAGCCTTTACCATGAGCTGAACTGAGTCTAAACGCTGGACTTCATGGGGCGAATATGCGGCGAGAAATGGGCGAATTTTGTGCGGCGGCATTCCCTCTGCGCCCTACATCAGCACAGTGACGTCACGCGCAAAGCGAGCGTGCTCTTGGGCGACGTTCGTCACTTATTTGTCGCATAATTCGCTCCCTGGAATGGAGCACAGAGTGCGCGCTCTGATGCCGGCTCGGAGCACTGGCAACCCGCTGCCAACTCAGCCAATGGCAGCACAAACCGGCCAACATCTTGCGCAGGGGCCACGCGCTCAGTACCTCCAAGCTGCTCGATTTTCTGCGCTGTTTTCCGGACGGTTAGACAAACGCACATCCCATACATGATATGAGCCTAGTGGTTACGCGGGTGTTTATCGAAAGTGAGGCGGAATGTTTCTGTGCAAAGGCTCGGTGCCGGTCTATCCCGAGGCGTTGGCCGACGCGGCTTCACTGGGATCGGCGGCCCCCGCGGATGCACGCTCGTGGCCTCGTTGGAATTTGCCTAGCTTCCTCGTTCGCGGAATTGGGTGGGAACGGCGTGGCGCCCCTTTGACGTGGCTCGGGCCGACTCGCCCGCTTCCCCTGGTGTGCAGCGGTGTGAGACGGAACAGCGACCGGAGCTTCGGAGAATCGAACGGCGAGTTAAAGGACTGAGGAGCCAGCTCATACAGATCGGATGATCGGGGAACGGAGTTGCGCCGAGCGGCCTTGACAGTGCCTGGAGCGTGTCTTCGACTGTGCTGCCCATGCATTCAAAGTGGTCCTCAAGTGATGACGTCATGGGAGCCCATGTGTCATGCTGGCGAAAAACAGGAGCGAGCGTCGTCGTGGAGTCCCCACTTCTGGCTGCCGAGGCTTCCGTGGACACCAGAGAGCGAGCAGGAGCAGAACAGGCGTCCGCTACGTCCCCCAGCGCTGTTGGCACGCCGCCAGGATCGCGGCCGGCAACAGCGTGACACTTGGATGACGTCACCAGGCGGAAATCGAGGCACCATCAAACCGTCGCGCCCTGGCGACTAAGTTGACAACTAGGGCTGGGCGTCGATTAAAAGATCTTACCCGATTAGTCGTCGCCCTTCACTCGACTAATTAATGGAATTATCGGTCCGTTCATTTTTTTTTTTTTTTTTTGCCGAATGTGCGATAAGCGGCGCTGTATACAGTTTTGATCGCGCTCACAAATGATTACTTGGGCTGCACGAGGCAAAGAAGTTCCTTGAAATGCTCCAACGAGAGCGACCTGCCTGGCTCGCTCACAAATGGTCTCTGCTGCGCTAAACGGACACTCATGCGGCGTTCAAGTGGCCAGGGCACGTCGAACCTTCCGCAGCCCCTTGTTGGGAGTTACGAATCTTGCCCCTACCGTTTACCTTAGGCGAAAATTTAACCTAAAGTTTGCCCTTCGTACGGGTGTACTCTTCACGTATGAGTGGTTAGGGCGTGGACCTAATTTTTACTTTCTTCCGGTGTGTCAAACTTTTTTCCAATTAACCGGTAACAAAAATTAATCGCGATTTAAGTATTAATCGATTCATCGGTAGGTTAATAATAATAATAGCTCTTATTTACCATATAAATATAGGGGGAGCTGAGGAAAAGAGCTGTCTCAGCAGCTTGACTGGTCATCAGCCCCCTCACAAGTACACAGCGGTTGCAAAAGCACACATAAGAAATGATAAAAAGCAAAAAAAAAAAAAACACAATGGCAAAGAGCCAACAAGAACATTTACTAAGGAATTAGTGTAATCAGATAATTAATTTGATAGAAAAATATCTCCTAATACCAAAGCAAAGAGCAAACAAAGAAACACCTATGAGGGAATCAGTGTAATCACATAATTACTTTGATAGAAAATATCACCTAATATCGCACATGCTACAGGATTGTATTTTGTTCAGAAACGTCGGCAGTGCTTTTTTTTAATCATCTGTAAACCATAGTCAGTACGAGATGCATCTACTATCCAGAAATCGGAATGGCCAGTGCAATATGTTATAGGTTTGTTTCTCAGGGATGCTAAGCGTATGAAAAAGCTGTTTATATCTCGATCAACAAGGCGGTAAGTTGGGCTGGTTGGTTTAACATCGTCAAACGTGAAAACAGCGCAAAAAATTGAACAAAGGACAAGTGAAAGGAGTGCACGGACAAAGCGCTGACTGTCAACTAAAGTTTAATTTTCAGGCGAACCAGAAAAATAAACACAGAGCATAGGAAAGAACCAATAAAGACACAAAACATTTACAACCCAACCGACAAGATTTCTACCACGTCATCACCCTCACACATGCCTGCCGTTCTCCCTGATAAAAAGGACCTCATCATCCCCCAAGTGCACCGACGGTGCGTCACGCATTGCCCTTCCCCTTTAGATAAAATGAAAAATGCCTCTTCAATCTCCCTGGCGGTCTTACTTTTATTGCGCGCCAAGATCGTCAAGTCATGAAAAACAGGTACGCAGCCGCACCTACTGCAATGTACCGCTAAGTGGCCAGCGGGGGAGCAACGGAGAGAAAGGGAATGTTCCCTCGCCCTCTCGTTCACGCGCCTCCCCGTGTGTCCAATGTACACCCTACCACAAGTGAAGGGGATCTGATACACAACCCCCACTGCGCATGGTACAAAAGGAGTGCGGTGGTTGACATCACATTGCAAATCACTGTTCCTCCCTCGGTTGACAGCAGTGCACAGGCGTGACAGCTTCTGGGGTGCCGAAAACACCACTGGCACGTTAAACTTACGTGAAAAAATTGTAAGGGTGCAGGCGAGCTGGTGGAAGTTAACCATAGTTTTGTTTAACCCGAGACTGGGGTATTTCGGAAAAGGGACGAGAAGAAAAGAGGCCACAAGGAGGCGACGTCTCAAAAGAGACGTCGCCAGATATATATCACCGTTCAGGGCGATTGTTACCCAGAAAGATTCTTGGCAGCTCCATGTATCGTCGTTTCTTCAGCGTCACCTGTCTCTGCTTAAGTTGGAAGACCCTTTTCTCATTCGCAATTCTGATGCCCTTGTGGATTTCCTAAAAAAAAAAAAAAAAAAAAGAAAATCCGGGAGGCTGTGAGTTCGGGTCCTACGATGTTGAGGACATGTTTTATTCGATCCCTCATGATGAATTGATGCTAGCTGTGGGAGACTGCATAGAGGCAAGTGGTTCGGTTGCCTTCATGAACTCGACGGGTGTTGCGGTGGATTCCTTTTTGGAAGTATTGAGTTTTTACTTGAGCTCCACATATGTCACATTTGAAAGTGCAAAAGAGTGGGATCTGTATCGGATCGAGTTTGGCATCGGTCCTCAGTGATATATATCTGGCGAGGTGTGACAGGTCTATTGCAATGTCTTTGGGGTGTCGGGTTTTGAGAGTATTTCGGTATGTGAACGACTACCTAGTGCTGTACAATGACAACCAGGGCCTGAGCCCTCAAGGCGCGTGTTTGGATTTCTTGGCCTGCTTTACGAAGTGCTCCCCCGGTTTATCCTTTAAGTTCGAGACACCATCAGCAGGAGCACTACAGTTTTTGGACCTGAGGCTAACTAAGCAGCCGTCGCATATATGTTGGTCCTATGAGCCACGTTCAAAGAAGGGTGTTCTTCCATTCGGTTCAGCGCACTCTAAGCTTGTGAAGAGGGCGGTTACTACACTCTAAGCCCGGTCCCACTTAGTAAGAGGGACATTTCTTCGATTTTTTCCCACTTAACTTTAAGGGGGGCGACAGACCTCTTAATATTACATGGAGATGCTCCCTCTTAATTAAGTGAGACACCACCCCTCTTAAAGTAAGCGAGGCGGCGTCTCCCTTAAATTTGAGGTCAGAGTCCATTAGTAAGAGGGACAGTTTTTAGATATTTTCTTTCTTAAATTCGGAGGGACGGTGGCCCGCTTAAAATGCAGGGGTACAGTCCCCCTTAAGTTGGGGTCACGCTGCTTATACTTCATACAAAATCCATTCTGCAGACATGTTCCGAAACGAGTCGCCTCGACATCGGCGCTTCGTACACCACGAGGTAACCAATCAAGAGGTTACTTTGTCACGTGGCATACAAAGCACGGATGTCGCGGTGAATCACATTGGAACATGTCTGCAGAATGTATTTTGTATGATGTATAAGCAGCGTGACCCCGGCTTTAAGTTACCTCTGTTATTGTGTCGTACAATTTCTGCTCCTTCGAGTTTTGAGTGTCAGCTGACATGCTGCACTGCACTTCTCGCACTTTCGCTGATATTGTTTAACCAAAGTTATTCTGTGCTGCATAGCAGAATTGAAATTTGATCTGTATATCTTGTTCGATAAACGGAATCAATGTGTTAAAGAAAACAGTAACAATCTTTAAGAGTAAACACTGTTTTATTTGCCATGACACAAGAAAATATTTTGATATGTCTTTATCAAAATAATAATTCTATAAAGATGTTCTGGTAGCTTTTACGAATAAAAAAGACTTAGAACGACGCCAGAAATCGGCGTTTCTTGGAAACTATCACACAAAAAATTTCGTGCTGCAAAGTGACTCATTTTGCCTATCATAAACAATAACAATACAATCGTGCTAGAAAAAAAAACTTTTTTTAGCGGATAACACAAAAAGAAAAGTACATTCTAAAAAAAAGCCCGTGCGTCTACTTTCCCGCACAACACTTGGAAAGACAATCACCATAACTCTCGGAGGCAGCTCAGCGAATGTAGATGCCGAAACATATGATTATACCAAAAAAATGAGTTACGACATTAAGCACAACAAGCGTGATGTTTTGCATTGGTTAATGTCACAACTCGGACTGCCTTTTTTGGTCTAATCTTATGTTTCGGCATCGTGATTCGCTGAGCTGCTTCCGTGAGTTTCGGTGATTGACTTTCCAAGTGCTGGCTCGGGAAAGTAGATCCCTGTGCTTTTTTTTAGAGCGTATTTACCTACTTCATAGCATTAAAAACGAATTATTCGGTGTCTCTTGCCATCAGCAGAAGCTCAGAATTTTTGTTGTTTTTGAACGGCCATAAGCGATTTTATGAGCTTCTCCGACATAAACTGAATCGAAACACTTTTTTTTCAACGAGCAGACCCTTGAGGAGTCCAAGGGTTTGTTCACATGCCACAGGGTAGGAGAGTCCCGTTATGTAATACACCCATAAGCACCATGACTAGTGCCCCCTCCATAGTCGTGCTAGCGGTGAGTTTCACTGACCAGTTCCCAGAAACGATCCCTTTCTCCGAACCCAAGAAAGTCTTGGGTCTTGGAACTTTTTCGTCAGGGGTAAAATCGTCCTGCAAGCAACAATTGTTAAAAAAAAAAAAAAAAAAAAATTGCGTCAGCGTCAAACTTAGATTTCTATTTTTGCATTCGCTTTTTCACATACCATAGGTGATGAAAGAACTTATGGCCAATCGAGACCGGAGGATGGTCTTAATGATCAAGAATGTTGTTGGGTTGTCTCCGCAGAAGGCCCCTTTTACCTCCTCCAGCTTTCCCAGCATGGTGACGATCGTGTTATGGAACCGAAGTTGTGCATCCACCTTTAGCTGAATGAAAGACCATATTGTTTTCCTTTAGATACAGAGAGTGGGAATTAGAATAAAGGTAATGAAGCACTTTCACCTGTTATCAAGCAGGCGCTAGGAAACAAATGCGAAAATAAAGTGCAAACAGTTCAAAGATTCAGAACCCAATCTGTATACGATGAAATAGCGAGTGACATTAGCTTATGACGTAACTTCTGCTACTATTAATTTTTGGTACGAGAATAGACTGCAGTTTTAATTAATTTACGAGAATCAATCGTTCCTGTGTTACCAAGACAAAACGAAAACGCATTTAGTAGTAGATGAACTTTAGAAGCCCCATGTGCTTTGGAAAGCATGGATTGCATTTGCGGCTCGAAGCTGCAGAAGTGATCTAGTGCATGTTTTAGAAAGCAACATAATCAAATAAAAAATTACATTTCTGTAAACATTTCGCCGCAAGCCATTCATTTACTATTTTTTTTTTTTTTTTCAGAAGTAGTGCATATGCCAACAGAACGTAAATAGAGCCTACCTACATACCAGAATACAAAAAGTTAATAACTACCGAGTTCGTTGTGAACCGTGTGCGGGTGGCCGCAGTAGGCTCACCACTCAGGGTGGTGCGTTCCACCGTGCAGAGGGACCCGGTAGAGCTCTTTACACGATCAATCCGAGCGGAACCCCCGCCTGATTCCCTTCATGTCAACGCTCGTTGCCATTGCCTCACTCTGAAAAGAAGGTTGTTAATAACGGTCAGTCATTTAACGCCCATAGTCAACCTAGCCCTAAAGCGCATAAGAAAGAAAGAAAAAAAGAAAAAAAAAAGAAAACTTCTGTTTGTATATTTTTCGCGGATGTACGACACAGAAAAAAAAATATTCAGCCAGCTACAGAAGACAAAGAGCATAATAAACATCATAAAATCTCCAAAAACGAAAACATGGTCGGCGCCAAAAAAAAAAAAAAAAAAAAAAAAAAAAACCGGTAGCTGTGCCGGCACGACCGTCAAAATATAACGAACAAAACAGTACGCCAAAGAAATACAAAAAAAAAAAAATTACTCCCTGGCCACCGCTACACCCTTCCCCCCTTTCCGCAGAACCGCGACGCCGACGCAACGCGAACACATTATTTCTTCTTTTTGTTTTGTGCTCGTCCAATCCCCCTGCCCTTTTCACAAACATACATACACATTATGGGTTTTTGCTCGCCGCCCACTTGAGAAAAAAATCTTCATAATCACTGCAACGCTAACGATGCCTACAACATAACGTTGCAGTGTAAATTGCTGTAATGAATTGTGAAGGCAAACAAACGCAAAATCGCCAACATTGTTTCTGTCAATCAACGCTCTCGGGCGGTCAACCTCAAGCATTTAGAGTGCACACCGAGAAACAAATCGGCGAGCCAAGCTTACAAACACTGACTGCCCCAGCTAGGGTGCCTTTACGTTGGCTTTGCCTTAGGGAGGGTGATGCCATCCTTTGTAGTACTCGATGCCGACAGTGTACGCTCACGGATAAAATACAAGGAAATTGCCGGTAATAAAATGCCGGCGTAGCACTGCCAAAGCTAGCAGCTCGAGCTGGGAGAAGAACGAACGCGCGTTCGAAATTAAAAAGTAGACAAAAGCGTCGGACAGAAAATGATCTGATATCACCAGCCTAAGACAGACGCGTACACATTGGGACACCCTAACCCGCTAAAAGTGTTCTGTGCGAAAGACAGCCCTGCGGCTCACGGCAGGGCAAACGATTAGCGACGCTTTGTCCTAGCTGAACGAGCAGATCCAGGAAGCGACCGCGTCCGCGGACTACAGCTGAACACTCTCACTCTACATGCAAAGCTCGTGCATCTCACAGGCTCGTTATTCCCACCCGCAATGCACCCAAAACAAAAGCGCCAATATGACAGGATTACTCACCCGAAGGAAGTCAAACGAGCAGCATAACGCTTGCGATTCTCCGGCAACGACCGTTTCAGGCTCTCCGTGAATTGGCGCGAAGCCTTAGCACAGTCCGAACTCTTTGCCGTGGATTAGTGCGCCTGCCCCCCTCCTCCTGACCGAACTACATTGGTCCAGTTAAGAGGGACCAGTCCCCTCTTAATATGAAGGGCACGCGTGAATCTTTTTGTCTGTCTTTCCTGTTCAGAGGGACTAACGAAACGGTTTCCTTGGTCTCTCTTAATATGTTGGTGTCCCTCTAGATGTTGCTATTTTATTTTTCAATTTCCCTCTTAAAAAGAGCTGTCCCCCTGAAAGCATTGTTGTCCCCTCTAAAATCAGAGGGACAGCGTTTTTTATGAGAGACCGGTTTTAGAGTGTACGGGGTGTATGAGGGCTTCTCTGCTGAAGTCATGCCATCATAGGTGTGAGAACAGTCTTTTGTTTCAGGTATCTAGGCTGAGATCGGCGGGATACCCTCTTACGTTGATTGTGGGCGTGGCTGAGTCCCTCCTAAAGGTGTTCAGGGGCCGCCCCAGTCCTAAGATTAGACAAAAGCCGACAACAAGACCGGTGGTGGTGCCTTATCTCCACGCCCCCTCTCATCAGGTCAAGCGAGTGGCGCGTAAGTTTAACGTGCCAGTGGTGTTTTCGGCACCCCAGAAGCTGTCACGCCTGTGCACTGCTGTCAACCGAGGGTGGAACAGTGATTTGCAATGTGATGTCAACCACCGCACTCCTTTTGTACCATGCGCAGTGGGGGTTGTGTATCAGATCCCCTTCACTTGTGGTAGGGTGTACATTGGACACACGGGGAGGCGCGTGAACGAGAGGGCGAGGGAACATTCCCTTTCTCTCCGTTCTTCCCCCGCTGGCCACTTAGCGGTACATTGCAGTAGGTGCGGCTGCGTACCTGTTTTTCATGACTTGACGATCTTGGCGCGCAATAAAAGTAAGACCGCCAGGGAGATTGAAGAGGCATTTTTCATTTTATCTAAAGGGGAAGGGCAATGCGTGAGCGCACCGTCGGTGCACTTGGGGGATGATGAGGTCCTCTTTATCAGGGAGAACGGCAGGCATGTGTGAGGGTGATGACGTGGTAGAAATCTTGTCGGTTGGGTTGTAAATTTTTTGTGTCTTTATTGGTTCTTTCCTATGCTCTGTGTTTATTTTTCTGGTTCGCCTGAAAATTAAACTTTAGTTGACAGTCAGCGCTTTGTCCGTGCACTCCTTTCACTTGTCCTTTGTTCAATTTTTTGCGCTGTTTTCACGTTTGATTATATCTCGATATTCCTGTTTATATTTTACACACAGTCTAAAAGCATAGTATTGAAATACATTCAGAACACCCAGCCCCACAAAAATTTCGTTATTATGAAAATCATATGGCACGTTGCATTCGATCTTTAGCACTCTTTTCTGCAGTAAAAATAGTTTTTGCAGGTTAGTTTTTGTGGTGGTACCCCAGACTAGATGACAGTAGTTCAGATGAGCTGAAAATAATGAATTATATAAAATCAGCTTAACTCCAATGGGAAGAATATGACGATATCTATGTAACATACCCGTTAAGTTCAGAAGTTAAATAGTCCACATGTTCGGTCCAGGACATGTGCTTTGAGAAACTTCCCAGCCCTAAACTAAACCCAAGCAACGCCATGAATGGTTTCTGACGCAGCGCTTGGCTCAGCCCAAACACTATAATCGGCTGGGACTCGCGTGTTCAGTCTGGGAACACTGACGCATTACTCCCTTTCAATCCGTGCCCCGCGCTCGATCGACCAAAATCCACAGGGTTTGGTGCACGCCAAGCTCCGTGAAAAACAAGCTGGACAAAGAGCCCCGTCCCCTCGCCGCTCTCCATCTGCCTCGACTGTGTTCCTTGTTCTTCATCTTGCATCTTTGCTTCAGAAACTCTTTCTGCTTGAAGAGCAGGCCAGGCATTCTGCCTCTGGTATTGGAATCCCCGAGGAACAGGCGGAATGCCGCAGCGCCAAGAAATGGACGACCCTTTGTTGGTCCTTATCGGCCCCTTCTCTGCGTCGTCAAACGAGGCGTCCTTTCGGAACCATGCAGTTCGTCTGCCTACTTTCTCTTCCCGCAGTTGGCGATTCTGCACTCGGTGATTTCTTCGTTTGCGTGTTCCAGGCTCGTTACAAGCATTGCCTCAAGACTCTGCCAATGGCGAGGTCAGACCGGACGTAGTCTGCATTGGATGCCTGCCACTACTTTAGTGGGGATTAGTGTTCAGGGCGTGTTGACTGTGAGCAGAGACCACATCTCGGAATCTATACCCGTTGAATTCTTCGATTACCTTGGGACTGTCCTTAGATGACCGCGCGGTAACGCAAGTCGCGTCCATTGCCGATTTGGTCTAAACAAGGCGTCGCTCTACTCATCACGTCGAACAGTGTCTCTGGCAAGGACCAGCGAAAGCCCAGGCCCTCAGCCATGGACTGAGCTCTGCCGATGTCCGTCCGCCGGTGCCATTCGCATCAGCGGGCGGCGGAGAGCCGCCTTGGGGCCCCGAGGCAGTGACGAAGTCGGTGCGACGGCGCGGCCACTTTCGGCGCCGGGGTACCCCCGTGGGCACCCCGGTGGGCGAGGGGCGGGAGGAAGCCCGCAGTCTCGGTAACCCACCTGCACCCCATCCCCGGGTGACCCCATTCCACTCAATCCGGCAGGCCCGGCGGCGAGACTGGGGCGCCCGCCCTTCGGCGACTGCCCGAGGAACGGCCGTCTCGCCGCGGGGGTGTTCCGAGCATCGCCCTTCTGTCTACTGGCCCGTGGAAGGCGTTCTGAACATACGCAGTAGTTCGCTCCTGCGAGATTCACAGCAACTCGGCGTTTTTCGCCTGGGTGAGCGCCACTGAAGATGAGGATGGCCTCGGATCTCGGGATTCGGTCGACACCTGGCAAAACATCCCGCTCCAACGGTGGACCTTCTGCGCCGGTAATCTCCGGACAGTGTTAACATTGAGCCGTTCCCTCGGAAGCGTGGCTGTGCTGGCGCCCTGTCGACGCTTACGCGGAGCACACACGGGCCTTATACTTGCTTTGCCATCGTTGCTGAGTACTGCGCGGTTCAACGTTTCACCGGTCACTTGAATCGCCTGCCCAAGTTGGCTTGTCGGCTTGTGCTTATAACGCGGACTGAGGTTGTACGTCGATGGTTTAACCTAGAGTTTCACCTATTAATCAGTGACCTATTCATTTATAGGTGTAATGTTGTGGCTGATATCACCAAGCATTGTAATAATAATAATTATTATTATTATTATTCATTCTCCTATCCAGTTTGATGGAGTGTCTGGGGTACGCTGTTGCTCGACTTTCGTCTCTGTTGCCTTGAAATGCTAGAGCGGTGCATTTTAAAGCCATCTCGTGTATTGGTTTGTCATCCATTCAAAAGCCATGGGCTGAAGAAATGCGTACATCTTTTTACCGAGGTCGGATCAGCGACTATTCACGACTCCACCAAAAACGGCTTGCGGGCAAACACCGAAACCGGCTTGAACATGTCCTTTCGCGATTTGTGCTCGTCCCTCGATCGTGGCTTCCAGCGTTGTCGGCGGTTGGTGCCATGGAACAGTTTTTTCGGCTTTTTTGCCTTTAGTGTCGTATCAGCGTGTTGACCAGACATCGGGCGTTTATCGAGGTTCATTAGCCACCGCAGTCCCCCCCTCGCTTCCCCGATCAAAGTCGAGCCTCTGGAAGCTCGCTTACGCCAACGCACGGCCGCAGGTTTTAAACGTAGTGAAGACGAATCCGGGCAAACCCTTTTTGAGTCCGATGCTTGCCTGCTTCCCACGTGGCACGGTGTCGACCTGTTTTCGACCGCCATATTTGCCCGACAGTGGCGACCCCTCTAAGATCCTGGAGCGGCGTCACTGACAGGATCGACAGGATGGCAAGGGGCAGCTCCAGTTGTCTCGCCTGAGCGCCAGAGCTCGTGAGCCCCGAGCGTGCACGCGCAGCCAGAGCGTCCGAAGGAAACGTCCTGACCTTCTCACTCTGTCAGTGAGGGAGGGCAAAAACTAAACAGCTTTGAGCTGGAGACGCGCTTGTGGGGAAAAAAAATAGATCATGAGCCATTCCCCTCTGTTTATAGCACACGACAAGGACGTGAGACAGAATTTTGAACAAAGGTACGAACACATTTATTGTCTTGATCGCTGGTCATCGTGTCGAGCCGGAGGAGCGACACGGGTGTCAATCCCGTAACAAAATAGTTGGCGCTTGACGCATTAATTGGTACGCTAATCGATTAATTTCTCCGCCCATTCTTGCCTTCCGGGTGTAGTCCGAAGCATGGAATGATATGCGCTCCTCAGCCTATGCGATGCTATCAAAGGCCTTTGATAGCATCGCCATCGCGCGGGTGGTTGTTAGATATAAAATCGGGATCAACGGTTTTTCTTTGCTCTTTGTTTTAAAGACACCTTCGCTCTTTGGCTTTGAGTGGTCGGTACATACTGCCCGGTTTTCGGGAAAAACTTCAAGGCAATATACACTCTAAAAAAAAAAAAGAGATGTAGTATTACAATTTTTGTCCCGTATAATATACCCCAAAACTGAAGTTCGATGCACAGCGCACTGACGTCGATCTTATTTCCACGAGAGGCTGATACCCGTGTGGTACAACTTATTATGATAGCTAATGTACGTGGAACTGACTACAAAAAAAAAAAAAAAAAAAGGATAATTGGTTTTTTTTTTTGGCCCTACTGCAAAACCTCAGTGTTTTCTTTCTGTGGCCTTTGATACGTACTTTCGCTGTTTAATAAGTTATATCGCACCGTTATCAAGCCACGTATCGGTTTTACCTTGCAAATCTAATAGATTATAAATAAAGTTGTGTCCTCCTCCTCCCCTCGTGAAATTTGAGCCGTCTGTTCGCCTCTAGTGCGCTGTATGTACGTCGAACTAAAGTTTTGGGGTGCATTATATGGGACAAAAGGGTGTAAGGTGATACCCCCTTGTTTAGTGTATATTTGCTTAGAAAGTACGTAACAAGGTGCCAACCGCGCTTACAATAAACCAGGGTTGGGAACTACTTCAAGTGCCTTGTACTTAAAGTACGTTTCTTTGTTCAGAAAACATGTACTTGAAGTACATTTCCCAAATTTGTTATTGTTAATATTGTTTCACGCTTGAAGTACATTTCCCAAATTTGTTATTGTTAATATTGTTTCACACATTGATGCTTTGTCAACTTTGAAGATATACTGGGAAGAAGTACTTTTACGAGAAACGCGAGCAGGCCACGCATCGCTCATCTGGTTATTTCTGCAATTGAAGTAATGGCGGCTATAAGACCGATACAGATAAGGTCCTTGTAAAACATCTAAAATAGCGCAGCAGAAAGAGAAAAACAAGAAGTATACAGGACAGCCGCTTCTTGTCCTTGTCTTTCTGTTGCGCTATTTTAGATGTTTTAGTAAGATGAACCAACTAGCCCAACAACGTACCCTACTAAAGGTCTTTGTTGATTGTGTTAAATAGTTCGCCAGCGAGAGTAGAGCACCTACTCTTTGGCCACTTGATCTTTATCCAATATTCGCAGCTATTTCCGAAAATAACTAAGGCATCCCCGATTACCCCTAATTCATAGTGGTGCTATAAGTAGGCGGAATTGTCCTGCTCTGGCAAATTGGATAAAAAAGATCATGCGAGATGTTCACTCGGAAACGTAAAGGCCCGTTGACACTCTTGCAACCGAGTGCGACCGAGAGAGACCAAACCGGTTTTTAAGCCTCTTGCGATCTCTTAGGACCAGCTCCGCTCAGTGCATCCGGTCCCAAGAAGTCTTTCTCGGTCGTACTCGGTTGCAAGAGTGTGAACGCGCCTTAACGCGCAACTAAAATCGTTCCGAGCAGGTCGTTTTTAGCGTACGCTATACGTCCGTAAAAGCCAGCAGATCTATACACCGACACGCGGGTTTGACGTCACGGAGCTGCGGCGGCGCTCCGATCGCGCCGGAGCCGGGGGGTGTGGGCAAAAGCGCGCACGTTTCGCATGGGCGTCATAGCATTTCAGCATGTCGCGAAGCCGTGTTGTCGTTAATTGCACCGAAATGTACAAGAAAAGCAGCGGAGTGAGTTTCCACAAGTTCCCGGCAGACTCTGAAAGGCATAGAAGGGGGATAATATCCATGGATCGAAAAGAATGGTCGCCTCGCGCGAACGACCGTTTGTGCGGCAAACACTTTCTTGGAGGCAAGTGCGGCTTCCATTTCAATCTCCGTCGCGAGGCTTGCTTATGTGCAGGGAAACCGTCGTCTGATCAAGACCACCCGGATTTTGTTCCCACGGTGTTCGCGCACAACGCACCGGCCAAGCGCTCGTCGGAGGCTCGCTACGCACGTGCTACCGAGCAGAAGGGGATCGGCGACAGAACGGCAGAGTTGTGGGCGTTACCGAAAAAAAGTAACGAAATACGTCACTCGTTACTTGCAAATAAAAGGTACGCGTTACTGAGCTACTTTACCTAAATATAAAAGAAACGCGTTACCGCTACCGATAAAAAGTAAGGCACGTTACTTCTGCGTTACTTTTTTAAATTATGATTTAACACATTTTACGGTTTTGACGATACAGGTCATATATCAAGCAGAAGCTGAACATAAATACTTTATCTCTTTTTACGGTTTCACCTAAATACTTACGAGAAAAATCGCAAAGAAAACATGGCTTCACGCCTAAAACACGGAAACAATTGAAGTGCGATTTCTTTAAGACTTGGGAAGTAGTAACGACTAACGTAACTACGTTATTTGAAATAGTAGCATAAGTACGTTACCCGTTACTGTGTCAAAAACGTAGCGAGTATAGGGAACTACGTTACTGAAAAAAGTAACGCGTTCCTGGTAACGCCGTTACTTGTAACCTGTTACCGCCAAGACTGCAGAACGGACAAACCTTTACTGGTTGTAATGCCTTGTGGTCACGAGGGTATGAAAAATATCATACCTTGACTTGAAGACGCTCTGTGTATTTAATCAATTAATGAATACACACACTTCCGCAGACCCACAGTCTGCTGATCCCGCCGGCAGTGCGGAAACCGACTCGATGTAATCGTAGGCCTTGAGAGACTTGTAGGCCTGCACCGTGTCGGCCGTGAACTGACTTGGCGAAAACTAAATAAACGACGACCTGAGCCGTCGACTTCCGTGGCAGCAACTTTACGTCGGAAGTCCAACACCTAGGCCTTGTTTACGGCGTACGAATCCTCGTAGGCAACGCCGTCCACGCACAGTTTGTTTCGATACCGCTACCGTTCAGGCTCGGGCAACGAGCTCAAATAGTCGGGCATAGCATACGACATACGTTATGAGGAAATACGACGCACAAATAAAGATACAAGCGTCCCTGCAACGCCAACAACGAGCGCACGCCATAGAGCGCAATGGCGAAAACACGGAGAGCCGGGATGCTTTTGCCCACATAGCTACCGCGCATGCGCGGCCTTCCGGCCGTGTTGGTAAACAGAGCCGCTCCGCGTGTCGGTCTATACTAAAGCAGTCTAATACCACTAATTCAGCGCCGTTCACACACATATGCAACCGAGTAAGACCGAGAGAGACCAGACCGGTTTTTAGGCCTCTCGCGACGTCTTAGGACCAGCTCCGCTGCAGCGCACCCGGTCCTAAGACTTGTCTCGGTCTTCCTCGGTCGCGGATGTGTGAAGGAGCCTTTAGGGCTTTAGCAGATCTTTTTTTCGCCCCGATAACGATACCTCCTCTCCCCTCCGGTGGTCTTGGGCATGCAGTGTTATCGGGTGTCGTTATCGGGGCGAAAAAACGATCCGCTAAAACTCTCTCTACTCTGCGGTCGTGGCAGAAATATGGATCCGCAGCCCCCCGATCGGCAGTCCGCCAAATCGGATTCCTTTTTATCCGCATCCGCCGGTTGACTGCGGATATCCGCAGATGATCCGCAGCCTGTTCTTCTCTCAACGCAATGGGGAGCGCAAGTTCGTCTGCCCCTTTTTGCGGGGGTCGTGGTGACGTCAGAAAGGCGCCGAGCTCTCATTGGCTCTGATAGAAGGATAGTGGCTAGACCTCAAGGCAGCCTGCTTCGAGGTCTACCCACTTGCCTTCAATCAGAGCCAATGAGAGCTCGGCGTCTTTCTGACGTCAACACAACCCCGCAAAAGATGCAGAGCAGTTTGCTTGCCCCCCTTCCCCCCACACATTTTTCGAAGTGTATTGGGTTACGTCCAAATCTCCGCCTTCCCTAGGTTCACGGGGGAGAGAGAGGAGGGCGGGGGGGGGGGGGGGGGGGGAGCGTTTCAGTGCTCCGTCCGGACGTAACGCTAGCCACAGCGCACTTTTTTTGCAACGAGAACGAGTGGCCACGTGACCTGGTGCCCATCCTATGCCGCCTATGTTCATAGTTGAGTCACTGTATGGGTTCCCAGAGTAACGAAACTCCCAAGATTCATTCCAGAACTGCGGCGCGGCGCTCAAACCGAAACCATGGCGCCGCCATCTTGGGTCCACGCGTCGACGGGGGTATGAAGGCAATAGTGACATGCATTGGAGCGTGTTGAAAGAGCTGGTTCATTCCGCGATATGCGGAATGAACCAGCTGTAATTGGCACTCACCTCACAAAGCTTGCTTGTTGCAGTGAGCTCCAAATCTTTCCGTTTTGCTATGGCCAGCCAAGCTTTCTTCCTCCGTCTTGCAGTTGCGTTCTTCCCAAACTGGATCCGGAAGAGTCCCTTTCCATCCTCCCACCTGCTGCTGCAGGTGGGAGGATGGAAAGGAAGAGCACGTCGCGTGGAAAAGACGCGCGTTCGATGAGCAGCAGAACTCCGCTTGAAGCGCTGGTGGAGGTGAGTCTAGCGGTTCCTGTGTCACGTCAATGATGCTCACCAAGCCAAACATGATCGGCTAGAGTGAGTATGTTGTTGGCAAAACGCAAAAAGAAAAGGAATGCGTTACTCTGGGAACCCATACAGTGACTCTAGTTCATAGCGAAGCGTATATTGATGTACGCTGGTATAGGGAATATTCACTGGCGGCCATAGCTGTGTGCGCGAATGCTGAGCGCGTGCTGATGGCGAGCTCCACAGTTCTTTTGCAACGTGCATTCCACACCACCAAGAGTGCCGGTCTTAGCAGGCTATTAATGTGAGCTCGTTCTGAGCATGCACTCTAAACAGCACCCACAAATATGGCGCCCAGTGAATGCTTTCTATAAGCACCTCAGTCAGACTACACTCTAAAAAATTCCTGCGCGTCTACTTCCCCACAAAACACTTCAAGAGCCAATCTCCGCGATCTAGGAAATGAGCTCAGCGAATGATGAGGCGGAACATCCGTTTAGACCTAAAAATGTAGCCTGCGCAATGCCACAGCGCAGACTTACTTTTGAGGTCTACAACAGATGTTCCGCCTCATCATTCGCTGTGCTGATTTTGTAGATCGCAGAGATTGGCTCTTGGAGTGTTTTGCGGGGAAGTAGACGCGCAGTCATTTTTAAGAGAGTAGTGCCAGTAAGGTTTGTGGAAACATTCCAATAGAATACCGTTAAACGGCCGCTTTAAGTGGAGAGAAGTTACACGTACAGGCCCCTTTTCTGGTTAGACTGTGGACGGGGACGGAAGCAAGTCCTCCACGCAGGTGTCCGGCCCTCGGCGCTGCGTCGGGCCCTGCCGTTTGACCCCACTCTCGCTCGTCGACGAGGCGGCCGCCCCCGGGCTCCTTTCAATTGGCCGGGTTAAGTGACCCGCGAAGGCTGGGAAACCGCCGTCGCCGCGTCCGCAAAGAGCGCCAACAGCCTGTTGTTCTTTTTTCTTTTTTTTTAGGCGACGAGTTTGCTTAGGGCGAACGGGGTGTACGGGCGCATGCTCGGCTGACGGCCTGATCTCGGGGAAGGATAGCTTGGCTGTCGCTCGGTGGGAGGACGCTACTCGAAGGCGCGTATCACTGCGGTGGCTACTGTGGCTCTCAATGGGAGTGGGAACGGCGCCTCTGGTTCCGCCCTCGGTGTTGCCTCATCGCGCTCCAGGCCCGTTCCGCATAAAGTCCCTCGATCAAGTTCCACACGGCACGATACATACTCGCGATTCTCGGTCTCGTGCGGCGAAAAGCCTGGGGACACAGTCACGCACTTGAGCTGCCGTCCACGGGCCTTCCGAAACTCCGCGTGAAACGGGCTTCCATCGACGCCTGCCTCTCCCGCGACGAGAATGCGAGGAGGTCGGCCAGTAGCTGAAAGTCTGTTTAGACGCTACCGCGCTGTCACACCGAGCATGAGGTGTCACTAAGCTCAACTTGACAGCACAAACACGGGGCTTGCATTTAGGTTGGATGAATCGTGATGGCCTCGCCGCCAAGCGCGTACGTTCTGCGGCACGCACATCTGAAACGAGCGAATCAGTTGGAAGCGCAAGTACCAATGACCACTCTGTAGTCAGGTCACGCGAAAGCCGGGTATTTGCAGCCTCATCATTCGCCCGCAGGTAGCCGCGCTCTCCCGGGAAAGCTCGCGCTCTAGATTTCCTGGCAGGGCCGCCTTTGGAACGCATTCTAGACACGGCGCTGGCATAGTAGGCAGCTGACGACGTCGGATGCCTCGGCGTTTCGCGGCAGCTGGTCTCGCCTTGGTCGTCGTCGCCGCTGGCGAGGGCAGGCCGGCGGAGAAAAGCGCCGCCGCGACCTCGCGCTACACCCTTCCCGGGATGGGGCCAGCTGGCGCCCGAACCGCCCGGAAGGGCCCTTTGGACTCCGGCTACGAACCCGGGTTCGACGTCAACCTGACGCTGGCTGCGAGAAGTCGGTCGGAGTGCGGCTTTGCGAACAGCCCGCGCCCTGCTGGCAACGCTGGCTCGGAAGCAGCGTCGACTGCGTCCAGCGGTTGCCCGAGGCGACGCCGGGGAGAGGGGGTTTTCCCAACGCGCTTTCTCCCGCGCTTCGGCGGTCGGCAGTAGGATGGGAGCGCGGGGCTCGCGCATGCTGCGAATCGCACGTGGACTCGGTATACGCGCTCTCGTCGCCACCGTTATCGTCGCCGATGAAGGTGCTACAGTCGGTGAGTCGGTCGCTGCTTACGGACACTATTCGCTCGATTGGTTGTTGTGTCACGGAAGCACACAACCGCCGTCCACGATAACTTAAAGGGGAATAATAGCACCATTGCACTTTCTCGCCCATTATCGGTTTGTGACTTGTCGCTGTCGTGAAATTTGCTGCGCGTATTGCTGCTAAAGAAACACTGCGAAGAAATATATATATATATATATATATATATATATATATATATATATATATATATATATATATATATATATATATATATATATATATATATATATCAGTGTGTCGAACCGAAAAAAATACGGGTTCGGTTACGGTTCAGGTTCAGGTAAATTTATTTTGTTCCGGTTCAGTTCCGGTTCGATTAATTCGATCCGCGAACCGGTTCGCGAACCGGTTCGGAAATTATAAATGACAAATTGCAACATCAAAATAAATTACAAATAAAACATCTGAAATCAGCACATACGAAACGGGATACATCGTAGTGTAAGGCTCAGGGATTTCTACCAGGAATGGTTTCTTTATGTGCACTCAAAGGTTACCTCACCGACGTTTACGCATTCGGACTTCATCTAATTGGGTCCGACGCAGTAGCTATAAAATCCTCATTACAAACCCCCTTACAAGTAGAACTCGCTAACTATCCCGCCACCTCGGCGTGTAAGCAATTGAAGGAACAGTGGGGAGAAAATACAGCTTTCTTTACTTGAACTAGCCTTCGGTAACTCAAATTAGACCCTTAAAGAAGTTTTCATTAAACAAGATAGGGAATATGAAAAACACTTAACCGAACGCAACGCCAGAAGGACGTAATAGGATAAATATTAAAATAGAAGAGTTCGCTGTCTCACAAATATGTTAGCTTCTAAGTGCCCCATACGAAACCGGATGCAGTATTATCAAACTCCACAGCCTTTTCCTTTCTCATTCCGATGGAAGCAAGCTTTAAGAACTCGCGCGTTCTAGAAACGTGTTATGAAATGAGCACACAGCAGCATTTAGGATTTACGAGATTGTAAGAAAATGAAATCCCGTGACGCGATTTTTTTTTTTGCACAGCTTTCTAATTTTCTTTCTTCCGTGCAAGCCGCGACCAGCGCAATACTGGTTCCTATGTCAAGATTCATGGATGCAGCGTTTATATTCCTAAGACTGAGTGGAGAAGAAAAATATGTAAGCGAGGTGTGTGTCAGTTGACGGCACTTAAAAAACAAATGGCATTGATAGCACATTCATTGTCAACAGCGCGTGGCCGAACCGTTTTGACATGAGCCGGTAACCGTTATTTTTTTTCCGGTTCAGTTCCGGTTCGGGTTCATCGCGATAACAATATAACGGTTCGGGTTCAGTTCCGGAAAAAATACCGGTTCGGTTCCGGTTTTCGGTTCGGTTCCGGTTCGACACCCAGTATATATATACACACAGGCCATGTCTATATATATACACACAGGCCATGTCTATATATATGTACACATGGCCTGTGTATACATATATACACACGCTTGGCTATGCCACGCAGTAGAAGACCCAGAAAAAATTAAAGAAAAAGGAGCAGCGTTCAGCCCCTCAACTCGGAGCCAGAACAAGCGGCCACGTGATCTGGAGCCGGTTATATGCCGTCAATGTTGATCATAGCCACGCGCTGGGATTGGCAAAGCACTGGACACGCGCTCCATACTCCAAAATGCTTTTTTTCTGGGTCTTCTATTGCGTATCTGTATACATATATATATATATATATATATAAAAGTTTGATTAGGATCCAGACACCACAAGATGCATTTTCTTCAAATAATGATTATTAACAGTCTGAAACTCATTCGAGTTTTCCCGAAAAAAAGTTGCTCCAGGTGGCTCTGAGGCACAGTGATGCGCCCCTTTTCAGGAAAACTTTAATGAGTCTCGTGCCGTTAATATTGTTTTAATTAATTATCTTATTAGGAAAAAAGCATGTTGGAGTATGCAAATCGTAATAAGTCTACTAAAAAAATCTTTGCGTTGTCCTTTTAAGACATACGTGTATTGCATATGTCGCGTACCGATAGAAGGACTCGTTCGGATAATCGATTTCTTTTATTGCTGCTGTTTCGAAAAGAAGTCTTCTTGAGCTGTCCCTCATATCAGTAACCGGGATGGAATCTCGTCGCGGTTCCATCTCCCATCCTTTGTGTAATCTTTCAGATATTAAGAATATAATCAGTATTAAACATGTGGCTTCTATCTCAACCGTTATGAACCGGTTTAAACTGTTATTTGTTTCTGCTCCGGAGCTGAGCCTGAACTGAACCAAAATGTCTAAACCGTAACCCAAACCCCCCGGAAGTTCTTTCGGTGGTTAAAGGAGCGGTGCAACGATATTCAATTGGAATGTTTTTCACTTTACACGAGCTTACTGGCATTAGTGGGACTTAAGGATACTCGCACGCAACGCCACTGGCCAAGAAACTCCTTTGTTGCGGTGGAATTTCAAGGACAAAAGCGATGATTTTCATTCAATCTCTCCTTTGCAAAATTTGATGACGTAACGTGGGGATCGCAGTACACCCCAATGACGATATTTGAATGCGGTTCATCGATTCGACCCGAGCATTGCTTGGGCACTCGATTTGGGCTCGCGATAATTACTAGCTCGAGAAGCATTCGGGTAGTGGCCCGTGTCCAATCGCTGCAATGGCGACAATAGCCGAGCCATAACAATGTCTGGAACTCAGCGCGTGTCCAGTGCTTTGCCAATCCCAGCGCGTGGCTATGATCAACACTGGCGGCATATAATCGGCTCCAGATCACGTGGCCGCTTGTTCTGGCTGCGAGTTGAGGGGGTGAACGCTGCTCGTTTTTCTTTAATTTTTTTCCCGAGTCTTCTATTGCGTGGGGTGAAAAACGAACGCGTGTTTCATAGGTCATTAACGTCAGGGATTCGTTCTAAGTGGTGTTTGCGCAAAGTACAAAAATTGTTGCATCGCCCCTTTAAGCGAGGAAACCGCAGTAAACCCGTGTATAAATTAAAAATGTGTCGTAAGTTTTTTTTTTTTTTTTTAGTTAGGTAGTCATTTTTAAGCGCTTCCAAGGTTTTTTTTTTTTTTTTTTTTTTTTTTTCTAAAGATCGGGATCGCTGTAATTAACGTGTAAGAGTCTTTGTTCGGTCGCAGACCGTCAAAAATACATTAGGAACTTTTGGTAGACCGTTACCGCGTTCCGCGTACCGCACTACGAGAACCTTCGAAGCACAAGTTTAAGCGAGCAAGCGCGCCCCGGTGATACCGTGACCGCGGGGCTTAAAAGCATGCTTCAAAGCGTCCAGTAGTGCGGTATGCGGAACGCGGTAACGGTCTGCTAAAAGTCCCTAATATTTTTAGGGATGTATTGCGGCAGTCTGGATGGAAAGTCTCCCTGTGCTCATGATAACCACCCGCTAGGAGGAGAACGAACGGAAGGTCCGTGACATCGTTTCTATCTTTACGGCCTCACGTCGATGTAGAAAATCTAGAAAACAGACAGTGGCTTCGCTCGGCTATGCCAGGATATACGTAGCGTGAGCTTAGGTTCAGCTGGTTATTCTTAGCTTTCCTGGTTGTCTAGGATTAGCTCGATTATCATGCTTACTGCTGCTTCAATGACACACAGACACGGTATGCGCATTATGTGACTACTTCGGGATCCGATGAGTTAAGCTTCTCCGCTCTTCTTATTGCGGAGGAGGCGCCGTGCAACCGAGCTTTCGGTTGCACGTCAAAAGATCCGCAGTTGGTTCAAATTAATCCTCAGTCCTCCGCTGGGGCGTGCCAGACGCACGTCGTTGGTTTGGCCAGCTGTGCGCCGTGTTGTTACGTATCAAGCAACCGAGCTGCCGCCCAGAACAACCAGACAGCCATGATCTCGAGCGGGTGCATGCCCGACGGCGCCTGCATCGGGGACTGACATAGGCGCCATACCAGTCCTGCCCGTTCCGTCACTGCTCCTCGCGCATGCGCAGCACGGCTCTCCAGGAGCCACGCCAAACTGCTCAAGCTCGGCCAGTGTAGCTTACGCTACAAAAGAATGCTCTCGGGTACTTCGCCGCCCCTTAGAAGCCCGTTGCTACGCTTTCTTAGGTGATACACACTCCGTTTTGTAGTTTTTTCTTCCGAGACAGGCAACAACTTTGGCTGGTCTTCCCTGCCTTGGGATGATCTCGAGGAGTGACATGCCCGTACAGCTCGCTGTTGCCCCCACAGTTAACTGGTCCAAGAAGACGGCGACCTGTTGCGCGTTCTTGAACTGAACCTTTCCGCGATAGGATGCCTCCCTCTACGTAACCGAGGAGCAGAGGCCGCAAGCCGCCTCGTTCATTTCCGGGATCATTTCAGCAGAGCCCGGTGCACGCAGAGATCTGTTGAAACACCCCGAGACACTCGAAACTGTCGGTGCAGTCTTCGATGTGGACAAACGTATCGGGTTGTCTGGAGCAATCGCTTGCCCGGTCCCCGAAAGGCGCCCGTCTGTCTGCACCCTCGGTTGGGGCGGATTGAATGGAAAGCTGTCACTTGCTCCGATTTGTCGGCCCAGTTTTCGCTCCATTGTGAGGAGCTGGTGGCTCGTTTTACCGCTGAGCGTCACGTTTTCTTAATCTTTTTGTCCGTCTGCCGTCGTGGGTCTCGGCGTTGTCAAAACGCAGGTGTTGCCGAGCAATGGATGTCCACTGAAATCGCGGAGATGGGGGGCGTTCTCACGCGCGAGCCTCGGGGAACAATGGCTACCAGAAACCCGCTCGGCAGGCCTCGGACTTGGTGGGTGCTTCCGCTGAGATATGCGGGTTTTGTTCTTCCAATGGAAACTCCCGATTGAGCTGTTCCGCGATAGATGCGCTATGCTTGGTTTCACCCGAAGTCGGGAAGCAGCCGACTCTACGAGCGGAGGGTAGGCACTCACTTGATCGAATGACGCTTTAGCGAACGCCCACGTTTCACCGAACGACACTTTAGCGAATAGTCGGACGCCGCCAAGCGGCGTTTTCGTGTGGACCCAGTCGGTTCGTATTTTTGTAATGAGCTGCCGCAGACTGTCGCCGCAAAGCGGCGTAAAGCGCAGCGCGACGGAGGGGTAAACGCGCGCCCCCGTTATTCGCTAAAACGTCCATTCGCCCAAATGTCGCTGTTCGCTCAAATGTCATTCGCTCTTGTGATATGAACCCGGACTTTTCAGAGTTAGCAAAAAGCTCGACGTAGATGCTGCTTTGTTTGTTGGCAAAAATATCGGAGCAAGAGTTCATCTCTAGAACACGTGGCAAAATATATTTTTTTTTTCTTTCTATGGACTGGGCTAGATGGGCCACTGTAGTTTTTTTTATTTTGGCGAAAAGTCTGGGATAATGTTATTTTCTTTTCTTTCCACCCGTTTCGTTTTCTGTTGTAACAAACGCCACAATGGCTGGCAATGCCATTAAAAAAGTAAAAAAGAAAAAGAGAAAGAACTAGCATGCACGTATCTCTCTAATTTACGAAATGCAGCGCTCTCGCGTCCCTTTGGATGTGAGCGATGCAATTTGTTTTGAACGAGCCAACACGCTACAAACAAATGTGCAAGCGCTGGTACACTTTAGCGGTGCCACAAAAAGCGGAAAGTAATCGCCAACAAAGTTTCTTTTTTTTTTTTTTTTTTGCGCCTATTGTTGGTTTGTTTAGCTCCGATCCCGGACTGATGCCTCCCGAAGGCTCCCTGCTCGAGGCGCGCGTATTGAGCCCTAATTTCTCGGACTCCTGGGGGAACTGCGGCGTGTCCGGTGGACTAGCAAACGGGGGTAGCCGAGCGGCGTCCGGCACGCTCCAATGGCTCCGTCGCGCAGGTTTTTCCCGTTCGTGTGACGGGCGAGCCATTCCTTTGTGGCGGCGGCCATCCGCATTTCGGAACGGGGTAGTCAGCCGAGGGGGTGAGGGGGGCTATGCGCCCCCACGCGACCGGTAGGCGGGTCACGTAACCTCCCTCGGACCGCATTTTTTCCCCGCTTCCTGCTGCTGGATTATCGCTGACCCTGAAAGGGTTCGGGGAGGCTCGCCCCCTCCACTTCAGTAAGAGGATTTTGCTGTCGGCTTAAAAACTGCTGCTTTGTGGAACCAGGCTCAGGAATGTCTTTGCCTCTGGGGACTGTTCGGTCTAGTCCTTGGCCAGCTTCTTCTGTATCACTGTGCGCTTAGCTAGGAAAGTAGGTAGGTGTTTTGTAAAAAACGTTGTTTCAACCAGCCTTTAATTACACGGTGAAACGAGGAGACGCCAGGCTCTTTAAATCGACCGGAAAATTCGGTTTCTTAACCTATCGCGCTACGACTTTGTGCTGCGTTGCCCACAGATCCCACAGATGGTGCATTTTTTTTATTTTTTTATAAAATTTGCAAAGACCGAACTTACCTGAGAAAAAAAGTAAAGAAAGAAAAAGGCTTAGCTTCTATGGAAATGCAGCGAAGCGACCGGTCTGCAAACAACACGGCGCCGTTTCGCACGGGAGACAAGAGATGGCGCAAGCGGTCGCGACGCCGGGCGGCGGAGAAAAGCTCACCGGAGAAAAGCTCACCGGAGAAAAGCTCACCGGAGAAAAGCTCACCGCAAAACCGGCAGATGCAAAGAAAAGCTCACCGATTTCTTTTTTTTTTTTTATCTTAGCGGATTCTGCGTTAAGAGGCAATTTAACACAATTTGCATTCGCCACTTCATTAAAAAAATAATAAAAATATGTCCTCTTTCTTGTAATATTCTTGAAGGTCATTGGGCATATTTACTAATTCCTCAGAAATTAGTAATCACCCATTCTGTATAATAATGAAGCCGCAAAAATGTTATCAAAACATCGTACACCGGTAAAAAAGACAACAATTTATTGACAACTGAGGGTGCGCCGTCGGTAGCTTTGTCAAATAAAGAGGTTTGTTCTTTGTGAGCTAATATGAATAGCGGTGTGGTGAACCGTTTCAGCTCCAAATATTCTGTAGTGCCTAATAGTTAAGTAGGTATTTGTTGATGCAATCAGTGTAGGCTACGCTGTTTTCTTTCTGTTAATTTCACTAAGAAAACTTTAGTTGCGAGAACAGCTTCGTCCTGTCGTGTTTGTCTTCACTCGTTCGTCGTCGTTTGATCGGTTTTCATCATGTATAACGTTTACCAACTCGCCCTATTCGCTACCTTACAAAATACTATTTCTTATATGGGTCACGAGTAACAACGGTGCCAGTGTGTAGCTCTGAAAGTCATGTGTGGCTCACCTCGGAAGGGCACTATCACACAAAGGCAACGTGCGGAAACACCAGCACGAACGGCTAGAAAACGTGCATGTCCGTGGAAGAAAGAAGCCTCAATATCCTACTGACTGTTTTATCCTGTTTTCAAAGGTTAATAAAAGCTTCAAAGAGAATTTCAGGCACCGCGTTGTTGCGCATGCACTTTCGGATTTTCGGTGTTTACAGTTTTGATTTTTAGGTTTTAGGGAGACATAAGTTTTCGAACTTTTTCATGTTATTCAAGTTCATAAAATTTTCAGTTAGGCTTTAGTTGCCTAGAGAGTAAGCCGCAGGAAAAACTGGTCCGCCATTATTAATTTGGGAGCGATATACTTAATAAGCTTGGCAAATAATAGAAAAAGGACATTTTCTTTTTGACAATGCTGACGAACTTTAATGATAATAAATTGATATATGTTACGCATGATCCAACAGCCTCTATATAACAAGAAGGAAACAAAAAAATCGGTGAGCTTTTCTCCGCATCCGCAGGTTTTGCGGTGAGCTTTTCTCCGGTGAGCTTTTCTCCGGGATTCCGCGACGCCAACTGCCGCCAACGAACGAGCGGACGACGCGGGGAGCCGGCGTTTTTAGGAGACAAGGAACTGCAGTTGCTTGTTGTTACCGCGTCTGTTTTTGTTTCAGCGACTGTCGCCGCCCGCGGAACGCGCGCCGCTTTTGAGTCGAAAAGAGTGTCTGCTAAAGACGCTGGCTCTCGGCGCCGTATGCTCGTTCGTTGGCGGCGTTCGTTGCGCCATCTCTTGTCTCCCGTGCGAAATGGCGCCGTGTTGTTTGCAGACCGGTGGCGTCGCTGCGTTTCCATAGGAGCAAAGCCTTTTTCTTTCTTTACTTTTTCCTCAGGTAAGTTCGCTCTTTGCAAATTTTACAAAAAAAAAAAAAAAAAAAAAAAAGCACCATTTGTGGGCAACGCTGCACAAAGTCGTAGCGTGATAGGTTAAGAAACCGAATTTTGCGGTTGATTTAAAGCGCCTGCCGTCTCCTTGTATCACCCTGTACAATAGAGATGCAGTGTGCAATCCATAGCGCAAGATTGTCTGCTTCTGCAAGGGTTGTAGCGAGGTCAGAACGCCGAGATTTGATTGGCTCTGATTGAGGGATAGTGGGTAGACCTCAAAGCAAGCTGCCTTCAGGTCTACACACTATCCTTCGATCAGAGCCAATCAGAGCTCGGTGTTCTGACCTCACCACAACCCCTGCAGAAGCAGACAAACTTGCGCTCCGCATACAGTTTACCAAGGTGCAGACACGCTGTTCACAAACAAGCCCGCCCTTGGTCACACCAGGTGTGGGCACTGCGCGTGCGCAGAAACCGAATTCGCGTGAAGTGAAGCATCTGCGCAGCGCTGTCAACAGTGCCACCGCAGCAGCGTGACACCAGGGCCGCGTGTTGGTCTATAAACCTTTCCAAAAAGGGGTGTGGGGCTGGGCTGTGATTTTGTAAACATTGGAATCGTCTATACCGTATTTTGCTATAAAGGCCGGCAACCATTTCGCGCGTTCCACTTTTCTCTTGTTTCCTCCTCTTCCTCCTTCTACTCTTTCCACCGTTGCCTCCCCCCCCCCCCCCCCCCCCCTCGTCTCCTACCCCAGAGCCCTACCCTGCTCCGCTGAGCCCACCGCGGCTTAGCCATAAACTTCAACTGGAAAAAATAAAGGGATTACGATATAAAAGAACAACCCCAACATGATTCACAAGCGGCCTTGAGTCCATGAGTTACATTGGCGTCACACAGGTTTTTGGTCCTGTGCCCTCCCTGCACTGGTGTTTTTTTAACATGTTCCCCCTTTTTTTTTTTCTGTTTTGTGCGGAGGAGGGGAGGGGGGGGAACGTTGCTAATAGGATTGAAAGCTGTTCTTTGCTTTTTTGGTGCTTCATTTCGTTTTATTGAGGAGATATCCACGATTTCGGAAAATATCGTCTGCATATGCACAGCCCCACACATACATTGGTTCAAAAGTTGTGAGTATCAAAATGTGATTGCTTGTTCAACTGAAATAAGCAAGGGGAGTTAGGTCCTGCTTCTCAGATGCAGTGGCCTGTGAGTGAACGGGGTATAACTTGCACGCCGTATAGTAGAGACCTTTTTCGCTTACTCTCGCACCCAGCTACCTGGTAGGCATATCTGGTATGGGTGAAGAAAAAATAGTAAAACATTTCAACCTGCAAATAATACAAAAATAAAGGGGTGACAAAGCGAGAATGGGTGACGGTTACGCTTATATCCTAAATATATTCTATTGAAGAGGCAACGACCTACTGGGAGTGACAATATTTAAGATGGCGGTGCCCTTATGAAATAGCTCTATAGACTAATGTCACTGCACACATTGTGGCTTATCTGCAGCTTATCATTCGCCCCACAATTCATACAGAGAAGCTTCTTCACTCTTCTTTTCTTGTGGCCCTCAAATTTTCATACTAATGCATTCCGATCCAGGCTTCTGACAGGGGCAGCAGTTATTTAAAAACGTCAGTTCACATTGATTAAAAATTGTGCTGATCAAAGGAGCGCCCAGCAAAGATGTGCTGCGCTGTATGAGAAAAATAAACTTTGTTCTCGTTTCCTGGTCCTGGACTTTAGTCCTGGAAGATTCCTTCGCTAATCCTCCGATGCACGAATTGTGTCCATTGTGGGGGCACCCTTTTTGTCTGGCTTATCTTCATTCAAGGCTCACACAATGAACCACCCCACCATTTGAACCATGCGCGTGGACTCATGCCTGACTTTTTTAGTCCCCTCTTTTCATCCTTCGCTTCCCTCACTCAAAGTTGTGAGAGGATAAAAGCCTCCCAGATTATAGGGTTTGGTCATCGGGCTTTAAGCATGAGCAAGGCCGTAGCTACAAGTGCGAGCATGTGGCCCTGAACACTGCCTGCACTGCACGAGCGCACCTGCTTGGCAGGGATGCTGAAAGCCCGGAGCTTGCGCTTGTAGCTTCTGCCACGATCCCACTTAAAGTGAAACTGAGTATTACCATACAGTGCCAAGGAGTTCATCATACCACCCACGTTGGTGCCACACACGTCCACATTGCATTGCAGTAGGTAGTAGTTTTTATGGTAGCCTTTTAAACGGGAAAAATCAGCGACGGTATGCTTGGGTTGTGTTACACTCTGCTCTTTTCTCTTGGAAGAACATTAGAAAGGTATTAAGTAGGAACATGAAAAATAAAAATAAATTTCCCGCGAGTCAAATTAGCCATTTTTTATAGCTACTGATTTGCCTCGAAAGTGGTTCATCATATTAAAGACGCATCTGGGGTGGTGAGAGCTTAAGATTTCAAGGGAAACTCCCCCACTTTCCACTTTAGCGGAGCAAACGCTGGAGAGGACGCGACCTTTTCTCTAGCGTTTGCTCTACTGGAGTGGAAAGGGGTGGGAGGAGCTTCCAATTCACACTTAACCTGTGACCAACTACTGTAAAATACTGGGGACTGCCCACCGCCCTTCCACTGCATCTCCGGTCAAATCGAGCGCTTAATGTATAATTTGCAGAATTCCCAAGTTTGGGAAATGTTAATAGTGGGTGCTTGAACGAAGTGAGCGCCTCCATAAGTCACAATATATATAAATTTTTTTTGTGCAAAGTTGTTGAAGTTTTAGATTTGGTTTGAGAGGTTCTATGGGCAACACTGGAAACGTGACGTCAGACGCCGTAACATGGGGCAATAATTGGGCATTATAGCTTGTTCCTGACAGGTTACAGGACGTCTGAGGTGTGAAATGAAGGCTGGTTAAGCTCGCGCGAGCAAAACACTGTGTTTCTTTCAATGGCCGATCGACTTGCAAGTTACACAATGTGTGACATCACCCTTTGGAGAGTGGGGCAACATTTGAATGTTGGTTTTGGCATCACCTTCATTTCCCTTTTCTCTACAGCTATTAGGAATTTAGAGATAAGGAGTAGCATGCCCGCAATACTAAAGCCTGGCTATTACGAAGGTGCGCTTAGTTTGGCTTGCTCAAAACATTTCTGGGGCTCCCCTTTAATCGGGGGCTTAATGTCGGCATGTTTTTATTCTTTCGTTTCATTAACTTTAATTGTACACGAGATTGCTGCAGGTGTCTTTACACCATATAGATGCTTCGTTTAAGCCTGTTTGTTTTTAAATCGCTTCAGTCTGCCATCGGTTGCTGAGGTCAGTAATATGGTGTTGGTCTTTCGAGCCATCATACTATATGGTTGGTTGACAACATCTATTGCGAGAGGCTCTGTTTGCATTAACTGGTGTCATTTGGTGTTGTGGAAGCCCTATATTTATATTTTAACTATTTCAACGTCCACATTCAAAATAATTTTAAATATTATCTTCACATCCATGGTGATGCCACCTCCTAAAGACGTGAAAATATTTTCAAAATTATTGTGACATGCCCCGTCAAAATATTGTATTCTTGTTATTTTGGCGTTTTAAAGTAGGAACTTGGACGGCTTTGGAGTCCAGACTGGAAAGTGATCTAAAGGGGCCTTCAAAAGATATAATCTTGTGTTAGAGCCTCGACATGGGAAACGGGGTACCAGTGAAGGTTTAAAAGGGAGCGTTTAATACACGTCGGGCGGGTACGCCTGCCCAGCAAAAAGAATGATGCGCCACGTGGGTGGTGGCGCGAGCTTGGGGTCAGTCGTCTTCTTTTGCGAGGGCGCTAACACTTGCTTGCTGGTGGTGTTGTGCTTCAACCCACATTTTCCAAAAACAAATGTTGTGCAGACAACTGCAGGTTTTATGACCTTTTAAGTGATGGGGAAAGCAAAAAATACATGCCAGTGTACATCAGCTATCACACTGCCCGTAACATTTGCTTGGTTGTGCTAAACATTACATAACGTGGCACCGTTGATTTTCATGAATTATTTCACAAGTCTTATATAGATAAAGGAGCTGAATCTCGCGTCATAAAGATTGCAGTAGATTGAATGCCATTAGTTGTCAGAAAATGTGTGTGTCTCGTGCAACCGTGGTGCAGAGTGCAATGTGAGAACGTTTCGCTCGGTGCGTCAGAAACTTTGATGTTTTTTTGCACCGGTCAAGAAACATCAAGGAGGCAATGTTTGCATTCACAACATTTGATTTAACATCCCGATCGTTGTGTAGTTAACCTGCTCGTTATACACAAACCAAGAAAGAAAGTCTAAACTAAACAACAAACTCACGAAACCCGGTTAAAAATAGGGCAGGGGCTAACTCCAAAGCTAGACTGCAACCATACGAGGACGTGCTCGCACGGTGGTGGAGGTGTGGAGGCACAAAAAGTGTGTAAACTCGGTTAGTAGTCTACGCATTTGTTACGTGCAGTAGAGGAATATCTAGCTTGGCTTTGTTGTGAATTCAATATTTTAAGTGGGGTGCGTGCCGAAATGATGTGCGAGAGCTGAGAACATCGCCGCCGAGTGTGTCACAAAGAATCAACTGTCGAGCCAGTCGATCACACATACGCTGAGTAAGACATTTCCAGCGCCAGGTAGAACCGAAACGTGTCAGGCATGGATCACAGCAACACGTGACTCCATCAACATGTCAACACAATAGCAACAACACCATAAGAAACTAAACAGAATGCAACGGCTATCACCCTATCGCTGCAAGGGCTGCATTTGACTGGGGACGTCGAAACGATGAAGCGATAAAGCCACTAATTTGTTGACGTTTTACGCAAGTGATGCCGCGAACGTCAAAATGATTGTAGAAATATTTTGACGGTGGACGTCCGGATAGTCACTACCTATTCATAACCACTGTCGTTCGATTTTCATCTGTCAGCTACGGGCTGGTTAATCGTATCAATCGGTCAGGTTAGTGGCTCGCCATTTCTGACCATTTGTTTTATGCTCATAAGTAGGGTTCTGCGTTTTTGAGGTGTATTTTTTTCGGAATATGCGAATGTTTCTTCGGGTTTATTTTTTTTCCACAGATTCGGAGCTTTTTAGTGTCTGGATTCGATGTCGGACAATAAATTGGCGTTAATCGGGTCTTACGTTGAAGGAAGCAGGTCGTGGGATTCCCCCACCTTCAGGCAATATGACCCTTTGAAAACATTCTGATAAGAGGAGGAGGCGACTCGAGGAAATGGTGCGGGCTATGTTCCTGCTCAACGCAAAATAAAGCTGTAGAAGGAGATTTCCTTTGGTGATGTTTGCGTTTTACTTATTCCAGGATAGCTGTAATATTTCTTTTAGATTTTTATTTATCTCTATAAAACCGGTTCGGGGCTACCTTTCTGGGTTTAAGTGCATATACCCCAAAACACAGGACCCTACCCGTAAGCTTGCACTGTCACTCGGTGTCGCTCCCAAAATTGCGGTACTATAGAAACTAGTGGTATTAAGCATTATCGGATTAACCTGGGATTCCTCAAGATTTTGAGTCTTTTTCTTTTCTCTTTCCAGGGTGGAGAACGAGTGCGCTGGGAATATCACAATGTGTCCCTGGCTAGGGTGAGCTGCCTGATCTTCTCCATCTCTCCTTTTATAAAACTTTATAGAAGAAATGGTATAGTCAACAGCTGTTTTTTTTTTAATATATGTTGTCTCATTTGTACGCTAGAGCAAATGAAACTTAATGATCATTTTTGTTAAGTACATTAATGATCATTTTTGTTAAGTACAAAACGAGCGTGCTGGTAACAGTATCCAACATGAGGAAGGTAACACAGAGTAGCAGACGGACAACAATGCACCTTCTTTCTGGCGTCACATCAACTTAAGCCTTTGGCAAGTCGTCGAAAAAAATTGGAGGGGAAAATACGATCGCACTGGGCACTTTTATTCACCATCAGGCATTGATGTGCATTCATATTTTAATTTTCTGGGAATATTTATATATCGTAGTGCTGTGGATCATGCCCTTCGGTGCACTGTCCAAAGCTATAAGGCACCCCACTCCATACAGCCTAGATTTTGGGGAGAAGATGAATGAGAGTAATTGTAAGATGAAAGGCCAACCCCCTCTACTCTGCTCACCCCTAAGCCAACACAGCAGTAGGAGCTACACGCTCGCCAAACCAAACGGCCGCCCCCCTCTTGTCTCACAACCTCATTCTCTGCGCATAATTATAGAGGAAAGCGTGACCGTGTGTCAAGAGAGAGGCGAACGCCTCGTCCCATTAGTACTTGGCTTCCACCGCATTGTCAGGCATGAATGGAGCATGGCAACGTGCAATCACTTCCGACCACCTTCGAATCTGTCGCCATACGACGAGGTCACGGGCAGGACAGCTCACAAGTTCTTTTTTTCCGCACAGAGCAGCGTTTGAAATGACAACGCTGGGGGTGCTGCCTCTTTTGTTTTGCGAATAGTGACAGTCCGAGTATTTACGCAGGAGGTGTTTGAGCAAAGGGGGAAGCAGTGTGCCACCGAAGCCAGACTACATCTTTATGAAGGCAGTACGGGGTAGCGGCGTAGCCAGGACGGGCTCTGCCGCCGCCTGTAATATACATATGCGCCAGGGTGTCGAACCGGAACCGAACCGAAAACCGGAACCGAACCGGTATTTTTTCCGGAACTGAACCTGAACCTGAACCGTTATATTGTTATCGCGATGAACCCGAACCGGAACTGAACCGGAAAAAAAATAACGGTTACCGGCTCATGTCAAAACGGTTCGGCCAAGCGCTGTTGACAATGAATGTGCTATCAATGCCATTTGTTTTTTAAGTGCCGTCAACTGACACACACCCTCGCTTACATATTTTTCTTCTCCACTCAGTCTTAGGAATATAAACGCTGCATCCATGAATCTTGACAAACGCTGCATCCATGAATCTTGACATAGGAACCAGTATTGCGCTGGTCGCGGCTTGCACGGAAGAAAAAAAATTGGAAGGCTGTGCAAAAAAAAAAAAAATCGCGTCACGGGATTTCATTTTCCTACGATCTCGTAAATCCTAAATGCTGCTGTGTGCTCATTTCATAACACGTTTCTAGAACGCGCGAGTTCTTGAAGCTTGCTTCCATCGGAATGAGAAAAGAAAAGGCTGTGGAGTTTGATAATAATGCATCCGGTTTCGTATAGGCACTTAGAAGCTAACATATTTGTGAGCCAGCGAACTCTTCTATTTTAATATTTATCCTATTACGTCCTTCTGGCGTTGCGTTCGGTGAAGTGTTTTTCATATTCCGTATCTTGTTTAATGAAAACTTCTTTAAGGGTCTAATTTGAGTTGCCGAAGGCTAGTTCAAATAAAGAAAGCTGTATTTTCTCCCCACTGTTCCTTCAATTGCTTACACGCCGAGGTGGCGGGATAGTTAGCGAGTTCTACTTGTAAGTGGGTTTGTAAGGAGGTCGCGGATTTTACAGCTACTGCGTCGGACCCAATTAGATGAAGTCCGAATGCGTAAACGTTGGTGAGGTAACCTTTGAGTGCACATAAAGAAACCATTCCTGGTAGAAATCCCTGAGCCTTACACTACGATGTATCCCGTTTCGTATGTGCTGATTTCAGATGTTTTATTTGTAATTTATTTTGATGTTGCAATTTGTCATTTATAATTTCCGAACCGGTTCGCGGATCGAATTAATCGAACCGGAACTGAACCGGAACAAAATAAATTTACCTGAACCTGAACCGTGACCGAACCCGTATTTTTTTCGGTTCGACACACTGATATGTGCTCATTTTGACCCCCCAGCCCCCATACCTCTGCACCCCAGGTCATGGGCATTCCGGCCACCTCAGCCACCCCCGAAAAAAATTCCTGGCTACGCCGCTGCTACAGGGCTATCTTAACGTTAGTTCAATCGAGTTAAAATACAGGCTCTGGTTTTCGCTAGAGCCACTAAGTAAGTTTAGAGTTACCACAGTTCAGCCCCCTCAGTGCTTAGAATCATGGCTGCCAGTCATCCGAAGCTTCATCTGATATCACGGAAAGAGCTTTTCCGTCCTCCAGAAGTATTAAAACAGCTTGCGACAAAGTGGAATAATATTGCCTGGGCTTCTTGTCACCCTATCCAATCCCCCGGAAGTTGCATTTTCAAATTGTAGCAATTGCCAATTGCGCTTGCTCTGTGCATCAAGATGGCAACACTTGCGAGGAAAGCGGGAAGCTGTTGCCGACACTCTAAGTATAGCGTATCAGGGGCCCTGGTTTTCCCAATCATTCATGTGACCAGGAGACATCGGGCAAGCCAATAGTTCACACCAGATTACTGTAAAATCCCGAGCTGGCTCTAACTCGAAATTCGGAGATGATTGTGTAAAACTAGGGGATGGGCGCTCCTTAAGTCAAAAATATGTAATGACGCGTCCTTTGTGTGGGCGCTTATTGTGGAATGGGTGGATGCTTAGTATTTTGCGTTAGTCGGCCACAGTCCTTGGATGGTCGCGGCTGACGACCTGGCTTCACGCTTTAAGTGAGTTACGAAAGTTTACGGCTTCCATTTTTCGATCGATCAGGGTAGTGTCCTTTGGCCGCAGTGTCACTAACGCCGAATGACAAAATATTTAGGCCAAAACTTTTTGCAACCACCACTAGTACTTTGGTCATGGTTGGCAGCACATTTGTTCGCAGTAGTGGTCATCCTGCGTTCGGCCAGCGACGTGCCATCATTGTCGCATGGGCAATTCCAACGACTGTCTGGGCTTTCTCTATATACAGCTCCAAGGAACGCGATATTGCACGGTTGCGAGAGCTAGTTTATGCCAGCTGTGCACCCTCGTTTGCTGACATTTCGATCGGGAAAAGGAACCCACGAGACTCGTATCGGTAGTTTCGGAAACAATCGCGCCTAGTTGCAATGTCCCAGCAAGTTGGCACTAGCCCGACATTATTCATATCTTTCATGACCGTTTCTGATGAGTTTGATTGTTCTGGCCGTTTCTGGTATACGAAGTAAAAAAAAATATTTTTGTCTTCGACTCATTACAGCGGTCGTTTTATTTCTGTTCCGTTTTCCGGCTGCTTTAATTATTGACTGTGCTAGCCAAATCACCTTATTGCTGACTTTTATAAAAATTTTTGTATGAAGACAGAGCAACTAATAGTTCCCTGATTGAACCGTACAACCGGAATGGATCATCAGACATTAGCGTTTCTGGGGAGCACTCTTTTTTCTTAATTCCAAAGTATTGCTCAGTTAGTGCTCGTCTTTGTGGGCCTCACCAACACCGCCACACTGACTCTATCTTACCAGTTGCGTGCAGCGTTACCAAAGGGTTATGGGCCAGCCTGTAACCTTAGCAGAGTAGGGAGGAACTCTCCTCTTGTTCCTTTGTGTATCCTTACATCGCTTTTCTCTCCCTAGAATATTAGGCCCTCACTTAATTTTAGTACGAAAGTGGCCTTCCTTCCTCTCTCACCCGCAGCTTCCACGGCACTGCGTGAAACTTGCAAGATAAAGTATAGACGAGACCCTTTGCTTCCTCACCTCTCACTGAGATGAGATGCCGATGCGCCACGGCGGCGACAGGGCAATGATTGTACCCGAGCGTTCCCCGACCCGCCGTCCGGGTTCCGGTCAAATGCCGAATCGGCGCTTGTGTCCAGTTCATGCCCGCGTGCGGTCGTAGTGTGGCCTTTTTAGCGCTGTGTGTGTCGGAACCTCGCCTGTCCAGCGTTGGCGTCTCTTGCTGCGTCTCTGCCCGGTGCCTACAGGAGCAACCTTGGGTGCGTGCAGGTCCCCGGCTACGGGTTTGGGATAGCGGTGAGTGGCGGCCGAGACAACCCTCATTTTGTCAACGGAGAGCCATCCATCGCCATCTCGGACGTGCTCAGGGCCGGGCCTGCCGAAGGAAAGCTCCAGTAAGTGCCCCTCTCCGTCTGCCGCGTGTCTGCCCCACTGTGCACGTCGACAGGCCCTGTGTAACTCCTAAGACTCTGTCGACATCTTTGCTTCGCATACGCTGAGTCCCTTATAAGTGTGCGCTAAAGTTGCTTCGGGCTTTGTATTTTTACGGCTTGAACATGGTCCACTTCCTTCATAAATCCAAAACTTATTGGCATTAGAATCCTACATCGATCAAAGTCTCACCCTCTTCTCCTCTTTGGCAACGAGAAAGGACTCGCTTCCTTCACTTCCTCGTTGTGAGGGAGGGAAAGGGATCAACCTTTGTCGCAGATTTTGTATTTAGGCGGTACGCTTATCTGAACATTTGCGGATTTCTAGACTCTGTGCAGTGTGTGTACGATGTTAAAGAGCATAAAAAAGAAATTAGTGGCTGCTCTATTTCACTCTTGGTACATTTGGTCACCGGCCCCCTATTTGTCAACCAGTCTCCCAGTTCTGATCACCTTGCTTGCATCGTGTTTAAAAAAATGTCTCGACAAACTTTGCCCGCACAACTAAGCTGTGCTGTGTCCCATCCCCATATATTTTTTTATTTGTTGAGTGTATTTTTATGGAACTTGACCTCTGCCATAGCTACCATGAAATACTGTGGAAGTGCCTAGGTACTTCGTTCAAGAGCCTACTGTTAACATTTCCCAAACTTGGGAATTCTGAAAATTATACGTTAAGCGCCCGATTTGACTGGACAAGTGCTCATGCCTACATGAACCCAACTTTCAGTGAAAGTGGGATGGGCACTCCTTCAGTATTTTGCGGTAATTACGCCACCCAGATTTTGTTGCTCAAAACGCGAACTCATCTTCTTTATACTCATTCTCTCTCGTTGTGCCACTGAACTTTTTTCACGGGTATCTTTCACTGGCTTTCGTACCATAGCCAAGTCAGAGAAGCTTCCTTTGCCATAGATGAAAAACGAGAACCGCAACACCTTTCATTTTTGTCAATGAAGCGACGGCAGAAGCTGTGCCTACGGCCTTTGTGGCGCTTCAACAAACAAAAAGTTTCATGAACTCCCGAGCGTTATGCCGAAACCCGCGCATTCGGTACTCCATGTAGCCTGCATATTGTTTGCAATAGTAAAACCAATCACTTTGTGCTGCTGCAATGTAGGGTTTAGATACAGTACCTTGTGCGTGAAAAGCTTTTTTTTTTTTTTTTTAGTATATTTTGTTCGCACGAAGTAGGTTTCCAAGCTTAATTGCTGGATTTTTATGAACAGTGCCTGTGGTTTCTATTGAAATTTCAGCTTGTTCCCCGATGTGGCTGGTTGCTGTCTCTCCCTGAAGCCTCATTGTTTTTCAAACAAAGCTCAGAATGACAAGTTTTTATCTTGCTATTCTTTACAAGTTGTTTTGTTGTTTCCTGTGCTTTTTACACCGTGCAATCGACAACATATTGGGTTTCAAAAAAGATACTGCACCCCCAAAAGTATGTTTAATTTTTAACTTCTGGTAGAGGGCATATATAAAATTAAGCAAAATTTTCCCGAAGGAAACGATGAATTAATGCAGTATTTATTTTACGAGGGACAGTTTGACGAGCGAGTCGTTTACAGCATGTAACTTATTCAGGAGGCAGTTTTAAGGGGATGGTGAACCGAAATTTGGATTTAAAAAAAAACAATGCTGGAGATGTAGGCGGGACGCTACAATCCCTACAACGCTACTAGTAAGGCGATATGTCAATTGGACGGCCGTATTTCTGGAAAAAGAAGTCGAGATTGAACCAGGTCGACGAGGCGCGTGACCGTCAAGATACCTAGTTTCCTCCTCTCTTCGCTTCGCTCCCTCAAGGCCGCGAGGCGGAGAAGACGCGAGGCTGTTCCCTTTCCTTCTCGGAGAAACATGACGTCAACATTCCTGCCAAATGTGCCTCATTTTTTGAAAAATACGGTCATGCGTTCGAGACATTGCTGTATCAGTGATGTTTTGTTGTTTGTAACATCCCGTTGCACGCTTTTGCCGCGTGTTTTGGGGAATTCAGATTTCGGTACAGCATCCCTTTAATGTTGTACGCGAATCACGGGTTCCTTCCACGCTCGGGCTGCGCTGTTGACTGCGGCACATCTGAGCCGGCAGCTTTTGCTTTTGTGACGGATGCTCTGGCCAACAAAGTTGGCCAGAGCATCCGAGGAGTCGCATTGTCACATCATTGTAGCCTTCCAGTTTCTGGCCGGGAGTCTTTCCAAAGCAGGCTGGGAGCATCCCATAAGATGGAGATCTGAGCCTCGCTGCCACGTGATTGCAGGATCAACGACCGTGTGATCAGTGCCAATGGTTTGCCGCTGGAGAACGTCGACTATGCCACGGCTGTCCAAGTCCTAAGGGAGTGTGGAAACTCCGTCAACCTGGTGAGCAACGCAGCACACACATCTGGCCAAAGACTGACTCGCAAATTTCTTTTTTCTCACCCCGACGACTCGCATCCTTCGTTGCTTCTGTGCTCTTCCTTTTCCCTGTCCAAGCAGACTAATTGATTTTGTACCCTCATTGGAAGGGGGGTCCGTTTCATCCTTCAAAAATATGTCTTGCGAAAAACATGTCTTTTATCGCTCCTATTAACTGATACCTCTCTTTGTCTTTTTTTTTTTTTTTTCTGAGATGCTTTGTCATCAATTTTGCCAATTGGATTTCCAGCCGTTGTTTACTATTCGCAAGTTACTTGTGCTATCATGAAGCACTCAAACAGAAAGTTAAGCTGATGAGATTGCATCTTAACCAGCCAAACTGTTGTGAAAGCTGTGGGCTTTTCTTAGAAAGTAACAACAAATGTACAGCGCTATGGAATTTTGAGGGGTAGATGAGCCAGTTGTATCAAATCTAAAAGGAGGTTGTGGAACTGATGTCTTCTCCATGCAACCAGAAACAGGTAGAATCGCTTCTTTTTCTTTCTATGCTTTTCCATTTTTTTACTTAACTCCCCCGTGCTCTGTCTCGTAAGTCCTGTTGAGCATTGTGAAAGGCATTAGAGGGAAAGAGCTTTCTTTGTAGGAATTTTAAGGTACACAATGGAGAGTTCATAAAGTTTGCATACTTCCTTGGTATACGAAGTGGTCAGGATTCCCCTCTCCCTCTTTTCTAACTACGGGTGCTGCCCTCTCGCACCGTCAGTAGCACTGAACACAACTGGTGATGCAGGGTGTAGCTCCCGCCACGGTGCTGTGGCCCTTTTATGTGCGGATTTATAGCTGTCACGCTAAGCTGGCTAGTTCTTCATTCTTTCTTGTTGATTTGCACTACACTCGGTTAGAACCAGAAACCAAAAGACTACTCTCATACCCAGAGTTGGATTGTCTTCAGTTATTCTCTCTTGTTCGAAAGTCACCCTTAAATTAATTTGGAGAACTCGATTAGGTTTTCCATAAGAAGGGAAAGTATAAGGTAGGGCAGAACAGGTCTGGTGCCCATGGGCCGTTCGGTGGCACAACCAATGGGTCAAGTCCAGAACTTAAACAAATGCTTTAGAGACGACGTGGATTACCCTGTGCATTAATGTATGTGCTGGAATGACTAATTTTGATACCTAGTAGTAAAGGAAACTTAGTATGCCTTGACCTCTTTTAGATTTTGTTGATGCATCCCTCCCCATCTGTGCACACCTATGGTTTGGAGGCATGGTAAGGTGTGAACTGGACGAGCAGCGTGACCTTAGTATAGTTGGAACCCTGGGGAGCAGCTGAAGTTGATGCTCTGACCTCGTACATTCCTCCCGTTCCCTGTAACAGGTCATCAGGCGCCGTGTGGTGCTTCCCTCCTCTGGTCTGGAACCCCAGACGCTCAGGGTCACACTTACCAAGGCCAAGAAGAAAGACGGTCAGTGGGCGGCCACAGCAATCCCATGCTCCCACATCCCCTACTCCAGGTGGAAGAGTTGGCAGAAGTGGGCTAGTCTAGATCCAGCTTCCAGAGTTGCGCGATCACTCTATGCAAAGGGCAAAGCCGAAAAAATCCAATCCAGGGATTCGGTTGGCAGCCTGCATGCTACTGAGGCCTCTGCAACCCGTCTCCCTGCCACATCCTTCCACTGCAATGACGGGAGTGGTCTTTGAGTTTAATGATAATAATTATTAGGTACCTTTTCTTCTAGTCTCTAGAAGCAACCTTGCAATCTTTGTGCTGGCAAGTGCATTTAAAGTGAATAAAAAGACACAAGGTGTGCAGAAGGAGAACAGGGTCCACAAAGTCTGACGCTGAACATGATGACAAGTTCAAGAAGCAGCTTGAAGACAGAATGAAATAATAGTGCAATACTCGTAATAATAATAATCATAAATAATAAAAAATGACTGCATCTCCACGTGGTGAATAATGTTGATTAGGGCAAAGCTCTGGTGGTGCTTGTGTGCGTAGATGCTGAGACGCAGCATGCCGAGCCTTTCGTTCGTTTTCATCCATCTCAGAAAGAGAATGTGTGGTATGGAACGTGGTTATATACGCATTTGAGCATTTGACCGCAGTGCCCTCTCGTCTATGAACGTTGAGCCAATGCATGCAAAGTTTAACGCGATTATATACGCATTTGACCGCAGCGCCCTCTCCTGTATAGACGTTGAGCGGCTACATGCAACGTTTCATCCATGACATCCCCAGCTCTTGAGTTACTACCACATTCTAGAGCCCTCTACTCGTCCCGCAGTCGTGGCCGAGCGGTGAAGGCGATGGATTAGAAATCCATTGGAAGTTTCCCTGCACAGGTTCAAATCCTGTTGACTGCACAAACATTTTTTTTCATAATTTCTTTTTTTTTTTTTTGCCCAACACGAGCACGTGAGCATGTGAGCTCACGAGCACGAGCACCAGCACCAGCAAGATCGATGTGAGCACGGATGCCGGACAAGTCTAGACCCTGAGGAGCTTCGCCCTTAAAATAATGATAAGAATTTCTCCTGGTACTAATTGCATTTGGTCAATCGAACCATTGTGTTAAAAAACATATGCAAAGGGAAAAATTAATTTTCTGCAAAATAAACTAAATGAAAAACATACGTAAAAAAACAATTTACAACCAAAAAAAAAATTTTTTACAGCTTTATTTATTGCGTTAGTCAAATTTGTAGTTCGTGCCTGCGAGAATCTGCGGGAAAGTGGCAACTAGCAGTCACATGACTGGCCATTATAGTCACGGGGTGCTTGCACTCTTTTGGGAGCTTTTGATGCAGTCTAAAAATTGTTTATTAATATTTTTCTCTTATTACCGCTCATAATTTTACATTCAACCTCAAATAGGTGGGGTTACGTCCTCTGTGCAATGTGCTCCTTCGCACATTCCGTAGGGCTGGTTGAGCAAAAGAATAAAAGGATAGACCGTAGCTCTCGGCCCCTAAAAAGGGGCTCAGATCGAAAGCCCCAACTAGCCAGTCAAAGGTAACAGTGTAGGTACCGGTTATTTTGACAGCATTATCATTTGGGGAGTCCCATTCCATTCACTTCACCGACAACGGTGGAGATTTCTCAGTGACCGTGCAAGGTGCCATCGCGATCTGGACACCAGCACCGAAGTGTGGATTCCTTTAGCTTTCCAAGGAAAAGCCCGTATTCTTAAAGTCCTAAATATTTTCGACTCGTATTTTTTATGCGTTGATTGGACAATAACCGCTCATTCCTCTCCTACCTCCCGCCACAGAAGATTGCGAGCTTGTGCTCTTATGAAGCGTTATCGCGTTAGTGGGGGGTGTTGGCCTTGTCTCAGAATTGAAGAGGTCGTGTGGGAGTCGTATTTAAATCAGGCAATAAGCGTAAAAACAAAACGCAAACTGTATTTACACTAATAAATCAATCGAATATACATCATTACAGAGAAGTGTCTCGATCGGCTTCTGTCGTTCACCTCGTTCCGCTCGTGCCTCGAGCCTTCTTCTTTCTTCTCGTTTCTCGTGAGCTTCAAGTTCTTTCCAATCTGCAACAGGCCTTGCTGTGTCCAGAGCAGTCTCCTATACGTTACTGTAAAAAAATAATCGATTACAATTACACTTACTCGTGCTTAAAAAGTATTCAATTAGACTACTTAATTGCGGGAGAAGAAGAGCAATTGGCCGTTACTCGAGAACCCAACTGTTACTTTTCCAACTACTTCTCAAAAAGACAGATTTTTCTGCCTGTTTGAAAATGGATCTTTCATGTTGTTCCTCATTGGATTAGAATTGACTAATTATTAATATCCGGCAATTTTGAATAAATTTTCGTCTTGTCGGAGACTCGTTCGAGGATCACTAGGTAGCAAACTTGTCCAAACAAAGGGCACCATAAAAAGGAAGGGAACAATTACGGGTGATTTTATTACTTCCAAAAATAAAGAGATTACTCGCGATTTTATAAACATAAACAAATGATTACTTGAAAAAGTAACCGATTACGAGTAATTTGTAAGGAGTGGCGTACGAGTCTGGTCCCGAGCGTGTCCCGAGGGTGTTGTGGCTGTCTTCCCCGCAGACTATGGCATTGTGCTGGGCTGCCGCATCTACGTCAAGGAGGTCTCCAACAAGTCAGTGGCCGAAAAGGACGGGGGCGTGCAGGAGGGAGACGTCGTCCTCAAGGTCCTTCAACCTTCCTCTCTTGCCTAACCGGCGTTGCTAGACCGGCTCACTCGGCAAGCCTCTGTTGAGATGCCGACACGCTCTGACGGTGTTTAGTAGAGCGCGACTGACAGTATTTAGTAAAGTCAATCATGGCACTGTATTTTGGTCTGATAAGCGGCGATGATATAACTATTTTTAAAGAATTTTTTTTTGTTCGCATTAAAGAATGTTTAGTTGACAGGGTGCGTGACGGAAACAGCAAGAACCGAGCTAATAGCCTCAGAGTGTGCGTTGCAAGCTCTCGTTCCACATTCCCAAGATATGACAGGTTGATGCACCGCTTTGCTACAGTGTCCGGAATCTGTCTGTGACTGGTGTGTTTGGCATTTCGTATCACTTTCTCGTCGAAAGGGTTCCCGAAGTGGCAACAAGTGTCGTCACGGGAGTCGGCGTGCCAGGCCGTTGCATGTTGCGATTGTGGCGGTTGGACGTAGAAGTCCTGTCAAAAAAGAAGCGCAAACGGAAGTGTCGCCGTCGTTGCGGCATCCCAACTTCCGGCTGCCGAAGATTCCACGAAGCTTCACGCCAAAGAGCGCTACAGTTCGTTACCCACAGCCAGTTTTGGGAAGTACTTTAAGTACATTGTACCTAAAGTACTACTTTAAGTAGGTTTAGCAAACTTGTACTTTACTTGAAGTACATTCTCTGAGTATGTACTTGTACTTTACTTAAAGTATTTTTTTTGTGGTACTTTCTGAGGAAAGTACAATTTCCGACTTCAAAGTACATTCCCAAATCTGATTTCGTTAAATTTTTATCATGATGTGAATCTTTGTTAACTCCAAAGAAATACTGGGAGGGACATTCTACTCTCACCACAAACGTGAGCAGACGACGCATCGCTCCCTTTCTTCTGGGGGTGAATTTCCCTACCTTCTTGAACTCTCGCAACTTCTCGGTCGGTCAGCGCAATTGACGAGGTTTAAAACATTAGGACAGCATAATTAAGCATCATGTAGCACCTGAGACTGCGGTGTGGAAAAATTAAACTTTCCAAGCCGAAAAAAAAACAAAAAAAACAGGAGAACGTCACAATGTTTTGAGGCATTATCTTTTGTCTTTTCTTTCGACTTGAGAGTTCTTCAATTTTTTCTCACCCTAATCTCAGGTGTCACATTATGATTAATTATCAGGAGAGAACAGTCCTCTATGAGAGGATTGCTAGCGGAAGCTACGAGGATGACATCATGCTCTCTTCTAGTACATTTAGCCCCCTTGAGTGCAACAATCCAGTGCAAGTGGTGCCAAATTCAGAAAATGGACTTCTGAATTAGGCTCCATTGAATTTGGCTCCATTCCTGAAATAACTCCTCTGTGGCCACTTGACTTTATCAAATATTCGCCGCTGTTTTTGAAAATAGGTCATGCACCCCTGATTACCCCTGGATAATGCATACCAGTTAAAAAATCACTGTACAGGGGAATGAAAGGGCATCATGAATGATTGTGCTAAAATACTTGCACTTTACTTGAAAGTACATTATATTTATAGTACTTTACTTTAAGTATGTTGTAACCAGTGTACTTTCTACTTTACTTGAAGTATATCACGTCTAATTTACTTTGTACTTTACTCGAAGTACCTTTTAGATGTACTTTACCCAACACGGCCCGCAACAGAACGGGCATCTGCCTCATCCCGCCTCTGCTGGGGTGCCCTCGCCACGGTCGCGGTGGGCAACAGCGAGTGTGACGTGGTCGGACGGAAATGGAGGGACCACAAACGAGAGTGCGGTAAACGCACCAGTCGGAGACGCGTTTGGGGCACCCCAGCGTCGGTGGGCCCTCGAGGGCTGCCCTGATCCCCTTTTGCATCCCAGATCAACGGCAGCCCGGCGGAGGGGCTGACCCTGAAGGAGGCTCGCAAGCTGCTGGAGGGCAGCAAGGAGCGCCTGCAGCTGGTGCTCAGGAGGGAGGGGCGCTCCTCCGGCGGCCATCCGGGCACCGACCAGACGGCGCGCTGGTCCTCGGGACACCAGTTCGACGCCAACCATAAGGGTGAGGCTGCCCCGCAAACCTCGTCGGTAGAGGGTCCGGGTCCACAGGCATTTCTGAGCAAACCCTCTGCACTTTTCGTGTTCGTCTGTGCGCTGCAACCAACGAAACGGGTGGCAGATATCTCTTATATACCTACCTCGGCCAAAACGGGGTTAGCTAGCTACGGTGGGAGATAGGCAAACATTACTGACTGGGGAGGACAGTTGTCTATGCTCCATTGCTCTTCGATGGAAAAACAAGTTTGGTAAATCACGAAATACAAAGATGGAATTTTAAAATTTTTCTTGATCAAGCACTGAGAGTTAGCCCTCTTCTTATTTTCACCCGATTTGCTCTCGCTCTTAGGTGGGCTGTCGTTTAGGATATTACGGTCATTCAATCCACCTTTTTTAGATATATTGGTTTCGGGGTAAATGGGTAATTCACAATGGGGACAAAGCGAAGTCTGGAAGAGCCAAACAGGCGGGGGAGGCCTTGCCAATGCGTTGTTTTCTAGCCATTCAGTCCAGGTGGAAGCGCCTATTTGGAAGAAGGTGGAGTATGCTACACGAATGAGGCACCCGCTGAATCTGATACAATATATTAGACGGCTTCAAGCTGAGCTAATTGGTTCGTTGCTATATAGGGTGCCAGCTGAACATGAAGGAAGGTTACATACAGGGAGAGACAGAAAAGGCGTACACACTGCTGGACTAGCAACTGTTTAATTAAGATCATTGTAATCTTTTTCTATACTATTGCATTTCACTCGATGTCTCTCTTTATCTATATTACATTTCATTTAATTGAAGGACGTCTTCCTCCTCTTCTACTCTTATAACCGACCCATCTTCCTAAAGTTTCATTTGTCCACCATGGGTGCGGCCCTTCTCAGATAGATAAGTTCCTTGCGGTGTAGCTCGATGGAAGCCACACTCACAGAATCGTCCGCCTTCTACCAATAGGAAGGGCCTCCAGGACTCCTCAGGCGAACATATTGCGGTTTCTTGCCAGGTTGTTCAGACTACATAACTCTGGCGCACACTGACACACGTGACAATAGGCTGGTAGGTGCCTTGCTTCTGTGATGGCCTTCACTGAAGCCGCAGACTGAAAGGTTCATCTATGACTGGACGAGGGAACATGCAGCTTCAGCGAAGGCCATTGCAGCAGCAGGGCACCTACCAGCCCATTGTCGCGTGTGTCAGTGTGCGCCAGAGTTTTCTAGTCTAAACATCCTGTCAAGAAACCGCTACAAGTTCGTTCGAGGAATCCTGGAGGCACTTGCTATTGACACGAAGGCGGACAATTGTGCAAGTGTGACTTTGATCGTGCCACCCCAGAGGAAGTTATAATAAACAAAACACAAGTTAGTCATGAGTTGTTTATCGATCGGGAGTTTAGTCTGCCAAAACATAGCGACATTGGTACCCACTGTAGACGAGCAATTTAGACAGTGCGGTACAACCGCTAGCCTGGGGTCTATAACATGCATTTCGCAGTAATGATGCACGACCGCACGCCGGTGCGATGCTCATCCAGATTGAAACAGGCAGGGGTGGGGATTGAGTTACAAGGAAGTTATCTATCTGAGAAGAACCACCAGTGGCATATCAACTTGTTCTTGAGTGGGGGGGGGGGGGGGCAAACCAGACCCCCCCCCCCCCCCCCCCAGACAGGGTTGGGGGGTGGTGCCCTTGGTATCCTTGGGCGCCGCCGGCCAGTGTTTGCCCTGACCAGTGGCGGCTGTTTCGGGGGGGTGCAGAACGCATGCCTTGCCCCTCCACTTTGAAACGGGGGGGGCAAGGGGGGCAAGCGCCCCCCTTGCCCCCTCGGTTGGTACGCCCATGAGGACCACACCCATGGGGAACAGATGAAAGAGTAGGAAGATGGCTCGGTTCTACGAGTAGAAGAGGTGGAGGACGTCCCTCAGTTAAATGAAGCGTAACATAGATAAAGAAAACAATGAAGTGAAACACAATATACATGAAGAATAAGATGATCTTAATTAAACAGTTGCTAGCCAAGCAGGCTGTGTGCCTTTTCTGTTTCTCTCTGTATGTAACGTTCCTTCATGTTCAGCTGGCACCATAAACAGCGATATATGAGTTTCTAATTGGCAAGTACTCATTATGTTTATGTAGAGTCTCATTATATAGAGTCTCATTATGTTTATGTACATATTATGTTTATATCACTATAGTGAGAGTGATACGTTCGACTTGCAGTAACGCTGCAGCAAGAGTTGTCAGTTGGTCAGGGAAGGCCTGACCCATTCGCAGGAATTAGTTAGATCAGAAAATAATTGTGTTGGTTTTAAATATTTTTTGACTAGGTAAGTTTTTCGAAACTATGATTGGCATATAAAACTGTCCGATTCAGTCCTTTTCAGGCGATCTGGGCATTTAGATCTCGAGGTACAGTAGAAATGTGGATATAATATAGGACAGCCTATTTCTTGCGGTGACTTAATCGTCACCAGAAATGTAGACCTCCAAAGAAAAAAGATTCTTAAAAAATTAATTGTTCGAACAAATACTCGTCGCGAGTGGATGCTCTGCGTGTAAGCCCCACCAGATGGTGAAATTTTGTTCCCATTACCACTTTACTACCTTCAGATTGAAAAGAGGCACGTGGGAAAGGTTGTGACTTTTGAGCGACTAATTATGAAGTCCTTTAAAGCATATGCTGCAAACAGTTGTGGGACTCGCGCATTATTGACGCTGCAACGTGCCACTTCCTTTTTGTCGCCGTAGATGCCAGCCCCAACTTTGTGGACGTCACGGGTGCCAGGCCCCACTGGTCCAACCAGAACCTGTATGTCCAGCCGCCCACGAGAGGTGAGGGTGCACTGCCTGCCTTTTGGGAGGGTTTTGCCGAAACTCACTCTAACTCCTCGGGCTTTCAGACAAGATAGCAGACTGCCTCGGGCTTTTTACTGCTCTTTGAGTGGGGTGTAATCTTTCACTAATTCAACCTCTACAGGACCTTGAAATTTGGTCAAATTATCTGGACACTGAATTGCATTAAAGGGCAACCCCACTTAATTTAGAATCTTTTTGCATAATTAGTGATTTCACATTAAAAAGTGCTAATAGAAGACGTTACGTTCTTTGCTTCGCGAAAAAAGGGGTATATATTGTTAAATCTCACTTTAAACATGAGCAGAAATCGAAACCGAGACTTCAGCTCTATTCGGCAACATTGGCATCGGGCCGCCGAAAACATGGCTATCGCGTGGTACGAGATGTCACGTGATCCTCTACCCAACGACGGGTGGGATCGAGGCGGGCCGACGGGCCTCCAATGAGGAGGGCATGTGACAGGAACAAATGTCGTCTGCACCGCACAGTTCGTCACGTTTTGGTGTTTACTACATTTGACGACGTCTGCACAACCGCGGCAACAATCTGCGCATGTAGCCCAGGCGAAAATCAGTCCACCTCCAGCTGGAATATGGAACTGGTCCCAGCTGGAAATGAGGTAGTCCAGCTGGAGCTGGACCCACCTGGAATCCAGCTGGACTGCCTCATTTCCAGCTGGGACCAGTTCCATAATCCAGCTGGAAATGGGCTGATTTTCGCCTGGGAGCGTAGACGAAACTTCGAGAGACATTAATCGCAAACGGTGAGATGACGACAGAAATTGTGATGCGGTTGACAGCGGTAACGACGGGACGGTCAGACAACTCCCGAGAAGCGCACTGCGCAGGCGCGTTACCCTAATCACGTGGACATTGCTGAGCGCCGAAAGGAGTGATTGCTGATGTTACCCATTATGCTTGCCTGGAGAAGTAAAAACAAACAAAAAAGGGCAACGTCGATGACATTTAGCTTAGTGTTGGTTACACCATGCAACGCCATAGCCTCGACTGTGCTGTTGGTTGCACCTTAATTTGCCCGCTAGAGTCGGCAGATTTCAGCAACTTTGCATGTTGCAAAGTTTGCCGGACTGTTTAAGAAACATTTAGACAGAACTAAGTCATAAAATATCTGACGTGTGCTCTTCCGAGGCAATACTGAAGAGGTCTGCATTGTTTTTTCAAAAACAAAAATGAAGCAGAGTTGCCCTTTACTTTAAATGAAAGAATAAAAGCATAAAAGACATACACGGACGACCACGCTGTTTCAAATATCAACAACGTTTCAAATAGAAGGTGTTGTGGCTATTTGAAAGAGTGTGGTCGTTCGTGCACTTCTATGTTTTTATTCTTTCATTTTTAAGCATTCCTTATAACAGTGCGCTCGAATAAACTAGTTGCCCTTTAAGAGTACAAAAATAGACCGAGTCAAACTCACTTTTATTGTCTGTGGTAGTTCATGATCATCTGCTGCCACTTTCTTTGTGCATCTAACAGCGCGTTCTAAAAAACACCATTACTTTGCAAAAAAAAAACAAAACAAGGTGTGTGGGAGAATTATTTTTATCTTATACGTAACAAACCAACTACTCAACCTTGGTTTCAGGCTCTGTATAAGCTTGCGCTTTGCCGTTTTTCACTGACTGGTAAGGCATGTAGCCACCAAGCCAGCATTTGTGTTGCTGGAGTGCAACGTGAGTAACAAGCTCCAGACCACGGTGATAGAAATACTTCAGGTGGCGTAACGGTGCGCCTCCGCCGAAGAACCGTCACGTCCAAGATCGGCACGCGATTCTCTCCCTTTCCGCCAGGGCGCGCCACCGACATGGAGGGCTTTACATGGAGGTCGGTCGTCGCCGTCTTTGGTGAGCAATAGCGTGCGCCGGGCTGCCGGGCTACATCGTTGCGCAGTTTATCGCTTTGTTTCCGGTCGGTCTCGGGGCTTCCGAAAGTTGACGGCAATGGGAAAAACGTGTTTCGTGCCACGGTGCAACGCGGGATATAAAACATGCACGGAAAAGCTGTCCCTTTTTGCTGCTCCCAAAGAAGACGACCGCCTGAAGGTATGGCGTCACGCGATCCCGCGCAAAGACCGCCTGCTGCAGCCGACAGACTTCGTCTGCGAGAGACATTTTAAATTTGTGAGCAAATCGTGGGAAGCCGTCTACAACGGCCACATTCTCGTAAGTGCGCCACGGAAAGCTGCTCTGGCAAAAGATGCAGTGCCAACAAAGTTCCCGGGGTGCCCCAGCTACATGACGAAGAACGAGAAAAAAAGAAAAGGACCCGCAAACCGTCAGTGCCCACCGGCCACCAAGCGGCACCGTGTCACAGAGGAGTGCTCAGAGAGCTCGCATGTTGCCCACGAAGACAATTCGTCACCTGAAGCCTTGCAAGAGTGCACCATGGTCAGTGAAAGTGCATCAGCAAGTTGTGCCGCAGTTGCCGAACCGTCTACCACCATGCCAGTCACAAAACCGTTCGAGAACATCTTCGAAAAGGCAGACAGTGTACCCCTCCCAACTGGTGCCTGGGCGTGTCATAAGGTTGAGGTCGACGGCTTCCAAACTATTGTGTTTTCCGAGTTTCATCCGACTAGAGCAGCGACAACACAAGCAAGTGTTGTGGAAAATGATGGTGCCTACAACTACTACTCTGCCCCACCGACTCACATGGTTGCAAGGAAAGTGATTAGCATTGACGAAGATTTAGGTGTCAATGTGGCTCTGCTGGGTAAGCGAGCAACACTCGAATTCCTAAATCTTTCTGGTGATGTCAGCTGTGTCGAAGATGTTGAAAAGTTGGTTGCGGATTTGCACCAGGCCCGTTTGTGTGCCGGTGGACCAAGCGTTAAGTCGTATCCAAATGTCCACCCAGCAAGTGCTTTTGTTGATGTCGCAGGTCGGTGGCGACACAAGCAATGTGAGTTATTGCTCAAAGACGGTGAAAGTGCGTGCTCACACTGCCAGTGCCTTGTGACTACACTTCGGATTCATGAAAAACGCATGCTGGACAAGACCAGGGATAAGTGACGTCCTCGATATATCCGCCTGACCACTGCCCGGAACAGCAATGTGCTTGCTTTCAGAAGAGCCCAGTATGCATTGAAGAAATCGGTTGATCGTCTAGCAAAGAGAGTGCAGTCACTGAACTGCCAGCTGGACACTCAAGCGAAGTTGTCTAGAATTTCTGATGAAGTTCTGGAGGAAAAACTGAGTGGTTTGCATGTCCCCGAAGCACAAGCAACAGCTATAAAAGAGTGCATTGCAGCTGCCAAATGCACAAACAAGAAAAACAGACGTTACACTGAGCATTGGCTCCTGCTCTGTCTTCTCTTGCACATCTGCAGCCCGTCGGCATATTCCTTCTTAAGAGACAACAACATCCTGCCGCTTCCTTGTGTATCAACTGTAAGGAAGTACTTATCTATGGTTCGTGTCAAGTGTGGCTTTGACACTCGCTTTTTCTCTGCTTTCAAGAAAAAGCTAGCAACAAAAGATACTTTTAAGAGGCATGGGATTCTTATGTTCGATGAGATCCACGTCTGAAGGAGATGAGGGTGAATGCAAAAACTATGACCTATACAGGCCATGCAGACTTTGGAAAGGAAGTGGAAGCACCGAACCAACTAGCAGACCATGGACTAGTGTTTACATTTTGCTCTTTTGGCGAGAGTTACTCGCAGCCTGTTGCTGTTTTTGCCAGCCGTGGCCCTACCAAAGGGACTGTGTTGGCACAGCTCATCCTGAAGGCTGTTCTCCTCCTCGAGGATGCCGGCGCATTTGTGGATGCAATTGTTTGTGACGGTGCTGCGACAAACCGGTCCATGTGGAAACAGTTTGGTGTGACAGGAGCATTAGAGGGTGCGAAGAACAGCTTTGTCAATCCTGCATGTGAAGACCGAAAGGTTTTTGTTTTCTCGGATGCACCGCACCTTATCAAGTGTGTACGGAATCGCCTTGTGAAGCAGAAAGTGCTTTCTGTTAACGGTGCCTGTGTCTTTTGGTCGCACTATGACAAACTTTATGTAGAAGATACGAAGGCTGAAGGCAAGGCGAGGGCTTGCCCGAAACTGACGTTTTCTCATTTATACCCTTCGAACACTGAAAAAATGCGCGTCAAGCTAGCAACTCAGGTGTTCAGCCTCAGTGTTGCAAATGGTCTGGAGTTTTACTCTAAGAGAGGAACCGCGGGACTTGGAAATGTCCAAGGTACAATTGACTTTACAGTGCAAATGAATAACCTTTTTGATGCGCTAAATCATAGGCACCCAAAGGAAGGTCTAAAGCTAGGTGGAAAAGATTTCAAAGTACTCGAATCCTCTTTGAAATGGCTCAATGACTGGGAGAAAGAACTGAAGGCAGGAAAAATTAGTCCTTACAACTTTTTATCACAATCGACCGCTGAGGGGCTGCGAGTGACCATTCTCTCAACGATTCACCCTTCGGAGTATCTGTTGACGAAATGCAATTTCAAGTTTGTGTTAACTGCAAAGTTTAATCAGGATGTTCTCGAAAAATTTTTCGGAGTGGTACGTCAAGCAGGTGGACAGAATGAACATCCCTGCATGCCTACGTTTTTGCAACTGTATAACATGCTTTGTATTTACAGTCTTGTGAAGCCGCCTAAGTACGGCAACTGTCAAGTTCATGCCAATGAAGAGCTGCGTCTCCTAAGCTTGTCCGATCTAACCACAACATTTAAGGAAGATGTTCCGTGCGAGTCACGACTAGAAGAGCTCAAGAGGAGACTTGACGGTTGTGTTGATGATGAGGTTGAATGTGAGGATGTATTTGATGGCGCCCCTGCATCAGCCACTGTCACCGAATGCATAATTTATTGTGTATCAGGGTTTTTGTGCAAGAAACTGCTAAAAAACACAAGCTGCTCAGTGTGCAAGACTGGACTAACGACCACAGCTAGCGCTGCATCATGTGCAAGACCCGAAGCAGCTCTAGTAGTTTGCAAGGCGCGAGGGGGACTGCTGCATCCCAATGCTGCTTTGTTATGACTTCCGTATGAAACAGAGAAAATATTTCAGAAGCATGCAAGTGAGAAGCACGCGTACGACATAATCATTGAGCATGTCCTGGACAATTTCCACTTGTCATTTCCTTGCCATGAACACAAAGTGGAGGTCATGGCGCACATTTTGCACTACTATGTTGGGATGCGAATGCGTCAGTACTGTAAACAGCTCAAAATTAACCAGGCAAACAAAACTCAAAATTTACACAAGCTCTCAAAAGTAGTTCAGTAGACCGCTTCTCCTGAACCGATCCATAAAGTTTGAAGAACAGGAAAGGTTTAATATGGCAGACATTTCAGAGAAAAAAAGAACAAAAGCTTACGAAACGAATGCCTTATTAGATCTCTTCAGCTCTTCAAACTTCTTTTATCATTATGTATATTTACTTCATGAGTTTTTTTTTTTTTTAATAGAATCAGTGTTTACCTAAAAGTGCACGAGTAGTTTGCCTTTCGTTTGTCAAATGCTGCTTTTTCCTAAAATGAAAGGCAGTGTAACTTCTCTAATAAACAAAATTTATAAATCGAAGCATATCTCTGCCTCGTTTCGTTTCTGCGCCAGAACTAAAGTTCAATGAGTCCTCACTGTCAGTAGGCCAGCTGCATCAAAGAATTTTAGTTGATCGTTTTGGCGTAATGTTGCAATAAAAAAAAATAAAAAAAGTTGCATGCTGCCGAAAGGCACTTTCTATGTATTAGTTGTAAGTGAGGCTCATGAACATAGACATCTTTTAAAACGTGCCGTTTTTATTTTAAAGTAGACTTGTTTGTGCAAACGAGAGAACCATTTTGCCGGTGCTGCTGATCGGAGCATACTTAATACGCAAATAGCGTACCGTCGCCACGACAGCACTTCAGCGTCCCGTTTTTTATGATCGACTATGAGCCGCTTGCATGCCGACAGGGCGCTTGGGTCCGCGTTCTTCGCTTCAGAAACGAAGGAAGCACGCGCCATACGCACAAACGCTGGAAATGACGCTATCGAAAACCCCTTTTTGGAATGGTTAATAGCCTTATATAATATCAGAAATATCCACCGCCGCTTAAAAGTACCATAGTCAACTTTGTCCAAAAGTTTAAGTCATGTAAAGCTTCGCTGCAGTTGCTGAACGCTTCACTGCGCGCGTAGCAGGCGGCCTCGCCGCTTCGGGTAGACCTTGATGTATGTGGCGCCATGTGGTGGCGCGTATGAGAACCAGGGACGAAAGTTCGACGCCTCCGAAGGCGGCGTTACGCCACCTGACCTTTCTTATACCGTGCTCCAGACTGTGGAAAGAAACGTCGTTCCTCTCGTACATATCCTCGATCCCAAAGTTGTGCCCGGCCAAAGATCTCGTGCATGACCGCTTCGGGGGCATTGCTCCTCTCCCCCGTGCAGGAGACTACCGGCCTCCCCCGCCCCCCGAGCGAGCGGACGAGAAGAACAACCTGTCCCGGTGAGTGGCCTCCCCTTCCCTCCGAGTACGGTGCCCTGACCGCGTCTCGCCGGTGCGTCTAATTGCGTCCAGAAAAGTGGTCCCTCGATTTCCACCCGAGGAGGTCGTAAAAGCACCACGTCGTCGTCGCATTATTGGCAAGGGACGTGCCAGACGCCTGTACTGCTGCAGGTTGCGATCGAGCTCGACAGTTCACGTTGGGATGCCTTTACGACGGCGAAGCATTTGAAAGCATTAACTGTCCCATGGAGCGAAGCTAGCATTGGGTGTAGCCGTCCGTAGCAGAAAAACGGCACCTACGAGTGGAATTCCCAATGGTTGCGACGTGTCATATCGGATGCTTCGTCACAGAAGCCACCGGGGCGCTTGAGGTCAAAGCGGATGCGCCTAAGAAATAAAACGCAAAGAAAAGCAGATCGACGCAGATGCATTGTTGTGTGAAGCCGTGGAGCCAGCGGGCGTGCCGCGCTTGCGCAGTGGGGGAGTGCGATGTTGCCGCCGGCGCGCCGCATGAAAAAGGAAGACGTAGTGCGCTGCTCGTAGGAATGCGCTGTGTGTAGGGATGCTTTTGCAATCTTACACGTGAGCATTTTTTAGTGTCGTTCTTTAATCTCGCCCCGCGCCAACACGCTCTTGTCCATCGATTTTTACCGGAACTTTTAGCAACAACTGCCGTGATGTCAACATCTGACGGCGCAACGACTCGCGCGAGGTCGTTCGTTGCCGCTTGGGGACCACTTTGGTCGTATGGGTGGACGTACACCGGCGAGAGGCACGTTCTAGGGGCCGTACCCGAAGGATTTTACCCCCTCTCACGGCCTGCCCACGTGGCATTTTCGATGGTCCCGGCAGAGGCCAGGCCGGGCGTAACCGTGGCCCGCTCTTGGACATCTCCCTCAGCCAACTGGACCAGCCCGTGGGCCAGCCGCCCGGTCGGGACGCGGACGGCACCCCGCCCAGGCCGCCTCCCCCGAGAGTCAACGGTCAGTGCCCGCTCAAGGGGCGACAGTTGCAGGAACACAAGTCGAGACGAGGCGACGGTTTTGGTGATTTGCGAATAAGGAAGAGATGTGTAGCTCTCGACATAAATCTCATTCTTGTCAAACTGACGAAAAGTAACAATTTAGGATGACACGGCATTGTTATCATTTCTAGTTTTGTGCCCTTGTTATACCAAAATATTTGGTAAACTTTCCTAAGAAAGTTACCAAAAACCTCGAAGACAAAAAAAAAAAAAAAAAGAATAATCTGGGAATTTAGGTACTTCATTGTTTTGGAAGCCTCGATAAAAGGAAACGAATTGTTGGCTCGGTCGATGTTTTTTGTTTGGTTCAAGACTGGCGCAAAACTTTCCGTCGCACGTTTGCAGAGTACGGGTCCCGGCGAGACAAGTTTGACGAGGACCCCCTGGCGAGGCGAGGCAAGGCACCGGCGTGAGTGGTCCCCTTGTCACCTTGGTCCGGGACTCCCCTCTAGCATCACGCATCATAAAAGATTGTCCGTTTATAGACTCTGTGACGCGATTGCTGCGCCATCCGTGCCAAGCTGCACCAAAGTGCTTACCTACTAAATTTCGTCAAAATCTGTTGAATTTGCGCCGACGTTGCACCGAAACCTAATTTCACTTTATTAATACTGAAAATATGATAGCCGAAGACCGGCTAAACAGCTGGATCATTACGGTAGGCTTGCCTGAATTTTAAAAACTTTTGATTATCACCTAAAGTAACATACTACTCGATTTGATCTTTGTATCAAACACTGACCGTACTCGGAAGTCGCGCAATATTCTCACGTTCGAGGTCTGTTCTGGCGGGTTAGGTGGCTTCGTTGAGTGCGCTTCTCACCATGCACCTGTGCACTGAAGTGAAGCGAAAAGCGCGAGGTAGGCGTAGTGATTTTTCCCGTCATGCTTCACCGCAGCGCCGCCACATACGAAGGAAAAAGCACTTCTCCCAAGTGAAGGACACAGAAGTGTCGGGTATATTAAAAAATAAAAGGGACTTTGTATGTACTCATTCTGCCTTGCACTAAAAAGTTGCGAATAATACTGTAACTAGTATATGTGAAAGACTGCAATATTCTGATAATTTTTTGTTCAAACTTGCAAGGATACTTGCGTATTGCGGAAAGATTTATATGAACTTCTCTATAAGCTTATCTTTTTATGCCATCTTTCTTATTTAGCTATTACCTTTGCATAGGTTCCATCTGTGCAATGGCATGGTAAGTTGGAGTAAACGAAAACTCGATTAGCTGGACGAGTGATGCATACTTAGGAATAACCTTAATGAGTTGGACTGGATTGTTTCTGAGGCTGATTTATCGTTCGAAATGCTGATTCTTGTTATCATGAGGGTCCGCGTATACAGTTGAACCCCAACCTAACGAGATTCGCGATTTAACAATATTTTTTTCGTCTTCTTATCTTGCTTCCATTAAAGGTCATGTATTTTATCTCTCGATTTTGCAAAGTACTTTTATGCCACAGTTTCGATTTAATGGAGTCTTTGAAAATCGCACATATACATATCAGCCTCCGCGAGAAAAAAAAAATTAACAGAAACAAACCTTATTGTTGAAAGTAAGCATAGAAAAGTGCAGTCACCTTTCCCACAAAATAAAAAACGTACACACCGGTGATGGTGGTGGTGATGACGATGAGTAGCCTTGTAGCCTCTGCTGCTCGTGGAAAAAAAAGATGTCTGTCATTACATGCACCTATGACCAATGAACTAGAGCCCCTGTGCATCTGCAACAACAAAAACCGTATCGTGCCTCGAGCGTTGTGCTGGAAGTGGTTGTGTCCTTTTTGGAACAATGACTGGTGCACCGCGTAAAAGGAAAGTTCTGTTGCTTGACATCGAGACGAAAATAATCGCTGAAGTAACGAATGGCGAAAAGAAAAAGACGGTTACTGAGAAGTATGAAACTTTGCAGAGTTCCCTTTCGATGATTTGGAGGTTAAAAATGGCATTAAGGCTGCCGTAAGTGCCAATGGTTGCTTTCCCGACTGCACGCTCTCCTGCGGTGCTTGGCACTGCTTCCATAACCGTACAAAATGATGGTCGATGAACTGCATTCTTCTATTACCGCCACATTTTGTAGATGAGTTTTAATTGTAAATGCTCACTTGCAAGATGTAAGGCAATTGGAGGGTTTTGGGAGCGTGGAAGACCAATTGCAATGCTAAAAACCAAAATTCTCAATCCAACGAAATTAGCGATTTAACGAAATTTTAAGCTCAAAAGACGACTTTGTTAAATAGAGGTTCAACTGCAGTTAAATTGTCATTGAGTTTAATAATCAAATGACAAAAGCTTTGTTTTTGTCTGAATTAATAATTCCAGTTTTATTACAACCAACCTTTAGGACTTCAATGATACACCAACTTGGGTGCTCAATATTATTTTGTTTTAACATGATTTTCATGGAATATACTATTTGGTTTACCTTATGTTCCGTACCTAAAATAACCGTTCACAGCAGATCATACTGTCCTGCTCAGCTAGTTCTGTGCTAGAGGGAACCAAGCCTGCCGTGCAATTGATGATAACAAAAAGTTGCGCGGAAGTTGGAAGGACAGTAGACAGTGTCTCTCGATGGACAGGCCAACACATTCATTTGAACGTATAATATTTGCAATGCTAGGAATGAAAATAAAGTGTAAGCTTGCGCTCCAACATTTCTATTTGCTGCTCCAAAATGGACTTTTAGCTGCTCCAAAAGGTGCTCCAAAATGACTCGGACGGATCGCATCACTGCTTTCCTTACCGTGGGAAAAAGTGATTTTTAAGGAATGGAAAACACATTCTTTTTTTTTTTAAACTAATCGGTGTATGGCTCATTATGATTCTCTAAACTGTAGCCAATATGCTGCTAAAAATGAAGGAAAGGTTAAAATAATGTCTGGAAAAAGTTTCTGAATTTTAGTTGTCGAACTTGTAACTTATGCACGTGCAAGTACATAAATTATAAACATTTGCGGCTATATCAGATCATCCTATGCATTGAAAGAAATTCTAAATGTACAAAGTGTGGTTTATACCCAGCACTATTACTTCTGTAAGTTACACCGCTCCGTCTTTTGTTTCGTCTGTCGGCAACATAGCTCGTGCGGCACCGGTGGCATTCAGAGAGGCTGCTGCACGCAGTAGTGCACATTCGGGGCCTCGGAGACGGAAACATCACCGTCGGAGCTCAAATCGGACGATAGGATGCCGTCCACAATCCTCGCTGCTGCTGCCACGCAAAAGACAAGCGGCAGAAGCGGTTAAATGATGCGATCGAGGGCATCTTTGTAGAAGTCCTGGATGTCAGCTGGACATCACATTTGACCGGTGCCACTGCCGCGCGGAAGTTTGTTTTCCGACAGCTCCCGAGCTGGTTAGAAAGTGCGAAACAAAATCAAAATCTCAACAATAATCCTTCGTACGTCTTCGAGAGAGTGCGAGGCGTTTTCGCTCGTACAATTTCAATTTGGGCAGCGTGCGGTAGCCGTCGATTACGGGGAATGGACAACCTACGGGCACGGTGCGGAAAGAGTTGATGGGATCTCTGATGGGCCCTCTTTCCCCTGTCCAGGTGCGACCCCCGCTACGTGAGCTTCCAGAAGGAGGGGGGCAGTGTGGGCATCCGGCTGACAGGGGGCAACCGGGTGGGCATCTTTGTCACGGCCGTGCAGCCGGGCAGCCCTGCCTCTCTTCAAGGCCTGCAGGCGGGGGACAAGATCCTTAAGGTGCCGTCCTCTTTGCCGCTCCCATAATCTCCTGTCCAAACACGACTTTTGCTAGGCACCCTACAAAAGGAAATCCAGTGGCCTTGTTATCAGGAAGCATTGGGTCACTTCACCCTTTCCTGTAAGAGTTAAGAAGCGTCAAACTCCGGGCTGCCTATCTTAAGGCATTACTAAGATGTAGAGATGCTGCAAACTTTTTCTTTTTTCGAACCAAGGGGTTCAGAGGGTTCGAAAATCTTTCAAAATGTCAAACGTATCCCGTAAAAAAATTGGGCGATTTCAAACTTTTGAATTTTTGGCGCTGGAACGTTCAACTGTTTCGGAACTTGCAAACTTTTTGTGCTAAGAAAATAGATGATTTTCAAACTTCCAAACTCGCTAAGTTCAAAAGTTTGATGAACTTTGAACTTCTGAACAAAAGTTCAACAAACTTCCGACCAAGTTTATCTCCGGAGGTTTAGAGCAACTAGGGTATTATAAATAATGCGAGATAGGAATGTGTGTGGAGTGAAGTAAAGACTATGCTTTGGGCGGCCTCGTCCTTGTGCCTTCTAACTTTTTCATCCGGCTTTGGCACGGACTCCGCACACGACTCTGTAGTTTGCCTCAAGGTGACCGGTGGACCGAAGGATTCCTGATCTGCGAGCTTAAAATTCGACCGAGGCACTTTGCGGAGGCGTCCTTTATATAGTTATAATGGACTTCTTCCATAACCGACGCGCCCCATCGCGGCGAAATACGACGCAGTGCACTCTGGGAACTAGTTGGCCACTCAGTTTCGGTTTCGACTGAGCAGCTCCATCTCATGCTATCGCGCCGCGACCGAACGCGCTGCTTGCGTTTTCGATTATCTGACTTTTCACGAACGTACATTACACTCATTTTGGGGCGATACAAAATGAACACCGGGGCACTTTCCTTGGTTCCGGAAACACCGGATATTATGAGTGCGTATGCAAATGTAGTAAGACGTGGCTTAGTCACCTCACCTTTGAGTTCAATTTCAATAATCAAGTCTAGTAACAGTGAACAACAACTGAAATTTGGTCACCTGGAGCCTTACACGTATTTTGTTTGCCAAACGTCCGCTTCTTGTTACTTCATTGGGCGAAAAGCAAGCCGCATCCTCACAGGAGTATCAAATAAAGTTGAGCCCAGCGTTGACGCATAAACTTTTAAGGAAACGCAATAAATTCGACCTCACTACTGCACCAAAGTTACTATGTTATCTTCCTCGTGTCATCATGTATCTCCCACTCAAATTTTATGCTGATAGAAGATTAAGTTTTCGCAAACGCTGAGATCGGCTAGCTACGACGGAGGCCCTAACAAGCGTCCCTACTCCTCGCTAAGCCTTTTTGGACGAGCTTTTACTGACGCCCAAGATCTGTGCATGACCGGTGTGTCTGAAATTATCTCGGCATACTCAGGCAGGAAGAAAGCAAGCACATAACAAATATTATGGCCATTAGCAACCATCAAATGCACTTTGAATAATTTCGTTCGTTTGGCGCACCGCATAGGGGTTCATGGCCGTCCGGCATACTTCAGGTGAACGGTGCGACGTTTTTCACACAAGTGCTCGACTTTTGCTTTCTTAAAACGGTTTGTATGTGCGAATTTGCGTATACGATTGCAGGATAACGTTATGCGCATACGCGATGTTGAATATTAATAAAATGCAAGTGGGTGGGGACTTCGTTTCGTGCAGTGCTGCGGGTCAGTACAGATAAGAGATAAGAATTGAGCTTTTCAATGGCGCCTCCGGGTTTTACCTCACGTACTCAAGCGTATTAAGAAAACAGTAATTGCAAAGAGTAATATTTCGTCTTGGACGCACAAAACAAACAAACTTCCTGATCAACAACACTAATGTAAAGTCGCGAGCTCGATGTGTGCATACTTATTGGTTGCTGCAGCTTGTTAATTCGTACACAAGCAAGACCCCCGAGCTTCACAGCGTCGACATTCCCGGCACTGGCTGGTCCACATACCTCGAAACGCTAACAGAAAGGCTCAAGTACAAAAATACAACAAGCGTGTGTTAAGACAAGCTATACGTCTCGCGCTTGTGCTAAAGCTTCGAGGTCTGGCCATTTAGGTTAGTTTAGAGACCACAAATGACGCTCTCGGGACCGGAAAACGACGACGTGTCGACGTGTCGATCGAAACCGAAACCCTGCCACCCTCCTCCCTGGCCAACTAGTTCCCAGAGTGCAACGTGCGCCGTGTTGCATGCAGGGCTTTATGGAAGTAGTGTATTAGAAACCAGCACACAGGTCGACAGCCACTGTGCACAGGTCTACCTGTGCGCTGGCTCAAAATTGTGCCTTACCAACTCGCCCAATCTGCAGTATTGTTTCTGAACGCATGTCCCCTGATTTTCTCGAGTGAGCAACTAGTCGGGTAAAAGGAGAGCGCAGTGCCGATGCGCTGCAGTGAATGCAAAATTGGCGCTTACTCCATTATCATTGGGAGCTGCCCACATTTTAGAGTAACCAATATCTTCCTTAATGAAAGATGAAAAGTTTAAGATAGCAGCATGTGGCAAGTTCGACAACAACCGGTTGTGACCCGATTGGCGGTATTTTCGGGGGTCGGGCAACCTCAGAACGCAACCTCTGGTTGCGTTCTCCTTAACTTTGACTTGTGTCAGGTGCTGTGCCTGTGTCCAGTGTTTTCTCCATACTACGTGTCATCCCACCGAAAATAAATGCCCAGACAAACTAAAGACTTTCAAGAAGCCTGGATACCTTTATGTGCATGCCTTGTCTCGTGGTATGCTTCATTGTCTCATGCCAGCATCACATTTAAGCGAAGTTTGATCGGATTGCTGCTAATTTTCAAAGATAGGAAGCACATTCACCAGACCGCGCACGTTACGCTGCCATAACTTAAGTTCGGAGGAGGCAGGCGGCAGTACACAAGACGGTTCGTGCCGTCTCGTGCTCCGTGCGCGCAGAGCTCCAGTGTGGTTGCCCCATGTACGTGAAGACTGGAGCTCCCTCAATGCATTGCGCTCTCCTGTGGCGTAACAAATCTTGCTGGTGAGATCAATCTATCGCTGCAGGTGGCGACATCCCGGTCCCACTTGGTCCCACCGCATAGATTAGGGCCCCTGCTCTTTACTCGACATATTCGGCTTCTCAGCATTGCACATCACGATCCTGTGATTTTGACTCGGACTCTACGACCTTTTGTGCCTTACGGTCACCTCATTACCCCGAAAGAAGGAATTTGAGAACTTCACGGTGCATGGGGACTCCCGCAAAAGATTCTATTGAGCATGGCACGTCACGTAGGGAAAAGATAAAGACAAGGATGCCGAGAGATAATGATGCATGTGAAGCCTTTGCGCAGTCCCGTAAGCACACATTAGAGTGAACACCGTGGAAAACAACACCTAAAATCTGAATTGGGCCATTGCGACTCCGATGGAATCTGGCGGAATGCGTTATACCGTCTGGTTCTTGGAGCGATATTGTCTCCACTTTGGCCACTGGTTGAGTGCTCTTTCGCGGGTGACACCATCCGTGTTCCTGCATGTGGGCGACGGCCTATCTCCGGCCTCTTCCTCCCAGGTGAACAACCTTGACACGCGCGGTATGACCCGCGAGGAAGCGGTACTGCTGCTGCTCAACCTCCAGGACCAGGTGCACCTGGTGGCACAGTACTGCAGGGACGGTGAGTACGCACCCCGCTGTCAGGCGTTTTTTTAGAACGCAGCTCTTAGGGGTCCGTTTCCGGCTTGAGTGGCGTCGGCGTAACCGCGAGGTCACGTGACCCCCCCTTCCTTTGAGCTCACATGACCCCCCCCCCCCCCCCCCCCCCCCCCGAGGTCACGTGACCCCCTCCCCCCTGAGGTCAGGTGACCCCCCCCTCGAAGGAGATTGAAGAATGAGGGGAGGAGGAGGAGAAGGAGGGGGAGGGGTACACCCTCCCCTCAATACCCTTCCCTCCTCCTCCTCAAGAGCTGCGCTCTAATTCGGCGTTACAGGGAGTCGTAAACGGCCTTGACTTTTTAATGCAGGATGTGTTTGTACGACCATTTCTACGGAAAACTAACGCACGACCACCGTGCTCCGCCCTTACACGTAGGTTAAGGCGACATAAAGCGTATAGGTGCCGTGAAGTCATTATTAGAACGGGAGTACAAGAACGTTCCCGAGGGAGAATGAACTCTGGCCCGAATGATTTCCAGCCATTTGCTGTAAGCGGCCGAGCTAAGCGGAGCAGGTTGGTGGAAACAGTGAACAGTTGGTTTATAAAATCAAAATATTATGCTAGCTCGATCACTTCCACAAACACCGGGGGGACACTGGATGCATTAAGCTAGCACACGCGGGAAGTGTGTGGTTGCACTAGCCTCGCACACACCGGCCAACGCCCGTCGCACGCAGACAGCATGCGCAACACACGCACTTCGTGTTGATGGTAGCTCAGCGTGTTCTGTGTCCCCCAGTCCTCGTCGGCACGATCAAACTAGCGTAAATTTCTTCTTTCTCGATTGGGTAAACTGTCGGGAAGTGCGTCGAGCTTCTTTTAGGCAGTTTGGTTCGACCAGGGCTGCGCAAGGAGATTAGAAAGAGCCCTTTTATGGGAAATGCAGTTGGCTAAAGCGTCCACTGCCCAGAGCTCTGTGAAAGTGCTGCCTTTGTCTTTGCAGAATACGACGAAATAGTGGCCAGCCAGAAAGGCGATTCCTTCTACATCAGGTGAGTCGAGGCCACTGTCGGACCGGCCGGTGGGGTGTTGTGCCAGTCAACTGAGCAGTGGTGCTGCACTGGGGATGTTTAAGGGCTCCAGCCTTCCCTTTGGGGCTGTGGGTGTTGAGGGTCCAACTTGGCTTTAACTTGGGAAGGGGCTAGCAAAGGGCAGTTTTTGAGTAGTTAGTACGAGGACAAGCTTGCCTACTGACCTCCACGATACATGCAGACGAGACTGGGTGACTCCCTTTGGTACGAACTGTAAGGTGTACTACTGTTCTTTGCTTCAGAAGCTACTCGCCGCTGCAACGGTATCAGCGGCGATGGGAGCTGTGTTGCGACCATTGGCAATTCGTTGCTCGTAGCGTTGCCCCTTTTCCTTTCTCGACCTTCGGGGCGTCTATTCCGAGAGTGTCTTTACCTCATCGTCTGTTTCTGTTGCATCTGTGTTTCTCGGCGTCCGACGGCTTTGTGTTCTCGTGCCAGGACGCACTTCAGCTACGAGTCTGGGGGCAAGGGGGAGCTGAGCTTCCATGTGGGGGAGGTGTTCCGGGTGGTGGACACCCTGCACAACGGCACCGTAGGCTCCTGGCTCGTCTTCCGCCTGGGCCGCAACCACCAGGAGATCCAGAAGGGGGTCATCCCCAACCGGGCCAGGTGGGCCCACCCTCGTCCCCGGACAAGTCTTTGCAGCACGGTCATGCGGAGACTGATAGCACTTTACTGGGATTGGGGATGCAAACAATGAAAATGAAACAGCTTAAAGAGATGCAGGGGCAAGCAAAAAGGGATACTAGACAAGGGTGCCGTCTCTTTGTATCCTTGTGTCGTCCTTCTACCATCCGATTCTTGTAACACCTACCGACTTCCCCAACTACTGTATTTACTCAAATACCGTATTTACTCGTATAATGAACACACTTTTTTTCTCAAAAAATTGATACATAAATGGGGGGTGCATTCATTACGCAGGGTAAAATTTTTGCATTTACACACTTGCGCAAATGTCATTTTAGGTGCCAGTATGACATGGCAGAGTACTGTGGTACGTCTCCACTGACAGAGGCGCACCCATGGCTGGTCTTGGGCGCGCCACAGGAAACATGCTGTATAAATTGCGAACCTTTTTAGGGCGCTTTTGGCATGCCTTTTGCCGAAGAAAAAGCGCCCTGCGAAGCCCACTCGGCATGAAGAGTGACACAACCATTCTTAGTCTTAACCACTTTCACGATATCACTGTCCGAAAGCGGATCACAGATGATGGCGTGTTTGTTCACATCAATGCATCCGATGGACGAAGCACGTCCGGGGCTGGGAAATTCCTCGACCCCAGCTTCGCTAGGCGTGCGCGCCACTCGGTTTCACAGTCGATCACTTCTGCAACCACGCAATTCCATCCATTAAGAGAGTGGCTTGGCTTGACTTGGCCTGGCCGCATGGCGGAAAAAGAAAATTGGCTTCAAAACTCGTGGAGCCGAAAATTAAAAATCCGTTCATTACGCGAGAAAAAGAAAAAAGTGAATATTGTTGCCCGTTTTAAAGGGGTAGGGAAACGAAATTTCAGCGCTCATTTTCTAGCTTTAATGTGTTGCATGTTGCACCCTAACCTCAAAAACACCAGTCTTTCGTTGAAAAGCACAAGAAAACTAATTTTAAAGCTAAATAAACTATCTTCAATGTGCACCTGGTGGATGCATGCGGAGCCTATTTGGGAGCGTTGTGGAATCTGCTACGTAGTCGTGACGTAGCAGATTCTTTCGGAGCAGCGCCGCTCTTTGGCATTTCAACGTTTTCCTTCTTATCTTTCCTCCTGAACTCACAAATCGCGCATTGTACCAAGCGGTCCAAGAAAACGGAACGGAAGGACTCCCCTATTTCTCGCACCCTCGTTCGTGCAACCGGAAACAGCCATTCTCCCCCTAGAAGATTAGCCCGTCTCTCAAAACTCGAACAAAAGTTGGTTTCCCCACCTCGTTCAGCCTTGAGCTGACAGTGTTGTGGAAGCTACGTGCTCCTTGGGCCAGCCACACGCTCGTCACCCCAGGGGTACTCCGAACGGCTCGGTTGTAACGCGCTCACGCTATTGACACCCACACAACGCTGACAACGCCACCAAGGGCAAAGCTCATAATCACGCCAGCCTTGCTACGTCACGAACGCGGGGTATCTTTTCTTTCTGTTTTTGTTTGCGCCGGATATCCCATGACGCATGGCGCTCTCCATTCGCTTCTCTTCGAGCGCTTGCTCGAGTGCACCGTTTGGAACGAAAAATATAGCCAATCGTTCAAAATACAAACGTGCGATTATCATTTACGGTTATTATCCGTCGTGCTTAACTCATTTACGAACGAAATCTGAATATTTCAATTTTTGTTTTCATACCCCTTTAAGGGGTGCGTTCATTATGCGAGTGCGTTCATCATGCGAGTAAATACAGTATAAGTCGACCACAAATATAGGTCGATACCTTTATATTATACTCGCCGAGAATAAAATAAAAAAATAACTAGAATATATGTCAACCTTTTTTTTTTTAAGGGGGGACACCACCTTAAAATTGTGATTTTTGAGAAAAAAGTTACCTGTCTTAATCTTTATGTATTCTGGTTTCACAACTCATGGTGTGCAAATTTTTACTGCAATATCTAAAATATTTACGCAGAAATAAAACATTTTCGGCGAGCTGTCAATGCAAAATCATTTGTTTTGCAAATGAGAAATTTCTTAACTGCTGTAGCTCCGCACTGGTAGTCCCTAGAATGATGATCATTATCTCGTTGAAAAGAGCATTGCTTTGCAGTTTCAGTACATTAACCAGTTTTGTTTGGGAGTAAACACTATTTTGGCAAGAACACCATAGAAGTCCAGCTTTCACGTGGAAGAGGCTATGCACATGGACAAGAATCGGAAAGCCTGTGCTCATTGAACGGAAAATTGAAGCTAAATCCAGCAATCGTATATAAAAAGTCACGTGGGTTTGTCTGCTTTGTTTTTCGATGATACTTCCCCCACCCACAATTGCACCACCACCAGTAAAATCAAAGGCAGTGGTCTGAAAACGGGAAATAGGCTTTTCTCTGTTTCACTTTTTTGCAGCAACTTTCGTCTTGGGAAATCTATCATTTCAATGAAGTGCAGAATTTATTCTACGCTGTGGATATTTCTGAACTGAAATTGAATGAGGAATGCGGTTAGATATATTTTTCAACATTTTAATGAACTTCTTATTGTTAAAAAGTAGGGTTTTGATGAGGAGAAAATGCCCCATTATGTGGAGCGTTTTTCACATTAACATTTTGCATAGAAAAAACACAGATTTTAGCCACATCCCCCATATGTTCTAGTTATGGCTGAAGCTTAGAAATTATTGAGCAGAACGTAAAGGCGCAAGTGAGCTGGTGTATATTAAACATTTTAGTAAAAAACCCGAGACTGCGGTAATGACAGAGGACGACAAGGAAGAGAAGGAGAATGTGTTTGAGACGTTCTCCTTCTCTTCCTTGTCGTCCTTTGTCATTACAGCAGTCTCGGGTTTTTCACTAAAATATTAGAAATTATCAATATTTTGCAGCAATTTTATACAATACATTTCCTTGCCAAGTGAGGTGACTTACATCAACTGCTGTATACCTACCCCCTGTAGCTTATCGGAAAATTGTCCTACAGAGGTGAAATGTCATGCAGTGCATTTAAACAACAAGGTGCATAGACTCTCAATATTTCAGGAATATTGAGCGACTCTTTTGAAGATCGACAATTGAAGGTGGTGCCACCCCTTATAGAACAAAGAAAGGTTTGGGCAAAACAAACAAACAAACCTTTATTTACAGTGCTCTCAGCTAAATCACAGCGCGGTGCCAGAAACTTTATCATCAGAACTTCCGGACATGTCATCGTCGTCGGAAGCTTCGTCAGCTTTGTAGACATCCTCACAAATAAATGTGAGTTTGCAAGGAATGAAAGCCGATTGCAAGAGCAACATCTGGCCAGCTTCTAGACTAGAGGTGCGGGCGGGGGTTTGTTGCGGCGCTATTCTTTTCTCAGACCTTCTGCGTGGTGCTCTCCAATGCTGCAGGGCAGAGGAGCTGTCCCAGGCACAGCAGAGCCAGGCCAAAAAGGAAGCGTCTGCCGAGAGCAGCCGGGGCAGCTTCTTCAAGCGCCGCAGTGCCCGCAGGGCCAAGGCGCTCTGCAAGGACCACTGGGAGGACGTCCTGTGCGGTGGGGGAGCCCCTCTTTTATGCGTCGAGGCGGGCCTTCAAGAGTCGGGGGAACGTGAAGAACGCCGGGCCTGTCTTTGTTGGTGGCCGGTGCTTTAGCACGTGTTCCATCTTCACAGAATGATCTCAAAAGCTTGCTTGGGTACTGGTTAATGTGCTCCTGCGATCGACAAGAAAAGGGGCACAGGCAAGGGGCACGGACTCTTTTTTTGTGCCGTCCCACAATCTCCTAGAGCGGTGACAATAGACGGGGCCAAAAGCGATGCCGGGAACAGCGTGCGTAGTACTGGCTGTAGCAGACGACGGAAGCAACCTTGGAGGCGACGGAGGATGCGCAGGCGAACGGGAGGGCAATCGAGCAACTGCGCTAAACTCTCTCTCTGGTGTCACATTGTAGATGCCCGGCGGGCAAGGAGAAGCGTTCGAGATGTGCCTATGATTTATTGTACGCTTCACAAGTGGCCTTTTGGGATGTCTGCAAAAAGTTCATTATGATGCAAAGAAAGATTGGATGACAGTTATAAAAAATGTTCCAGGAGGCCGTGGTTGTTGGGTTCATTGTCGGACCAATGGCAGTGAATCTGAGAACTGCTCTAGGATGTTAGCACATAAATCGGTGAGACGCTTGCCCTGGTGTCAATTGCAAGTGTTCATGGTACAGTTCTCATAAGCCTGTCTTGGAAGGGTCTTGCATTCAGACGCAGACACATTCTTTTTTTTTTATTTTGCGTTGAAACTTTGGGCCTATTATGCCGCACTTTATTGTGTCATTGGTACACTTTTTTTTTTATTTAGTAGTAATACCGTACTTACTTGATTCGAATGCGCACCTTTTTTTGAGTAAAGTATACCGTATTTTCCCGACTATAAGTCGCACCCTTGCATACGTTGCACGTCCGTATATTGCACAGTTTTCACTGAAAAGTTGGAATATAAGTTGCACCATTTGTACAAGTCGCACCTCTTTACACGGTTCATGTGACGAGGTTTTTCATAGCGAAATCGTATTTGCGTGCCATCGGCTAAATCGCAAGTACCGTTTGCCGCGCAACTTTGATGTTTTGACTCTTAAGAAATTTCCACAGCACGGCACTCTCTGGGGGAAGTGGAATGATTTGGAGCAAAAGGATGTAAAACGCACAAAATGAGAAGGTTATCTGCTTTATTCGAGCGTACGTATGCCGAGCAAGCAGAAGTTTTAACGTGCCAGACGCTCGTGAACCAAGCTTTAGACCACAGGCCTACCCTAGGCCAAGTCACGGAAGCGACACGAGCCTCAACACGCAGGTGGATGGATAAATTTGGACACACTTCTTTCGGTACCACTAAAAGGTCAGCTAGCCACAATCCTCCCGTTTACATGTAGCAACACGTCTGGAGTTTGGCAGATAAAAACTGCTCATCAAACGAAAACTAAGAAAGATGCGAGAAAATTTTCTGCAATGTGCCTTACCTTTCAGTGTTACTGGAGGCGAGGCAAAAGAATGTACAGAACCATGGCTGAATTAGTCAACGTCGATCACATGCTGTGGAAGTTTTGTTCTCACTGTCTTGCCTATCTACATTGAGCCGCTACGGGGAAACCATAAAAATTCTTGCTTTCCGAGTTGGTTATAAAAAGTGTAGTAGAGTGCGGCGACAGGCAGTGCCTCCTGGAAGGGGCAACACCAACCATGGCTACGTAGTTACAGTGCTTTACAAAATGTAGAGGAAATCATGAAATACCTGCTTCGCATGTGTAGTCATCCATATAACAAATGATAACTTTATCTTGCATCATATGTAGACAAACTTCTGTTAATTACAACATTTGGTAATTCTATGGAAATTCGTGACTTCCTGGACTTTGTTTTAATGAGAGTCTACTGTAAAAACCCAGATTGAGAGCCCGTGTTCCAGAACATAAATGCAGCCAACAACAGCTTTGGGAGGCCCTCGTCGTTTAGCATTGAGAAATAGTGTCTTGTTGAAGTTTTCTCAGAAGTTTATCAGTCTATTGCTTTTGGGGTTAGCATGCTTTAGCATGACTCGATGTGTCCCGTGTTGCAGACGGCCTGTCCAAGTTCCCCGCCTACGAGAGGGTCACCCTCAAACACCGTAAGTCTGTGTTCATTGCCTTTTATTGCAACCTGCGTTTAGAAGTGCCGCGAGAAAGAATCTTGTGCACAGTGTGCGTTGGTCGCATTTTCTCTTCAGCCGGTTTCATCCGTCCCGTGGTGCTGTTTGGCCCAATGGCAGACGTGGCTAGGGACAAGCTGCTGAGGGACTATCCGGACAAGTATGCCTCGCCACGTGAGTTCTCCCTTCAGAGATCGCAAGGTGCCGCTGCACCTGTTTGAGCCTTTGCATTAGCAACACTGCCATACTGCATGCTAGTTCTTTTTTTTTATAATTTGTTTTCTGCAGTTTCGTCTCTTTTGCATGAATCAATTTACATTCACGAAGCTGCGTGTTTGTGTTTAGTGGCTTGTTACAGTCCGACGTCAAAAGAAAGAAAAAATTGCGTGGATGATCACGCGACATGATGGGAATGGACAGCTTCGGCTGGTGGGAAATTGAGATTATACTGCGTCGTGATTGACCGGAAATTTCGGAGGTTTTGCATCATGCTGCGTCTCGCGTAAACCACAACCGATCGCACGCAGAACAGCTACCACTAAACACATTCATGCGGATGCGTTGCACAAATTGCTTGGTCACAAAAGTATGTCTATTTTTCGCTCGGTAATATTCTCTTCAATGTGCCACTTTACATTCACGTGCAGCATGATCTTAACGTCGAATACATTCTATCCTAATACCCAGGGTGAGACCATTGGCGCCTACGTATCGACGACTTTCTTCCCTCACGAGCGCACTTATGCCGTCGAGCAGTCACTGCTTGCTCCGGCATATGCCACCCCATTCTTGCGCGCAAAGGCTTAGAGCGCCGAGGGAACGGGCGACCGAAGGCAAGAAAGAGCAGGTCAACCGCGACGATTATCAGCGTAGTCGCCCTCTCCTGGTATCAAAACCACCTACGATAAACTCAAGCATGCTCCCTTTGTTTTCGGCAACACGACACTTGCCCCGTACGACAGGCCCAGTGCAGTTGACGCTGTGAAAGATACCTTTGGGCAGTTAGAGATTTAGCTAGCTCTCCGTGGACCCTTCAATTGTTGCAACTCAGATGGACAACAAATTAGGCTATATTGCCCTAGCCTAATTTATTGCTCGGTTTTCAAATGGTTGCGGCTCGTTTGAAATGGCCACACCTGCCGGTCCTCCGTCGGAAGGTCTTGCCACGTCCTGGAGGCGCAGCTCCCTGATTACATGCTGCAACTGTTGATTGCGGCATTATGAGTGTTATTAGTTTATTTGCAGCATTTTTCTGACTCTTACATTGAAAAGCAAAATGTTAAGCTAATTCTTCACTCTCATCCCTCACACTTCTGTTAAATAGAACCGCCTTTCCCACCAGCAACCATCCAAGACCAAGCTACTTGCAGAGATGCTCTTTCTAACTTTTTGTTTTGAACCCTGATTGTGTTTTTTTTTTTGTATCAATATGTTTTTTGCTTTTTTTTTTTTTTTTACCACTTTCCTGTTTAATGTCTCACAATCTTAAGGGTAAATGAATAAATAGTACTCCCTGTTTTGTTCTTCGGGCGGGGGGGGGGGGGGGGGTGTTGCTTGGGTGGTCTGGTCTGGAGCGTGCGAACATGGATGTTTTCTTACGTTCCGGGGCGTCTGTGTGCACAGAGCTGGACGGCCACCTGGAGGAGCTTCCCAAGAGCCAGAAGGCGTCGGGCATCATCCGGCTCAGTGCCATCAAGGAGATTATAGACAAGGTCAGCCTTCTCTCCTTTTTGGAGGCACTGTTTGGGACCACAGCCACTCGCCGGACATATTCTACAAACTCAAACTTCCTTTCTCGGCGCGAACGGCAAACTCCACAAGCAGTTGCAATTTTGCTTCCCGATGCATGTGAATGCATAGAGAAAACTGTAAAATTGCGTTAATTCGACCTCGCTTAATTCAATTTTTCGTTTAATTCGGTTGCATTTAAAAGTTCTGGCGTAAACGGCAACAGGCGTACCCGGCAACAAAGCATTGCCGATACTTCCAATAAAAGTGAGTCCGGCTCAAGCTGTTCTTCCGCATTTTCTTTTGATTCAATCTTTGGATAATTCGTCCAAAATGTTGATGTCCCGCCGGGGTCGAAATAATAAGGGTCTGCTGTAAAAAAGAAACACACGTTTTGCTTCACTGTTGGACAATGTAACATGTGAAAAGGGTTTTTCGCAACAGAAATGGTTCATAAAACTCTTGAGTTAGCTTGGTGCAAGTGCAGAGGTGCTGTTTTAAGCCGAGTATCGGCGCTGATTCGAGCAACTTAACGAGCAGCGAGCACCGTCACGTCTCAGTGCTGCCGTGCCACGCAAAACCACCATTCAGCTGGCTAGCTTTCAATTAAGCTGTTCACTTATAGATTTAAACAAGGTTTCACGAATGTTGGCCAGAGTTTTAGGTTGTTTTTATCTACCGCAATGTTTACATTTCTTTTACTCATCAGCAGTTAAAGTGATACTGACGGGGTATTTATACTCGCCAAGGTTTTTATTTGTACATGACAAGTGAGACCCCCAACTACCCAGACCACAATTTGCGGCTCGAAATTCATTTTTTTTCCGCTCGAGAACCGCCGATTGGGAACTGGCCAGTTTGAGTCACGCTTACTCTCTTCTCCATGGTCACGTGCCATTTTCTATGGTTTAGTCGTGGATAATTGAAAGCACATGCTCAATACTAAATATAGAGAAAAAAATATGATACTCATTTTTTGTAACTTCTAAAAAACTGCAAATACATTGATTGAGAAAAAAAAAAAAGTTGCACGGCCACGTGACTTTTGGTAACTTTCTCCTCTTCTATATTTCTTCTTTCTGCCCAGTCCAGTTTCTGTTTCGAGCGGTTGCATTTCTTACTTTATTGAAAATATATGTGACGCTTTAGCAAAATATTGCTTGGGTAGTCTTCTGACAGCATAATAAATTGCCTGGCAAAAAATAAAAAAATGTTTATTGAGAGTATCCTTTTAAAATGAATTCACGAGGTGGAGAAGCGTAGCAGGAAGCAAGCTAATTTAAGCTCCTTTGACTGTCAGCTAGTGTCAATTTAGAGCACTTACATCGCAGTCTTTCATTGGCTTCCAACACCTAACCAATCCCGTTCTATTTTTGCACGAAAATGCTCGGTTGACATTTGTGAATCTCAATCAAAAGTAAGATTGGTTGTATGAATGCCTTGACAGCGAGAGCATAATCTCCTTTGTTGCAATTTCTGTCTCCCGCATAGACGGGCAAAGGGTCGGTCTAGTACAACTGCTAACCCAAGCCTTTAACTTGCATCATGCTGTAGTGGGTACAGATGTATGTTGGCACTAATCAGTTCGAGTGCATTGTAAGTATTCTTACTTAAATTTGAAAGAAATAAAATCGCAAAAGACGAGCACGGACGACCGTTCTCTTTCAGTTGGAAACGGCGTTTAATCTTGCACTCTGAAGTTTAGTGCAGTAACCCGGATGCAAGATGCAGAAAGTTTCTTTTGTCTGGGTCGCAGCACCAAATTTCTGTATCCAAAATTAAATGTTGCTCGTAACCAAAAGAGAGTGGTTGTCTGGGTTGGTCCTTCAGTTTTGTTTATTCTTTCAAGTTTGCCAGTACTATGCCCATTCACACCGAAATCAGCGAAAAGGGAGCGGGCCTGGTACCTGCGGTGGCCGGGTCTGCAATGCGAGCCTCTGTTTCGTGAGCTACCGAGCCACACGCTCGGAGGCTGCGAAACATAGGAAAACATTTAAGGAAAGATTTATATAGGGTATTTACAAAGAAGAGTCAGGGTTTGGTGAGTACTTTGTTGTCTTCTGCCGACCGTTGCTTGTGCCCAACTGCTTCTCGGCCAAGCGCGGGCAAGTGCGCCTCTTGAACGCGTATTCAACGGACGTGTGGCCGCCCCCCCGTGCAGAGCAAGCACGCCCTGCTGGACATCACCCCGAGCGCCGTGGACCGTCTCAACTATGCCCAGTTCTACCCCGTGGTGGTGTTCATGCGGGCGGAGAGCAAGCACACGGTCAAGGAGCTGCGGTCGCGGCTGGCACGCACCCCGCACCACAAGAGCGCCCGCAAGCTTTACGACCGGGCACTCAAGCTGGAACGCCTCTGGGGACACATCTTCACCTGTGAGCAACCCCCTCCTCTCTCTTCGGCATCGCTCGCCACTTTGGTGGAGGAGCCCTGCTCGAAGGCACCCGTACAAATACTTTGCAAACTCACTCCCAGAAGGGAACTCCCTAAAATATTTTTAACGCAGAATGTGCATAAGGGCCGGGAAGGTGTGACGAAACACGGTGTAAACCGTCACGAAATGTCTAACACATACTTTAGAGTACAAACTGTAAAAGGAGTGGTGAATTGAGAAGAAAGAAAGAAATTCGAAACGCCCCTGCAGGAATCAAACTTGCGACCCCGTAAGTGCGAGCTCGAGTTTCTACCGCCGCACTAATTAGTAAGCAGAGGCAAAGCTCCTGGCTTTGTCTCAACCACGCTTGTATACACTAACTCTTTGAACACAAACGCTGGACACTGGTGTTTGGCATTTCGGCGTTTGCCTTGGAACAATTTATGGAAAGAAACAAAAGAAATCTAAGACATGCCCACGGTCATGTACAAAACAGACGGAGTTTGGAATAGAAAAAAACAGGCTATGTGGTCGCCGACCGATTTTGGGACGCCGATAATTCGGACTTGTTCAATATTTCGGACCTAAAGGAGGAGCTATGACCTACCCATTAGAAATAGGTCATATTCACGACCGATGTTTCAGACAGCTTCAGGTCCGAAAGTTTGATTTCTCGGACAAAATTGTCGCGAGCGATCGGCGGGAAACACCACCGAAAAGCCACCATTTTAGATTCTATGTTGACTGCACATGTCTTGGCTTGGTTCGGCAGCGCTACTCGAGTACCACTAAGTCTTTTTGCTGGGTGACGCAATGCTACGTCATTATCATCATCATTATTACCAAATGGCTTCGTTCATTTGTCTTTCTGCAATCGTGAACTTCTGCTCCTCATTCCGTCTCAGTGAATCAGTGTTTTTGGACTACGCTGGCTCGGACGTCATGGCTCCTCCCCATCTGTTCTTCCACCACCGCGAAGTGTCGCTAAGAAGCGCGGAAAGTGCTCGACCATAATGCTAGAGAACAAGGCAGCGATTTTCAAGCTAATAGAAAGTGGCCGAACGCAAGCGGAAACGTAACTGCGAGGCATTATTAAGGCATTTTTAAGCCCGCTTAAACGTAATAATGGCAAGTTTCTTGATCTTCCAATTTTTTAGATTACTCTGATATTCGGGTGTTTTTCCGGTTTCTACGAAGTCCGCCAAATCAATTGGCGACCGTAACAAAAACAAAAAAATTAGAGTGCATTTACCCTATTGCGTTGCGCGTGTTACAATGACAACAGCTCGCCACTCGCGTCACTCGCTATCGTTAGGGGTTTCAGTACTAGGATACTAGTACTAAAACAATTAGTTTTACCTTCGATAACGATACCATCCGCATGCAAAGGCGTCGGTGGAGTATCGGGTATCGTTGTTCTAAGTTTCCGCAATGATCCGCTAAAAATCCTTACTGTGGCTCGACGAGCGCCGCAGACAAGAGGCATCTGCCTCGGCGTTGCTGCCCGCTAGTGTCACACTCGTTGCGAGACTTCGCAAGACGCGCCGGCGACGATGCAGACATGACCTAGGCGGCGCTGCGTAGGTCCACCAGCGACAACGTTCAGAGGGGAAACGCCTAGTCTTCTAGATGTTGCGAACGACAGAGCGTCTTTTTCGAACATCCAGCATGCGCTCGTTGCCTTTCGCCGTGCTTTCTATGCGCACGCACGCTGGAGTCTCGCATTTGTCTCTCCAGCAGTTCAGTTGATAGAGCGGTGGACCATAAAGGAAACAATTGCAATCGTTAATAGGTTGCCGGTCTGGATCCGACTCGACAGACCGAGATTTTTGTTCTCTTAGAAACTCGTCGGGAGTGCTGGGAGCAATTTGTGTAATCCGAGGTTCCCCAGGGAGGTTTCCACTACCAACTGTCGCCGTAATAAAAATTGAGACGTCCGCCACGACCCACGGAAACACATCCTTCATATATTGAACTTATTCGTAGGACCGAGATAAATCGAGCTCTTCGGATCTATCAAGTAGAGAACGACCAGTTGTATTTAATAAATCTGTAGCAAGTGGCAAAGTACCGACAAAGTGGGAGTTCTTCCAAAATAATCCGTGCTTTGAAGGCATTGGACAGTCCAAGTACGATAAATTACCAACCAAATTTTTTTTAAATGCCCGCATAGATACATATGTGACGAAGCTAACTTTTTTTTAAAAAGAGAAAAGCATACAATGTTGCGGACAAGATTTCTGCCAAATCACTTTTTGAGTTTGTAGAGGTAGCAAAACTAACTTCCATTCATGGTCCTGAAGTAGAATTTGGTTTCAAAATCCCACCTTACGATGTCTCTCGCGGCGTAAATATTGCCCTAAATTTTGTTTTGTGCTATACGCATCTTATCGAGGCCTTTAAAAATATGTTATTTGAAAGTTCAGTGTCCCTGTGCAAGGGAAGGCTGTATAGTCTGCCTTTCAATTCAATTTGTTTTATTATCGGTAAGGCACGCGCTTGTTACTGGAAAAGCAGATTAACCCGTGCCGCTTGGCTAGTTTTGGGTTCATTAAAATAAGGTGTCTGAGCCATAGAGTGATCAACTCTTGATAAAACAAAAAGGAAATATTATAAAACAAAAAAAAGTATACAACGGGACTTAATATAACCACGCCTTGCAGACTGTTGAGCCTCTAGAGAATGTTGCGCTGGTCTTTTCTGGCTCGGAGGACGCGGACAAATTGACCGATACAGTTGAACCTCGACTTAACGAAGTCACCGGGACCCGCTAATTATTTTGTTAAATCGAGAACTTTGTAAAATCGAGGGAGGGAGACCTCGCACATAGGCTGCGCGGGGAATTTGAATTTGTTGGTTAAATCATGAAATTCGTAAAATCGGGTTTCGTAAAATCAAGGTTCAGCTGTACACGTTTTGGCAGTTGTTATTGCTTTTACGCGCTATCTTCCCTGGCACGCAATGCTTTGGCACTTTGGATGTGGGCGGAGTGGTGACGTCCGGGTGGCGCGATTTCAGCGACGGTGACCCTGACCAGTGCGGACATGTGGTACAAGAAGCTGAGGGAGACCATCGAGAAGCAGCAGCAACTCAGCATCTGGGTCTCGGAGAGCAAGGTCAGTGGGGAGCCATGTTGCAACGTTGAGTTGAATTCAATGAAAAATATTTGTAGAGGTTTCACAATTGCACATTTTGTTTGGGCCTTCTGGTTCACGAAGGATCACACTCTTAAATTTTCGTCATTCTTAAAACATTGCCGTCATGGAGAGGAGCTTTTTCCTTTTCCAGGTTTTTTCGTCATACTTAGTCGTCACTTTCTGCCGGAAATCGTTGCTGCATAAATTGTTCACCACAGTTGTAACCTAGGAGGAGAGAAGAACTTTGTGGTGCTTCCTTCCACAAAATCCTCTGGAAGAACAATTGTTCCTCCCGATCTGATGCACCCATTATCACTAGGCAATGTAGAATTTTTCGGGCGATTTGCTCGAGGCTTCCTGCTGCCTCAGTCTACCGTAAGAAGTGTCTCTCTTTCATCCCACTAGAAATCTGAACGGATACTGGCCAGCCTGCAGGCTTAACGGCTCCATTCATGAAGGGCTTGGGCCGGGCACGGGCCTTGCAATCGAGTCTATGAGGCAGGCCAAAGTGGGCCAGGCTGACCTCTACTTTTCTTTTATTTAGCAGCAGCAATGTTTTTGGAAGCTTGTTCGGGGGTTGGGGGAGAGAAGACCACAGTGGGGTATACCCAAATGCTCAAAGCATGTATGTGTGCATACATTTTTGTTGGTACAGTTCGGTATGTGGTACACATACCAAATGCTCTTCCAGAGCACCAGAGTCATGACATTCGTTTTCATCACTGGTGGTGCCACCGTCGTAAGTCACTTTTTCCCAATGACATGCACACACGTGCCTACACAATACAAACCTCGCAGGCATAAACCATCAATACGTACGAGCACGTGCATCCACAATATGGGGGAAGACTGGCCCTTTAGGGATGCTTTCCCTAAAGAATTTCTCGCAGACCACCGCAAGAGACGGCAGAGTGTTTTATATATTTTTTCGGTTGTACACAGCGGGAGCGGGGAATTTAGAACTTTACCCGTCTTATGTCCAAACTTAGCACAATGTTTCCCTTCCTTTGCATCTTTGGCGCATTGTCTTGTTTACTGTTGCTTGCCATTTTTATTTTTCCGTCCATTTTGGTCGCAAAAAAGGATGGCAAGGGGATTTTTTTTAACGAGCTGCCTGGGCCCGCAGGTTTGTAGGACTAATAATAGCAGCAAAGAAAAAGGATGCTTACTGCCAAATAAAACGCACAATGCAAAGCTGGAAAAAAAAAAATTGGAGCTTTGTGTTGTTCGTTTTGTTTTCACCCTGCTCCTGGGTTACCATGTCGGTCATTGGGTGTTTCGCCACTTTGTGGCATCAGTGTGTTGCAACCTGGCCATTGGGGATGCCCGCTGCCCGCAGGAGTTGAATAGGCGTGGGAAAAAAGGAAAATCCGGTTCCTCAAGTTCCACAGGGCTTGAGCACACGTAGCTTGCCGCCACACTTCCGCGGACCGGTACTGCTTTCATAGGTAGTTTGTTCTAACAACATTCGGTTTCTTAGTTCAAAAAATGAAGGACGTTTACTATTATCTGTAACGCCGAATTAGAGTGCAGCTCTTGAGGAGGAGGAGGGGAGGGTACGGAGGGAAGGATTATGCCCCTCTTCCCCTTCTCCTCCTCCCCTGCCATTTAGCGGGAAATTTTCGCTAAATTTCCTGCTAAATTTAGAGGAAAAAAATTCCCCGCTAAACTTAGCGGGGAAATTTTTCTGCTAAATATAGCAGGGAATTTTTCCAGCTAAATTTAGTGGGGAAATTTTTCTGCTACATAAAGCGGGTAATTTTTCAGATAAATCTAGTGGTGAAATTTTTCAGATAAATCTAGTGGTGAAATTTTTCTTATAAATTTAGTGGAGAATTTTTTTTTGCTAAATTTTACTGGGAAATTTTTTTGCTAAATTTAGCGGGGAAATTTACCCATAATGCAATGTGTAGTTGCGCCGCCGCCGCCGCCGACGTTCCAGCCGGAAACGGACGCCTAAGAGCTGCGCTGTAAAACTTTTGTTAATGTCTTTTTGAGCAAAAAAATTTTTTTTTTGTGGTGTGACCATAATGTGGTTGACAAATAGATGATAAAATAGGCGCTAAAATTTTGTTGCAGCGCCCCTTTAACTCTTTCCTTACTGCGGGAAGACTGCCCATTTCTGGAGGGACCCAGTATTCTAATGAGAATGCAATTAATCAAAGGTCGAAGCGAGCGGGGTAAGGGTGATGAAGATAAACCCTGGATAAGGGGAACAAAGGGGACAAGGGACAAACACAAATCTCCAAACACAACTAGGTGACTGTTGCACGTGATCAGCTCGCTTGCACCTTTGCATTAATTGCATTATCATCATAACCTTAGAATGCAGGCCGTTGACCCTTGTTGATGTTAGACTGGTCGCAACTGATGAAACCTGTTTGCTCTACTGAAATCTAACTCCTGGTTAGCTCAGTTAATAGAACGCTCCACTGGAAATCGAGAGGTCCCCGGTTTGATACCAGGACCAGGTTGATTTTCTCGGTCGCACACGAATCACTTAGCTGTGTTTGGAGATTTGTGTTTGTCCTTTGTCTCCCTTGTTTATTTTCACCAATATCTTCTTTTTTTTTTTAACATACTGTAAAACCCTTAATGTTCGCGAGCCCTCAATTTTCGCAAATTTCGCGGATTGAAGAATTCGCGAAATTTAAGGGCGCGCGAAAATTTCGGTTTTTAAGATTTTCAATGCAGGCGTCTGGAATTCGCAAAATTTAGTGGTTGCGATTATGTCATCTGTGACCGATTCGCAAAAAATAGGGGCCGCGAAAATAAAGGGTTTTACAGTATCATATTTTCACGCGTATTACCCACCCCTGCATGTAACCCGCACCCTGAACTTGCTACAGTATAGACCACTTACAACGTAACCGCTTATAGTGCAGGACCGGGTATAACGCGGTTTTTTTAAACCACCGGTTCACCTCCCATAGAACTCCATGTAATTACATACCGCTTAAAATGCAGGCGCGCGAAGGGAAATACCGGTTATACACCAACTCAACTCTCCTATGTCACGCCGCGGTGGTGGCGCGCCGGACGCACTTCCGGTCTGTGGCGGTGGGCAGAAGTCGCCGTGCCAGACATGCATTCCTGTGTTCCCTTGGAAGAAATGAGACAAAAAACCTGCTTTCTCGTCAAAATGCTGCGACGGGGGTTGTACCAAGAGAGTCTGGAAAGGTTTGAAGATCAGTATTCATGTGTTTTTGCCCCCTCCGTTCGTCCGAGAACGTGGATAGTAGCCGTGAAAAGGGCAAACCAGACGCTGTCGAACTGCGATTGCGTGCGCGGGCAACACTTTGGGTCGCCAGATGTATTTGCTTTGTTCCAACATAAACGAGAGAAAACCGCCAAGTTGTCCGAACCACCCACGGGTTCAGTGCGTCTTCAAATTCACACGGCCGCCTGATCGTTCGAACTTTCGTCTGCTCTTTCAAACGTCTGCTTTTTGTCGTCTGCTCGTTCAAACAAAAGCGGCCCGTAGACCAAACTTTGACCCGGTGATTGCAATAAGAAGTAATTGCAGACCTCAAAAGACTTAAGTAGGCTCGGTGTAAAAAGTAGATACAAGGTGTTGATCATTGGTACCGGCGGTCATCACCAACTTGTTACGCTTGGTCTGTTCCCGCTTCCGATTTTCAGTATCGACGTCGATCATCGCCGCTACCTTCTACACTTTTGTAACACGAGGGACGTCGCTACCAAAAATAGCTGGAAGAATCTCATCATGGTTTTGGCGTCCATTCTGCGGCGTTCATGCGAATGAATCGCCGCACGTCAAATTATTTAGGGAATGTTTAGCGGCGTAACGAGCCTTGATAATTTCGCTTAAGCGATTAAAGTGGTAAGACATTGCGATGAGGACGTAGAATCGACATTCCAACGCGAAAAAGAGTAGGCAGACTCACACAGGCGCCGACAACGTGACATTCGAGTGGTTTGTTGACGCGGGACGGCAGTGCTTCTTGCCCGTACCCCATTACGCATGCGTTCGAACTGTCGTCTGCTCTTTCAAACTTGGCTGCTTTTTGTCGTCAGCTCGTCCAAACGACAGCGGCCCGGAAACCAAATGTTGACCCGGTAATTGCGATAAGAACTAAGTGCATGCCTCAAAACACTTTTGAAGGTTGGTTGGGGTAAGTAGGCTAAGTGTAAACAGATACAAGAAGATGTTTATCATTATTGTTACCAGTGGCACCACCGACTTGTAATGCCCGATTCTACTTGTGGTTTTCAGTGTCGACGTCCACCATCTCAGCTACGGTCCACGCTTTTGCAGTCCGAGCAATGTCGCGTCTGAGAACAGCGAGCAGAATCTCATCGTGGGAGTCAGGCTTTAGCGCCCATTCTGCGGCGTCCACGTGAAATGAATCGGCGCACGTCGCATTATTCACGCAAAGTTTTGCCTCGTTAGTTTTGCTGAAGCCGCTCAAGTAGTCAGACATTGTTAGGAGGACGTACCATCAACAATTCCAACGCGAAAAAGAGCACGGGGACTCCCACCGACGCCGACAACAACGCAATTCAATGGTTTGTTTATGGGCGACGGCGGGCTTCTTGCCCACCATCCACCGCGCATGCGCGGCGCCGTTGGCGTCCGCTAGGGGCGCTCCGGTTTGTTTGTAAACAAACCGGAGCGCATGTTGTATCTGAGAGGATTGGAGGATAGACTAGAGAAGAGTGGGCTTGGGTTCAACCTTTCTTACAGTAAGCTAGGCCAAAAAATTCAGCAATCCTTACCGGGATTGATGTATGCGGATGATATTGTACTAATGGCTAACAACAGGACAGAGTTGCAGGAATTAATGAGCATCTGTGGTAGGGAAGGAGAGGAATTAGGTTTAGAATTCAGTAGCGAAAAATCGGCAGTCATGATTTTTAACGAGGATGAAGTTGAGAGGCTGAAGATACAGAATATTACAGTTGAGAGAGCTAGTAAATACAAGTATCTAGGAGTATGGATATGTGATGGTGCAGAATATCTCAGAGACCATGAAAAGTATATAATAGGTAAGGGCAACAGAAATGCAGCTGTAATGAAAAATAGAGCACTTTGGAATTACAACAGGTATGAGGTGGTGAGAGAGATTTGGAAAGGGGTCATGGTGCCTGGCTTGACTTTTGGAAACGCAGTGCTATGCATGAAATCCGAAGTGCATGCGAGACTAGAAATAAAACAGCGCGGAGTAGGTAGACTGGCTTTGGGGGCACATTGCAAAACGCCAAACCAGGGAGTACAAGGAGACATGGGATGGGCATCATTTGAGAGCAGGGAAGCGGTGAGCAAGGTAGAATTTGAGGATAGGTTGAGGCAAATGGACGGGGAGCAATGGGCACGAAAGGTTTTCAGCTATTTATACATGAGGAGTGTAGACACAAAGTGGAGACAGCGCACTAGGAAATTAAGAGGAAAGTTTTTGGGCTATAGCGAAGATACGGAAGAGCAAGTCTCAGTTAAGAAGAAAGTTAAGGCCACAGAAAGAGATTGGTGGCTAGAGGGAATGCAGACAAAGACGGCTCTGGAAAGCTATAGATTAAACAAAAGAGTTATTGCCAAAGAAAGCATTTATGACAATTCAAGGGGAAGCTCATTGCTGTTTGAGGCAAGAACGGGTGTTCTGCGAACCAGAACATACAGAGTGAAGTACCAGGAAATTGATACAGTGTGCACTGCTTGTGGAGAGGAGGACGAGACGGCTGAGCACTTGATACTCTACTGTAAAGGGCTTCACCCTATGCCTACCGAAGACAACATAGATTTAATAAAGTCGTTGGGTTTTAGAGACAGCGAAGGGAGAGTGGATTTCAAGACTGTAGAGATTACCAAGCAAAGATTAAGTGAATGGTGGCAGAAATCGAGAGAAAACTAGGTATTTTCTTATCCACTGATGGCAAGGGGGTTTCATAGCCTCACTTTCTTTGCACTGCGGAGTGAATATAGATTTCACATTTAAATAGTCTAAGCTTAAATGGTAAAACAAAATGGCTAGGTGGCGTAAGCTACCGCCCGATCCAAAGGGCTCAGCCGTATTCATCCATCCATCCATCCATCCAAACATGAGTTGGTGTTTTAGCACTGCCCGCCGACCGCGCCGACGACCGGAGCAGCGAGCTCGCTTCCCTGGGCGACACTAGATAACGGCGCTGACGGCGCGAGCCGCAAATAGGGAGGCTGTAGTGCCGCAAACTGCACTCGCGGGGCAAGGAGGTTGCTGGAAAACGCGGGGAGAAGCGAAGAGAGAGGCTTCAGTTGCCATAGCGACGGAGGGACGCACGCACGAGTCGTTCACGTGCGTGCGTCCCTCCGCTGTGTTGGAAACAAAGAAACAAACAACCGCAACGACAGACCAATCCCAGGTCGAGGAGAAGTGTTCGCGCGCATTCCATGCCGGTCGCGGGCGTCGGTTGTGATCGTCGTCGTAGACGGCGTTCATCTCATCGTTCTGCGTAAAAGCGCTATCCTTGACTGTGAATTTTCGTTGTGTGTCGCTATGATAACCCAGCACGTACTAGAAGGGAAGATCCACCTACTCGTGCGGCGATGTCGTGGCGGCGCTCTCAAGACGGCAGAAACGCCCGTGTCGTCCTGTTTGTTTACTTCGACTACAGTGGTGATTTCTAAGCATTCGTGTCCTCGAACATCGCCCGGATTTCTTATTTGGCGCATTTCATGCGTGTGCTCAAGTTCAAGGTTTTACTGGCGCGTACCGTATGAAGGATGCGAATTTTCACGCGTTTTCATCTCCGGAGAAAAGTGATTAGGGTGATTAGGGTTAGCAATCCTGAACGCTCGTGACGTCCGTCCGCAACCCGCGACGCCGTTAAAAGGGTGCGCCAGGCAAAAGCCGCTAATTTCTTTTAAAATGTGTGACACACTTGAGACGTAACTGTACTAGTCTATTGAAATAAAGACTTTCCTCAATCTAAGCTTATTTTTTCATCTAACATAAAATAAATTCTTTTACAAAGGTAAGTTGTCTCGTGGCATGTATTTTGGCCTGAAAAATTGATGTTTTGGTTATAGTGCGGTACCGCTTACAGTGCGGATTTTCGCGACTCCCGAGGCATACGTTATATGCGGTCTACACTTAGAAAAACCAAATAATTTCCCCGCATATTACCCGCACTAGCCACTCAAAGTGAAGTCTGGATCTCACTAGAGACCATACCTTTATTTTGAATGCACTCATCGCTGGCGCCTTGAATGTTGCAGATAGCGTTGTCAGCCGTGAAGCACTTTTTGAAACTGTTCTGCACCGTCTCGTATAAAAAAGTTGCGTTAACGCCAAATTCCTGTAGATATTGCATGACTGCAACCTCTTCTTTTCTCAACGAATTTCGCGGGCACTTTTTCAAGCTCGGGGTACGCACCAGTCTTCGGACCGCGGAACGATCTTCGGTCATGGTTTGCAGTTTGCAGCTTTTAATTCTTTCTCCATTTTCGCAAGCACGACTTGTCAACATACGTGTGTCATCTCTGCACTTGAAAAGAAATGTTTTTTTTTGGGAGTTGAGTTTCCCATTAGGAGTTACCTCAAGGTCTGTTTGGAAGCGTGAGCCCCGGTTACTCGGATGCAGCCGGAAGAGGCCATCTCTGATGACTTCCTGTTCCCGATGACGTCGCGGCTGAGCTACGCGTCGTCCCCGGAGAGCGACCTGGACCTGGCCTGCCCCTCGGAAGGTCGGGCCCTGGGGCCCGAGGACCGGCGCCTCATGCGTGCCTCCAGCGACCCCAGCGTGGCCACACAGGAGGACGCCTTTGCGGCGCCCCCGCAGCAGCCCCAGCCCGCCCCGCCCCCCTACTCCAGCGCCTCCCCGGGCTCTTCCACAGTCCTACTGCGTGCCCCGAGACCTGTGAGCCCTTTCTCTCACATCTGTCCCTCCCCCCACACGGTTGCTACCGGCTCTTCGATCGCTTCCAGTCGCTATAGACCAGTGGTTGGCAACATTTTTGCTGCAGCGGGCAAAATTGCCGCGAAACAGGCAGAGTGGGCTGGTTGAAAAACTGGGGAGGGGGCGATGATCGGCTTTCGAGTATCAACGATAGGAAGTACAGTGAACTGCTATGCCCTGTGCTGCACGCTGTATCTTGCGAAACTCTTAGGGCGCAGTTTCTGCCTTCATCATTTTTAAGGGCATGCAGTTCACATTTCAGCATCCAAAGACCAGACAAACTTAAAGCCGTCAGTCCAGTTGCTGTTTGTGATGATGGCATACCAGATTTATGATAAGATTCTGACCAGTCGCTTGTCCTGAATCTTCATAGTAGTAAGCCTCTGTGTTTGACAGGAGCTGTTGAAACTGACACTGGTACAAAACCGTGTTTCGAACAGTTTAGGCTGGATAAGATGATCTTAATTATTGCTTTTCGGTGCATCACTTTTGAGAAACAACAACTGCGGATAGGTGATACATACAGTGAACATGCAAAGAAAACTAAACCCGTGGAGTGCTGTTTCCAAATTAATATGTGTGATTGCGCAAGGTTTGCAACCAACCATATTTCTTGCACCATTAGTCCTGGCTCGCTCACGAGAGAGAGAGAGTGTGTGCGTTTGTGTTTGTTTGTTTGTTTCGGTATGTGTGGGGGGTGCTTTCTGGTAGCGTGCCAGGGGCCGCATCATATGGCCTCGCGGGCTGCCGGTTGCCGACCCCTGCTATAGACCATTCCACTGAGGGCTTTCTGGGCGGTACCATCTTGTTAGATTGCAGCACCATCTGCATACATCCAGACATTTAAACGGAATCGTTGGGGTCATGCCCAGTCCCAATAACAGACGACGAACCGGCCCTTCCTCTTGTGGGCATTTAATTAGATTTGGCAGGGTACAAGACGGAAAGGGCGGAAGCCATTCTCATCGCTCGGGCAGTTTTGGTCGGCCATATTATGGTGCCTGGAGTTCGTCTTGGACTGATGTCTCTGAGCGTCCTATTACGCCCATCGAGTCAAAAGCGGTCCCCAAGTGGCAACAGATGGTGCCACAGAAACCAGGGGGTCATGCTGTCGGATGTCGCGATTTTGACGGTTAAGGGGTATTCACACGAGGGAGAAATCCCGGGGATTTCTCCCCGGCACGCACGCATCACGAGACGAAAACGCGAGGCTTTTGCACATCGCAAAGCCTGACATTTTTGTCGCGGGACGCGCGTGCTGTGGAGAAATCCCGGGGATTTCTCCCTCGTGTGAATACCCCTTTAGTCGTAGAAATGCTGGCGCAAAGCAGGAGCGAACGTGAGTGTCGCTGTCGTCACGGCGTCCCAGCTTGCGGCTGCTCTAGCTTCTATCCACCACAACTGTTGGGACGCCGCCAGGATCGCGACTGGCGACAGCATGACACTTGTATGACGTCCTCAGGCGGGAATTGAGGGACCATGAGTTACCACCGGAACTGCCCAAACATGGAGGCCCATTTCCCTCTCTCCGCTCACCTTGGTGCAAATTCTAACAAAGGCGGGACAAGCTGCTCCAGCAGAGTCCTCCACTCTTTCCACTTGGGCGGAACGAACGCCAAGGAGTTCACTCACCTCCACTCCAGCATTCGCTCCGCTGAAAAGACACTCTGCTGGGGAGCTTTTCCCACTTCACCAAAGTGTACACCTACGTGCTGTCTCCAAACAAGCCTGCGTTCGGCCACACCGGGTCTGGACACTACCAAGCGCACAAACCCACCCAAGGCAAAGCATCTGCACGTGTGCAGCGCCGACAGCAGTGCCATCGCAGTGGTGCAGCGTTGGAGAGTTGGGAGTCGGCATACAGTTGAAATTTCTGCGCTACAGTAGAATTTCGCGACAAGGTCGACGGGACACGTGAAAAAGTTTCTTGTCGTAGAAACTCGTCTCCAGCCTCCTAGCGGCAGTCTGCGTTGCACCTGGCCATTTTTCGACCATTTGGCGAGAATGCTAGCCGCAATATCGAATGGAAAGATGATTTATATATTTTTGGTTCATAAATGAGATGATCAATTTTAGCCTTTTTGTTGTTTTCTTTTGCGGAAACTTTGTCAAAGCAAAGCGGCGTTCGAAAAGTTATTCGTTGTAGAGGTAATTTTTTACACTACGCTTTATGGACAGCTGACGGGGAATTGAAAATACTTTGTCGTTGAGGAAATTTCAAATTAAGTGGCATTGGTTAGCAGGATTCACCTGTGTTGGTTTTCCTAGGCTTTTTTGAGTTGGTAGTATGTGGGTGTTGATATTCCGCAAAATTTATTATTTGCTATGCAGGAACAAGGCTTGCATTCCCACCAGAGCAGTCAGGACTATGGAAGCAGCAAGCGCAACACGTGTAAGTACTTGGGAGCGACCTGTGTAATCGGGAAGAATGCTGCACCACATTTATCGAAATGCTAACCACCCCTGAGGCACTCTGACTAATTTCGCCCGATTGACGTATTCTCGAGCATTGGGGTTCATCTAACAACTAATTTGCTACAAAATGGGAAAAAAAAAAGGCTATAAATTAAGAAATTGTTTTAGGCTAGAAAAAGTGCTCCAGAACGCTAGGTCTAGGCCAAACGGTATCATAAGGGTCACTGTTTGACTTAGGTACTGCTGAAGAGGTATTTTTTTCTTCATTATGAAAGAGCGCCTGTGACCTTGCGTTCCTTAGCAACAAATAACCCAGCCCTAAGCACATGCAGATGATGTCTCAATCAAACCCGACCAGAGCGTGCAACTGTGCAGGTTTTTCCTGTGGGGTGGCAGCAGTCGATGGATCCATTTGGTCAGGTGGCACCGGCATATCTGAGTGTGCATTAAAATATGTGCGGTTGTTTGCTCCAGTTATGCTAGATTGCGAGTGCAGATACTATGCCCGCAAGCACGATCCGAAGTCCTCGCAGAAATTAACGACACCGTCTGCAACATTTCAGAAATCGAGCTTCCTTTTCAATAATTATAATTCCCGAGCAAATGAACAAAATGAAATGGGCCAGAGTCTGGTTTCACGGTTAACGACAGCTGCAATTATTTCCGACGCGAGCTCGCCTACGACGAGGATTGTAAACATTTTGATCTCGATGAACTGGCTTGACTGAAAGCCGAGGAAGCTGTCCTGGTCTCTGCATTCAAGCAACAAAGCGGAGCCCTCATAAAACATAATACTAGGGTGTGTTTGGCTCCTACTTAGGCAGTAATAGATAGCTCGGACCTGCTAAGATTAATCTAGAAAAATGCTTTACTTGGGAAAATTTAGAAGCTGGGGGAATGCTCTCTGGGGAACCCAGCTCAAGAACCCATGGCCTACAAATTGGTTGCCACATTTCCAACAAAGCTTGCAACCAACGCTTCAGAATCACAGCCTAGACTTTCGATGTAGGCTTACGACGCTCCTCGAAGCTACCGCTCGGTCGTTCGCGCAGCACTAATCGGTGGGTCTCCTTGCACGCCGCCATCTGCGGCACAGTGACCTCGGAGCAGAGGTACCAGGTGCCAGCATACTCCGGCCACGAACCTCCCTCCTCCGGCGGCGGGGGACGCCCCGTGGACCAGCAGTACTACGGGCACCTCAACGGCCACGCGGAGGGCTATCCCTCGGAAGAGCAGTTCCCTCCCGGCACGGGCAGCAGGCTTCACGGCGACCCCCAAGGTGGGCCCTCTTCCTTCGCTTTGGGAACCTCGTCGCACTCTCCGTGCTTTGGGAGGGGTTGGGCGAATGCCGGGTTTCCAGGTCTGTTCGAGGCCAAAACGAGGGGCGACGTGTTTTAGAAGTATTTGTCTCCAAATGGCACAAATAAAATAGGTCAGCGGTGAAGTTCTTAGTTCATTTTGTAGTCTTCGTGACAATCGTAACATGGTAGCTCTGCTACCTCTGTTCGGAAAACTAACTTTGCAGTTACTCAACCGTATATCTAGATCACCTATATTTGGAGAAGAAATCTGCAACTTTCACCCGACACAAACGAGGCTCGATCAAATGTTCCGACGGATACGGTCGAAATTGCTGCGTCTCAACCTCCGTAGATCCGACAAGCCCATACGCAAGCATACCTCTCTAAAGTCCGGTTCAGACTTGTGGATTTGAGTGTGACTGACTGCTTTGCGACCGCTTATGAGTGCTACTAGGAGATAGTTACTATGGCGATCGGGGTCTTAAAAACGCGTCGTAGTGTGATGCAAGGACCTGTCGCTCGCACTCCAACGAAAATGTTCGTAGCGGCCTGTACGGTTTGAAATGCTCGAGAATGTCCTTGTCCGTGCAAAAGCGAATGTTGTGCGACTCGCTTCGAGTGGTTGCTCTGTTTTTCAAACCGTCCCGGCGAGCTTGGCAGAGAGACTGCTTGCAGAACTGTGCTCGGTTGGGACGTACAAGTGGCCTAACCCGTGTGGCGTTCCCTCCGCAGACACGTACGGCAGCAAGCCCCGTCTACTCCCGGAGCCCCCTCCTCAGGTGGACCGGGGGAGCAAGCCACCGCGCTTCTCGAGGAGCGCCCAGGAGCGCCTCTTCGGCTCTCCAGGTGGGTGGTGCTTCCCGGCTGCCTCGTTTGCTCCGGTCACCCAACCACCTCTTGCTCGGCCTCGAAAGGTTGTCCTAGATGTCCTCGAAGTCATCCTTGAGGTCGTCCTCTAGGCGTTTTCCTCAAGGTCGTCCTATAAGTCGTCATTGAGGTCGTTTTAGACGTCATCCTAGATGTTGTCCTTGAGGTCGTCCTAGACTTTGTTCTTTAGGGCGTTGTCCTCGAGGTCGTCCTAGAACTCGTCCTTGAGGTTGTGCTTGAGGTTGTCCTAGATGTCATCCTCTAGGCGTTGTCCTAGAAGTTCTCGAGGTCGTCCTAGACGTCGTGCTCTAGGCATTGTCCTAATCATCGTAAAAATAACAGCTTCGCTGGTTGTCCATCTTCACGTGAAGTAGAAGGGCTCTACAATTTAATTTTTCCTTTTTGTTTTTTTATTTTACATGAAGTTAAGTTTTGATCGCACAGTGTATGTTTGAGAGTATGTCGTTGTCTGAGGATACCGAGGTGTCTCGGACAGGCACGGCAGAACTTTCACGGTTATGGCACTTAGTGAATCATCTTCATTTTCGGTGTATGTTTCTTTTAGAATAGGGTCGAACATTGTCGTGCCAACCTCGGCCCAACGCTAAGCCGATGCTCCAACGCAGTCTCCTCATCTGGCACGTTTAGTTTTTTAGACTGCCGTCCCGCACTGTTTTCTTCGAAAAAAAACATAGAATAAAGGCTCGGAGACATCGACGTTTGTTGTACTGTAAACAACTTTATTTCTTTGGTCACGTAATTTCGTGAATTTCACTAAGTATGAATTTCGGGATTATTTAAGGGGCAGGACACGTTATGATTGGAAGTGGTTTGCCACGTACTGGTTGCGACTGAGTGATGTATTTGCGTGATAAATTTTTCAAAATATTTTTAAATCCTGAAATTTGTCAAAGTTAGTTATTCGCAAAAATTAATCTGTTTTAGTATTTTTTTGAGTATCCGGTTGCTAAAATAGTAATGAACCATATTTTGTTCTCTAATAAAAAAAGATAAAAAACTGTAAGATATTTAAAATGAAAACCTTAAACAAAAAAAGGTATCGTTTAAAAAAAATAAAGCGGTCGTGGTTGTCGTTTTTTTGTTGGTAAAATGCTTTCTCGACAGTTGTTGAAATGAAGGAAGCAGGTGAGGGACCCATTGGGGCAAGCAGATGCCAGCATGCGAGAAGAATGGCAGATCGGCTATCTTCAGTTTTAGTTTCTTTCGGCCCAAAGACGACGGCGCGGTGGGAGCTACGTGCTGGCCGGGTTGTTCGACCGCTTCCTTCCGTTACCTGACCTCTGCGCATAGGTATGAGCGGGGGCGTAACCAGGTGGGGAAAGGTGGGCGTACGACCAGTCCAACCAGCATGTAGCGTCCTCGGCACCGTCTATTTTTTAAGTCCTAGGGTCAAAGCGAAGGCTAGCATCAAGAAGGGGGAAAAAAGAAGGTGCAGCTTCTGCATTTCTTTGCGCAAATACCAACTGGCCACCAGGCTAATCTTTTCTAATCCTAAATGGCGATGTAAAAAGGAGAGCTTCTTTCCTTCTTTATCCTTGCAGCAGGGAAAACGATGAGGAGAAAACCGATGAGAGTGGAGAGTAAGCTTCTTCCTTTCTGCTCATTAGTCTGCCCTTAAAGAAGTAGTGCGACAATTTTAATGTTGAGAAACTTTGCAGTTGGTATTTTTTATATAGTTTATCTGAGCATGAGTGAGCAAGAATGCATCACCTTACCCCGAAAAACTGCCATTCCGCCATGTAATCGCGAAGAAAAAAGCTAATTATTTGCCGATCTGCAGCCGCGTGTGGCAGTGACGAAAACTACAATGACAATGTCTCTGGGGAGTGTGCGGAAGTCAACAAAACCCTTCCCCTTTCGCTGCCACACTCGTTGACAGCTCCGTGGCGAACTGTCTTTTGTGCCGATCACTCGCCGCGACCTTCAGCGATGCTAATCCTCAAAAAGTCAACAATCGCGGAAAAGGCAGCCGGTGTCTTTGAAGAGAGAACCCGATGGGAAACCAGGTGGTCCCCCAGAATACGTCGCTCGAAAGACAACATGGAGAGTTGGGAGGCATTTTGTTGTTCGATTTGTTTCATTTTATTTAAATAAAAACTAGCACGCGCAAGAAAATACAGTTTTCTATTCTTTGTTTTATGAGTGATCAATTCCCACAGTTAATAGGCCAAAGTATGAAAAGCGTTGCACTGCCCCTTAAGGGGGCAACGCTGCTTCTAGACCATTTTATGTAACAAACCTCGCAAAGCCTCGCAAGGTTTGAAAAACATAGAAACCGAAAGATCACGAAATATTTTTTGGAAAGTAATTTTTTTGGGGTTGTATATTCCAGAGTTGCACAAACTTTTCGGGCCCACGACCCCTAAAATACCCGAAGGCCGTCCGGCAACCCTTCCCCCTTTAGAAATGCCTGGGGGTACATGTGTTGTGAGCGAAGGACGATCTGGACATTGTGCAGGCCGCGGGGGCGGAGAGCCACCGCCTCAGGGACTGAGCCCAGACTACATCAACACGGGCAGCCCCCCCAAGTCGGGCTCTTTGGACAGGCCCAACGGGAGGCCCATGGTGAGTGGCGGCTTTTCCGGGCACACTTTATTAAGCGAAAGGCTACAAATCTATACACAATCGGGATCTATAGCTGAAGGCTAGTTGCGGATTCGTCGCAAATAAGGCATAATATGGAAATTTATTGCACTCGTTTTCACCTGACAAAAAACAAACGCTTTGCGCAATGTTCATGTGCCGTGCGAAGTAGTTAGTTCCACTAGGTGCGAATGATGCCTCATAGCAGATATTTTTTGCATCAGACAAGCTTCCATTGACTGCTCTCATCCAAGCTACGCACGACGGGATTGCATTCTGGCACACAGTTGAATCCCGGTGCAGCGAGTGCATGCACACGTGGAGTGCCGGTGCCAAAACAAACTCGGAGAGTGCAGCAACTCTTGGAGTGCCGACCGAAATGAACTCGCTCCACGCTGCGAGTGGTGGCAGCGTGCAGTGATACGAACTCCCTACGAGGAAATCCAGATCAAATCCGAAGGTGATCGAAACCGGGAGGGAAGAATCTGAAAATAGACCTTTCGGTAGCCCAACAGGAGGTTCATTTTGAGCCCCGAGTTAAACAAAACACTCCAAAGAGACTTCAAACTACTTACGAATGTGAAAGCATTCTTACAAGCAGCGCATCACGTCTTCCTTTTTCACATGGTGCTCTGGCAGTGACATCACGCCCCCCCCCCTCCCCCGCACAGGCCCCCGGCAGCTCCGCGACTTCAGTGACGAAGCATCTGCGTTGCTGTGCTTTTCTTTGTGTTTTATTTCTGAGGCATATCCGCTTTGACCTTGAGCGGTGTGTGCTTCATGATATAATTGGTGTGACCATCTTTCGGGCACAACGCCGCCGTCGCCTTTTCGTGTAATGTTACAAGTAAGGCTTTTGCCCTAATAAATAGACGCAGGAAGCGTATACACGCAAAAATGCACATCGGGGTGCCGAGCGTGGGAAGCAGCACAATCCTTACTGCCTCGGTGCAGACGGTGTTTCTACATCCCCGTGGTTTGGAGGCCTCGTCACTTCTGTAGTCAGTTGCAGGTTAAGAAAAGTGGGACGGGTTTCTCCCCCAAAGCCCTCCACTCCGAAGCAGAGGAAACCGGCAATTGCGGCGGAGTTTTGTGGGCTCCTGCCGCTCTTCTTAACCTGCAACGGGGTTCCCTCTACACACGGCGTGCGTGCCCTGTGGACGGGCAGATGCACGAGCAGTTGTCGATGACACGGCGTGTTCCCAACGCAGCCCGGCTACGACAGTTCGTCGTACAGCAGCGACTCGTACGGGCGCTACGCCGGCCTTCATCAGCAGCCGCACCCCACGGCGAACCCCCACGACCCGTACCGCTTCACCCGCAGCACCGCACAGCCCCCCCACGGGGCACGGCCCCCCCCGGGAAGGGGGGGTCCGGCCCCCCTCCACTCGCCCCCCAGGTGAGTGACGCCCCTCCGAGAGAGGGTCGGGCATTCCCACGCTTGTCCAACTCGTCCTTGCTGCCATGGCCTTGCACGCGTCTCTTTGTAATTGAAATGCGGTAGCTTTTCAATCGGCCGACGTTGGCCATCTCAATGTTGGGAGAACAGGGAATATTAGAATAACGTACGCAATTTTAGTGCAGGCTAGTGCTAAATTTAGCGCTTGTGTTAGTGCATGCTACGCAGGGGTGTTTTAGAATAGCGTTTCTCTGCCGCGATGAAAAAGCCTAAGCGTCTTGCGTTTGCAACGCCACCAAGATGCAGTAACAATTTTTATTTCATGCACGAAATAATGTAACTTGAGGGAAAAACAAGTTTTCTTGGTTCGAAGTAACATTTTTGATTTGTGTAAATATGAGAATGCGACAGGAGCGGTCAACCGGTCGTGTTCGCTTGGGTCATGTCGGTAAGAGAGGTCTCACGTTGGCCGAAAAACGTTCGCGGGTCGCAGGCGGCATGTTGCCGGCTATCGTTGCCCACCTTACTGGGTCTTTCCAAACATTTCTGACGTGCACCTCCCCTAGGAGAACAATGTCTTCCTGTGTTGAAAATCGCAGTCGCCAGGATGCCGTTGACGTCACGCTCACGGCGCCGCCATAGCTGCCGCAGTCACGGTCCCAGGACCCGACATTTTTCAACTGCGCATGTCTCGGCTTCAGCCAACTTCTCATTACGAATCCTCCTTGGAGGAGTGCAAAAACCCTTTGCATATGCATGCAATTTCTGCAAAATAGCAAACACTAAAATAGTGCGTACAAAGTGCAAACTGCATTTAGCGCGTTTGGCTCATGCGCAGTGGCGACGATGCTATTCTTTGCGTTCTCAAAGCTTTAGCGTGCGCCATCCTAAAACTGCCTAACGAAAGTGAAAATGCGCATAAAACGTGAACAGCCAGGGAATTAGAGTGGATGGAAGGTTTTTCTAGCAGTCCGTAAGCTGGTCCCTGAAAGGTGAATACCGAATTGTTTCCCCAGTGGCTCTGCCGGCTCTGCTTGCCGCAGTTCAATCAGATTCCACAGGGTCACCTCTTTTAGGCCAACGGTCTTAGTGCCGGGATTCACAACGAGGTCCTCGAACAAGCTCGGGGGTTTCAAAACTCTGCCAACATTTAGTCTTTAGTGACGGCACCTTCCACCAGGATGGGTCGGTTTAATAAACGTGCCTGATGAAGTGAATCCAGACAATGGTGGAAGTGGTGGGCAAAACGAAGGATGCTTTCATGCTAGTTTGCAAAGTCGGTCAACACCCTGTACTGGCGATGCAGGGTGTAGACTGAGAACCGTGTTTTCCACGCATCACCAAAACAGCATTTGGAGTTTGGCGGAATGTTAAAAAATAGTGCAAACCAAAAACGCAAGAGCAAGGAGAAGGGGGACACATACACAGCTTCTAAAACTCGAATTCGCCCGAATGTAGTGCGAGCAGTCAAAATGAGATGCTCAGTTTTCGTAGCTTACCATATAAAAAAAGTGATATTCATAATTTTTTGATGCGATAATGGTATCTCTTTGGGGGCAACAGGCGCCTTTCATCTTCGTGCGTGGCCACGAGCTGTCTGGGCTGCCTATTTCTCGTTTGAAAGTTTAAAAGAAATTACTTCTAGTACAGTGTAGACCGCATATAACGTATGTCTCGGGAGTCGCGAAAATCCGCACTATAAGCGGTACCGCACTATAACCAAAACATAACTTTTTCAGGCCAAAATACGTGACATGAGACAACTTACCTTTGTAAAAGAATTTATTTTATGTTAGATGAAAAAATAAGCTTAGTTTGAGGAAAGTCTTTATTTCAATAGACTAGTACAGTTATGTCTCAAGTGTGTCACACATTTTAAAAGAAATTAGCGGCTTTTGCCTGGCGCAGCCTTTTAACGGCATCGCGGGTTGCGGACGGACGTTGCGAGCGTTCAGGATTGCTAACCCTAATCACTTTTCGCCGATGAAAACGCGTGAAAATTTGCATCCTTCATACGGTACGCGCCAGTAATACTTTGAACTTGAGCACACGCATGAAATACGCCAAATAAGAAATCCGGGCAATGTTCGAAAACACAAATGCTTAGAAATCACCACTGTAGTCGAAGAAGTAAACAAACACGACGACACGGGCGTTTCTGCCGTCTTGAGAGCACCGCCACGACATCGCCGCACGAGTAGGTGGATCTTCCGTTCTAGTACGTGCTGGGTTATCATAGCGACACACAACGAAAATTCAGAGTCAAGGATAGCGCAGAACGATGAGATGCACGCCGTCTACGACGACGATCACAACCGACGCCTTGTTTGCGGAATAGAAGCAGCCGACCCGCGACCGGCACACCGGCATGCAACGCGCGCGAACACTTCTCCTCGACCTGCGATTGGTCTGTCGTTGCGGTTGTTTGTTTCTTTGTTTCCAACGCAGCGGAGCAACAGCGGAGGGACGCACGCACGTGAACGACTCGTGCGTGCGTCCCTCCGTCGCTATGGCAACTGAAGCCTCTCTCTTCGCTTCTTCCCGCGTTTTCGAGCAACCTCCTTGCCCCGCGAGTGCAGTTTGTGGCTCGCGCCGTCAGCGCCGTTATCTAGTGTCGCACAGGGAAGCGAGCTCGCTGCTCCGGTCGTCGGCGCGGTCGGCGGGCTGTGCCAAAAACCGCACTATAACCGGTATTTCCCTTCGCGCGCCTGCATTTTAAGCGGTATGTAATTACATGGAGTTCTATGGGAGGTGAACCGGTGGTTTAAAAAAACCGCGTTATACCCGGTCCTGCACTATAAGCGGTTACGTTGTAAGTGGTCTATACTGTAGTTTGTATATTATATGAAGTGAAGTTATTCAACTTTTGCATCTTAGCCCAACCACGATGGCTACAATTGGCTGGAATCCAACCTTTCGGCGATGCATTACTTGTTGTTATAGCGCGGAAAACATGGTTGGCTTTTCCCACCAATGCCTTCTATTTTGATATAGAATGAGTTGTTCGGTCTCGAGTGGATTCACATTGATGGGGTGTCGTGCAGACGATGCACATTCTGCACGTGACTGTACATGTGATAGAGCAGTTAACTAGGATCTGTTCCCACGCGTCTTGTCCGAATGTTGCAGGACCGCTCCAGACCGCCAGGCGCCACAGTCACCACCCAAGCCACCCGGCTACCAGCCACGGTGAGCCACAGGTTCTCCCACATGCGTGCATAACTTTGGGCAGATAAACCTTCTGTCAAAACCGGAGGGGTCATTTTGAAAACTGCGGTCATTACCGCTAGCTCTAGAGCTGGCGTTCGAAGCTAGGTTCACCGGTCTGCAGCATACTGAGCTACGGTGGCGCAAGCACTCGAGGTCAGAATTTGGTTCTTCGAGCAGGTTTTAGGAGCGTTGTGGTCAGCTCTAACTTTCGCGAAGCCAGTACAAAGGAAGGAGACCACATCCACGACCGCCGAGCCTCGAGCTAGGTTCGGCTGTCACGGCTCGTAGTACAGGCGTCAGTGGGTTGTTTAGGTCCGTTACAATTGGGCTTCAACTGTGAAAACACTTCGGTACGTCCAAAGCACCCTCGGGTAACCCACGACGGTACCCTGGGGAACCCTCAGATTCCTAGGAACTCGGTTTGGGAACCGACGGTTTAGAATGTTTGCAATGGCACTGAGAGGGAGGTGGCATGGTCTCCCGATAGCAGCGAGCATTTCTGGCCGGGGGAAGCTTTCTGAAGGTGGCAGTGACGTCCCTCCCCGGAGTGGAGAACCCCTCTTAGAGGGATTCACCCCCTTTGCAGGCTGTCGGACGGACGGCCCGTGCCCCCGCCCAAGCCCGCCCACTACCGGCCGAGGCCGTGGTCCGGCGGGGAGGAGCCCGGGCCGCCCCCGTACTCGTCTCGCGAGGGCAGCAACGGCTACGCGCCCCGGCCGCCCCCGGCGCCCCCCTCGCAGCACCAGCCCAACGGGGGCCCCTACCTCAACCTGCCCCACCCGCCCCGGGCGGGGGTGCCCCCCGCGGGCCTGCTCGACCTGTCCAACCGGGAGCACCGGGGCAGCGCCTTCGAGCTCTACCGCAAGCCCGAGCCCAGGGTGGCTCCCGGCCACGCCCCCTACGGCCCCGCCCACGTGGCGCACGGGGGCCTGCCCGAATACGCCAAGTGAGTGGCACGCCCCCTCGGCGCGCCCCCGGGCTCGGAGCGTCGAGGCGCGAGCGTAGCCTTTGGCCCCGCGCTCTGCGGAAAGGAAGGCTACGCTCCGGAGCGCTCCAACCCATCGGTACGCTCGTTTGGTGCGACTGCGACGTAGTTCGGCGAAAAGATGCGATCCACGGGGGACCTACGTGGAACGGTGGTGCGGACACAAATGTACAGCTCTCGACAAACCACCCATTTTACGTGCGCGTGAAAAATCATTATCTCTATTTGATTTCGCTGAGACGGCTCTCAGAGTGCATTAAAGGAAACACAACTCCATACAAACGTTCGGTTCATTACCTGAAAATGTCGTTGGCAGAAATCCCACATTTAAAGGTTGTTGTCGTTACCCTTCCTGAAGCGTTCCAACCTTACCGGTGCCAGCACACCGTTTTTGAAGACCAGAGTTTTATTGTTTTAGGCAGGGGCTCTCAAACTTTTTCGCCCCAGGGAACCCCATCAAGCCTCAAAAATTTCCAAGAAACTCCCCCCACTTTGTTGCCAACCAATAATACTGGGCAATATAGGCATTTAGATAATGAACAAGAGTTCATTGTACTGACAGAATAAGACAACATGGAGGACTACAGACAGAATAAGAAGGCAAAGGGGTTAACCTGGGGCACAATGTAACATATATATATACATATTAGTGCGAAGGATGAGGTTGCTTTGTCTACAACACCAACTCTATCCATGGCTCAGTCCATGGAGTTTGGGTGCTTGCGAAACACATGAGACCAGCTCGCAGAACCCAGTTTGAGAACCCCTGTAGGGTATAGTTTTGCCATTCTCATCTAGAATTTTGCGGGCATGGCTGAAGTTAGGCCAACTTTATTTCTGCATTTAATCGCGACGCATTTTGGTTCGCTGGAGTTATCTTTTAATTTTAGCAAAGTCAGATTTTTTGCCAGCTTTGCGAATCACGAATGAAATGCCAAATTTCGAGATCTGTATAAGTCAGCCTTTGTTTTCTCTGAAGTGCACCACACACCTAAACATGGTGGCTAAGCAGTGACAGATAAAACCGCGGTCCTCGGATGCTTCTGGTCAGAACCGTTTCGTCGCGCTAAGGGAGAGCTTTTTTTGAGAACAAATTGAGTCGCCAATCAGATCGGTCGAGGAGCCTGCTGGAAGAACTTGTGAGACTTCCACACTCGCCTGAAAAACCTCGCGGAACGCTTAAGAAGGCTTCCTAGCTTTTCATGGTGTTGGAAGCGAAGATGTCTCCGGAAATGGGTGCAAGATGGCGCTGCCGAACGCTGGTGCAGGAAGAATGTGCGGCATTGAAATTGGACCCACCAGGCTGGCATCATTAGCAAGAATGGAGGCTAGACAGCATTACCTATTGCAGAAAAGTGCAACTATGAAATTATCTAAATAATTTTCATCTAAACTACAACAATTAGCATTGGAATTGCGATAAATAAACCTTTAACGACTCAACAGGGTTTGCCTCTAAAATCGACTGGTTTCTGGCTAAGCCTTTAAACCTGTACTGCCTTCGGTGACAACTGGCAGAAAAATGTACGAAGGGAAAAAATGTGAGAGTTTCCAGACCAGGGGCATCTAAAGACTGCGATCAAACCTTGAGTGCTCGGTCTGTGTAATCTGTACCCAAAGTCTCTCTGACGTGCTGTGGCCAGAGCTTTGCAATGAGGTTTTATTTCTCGATCTACAAGTTGAGTGTCATTGATGGCCTTTGTCAGCGGGCGACTTGCCCAAGTGGTTGTTGCTCGATTTAAGCACTGTAAAGGGGAGTTGTTTGTTCGGTTGATACGCTGTGAGAGGTATGCTGCTTTTTCCTCGCTGGCGGATAAAATGCGAGAAATGCGTCTGCAACCAGTCTGAAACTTGTCAGTTGTCTTGCCACCCACATTGCCTGTTTATAGGTGCCTTACAGTCGTTACAAGCTATGCTGCCATATTGCCTTCATAAAGAGTGAAGAATATTTAGTCTGCCATGTTTGCCATTTTTGTTTTTTTATATATCTTACATTCTTCAACTCCAGTTCATTCACAGATCACCCGCAGTGCCATGGCAGAGGCAAAATACTCACGGTTCCTGTTTGCCAAAAGAATTTACATCATAAACATTAAGGAGTTGTAAAGAAGATATATTTGGTACGGCTATGTAAATGCTGACTTTTAAGAAGACTCTGAGAGACGGAGTTTCCTACCATCGAGTTCACGAGAGGTCGAGGTCGTTGTTTGGCAACTGCTAGATTCTGCCAGACCGCTCCTGCGTATTAACATTGCTGCATAGTCCTTCTAACCCATTGCGGCACGTCCGCCGTGGTCTTGCAGCGGCTCAGTCGGACCGCGTGTTACGGACGTGCCAGGCCCATGTCTCGAGACGCACTCTCGTGCGAGTGATTGACGCGGACGAGGTTGTCTCGCGGAGAGCCGACTTGGTAGCGGCAATCCTCGCATGTATCCGAATGTTGGTGTTCTTTGACTGTGTGTACGTGTGTACATGTCGACGAAATACTGCTTCCAAGTGCAGGACCGACACTGTGTCGACTTTCCTCCCCCGGCGTTCCTCGTATACCCTGCCTCGCATGCATAACGAGAGTTGGTGCGGTGTGGTCACCTTGCCACCAACGCGAACAGTTGCCTTCTCAATGCGTTCTCAGCCCGAGATGTCACTCGGCCCTTTTTGCCGGGCAGATAAATATGTACATGTGGTCTTCATTCTGTACATTTTGCGAGAGGATTTTCCGAGACCTAATATTTATTTTCAAACTCTTTTTTTTTTTAAGTACGGAGCCAATAAAGTGATGTTCTCATTGGTTTTTCTCTCATCCTGATTTCCTTGTCCCGTGTCTCCTCATTTTGCCTCGGAGTCCTCTCCGATTGGGCGCGTCTGGTGGTGGGCTGCCACACTGCACTAACTCCTAACCCCTCGCACCCTGCTCGTTCTAACATTGCACCGGTTTCGTCTGGGAGCGTTGCCATTTGGGCGATCGGGGTCGCGGCTAGCGGTACTCACCGACAAAGTCGGGTCCGGCTCTGGTTGCTCCGAGGCTGTACTTTTGTACCCAATGAACCGCACAAAAATTTACCCCACTGTAGCAAACTACCCGACTGTGTTGTCTAGAGGGACGGGGTTTTCTGGGCGTATTTAACGGTACGCTCGGCACATGCACCACGAGCCATGGGGCCACATTTTCATTCAAATTGTCGCGACGCTCTGCGGCCTCAGGAATCGGTTAACGCACGACCGCAACTCTCGTGGCAACGTCGGTCGGTGGAGCGGGCGGCACGGGCCGTGCGGCGCCGGGCGTTAACGCCACTGGAAGCCCATGAGGAAACCTTCCCGGAACGCAAAGAAACTTTTGAGAAAATGTTCGGTCAGAAGGCGCCATTCTTTTTGTGAAAAGTGCTTAATTGCCTTTGGTGTTTCTCCAATGACTCGGACACATTTCCAAGTTTGGAATGAAACCGGAGAACGTTTTCGAGCCGTGAATTGACCGAGTTCTGATCTCTCTCCGCAGCAGGCTGGAAACACGCACAATGGATTGTCGTCTTCCTAAATCTTTGCAAATCACTTGCTTTAACATGTTTTGCATCTCTCATGCAACGGTGGGCTCGGCTGCTTCTCTGAGACAGGAATGCTGCCGATTCACGCATCCAGTCACTGTGCAATCCGCTTGTAACAATATTGAGAAAACCAGAAAATGTGCTTGATACAACCGATTATCGTCGTATCTGAAACCCCATTCAAAAATGGGTGGTCCTGTAGAAATTGATTGTTATAAGCGGTACATCGTTATGCGTGGTATCATTACGAGTGGATTGCACAGTACGCGGATCGCAGGGTCGTCCGCTTGTCGCGCGGGGGGTTACGGCGATGTGAAACCGCCGAGCTCCGATGGGCTCCGACTGGAAGGATAGTGGGTGGACCTCGGTGCTAGCTGCCTCAAGGTCCACCCGCCATCCTCCTAATCGGAGCCAATCAGAGCTCGGTGTTCCGACGTCACCGAAACCCTTGCGTGAGAAGCGGACGAACTTGCACTCCACATTGCATTGAAAGTGCACATCAAGTGACAAAGGTCGTATTCGGTCAACTTCCTGCTGCTGACACACTATGCAGTCGGACACTATAAACTTTCAAGTTTAAGTACATCCAGTGTGGCCGTATAATCTGACCGTAAAATAGGTACCTACGTCCCGTCCGACCTTCTTTGTAAAGTCGTTCCTTGCAACAGCCCGCCGGTTGCTTCCAGAGTGATTTGCACAAACAGTTTAGCACGAATGAGCCGTCGGTGTTTTCTGTGGTTTTCTTTTAAGAACAAGAAGTTGCCATCAAAGCCACTGGCATAGTGAAATGCGCTGATCTGGTGAGCCAGCTTTTACACTAGCATGCTGCCCCCACCCACTGCGGTGGCACCGTTGTCGGCACGGCGCAGACACTTGCTTTGCGTGAATCTGGTTTCTGCACGTGCGCAGTGTCCACGCCTGGGGGGGTGCAACGTCGACTCGTGTATAAACAGTACACCAGTCTACGGAGTGGAAAACAGATGTGCAGCGATGTCTCGTTTGTGCTAACTGTATTGCGCAATGAGTGGCTGCACCACTTCCGAGTGCCTCGTCCCGTTCCTCTGTTGTTCACGCTGTTGACATGCCGTTAATCGTCGTGCCTCTTGGGCCTCTCATTTCCTGCCCTCTTTCACGAAGCGGTCGTTGAGCTTACGAAACCTTGCTCTGCTTGGAGCTGCTTTGCAAGTGGGGCTGTTGATCTTTTGCATGGCTGTGCATGTACTAAATTCCGAGAGAAATATGAAGGCTTCCTCAAGGTAGGTGCAAAAACATTCCAGGAGCATAAATGAGGCTACAGGCACGAGACTTGACAGGGAAACCTTCAGCAAAACTGCAAACCTGGTAAACTGAAATACCTCAAATCCTGAAACTGGGGTAAAAAAAAAAAAAAAAAATTCAAAGTGGCAAAGGTTTTGTACCCCTTTCAATTTATTTTTCTTTGTACTAGTGCCAGGGTAAAGAAGAATGATCTCGAAAAATAATTAAAGAAAAACATTAAAACATTTTTTTTATTGTAAGTCGCAGGCAACATGTTTTCTAATTACAGCACACGACATAGTTGTATCGATTCTAAGTTTCATATCCGGGCTATTCACAAACATGTTTTGGAAAGCTTTTTGCTATTTCCTCCGAACTCATTTTTTGTTTCAACAGTATTACCTGCAGTATGTTTGGTCTATGGATCCAGAATTTGGATATGAATACTTCTTTCCAGGCTTGGATACCTCATAAATGAGAGTGCAACGAGACAAATATCTTTGTAAAATATGAACTTCAAAATTTTCTAATAGGCAAAGACTAAATAGTCCTTCATTTTTGGGTGAAACTATATGTTTACACCAAACAATTTTTTTTTTTTTAAATTGGGTTAAACTCAATTTTTATCTGAATTTAGGAAATGCATTCCATCATTTTTCGAATTACTCTGGTCTAAATATATTTTCTATGGTACAAAAGGTTGGTAGGAACACGTACGCTAGCTCCAGAGCTTGGAAAATATGCTAGATTTTGTTGACCTCCCCAGTTGAAAATTCCCATTAGATTCCAATTGGAATTTCCAATTGCTACCAGTTAGGTTCTCAGACAACCAATTGGTCACTGCAATGGGAGCCATTTGGAACCCATTAGGTTTTTAACTGGAAATTCTTTTTTAATTGGTGCTACCCATTGGCCAGTGTGCTTCCAATTGGAACCCACTAAAACCCATTGGTTCCAGTTAAAACCAGTTAGAGTTCCAGTTGGATCTAATGGGAATTTTTAGCTGGGTCATTAACTGCAGTTGACACATCGAGCCCCAAGATGTCCATTACGTCCATTTATGCCCGTTACAAATTATTTTCTGCCCTTCTTCCCTTTCCATTTCAAATGGTGCAAAAACAAAAGAATAAGCAACTTTGATTTCACAAAAGTAGCACGTTCCAGTGACATTGTTTTGCATTAAAGGGATGCTGAACCGATATTTTGATTCCACAAAACAGGCGGCAAAAGCGTGCAACGGGATGCTACAAACACCAAAACATCACTCATACAGCGATATCTCGAACGGATGACCAAATTTTTCGAGAAAAGGAGGCGCATTTGACAGAGATGATGTCTTCATGTTTCTCCGAGAAGGAGAGGGAACGGATTCGCGTCTTCTCCGCCTCGCGGCCTCAAGGGAGCGAAGCGAAGAGAGGAGGAAACTCGGTATATTGACGTCACGTGCCTAGTCGGCCTGGTTCCAATCTCGACTTCTTTTTCCAAAAATGCGGCCATCCATTCGAGATATCGCCTTACGAGTAGTGTTGTAGGGATTGTAGCGTGCCGCCTACATCTCCTGCAGTGTTTTTTCTGAAATCTAAATTTCGATTCACCATCCCTTTAAGTGTAAAAGCTGCGTTGTTAAGAGAACATATTCTTAATTAAGAATTGTACCAAAATCAGACAGATCTAGCATGGAGACAGAGGTGCCATGCATGCAGATGATCAAGGTAAGCAGCAAGGTTTTATAAAAATCGAAAAAAACCAAGTGAGCTCTTTTATCATCTTAGAATGCTGTCTTCTGTACTTTAATGACTTGGTTGGAAAAGAAATATTCATATTACTTAAAGTGATCAATACTCTAATATTATTTATATTTACTTCTAGATATAAACTGAAAAACCCGAATTGCGAAACAATTGATTGAAAAACCCGATTTCTCCTCGATTACAAGCTTGTAACAAAACGCCTGATTTTTGTCCCCCCCGCTCCCCCTTCCCTGGTTTTTTAAAAGTATAAAACCCAAAAATGAAGGATTATATGTATATACACCTATTTATACTGGGGGAAAAAGGGAAAGGGAGCACGGCAAATCGTAGTGGCTGACACATTAAAATTGTTGGGTTACTAGACCGAATGCAGGTTTTGTTTTGGATAAACTTCTTTGTCTATTTGAATTTTAAAGAAAACAAGGCCTTTTTAACTCGTAATGCACCGGACGAATTTAGAGACAATCGGTCATAAAAGAAGCTCTTATTTCTAACATTGACAACTGTTTAGAGAAATATATACTTTGATTGAATTAATTTTTGAGCTTATCTGTTCGGTTTCGGTTTATATTTTGCGTGTAATCATGTGGATTACACACAACAGCTTGCTTGTGCTCACCATAAATATCATCTGGGTGCCGATATGCCAGATATATCGTAAAATACCGGGCAAGCGCCCACTCAAAATTTAGAGATGATCGCGAAAAAATGGGGGATGGGCGCTTGTCTGGTCATCAATTTTTACATATAAATCTCCTTCGCTTATATTCTCGGGTCTTACAAACTTTGGTATCCTACGGCATGTTTACACGTGGGTCCGGGAACCAGTTGGCAGTGTGCGCTAGCATCAGTGCTAGCATACCGCCGCTTGGATTCGGAACCCAGGAATTGTCCTCGACTCCCGCCTCTGCCAGTTTTGCCTGTTTCTGTCTGGGTGAGCATCGTACTAAAGATGCCAGGCTAGCGGTTGCACTGTGCGGAGGAGACATCCTCTTTGGGGCAGTGACCTCCCACTGCCTACACAACAGAATACTTCTAGCCTATTGGTGCATTCATTAAAGCTCACCACAAGTACTTTCTAGGACAACATAGTGAAGCCCACGAAGGTCCTTGTATCGGCAATGTTTAGTTCCCATTGATTCTTGCCACACGCCCAAAAAAATAAAAAATATTTGTAATCTCGATAGATGATCGATGGAGAGATGCGAGTGGTCTTTATTCGACACTACGTCATATCATGACAGATACAGATTTACCAGCCAGTGAGTATGGTGCCCTAGAGTTTGCCCGAAAATCTCCATGCTCGGCCATTTCGGGACATTCAGCGGTGTGCGCCACAAAACAAAAGCGGTTCAACATAACACGGTGACAGAGTGAAAATGCCAGAAGAGTGGGTATGGGTGATTGGAACTGTAATTAAAAGGGAGGTGAAATGCCTTATTTGTGAAGTAAAAAAACATTTTCCCCAAGCCAAATTCGAAGTTCCAGCCACGAACTGTGCCAGTGCTGCAGTGACGTCAAAGATTGAGTCGTCCTGCAACTGAAATTTCTTTCACGCCTCCAAACCGAACCAAAGTCTCGTGTTCGCCCGCATCCCGCAATCCACCTTTTGCGTGCCGCCTATCGTTGGGAGCAGACAATGCTTCACTTTCAAGTTTGAAGTTCTTTTAGGGCTCTTTCAGCAATCTCAAATTCTTTGAAGCGGTGTGAGGTGGGAAAGAGCGCATGGTGGACTTTTGTGGGTGACGTGAAGGTCTATGTCACACCGGTTCTGCGTGAAATGCTACCCCTGGCGGGAGTTGCAACCGAAACTACGGCACACGGACACCAAACCCAGTTGTTTTGACCGTTTGACAATATCTTTTCCAAGTCCTAAAGGTCGTTGGGCACCTAAACGAGAGAAGTTTGTCCGACTCGCCGATCATCCTCAATGCTACATGTGTTGAGCGCCGCCATCTTTTCAGAGGAAGTATAAAAAACCAGGAGGCGACATTACTACAGACTCTGATTTTCGGTATTTCAAAAAGAAGGGCCGTAGTGCGTTTGCAATTGCGTTAAAAAACGTGTTTTATGAATGCCGTTATTAAATATAGAAATGTCGCTTACAAAGCTTCAAAATTCTATGATCGATTGCGTTAGAAATAAAAAAAAAGGCAAGGAGGTGAGAAGAGGGAAAGAAAAACGGCAAAAATAAAAAGGCACGTGTATACTTGGGGAAATTTTTTTTAGTGTTGCGTTTTTTTACATGTCTATGATTAGAACTTTCATAGTTTTAGACAATAAAAAAAAACTACCTTTGGGGTGTCAGTGTCCCTTTAGATTAGAAAAAAAATAAGAACACGGATGATTTTCACAGACAACCGCAATCTTTCACTTAGCAACGTCAAATGTTGATTTCAGGACGCGGAAAATTTGCACGTTGACTAGAACGGCGGAGGGCTGAAGGAGAGGAGGTTGCAATTGGGAGCGCCGATAAGGATTGAGTTGCCACACTTGTCAGGGCTAACGATGCAGATGAGACATTCTTTTTTTTGCTTTTTCGATGAAGAATGTTTTGACGATTTCATGTCTGAGTCGCTGATAATACGTTCCCAGGACCTTGGTGCTGCCGAAATTCGGTGCACACCCAACACGCTTCTTTGCGTGAGCAGCAATGGGATATGCGGGATGAGCGGCTTTTGATGTTGCCTCATTTTGATGCTCTCGTAAACAGTTGTTTACGGATCAGCCGGTTTGTCCAGTGTATTCAGCTCCTCATTTGAGGGGCACCGAATACACCTTCTCGGTCCCAGATTCTCCAAAGTGGGTGTGTTTTTTTCTCGTGGGCGGCTTAGTCTTTCCGGTTAATCATCCTGCACAGGCCTGCCAGTTTGATTCTGCAGAAGACGACGACTTTCGTGTTAAAGCGAGTAGCCATTGGTCGGTTGCGGTGGGATGCGTTGTGAAAGTAATGGATGCTGGTGATCCTTTGTCGTGCAGGTGCCGGGTGGGGTTCCTGGTAGTCCTTGGTGTGATGAGTTGGTGAAAACAGGAGGTGATCCCTTCCACTGGATATCCTGAGCTCCATAGCCTTTGAGTTTGGGTGTTGATGCTTTTGGTTGCTGAATGCGGACAGGATGTATTTTTTGCCGAGATGAATAGGGCCTTGACCACCCCCAGTTTAACCGACTCGGAGCGGGCAGTTTTAAAAGGAAGAACCGGCTTTTTCGAGCGCCATTGGAAAGTCCAGCAAACGCCTTGTGCCGTCTTGGTCAGTCCCAGGTCCGAAAATTGCAAGCCTTCCGAAGATGGGTTTTCCCTTTTGAACCTGAGATTACCTCCTGCTTGATGGAAAGAAGGGAGACTTTTATAGTTTCAGGGTGGACGATGAGATAGTGGTCTACGTAGCGAAAGCGGTAGACCACTATCTGAGCGGTTTTCTAGGTTTGCCTTGTTGGCCCAGTCCACGTAGGACAGATAGATTTCACTTAGTACTGGCACAAGGCGCGACCCTACGCAGACACCGGATTTTTGAAGCCAGATCTTTCCTTCATGTTCTGTCATTGTAGATTTGAGGTATAGCTGAAGAAGTTCGATAAATCCTGCAAGTGGTACTCCGGAGGAGTTTTGGAAATTGCATAGTCCATGTTCAGTGATTGCCTCTTCAACACAGTTTAGGAGATACGGAATGTCCAGGTGTCTTCTACGTCCAATGAAAAGGAGGCTATTTCAAACGTGGAAACATGATGCGGCAGGATTGCAGATATATGCTCTTGTGGAATTTGGATACGAAAGGGCTGGGAAGGGAGGAGGGAGCATAGTAGGTGTGTCTGAAGAAAATGAGTCGGGTGTTTTTGCCAGCACCCTCTCTCGGAAACTATAGTGCAGAAGGGGACATACGGTTTGTGTGTTTTGGCGGAGAAGAACACTTCCAGGTACTGCTTTGCTGGAGCTGCTGCAGAAGTCCTCATCTTCGGAAGGTTTAACTCGGGTTAAACCTTCCGAAGGTTTAATTCGATGCATAGCTCTTTTAGCATGGTGCGGAGTGATCTGGATGGTCTCTTTTTCAGAACACCAAAATTGTTGTCAATGGCAGCGTTGGCCTTTATCTTGTACTGGTCGTTATTGATAATCTCGAATTTTCTGGTTTTGTCGGCCTGGATGAGCTTGAGATTCTGCTCGCACATTTCTATTACTGCTGATTGGATGGAAACACTTGCCTTATTCGTCATTTCTAAATGAAATATTGTGGTTATCTGTGAAAGTCCTCCGTGTTTTTATTCTTTCTATTTTAAGTAGTCATAATTACAACACGCTCGCCTTAACCAGTTCATTTAAACCAAATTACATAAGATTTACGCATTTACTTTGAGCCAGAGCTGTAAGTGGCCGATCATCTGATGACAATCTAAATCAGTGGTTCTCAACCATTGATATTTTGCGGACCTTTAGTGGATCGGCAAAAATGATGGAGGGCCCCATTCGTGGTGAGGGGAAGAGAAAGGTACAGGTTAATTATGATAATGATTTAAAAAATGGATGTAACTATACTGCGTTTCCCCTTACGTCCGAACGCAGCGGATGCTATGAGCCATCGGAGCCAATCCAAGGCTGTGTGAGTGTCACGTTTATCTATTTCAGCCTATCTGAGGATCGTGCTACTCAAAACATTTGGGGCCACAGTCGGCGCTAACTTCTTTTACGCTAGATGTGAATTGAAAACCCGCAACCCCCCCCCCTTGCGCGCTGGCGAAAACAGCCGCAACAATCTTTTTTGCGGGAGACCAAGCTCGATTCGCCAGCGAGCGAAGAGCAATTCGATAAAATGAATAGCGAATAATACTTCTTATATAGATTTTATCGATCACTGACACTGTTCGTCATCCCTTAGTTGTTATCAAACCGTCGTAGAAGCACTTTGTAAGCGCAGATATACGAAAAACATGGTGCTGAGGCACCCTCATTGCCGTTTACACTGCAAGGACACAATTGAATCCCAGCTTTGAGCCAGTCCTGCGGGTCGAATTACGTGAAAACACGAACGCAGCAACGTTGGAGGCAGGTAGGTTTTCAAATGTCGAGGTACGAAACTTTTACTCCGGGTTGAGATCCATCAAGGAGCAGTTGTGGGAAGACACAGATGCGGCGGTCGCATAGTAAAGTGTAGAAGCAGACAACGCATCTGCTTGTGACTTAATACTCAAGCTGCCAACATGCTGCTAAGTCTAAGCGGCGCGCCCTCTTTAGACACACACATGACCCCCAAAAGTTTTGGCGCTACTTGACTGAAACAAATAAGCCTGTTGAGCAAATCGTGGTGAATGACACTGTCTCAACTGATCCTGGTGTTATAGCGTGCCATTTCAATGAGTATTTTCAGTCGGTTTTTTCTGATATCCGTAACCATGATTATGTGATTTCCACCACATCAAACTATCACTCTGAGTTCATAACTTATTACGGCATTGTTTCTTTGCTGTTGTCACTGAAAACGAAAACAAGTGCTGGTCCCGATAAGATTCCAAACACGTTTTTACGACGGTACGCTGAGTCCCTAGCCCATTATCTTCTCATTATTTTTCGTGCATCATACTCAAACAGCTCGCTGCCAGATGATTGGCGAACTGCCATAGTGGTACCTGTGCACAAAAAAGGGGATCGCCTAGCAGTTGAGAACTACCATCCAATTTCCTTGACTTCTTCTTCGTGTAAATTAATAGAGCATATCATCTGCAGCCAAATCAATGAACTGCTGGACAGTCGTAATTTTCTAACAGAATTTCAACATGGCTTTCGCAAAGGCTTGTCAACTACGACCCAACTCGTCACTACCATCCATGAGTTTGCGCAAATCCTCGATAGGGGAGGTCAAATCGATGTGCTTTTCCTGGACTTCAGCAAAGCTTTCGATAAGGTGCCTCATGAACAACTGCTTTTTAAACTTGAACAGCTTGGTCTTCCACATGGTTTTGTTAACTGGATTGCTGCATACTTGTCACATCGCACACAGTCAGTTTCCGTCGGAGGTTGCATCTCTCCAGTTCTGCCTGTAACGTCAGGGGTCCCCCAAGGGAGCGTTTTAGGTCCTCTTTTGTTCTTGGTGTACATAAATGATATTGTTTCAATCATTGACGCAGGTGTCCATATACGTCTCTTTGCCGACGATTGCATTATTTTTAAAGAAATAACTTCGAGCTCGGATCAGTTATTGCTAGATCATAGTTTGCATTCCGTTGTATCATGGTGCGATACGTGGAAAATGAAGCTTAACTCTGCTAAATCAACACTTTTACGTATTACAAAAAAGAAGCAACCCTTTGAATACATTTATAATATCGCGGACACCCCGGTTACTGTGGAGCGAGAATGTAAATATCTTGGTTTAATTATACCGGACACACTTCCTTGGTCTCCTCATATAAAACATATCTGTACTTCGGCATCCAGGAAGTTGGGTTTCATTAAAAGAAAGTTGAACGACGCTCCGATTCAGGTTAAGCTACATGCGTATTATTCATTAGTCAGATCCAAGTTGGAGTTTGCAAACATCGTTTGGGATCCATTCACTCAGAAAGATATCCGGAAGTTGGAGATGGTGCAACGTCGAGCGGTTCGGTTTATTTACGGAAAGTATAGAAGGCTGGATTCACCATCTCAACTTATGCAGGCTAACGGAATACAGACTCTTCAGGCCAGAAGGAAACTAGCGCGGTTGAAATTCTTGTTTCATCTTCAGCAAGGACAGACTCGCATAGACCCATTGCAATATATTTCCCCTTTAGCGTCAAGAGCTACACGGCACAGACATCAGTTTTCACTAACACCCATTTTTGCGCGTACTAATATGTTTAAGTTTAGCTTTTTCCCTCGCACTATTAGCGACTGGAACGGTTTACCTCTCGAACTATTTATCGACACCAACTTTGTAGAAGGTCTCGAGCGTCTTGATAACTAACATGTTTTGCTTTGTACATTGCTGCACCTTCATCTTTTTCGCATGGACATTAGGATTGTATAAACCTTCATACTACATCTGGATAGGTCATTTTGTATTAGTGCATGATGGAATTACATACTGCTTGATGCTTGCTTTCCCCCCCTCCCCTTTTTTTAAAATAATATATCCTGTATATTTGCTAGTTAGTTGTAAACCTTTTAATGTCGTGTTATTTGCTTTCGTTTTATGTGTGAATGTATATGTTGTATCCCACACCTACTTGGGCCTTCGATGGCTTGTAGTATCCTCTAAATAAAAAATAAGACATTGCACATTCTCGATATATAGCGGAACAGTGAGTGTGTGTTTGTGACAAAAATTTATATTAGATACTAGAATTTATGAAAAAGTCCAAGGTCTCCCTCTTATTGTGCCAGTAAACTGTTTGTTGTAGTTGGTGTGATACCTAATATTTTCTGCGATTTCCTCGGGATATTTTTTTATAGTAATTTTTAATGACTGGGGCTCTTATAATAATATATCATTTTTTATTTTTTTTTTATAATTCCCAAAAACAGCTATGCAGTCGAACCCGGATATATCGAATTCAAAGGAGATTGCAAAATAGTTTGATATACAGATAATTCGATATACAGAAGTCTGTCAACCTAAGCTTTGGTTGAAATTTTCTCCCACTTCCACTAATTCTGAAGATTGTGAAAGACGGGAGCGTACCAAATAGAGCTTCCAAGAAACGCCAAATACGGTAGGACCTCGTTGAAGTGTAATTTGCTGCAGGGTGGAAAATCAAAGTCAAGATAATTTAAATTGCGATTTATATCATGATTTAAATCGTGATTTAAATTGGGACCGCTTTCACTATGATGATTTATTAAAACCTTTTCCTCGGAAATAATCCCAGAAATATATTTTTACTTTACGTTTGTCCATTTTTTTATGCTTTCTATGTGCATTTGTTTTTGTATTCAAATCGATGAATCATCGAGCAAGAAAGACTTACCGTAATATCCCGAGTCATCGCCCGCCCCTGTGCCGCCTGAAATTCATAAAGTGGGGCGGGCCATGTCTCGGTGGGTAAACGCAAAAGGTTCAGAAAAAGATAAATGAATCGCCCATTTTTCTGCACACATCTAGTCCGGCTGCACAAGATGTACATTAAACTCAAAACTCAAATTAGTTTCATTGCCTAATGCAAGAAATGCTCATTAAAGAACATTTTACTATCGCAAAGTCCGTTGCTTGCATGCGAGCGACGAACACCGGCGGTCGACATACAGCGTAAACATTTGTCCCGAAAATCCGTTTTTAGCACTGCCATGCTTTCTTTGTTAGTTTAAAAATAAAAAAGTCAATAAGAAAATAAAAAAACTAGCCAGCCGCAGCGAGCGAGCGAGCAGACGAAAGAAGCTTCGCTGAGCGATGCTAAGGAAGCGGAAGAGCCGGCGATCGCATTGGCAAATACTTTGCTGTCCGGCCAAGTTGGGCACCTTGTCACTCGCAAGGAGCAGGCTCTTGTGCAACTTTCTTGTTTGTAAATACATGTGTGCGTCTGTGCACGGAGTGCAATCAGCGCGGGTTGAGGCAGCGTCGCTGCGTGGCACCATATACGCCGAGCTCGAGATGGAATGCTCTACAAAAGTCCGTGTGCAGCGTTTCAGCAAATCTTTATTTACCCTTCGGCTTTGTCTCAAACATTGCACAACCTTACCAACTGCGGTCGCGACGTTCCAAGAGAAGGTACAGGTTCGCGGTGACCTTACATCGGTAGAGACGGACTTTGACTTTACACTCCGCGGTTACATTCCAGGACATGGGGCGCTCTCTGACCTCGCGATCCCTGAAGGTGTGCTGCTTGTGTTATCTTTCCGACTTTGATTTTTTTGTCCAAAGCTTTTTTTGTTAGCAAAACAAAGTTTTGTTCTGTTATCTCCATTGTTTTTCTTTCGCATGCATATACTATGAGTTTGGGGTCGTGGAAATCGGGGAGGAAATGCGTAAATAAAGAGAAATGTCTTTCTTTCCTTTGTTTTACTTTGTCCCGGACGTCCTCCACCTGTAAGGTCCGCAGCTGCATTATACTGGTAGGAGGAATCTTCACGGAGTGCATGTCGGGGTATTTGTACAAGTGGGCAATCATTCAGTTATTATTTTTTTTTTTAAATAAATATTTGTTCTTAAACTGGGGTGGGCGATGACTCAAGGATGGGCAATATCTTGGGATATTATCGTATATCAGGCTGAACAAGAGCAAAAGAAGGTTGAGCAAATCAGAAGGTTTAGCCTTTTTTTCTACTATTCACTTCGTTTGTTAGATACGTAACATCCTATTGGGGGCAAGTAATTAAGATTTGCGAAAGAAAGAAACTACCATAGAATACCGCGCATCCGCCCATTCCAGATTAAGCGCCCATTACCAAATTTGTAAGATCTGAGAAAATATGCACGGTACATTTATATGTAAAATTGATGACCGGACAAGCGCCCATCCCCCATTTTTTTGCGATTATCTCCAAAGTTTGAGTGGGCGCTTGCCTGGTATTTTACGGTGACACTAGAAAAGTAATGTCCTATGGCAAGAAAGTGCGAAAGAAAAAGCAAATAAAGCTTTTTCACTAGCCTAAAAATATAAAGCTTTTTTTACAGTGATAGCTGTTATGGGCCCTTCCTACCACTGGAAATGACGTCCATTGTTGATAATGTAGTTGTTGTTGACATTGTAGTTGGCACTGTATTTGGGGTTGTAGGGAGTTTGTTGTCCATGTTGCCAAATCCTCAAAAAAGATTGCCCGCCGCCTGTGGGTATCGAACCTGGGTCCACCGCGTGCGAAGCAGAGGCGTTGCCACTGAGCTACGCCACAGCATTAACGACCCACCCTATACTCATACTTTTTTTAGTACTCAATGCTCACTGCATGCGCTCTCTGGAAAAAGAGAAATAGCCGATAACAAAATGCCAACGCCAAGAGCTCGTGCCGGGAGACGAGCTTTCACGCGCTCCAAAACAAAAAATAAACAAAAGTGTTCGGAACAAAATAGTTGGATGTCTATTTTGTTTTCGTAGTACCCAGCGCCGACTGCACACACTCTTTGAGAAACAAAAAAAGTGGGGGCTCCAATCCACGTTGGGAAGGTGGTTGGTCAGCGAAGCTGTGGTGTCACCTGCAACCGATTGCCTACTGCACTACACGAAATGCTGCCGCCAGTCGCAGCACGCCACCGCTGGTCCTATTGCCACTTCTTTTCCATTGCCGCTTCTTGTATTCATGCTGCTCCTCGGGAGTCCCAACTATGCGTGGCCTATTTATCGCAGTGCTGTAGCAACAATGAAACCAGTTGCTATACTCCGTTTCATCTTATGTTTAAGCGCAGCGGATGTTATGAGCCATCGGAGCCAATCGTAGGCCTTGTGAGTGTCACGTGACCTCAGTTCACACGAGGGCTTCGAATGACGTCAACCCCTTTCGAAGCAGCTGCAAACCTAATCTTTACCGGAGCGCGTGGGCTGTATGTTGTATTGTTCCTATTGTTCACACGCACCTTATCACCCATCATGTGGGATTGATGCTTGTTTTGTGTTTTTTTTTTGTGGTTTTCTTTATTGAAACAGATACTAAGCTGTATGTTGTATGCCTGATTTCAAAGGAGATATGCTGTTTTGCCTTCAATTGTTCGCGACACGAAAATTTCCTTGGCTGGTAGAGGTATGCAGCTTCACTGTAAAAAATAGCCGATAACAGAATGCCGTTGTACCACTGTCAATGCCAAGAGCTCGTGCCGGGAGACACGCTTTCACGTGCTCCGGAACAGAAAGGAAACAAAAGCATTTGGAACAAAATGGTCAGGTGCCTATTTTGGTTCAAACGCTTTTGTTCATACACCCCACGGTGCATGAATGCGACGCCGATGCCCAACGACTTCGCCTTCACTTGTCAAAGCTATCGCTGTGACTGTACTGTGAAAATACAGTGCCGCCCATCCATGCGACACCATAGTTGCGACCCCAAGGGCTCCAACTATGCTGGACGCCGTATGGTGGAGGCCGGATCGGACCTTGCATTCCAATATCACGCGCTGTTCGGACCTCTGTTTTTGCAGCAGCCATCTCGTTGTATGCAGTCACAAGCAGTTGTGGCGCAGTCGGTCACACTTAAATGGGATTGACCCGGCCTCGACGGATTCATGTTTACTTTGCTGTTCGCTGGGCCTTTGAGCGAATGCCGCTGCCGGGTGGTTCACGATAGACCCCAATCTCAAAAGCCCCGCGTCAAAGGCCCCCACCATAAGCCCCGTTTCCTTTTGCCCCAGTTTCCAAATCCCCATTCTCAAAAGACCGTAACACGAAAGCCCCCCAATCTCAATAGCCCTGCGTCAAATGCCCCCCATGTCAGCAGCCCATTCTTTTTGCAGCCCATGTCTTCTATGCGTCATTGCATTTCGCTTCGTTGTTTTTGCCGCTTAAACGAGAGGTGCTTTTCTTCTTTTCTGAACACACACTGGGCTAGGGACAGCGGCTCGTTTGTCGAACGAGTTGTTGTTCTTAGTTTCTTTTTACAGCGGAGCTGTTGAGGGCTAGTTTCTCCACAATCGTGTCCCCCACAAAGGAATGAAGACACCGAACTCTGGACACCTACCGCCATCTATGAGCGACGGCGGCAAGCCACATATCTGGTTGCTGCCGTCGCTAATAGATGGCAGCAGACCTTCCCACTCTGGCATGCCGACTTGCGGCCGGCCATTACTTTTCATTGTACAGCTCCGCTGATCTTCCTTCTTCACCAGGGTGGAAAGGCTAAAAGTTTTTCTTCTGCTCGTTTTATGAACGAACACTCTCTAGAGGCAACGGTTCGTTTGTAGAAATACTACTCGTACCATGACAATTCGCCGCTAGGGCAATCTATTTATTCGCAAAGTCTGCTTACAACACGTGTATTGTTACAGGGAAACCTGGATTCCACAAAAACGTTGCATCTTCTGAAGAAAGCCATCCAGGTTGAGGGCATTGTCCGGCAGTCGTTTCTTCAGATCTTTGATGCTCTCGTCCTTGTCGTTCCACCTCTTGAGTTGTTTCCTCGCCTGACCACCATTGGACTGCTGGAGCAGGGACACCTGACTAGTGGCCTCATCTTTCTTCAGGAGATCGACGAAGGCGTAGATGTTCGGGTGTGCCCTACCGAGCACGTGGTTTATTTTTCTACAATAAAACAAATGTTACTGCATCTCCCCTAGAAGACAGCGAGAGATGCATCCACGTATAAATTATATTTCCTGCTGCTTACCCATGCCAGGCTTCTTTCAGGTTGTCGGTGCGGGTTCTGCGGTCCTCGTGTTGGTTCAACTGTGGAATATCGAAATGGTCCAAAATCCAAGTGTCCTCAAAATAAAGAATTAAAGACGGAATTTCAAGGTCTGAAGGTGCAGCTAGCTTCAGATTGTTCCGTGCTACCCGCACAAAATTTGGCGGTACGAAAGCGAGGCTTATCATCTTTCTGACGAAGCCAGCAACTGAGGTGTCCGCGCGATACACCTTTGCGACTCCTAACTCTTGAACTTTCCGCCAAATCGCTTGGGAGAAATGAAAGTGACACCCCCAGTGATGAGTCCCTGGAAAAACGAAGAGGAAGGCCTTAATAAGTGCAGTTTTGAAGTCTGTTTGGACGGGCTCAAGCGAAATGGAAAGATTGCAAGCAGTGAGAGCGTGTTTGAAATGCTCGAAGGCATGAACGTACACGTCGCGGAATTTTCCTGGCAGCAAGGAATAAGCAACATTGGAGCTGCATCCCCCTTACACTATGCTCAATGTCATCATCTGGTAAAAAAATAGAGGGACAGGAAAATAAGGTTTCATCAATAAAAACTTTGTTCGCTTCAGAGAAATCAACAAGTGCCTCCAGTGTACCGAAAGAGATGATGCGGCCGGCACAGGTTGAAACATAAAAGTAAAAATGCTCTTCCGTCCATCGTTTTCGTGTATATGCCACCCGAGTATACGTCCGCGTATGCAATAACCACCACCACGGGGGCAAATAGAACGGGGTCATTGATGCGGGGATTTTGGCACGGGGGCAAATAAATGTAACGGGGTCATTGAGTGTGGGGTTTTTGAAACGCGGGGCAAATGACACGGGGCTTTTGTGACGGGGATTTTGCGACCAGGGCAATCGTGCCACATCCCCGCTGCCGCGCCCTGATGTTGGCACGGTTGCCTTCCACGGTGTGTCCAGCATCGGCTGCCCGGAGGAGGCGCCCGCCCAGGAGTGCCCCCCCGGCGGAGAGGTGGTGGCCACGGCCAGCGGCGTTTTCGGGGCCGCAGGGGGCTGCCTCAGCTCCCCGGAGACCGGCGTGAGCATTGTGGTGCCCCAGGGGGCCATCCCGGAGGGCGTCTCCCAGGAGATCTTCTTCAAGGTGTGCCGGGACAGCAGCATGCTGCCCCCGCTCGACAGGGACAAAGGTGGGCCCCAGGGGACCTTCCTCCCGAGGCTCTGTGGCTGCATCCTAGGGCGGGTTCACTCTCGCGGTATTCGTCGCCCCAAAATGAATAACCTGTTCCTTTCGTTAGTAGTTCTTCAGATATAGTCACTTTCGACGAGAAGAACTGTAGATCTAGGCTTGATTAAGACTTTTCTTTAGAGGGTAGCTCGTGTAAACATACGCTGATTCCAGGTCCATACTTTGTGGATGTGACAACTTAATACTGAGTTTGAACATTATTTTACGGCTTCCTTAACAGGTGGATCTTAAGTATCCTACTCATTTTCCTTTTTTTCTGCCTTCCTGTATAGTCCAAGCAGCCATTTGATCTGCGTTTGACCCCTTTCACAAGTTGTACATCTGCTGCTACTTAAAAGAAATGTATTCTTTAATTTCAGTGTCTCTTTAGGGCTAGGTCACACCTTTGCATTTGAGTGTTCTCGAGCACGTTGCACTCCCTCGACTGGCACACTGGTGCCGTCCATCGGTTAGCTCTGGAACACTTCTGACCCACGTATAGCATATCTTTATAGTTTTTACGCATAATTCTTTTGCCTTGGGCCCAAAGTAATTCTGACGATGGTATAAGCGACTATTTCTCGTAGGCAGAGCACAGATTTCATCTCGAAAATGCTGCAAAAGCTTTACTGTTGTTTATATTGGGGGCACAGGGAGCCGGGAGAGGTGTGGGTCCCGAGCCGGGCGCAAAACGTTCGGTCTGGTTACATTTGGGTGGGTTCCGAGTCTACCCAGCAGGTGGTGCCAGTGTGTTGGGCGGTTACGAGGGAATGCCGCACGATCGAGTGCAGTCGAGCGCCAAAGTGCGAACCGGCGTGCGGTGTGGTTGTGCGAGGGCTGCAGGGAGGGGCTCGGACGTGCAGGGGAGACACTGCTGAGCCCCCTGGTGATGTGCGGCCCCCATGGGCTCAAGTTCCGGCTGCCCGTGGAGCTGAGGCTACCCCACTGTGCCGCCCTCAACCCGGAGAGCTGGTCCTTCGCGCTCAAGTCCAGCGACACGCCCGACGGTACGTGCCCTTCTGGCTCGTGTCACCACGTTCCAGGACCGAGAATGTTAGTTTGGAAATTTATTATAAATGGTCTCAAAATCACTGCCATGGCTGGCTCGTCGGTTCCTCTCCATTTGCTCGTTGGGAGCACATCCTCAACGTTTGCGCACCGCTCGACCCGTATGACTAAGAAAAAAAGAAAAGCTGAGGACTGTGGAGTGACAGAGGTGGTCCTCGAGAAAAGGATAGAGTATAATTGTGTTGACTAATGTAGGGGTTTGGGCTAGTTGGTATTTCATGATTCAAAATTAAAACAGCGCAAGGACACGGACAAGAACAAGAAGGTAGACAAACAAGGCGCTGTTCGTCTAGCTTCTTGTTCTTGTCCGTTCCTTGCGCTGTTTCAATTTTTAATTATAATTGTGTGCCAATTAACCCGAATCTAGATGTGTCTATGGAAGCTATGCCCTTCGATGCAAATCTGAAGTTTTGTCAGTATTCGTGTGCCACTATATAAGTGGCACACGAATACTGACAAAACTTTCATTCATTCATCATTCATCAACATTCATCAGCTGCTGCTTTTATTTCTTCTTTTTCTTTTTCACTTCTTCGACGCATTTTAGCTTTTGTTCCATACAAGATGCGTATTCTGCACCAGGTGCATACTCTGCACATATAATCATCTCATTCGCAGTACACTTTGAAAAATTCCTATAAATAAAATCACTATTTGATATTCAATTTCTTATTCGGCTTTTTTTTTCTTAATTCAATTCGGTATTCAATTCGATAACTGCTATTCGGTATTCACACACCCCTAACGATAATATCAATCTGAATGATGCGGTATTTTGTATCGGGCACTGACAGTATCCCTTAAAAATTTTTCAATGTTCGTCATTGTCGGAGGTAGTTAGCACGTATATTTCTCATCGAGTGTGGATGCGTGCTGTAAAAGAGCGATACTTTGGGAGGGGATGCCATGAGCCTGCCAAACTCGCTTCGCTGCAGCAGAACCACAAGTGTAGGGGAAGAACCCCTCTTTAGAGATGGATGGTACTGTTGTAGACAACCGAAAAGAGCCTTTTTATGCTTTTTTGGTGTATCTGCCAGTTTTTTTAGAGATACGAGCTAGGAATGAAATGCAAAGTTTATATCTGATACCTCGGACTATTTGACAAGTTAAAAGGTAATAAATCGTGTGGGGTCTGTGGACGCAGAAAAATGCCAAATTAGGTGTTTCAGCTCATATTGTCCCGACGGCTGCTTGCATCACCTGATAATTGGTTTTTCAAATTCACAGTTGTAGGGAGGATCTTTGCCGTGGCATAGACAGAAATTTTTTTCGGGGGGCTGATGTGGCTAAGATGTCTTTGACTTGGGGTGCGGAGAAGGGAAGGGGTCAAAAATGCTTGTGTATTATAATAGGGTTGGCTGGATTCCAAGGAAAGCTGAAGCCCCATGAGCCCCCCCCCCCCCCCCCCCCCCACATCCCTTCCCAAGCAGCACGGATTTTGGCCAAGCAACGGCCAATGTCCGACGATGGTCTTTTGGCCAGTGGCCAGAGAGTGGCCACTCATGGGCCAATGCTTGGCCGATGGCTGATGGCCAGTGGCCATTGGCCAGTGGCCAGATAAAAGCCAGTCAGCGGCCAGTCTCTGGCCACTGTCTGGCCACTTGGCCAAGGACCATTGCCAGCCATTGGCCGATGACTGGCCAACTCTGTGCTGCTTGGGTGGATCTTTGGTAGTACGTAGTGAGTGGCCTTACATGTTCCCCTGACTACTAGGTATAGCTGAGCATCACTCTAGATTTAATATTCCTGTCACAGCCCTCATTTACTTACTGCCTTATGTAGGCCCTTGTCTACTTAACCCTATCACTTTTTTTTTTCTCTTTTTTCGAAAGATGTGATTTAGTGGTTGGGTTTTTTTTTGTCAAAGGGATAGACAAAAAAAAACAACTCAATGCAGTGTTGTTTTTTTTACTTTTTTGAGGGGAGTTTGTACAGTGCTTGGAAGCTGTCCAGATTTAAATAATCAAAAAAAAGACTGATAGCAACAAGTTGTCGCCTTTCTTTCATTCGATTTTATTTTGACCTTGGGTAGCCAAAGGCATGGTGGTGCTTTTTTGGACGAGGACAAAAGAAAGAAAGACAAGACAGACATGAGCGCTCGTGTCTGTCTTGTCTTTCTTTCTTTTGTCCTCGTCCAAAAAAGCGCTACCATGCCTTTGGCTACCCAAGACCAATACCAACTGGCCCAGCATACAGCATTGATAAGTTTTATTTTGACGTACGCCTTTTTCTGCGACATATTATGGCAATCGCAGACTCCGAACAGGAGGTGCTTGACAGAGCCTCTCCTTCGCGCGATGGGCTCTCATCCTCCGAATTCCATATTAAGAAGCATTAAAAGTCCTCAATTGTCACTACCCGAGAGCAGCCAACACGACACAATGTTGTGACCCCCATCCCGTGCACGGAGCACCTAATTTCACACGAAACAGGGTGTGAATACAGTGCTTATAGTTTTTCAAAACGTAACAAATTGCAGCACCTCTCAGGGTTGCAGTTTCATATTTAGGCGAGAACTCAAATGCACAATCACATTTTACATTACTTTAGCGGTGGGCAAATGGAAGCTTAGATGTAAACTTGACAAGGTCAAGTAAATTTCCATTTGAAGAAGTATGTTTATTTTTCATGTCCCGATTTTGTATCATAAAACTATGTGAAGAGGTGGGGCCTGGCAGCCCTCTCTTCCACTGCATACGTTTCGACACCAAAATGGCTGATTGAAGCCAAAATAGCAGGGTCACAGTAGACAGTGTCGAATGCGATACTGCCGAACCAATACAAGCAGCGTGCAGTTCTCCGAGTGGCCGCTGCGGGAGAAATGGCAGCGTTGCAATCGCCATTAGTTTGGTTCTCGAGTACGGATCAGTGCCACTTTTTCAGAGGCGGGTTTATGGCAGTTTCCCAACTGAGTTGTTCTCTATGTGGCACCATCTCAGTTCAGTTGAGTGTAGTCACAGTTAGCAGTTGCTAACTGCGGCATGAACGAGTGGCTCACAACTTTGCACTCTTTGTTCCTGATTGCTGGTCACAATGTCTCGTGTGCAGGAAAACCAGCAGAATGGCAAAATGTGTCGCTCGACAACATGGAAGGAGTCATGTCAAGCCACGTGGAGGAGAACTATGTGTCTGTCCTAGTGGACCACTTTTAGCGTAAACCAAAGAAAAAATGCTCGGCCAGAGGACCAAGGCACACAACCACGACGCCATGCCAGCAGCTGGCCCAGGATAAGGAAACCTGACTTATCATCTTGCATGCAAAGGAGGGCCCAATATTTATTAATGGCTTTGTTTGACATTGTGCCTCAGAGTGTGTGCTCCCAGGATGACCAATGACAATTTATGCAGTGCCTCATAAATAAATGCCTTCTGTAGTATAGAAAGACAAACCTATTTTTGTAGGTCTCTATGAGGCATCGTAAGGCACAGAACAAACTTAAAAACATTTACATACCATTTTTTTTTACTGTTTGAGAGGGGATTTACACGTGAGCTGTGCAATTAAGTTCAAGTTATTTTTGTGTGTGATTACTCAGTTACAATTGATGCCTTTGTTGTGTCAAATGCAATAAAAAATGTGACCACTTCATGTTGTTCTCATGCAAAGTTCAGTTATAGTAGCCATGAGTTTTACTGGAACAATACTTTGTGAACTCTATACTTTTGGATTACATATAGATAAAAAGACAAGCTCTTGTGAGCAATGCAGTCAAACAATAGGGAGTTTTCACTGACATAATTTTGTCCCCCATTTTGTTGTTTTGAGCTATTTAGCGTGTGCAGAAGGCAAGCATTCCAAGGATGTCCATGACCCCTTAAATGCGTAGAGCACAGAAGATTACAAGTCTTATCACGCTGACATCTCCTCAACAGGTTGCTTATGTAATCCTTCATATTAGTGAATTTGTTTGAAAAAAAATAAACTAACAACAAAAAGGCGAATTGACGTCATACGAAAATAACCTATAGTACTGCCCTTAGTTGACCAGAGAGCCCCTCCAGGGCGCAGGGTGATGTTTTGGGCCTAGTAATTTCTTCTTTATTTCATTAGAGAACTTTGTTATTTCAATATAGTGTGAAAACTTCTGCAATGTAGACATTTTCGATAAAATAATTACAAAGTGAAAAATGGCAAATAATTGGCAGTGGACTTTTTTTCTCTGCTTATTTGGAGTTTCACCGTCAATGTCCGGGAGGGAGATTGACAAAAGGCATTGCTGCCTGACAGTGTCCCTACACCCCTACAGTTCAAGGCAGAAAAACAAAACGACACAAAACTATGGATATTCTGTTAAAAATTATGCAGTAATTTTTAATAAAATTGTTGTTTAATTGTTGAAAACGATAATAAAGTATCGTTTTTGACAATTAAGGATCTGTAAGATCCTTATTTATCGAAAAAAGGATTCAATCTTAGCAGGTGTGCCATTTTTAAACAATTGGGAAGTGAAATGAGCAACAAATGTCGCAGGGGTTACGCAAAATATGCTGTCTATGGGCGATTTCATTTCAAATCGTACAGAAGAAGAAGGTCATGTCTTTTACATGACCTTACAAAACCATTTTTGCATCAACTTCTCGAGTTTATTTACTTCTAAAGGACCAAAGGCGGATTTGGGGATTTGGCTGATCATCACAGGGTATGTATTTGAGAGCTTTGCCAGGCTCAGATATCTTTGTAACAAATGCTCTTAAAAATTGTTGCTATTTATTTTTTGTAGAAAAATTTAGAATCCAGCTTTTTTGAGGGTAGTTTGCCTGGTTCAGATAATGATAACTTTTGTTGCGTTTATTTTGATGACAAATTATATACAACATGAAAGCCATGAAACACTTTTTGACTTTGTACTACTCGGAATCGCTCCCTAACATAAATAACTGAATAAACTTCCCTTAGATTTTCTTTCTAGGCAATGTCAGTCGCCAAAAGTATTAGAGAAATATGAGCATCGTTCATCCTTTCAACTCGGAGCCAGACCAAGCGGCCACGTGGCCTGGTGCCTATCCTATGCCACCAATATTAATCATAGCCACGCGCTGGGGTTTGCAAAGTAGAAAACGCGTGCTGAGCTCCAGGCATTGTTAGAGTTCGGCTATAAGACACTTTAGCAAATAGTCAATCGCCGCAAAACGGCTTTACGGGTGGGCCAAGGGAGTTAACATTTTTGTAATGAGCCGCTGCGAAGCAGCGTAAGCGCAGCATGGGGCGTTAACATGCGCCCCCGTTATTTGCTAAAATGGCTCTGTTCGCTAAAACGTCATCGCTCATGTGATATAGACCCGCGCTAAACATATATTGTGAATGCGTCATTCACTGGAGGGAGGGCATGATGGTCGCTGGTCCTTTTTTTTTTCCTAATTCTTAGTCAAGTCGCAGGGGTAGCCTGGAAAATTAGTTGGCATTGCGACTGTTGCCAGAGCAGCTTTCTGTGCGGCACTTACAAGGATGGGGCCCTTGTAGACTGCTTGCTTACAAACCATGACTCAAAGGCTGTGTTCCAAATCTACCCAAATGAATCCGAGTTACTCCGGCGGGTCGCGTCACGTGACAACAAAGATTGAAAAGCGCTGGACGCTGGTAGGTTTTGGAACACTAAGGTACAAAACCCTTACCCTGGAGTAAGATCGAGTAAATTTTGGAACACAACCAAAATGTCTAGCAGACTAAGTGTGGGCTGCAGCAAGCGGTCTTTGCATAGGATTGCGGCACGCCATACGTTTAGGCGGACTTCTTTGGGGGTAGCAAAAAAGGACAGCTTACTTGTTCACATTGAGTATTCCTTATTGCACCGTGGCACAAAGCACCCCTTCCCCTAGCCGGAAACTTCCGGAAGCTGAAACCAACTAGAAACAATGCGAAAACCGCAGAAAATAGCTCAGCGTTGCAGCCCGGCGCACTCTACCACCTGCTATTGCTCACGAAAGGACGGCCTCGGCATTGGTGGCACACCCTGTCAGCAGGAGAGAGTATTGCATACTCATCTTTGCCACAGCTCTTCGAGGAGGCGCAGCGTTGTACCACCTGAACTCTTTCCATCACTGCGAGCCCAAGGAATACTAGACTTTTGTGGTTTCGAGGCATGTGCAAACAACGTAAAAAAACTGCACAAGCTCATCTGGTTTCAATAAAGTTTGACCGTAATATTTGGACGGCCAATTCTGTTCTCCTAGTCCCCATTTTGGGTCGTCCCAAGCCTATCGAGGAAGACACCTACCAAAACTCCCTAATGCTAGAACACATGCATATATTAATTTATTGTTTGATACATTTTGAGAGCATTTGTCCACGGTGGCACTTATGATCAACCGACGGTGGCATGCTCTGGAACCCTGCCCGGCATCCATACCATATGTAGAAACGTCCTTCGCAAGCCTTTCTCTCTCTCTCTCTCTATTTAGCCTCCGATTGCAGAGTTTAGAGACCCCAAGATTGCCTTACCTTTTGGCGCCGTGCCACATTCTTCTGGCAAAGTCTGGGAAGCGATAAACGCAGCCCCAGTAGCCTCTAAGCTTCCGATACAGATGGGTGAAGTAGCTTCGTCAGGTACAGAGGTGTCACAACAATAATTCGTTACGTCCACGGCCTCACAGAAATGTTTTCAGCTGCTTTCTATCAGACATCTGCCATGTCCCAAAACAGCTGATGCAGACTCGCAACTTCAGAGTGTCTTTCATGAGAAGTTTAGCCATACATTGAAATTTTTATTAACACAAACCCTGGATCGCTGATCCACGCTTTGAGACCACCGCGCAATTGTGGCCACCGGTCAGTCGTTTTACGTCATCTACATAAAGCGTTGTAAAGCCTGGAAAGCTATTATCTGTAGAGCACATTTTGTGCTTACAGATACTTACGAAACTGCTTTAACAAGAGATGGTGACAACGCCATGTCGAAGTAGTTTCGTGAAACTTTATGTAAACTGTTAAAGGAAACGGTACGGTGATAAAATGGTTGTAATATGCCGGGTCACACATCGAGGACGACATCAAGGATGGCGCCTAGGACAACCTCAAGAACGTCGTCTGGGATGACCTCAAGGACGATGTCGATGACCTCTGGGACAACTTCGATAATGCCATCTAGGATGATGTCAAGAACGGCGTCTGGGACGACGTCGAGGACGACGTCAAGAACGACGTCTAGGACGACATCAAGGATGTTGGGTCACGTCAGCTTCAGCTACCAACGCTTACGAGCTTATGCAATCGGCGCTTACGCGAACATAGGTTACGCTACCGGCACTTTTGTGGGCTTGCACTCCAGCCACGGGTATTACATGACTTTGTTGCGTGACCTTGCACCTCAGCGACGGGCGGTACATGACCTTGAAGACATGATCTCGAGCGTGGTTGTGCCTACAAAGCTCAATGGCTACATGTGTTGTCGACTGAATCCAGTTTTGCTCGAGCCTGAGGTACTGTGGATTTGTGAAACTTTCTCAGGATCCTGAAGGGCCAATGTCTGACAGTTTATATGAAGTTTTACCAAACTACTTAGAGAAACGATGATAATTGAGCACAGAATGTTATCTTTAAATGGTAGCTTTCCAGGCTTGACAACGCTCCATGTAAGTGATGCGAGGACCTGTGGCTGAATTTGTGGAGGGACGATCCAGTGACACAAACATATTGCTGCCGCCTAACCATATCCGGTGCCAGCGACGGAAGTTGGCAGGCCGCCTGCCAGCCAAACGCTGACGCAGCGCTCGTCTCATTGATTGGACATCCAGCCGAACCTCTTCCTTGAGTGCTTCCGTGTCACTCCTGGTGGGGTTAAAACATCACATGTGCAGACTCGGACATAGAGCGGCGCTCCGCTTCATGAAACGAAAACGCTCCGGGTTTTACCAGAGAAAGAGCGCAAGGGAGAGCAACAGAAAAGCAATAAAAAAAAAAGCAGACTTCTTTGCTGCAACAGGTTGAGGTAGTTCTGGGTGCTTGGTTCTCTTGCTGCGAGCTGGTGCCACGGCTCTGCTCGGCGCTGTCGCGTTTCAATTTACCCGTTTTAAGCATGCTCTGTTCCCACACACCAACAGGCTCCGAGAAAGTTGCTGCAACCGCAGAACATGGCACATACACGTAAGACAGCCATGGAACGCTCACACGCTTGCCTTGCACGACACAGGGCCGCTTCGCACCATCTAGTTTCCACATTTGCACACAGTTTCACCACACTAACACATCAAATTCTGTGCTACTACTGCCTCTGCCACGCCAGAACGGCAAAGGGGCAACTTTCTATATAAAACACTGTAATGAATGAAAAGCGAGGGGCGGGCGATTGATTGATTAACCTTCCGATTCATTGATTAATGCTTTAATCACAATTTTTTTAACTGGTTAATTGGTTGAACTTGAAACCGGCTAAATCAAGACAAATATAAACTTTTATGTGTTTTGCTTACCGACGTTACCTTCACCTCCTAAGTGCAAACACTATCCTGTTTGTCGGCGGGAAACTCACAAGTAATGACCTCATTCATCATGGTTAAGACAGGGCTGGTTCCAACTCAAAGACCGTGTACAATTTACAGAAGGCCCATCTGGCTTTTCTTGGTTAGCATAGCAAGACAACGGCGTCCACGACCTGTCCCCGACAAGGAGCGTGGCATCCCAGCACAGAGAGGACATTCCTCACACACAGCAAGTTCCTTGCACGCAGAAATTCCCCAAAAGGGACAAAAGGCTCGAGTCCCACAGCTTCACTTTCACAATTAATAGCGTACCTGTCATGGTCTAGGGCTTCTTCCCTCGCTCCTCTGGCATTGACTACCGCAGACAAATTTTTTAGAATTCCTCGTTGAGGTCAGTTTGACCATGAGGACCTTTGTAAAGTGTTCGGTACTAGACACAATGCCAATCCTCTCAAAGCAGCCGACTTTTACAACTCCAGCCGCTCGACGTGTCGCTCAATAGCATCGACACACGGTGTCGAATGGTCAACAGAAAAGCTTGGGTGTGTCGCCGTGCTTATTCACAGCAGATGTGATGAACGCTGAACTGCGGTGACGATTGCAGTGCTTCTTTGTTCCTCCGATAGTTTCGCCAGAAAAGTAATACCTCTCCTGGTTAAAACGTCTCTCGAGCGTCTGCCTGTAAATGCCTTGCATGTGACATCATATGGCACCGTACCAGCCGCCATTGCTCCGTACTACGCTCCTGTGCTTGTACCTTCTGCAGCATACATTTCGCAAAATCGAATTCGTTCTTGCCAAGCCTTGGGGAGAAGAACAGATTCAATGGTGGCAAATGTATGCCGCAGAAGGTACGGGCACTGGAACATGGTACAGGGCAATGGCGGCTCGGGCAGCTCCCCCGAAGGTTGCCGCACTTGAGCACGCGCACCACACCACCTATGTTGCCAGCATCCATAACAAGCACGCTATGTGACGTATGATAATTATCTCGTAACGAGGAACTTTTTTGTTGGAAGTTTAAGATAGATGTCACGTGACTGTCAAGCTCGCACAATATCGTTTCTCCGCTTGCCGGAGAAACGAATGCCCGTGTAGGGAGTTGGCATGGCATTGAGAAAGTGTAGGTACTTCCGCTCACCGAGGGGCTGTTCCGCGCTGCATGGCGTTGTTTGGATACGTTCCTCCTACCCTTACGCCACTTCTGTTCATAGTTTCTTAAATGCCGGACATCCAGTATCAAGTTCCCATCGTCTGAGGTAGACAAGATCCCGCTGCAAGGTCATGGTGAGCTCTGGACTGCAGGAGTGCCCTTAGCGATGCACGTAGCAAATAGAGAGCAGCCACTAACGTAATTCAGTCTGCCACGTCGCTGATCCACATTCTGCGCCAAGAGCAATCAGCTGATGAATAATTGCTTGCACCGACAATGCTGCGTTTCTCTGCATGACATGGAGGCTCTCGTGTCAAGGCGCCCAACAAGGTGGCAAACCGGCGTCGCAGGTACATCCCGTTGCCCAGACAACCAAAAATTGAATTTTAAAGAAAAAATTCGCGAGAAAAATATTCCGAGACATTTTGAGTAAAAGCGCTATTTTTAATACTATCTTACTCGTTTGAACGTAAGTACAATAACATCTGCACACTTGGTACACGAGTTTCTAGTTGATGAGGAAGACAACATTATGAAGGTGCGAGACAAAAAAAACCAGCATGCACCTGAATTAAGAGCACTGCAGAGAGATCATGTTGCATATTTGGGACCCTAAAATTGTGCTGGATGCTTCATAAAAGAAGATAACAAGACGCTTTATTGTCGCAAAGGTTTTTGCACTAAACGAAAGATCCCATCACCGTTAAAACCATCTGAACAGCTCCGAGAACTGATTGGAAAGAAAGCAGACGCGGTAGATGGTGCTCCAGTGCACACCTCTGGGCGACGGGGAATGGGATTACCCAGAAGCCGTACATCAGGCGAACGCACACATTTTACAACTGCCCCACCCCCAAGTGCAAAACATTCGCGAACTTCCTTTGGCACCCTACGACACCGTTCGAGGAAAGAACAATCACCTGTGGGTCGTAGGAAAAACTGCAAAAGAAACAAATAAATAGATCTCTGATTAAGGTCCTTCGTAGTTCACCAGGACATCCGCCTAAAGGGGCCCAAAGTCACTCGCACCAGGCTGATATGTTCTCGATGGAGCCAGCCCCACAAAGGGCCAGCTGTCACCAATGTTGCCAGATGGCTTCAGTTGTGGCCACGGACACGGTACGACGGAGATCGCCGAAAAACGTGCGCGACGGGCCGTAGCAGCGTCACCGGCGGCGCACGATGCGCATCTTGTCTTTCAGCTGCAAGTTTGGGACAAAAGCCACCACCATGGGCTCTGTGCTTTAAAATACGATGACACACCTCGTTTGTCCATGACTCGGCAAATCTGCCGTAGTGCTTCCCAACTTTAGCAGGCGAGGGTTTCAAACGCGCCTCGAGAATGCACCATTATCCGAAGGATTTCTTAAATGGTTGGAGCTTGTGAGCCACAAAGAAGGCCACGGGCGGCTTCAGATGCAGGTGCCGGGGTGGGAGCTGGGCTTCCAGCAGTCCGACTTGCCGTCCTCCTTGATGGTCTTGCAGAGCGTGCCGAGCGAGACCAGAGCGCTGGCGATGGCCAGCCCCGACTGTCCCGTGGCCGTGTGCTCCTGGCCTCCCGTTGGTAGCCGCACGATCAGACTCAGCACCGCCGCCTTGCCGCTCGCACACGGCTCCAGGGCCACGGGCGTCGGGTGCCCCTGCGCAGCACCCCCTCCACATTCACTCTTCTTTCCACCAGGAACAGAATGTGCAAAACATCACCATTCGCCCGGAAGTAAACCACCAGATGAGCCACCGTAGACTGCCGATTCTAGCGGGCAGAGTGTGCTAGGGTTGGCGTGCAGTCAACAGCGCAAGCCCAGCCAAAACTGCACTGACTACGTCATAGTCATTGCAATTTTTTGCTTCTTTGTACCCTTCCATGCAAAAGGCAGTGGCAGCAGACCAGTTGCCACGACAGTGCAGCCGACCCATGCCACTTCTCTTCGAAAGCTTATCGAAATATTCCCTAGATTTCATTGCATTTCTGGAAAATGCATTTGTTTACGAAAAAATTTAGATTATCTTTATGTTTTAGCTCGGAAATATTCTCCGTGTCACTAGTTCTGTGCAGTGCGGGCGATGGCAACGTTGAGAAAAGAGAGAAAGGGCAAGCACTAGGAAGGCGGGACGGAAGAGGAGGGCGATGGAAGAAAGGGAGAGCACTAGGAACGTTAGAGAGGAGACAATGTTTCTCCCCTCCTCCCCAGCCTTCCTAGTGCTTGCCCTTTCTCCCCTCGCATGGCATTGCCTGTACTGCACACAACTAGTGACACACAGTATAGATGTCGGCAGTTCAGTGGCCATTTTAAATTTTTAAATTGTTTCACTGGGGCCTTTTTAATATTAAAATCAGAACATAATTACTGTTGAGATTGGTTATAACGAAGTCAATGGAAATCGGAAATCGCTTATTCATTATATCTGAACTCATACAAATAACACGAAAAGAAAACCCGGGTTGTCACGGGCACATGTTTATTGAGCCTGCAGAAAGGGGTCGAGGCTTCCCTGCACGCATCCTCTGCTAGACCGGAGCCGCTTCTCACCAACTGCCGAGAAGCTCCGATCTGAAAAACATCCTGCTACATACGGACCATGTCGACAGCTGCGATGGCTGTCGCAAAGAACGCCAGCAATGGACAGTATTCTTTACGTTTATACACACTCCGTCGAGGATGGCACACTTTTGTTTCAAGGAGATTGCCTTCACCTTCCACACTGAGGTGCCAGCAACGCCGGGACTCTCCGTCGTTGAGTGGCAATAATTCGCCGAATCGGTGCTTGAGCGAGTAGACTTTCGCGCAAGAGCGACCTCACCGACCAGACGCTGACACGGATCAATAAGCAAACAAAGAAGCGCGCACGGCACCGAGTTCGCACTCCAACTTTTCTGTCATCTGTACAGAGAGCCTAGATTTAAGAGACGGGACAACTACTCGATCGGGGTCACGTGGTTTGTGGGCAGCGTTTGCAAAACGAGCTGCAGCCTGCAAGGAGTCAAAACTCAAAAACGTTCACCTTCTGCAAATGTGTCCGCCTCTCCAGTTTCCTCACCACACTGGCCATGCAAGAATCAAATGCAGGCATACTTACTGCTCCCTTTCTTAAATATAGGCTCTCTCCGTCATCTCTGCCAGTACGTTGTCGCTAGTGCTCCAAATGTCCCTATCGACATGCCTCGATGGTTTCTCCGTGTGCGATGCGGCAAGCCGCTTCCCAAAGAAGGAGCTGGGAGCAGACGACGTTGCAGAGACTGCCGCCGCTGGCCTATCCAGCATCTTCTGCAGCCTATTCTGGGTGGCTTCTTGGCCGCGGCACCAAAGTGCGGCGGTTAGAGACTTAGTAAACTTCCCGAATTTTATTATATTTTTTAAATGATCACAAAATTTCTCTTCGGTATATCCGCGGGAGCCGCTCAATTTCCTTCGCTAAAAACAAACCCAAATGCATTGAAAAAGTGCAAGCGGGAATGGAAAATCGTGATCGCTTCGCTGTGGCCGCTATTTCTTTATAACCAACTTTGTTATAACCGGTCTCAACAGTATTCGTGAATTACATCACTGCAAATGACTCGCAACAGACTATAGGGAGCTTTCAAGGGTATTGTTTATTGCACAACTAGTGAAAAGACGGAATGCGCAGGCGAGCTGGTGGCAGCTAATCATGTCGCTTAACACCTGAGACACTTGGAGTTGTCATAGCATGTCCTGGGACTATCACGTTCCATATTTAAATAAAAAATTGTCCAGTAGGAATGATTTGTCTGCTCGGTTATATACTTCCAACATCGGCTAAAATATTGCTATACACATCAGTATTTTATTCCCATTTAAGGTCCTCGGAGAAAGTGCACCCAATTAAAAAAAGAGTGATACATATAAATACCGAAGTCATACGAATGTTCTGCTTGTCAATAGCCTATAATTGTAGAGGTTATAAGTACCAACTACCGTAGGATATATATCTTTAAAAGGTTTTCTGCAAGTGAAAGAGAAGGTGAAAAAAACCTTTCCAAAATCTATAATCTAGGGTAGTTGGTATTTATAACCTCTACAATTAGAGGTCATCGACGAGACTTGAAACAGAACTTTGGCATGACATTTTGTTGTTGATGGAATCGTCCAACCCGCAACGGCATGTTGTAACATAGGAAATTTGTAATCCTGAATACTGGCACGTACCGACATGTCGGTTAAGTGTGGGAAATGAAATGTTAGCACAACGAATCCCGAGACTCGTAAATTTGTTGTCTTCTCTGGGTATCTTTATTGACAAATCAACTTTCGAGGAATTACGTTCCACTATGTACAACTTACTTGTAGAGATTTAATTGTTTCCAGGCTCAGAGAAACTCGAAAACTGGAGGTGGACTCACCTGCTTCACACCGTCCTGAAGCTGCTTGCTCCAGCCATCCAGCTCGCCGTCCAACTCGAGCGTGACCCCAGCGAAAGGACGACTCGCCATTTGTTCCATTTCGACAAAGAGTTGCTGCAACCGGAAGAATACAAGTGTTTCACACGCCGCCCGGGCTTTTCTCGGGCCCCACCGCAACTCATCTCGAGGTGAGGCACAACTGCTCTGTGGAGCGTGGTCTTAAAGGGCAACTCTGCTTCATTTTTGATATTTAAAAAACTATGTAGCCCTCTTCAGTATCGTATAGGAAGACCCCATGTCAAATATTACGATCTAATTCCGTCTATATATTTAATAAACTGGCCAGCAAACCTTCAAGTGAGCCAAGTCACAGAAATCTGCCAACTCCAACGTGCAACATGAGGCGCAATCGTCAGCGAAGTCAATGCGACGGAGTTGGAGCGGCCAACGTTGAGCCACTACGTCAGAGGCATGGCTACGTCATTCTCACGTTTTGTTTGTTTTTACTTCTCAGAGCGAAATTGAACGATGACGTCATGAGTTTCTCCTCCCGGTGTTGGCTGAGCGGCGTCCACGTGATCATTGTAACGCGGATGCGCTAGTTTGCGCTGCCCTGCGCACTTATCGGTCTGTTTCTTCGCTCCCCCTCTCTTCTTTCGGCTTCTCCCCTTCCCCATCTCCCCCGGGCCATCACCGTCCACGCCATGCGAAGCGACCTGCCCGCGTCGCGTGTCCTGTCTCTCGCCCCCCCGAACGTCACAAGACCACGTGGTTCGACGTGACATGGCCATGACTCTGACGACACGAGACCAATGTTGCCTGACGCAACCAAAGTTTCGGTTTCGGTATCAGCTGATGTTTAAATTAGGATTACACAAATAATATTTCACATTTCGCGAATCCAAAGACGTAGAGCTGTTTAGTAGTGCTTTGTGAAATGGAATCACATGTAAGCCTAAATTTTTTGCAATTGAGCGGAGTTGCCCTTTAAACTGCCCTGTTTTCGGCACATACCAATCAACCCCCAACCCCCAGTTTTATCCAATGCGTGAAAAAGACCCCAAATTGAAGCCCTCCATCAGCAAAAAGCATCGTGGAAAGCAAACTACCATTTAATCCGGAACACCGCCCACAGTCCACGAGGCTTCTTTTTGGGAACTATTTTTAAAGGGTTCCTCTGATTTCGGAGAAACCTGTGCCCATCTTCTAGACCCGGTTAAACGGCCATTTTTGGTCCCAAAAAATGCCCAATCTGCGGGAACAAAAAACTCCCAAAACGCCCTCGAATTTGGAGAAAAATGAAACCCTACACTAAAGCTAACTGTACATAGAAACACCCAGTTTTAATGAACCCTATACACAGCTGCTTCTTGTTTGCAGTTTCTTATATTTCCCAGCCAAGCATATTCAAGTCGCTATGCTTTTCATCATTGCTCCGCAACCAGCTGTTTCCTGCCATGCATTTTATGGCACACCGTGCATTCATGAGGGCGCCCATCAAACCACTCTGCCATCTTGGCCGCGAGGCAGCTATGCAGTTACCTCGCCTCAGACACGATCACATGGTCGTGTCGCCGCGGGGTCGATTTGTGTCTCGAATTCGGCTCCTGACGGGCCGCTTTCTCTCCTAGCCACTGGATGGCGCTGCAAGCGCCCCAGTCCGGGCGAGGAAAAACCTCCTCGCTCATCGATCGATATACTCGGGGGACCGGGAGGCAAAAGCCTCTTAGGACTCCGGACGGCACCGAAAACAGGCAAGTGTGTGCGACCGGATCTTGGGTAATCGCGGGACACGAGGCCTGGGTCCCTCTTTGTGTTTAACTCTGACTTTACGGGCAAGTGCGAATATTAGTGTGATGTCGTGTGTCTTCGTAGTTTAGATTGAGTGTTTTTGAGAGTTGCGCTTTGTGCACCAATAAAAGGGGAGCGGAGTCTTGCTCCTGTGAAAGAACCCGGCTGGACTTGTGTTGTTGAGGGACCACGCGGGAAATGGTGAATCGGCGGTGATACGCGATTCCCTACAATTTTCATTAATCCCACAGTACCTTCCTGTTTGGGTCTGTGAGTACAAAAGCATAAATAAATAAATAACTACAAAGCTTTTGACAGTTTCTCTGCACCAGTGGTTCTCAACCACTGATGGAGACCCCTTGTCAATCTGCAGACGTGGGACACCATCCACCAACACTAGACAGTGGCTAAATCAAGAAAACTGATTACCCAACTTTGAAACTCTGAAACAAAGAAGAATCAACACTACTCGGTCAAGAAACAAATCTATTTAACTTCCTGGGACAGCCACCATTAATAAAAAGTTGTATTGCTCGGCTTTACCGAAGGTTGAGAACTTCAAGGATGCCAAGGTTTTCAGCACCCCTATTTGTAAACCAATGCTCTATAAATTGCCTTTCTCCAACGCCTCCCGGCACATTTCTTGCGCATGTTTTGCATGCCCGCCAACCAAATTTTATTTTACAAATTATCCATCTGTCTAACGAATAAGCTAGACTGCCCCAGGAGACATAAATGGCCATTATGACAAAATTTCTAGGGCCAGGTGCGCAAAATAATTGCGGCGGCGGCTGCCCTTGCCACCACCTCAAGCCACCTGTGCAGTGTGGCTACAGTGGCCTGTAGTGTAGCCGAAGTGCCGAAGCTGCTGATGCACTGTGTGCCCTCTCTCGGTCTTGTGTGCAATTATTTGTTAGTGTGCATGTGCAACAATTTTCGGTATTAGGTCAATTAAGTGCGGGATCACAATCTGTGTCACCGAAAGGCCATCACGCTGGCGGAAAAAGGTGACAACGAAGCAACACTGCGCGGCCTCGCAATCCCAGCGACCCTACAAGCTTGCAAAGTTGTTTGGAAGATGACCTTCCCAGAGTCGACGGTCACCCACTCATACAAGCACAAGATGCGCGGCAGCTAAACGCTTTAGACGAAAGCAAGGATTACCTTTGTGGACAGTGAAGAACCATTGTCGGACTCCGACAACGGCGACTACCGCACGGTATTCATTTTTGTATCGGCGTGCATTTCATAAAAATCCGTTCTACGAGGTATGTGTTCGGCCTTGCCTGCGCATTAGAATTGGGGGCGCGTTAGAATTGTGCAAACACTATTCAGCCTTCCTCTTTGTACCTGCACGGTACAATCGGCATAAAGTTATTTTCCGAATATTTGAGCGCTAAAATACCTGTGTATCAGGGGCGCGTTACAATCGTGCAAACACGGTATACACGCTTTCCTATTGCGTTACAGAACCAATCGAAAAGGGGGGTAAAACCAATCTTTCAAACGTTCCTGAGAATGGAGAAATCGCCTCTCTGTCTTTGTAAAGAATTAATGTTCGCAGAAACACATTTGCAGTAAGCGGCCCGCGTCCAACACTTGCATAGACTGCCACACGTGCTCATGGCCGAACATATAACACAGAAAGGGGACAAGTTGCTTCATCTATTACCACCCGGAGCATTAAAGATCGTTTAGCTTCCACCAATCATAGTTTTTTTCACTTTCTTAAACTTTTTGCGGATTTATGAAAGCGCATATCCTACCGTATTTGCGACATGCTGTCCGGTTGCGCCAAGGTAGTGCGAACACATCATGCACGTACGAGGCTCCTCGTTTTACATACGCTCTCCCGCAGCTCTTGGAAGAAGCGAGCTTTCACGCGTGTTACAACGAGTGTTTCAATGTGCACTTGTAACTTCTATTGTAATGAAGTGAAGCGTGGCTTTATTGTGGCACTTGAACTTTCCAAAAAGAGAACAGCACTTATAACGTCATCAGGCTTTGCTCCAGTCTTTGACATGCCACTGAACTTCTGGTTCATAAAAAGAATGAGCAAAGCCCACCTTAACACTGCAGCATGAAACCTCAATGAAACATTTAACCATAAATTTTCCAGGTGAATGCCAAAAGAACCAAGAGGCATGAAATCTTTTCAAATTTTTCTAACATTCTTGTAAACAAACTTGTCTCCTCTGGGACATTAAACTGTACAGCCGAAGGCCCTCGCTGAATCTCCAACTTTGTTGTGCATGTAGCATTTATGCTTTCTAGCACTGGTGACATACCATATTTACTCGCACAATGAACGCACTCGCGTAATGAACGCACCCCCCAAGTCGGCTCTCAAAATTTTGACTTTTTTTTCACTTGGGTAATAAACGCACCCCCAACTGGGATGTCAAAATTTTGACCCCCTCCCCCCACACGCGCAGGCACTTTTCTATCCTGGTCAGCGAGGTCGCGAATGCATGGGCAGCGTGGGCGAACAGAACGCCTTGCAAAAGGTGTTAAAAAAATTTGCAAAGATCCAACGGAAGCAAGAAAAAAAAAAAGTGAAAGCCGTTCACAACTCCCTGTAACACCGAATTAGAGCGCAGCTCTTGAGGAGGAGGAGGGAAGGGTACTGGGGGGTGAAGTGACCTGGAGGGGGGGTCACGTGACGATGCCGGTGATGTCATCAGTGACGTTACTGATGACGTCATCCATGATGATGACGATGCAAATGCCGGTGACGTCATCAGTGACGATGACGTCATCGGGGAGGTCATGTGACCTCGGCGGGGGTCACGTGACCCTGGGGAGTGGTCACGTGACCTCGAGGGGGAGGAGGTCACGTGACCTTGGGGTGACCTTGGTTACGGCGACGCCGACCCCGACGCCGCTCATGCCGGGAACGGGCCCCTAAGAGCTGCTAAGAGCTGCGCTCTAAAAACATGGAGAGTTTTTTTTTTTTTTTTTTTTTTTGCACAGCGCAGCCTGGACTTTGGGTTCGCGCGCCTCCGCGTGCAAGGAGGTAAGAAAGAGAAGCGGAGAAGCGCTCTAAGCGAACGAACAAAACAGCTTGCGAAAGGCGGCAAAAAGAAAAAAAAAACACCGAATTAAGAGAAAACAAAAACAAAGGGGAGCTTTTTCTTTTTTTCTTTTCTTGTTTTTTTTTTTTTTTTGCACAGCGCAGTTTGGTTACGGGGGGGAGGGGAATTGCGCGCAAGGAGGTAAGAAAGAGTAGGGAGGCTCAAGTAGAAAGAGGAGCGGAGAAGCCCCCCCCCCCCCACCCAACTTTGCATCGATTTTTCGGGAAAAAAAAGTGTGTTCATTCTGCGAGTAAATACGGTAAGCAAACTTAATGGGCTTGCAATGACAGAGCCACTGGTAAAATTGCTTGCGGAAGGCGGCAAAAAAAAAAAGAGAAAAAAACGACCCACGGAACTGAAAAAAAAAGAAAAAAAAAGAAAAGCTTTTTTTTCTTTTTTTTTTTTGCACAGCGCAGTTTGGTTACCGGGGGTCGTGCGTCGCGCGCAAAGAGATAAGAAAGATAAGCGGAGAGCCCTCAGCCCTCGCCTAAGCAACGCCTAAGCAAATAAAACAGCTTGCAAAAGGCGGCAAAAAAAAAATCTTAAAAAACTAAAAAAAAAACAGTTTTTTTTTTTTTTTTTTTTTTGCACAGCTTAGTTTGGTTACGGGGTCGGGCGCCGCGCGCAAATAGATAAGAAGTTGCTTCGATTTTTCAGGAGAAAAGGTCCGTTCATCATGCGAGTAAATACGGACGCAAAAATGTTACTTCGCGTAATGAACGCCCCCCCCCCCCCCCCCCCCCCCAACTTTGCATCGATTTTTCGGGAAAAAAAAGTGTGTTCATTCTGCGAGTAAATACGGTAAGCAAACTTAACGGGCTTGCAATGACAGAGCCACTGGTTCATGTTTGCAAACATTGGAAGAGACTATATGCTGTGTAACCATGGCATGTAGCCTGCTGAAAAAATCAAAACGTTTTGGTCGAATCCCATTTACAGCGAAATACGGCTGGAGGGAATATATTTAGAAATGGCGGTGACTTCGTTATAACTGGGTCACCATTCTGCTTGGCAGGCTTCCAGACGAGATGGCAAAGACGTTTGGCTGGTTGGAAAGTGGCGGGGCTTATTGCCATTTTAAGGAAAGCAGACAGACGCCACTCACATACGACGCACCCTCTTGGCTCGGGCCATCGGGGAGACGTTGAGCCCAACCGGGGCCATCCAATGATCTTTATGCAGCGTGTAGCGCATGCACGTCACTCGCAAATGGGTTCCATGCGCTAATTATTGCACTCCTCCAATTTCTAGCCTGTTTAATATGCACCTTAGCAATGCCACTGTGACGCTGAGGGTATTTTAAATAAATAAATAAATATAGCTGAGTTTGTTACAGTCGGGTTTGACTGCATAAGCAAGATGTGGAAGAAAGCAGAGCTTACCTGTCGCCTTCTGTAAAGGTCGTACTTCTGCTTGATCTTCCAGAGGATGGCCGCAATGATCAGGAGCGAGAGGAAACAGCTGATGGGAGGACAACAGGGCACCATTTCAGAAAAATGGAGGTGCGTAATAAAATGCTTGTTCTTCGTAGCGCAGAAATAAACTAGGCATTGGCCAAGGTGCAGACTTTGCCAGAATATAACGCCAATGGTTGGGACCAGATTGTTTTACGGTCATCGGAACAAAAAGTTGCAAGAAAAAACTGGCTTTGACTACGACAAAATGTTGTTGAGTGGCAGCAGACCAAGTGCATTTTTGACTGTTGCAACTCCCCGAAGCCAGCTGTGCGCACAAAGAAGCAACCGTCCACCGTCAGCACCAAAACACAAGTGAGCTTTATTCCCAATATAAGTGTGCTATCTAATGCACGCACCTTGCACAGAGTGCACAGTGCTCCCGTTCTGCTAGGCACACACCTACGGCCCCCTTCCCGGAGTGAAAGAAATCCATAAATGTTATAAGGTTGAGAGCTGGGCCAGTTGGTAGTGGTTAAAGATAACGGTACCAAGGGAAGCGACAAACCCTACACGACACAGCGTTGACTCGCAACTACGTATTTTCATTGTCAGTTTCAAAAATTCTAGCTCCTTACTAGACAACGCCACTGACGCTGCGCTAATGCAGTTTCTTCCACCACTGTGGAAGCACCTCATGTGTCACTTTTTCCTTGTGCCTTCCCAAAATTGTACTGGGCACTCTTGACAGTGAACTGAAAGGGGCACTGCATTAACCTGCCCGGGCTCGGCACTGAAACAATCCTGCTTCCACACTCTAGGAGACAGCTTCAAGTTGCAAATTGACAGACTCAAAAAATGCTTGGCTCAAATGTGATAAGATAGCCAAGTGTCACATCTTTTCATGCCCATAGGCCGCCGGCATGGTAAGTGCCGGCGGCCTATGGGCAGGGTTGTCCGGCTGCCACTGTGGAAGGTGGCGGCAAAGTTGCCCGGCTGCCGCCACCTTCCACAGTGGAAGCGAGCCTACCAAGTAAATTTTGTGCTGCGGCATTTGGGCAATGCATCGGTTGGGACCCAGCTCTGGGCTCGAGGAAAAGTGTGGACGCACCTTGAAAACGTGATGAAGAACTGGAGCAGGTCGAGGGCCCGGTGCTGGGAGAAGGAGATCTGCAGCACGAAGGGTGTGGTGAAGTTGAAGACGTACACGAAGAAGGTTGTGTTCTGCGAGCCGAAGTTGTGCTTCTCGTCGTAGAAGGGCAGCTTGATGTTGTCACACCGCCGGCTGTCCAGCAGCATGGGCTCCGTGTCGCCGTCTGCGTGTGACGGCGGTTGGCCGCCTACCATTTCCCCTTTTACTAAAGACCTGTTGCAAGCAACGCCAACTCCCCAGCGCAGTACCTCGCGTGGCCGAGCCAAGGCACCAAGAAGTTTGGCAGAAAAGAAACCTGTCGTGCGATCAATGCCACCAGCCCGGTGGTCCGCAAGATAAACCAATAAACCAGCTTTTGTTACCGTATAATGTGGAATATAGGTCGAATTTATTTTTGAAAATGGACCTGAAAAAGTTGACCCTCGTCTTATATAACGGTCATTAGTGGAAAAACAAAAATAATCTCGCAACACTGGGTGGCTGAAGCCGCCATCTTGTTTTTCTTTGCAATCGCCTAGCACTCGTCCACTTGTCACGATGGTCACTATTCACTTTCGCTTGTGCTCCTTGGTTTGTTACACCTACCGCTGCCGCTCCCAAAGTGATAATGAGCGGAAGTAGAAGACTGTTCACGGTAGCCTTCAAGAAGGAGGCAATCGCCTATGCAGAGATCAACGGGAATCTTGCAGCGCAGCGAGAGTTTGGTGGATCGGAGAAAAGCATACACTACTGGCGAGGCCAAAGACAAAAACTGGCGGCGTACAGCAAGGCGAAGAAAACTTTATTAGGGGCGAAGCTCCTTAGGGGCTAGCCATGTCCGCCGTCGGATGCACGTGCTCCTGCTCGTGAGCTCACGCGCTCACGTGCTCATGAGCATGTGCTCATGTGCTCGTGTAGGGCAAAAAAAAAAGCAACCGCATCTCCACGTGGTGGATGATGTTGATTGGGCCGAAGCTCTGGTGGTGCTTGTCTGCGTAGACGGTGAGCCGCAGCATGCCGAACCTTTCGTTCGTTTTCATCCATGTCAGAAAGAGAATGTGTGGTATGGAACGTGGTTATATACGCATTTGAGCATTTGACCGCAGCGCGACATGAAAGAAAACGAACGAAAGGCTCGGCATGCTGCGGCTCAGCGTCTATGCAGACAAGCACCACCAGAGCTTCGCCCCAATCAACATCGTTCACCACATGGAGATGCGGTTGCTTTTTCGTGGAAGGACTGCGGTGTACCCCGAATCGGAAACAAAGGTGGTGAATTTCATTCGATATCTGTGCACCAAATCGCTACCTGTGACGTTAGAGTAAATCCGTGCGAAAGCCGTCGAGGTCGCTCGTGCCTCCGGGCTCTTGAGGGTGCAATTCAAAGGGACGGCATCGCCCCTTTGAAATGCGTTAGTGAACTCATCGTCGGACGAAGGTTCTGAAGAATCTGAGTAGTAACGCTCGCGTGCGAAGCAATTAAATAAATGTGCCGTGTTTCCTCGTCCTTCCGTATACTTGGCCAATTTCGTTAGGTAAGGTTGCATTCTCAGTGATGTGATTGGCCTAAGCCGTTTTGGAGCACCTTTCGAAGCAACCAAAACAGTGTTTTGGAGCAGCAAAAGTGGCTTTTGGAGCAGCCAAAACAGTGTTTCGGAGCACCAAAAATGGCTTTCAGAGTAGATATTCTTAGAAAAATAAAAATGTTTGTTTTACATGCTGGACAAACGAAGGGCACTTTGCTCGCTGCAATCAACGAATTAGAGTCAAGTTCGACCACCTAGGAGTCTTTCAAGATGTAATTGAAATGTCAATGACATGACAGATTTTGCAATGCTTCACTTAAATGATACCTATATATGTACCCACAACAGATAGATAAGAACCTAACTTCACAAATTCAAATTTATTTGAAAATTACCAGCTTAGTACTAAAGATCCCAGCATTAGGTTGACTAGTGATATAATATAATAAATGGAAGCAGTCCCCGACTGATGAAACACATAGCTACTGCAGTGCAATGCGAAATTGCACAAAAGAAAAAGGTGCTGTACGACTAGTGAGTACACTTTTTGCTTTTCAAAACTTTCTGCAAAGCTGCTGCAAGCTTCGCTTTGGCTTAGGCTAGTAATGAATGTCCACTTTTAATGTCTGCAAAGAAACATTGAGACACCCCACAAGTGTACAGTGCTTTAGGCGTTGCCAAAAAATTTTGAAAAACCGCTTCCCACCGTTTTACTGATTCCCGACGTGCCAGACTTTCGTCAAAAGTAAACGTAAAACAGTAGATTGCAAGCGTCCCGGCTGGTGCCTCAGTCGTGCAATGATGTTCGCATGCACGTCAGGGCAACTTCGGCAGGCTTGCAGCTGCACATGCTTCGTCGTGCGAGCAGAGACGGCTGTTCGATCGAAACCGAAACCATGCCACTCCGCTCCGTCGCCAACTGGTCTCCAAAAATGTATGTGAAATGTAACTGCCCAGCATGCGACAAAAAATAGTTCAGCGGCGCGTACTTGCAAGGCCGGCAGGCGAGGTACAAGCTAAACATAAAAAAAATAAATAAAGAACCTGAGCGCATCGATGCAGGATATCGCGAGTCAGGGTCAAAACATTCTTGGAGCGCTTTGTGCAACGACTGAACTCGAGACAAACAAGCGCGCTGTGCGGGTTCAGCGTGCAGACATTGCCTTCTTTGCTTTAGCTCACTTCTCTTCACCAACTTTCTTGCGTGACAGATTTTTCATGTACCGGGGTCCCTCTCGAAAGAAAGACCGCCGAGAGAAACCTAGGTAATCAATACTTAGACACAGCAGTCTTCGAACTAATGAGGGATTTTTTGTAGTAGTGTATGTTTTAAACAAGAACAGGAATGTTGATGAACATGCGGCGGTCCTTATGTTTCAGTTTAGGAAGCTCCATATCTGTAGCGACGTGCGGACTGGCAGGCAGGACCAAATATAGTTTTCTCACGGCCGTTGCTTGCAGAAGCGAGTGCTTCGGCTCAAAAAAGTAACTCCCGCCGCGCAAAAACGTAATTTCGTTTCAGTGTGACGGCATGGCTGGTACCCAGCATGTTAGCGTCGGAGCGTCCGTACACGCCCGCATCTATCGTTGTAAAAAAAAAAAAATGCGAGACGACGAGAGCGCGAAAGAAGAGACGGCGGGAAAAACCATGCAAGACCGGATGGGCGATTGATGTAACTAAAGCAAGCGTGCAGGCAAGCTGGTTCAATACTGAGATTGGATTTTTTTGCCTGTCCTACGTCCCTTCTTTTCCGCGGCTCCAGGGTTACAATGTCACGATTGATGCAGAGTACTTTGTGTCGGGTGGCCGCCTGCGCCACCTAGCTCACGCATACTCAGTTACGGTACTCAGTTTAGTGTCAGTTTTGAAAGGCGACCAAAACTGGTCCTTTGGCGCAAGCTTGGCGCAGATTACCCATATTTTGGCGAAATGTAGCAGGATGTAGCAGGGTTAGCCCCTTGGCGCAGTTTAGCACCATCGGCGCAGCAATCACATCACTGCATTATCTTGCCATAAAAACGTTTTTTTCACTTTTTGCAAGTTGTAAATTAGGGGGTCGACCTACATTCTGATTCGACCTATATTCCAGTTTATACGGTAGTTTTAACATGTGTTTGTTCAAGTAGAGTAAACCCTCGTCTAAATCATAAAAACTATAAAAAAAAAAATTCGAGACAAGCGGAGTTTTGAGATAAGCGAGGTAACAAATTTTCACTGCACTTTCATTGCACAGACTGTGCATTGTGCAAATGAAGCTTTTCCAACAATTGCACCAATTGACTCGACACTCGCCCCGAGGAGAACAAAACAACCTCAACGAAATTATCAACAAGCAACACTGACAAAACGAGACAGCAAAACCTAGAAACAAAAGAACCTACCAAAAAAAAAAAAAATGAAAGAAAAAGATCAAGGCTGGAAGACAAAGTTGAGCGCAAGGAAAAGCAAGGACGAGAGAAACAGCGGCACGAACGCCCAACCATGGGGGGAGAAAAAGAAAAGTAATACAGCAAACCTGCACGCAGTGCCAAGTATTCTGAAATGGAATCCCTCATCTCGACACGTGAGCAGCGCACTTCTTACCGGGCCAATCCTGAAAGCACACCGCTCCCAACTGCCCCTAAGTTGACACCAACTTGTTTCACCCGGGAGGTTAGACATTTCTTCTGGTAGTTGATTATTACTCGCATTACCCAGAAGTGATTACTCTCAGAAGCACCACAGCTCGAGAAGTGATAGAGGTGAGGAAGAACATTTCTGCGAGGCCCAACATCCCAAGGACTCTTTGATCGAACAACGGCCCACCCTTTTAGCCCCAAGACCTTGCAAACTTTGTGACAACATACAATGTCTCGCATCTGACCAGAAGCTCTATCTTTCCGCAATCAAATGGAGAGCGTATGAAGTCAAAGGCCTGCTGCACAAGATGAAAAAACCACACCTCACACACGTCGATTACGAAGAAACACCCAATCCCAAAGAATTCAACCCAAGAAAGACCGACTGATGCAGCCATCCAGCCTGGTGCACATGAAGCGGCCCAGGAGAGACGCCCACTACAAAAGACACCATGTCAGGAACCTCCCTCCTCTCCAAGATGATACCCGCGTCTGGGTTCAACCAGAACAAGTGCCAGCAACAGTCCTGCAAAAAGGCCCCTCGTCGTAGAGATGGGAGACGGTGCGGCGTGGCACCAAAAGAGGCACAATGTTGTGCCGTACGAGCCGGGGGCGGCTGCAGCGACGTCTGGAAAGACTCTGTGGACGACAAGACCCGCCGTCCTTCAGGTTTTCTCGCAAATCTTCGACCCCTTTGGTTACTTGGCACCATTTATTGTTCACGTACGACTTATGCTTCAAACAGTTTGGATCGACAAGCGCGCATGGGACCAGGTGCTTGCCCTTCAAAAGCAACTGGAATGTTGGTGCTCCAAACTACCATCGCCCTCCTTTCTACATTTACCACGCCACGCACTGGCATCACCAACTGAGATGTTGGTAGAGATGCACTTACAATAGAACCTGGTTGATACATCTCTCAGGGGACCGTGGGGAAAAGACGTATAATGCGGTAAAACATCAAAAATCAAGAAGGCCCTTGGGGGGCTACAGATGATGCAGAAAGCAATTGTCATAACACAATTTAATTGCACGCAAACTTTCGTTGGTGTGTGAACTAAAATAGGTTTATAAAAAGCTTGTAATCTCTGCCAGGAGCTTCGAGCAACTGCTTGACACCAAGAGTTCCTTTTTGAGCTACCGCAACCCTTTCTCACTGTCCGCGCACTCGTGAACACTCCCGTATCTGCGCAAGGTATCCAACGCCATGATCGCGTCTGCAAATGTAGGTGTTGCGTGACCGGTGACTGTGTCCATTCTCATCACTTTCAGCATCATCGGCAGCGGTGTTGACGATATCTGACATGCGGTTCAGAGGCGACGACGTTCTCGTCAACCGAAAAGCATAGGTGAGAAGGCTCCCTCCCACTTTCTTCATCGCATTTTACGTTTCTTGCGCGTCTTTGGCATCTTCAGAATCTTCGCTGCTGTTGCTCTCAGCTAGCACTCTGCCTGGCCTCGCGCGTTCGAACCTACATTTGCAGAAGCAATGCTAGACAGTGGCAATCGGGACAGTGTACCACGCTGTTGCAAGAAAGTGCATCACATCCAGGGTGGTGAGCTTGGTCGGAGTGTTGCCTCGTTTTACCATAGCGAACAATCACCGAACAATCCACTTCCTATAGAAGTGTTTCACATTTTTTACTATTCCTGCATCGAGCAGCTGAGCGTGGTTTGTCGTGATTGTAGGAGGTTAACGCACCCTGACATTTCCGAGGACCGACAGGTCCTTTGGCTGGGCAAGGCAGTTGTCGATGAGCAGCAGGGCCTTTCTGTTTCGCAGCCCCATTTGCGAGTCCTAGTACTGCAGGAAGCTTTCGAAAAGAATGCAGGTCATTTACGCCTGCGTGTTGTGCCGGTAGTGACGGGGATTTGCCATGGATGTTTTGTAAGCATCGCGGGCTGCGGAACTTCCCGATGACCTACGGTTTCATCTTCTCTAATCCGTCTTGGTTGCGGCACAGGAGTATGGTAAGTCACTACTTGCTACTTTTCCCCGAGTGACAAGCTTCACCCTTGAGGCTCAGTGACTTTGAAGGCTGCACGTTAAGAAAATGGCCAGCCTCATCGGCGTTAAAAATGTCCTTGGGGGAGTATTTGGCAATGATTGAAGGCAGCCAACTTTTCTTCAACACAAACTAGGTCAACGCTGGCCGCTTTACCACTTACTGTGAAACAAATTCCGTGGCACTTCTTGGAGCAGTCGATCCACCCATTGCAACACGCAAGGTCCGTAACATTCAAAAGTTCCGCAATATTTTGCGCCTTTTCTTGAGGATCCTTCCGTCGATGTTGACACGAGATGCCCGGGCTTGTTTAAGCGTCCTAGCAAAGCATGTTCCAACTCAGCGTGCCTCACCATCTAAGCTTGCTCGGAGCCCAAGTGTAACGCAGAAGCTTGCGTCCCAATGTTTTTCGTTTCACAACAATGCTGTTAAAAGTTGACGGTTTGATCCCAAGGTCACTCGCGATGTCCGTTCTCTTTCGACTGGGACTGCGACGCTCAACCACTCGGAAAACGTCCAGTTTCTGGAAACTAAGCACCTTTCTTCTCTGCGACGCCATGGTCACCAGCAGAAGCCAACTCATGCAAGACAAAACTGGAGGAGCCGAGAAACAGCCCACAAACCATAATTGAAACCATCAACTGATGCAACTGTGGTGCTCAGTGTGAAAGTGCGTGCCAGCACCCCAGGCTGTGAAATAGACGGAGATAAACGGTGGTTCTAGAAATATCAGAAGCCCCAAGGTCACGTCTGGCGCTAAGCAGTAAGGCAGCGGGTCCCGGGCAAGCAAGCGTGCAAAGCGAAAGGAGGAGTGTTACTTCAGCAAACTTGTCGATCCCACGGGAGGGGGAAAAAAAAAACACCAAACGGTTTCGGACAGTGCATAACAGCGAATGAGGCGGCAGCGGTGTTGTGCGGACACGCAAGCGTGAAGGCAGCAAAGAAACGGAAGCTTTTGTTTCATCGTGCTCACTGCTATTTCCTTCAAAGTCATTCTGCCCAAGGAACATTTTCTTTTTCCACGAGGCACGCACACTCATCTGGGATATTGCAATCCGAAAAATGCGTAAGACTGACATCTTGGATTTTCGTTTGATGAGTGAGTCCTTTCTGTAGTATTGTAAGAAATGAAATATACTTAAAAATTATGTCTCAAAACGCTGAAAAATGCATATGAAATAAATTATCTAAAAAATATGATCGCTGAATTTTAACTACCGTATTTACTCGCATATTCAACGCACTCGCATAATAAATGCACCCCCACAATGGGCATCAATATTTTGACTTTTTTTTTCCCTCCCATAATCAACGCACCTCCAATTTTCGGATCCACGAGGTTTGAATTGCGTTCAATTTAGCAAGCCACCAAGCCAGTTTTTTTTTTTCCGCCAAGCGGTCAGGCGAAGTCAAGCCAAGCTAGGCTGCTCTCGTGGCTCTCATAAAGTCCGAAAGTATGTCGTTGCGGTAGTTATGGAAGTGATCAACCGTGAAACCGAGTGCCGTGTACACTTGACGAAGCTTGGGTCGAGGAATTGCCGAGCCCCGGACATTCTTCGCCTATCGGATGCATTGATGTCAACAAACAAGCCGTCGTCTGTGGTCCGATTTCGGACAGCGAAATCGTAAAAGTGGTTAGGCCTAATTCCACATACTCGGGGTAATTGTGTTTATTTAATCCTTAACAGAATGGCACAGCGAGGTGCACGCTGCACTGTAGGCTGGGAGTGTCTGGTAGCCTCTCCGTGAACGAAACTTGATCCGTGCGAGCGGGCTTCGGGGGTCGGCGGTTGGACTTCGTACGAGTCCTTATACGCGTAGTCGCGGATATACCTGAGCGTGCCCGCTGGATACTAGGAATATATATCGCCTAAGAAAGGTCGTGTTACTATTCGTGCTAAGTGAGCTTCGTAGAACGCTTTTCCTTTGGCAAAAGGCACCCCAAAAGCACCCTAAAAAGGTTTAATTGTCATTTATAAACCATGGTTATTGTGGCGCGCCCCCACCAGCTGTGGGTGCGCCTCCATCACTGGAGTTGTGCCACAGTACGTTGCCGTGTCATATTGGCACCTAATATGACATTTGCACGAAGTGTGTAAATGCAAAAATTTTACCCCGTGCAATGAACGCCCCCTCGCAAATATGTGTCAATTTTTGGGGAAAAAAGTGTGTTTATTATGCGAGTAAGTAGTTTTGTTTTGCCCTACCACAGTGGAAGCTACTGCTGCATACTGCTGGCGGTACGTTGACGCTCCTCTGTGCTGCTCTCCTTAACAGTGTTAGCGACTCCGCAGTGTAGACGGTGTCGCATAACAGCATGCTAAGACACGGCGCTCGCGAAGCCACTTATGTGGCGCGCGTCGGTAGTCTTTGAATGCAAGAACCGGGAACGCAAACACAATAAGCCGGGAATTAATACAGATGTTCCTACGTGGGACCAGCGGTTTTCAATTTAAAAGCCTGGAAAACGTAAAATACCGGGAACGCATCAACAAGGTTATACTGTATTTCACTCTTCCATTGGAGTAGATACTTTTGGTTTTGGCTCAAGCACTAAACCTCCCAGTTATTCCTTCACTTGTGCCACTATTCCATGAATCTGATGAAGTTGGCCTTGTGGAATAAGTGTCCGTCCCAAGCAGCCTCAAGCCTGAGGAAGCACTCACCCGAGCCAATCGAGATGTTCACGTAGGCCCTGCCCGAGCACGAGATGGTGAACTCCACGTCGTTGCCCACCTTGATCGGCACATTCATGAAGTTGATGTTGCGGTAGTAGTCCTCCGAGGACAGGTTGAAGGTGTACTGGAAGTCGATGCTCAGGTTGTCTGCGACACACAGTTGCAAATCAGCTCTGCATGCCCTATTTTTCCCACCAAATAGTAGTGCAAAACTATCAGTAATACAGGAAACTCTCACTTGAGCAACTGTCCGTTTAACGAAAATTTCGGAATAAAAAACTTTAAAAAAATCTTTGGCAGTTTTCCTATGCATTCTATTTATTTATTTATTTATTCAGATACCTACAGCGCCATGGGGCATTCAGTGATGGAAGTGCCATTTAACCTTTTGGAGCAGGCCTTGTAGCAGGCAAAATGTTGTTTTGGAGCAGGTAGTGGCCCTTTTGGAGCAGGGTCCGGCATATGTTGGCATATTACTTGAAAATTAAATAATGCTGCACTGCTATATAAAGCCCATCTCTATTGTTCGAACACAGCGCCTGTCGCCTTTTTAAGACCGGATATATAAAATCCAACAAAGTAAACACGCAAAAAATCATTTTTTTAAAATAAAGTTTATCCGCTCGTCAGATAAAAAAATACAATTAAATATGCCACACTGAGTTTTAATGGTACAGGATACCAAGTTTTATCAGCCTGCACTTCTTTTAAGGTATCTGCAGCAGCATCTAACGACCCTCACTGTTGTGGAATGTTTTAGTTCAGATTTGAGTTGTCTTTCGGGCAGCAGCTTCAAATATTGCGGTATCTGATATTCGCTTCAAAAATTCCGATTCATTTTCGATGTGCTGGCGAAGTCACGATCGGATCACGGCGAGTTAACCCGTTGAGTGCGCTCCTTGGCATGCACCGACGCGCTGCAGAGAAGCGACACCCGCGGAGCAGACACCGCAGTCGCGCGAGTCGCGCAGTGCTTCGTGCTCCGAAAAGGACGGTGAGGCTTTACCAGCACTACACCCAGAGTTTCGTGCAACTGAACTATACTTCGTTTCAGCTTCGGTGCGAGCGCAGCCAAAGCTACAAGCGCGCGCATGGAGCCCGTAACGGTGCCCACACTGCACGAGCCCACACGCGAGTCAGGAATGCACAGAGCATTGGGCTCGCGCTAGCTTTGACTTCGCTGATAGCTAGCGCACCAGAACAGGGCGGGCCAACATTGAAAACATCCAGAAACTCGGCCTTTTTTATTTTTTTTTAAATAGGCTGCTCAGTGGGATGGTTCTTCGCTTAGCCTCTGTGGCTTAATTTGGTCTCAGATGTTGCTAACGTTGTTCCTTTCAATGATGATGATGATGCGCTTTCGCAGTTTCGGTTTGCGTAACAGTTGCGGCGCGGAATATACCGCGGTACCGCCACGCGCTCTGATAAGACTTCAATTCTAATTTTTCATTGCTACATATCTCATCTCGGCGCAGGCACGGCGCAATTTTTCGGTAAAATGACAATTTGGCGCTACATGTAGCAGGATTTCGTCCTTGGCGCAATTTGGCGCAATTGGCGCAGCACTTCCATCACTGGGCATTACAGTAGGGGGGGGGGAGAAGTTGGAAATGAAGAACACGAATAGTTATACAAAAGTTAAAAGAGCAATACAGTGTAGACCGCATATAATGTATGTCGCGGGAGTCGCGAAAATCCGCACTATAAGCGGTACTGCACTATAACCAAAACATAATTTTTCAGGCCAAAATACACGCCATGAGACAACTTACCTTCGTAAAACAATTTATTTTATGTTACATGAAAAATAAAGCTTAGAGTGAAGAAAGTCTTTATTCCACCATACTAGTACACTTCTCTCTCAAGTGTGTCACACATTTTGAAAGAAATGAGCGACTTTTGCCTGGCACAGCCTTTTAACGGCGTCGCGGGTTGCGGACGGACGTTGCGAGCGTTCAGGATTGCTAACCCTAATCACTTTTCTCCAGCGATGAAAACGCGTGAAAATTCGCATCCTTTTATGGTACACGCCAGTGATACCTTCAACTTTGGCACAGGCATGAAATGCTCCAAACAAGAAATCCGGGCGATGTTCGGAAACACAAATGCTTAGAAAGCACCACTGTAGTCGAAGTAAACAAACACGACTACATGGGCGTTTCTGCCGTCTTGAGAGTGCCGCCACGACATTGCCGCATGAGTTGGTGGATCTTCCCTTCTAGTACGTGCTGGGTTATCATTACGACACACAACGAAAATTCACTGTCAAGGATAGCGCTTTTACGCGGAACGATGAGCTTCCACCATGCCGTCTACGTCGACGCCATGTTTGCGGATAGAAGCAACCGGCCCGCGACCGGCATGCAACGCGCGCGAACACTTCTCCTCGACCTGCGATTGGTCTGTCGTTGGGTTGTTTCCAGCTATAGAGTTGGTCGTGGTTTCCAGCACGTTTCCAGCGCAGCGGGAACGACACGTGCGTGTGTCCCTCCGTCGTTATGGCAACTGAAGCCTCTCTCTTCGCTTCTCCCCGCTTCTTCGAGCAACCTCCTTGCCCCGCGAGGGCCGCTTGCTGCTAGCGCCGTTATATAGTCGGCGCGCTCGGCGGGCTGTTCCAGAAACCGCACTATAACCGGTATTTCCCTTTTGAGCGCCTGCATTTTAAGCGGTATGTAATTACATGGAGTTCTATGGGAGGCGAACCGGTGGTTTAAAAAAGCCGCGTTATACCCGGTCCTGCACTATAAGCGGTTACGTTGTAAGTGGTCTATACTGTATTCACAAGCCATAAATCTTTCAGTACCACAACAAAGTGCAGGCTACATAAAAAATAAAAATGCGGTCTACTAAACACTCCGAACGTTACTCAACTACTAACTAGACACTACGAGGTTAGTGTTGAATAAAACATATCGTTTGGAACAATGTTGACCACCGAGGCTGGCAAACCGTTCCAATCCCGTATTGTTTTAGGAAAAAAAGAGTTCATATAGACGTCACTTTTACAGCGGAATTCCTTGACCTTATACACATGATCTTTTCGTTGCGATATGTAATCTGGCGGGTGAAGGTAGGCATTTCTATCTATCCCAGTCCTACAGTGAAATATGTTATTAAAAAATTTCAGTCGAAGGTTCTTCCTTCTAAAGCTTAACTCCTTCCATCCTAGGCTCTGTTTCGCACGAGTCATACTAAGTCGCCTGTCATAATTGTTTAAAACAAAACGGGCAGCCCGGTTTTGTACTTTTTCAAGTTTGATTATCTGGACAGCAGTGTGAGGATCATTGATGATTGATTGAGGATCAAAAATCTTTCAGTTAAACTAAGAACAAACTTCGGAATAGCGAATATTTCAGTTCAACAAAGTTTTGTGCTCTGCAGTGCTGGCGTAGCCGATGCCCGCTGCCCCGCCAGCGATGATATGCTGCTCCTGCAGAGGCGGCCTCTGCAGGGGCGGCGTATCATTGCTGGCGTTTACAGCGCTGCCGAGGTAATGCAGCGGTACGGTAGACAAAAACGAATCACGTGGTGTGTCTGTTTTTCTTAGTCATCGGTAGGGATGTCGCGAACCACCCCAAGTTCGATTTCGAAAGGTTTCGATATTTGCGAAGCGTACTGAGGTTCGATTTCGAAAAATTTCGATATTTTCGTACCAACCGAGGTTCGAATTCGAAAAAATTCGCAACTTTCGATCACAGTGGCGTTTCGAATTCGAAAAGTTCGAAGCTTTGACGGTTTCTAGAATTTCGGATTCAAATATTTCGAATATTTTTTTACTTCAGGTTCGATAAATTCGAAGATTTCGAAATTCTTTGGAAATAAAATTCGAAAACTTCGAACGCTTCGAATTTTTATAGACATGAAGTTCGAACAATTCGAAGATTTCGAATTTCTTTCTGCATAAAATTCGAAAAGTTCGAAGGTTTCGATTCTCTCTTGACGCTAAATTCGAAAAAAAAACCAAAAAAACTGAAGATTTTGAATTCTTTTCTAGTACAAGTTTTCAAAGTTCGAAGTCCGGTTTTCAAGTTCCTCCACAGTTTGTTTCAAATAATGTTTTCACGACGCACTGGTTTTCACAAAATCAAGTTTAGAAAAGTTAGGGTGTGATATCTAGATTCCTCGAAGTTGGTCAGGCAATTAAATGAGACGACGAGTGTCCCGGATGTGCTGGAATATTTGCCAGTGCAGAGTGACGTGTGACCATGGATCAGTAATTGTGACCGCCAGCTCGGGGTGGGGGAGGGGTCTTTAACCTGCATCACGCAGTAGTGATCACACGAACACACTGTTTTACGAGACTCATCCAGTTCGAAATGGCCAGGGACGAGCAGAAGGTTGAGGCTCAGAAAAACCTTGAAGCGACCTGGCAAACTACCTCGCCACCCCTTGCGCGCTAGTAGTAATCTGATCGAACGCCGCCCGAGTGACGCTGGCATATAGTAAGTTAAGTTTGCAAATATCCTGGAGGTTTATTTTCTGGGACGGAGGAATCGACTCGCAAAAAGCCGACACAACTCGAGGTCGAGGAGCGTTCTACCATACAAGTGGCGTCGGAAGAGGAAAAACGGGGTGTAAGCGTCACATGCTTAGTGGTTCGGAAGTTCAAAGCTATGTCTTTTCGACCTAAATACCTGTGCCAATAGTAAAAAAAAAAAAAAAAAAATGCGGGGATAAAAAGTTGGAAAAAAAAAAACTATCAAGAATTCGCCGGAAGTGTTGTATTCTTGCGTATTCAGAGGTTCAGAACTTCGAAACAAGTTTCTTTTACCAAATTGCGTACAGGCTAAAAGAAACACGTCCCAGGATCGTGAAGCAAAAAAAAAAAGAGAAAAGTTTTCTTTTTTGATGACGTGCTGAACTTGAACACTATTAGAAATCTTCTCCCATGAGTTAATTTATTCCTTAAAGTGAAAAAACAATAAATACATTATTTTGTATTCTGCAGATGGCAATGATATGTACTGTCTGTGGTGTTAATTTAAATGCGATACCTCAAACAACTTGGACGAAAATAAATACCAAGTTTAGGGCATAATTGCATGTAGATACATGTTTGGACATTTCTTCGAAACTCGCGTTGAATAACAATAATCATATCTTAAGACGGCACTTACCTAGGCTATACATAGATCATTCTTGAAAAAGTATAACATCTCTACCACAAATAGCTTCGGCTACAGCGCGCTTCAAATCTGGCACAAACGATAATCGTCAAAAACCCGTCGTCCTTCCTCGCCCCTTCGGAAATTTATTTCTTTAAAACTAAGCATGCCAGAACATTGAAACAAACGCCATTGTCTTTCGTAAGGAACGCAGCACCGCGTGTAAAAGTTCGAGAAAAAAAAAAACTGCGAATGTACCTCACTACTTGAATTCAAATGAAACCGTCCGCTGGTCTTTCGAAGTTCGACGAACGTCGAACTTTTACCCAAAAAGTTCGAAGTTCGTCGATATTCTGACTTTTCAAGATTCGAAAGTTCGAAACTTTTCGAATTCTCTTGATAAATAAGTTTGAAAGTTCAAAATTCATGGAAGTTTTTGGTCAGTCAAGTTCGGAAGTTCGACAAGCATCGAAATTTGGAGCGCAATAAGTTCGAAAGTTCGATAAAGATAGAATTTTTTAGCGTAATAAGTTCGACGGTTCGAAAAGCGTCGAACTTCTTAGCTCAACAAGTTCGAAAATTCGACTTCCGTCGAATTTTACAATGTAGACAATTCGAAAAATCGAAATCTTTCGAACCTTTCGAACCGCTCGATTCGATCATCGAAACTTCGATTCGAAAAAAGTTCGCGGCATCCCTAGTCATCGGTTCTGTTTGGCCATCTTAGTTTTGGGTAACAATGGCAGGACGGCAGTTCGTGCACCCACTTTCGTAATGAGTACAACAAAACAGAAGCGGTTGTCTCTATCAGACAAGCTCAAAATCTTTCAGCATCTGGACAACGGTCAAAGGCAAGTGGATTTTGTGAGACTATGGGATTGCACCGTTGACGTTGTGAACGATAGTAAAGCAAAATTCGAAGCTTGAAGGAGAAGCTGCATTCAATCCCAACAGGAAACGACTGCACGGGATATTTCGAGCCAGTGGACGATGCCGTTGCGGCGTGGCTTCGTCACAACAACAAGCTGTGCCAGAGGAAGCGCAAAAAAACATAAACTCTCTCGACAGCTTCATTACTTCATGCGCTTTAACAGTGACGGTGAAAATTAAAATTACAGATTTTTTTTCAAAATGGAAAGGGCAGCAACGCAACTGTTATGCACTTTGTCGTTGTACATGACTCCATAAATTGCATTTCACACTTTTGACTCAATGTATGCTGTGCCCTATGCTATTCCATATTCTTGTGAATATATTCAGTTTAACGCACTTTCAGTTAAACGAACTATTTTCATTGGTCCCTTGAAGTTCGCTCAAATGAGAGTTTAGTGTACTACGCAAAGTGAACCGAACTATAGATAGTTTTCAAAAGTATGATTGATTCAACTACTATAAGATCCCGTGAGAACGCCCACCCAAAATGAGGGAATAAATAGTGAAAAACATGACGTGGGCTTTTGATGAGTCAGCAAAAATTTATCCAAAACTTAACAGTAAACGCAGATCGCGGACACCGCAAATTCGCATTGCACGTATGTCACGGGAACCGATATTGCACACGCAGATAGACAAAAACGGCGGACCCTGCTGCGAACTCACCTGTCTCACATACCAATACCGCAGATTGCGCAGTTGATGTCCCTCTCGTCGGACGTCGCGTGATGTCCGACGCGATAAACACGCAGGAATTCGCAACAAGCTCCTGTGTCCCGGAAAAGGATGCTGCAGATTGCGGATGCGGCAGATTCGCGTTTCATGGGACGATAAACAAGCGGAAACCTGCTGCAGACTTTCATGCTATGGGAACAGATATCGTACGCGCAGATTGCAGACAAAAAACTCGGGAATCCACTATGAACTCGTATGTCACGGGAACCGATATTGCACACGCAGATAGACAAAAACGGGGGACCCTGCTGCGAACTCGCCTGTCTCACATACCAATACCGCAGATTGCGCAGTTGATGTCCCTCTCGTTGGACGTCGCGTGATGTCCGACGCGATAAACACGCAGGAATTCGCAACGAGCTCCTGTGTCCCGGAAAAGGACGCTGCAGATTGCGGATGCAGCAGATTCGCGTTTCATGGGACGATAAACAAGCGGAAACCTGCTGCAGACTTGCATGCTATGGGAACAGATATCGTACGCGCAGATTGCAGACAAAAAACTCGGGAATCCACTATGAACTCGTATGTCACGGGAACCGATATTGCACACGCAGATAGACAAAAACGGGGGACCCTGCTGCGAACTCGCCTGTCTCACATACCAATACCGCAGATTGCGCAGTTGATGTCCCTCTCGTCGGACGTCGCGTGATGTCCGACGCGATAAACACGCAGGAATTCGCAACGAGCTCCTGTGTCCCGGAAAAGGATGCTGCAGATTGCGGATGCAGCAGATTCGCGTTTCATGGGACGATAAACGAGTGGAAACCTGCTGCAGACTTGCATGCTATGGGAACAGATATCGTACGCGCAGATTGCAGACAAAAAACTCGGGAATCCACTATGAACTCGTATGTCACGGGAACCGATATTGCACAAGCAGATAGACAAAAACGGGGGACCCTGCTGCGAACTCGCCTGTCTCACATACCAATACCGCAGATTGCGCAGTTGATGTCCCTCTCGTCGGACGTCGCGTGATGTCCGACGCGATAAACACGCAGGAATTCGCAACGAGCTCCTGTGTCCCGGAAAAGGATGCTGCAGATTGCGGATGCAGCAGATTCGCGTTTCATGGGACGATAAACGAGTGGAAACCTGCTGCAGACTTGCATGCTATGGGAACAGATATCGTACGCGCAGATTGCAGACAAAAAACTCGGGAATCCACTATGAACTCGTATGTCACGGGAACCGATATTGCACAAGCAGATAGACAAAAACGGGGGACCCTGCTGCGAACTCGCCTGTCTCACATACCAATACCGCAGATTGCGCAGTTGATGTCCCTCTCGTCGGACGTCGCGTGATGTCCGACGCGATAAACACGCAGGAATTCGCAACGAGCTCCTGTGTCCCGGAAAAGGACGCTGCAGATTGCGGATGCAGCAGATTCGCGTTTCATGGGACGATAAACGAGTGGAAACCTGCTGCAGACTTGCATGCTATGGGAACAGATATCGTACGCGCAGATTGCAGACAAAAAACTCGGGAATCCACTATGAACTCGTATGTCACGGGAACCGATATTGCACACGCAGATAGACAAAAACGGGGGACCCTGCTGCGAACTCGCCTGTCTCACATACCAATACCGCAGATTGCGCAGTTGATGTCCCTCTCGTTGGACGTAGCGTGATGTCCGACGCGATAAACACGCAGGAATTCGCAACGAGCTCCTGTGTCCCGGAAAAGGACGCTGCAGATTGCGGATGCAGCAGATTCGCGTTTCATGGGACGATAAACAAGCGGAAACCTGCTGCAGACTTGCATGCTATGGGAACAGATATCGTACGCGCAGATTGCAGACAAAAAACTCGGGAATCCACTATGAACTCGTATGTCACGGGAACCGATATTGCACACGCAGATAGACAAAAACGGGAGACCCTGCTGCGAACTCGCCTGTCTCACATACCAGTACGGCAGACTGCGCAGTTGATGTCTTTACCGTCGGACGTCGCGTGAAGTCCGACGCGATAAACACGCAGGAATTCGCAACGAGCTCCTGTGTCCCGGAAAAGGATGCTGCAGATTGCGGATGCAGCAGATTCGCGTTTCATGGGACGATAAACGAGTGGAAACCTGCTGCAGACTTGCATGCTATGGGAACAGATATCGTACGCACAGATTGCAGACAAAAAACTCGGGAATCCACTATGAACTCGTATGTCACGGGAACCGATATTGCACAAGCAGATAGACAAAAACGGGGGACCCTGCTGCGAACTCGCCTGTCTCACATACCAATACCGCAGATTGCGCAGTTCATGTCCCTCTCGTCGGACGTCGCGTGATGTCCGACGCGATAAACACGCAGGAATTCGCAACGAGCTCCTGTGTCCCGGAAAAGGATGCTGCAGATTGCGGATGCAGCAGATTCGCGTTTCATGGGACGATAAACGAGTGGAAACCTGCTGCAGACTTGCATGCTATGGGAACAGATATCGTACGCGCAGATTGCAGACAAAAAACTCGGGAATCCACTATGAACTCGTATGTCACGGGAACCGATATTGCACACGCAGATAGACAAAAACGGGGGACCCTGCTGCGAACTCGCCTGTCTCACATACCAATACCGCAGATTGCGCAGTTGATGTCCCTCTCGTTGGACGTCGCGTGATGTCCGACGCGATAAACACGCAGGAATTCGCAACGAGCTCCTGTGTCCCGGAAAAGGACGCTGCAGATTGCGGATGCAGCAGATTCGCGTTTCATGGGACGATAAACAAGCGGAAACCTGCTGCAGACTTGCATGCTATGGGAACAGATATCGTATGCGCAGATTGCAGACAAAAAACTCGGGAATCCACTATGAACTCGTATGTCACGGGAACCGATATTGCACACGCAGATAGACAAAAACGGGGGACCCTGCTGCGAACTCGCCTGTCTCACATACCAATACCGCAGATTGCGCAGTTGATGTCCCTCTCGTCGGACGTCGCGTGATGTCCGACGCGATAAACACGCAGGAATTCGCAACGAGCTCCTGTGTCCCGGAAAAGGATGCTGCAGATTGCGGATGCAGCAGATTCGCGTTTCATGGGACGATAAACGAGTGGAAACCTGCTGCAGACTTGCATGCTATGGGAACAGATATCGTACGCGCAGATTGCAGACAAAAAACTCGGGAATCCACTATGAACTCGTATGTCACGGGAACCGATATTGCACAAGCAGATAGACAAAAACGGGAGACCCTGCTGCGAACTCGCCTGTCTCACATACCAATACCGCAGATTGCGCAGTTGATGTCCCTCTCGTCGGACGTCGCGTGATGTCCGACGCGATAAACACGCAGGAATTCGCAACGAGCTCCTGTGTCCCGGAAAAGGATGCTGCAGATTGCGGATGCAGCAGATTCGCGTTTCATGGGACGATAAACAAGCGGAAACCTGCTGCAGACTTGCATGCTATGGGAACAGATATCGTACGCGCAGATTGCAGACAAAAAACTCGGGAATCCACTATGAACTCCTATGTCACGGGAACCGATATTGCACACGCAGATAGACAAAAACGGGGGACCCTGCTGCGAACTCGCCTGTCTCACATACCAATACCGCAGATTGCGCAGTTGATGTCCCTCTCGTTGGACGTCGCGTGATGTCCGACGCGATAAACACGCAGAAATTCGCAACGAGCTCCTGTGTCCCGGAAAAGGACGCTGCAGATTGCGGATGCAGCAGATTCGCGTTTCATGGGACGATAAACAAGCGGAAACCTGCTGCAGACTTTCATGCTATGGGAACAGATATCGTACGCGCAGATTGCAGACAAAAAACTCGGGAATCCACTATGAACTCGTATGTCACGGGAACCGATATTGCACACGCAGATAGACAAAAACGGGGGACCCTGCTGCGAACTCGCCTGTCTCACATACCAATACCGCAGATTGCGCAGTTGATGTCCCTCTCGTCGGACGTCGCGTGATGTCCGACGCGATAAACACGCAGGAATTCGCAACGAGCTCCTGTGTCCCGGAAAAGGACACTGCAGATTGCGGATGCAGCAGATTCGCGTTTCATGGGACGATAAACAAGCGGAAACCTGCTGCAGACTTGCATGCTATGGGAACAGATATCGTACGCGCAGATTGCAGACAAAAAACTCGGGAATCCACTATGAACTCGTATGTCACGGGAACCGATATTGCACACGCAGATAGACAAAAACGGGGGACCCTGCTGCGAACTCGCCTGTCTCACATACCAATACCGCAGATTGCGCAGTTGATGTCCCTCTCGTCGGACGTCGCGTGATGTCCGACGCGATAAACACGCAGGAATTCGCAACGAGCTCCTGTGTCCCGGAAAAGGACGCTGCAGATTGCGGATGCAGCAGATTTGCGTTTCATGGGACGATAAACGAGTGGAAACCTGCTGCAGACTTGCATGCTATGGGAACAGATATCGTACGCGCAGATTGCAGACAAAAAACTCGGGAATCCACTATGAACTCGTATGTCACGGGAACCGATATTGCACAAGCAGATAGACAAAAACGGGGGACCCTGCTGCGAACTCGCCTGTCTCACATACCAATACCGCAGATTGCGCAGTTGATGTCCCTCTCGTTGGACGTCGCGTGATGTCCGACGCGATAAACACGCAGGAATTCGCAACGAGCTCCAGTGTCCCGGAAAAGGATGCTGCAGATTGCGGATGCAGCAGATTCGCGTTTCATGGGACGATAAACGAGTGGAAACCTGCTGCAGACTTGCATGCTATGGGAACAGATATCGTACGCGCAGATTGCAGACAAAAAACTCGGGAATCCACTATGAACTCGTATGTCACGGGAACCGATATTGCACACGCAGATAGACAAAAACGGGGGACCCTGCTGCGAACTCGCCTGTCTCACATACCAATACCGCAGATTGCGCAGTTGATGTCCCTCTCGTCGGACGTCGCGTGATGTCCGACGCGATAAACACGCAGGAATTCGCAACGAGCTCCTGTGTCCCGGAAAAGGACGCTGCAGATTGCGGGTGCAGCAGATTCGCGTTTCATGGGACGATAAACAAGCGGAAACCTGCTGCAGAATTTCATGCTATGGGAACAGATATCGTACGCGCAGATTGCAGACAAAAAACTCGGGAATCCACTATGAACTCCTATGTCACGGGAACCGATATTGCACACGCAGATAGACAAAAACAGGGGACCCTGCTGCGAACTCGCCTGTCTCACATACCAATACCGCAGATTGCGCAGTTGATGTCCCTCTCGTCGGACGTCGCGTGATGTCCGACGCGATAAACACGCAGGAATTCGCAACGAGCTCCTGTGTCCCGGAAAAGGACGCTGCAGATTGCGGATGCAGCAGATTCGCGTTTCATGGGACGATAAACAAGCGGAAACCTGCTGCAGACTTGCATGCTATGGGAACAGATATCGTACGCGCAGATTGCAGACAAAAAACTCGGGAATCCACTATGAACTCGTATGTCACGGGAACCGATATTGCACAAGCAGATAGACAAAAACGGGGGACCCTGCTGCGACCTCGCCTGTCTCACATACCAGTACGGCAGACTGCGCAGTTGATGTCTTTACCGTCGGACGTCGCGTGAAGTCCGACGGGAATCGGGGGGGGGTGGGCCATGTTTCGGAATTTTTATGTTATGGAGATTAAGCCAGAAGAACGGGATGGGCGATCTCTCGTGGGGAGGGCACTCATATGGTATTTTTTGCTAGTGTCGTAAAGCTATCACTATAGTGCCACTGATAGTCTAAAGCTAACAATAGTATATTTGGCGGGCGACGAAGAATGTCAAGAGTCCACCCAGGATATCTCGTGAAACATGATTGTAGAGTAACAATCTGACACTAGAGGTGTACGAATATCAAAACCTTTCAAAGCGAATCGAATCACAAGGTTACAAATAAAATTTAATTGAATATTTTTGAGTACAAATATTTTCTATTTGATACGAATTAAACGAGGATGCTCGATCAAAAAACAACTGGAACGTTTTTTCAACAAACATAATTATGAAAAGGTTAACTTCATTGCAATAAGAAAAATGTCACACATGACCGATAACAAAAAAAAAAAAAAAATCAAAGGCTTATACAATCCCCTGTAAGGCAAAATTAGAGCGCAGCTCTTGAGGAGGAGGGGAGGGTATGCCCCTCCCCCTCCCGTCGTCCTCTGGTCCTTGTGCTCCCCTCCTTTTCTCCTCCTCCCCTACTCTTCCTCATCTTCCATCTTTCTCCTGTGTACCTTTCCCCCTCTTTTTCTGTACCATCCCCTCCTCCTTCCCCTCTGTACCATACCCTCCTCCTCCTCATATTCTCCCATCCCCCTCCTCCTCAATGGCCTCCCTCCCTCCCACAGTTTTCCTGCTAAATCTAGCTGAAAAACTGATGCCACGTGACCTCAACAGCAATTCAATTCCCCGCTAAATTTAGCGGGGAATCGAACTGCTGTTGAGGTCCCATGAAGTCAATGTTGCTGCTAAGTCTAGGGGAGAAACTAACTTTGTACATAGGTGACGTGATGCCAAGTCATGCGACGTCATTTTCCCTGCTAAATTTAGCGGGGAAACTGAATTGGTGTTGTAGTTACGCAACATCAATTTTTCCCCTAAGTTTAGCGAGGGATCGAATTGCTGTTGAGGCTGAGTAAATATGGTAGATTGTAGAGCAAACAATTCCTGGCATTCATAGGTCGCTGGTTCGAATCCTGCTCGACAGAAGAAGTTTTTTTCGTATAAACTCGGCGGTAGGGAGCGATCACCTGATTCATGAGGTCACCTGGAGTTTGTGCGAAGGACACCCGTGCGTTTTCCCTAGGGGATCCCACTAACAGCTTAACGCCCTGTGTGCGCTCACCCCCATCCTCGCCTCTTCTTCTTGACAAAACCTCTCAAGCCGGGAGCTATTTGGTATTGACATTCAACAATGTCCAGATATTTAGAGTGATCTAGGAAATTTGAGAGAAGCGAGCTTCTTCACAATTGGTGGAATCGAGCACACATTCATCCCAGATATCTCGAACCCAAAGGACATTTACATCACCGGCACCGTTTGCAAAACCATTAAAGTTAAATAAAATCGTGTCTATGATTAAGGCATTGTCCGCATGGAAGAATTGAAGAAACATGTTGATCTGTTCTGCCTCATTAGGTTGCGGCACAAATTTGTCGAAATGCAAGGTTTTCGTGTGCGCAATTGAACGTCTACAAGCTGCGTTCAGCCAGTTGGTGAGTGGGTGACAGAGGAAGGAAGGGAAGATGCTCACAGAAGCACGTGCCACCTTCCTCCTGAGGGCTGCCCACATAGTGGTTCTGTTCATCACACCTGGAAAAAAAAGCGACATACGAGTCAGCCCCCTAACACACCTCCCAAGACAACACCTCTCCTGCATAGATAACAAATTTTGCACAGGGTGTAAACAATGCCAATATTGTTAACCCTTTCCGGTCATGTGTCGGGGTTGCCCCGACAAAACAAATATTCCAAAATTCTAGGCTTCCCCGACATGCCTGCATTACGGTCAAGTGTTTGGGGCTTCCTGGCAATTTTAGCTTGTGTCATCTTTCATTGGGAATGTAAACTAGGCATTTTGCGCACGTTTTTATTATTTAATAAGGCAGTGTTTACTCCGTCCTAGTACCGTAGCCAGGATTTTTTTAGGGAGGCGTATGGGAAACCTTTTTAGGATCCTTGGTTGCTTTTACCTGGGTATGGAGGAGAGGAGATGCCAGCAAAGGTGGAGGATTTCAGTGGAGGGGGGCTGCGTTTTCTAAGACGCCCCCCTCTTGGAAATGGGCTTGCTCCACCCACATTTTAAGGAAAAGCTCTTAATGAATCGAGTGGAAGCAATTCTGATTTCAGTAGAGAAGACACCTGCAATCCTAAAAAGGTGTCACATATGCTCTCTGATAAGTTATCAGAGGATGACATTACCAAAAGTAGGGAAGGGCCATGCACAGTGTACAGGCGGCATCTTTTCTCCAGGTGGACATGCTACTTACCGTAAAGTTCTAAAAGAACGCCCACCCAAAATGAAGAGATAAATGGTGAAAAACATGGGGTGGCTATCTTTAGGATGCCACAACAAAACTTCATCAAAAATTGGTTTGCAGCTGGCACCAGCTGCAAACCACGTGACGCAAGAACCGATACCGCAGATCGCGGACACCGCAAATTCACGTTTTATGATGTGATAAACACGTGGTAATCGGTTACGAACTCCTGTGTCACGGGAAAGGATACCACAGGTTGCGGACGCGGCAAATTTCACGATGCAAAGGACCTGCAGAAACTCGCCAAGAACTCGCATCTCACAGGAACGAATACCACAAATCGCGGACACAGCAGATTTAACTTCTATGCTGCAATAAACAGGTAGGAACCTGCTACAAACTTGCCTGTCACGGGAACCGATATCGCGTGCGCAGATCGCAGACAAAAACGCAGGAATCTGCTACAAACTCGTATGTTACAGGAACAAATACCGCAGATCATGAATGCAGCAGAATCATATTTGACGAAGCAATATACACGCGGGACCACCTCGCGAGGAATCGAGACCGCGTGCGCAATTCACAAATAAAAGCACAAGAATCCGCTACAAACTTCATGTCAAGAGAACGGATACCACACATTGCAGACGCAGCAAATTTGTATTTCACAGTGCAACATACACGCAGGAACAACTCGGGTGTTACAGGAGTCAATATCGCGCACACAGATTGCGGACAAAAACGCAGGAACCTGCTATGAATTTGCTTGTCAGACGTGCCGGTACACCAAATTGTGCAATTGATGCGATTCCCCTCAGACATCGCATGACGTCCCGCGGGAATCGGGGGGGGGGTTTGAAATTTTTATGTTACAGATATTACAGTTACAGCTGGGCTGTTAAGGGCAAGTTTCCCCAGTTTCGTATCCATGGACAAATAAATCTAGACACAAAACCCTGGACAGGTACGGCCATCTATGAGCGACAGCGGCAACCAGACAACTGGCTTGCCGGTTGTCTGGTTGCTGCCATCGCTCATAGATGGCGGCAACCTTTCCAGCCTTTCTGCTCTGGTTTTCACGAGAGTGGAAAGGCTAAATTTCTCTAGGTGTCGTCCTAAAGTAGTCCTCAAGGACGATGCCTAGAGGACGACGACCCCTAGCAACGTCCTCGAGGTTGTTCTAGAACTTGTCCTAGATGTCATCCTTGAGGTTGTCCTAGACGTCGTCCTTGAGGTTGTCCTCGAGGTCGTCCTAGAAGTTATCCTTGAGGTCGTCCTAGACATTTTCCTTGAGGTCGTCCTAGATATCCTTGAGGTCATCCTAGAAGTCGTCTTGAGGTCGTCCAAGACGTCGTCCTTGAAGTCGTCTTAGACGTCGTTCCTGAGGTCATCCTAGATGTCGTTCTGGACATCCTCGGGGTTGTCCTTGGCATTGTCCTCAAGGTCGTCCAAGAAGTTGTCCTTGAGGTCGTCCTATGGCCTATTCATCTGGGGCACACCGCATCCGTCCACTGCAGTAACATCTTTCCACTTTAGTACACGGAAGGCTTGCGAGGGGAGAAGAAAGCTCCCCTCTAGCCTTCCCTGTTCCACGAACCGCGCTGCACCGGTGCAATGCGGGCCCAGACGAATTGGCCACTAGACGTCGTCCTCTAGGCGTTGTCCTTGAGGTCGTCCAAGAAGTCGTCCTTGAGGTTGTCCCTCCAAAGTACAGCTCCGCTGGTCTTCCTTCTTCACCAGAGTTTTTTAGCCAGAAAAGCGGGATGGGTGATCTCTCAGGGGCGGGCATTCTCTCAGAACATCTAAACAATATTAGCGCACTCGTAGAGAGAAGAGAGAAGATACAGGAAAGAGCACTACTCACAACTATATTTACTGAGATGAAGAGAAGGAAAAACATCGTAAAAATCCATCATCCCAATAAAGATGAAAAAGAAAGATGAATATAAATAGTAGGGCGCAGGGCCGTACCCAGAAAAAAATTTCGGGGGGAGTTTTCGTGGACAACGGCGGCCATTTTGAAAGTGTCTATTGTCTTATTTTCGCCTACGAATCATGTGCATCGGTGGCATATAATGGAGAGTTGCAGCAAACCGGAGAACCGGTCCCGGTTTGGTATCCGGTAGCCGACCGGCGCCACTGCGCGTGCGCAGAGGTGGAGATTAAAATCGGCTGGCTGCAAGTGCACCGACCAGGGCCGTACCCAGAAAAAAATTTCGGGGGGGGTCAGAACCCCCTAACCCCCCCCCTGGTTACGGCCCTGATAGGGCGTTTCCTCGTAGACACATGCTTCAGACACCAGGTCCTTTCTTTAAACACCAGACCTGTTGTTGGCTGTCATGTAGCCATCGTGCAGGGTGTTTTGCATCAGTCTTGACTCGTGTGGGGTCTTTATTGTCAAAGATGAAGACAAACACCTCATCCGTAGTCAGCTGTCGCGTTGTCATGCTGTCTAATGTCTCGCGACAACCGTGGTTCATGCGGGTTCTTCATTGTCATTGTCAAGTATATTTTCTTGTTTGTTAGTGCAACCAATTCAACACTAATACATTCCTTACCTGCAGATAGGATGTGGTAAGCTTCCAGTACCTCGCGGGTCAACTTGTCAATTTGTCTTTGTGCCTCCCTAGGATGCTTGTTTTCCCGAATAACGGACTGCATGTGCACTCTTTACAATGCGTTGCAAGATGTCGGGACAACGACAACAAATCGGGACAACTTCCCTGAGTACGCTTAATATGTTTATTAGCATTGAAATATTTATTATTCTTCTTACAGCGAAGCTGTTAGGGGCTAGGGTCTGGGGAAAAATGCATCCTCACATGTCAACAGAAAACTCCCCATTGATCATGGCAAGTATGAATAAATAAAAAAAGGCTCGGGGTACACGTAAGCACTTCTTATGAGTTATGAATGCAAAAGCATGCAAGCCGCTCGTCCGCTCCCTTATTTCATCTGCTGCATACTTTTCGTCGCCAGTCAGCGCGCGCGAGCGGCACGCTGACCTTGGACGCTCCGTGTTAACGGTGCGCTGGCGGGCACGAAGCGCCATGGGGCGAGCGGTTGTTGAAACTGACACGCAGTGGCAAATGGGAGCGTCGTCGACACGCGCCAGCCAATGGGATTGAAGCTGAAATTTATCAGCTTTAGTCTGCCCCTTTGGGATCAGGGAAACTAAGTGCCATTGTCTAGGCTTTTTGCGTGGTGTCATAACTGGGAGCTGGCTTCACTCGTAGAAAGGATTTAAGCGGCCGCTTGAAGCTGATGACGTCAGCTCGATCCATGGGACAGTTAATGCTTTTGCATTATAAAAAAAGGGGGCAACCAGCGTGAATCAGCCTTCCTTGGCATTATTAGATAGTGAGGTCCTGATCCTTTGCTATCATCTCTAGGCATTGTCCTCGAGGCAGTCCTAGAAGTCGTCTTCGAAGTTGTCCTGGAGGTCGTCCTCTAGGCATCGTCCTAGAAGTCGTCCTTGAGGTCTTCCTAGACATCGTCCTCGAGATCATCCTAGAAATCGTCCTTGAGGTCGTACTAGAAGTTGTCCTCGAGATCGTCCTAGGTGTAGTTCTCGAGGTCACCCTTGACGTCGTCCTAGATGTCATTCTCGAGGTTGTCCTGGAAGTCGTCCTTGAGGTCGTCTTAGACGTCGTCCTCTAAGTCATCCTACAAGTCGTCCTAGATGTCATCTTCTAGGAATCATACTTGAGGTTCACGTGAAGTGGATGGGCTCAACAATTTTTATTATCCCCGTCTACTCTCCTGCGTTGAATTCAAGGAAAAGGAACATCTCGAGTGTTTGTTTGCCTAGGCTCTGCCTCTCCACTGTTAACAAATTCTTAAAGTCGGAAAATGATCGCTCCACTCCTAAGCTGACAAGCGGCAAAAACCTGAGGGCTCGTTTAACAACCAAGTCATAAATGTCATTTGGAGTTTTTGGGGAACATATGGTTTTTCTCATGCGACTTACAAAGTTTGTCTTTCGCAGAGCTGTCCAACAATGGTGCGCCAACACGAGCACGCATCAAAACGGCGGTGCGTCGCCAGAAGCCATCGCGGACCAATCGAACGCCGGTGGCTTTCTGGTGCATATGCTGAGTTAAGGCAACTTGTCGGAAGCAACCATTAGGAGCATACACGGCACTATCAGTCTGTGGCGTAGTATACCCGGCACTTTAGAAGGCAGGGAAGGCAGCACATGCAGTTTGAACACCGATGGAGCCATTGGCCAAGCTGGCTCCTTGCTGATACAAAAATATTATGAATGGGTGAAAGGCACACTGTATACAGACTTTTCAGTTAAGGGGGGACACTACCCAAAAAAGTAAATTTTTGAACCACTTGTCTGATTTAAATTATATTTGCAGGGCTTGTTTTTGTTGATGTTGAGAAGATTTCTGCCAAATTTTGTTAACCTGGGTGACGTACAAAAAAACCTGCAAGCCTTCAAAGATGAAAGTGGGCGTGCCTGCGTAGGAAAACTATTGTTTTAAAATTACTTATAAATTTGTCGTTTTCATGTGTTATATTGTATTAGGACAGTTCAGAGCAGATAACTATGGAGCTATATTTCTATGTTATACCATCTTTCATGACAATAGAGCCACATAAACACAAATACAGTGTTTTAGATTTCCATCCTTTGTCCAAAATGTTTGTTTTTGAGCATGAAAAATGACAAAAATAAAAAATACAAGCTCATAGTTATCTTCCCCTTAAAATTTCACCCCAGAAAAACTCATAAAAATATATCCAAGTTATGTAATAACAAAACAATAGTTTTCCTAAAGTGACATTTATGCCAGAAAGTGGAATGGAGAAAAATGCGTTCAAAGTGCTTCAACCTGTACCTTTTCTTTAGCGTTGGTGGACCGAAAATAATCTATAAAAAATTAATTATGCAGTGTAAACTAATGAAACTTTCTGGAAATACCCTCTAGATGTTGGTGGATGTAAATATGACATTTTTCAAAATGAATGTTTTTTTGCAGAAATTGCTTTTTCTGGGTAGTGTCCCCCCTTAAGGGAGGACACTACCTGGGAATGTCAAATTTTGAACTGCTCACTCAATCAGCCTGAAATTTGCAGGTTGTGTTTGTAGCCATATAAAAGGAGGACATCCCTGCCGGTGGCGTTTGTAGCCATATAGAAGGAGGGCATGCGAAGTTTCAGCCCTGTGAACCGATTTTATGAAGTACTATACCCCAAAACAAAGTAAAGCGTAGCTTGGCAAGGAACCTGCTCAATGAATCGAAATCTATCGTTGTTTTGGATGGGCAACACAAAGGTGGCACATCATTGACTTTTGTTCTTTTGCATGGACCGTCTTGTTGTGCGGTCCTCGTGGTTCCATGCGTGAGAAGCTGCAAGAACTTGGCCCGGTTGACGTACTGTAACTTCTGGTACTCTCCTGGGTTTGTGTCGAGAAGCTTGCGTTAAATCTCGCCTTTTTCTGAGGCTTTCGTCCAGCAAGAGCTTTTATGTGTACTGAAGTGTGGGTGGGTGGGACAATGATACCGGTGCACCTCTGCAAGCCCAGAACTTGGTCGCTCGCCTGCAGGTCAGTCGCCCAAGGCACTAGATGGAAATTACACAATTTTTCTGGATGTACGTATTCGAGTTCACCATGATGATTGTTTACAAACTCTTTCTGAACATATTTTAGTTCACGCCAAACAATGCTTGCAAACTTTTTCCGTAGTTTATTACAGTTTACCCTTACAAATGTTTACAAAGTTTTTTTGGGTCGATTCACACCTACAAATATTTGCATAAAATAAATTGTTTCATGACAGTTGCTCTCTCTCTCTCATGTCTAGCACCCCCCAAAGGGCGTTCTCGCTCCTTATGTTTTCCCAGATCATAAGTTTTTAAAGTGGTTTATGGGTGACACTTTGCAGGAATTTCGGTGTCGGCATTTGTTGCTGTCCGTTGTCGCAGCAGAGGTGAGAAAAACCTCCCCTCATGGCACGAGGAGAGACGAGTCGGATGTTCCCACTGGCCGTGCACTGTGGCCGCGCGATAAGGGAAGATGGTGTGTCCCCCTTTCCACTCAACACTGAGTGTCAACATCACACCCTCCTTTCACCGTTCAACAATGCCGGGGACACTCCCGCTTGCACAGCCGCAGACTCATCCTATGCCACACCGAGGCTGTACTCCGTTCCAGGTGCATAGGAAAAGGCCCGTATTACACGAACATACAACAGCCATCGCTTTTACTTCTTCGCTCATTGTGGGCAAAAAAGAGTGCCTCTTTTATCCCCAGTCCCCCAAGAAACCCATCAATGAGGTTCTACTGTATCTCAGAATCTTGGGGACCTGGGTTCAGTTCTCTTTAGGCAAGGTTCGGAAGGTGATTATTTCTTTCGAATTTATCGCTACACGTTCTCGACGGACCCAAATTACTCGAGTGGCAAGTATGCCGGGATCGTAAGTACACGCACTGCGCACATTTGACTCGTCTACATAAAAAAAAAAGGGAGTAACCAAAACGAGGCATTGATAAATGAATGGGCCAAGTGCCATTTGTTTTAGGACATGTAACTACAGTCTCAACATGCTCCTCGAAGCTCGAATAATTTAGGGTCTTGTTTGTTGCGTTCTGTCACAGCCCTGGAACGTGTTGTGCTCTCAAAAGAGGAAAGATTCCGGCCCCAGGCACTTGCCTGTCGCAGTTGGGGCCAATGATGCCCTTGGTGGTGCAGTTGCACTTGCCGGTCTCCCGGTGGCACAGGCTGCCATGGTTGTTGCAGAAGCAGGGCGTGCAGTTGCCGCCATTGGCCGGGTTGCCATGGTAGCCCGAGATGCAATGCTCACAGTGTAACCCTGCAGATGGAACACACTTGGCAGCACCAATCAAACTCCATATCTCTAAGTGCTCAGACGCACAAGTCACAAAATCGGCTGTAGGACCGTTTGTCCAGTGACAATTCGTCCCATGTCAGCTGGTAGCAGGGCTATTCGTCACATAAGAAAATTCGTCACTATATTAATTCATCAAACTATAAACATATATTTATTATTTTTGTAGCATCTCTGCTGGTAATCGAGTATTTTCTTCCAAGTGAGGACAACTACCAGCGACCATCTTCCTTGATTTAATTATTTTTTTTTTATAAAAATTAATTAACGCAAAAAATTAGACTTTTACTCATTTCTAATAGACACTGAATAATTATGACTTGTCTACCACAATCTTGGCACCTCCCCGTCACTAATAAAAAAAATGGGTGGCAAAAGTTTAGGTCACTCATGTGCAGTCTATGTCTGTCTCGCGCGCGCGCAGTCCGTCTGTGTCACGCACTTGGACAAGATACAGTCTTTCCGTGCCGCACATGCGCAGTCTCTGTGCCACACTTGGAGCTTGGAGCTGGATCACAAAGGAGACCTGAAAGTTTTATATTCTAAGCTTCCAAGGTTAACTAAAACGTTTATCAACTTTTAAGGAAACAAAAGACCAAACTTTCTAAACAGGACACCACACAACAGCTGAATAACAAAAGCGACCAAACGTTAAAAAAGCTCGCACGCGGGCAACAAGATCTTCAAACAATTATCACCAGTTTTCGGACAAGCTATCCCAGTGACGAATCGCCTTACGATGAATTGTCCTATGTGACGAATTGCCCTGCTACAATTTGCCATATTACAAATTGTCTTTCGACGAACAACCCGAATTCCTATAGAATTAACCTCCCCCCACAAAAAAAAACAAAACAAAAAAGCTTTTATCATGATATTTAAAAAGTGTCGGCCTATCTGGCAAAGCAATTGTCCCAATGTAGGGTGCAAGATCGTTTCAGGATTCCCAACTCCAAAAGTGTGATTGCCTTTCTTGGGGAGAAGGGGTCTGACATCTTTTCAGGGTTTTCCATCGATATTCACAACATATATTACTCCGTACAACAAGCAAGCAAGCCTGCTATCGATTCTTCGAACGACCATTAAACAGCAGTGTGTCGAAGCCTTCCAAAACACAGCCGGCATGAACCTGGACAGTTTCTTGGAGCTTATATGTGTTTACCTGACGGCAACGGTAGTGTCGCGCGAGAATGAATTGTTCATATATATTAGGGATGGGTCAAACTTTTGCCGAATGGAAAGTTTGGCACCGAATCTTGGGATTCAGCAAAGCCAAACTTTTGTTGAACTTTTCTAGAGATTCGGCAAAAAAACATTGTTACTAGACTTAACGGTGATATTTAGTTTTTTCTGGCAAAAAACAGTTTTAATTTTTTTTTTCTGAACTTAAATGCAACATGTATTGCATATTGACACAGTTATTACAAAATAAGATGATATTCTATAAGATAATTGTATCGGTGTCATTTTTGTGCGTTTACTGGCAATTTTAGTGACTTCTTGCAGAAGTGCCATGACAACGAGGTTGGGTAGAAGCGAGCGTGGCGCAGTCATGAATTACGCTACAAGAGTTTCGGTTTTGAGGCATTATCAGTGCAAGCCTGCACGTGTGTGTACATTGTTAAAATGAAGGCAATAACGGTGCGTTCTTGCTTTCTCTGGGAGTCACTGTTTTGTGCACGAAAACTAATGCAACGGTTGCTGAGCCTTCACCAGAAGAGATAATATTGTAAATATGCATGTTTTTCAATTTGAGTCACTTGACGTCAGCTTTGCATGAAAGTGCGCGTCCCATATTCACAATGTCTCGTTTTTAACCTTTAAAATGCCGGTTTCTAGTTTTAGGACACACGTGGACGTTAAGGAAGATGGGGAGAGTTAGGAATGTCGGATGTGCAACGTCGAGGGCATGATAGTTCTGTGTTTAGTTTTATGCAGACAGATGAAAACTGTGAAATGACGCTAATTAAATTGCAATATTATTTGGTTTTGGTACGAACTACTTGTGAGCAATTGTCAGTCAATGTTTCAACTACCTCGCTGCATCACTGGAAAGGTGAAATAAGAATCACGTCATCCAGAATGCACCGCATCATTTGTCACTTGCGCAGTGGACTGCGCAAATTGGGCCAAAACGGGTTTTGTCCCAGTTGCGAGGAATGCAGGAGTTGTGCAGCCCAGAACCAGTGTAGCCCAGAACCAGCGCAGCACAGAACCAGTGCAGCACAGAACCAGTTCAGCACAGAATCAGTGCAGCCACCGTGTTAGGACTGGTGCTCTCATTGGTTTCCGCAGGGTGTCGTCTGCATCTTGTTTTTCCATACCATGTCGCATGCTACAATAAATTCTTGGCGGTTTGATCGGGTGCCTTTCTTTAGCTATAAAAAAAAAATATTTTTTGTCAACCTTTCTATATACGAGTGTACTAAAAACATTTACAGCAAGCGTTTCTGTCTGAATTTTTATTGAGTGCCGTCCGCTTCCTATCGTTTCCATAAGTGTTTGTCTCCTTCGACTGCGTACGTCACGATAGAATTTACGTTCATTTAGCGATAGTAGATTAATTCCCAGTCTCTCGAATTTCACACTTCAACAATAGGCTTGCAGCACTGGGGTGATTTCGCGTTGGGAATTACTGGTGGCGGTGCGCGGCAGCGGTCACTTGGAAAACAAATGCCTGACGAGAGTGTCGCCTTGGCCAAAACAGTTATCGGCCGTCATTTTGACACCTATTTTGATTCTCGAGGAAGATCCACGTAAAACTCCTAAGCCAATGCCACTTCTTCCCAAGCCCGTCAGTGGGCGGCCACAGAATGCAGTATTATGCTCGGCTACGAGGTGTGCAAGTGCCAATGCGCTCAATTGCAGACCTCTGCAATATATCGGAGTCGTCACTCTGCATCCAAGAGCTACTCAAGGCGGGGACTATCGAGAGTCGTTTCCCTCGTTTTTTACAAAGAATGTCAACATAGTACCACATAGCATCAAAAAGAAACAAAGCGAGCCAATTTTTCAACACTTACCATAGGAAGCCGAACCTGCACGAGTAGGTGTAACGCTTTCAAAATATCATATAAGAGCCAATTCCTACACTCCATTAAAATCTCGCTTTCACCAGGGGTACACTATTTTCACTGATCGGAGGAAATGTAACCTCCGTATGGGTGTTATTGTTAAACATGCCAGACATTTGAGCGAGAGCTCTGAGAAATGGCACTGCGAATGCAGTCTGCTTTTTTCGTCTGCTTCTGCACAGATGCTGAACCCACTTGGGTGCAAGCTTTCGAGAAACTGGGTCTCTGAACCCGTTGCCAGTGGTAGTGCAGCTTCTAATTGAATCGAATGCACCAGTTTCTGCGTTGCTCAGCTACGTACCTAGTTGAGCCAGTTGCGGAGCTTGACAGTCACCCTGCACTTTTTGAGCACTGTGGCCAGGCACAGTGCAAACACCGTAATTGACGAGGCCGGTGTCCAAAATGGGCTCGGCCTACACCAGGGGTCTCTGGGACGCGGCCCACAAATATACCGCGGTTGAGAACCCCAGTTCCCATGCCTCGAGCGCTACATGCGCCATAAATAATAGTTTTGTAGCGTCGATTCATTTCAGCTCGAAAAGCAGCTCTGTTCATATAACTTGTTCATACATTTCGCACTATTCTCTTTTCATTTTGGCTGACTATTGCTTCAACTAAATATTTGGTTCTCAGCCCCTTCTTATGTAAATCATCCGATATGGCAATACAACTTCTAGGCTACAAGTGCGAGCTCTCTGCTCAAAAAGGCACCTTGGCAGCCCAAACTCTAGCTCAGCAGGAGAAACTGGCAAAGATAAAGCTATCAGCTCGGGCCTAACCATTGGAAAATACTTTTAAAATACAGATATTTTCTTATAATGTTGCTATGAAAATCGTCACGAAAGAAAATACTGCCGTTAGAAGAGATACTGTTTGTGTCTGTTGAGCCATTGTGCAACAGCGCAAGGACGGTGCACTTGCTCTCGTTCTATTGAAAACTACCAGTACGTTGGAGTTTTAAATCTTATAACATAAGGGTGGGCCCAAACTAGTCGTATATGCAAATGAAAGCCAAAGATGGCAAAACAGTGAGGTTACAAAAAGCCGGAAGTACAAGGCTCCTCTAGAAAATCACTAGGGTGTCGCTGGGACAGTTGGCTGCTTTGCAATGCGAAACACAACTGCTACTTGTTTATTTTTTTTTTTTGTCCCAAAATCACAAAATATTGCCCCCCCCTCCCTCTGGCCAACACCCTTTGGCTTTCGACCTTTCGGGGATGGGCTATCTGGAGCTTGCACTCGAACGAGTTTAAGACCGCTGCCCTACACAAAGCTCGTCAAATTCTGCGAGTTTCCTGCAAGTTTTAAAAATCAACATGCTTGCTTTCCAAATGCGCGTTAATGTTCCCATCAGCTGTAATACGCTCCTACCACGACTGCTTCGCATTTGTAGCCAAATAAATTAATCTAAACACACCGATCGACGTTGGCGAGCGGGCGCACGAAAAATCCAGGAAAATCTATCCCCGTCTCTTCCACCACCTTTGAACTACCACCTCGCCATTTATAGGGCATTACAAATAACGAGCAGGTTTCCGACTCTTGTCCGCTCGATTACAACCGGGCTCAACTGGACATGGTATGACCGGGAAATTTGGTGTCGAGGAAAGATTCCAAAGAGCCGCAGGAGAATGGGGAAGCACACAGGCAGACGACCAGCTCAAAGAAAGAGTCTCCAGGACCCACCTTGGGTGCGGTGAAGGCAGGGCTGGAGGCATTCCGAGGAACCGTTGCACGTGCTGTGTCCGTTGCACTGGCACTCTGCAAAGCAAGCCGGCTGTGAGCAACCCATGCCGGGGCTCTCACATCTATGCCACTTCCATCCTAAATTACACATTTTGTAGAGCGAGCAAATATTTGTCAAATCAATTGGGGAAGCCAACCTGGCTTCCAAAACCCATATGCAGTTATGCAGATTTTTTTAATATGATAAGCAGGTTATTCTTTTTCATCTCATGTATAACAATAATAAGACTTACCGTATTTACTTGCATAATGAACACACTTCTTTTCCCGAAAAGTCGACACATATTTGGGGGGTGCGTTCATTATGCGGCGTAAAAGTTTTGCATATACACACTTGGTTCAAATGCCATATATTAGGTGCCAATACGACACGGCAAGGTATTGTGGCACGCCTCGACTGATGGAGGTGCACCCATGGCTGGTCGGGGGCGCGCCAAAGTAACCATGCTTGTTAAATTGCAAACCTTTTTAGGGTGCTTTTGGCGTGCCTTTTGCCGAAGAAAAAAAAAAAACCCTACGAAGCCCACTCAGCACGAAGAGCAACGTGATCGTACTTAGGCCTAACCACTTTCATGATTTCACTGTCCAAAAGCGGACCACAGACGTCGGCGTGTTTGTTGACATCAATGCATCCGATAGGCAAAGAAAGTCCGGGGCTGGGCAATTCCTTGACCCAAGCTTCGTCAATTGTGCATGCCGCTCAATTTCACGGTTGACCACTTCCCCAACTACGCACTTGCAGCCATTACGAGAGCGGCTTGGCTTGACTTGACTGCTTGGAGGCAAAATTCAATTGGCTTGGTGAGCTTGGTGGCTAGCTAAGTTGAATGCAATTCGAGATTCGCGGAGCCGAGAATTGGAAGTGCATTCATTACACGAGGGAAAAAAGACTTGCAGCATTTCCACTCTGGTGAAGAAGGAAGACCAGCGAAGCTGTACTATGGTGGGAATGACCTCAAGGACGACTTCTTGAATGGCCTCAAGGATGAAGCCTAGAGGACGACGCCTAGAGGACGACATCTAGGACGACCTCAAGGACGACTTCTTGAACAGCCTCAAGGATGAAGCCTAGAGGACGACGCCTAGAGGACGACATCAAGGACGACACGTAGGACGACCTCAGGGACGACATCTAGGACGACCTCAAGGACGACTTCTAGGACGACCTCAAGGACTGCGTCTAGGACAACCTCAAGGACGACTTCTAGGATGACCTCGAGGACGACCTCAAGGATGACTTCTAAGATGACCTTGACGACAACCTCCCGGACGACCTCAAGGACGGCGACTAGGATGACCTCAAGGACGACTTCTAGGATGACGCCTAGAAAAATTCAGCCTTTCCACTCAGGTGAAAACCAGAGTGGAAAACCAGAGTGGAAACCTTCGGGTGAAAGGCTGCAGGGGCAAACATTTATTTCGGGCGAACAATCTCGATTCCGGTACAGGATAATGTATATGAATATATGAGGAACCAGTTATTTATATAGGCACAGCATCTTCCCGTCTCTCACATTGCACCACCTATCAGCACTTACAAGTCCCTCTCGTTCTAGCTGACCATTTACCTAAAAAAATAGGAGAGCAAGGTCATGGCACCGTTGAGGAATGCCGCCAAAGATTGTCCGAAACAGGTTCTTTTAACTTTAATTCTGAACGAGGTAAGTTCATCCCTCAATATTTTCACTCTGAACTTCCAGCACCTAGCCACACATCTGAAGGAAATTGCTGAGAAACCAATTTTGTCTAAAGTGGGTATGAAGCATTGGTTTACACGTTGTACAAGGGCAGCCTTCAATGAGCTTTTGGCATTGTAAGGCTCCTTGTTGGTCTCCCTTTCAACAACGCCTAACATACTCCCCATACTCTGGGGAGTAGGGGGGCCGCATGCTGACGTGGTCATGGAAATTTCCAGCCAGCCACTCTTGTGTCCAAGAAGCTGCATGTACAGGAGCAGTCCTGCTGGAAGACGTACTGCAAGGCTTCACCAGCGTGCCCAGCACCTCAACGTATGCGGTGGCCTTGAATCCTCGAGGGAAGGGTGGCATGATGTGGCCCTCATAAATCATAGATGGTGGAAACTCACATAACAGTGGAGACCTTTGAGGGGCTAGAACAAAACCAGCTGCCACTTTTTCCCATTCATACAAAAAGCGGGTCATGCTCCTCAAGGTGCTCGAGCTTGTTAAGCAGGCATGTCACGTCTTGTCGGTCATGAACTGCCTCTTCTCGTGAGACCGAATGTCTTTGCGAACCACACGCCCGATGGTATTTCATCAATTTCTTTGCCCGATTGACTTGATCACCGACAACCTTCTGGACTCGATCGATGGTCCCCATAATATATCCCATGGTTGCAAACGCCTTCCGGCAACTGGAGACACATCCCCTCCTGAGTTTAGCTTCCTTGAGTTTCAACGCAACTCCCACGTTAAAAAATGTGGCAAACTCTGAATCATAGTGGTCGGCGGCAAGTGCAACAAGCATGGCATGTCTTCATGGTTCCTGTGCGACGCTGAAGGCAGCCATCTTGATTGGAATACTAGATAGATGACGGGCACGAAATAAGCCAATCACAAAGCGCCTTCTACCCCGTCTCCAAAATCCCCGGCTTTCAAAAACTATGCATATTGTATTTACTCGCATAACAAACGCACTCGCATAATAAACACACACCCCACAACGGGCATCAATATTTTGTCTTTTTTCTTTCCCTCTCGTAATCAACACACCTCCAATTTTCGGATCCGCGAGTCTCGAATAGTGCCCAATTTAGCAAGCCACCAAGCCAGTTTTTTTTTGCCGCCAAGCGGTCAGGCCAAGTCAAGCCAAGCCGCCCTCGTAATGGCCGCAAATGCGTAGCTGTGGTAGTTACGGAAGTGATCAACCGAGAAACCGAGTGTCGCGCACACTTGACGAAGCATGGGTCGGAATTGCCGAGCCCCGGACATTCTTCGCTAGTCGGATGCGTTGATGTCAACAAACAAGCCGTCGTCTTTGGTTTGCTTTCCGACAGTGAAATCGTGAAAGGGGTTAGGCCTAATTCCACATACACCGGGTAAATGTGTTCATTTAATCCGTAACAGAACAGCACAGCGAGGTGGATGCACGCTGTACTGTAGGCTGAGAGTGTCTGGTAGCCTCTCGTGAACGAAACTTGATTTGTGCGAGCGAGCTTCGGCGGTCAGGGGTTGGACTTCGTACGAGTTCTATAGTTCTTATACCCGTAGTTACTTGCAGAGATACATGAACGTGCCCACCGGATACTAGCAATATATATTGCCTAAGAACGGTCCTGTTGCTTTTCGTGCTGAGTGAGCTTCGTAGGGCGCTTTTTCTTCAGCAAAAGGCACAAACGCATGCCGAAAGCGCCCCAAAAACGTTTGCAATTTATAAAGCATGGTTATTGTGGCCCAGCCCTGACCAGCCGTGGGTACACCTTCATCACTGGAGACGTGTCACAGTACCTTGCCGTGCCATATTGGCACCTAATATGACATTTGCATGAAGTGAGTAAATGCAAAAACTTTACCCCGTGTATGTGTCAATTTTTGGGGGAAAAAAGAGTATTCATTATGCGAGTAAATTTGGTATTCCCCTGCTTTCCTTGTCTGGCCAAGTCCAAAACACTGCGGCTCTGTGCATTGTTCAAACATTCAAGTCGGAAAGTATGACACATGAAGGATTGGAGTTGGGCTAGTTGATTTATCATAGTTTAAAGGGAAGCTCAAGAGGTTCTTGAAATAAATAAGTTATAATTGATTATCTTTATGTATTTTTGTCCCATGAATTTGAATATCACGAGCATTTGCCTCGGTCGTATCGATAGACTCAAGAAAAACTGACGTACCAACAACTGGATGTGAGGTCGTACCCAGAGATCTCAACTGCCACATGTGAGGGAACGCATTCAGCATTTTTGACTGCTCGGGTAAGGCTTGCGCAAGGCTCGGAAATGTTCAGATCTCTGCATAATATATGGTATTTAAATAGCATCTACGCTACTTAAATACCGGTTATTTTATGGAGATCTCAACATTTCCGAGCCTTGCGCTAGCCTTTCCCGAGCAGTCAAAAACAATAAACAATACACTGTACACTTCTATGTAGATGAACATCCTACAACTTTGGCTTATTGATGAGCATTAGGCAGAATCACTGGGGAAGGCCATGAGACTCGAATAAATACAAAAAAAGTAGGGGTGATCAAGGGGATCGCAGCACTGGATAGCGGGGGAATGGGGCACAAGAGTATCGGTACTCGAGGGAGGCAAGACATAGATTTTGTCTATGGGGTTTTTGACACTTGGAGGAAAAGACCCGTGGCATTCGAGACGGGAGAACTGCCAGGGGGAATCGTGCTTCAACCATAGATGATTTGATACATGCTGTGGAATCATTGCCAAGAGTTATAGACAAATGTAGTTGTTGTCTGGGTATTTACCATGCCCCAAAAATGTGTTCTCAATTACTAGATGCTGCCTGTATCTCTACACAATATTTACTCAACTGTAACGCGAGTCGCCCTGAAAAGTTTGTGCCATAAAGTTGACACTGGCGCAATACTCGAATGGCTGCAAAACTAATCTGGTGGGTTTTGAAATCACTGCAACCTTCCGGATTGCGAGGCTTTTTCAGAGTTACTCTGAATACTTAAAATGAGAAGCATGAAATCAAAATCAGAATCTACCAAAACCTGCTGCTCTCGGTGTTAACCTTCAGAGTCAACTCTAAGGCAATTTAACTGGCGGTTTCTAAGTTTGAACGCTCTGGGGCCATAGACAGGCTACAAGTTGGGACCCAAGTTTACAAACTCTCTCGCCAATGACGCCACCACGCTTTCGTCACACATGCGTGCTTCGCAAACTTTTGGCACTGAGTATGCGTCTGAGGAGATTAGAGCCCCAGACTTCTAGGGTATGTTTGGGATTTGGAACGGCTTTCGTTCCTGTTGGGCATTCTAAACGAACCAAATAAAGCACCGGTACTCAATTACTTCTCAGATAGCCTCCTATTTCACTCGTGGTTCTTTTCTCCTCGCATTACAAAACATGGTCATGCTAGAATCGAGTAAATACGGCACTTTGAAATATTCCACGTGCCCTATATTTCTAGATGACCTGAAAACTACGAAGGTTGATTTCGCTCCGGAACAAAAATCATTATAATATTTAGATTGTGACTCGCAGAAAACTAGCAAAGGACGTTGATGGGGGCTACATCCTTTGCGATCAACTCCGTTTAGTAGTATTTAGGGGAAGCATCAAGGTGTGCCGTCGAGGTCTGCGAGGGGGCGACAAACTATCGAACGTACGATAACCTGCGTCATGGCGTTTGTTGCTTGCCCAGAGAGGAGTTTGGAAGTGGGAAAGGGCTCACCAGGGCAGCCAGTGAAGTGCCAGTTGTGGGCGGGGCAGGGGCCGGCCAGGGGGCCTGAGGCAGCCCCGTCCAGGCAGCGGCCCTTGCCCGTCTGGCTGCCGTCGTCGCACCAGCCACACCGCTCATGCTCCTGGCACCGGCTGCACGTCTGGAAGTCCTCGCACGACAGCGCTGCCGACCAGAGCACACGGGCAACATTTCAGCTCGCCTCCAATGACTTTCCTTCCCAGTCGTGTCTCCCAGCAAAATTCCACTCAGTGAGGCTCGAGAATGTTGAAACATGCTGCAAACTGGTTTAATAGTAATAATAACGTTTATTTGGAAAACTTACATGCAATAGTGACCGAAAAAGAAGTTGTGCCTGTGGGTGCAACCAGGGCCGGCGTTAGGCATGGGCGAGCGGGGCAGGCGCTCCGGGCCCCACGCTTACGACAGGGCCCCGCAAGTGACAGAGGGGCCCCGCGGTCACTCGCCGGTTGAACTTTTTGTAAAATTTCAACATCGCCACTACAAATAACATTCATTGCTGAATTTTCCAAAGAAAAAAAAAAATAGTTAGCTGACCGACGGGCGCGGGGCCCTTCGCCAATTTGCGGATTGCTCCACCCGGACAGAAAAATTCCTGTGTTACAAAACTAACCTCTCCTCGTGGAGTTTTCCAAAGGAAAAAATAGCTGGCCGACGGGCGCGGGGCCCTTCGCCAATTTGCAGACTGTTCCACCCGGACAGAAAAATGCCTGTGTTGCCACAATGCCACCCGGACACCTTTGTAATTGCTCAGTTCTCTGTTCTGTTCATTTATTGCATATATAAAAAACCAAGCCAATCTGCACATAGCACTACTGAATAAATACACACCAGAGATATCCCGCATGATAATGTGCCCGTCTCGTTTTTCTTCATGTTTAGTATAAGCGAAGTTATTTTTAAATTTCAGATTTTGCTTTTTAAACTTTTGTTGACATTTGTTTTTTTTACTTTCTTGCCCTGGGCCTTGCGTTATGTAGCACCGGCCCTGGGTGCAACCAGCAACCGGCAGAGACTGGATAGTTGTCCTCAATGTTACTAAAACATTCAGTTGGGAAAATCACCCACGAAACCTGGGTCGCTGGCGTCCACCAAGACCGAGTTAAATAAGATAACAGCGCCACCCTTTAGCGAGTCACTGAGTGTTCCCAGAGCACCGAAACTTCCAGGCTCGAGGCGCCAAAATGGCGGCTCAATCTTTCTTTTTTTTTTTTTTTACTGTGGTCACCATAAGCTTTTAGAAAGCATGTTTTTGCGTAAAAACAAACGGAAAAAGCTCTTTTTGTAGGAACTTTTATTGGAGATCAGCAGAAAATGACAGGCACGTGATTTTTTCTAAAATCTTTAGTTTAGAAGGTTTTGTGGCACAATTAATATTGTTTTCATACAACCACGTCTCACCGGTGATTTCAGATAGCGCGTCCCGACCTGGACGCATTCTAACTTTGACAGGGTTGGCATCGCTAAAACCCTTTCCACCGTGTATGTTTCAGAGCCAAAATGGCCGACTAAAGCCAAAATAGAACCGTCAAAGCAGACACTATCGAATGCCTCCCTAACCGATACAGCCGTGCAGATCCTCAAGTGGCCGCTGCGGGCGAAACGGTGGCGTTGCGATCGTCGTTGGCTCGATTCTGGTGTATGGATCGGTGCCATTTTTTTGAGGGCGGGCTCTATGGCAGTTTCCCAACTGAGATGTTCTAGTAACGTTGGTTGTACTCTTGAAAACAAAAACAAGATATTTAACATCTAAAAAAAATTCAGAAATCTGCTCTCAAATAATGTTTTTAAGAGGAGACCTGTGTCGAAAAACATCTTCATCTCGTAAATTTTAGAAGATTTTAATATGCTCGTTGTATTATCCTCGGACATCCTACTGCCACAAGTAAAAAATGGACGGGAAAATATGTCTTGACGTGGCAAGCCTAAGCAAATATCAGCTATCTTGGAGAGGCTGTCACTCGGGATGGTGGCGCTTCCTATGTCCCCGATTTGTTTTGAGATAGAGAACAACTAAAGAGTGCTGTTTTCACGTTTGGAACAATCGAAAGAAGTGCAAGTTTTAGGAAACGCAAAAGCGGAGTGTTAAGCCTAACTATAGCAACAAAGACTGTTTCGACGGCACTGAGTTCACGTGTATCGGCCCTTCAGAAAAAAATATTGGGTTCTTCGAAAACGTTGACAGAACAAGTGGATATAGCTCTGCGAGTTCAGTGATGTGCAGTGCACCGAAAATACTTCTGAGCGATGTGATCTGCCCACTTGTCATGAGCGCAATTGGGAAATGCGAGGAATTTTTATCGTCCCACAAACTACACTATATAAGAGCAAGTGCCTCGAGTGGGTTCTTTCGTTCTACGTCTACGTCGAAATGTGCCGTGTCAGATGGAGGTGTAAAGGCCCGTTAACACGTTTGCAACCGAGTACGACCGAGAGAGATGAGACTTCTTAAAACCTCTTCAAATTTCTTACGACGAGAGACCACACTGGGCACGCTGGTGCCATCTATGCGGTGACCCTGGAACTGCATTTCACAAGAGCGAATGTTTTGCGGTATTTCCGAGGTCAAATGTGCGTAATAGCTATAAGAAAGGCTCGTTTATAACAATTACGAAAGTTTTTCGAGCCGAGAAAGAAAGGATAATGCACGAGAGAAATAGAAAATATGCCGGACCACCAAGTTTACACTGCTACCCAATAAATGGCGCCAGAGTGTCCTCTCGTTGTAAGAGGTTTCGTTTTAAGAGGTCGCAAGAGTGTGAAAGCAAAGCTACGATGGTGGGAAACTGCAAAGTTTTGCCGTCCGTCAACTTGAAAAATGTAAACTTCCACGCTTCAGCATAATTTTCAGCCTGTTAACACTAATTCACTGCAAGACCTTCACTATCAAGAAAGCTAATGCTGGTGCCACGAAAATAACCAGCCAAAATCTCGTGAAGACCGAAATGCTTATGTTTGTACATTTAATGTAACGATTTGATGGCACATGGCGCAAGAGGGGCTAGAAAAGTCACAACATACGAGGAGGGACAGTTTTGGTGACTCTGGACGATTTCTGGGCATCCTATCTATGTTCTGCCCTAATTTCACGCAATTCCATCCAATTTTCAAGGACATCTTTCGAATTTGTAAAAGCATTCGTTTTGAAACCTTGGGTCGTCTTCTCAGCTTCTACACTCAGTTGCAGTTGTTTAGAGTCCCCCCCTAATAATAAAATTTTTTTACGCATTATCTCGAGGATACGTAGAGTGCCGGTATCTATTTGGAATTGCAATATCTCAACTACCGTAAACTTCTGAGCAAGAGCCAGCCCCTCCCCCCCCCCCCCCCAACTTCACTGCTAATTTCACATTTCCGCGCCGTTCCGGGAAAGCACCCCCCCCCCCCCCCCCCCCTCCGCACCCATTTCAAGCAACGCGCTGACCGCGCCCCTCCTTGCCCCGCCCAGGAAACACTGGCCTGCGAAATTCAGTCCAAGAATCCAATCCAATCCCACTTTGTAGCCCGATCGGCCCGGCCGGCCCAATTGCTACGCGCATGGCTGCGCGCCATTGTCGCTTTGTTTCGGGGGGTGTCAGGTCGGCTATGCACACAGTGGCAAAGAAAATCAAGGTCGTCCAATGACATTGTGAAAACGAGAAAAACGTACACCAGACGTGTCGACACATCAAGCCTGACCGGATACGGGAATGGGACAAGAATTTTGACAATTTGCTACAGCCAAACTACGCAAAAGCCAAACTTCCATGAAAGCTAAGTAATGGTGTGCCGGTGTTCGGTGAATACGTGGACGACGCGCCCTTTGAATACCTGGAGCGCGGAAGTGCAGAAAGAGCCATTTGCAACCGGCTTCTTTCTGAAGAGGCTGTTAAAATAGCCAACGGCATGCAGTTGGGAAACATCGCGGAATGCTGCAAACTTTTTCTTGCGATTGACTCTGCAGAGTCTTTTGCTGGTTCTGAAAGTGATTAACATAGCAGTGACAAATCTTTGGCCTACTAAAGTCTATGTTCTCAGAGATAAATAAAATATTAAATCTGCTTGCACTTCTTTTTCTGGCCAAAAAATTTTGTCGTCACCATCTTAAATTTTGCCGCCGTTCCGGGATAGCGCCCCCCCCACCCCCAACACTTTGCAGGTAATTTTGACTTGCGTGCGGGGGGAGGGGGAAAGGGGGAGGGCCTGCTCAGAATTTTACGGTATGCTTCTAAAAGGAAGGCTTTACGATGTCTTTCATTTCCTCTTCTAGATTAGAAATGTTTACCCAACTATTGGCTAGTTACTTGCACTCTACACTTCAAAAGAAACAAAAAGAGGTATTTCACCATACTTAAAAAATGTGTGCACCTATATCTGAGCACAAAATGTTTTTTCATGTAATTGTTTCTGCCTTTGAACAGAACTACATTTGTCTCAAATAGCGGCCAGGCTCTTTAAATCGACCGCAAAAATTGTCTCCCTAACCTATTGCGCTATGATTGTGTGCATTGTTGCCCACAGATAGTGCATTTGTTCTATAAAATTTGCAAAGAGCGAACTTACCCGAGGAGAAAGTAAAAAAAAAAAAGGCTTATCTCCCATGGAAATGCAGCGAAGCTAGCGGTTTTCAAGTAAGACGACGCTGTTTGGCACGGGAGACAAGAGATGGCACCAGCTGTTGCGACGCCAACAACCGCCAACGAACGAGCATATGGCACCGAGAGCCAGCGACCCCCCCATTAGCAGACAATCTTTACCACTCAAAAGTGGCACGAGCTACACTAAGGTGGAAAATAAAAGTTGGGCAATGCATAGTTCATTTTTGCAAAGAAAAAAGGTAAAATTTTTTGGTGGGTCAAACCGTAGGACTTTTTAGAGGGCAACTCTGGTCAATTCCAAGAAATTTGAGTTGACAGCTGATTATATCTCCCGAGGCATTAATAAACAATCCATCGTCTTCCTTTTTTTTTAAGCATATTCTTTTTGCAATTTTTATTTAAATTTTACCATAAACCGACACTGAAACCTTGCCTGCGGCGAGCAACACTGCTGCTGCATCGTCACCCACATTCTCTAACCACATGATACAAATCTCGATGCCACCTACCAGGCAACCAGTGGCAGCTCGGCCGCAAAGGTGGAAGGATCGTTTTCTACGCCCGACGACACTTGCACTATTTATTCTGGCCGCAGCATGCGTTTTAGTGCGGAAAAAGGCGTTTTCTTACATTTCGAAAACATTAAAATACAGTAAAGTTGAGCAAACAGGACATAAATATGGGTTTGTAGAAGTATGCCGTGCTCAACGTCACGCACTGGCTCTCTCGCATGCGGTGAACACTGCCAGGAATGACGCATGCTCGCGCATGAGTACATCGGCGCATGCGCGTATAATGCAGTTAACGATAAGCGTGCTGCTAGCACCACCCGTAGGCTTTGCTCGAAAAAGACGAGCAAACAAATTTCCCCGAGGTAGTGCAGGGTGGGCAGCACTACCACGGGTATTGACTTGGCAGTTGGCTTCGCTGCGCATTGCCCGCTAGGATTAGCAGATTTTGGTAACTTTGCACAACCTCAAACTTTGTTTCCCAGTTTCACCAACTTTTGGGCGGAATTAGGTTAGAATGTTTGGCGCACAGCCTTTTTCGGAGATACTAAAAAGAATTGTTTTCTTAATACGTAAAATGAACCGGAGTTGCCCTTTAAAGCGTCGTTGGCGGATATGTGAAATCATACGCAAAAAGGAGCAGTTAACTGACAAAAATAAAATGACCCCAGGTTATAACAAACTCGCTTTTTAATGCTCATCGCTTTATTCAAAGCGCAGTCCCCTGCGAAATGCGCGAGTTCTGAACTGGATTATCCAGTAGGAAACTGGCGGCCAACTACGCTCGTTGCAGAGGTCCTCCGGAGGGGCAGACCGACCTCTGGCGAGGCAAATAGCGACAAAGTGCATCACAACGTCTGACGCATCCACGGACGCAAAACAGGAACGGCTCCCCTATTGGGGAGAGTGACTGGATGCGCATCTCCATCCCACTGTGGCAGTTTGCATCTCCCGCCTCTCCTGCCCAGTGGCCCCCTCACGCGGTTTAGCGTTCCGCTCACTGCAACTCCCTGTGTATGCATGCCTAAAATCTTGGGCAAAGTGGATCACTTTGATTCGATCGTGTGCCAGGGAGATCCTAGACCTTGCGTGCAGCCAAGACAGAGAGGCATCAGACCCTCGAGATGACTGCAGATGCCTTCTTGATTTGCCTCCCAGCAAAGCGCAGCGATGGCAAGTGTAGTCTCGTGCGAGGCTGGAACCATTTGGAGCAGGCACTACTCGTGCCTAGCAAAAAGGCTCGGAAAAGGTTTTCTACTGCTGTTACACGGGGATCTACGAGGTTCTAGCGTAAATGGTGTCGCCCAAGATTTAGATGCCACACCCGCGCGACCTCCACCTCGGTTGTGGCCGGACTCGTGCCGCTCCGGCCCTTCTTTTGTTTTTGACAGCGAGAATGCCCAAGAAAGGTTCGCGTTTCTAAAGAAAAAAAGAGTGCTCCCTCTGTTTATGGGCCCATGTCGAAGGCGCGATTCAACAGTAGAGTTTCCAGGAATCGCGAGGGCTTGGAAACGACGCAGACCTCGCCAAAATTGCGTCCCCAGTGTAAACGAGTATTGGATTGTTACCAATGACCCAGTCAAGGTTTAGCTGTACTCTTTCAACCTAATCTTCCTCTTTGTTCCCACCAGAGATCAAAGACACGGAACTTCACTACCTGGCAAGACAGCTCTGCACCGGGCTCGGGTAGGCAAAGGCTCGTCACGACCGGCCAAAAAGTTCTGTTAGTGGATCGAACAACGCGATGCAAATCAAATTTAAGAAATGAATCCGCAAGTCTACCGCCGTACTTGTGAAGTACCAGGAGACTCGAACTGCGCTTAAATCCAATTAAAAAAAAACCGAAGGTACTCTCGCTTCACAGAGCCCGACAATTACGTTGCCAAGCGTTACTTTTTTTTTCTTTTAAAATCTAGAACCATATTGGTTCTAGATTGCCCAAAACCCGGGTTGCCCGATGTAGGATTCTCGTGTTCTCACCCGAGCACTTGGTGGTGGTCCACTCGGTGCACTGTGCCAGGGGGAAGGTGGCGGCATAGGCATTGGTCTCCAGGCAGCGCTGCTGGCTGATGCACCACATGCAGCTGCCCAGCACGCAGGCCTTGCACGTGGGCCGGGAGCTGCACGAGTTGTCGCACTTGACCCGGTAGTTGTCCGACAGCACCGCCTTCTCCGTCTTGTTCCCTGTGCCCACGCCCGCCCACGTCACCCAACCGGTTCCCACGGACTTCTCTCCGCGACTTCATGGGCAGTTTCCACTCCACCAACTCTTTTGGCTAATCCAACAAACTCCCAGGGAAGCTTTTTTTTTTTTTACGCGCCTCATAGCAGATTTAGGTCGCCAGACTCCTTTCGAGCCATTCCGAAACCCCCAAATAGAAGCCCGGAATCATTCCAAGGAGCTGGGGTGTGAGCATCCGCTCACACCCCAGCTTGTACTTCAGACACTCGACGTAGTTGTGGTCAAAAGCAGCAGATGTGGCAATGAAAATGTTACAAGAGCCGGGCTTTCCCCAAATGCCTAGTACTGAGTACTTTCATCTCCCTGACATGTAGCCTCGATGATGACGCCATGCGGCACCTTGAAAGGTTCACCGTAATGCACTAACACCGGTGTTCACGTCATCAGCGTGACAGTCGAGACGTCGAGTCCCTAACCACGAACCGTGAAATCACGTGACACCAGGCGACGCCATATGACTTCTTGACATCACATCACTCGGTGACATGGGAATGCAAGATCCCATTACAGCGATCTGATTGGTTCTAGTCATTTTGCAGCACCTTTTGAAGCAGTAAAAACAACTTTTGAAGCATAAGCACACACTTCCCTTTTATTCGTACCAGTGCAAATATCATGTTAAGAATTCATGTTGGTCACTAAAAAACATTGTCTACTCTGCCTTCCCACTTCTGTACAACCATTTGATAGCATCAACTGCATGGCACGTTTGCTTCCCCAGCTAGCTGTCGAGTTAGTACGGGGCATGGCAACAATTTATGGAACCAACTGCTATCAACAATTATTTTAGGTCCAAAATCAAACGTATACCAAATAGTATACAGTCATGTCTGGTTAATATGAACCCCGTTACTATGGATACCCCACTACATGGTAACTATTTTTGGGTACGAAATGAGTAAGTACATGCATTTTTTTTTCTCGTTATTATAGACAACTCACATTATGTACGCTTTTTGGGGAGCCTGGAGGTGTCCATATTATTGGGACATCCCTGTATTCTACTAAAATAATGTTAGAATAGTAGAATAATCTGGAGCTCCCAAGTTGATGTTTCCTTAAAGTTCTCAAGATAAACATGCAGCTCTTTATTCAGAGAGAAAGCAGAACTTTCGTCATTTGGTTAATGTCAATGACATTTTATATGTGCAACTTTATGATAACAAAAACCAGCTTATTAACAATAAATATGCCTTCTTAATTAAAAAAAAAAAATGCCAAACTCGATAAGGTTCTTCCCAAGCATTTTGACTGTGCCATTGAAAACATATATAAGAGCAATAAATTCTATACTAGCCCCAGTTTTATTCAGAAATAGTGTGCAACACTCTAGAGGTGTGCTTTCCCGTTGGCACGCAGGCGCGCTGCAACGGAGCACGTACACAAAATTGCAGTGCCTGCTCTACAGTTGTCGCTTCGCTGCAGTAAACCAGTGTGCGGTGACGAGCGAGCTCAAGGAAGCTAACTAACCAGCCAGGACAGACCACCAACATGAGAAAAAGTGTGAAACTTGCAGTACTGACAATATTTGATAGAGAGATCAAATCAATATGCCGTTATTCGAGACAAAAATAAAAAGTTTAGAAAACCACAGTGAACCTACCGTAAGATGCCGCCGTATAGCAAAGCCCGACTTATCGTAATTTTAGTATTAATAAAGTGAAAACAAGTTTTGCGCAATGTTAGAGCCCTCACAAATGCCCTAGCAGCAGGGTAAGCACTATGGTGCAGTTTGGCGCAAATGCAATCACATAACGTCAATGATGCCTTTGGGCTGTATACCATCGCAGCATCAAAGCCAAACATTTGCCTCATTCTAGAGGCAAGCCTGGTGCGTCAGCAGCCCACCTGACTCCCGCACGAAGGTGTAGCAGCGGTGGTCATTCTGCCAGCCGCAGTGGAACTCCGTGTGGCAGGCGTGGCAGTTGTGCAGCTTGTCGCAGTTGCTGCTCTCCGACTGCTGGCACTGGTCCACGTCCGTCTGGTTCTCCCGGGCATCCACCAGGCCCTGCGTGCCGTTTACCAATCTTCCTCTCAAACACCTTCGCTTGCTCGCCATCCAACGCTCGCCTGCTAAAAAACACATTCTGTACGTATTCCAACAAGTCTAGACCTGCCGGCAAACAAGCCTTCGAGCAATTAGCCACACTTGCTACCACAGAGCCGACTGCCTTTGTCCCAAGCTAGCGGTCTATGCGTGCGCCATGAGGAAAAATCAGACACAGTTTCCAGCGCCCTCCGTGGTAAGGCATCTCTGAGAAGTTCCCTCCGGACTTGCAGGCACTCCTCATCGATCCCAGCGGCACAGCCCTGCACTGGTTGCATTAAAGGGCTACTCCAATAGTCTAGCACCTATTTTATTGTCTAGATGACAACCACATTCAGGCCACACCCCATAGGCACCAACCAATCTTTTGTTCGGAAATACACCAAAACATTATTTAAAATGAATAAACCGATTACCAGGTTGCACTTGGGGGATGTTCTCAAAAGTCCTTATGTCAAACTTCCTATAAGAGCAGCGCCTCCCAGCAGAAGTACTGTGGCAAACATTGTGCACTCCAGCCCTGTCCAACTTGGCCGAACCCCTTCTCTCCCGCACCTATTAAGCTCCTGCGGAAAGCGGGCATCTCCAACGGTTGTAACGCGTTGATGCCACTAAGTGGCGAGCGCTCGCTGGAATCGGCCATTTGGAACAAAAAATATAATCATCTGTTTGAAATGCAAATGTGCGATTGTCATTAGCAGATTTTGTTGATCGTGTTTGACTTATTTCTGAATGCGAGAGGTATATTTCAATGTTCATTATCCCTTTAAGGGGAGACACTGGTCTTCAAAAAAGCATTCATTCTTTCTTGCACTATCGTCACAAAGGTGATGCATAATTATTGCACGGAGGAACTTGTTACGCATTTTATGAGGGCACATACATCATTGTGTGCGGCATCTCTGAAAAAGAAAGAACTCTGCCAGCGCTCTCGCGCACACCCCAGTTCTGAGCCCCGTTTCCTGGCAAGCTTGCGCTGGCTCCCTTCCCTCCTGCCCCACACATGCGAGTGGGCTCGCTGCACACGTTCTATATAGAGGCAAGCTTCTCACTATGTAATGTTATGACCACAACTCGCTGAGACGTCCGTACTTGGCACCAAGCTCAGAATTCTAGGAGTAACTTGGCATGCATCGTACCAAGTACGCGGTGCCTCGAGGTTGTACCACTTGGGCCAAATTTACCCCCCTTAAGCGTTTCATACCTCGTCATACAAAAACATCCGTGTCCAGCGTCTCTCTTTTCGTGTAATCAGGTGATAGACCTAGAGGAGGATCTACTCGAGTTGCATTCGGAACACAGCCAACTGTGTGAGTGAGCTATGCTGCTATATCTTCTTTAAGTCACCAGAGGCTATAGTGTAGGGCACAAATTGGACACCAGTGCTGACACTGTTTGCCCAAAACTCATTAGCGAGGGCACGAGTGCTGCATCAGCATTTGGCCGAGACTCGTGTTCCATTAGCGTCTAAAACTACGCCTCAGACGCTAAGCCTAACACTCTACTTTAATATTTCGAGGCGAGAGAAAGAGACAGAGAGGAGCAAGTCAGGCATCGCTCGGAATGAAGGAAAGAACTTCAATAAAAAAAAGTCGGAAGACACCTAAGCACTTCTTATGAGTTGTGAATGTGAAAGCATGAACGTCCAATGGAATGCCATGGAGTGATCCGCGGAATTTCGTGGCGCAAGTAATGTTTTCGAGTTGTGGCAGAAGCACAGGCGACGATGTGGATGCTAGAGGCGACGGCATGCTGGTCGGCGGCGAGACGAGCAGAAGCCTCTGAGCGCGCCCCAATGTGTCCGTTTTAACCGGCACGGGGCCCGTAGTAGCATGGGGTTGCGGCGTTTAGTTTTATCAGCGTGCTGGCGGCACAAACACGCAGTGCCCTCTGGCGGCAGTCGTTGAAACTGACGCGCGCAGCGGCCAATGGGAGCCTCGTCGCCGCGCGCCAGCCAATGGGACCTTTGGGATCAGGGAAACTAGGTGCCGTTTTCGTGCTTCCAACTGATGACGTCTGCTCGCTCTATGGGACCAGTTAATCCTTTCACATTAAAACAAACCAGTGTCGCCACAGACCAGGAAAGTGGACTGAACAGCTTGTCGAGAACGAACGTCACACTACGCACCTTACTTCGACCGACCAGGACAGCGCCATTTTGGAGCTGGGTTGGAGCGCGACTGCTGTGCTGTGACTCGGTTCCAATACAAAGCTTGAAAGTTTCGGTAATCGGGGAACATTCAGTGACTCTAGGAGAGTGCTAAAATGAGGAATATGGCCTCTTCGCACTCTATTATTTGTAGTAGCATAGGCATACATTTTGTCCGTGTATTTTACGCGAGAATGGGCAGAAATTGTCGCATACGCGGTTAGAAAGGGACAAAGCAGACAAAGAGCTCGAGCCTTCATGACGGGCTTCGGGCTGGTTTGTGAGAGGCTCGTCACTTCACCTCACGTAGCCAAATAAATTCATTTATCACTAAACCGCAGTGTTTTCGACGCCACCATCCGCTTTCAAGCCGAACGGGGAGGGGGTAAAATAAGCTCTTCGCATACACCAGTCCACTGAGGACTAGACGAGCGGCAAAGGCAACACGAAGGGAGACCCACCTTGGAGCCCTTGGGGCAGTGCTTGTGGGCGCAGGCCGTGCCGCACCAGACGCAGCTGTAGTTGTTCTGCAGGCAGCTCGGGCAGGAGGTCTGCTTCTCGCACAGCACCGTGAGGTTGGCCGCTGCACGCACCCCGTATGCCCGCATCAGTTCCCACTTAATTACCGGCAGAGCTTGGAAGACTGCCCACTTTGTCCATTATACCGCTTTTAAAGCCAAGTCATATCCACTACATCGAGCGGTTCCTACGCCGTCGGCAACAGCAGGCTACGAGGTCACGCGAATGATGTCTGTACGAGTCACAAGGTGCCTGCGACTCTCAAGGCCATGTGCAATCCTGTGAAATGACCTCGAGTGATACTGCGCCGTCATGTAACTCGACGTCAAATAGCAATAGCTTGACGTAATGAAAGAAAGCGCAAAAAGGACCAATCCAGAGAAACATACTCCTCTCCTGAGTGTTTCTCTCACTTGGTCCTTTTTGTGTGTGTGTGTGTGTTTTTTTTTTATATTACAGTAATTTCTTGTTATAAAGAAGTCAATGGGATGGAAAAAAGTTCGATGTAAGCAGTAAGTTGATAAAAGCGAGAGCCAAAAAAACAGTGACAGCAGCCTTTAAGGTGAACGAGAACACTACGGAACACTCTGACGATATCTTTGATCGAATAAACCTCGGTTATGAGCAACTCGTGGCAGCTTTACCGAGTAAAAGAAATAATAAAGTGGGGTTTGCCTATAATCTTATCCGGATATCAGTTCTCCTCAAAATGCTCCAGGCATTGCAAGAACACTACCACCTCTGCTGCACTCCACTTTGTTTCAAAGCAGCCGTAGGGTGTTTCGCGTCTCCACAGTCATCGGTGTTTCCAAAGGTGCCTCTCCGACGTCGCTTAACGTTTACCCTGGCCGCATGCAAGGTCTACGATCGCGGCCTCCGTGGCAGGAGGAACAGGAACGTCCACATCGACAAGTGCGAACGAATAAACGTTATCCTCGGTGGCTTTGCAAATATGTTTTCACACACTCCTGTAGAGATTGTTGCAGCTATGGAAATCGTGCGCAGGCTCGGCAAGCATCCTCGCAAGAGAAAATCCGACATGCGCGAAGCAGCCTCCGATCTTTCATCTTCAAGTCGCAGGTGCGGCTTCTCTTGCATCAAAAACTTCTCGAATTCGAACCCATCCAGTATGCCTCGCTTGTTCTGCAAAATGGTGGACAGTGTCGAACAGCCGATGCCCGTCCTGTAGAAATGTTTCTGCTGGCAGGGAAGACTGGAACCGAGCGATGGACAGTGAGGGAGGAAAAGGAGCCCTACCGGACTTGCGGGGGCAGCCTTTGCGGTCCGGTCCCCTGTCCGAGCGCGGCTGGCAGCTGCCCGCAATCCACGCACACTGGACCTCGGCCTGGGACGCGCTGCACTCCTCCGCCGTCGAGAGGCCCCGGCAGGCACCTGCGAGAGGGTCCCATCTCAAGATAAACGTTCTGGCTCTTGCAAGTTCTTTTTGCTATTTAGGTTGTTTGCGAAACACTTATTCATTTTGCCGCCAAATATTCGGCTGAAACCGAACCAATAAACATTCGTCGGTGAGACAACTATGAGATCGGTTAAAAGTGAAAAACACCCATTTCTGAAAATTTTTGTTCTAAACGAAAAGTGTTTTTGATGAAAGCTATTCTTAGAGGTTTGTCGGGCGTGTGTTGCTACCTAAAAAACGCCCCAAGATCAAAGTGAAGCTTCCTAGAACGCCTGGCACGTTCTAGGTGGCGTTCGCTACACCATGAGCCTGCCCTGTCGACAGAAGCGGCGGAACCGGTAGAACGTTGGACGCACATTGGCTGCGGTGAAAAGTGATTACATTGTTTTTGAGAAAAATTAAGTTTCCACAAAAAAAGTGTCGTTCAAAAACCATCCTTCTTTGTTGTCCGTGGAGGCGTTGACGCCAGTGGCACTAGGGACGTCGTCCGCACGTACCTGCTCGCTTGCAGGCAACGAAGAAGAACCGCTTTCGTACGCTGCTCTTCCGTGGAGCACTTGTAGATCTAAGAATGTTGCTGCCAGCAGCACGACAGTTCAGACGGTCGCTCCACAGACTGTCAGAATGTCTATGTTCGGGTCAGATCTCAACGAACTGCATTGGCAGTCGTCGTTGGCCAAATCTTGCGAAAGAAGTGAGAGCAACTTGCCTTCCTTCTGGCAGAAACATTGTTTGAGAACGATTCAAGAATGGCCATCAGATACAGCAGAATGCAAAGAAAACAAAAAGCTCGGAACATGAACTTTTTCCTCACCATGGGAAAACTGCCCATTTTGGAGGGTCCCAGTATTCTTTTTCTTTCTCCAAAAAACATTTGCTTCTAAACTTTGTTGCAGTGTGCGCCGAGAAACAGAGGCAGAGGAGAAGATGCACAGAGACGTCGGAACACCGAGCTTCGTTTGGAACGATCAGTGGCTAGACCTAAAGTCTGCGTCTGATTGTGGCTCCAAGGAACAGTGCCAATCATCAGAGAGGAAACTCTCCGGTTGTCGGTTGTTTCGTTATTGAGACCAGTCTTTTTTTTTCGAAACGAGCGAGGAAGATTTCAGCAGCTTCTGTTCCAGGCCATGCCAGACAGGAGACACAAAGGAAAGGAACAATGTGCGGCCACTTCGGCTCCTTCCATGCCACTCCCGGCCCCCGACAACATCTCGGCAATCGCGGACACCACAGCCTTTTCTGCATCGGTCACTGACAGCTTCTCCGCAGCCCTGGAGCCTCTCACCGAGGCTCTTGCCGCCCTCCCCGCCAGCCAGCCTGGTAAGCGACCCGCTAGACTGCTCCGTGAGCATCCCCGAGAGTGTTCTTTCGGCAACTACGACGCCCATAATGCGACCTCCGATTCCGTTAATGTCACCCTGGCCACGGCTCTGCCCATCGCCCTTTCCAAACTTCTGGTCCATTCTCCAACCGCTGGACCTTCTGCCACCACCACCGCCGCGGTCCAACTTCCTGCGCTCGAGCCCTTGCCAGCCATTCCTGGCTCAAAAGCCCGGCGGGCTTTGAGACAGGATTTTTGACAACTCGTCCAACACTCATAGGTGCTGTCCCAGTGCTACATTCATAAAATCAGGCACCTTCACCCGTACCTCTTCTACTGGGACAACATGGTGCCACAGCACAAACATTTTAACTTTGAGCCCCTCAAGCTGGCGCACTGCCATTTAAAGACAGACTAGCCGCCTGGAAGCTGACGTCTTCCGCGAGCTGCCAGACCAGATCCCCCCTCCGTCGTCCTAACGTCGAGGCCGCGGTAGCCGGCAGCCCTCAAACTACGCAAAGTGCACTACGCCCAAGTCCGTCCTCAACTCGGACAGAAAAGTCCTCCAAATGAGTCGGCTCTTCCCTTGGAGTCCCCTCGAACGCAGCATCTCGTTGCGGATGGGATATCAGTACGGGCCATGTGACGATCGTGTTCGGTCGTCTATCAGGCTCAAGGCCCGGAGAATCTGGACGCACGTACGGGGGTCGAAATGCCTCCAAGCCACGCTCGGCTAATTCTTTTATTCATAGTATGCCATCGTTTGCTACCTGATGTTGCTACAGCCGCCTGATGTTGCTACGGCTCGTGACACTCCAGTTCTCGGCGGGTTTCCGCGGGTCCTTCGCACCTTGAAACACGAATCTGCTGTGGCCGCAACCTCCTTTCCCGTGACACGGGAGTTTGTAGCGAATTCCCGCGTGTTTATCGCGCCGTGAAACGCAAATGTGCCGTGTCTGCGGCGTCAGTTCCCGTGTCAGGTGGTTTGTAGCGAGTGCCCTGGTGCTAATCATTACTTTTTCATAGTTTTGCTGTCACATCCCCGAAAACAGCCCACCCCATGTTTTTCACCATTTATCTTTTCATTTTGGATGGTAGTTTATAATGGAATTTTTTGGTATAAAATACGAGCCTAATAAATTATGCAAAATTTAATTTCTGAAAACCAAAATTATTCTGGCCAATGCAACAAAAATGAAAAAGATATGCAGTTATCTCGACAAAAACTGAGAGCCCCTAAAAGATTCCACAATATAAAAAAATATGCCAAACTTTAATAGAAAAAAAGGCTGCAAACTAAATGCTCTATACTTGTTTTTACCTCAAGAACCGTAGTAAAACAAGTCTGGTGCCTTGCAGGGCGTCACTAATTTCCCCCTCTATATAGAGAATTCAGATACACGCAGGTCCATTTTAGTTTATAAAGATGTTATCCAGACGTTTCAAACGCCAGAAGCATCGCTTTTTCCTCCTATGGGCACTCTTTCCTTGGCTGGGTGTTTGTTTATTGTTTATAATAAATTGCCATCTCGTGGGAAAGGAAATAACTGTACAAAATTCAAACTAGGGTGTCCGACCTAACCACCAGAGGCATTGGCAACAAGGACAAAATGCCCGAGCTTTTAGCTCAGGCATTTGTTCGAGCACCAGCGAATAAAGTGAAAACCAAAATTAAAACAAGTCTTACCGACACATAGTCACCGATGATGCCGGCTGATTCGAAGAATCATCGCTGTCGGAACTAACCTATGATGTTCCGAAATCATTGTTTGATGATGTATAACTTTTGTTTTTTCTTCTAGCTGCTAAAAGAAGAGCAAGTCCCCGCAAGATTGTTTATAAGATCGCTCTTGATATTTCCATCAATAATCGGTATTTCAAGTTCATATATCGAGCCTGCAGGGAATGCATGATACGAGCGAACCCTGGCCATTTCCACCGATATGTTCCTTCATCTGGACCAGGTCACCATCCTCTTGATCAGCCGTTGGCTCCCCGGGCAAGCTTGCGTAACATCACCTGGTGTCGCTTCCCCATCACAGATGCTCTTGTGGGGCTTTCTGATCGGCATTGGAAAATTCATACATGGCTGGCCAATGACTGCGTCTGCCGCTTGCGGCAAGGCAGCTGCGCCGAGCTCCTGTGATCTCTGATATGTTGTGCGCTTTCTTTCTGCACTGCAACTGCCAGGGTATAACTCTCTCCAAAACAAGCGCTGTGGAGATGCAAGGTGAGCCTGACCGACCGTCCAGGATTGCTGCGGCAAAAGCACGCTGCAGCTTGCTAAGTTTACAATTGCTACAACCCTCCACCCCAACGATGTTTTCAACGTCATGCCGCTTCTACTGCTCTCTGGTGATGTGGACTGCAACCCCGGGCCCTTCCGCATGCAATGCTTTAATGCACCAAGCCTTCTAGACAAGATCCTTCAACTCCAGTCCGACCTGACCGGCAATCCATACGACGCCTTGTGTGTGTGTGAGACAAGGCTTCCCGACTCTGTTCCGGATCACGAAATATTTGGTCTCGAGTTCACCATGTTCAAAAGAGGACCGAAAAGGATGCAGTGGTGGGGTCTTAATCGCAGTATAACATGAATTCTCTCCAATGCGGACTTGGAAACACCTAACTCCGAAATAATCTGGACCCAACTTAACTGCCGCAGCAGGAAACTGCTTCTTGGCTCGCTGTACAGATCCCCAAATGGGCAGCACAGGGTGTTCTCCGAGCTGTGTGCAGTGGCGGGAAACGTTACGCACAGTGTGTAAAACTGTGTTCTTCTACCTAGCGGTGAGCGTTTTTTATGCTCAGTTTGCCATTGACTGCAACCCTTAAGGCGCATTCACACTGAGCAAAAAACGTGCATTGTGGTCGACGTCGACGCCGGCGTCGTAAAAAATGAAGCAGTGACACGGCCACCCGTTGGCGGCGCCTTTTCGGGAAACCTCGTGTTTGTCGAGAGAACACGGAATTTTTTTATTCGTCTGCTTCGCACGATTGTTGTTGCCTTGCCTTCGCGATTACATATGTGCTGGGACACAACCATCTTCACTGAATGTACGACGGTGATGATTATATATACATTTACACTCCGGTTATATGCAGCATTGGCGAAATGCACGGACTCGAGTGGCCAGCTTCAAAAGGTGCTCTTTTGCCGCGTTTTTGTGCAAACGAAGCACGGTGCTACGGCGGCGCGTCCATACCTTTAACACAGCACGCAGCTTGTGCAATAGTGTTTTTGATGGAGAACTGTTGTATTCCGTAGTGGTGGGTGCACACAAAGCATACACAACACATTGGGAGAGATAGCTCCCGCACAGTCAGAGGTCGGAACACACTGTGAACTTCGGTGGCAGCTTTCGCGCAAAGGATGAAGAGTAGTTTCACGGCGTCTTACACGCACATAAAACACTGCTCACAGTCAGATGTTCCAATTGACTTGCTTTTCTCCAAGCTGAAATGCTTCCAGCCACGTTCGGCGAGTGCACGAATCCCCCGGCCCCTCTGCCTTTTCGCCTTCATTGTGGGTCGAAAATAAAAACAGCGAAAACATGTGCTCACCGGAAAAGGGCTAAAGCGTGCGCGTCGAGGCAAAAATTGGCTTCCAAGGCGGCGTTGTCCTCGGCGCGCAACTTTTTTCAATACAAAGATACACAAAATATTCACCCCACGACGCGCGTCTTTCTGCTGTGTGAATGCGCCTTTAGCGTTATTGAGTAGCCTTTTATGCCAGCTCTGAAATCGGTACAATCACATGGTTGGCGCCCCCAACGAAACCTGTTTGGTTTGTAATAAGGCATTGCCAGGTGATGGGATTTTCGTAACATCTGTTGGATGCAATTTTCCTTACCACCTTGGGGTTGTTCGGGTATTCAGAGACCAACTAAGTGTTCCAAGGGTGACTGTCTTCGTAAAAATTAGCGATGCTCGACACGTAAAAGTGCAAAAATGACAAGTGCCAGCAAGGAAAGTACCATATTTACTCGCATAATGAACGCACTCGCATTATGAATGCACCCCCCACAACTGGTACCAATATTTGGATTTTTTTTTCCCCTCGCAAAATGAATGCACCTCTAATAGACCATATCCAAAATGTAAAGCGCCATCTAGTAGCGCACCGAGAACTACGTCTGCCATCTTGGTAGCGGCGAGAAAACGACACCAGTGATCGGACCGGCAAAGACTCCATGCAAACGAGCGACCGCGATGCGAGTCGATGCCAACGCATTGCTGCATTCCCCTGCGGATGCAGTTATAAACCTTCTATTTGTGCGTGATGTGAACGCAAAAGTGAAGAGGGTTCAAAATTTTTTATTATTTTTAGTTGTTACTAGAGAAACAGTTTTTGACAGAAACAATCGGTGACAACGCGAAGAAACATGCGGACATTATCGCATGGCGTGAAGCCATTTACAACTATTAAACTAGGCCCTAAACATTTCACAAAGTTGCACCAAATTTGTTTTTTAACTTTTTTCTTCTTTAATGCACGTTGTAGCGTCAGCCTGTTTTTCTTAATGCGCATGCAGCTTGATGCACGCGGACGAGATCAAGGCTGTTAGGTGAGGCAAAAAGATGAGTTTTAATAGTCTACAGTTTGACCATAATTGAACATGCATATGGTTAACAGTGAACAACAAAAGCTGAAAGCACTACAGAACCCTCATTTTAATGTCATATTAAAAAAATACATACTTTCGAAAGCCAGGAAACAATCTCGCTGCTTTGCGGTGATTTCTATACACTTGATTTGGCATCGGTAAATGCCAAACGGAGGTTCGTAAAACCTCGTTATACTGTTATACGTTTGTAAAACCCCGTTAAGCTGCATCTCTAAAAATAAACAGGAGAGTCTGTTGATACAATATTCTTGAATATTAAAAGTGCGGTCATGCAGAATAGAAAACACAACAGACACGGACGACGTGTCTGTTTGCTGAACACTCACAGAGAGGGGGATTTTCCTGTCTTTTTTGTCGAACGCCACTTCGACAAAACTCCAATATGAGCGGCGGCGAAAATGTCGAGTGGAGCAACACGAGCAGTGCCAACTTCATTTCACGAAGTCCTTTTCTTTTTTTTTTTCTTTTTTGTCGCAGCCGAGCTAAAATTTTGTTTAGTGCAAAGGAGCGGGGTGGGGGGGGGGGGTGTAGTTTTGAGAAAGTCAATGCAGTTATTCTGCCAGGGTTGAACAAATCTTCATTAATAATGCAACACCCGTCAACTGTGCCTGAGGTCAGTGCTATCTGAAACCGCTTTGAGCTCTTAGCAACGTCAGAAAAATATTCCCTGGGGCAGTTTCTTTTAAAAGTACACAAAACTTTCTACCAAAAAGAAAAAGAAAAAACTTTCACCAGTAACAATTAAAAGAAAGTAAAAAAAAGTTCAGCCTTTCCACTCTTGTGAAGAAGGAAGACCAGCGGAGCTGTACTCAATACACTGCCGCAACGCGCACGCGCCCGATTCCCGCTTCTTCTCGTCCGACACGCCGTTGATCGTGGATACGTCTCCGGCGAACCAGAGTCGGTTGCACACGGCGCACGTGACGCCAAACGGGTTCTTCACGAACTCCCTCCGGAACCTCGCCACCGCACCCAGGAACTGTTCAGCCGGTGTGGAGTGCAGTCGTCGCTGGGCCTTGTGCTTGCGCTTGGCCTTACTGACACAATCGTCGTCCGTCGCGTTGGCCCGCTGGCACAGTTTACATCGCTGGTTCTGTTCTCGGCGGCGGCTTTCCAGACGAGCGATGTGCTCTTTGGCAAGGGAATATGAAGCACTGGATGCAGTGGAAGTCGAGGCAACAGTGGCTTTGCGGCGGTTGCGCACCCATTCGCGTTGCTGCGTACGTCGCCGCTCCTTCCGCAGCCTGTCTCCTTTCCCCGAAAGGGTGCATGGCCGACCCATCGTGAGTCCAAACCGAAACTGATAAGAGCGAAGGAAACAGCACCCAAAGCAGACGAGGATGAAGGAACAAACGTGGAAGGGCTCGTTACAAGTGCTTCTTCTTCGTCTTCGTCTGTTTTTTGCGCAGTTTCCTACAATGAATTCCCACCAGCGCACCCAACTATCCATTCTTCTATTATAGCTGGAAAGGTTGCCGCCATCTAAGAGTGACGGCAGCAACCATACTGGTTGTGTGTTTGCCGCCCGTCGCTTATAGACGGCGGTAGCTGTCCGGGTAGGTTTGTGTTGACATACCGGACACGATCCTGGGGAACCTAGCCCTTAAAGGGCAACTCCGCTCAATTCCAGAAAATTTAGGCTTACATGTGATTTCATTTCACAAAGCACTACTAAACAGTTCTACGTCTTCGGATTCGCGAAATGTGGAATATTATTTGTGTAATCCTAATTTAAACATCAGCTGATACCGAAACCGAAACTTCGGTTGCGTCAGGCAACATTGGTCTCGTGTCGTCAGAGTCATGGCCACGTCACGTCAAACCACGTGGTCTTGTGACGTTCGGGGGGGGCGAAGGACAGGACACGCGACGCGAGCAGGTCGCTTCGCATGGCGTGGACAGTGATGGCCCGGGGGAGAGGGGGAAGGGGAGGAGAAGAAAGAGGAGAAGGGGAGTGGAGAAACAGACCGATAAGCGCGCAGGGCAGCGCAAACTAGCGCATCCACATTACGATGATCACGTGGACGCCGTTGAGCCAACACCAGGAGGAGAAACTCATGACGTCATTGTTCAATTTCGCTCTGAGAAGTAAAAACAAACAGAACGTGAGAATGACGTAGTCATGCCTCTGATGTAGTGGCTCAATGTTGATTGTGCCTCGCGTCGCACGCTAGAGTTGGCAGATTTCGGCGACTTGGCTCACTTGAAGGTTTGATGGCCAGGTTACTAAATATATAGACGGAATTAGATCGTAATATTTCACATGGGGTATTCCTATATGATACTGAAGAGGGCTACATAGTTTTCTAAATATCAAAAATGAAGCGGAGTTGCCCTTTAACAGCTCCGCTGTAAAAACTAACCTTGAGTCGCATGTATTGGAATGGAGCAGTCTACCGCTAAACAGAACGACTTCATGTGTATTCGCATCGAAAAAAGATTGAAAAGAGTCCTCAAAGCTGAAAGGCATGGTGGCCGAGTCCTCTGTCCACATTGGGTGATCGGAAGCCGGAAAACAACAAAGTTTCTGAATCACAATTAGTGGCAGAGTGTCAGTATTCTGGAAATGCTGAGAAACCGAAACTCAAGATACTTGACGCTACCAAAATAGCTGCGTGCACAGTGCTGCCCCACCCCTCAAGCAGTTTCGCATATGGTCTATTCTCTAGTCTAGTCTCGAATTGTGTCCAATTTAGCTAGCCACCAAGCCAATTTTCTTTTGCCGCCAAGCGGTCAGGCCAAGCCAAGCCAAGCCGCTCTCATAATGGCTGCAAGTGCGTAGTTGCAGAAGTGATCAACCGTGAAACCAGGAAGCTGAGGTCGGGGAATTGCCCAGCCCCGGACGTTCTTCGCCTATTGGATGCATTGATGTCAACAAACACGCCGTAGTCTGTCGTCCGCTTTCAGGCAGCGAAATCGTGCACGTGGTTAGGCCTAAGAACGGTCGCGTTGCTGTCCATGCTGAGTGAGCTTTGTAGGGTGCTTTTCCTTCGGGAAAAGGCACATCGAAAGCGTCCTAAAAAGGTTTGCGATTTATAAAGCATGGTTACTGTGACGCACCCCTGACCAGCCGTGGCGTACCTCCACCGGTGGAGACGTGCCACACTACCTTGCCGTGTCATATTGGCACCTAATATAATATTTGCTCGAAATGTGTAAATGCACCCAATTGTTATTTTGCTTAGAATCGTCGATCGTTTTGACCCCAACCTACTCTACATAGAGGGGCCACCAACTCAGCTCTCCCCTCTCTACTGGGGCCGAAGAATACCACGTGACCACAGCTGAAGACTTGAAAAATCCGCCAGGTGCCGCCCCGTACCATCTCCAAACCGCACGATCCCCAAACCGCTGCTGGCTACCTTGTTGGGCGCGTAAGAGTGTGATTGATTACAACATTTCCTATCGGCGATTACATATTATTCTTGACGACATATTACGCAAACCGAATCGAGCAATAGCCTATTCTGCCGCCGTGCTATTAATTGTGCGTGGCATTTAGGTATTTCAAGTGCCCTGGCTAGCAGATGCTCATGCGTACAGGCTCAAACCCTACCTTGCAATCAACCCAGAGTATCTCAACTCTCACTAATAACGATCATTATGATTAGTTGCACGAGTCAGTAACGAAGTTATTAATTTGGACCTAAACACATACTTTTCCCATTTTAATTTGCCACAGAAGAGGCAAAATTGTGAGCACATTAAAAATAGTAAAGTAATGAGACCATACTTTGACTATTTTCACTAACGACTAATTCCTAAATAATGGGACATGCGGGCAAGCTGGAGATATTACTATTATTTGTTTATTTTGAATAGTAGCAGCCAAACAATGAAATGCTTTATTAATGATTTACTGAAAGTACCACAAATTCAAAAAAAAAAAAAAAAGAGTCAACAGTTTTGCGCGAAATAAAAACATCAATGCAGACTCACATCTTGACTCATCGCCAAAATATTTGTCACAATGAAAAGAGCTAGACCCAAATTGTTGAAACTAGTTCCAGACAAGCCATAGGCTCAGTGTCATAAAAACCAGAAGGATAAAAGAATAAGCAAACGCAGCTATATCCTCGAGGGATATGCATATACACAATTCAGTAGCAAATTAAAAATAAAAACACCATTAGCAATTTTGTACAAGAACATCGGTGGTAGAAAAAGAAAAACATTGCACTACAAAAACCATAAAAAACATGTTTATATTGTAAAATACTGCTAAATGACAATAGTACCTGATGATTAAAAACATTACAGCAGCATGCACCCCCAGGTTACGAGTCAGAAACACGTGGCTAATTAGACTAGCATACATATTGTAAGAAATTTTTTAAATGTCACAATTTCTTTTTAGATGAAAAACAGTCCTGAAACTGAAGGAAAAGAATATACCAAGTTTCAAATATGAAAGATCGTTCTCCTACATACATTTCATCCGTGTGCCCAGTTAACTAGGTCAAGTAAATTTTGCTATAGGGATGCTTAGCCAGTGGAAGGTCTGTGTGCATTAGTTTAGTGAGCAAGGTCACTAACTACAAAAGTGAACCACTTTTACACACCCTCAACACTGGCTTTTTCTTTTCAGCATTTTCCTCCTGACATGGGTCTCCGTCATGACTTTTGTGAAGATGTGTTCGGTGGCATTACTGATTCACCTTCTGCTTGGCAAGAGATCTCCTTTAGCCAGTCGTATCTCAGTCAACTCGTGGAAGGAGATTCCCGTCGTGCTCGACTTCCATAGAGGTACGCAGCAGTACACTGTAACGGCCAGTCGTTGAGTGCTTCCTTGAGACAACCATCCATGTCAAGCTCCGCGGTCAAGCGATATTATGCGCAGAAAAGCCAGGCGCTTACGTGCGCTAAGTACCGGACACTAGCCTCCTCAGACTACTTGCGCCCACAACCAAGCGGAGAAACCGGAGATGCTAAGCAGCGCCGCGGGAGCGGTGGTGACTATGTAAACTTAAAACAAACACTAAACAAGCAAAACAAATATAGGAGACTTGGTCACCCCTTTATGGAGTACAGTGATGTGACTGGCCTAAGCCATTTTGGAGCACCTTTTGGAGCAGACAAAACAGTGTTTTGGAGCAGAAAATGTGGCCTTTGGAACAGCCAAGAAGGTATTTTGGGGCAGCAAAAGTGGCTTTTGGAGCAGCCAAAACAGTGTTTCGGAGCAAAAAAAAGTGGCTTTTGGAGCAAACATATTCTTAAAAAAATAAATATTTGTTTTAAGTGCTGGACAAACGAAGGGCACTTTGTGTTGTGTTGCGATGTGTTGGGCGGAACTCGCTGCCTGTGTTTTTGCTGCTGAGACATCCCAAAAGTATACAGTGCTGTAGGCGTTGCCCGGCAATACCGAAAAAAAAAAACACTTGCTATCGTTTTACTGGTTTCCGACATGGCAGATTTGTATAAAAAGTAGCAAACGTAAAACAATCAATTGGAAGCGTCCTGGCTGGTGCCTCTCGTGCAATCATGTGCACATGCACGTGAGGGCAACTTTGGCAGACTTGCAGTTACACGTGCTTCGTCGCACGAGCGGAAACAACAGCTGTTCGACTGAAACCGAAACCACGCCACTCCGCTCCGTCGCCAACTGGTTCCCAAAATAGTATGCAAAATGGAACTGTTCAGCATAAGACAGAAAACAGCCCGGCGGCGCACGCTTGCCAGGCCGGCAGGCGAGGTACAGGCTAAACTCACAGAAAAAAAGAACCTGAGCGTATCGATGCAAGACATTGCGAATCGGGGTCAAAAAGCTCTTGGAGCGCGTTGTGCAACGACTGAACTCGAGACAAACGAGCGCGGTGTGGAGGTTCAGCGTGTGAACATTGCCTTCTTTGCTTTAGCTCACTTCTCTTTACCAACTTTCTTTCGCGGCAGATTTTTCCTGTACCGGAGTCCCCCTCGAAAGAAAGCCCACCGAGGGAAACCTAGGTAATCAAAACTTCGCCAAGCAGTCATTGAGTTAAAGAGGGATTTTTATAGCAGCGTATGATTTAAACAGGAGCAGGAATGTCGATGCATTTCAGTTTAGAAAGCGCCATATCTGCAGCGACGTGGGGACGGCAACACATGCCATCGCGCGACCACGGCGACTGTGGTTGCGCAAGCGCTTCAGCTCACAAAGTAACTCTCGCTGCGCAAAAACGTGGTTTTGTTTCACAGTATTCGCGACTCCAGCAAAACGGACGCCGCCAAGCGGGAAAACCGGGAACCAGCCGGTCCAGGTCGCTCCGCGCCCCTCCGCGTCTCTGGTGGCTTTCGCGGAGATGTGTTGTCGGCGCGGTGGCGAACAATGTAATTTGACGAAGGTCCGAATATTTCTTAAGTTTGCCTGAGTGATCATTAGTGTGGTGAAGCCTCAGTAGATTGTTTTCTTCTATTACGTGTTTGAAAGCCCGTTTACTCCACAGCACACGGTCGCGTGCTTTCGATTTCTTGGATGGGGAGGAATCACGGAAAAACTTTATGATTTCTTGTCTGTCTCGAATCACATTCAAAGTGACGACTGCTTGGTAACTGATACTGGAGGGAACATCAATGTTGCAGTCAAGTGAATGGGAAGGTTCGATAGCTGCTTTTCTTGAGTTTGGTTGTGTTCGGTTAGCTTCAAGTTTGAGCCACCCACGCCGGTCGGTGCGTTGGCTATTTATCTTGGCCGCTTTTCGCCGAAAAAGCCTCTGGACCACACTTAAGGAGTTGGGCTGATTTCGCAATTACTTGATTCAGGAAAACTTGCTCGCAGCAAATGATGAATGAGGGAAATTATCTGTTTTCAAAAGGTGGGAGACAAGTCTCGCAACGTTAGATGCTGCCACGGCATTTTGACCTATCGCGCTTCCAATATTTATATTACCAGGACGTCGAAGCCAGCAGTAATATACGTCTACATTGATCAGGTTGACCGGCCACAAAAAAATACTAATTTTCTCCGTTCAGGATTTGAAGCAAAGTTCAATGCAGAGAGGTTCTGCGTGGATCTTCAATGAAGACTCTCTTCAGTTTGTCTCCGTGCTGCCGGCTATAGAACCATTTGGCTAAATTTAAGTAGTATGTTTCGTCTGTCAAATATACTTTTATTCAGCAGCTCACCTAATAGCTAGTCAACTAAGCTCATATGATCAACCCGAAGGATATACTAATATCGCTTTAGTGGGACCATAGTACGTAATATAATACATAACCCGCTCGTCAAAATGACTTCTCGATTGCTACTAAAACCTGAATTGAAATACGAGTATCAGCTGCTTAGTGGGGCGCCGGCGGGTTAACATGGTCCTTGGCTCAAAAAGCGGTTGCTTAATTTTCGTAATTTTCCTGCAGCCTGTGTTGATGGCCGAGCAGACGACTGGAGCTGTTTCGTAAACGCGGATACGCACAAAAGCTCGATTCCGCGGACAGATAAGTCGCATGGTCGAGGCATGCGAGTTAGCTGAAAAGTTACTATCTGTGGAACAATTCTATAGTCATCGCCGCTTTCCTCAGATGATCAAAACTGATTAGTATATTACCGTCTCTCCGGAGCCCATAGCTTCGGTTTTGAACGAAATCTCCGAAACGAAAGTTTGACACGAAAAGAACAAAATAACACCGGCGAAACAAAACTACGCTTTGCGAGTTTATCTGCACCAGCTACACTTCACCGTCTCAGTTCAAATACCTATAAAATTGGGCATTAAACAAAAGAAAATCTGTTAAATTGAACGCGCCACCCATTCAGGCGGCCCGGCCAAGCCGCCGCGACCTGGACTCAGCCGCCATGTTTGTTTGGTGGTGGCGCCCCCTATAGGTCGCTGGAGTCGCGAATGACGGCATGTCTGGCGGCCGGCACACTAACGTCGGAGCGTCCGCACCAACCGCATCTATCGCTAAACAAATTAAAAAAAAAAAAAGACGCAAGACGAGAATGCTGAGACGACGAGAGCGTGAAACGCGAGACGCCGTGAAAAATCATGCAAGACCGAATACACGATTGATGCAGGGTACTTTGTGTCGGGCGGCGTCTTGTGCCACCTAACTCACGGTTCTCAGTTTAGTTTCATTTTTGAAAGGCGACCAAAATTGGTCCTTTGGCGCAGGCTTGGCGCAGATTAACCATATGTTGGCGAAACGTAGCAGGATGTAGCAGGGTTAGCGCCTTGGCGCAGTTTGGCACAATTGGCGCAGCAATCACATCACTGGGAGTAGGATGTGGTTTTGACACACCTGCTATAGAAGAGAGGTTTGGGATTTAAATGTAGCCAGGTTTAACATTGTTCACTGGTGAACATAAATACTGTAACTAAAACAAAACAATGTTAATAAAGTGTTACAATGTTAATAAAGTTACCTAGTATTCGCTATGATCCAACAAAGGTGATTCCTGTTATTAGAAAAAATGCACGCGCGTTTTCCCATAGGAATGCACAGGAGCACCGCAAAAGTAGACTGGTTGGCGTCTGCTTCAATTCGCATCTCGGAATCACAAGCATACGTCATAATAACTATGATTCTAACCCCCACATGCCGCAATTTATCCAGAAATGCATCGGAGGCTTTGCAACGGGGCTTGCACATTGTCGATCACGGTTAATCGATTTTGATAGGCACGGTAAGGGAAGAGTTAAGGTGTAGCCGGACTTTGGTCTGGTTCAACATCCGTGGTTTGCAAGTAATGTTGAATTACAATAAGTGCAAAGCTTTATAAAGGTGTAACAAATTTTTATCTATTTATTTAACGATACCGACAGCCCGGCTAAGGGTCAAGGCAGTCACGAGTAGGAATATTGTGCATACTGGATATACGATAAAGGAGAAACAAAGCGGAAGTAAAAACAAAAGGTCAACGATACATATACGCAATAATATTAATAAACCCCTTTCCCTCAAAAATCATAACATTTTGAAAGCATACAAATAGCACTACAAACACGTACAATCAATATTGCATTTGAGACGAGACTTTTAAAGCCTTTTAAAATCTGACAAATTACGGAGAAACTATGGCATCGGGAAGTTTTGTTTTACAGGTTGACAAACTCTAAAAAGGATGAATGTTTAAATATACTCATGCACGCACCAATTGCAGATACCACTTTTAAGTGGTGAAGGTGCACTAAATCAAGTTTTATCTACTACCGTAAAATACTGGCAAGCCCACTCAAAATTTAGAGATAATCGCGAAAAAATGGGGGATGGGCGCTTGTCCGGTCATAAATTTTACACATGAATGTACTGTGCATATTTTCTCAAATCTTACAAATTAGGGTATAGGTGCTTAGTGTGGTACGGGCGGATGCACGGTATTCTACGGTAGTCGTTTTTTTTTTCCCTATAATCACCTTTTTTTGGCATCCGTACAAAACAAATTGGCAACATACGGAGTTTCTTTTAAAATGAATAAACAGTAAGACACCCTGGCCGACTTTCCGGACAATCGCCGGTCTCCGGCCTAGTTATAATGCAGGGATGGGAGCTGGCACAAGGGAGGATGCGTGCCTTCCTTTTCTAACGGAATGCATAAAACATTGTGGGACCTGACTCACCGGGTGTGTACTTCACCAGGCTGGCCAGCATCTGCCCGTTGAAGCCTCCGAAGATGTACAGGGACCTGCGGGGTCAGAGGGTTTCCGTGGGGCCCTCCTCTGCCAACCCTAGTAGTGCACTCTAACTTCACTGCATGGACAAATTCACTAAGCCATAGAGTCTAATCGTATCAAATTTTGTCTCGGTCCGATTCATCCGACACTGCCTCAAGTTATAAATTTCCACAATGCTTTTGACTTGCAATGAATCCATGACAAGACTGGCTATGCATCCAGTTGGTGCCCGTACAGTCAAACGCCTTTATAACGAAAACTTTGAAAACGCCCATTTAACAGAGTGAAATAAAGTCGCGGCCAATCTCCTATGTGTTCAATGTGTTTCTCAGACTACTACAACAAGTTCCTCTTTAACAAATATTTTTGTTGAACGAAGCAGTCCAAGCTCCGAAGCTTCCAAAGTTCCAAAATGGAGCTTTTGGAGCTTTGTGCTGTCCGTCTCGTTTTTGTGCCGCTTCTGGGTTGCCATGCCAAAACCGAGAACGCGCGGCAACAGAAGCGGTGCGACAAAGGTGGCGTTGCGCCTCCGCCACGCGCTCATGCTTGCTTCTATGCTCACGCCATCGAGTATGCGCCACTCGACGGTCCGTCCGGGCAATGCGCACACCTGTTTTCTTATTTTGTACGTATGTCGGCACATTTCAAAGGACTCCCGCAAACGAGAGAATATATTGTCACGAACGACAATTGAGGAGGCGATGAAACCCAGGAGCAAACGAAACGCAGAGCGAACATGCACTCAAACAAAACGAGATGGAAGGGAAAATAACGGCCGTCGACAGTGGCGTAACGGCAGAAGCGAGCACGGGCGAAAGACCCCCTTGTACCAATCTAGCTCTTTTTAAACCTTCCCGGGAGCCTAGAATATTCTGCCCCGATCCTTCTCAAACTATACATTCGGAACACGAACAAGCTAGGCGGTTCTCCAACCTTCTCCAACCTTCTACTCACATAAAAAGAATGTGAAAAGACGCGCAGTGCCAGAAATCCAACTCGACCCACCCAAGTGTGAGCCCGGCGTGCTGCCGGCTTGGCTACGTAAAAGCGCGACAACGTAGAAGAAGTATTTCTGTCGGCAGTTGCAAATGCTTTATGTGGTCTCGGCACTCGTTCGACCGAGGCGACGATCTTCGCCAGGGTCCAAGATTCCCAATTTCGCTCGATCGGAGTCCCAAATTATTTCGCCTTGGAGCGACGATGTGCGGTGAAGGAATGGTCTGCGACTTTACCTGCAACGCTAAAATCTAAGCGAAATCAGTAGAGCTGCAGAGACTCTTTGTGCGGACAGATGCAAAAAAGAGCTCGGTCGGCTCGGTTGTGCACCTCTCCCTATCCTCAGACTGCAGCCACCGCATGCTGAGTAGTGATGCAAAACTATCGATGAATTGACTATTGATACTTGCGATAGTTTTTCAAAAACTACTGATAGTGTCTCAGAACTATTGATAGTTGACTATCGATAGTACTGTCGATAGTTTTCCGATAGTAGACTATCGATAGTACTATCAATAGATTTTTGATAATCGACTATCAATAGTTTTTTTATTGTCCATAGTCACATTTCTGGAGACTATTGATAGTGCTATCGATAGTTTTGCACCACTATAGTCCGTTACAACTCAAGAAGGCAGTTCGAGAGTAAGACGGGCCGGGAAGGGAGAAGCAGAAGGAACACTAAAGAGAGAGGGAGGTTTCCCCATCTCTTCTCCAGCGTTCCGTCTGCTTCCTCCTCCCTGGCCCGTCTTACCCTTGCCCTACCGCTCGCCTCCACTTCTTTCCTCGCCCAAACTCCCGTCTTCGTCATCACTGAAAGCTAACGAAAGTTGGGATGGTAAGTACCTGGGCTAGTTGCTGTCCCATTTGAAAAAAAAAATAAAGCGATAAAAAGAGAAGAGGGAGCGATGCAAACTACTAGTGTCGCAAAACTATCGATAGTAAATCGTCGACAGTACCATCGATAGGTTTACGATAGTCGACTATCGATAGTTTTCAGACAGCTGATTAACGATAGTTTTTTCGATGGTCGACTATTGATGTACTATCGATAGTTTTTCTCTAGTCGACTATCGATAGTACTATTGATAATTTTTCGATAGTCGACTATCGATAGTAGTATCGATAATTTTTCTATTGTGCACTACCGATGGTACTATCGATAGTTTTTCGATAGTCAACTATCGATAGGACTATCGATAGTTTTTTCACTATCGATAGTCAAATTTCTAGCGACTATCGATAGTTTTGCACCACTAGTGCTGAGTGCACGGCCGATTATGCCGTGCTGCCGTATGGTGCCCGATGCTCCCGTTCCTACGCCGTCTAGCGACTCTACGCACAATCGACAGCAGTGCAGCTGCTTCGAGAGCCTCCTTCGAATGATGCGTGAAGGGACAGGCCGCTGCCCGATTTAAGAAAGGCCAAACTTATGTGGTCGGCGAACGCCTTTGCCGCATGATCGAATGGGGGGGGTTCCATGTCGGTGGCGTAATGACTGTCGCAATTCCTATTTCGGAAAGTCGGTCAAGTTTAAATGGTGGGAAATTAGTCTGCAGCAAGAAGCGCCTGGTTTCTCGGCTGTGGATGACAAACCTTGCCAGTGGCAGAGCGTGGTGTTTAAACTGTGTCACGCAGTGGTGAAGGCTAAGATGCCTGGATTCCTTTCGGGCCAGCTGCTTCGAGCTGCAATGCCCTAGCAGACTCTGCCACCATTCCCCCTTTTTATCAGTCAATGGACCTCTGTTGAGTAACGAGCGCAGTCTGGATGAAGAGCAGCCCAACGTGCCTTCACCCGTCAAAATACATTGGCATCATGCCGTTGTACCGGTTTTTGCTGCTTTTTATTCCCCATACAGTATAGACCACTTACAACATAACCGCTTATAGTGCAGGACCAAGTATAACGGGGCTTTTTTAAACCAGCAGTTCGCCTCCCATAGAATTCCATGTATTTACATACCGCTTAAAATGCAGGCGCGCAAAGGGAAATACCGGTTATAGTGCGGTTTCTGGAACAGCCCGGCGGCTGTGCCGACTGACGGGCGCAGCGAGCACGCTTCCCTGTGCGGCGCTAGATAACGGCGCGAGCCGCAAGCGGCACTCGCGGGGCAAGGAGGTTGCTCGAAGAAGTGGGCAGAAGCAAAGAGAGAGGCTTCAGTTGCCATAGCAACGGAGCAACGCACGCACGTGTCATTCACGTGCGTGCGTCCCTCCGCTGCGATGATTGGAAACAACCGCAACGACAGACCAATCGCAGGTCGAGGAGAGGTGTTCGCGTGCGTTGCATGCCGGTCGTAGGCCGGCTGCTTCTATCCGCAAACATGGCGTCGGTTGTGATCGTCGACGTAGACGGCGTGGTGGAAGCTCATCGTTCCGCGTAAAAGCGCTATCCTTGACTGTGAATTTTCGTTGTGCGTCGCTATGATAACCCAGCACGTACTAGAAGGGAAGATCCACCTACTCGTGCGGCGATGTCGTGACGGCACTCTCAAGACGGCAGAAACGCCCGTGTCGTCGTGTTTGTTTACTTCGACTGCAGTGGTGCTTCTAAGCATTTGTGTTTTCGAACATCGCCCGGATTTCTTATTTCGAGCATTTCATGCCTGTGCTCAAGTTGAAGGTATTGCTGGTGCGTACCATATAAAGCATGCGAATTTTCACGCGTTTTTATCGCCGGAGAAAAGTGATTAGGGTTAGCAATCCTGAACGCTCGCAACGTCCGTCCGCAACCCGCGACGCCGTTAAAAGGCTGCGCCAGGCGAAAGTCGCTCATTTTTTTCAAAATGTGTGACACACTTGAGAGAGAAGCGTACTAGTCTGGTGAAATAAAGACTTTCCTCAAACTAAGCTTGACTTTTCATCTAACATAAAATAAATTCTTTTACAAAAGTAAGTTGCCTGGTGGCATGTATTTTGGCCTGAAAAAATAATGTTTTGGTTATAGCGCGATACCGCTTATAGTGTGATTTTTCGCGACTCCCGCGACATACGTTATATGCGGTCTACACTATACTACCAATACTAAAAAACGAAGCAACAAAATAGACTAAATACGCACGAAGGTAGATGCTAACAAAGTTGATGTCGCCGTTTTCGCAGAGCACCGTCTCGGTGCCCTGCGAAAATGGCAACAGTGGGAGTGCACGAATGCACAGAAGCTTACTGGAAAAAGGCCCATTGTCAACAGACAAAAGCTCGTTTCTCATGTCACTCATACTATATTTGGAGCTATACTGTTTCCTAAAACTAGGGATGTCGTGAACCACCCTAGGTTCGATTTCGAAAGGTTTTGATATTTTTGAAGCGAACTGAGGTTCGAATTCGCAAAATTTCTATATTTTCGTACCGACCGAGGTTCGAATTAAAAAAATTCGCAACTTTCGATCACAGTGCAGTTTTGAATTAGAAAAGTTTGAAGCATTCACGGTTTCTAAAATTTCGGGTGCGAATATTTCAAATGTTTTTTTATTTGAGGTTCGATAAATTCGAAGATTTCGAACTTTCCTAAATTGAAATTCGAGATATTTGAAAATTTCAAATTTCTTGGGATCTGAAATTCGAAAATATCGAAGATTTCAAAATTTTTTGGAGATAAAATTCAAAAATTTCGAACGCTTCGAATTTTTATAGACATAAAGTTTGAAAAATTCGAAGATTTCGAACTTCTTTCTAAATGAAGTTCGAAAAGTTCGAAGGTTTCGATTCTCTTTTGAGCGTCCCAGATGTGCTGGAATATTTGCCAGTGCAGTGTGACGAGTGACCATAGCCGCCAGCCCGGGGGGGGGGGGGGGGGGGGGCTTTAGCGTGCATCACACAGTAGTGATCCCACAAACGCACTGTGTTACAATACTCATCCAGTTCGAAACGGCCAGGGACGGGCAGGAGGTTGAAGCGACCTGGCAAACTACTGCCCTACCCCTTGCACGCTAGAAGTAATCCGATCGAACGCCACCCGAGTGACGCTGGCATATAGTAAATTAAGTTTGTAATTGCTGTGAAGGTTTATTTTCCGGGACGGAGGAAACGCCTCGCAAAAAGCATAGAAGCCGACACAACTCGAGGTCGAGGAGCGTTCTACCATACCAGTAGCGTTCGAAGAGGAAAAACGGGGGGAAGGGGGGCTCCAGCCCCCCTTTCCCCCTTCCAGATATTTGAGACTGTTAAAGAAAACAATACGGGGAAAGAGGGCATGGTCGAGCTTATTTTAATCTGAAATTATTTATGCGTAAGTATAGCTACTGTCGCTCTTCACTGCATAAAAGATCACGTAGATGGTCATTGTTAGAAACTCGTTGTCAGAAGGCACTACTTGTCACATGCTTCGTGGTTCGAAAGTTCACAGCTATGTATTTTCTACCTAAATAACTGTGCCACTGATAAAAAAAATAAAAACAAACATAACAATAAATGCAAAGATAAAAAGCTGCAGAAAAAAAAAACTATCAAGAATTCGCCGGAAGTGTTGTGTTCTTGCATATTCAGGGGCTCAGAACTTCGAAACAAGTTTCTCCTACCAAAATGCGTACAGGCTAAGAGAAACACGTCCCAAGAACGTGAAGCGAAAAAACAAATGTTTATTTTTAAATGACGCGCTGAACTTGAACAATATTAGATATCTTCTCCCATGAGTTAATTCATTCCTTAACGTGAAAAAACAATAAATACCTTATTTTGTATTCTGCAGATGGCAATGATAGGTACCGTCTGTAGTGTTAATTTAAATGCGATACCTCAAACAACTTAGACGAAAAAAAATACCAAGTTTAGGGCATAATTACCCGTAGATACATGTTTGGACATTTCTTTGAAACTTATCTTGAATAACAATAATCACATCTTAAGACAACACTTACCTTACAATGATCATTCTTAAAAAGTTTAACATCTCTACCATAAATAGCTTCGACTAAAGCGGGCTTCAAATATGGCACAAACGACAATCGTCAAAAAACCGTCGTCCTTCCTCACCCCTTCGGGAATGTTTTTTTTTAAACTAAGCATGCCAGAACATTAAATAAATGGCATTGTCTTTCGTAAGGAACGCAAGACCGCATGTAAAAATTCGAGAAAAAAAATTACGAATGTACCTCACTACTTGAATTCAAATGAAACCGTCCACCGGTCTTTCGAAGTTCGACGAATGTCAAACTTTTACCCTAAAAGTTAGAAGTTTGTCAAACTTTTGGCATTTTAGCATTCGAAAGTTTGAAACTTTCGAATTCTCTTGATAAATAAGTTCGAAAGTTCAAAATTATTTAATTCCTTAGCGTAAAAAATTCGAAAGTTCGAAAAGCTTCGAACTTTTTAGTTCGAAAGTTCGAAAAGCTTCGAACTTTTTAGTTCGAAAGTTCGAAAATCATCGAATTTTTTTATCTATCAAATTCGAAAGTTCGGCAAGCATAGAATTTTGCAGCGTAATAAGTTTGAAAAGAATCGAATTTTTTAGCGTCAGAAGTTCGACGGTTCGAAAAGTGTCGAACTTGTTAGTTTAACAAGTTTGAAAATTCGACTTCCGCTGAATTTTACAATATACAGTGTAGACCGCATATAACGTATGTCTCGGGATTCGCGAAAATCCGCACTATAAGCGGTACCGCACTATAACCAAAACATCAATTTTTCAGGCCAAAATACATGCCATGAGAAAACTTACCTTTGTAAAAGAATTTATTTTATGTTAGATGAAAAAATAAGCTTAGTTTGAGGAAAGTCTTTATTTCAATAGACTAGTACAGTTATGTCTCAAGTGTGTCACACATTTTAAAAGAAATGAGCGGCTTTTGCCTGGCGCAGCCTTTTAACGGCGTCGCGGGTTGCGGACGGACGTCGCGAGCGTTCAGGATTGCTAACCCTAATCCCTTTTCTCCGGAGATGAAAACGCGTGAAAATTCGCATCCTTCATACGGTACGCGCCAGTAATACCTTGAACTTGAGCACACGCATGAAATGCGCCAAATAAGAAATCCGGGCGATGTTCGAGGACACAAATGCTTAGAAATCACCACTGTAGTCGAAGTAAACAAACACGACGACACGGGCGTTTCTGCCGTCTTGAGAGCGCCGTCACGACATCGCCGCACGAGTAGGTGGATCTTCCCTTCTAGTACGTGCTGGGTTATCATAGCGACACACAACGAAAATTCAGAGTCAAGGATAGCGCTTTTACGCAGAACGATGAGATGCACGCCGTCTACGACGTTGATCACAACCGACGCTTGCGACCGGCATGCAACGCGCGCGAACACTTCTCCTCGACCTGCGATTGGTCTGTCGTTGCGGTTGTTTGTTTCTTTGTTTCCAACGCAGCGGAGGGACGCACGCACGTGAGCGACTCGTGCGTGCGTCCCTCCGTCGCTATGGCAACTGAAGCCTGTCTCTTCGCTTCTCCCGCGTTTTCGAGCAACCTCCTTGCCCCGCGAGTGCAGTTTGCGGCTCGCGCCGTCAGCGCCGTTATCTAGTGTTGCACAGGGAAGCGAGCTCGCTGCTCCGGTCGTCGGCGCGGTCGGCGGGCTGTGCCAAAAACCGTACTATAACCGGTATTTCCCTTCGCGCGCCTGCATTTTAAGCGGTATGTAATTACATGGCGTTCTATGGGAGGTGAACCGGTGGTTTAAAAAAACCGCGTTATACCCGGTCCTGCACTATAAGCGGTTACGTTGTAAGTGGTCTATACTGTAGAAAGTTTGAAAATTTGAAGTCTTTCGAACCTTTCGAACCACTTGATTCGATAGTCGAAACTTCGGTTCGAAAAAAGTTTGCGGCATCCCTACCTAAAACATCTCGAATGTCACGCAAATGCATCAATATGCAATAGCCCTAATTTAATTTCGTGCGATCGATTTCTCACGCTCAACTACTCTCAACTACTCTGATGAAGCTACCCGTACTAGGACTTGGTCATAAAGGCGTTTGACTGCACCATTTACGATCAATGAAGCTGATGTCACTCTCTTCACTGCCTAGCAGCCCAGGCCCCAAAGGGCACAATTTGGCACCTTTGGGGAAAAAATCCTATAGGACAGCCCTTAAATATCAGGACAGCCCCTGAAGGCCTTGTCATCATCGGAAAGATCCGAGCCAGCTTTGTATCAACCAGCACTCTTCTTTATGTTAAGTGAAACTCCATGCATGTCTGGAATGACATGCACCCTTTTCTTTTGTCCTTCTTCTTGAGGGCCTTTCTGTTGAATCGTTTGAAATTTTAAAGCAATCAAACGCACGAAGCAAAACGCTCTCGAGAAAAACCTGATAGGAAAAGGGTGCATGCCATTGTCCACACGCACACAGCTTCACACAATCTTCTCTTTCTTCTTTAAGCTGGCTCAGATGTATCCAATGATAAGACGGAAGAAAACGCAGTGTCCCCAAGGAGCACATCAACTGGTGTATTGATATTGTCTATAATGTTATCCACGAGGTGCCTCTTAGCTGCGGGCAACTATACTCTGTACATTGACCAGACAGCTCGCTGCTTCGATGACAGAACAAGAAAGCGCAGACTTTCCGTACGTAACAATTTGGGATGGCATCTTTGAGAACATTGCAAGCGTTGTGGGTGAGAACCTTGCTTAGAATCAACAAAAGAAAAAACTGAGATTGTTGAAGCATTCTTTATCAAAAGGAAGGGCGACAATTGTGAATCCGTTTATTAGATAAAGAGATTACTTTCTTGGACGGAGTAAAGTGTCGAGTGGTCACCGAAGTATGTGCGAGTGTTTGGATGGCCTCGCAATAAATCGGTTTGAAGTGAGTGTCTGTCCGTGTCAATTCGTCCTCCTCTCTCCCAGACACACAGAGCACAAAATACGAGAAAATTTTTTGGCGAAATATTTGCATAGCGAGACCCATTTTGAGTTAGGTGAGATTCTGAGACGCACTTGAATCTTGAAACGTCGCTTGCAAAATAGAAGCCTGCCTCGGAACCACTTAAACGAGCCTCGCAACATGGTGCGTAGTACTGTGCCACTTTGGTTTCTAAAAGAGGGAAAAGTTTCTTTAGTGGCTCTTAAAACGTCTTTTGGGAAGAGTGGGAACCCATCAAGCCCACTCACTGGTTGTAGACAACGGCCGAGTGCCCAAAGCGCTCCAGCTGCATAGAGGACGGCCCAGGCAGCGTCTGCCACGAGTCACACTCTGCAAGAAACCGGGCCAAAATGAGGATGCCAACTTCTGCTATTGCTTGGATGACCCTTCCAAAATGCCCTATACATGCGAGGACTCCAAGCTCAGGCAATGTCCTTTTTCTCAGTAGAGGATCTTGACCAAATACTCACACGGTCCAACAAATTTGCATCCGCGTTAGCAGGAAGCAGCTAATCATCTAGATTAATTTCTATCTAGATGCAAATAAGATTGCGCTGGTTGGAGGATGTAAAATATTTGAGCGTTATCTTTTCAACCAACCTGACGTAGAGTAGTCACGTTGAATTTATAACTATGAAAGCGTAAGTGTACTTAATTTTACTAAGAGGAACTGGAAAGACGCGCCGTCAAACAATTTTTATACATTTGTAATGTGCGTTCCATCTTAGAATATGCCACTCTTGTGTGGGATTCTGACACTGAAACCTTAATTAATAAACTAGAGCAGGGGTTCTCAAACTGAGCTCTGGGGAACACAGGGGTTCCACGAGCTGGTCTCATGGGTTCCACCAACACCCATATTGCAACCCCCACGCCGCAGGCTGCACGGCAGGACCATGCAAAGCGCCTTCATCTCACTTTGTCCTGACATTGCGATTGATATGGTGGGGATATATGGGGAGCAACGCAAGCGAAATTGCCTACAATTGTGCATCTGTTGCTTCTCGGTCGGCAAATATGGAGGGGGAGGGGGAGTGTTCCGCGGCAGTTTTTGAGGCTTCCTGGGGTTCCGTGAGGCCAAAAAGTTTGAGAACCCCTGAACTAGAGGACATTCAAAATTAATCTAACTCGCATCAGTTTGGTATCAGTGCATTAAAGGGCCCCTGAAAAGAAAAACAAAAAGTTGTTTTTTTAACATTCTAATTGGGACAAAAACGTAAAAAAACAAATTTCACGCAAAAAAAAATTTTTTTAGAGCAATACTGACGGCGTAAGACGCGGTTTCGTCGGCAGTCACCTTCTTTCCACCTGTTTTCTCTCTCGGCATTTCGGGTGCGTGGAGGAGAGGTCGGTTGGCTTCGCCTTCACGACCGAGATGGTCATTCCGGAAGGACCCGCGACGTCATGAACTTCGCGCGCAGAATTTTAAATAAATCTTCCCCCATCAATATTGCTCTAGAAAAATTTTTTTTTTGGGGGTAAAATTTCTTTTTTGACATGTGTGTCCAAACCAGACTGTTTAAAAAAAGCATTTTTATCTTTTCAGGTTTTTTTAAAGGAGGATGTGGGGAATGAATGAGAACTTCCTTATTTCTCGAGATATCTGAACAGAATTTACAGGGTGTGTTTATAACACAGACATAAGAAGAACTGCAAAGTTTCATGGAGCTGCGCATTCTATTTCCCAAGTTACAAATATTTATTAAAATTGTCCACATCCGTTCCTTATCCCAGGCCTGGGGAATCTGAAAAAGGTAGTAACAGTATAAATTTTGTTATGATCACCCCTGGATAGGTTCCTCCGGGTATAACAGAGCCCTTTTATTAAATTTCTTTGTTAAAAATTTTGGCAAAAGTTTGAATTTTATGTAGTCGGTAAAAATGTGAATAAAAGTTTGTCAAAAAATTTATAATGCAACTTTTTAAGAAAAGGGCTGTTATGCCCTCACAAAGTTATATAGGAACAGAATAAAAAAGACAGCACAAAAATCCATTGAGCAGTTCCCGAGATATTGCTGGGACGAGCAGCCACGGCAGGGGAAAAAATCTGTTCCGAGAAAACAGCACTTGAAATAAGAAATTAGGAACAGCGCGCAAAAAGACAAGGACAACGAGAGTAGAGCACAGGACAAGTGCTAACTATGAACTGAAGTTCTATTAAAAATGGCTCAAACGAGAAAAACACCACAAAGCCAAGCAACGCCGTAACAACCAATGGCGTGTCGGTCACTAGTGACCTATAAAATCTATCTCTTTTTCGTGTAGATAAATTGAAGGCTGGCTGACGCAGAGCCAGCTTTTTCTATTGCATGTGCCTCCAGCACCTGTCTCTGCACTTTTGTACGCCTCCTGCCAATGATTATGGTACCTTCAAAGATAGGATGACACAGACAGTCTCTGCAGTGTACATACAAGTGACCTCCGGTCATTGACCGTAAAGAAAGGGCATGTTCACGCATTCTCTCATTGGACAGAGCGATCGCTCTGTCCAATCACGTTCTTGCAATTGCGACACGGAAGAACGGTGACCACGCCATAACCACGCAGCCGACGCTACTTTGGGAGCCGGCAAACAAAAGAGAGAGAATTCACCTTCGTAACAAGACCAAGATGGCAGCCGTGGGCCAAATGCGTCGGGAATGGCGAGCACGCGAAGCTGGGGTTGATTTTGACGTTCACTTGACAGTCACTTGGACGCTACCCACGCCTCATAAATATTTGCTTTTAAATATTTCCTCGTTGTATTAGGTGCTGATAATTACGAACGAGGTAGTTTATGAGATATACAACCCAAAAATATTAATTTCTAAAAATAATCTTTTTGCCATTTTTTGTTTTTCAAAGCCCGCGTCCCCCTTAAAGGGCCACTGAAAAGAAAAAGAATGTTCTTTTTAAACAGTCTGGTTGGGACACGCGTGTCTAAAAATAATTCTGACACCAAAAAAAAATTTTTAGACCAATATTGACAACGCGAGATTTATTTCAAATTCTGCGCGCAAAGTTTACGACGTCACGGAATGGTCATGCACTCTTTCCACCTCAACGAGATGATGCTACCCTCCCACCACCTCAATGTGGTGGCCAAGCCGATACACCTCTCATCACAGCGCCCGACATGCCGAGAGAACACAAGTGAAAAGGAGGTGGCTACCGACTAAATTGCGTCCTGCGCTGTCCTTATTGCTCTAAACAAAAGTTGTTGTTTTTTTTGCATTATTTTTTTACATGCAAGTCCCCATTCGAATGTTAAAAAAAATTTTTTTTCTTTTCAGTGGTTTTTTTTTTAAAGATACCTCGTCGTGGAACTTACTTGAACTTGGCCGCAGACTATTGAGACCAAACGGTGTGTGAACACTTTGGCATTGATAAGAACATTTATCTAAAATTCCTACTTTTATTTCCCAATCATTAGACAAAAAAAACTAAGTTTTTTTGTCTAAGTAAAAAAACTAAAAAAACTGTTCTATGAGGTATGTGTTTAGCCTTCAGTTTTCTTTACCTGCACAGTACGATCGGCATAGAGTTATTTTCCAAATATTTGAGCTCTAGATATACCTGCACATTACAATCGTGCAAACACTGTAGGTTATGAATGAATAAAAATAACATATTAAAAAAAGGTGCTCTAAAGGCGACCAACAGCACAGAGCACTACTTGCAACTCGGGTTCAAAACTGGAAAAAACCTAAACAGCCGTTACCGAGAGGTGCGCAAAGAACCCTGAAGGAACTGAGAACACTGGCCCTCTGAACTTGTTCTCGTCCTCCTCTACACGCGCATTCCCACTCACGTGCTTCTTCATACGACACCACCGCAATATCAAAAAGAAGCGTGGCCTAGGCAAAGTGCATCGTGAATCTACATTTTTAATTGCACTAATGTTTATCACTCAGAGTATTTCAAGCATGCAACCTCAGAGCCGAGCAACATCATCGAGGGGGTGCCAACACACGTGCCAGCCCTAATATATCCCTCGTCGTTTCATTCTTGTTTCGGGCAAGAACGAGTTGCAAGTGGCTGTCTGTGGTTTTCGTCGTCCTTTTGGTGCTTCCATACAACGACTGGCCCATAGTCTTCTCTCTATTTGGGACGGGCGGCAAAGAGTGTGGCCCTCACCGAGGTCGTAGGCCAGCAGGTCAGCCGAGAAGCACTTGTCGCCCGTGCTGAAGGCGGTGTCGTTGTGCGTGTTGCCCCCAAAAACCAGCATCGTCCGATGCAGCAGCACCGCGCTGTGCAAGTAGCGGTGCGAAGAGCTGGGCGCCAGGAGGGTCCTGCGTCCCAGACGGGCGTCAGGGCGGCCTGCGTCTCACACCCGGAGCAGCAACAAACTCCGTCGCAAGAGGCAGAGTGGTAACCGAGCGTCCACCATCGCAGAGGACGCTTCTCCAAAGAGATCAATGCTGCTCACCAGAGGCGCTCCGAGGGTCGGTAGGCGTACAGGCAGTCCACGACCACCCCGGTGGTGGTCTGCGAGTGGTAGCCCCCAAAGACCAGCACCTGCCGCTCCACGGGGTCGTACACCGACGAGTGGCCGTAGCCGCCCTTCACAATGGCCCCCCTCGTCTGCACAATCTCCCACTTGTCCGAACCTGCGCACGGAGACCCACCATGCGGTATCATCCTTTTCTCCTGTCGCGCTTTTTGCTTCCGCGAGTCTAATGCATATATCACTTTTTTTCATTTTTGTCTTTTCAGCCGACAGACTGAAATATCGGAGGGTTTTTAAGCATTTCAATGTTTTACCTACATTATGTTCAGCCCACACCAACTAGCCCAGCTGTCACCTTTGGTACAGTCAATTCTCACGTCGGGTATCCGTATTTATGTGCTGCAAGTAATTCCGAGAATGCCGAGGGTTACTCGCGCTTCCGCGGTCAAAGAAATCGATGCAATGAGTCCTGGGAACTGCACACGACGGTATCGACATCTTTAACTTGGACATTCAGATATTTAAGTCTTCATCAAATAACATTTAATGTTACGATACGATACAATATATTTATTTTGACTCAGGAGAGGTTAACGCAATTCCCGAGAGTCAGATGCTCGTGTTAGAATCAACATTGCACAACTGGAAGGGCGTACCGAAGGCGTACTCCTGGACGACGTTCAGGTAGCCGTAGTCCGGGTTGTGGCCGAAGAAGACCAGCATGGTGGCGTCCACCACGACGGCCGAGTGGCCCGTGGCCGTGAGGGGCGGGCACAGCTCGTTCTGGCACTCGGGCTGCGTCGGGGACAGCTGGGACCAGCTGCGCCCCGAGGGGTCCCACCGCCACAGGTCGTTGGCCGTGCGCCCGTCCCGCAGCGTGCCGCCAAACAGGTACAGCGAGCTCTGCACACCCCACCCCCGCCCTCCTTGGCTCCAAACCCAATGTGCCTCCAAGCCAGTTTCCAGTCGGAGCCTTTTTGAGCACCTTTGTGTCAAAAAAACTGTTTGGAGCAGCTTTGGAACAACCAATGCAACAATTCGACTCCCATTGGCAATACCGGCATGCATGCGTATAAATGCTAGTGGGTGATGCCCATTAAAGTTTGCAGTTACGCTGTACTAGCCAGATTACCCTTCACTGTCAAGCTGTGCCATACCGCAAAATCTCGTAAGCATGCAATCCCCCGAGAAATTGCCCATCCCGTCTTTCTGGCTCCACAACATACCAATTCCAGACATCAGACTATGATCGATGAGAATCACAACAATCTGCGGTAATGTGTGACGAGCGAGTTCCTAGTGGGTTCCCGCATTTTTGCCCATGATCTGCATGCGCAATATCAGTTCCCGTGACACGCAAGTTGTTCCCCGCGTGTTTAGTGCGTCGTAGAATGCGAATCTGCTGCATCTGTTATCTGTGGTATTCGTTCCCTGGACATGCAAGTTCATAGTGGGTTCCCGTGTTATTGTCCACGATCTGCGCGTGCAGTTCCTATGACAGGCAAGTTCGTAGTGGGTTATTGCATGTTAAATGTCCCACGAAATTCGAATCTGCTGCATCTGCAATCTGCTGCATTCACTCCAGTGAAATGCAAGTTTGCAGCGGGTTTCCGTGCAGGCCCGGCTTTACACCATCAAGCGCCCTGGGCAAACTCCGGCCGTGGCGCCCGCCCCCCCCCCCCCCCCCCCCCCCCCCCCCACCCCCCCACCCACCCCCCCACCCACCCACCCCCCCACCCACCCACCCACCCACCCACCCACCCACCCACCCACCTACCTACCTACCTACCTACCTACCTACCTACCTACCTACCTACCTACCTACCTACCTACCTACCTACCTACCCCCCCCTCCCCCCCCCCCCCCCCCCCCCCCCCCCCGTCGTGGTCGAGATACGCCCCTATCTACTAGGTACGACATCACGCTGTTAGTAAATATGTGAGAAATGGCCGAAACACCAGCGTTTCGTCAAGCAATAACCGCATTCCGAAAACGAAGGGCGCTGTGTTCTAATAAATAAAAAAAAGCTAAAATATTTTTCAAAAGGGGGGCGCAGCGGCGCCCCCTATTGATGGCGCCCTGGGCGACCGCCCTGGTCGCCCACCCCTAAAGGCGGCCCTGTTTCCATGTGTCCTTTGCGCAACAAAACACCAATCTGTGATATGCTTTCCCGTGACACGGGAGTTTGTAGCGAATTCCCGCGCGTTTATTGCGGCGTAAAACGCCAAGTTGCCGCATCCACGGTCTGCAGCATCAGTTATCGCATCACGATGGTTTGCAGCGTGTGCCCCAGTGTTTTTCATTAATTTCTGATAAAGGTTTGCCGTCGCAATCCCAAAGATAGCCCACACCACATTTTTCTCCATTTATATTTTCATGTTGAGTGGGCGCCATTAAGGAATTTACGGTAGTCAAATAAGTGTTTCCATTAGTGCTCGTGGAGAAAGCTTAGCAGGATTGTTTTGGGCTCAGGGACTAGGAATCTGCTGCCCTTTCGAGGGTCAAACAAATAAACGAGGAAATATAAATGAGCGAACAATCGAATAAATAATCCTAGATAAGCATTTAAATACAAAATTGAGGAGTAAAAAAGAATTTAAGAATAGATATACTTTATTTTTAAATTTAGAATGTAACTAATTACAGAATAAGTTGGAACCCAGAAAACTCAGAAGGCATAAAACAAGGCACATATGTTCACACAGGGCAGAAGACTACCAGGGTGATGCTGACAAAATGCAATAGTTACGACACAAAGCCATGGGCGTACCAACCGGGGGGGCAAGGGGGGCACTTGCCCCCCCAGTTCTCAGAGTGGGGGGGCAAGGCATGCGTTTTGCCCCCCCTGGAACGGCCGCCACTGGGCAGAGCAGACACAGGCCGGCGGCGCCCAAGGAATACCAAGGGCACTGCCCCTCGACCCGCGCGGGCATATTTTTAACGCGCAGGCGATACAAACCCTAGCAACGGTGCTCACGCACGCCGGATTGACTGGTTCGTAAAGCCTTGCTCCACGAACAAGGCTACACGGTAACCTTACGGAATCCATCCGCGAGACATGGGCCGGACGGGCCGTCCAGACCAGGACGTAGGCCCTTACACAAAATAAAGTTTTGCTTGCTTGCTTGGAGACAGGCGCTGCCGCCGTCAACATAGGCAGCGGATGCAATGCGAGTTTCCGAAGAGGTAGCGTAACTTAGTGGTGAGATGTCTGCCTCATACGTGTCAGACCCGGGTTCTATTTATGGTGTGGGCCGGCTTACTTCTTTTTATTTTTTTTCTCGAACATTTTGTTTTGTCGAGGCATTTGGCGATATTTACATTTCTTTTTTACCATTAACACTAAAAAAAACGAATGTTGTTGACGAAACATCGCTAAACTAAATCGTATCGACTCTATTTACGGAAGTGCATGGGGGGCAGCGGGGCTTGGGTTGCCGACCGGACGCCGCAAAGCGGTGTGTACGGGGGGTGGGGGGGCTAGGTGGGTTAATAGATTTGTAATTAGCAGCCGCACACCGTCACCGCGAAGCGGCGTGAACGCAGGCGCGGGGGTGGGTTAACGCGCTTCGAGTGATACACGAGCAGCCCATCCGGCGTGAGCGTCGTTGTTAGGGGTTCTATCGCCTGCACCGTAAAAGGAGCAGTGTGTGCACCTCCTGTAGTGGGCAAGAATTCCTACATTGGAGAGAAGCGGGGACAAGCCCTTTCTTCAAATGCGTCAAGTCTCCTTGAGCTTCGGAATACAAAGAAACGCCACTATTTGGAGCTAATCCCACAGTTACTCGACCTCTCTCGCGTCGTGTCTGTTCGCTCCCCGCGCCTCGTAGCGGTGTTGTTGCAGTGGGGGGGCTCGTTAAAATTTTGGGGTTTTTTGGACTATCTAAATCACTTTCTTCCTTCCCATCCCCCCCTTTTCTACTCCGCATGCTTCCCCCTCTGCAAATATCAGCTGAACTTCCGACATCTTTTCTCTGTTGATAGGCAAAACAACCACTAAAATTAGAAAGTAATTTGTAATTTGAGTGGAAGTCACTCGGAAAAGTAGTTAAAGTAAACTACGAATTACTAGAATATAAATGTAATTAAAAGTTACTAAACTACCCAGAAAAGTAGTTAAACTACAGTAACTTGAGTAAAGTAGTTGAACTACGTACAAGTCTGGCCCGGCAGGCGCTCTGCGTAAGGGTTTTCACCTATCTGCCTAGCCCCGCACACCATCACATGGGCCAAGAAAGGTGTAGTTTTACTGCAGAGGATAAATCAGCAGGGTCCAAGATGGTGACAATGGAGGATGGGGGACTGTTCCAGTGGCTGATGGCTTGAGAAAGGAATGACCAATTGAAAGCGTTAGTAGAGCCAGAAATGTGTTTGATGGTGCAGACGTTGTTAAGACGAGAAGATGTTCGGTCGGGGGTAATAACAAAGTGGTTTTGAGGTCGGAAATGGTAGTAAATTTTGTGAATAAGGCACAGCTGAGAGACTTTCCTGCGAAGCTGCAAAAAGGACATGGTTAGTTCAGTTTTTAGCGCTGAGACACTGAAAGAAAAGTCATAAGTGGATGAAATGAAGCGAGCAGCTCTGTTCTGAACTGCCTCTATAGGGTATTGATGAGGTACAGTCGATGGGGAGTCCAGATGGTTGAAGCATATTCTATTTTTGGTCTGACGTACGTGTCAAAGGTTAGCTTACGGACAAAGGGTGGAGCGCTTTTTAAGTTTCGTTTGCTTAGTCCAAGAGATCCAGATGAATCGGAAGTAATGACTTCAATGTGGTTATTCCAGGGAAGGTCAGATGTTAGTCTTACACCAAGGTGTTTATACACAGTAGCGGTCTCAATCAGATCGGAGTCCAAGAAGTAATTAAATGACAGAGTGGTTTTTTTCTTGGTGAAGTGGATTAGTTTGCGTTTATACTTGTTTAATGATTTAATCCACTCTTTGCACAAATTGTTAATTTTATCTAGATCTTTCTGAAGCTGGTTATTATTTTGCACACAAGTTACTTTGTTATCGATGACGCAGTCGTCGGCGAAAAAGCGTATTTTTGAAGACAGCCCAATGTGAATGTCATTAATAAATATTAAAAAGAGTAAGGGCCCAAGTACGAACCCTTGGGGAACACCAGAAGATACATTTATTAATGAAGATTCATGATTATTATGGACTTGACCTGTACATGGGAAAAAAGAAAGTCACGAATCCATGCAAACGGTTATTGGTCGAGGCAAAAAGAAGATAGCTTAGAAAGAAGGCGTTGATGGAGAACACGGCCGAACGGTTTGGAAAAAAAAATGCGTCAGTCTGGACGTGACATTCAAGGTTAGTGTGCAAGTCATGGATGAAGTCGCAGAGCTGTGTTTCGCAGGAAGGTACCTTTTGAAAACCGTGCTGTTGTTTAAAGAGAAGAAATGGGATGATAGGTGCCTCATGATATTGGAGTAGAGGATATGCTCAAGTAGTTTGCAAGAAATTGAAGTCAAAGAAATATGGCGATAATTAGATGCGGAAGAGCGGCTGCCCTGTTTAAAGACTGGGAATTACCCTTCCCACCTTTTGGTCAAATGGAAGGCAGCTTTGAGATAAGGACTGAATAAAGATGAGTTTCAAATACTCACTAGAAATAACACTGGTGTTTCTTTTAAAGTTTAGAGTTGATGTTATTGGTTCCAGCGGACGAAGTAAGTTTTAGTTTGTCAATCAATGTTTTAATACCGGCGGAGTTAACGTTAATAGGATGCATGCGCTCGTAAAGCTCTTCAGGGAGAGTAAGGACGGAGTCCAAGCACTCGTTAGTAAACACTGTTGAAAAGTATTCGTTAAACACAGAACTATCATGGTCGACGTTGCACATCCGACCATTCCTAACTCTCCCCATCTTCCTAAACGTCTGTGTGTGTCCTAACACCAGAAACCGGAATTTTAAAGGTTAAAAACGGCACGTTGCGAATATGGAACGCGCACTTTCATGCAAAGCTGACGTCAAGTGACTCAAATCGAAAAACATGCATATTTACAATATTGTTATCTCTTCTGGCTCAGCAACGGTTGCATCCGTTTTCGCGCACGAAACGGCGACTCCCAGAGAAAGTAAGAACGCAGTGATTGCCTTTATTTTAATAATGTAAACACACTTGCAGGCGTGCGCTGATGAAGCCTCAAAATCAAAGCTCTTGTAGTGTGATTTGTGACTGCGCCGGCTACTACCCAACCTCGTTGTCACTCCACTTTCTTCAAGCAAACACTAAAATTGCCAGTAAACACACAAAAGCGACATCGATACAATTATCTTCTAGAATATCACCTTACTTAGTCATAACTGTTTCAATAGGCACTACAAGTTGTATTTATTTTAAGAAGAAACAAAATTTTTTTCGTTAAAAAAACAAAATATCAATGTTAAGTCTGGTAACGTTGTAATTTTGCCGAATCATTGCCAAATCTTTAGAAAAGTTGGACAAAAGTTGCGCCGAATTTTCGATTTGGGGGGGGGGGAGAGGGTCTGGTTTGCCCCCCCACTCAAAAACAAGTTGGTACGCCACTGCACAAAGCACAATATATCTGGGAACGTGCAGGAACGTACGAAGTTACACGGACTAAGAACGGTGATTACAATGTCGAGCGAGTGATACGACTTCAGGAGCCACATTTGTCCCCCTCTCTATGGTATCTTGGTGGTTGGTGCACGTTGCGACGCGTTTCTTTATGCGCACTTATTTTTGCGCTGGTAGCAGCAGGCTTGCTGGAAGCAAGCCGCAGGGTGGGCTTCATTGGAAGTACCGCAGCCAGCCACGGGCCAGTCGCGAGATAAACGGCAAACTTAAGTTTGGGAGTCCCGTGATCTAGATATTAAATTGGCACTATGCAAAGTTTTCTCCTATGATATGCGCATCATTTACAACTCATAAAGACAGCATGCCTCGTGACATTTTGCTTACACTTCCCGACGACCTCTTACTGCATAACATTCAACGCCTAATTTGCTTCACTTTTTCTGCCATTGAATTTCCATCTAGCTGCCTGAAAATCTAATTTAGTACACAAAAGCTTAGCAGTATTCCCTGAATGCGCAGGAGAAAGAGTAGAACAATCGAGGATTCATACCATTTCAGGTAAAAAAGAGGCGGCAATCTGCAGCAAAGTAGTCCGAATCAATAGTTGCGTCGGAATAGTTTTGTTGCCTCTGCCCACCGAATATGCTAACTAAATGGGAGCCATTTGCAAGTACATTTCTACAAAACTGTGTCACACCCGTGAACACATGCAAGCAGAAAACAGGATTACTTGCGCTTGTTGAACTCCAGCAGAGTGCTTCGAAATGCCACTAAACAGTGTTAGGGCTGTACGTGAAACTGGCGCGAAGCAACCTGGATTGGAACTAGATGGTCTGGCGAAAGCCCGGAGGAAGGCCAGGAAGGCCTGCGGGATGAATGCAGGGACTGCCAACCCACCCGGTAGAGCACCAAAGAGTGTCCGTAGCGGTGCAGGGGGGCGCTGGGCGTCGAGGGCTGCACCGTCTCCCACTCGTGGCGCCCAAAGTCGTACCTGCGAGGGCATCCCCTTCAAAATTCCATTCTCTACAATATCTCATAGGTTGCCTTAGCATACTGGTATCTTTTAACTGTAAAGGGACACATTTCTTTGTTTTATGATGATGCCTGATTAGTGATAAATGATGCCTCTGAGAGGTACTAGTCAACCAGATGGAACGTTGAGGGTTGCCGAGTAAGTAACGAGAGACATATATTATACAAAGAATACAAAATATGGCCAAGCTGAGAACTTTTGAATACTTGTTCATGTTCTGGCAACTCTGCCATATACCAACTGCACAGTGCCACGTGTGGCTGCTCTCGTGACCACGCCCTCTCCCAGACCGACTGCTCATTCGAGCACTGGCGTGTTCTCTTCTTCAGCACCATAGATTCAATCCATCCATCCAGTCATGCTCACTTTACTGGTTTCTCACAATACTGTCACCAATAACAATTGATGAGGCAACCAAAATTAAAGAAATGTTCAATGGGGCAAACTTGTGCCCAGAACAAAATAGAGAAAGCCGGTCGCAGCCGTCGATCACAGCGTGACAGCAGGATCGAGCGCTGGGGCAAGACTGATTCCGGCTCGCCACGCGGAGCCCCTTATGTATTAGTTATGGGTTTCTAAAACAATCAGAGAAGAACATTCAGACCTCGAACAAGCAACATGGTTCTCCAATTTACCAGAACGTGACATTTACAGAAATAACAAAAAGCTGCGTCCACCGCCCGCCATCGAACCTGGAGCCTACACGCGACGGCCAAGCACGGTACCCATCCGGCCACGCACGCATTCGCTTGGCGAAGCGTGTTGCAATACAGTTGAATCCCGCTACAATCAAGACACGCGAGAGGGTTTCTTGTCATGAAATCAGCATCAGATGGGCAAACAATGACACGTTAGTCGCGGTGACACACGAATAAGCTGTCACTTTTTCTAAGAAACTGTCGTCCAACGAAAGATCACTTGGAAAGCGTCCATTACCTCAAAGCTGCTTTCTAACTGGAACCAGAGCTTTTAAAAAGTGAAAGCTGCTTACAACTCCCTGTAACGCCGAATTAGAGCGCAGCTCTTGAGGAGGAGAAGGGAAGGGCACTGGGGGGGGGTTAAACTAACCAGGGGGGGTCACGTGAACTTGGGGGGTCACGTGACCTTGGGGGTCACGTGACCCCCAATGCCGATGATGTCATCACTGACGTCACTGATGACGTCATCAGTGACGACGATGCGGGTACCGATGACGTCATTAGTGACGTCACTGATGATTTCACCAGTGATGATGACGATGACGATGCGAATGTTGGTGACGTCATCAGTGACGTCGCTGATGACGTCATCAGTGATGATGACGATGACGATGCGGATGCCGGTGACGTCATCAGTGATGATGACGATGACGATGCGGATGCCGGTGACGTCATCAGTGACGATGACGATGGCGATGTGGATGCCGGTGACGACATCAGTGACGTCACTGATGACGTCATCAGTGATGATGACGATGACGATGCGGATGTCGGTAACGTCATCAGTGATGATGACGATGACGATGCGGATGCCGGTGACGTCATCAGTGATGATGACGATGTGGATGCCGGTGACGTCATCAGTGATGATGACGGTGACGATGTGGATGCCGGTGACGTCATCAGTGACGATGACGTCATTGGGGGTCACGCGACATCGGCAGGGGTCACGTGACCTCAGGGGAGTCACGTGATTTCGGGGGGGTCACGTGCCCCCCCGAGGTCACGTGACCCCGGTGGGGGGCTCACGCGGTGCATTATGGGACATTTCCCATGATGCACCGGGGTCACGTGACCTCAGTGGGGTCACGTGCCCCCCACGAGGTCACGTGACCCCGGTGGGGGGCTCGCGCGGTGCATTATGGGACATTTCCCATGATGCACTGCGCGGTTACGCCGACGCCGACGCCGACGGCGACGCCGACGGCGACGCCGCTCAAGCCGGAAACGGGCCCCTAAGAGCTGCGCTCTAAAACGTCACCTTGCGTCAACCGTAACATCCTTGTCGCGTCGAAGCCGACGAAATCACCCGCAATATCTTCTTTTACTCGTGCATGGTCAGCATCGGGCTCGGCACCCACGCACGGGGTTCCATCACCACCAGCCCTCATTGTATCTTTCGCATCTCAAATGTCCTACTTACATCTTGTAACGTATTGCTCGTTCCCGTCGAGAATGTTATAGACTGCGTGATTACTATAAGAAAAGCCTGGCTACATCAAGACATTCTCGTCGCATAATGTTAAACGTACACTTGTTTTACGCTTGTAGGCACGCCCCGTTAAACTTTTCTTAATTATTTTTCGTCTCACATTTTCCATCTTGATATTTTCCCTCCTAATCGGCGGCACGTCTGCAATGGGCGCAACATCTGGGAGAGCATCACTTTTTCTCACATCTGTCAGAGCATGATAAAGATATGGCCAACAAATATAGACATCTATAGTTACGATCACTCCAGCCAGATTGTCCCAAGACAAGGCTCGTCCAACAAATCTGACTTTTTGGGGAAACACGGATAATCAACGCCATCAGAGAGCCTAATAATTGAGAGTGCATAGCTCGACGTATCCCTCTAGCCAACATACGTCGAGCGAGTCCATAGGATTGGAAAGCGTAACAAAAATATGCCCCTCATTATTATAAGTCAGGGAGCAAGTTGTTTTATGTGCTAAAAAAGAATTTCCCAAGATTACTCGCACGCACTGCTTGAAAGCATCTGCTTCGGTAAGCAATCACTCGAGGCTCTGCCATGATAAGGATGCACAAATGGCTGTTCCACGCTCTTCAAATCTATTGGAAAACATTCCTGCCAGACTTATTTCTCTTTTATTACAAATATTCTCCCTGATTCACTTGACAGTCTCATTAATACCTCTGAATGGTTAAATTCATCTATTTGTGAAATACAATTGTAGTCTTTTTAATATCTCTAAGCACAATTGTGCAAACAAGCGTGGCGAAGGCACCCCTAGAGCTGCAACCTGCAGTGCTTTTTATATCTTGTAATGCTTCCTACCCATCCATTATCCTTGGTGCTTGTTACCGCATACCAGATTGTTCTTTTATTGCTCAATTTCACAAAGCTCACCGCTGAATAACTGTACCAGCACGCTCCCATTTTAGAGCAAAGCTTTTAGGCGCCCATTTCCGGTTTAAGCGGCGTCGGCGTCTCGTCGGCATAACCGCGCGATGCATTGTGGTACACGCGACGTCACTGATGACGTCATCAGTGACGATGACGCCATCAGTGGTGTCACTGATGACGTCATCAGTGACGATGATGCCATCAGTGGTGTCACTGATGACGTCATCACTGACAATGCCGATGCAGTCACCAGTGACGTCACTGACGACGTCATCAGTGACGACGACGACGTCACATGTGACGTCACTAGTGACATCACTAATGACGTCATCGTCATGCGACCTCACGGGGGTCACGTGACCCTCGTGAGGTCACGTGATTCTTGTGAGGCGACGGCTACACCGCTCGGAAGGAGGAGTAGCAGACAGGATGAGGAGGTGAGGAGGAGAGAGGAGGGTTATACCTTCCCCTCAGTACCCTTCCCCTCCTCCTCCTCAAGAGCTGCGCTCTAATTCGGCGTTACAGGAAGTTGTAAACAGCTTTCATTTTTTCTGCTCAGTCACTCTCCCGCAATAACCCCATCCGATCCGACGCTTACTATGTCCAAACATAATAGAAAAAGCGACTTGGTCATTTAGTTTCTCACAAACTTGTCTCTTCCCTGACCAGACATCTTTCATCTTGTACTTGCTTCACATCCTCAAAGCATGCCCTCATTTACATATATTCGCCGATCATGAAATAATCCGTGCGCCTCATTTCAGTGACAACTTTCCCATTTCACAAAGGTAAAGAAAACACTATGATAACATTCAAAGGTGGTTTCTTACTATCTTTTCAAAAACATTCTGTTGAAAAGTTATTTTTTAAAAACAAAATGGAGCATCTAGCATACAATACTGGGGAAGCAGATGGGTTAATCTAGACGGTTGTCAAGTCAAATCTGTAAAAACCAAGATGGCGCCCGATAAAGAGCTTTGAAGGCACATTTATTTTCACACGATACTCCCGTCATCACTGCCACAAGGCGATTATATTCAGCTGATGCCGGAGCTATGGAGGGGGTCGGTGCTTAACCGTTCACATATAGCCTGTAGAATTCATCGGAAAATGTTAACAGTGGGTGCTTGTACCAAGTGGGCACTTTTTCAGGGAATCCAAATTCATCACTGTTGTTTTCATCAGCGTGCTTGAATAACACGCTGTGTTGGAAACATAAAGCCAAACGCACTTTTATTTTCTTCACATTTATGTTGCATAGCAATCCAGAGCAATTTTGTAAAATTATTCAGCCAATCAAAGCCCGTAATATTATGTGATGAGAAAAACTATCCCATTCCCAAACCCTCAAGCAATGAGCCTGTAGTGCAGAAAACACGTAGACCTTCATCCTACTTAAATAAATTAAAAAAGTCGGAAGACACATGAGCACTTCTAATGAGTTGTAAATGCGAAAGCATGAATGTCTGACGATGTGGATGCTAGAGGCAGCGCCATGTTCGTCGTCGGTGAGACGAGCAGAAGCACCGCCGATGATGTGGATGATGGAGGCGACGGCATGTTGGTCGGCGGCGAGACGAGCAGAAGCTTTTGAGCGTGCGCCAACGTGTCCAATTTAATTGGCGCGGGGCCCGTAGTGGCATGGGGTCGCGGCGGTTAGTTTTATCGGCGCACTGGCGGGACGGACACGCAGCGCCATCTGGAGGCAGTCGTTGAAACTGAATTGCGCAGCGGCCAATAGGACTTCTGGGATCAGGGAAACTAGGTGCCCTTTTCCCACGTCAAACTGATGACTTCGGCTCGCTCTATGGAACAGTTAATGCTTTCGCATAAAAACCTATTTAGTCATCATTTCAAATTGGGAGCTAGCTAGCTGACCGAGCGCCGAGATCAGTTGGAATGGGCACGGCGGTTGGTCAGAGCGCCAGCCTCGGGATGCGCGTGTTCATGCACCCAGTGGTCTTTCTCACTTGCAAAGGCACACTGATGCTTGTCCGCAATGTTGCTGTTTTGCGGACATCTGTTGGGTCTTTTGACCGCCACAAACCCATCCTCCTGTTTTCATGCAAAAGCCAGCTGCTGAGCTCCCTTTATTTTCTTATTTATTACTTCCCAAGATTAGCTTTGAATCTAATGGTGTCCTAAAAGCAATTTAAGTTTAACAACTCATCTGCAGGTGCAGATGGCATCAACTCAAAAATATAAGAGTGCCACAACCATTCTTTTTGTTTTCAGCAATCTCAACCGGAGTGGTGGACTGGAAGGTGGGCAAGATCCTTCCCATGCTTCAAGCAGCAGCATCAAAATTAATTTCCCTAATAGAGTCCGAATGTGTGTTATGACCTGTAAAAGGTTGGCTCGATGGCACAGACAGGAAGACCAACCAAACTTTACAAATCGGTATGTTGTAACCGCACGTTTGCTGTAACCAGATCTGCTGTAACGAGGTTATACTGTATATGCTACATTGGAGTACTGAAGAGTTTGTTTTTCTCTAGAAACAGAACAACGGTTGCACAGCGTTATTGCTGGCACACCAGCAACAAACTTGGAGGCATCCTAAACAAAATACACTTTAAATTACTATCCCTTTTTGCACTTATAATTTTTGAAGATGCCCGGTGAAACTGAGTTCAAATTTATCTCATTATTTTGAGTGCATAAAAGCATCAATCTGAGGGGGAGTTGGAATTTGTTTTTAAAATCTTCTTAAAAGCTAGCCTGTTGATTGGAAGATGACTGCTGGCCCAAAGTGGCTGCCCTGAACCCACCTGGCGATCTGCTGGTCCAGCCGCGTGAGGCCCTCGCCACCCACCACCCACATGGAGTCGCCCACGACCAGGGCCCCGTGCAAGGCACGGCCCTGCACCCAGCCCCTGGTGGGCACCAGCTCGTACAGGGCACCACCTTCCACCACGCTGCAGTCCCCTGCAAGATGCCCACAATCCTTCCACTTGCTCATCAACCCCACTAAACTCCTCGCTACTCTCGAGTCTTCCAGAGTAACTACACAATGAGCAAGCATGAAACCGTCTCCTTGCTCGCATATTGATCGTTTCTTGAAATTCCACTTCCACAGCTTGCTCCTTTCCACACAAGAACGGGACCGTCCAAAAATATGAGACCAACTGCACACCTTCGCCGAGTTGGTTATTTTCCGGACTGTCCTCTCTCACATAAATAAAAGGGCAGAAGCCTTAACAAGTGACCGTAGGTTACTCGCAAAAAGTGTAAGAGTACACGTGAAAGTACTTGAATAATCTGAGTTAGTTCTTCTAAAAGTATTTAGGATGACCAGAGCATTCCAGGCAAGTCTGTCCAACACACCCCCACCGGGCTCGAGAGAGCCTCTGGCCAGCACACAGCTGGGGCTCCAATGCGGGGCCCCAGCTGTGTGCTGGGGCCCCGCATTGAAGTCCTCTTTCGGCTTGATTTTAGAAAATCCTTTGGTATAGAGTCTACAGGTTTTCCCTCTCCTTTTAATCTAAACAATGATCAATTTAATTCAGGTGCCATCCAATTTACTTTAAGCGCCACCCAATTTAATCCCAGCACTGCCCAATTTAATCCCGAGGTCAGTGAATTTAATCCGCAATATGTGCGTGCATTTATTTGTCTTCAGTGACCATGTTTTGCTTGCATTTTTGATAGCTTGGAGTAATTGTTTTAAATTTAGATTTTATTGGAGACAACTGATAATTTTATCACTATTCCGATTATTTGGAGTTACTAGTCGCGTGATTGGTAAGGCTTAATTGACATGTTGATTACTATTTCGGTAACCGCGAGGCTTTGGTGGTGCACTCGGCTTTATTTTAGCTGAACTGACATTTTGTTTACTCTTTCTCATTACTTCGACCCATTATTGATACAATTCAGATGATACAAGTACAACTGCAATTTGTGGTTACTCTCTCGATTACTTTGCACTACTATTGGTACATGTGACTTTATTCAAAGCTTAGTTAATGTATGACTTGCTCTCCTAATTACATCGACCTATTAGTAACACAATTTACATGATAAAAGTTCAACAGACATTCCTTTATTACTCTCTCAATTGCTCCGAGGAATTGTTGCAAAAAAATAAGTTGGCGAAAGCTCATTTGACCTTTTGATTACTTTATGGTTATGTAGCGTATTGTGCACGATCACGTCTTGAGTTGGCACCTGTGGTACGGAACTCTATAGCGATGTCGCAGCATGATAGGCACATTGGCTGTTGTCGTTAAGTATAATTGCCTCCTTGTTGACCTTGGTATGAAGCACGATAGAAGAGTTACAGGAGACACGCATTTTCTGCGCCAAGTTCTGTGTGGTTCTGTTGATTGCATGCAGCTGTTGATGGCGCTAAAGTTTTGTGTACCGACCAGGCAGACATTCAAGTGCCACTTTTTATCCCAATGTGCAGTCCATCTGCCCTATAACACACGCCTGCAACAAATTTATGATGCCCTTTTGGTTCACGTTTTTGTTTGACGTTACTGTACATGTTTATGACGTTTCAACAGTGTACTGCTGCCACTAGGCTGTTGGCAGGCACTCAATAAAATATCTATCTATCCATAACTAGTATTGACATAAAGTACTTTATACAAGCAAAACTTCCATTACTCAGCCCATTTCTTTTAATCATTATTTACAAATGCGACTACATAAAGGTTCAGCTATAAGACGTGGATTATTCCTATGATCACCCGTGTTACTATTCACCAGACTTTAAATTAAGTCAATTAACATAGTGGTTACTTTTTATCTTCCCCCGATATATTACTCATGCAACTGAGTTCATAGCAGAATAATTGACACCTTGATTACTTTGAGCAACTAGCGACCTATTTGACTTTATATCGGTATAATTTGCAAAACCCCCACTTTTAATTATTATTACTATGAGTTTTTATACAACCAGGTGATTTATTCTCAGGTCAGTTACCATTATGATCACTCCTTTGATTACTTACACTTACTATTGACCCAAAGGAGTTTGACTTGGCCTAATTGACATTGATACCTCCCGTGATTACTTTGAGCAAATAAACTCATTAATTATGAGCTCGAGTCCCATTATGATTACTCTTTTGATTACTTTGTTGCTTTTGACCCAAAGACCTCTAATTTGCTTGAACTAACATATTGATGACTGGATTACTTCGAGCTTCAACCAACTGATTTGTTATAACCTCGATTGATGTTATTACTATCTTGATTACTTCGAGTTACCATCAACTCAATACGACTCTCCAATTACTTTGAGTTTTTACACCACCAATAGACCCTTTGCAAAAATACCCAAAGCCCAAGTGACTAATCCCGTCGTCTTTCCTCCCACTACCACCTGGCATACGCAAGCAGGCGTAGGTTACCAAGGCAACAACTTTCGAGCAGCCGAGAGGGTGTTGCGTTGGCTATCTTGCGAGGCTGCCTCTTTCTCATCCCTCTCCTTTGTTTGTCAACGCTTTGGCGAATGTATTCGCACCCTGCCCCGGTTGAAATGGGTGGATTCGGTGACACTGCAAGACGTGAAAGGAGGTTACGACGTAATCACTTCGCGATGCGTTTACGCTGCCACAGATACGACGTTCCGGCGGATGGTTCTGGCGGACGACTGCTGGTGGTAGCTGCCACAACTCACAGGCAGTCGTAGAGGCACAAAGCGCGTCATCTGTACCGAGGGTTCCCGAAATTCTCCGTCGTCGTAGCACTGTACGTTTTGCTACAGGTCTAGTATGAGCTCAATTCACATTATTATTACTCTTTCAACTGGCTTAGAGTTACTCTCGACTTGAGGGACTTTAATTCGGGCTAATTGACATTTCCTTTCTTTTCATTATTTTGAGCTAATATTCGACCAATTGATTTATTATGAGCTTCAACAGGGTAGAGAGCTCGGCTAGTTGGTGGAAGTTTAACAGGATGTAGGCGTAACAGCGTGTAACAATGAAGACTAAGAAAAGGAACACATAACAAAGGATGAGCGCTGACTCACAACTAAATGTTTATAAGTGAGAACAGACAAAGAAAACACGAAGTGCACAATCAGCCACGCATGCACCATGCAAACTGTCTCGTCGGAAACGGCTTCATCAATCAGCGCATCGCTAGCCTTTGTTCATAGTAAAAAAAAACATTTCGTTTACCGATTACAGGCGGTACCAACTTCATTTCACAATTTATGTCGCAGTATAGGTTAAAATTTTGTCTAGTCCAAAGAAGCTCAGGAGATAGTTTTGACGAAGTCAATGCAGTTACTCTGCCAGGGTTGAACAAATCTTCATTAATAGTGCAACATTTGTCAACTTTCCTTGAGGTCAATGCTATCTGAAACCGATTTGAGCTCTTTTCAATGCCTGAAAAATATTGCCCAGGGCAGTTTCTTTTAGAAGAACAGATAGATTTCCACCCCCCAAAAAAAAAGAAAAAAAAACTTTCACCAGTAACAACTAAAAAGAAAACTAGTTTTGTGTCGCATGTACTGGCATGGAGCAGTCTACTGCTAAGCAGTATGATTTCATGCGTATTCACATTGAAAAAAGAATTAAAAGTGTCCTCAGAGATGAAAGACACGACGGCCTAGTCCTTTGTCCATGTTGGGTGATCGGAAGTCAGAAAACAATGAAGTTTCCGAATTGCGCTTAGTGGCAGAGTGTCCATGCCTTGGAAATGGTGAGAAACCGAACCTCAAGATACTTGACGCTGCCAAGATGGCCACGTGCACAGTGCTGCCAGACCACCAAGCAGTTTCGCATATCGTCTATTAAGCCTCACCAATCGTGAGCCTAGTAACTCGAAATACTGATCAAAATATCAGTTGTCCCCGACAAAACCTAATTGTATAAACAATTACTCTCTAAGTTATGAAAAGTGTAAGAAAAACCACGGCTAATGAAGCCAAATACATGCCTGTATATATTGTGGGTTAAATTCACTGTCCACAAGATTAAATTGGGTAGGTAGCGCTGGAGTTAAAGTGAATGGCACTTGAATTAAATGGAATGGCACTTGAATCAAATTGACAATTGTTTAAATTAAAACGAGCAGGAAAACATGCCGAATGGCCCCTGGCAAACCTCGGAAAAGGATAACCTAGGCAAAAAAAACTGCCAACGACCCCATTAAGTATTCTGCGATTGATAGTTTCATTGTTGAAAGATCTGCTTTAGAGTTGCTTTTAGTCCGTGTGCTTCAGGATATTCGCTTTAGGAGCTTTGCTTTGAGCAAAATAATTGTAGATGTGCTAAAGGACATGCCTCTCGTGAGTGATAGTAGGGGTCCTGCACCATTTGCTGTTCTTGTGTCGCTGCAGCCCTCCATCTACTCTGCTCAGCGCAGCACAGAAGAGAACAGAAGCGGTAGAAACCCCTGTGAATGTTTTCTAATATAATACTAGGCACTAAGAAGTAATTGTTCACTGACTACTTGAAAAGAGTGAATCCTAGAGGAAGGACTGGACTACGGTTGGCCCACTAGCGGGCCATTCTGGAAACGTTGAAGTGCTGTCTGAAAGGAATGTTCCTTAGTTTCCATACACGCTTATGTCAAGAGATCTATCAAAATTTGGTGGGGAAATGCTTTCTACCAAATTTAGAGTGAGGAAATCACTTTAGCATTCAACGTTTATGAGGACATTACTTCTGCACGAAACCCTCCGAAAGCTACTACATAGGAAAGCAGCCTCTCAAAGAGCAACACATCTTCCTACTGGCGGAGCGGTGGGCAGCGACATGGATGGACCCCCGTTCATTTCAAAGGCCCTCAAACCCCGAGGACGCCGCAGAGGTCTACCAAGTATAGCGACAAAAAGAAGGGATCATAAAAAGGCAAATGATTGCGCGTCGAGGAAATGCTACGGCGGAGACGTCGGCCAAAGAAGACGCCAGCAGAGTGTGGTCCCAAAGCGCAGGAAAGAGTTACCTCCGTCGCAGACGCAGTCCCGGCAGGGGGCCCGGCCGCAGTCCTCGCCCGTCCACCCCGACGGGCAGTGGCAGACGCCCCCGACACAGGTGCCCCGCCCAGAGCAGCCGCGGGGGCAGCCGTCCACCCTGAAAGCCATTTCTCCCTTCACACAACCGCCGCCGGGGCAGATACATGCATCCCCAGTATGCTTCCTGGTGACGCCCGCTCAAAAGCATCGCCTAGGGGAAGCGAGAGAGGTCTCACAGCCTTTTCACAGCATGCCTACGGAAAGGGCAGCAAGTGGGGACATCGGTCCGCAGAGAGCAAAGCGAGAAGGCTTTTAGGAACGCCCACCGTGGCAACAGCTCGCATCACTCGGGGGACGGCAGGGAGCCAAAAGTTGCAAACGGAGGGGAGCTCTAACCCAAGTAAAAGCCACAAGCTCCTAAAATGACAGCCCAAGACAGCCAAGCATGCGCTTACCTGTAAGTTAAGTTAAATCCACTCATGTTGTACACGGCGTCGCTGTAGAAATGTACAAAGGCACTCCCAGAGTGAGTGACAATTTCTGGTAGCCGGGACGAACTTGCTTTTGACAGGAGCAGGCCACTGCAAAGGAGAAGCGGGCGTTAGCGGCACACAGATAATTTGCTCCGCCACGAGCACCACCGGGTGCATTCCCCCAGTCTGCTTGGGGGAAGCCTCGAGGGTGCTTTTCCAAGTTAGGTGGTGTGCACAGGTCTCCATGGTGAGGACCTCACTGTGAAATGAGCTCCTCACCCATTGTGCACACCACCAGAGAAGTTGGAAACGTTGGCCCATCCCACCAGAGCTGACACGAGGACGCCGCAACTTTGCAGAGACAAGAGTTTAGAGTAGGTCTGGTACCTCCAATGGAGTGGTGTGCAAGGAAGGGGTGGTGTATAGAATACCTTTGACGGGTGGGACGGTTTACATAGGACAAACCGGAAGGTGCGTAGATGACAGACTAAGGGAACACGCACTGGTAGTAAGGTCTTCGCCCCTCGGGTAATCTAGCGGTATGCTGCTTCAGGAAACTGTCATCCTGCTACAAAGCTTCAGGAAATTTTCATCCTGAGCAGAAACCCTCAACCAAATGACTAGGAAAATTTCGGAGGCGTTTTTCATAAAGAGGTGCGAAGGCGACACGTGCATTAGCACCCCATCAATAGCATTGTACGACTGAAAGGTGGCATATCTACAGTCCTTTGTTAGCTCAAGCTAGAAAGATTTTATGTAGATTATTGGACAATGTATTTACATGACGTAGAGGGCTGATGATAAGGCATATATGTTTTTTCTTTGCAAGTGCGCTCTACTGTCTGTCTTCTTTTACCGGTCCTCGTTCTTTAGCGCTTTTAATCCTGAAATGTATCCTTAACAAGCCCAAGTGAATACCCTTTTACACCTCCAATGGAGCTTCCCACAGCACTTTCTCCTCGGCCTACATTCAGGTCGCGTCTAACCAGCTGGGTCGGGCAAGCCTTCTAGGCTGACATTTGTATGTGGTCAGGTTTTGCAACTTTCCTTCCCAACCTTACAAAATGGCAACAGTCGTCACGTCGTAAAGACAATCTAGCAAGGTGTGTAGCGGGGTGAGTCGGTGCGTGGTCAGAATGCACAAACCAGAGCAACCAAGTACAATCAGAAGACTGTCCTTGTACTTGTCCTTGAGTCTTTTTTTTTTTTTTCTTTTCTATCAATCTGGCAGGAATGCTTTAGTTTGGCGACATCCTCCGAAGCAGGCATTGGACGGCGTCTACTGCTCGAGGCATTCGGTAAGCCTTGTTCGCAGAAGGATCACTGACGCACTCGCGCAACTCGGCACAGAAGGCGCGCAGCCAGTTGAAAGTTTACGAGCGACCGACGAGCTGGACGACATTCTAGGTTCGTCACGAACTGCCGCTTGGAGGACCGACAAACATACCAAACATAAAAAAACTCCCAGCACTCGGAGAAGCGTCTAACCTAAAGATGCCGGGTCTAATGTCCCTTTCGTCGAACGTGAATAGAAACAAATTTAACGTGGAGCCTTACAAAAGTTTTCATATGAGCACAGCTAGCCCAAGGTCTAAGGAAGTCTCAGAAAGAGATTGGGAAGAAGTGAGCCTTGCCTGTAGGCGGCCACCATGGGTGCGAACATGGAGTCCCCGTCATACACATACAAGTGGTCCCAGCCGCACTCCGTCTCGAAGTGGGAGAACTCCAGCCGGATGGTGGCGTTGGGCAAGCCGCTCTCCACCAGCCAGGTGCACTTCATGTCCTTGCTGTAGTTGCCTACCCCGGTGCTGATCACGCCGCTGGGCTCCGTCAGCCTGCAATGTACATTCAGACAGGCACAGTGAGCCACTCTGTGTAGGTGAGAGCCAGAGCAGTACAACCGCTAGCCTGGGGTCTTTACACGCCAGCACGACGCTCATCCAGATCGGGCAGGGGTGGGGACCAGCTGCGGGAAGGCACCACTCCCGGGGGGCCCCCGCCAAGCTCCCATTGGCTTCCACAGACGGCTTAGGGGTCCAAACAACTCGTGCACCCCAGTAGTATTAGATTCGGGGGCAGTCACCCATTCAAGTCTTGGACAGTCCATGTTCGCTAGGCCCAACGTTACTAGGACACTCAATTGGGAAACTGTCATGAAAGCCTGCATTAAGAAAGTGTCTCCGATCAGTATTCGAGAACAGAACTAATGGCGATCGCAATGCCGCCATTTCTCCAGCAGCGGCCACTCCGAGAACTGCACAGCTGCACATATTGGTGCATGTCGAGTCGCGCAAGGGCCGGCGGCCCCTTCATGCAGGGCCACCTCACAGTAGCTAGAATATTGCACGAGATAGCGTTTGCTATTACACTTCAATTTTGGCTCCGATTGGCCATTTTGGTGCCGAATTGTGCAAGGGGCTGCCAACCCCGGTCTCCCAAGCTAGGACATGCCCAGGTCAACACGCGCTATCTGAAATCACCGGTGAGACATTGTTCTATAAAAATAATATTACTTGTGCCGCAAAACCTTGTAAACTAAAATTTCATAAAACATCATGCTCCTGTCATTCCGTACTAATCTCCAATAAAAGTTCATATAAAAAAAGCCTTTTCCACTTGTTTTTATGCAAAGATATGCTTTCTGAAAGCTCATGATAACCCCAGTAAAGAAAAAAGATTCAACCCCCACCTTGGCACCTCGAGTCTGGTAGTTTCGGTACTCACAGCAGCTAAAGGGTGGCGCCGTTATATTTAGTTTGGCCTCGGTGGACGCCAGCAGTCCAGGTTTCAAAGGTGAGTTTCCCAATAGAGTGTTTTAGTAACGTTGGCTAGACCCTATCAAGTTTGGACAGTTCATACCATCGGCCAACCCAAACCAATAGACTGGCTAATATTTGTATGCAACATACTAATTCATACTTTTTTTTTTCAACTTTTAATCGGGTCCTCTAAATTACGGTAGCCGGCCCAAAATCAAACCGATTGAGTCGGTGGTACGACGTTCGAGAGACGATTAGCGAGACGACTGCTCTTAAAGAATTCCAATTGTTGAGAACTGCTGCCGTTGTTGCCACATCCGCAAGACTACCAATAATTCTGCCGTGTATTGTAAGAAGCCAGCAACTGGAACATATTTTTAACACTACGACACAGTTTAAGTGTATAAATAAATAAGGCTCTTTTATTCAACATACAAGCATTTGCGTTTCCACGCACGAGCGTCGTTTCCGTTTCCCTTTTTGTGGATGACTCGAGAGTGAAAAAGAATTGACTGAGTCTGAGTGAACGAGTCTTTCACAGATGGCGATACATTTCAAAAACGGCCCAGGCTCACTGCACATGCAACCTACGAAAGAGAGCAAAGAGCAACACATTTTCCCGATGGCGTCCGAATTTCCCGTTGTATCAACGTTTCCCAACATGTTAAAGATTTCTTTCCAACTAGATATTCCCTCGCCAAACACACATTTCAAGACCTTGTTGACACGTGCAAGTTTGGATTGCCTAGGGAACTAGGAAAGGTTAAACACCTGCTGCCCCACCTGGATGCCCTTGTCGTCAAAAAGTGGAGGGGTGCGCGTCAGAGGCACTAAGGGAACAGGGCACGTGACATACATTTCGCTCCAAATCTCCCCTTTCAACCTATCTGTTTCTATAAGTAAAGGCAGTGTTTTCCAGGTTGCTTGAGTCCTTTCACGTCGTGCGTCCTCCCAAGTAGTTGGCATGTTGAGGGAGCATCCTCCGGTACTCCACTCTATTCCAAGTGCAGACTGCGCCAATAGGTCGACCCGCCGACAGCCAAAATAAATGCCGCCGGGACGACTCTCAAAAAGTGCAATAAAACTGGCCTTTTGCGGCCCGTCTCGGCTACAACTTTTTTAGTCTGGTAGTTGACAGAGGCACTCATTTCTATGAAACACCAAAAACGACGCCAATAATTAGGCACCTGCATGCAAACTAACAGGGGCAGACGCTGTTGGTCAACATTAACAACGTGGCATACTGGAAGTGGAAAAGTGTTTCTAGAAACCCCTTCATATGCACTGCAAAAATCTCTTCAATCCTAGGGTGGCCGCTACGGCAGCCCCCTTCCCCGGAAGCGTGGCGTGCAGTCGTCGGCTGCTCGTCCTCAGAACATGTCTGAGCCCCCGCCGGCGAGGAGTTGGTGGCCAAAGCGGTGCTCTGGCTCTGCCAATTGGTCAGGACACGCAGCCTCACAGCCTCCGCACTTTTACAAGTTCACAGGGGCCTCCGAGTGGCGCGGCACGCGTCCGAGGCCCCTTCGCACAAAGGCCATACAAATAGCGCCAAATGCGCCAATGCACGAGGCCTGTGCTTCGTGTGGCCCTGGGAAGCGAATGGCGGTGGAGCTCGTGGCACATGTTTTGCACAACGATGGTTGTCGGCACTTGGAAGGAATGTGAATTTGATCGAGGGACGATGGCCACGCGCCTTGCCGTTTCACTGGGGCCCGACGTTCCAAACACTGCCAACTCTTTGACAGCTGCGCGCACTCTCCCGAAAGCATCTAGTTGCGCAAGCATGTGCGCTGCGGGACCTTTGCTCAGCGTCAGGCCCCTAGACAGAAGAGCGGGGCTGTGGCACTATGCCTCCGTGCCGCTCGTACACACTACTCAAGTTTCGAGCAGCGCACCTGGTGCGCAAAGTCAAGTAGGTTGTGTTTCGGTTATGCGAAATTCACACATAAAAGAAAACGAGGAGAACAAAAAATAGAAAGCAATGAATGTATTGCTTTGACAGAATGCCAATGCTCTTAATTTGTTGACGCAAGTTCTTTTTAATCACGTGCAAGTATAGATGCCGAGAGATGCTTGTACATGGCCATGACTCGTGCAAGATCGGATGACGAAGGCGGCATTTATGGTAGCGTCTTGCCAACACTAAAGCGTCAGTTTATGCCAGAATTACACGGTCATGTCTTGCAGATGCGCGCCTGGCCGAGAAAAACGGGCCTATGGCGGGCACTCACTTGCTCCCACGTTTGGAAGGGACGTCTCCAAACGGGCACTGCAGCTCTCTATGCGCGTAAACCACTCTTCTTATTCAAATAAGTCAGTTTCTAATGCATCTCAAAATGTTCTGCGCAGTGTCCAGAGAGGCCGGGGACCAGCAACCGACTGAAAAGAATGCTTCACCTCCCCGAGTGATTGTGACAACAGAGCCTCGTATGCGTGGTTTTCATATTTGATAACAGTGTTCACGGTGCACGCTCAGACCGATCCATAGTGCAAGATACATGTGGACATTGTATGTGACGCAGCTGCCAGATAAAATGCTCTCCTCGCCATGGTTGCAAGCACCAGATGACTTTTAGATAAGCGGGTAGTGTAGCCCGTCGTGGGCCCAGCTTCCCATGCTTGTTTCCAAAATCGTTTTTTTTTTTTTTTTTACGCTTGTTTTTAAAATTGTTTTGTATTTTTATGCGTCATGTTATGTATAGCTGCTGCTTAGGCACAGCTTTGTCAATGACCCTAGTTTCGTGCTTCAACAGCGGCAAAAACAGCTTTATAAGTGCATTGAAGCGATCTTTCGCAGCGTTCGAGCCAGCACCCGTCGAGGTCGTTGCAGAGGCGCCTAGGAAAGCGCCCGTGTGCCACAAAAACGTTTCTTTCGTAGTTGAGCCCGGCGGGGACGCTGTTGGCATAGGCAACTCGGGCGGCGCGCGCCCATATTACGTCGCAGCGTCCGCCGTGTTGTGTGTCCTCGCCTAGAGAGTATCAATCCTACGCCGTGGAACGAGCTCACCTCAACCTCGACGGTGTATGAAGCGCCGTGCAAGCTCGCCGTGAGCTCGCGCAGAGCAGAAAGCGAGCAATGAGCGCTCGCAGAACACGGGGGACTCGCTGGCCCACACTCGAGCGCGTTTTTGCAGCGACCGAGGCGGGGTCAAGCAGGCGAGCAGTGGCGACGTGCGAGATCGGGGCCCGAGCCAGGATTTACCTCACACGGCCGGCACAGCGCTCACATCCCGGCCCCTGCCAGCCGGGGTAACATAGGCAGCGTCCGTCACCGGAGCAGTCCCCGTACCAGCACTCCACGTCACCGCACAACGTCCTTTCGGCAGCGGTGAGCTGCCACAGGCACACGAGCAGCGCACAGAAAACCATTGACCAGCATCGTGGATCGACGAAATACAGCCGTTTTCTTCGGGATTTTCTTCTCACCATACAAAAGCAAAGAGCGAATTCCATCATCGGAGTGCCATGTCCTCAGATATTTGAGCAGACGCCGGAAAGCTCCACTAGGGCCGCTGGTGTCGCCGAAGGGTCGGTACCTGGTGGATGGATGGATAGATGTTCTGTGCCACAGAGCCGTATATGTAGAGAGATTGGTCAATGGGAGGCGCGGGCAGTGCCAGGGTGTGTACCAGATTCGGAAATAGGGCTTGGCATGCTCTCTTGACTAACCAGAAGCCAACGTTGCCAGAAGCCGAAAAGAATCCCCTAGCGGTGGTAGCGAGAAACCGTTCTGATCAAAGGTCTATGTTCGTAAATGGTTCTAATAAGCGCGTAAGAGTGAAGTGTAGTAACTCTTTATGGTTGAAAATAGGGTCACGTGTTGTTTTGATCATCATGTAAAAAGATGTAAGAAACGAATGCGCCGCTCAACTCTGTTTTGCTCGGACAGAGTGTGACCGCTCGGACGGCAAATTCCCGGCCCTCGGCGCTTGGCGTATGGATTATGTCGATCGTTCCGCTAGTCGCACTCTTCCACCATCATTTTGGATGAGCGTGATTGAAACATCACGTGTACTATATTTTCAATCATCGAGAGTTAAGGCCCGTTCACACTCTTGCGACCGAGTACGACTGATAGCGACGAGATCTCTTACAACTTCTTAAATGTTTCTAGAATGAGGGAACCACTGATCTCAATGACAATTGTCATAGAGATCAGTGGAGGGAACACACTGACATTGTGGCGCCATCTATGCGGTGACCCTAGAACTGCATTTCACAAAAGCCAAGGTTCTGCGGGATTTCCGAGGTCAAATGTGCGTAATACCCATAGAAAGGCTCGTTTATAACATTGACAAAAGTTTTTCGAGCCAAAAAAGAAAGGATATTGCGCGAGAAATAAAAAAAAAAATAGGCCGGACCGCCGAGTTTACACTGCTTCCCAATAGATGGCGCCAGTGTGTTCCCTGGTTTAAGAAGTTTAAAGGCCCGTTCACACTCTTGCGACTGCTTGCGACCTCTTAAACCTGGGTTCCTTAAAACTTCTTAAACCAGAGAACACACTGGCGCCACCTATTGGGAAGCAGTGTAAACTCGGCGGTCCGGCATATTTTGTTTTATTTCTCGCGCAATATCCTTTCTCTTTTGGCTCGAAAAACTTTTGTCAATGTTATAAACGAGCCTTTCTATGGGTATTACGCACATTTGACCTCGGAAATCCCGCAAAACCTTCGCTTTTGTGAAATGCAGTTCTAGGGTCACCGCATAGATGGCGCCACAATGTCAGTGTGTTCCCTCATTCTAGAAACATTTAAGAAGTTGTAAGAGATCTCGTCTCTCTCAGTCGTACTCGGTCGCAAGAGTGTGAACGGGCCTTTAAGGAACCCAGGTTTAAGAGGTCGCAAGAGTGTGAACGGGCCTTTAAAGGGGTACTCCACCGATTTTTTTAGCTACCTCAACTAACTATATTTTCTGACTCCCCGGCCTTTACTCTCTCCGGTATGCTATTTAGAATCGCGAAATTCATAATAGTTATTGCGAAATGGGCAAATGAAAATGATGCAAAAACCAACATTCAAATATACGCGCGCTTTTCAGGGCCGTGACGTCAGTGGCAGGCAGGCTTGCCAGTCGAGCAAGCAGCCAAAAAATAGAATATGCCAATCATTTGTTGCGTGCTGGAGCGCGGGTACTGCAGCGAGCTTCCCAAGCATTCATTTGACACCATGAAACTGCTTCGAATCAGTTTAAAACAAAATCTACAGCCCAAAGAGTGAACCCCTGCCTTCCACTGACGTCACTTTTTCATTGTTGCCAGTAGAGACTTCGAGCTTGAAACACACGGTGAGGACCAAAACTGTAAATTCAATAACTTCGCGGAGAAACAATATTTTGACCTAATATTTGGGATACTATTTTTGCGATGTTTGTTGGTTAGTTTAGCAAAATTACAAGCAAATCGGAGACAGTGAAAAAATCGGTGGAGTAGCCCTTTAAGGAACCCAGGTTTAAAGGGATACTGAAGCGAAACTTGAAATACACCTATTATGGTCAGAAATAGGTTCAATATGATCAATGATATTCATAAATCATAATCGCGCGTTTGTATTTTGAACGGATGGCTATATTTTTCACCCTGATGGGCCCGATTGGGCGCGCGCTCAAAAATCGGCCATCGGAGAGCGCGATGCGTCTTGGGATATTGGGCGCATTCGTGACGTCACTTGTGCCGGTCGGGAAAGGCTATGGCGTGAATGTTGTGGTTACGAGCGTTGCCACTTGGTGGCGCGTCGACGATTTACGGTCTCGAGGCCCAGGTAGAGGAGCTGACTAGGCAGCTTAATCATGAGAGGGAGCAGCGGGTCGGCCTCGAGAAGCAGGCGGAAGAGCTGGGGGAAGTATGGAAGGCGGGTTTAGAGGAGCGTAAGAGGGAGTGTGACAGTAGGGTAGAGCGCCTGGAAGGGGTAATTCGAGCGAGTGAGAGTAGCGAGGGAAGAAAGGAGGAAGTGTCAGTTCTAGCGGGACGAACCACCAGTCTGCAGGCTGGGGTCCCTGGTGGTCGGGAGTCCGGCCTGTTGGCAGGCGGGCTCGACGACGCTGGAGAGCTGATTGAACCCCAGCTCAATGGCGCCTTCGAGCAGCAGGCGTCGGGCAGTCAGGTGACAGGAGATAAGTCGCAGGACAAAGGCGCGCAGGCACCAGGGGGATCTAGGGTACTGGTAGTGGGGAGCTCTAACGTAGCACGGGTTAGGAGGGGTGTACATAACAGGGTGAAGGGAGACCAGAGGGTAACCGTAGAGGTCCAGCCAGGGAAGTGTATGGTGGATGCTATGACCGCAGCACGTGAGGGGGTGTGGGATAACCGGGAGGGAAGGAACCTAGTAATAGTTCATGCGGGGCTTAATGATGTGCTGAAGGGTAGGAGCCAGAACCTCGGAAAGCAGCTAAACGTGGGAATACGTAAGCTGAGGGACGTGTCTGAGAATGTGCATGTGGTTGTGTGCACCATTCCAGAAGTTCGGGGGCAGTCCGGGTTAACGGAGAGGAGGGTTGTCGAAGCCAACGGAGTAATTAAGGGTATGAGTCGACAGCTTCGGTACGACGTAATGGAAGTAAACAGAGAAGTGTACGAGGCTGGCTCCCGCCCTTTTGCAGATGGCATTCACTACAGTGAGGCCACGGGTTACAGGGTGGGGGATAGGATGGGCCGCACGGTGACTGCTTTTTTGGGGGGACCGAGGGCCCTGGGGGCACTGAAGTAACTGAAAACCCAACAAAGTCAGGAGAGGCACCCAGGGTTAAAAAGAGGAGAAAACGTAAGAACAGGTATAAAAAATCAGCACAATCAGACATTGGATATATTAACATGCAGGGTGGTAGAAATAGGTTAAAATGGGAAGAGGTAGAGGAGCAACTAAGAAAGGAGGATTTAATGGTGTATGGGTTTGTGGAAACACATCTCAGAGACATGGAGCAGCCACCTTGCAACCCTGACTATGTGTGGGAAGAATGCAACAGAATGGAGGGAACGAGGAAGGGAGGTGGAATTGGAGCATTCATTAAGAAGAATATGAACTTTCAAAGGATCAGAAAGGAGTGCGCCGAACATTTGTGGCTGAAAGGAAAAGTCGCTGGGGAATCAACAGTCCTTGGAGTGGTTTACTTATGGACAGGGACAGGTGCTAAAGAGGAAAACAGAAAAATGATTGATTGCATATCAAGAGACATTAGTGAACTAGGGGAAGGCTCCGAAATAATTATTATGGGAGACATGAATGCCCATATTGAGGGTCTGGATGGGTATACGGACTCAACTGGAAGCATATTACTAGAACTGGTGGAAAAACATGACTTAGTTTTATGTAATACCAGTCAGAAGTGTGACGGGCACATAACTTGGGAAACTGGCAATCTGCATTCAACTATAGATTACGTACTCATGTCACACAAAATATATGGTAAGTTACAAGTAATGAAAATAGATGAAGAAGGTTCCAAAGGTCTTGGTAGTGATCACAAACGTATTAAGCTGAATTTTGCCAGAGAAGTAAATGCTGAAACTAGGCAACATAATTCAAAGCAAACTTTCTGCAGCGACAAAGAGTTGGAAATAGTTGTTGAAAGAATAGAGGCAGCAGTTTCAGGGCAACGGCATACAGATTGGACCTATGAGAGCCTAACTAGACTTTTTTCTCTAGAACTAGACAAAGTTAAGAGTAAACGAAAGGGGAAGCAAGGACATAGACCAAAAAGTTGGTGGGACAAAGAAGTGAAGCAAGCGATACAAAAACGTCAGGAAGCCTCTAGAGAACACAGGTATTCCAAGCGTAGTGGGGAGTCCGAAACAGAAGTAAAAAGAAAATGGGACAATTTTGTAACATGTCGCCGAGAGGCATCCAGTTTGATCAATGCGAAAATTCAGAGAAAGGGTGAGGAATGGATGAGTAATGTAAGTAAGAAAGATAGAAATGCTGCCAAGAAGTTTTGGGAGCACTTGAACTCACTCGGTGAAACAACGCAAGCTAGACAGAGGTTTATACTCTCGCATCAGGGAGATCAATTAGAGGGAGATGATGCGATACAATATATAGGAGCAGTGATGGAGGAGAAATTTCGGGAACGGGTACATGTGGAAGATAGGAGAACCGAAGGAAGTAGCAGTCCAGTTTGTGACATCGCGGATTTTGGACAAAGAGAATGGGAAAAGGCGGAACGAAGAGTCCCTAGTGGCACGTCGACAGGCACAGATGGTATCCCTATCAAGCTGGTGAAGAATTTGGGTCCTAAATCTAAGGCAAAACTAAGGGAGGTAGTGAGTACCATGATAACGAAAGGAAATATTCCAGATGAATGGAGGCTTAGTAGGATGAGTATGATATATAAGGGAAAGGGAGATAAGTCTGATATTAGGAATTATCGTCCTATAACCGTGACACCGGTTATTTACAGGTTGGTAATGCAGATTATAAAGAACAGACTGGAGGAATGGGTAGATTGCGAGGGCATACTGGGCGAGTTACAGAACGGGTTTCGAAAACAAAGAAGGTTGGAGGACAACTTATTTTCTCTAACACAGTGTATAGAAATAGCGCAAAAAGAAAACAGACAGCTCTGGCTGGCATTTCTGGATATCAAGGGTGCCTATGACAATGTGAACCAAAGAAACCTGTGGGACATAATGGAGAACTTAAACCTAGATGAAGGACTAACAGCACTATTAAGGAACATTTACAAAGATAACAAGGTGATTATAACATGGGAAGGAAAGGCGACAGGGAAAATAGAGATAAGACGAGGCCTTAGGCAGGGGTGCCCGTTATCGCCTTTGCTGTTTATGTTGTATCTGAGAGGATTGGAGGATAGACTAGAGAAGAGTGGGCTTGGGTTCAACCTTTCTTACAGTAAGCTAGGCCAAACAATTCAGCAATCCTTACCGGGATTGATGTATGCGGACGATATTGTACTAATGGCTAACAACAGGACAGAGTTGCAGGAATTAATGAGCATCTGTGGTAGGGAAGGAGAGGAATTAGGTTTAGAATTCAGTAGCGAAAAATCGGCAGTCATGATTTTTAACGAGGATGAAGTTGAGAGGCTGAAGATACAGAATATTACAGTTGAGAGAGCTAGTAAATACAAGTATCTAGGAGTATGGATATGTGATGGTGCAGAATATCTCAGAGACCATGAAAAGTATATAATAGGTAAGGGCAACAGAAATGCAGCTGTAATGAAAAATAGAGCACTTTGGAATTACAACAGGTATGAGGTGGTGAGAGAGATTTGGAAAGGGGTCATGGTGCCTGGCTTGACTTTTGGAAACGCAGTGCTATGCATGAAATCCGAAGTGCATGCGAAACTAGAAATAAAACAGCGCGGAGTAGGTAGACTGGCTTTGGGGGCGCATTGCAAAACGCCAAACCAGGGAGTACAGGGAGACATGGGATGGGCATCATTTGAGAGCAGGGAAGCGGTGAGCAAGGTAGAATTTGAGGATAGGTTGAGGCTAATGGATGGGGAGCAATGGGCACGAAAGGTTTTCAGCTATTTATACATGAGGAGTGTAGACACAAAGTGGAGACAGCGCACTAGGAAATTAAGAGGAAGGTTTTTGGGCTATAGCGAAGATACGGAAGAGCAAGTCTCAGTTAAGAAGAAAGTTAAGGCCACAGAAAGAGATCGGTGGCTAGAGGGAATGCAGACAAAGACTGCTCTGGAAAGCTATAGATTAAACAAAAGAGTTATTGCCAAAGAAAGCATTTATGACAATTCTAGGGGAAGCTCATTGCTGTTTGAGGCAAGAACGGGTGTTCTGCGAACCAGAACATACAGAGTGAAGTACCAGGAAATTGATACAGTGTGCACTGCTTGTGGAGAGGAGGACGAGACGGCTGAGCACTTGATACTCTACTGTAAAGGGCTTCACCCTATGCCTACCGAAGACAACATAGATTTAATAAAGTCATTGGGTTTTAGAGACAGCGAAGGGAGAGTGGATTTCAAGACTGTAGAGATTACCAAGCAAAGATTAAGTGAATGGTGGCAGAAATCGAGAGAAAACTAGGTATTTTCTTAATCACTGATGGCAAGGGGGTTTCATAGCCTCACTTTCTTTGCACTGCGGAGTGAATATAGATTTCACATTTAAATATTCTAAGCTAAAATGGTAAAACAAAATGGCTAGGTGGCGTAAGCTACCGCCCGATCCAAAGGGCTCAGCCGTATTCATCCATCCATCCATCCACCTGTGACAACGTCGCCGTTTGAGATGCGCAAGGGCTGCACGCACGCTGCACCACGGCAAGTCGGCAACCACGGCAGCACTGACAAAACCAGCTCTGAGGCCGGATTCTCAAAGCGAATTCACGACGAAAAAAGTGCGTACGACAAATTTGAGAGAAAACCCGTGCTCTCGAAACGAAATTGTCGTAACCTTTGCGCAGGTTACGACAGAATCCTACGACAGCTCCGAAGCTGTCTTACGCACTTTTTACGATCAAATCAACAAGGCCGACAGCGTCGCTCAGTTACTTGGTATCGGCCACCAACGGACATTTATTTTTCTTCGTGCTCTTCTCGTGCGTCCCGACTTCAACCAGCAAGAAAAAAGGAAGGAGTACTTAAAACAGACCACGACAATCAAGAACAAAGGATCCACAAACACGAGAAGAGCTACAACAGCCACGATTCTGCCGACCGAGCGAGCTCGGCAGAATATAGTAGGCCTAGCAGCAACATCGACTCTGCGCACCGTTGCTCCGGCGGTCCTTGGCCAAGACCGTCTGTCCATGAACGGCTGGCCTGCTCAATGGAATATGCCCGCGCGACCCTTGTGGACCCTTACCGGATGAGTAGTTTGATCCCTGAACTAAATTTCAGAGGTCAATATTTCCCCCTTGTCATCTCGATCTCCTTGTTTTCCGAGACAGCGGTGACGAACGCTGTCGTCGAAAAGGGACTCTCATTGATTCTATCTCCTTGTTTTGTGTGATATAGAACTCAAATAAACGCCATACGGATTACCTTGGCAACTCGGTATGTACACTCTGTTATTAGTATGCCATTTTTATTCTGACTCGACGCTACGTCAGTGTCGAGCTATAGCAGTTCGTGGGAGCTACGCGATGTCGGTCTAACCTTTCTTTGCCGAGTGTCATGTCAGTATCGAGTTGCAATCGTAAAAGATCGGTCCAGAAGCGCTTACCGAAACGCGGTCTAAGAGCGAATCCAGCACTTCGATCAAACGCGCGCGTCCGCTCCGACTGTGAACAGGTATTTGGCATTTGCGTGGCTCTTGCTGACACCCTCGTAGTTCAAACATATCCTTTTTAACGTCGGCTTGCAGCTCGCGACTCGCAGCAACTAATACCGGCCGTGCCATTAGCATGCTCGGGCCGTTTCGTGCAAAGAGCCGCAACGAGAACGAGCTCACTGTGGCCAACTACGCTTTGGCTTCCTCCGCCAAGGCTTTGCAAACGCGTTCAGGCCTAGGCGAATTCTGCCGGCACGCCGTATTGCCGCAGAACGGCGCTGCTATTTTGGCACAAGTGATGTCACGAGAACTTCCCCCCATCCACCAGATAAGAATTTGAAATCGTTTAATTATGTTTAAAATTAGTTCTCCTGTGTTTTACAGCGCAATATTTATATTTCCGAGGTGGTGCCTGTCCCTAGCCCATATTTATGCAACAAGATCGGCGCTAAAATTTCGTTTCACTACCCCTTTAAGAGGTCGCTAGCAGTCGCAAGAGTGTGAACGGGCCTGAAAGGCCCGTTCACACTCTTGCGACCGAGTACGACTGAAGGCCCGTTCACACTCTTGCGACTGCTTGCGACCTCTTAAACCTGGGTTCCTTAAAACTTCTTAGCAATCTAGAGCCCTTGCACATAAGACGAGAAATCGCACGCTTGAAATTGCTCTTTCTAATAATTAACGACAAATTGAACTTAAGTTCAAGTAAATACGTTCTTCCCTCAAGTTCAAAACGATCCAGTAGATTAAACCATACAAAAACGTGCCAAACTTTCAAAAGTAGAATTGATACGTTTAAACAGTCATTCTTTGTTAGAACAATCGAAGCCTGGAATCAATTGCCCAGCGAGATTGTAAATATTGAAACGGTGTCTTCCTTTGAGCAGTCTATCGCACAGTTGTTAAGCCAATAGGAGCATAAACAGGACATTTGAAGGGTGAAAACTGTTGTTGTTGTTGTTGTTTTAATACTATGTAGAATGTCATATTTTTTCTTGTTTCTTCCAAAAAGAGTTGTGTCTGCTGGCTTTTTCCTTGTAAATTCCGCGGCTTTTTTGTGTATGTAATTGTATTGTTATAAAATTCTCCCTGTAATGACCCTCAAGTGAGGGCCGACAGTATTTCCAAATAAATAAATAAATAAATAAATAAACCAGAGAACACACTGGCGCCATCTATTGGGAAGCAGTGTAAACTCGGCGGTCCGGCATATTTTGTTTTTTATTTCTCGCGCAATATCCTTTCTTTTTTGGCTCGAAAAGCTTTTGTCAATGTTATAAACGAGCCTTTCTATGGGTATTACCCACATTTGACCTCAGAAATCCCGCAAAACCTTCGCTTTTGTGAAATGCAGTTCTAGGGTCACCGCATAGATGGCGCCACAATGTCAGTGTGTTCGGTGTGTTCCCTCATTCTAGAGACATTTAAGAAGTTGTAAGAGATCTCGTCTCTCTCAGTCGTACTCGGTCGCAAGAGTGTGAACGGGCCTTGAGAGAGACGGACACTTTATGTAGTGTGTGTGGGGAGCAGGAGGAAACGGCTGAACACTTAATACTTTTCTGTAAAGGGCTTCACCCAACAGTTAACAGTGACCGGGCGGATTTAATCAAAGCATTGGGTTTTAAAGACAGTGAAGGAAAAATAGACTTTACACGGGTAGAAATAACCAAGCGGAGGTTATCAGACTGGTGGCTAAAATCGAGGCAGGGGTGAGATTTAATCTTGGAATTCAAAACATATAATTAAATTTATAATGTTGGCTAGGTGGCGCAAGCCACCGCCCGATTCACAGGGTTTAGCCAGATCCATTTATCCATCCATTCATTCATCCGGAAGCAGAGACGGTTTGCCGGAAGTCGCTCAAAGATCCCGGGCGGTAGCCGCGGTAGCTAAGGTTGGCTTGAAGTTTGGCTTGGCTTGCCCAAGACAAGCCATCTTGATTTGTTTACCGACTTTGATTACTCTCCAATGATAGCTAAATGTTGTCAGTGTGCTCATTGTCACGGTCGTCAAGATAGCATTTGTCGCTTGTTTAGCAGTTGAAGTTCAGACAAACTCGTGCCGGTATGTACAGCCTCGGGGCGCCAAACAGAGCCAGCCGTGACCAGTGGTCCGCTGTGAAGCCCGCGTAGAGCATGGAGGATGATCCGGACGCGAGGGAACGTGTCTTCCACAATGCAGTCCGAGAAGTTCTGGTGCGTAGTCCTGCAGATCCAGGAGGCTGTACGAGCGCTCCGGACGTTTTGCCTTTTCGCGACATTCGCAGCTTTTGCTCCCTTCTGCGACGCCCGCTTATCTCGACCCCACCATCGAGCACCGACCGGCCCGTGTGCCACCTAAAAAGTACTTCAGAGAATTAATTCTTGACGCCCTACGGAACCGTTTTTCTCTCCACGCAATGGGCCTGTTTCGGGGGCGCTGTGGCGTCCGCGAGACGCGACCATTTAATGGACGTGAAACGACTTCCTAACGATGCACGATCCTCGGGCGTAAACTAGCGCAGCGTCTCTCTGTCCACAGGCACCAACAGGGCCTGCGAAGGGACGCAACGCGGCGCACAATAGGGGCGCGGCCAAAAAGTGGACGAGTTTGGTCGCCAGGTGCGCTGTTCATAACTTGAAAGGTCTATGGCGTTCACAGGCAAAAGTAATCCGCCTCTTTCGGCAGAAGTGGTGCCCCCTGTCGCAAGATTATCTTGGTAGAAAACTCGGGGAAAGAAAAGACTGCAGTGCAATTGCACGCTGCATTCTTTTAGTGCGCAACAGTTACCATAGATCGGTTAGTCCATACGTCGAGTTTGGCACTCGAAAACTCTGACGTACTGACTCACGAGAATTTCGCCAGACCTTTTATCATCTGCACCAGGAATATCGAGCGTTTCGCGGCAAATAATATGAAGTATGCACAGTGTGAAGAGACGGACTGCTTTATCAATATCGCTCGATAAACTTGGTCGGATCTGGCTCACTCGGTTTATTAGGCCTGCTAAACCATGGAAAGACCGCGCACGTCAAAGAACAGGCGGGTGTTCTTGAAGGAAATCTGTAATCGCTGGTAAGAGATCAGTTATTCCCAGTCACCATGTTTATATGCAGTGCTTGCACTCATCGTGACTGTTGAGAAATCTGTACTGTGCCGCCAACCCTTGTGTACTCACTCGTCGCTCAAGGCCGATTCACACAACGGACTAATTTGCAGACGGATTGATTGTGTGACGACATGTCTGCATTTTGTCCGTCTCCCAAGCGCATCCGCACGAGGGAGATGACGAGCAGACGTCAGCAAGGACGGCCCGAACCTGTTCGCCTCCCTACAGTCCCGCGAAACTCTAACATTGCACCGTGCCACCGTTGTCCAAGAGAGAAATCAATGTTTGCTACTGTGATAAAGAATCACACGCTGTTGTAATGTGCAGATCAAGACAAAACACCGGGATAGGCTTTGCGCAAAGCGTCACTAGCTTTACTAACCGAAGGCATGACAGTGACACAGACATGGTCCTGCTCGAGAAGGGTTCGGCGTGGAAAGGTTCGGTGTAGAAGTTCTGGGCTCACGGAGAGGCATTTGATGTCTTTATGCACTCCGCGCTTGTGTACAACACTTAAACACACCACAGCCACCAGAAAGGTCTTGCTGTTTCGGGAGTTGAATCTAGGTCATCGTCGTGGCAGTAGCCAGATAATAAAGGAGGGTGAACACGTGCGCTTGGGGTCTACAGCCCAATGGAACTTTGTCTCATTCTTCATAGATGATGTCAGGAAGGTCTGGGTAGAACAGTTCCACCACGGACATGCCACGCAGTTGACGAGAGTCCTCTGCCGGGCGTCGTTCCATTTCCACAATCCAGGCGACTGGCTAAAGTGGTACAACAGATTCATCCAGTATCCAAGGGTCTCCAAGCTCGTCAGCGCTCATGAAGGCAAGAGGTAGATGCTCTCGTATATTTCCTCAGAGATGATGTCCTACAGACCTCATCCCTTTTGGATGCCGACAAACAAAACTTCCAGAAGGTGTCGGACTTGTTTCACAGTCACTTGATTGGAAAAGGAAAGATCATCTACGAGCGAGCTATCAAAGAAAGCAAGAGACCTGAGAGTCGGTGGAATTTTTTCTAATACATCACTTGGTAAAACATTATTGATGCAGCGTTCTGAAGAACCAGCTGGTTCTAAATAGTTTCCTGGTCGTACTGCCTGAAAGCTTGCAGAGAGACCCCAGCCTAATGCTAGAAGCTGTGCACAAGCAACAAGCAGTCATCCGAGGGAAAAAGCAGACAGAAAAACAGGACATGGTCGTCGACATCCTCAGTGAAAGACGAGAAATGGGATGCTCCGCGCAGTTCAGAGTCGAGACATAAACTAAAAAAAAATGTAGCAACAACCACATCTTGAAAGCAAACTTGACGTTTCGAAACCAGCTCGGTTTCTTCTTCAGTTGACTAACGTGGAAGTTTGAGCTAGTTGGTATTTCATGATTAAAAATTAAGTGCCTTGTTCGTCTACCTTCTTGTTCTTGTGCGTGTCCTGGCGCTGTTTTAATTTTTAATTCTTCTTCAGGGGTGACTGAAAGCACTCGAAGCTACAGGTTTCGAAACATTGGGTTTCCTTTCGAGATTTGGTTGGACCTACATTTTTTGGACTTTAATCTACACCTGACAAGGCAGATTTCGGCCAAATATATTTACTTTCAAGAGTCAGGAAATGATGCGGAAACGCCAACCTGCGGAACATGTGGCTAGTTGGCCCACACGAAATCCGAATGTTCTGCAGTCAGTTTCAAGTGCCTAAACTGTGGAAGAAAAGGACACTGGGCAAAGCTATGCAGGGGTAAGTCCATGCAGGACATGAACTTAGAGATAAACCAAGAAGAATGGATGCTTGGAACTGTTCAGTCATCTGCTTTCTTGGAGAGTGCTACTCGAAGTCAATGAAAACGTCGTCAAGTTTAAGATTGACACGCGCGCTGATGTCACTGCCATACCACATGGCATAGAGCTTCAAAGCCTCCAGTCTGCTGCAGCCAAACTTTTCGGACCCGGGAAACGGATGTTGCAGATGGTCGGCAAATTTCGAGCAACAATAGACCCTTTACGAAATTCAGTCTGGTCACCTTGATCAGTATCATCATCTGGAAAATGGCATATGTGCCATACTAATGGCGGCCTTCTGTTTACTGAATTAAAATTAACTGTTGGGCTAGTTGGTTAAACATCTTAATTACAAAAACGCAAAGGACAAGGACAGGACAAAGAATGAACAGGACAAGCGCTTACTAACAACTGATTGTTTAATGCGTGATAAGAGAAAGACGAAAATGAGAGGAGATTTAATAAATTAAAATGCCAATTGTATTCCCACGTAAAATGATTAAAATTTTTATTTTTCTATCAGTCCTAATTTTTCTCAAATAATTTTTAATCATTTTACGTGGGAATACAATTGGCATTTTAATTTATTAAATCTCCTCTCATTTTTTTCTTTCTCTTATGCATTAAACGATCAGTTGTTAGTAAGCGCTTGTCCTTTTCATTCTTTGTCCTGTCCTTGTCCTTTGCACTTTTGTAATTAATTCTGTTTACTGATGAAGGAAGAAGCTAAAGATGCTGCATAGCAGATAATTCGAGGCCTATACATTCGTGACGTTAGCGTGATGCGAAGCAGGAATTGAACGCAAGATCCGCTTAAGTGTTTATTTCTAGCTCGGACCCAGTCAATCTGTTAGTAGCATTTGTAGAACTTTGTGCTTCATTCTGACTAGTTGCATCTTTGTTGCTATCGGCACTGAAAGAGGTAGAAAAACAAATGTACAGTGAAGCGCACACTCGTTTGCTTTTGACTTGCGAAAGTGACGACGCCCGATAAAATACGGCAGACTACATGATCATTGCCGCCATTAGTATGGCAAAAGTTAAACTGCCATTTTAACCACCAAAAGGCACTGAATTTCGGGAACGGTCTATTCTACATGGTCGATGGACAGTACATGATGACTTCTGTGTTCTGAGCAGCTTTGATAAACTGTTTCTTGGATGTGAGGCCATTGCAAAGCTTGGACTTGTCCCGTTTGTGCCGTTTTTCATGGACGAAATGGGCTCAAAAAACGCCCAAGAAGAAGCCTGCTTTCACGGAGCAGATGTCTGGTACTGTCAGCTGGTTCAACGTCAAGAAAGGAAATAGCTTCGTCAATTGCCTCGACACACAGGAAGACATCTACATTCACTGAACCGCCTTCATGCAGTATGACCCGTAGAGGATCATGCGCAGCGTCAGCGAGGGCGAGACCGTCGAGTCCCACATTGTCATTGGTGAAAAGTGACTCGCTCGAACAGTGAATCAGTGCAGACAAAGAAAAGCTCCTCGGGCATGGCGCAGGCATGGTCCAGTAACGATCCTGTAGGACTCCAAACAGGAACGTTGTGTCCGTGGGGTAGGCCTATACCTAGACAGAGATGGGCTTTGCCTTGCGAGGTGACAGTCTGATGAGGGAAAAACGGGAATGTAAATACGTCTGCTGATGGTGTAAGCCATAATTGTTCTTTTCCAGAGAGCTTGGGAAGGAAAGAGAAGCCATGTGTATTTGCCATATGTTTACAAGTGTCATTTTGTCCTCCATCGGAGAAGGGGAGATAGGGGCCAGATAATAAAGAAACAGACGCACTTGGGGTTTAAGCAGAACTTTTATAGATATTGCTGCAGTTGTCTCAATGGAACTAGCAGAATTTAGCGTCCTTACCGAAGGAATATTCATGCTCTTGCCACGCTTATTCATACTGAAAAACCCTCCATCTGGAAAAGTGTGGATTTGAGATTGGACAGAACAAGGGGCCACGTGGTTTAGTGCTCATACCACCAATGTTCTTCATAGCCTTGGCAAAGCTGCTGAGCTCCAGGGTGTGCTCGTCAAAGCATTGAATCATCCCAAGCCGAGTATTCAGGCAATCCGGCTTAATTTCGTCATCATCCCCGGGACGATTGTTAAAGGCTAACAGTGGGACTGCACAGGTAAATTTCTCATTACATGGGAGACACCAGACGCCCACTGGGACTGACAAACTTTGCACCGTCTAAACAAATTAAAATTCCCCGTGACCATGTCAACTACGCGATCCCCACGATTAAGTCACCAAGTTTCTTCAAAAGGAGAGTCTTTGAAATTATGCCATGATAATGAAGCTTCTTAATGAATAGCATTGTCTGGTCAGCATACTTAAGTCCCACTAGTGCTAGTGTGTGAAGTGAGAAACCTTGCAATCCAATGTTGTTGCATGGCCCCTTTCAGGTACCCCTCCGCGGTACAATATACGTCATTATGCACGACTTGCATGATTGTGCCTACTCGAAGTGTGAGAGTGCGAAAGGAAAACGAGCAGCACAGAAATGGCCAGACTCCTTGTCGGAAAAAGCTTGATGCTTGCAAAGCCTTTGGAACCTGAACTTTGCCTCGTTTCTTTCAGATCCATTTCCTGTTCTTCCTGGTGCTGTACATCTTTGCGTTCTTGCTCATCTCCAAGTTCAAAAAGCGGAAGGAGTACTACTTTGCAGGTTGGTGTTCCTTTTGGCCCTTCTAACTGCTCTAATGGAATCGGGAAGCATTGCAGAGGTGTCAGCTTTCCTTACACGCTCCGGTCTGCCAGAAGGATGCGCTACTAAGGATTGCTCTCTCCCCCTCGGCTACTTTGTTTCCCGTGGAACTAGTGGTTACATGTTCACCAGGCATCCATCAACAGCAGCTTTTGGAAGTCTATTTCAGTCCATTACACCTGTGGCTGCTTCAGCAGCACAAATGTCACTGGAAGGCAGCCAGTTCTCGCTGGCCTATTTATTCTCAGATCCGTTTTAGAGTAAATCCTCAAAAAAATACTTCAATAAAAAAAAAAAAAAAAAAAAAAAAAATTTTAAAGGGCTTTATATGGCACATATTACGTATAAATATTTCCACAAAATATACATATTTCTAAAATCAATTGTTAGGTACACGTTAGTTGGGAGAAGGCCTGCTTTAGGCCCCGCCTGGTGCTTAGTTAGCTAACCACCTTTTCTTGGCTCTCATTGGTTGAGATGATTGACGTGTTCCTCATAAAATTGTCTCTCCGTGCCATAATAGTATTTTTATCGACAGCATTGGTATGTTTGAGAAACGAATAATCTAATAGTCACTATTATTTAAAAAAAAAATATCCTGAGATTGCCTTATCTGTTTTGTTTTTAAACGATAACAAACATGGCTGCCGGTGTTCGCAGTGTACTCAACGAGCGTAGCTTGTTGAGCTGTTCTATTTTTATGAGTGCGAGTCATTCTGCGTCCGCCGAGGTGTTTAGACGAAGTTCTCAACCGACTTAGATTGCAGCAAACACCTGTCGCGAGTATTTATGCGCCTTCGGAAGCGCACTGCGGGTGCTTGCTTTCGGAGCGGGAGTGGCCTGAGCCTAGCGTCCCACGTCAACTATGTTGCTTGATCTGGCTTGATTTGTTTGTTTGTGCGTGTTAATGCTGATAACGATGTTGGTTCCTGCCCCACTGCTCAGAATTGTGCCACCGTCGTGATTGCAACCGTGGTTAAATGCTGAGATGATACTTATTTTTTTAAATATAATTTAAGACAAACCCTCGAGACTAGGGAAAAGACGAAGGAGAACACAGAGTCTCAAACACAGCTGAATTTTATTCCACAGAAGTTTGTGTTTATTCAGGGTTTTACTGCCCCCACAAACCAAAAGAAAAGAGTAGTAAAGTGAGAACACTCTTCACACAAACGCATAAGACCACAAAGGACTTGGCATAAAGCCGAAGGAAAAACCTACACAGGTAAGAATTTGCGAGCCCTTTGGCTGGAGGCAACCGGGCGTTCGGCTCGCATCAAGTTTGTCATTCCCGTCAGTTTGCGTCGAAAGGAACTAGCTTTCAAGTTTTAAGTGCACCTGACGTGCTGAAGCAAGTGATTTTAGGTAGCATTTTAATTGTGTGTCATGACCAACGAGGTAGAGGAGCTTAGAGCGTGGTGTCACTGGCAAGATGGCAGCACTCAGGTGCTTGCCCAGGCAGTGGCTGGCTCCAGCTGGGTCGGACCTTGTCGGATGCGTTGTTCGTGAGCGGAGATGCGGGAGCCTTGATGTGAAGCTGGTCGAAAGCGACTTTGAGAGTTCAGCGTGGTCTCACGCAGGTATAACGTGTATATACGGAGGATTGTTGCACCTTTTGCTGGCAATCGGCCCTGCGTTGCTCAGACTTCAGATTGATTTGGATATCGCTAGGATAAATTTGAATAAAACATTTTTGTGCTCTCGTTGACGTGTATGATGTCTTTGGATACACAGTTCGGCTATGGAAATTATGCAAGTTGTACTTGCCAGTGTGCAGTCCTAGCGCCGCTTCATTCAAATGACCGAAGGCTCACTTTGGTTGTGCGACGCACCAAAGACCTGCCTTGCAGCTGATAGTTCCCGTGCTGTACTAGATGATGCTGTGCTGCTTCCTAAATTGTTCTGGCGTAGATGTGCACTTTCACAAAGCACAGGTGTCGCAGTTGGTACTGAGTCCGCTGGTCTGTCGCTAGTTTCGTCGACATTCATTTTGCGAATTGCACGCTGTATGGACGTTTCATAGCTCGTGTTAACCTACCCGGCCCACCCGTTCACGCTGCTTCGCGGCAACAGTCTGCAGCAGCTCATTACCAGAAAAGTGGTCCCACATCCTTTTCAGTTTAGTTTGTCCACGACAGTTGTCAAAACACCGAAGGAGAGGACTTATTCGGATGCCACTAAAGCAGTGCAGCTTCTTTACTGCTCAGGATAAAAAAAAGTAAAGTGGTGTGTGTATGTTTATATAGCCTGAACTTAGTCTGCCTGAACTTGTCTCTCAGCTCTAGATGAGTAATTTAGCCAGTGCAGTACAAACCGCTAGCTTGGGGTCTTTAATGTGCACCATGCAGTAGTGATATGCGATCGCACGCCGGTACAATGCTCATTCACATCGGGCAAGGTTGGGGATTGAACCCAGGATCCCTGGGTTAGTGGTCAGGACAAACTCTCTTCAGTCAGAAGGGTGGAAAATTATTCTAGTTGATAGTTATTTACCCTGATTTGAAAACGCACAGAAGACGAGGGCAGAGTAACCTTTTAGCTACGCGGTGTTTCGCACAATGTTAAGAATGTTGCGAGGCGGTATGATGTACAGGTGGCATTTAAAGGGGCCCTGCAAGCATGTTTTTACTAATTTTTAATTTGTACCAAACCTGAGTGCACTGAACGTAGTAACTTAGTGTAACTTTTATTTTCTTGAAATTCGCTTTATTTTAAAAGTTATAGTCAAATCAAAATCACAAAAACAAGCAGAAAATAACCTCCCTCATGACGTCCTTGGTTGCTTGAGCGGCCGTGAACTAGAGGAGGGGTAGTGAGCTCACCGGCGAGCGCTCACGGCTACCGCACTCCGTGTCGACGGCGCGAGAGGGCGCCACTAAAGCATGTTCTGGACAGGCTGTATGCAGCGGGCAGCCAGAGCGGCTCTCATTGCATTTGCTGCGTGATTAAACACTAATTCGGCAAGACACTTCATTGGCCGCAAACGACAGCAAACATGGGGTAAAGATCAGTTCAGAGTGGGAGCCACTTCGCGCTGCCATGCTGCGAAATGGCCAAACCGCAGGACAAGCATCTCGCCGAAGGCCTTCGGAAGGCTCGGAGCCGGTCAGATCCTCCTGCCCATACGACCGCAGCGCTGCTGCGTACATCCAGGATTTTTCCGTGTCGGTGCCTGATCCCACTACTACTTTCTAGTATGCGCCGCCTTTTCCACCGCTTGGTGGCGGGTATGTCGACGGGTCATTTCTTGTTTCCGTACTTTATAAACTGCATTTGTTTCTTTTCTGTTCTAAAATAGTGAACAAAAGCTACTTTTATAAGTAATTGAAACGGTTCGCGCCACTTATATTTTGTATTTCGACTAAAAAGAAGCTTTTAGCGGCTCTGACCAGTAGTAGGCCAAGGACCAAAGACGTCACATTTTGCACGCCTTCGGTACCGCAGGTCGCCCTCGTCGGTGGAGGAGGTTTCCGCGTCGTCCGGTTAAAATATAACGCACTGATATATAGTTAATCTCTCCGTGCCCGCTGGCTTGCCCAAATCCCAAGAGACGTGGAAACCGCAAAAAAGGTAGACGCTTTAATATGATTGCAGGGCCCCTTTAAGGCTCCCATCAAATTACTTCAATTGTGGAAGAGAATCGAGAGTAGGGGGAGGGGAAAAAGAAAGGTGAATTTTCCTCTGGAAAGAGGCATGTGAACCGCTTCGTGCGATGTCGGGTGGACGTGGTGTATTGCATTTCTCTATCCTGTGGCACTGCATTAAGGAAAGGCTTAGGGAGCACTGTGCGTCTCTTCGAGTGGCTTCGTCAGGCCACCTGGCGGTCCACTTTAATAAGTGCAGCTGCTCTCCAGTGTTTGGTGAAACAAATATTTTGGGCACATATAGACAACAGAGGGTGAGGGGGATCTTGGAGGCCTTTCAGATGGTTTCTCGGGGAAAGGTGATGCATAAGCTACCCTTCCTTTGCACTGACTGAGGCTGAGTTGGCGTTTCTAAAGATGACGACAGGTGTCAGCACGTCAACATTGTGATTTTACTGTTCTTAAGATGTGTAGTTTTGACAACGAGGAGGTGAAGTGCGCATGAGCGATCTAGAGGGTGGGATGCTTTTTTTGTGTTTTCTGAAATTTCAGTGGACATATCAGTTGTGAGTGAATGCTTGTCCGTCGTACGTCTTTTCTTACTCTGTCCTTGTCTTTTGTGCGTTTTCAAATCGGGAGGATCTCTTCAGTCAGTTTTGCTATATTGTCACGGATGCTTGGTCCAGTCCTTTTGTCAATCTTTAGTATTCTGGAAAGTTCCAGGCCATGGTTGGCTGTCATTGTGTGTTCTGGTGGAGGTTCTGGGTACCTTAGCCTATGCCTTTCACTCTTACACCCCCGTGAACCAAGTGCAATCCCGAACTTGGCAGAAAAACCGCAAAAGACGAGCGAGTCCCACAAGTGTGAACCCTGCAAATAAGCTTCGAAGAACCTGCAATCCGAGCCAGTCGCCGCTACCAGGGTGCCGAATTGGGTCTCCTGCCAGGCACTGATTTGAGAACCACGAATCCTTCTTGACGTTGTGTGGAAGTTTGCAAAATGGAGCTGAAGCACATGTACGTCGGCCGACATGGACGAGAGAGGGCCAAGGACCCGATTCAGTTCAGGATGAGAGCGTCACCGTATTCGTGGAGGATGTTTTGCGCCTGATGGAGCGCGCCAACCTTCATGCTACACAAGAAGCCGAGAATCCTGATGCGGGACGTGAGGGTCTTGGGCAGCCTTGTCTGCAACCCTCCAACAACGGTCAAAGGGCTCATCCCAGGGACATTGAATGTGCACTTCATGCCCGGTCACTATCAGCAGCTTCCCGGCGTCTCCACACTCGAGTCGTCTAGCTGCAGCTTCGACGCTAGCCTATTACGCATCGTTGACATCATCCACGATGTTGTCCGGGAGGAGATCAGTAGAGCCCTGCGCAGATAACAATTTTACCATCCAATCCGCATCCGCAAACTTCGTATCCGCATCCGAACCGCATCCGCAATGTTCTTTGTGCAGATAACAATTTGACCATCCGCATCCAATCCACATCCGCAAACTTCGTATCCGCATCCGATCCGCATCCGCAATCTTCTTTGTGCAGATAACAATTTGACCATCTGCATCCGATCCACATCCGCAAACTTCGTATCCGCATCCGATCCGCATCCACAAATGTTCTTAACTAATTGCATCCGCATCCGATCTGCGTCCGCAGACTTTTGTATCCGTATCCGAACCACATCCGCAAAATTCGGAAATGTATCTGACTCTCAATCCGCAGATTCATTTTCACAGCAAAATCAAGCATTAATAAACTTTGAAAAATCTGGATGGCATTCTATGAGCCGTCTGCTTACCTTCCTACAAAGTACTCTTCGTGTAAAAATACGGTGAAAGTAATTTTATCGTATTCTGTTTTATCGTATTTATAAAATGAACGATCATCCTCCCAGAGACACTTCGCATCGCTCTAAAGACGATCGTAGTTATTAGATCTTTTTTTTGGGAGTCCGTAACACTGACGCTCTGTCCAGTATATGCGCTCAAAAGGAAGATAATTTATATTTATTTTCCTTTTTGCTTGCTAGAACCCACCTCAAGCAGACGCATATTTTATAAACATGAACATTGTCAAAGGACAAATAATAACATTGTGGCATCTTCTTTAGCCCAAACAGTAAAAAAGTGGGAGGAAAGGCGCTCATTCGCAGCAGCAAAATACTCGTGCATATATGGTAAGGTGCGAATATACCACTGGGAGAATATCACAAAATTCAATAATGGCAACACCTCTAATCGGTCATAGTTTTGCATACAAACCCTCAACTGCATGCTCGGAATCATATACATAAAAACAACTCAGTGCCAACTGTCGAGAAAAAGAAAACGCACACTTCCAACATTTCACTTGTCGAGGTTGTTGTGTAGAAGCAACAGAATATCGTCAACTCGGACAGATTCAGACTGGTTCGCCTCTATTACATTAATACTCGCTAGTGAGAAGTTTCTCTTCGCTGGTGCACTTGATGCCGGGATGGTATGCACAAGCTGTGCTACAAGAATGAGGTGCGGAAACTCGTGCTGGTGCAAGTTCCACCACTCCAGAAAATTTAATTCAGTCTCCTCAATATATACTTGTAGGTGAAGCCACTTGCAGGCTTCTTTTACCTTCTTGTGGATTGTATGTTTTAGTTTTCTTTGCCCGAAAGACATTTTCCTCTCTTTCCCTGCCAAAGAAGAACATGCTTCCCGGGACAACTGATGCTCCTTCATTCTTAGTTTTTTTCTGGGGACAGTATTTTTGGCGAGATCGTTCTAAAGCAATCTTTAGTGAAAAGACGAATCTTTATTGACGTAGAGAACAATTTTCTCCCTGACTGTCACCTTCAACCCGAGAGAGTAGTTTGCCCCCGCAATACGTTCGATGATGCACTTCATAGCATCACTCACTCATTCACTCTGCACTGTAGGGTCGCACACATTCATGGGCCGCCTCGGCAAAAATGAATCTGGACCAGTGGATATCCGCATCCAATCCACAATCTGCCAAATCTGATTCATTTTTATCCGAATCCGCCAGTTTACTGTGGATATCCAAAGATATGCAGGGCTTTAGAGATCAGGAAGCTACTTCCTGCCACCTTTTCGGTAACCAAAATAAAAGCTATTCGGCTTTTATTTTGGTTACCGAGATTGTTCGGGAACAAGTTCAGTAGGCATTTCAACCGGAGACTTTTGTTAGTGAAGCGGCATCTGACGAACCGAGGGTGGCATACGCCGCAATGGCTGCCTGTCAGAAGCAGACATCAACTCGAGGGGACACCCCAACGCCACAGTATTCCCGACGTTGGGAAGAACTTGGAACTAATAAGAAACCAGCACTCACAGAACACATTGGAACCAACAGGACACACGGAGTCACTCTCACTGTAGTGTTTACTACACACGCAAGAGGTTCTCGAATTTCACTTTACTATTTTCAATTTGGTGAGACATTCCTTTCTCAGTCTGATTTTGTCCGAATCATAATAACAGAAATACACCCTGTTTGCCGTGGTAGATGTTGCAGAGGGGTAAAGCGCTGGATATTCTATTTTCATAATCCAGCCTTTTGTGATTAAAACAAGGACACCGACTTCACATAACAGAAAAAACAACTTTAATAGACGTTTCACTTCCCATACAGGGGGCACCATCAGGTCATACACAGAAATGTGAAAGTATAGTCAGTGCAGCCCTATTTATTGGGAATGCCCATGTATCAGAGGTGGAACGGCTGCGCCATTTTGCGCCAGGCGCATTTGTCTGCGCCATCCTGCACCTTGTTGCAGAAACTGCACCACAGCCTCGCGCCATTATGCGCCAAATTGCAAAACGTGCGCCAAAAAAGTTGTATTTTGACTTGGTTTCGGTTTATATCAACTTGACTGTCAACTATGAGCGCGTTTAGCTTGGTCGGCCTTGCAATCCTGTGTTCTGTCTATTCTCCCTGTGTATCCCGAGTCAGAAGCGCGCGAAAAAAGTGGGGTCGGATTCCAAGCGCTACATTATTTGCGTCTGGGTTGTTATTCTTCAACCATATATAAGCGGTTAATCAAGTCGGCCGAGGTGAGGTCGAGTCGTTAAGCGTCAGATTGCCTGAGGCTCTGCGGCCCAGGATGCGGACGTCAACCAGTTGAAAACAAATAAACAAAAGATTCCTTTTAGTACTTCATTGTTAGAAGTTGGAACCGCATTCACGCAAGGTGAATGGTGATTTGATAGAACTGCAACGCGGTCTGATCTGAAACCTTGCCGGGCAGCAGCACTCAAGTGAGCGGTAGACCTCCTCGGCGTACATTAACCTTGCTACTGCTTATCACTTCGAATACGATAACTCCGTTAATCGTAGTCTGCTGCTACGATATTGAGTTGCACAATAGTATTAACTCGAAATTGGTTGCCCCTGTTCCTCCGCGCAACTGCACGTACGTTGCTTACGCACGTCACATGGTTCGCACATATAATTACTATGTTGAGCACGGGGGGGGTTGTGCGATAAGCAGTGCTAGTTTGCATTTTGAGCAGCTGAAAGCCACTCAGAAACAATCAAGACACTATCTTCAGAAACCTATGGTACCTGCTTTTTGGTTCTCATTAAGGCTCACAAAGTGTTTTCTCATCTGTTACACTGTTATCCCATCTACCTAGGTCCCTAACCCCTCATGTTCATCTGTGCTGCTAAGCACAATTGAAATTGCTCCTGTGCTTGTCTAACACACAAGCTGAAGTGCAATGAAAACTGATCTGAGCTGCTCCTAGCATGCTCCAGAATGCAGTTTTAGCTGCTCCCAACCTGCTCCAAAACAGCTGTTTCAGGTGCCCCCGTGGCTGCTCCCAAGTACATTTCATGAGTTCCACCCCTGATGTATGCTTCCAGGAGGAAGCTACGGTTCTTGTTGCATCACCTCGGATAAACCATGACTGAAGCAGCTTGCGTGGGCCCCACCTATCTTCCTTTGCCAGGGTTGTCGTGGACTAAAGTTGAAAGTCTGTCCTGTAGTCCTGTGTCCTCTACTGGAGTAGAGAACAGCACACCACCATCTCAGCGCTTTGACACCTCAGCGCCAAAAGTGTTTGTTAGTTCGACTGGTAGTGTAACGGTTTCAAGTTTTGGTAAAATGTCCTACCACAAATTTCACTTCAGCAAACAAACACAACACGTGAAACAGGCCTTTGTGCGCATTATCCCAACAGCGCATGAAGCGAGCCGAAGAGCCGAGGGATCCAAGATCTGTGCGGTCTGTCCCAGTCTGTCCTACCCGTGACGTCACAGCGATGGTGGTAGCTAGAGAAGCACCCCCCGTAGGTTGCACACGCTGCCAATAGAAGAGTGAACATATTGTTTTCTATGTGTTAGCTACAAATTTAAACATGTTAGCACGGAAACCACGACATTAAAATATTTGTAGTAGGATGTTGCGGTTTAAACACGTGTCTTTTGGAACCTGCATGAAGCCTTGAATCTATAAATGTGTGAAAAATGTTGCTCCAACCAAATTTGGAAAGGAAACCCGACGTTTTGAAACCAGCTTGGTTTCTTTCTCAAGGGTGACTGAAAGCCCATGGAGCAGCAGCAGCAGCTTCTAACCTCTTTGTCTTCAAGAAAGATATGTAAAAAATGTAAAAGTTGAAGAATCATCTTTTTAGTTATGGGGACGGTCATCTCTTCAGCTTTCTCGTCAGGTCACAGAGGCCATGTGCGTACACAGAGGGTAAGGCACCCGGGACCTTTTTAAGTTTCCTGGTACATGCGGGATTTGCCACGACTTCAAGAAAAGTCTTCGGATATTTGGCTCTGTGTCAACCACGTGCGTGTTTGCGAAGTCAATGCGATGGTCTAGGGCAGGGGTGGCCAAGCTGTGGCTCGAGAGCCGCATGCGGCTCTTCATATGTTAATGTGCGGCTCGCGGCTCCCTCCCCTAGCCCCCTTCCCCCCCGCACTTCTCCAAAAAGAGAAATGGAACATGTTTTAAATCGAAAGACAGGTTGCGGATTGGTAGTCTTCTGCTACTGCTACCTTACGTACAGTTGGACTGCGTTGGATAGATTGAAAGTAGTTTGAGAGTCATTCATTGCTCTGAACAGAAGTTTGCACCCCCCTTTCCTCCCTCAGCTCTTGGAAGTTTCGTGGTTTTGTTTGCGGCGCTTAGGCCAGGTCAGCCTGGCCACCCCTGGTCTAGGGTATCGCAATGTTTGGTGATGGCAATGCACTCACCGTCCAACTTCTGCACGTCGTTCTTGCATTGGCGGATTCGCTCGGGAAAGTTCTCGGTCTCGCCGATGTAGGTTGCGAGGCACTCTGTGCATGGATTGGTGTAAACCATGCCCTGTGCTCTATCTTTTGATAGGCAATCTTAGGGTCTTGGCACGAACCCTTCTAGTGTAAATGCGGGCTTGTGGGTCACCAGAATTCCTTATTTCCCAGTACAATGCTTCGCTGGTCCCTTTTACGTGGGGGATGCTGATGCGCTTGACTCAATAGTCTTCTTTCTAGTTGCTTCTGGTTTTGTCTGGTGAGACCTTGATGTCAGGTGTTCAGTGAAGCTACCCGTGTAGTCATTTTCCTTTACGTCTGCAATTAGGGTCTCCTTCTTTTTATCCGTTTCCGACGAGCAGATAGTCATTGTCCTATTCAGGAGTGTCAAAACCACTGACGCCTTATGATTCGTTGGTTGGTTGGAGTCAAAATTTCCATAACTAAAGGAATGATTTTCAATTTTTACAGTTTTTTAATTTCTTTTTAGAGCGCAGCTCTTAGGCGCCCGCTTCCGGCTTGAGCGGCGTCGCCGTCAGCGTAATTGCGCAGTGCATTATGGGCAGATTTACCCGCTAAATTTAGCGGGAAAATTTCTCCGCTAATTTTAGCAGGAAAATTTCTCCGCTAATTTTAGCGGAAAGATTTCCCCGCTAAATTTAGCGGAAAGATTTCCCTGCTTAATTTAGCTGAAGAAATTCCCCGCTAAATTTAGCGGAAAAATTTCCCCACTAAATTTAACGGAAAATTTTACCCGCTAAATTTATCAAAAAAATTTCCCCGCTAAATTTAGCGGAAAATTTTACTCTAAGTGGGGGGCGAGCAGGAGAGGAGGAGGGGCATAGCGTCCTCTCCATACCTTCCCCTCCTCCTCCTCAAGAGCTGCGCTCTAATTTGGTGTTACAGGGGATTGTAAACATCGTTCTTTTTTTTTTTTGAAGACTGGCTAGAAGCTGCTTTTGCTCCACTTGCTTTCCCTTGAAGAAGAAACCGAGCTGGTTTCGAAACGTCGTTTTCTTTCGAGCTTTGGTTGGAGCTACATTTTTCGGACTCTCACCCCACCAGGTAGATTTCTGTGGAATATGTTTACTTTCAAGACATAATCACCTCTCTCACACAGCTCCAAAATTCCATTGGTTTATTGAATCAGAAGAGAAATTTTGCGAGGTTTTCCCTTTCCTATAAAAGTTTTCATAGCTCATCTAAATTTTCTTAAGATCATATCCTACCAACTGCTTGCATTTACCTCATGATCACCCTAAAAGTGTTTACATTATTTTTGCTGAAATTAAATTTTCCCCACTTGTTTTGGCCATGACTGACTGGAATGAGTTCGCCAGTGAAATAGCTTTGGCCAGAAATCACAATAAGTCCATGTCACTTCTGGCTAATTCACATTGACTCACCATTTGTAAAAATGTTTATCTCTCGCTTATATTTGTGGTTTCTCTGTTGTGCATTTTTTCAAAGTGTTGTGCATTTTTTCAAAGTGTGTGCATGGTTACCTGTGATTATTTATTGTGAATTTCGTTTGATATTCACTTTGGAGTGATCCTTTTTTCTTTCCTTTTCTGGTGTATTGATAGATTTTGTATAATTATTCGAATGATTCTTACAATACCCTCTATTTAATGCCCCACTGGGGCCTTTAGAAGTACTTCAGTAAATAAATAAAATAGATTTCTGTGGTATAAACATTCGTTTTGGGGTGACTGTTTAGTAAAACTAGGCAAATCCTTTCATAATCTGTTACGAAGTATACTTCATCATCAACCTTGCATCGAAAAATGATCCTTGGCACTGCTGTTCTGGCCGTTTTAGTTGTGACGAAACGTTTGGAAACGCCCCCGCTTGGCTTTCTGTTTCAGATGATGATGAGGATGCAGTCGTCTACCGCATTTCGTAAGTAAAAAACTTAATCGTTGCACACTTTGCACCATGAATGTGATATACAAGGTCTAGGCTTTACAGACTTGTTTCAATAAAAGCTGTGAAAGCAGCTACACTAGTGCAGTCTGTGAAGGTGAGTGATATGGCCAGGTGGATATAACAGCAAAATGATTTAATATTTGCTAATTAACTTTGTAACAATAAACAGTTTGTTCCAATTAGAAACTCGCTGACCATCATGAATAACCACTGAATAATTGACAACAATTTCGGATGCATGTACTGAAGTTACCACTGGTGCCTGGGCACAAAGCCGGTGGTGTGAAAAAGCTATAATAAGAAAACCGCTTGGACACATTTTCATTTCCCCCACTTTGTGCCTGCCACATGAGTGGTAACTGTGGCGCACTATACCCTTCTCACACGCTCCTAATATTTCTCAATTTTAATTGGTTTTCGATGATGCTTGGCAAGTTTTTAATTGGAACCATGTTTATTTTTCCTAATTATTAAAAAGTAATGAACGAATTTTAGGTAGTTATTTGATTTATCGTGACAACATACACCCTATATTATTTCCCCCCTGGCCATATAACTCGCCTCCACAGACCTCATTAGTGTGGCTTCGACCGCTTCTTTTAAACAAATCTGTAAAGCCTGAAAAAAAGAAAACGGCCTGTATATAGTATATGGGCATTTTCGCATCGACCCATGCACGGTTTTGGGGTCAAATATTTAATTGTGACCAGAAGGATATTTTTGGTCTTGAAATGAACGAGAAAGCAAATGACAAAGTTGGCAAATTTTTTTGTTTTCGAGTATTTGACCATTGAAGTGGTCGAGGAGAAAACTGACATTTCTCCCACCGGCTGGGGATCGGATGGGGACCGCTCGCTATTTTCTCATTTCTCAGAATAAAGTGCAGGAACCCCTTTGTAACACTCTTGAAATAGATTTTATTAGTCATAAAAAATAAAAATATAGAATATATTTCTAATATTCCAACTTAACCCGAGGCTGGGGTATGAAATAGAAACTTAAACATAGACGGGACACAAACAGGGAACAAGAGACGCCTCAAACGCAGCTAAAAGATTGATTCAGTCCCACCTCGTTATTTACACAAGGTCACCAAGCACACAACTTGCCCTTTGCTAGGACACTATACACCAAGACGCACAAGGGAACAACCAGAACACGACAAAGGGATGCCCCCTCAATGAACAAAAAGATGGTAGCCAGGACAAACCTAACTGAACTTAGGCTAACCTTCCACTTTTACAAAAGAAAAAAGCTTTCTGCTTTGTAGAGCATCTGACACGACATCCACAAACAACATTGATCCCAATGTTAATACGGATACCAACACCCTAAAGAGAAGCTTAAAAAAACTGAAAAGAAACCTTATTTAATTCTACCAATCCGCAACACCAACCTCAAAAAAGTAGACACTTCTGGACTCGCTCTAACAAAGTGCTGTCATGCTTCCCTTTAAAAAAAAAGAAAATAACACAGATACAAACATGCAAAATTGTTTACAGTCTCAAAAATGCTTTGGCATTGTTCTCCAGCTGCAGAGATGCCTGACTAATACAGTTACCTATTGATTTTATTCGAATAGTTTCCCTTACCAGTCTTTTACTGTCATTCACTTCTCTGGGTATTGTTTCAGTTACTGACCACAAAGCAGCGCAATTATTACAATCATTCATGCGTAACAATTTAGAGTTGAGCGTGTTCAAGTGCAATTCTTTCTTTCTTCGTGTTCAAGTATAATTCTAAATTTCAAGCTAATATGTTTACATTCATGTGCTTCGCTATTTCCGAACTGGTTGCGTTAATCCTTACGTTTTTTTTGTGTTCTGTCAATCTATCATTAACACACTTCGAAGTTTGGCCTACGTATGCAAAACCACATCCCATCGGAATATCATACACTACTACACTACTCTTGCAAGGGATCAATTTCTTACAGTGAGCTTTTCTACATTCATGCACTCCCGTTTCCAAAGGAGTTTGTCTACTCAACTTGAAATCAGAACGAAAAATAGTTTCCACTTCAAACTGCGCATTACCTGAAGGCCCATGCCTTCAGGCAATGCGAAATTCTATGAAAATACAGGATTGCAGCCGTCTGTCTTTCTTTTCTTTTTTCTTCTTGGTGTATGAATTTAAATGCTTTATAACGAATTCGCCTTCATACCTTGCCCTGCCTAGTCTTTTCCATTGACCTTCCAATGACTTTGAGGTAAAATGCATGCACGACCGGTCTAGAGCATTTTTGATCAAAGACCTTACAACTCCCGCTTTCACCATTTTCGAATAACAGCTCATTTTTGCCAGTACCGGTTTGGGGTTTTCTTTGCCGTACTCCCAGCAGAGACCTTCCTCAGTGTGAATTCGCAGATCCAAGAATTGTAATACTCCATTCTCCAGTTTCTTCATAGTGAAGCACAGTTCCAGAGCTGCTGACTATCAATTGCTCGAGACCGTCAGACATACCATCCTGGAAAGTGCACACGAAAATATGGTTCACATATCTCCTGAGAATACATGTGTCCGCTTCAAACACAACAGAATCCAACGAATTCAACCACCAGTCGGAGTCCAAGCGCCATAGGCGGGGCACAGCTATCAGTACTTGCAAACGATTTGTCCTTTTTGACTGACCTGATACTGAAGGATAGATAGATGGCTCGGTCATCGCGAAACGTGTGTACCACCGAATGGGACGGTCGGCGCTCGTCCACACTCCTGACACCGGCCTTCGTTTCTGTCTGGCCTTCCCAAAAGATAGTCGTACAGTAGACATGCGACTGTGCAGCCTCTGGATGTGCCACTTCAGCCTGGCAGTGTCCCTCGGGGCGGCCCTGCTGCTGCCAGTGTCCATTGTCAGCAACGAGGTTCTGCTGCTCTACCCAACCAGCTTCTACATCCAGTGGCTCAACAGTTCCCTCATCCACGGTGAGCTCGCAAAGCCCCGCCTAAGGATTGGGGCATTGGCCCACAGTTGGGCTATGGACGAATCCACTGGCGCGTTGGGCGTGCAAAGAGCTTTTATTCCACGTTTTCCTGAAATTCACGGTTAAGGTGATTTTTGGTGAAATGAGAATACAGTGCAATCCACTTACTATGTACTGTTTATAACGATCCCTTTCTAGTCCAGCAATGATCGGTTATAATGATTATATTTTTAAAAATTATTATTATCGTTATAAGTGGATTGAGTCGTCATTGCGAGCGGGACGAAAAGGGGTGCTAAAGAAAAATAGAAAACTGGAAAACTGGAAGTGATCCATCAGCAGTGGAAGCTAACGAGTTTGTTAACAAATGCATCGGTAGGCTTATGCATTTACTGTTATTAGTGATTGCGGCGGTGAAGAAGGTTGCCAACTATAAGAGACGCCCGCTGATCTCTATAATGATTTTCTGGGTTGTGCATTGCCTGTTGGTCGGTGCAGTGTGAATGCGGGCACCGGAAGTTCTGCATCGGCCATCTTTCCACATCACGCAAGGAAGCGTTGTAGAGGCTGGATAACTGCATGTTCAAGCGCACAATTTTTGCTTAATTGCCGTTGTGCAAATGGTCATAGCTGTCTTTGAGGACCCAGAGAAAATTTGGAGAAAGCAGCAGAGAAAGGCAGCACAGCTTGCTTGGAGAACATATAGGCCTCTTCCTCCATGTTCTGTGTGCTGTTTTATCATGTTTATAGAGAAACCACAATATGTTTTAAAATTTTCAACACAGTTTTGAAAATCTTTAATCTCCAGATTTAAAACACATTGGACAAAGGTATAAAACGGTAAATAATAAGTCTCTGGAACTCGGTTGTAGCACTCTGTTGTGCCTCATTGAGCGCATTTATCGTTACATTAAGACCAGCTAAAAATGAGGTGCACTTAATCTCGTTAGATACTTTGCAGATTAGAGTCAGATCCCACTAATGTGTAGAGACTCCAGCTGCCTTTCTTCCATGGAGCGTGGCACCAGAAGTGAATCCTGTGGGACGTTGCGCGGATTAGATTGGGTGGGTGGCGGTTCGGAACATCAACTCAGATATTTTGCCAGAAATATGGGTGATTTCTCGTGGAGGGCATTTGCACCAGGGTAGACTCTCTTGAAATTCTAGGTACAAGTAGTAAAGTAAAGGGTAATGGTGCAACTAGCCACAAAAGGGTATTGGGAAAGCCAGGTGTGTTGCTTCCGGTCGAAGACACAAACGAGGCAGAAGCCCGTGAGTTACCCCAACGGGTCCGTCGTTGCAGGTCTCTGGAACGAGATCTTCCTCTTCTCCAACGTGTCCATCTTCATCCTGCTCCCTTTCGCCTACCTCTTCACCGAGTCCGAGGGGCTCCCAGGATCCCGCAAGGTGAGCCGCAGCCCCCAGGCGCTCAATGCTGGCTCCTTGTCCAGACGCTGGTGCTCTCGGTGGGGCCGCCCAAGGGTGCACATTTGCAGTCGGCTCCGATGGATGGAGGGATAAGGCTGAAACTTTCGAACCGGGCAACGACTTGTGTTTTTTTTCGTAACATTTATTTAACATGGAGTTATTTATTTAAGAGATTTATTTGTAAAAGCTATATACAATCCATACTAGGGAGGCGCCTGTATGCAACCGGGTGCCCACACCTTCCGCCTTACGGGTCGCCCTGAAGGGAACAAGAAAATATTCATCCTTCCCTCGACCTATACCATTTGTCAGATAATCTCTTCTTGGTCCAGCTTCCCCGTGTCTATCTTTATCTCACTATCCTCCCAGTGTGTTTGTTAAATTGGCCGCCTCTCCCGCTACTACAGGGTGAAGTGCCTTACAGTAGAGTATCAAGTGCTTAACCGTATTTTCTCCAGGAGCTCCCCACACCGTATCTACTTCCTGATATCTATATGTCTTAGTCCACAACACTCCCGTCCTTGCCTCGAACAACAAGGAGCTCCCCCTAGAATTGTCTAAGAATAGGAATGTCCTTCTTAGTCGATCTGTATAAATTTCCAAGGCTGATTTAGTCTGCATGCCTGCTTCCCATATTTCCCTCTCAATTTCTTTTAGTCTCTTTTTAACCTTTATTTTCTCATGCGCCTCCCTGCTGTTGCCCATACATTTGGATCTAAGTTTTCTAGTTTGCTCTCTCCATTTTGTATCGACGCTTCTCCCGCGGACTAAGTAGCTAAGAACTTTTGGTGCCCATCATTGCACATATATTTCTCTCGGCCTATTCTCAAATTCTATCCTACCGCTCGCTTCTTTGCCCTCGAATGAGGACAGTGATAGTTTCATCAACTTGGCCTCCTTCGCCGATCAGGCTCATTGTCTCTTGGCGGGACTGTTGTTTGGATCTGCCGGCTCCTCAAAGCAACTCGCCACGCTGAGGTTGGAGTTTTCCATGTTTATTCGTTCCCCTCTCCTCCCCTGCAGCTCATGTGCGTGGCTTTTAAAGATTCCTGGAACAAAGCGATTACATTGTTGGCCAATACTACTAAGACATACTCTTTTCCATCCACGCCGATCGGTGCCCCAGTGTAGTTCCCAATCACCAGTTTGGAAACACTCTTTCCTTTGCAGAGGGTTGATTAGGATCCGGGACGCTGCGTCGGAGCCACTTGCCAGCTGAGGCTTGTAGCTGCAAGCAGCACAACGCACAAAACATTTCTCGCTGCTTTATGGTCAGGTGACTCCCGTCAAAACTATGTACGAGGAGACTGGCAGCACTGTGCTCAAACCGACAATGCTGATGCTTTCCCCTTCACGTGGCAGTTAGGTTAACCCCTGCCATAGACACAGTATAGCTTTGAACCTGCTACAGTTGATACGCAATTGCTGAGAGCGTCTCAAGTAAGGTTGTGTTTGTGAGGTGCATTACGAAAATGAACCGGCTAAATTTTGAACAACGTGCCATCAAATTTTGTGTAAAGCTTGGCGAATCCGCTACTGTGATTTCTGAAAAGTTACAAATGGCTTATGGAGAACATTTCTTATCCAGAGCACAAGTGTTCAAATGACACAAGGTCTTTTTTAGAGAGCCTAGAAGAAGTGGAAGACGAACCTCGTGCGGGAAGACTCGAATCTCAAAAACACGGCAGCATGGAAAGAGTGAGGCTTCTTGTGGTGTCATACCGTCGATTGATGCTAAGAATGATCAGTAGTGAGTTAAATTTGAACCGGTTTATTGTCTGTCAGATTTGAATGCAGGAAAGTCCTTGAAAGGCTCGACCAGCCATTGCACGCATTTGGATGCTGCACCATGACAGCACCAAAAATCACGCGACCATCTCCACCAAAAATTTTTTGCCAGAAAAAGGCATTTCTGTGATTCCCCAGCCACCCTTTTTGCCTGATCTCAGTCCTTGTGACTTATTTTTATTTCCCTGGTCCAAAAACCACTTGAAAGGGCACCGTTTTGTAACTTTGAATAATATCCAGAAGAGCCGAAAGGCGTTCCAGCAGAAGCCTTCCAGCACTGCTAGGAGCAGCGTAAACAATGTCTGCCCAAGGGAACTACTTTGAAGGGCATAGCCTTGATTTGCAAAAGTAACAACATTGCTGGTTGAAAGAAAATCAGTTTCATTAGTTTTCCGCCACACCTCATACACACGGGGGCAGCTGCATGCTGGAGACCCAAACATGGGAGGCCACTTGCAGAGTCATGAACGCGCTTGCTCCCGCCAGTGCCCCTTAACCCGGGTCCCTTATCCCGGTGCGTACGGCTCAAACGGGGTCCAGGCTCGCAGGGTTCATGTTCGCTCCGCCGACGCAGATTCACGGCCATTCTCCTCTGTCTCGGTGCCAGACACCTTGCCTCTTGCGGGCGGTGACGGGGAACAGAGGCAACAGCAAACGAAACGGGTCCCGATAATGTCCTCACCAGGCCTCCTCAGTGTCACCATGTCCGCCTCGACCCCGTGGACGCCGCCACGAGACCTGTGTTGCGTCTCGCAAAAGGCCACAATGAAAACAACACACACAAAAAAAAAAGTTGTCTATCCAGCACAAGGGTTGCTTAAAAATACCAAGCTGCAAATCTAAAAACTGAATGCAATTCTGGTTTGCCATTTCACAAGCGAACTTTAAACCTCTTGAGTGAACATTAAACATGTCGATAATTTGTGAAGTGACATCAACTTCATTTGTCAATAATTTTTGAAGCAACATCAACTTCATTTCTCGATAATTCTTGAATCAACATCAACTTCATTTGTCAATAATTTTTGAAGCAACATCAACTTCATTTCTCGATAATTCTTAAATCAACATCAACTTCACCTGTCCCAGTCAAATCTCCTAAAACAACGAGAAAATTTGTCTACCTATCAGTATCGTATCGGTCTATGTATCATATCGTCTACAAATCGGTAGTGGAAAAATTTTCATGCTTGCCGAAAAGTGGGACGTGGTGCGATTTAGCATACTTATGTCCCTCTACGTTTAGTGTGTTCATGTGATACCATGGCCTCAGATGAAGTATTAGGTGACATTGTGATGTGACAATGTGATGTGAAACTGTGATTTCACACGGATGGAGCTTTTTCTAGCAAGCACACACCCTCTGCCCTGGCTTCCCGCCAGAGGGCATCCTCTCTGAACTTTCCAGAGCCCTATTGTGGGAAAGTCTGGCGAGTGGGTGTGGCTACGAAGGCGCTGGAGAGGAGAAAAGTGAATGAAAGGGATGAGAGCACCAAATGAGTGAGAGAGGAAGGAGGGAGCAAAGAATAGAGAACTGCCATTTTGATAACCACTTCACAGCGCACAAAAATAACACTGTAAAAATTGCATGCACACAAAGAAATAACTCTCATGCGGTGCAACACTACGTGAGAGTCATTTCTTTGTATGTAATTTTTGTGTGTATGTAATTTTTTTGGTTTTTTTTAGTGTGTGTAATTTCTTTGTGTGCATGTAATTTTTAATGTGTTGTTTTTGTGCACTGTGAAGTGTTAGCACGATTCAGCAACTCGTCCAAGCTAAAGTATTGACCAACGCCATTTTGACGCAACACCCTGTCGGTGCAGAACACTGTTGAGGCTACACGTCATCTGCTAAGGGCTTATTTCTTTTTCGCCTGAATTCGCCTGCATTCAAACATGGAGAGACTTCATTCGTTGGCTTTTGAAACCACTGAGGAATAACACTATATCATTTTCTTGCCAGAGCTTACCAAATAAAGAACCGAAATTTGGATGTTGATCCCTTGCATTCCACTGGCGAGTTAATGAAACCGGCGGCCCTCCCTGCTCAACTGGGAGCGGCTGGGAGCAGCCGAGAGTTCACGCGCTCACGCCTCCCATTCTGCGCTGCTGGCTGATTGGGTCACTCGGGAGGGGGGTGTTACGGCGGCAAGATCATAGACTGGCCAAACTCTCCCAATATCTAAATCTTTCCAAGGAAAAACTGCCGATTTTTGAACCAGTACTCTTTTTTTCCAAAAATGCTTCTAAAATTTGTTGTAGTATATCACAATGTAGCATAATAAATGCTTTTTCTGTCGATTTAGTATGAAATAGGAGTCTAATAAATTATACGAGATTTAATTTCTGAAATTCAAAATTATTGTGGCCAACGGAACAGCAATGAGAAAGATATACAGATATGTCGGGCGAAGAATGACAGCTGAAAAATTCCAAAATATGTCAGATTTGAATACTAACAAGATAAGCTGCAATTGCGATGCTTTAGATAAAAATGCATAAAGTTCTATCAGATAGTCTCAACGTGCCGTGCCACGAAGCATTTTGTGGATGTGGTAAAACGCAGGTTAATGTTGCAGGTACTGCAGAAGACCTTTGTCTCGTGTTCAACTTTACACTCCTCATAACGCATCTTGCAGTTGCGTAGCGTCTCAATTTTTGGAGGCTCGTGATGCAGTTGTTGGGGGGCAGGAGGGTGTCAGACATAGAGTTATTGAGTCGTCGGATATGGTTGGACACAATGTTTAAAAAGCTGTTGGGCAAGCTTTGTTTGGAATGCCAGCTGATGAAAACATGCCTTTCTGAAGAATTCTGGAATGTTTAAGCGCTGCTTCCCTTGTGCTTGAAAAAGAAGCGTAGCTATTGAGAGCTGAGATGCTAATGCAGCGAAAGAAGAGTGTCTTGTATGAACAGATACACTTGATCAGAATGTTGTCATTCTCTGATCCAATTTGTCAACTCTAAGCTTTCCTGCATTGTAGTCGTCAACGAGCTTCTTGATGGAGATGCGTGTATCTGGTCTTTCTTCTCTCCGTTTGGCAAGCACGTGCTTGTTGGCAGTATGTATGGTGCTCGTGTCTTTCCATTGAACAGATCCCGTAGTTACGGAAATCTGATGAGCCGACTGGTCTGTTTGCCATGTCAAGTAGTCCTTTGATTGATGATGTCGTACAAGTGTCATGGCGGCATGGCAGCATCGGTTATGGCAGGTTCTGCTGCAAGTCTCTCTCCAGGTTGCCAGTCCGTGAACAGCTAGGAGCTAAGCTTTTGGCCACAACTCCTAGGGTCAACCAGTGGTGAGGAGATTCGTTGCCACTTAAGGACCAATTGGAGACGCATTCCAAGCACCAACATAATCTTACCACTCATGCAAACGAATCGCGAGACTCCAAAGACTTTGGAGGAGGCACGATGAAGATGCTATGTTAGCAACGTGGAGTGCTTCGGAGTGCTGTCTCCTCGGCCGAATCATAATGAATCACCATCTGGGAAGAAAAAAAAACAGCTAGTATAGGTGTACAGAAACTGAAACTTGAGCGTCTAATCTGACCACCAGATGCCGTAACTTGTCCAGAAAAGCGTCGGAAATTGTCGATCGCGGGGTATCGATTTTGAGCTGACATTGTTGGCACACGCCTTTGCACGCATTTCGTCTTTTATGGCGATTCTCTTTTTGTCAGTAGTATGGGGCAGAAGAGCAATAAAAGATGTTACAATGATACGATGCCATTGAGTTCCAACGTGTGGCCGGCCCCTTATTTGTAGTTTGCAGACAGCGCTCGTTATTCGAAAGCATGCGACATCATAGTTGTGTCACTTGGTGACGTCGCAGTTTCCCCTCTGTACCAAAGTGAAGACCTTCATTCTTTCTGGACTCCTCAATAAAGAATATTATTATTATACTAAATTTAGTGGAAAGCGTTTCCTTGACACTGCAACGCCATGTGAACCGAGACAGTCTCCTTGCCTTTGTGTTTGCACGTTGGCCAAAGATCTGAACAGCGTCGCAACTTGGTAGTACTCGTAAGCCTATTGTAGGAGCCGTATGCAACTTAATTTTTGAGTGATGGTAGAGAATGTGCGCGTGTGGATCTGAGGGCCCCAGTTTATTGGCAGGATGCGGCGAGGATGTTTTGTCGGGTGCTGCAGTGCGGCTGACCCTTCCTTGTGCCCAGGCATAGAGTTCATATATACTAACTCTAGAGGAAAAGGTCCACCATTTTCCCATGCATTCTGACTGCCGCAAGCGGTGGAGCATGCAGGCAGTCCTTTAGAGTCCCACACATGGTTGCCAACTGCCCTTGAATTCGGGAATATAATTATCATTAGAGCATTTTCATGAGCTTCATCAGTTCACATAGTTACCGGTTAAACAATATTGGCGTTCCTTTTGAAGCTTTATGTCATAGCGTGCAGGTGTACGGCATCGTGTCAATGCAAAACTAAACCAGATAAGCAGCTTCGTGCTATGGTTTTGAGAGGCGCTCCCCGGGAATGTGTAACCGCGTAACCACCAGATTTCCGAGATTTCAACACGAGGGAAGTTAATGCGGCCTAATGAGTATATTGCTTTGTATAGGCGTGGGAATAGCTCAGAGTTTATTTTACGATGTTAAATTATCACTGTTTATTTTGCTGAGAGTTTTCAATTTTCACGGTTACCATTGCGACTGTCGTCCTTCAGCTGGCAAAATTGGTTCCTTTCTCTCGTGTTCTGTTGCGCTCTTCTGCAATCTTTCACTCGGGACTCGAGATGTCGGCGCAGAGGATTTGCCACTCCTGCTCACCCGCCTTTACCCCTGTGCCCAGGGCCTGGTGTCCCGTCTGTACGAGACCTTCCTCGTCTTCTTGCTGGTGGCCGCCCTCCTGTTCGGCATGACCTTCCTCCTGTCGGCCATCTTGGACTACGGCAGGGCCAGCATCCACTCCCTCTTCGGTGGGTTGTCCGCTGCACACTTGCTTTCCTGGTCCCTCTCTGTCTCTTCTTGCCCACTTCCCTTGGCTCAGATTTCTAGGGGTCATAAAACACTCGCAAAGTTGCTAGGAAAGCTTTTATAGGTATTTGCAATTTCTACTTTTTTATTACGTGCGTTTTGAAAATTTGCTGGAGTATTTCGAGCGAGGTTTTTCTACTAGCATCAAACACCCCTATGATAAACTCCGTGGGACAGTCAAGAAAATATCTATGTAAACCGTCGCGAAGCGCTGTACCTGTGGGACGTAGGGATCATTTCTGCGCGGTTGCATTAATTAAGCTCTCTTAAATTAGGGAAGTTTCAGCTAAATCGGAACATGCTCGCCGTGGTGCAGACTGGCAAGAGAGGGTGGATGCTGCTTTGCTCCGGCCGAGGGTTGGAAACGAGCTGAGTTGGACCTTACCAAAGATGGACGCTCTCGTCAGACTGGCCAAATGAGGTTGCAGCTGCTTGCAAGGAAACTTGTCTCTCGATGAAAGAGCTTAATTTTGCCAGATTCTGGGTGCTCCGAGACCACTGACGTACACAAAAAAAAAAGAAAAAAGTATATAACCGTTTTTATCCGTTGCAACGCTTGACATATTGTTACATTCACTCGAATCCTACTTTTTTTGTTTTGCAGTTTGCCTGAAAATTTAGGTTCAGGTTTTTAGTGTAGTGTATGCCAAAAAGTTTGCCATGCGACAATACAGTCTAAGCTCATTATAACAGACCTGTTTACAACAGACATTTGGATATAACATACCGATTTGTGAAGTTCGGTTGGTTTTCCTTTATGCACCATTGACTCAACTTCATATCTGCATACAACATACTCCTTTTACAAGAGACCAAAATCTTGGTCAAAATCAAGGTCTGTTATAACGAGCTTAGACTTTATATCAACATAAAAATTGCAGCGACATGAAAAAACGCATATCATCAGCTTCTTCTTCTTACGCTATGATCTAAAATAAATCAAGCGGCCGTGCACAAGCAAACTAAAGTTACTGTATCTAGTCGTGTTGAAACGAAGCAAATACAGGAAAAAGAAAGCACCGTAATGAAAGGATGCGTCTGGGAGAGGAACGAAAACCTCCGAGACAGTTAATGGCTGTGTTGCATCACTTAAAGGATGCACACTAAGCAACAAATTGCATTCCAGACTGGGCACGCATTGTGTGGGCAGCTTGCGGCCGGGGTTACGGTGGCAGTGGCGCCATTGGTTTTGAACACCCTGCCCCTGGTGTCACTCTGGTGCAGGGATCGGCAATCTTTTGCTGCACGGGCCGGATGTAAATATAAAACAACTGTCACATACTGAACGTGATACAATCCTCTCTTGACACGTGCACACGTAACGTGAGATTACTGGAGGCCAGGATGATTTGGGGGCTTCAGTGTTGCTCGTCAAGATGGGAATTCAAATGAGAGTCGTAAAACACTTCAAAGCTGCCCATCTTTCATTTGCAGGACCCACGTGTTTATCTTGAAAAAGTATGTTTGCATTGCACATATGTCTGTGCTGTAGCAAACTCTTTGGTCGAGGCTGCTGCGAGATTTCCTAGATTTTAACACTTAAACTTAGAAAGTGGAAAACTTAAGCAAGTGGTTTGCTGCAAACGCATTGTTCAGCTCGTTAGCTGCGTTTCTACGGATGAAACTGTAGTGCAGCAAGTTGAGTTTTGACTTTTGGTTTTGGTTGGCAGTGATGGGTAGAAGAGAATGAATTAGGGAGGCAGGGTCCATGTCGATTGCATTTATGCTGCTTCATTGCGGGGATCAGTTGATGTCTGGCGAATCTCTTGAACTTTTTCAGAGTTAATACATCCGATTGTTTGCAACAAAACTCTTGTTTTAGAATATAGGCTCGGATCATTTTTACTGGCCTTCCGAGGGCCGCATATTAGTATCGCCTTGTGAGTTGCTGACCCCTGCTCTAGTGCAACCATTTACTTGGCTCACTTTGTGCCGAGAAAATTTGTAATAGAGCCCATTAAAACTTTGGTTTGGGCTAGTTGGTCCGTGGTAGGTATAAGGTTTAAAAGCGCAAACAGACGGGGACAATAGAAAATAACACAAACGACAGGGACAAGGCGCTTGTCCCTGTCGTTTGTGTTATTTTCTATTGTCCCTGCCTGTTTGCGCTTTTAAACCTTATACCTTGTAATAGAGGTCACTTATGCCCCGTGTATCCTATTAATACGACGGGAATATTCGTATCGCAGGAATTCCTTTTTCCTTTTAGTTATCATTAGAGACCTTATTCCACTCAGATAAAGGCCGACGACCAGTCTCGAGATTCTGCAAGGCAGAAGATCCTCCTCACCATGGGGGAGGAAAAAACAGGCAATGCTGGTCAGTGTAAAAGGGGGGGGGAGAGGAGAAAGCGAGGGAAAAGTAGAAAGCACAAACTGGTCATAGGTCTTTAAAGGGACATTTTTATTGCCGTTGGCCATAGAGGTGTTTGACTGTGCCAAAATGTCACAGTGTTTGGCTTGAGTTGATGTCTCTCGCATTTATTTTGCAGCTCTCTGGAGCGGATACCTGCCTTTCCTCTATTCGTGCCTTTCCTGCTTTGGGGTCATGCTTTTACTCAGTAAGCCTCGTCCGAGAATTCTTGCCCCTTGTTTTGGTGAACGTAGCCTCGACTGTTTGCACAACCCCTTAGCGACTGAGGTGGTGTATATTACAAAAGTTTTTGAATGCTCTGTCCAGTTGAATGTTGATTCGAAAATTGTCTCTTCAGAAACGTGGAAATATTTTGCTGCTGCAAAGCATTGCTTTGTTACTGGCAGTTTTACGGATTGCCTTTTCCCTTCCTGTAAGCTGCGTTCCGCCATGTTGATGAACATCTGCCAGATGCTTAGTTAGTGGCCTTGTTTTTGGTGTGGGCGAAATGCAGAAGCCAATGAAAGAACTTGGTATGTTTGATGGAGGACTGGCTGTACAAATCCGATTGCAATTTGTTTTGGACGGCATCTCTACGGGTCGACTTGTCGATTGCCGGCTCGCCTTGAGGCTGCTATGTTTCTTGGTGTGGCCGACTGCTCCAGCAGTCGATTGTGAGAAACTACGCCTTTTCTGGGGGGCAAACCATTGGCTCCCACACCTTGCAATCCCTGAGTGGGTTACTGCTCATGTTATCTTTCCAATTTCTTTTAATGCACTAGCATTAGTACCTACATGATAGAAGAAAGCTGACAGCGTCCGTCTGGGGACAAAACAGTGGCAAGGGAAGTGTGCCGCGTAGGGGGGAGGAGAGTAGTGAAGGGCAAAGGTGGAGAGGGAGGCGACGTCACGGGGCAGAAGTCAATGAGCGCGGGGATGCTGGAATGAGTCTGAACTTGCAGGTGTGCCTTGGTTTGTGCTACAAAATGGAGTGTGAACCCTGTACTAGCACTGGTCCCAGTGTGCGGCAAAAGAAGACTGACTGTGAATGAAATAGGCGGGGTGCTGAAACCAGTGAACAGCGAAAGCCGTTTCAGGCAGTGGATGCTGCTGCTAGGCATGCAAGGCGGGCAGATGAGAGCCCCCAAGGCCGGAAAAAATTAAACGAAGATCCATGCGGGGATCCTTAGGGAATGTGTGAGCATGACCTTTGGGAAACGCCACAAACGTTCCCCACTAACAAAGCCAAAAAGAGGAAGCAAAAGAGAAAGCCAAAACAGAAAAGTAAAGGGGTCAGCTTTAGCGTTTCCCAAAAGTGTTTGTTCAAACAAATTTTTTTGTATGCAAAACAAGGTTTAATTTGGTTATCTCCATCATTTTCCTTTGGCAAGCGTGTACTCCGACTTTGGGGTCGCTGAAATTGGGGAGGAAATACGTCAATGAAGTGAAGTGTCTTTCCCTCCTTTGTTTTACTTTGTAACGGACGTCCCCCAACTGGTCTGCTGCCGCGTCATTCAGGTGGGATGAGTGAAGTCCACATAGGGTATTTGTAGAGGTATTTTCGCCCCATAAAGTGGGGAGGGCAATGACTCGGGATATTACGGTAGTTTCATTGTTTTGTACAAGAAATGCTCATGAAATGATGCATTACTATCGCAAAGTTCGTTGTTTGCATACTAGTGATGAATAATACTGCTGATAACATCTTTAATAATTTTGCTCAGCGCTTGCTTCGTGAAAGCGCATTATGAAACCGCAATGTCCTAGGCTAAAAACAACCATTTAACGAGAAAAAAAGGGGCCAGAGAAAAGCGGACGAATGAAGTGACTAGGGAATCAATTGCAAGGTTTCCTTATTTTCTGCGTGTGCACGACAACAATGCATCTGCAGTGGGATGCTTGGCAGACGCTTGACTGCGGATTCGACTAAGAACATGGCCTCTAATGGCCAGCTTTTCATTGACCTTATTTCAGGTGGAGTTGCTTCCAGTTGGGAAAAATAAAAAGCTGAATTCTGTGACCTCCAACCTTTTTCTTTCGCACAAACGGCCTAAATTGGAGAGTATATCTGAACATTGAAGTTTTTTTCCCTCTTTCTTCGAACACATTTGAGGATTCTTTGAGGAAATTGCCACGAATGAGCGTCATAGCGAGTGAACGAGTGACACTCTGGGACTGTTACAGACGTTAGTGGTATATGAAGTCCACATGTCAGACCGTCCCAGGTTCGAGCCCCGGCGAGGCTCGAACCTGGGACGGTCTGATGCCAGTCGGATACTTAGCCATTGAGCTGTGTTGCACAGCTGGTCCGTCATGGGAAAGGATTTATTGCAATGCAAATGTGACAGGTTTTCCGTGGAAATAATCAAAATACAACAAATGAAAATAAATAAATGACAGAATAAAATTACAGATGAAATAAAATAAATTGAAGGAAAATATAGATGATAATGTAAAATGTAATCGGGCACATTGTGCGCTCCTTTGTCAGCATAATGGAGCCTGTATCGTTTCTCTTTGTCACGAAGACCCTCCAACATTAAAGTCCATAATCACCACATTCGGGAAGGGAGACAAGTGTTCGGGCCGGTGGGCTATTTGTAGGGGTGGGCGATGACTCTGAGTTTTTTTTGGAAATTGACATTTTGCTCAAAAAATGGGCTGGGCAATGACTCGGTGATGACTTTGGATATTACGGTACAGTACAGCCCACTTATAATGAATGCAGCGGGAATCTAAAATTGGTTCACTATATCCGTCTTTCGTTATATGTGGACTTTGAAAAATATAGAAGAAATCAGCTGCTTCAGTGTAAGGTGCATTCCGAAGTATTTGCTTGTCTGCGGCTGTATGTGCCACGTAAAGTCGCTCGTATCATTGTAGGTAAAATCTATTTTTGGGTCAGTAAATCTCGGTGTAGTCTCGTGTTTTCGTACCGTGACTTTTGACGAGGACGGCATTTGTTGTCGCGGCACCAGGCAGTGGCACGCCTCTGGCGAAAGAGTACTGTGGGGTCTCGGTCGCGACGCTTTTATGCTTTTCGACCAAGTTACTCTTGGAAAGCATATTGTGCGTTGCAACTAACTCATAATTTGTGGAGTGCTCGTGCACACACTCGCAGACTTCGCTCGAGTTTGCTCGTTTCTTGCACTTGGAGACATCTTGGGCATCTGACACTGATTGCAACAGCGATATTGTCGCGTGCACAATCGAGAAGATATGCTTCTGCGTTCATCTGGAAGATTCGCGTACACTCTTACCCCAAGTGTAAACAATAAGGAGGCCAGAGTGACCTTGTCTTGTCAGTCTCGCCCCTAGCTTTTTCCCGAACATTCTAGGTCAAATATTCGAGATGACGAGGAGAGTAAACAAAGAGCCAAGCGCCAAATTGCCGATTCATTCGCCGATTCTCTCTTGCAATAGCCAGCTGTTACGCCAACGTACCGTCGCCTGCCACCACCACCGTCGACGCTTGACGCTGCTTTCTCGACGCATGTTTTTTTTTTTGTTTATGGCACAAGCTCATCCCCAATAAATCTTTAGTTCATTCCGTTTTCTTCTGCCTTATCGTCTGTCATTCGTGACAACATTGAGGGACGTTGGAAGCTGTTCACTCGGACTTAATGCCAACCGGCGGCGACGAAACGTAAGACTCAGCCACAGAATAGTCCGTGCACAAAATTGTCGCGTTAGATGGGGCTTAGCCATCGCTGGTGACATTACATTGTCACACCTCCCATCGCGTCCTCGGGGATCCCATACTTTCCGACTGCCCAGCACACAAAAGACTGGGCTACATTTGAAAGTGCGGGGGGGGGGGGGGGGGGGGCATGTAAGCCAACACGTGCAATCGGAAGCCGTAGAGACACGCCGGGTTGAGGGAAGCCGAGACCTACACGATCGTAATCGTGCAGTTTATGGACACCGTGGCACGACTAATGTGGTCATCGGAATTCTGCCATCATTCGGTGTTGCCTGGTTGCCAGAGGCAAGTGGTCGACATTAGTAAACGAATGAGTTATTGCATTTATGTACTAGAGCTTTAAAAAACTTAATGTATATACTAGGTGATCCAAGCATCTTATTTTCAGAGTAATCTACCTTTCTTCGTGTTCTAACCCTTTGAAGGACAATGTAAAGGCAGATGGTGTGCTACCAACGAAAGAAGCTCAAACTTTGTGGAGGCTGGTGGTGAGGGTAGTTACCATATTTATTCGCATAATAAGCGCACTCGCATAATGAGCGCACCCCCACAACGGGCACAATATTTGGACTTTTTTTTTCCTCCGTAATCAATGCTCAAATAGCATCCAATTTTAGCAAGCCACCAAGCCAGTTTTCTTTTGCCACCAAGTGGTCAGTCCAAGTCGAGCCAAGCCAATTCGCTCTCGTAATAGCCGCAAGTGCGTAGTTGCGGTAATCGCAGAAGTGATCAACCGTGAAACCAAGTGTCGTGTACACTTGACGAAGCTTAGGTCGAGGAATTGCCGAGTCCCGGACATTCTTCGCCTAGCGGTTGCATTCATGTCAAAAAACAAGCCCTCATCTGTGGTCCGCTTTGTTAGGCCTAATTTGACATACTCCGGGTAAATGTGTTTATTTAATCCATAACAGAATGGCACAGCGAGGTGCACGCTGCACTGTAGGCTGGGAGTGTCTGGTAGCCTCTCCGTGAACAAAACTTGATCCGTGCAAGTGGGCTTCGGCAGTCGGCGCTTCGACTTTGTACGAGTTCTTATACGCGTAGTCGCGGATATACCTGAGCGTGCCATTGGATACTAGCAATATATATCGCCTAAGAATGGTCGCATTGCTTTTCGTGCTGAGTGAGCTTCGTAAGGCACTTTTCCTTCGGCAAAAGGCACCCCAAAAGCACCCTAAAAAGGTTTGCAATTTATAAAGCATGGTTACTGTGGCGCGCTCCGACCAGCCGTGGGTGCGAATCCATACTGGAGATGTGCCACAGTGCCTTGCCGTGTCATATTGGCACCTAATATGACATTTGCACAAAGTGTGCAAATGCACACCTGCCAACTCTTCCGAATTTTTCGTAAAATGTATGAATTAACTGTAATTTTACGATTTTACGAATCTTGTTTCAAATTTTACAAAAAAAAATATGAAAAATTTTTTTTTTATTATTTTTTTTTGTAAAACCGTGGCGGTATTTTGCACCGCCACAAGAGGGGGTAAGTATTGTCCACGGCAGCGTCGTGGTGGTTTTTACCATCCGTCTATCCGGTGGCCACAGATCCAAAACCAATCTGAAGCCCAAAGCATTTGTTCGTGTGTTTGGCGGCGCACGTTGGTTCGGCATGTTCAGACGTGTTTGGGCCTCTCTGTTTCGGCCAATTTCGAGGCGAGCAATGTGGCGTCTGTGTGTGTTTGTTGCACGTGTAATCGTAGCATTCCCCTGGTCGCGGTGGCTTCGCAGCGCAATGGCAAACTCCAAACCTCAAAAGAAGTACTTTCAGGTGTTCCCGAAGTCCTACACGTCAGAATTCCGGTTTTTCGTATCGACGAAAAAGGGAGGAGAAGTTTGGATGCTTTAGCACGTGCAATCGCTTCGCGTACCCCCCCCCCCCCCCCCCCCTCCCCCTCCCCTCCTCGCTCGCCCGTCCGCGGCCGCAGGAGTTTTACGAATTCAAAATTCCACAGGTTGGCAGGTATGTAAATGCAAAAAGTTTACCCCGTGCAATGAACGCCCCCTCGCAAATATGTGCAAATTTTTCGGGAAAAAAGTGTGTTCATTATGCGAGTAAATACGGCATGCTGCTTGGTTGCCTTTTTCGGCTATATGAACCAGCTGTCAAAAACATTAGAATCACGTGCAAACCTTTGTTATTCTACTTGCAGTCTGTACACCTGTTGGCTTTGCAAGGCTCTTCACAGTCATTGGAGAACTGGTGATCAAACCGAGGGTAGGTGGCTGTTTTGTGCTTTTTTTTTTCATTGTTGGCCAGGTATTTTTTGGGAGCGAAAGCTCAGTTTTTTCCAAGGAGTGTATGGAGCAAGGGTTGAGGGCTTATAGCTTTGAATGCTGCTTGCATGTTTCACTGGACCTGCCCTCACTGTCTCGCGTGAAAAGAATTACTCCGCCCTTATGTGCAATACCTCAGACTCGGTCCACCTGTGGATGGGTCCCTTTATCGATTGTTTATAAACATTGTGGCTTGTGTTCCAAAGTTGACCCTTCTAAGCTTGAGCTGAGGAGCATTCAATTTATAATAATGTTGTCAAGTTTCCTTCTTTTAAATGCATTCTTGGTTCATAAGCTTAAAGGGACGGGTATCGGTGAAGATTTCCCGATTTCTGGGCACGCCATCGCCTTGTCGATTTCGCTAGGTCCAGAGGCACGCCCTTCGAGCTGCTTCTCGATACGCTGCTCACGAAGGCATTCTGTGTTGGATTCCACTCTAGGCGCAGTTAAAGAAGCCTAGCAACGCCAGCACTCTCCAAGTGGATAGGCGAAACCCTGCGTTATCAATCGCAAATCTTCCGATGGTTCTACCGTAAAATCTCGTAAGGACGCCTACCCACAAGGAAGAGATACGGTCAAACTCTGATATATCGAAATCAAAGGGGATCGTAAAAAAGTTCGATTAATGAATAGTTTACTAGACAAAAATATGTTAAATTAAACTCGAGTGGAAATTTCCTGGCATCTCTGCTAATACCGAAGGTCGCGACAAACGGGAGCCTACCAAATAGAGCCGCTAAATACAGCAGAGCGTAGTTGGCGAAGTCCACAAACGCCACCGTGCTTACACGTGTGCCTGGTCGAGACCTCCACGCACCAAAAGCGACAAAACATAAAAAAAGGAAGAAAAACAGAAAAGCAAGACGCATAGAAAAAAAAACTATTGATCCATATAAAAGAGTTGAGCAAGCAACAAAAAAGAAAGGTCACTATATTCAAAAAAAAAAGGGAAGAAAAAAAAAACGGGCAAAGGAATAATGGCGAGAAAAAAAGATAAACAAAGATAAAGCGCGTCAAAAGTGTGATCGCACAACCGTTGTTAGCGACACACTCGATTTGCCAAAGCTCTTTTTTTTTGGCTTGTTTTGTTTTAGGCTTAGGGAGTCGTGCAGCGTCAGCAGTGTTTGGGAAAGGGACCAGGCTGCCGTTTCAATCCCTGTTCTTCCCACATGCGCGTGCCTGCCCTTCCCATTGCTTTTGCCATCCGCCACTTTTCTTTTTATGGTTCATTGTCTTTTTTTTTTTCACAACTGCTCTTTTGCTGGGTATGCGTGTATACTGGCTTGGCGGCCTACGAGCCACGCAGGCAAAGCAAGCAATGTGCTCACCACCGGCGCATTCAGGTCGCTGGAAAAACAACGGGCGGCCTGGCTTCGTTCGCTAGGTAGAGTGTCCCTGCCATGGGAGTTGGATACAAAAAGACTACGCTCCTGTACTATTACACATGATTTGTATGAACAATAATTCGAAATACCCGAGTGTGATATAACCGGACTCAACTGTATTGTTGAATACTCAAATTCAATTCGTAGCGAAGGCCGAATAGAACAGAATTTGTTTAGCTATTTGTAATAACCAAATATTCGCCCATCCCTGAAATTGATGCCAAAAAGTGGAGCAGAGAAAAACGCATTCAAAGTGCTCGAACCTCTCCCTTTTCTTTAGCATCGTTGGACTGAAAATAATTTATAAAAGAAATAACTACCCACCGTCGTTAAATTATTTCAAATAGAGTGCATTTATTCCAAGTATAGTTAAATTATTTCAGTACACTAAATGAAAGACTATTCAAACATTTATATGGGAACCAAAATATACCAATGTCAATGTACTAGTATGGCCATTTCGAAATATAGTATGTGGTCGAAGTGGTGCTGGCAAAACAAATCATGTTTTTAATCTACCGTTTGACTGTGTTTATCAACAGGCTGAATGTGTACGCAAAAACGTTATATGAACAGAAATATGAATTTCTTCAGAATGTTTATAAGAAGCTGAGCGATAATACAGGTGAAGAAGTAGCATTCTTTGGTGATGATAAAAATTATATTAATGGCGTTAATGATTTGGATGAATATGAAAAAAATCTTATAGTTATTGATGATTTCAAAAATACTCGAGATAAAATTAATTCTGGGAAAAAGTTTCATATTTGTTTACAATGTCAAGAAAGAAGAATTACTCGATCATATATATCGCTTATGATTTACATAGTATTTCACCGGTGTTAAAAAGTAATTGTAACTAGATCACTTTGTTTGGATTCAAAAGATAAAAGGGTTATGACAATAAAGGGTAGATTTTTGGGCAAGTTAGTAATTAAACATCTGAACGGTATTAACACACAAGTAGAGAGAGGAGAAAAGATAGAGGATGAGCGCTACTCACAACTATATTTACTGAGATGAGAAGGAAAAACAGTAAAAATCCATCACCCCAAAAAAGATGAACAAGAAGATGAAAAGTAAATAGAAGGGTGTTTTCTGGCAGACGCATGCTTCAGACACCAAATCCTTTGTTTGAAACACCAGATCCGTCGTCGGCTGTCGCATCTTGCCTGATGTCTTGCGGCAACCGTGGCTCATGCGGGGTCTTCACTGTCTCTGTTAAGAAGTCTCTTTCCTTGTTTGTTAATGCAACCGATTTAGCACTAATGCCTTCCTTATCTGCAGAGCTTTCCTCTCTGCAGATAAGGAATGCATTAGTGTTGATATGAAAGAAAAAAGTTGGTAAAAAGTTGGTAAATGTTAAGAATCCTGGTGGAAACCTTGATGCTGTTAATCTTATAACCTTGGAGAATAAAAAAAAAGGTAAACAATGAAAAATATAGGAATTTAAAAGGAAATGATACAAAATTTAAAAGAAAGCCCGGAAAATAATTTTAGGAAATTAAAAGAAAGCCACGAAAAATTAAAAGAAAGCTATGAAAAAAGGTGTATAGCATATATGTAGATGAATTTCAGCTAGCCTCTGAAAACATGCCATTTGAACCACTTCTTGGATATAAGATTTAAATAACATGGTTTATATCATATTAAACTTGTATTTTCGAAAAAATACAAAGATCAAATTCGTATGATAAGTTCGGAATTAGGTTGTTGGTTACAGGAAGATATATTAAGCCAATCCAGCAGTTTAATTGAATTATTGTTTACGAGCCTCTTTTTTAATAGTTATAAAATTTATTTTAAGATAAAGGCTGACAACATCGCATTGAATAATTCCTATCTTATAATAGAAAGGTTTTATCCTTTTAGCAAATAATGATTCCATCTTCTAGGAGAACTATTTTATCAGCCTGAAATGTTAGGGCTTACTTTGTTACTGTCTCGGTGTATATTTTGGATTTTTTAATCTTGTTATAAACCAAGACTCCGGAGCCGACGAGACAATATCGAGACGTCTAGCGGTTTCAGAACACAGCAGTCTTCTTCTTTATTTTTCACGCGGCTCCATCCGTCGCGAGGACCCACTCCGTAAATATTATAGATCTCACGACATCCAGTAGTATATAACATTCCTCTCCCCTTAACATTGAAAGTGCTGTACCGGCTTCCGCACGCGAGTGGAGCGTCGTTGGGGTGCACTTTCACAGACTTCACTCGAGGTCTCCGGTGGTTGTTGTTTGCTGCAGTCACCATGCACCTTCGACTTGGCTGATGGGCCTGGTGACGATCGTGGAGGAGCCGGGATGACCTCGTTGTTGTCTGGCGGCCGTTTACGTAGTTGGTCCGCACGGCGTGTTATCACTTTGGACGGAGTTTCGACGGTTGCCACGCGTGCTCCCGTTGTCGCCGTGACTTTTCCAGGAATCCACTTGTTTCCTGTCCCATAGTTTCTGGCGTACACCGGGTCCGCAGGTTGTGTCACCCAGTCTGTGTCTTGGGCAGATGCTGTGGAGTGTGATGGGAAACATGCGTCAAGTCGCGACTCGCGAGCGAATTCGATATCCTAGCAGCAGTTCAGATGGTGACTTTCCCGAGCTTGATGGTGTCCGTCTATAATTAAACAGAAGCCTTGCCAAGCTGGTTGTAATGTGGTCGTTTTGTATTTTCTTCAGCCCGTCTTTTATAGTTCTTACCGCGCATTCCACCAGACCATTTGACTGAGGGTGAAATGGTGCGGTCCTGATGTGCGTTATGTTGTTTTTCGACGTGAACTTCAAGAACTCGGCACTGGTGAAAGGTGTACCATTATCGGAGACCAATGTGCGGGGTATCCCGAAGTGGCTAAACACATCTCGCAAACACGACACAGTATTTGCGCTTGTGGCCTGTTTCATAGGAACGGCCTCGATCCACTTACTGTGTGCGTCAACCACTACCAAGATCATTTTTTCTCTAAAAGGGCCTAGAAAATCAACATGTACTCTGGACCAGTTTTCGTGTGTTTTGGGCCAGTTAACTGGCGCCTTTGACGCTGGCATGGGCAACATTTTGACACAGGCGTCCCACGTCGCTGACGTGTGCTCTATTTCCTTGTCCAGTCCAGGCCACCAAAATTGAGATCTTGCTATAGCTTTCATAGCCGACGCTCCCTGATGACTCTCGTGAAGGAGTTGTAGGAGGTGCCCCCGAGCCTCCCTAGGCACAATGACACGGTGGCCCCAGTATTCCAGGTCGTGTGCCACCGACAGTTCTAGTTTCCTTCCGTAAAACGGTTGAAGGTTCGAATCTAGGCTCTTCTCACATTTGGGCCATCCATTCATGATGTAGTTCTTGACCTGCGCTAACACTGAGTCTGTAGCTGTCATTTGTTTCAACTCCCTGGTTGTCACGACACCCTCCTCTAACCGCTCCATAGCAAGCACATATTCGGGAAGCTCACCTTCAGCACCTGTTTCCGCTGTTGCTTCTGCCGGTAGCGGTAGCCTGCTCAGGGCATCCGCATTTAGCCTTTCTTGGCCAGGCTTGTATTGTAGCTTGTAGGGGTAGCTTCCCAAAAGCAGCGCCCATCGTTGAATTCGCGCCGCAGCCATAGCGGGAGTCGGGCGGTCGGATCTCAGCAACCCCAGGAGTGGCTGATGATCCGTGACCAGGGTGAACTCATGTCCAAGTAGATAGTCTCTAAACTTCGTTACGCTGAAAAGCAGAGCGAGAGCTTCTCACTCTAGCTGAGAATAATTCCTTCCGGCGGCTGAGAGAGTTCTTGATCGAAACCCGATGGGTTTGTCTTCTCCACTTTCTCGGTGAAAAAGAACTGCTCCGATGCCGTACGGTGAGGCGTAGCACTCTAGTTGCAGTTCTTTCGCTGGATCAAAGTGCGTTAGCACCTTTGCCGAACTGAGAGCTTCTTTTGCTTTCTGGAACACCGCATCCTGTGCTTCACCCCACGTCCAGCGAGCTCCCTTTTCCAGCAATTTGTAGAGGCTTGTTAACAAGGTTGACATACTGGGAACAAATCTGGCGTAAAACGCTAGCATTCCCAAAAAAGACCGCAGCTGGCTTACATTTTTGGGCCGCGGTGCTTGCACGATGGCTTCCACTTTCGTCTCTAGTGGATGGAGGCCCTGTCCGTCAATACGGTGTCCGAGGTACGTAACCTCCTGTTCTTTGAACCTGCATTTCTCTTTCCGGAGTTTCACGCCGTGATCCCTGAACCGTTGTAGAAGTGCTCTCAACTGTAAGGCATTGCCATCAGCTCGTTCGGACAATATCATGTCAGCCAGGCATGCCTGCACGCCTTTTAGTCCTCGGAGCATGGTCTCCATCGTCCGCTGAAATATTGCCGGTGCCGATGATATTCCGAAAGGCAAGCAGTTGTAGCAGAAGAGCCCACGGTCTGTGTTGATCACAGCCATCATCTTTGATGCGTCGTCAAGGGCTACTTGGTTGTACGCATCCCGTAGATCCAAGGTGCTAAAACAATCGCTGCCGTTCAGACATGCGAACAGGTCCTCGATGCGTGGCAGGGGGTACTGCTCGACTTCACACGCAGGGTTTAGGGTTGCCTTGAAGTTCCCACAGATGCGCACCGAGCCGTCCTTCTTCAGCACCGGGACGATTGGTGTAGCCCATTCTGAGTGTGTGACCGGCGAAATAATTCTGACTTCCAACAATCGGTCAAGTTCTGCTGAAACCTTATCTTTCAGACCATAAGGAAGCGGTCTTGCCTTGCAAAACTTTGGTGTGGTACCCTCCTTTAGGTGTGGCGGGTTCGAATCCCGACCGAGGTGCCCGCAATATGACGGAGGCTTATTGCGGAGAAGGCGCCGTGTAACCGAGCTTTCGGTTGCACGTCAAAAGATCCCCAGGTGGTCGAAATTAATCCTCAGTCCTCCGCTGGGGCGTGCCAGATGCCCGTCGTAGGTTTGGCACGTAAAACCCCCAAATTTGACTTGACTTTTGATTTTGGCCCTCCTTTAGGTGCAGTCGAGCAGGTGGTCCCGTGATCAGCCCGATGCCCGGAGTAAACAGATCTTGAAGCTCGCAGAGAACTGCCTCCAGATCTTCCACATAGACTGGTTTGCTACTCAGCGGCACGACATTGCCTGTAAGGCTTAACACAGAGGTGCCGGCCTTGTTCAGCTTGAAAGTTAAATCACGTCCACACAAACACGGACCGCACCAGTTCAACACAGTCAAACTGCACTCTACTAGGGTGCCTCGGTACGAGACTTGCATGTGCAGCTCACCCAGCACGGGTATTCTTCCTAGGTAGCAGGACAGTTTCACGTGCGGTGCTTGAAGCTTAGGCCAGCGTTCACGGTGCTGAGTGTAGACCTCCCGCGAGATGACACAGACGGGTGATCCAGTGTCTACTTCCATCAGCAGATCGACTCCGCCCCAAGAGAACTTGCGTCGCACTGCTGGAACCAGATCCACAGTTTTGGTCTTCAAGCTCCATTTTTGCACACCTTCGGTTTCCGTTTCTTCCGATGACCTCCCTGCTGCTTCTAGTGCTTTGGCTTGTACATGCGGCCTGGAATATGACCTCTGTTGCCCAGGATGTTTACAGTTCCGGGCCCAGTGACCACATTTTCCGCAGTGGAAACATGTCGTTCCTTTGTACTGGCAGCGGTTACCTTCGTGCTCTCGGCTTCCACAGTGCTCACAGACCCTTGTGTGTTGTTGTCGTGGGCGAAATTTTTCGGACCTCTTTCTTTGTCCCATCCTCATCGCCACTGTTATAAACCAAGACTCCGGAGCCGACGAGACGATATCGAGACGTCTAGCAATTTCAGAACACAGCAGTCTTCTTCTTTATTTTTCACGCGGCTCCATCCGTCGCGAGGACCCACTCCGTAAATATTATAGATATCGCGACATCGACTAGTATATAACAAATCTTATCACATTTGGGTTTATGACTACATTTGTTTTATCTTCTAATACTTTCTTTGTAATATTTTTTAATTCCTTTGGCCTTCTTTGATACTCCTGTACCATAAACTTTATATGAATAACATTTTGGTCTAAGTGCCACAAATTACATTAGGATATTTCCATTCAACTCATCTTTAAGCTTACCACTTACTTTTTTTTATTATCCTGGGAAAATATTTGATGATCTCTTGGATAATTAGAGGTATCAAAATACTCCTTCATTTCTTTCATATCTTGGTAGATGTTTTCAGTCTGAATGTCATATATTATACTGTCTGTCTTTAGAGAGAATTTCTTCTTCATAACATTTGTTTTTTGACACTCGTGCACACCAGTGCGAACTGATGCAGCTCGACATAAGAGCGCCAATACAACATGTCCGACTTTGATGCGAACAATTTGAGGAATTTTAAGGCTATTTTTTGTCATTTTTGAATATTCGAAAGCATACTTGAACAGTTAAAGTAGCGCGACGAAAATTACATGAAAATAGTTTAGGTTTTACCGAAACTCGTCTTCTGGCTTTCAAATCATTTGTCAGTTCTCAGCTTGAGTATGCATATGGACTCCTTGTCAAGATTATCCGATTATAATACAATAGAAAGAATCCAAAACAAGAAAGCACATTTTATATTTAAAGACTGCATCTACGAGCGTATCGGCCATAAAATATGGAGTGAATTTGCCTTCATTGGATGCCAGATGGTTTCATCATCTTAATGTTCCCATCAAGGAGCGGTCACTACTTCCCCCTTATCGCATCTCTTCTGGACTCGACCATCCTCATAAAATTCGCTTACAAATAATGTCCTACTAACCGATTTCTCAACTCCCTGTTGCAGCTTGCCACTTCCGAGTGAAACTCTCTGCCCCATAATATTGTGGAAATTGCAGATAGAACAAAATTGAAAAGAGTGTGCGAATTATTACTTAAGGTACTCAGGAATGAGGCATCTGTGCGTGTTAATTTCTTTGTATGTATTTATCAATATTGCTGTTTTTTTTTTAGATTGGTACAATTCTTTTCTTGTGTAATAAGCGTGTTATTGCATGTTGTATTTTGTATCATAAAATTTTGTATCTCCCCCTCATATACCAGGCAGTTTGAGGTATGTTAAATAAATTTTAAAAAAGCCACTTTTTGATGTTTGCAATATACAGTTGAATTGAATGAAGCAAGTTCCGGTGTCCTCTTTCTCTGAAAACTGGCAGCAGCAACATCCGTTTTCACACGGAGCGGGCATGCTGTTGACGGAAGGACATTCCCCGCGTAGAACGCGCACTCGTGCTCCGCGGGAATGTGCGGGCATCGCTTCTAAATGTCGATCACTACGGTACTCTACCGTGGGTCCAGTTTTTGGGAGTTAGCCTTTCTAGCCCATAGTAGGAGCAGGGGTCTGAACCCGAGTGGGAACTGAGCCGTCTGGCCTTGCAGTTCCTGAGGGACATTGAGGAGGAGCAGGCGTGCACCCTGCTGGAGGAAGAAGACCTCCACAGGAAGCTCCTCAGCCGCCAGGGTGAGTGGACGACCTTCCGCACGCCCCCCTCGAGCTGCAAATAGAGCTGGAAAATACCACCCTTTGGATTCCTTCTCCAAACTTCCAATGGAAGCAGGTTGCTTTTGTGGATGTTCAGGGGACTCTATTTATTGAAATATTTCCTTTTATTTATCGGCACATTTTTTAAAAATTTGCGTGCAGGTATGCTTGTTAATGGTGATTTTATATTTGGATTTATATTTAGCATATCTCCTTTAGAACAAGAGGTATGGCAAAATGATAAAATCCAATTACATAGGGCATTTCTTACAGGTCATTATAATACCGTAATTCCTCATTAAAAATATTTTTTTTTACAATGTGCAGTCACTTGCAAAAGTCCATCATACATCCTAAAGCTAATAAAATCTTTATAAAGCCATATTGTAGGAGAAGCGCTTTTGCGCTTCTACAATGTGAATATCCAACTCGCCCAAGCATCTACTCTAAAAAGTTTCATAAAGCCAGTTTTTTTACCATAAGTAAATCAATCGTATACCTGAAAGCAAACAAAATCTGCCCTTAATTAGTCATCATTTTAGCTAGTTCCTTTTAATCTATTGACTCTACAAAAAACAAAACAAAAAAAAAAAGAAAGCTTAAGGATGCAGTTCAGTTGTGGCTGAGAAAAACAATACCAAGTTCTCTGGCATTCATTTATGCAAACATTATCAAAATGTTCATAAGGAAATGGCACCTTATAAAAAAAAGACAAAGCTCAGAAAATTGTTTTTTAATTTTTCTCTATGCTAGAACCTTTACTACTGAAATCATAGAAAAAATGGAAGCTTTCCCAGGCGAAAATCAGTCCACTTCCAGCTGGATTATAGAACTGGGTATGAGGCAGTCCAGCTGGATCCCAGCTGGACTGCCTCTTTTCTAGTTCCATAATCCAGCTGGAAGTGGACTGATTTTCGCCTGGGTTAGGATGCAGTCTGGTTATAGCTCAACCTCAGTCGACAAATGGCAATTACAAAAAAAATACAGAAAATGGTGTCAGAGTTTTTCGGCTGTGATTGTAGATTCACGCGAGTCCTGGGGCTTGTGCCTCTAGGCCCTCTAGGCCTGTGGGGCTTGTGCCTTTAGGCCATCTTCACCTCGAGGTTTCTACGTGTCGGACAGCTCCCAGTGCTGCAGCCGAGCTACTCTGCTATCGCCTTGGTGGTCTTTGCCATGCCCTGGTCGAAGCGAGACACTGCTTCAGGAACAGCCCTTTCCACAGCCAGCAGAGAGTCATGCGTGCTCTTGGAGGTTTAGCCCCAGATCACCGAGTGTAGGCTCTGAATGGCATTTTGTGTCATGCCATCACTGCAGCGCTTTAGGAGTGCCTGGTTACTCAGCCTGTGAAAGACTGACTCCAGTGCTGCGCAAGTGAAGCCTGGTAGAAGCTTCTTGCGTCGATGACTCCTCGTGGCTGGCCAGTGCATAGTTGTAGGATCACCAAGAATCGTCACCTTTAGGACAGTGGCTGTGGTTCAGGGCTTGGTCTGTTGTCGTCATGTGCAACAAAGTGTCCCGCCTTTTTCATCCCTAGGGCTCGTTGCCTGTGGGCCCTTAATGCGTATCCGTAGTAGTCCATAGCCGCCCGCTTGTACACACGGTTCAGTCGGTCCTTCTTCTTAAATAGGACGGCGAATGTAAGCAGATGACGTAAAGCAGGCTAGGGAGAGAGGAGAGGCACTCCAAGGCCAGTCGGAGAGCGGCGCCTCGGAGGAGCGCGCGCTTTGAACAATCAGCATCTCTCTTGAGCTCGGCTCGCACTGTTCTGAAAAGCATCGACGATGTTGCGGATGCCACTTCGAAGTACGCTGAAATGAAGCGTGGGAAACCAGCTTTCAAACAACACTAAGCTGGTCCCGGTCGGTTCCGTGGTCGGGCTCTTCACTGCTTACAAATTGTTTTTATTGCGAAAGCATTAACTGTCCTGTGGAGCGAACCGATGTCATCAGCTTTTGAAGCCGCGCCAAACGGCACCTTCCCCTGTCCCAATCGAGCGTAGCCTGTCGTCTGTAGCAGAAATCTGATGGATAGTTTCCCATTGGCTGGCGCCCGCCATAGTTTCAAGGAACGAGGCTCCCATTGGCTCTCGCACGGCGTAGTTCCAAGGAACGCCACCAGAGACGCCCTCTCCATGGCAGCGCAACGCACGCAGAGGCCTTGCCGCCGGTAAGAGAGAGCGCCTGGCTGCATAGCCTGCTCGAGCAAACCCTGGAGAGGCCGCACGGCTGAGCTCGGCGCGCGCGGCCACCTCAGCAGTAGCGAAACGTGGCCGTCCACGCCACTACGCTGCAGACGAACTAAGGGAGCGGAAGAACGTCATTTATGCTTTCGCATTCACAAGTCATAAGAAGTGTTTAGGTGTCCTCGGAATTTTTTCTAATATTTAGAGACTGAATTGAGCATTCATATTTTGGGAAGGTATACTACGGACCACATGCTGCGATTTTTTGAAGATGACATTTTTAGCGATAGCTTTCTATTCCAAGACCCGCATCGCCCCAAACATGGAGGCCAACATTTTTTTCTCACTAGTGCTCTTTAAAACCAGGTTTCCGCATTTAATCGTCGTCAAAGAACATCCACCTTTCGGACGGAGCGAAGTTTCTACGCCCGTCAAGCTAATGCGGGTGCTCCCACGTGCCAGCCGCTGCTCGGACGTGCCGGTGCGAAGTGGTGAAGCTCGTTGCTTGGTTCGGATCTCCATATGAAAGGAGACTCTCTAGATGTAGAAAATTGACCAAGATGGGATCGGAGAGAGAGGTAGAATGCCTTTCCTTTCTAGTCTAAGGCGGTGGCAGGACAGGAAGCACGGCCGAGAGGGAAGAGGGTGCCACTTTTGGGGATCCTGGGAAGGGAATTGACGCATGGGACGGAACATTGCCTCATCATCGACAGCCTCGCATTCGATAAAAATCCACCACAACCGTTAAAACCCTTCGTTTCAAGGCATCCTTTCGTCCGGGACAACTTTCTGGCGGGGGACGTTTACCAATCTTGAGTTACCTAAGATCATAACCCAACGTTTTGTATTAACTCTTACTTCCGTTGGCACTTTTCCCGCACGTAAAGTGGGAGCGCGTGGCGCCACCTGCGGGAAGCTTGAGAAAGGAGTGTGGGCGGCCAAGGTGGGATCTGAGCGGGGCCCGTCTGATTGCAGAGTTCCAGATCCGCCCGGCGTACGCCAATGGTAGCAACGGGACGGCATCCGTGGAGCGGAGGCTGCGCCAGCTCCAGAGGAGGCGCCAAGAACTCGGTGGGTGGACCTCGGCGGCAGCTCGTTTTGCGAGTGGGGCTCTCGCTGCGTGTGGGCCAACATTTTCATTAAGACTTGGCTGCTGATCAAATATTTCTTTAATGCAAATTACTCCATGCGAATCGAGCGTAGACTCTTTAAAGGGGCCATGCAACGATATTAAGATGGAATATTTCTCACTTTACGCGAGCTAACTAGTGTGACCCAAGAACGCTCGGACCTACATCACTGACCGGGAAACTTCTTTGTCGCGGTGTAATTTGTAAAAGTGTAAAAGTAGGCTCTCTTTCTTCAGAGTCTGCCTCACAAAACTTGACGACGTAATCATGCGGATTGCAGTGTTGACATAGCCACGAGGATTACCCGTGGCGATGCTATCTAATTCCGGCTTATACATTGGACTGCGTGAATGCTTTGCTTCTGCTCGGGACAATCCCTGCCTCGACAAGCATTGGGATGGCGGCAGTTGCGCTGCTTACGGGAATGGCCGAATCCTAAGAGGATCTGGAGGATGTGCCCTGTGTTTTGCCAACCCCAGCACCGGATTGCCTGGCCGCTTGATCTGACCGCAAGTGCAGGGAGTCAACTTATCCCATTTCTTCTACCATTGTGTGGAAAGTAAAACTAATGCGCGTTTCCAAGGTTAGCGACGCTGAGGATTACTTTTATGCGGTATCTACTAAACATGTATAATCGTTGCACCCGCTCTTTAACTCTTTCCGGACCACAGGAGAAGAAGCAATTTTCAAAAGATCCGGCAAATGCTTTTATTTTTTTAACTGTTTTGTGTGCAGCCATGTCAAAATGTGGCCAATTAGTTGTTTTGTAGATTATTTTATTTGTTTTGCTGGAGAGATGCAAACGACGGGCATAACAAAATCGGTTTCATATTCCGCATGCCTTGCAAAAGCACTTCCCCAGTCACCTTGTGAAAAGCGCGAAACACGGAGTTCGCACCTTCCTAAGCTTCCCATTTTTTACCTGCTTTAGAGCACTTTGTACCTGCTAGTAGTTATGTCCCTTGAAACTTGAAACTAGGGGCAGTGCCAGAGAGCAAAGAGACAAAGTTCGGAAAGCTTGCTCGCCCTCCCCAATTTCTGAAATTTCGAGTGATTATACCATAATAAATGCACAACGCCTCTTCCCAAAATAACAAAAAAAGCACTTTGTTCACTACGTAAAAAATGGTATCAGTTCATGCATCTGTGGGCAGGTAGGAAATCTTGCCCAAATTTATTCACACCGCACGATGAGCGCAACACGTTGCTGTGCAAATGCAGTCCAACACAAAGCATAAAAACGGCAGATTTAGGACAACAATTCAGAGTTCAATTAAAACGACGTAATTTTGTTGAAAACGCCCACAGCTTTTTACTCACGGTATGCGTCGGGAATCTTCCACATTTTGAAACGGAATGAAGGAAGATTTACTTTTAAAAACGCTCACTGCCTCCTCCCGGACCAGTTTGACTGAACCAGCTGACGAGGACGGGACTAAATCCGCTGAACCGCAACCCCACAACAGCCAATTTGCACTCCGTGTTAGTGTGGGTGTCTACTTCCAAGCACTGCACTACACACACCACAAACGTTTCCGTTCTTTGTCGCATCGCCGTGTTGCACCAAACAGAACGAGATCGCCGAAGTCAACGCAGTTTCGTGAATGTTGGCTTCTGGTTGCACACTCGTGGACCCTGTGACCCTCTTCGCTTTCAGAGCACACACGACGATTGTGAATGATACTTTCCGTCTTCCGGGAACATCCTAGGGGCACTTCTCCGGTCACGTCTTCACTATGTGCTCGCAAACCTCGCAGCTTCTCGTGTACCGTCAAACCAAAACAATACCGGCGCCATGTTTAACGTGCGTTGTTGCCCGTTGTAGCCAGATCTTACCGGAAGTTGAGTCGCTGCATCATTCAACTCAGCAGCCAAGTCAACAAAAAAGAGCAAATCCAAGAGTGAGGGGCAGGGCGTAGTTCTCCTCCGCGGGGGTCGAAAGAGCGCGAGTTCCAAATGTGGAGAGGTTCTGACTCCGACTAAATTATGTCCTTTGACGTAAATATTGCCAAAAAAAAAAAAATTATTTTTTCCGCGGAACATTGGTTTTGTGACATGCTTGTCCCAATTAGGCTGTTTAAAAAAACATTTTTTTTTTTTGCACTTACCCCTCAAGAAAGGATGACTGGAAAGTGTGCCTATAAAAAGGGATGGTCAGGTTAAAAGGGGAAGATCCTTCCACCCACTCTAGCAGAGCGATTGCTGGAGAGGCAGTTGTGACTATTTTTGTTTAAGGAAACAAAAGGCCCCTATAGAATGAGATGGGTAAAACCATCGAAAGCGAAGCAATGAGCAGCTTATTCATTGTATATAAGTCGAGGTTTTCTTTTTTGGCGTGACTTGTTGGTCGAACGAGGGAGACGGAGCGGAAAGCGCAGCCTTGGGCACCGTGCCAGCGACCAAGTGCACCGAAAGATGTCTGATGGGGGAGGCGTGTAGGGACAAGCGGGCGTTGGGGGTCCTCGTCGGAGAAACCCTCGGCCCACACTGGCGGCCCTCGCAGGCATCCAGCGGTCAGCCTCTCCCTGGAGACGTAACCTGGCCTACCCGGTGGCCATGCTGCTGCTGCTGGGGCTCACGGTAGGTGCCTCCTCCTGACACTTGTGGCTCTGTACTTTGGTGCTAGCAGCAATGCTCATTGTATTCTGCCATCTATCATCTTAATATATCGAAAAGTTCCCGCCTAAACGCAAAACTGTGTGCGCCCCGGGAGGTGTTGCTGTCTCTCGTGTCTTTGGGGAATCGTGCTTGAGTTGCTCCTGTGGCAGTTCACACTTCTAACACTTCTCAAATTCGAAATCAGACGATGGGAACTCATCATCCAACTCAAAAGTTGTGGAAAGCACCTCCTGTACAGAGCCTTAGGCCGCCAGAATGTTGATTGGAAGCGGACTCGCGAAAATGAAACCGAATGGAAGAAAGATGAAACTTTTTGCCCTTAATCTTTCCCTTCGATGCCTTCTCATTCTGGACAGCTTGCAAGCACTGTCCATGCTCCCGTTAGATAATTAAAAAAAACACTGTGCATTCACTTATTGTTGCTGCTATCCTTTTTTAAGAAAAAAACAACCCACTGGGGTATGTCTTCTGAAAAAATAACACTGCCGCGAAAGAGGTAAAGAAACATGGCCGGGGTGAGTTTTAGATAGGATCGAATAACTAGGTCCGGTTGACATTTTTAATTCTTACTAAAAAAATATATTTTCCTGTTTCGTGCACCCCGAAAAACATATTTTTGTGAAAAATAAAGTTTATGTTTAGAAAGAAAAATTGCAAATTGGCCCTCTGTGACGTGTGCATTTGGTGACTTGCAAAGTCGGCATTTAGGATATGACAGATACTGTTGTTGCTGTGTCATATTTTTTGTGCAGAGGCTGCACAAACAATCGAGGGAGTCAACAATTTTTTGTTCTTTACGAAGCGTCGTTGTCTCGATAATACAGTCAAATGCATTTATAACGCTTCTACTATGAAAACGGTCGTTTAACCAAGTACAATCGCCGACCGATTTTTCGGACTTCGCAGGGACCGAAAAGACCTCCAAATAATAGAGCAGTCCGAAAAATCGGCAGATTAAAAAAGGTTGGGGCACCGATCTCGCTGTGACGGTGGTTGGCCAGCGAAACTGCGGTATCACCTACAACGATCGCCCACTGCTTTATACCAAATGATTGACGAAAGGAAAGTAAATGTGCCGTACCAACATTTTTTTTATTTATTTATTTATTCGGTACCCGCAGCACCTTGTGGCGTCACAGTGAGAGGGTTACACACTAAGAAATTTAACAGCAGGTAAAAGTAAAAATATTTGCACGAGAGAAAGAGCAAAAAAAAGCAATGCAAACGAGAAACAACAAATTCCTTTTGACAGTTAAAAAAAATCAAATTCACGTCGGGCATATATAAAAAAAAAAAAAAAGATTGCTGTCGCGACATACGGAGCAAACGCAAACTTTTGTGGCACATATTTACTTTTTAAAATGTTTACCAATAAAGTGAAGGTCTGCTTCTAAGGCAGAAAAATAAGCATCATTTGAAAGAATTGATGCAATAGGCGAAGCTAATTGATTCCATTGACCAACTGTTTTTGGAAGAAAAGATCTAATAAATGCTCTGGTCTTACATCTGTACTCGTGTACTTTGTGGATGTGATCCACAGGAGCAGAGACATGTGCAGCAATAAGATATATGTTTCACGTGGAATATCAGACTGCGAGCGATACGTGCTATGGAATAGCTTTAAATTAAGTTCCGTCGTGTGTTTCTCGAGCGTATCCCATTTTAACTTTTGTTTGGAACGCGTTACGCTACAATCTCTTCCGTATTTTGCTTTTTCTAAAACATACCGAACTGCTCGGTTTTGCACTTTTCTATTTTATCTGTGTCAATGTTGATTGGAGGATCCCATGCAGTACAGGCATAATCTAGTACAGGACGCACGTTTGACTTGTAGAGGAGTTCTCTAAAGTCCCGAGGGAAGTGTCTAGTGTTTCGGGTTATAAACCCTAAAGATCTGCTAGCTTTTGCAATAGTTTAGTTCACATGTCGATGCCAGCACAATGATGATGTCAAGTAGATGCCTAAATACCTGAATTCAAACGCGGTTTTTAGACTAACGTTGTTTACGACTTAAGAAAAATTAATTGTCGTTCGCCTTCTCGAAAACTTCATGGATACGGTCTTATCTAGGTTTAGTTTCATCCCCCATTTTTCGCACCATGTGTGTATGTTGTCTAGATCCTTTTGAAGCATGTAGTTGTCATTTTCACGAGTTAATGTTTTATACAATACGCAGTCATCCGGGAAAATTTTCATAGATGATGTAACATTCTTCTTGATATCATTTATATAAATTTAAAAAAGCAGAGGTCCCAAGACTGACCCTTGTGGCACTCCTGACGTTACTTCCGCAATTTTTTATGCTGCGCCGTTTACTACAGTGTACTGATGCCTACACCGTAGGTATTCTGAAATCCAAGAAATAACTCAATAATTAACACTAAAACTCGACGATTTATCTAATAATGATTTATGGGGAACTACATCAAAAGCTTTACTAAAGTCCAGGGAGGTACAGTCAGCAAGTGCACGGTTATCAAGTGCTTCCGCTATATCGCGAGTGAATTCGGTTATGTGCATCATGCAAGACAATCCCTTCCGGAAACAATGTTGAAACGGATTAAACAATGAATGAGTGTCAATGTGTTTTGCAATAGAGGTATATAATATATGCTCTTGAATTTTGCAACAAATGGAAGTTAATGAAATTGGACGGTGATTTGAGACTGTACGAGAGCCTGACTTGTGAATCGGAACAACGGATGCTATCTTCCAGTCAAGAGGAAGAGGACATACATTCAGTGACTTCTCAAAGAGCACTTTCAAATATGGGGTTACTGAGCGTGCACAGGATTTATGTAGGGCATTTGGCAAACAATCGGGGAATGTCGCCGTTGAAACACTTCAGTGTTCCAATAAAATTTCTCTCCCCTGGGAATCAAATGAAATATCTTCCATGGTCTACAGTGTCCTTATGTACTGTCGTGAGCAAAAGTCTGGATAACACGGGAGCACCGACCGAATTGCATCGCCGCGCTCCCTGACGGCGCGGCGCCTGGTGTCGAGACCCGCGCAATGCGCACGCGCGTCCTTTCTTATCTGCTGGCCCACTCGTTCGCTCGCTTCAACGCGATGCGCTCCTGAGCGATTAAATGGGCGCTAGGTGCCGCCCCGGGAACCACGATTCCGAGAGCCTCGCTCACCACTCTAGACGAGCTCGCGTGCTCCGCGGCACGCGCCGTTCGCGCATATCTTTCTCGCGACTCGGCGACGCGTTAAAAACTGTCGCTTCCCTCCCTTCGTTATTTTTAAGCTTCCCCCTAAATTTGCCCCGGCTACAATGCAAACAGCTGCTGCTCAATTTATTATGCACGCGTTGTAAAAGGTCAAGAAGTCAAGAAAATAACGAGAAAAAAGACACATGGTACTGGCCACATATTCTCAGCATGGTTGTTCGCGAAATGACCTTAAAATGTTCAGTTTGACATCAGCTGTGATGACTTGTACCGGAAGCCATAAAATAAAGCGGCTATGCAACGATTTCCGGACAATGGCCAAATAATTATAGGAGTTGTTCTCCGACACTTCTCAAGTAAAGAACAGAAAAGCGATTTAGTCTGTGTGCCCTAATTATAATTTTAAACAATAGCAAAGATTCAAGTTTCCGGCACCCCTCAACTCTCTAAATGACGTGCTCAGTGACGTCGACGTGAGGATGCACCGGTTTCCGTGTGCTCTCCTCAAGGATGTTTACTCTTTCCCTCTCTCTACTGCTCTTCGTGAGGCGTTGAGCTGCAGCGATCCCCGCGTCACCGTCACGGCGCGTTTCCCATGGCCGCCGCGCACGGCTGCAGAGGGGGAAATATTTCCATTTCTGCTTTGCGATTACACAACAGAGTTGCAACATTTTGCAGGAAAGTGATGCTTTTTTTATTCTTTCTGACGCTATCAACAATATAAAAATTTCAAGCCAGCCAAATTGAACCAGCGCCTCTTTTTCCTTCCGTTTTGTTTCTTGTTTTTTCTTGGGAGGGGGGTTGAATAAATATTTCTTTCTTATTTGGCGTTTTCTTTTTGCTCATCATTCACCACTTTACCGCGCGTGCATGATCACTCGGAAGGAAGCCCAAGGCTGCCTCGTGTACGCAAATACAATTTCTACAATTCATTGCGGCTGCCGAGTCGCGGGAATGATACGCGCGAACGGTGCGTGCCGCGGAGCACGCGAGCTCGTCCAGAGCGGTGAGCGAGGCTCTCGGAATCTTGGTTCCCGGGGCGGCACCTAGCGCCCATTTTATCGCTCAGGAGCGCATCGCGTTGAAGCGAGCGAACGAGTGGGCCAGCAGATAAGAAAGGACGCGCGTGCGCATTGCGCGGGTCTCGGCACCAGGCGCCGCGCCGTCAGGGAGCGCGGCGATGCAATTCGGTCGGCGCTCCCGCGTTATCCAGACTTTTGCTCACGACAGTACTATTAGCAATGAAAACACTGAGCTAAAGTAATTGTTAAAATATTCTGCTTTATCACTAGCATTTTATTTGATAACTTCATCATCCAGGAAAGCTGGAATAGATACGTTATCCTTTTTATTTGTTTTTATGCATTTCCAAAGTTCTTTTGGATTTTCTTTAGTTTTATGCTGAAATGATTCAAAGTAAGCTAATTTGGCTTAGGCAATTTCAATTTTTAGTTCACCGGTTATTAGCTTTAATTTATTTAGATTTTCAGCCAATGGACTGTTTTTAAATGCATTATAGATTCTTTGTTTTTGCTGAGTCAACTTGCGTAGTTGTTTTGAAAACCATAGCTTGCTTTATTAAGTCTTGGGTCCAGGCAGTTATGAAGCGCTCTCGCAGTTCCAGAACCTTTGCCTTATAAATCGACCAAAGTTCCTTTAGAGGGTGGGATTCTGCAAGTGTTTCCAAAACTATAAAATATGCGTCTAGAGCATCGCTTATTCCCTCCGTGTGAGCTTTTGCATAGTTGTGCATATGTCTACTGCTATTGTTGTTAATTTTTATGTGCTGTAGATTCATTTCGCAAAGAACAATTTCGTCAATTAAAACAATTTCGTGATCACTAATCCCCGGCAGAATGGACCCTACCAGCTGGGGCTCATTTGTGAGAAAAAGATCAAGAGCGTGGTCGCCTCGAGTGGGCTGTAACACGGTCTGGTTCAGTGCAAACCAATTCATGAAATTGGACATAACTGCATTGAGCCCTCAAGTTGCACCGGAAAAGGCATTTTGCTGGTGCCAGTTAAAATCGGGGAGATTAAAGTCCCGGCCTATAACGATACAATCAAATTTAATTGTTTCCGCCATGGTTGTAAATTCTGACAATACCTCTACGTAACTTGCAGGTGGACGGTAAAAGGAACATACTGACAAAGTTACAAGGTCTCAGTTGGCACTCCAACGCTTCGCACGAGTTATCATCTAAAATTCTGGTGGAAGGAATTCTTTGATCGACCAAGATAGGTACACCTCCTCCGTGACTATTCCTGTCCTTTCTGTAACGTGCAAAGTAATGGGGGAAATACCTCGCTCTCTGCTATATCTTCGTTTAGCCATGGTTCTGTACCGATAACAACTGTCGGTTAAACAGTATGTGCTAGGCTATTGAAATCTTTAATCTTATTTTTAATGCTCCTGTAGTCAATCACAATAAAGGAGGCAGCAGCGGGCGAGCCAGCGCTCGGTCATTGAAACTTTACTTCTTGGTCGACCTCATCATCCAAAACATATTTGAGGTCATTGAGATACAGCGCGTGATACAGCGTTGGCTGACACGTCTGTCTTCATTCTTGTGAGTCTTCGCAAACTCCCACAGAGAGCGTCTTTTCCTTCGTACAACCTCAGAAAAATCCTCCGATAAACTGATACTAGACCCTTTAAATTTTTTCGCATTACCCAGAATCGCATGTTTTTCTTTGCAAGATGCAAAGTTCAGAATTAAAGGCCGATTTTTGTTCGCCCGGAATTTCGCTATCCTGTGCACTCCCTCAATTATTGTAGGTTTTACGTCAAGTTTTGTTTCACTTTCTCGAACAGGTTTTTTAGGACACAGACCATGATTTATGCGCGTGCGCATCCTTTACACTATGAAACACTAGGTTTCATCGTCTGCTACGATTATCAAGATCGTTGATTTTCCGCACAAGTGACTGCGTGATAGTACGCTGCTGGTTGTCGCGGCTCTCTTTACACTCGGTCATTGCTGATTCTAAGTTTGTAAACGGTGGAACTAGACATCTTCAGGAGTAACGCTTTGCGTTGCTTGATTGGTTTTAATATTATCAAGCTGGGCCTTAATCGCCTGTTGCACATCCAGGATCGTCTGCAAAGTTGGCTCGGAGCCAGCCCACAGAGTAGAAGTAGTAACAAAAAAAAAAAACGAAAGCTGTCACAACAGTAAAAAACGGCCATGTACATACACTGGACCTCCCAATCGAACGCTACTGGACACAGTTGTAAAGAGTTTGGAGTGGAATCGCCAAAACATATGCAGTAAACCTTGCACAGGCAAGTGGGTGAGCGGCACTGCCATTGCCACGTCAGTTTCACGCGCCAACGGTGCACTGGGAACTTCCTCCTTTTGTAGAGTGCAGACAGTCATATTTGTTTGTAGCTTAACAAAGGGCATAGGTCAAAATCAGCTGCTTTGCACGTCAAGTTCCAGTCGTCGTCATTATCTGGTGCTGCGTCGCTCCGTGGTAATTCCGTGGAAGTTCGTTGGCCAATGCTATCGTAGATGTTGAATTGTCGAGATGAAACATTGAAAATGACCTGCATAAACAGTAACAAGCGGGTGAGCAGCACTGCCATTGCCGCGCCGGTCCTTTTGTAGAGCGTAGACAGTCGTGTAGCCACTCCATTGTTCGTAGCCTGGCAAAGGGCATCGGTCAAAACCAGCCACTTCGCCGATTCCACACCCCTTTTCCACGCCACTTTTTGCACCTTCCTCATCTATTTCCATACCTTCTAATCTGTTGTACAGTTTGTGTAGTCAATATGTTGAGTGCCAATTGTTCCTTTCCCGCATTGTCTTCCCATCACATTTGACTGGGCATTAACTGACACCAGATCCAGGGCGTCGCAGAACTCTTCTAGTGACTTTGTTGTTGCATCTGTGAGCCGGTCGAAGTCTTCCAAGTCTACTGGTGAAGTGAAGCGCTCACCTGGCTGCGTCAAATGTTAGGGTGCATCCTGAAAAACGCTGCGTCATGTGGCTGTGCTGAGTCGTGAAGCTTTCGCCACCCGGCACTAGCCGCTGTCTTTGCGTCGAGAAAACTTCCGACGCGTCTGCTCGTGGGCTTTTCGCATTTGAAGCCAAGGTTGCTTGATCTCAACAACGTTCATGCGGTGTCCTGGACTCGCCGCTCCATCGCTCGTTGGTGCTGGCCGCTGGCCCTGAGGTTCTGCAGTACCGAGCTCCCGCTGTCGACTGCGCCAGTCACGGCTTGTGGTTTCGGGCGCCATGGGATACGGGGAAGCAGGGAGCCAGTCTTGGGGGCACAAGCGTCGCTTCAACGTGGTCCAGCATCCGACTACCCATCTCCCCTTTCTTCCGTCATCAACTAGCCTTTTTGGGCCCACCAATCGGCACCTTGCACACTGCGGGTATACAAGAAATAACAATCGCAAAATCCAATAACCCGTCGGCGACGGCACTTAATCTGCAGCTTCGTGCATGCCTCATGCTTCACATCACCATTCTTAGAAATCTTTGTGCAAGTTTGGTCGTCCAAAATATAATATTATTTGGGTCATACGCATTTGCTGGTGCCAAGTAATGGCCCCCGGCGGTGCCACTCGACCGCAATAAAACGAGCTTTGATTTAGCCTACTAGAATAGACGCGAGTAATGTCCGCCGACGTGTCTTGGCACTGCTGCAGCGCTGCTCTCGCCGACGCCATTGCGAGCCACACCACTGTAGGTTGACACAAATGGTGGGAGATGATGCCAGTGGATATTAGGGGTCCCCCCAAATGGGCCTTCTTGTTCCCCCAGGGCATCTCCCTGCTGATGGTGGTGCACAACACGCTGGAGCTGCTCGTCGGCATCAAGGCCCTGCCCGCGTCCCCACAAGTTCGGGTGAGTGCTTCCTGAGCACTGCCAAATGCCGCACTCGGAGCTCCTTGTAATCCCACGTTAGCCTTGCTTTATCTAAAAGGTCATCCAGGATTCAATTGGAAACCCGCGAAATTTTTTTGAAAGAACATTTGAGTTTATTACGGTGAAATATATCATATATGATGGTATAATGCGCAAATGTAGACATCTTTCTTTAAACATTGGGGAATCTCTAGCGTTGTGTGAATGTTCGAATAATATGCTATACAATATTCGCTTCAAAATGAACTGGAATAGTATTCATATTTTTACCAGTCTTGATTGCAGGAGTTTAGCCCTGCTGAGCGCACTTCTTACTAAGCACCGGTGCACTGCGGGGAAGTAACACTTGTAAAGGTTGCTTCCGCCACAGCCGTATATAGGGAGAGTTTGGTCAATGAAAGGAGCGGGCAGAGCCCGGGCATGCACCAGACACAGAAAGAGGGCTTGACATTCTCTCTTGGCCAAAAAGAAGCCGAGAAGAATTCCCTACCGGTGGTAGCGAGAAATAGTTTTGATGAGCGCGTAAGAGTTAAACGTAGTAACTCTTCATGGTTGAAAATATGCTGCACGTGATGTTTCGATTATGATCGTGCAAGACCACGTAAGAATCAAATGTGCCGCTTGAACTCTGTTTTGCTCGGACGGAGACTGACCGCTTGGACGGAAGATTCCCGGTTTTCGGCGCCTGGCGTACGGATTACGTCAATTATTCCGCTAGATTTTTCTTTGGCAGGACCGTGATCATCACGTGCACCATATTTTTAGTCACCGAGAGTTACTCCGACGCACTCGTTAATTTTGTTTCTCACGACCACCGCCAGGGTATTATTCGCAGCTTCTGGCTGACCACGGTCAAATTTGTGGAGATGCCCTAGAACACGCCCAGCCTACTTTTGATGAATAGCGCCTCATTTGTTTCCTATACTTCCCAATATATGGCCAAACTCTCTCTATGGACGGCTCTGGCTTCCGCGGGTGTGGCTTCTGCGCAGGGCAGCATTGCTCGATGAGAGGCGCACTCAACGGGGCTGATCAACACTTGGAAAAGTAGAAATATCTCAGGCGCATGCTTAGAAGGAAAGATTGTTTCTCATGTGGTGTGGTGCATGTGCACGCCGGGTGTATTTGAAAATAAATGGAAACTTTTTGAACATTGCAGTAAAATTTTTAAAATTAATCTCCGACTGTTACGCGAGAGTATGTGTTAGGCAGAGATGTCCCGACAACCTGCGTTCATTGTGTGCGGTTCAAATTCCAGATTGGAAAAAGAATATATAGCGAGATTCTTAAAATCACTCAATTGGCATCTGGACCAATGGGTGTACGAGCACAAGCAGCACACAAGTAAACGTGGCTCTGACAGGCTCTTAACGGCACGTGCTTGTACGCACAGGCAAAAGCTTGGGAGTCTGTTGCCTTTTGTTTCTTCTCTCATTGAGTTTCCCAGAAAACTGCTTGAGGTAGAAAAAATGGGCCGGAATTTTCCCCGAGAGGGGAGCTTCTCTTTGAATGCTCGGTTGTCGGATGGTTTCGTGGAAAGGTTTTATGGCCACGCGGTCGAAAGTGTCTGTTGGCGCACCACTTTTGCTGGCATTCGCACAGTAGCCTGGCTTGCCGATTGGGCAAGGCCCGTTGCGACCTCAAGGTTAGGCACCCCTCGAGCGCAAACTGTTTGCAAGGATTACGGCTTTGCTTTTGCCCCCTGGCTGTGTCCGCTTTAGTTCCGGCGTGCTCCAGCAAACAAAATGAACTCCCTAATCCAATCCCATCTACTTGGTCAAAAAAATGTTGTCCACGAAACGTTGGAGAAGCGTGTGTCCACGAAAGCTGGCAGTGTTGACGAAATGTGTGTGGATGAAATGCGAGGCAAGGAATGTGACCAGCTGCTGAAGGTGGCCGCTCTGGCTTGCAGCAGTTCTCGCTGGGCATCAGCTCCCTCTCGGCCTTGGGCATCTTTGGCTCGGCCCTGGAGGTGGTGCTCATCTTGTATCCTTTGCCCCCAGAGGGCCTTCCGTGCCGCCAGGGGGACCTCCTGGCGCTCTTCCACACGCCTTTGGGGCTTGTGGTGCTCCAGGTTCACAACTTGCAAACCATTTCTTTACGCAAATTGATTTAAATAATGACTCGCTTCAAAAATAGTTTTTTTTTTTGTGTGTGTGAAACTATGGTTAAAAAGTTTAAAATGCATTCTAGTTTAATTAGCCAACTGATGTGCAGGCTATTCCCCGCCGCCCAGTTTGATAGACAAGGAATATCTGTGTCTGTATCGATTAAGAAAAACCCTTGATAGGGTGTTTGCTGATCACAAGCATTTGGCTTAATGTTCAAAACACTCGAGGCACGGTAGTTGCCATATAGATTATGGTGGTAACGCTAGAAACCGGTTTCTGGCACGTTTGCTAGTGCCGCCAAGTGTCGGAGGGTGGTTACGCCGAGAACGAGCCGTGGCATGCAAATGCATCGTCTCGAAGCTCTCGTGCGCGGCTGAACGCTTGCATCGAGGGAAACTGAGAGAAGTACAGTCGTGTCTCATTGATACGGGCACCTCTGTTCCCCCCAGAAATCGTCCATAATAACAAGACAAAAATATGCACATTTTCCCAGTTTGTCCCAAAATATGGTGTCCATATGGCGGGGTATTCATATTATTGGGGTTGTGAGGAGGTTGAGTATTTGGAGTTAATCTCTCTGTCGATACAGTCAAACCTCGATGTAACAAACTTCTATGTAACGAAACCCCGATGTAAATTAAGTACATAACTTTTTCTAACCGCTAGTGTATGCACGCCATGTATTTTTGACCTCTATGTAACAAAGTCCCGTTTGCCGAAATTTCGATGTAACAAAATTTCGTGGACAATTTGTCACAAACTTTTGGGTCCCAAAGAAGATTTTGGGAGGCACATGCGCTGAAATAAGCCCTCGATAAAACTCAAAGGGTGAAACTGGCCGAATCTGGCGAGTGTGGTGTACAGAACGGCTACTAGAGGACACTAGAGCCGCCGCCGTTTTGTCCGTCGGCTTCGTTCGCGCCGAGTAGTTTGCTTCGAGGCCTAACTAAAAGCCCATGTTTCTCGTTGTCCTGGGCGATGGAGCCTCGAAGGCGATGGAGCCGCCCCTGACAACGTCGATTACGACGACTTTCTATACGCCGACTCTGCTGTCATTGCGACGGAAAAGGTGACCGACGAGGCGATAGCTAGCGATGTTCGTGGGAACTTTCAAGACGGGGACGACATGGAGCCTGATGAGCAAGACGCCTGCGATGTGCCCAGTAACCGTGAGGTGGTGGACGCGATCGATGTCTTGAGGCGGTTCGCGATCACACAGCAAGACGAAGACGCATTGCAGGCCGTCTGGCTATACGAACGTCGTGTGATGCCAATAATAATGCCAAGAGTGGCTCAGAGAAAGGTCAACCGAAATACAGGCATCCTCTGTGAGTTTTGTTCACCCGAGAAACATGTGTGAAACTTTCTTTAACGTTAGCCTCGAATTTCTATGTAGCAAAATTTCAATGTAACGAAGTAAATTCCGAATTTTACCGACTTCATTACATTCAGGTTTGACTGTACATGAAATTATTGATGCGGCAAGTACTGTTTTTGTACGAGTTTTACTAGTTACGTTGAAAAACAATAGTGAAACGAATCCAAGGAAAAGCATGAAATATGTTATGGGATACACAATTCGAGTAGGGTAGTCATAAAACAACTATTTGATGTGCTTCGGAATATTAAATGCGAGTCTCGAGTCAAATAAGCTAGTGGAGGTTAGAGGGAAACAAATTGCAGAAGTGTTGTAAGTTGGGCGAGGGCGAGCGCTAGTGTGTTGTGCATGTTCCTTTTTTCTGTCCGTCTTTTTGTGCGCTGTTCTGTTCACCATGTCAGTGTGAAACACTTCACTTCACCTGGCAACGACGGTGATGACGTCGTGGCAATGATGTGGTGGAGATGTCTTCCATAGGCGGTGCAGCCGCCGCTGGGAGTTATCCGTGACAACGGAACATTGTCTTCATGATACGGCCCAGTTTTCCCTCGCAGTTGCGCCCAGTCTTGTCCCAGTCTTGTCTGTCTGTGTCAACGGCTCCTAGGAAGACTTTCCCCAGCCAGCTTTCATCCTCGAGTTTATTTCATCGCAATCCAGCGATCAAAATACCCTTCTAGATGGGCTGCGAACTGGCCTCCGGTCTCTCTATTCTGTGGTTTGCAGGAGCGAAACTTTTCCCTGTAATCCTCGGCTGTAAATCGGAACCGCTGAAGTGGGGCACGCTTTGTGCACTTGTAATCTATAGCAACTCCCCTGGAGAAAGTCGTCCAGAAACGCAGAGTACTTCACTTACGATCAAAATACCCTTCTAGATGGGCTGCGAACTGGCCTCCGGTCTCTCTATTCTGTGGTTTGCAGGAGCGAAACTTTTCCCTGTAATCCTCGGCTGTAAATTGGAACCGCTGAAGTGGGGCACGCTTTGTGCACTTGTAATCTATAGCAACTCCCCTGGAGAAAGTCGTCCAAAAACGCAGAGTACTTCACTTACGATCAAAATACCCTTCTAGATGGGCTGCGAACTGGCCTCCGGTCTCTCTATTCTGTGGTTTGCAGGAGCGAAACTTTTCCCTGTAATCCTCGGCTGTAAATCGGAACCGCTGAAGTGGGGCACGCTTTGTGCACTTGTAATCTATAGCAACTCCCCTGGAGAAAGTCGTCCAAAAACGCAGAGTACTTCACTTACGATCAAAATACCCTTCTAGATGGGCTGCGAACTGGCCTCCGGTCTCTCTATTCTGTGGTTTGCAGGAGCGAAACTTTTCCCTGTAATCCTCGGCTGTAAATCGGAACCGCTGAAGTGGGGCACGCTTTGTGCACTTGTAATCTATAGCAACTCCCCTGGAGAAAGTCGTCCAAAAACGCAGAGTACTTCACTTACGATCAAAATACCCTTCTAGATGGGCTGCGAACTGGCCTCCGGTCTCTCTATTCTGTGGTTTGCAGGAGCGAAACTTTTCCCTGTAATCCTCGGCTGTAAATCGGAACGGCTGAAGTGGGGCACGCTTTGTGCACTTGTAATCTATAGCAACTCCCCTGGAGAAAGTCGTCCAAAAACGCAGAGTACTTCACTTACGATCAAAATACCCTTCTAGATGGGCTGCGAACTGGCCTCCGGTCTCTCTATTCTGTGGTTTGCAGGAGCGAAACTTTTCCCTGTAATCCTCGGCTGTAAATCGGAACCGCTGAAGTGGGGCACGCTTTGTGCACTTGTAATCTATAGCAACTCCCCTGGACAAAGTCGTCCAAAAACGCAGAGTACTTCACTTACGATCAAAATACCCTTCTAGATGGGCTGCGAACTGGCCTCCAGTCTCTCTATTCTGGGATTTGCAGGAGCGAAACTTTTCCCTGTAATCCTCGGCTGTAAATCGGAACCGCTGAAGTGGGGCACGCTTTGTGCACTTGTAATCTATAGCAACTCCCCTGGAGAAAGTCGTCCAGAAACGCAGAGTACTTCACTTACGATCAAAATACCCTTCTAGATGGGCTGCGAACTGGCCTCCGGTCTCTCTATTCTGTGGTTTGCAGGAGCGAAACTTTTCCCTGTAATCCTCGGCTGTAAATCGGAACCGCTGAAGTGGGGCACGCTTTGTGCACTTGTAATCTATAGCAACTCCCCTGGAGAAAGTCGTCCAAAAACGCAGAGTACTTCACTTACGATCAAAATACCCTTCTAGATGGGCTGCGAACTGGCCTCCGGTCTCTCTATTCTGTGGTTTGCAGGAGCGAAACTTTTCCCTGTAATCCTCGGCTGTAAATCGGAACCGCTGAAGTGGGGCACGCTTTGTGCACTTGTAATCTATAGCAACTCCCCTGGAGAAAGTCGTCCAGAAACGCAGAGTACTTCACTTACGATCAAAATACCCTTCTAGATGGGCTGCGAACTGGCCTCCGGTCTCTCTATTCTGTGGTTTGCAGGAGCGAAACTTTTCCCTGTAATCCTCGGCTGTAAATTGGAACCGCTGAAGTGGGGCACGCTTTGTGCACTTGTAATCTATAGCAACTCCCCTGGAGAAAGTCGTCCAAAAACGCAGAGTACTTCACTTACGATCAAAATACCCTTCTAGATGGGCTGCGAACTGGCCTCCGGTCTCTCTATTCTGTGGTTTGCAGGAGCGAAACTTTTCCCTGTAATCCTCGGCTGTAAATCGGAACCGCTGAAGTGGGGCACGCTTTGTGCACTTGTAATCTATAGCAACTCCCCTGGAGAAAGTCGTCCAAAAACGCAGAGTACTTCACTTACGATCAAAATACCCTTCTAGATGGGCTGCGAACTGGCCTCCGGTCCCTCTATTCTGTGGTTTGCAGGAGCGAAACTTTTCCCTGTAATCCTCGGCTGTAAATCGGAACCGCTGAAGTGGGGCACGCTTTGTGCACTTGTAATCTATAGCAACTCCCCTGGAGAAAGTCGTCCAAAAACGCAGAGTACTTCACTTACGATCAAAATACCCTTCTAGATGGGCTGCGAACTGGCCTCCGGTCTCTCTATTCTGTGGTTTGCAGGAGCGAAACTTTTCCCTGTAATCCTCGGCTGTAAATCGGAACCGCTGAAGTGGGGCACGCTTTGTGCACTTGTAATCTATAGCAACTCCCCTGGAGAAAGTCGTCCAAAAACGCAGAGTACTTCACTTACGATCAAAATACCCTTCTAGATGGGCTGCGAACTGGCCTCCGGTCTCTCTATTCTGTGATTTGCAGGAGCGAAACTTTTCCCTGTAATCCTCGGCTGTAAATCGGAACCGCTGAAGTGGGGCACGCTTTGTGCACTTGTAATCTATAGCAACTCCCCTGGAGAAAGTCGTCCAGAAACGCAGAGTACTTCACTTACGATCAAAATACCCTTCTAGATGGGCTGCGAACTGGCCTCCGGTCTCTCTATTCTGTGGTTTGCAGGAGCGAAACTTTTCCCTGTAATCCTCGGCTGTAAATCGGAACCGCTGAAGTGGGGCACGCTTTGTGCACTTGTAATCTATAGCAACTCCCCTGGAGAAAGTCGTCCAAAAACGCAGAGTACTTCACTTACGATCAAAATACCCTTCTAGATGGGCTGCGAACTGGCCTCCGGTCTCTCTATTCTGTAGTTTGCAGGAGCGAAACTTTTCCCTGTAATCCTCGGCTGTAAATCGGAACCGCTGAAGGGGGGCACGCTTTGTGCACTTGTAATCTATAGCAACTCCCCTGGAGAAAGTCGTCCAAAAACGCAGAGTACTTCACTTACGATCAAAATACCCTTCTAGATGGGCTGCGAACTGGCCTCCGGTCTCTCTATTCTGTAGTTTGCAGGAGCGAAACTTTTCCCTGTAATCCTCGGCTGTAAATCGGAACCGCTGAAGTGGGGCACGCTTTGTGCACTTGTAATCTATAGCAACTCCCCTGGAGAAAGTCGTCCAAAAACGCAGAGTACTTCACTTACGATCAAAATACCCTTCTAGATGGGCTGCGAACTGGCCTCCGGTCTCTCTATTCTGTAGTTTGCAGGAGCGAAACTTTTCCCTGTAATCCTCGGCTGTAAATCGGAACCGCTGAAGGGGGGCACGCTTTGTGCACTTGTAATCTATAGCAACTCCCCTGGAGAAAGTCATCCAAAAACGCAGAGTACTTCACTTACGATCAAAATACCCTTCTAGATGGGCTGCGAACTGGCCTCCGGTCTCTCTATTCTGTAGTTTGCAGGAGCGAAACTTTTCCCTGTAATCCTCGGCTGTAAATCGGAACCGCTGAAGTGGGGCACGCTTTGTGCACTTGTAATCTATAGCAACTCCCCTGGAGAAAGTCGTCCAAAAACGCAGAGTACTTCACTTACGATCAAAATACCCTTCTAGATGGGCTGCGAACTGGCCTCCGGTCTCTCTATTCTGTAGTTTGCAGGAGCGAAACTTTTCCCTGTAATCCTCGGCTGTAAATCGGAACCGCTGAAGGGGGGCACGCTTTGTGCACTTGTAATCTATAGCAACTCCCCTGGAGAAAGTCGTCCAAAAACGCAGAGTACTTCACTTACGATCAAAATACCCTTCTAGATGGGCTGCGAACTGGCCTCCGGTCTCTCTATTCTGTAGTTTGCAGGAGCGAAACTTTTCCCTGTAATCCTCGGCTGTAAATCGGAACCGCTGAAGTGGGGCACGCTTTGTGCACTTGTAATCTATAGCAACTCCCCTGGAGAAAGTCGTCCAAAAACGCAGAGTACTTCACTTACGATCAAAATACCCTTCTAGATGGGCTGCGAACTGGCCTCCGGTCTCTCTATTCTGTAGTTTGCAGGAGCGAAACTTTTCCCTGTAATCCTCGGCTGTAAATCGGAACCGCTGAAGGGGGGCACGCTTTGTGCACTTGTAATCTATAGCAACTCCCCTGGAGAAAGTCGTCCAAAAACGCAGAGTACTTCACTTACGATCAAAATACCCTTCTAGATGGGCTGCGAACTGGCCTCCGGTCTCTCTATTCTGTAGTTTGCAGGAGCGAAACTTTTCCCTGTAATCCTCGGCTGTAAATCGGAACCGCTGAAGTGGGGCACGCTTTGTGCACTTGTAATCTATAGCAACTCCCCTGGAGAAAGTCGTCCAGAAACGCAGAGTACTTCACTTACGATCAAAATACCCTTCTAGATGGGCTGCGAACTGGCCTCCGGTCTCTCTATTCTGTGGTTTGCAGGAGCGAAACTTTTCCCTGTAATCCTCGGCTGTAAATCGGAACCGCTGAAGTGGGGCACGCTTTGTGCACTTGTAATCTATAGCAACTCCCCTGGAGAAAGTCGTCCAAAAACGCAGAGTACTTCACTTACGATCAAAATACCCTTCTAGATGGGCTGCGAACTGGCCTCCGGTCTCTCTATTCTGTAGTTTGCAGGAGCGAAACTTTTCCCTGTAATCCTCGGCTGTAAATCGGAACCGCTGAAGGGGGGCACGCTTTGTGCACTTGTAATCTATAGCAACTCCCCTGGAGAAAGTCGTCCAAAAACGCAGAGTACTTCACTTACGATCAAAATACCCTTCTAGATGGGCTGCGAACTGGCCTCCGGTCTCTCTATTCTGTAGTTTGCAGGAGCGAAACTTTTCCCTGTAATCCTCGGCTGTAAATCGGAACCGCTGAAGTGGGGCACGCTTTGTGCACTTGTAATCTATAGCAACTCCCCTGGAGAAAGTCGTCCAAAAACGCAGAGTACTTCACTTACGATCAAAATACCCTTCTAGATGGGCTGCGAACTGGCCTCCGGTCTCTCTATTCTGTAGTTTGCAGGAGCGAAACTTTTCCCTGTAATCCTCGGCTGTAAATCGGAACCGCTGAAGGGGGGCACGCTTTGTGCACTTGTAATCTATAGCAACTCCCCTGGAGAAAGTCATCCAAAAACGCAGAGTACTTCACTTACGATCAAAATACCCTTCTAGATGGGCTGCGAACTGGCCTCCGGTCTCTCTATTCTGTAGTTTGCAGGAGCGAAACTTTTCCCTGTAATCCTCGGCTGTAAATCGGAACCGCTGAAGTGGGGCACGCTTTGTGCACTTGTAATCTATAGCAACTCCCCTGGAGAAAGTCGTCCAAAAACGCAGAGTACTTCACTTACGATCAAAATACCCTTCTAGATGGGCTGCGAACTGGCCTCCGGTCTCTCTATTCTGTAGTTTGCAGGAGCGAAACTTTTCCCTGTAATCCTCGGCTGTAAATCGGAACCGCTGAAGGGGGGCACGCTTTGTGCACTTGTAATCTATAGCAACTCCCCTGGAGAAAGTCGTCCAAAAACGCAGAGTACTTCACTTACGATCAAAATACCCTTCTAGATGGGCTGCGAACTGGCCTCCGGTCTCTCTATTCTGTAGTTTGCAGGAGCGAAACTTTTCCCTGTAATCCTCGGCTGTAAATCGGAACCGCTGAAGTGGGGCACGCTTTGTGCACTTGTAATCTATAGCAACTCCCCTGGAGAAAGTCGTCCAAAAACGCAGAGTACTTCACTTACGATCAAAATACCCTTCTAGATGGGCTGCGAACTGGCCTCCGGTCTCTCTATTCTGTAGTTTGCAGGAGCGAAACTTTTCCCTGTAATCCTCGGCTGTAAATCGGAACCGCTGAAGGGGGGCACGCTTTGTGCACTTGTAATCTATAGCAACTCCCCTGGAGAAAGTCGTCCAAAAACGCAGAGTACTTCACTTACGATCAAAATACCCTTCTAGATGGGCTGCGAACTGGCCTCCGGTCTCTCTATTCTGTAGTTTGCAGGAGCGAAACTTTTCCCTGTAATCCTCGGCTGTAAATCGGAACCGCTGAAGTGGGGCACGCTTTGTGCACTTGTAATCTATAGCAACTCCCCTGGAGAAAGTCGTCCAAAAACGCAGAGTACTTCACTTACGATCAAAATACCCTTCTAGATGGGCTGCGAACTGGCCTCCGGTCTCTCTATTCTGTAGTTTGCAGGAGCGAAACCTTTCCCTGTAATCCTCGGCTGTAAATCGGAACCGCTGAAGTGGGGCACGCTTTGTGCACTTGTAATCTATAGCAACTCCCCTGGAGAAAGTCGTCCAAAAACGCAGAGTACTTCACTTACGATCAAAATACCCTTCTAGATGGGCTGCGAACTGGCCTCCGGTCTCTCTATTCTGTGGTTTGCAGGAGCGAAACTTTTCCCTGTAATCCTCGGCTGTAAATCGGAACCGCTGAAGTGGGGCACGCTTTGTGCACTTGTAATCTATAGCAACTCCCCTGGAGAAAGTCGTCCAAAAACGCAGAGTACTTCACTTACGATCAAAATACCCTTCTAGATGGGCTGCGAACTGGCCTCCGGTCTCTCTATTCTGTGGTTTGCAGGAGCGAAACTTTTCCCTGTAATCCTCGGCTGTAAATTGGAACCGCTGAAGTGGGGCACGCTTTGTGCACTCGTAATCTATAGCAACTCCCCTGGAGAAAGTCGTCCAAAAACGCAGAGTACTTCACTTACGATCAAAATACCCTTCTAGATGGGCTGCGAACTGGCCTCCGGTCTCTCTATTCTGTGGTTTGCAGGAGCGAAACTTTTCCCTGTAATCCTCGGCTGTAAATCGGAACCGCTGAAGTGGGGCACGCTTTGTGCACTTGTAATCTATAGCAACTCCCCTGGAGAAAGTCGTCCAAAAACGCAGAGTACTTCACTTACGATCAAAATACCCTTCTAGATGGGCTGCGAACTGGCCTCCGGTCCCTCTATTCTGTGGTTTGCAGGAGCGAAACTTTTCCCTGTAATCCTCGGCTGTAAATCGGAACCGCTGAAGTGGGGCACGCTTTGTGCACTTGTAATCTATAGCAACTCCCCTGGAGAAAGTCGTCCAAAAACGCAGAGTACTTCACTTACGATCAAAATACCCTTCTAGATGAGCTGCGAACTGGCCTCCGGTCTCTCTATTCTGTAGTTTGCAGGAGCGAAACTTTTCCCTGTAATCCTCGGCTGTAAATCGGATCCGCTGAAGTTTGGCACGCTTTGTGCACTTGTAATCTATAGCAACTCCCCTGGAGAAAGTCGTCCAAAAACGCAGAGTACTTCACTTACGATCAAAATACCCTTCTAGATGGGCTGCGAACTGGCCTCCGGTCTCTCTATTCTGTAGTTTGCAGGAGCGAAACTTTTCCCTGTAATCCTCGGGTGTAAATCGGAACCGCTGAAGTGGGGCACGCTTTGTGCACTTGTAATCTATAGCAACTCCCCTGGAGAAAGTCGTCGAGAAACGCAGAGTACTTCACTTACGATCAAAATACCCTTCTAGATGGGCTGCGAACTGGCCTCCGGTCTCTCTATTCTGTGATTTGCAGGAGCGAAACTTTTCCCTGTAATCCTCGGCTGTAAATCGGAACCGCTGAAGTGGGGCACGCTTTGTGCACTTGTAATCTATAGCAACTCCCCTGGAGAAAGTCGTCCAAAAACGCAGAGTACTTCACTTACGATCAAAATACCCTTCTAGATGGGCTGCGAACTGGCCTCCGGTCTCTCTATTCTGTAGTTTGCAGGAGCGAAACTTTTCCCTGTAATCCTCGGCTGTAAATCGGAACCGCTGAAGGGGGGCACGCTTTGTGCACTTGTAATCTATAGCAACTCCCCTGGAGAAAGTCGTCCAAAAACGCAGAGTACTTCACTTACGATCAAAATACCCTTCTAGATGGGCTGCGAACTGGCCTCCGGTCTCTCTATTCTGTAGTTTGCAGGAGCGAAACTTTTCCCTGTAATCCTCGGCTGTAAATCGGAACCGCTGAAGTGGGGCACGCTTTGTGCACTTGTAATCTATAGCAACTCCCCTGGAGAAAGTCGTCCAAAAACGCAGAGTACTTCACTTACGATCAAAATACCCTTCTAGATGGGCTGCGAACTGGCCTCCGGTCTCTCTATTCTGTAGTTTGCAGGAGCGAAACTTTTCCCTGTAATCCTCGGCTGTAAATCGGAACCGCTGAAGTGGGGCACGCTTTGTGCACTTGTAATCTATAGCAACTCCCCTGGAGAAAGTCGTCCAAAAACGCAGAGTACTTCACTTACGATCAAAATACCCTTCTAGATGGGCTGCGAACTGGCCTCCGGTCTCTCTATTCTGTAGTTTGCAGGAGCGAAACTTTTCCCTGTAATCCTCGGCTGTAAATCGGAACCGCTGAAGTGGGGCACGCTTTGTGCACTTGTAATCTATAGCAACTCCCCTGGAGAAAGTCGTCCAAAAACGCAGAGTACTTCACTTACGATCAAAATACCCTTCTAGATGGGCTGCGAACTGGCCTCCGGTCTCTCTATTCTGTAGTTTGCAGGAGCGAAACTTTTCCCTGTAATCCTCGGCTGTAAATCGGAACCGCTGAAGTGGGGCACGCTTTGTGCACTTGTAATCTATAGCAACTCCCCTGGAGAAAGTCGTCGAGAAACGCAGAGTACTTCACTTACGATCAAAATACCCTTCTAGATGGGCTGCGAACTGGCCTCCGGTCTCTCTATTCTGTGATTTGCAGGAGCGAAACTTTTCCCTGTAATCCTCGGCTGTAAATCGGAACCGCTGAAGTGGGGCACGCTTTGTGCACTTGTAATCTATAGCAACTCCCCTGGAGAAAGTCGTCCAAAAACGCAGAGTACTTCACTTACGATCAAAATACCCTTCTAGATGGGCTGCGAACTGGCCTCCGGTCTCTATTCTGTAGTTTGCAGGAGCGAAACTTTTCCCTGTAATCCTCGGCTGTAAATCGGAACCGCTGAAGGGGGGCACGCTTTGTGCACTTGTAATCTATAGCAACTCCCCTGGAGAAAGTCGTCCAAAAACGCAGAGTACTTCACTTACGATCAAAATACCCTTCTAGATGGGCTGCGAACTGGCCTCCGGTCTCTCTATTCTGTAGTTTGCAGGAGCGAAACTTTTCCCTGTAATCCTCGGCTGTAAATCGGAACCGCTGAAGTGGGGCACGCTTTGTGCACTTGTAATCTATAGCAACTCCCCTGGAGAAAGTCGTCCAAAAACGCAGAGTACTTCACTTACGATCAAAATACCCTTCTAGATGGGCTGCGAACTGGCCTCCGGTCTCTCTATTCTGTGGTTTGCAGGAGCGAAACTTTTCCCTGTAATCCTCGGCTGTAAATCGGAACCGCTGAAGTGGGGCACGCTTTGTGCACTTGTAATCTATAGCAACTCCCCTGGAGAAAGTCGTCCAAAAACGCAGAGTACTTCACTTACGATCAAAATACCCTTCTAGATGGGCTGCGACCTGGCCTCCGGTCTCTCTATTCTGTGATTTGCAGGAGCGAAACTTTTCCCTGTAATCCTCGGCTGTAAATCGGAACCGCTGAAGTGGGGCACGCTTTGTGCACTTGTAATCTATAGCAACTCCCCTGGAGAAAGTCGTCCAGAAACGCAGAGTACTTCACTTACGATCAAAATACCCTTCTAGATGGGCTGCGAACTGGCCTCCGGTCTCTCTATTCTGTGGTTTGCAGGAGCGAAACTTTTCCCTGTAATCCTCGGCTGTAAATCGGAACCGCTGAAGTGGGGCACGCTTTGTGCACTTGTAATCTATAGCAACTCCCCTGGAGAAAGTCGTCCAAAAACGCAGAGTACTTCACTTACGATCAAAATACCCTTCTAGATGGGCTGCGAACTGGCCTCCGGTCTCTCTATTCTGTAGTTTGCAGGAGCGAAACTTTTCCCTGTAATCCTCGGCTGTAAATCGGAACCGCTGAAGGGGGGCACGCTTTGTGCACTCGTAATCTATAGCAACTCCCCTGGAGAAAGTCGTCCAAAAACGCAGAGTACTTCGCTTACGATCAAAATACCCTTCTAGATGGGCTGCGAACTGGCCTCCGGTCTCTCTATTCTGTGGTTTGCAGGAGCGAAACTTTTCCCTGTAATCCTCGGCTGTAAATCGGAACCGCTGAAGTGGGGCACGCTTTGTGCACTCGTAATCTATAGCAACTCCCCTGGCGAAAGTCGTCCAAAAACGCAGAGTACTTCACTTACGATCAAAATACCCTTCTAGATGGGCTGCGAACTGGCCTCCGGTCTCTCTATTCTGTGGTTTGCAGGAGCGAAACTTTTCCCTGTAATCCTCGGCTGTAAATCGGAACCGCTGAAGTGCGGCACGCTTTGTGCACTTGTAATCTATAGCAACTCCCCTGGAGAAAGTCGTCCAAAAACGCAGAGTACTTCACTTACGATCAAAATACCCTTCTAGATGGGCTGCGAACTGGCCTCCGGTCTCTCTATTCTGTGGTTTGCAGGAGCGAAACTTTTCCCTGTAATCCTCGGCTGTAAATCGGAACCGCTGAAGTGGGGCACGCTTTGTGCACTTGTAATCTATAGCAACTCCCCTGGAGAAAGTCGTCCAAAAACGCAGAGTACTTCACTTACGATCAAAATACCCTTCTAGATGGGCTGCGAACTGGCCTCCGGTCTCTCTATTCTGTGGTTTGCAGGAGCGAAACTTTTCCCTGTAATCCTCGGCTGTAAATTGGAACCGCTGAAGTGGGGCACGCTTTGTGCACTTGTAAGCTATAGCAACTCCCCTGGAGAAAGTCGTCCAAAAACGCAGAGTACTTCACTTACGATCAAAATACCCTTCTAGATGGGCTGCGAACTGGCCTCCGGTCTCTCTATTCTGTGGTTTGCAGGAGCGAAACTTTTCCCTGTAATCCTCGGCTGTAAATCGGAACCGCTGAAGTGGGGCACGCTTTGTGCACTTGTAATCTATAGCAACTCCCCTGGAGAAAGTCGTCCAAAAACGCAGAGTACTTCACTTACGATCAAAATACCCTTCTAGATGGGCTGCAAACTGGCCTCCGGTCCCTCTATTCTGTGGTTTGCAGGAGCGAAACTTTTCCCTGTAATCCTCGGCTGTAAATCGGAACCGCTGAAGTGGGGCACGCTTTGTGCACTTGTAATCTATAGCAACTCCCCTGGAGAAAGTCGTCCAAAAACGCAGAGTACTTCACTTACGATCAAAATACCCTTCTAGATGGGCTGCGAACTGGCCTCCGGTCTCTCTATTCTGTGGTTTGCAGGAGCGAAACTTTTCCCTGTAATCCTCGGCTGTAAATCGGAACCGCTGAAGTGGGGCACGCTTTGTGCACTTGTAATCTATAGCAACTCCCCTGGAGAAAGTCGTCCAAAAACGCAGAGTACTTCACTTACGATCAAAATACCCTTCTAGATGGGCTGCGAACAGGCCTCCGGTCTCTCTATTCTGTGATTTGCAGGAGCGAAACTTTTCCCTGTAATCCTCGGCTGTAAATCGGAACCGCTGAAGTGGGGCACGCTTTGTGCACTTGTAATCTATAGCAACTCCCCTGGAGAAAGTCGTCCAAAAACGCAGAGTACTTCACTTACGATCAAAATACCCTTCTAGATGGGCTGCGAACTGGCCTCCGGTCTCTCTATTCTGTAGTTTGCAGGAGCGAAACTTTTCCCTGTAATCCTCGGCTGTAAATCGGAACCGCTGAAGTGGGGCACGCTTTGTGCACTTGTAATCTATAGCAACTCCCCTGGAGAAAGTCGTCGAGAAACGCAGAGTACTTCACTTACGATCAAAATACCCTTCTAGATGGGCTGCGAACTGGCCTCCGGTCTCTCTATTCTGTGATTTGCAGGAGCGAAACTTTTCCCTGTAATCCTCGGCTGTAAATCGGAACCGCTGAAGTGGGGCACGCTTTGTGCACTTGTAATCTATAGCAACTCCCCTGGAGAAAGTCGTCCAAAAACGCAGAGTACTTCACTTACGATCAAAATACCCTTCTAGATGGGCTGCGAACTGGCCTCCGGTCTCTCTATTCTGTAGTTTGCAGGAGCGAAACTTTTCCCTGTAATCCTCGGCTGTAAATCGGAACCGCTGAAGGGGGGCACGCTTTGTGCACTTGTAATCTATAGCAACTCCCCTGGAGAAAGTCGTCCAAAAACGCAGAGTACTTCACTTACGATCAAAATACCCTTCTAGATGGGCTGCGAACTGGCCTCCGGTCTCTCTATTCTGTAGTTTGCAGGAGCGAAACTTTTCCCTGTAATCCTCGGCTGTAAATCGGAACCGCTGAAGTGGGGCACGCTTTGTGCACTTGTAATCTATAGCAACTCCCCTGGAGAAAGTCGTCCAAAAACGCAGAGTACTTCACTTACGATCAAAATACCCTTCTAGATGGGCTGCGAACTGGCCTCCGGTCTCTCTATTCTGTGGTTTGCAGGAGCGAAACTTTTCCCTGTAATCCTCGGCTGTAAATCGGAACCGCTGAAGTGGGGCACGCTTTGTGCACTTGTAATCTATAGCAACTCCCCTGGAGAAAGTCGTCCAAAAACGCAGAGTACTTCACTTACGATCAAAATACCCTTCTAGATGGGCTGCGAACTGGCCTCCGGTCTCTCTATTCTGTAGTTTGCAGGAGCGAAACTTTTCCCTGTAATCCTCGGCTGTAAATCGGAACCGCTGAAGGGGGGCACGCTTTGTGCACTCGTAATCTATAGCAACTCCCCTGGAGAAAGTCGTCCAAAAACGCAGAGTACTTCACTTACGATCAAAATACCCTTCTAGATGGGCTGCGAACTGGCCTCCGGTCTCTCTATTCTGTGGTTTGCAGGAGCGAAACTTTTCCCTGTAATCCTCGGCTGTAAATCGGAACCGCTGAAGGGGGGCACGCTTTGTGCACTCGTAATCTATAGCAACTCCCCTGGCGAAAGTCGTCCAAAAACGCAGAGTACTTCACTTATGATCAAAATACCCTTCTAGATGGGCTGCGAACTGGCCTCCGGTCTCTCTATTCTGTGGTTTGCAGGAGCGAAACTTTTCCCTGTAATCCTCGGCTGTAAATCGGAACCGCTGAAGTGGGGCACGCTTTGTGCACTCGTAATCTATAGCAACTCCCCTGGCGAAAGTCGTCCAAAAACGCAGAGTACTTCACTTACGATCAAAATACCCTTCTAGATGGGCTGCGAACTGGCCTCCGGTCTCTCTATTCTGTGGTTTGCAGGAGCGAAACTTTTCCCTGTAATCCTCGGCTGTAAATCGGAACCGCTGAAGTGGGGCACGCTTTGTGCACTCGTAATCTATAGCAACTCCCCTGGCGAAAGTCGTCCAAAAACGCAGAGTACTTCACTTACGATCAAAATACCCTTCTAGATGGGCTGCGAACTGGCCTCCGGTCTCTCTATTCTGTGGTTTGCAGGAGCGAAACTTTTCCCTGTAATCCTCGGCTGTAAATCGGAACCGCTGAAGTGGGGCACGCTTTGTGCACTCGTAATCTATAGCAACTCCCCTGGCGAAAGTCGTCCAAAAACGCAGAGTACTTCACTTACGATCAAAATACCCTTCTAGATGGGCTGCGAACTGGCCTCCGGTCCCTCTATTCTGTGGTTTGCAGGAGCGAAACTTTTCCCTGTAATCCTCGGCTGTAAATCGGAACCGCTGAAGGGGGGCACGCTTTGTGCACTCGTAATCTATAGCAACTCCCCTGGAGAAAGTCGTCCAGAAACGCAGAGTACTTCACTTACGATCAAAATACCCTTCTAGATGGGCTGCGAACTGGCCTCCGGTCTCTCTATTCTGTGGTTTGCAGGAGCGAAACTTTTCCCTGTAATCCTCGGCTGTAAATCGGAACCGCTGAAGTGGGGCACGCTTTGTGCACTTGTAATCTATAGCAACTCCCCTGGAGAAAGTCGTCCAAAAACGCAGAGTACTTCACTTACGATCAAAATACCCTTCTAGATGGGCTGCGAACTGGCCTCCGGTCTCTCTATTCTGTAGTTTGCAGGAGCGAAACTTTTCCCTGTAATCCTCGGCTGTAAATCGGAACCGCTGAAGGGGGGCACGCTTTGTGCACTTGTAATCTATAGCAACTCCCCTGGAGAAAGTCGTCCAAAAACGCAGAGTACTTCACTTACGATCAAAATACCCTTCTAGATGGGCTGCGAACTGGCCTCCGGTCTCTCTATTCTGTGGTTTGCAGGAGCGAAACTTTTCCCTGTAATCCTCGGCTGTAAATCGGAACCGCTGAAGGGGGGCACGCTTTGTGCACTTGTAATCTATAGCAACTCCCCTGGAGAAAGTCGTCCAAAAACGCAGAGTACTTCACTTACGATCAAAATACCCTTCTAGATGGGCTGCGAACTGGCCTCCGGTCTCTCTATTCTGTGGTTTGCAGGAGCGAAACTTTTCCCTGTAATCCTCGGCTGTAAATCGGAACCGCTGAAGTGGGGCACGCTTTGTGCACTTGTAATCTATAGCAACTCCCCTGGCGAAAGTCGTCCAAAAACGCAGAGTACTTCACTTACGATCAAAATACCCTTCTAGATGGGCTGCGAACTGGCCTCCGGTCTCTCTATTCTGTGGTTTGCAGGAGCGAAACTTTTCCCTGTAATCCTCGGCTGTAAATTGGAACCGCTGAAGTGGGGCACGCTTTGTGCACTTGTAATCTATAGCAACTCCCCTGGAGAAAGTCGTCCAAAAACGCAGAGTACTTCACTTACGATCAAAATACCCTTCTAGATGGGCTGCGAACTGGCCTCCGGTCTCTCTATTCTGTAGTTTGCAGGAGCGAAACTTTTCCCTGTAATCCTCGGCTGTAAATCGGAACCGCTGAAGGGGGGCACGCTTTGTGCACTTGTAATCTATAGCAACTCCCCTGGAGAAAGTCGTCCAAAAACGCAGAGTACTTCACTTACGATCAAAATACCCTTCTAGATGGGCTGCGAACTGGCCTCCGGTCTCTCTATTCTGTGGTTTGCAGGAGCGAAACTTTTCCCTGTAATCCTCGGCTGTAAATCGGAACCGCTGAAGGGGGGCACGCTTTGTGCACTTGTAATCTATAGCAACTCCCCTGGAGAAAGTCGTCCAAAAACGCAGAGTACTTCACTTACGATCAAAATACCCTTCTAGATGGGCTGCGAACTGGCCTCCGGTCTCTCTATTCTGTGGTTTGCAGGAGCGAAACTTTTCCCTGTAATCCTCGGCTGTAAATCGGAACCGCTGAAGTGGGGCACGCTTTGTGCACTTGTAATCTATAGCAACTCCCCTGGAGAAAGTCGTCCAAAAACGCAGAGTACTTCACTTACAATCAAAATACCCTTCTAGATGGGCTGCGAACTGGCCTCCGGTCTCTCTATTCTGTGGTTTGCAGGAGCGAAACTTTTCCCTGTAATCCTCGGCTGTAAATCGGAACCGCTGAAGTGGGGCACGCTTTGTGCACTTGTAATCTATAGCAACTCCCCTGGAGAAAGTCGTCCAAAAACGCAGAGTACTTCACTTACGATCAAAATACCCTTCTAGATGGGCTGCGAACTGGCCTCCGGTCTCTCTATTCTGTGGTTTGCAGGAGCGAAACTTTTCCCTGTAATCCTCGGCTGTAAATCGGAACCGCTGAAGGGGGGCACGCTTTGTGCACTTGTAATCTATAGCAACTCCCCTGGCGAAAGTCGTCCAAAAACGCAGAGTACTTCACTTACGATCAAAATACCCTTCTAGATGGGCTGCGAACTGGCCTCCGGTCTCTCTATTCTGTGGTTTGCAGGAGCGAAACTTTTCCCTGTAATCCTCGGCTGTAAATCGGAACCGCTGAAGGGGGGCACGCTTTGTGCACTCGTAATCTATAGCAACTCCCCTGGCGAAAGTCGTCCAAAAACGCAGAGTACTTCACTTATGATCAAAATACCCTTCTAGATGGGCTGCGAACTGGCCTCCGGTCTCTCTATTCTGTGGTTTGCAGGAGCGAAACTTTTCCCTGTAATCCTCGGCTGTAAATCGGAACCGCTGAAGTGGGGCACGCTTTGTGCACTCGTAATCTATAGCAACTCCCCTGGCGAAAGTCGTCCAAAAACGCAGAGTACTTCACTTACGATCAAAATACCCTTCTAGATGGGCTGCGAACTGGCCTCCGGTCTCTCTATTCTGTGGTTTGCAGGAGCGAAACTTTTCCCTGTAATCCTCGGCTGTAAATCGGAACCGCTGAAGTGGGGCACGCTTTGTGCACTTGTAATCTATAGCAACTCCCCTGGAGAAAGTCGTCCAAAAACGCAGAGTACTTCACTTACGATCAAAATACCCTTCTAAATGGGCTGCGAACTGGCCTCCGGTCTCTCTATTCTGTGGTTTGCAGGAGCGAAACTTTTCCCTGTAATCCTCGGCTGTAAATTGGAACCGCTGAAGTGGGGCACGCTTTGTGCACTCGTAATCTATAGCAACTCCCCTGGAGAAAGTCGTCCAAAAACGCAGAGTACTTCACTTACGATCAAAATACCCTTCTAGATGGGCTGCGAACTGGCCTCCGGTCCCTCTATTCTGTGGTTTGCAGGAGCGAAACTTTTCCCTGTAATCCTCGGCTGTAAATCGGAACCGCTGAAGTGGGGCACGCTTTGTGCACTTGTAATCTATAGCAACTCCCCTGGAGAAAGTCGTCCAAAAACGCAGAGTACTTCACTTACGATCAAAATACCCTTCTAGATGGGCTGCGAACTGGCCTCCGGTCTCTCTATTCTGTGGTTTGCAGGAGCGAAACTTTTCCCTGTAATCCTCGGCTGTAAATCGGAACCGCTGAAGTGGGGCACGCTTTGTGCACTTGTAATCTATAGCAACTCCCCTGGAGAAAGTCGTCCAAAAACGCAGAGTACTTCACTTACGATCAAAATACCCTTCTAGATGGGCTGCGAACTGGCCTCCGGTCTCTCTATTCTGTGGTTTGCAGGATCGAAACTTTTCCCTGTAATCCTCGGCTGTAAATCGGAACCGCTGAAGTGGGGCACGCTTTGTGCACTTGTAATCTATAGCAACTCCCCTGGAGAAAGTCGTCCAAAAACGCAGAGTACTTCACTTACGATCAAAATACCCTTCTAGATGGGCTGCGAACTGGCCTCCGGTCTCTCTATTCTGTGGTTTGCAGGAGCGAAACTTTTCCCTGTAATCCTCGGCTGTAAATTGGAACCGCTGAAGTGGGGCACGCTTTGTGCACTTGTAATCTATAGCAACTCCCCTGGAGAAAGTCGTCCAAAAACGCAGAGTACTTCACTTACGATCAAAATACCCTTCTAGATGGGCTGCGAACTGGCCTCCGGTCTCTCTATTCTGTGGTTTGCAGGAGCGAAACTTTTCCCTGTAATCCTCGGCTGTAAATCGGAACCGCTGAAGTGGGGCACGCTTTGTGCACTTGTAATCTATAGCAACTCCCCTGGAGAAAGTCGTCCAAAAACGCAGAGTACTTCTTTTACGATCAAAATACCCTTCTAGATGGGCTGCGAACTGGCCTCCGGTCTCTCTATTCTGTGGTTTGCAGGAGCGAAACTTTTCCCTGTAATCCTCGGCTGTAAATCGGAACCGCTGAAGTGGGGCACGCTTTGTGCACTTGTAATCTATAGCAACTCCCCTGGAGAAAGTCGTCCAAAAACGCAGAGTACTTCACTTACGATCAAAATACCCTTCTAGATGGGCTGCGAACTGGCCTCCGGTCTCTCTATTCTGTGGTTTGCAGGAGCGAAACTTTTCCCTGTAATCCTCGGCTGTAAATCGGAACCGCTGAAGTGGGGCACGCTTTGTGCACTTGTAATCTATAGCAACTCCCCTGGAGAAAGTCGTCCAAAAACGCAGAGTACTTCACTTACGATCAAAATACCCTTCTAGATGGGCTGCGAACTGGCCTCCGGTCTCTCTATTCTGTGGTTTGCAGGAGCGAAACTTTTCCCTGTAATCCTCGGCTGTAAATCGGAACCGCTGAAGTGGGGCATGCTTTGTGCACTTGTAATCTATAGCAACTCCCCTGGAGAAAGTCGTCCAAACACGCAGAGTACTTCACTTACGATCAAAATACCCTTCTAGATGGGCTGCGAACTGGCCTCCGGTCTCTCTATTCTGTGGTTTGCAGGAGCGAAACTTTTCCCTGTAATCCTCGGCTGTAAATCGGAACCGCTGAAGGGGGGCACGCTTTGTGCACTCGTAATCTATAGCAACTCCCCTGGAGAAAGTCGTCCAAAAACGCAGAGTACTTCACTTACGATCAAAATACCCTTCTAGATGGGCTGCGAACTGGCCTCCGGTCTCTCTATTCTGTGGTTTGCAGGAGCGAAACTTTTCCCTGTAATCCTCGGCTGTAAATCGGAACCGCTGAAGGGGGGCACGCTTTGTGCACTCGTAATCTATAGCAACTCCCCTGGAGAAAGTCGTCCAAAAACGCAGAGTACTTCACTTACGATCAAAATACCCTTCTAGATGGGCTGCGAACTGGCCTCCGGTCTCTCTATTCTGTGGTTTGCAGGAGCGAAACTTTTCCCTGTAATCCTCGGCTGTAAATCGGAACCGCTGAAGGGGGGCACGCTTTGTGCACTCGTAATCTATAGCAACTCCCCTGGAGAAAGTCGTCCAAAAACGCAGAGTACTTCACTTACGATCAAAATACCCTTCTAGATGGGCTGCGAACTGGCCTCCGGTCTCTCTATTCTGTGGTTTGCAGGAGCGAAACTTTTCCCTGTAATCCTCGGCTGTAAATTGGAACCACTGAAGTGGGGCACGCTTTGTGCACTTGTAATCTATAGCAACTCCCCTGGAGAAAGTCGTCCAAAAACGCAGAGTACTTCACTTACGATCAAAATACCCTTCTAGATGGGCTGCGAACTGGCCTCCGGTCTCTCTATTCTGTGGTTTGCAGGAGCGAAACTTTTCCCTGTAATCCTCGGCTGTAAATCGGAACCGCTGAAAGGGGGCACGCTTTGTGCACTCGTAATCTATAGCAACTCCCCTGGAGAAAGTCGTCCAAAAACGCAGAGCACTTCACTTACGATCAAAATACCCTTCTAGATGGGCTGCGAACTGGCCTCCGGTCTCTCTATTCTGTGGTTTGCAGGAGCGAAACTTTTCCCTGTAATCCTCGGCTGTAAATCGGAACCGCTGAAGTGGGGCACGCTTTGTGCACTTGTAATCTATAGCAACTCCCCTGGAGAAAGTCGTCCAAAAACGCAGAGTACTTCACTTACGATCAAAATACCCTTCTAGATGGGCTGCGAACTGGCCTCCGGTCTCTCTATTCTGTGGTTTGCAGGAGCGAAACTTTTCCCTGTAATCCTCGGCTGTAAATCGGAACCGCTGAAGTGGGGCACGCTTTGTGCACTTGTAATCTATAGCAACTCCCCTGGAGAAAGTCGTCCAAAAACGCAGAGTACTTCACTTACGATCAAAATACCCTTCTAAATGGGCTGCGAACTGGCCTCCGGTCTCTCTATTCTGTGGTTTGCAGGAGCGAAACTTTTCCCTGTAATCCTCGGCTGTAAATTGGAACCGCTGAAGTGGGGCACGCTTTGTGCACTTGTAATCTATAGCAACTCCCCTGGAGAAAGTCGTCCAAAAACGCAGAGTACTTCACTTACGATCAAAATACCCTTCTAGATGGGCTGCGAACTGGCCTCCGGTCTCTCTATTCTGTGGTTTGCAGGAGCGAAACTTTTCCCTGTAATCCTCGGCTGTAAATCGGAACCGCTGAAGTGGGGCACGCTTTGTGCACTTGTAATCTATAGCAACTCCCCTGGAGAAAGTCGTCCAAAAACGCAGAGTACTTCACTTACGATCAAAATACCCTTCTAGATGGGCTGCGAACTGGCCTCCGGTCTCTCTATTCTGTGGTTTGCAGGAGCGAAACTTTTCCCTGTAATCCTCGGCTGTAAATCGGAACCGCTGAAGTGGGGCACGCTTTGTGCACTTGTAATCTATAGCAACTCCCCTGGAGAAAGTCGTCCAAAAACGCAGAGTACTTCACTTACGATCAAAATACCCTTCTAGATGGGCTGCGAACTGGCCTCCGGTCTCTCTATTCTGTGGTTTGCAGGATCGAAACTTTTCCCTGTAATCCTCGGCTGTAAATCGGAACCGCTGAAGTGGGGCACGCTTTGTGCACTTGTAATCTATAGCAACTCCCCTGGAGAAAGTCGTCCAAAAACGCAGAGTACTTCACTTACGATCAAAATACCCTTCTAGATGGGCTGCGGACTGGCCTCCGGTCTCTTTATTCTGTGGTTTGCAGGAGCGAAACTTTTCCCTGTAATCCTCGGCTGTAAATCGGAACCGCTGAAGGGGGGCACGCTTTGTGCACTCGTAATCTATAGCAACTCCCCTGGAGAAAGTCGTCCAAAAACGCAGAGTACTTCACTTACGATCAAAATACCCTTCTAGATGGGCTGCGAACTGGCCTCCGCTCTCTCTATTCTGTGGTTTGCAGGAGCGAAACTTTTCCCTGTAATCCTCGGCTGTAAATCGGAACCGCTGAAGGGGGGCACGCTTTGTGCACTTGTAATCTATAGCAACTCCCCTGGAGAAAGTCGTCCAAAAACGCAGAGTACTTCACTTACGATCAAAATACCCTTCTAGATGGGCTGCGAACTGGCCTCCGGTCTCTCTATTCTGTGGTTTGCAGGAGCGAAACTTTTCCCTGTAATCCTCGGCTGTAAATTGGAACCGCTGAAGTGGGGCACGCTTTGTGCACTTGTAATCTATAGCAACTCCCCTGGAGAAAGTCGTCCAAAAACGCAGAGTACTTCACTTACGATCAAAATACCCTTCTAGATGGGCTGCGGACTGGCCTCCGGTCTCTCTATTCTGTGGTTTGCAGGAGCGAAACTTTTCCCTGTAATCCTCGGCTGTAAATCGGAACCGCTGAAGGGGGGCACGCTTTGTGCACTCGTAATCTATAGCAACTCCCCTGGAGAAAGTCGTCCAAAAACGCAGAGTACTTCACTTACGATCAAAATACCCTTCTAGATGGGCTGCGAACTGGCCTCCGGTCTCTCTATTCTGTGGTTTGCAGGAGCGAAACTTTTCCCTGTAATCCTCGGCTGTAAATCGGAACCGCTGAAGGGGGGCACGCTTTGTGCACTTGTAATCTATAGCAACTCCCCTGGAGAAAGTCGTCCAAAAACGCAGAGTACTTCACTTACGATCAAAATACCCTTCTAGATGGGCTGCGAACTGGCCTCCGGTCTCTCTATTCTGTGGTTTGCAGGAGCGAAACTTTTCCCTGTAATCCTCGGCTGTAAATTGGAACCGCTGAAGTGGCGCACGCTTTGTGCACTTGTAATCTATAGCAACTCCCCTGGAGAAAGTCGTCCAAAAACGCAGAGTACTTCACTTACGATCAAAATACCCTTCTAGATGGGCTGCGAACTGGCCTCCGGTCTCTCTATTCTGTGGTTTGCAGGAGCGAAACTTTTCCCTGTAATCCTCGGCTGTAAATCGGAACCGCTGAAGGGGGGCACGCTTTGTGCACTCGTAATCTATAGCAACTCCCCTGGCGAAAGTCGTCCAAAAACGCAGAGTACTTCACTTACGATCAAAGTACCCTTCTAGATGGGCTGCGAACTGGCCTCCGGTCTCTCTATTCTGTGGTTTGCAGGAGCGAAACTTTTCCCTGTAATCCTCGGCTGTAAATTGGAACCGCTGAAGGGGGGCACGCTTTGTGCACTTGTAATCTATAGCAACTCCCCTGGAGAAAGTCGTCCAAAAACGCAGAGTACTTCACTTACGATCAAAATACCCTTCTAGATGGGCTGCGAACTGGCCTCCGGTCTCTCTATTCTGTGGTTTGCAGGAGCGAAACTTTTCCCTGTAATCCTCGGCTGTAAATCGGAACCGCTGAAGTGGGGCACGCTTTGTGCACTTGTAATCTATAGCAACTCCCCTGGAGAAAGTCGTCCAAAAACGCAGAGTACTTCACTTACGATCAAAATACCCTTCTAGATGGGCTGCGAACTGGCCTCCGGTCTCTCTATTCTGTGGTTTGCAGGAGCGAAACTTTTCCCTGTAATCCTCGGCTGTAAATCGGAACCGCTGAAGTGGGGCACGCTTTGTGCACTTGTAATCTATACCAACTCCCCTGGAGAAAGTCGTCCAAAAACGCAGAGTACTTCACTTACGATCAAAATACCCTTCTAGATGGGCTTCGAACTGGCCTCCGGTCTCTCTATTCTGTGGTTTGCAGGAGCGAAACTTTTCCCTGTAATCCTCGGCTGTAAATCGGAACCGCTGAAGGGGGGCACGCTTTGTGCACTCGTAATCTATAGCAACTCCCCTGCAGAAAGTCGTCCAAAAACGCAGAGTACTTCACTTACGATCAAAATACCCTTCTAGATGGGCTGCGAACTGGCCTCCGGTCTCTCTATTCTGTGGTTTGCAGGAGCGAAACTTTTCCCTGTAATCCTCGGCTGTAAATCGGAACCGCTGAAGGGGGGCACGCTTTGTGCACTCGTAATCTATAGCAACTCCCCTGGAGAAAGTCGTCCAAAAACGCAGAGTACTTCACTTACGATCAAAATACCCTTCTAGATGGGCTGCGAACTGGCCTCCGGTCTCTCTATTCTGTGGTTTGCAGGAGCGAAACTTTTCCCTGTAATCCTCGGCTGTAAATTGGAACCGCTGAAGGGGGGCACGCTTTGTGCACTCGTAATCTATAGCAACTCCCCTGGAGAAAGTCGTCCAAAAACGCAGAGTACTTCACTTACGATCAAAATACCCTTCTAGATGGGCTGCGGACTGGCCTCCGGTCTCTCTATTCTGTGGTTTGCAGGAGCGAAACTTTTCCCTGTAATCCTCGGCTGTAAATTGGAACCGCTGAAGTGGGGCACGCTTTGTGCACTTGTAATCTATAGCAACTCCCCTGGAGAAAGTCGTCCAAAAACGCAGAGTACTTCACTTACGATCAAAATACCCTTCTAGATGGGCTGCGAACTGGCCTCCGGTCTCTCTATTCTGTGGTTTGCAGGAGCGAAACTTTTCCCTGTAATCCTCGGCTGTAAATCGGAACCGCTGAAGGGGGGCACGCTTTGTGCACTTGTAATCTATAGCAGCTCCCCTGGAGAAAGTCGTCCAAAAACGCAGAGTACTTCACTTACGATCAAAATACCCTTCTAGATGGGCTGCGGACTGGCCTCCGGTCTCTCTATTCTGTGGTTTGCAGGAGCGAAACTTTTCCCTGTAATCCTCGGCTGTAAATCGGAACCGCTGAAGGGGGGCACGCTTTGTGCACTCGTAATCTATAGCAACTCCCCTGGAGAAAGTCGTCCAAAAACGCAGAGTACTTCACTTACGATCAAAATACCCTTCTAGATGGGCTGCGGACTGGCCTCCGGTCTCTTTATTCTGTGGTTTGCAGGAGCGAAACTTTTCCCTGTAATCCTCGGCTGTAAATCGGAACCGCTGAAGGGGGGCACGCTTTGTGCACTCGTAATCTATAGCAACTCCCCTGGAGAAAGTCGTCCAAAAACGCAGAGTACTTCACTTACGATCAAAATACCCTTCTAGATGGGCTGCGGACTGGCCTCCGGTCTCTCTATTCTGTGGTTTGCAGGAGCGAAACTTTTCCCTGTAATCCTCGGCTGTAAATCGGAACCGCTGAAGTGGGGCACGCTTTGTGCACTTGTAATCTATAGCAACTCCCCTGGAGAAAGTCGTCCAAAAACGCAGAGTACTTCACTTACGATCAAAATACCCTTCTAGATGGGCTGCGGACTGGCCTCCGGTCTCTTTATTCTGTGGTTTGCAGGAGCGAAACTTTTCCCTGTAATCCTCGGCTGTAAATCGGAACCGCTGAAGGGGGGCACGCTTTGTGCACTCGTAATCTATAGCAACTCCCCTGGAGAAAGTCGTCCAAAAACGCAGAGTACTTCACTTACGATCAAAATACCCTTCTAGATGGGCTGCGAACTGGCCTCCGGTCTCTCTATTCTGTGGTTTGCAGGAGCGAAACTTTTCCCTGTAATCCTCGGCTGTAAATCGGAACCGCTGAAGGGGGGCACGCTTTGTGCACTTGTAATCTATAGCAACTCGCCTGGAGAAAGTCGTCCAAAAACGCAGAGTACTTCACTTACGATCAAAATACCCTTCTAGATGGGCTGCGAACTGGCCTCCGGTCTCTCTATTCTGTGGTTTGCAGGAGCGAAACTTTTCCCTGTAATCCTCGGCTGTAAATTGGAACCGCTGAAGTGGGGCACGCTTTGTGCACTTGTAATCTATAGCAACTCCCCTGGAGAAAGTCGTCCAAAAACGCAGAGTACTTCACTTACGATCAAAATACCCTTCTAGATGGGCTGCGGACTGGCCTCCGGTCTCTCTATTCTGTGGTTTGCAGGAGCGAAACTTTTCCCTGTAATCCTCGGCTGTAAATTGGAACCGCTGATGTGGGGCACGCTTTGTGCACTTGTAATCTATAGCAACTCCCCTGGAGAAAGTCGTCCAAAAACGCAGAGTACTTCACTTACGATCAAAATACCCTTCTAGATGGGCTGCGGACTGGCCTCCGGTCTCTCTATTCTGTGGTTTGCAGGAGCGAAACTTTTCCCTGTAATCCTCGGCTGTAAATCGGAACCGCTGAAGGGGGGCACGCTTTGTGCACTTGTAATCTATAGCAACTCCCCTGGAGAAAGTCGTCCAAAAACGCAGAGTAGTTCACTTACGATCAAAATACCCTTCTAGATGGGCTGCGGACTGGCCTCCGGTCTCTCTATTCTGTGGTTTGCAGGAGCGAAACTTTTCCCTGTAATCCTCGGCTGTAAATCGGAACCGCTGAAGGGGGGCACGCTTTGTGCACTTGTAATCTATAGCAACTCCCCTGGAGAAAGTCGTCCAAAAACGCAGAGTACTTCACTTACGATCAAAATACCCTTCTAGATGGGCTGCGAACTGGCCTCCGGTCTCTCTATTCTGTGGTTTGCAGGAGCGAAACTTTTCCCTGTAATCCTCGGCTGTAAATCGGAACCGCTGAAGGGGGGCACGCTTTGTGCACTTGTAATCTATAGCAACTCCCCTGGAGAAAGTCGTCCAAAAACGCAGAGTACTTCACTTACGATCAAAATACCCTTCTAGATGGGCTGCGAACTGGCCTCCGGTCTCTCTATTCTGTGGTTTGCAGGAGCGAAACTTTTCCCTGTAATCCTCGGCTGTAAATCGGAACCGCTGAAGGGGGGCACGCTTTGTGCACTTGTAATCTATAGCAACTCCCCTGGAGAAAGTCGTCCAAAAACGCAGAGTACTTCACTTACGATCAAAATACCCTTCTAGATGGGCTGCGGACTGGCCTCCGGTCTCTCTATTCTGTGGTTTGCAGGAGCGAAACTTTTCCCTGTAATCCTCGGCTGTAAATCGGAACCGCTGAAGGGGGGCACGCTTTGTGCACTTGTAATCTATAGCAACTCCCCTGGAGAAAGTCGTCCAAAAACGCAGAGTAGTTCACTTACGATCAAAATACCCTTCTAGATGGGCTGCGGACTGGCCTCCGGTCTCTCTATTCTGTGGTTTGCAGGAGCGAAACTTTTCCCTGTAATCCTCGGCTGTAAATCGGAACCGCTGAAGGGGGGCACGCTTTGTGCACTCGTAATCTATAGCAACTCCCCTGGAGAAAGTCGTCCAAAAACGCAGAGTACTTCACTTACGATCAAAATACCCTTCTAGATGGGCTGCGAACTGGCCTCCGGTCTCTCTATTCTGTGGTTTGCAGGAGCGAAACTTTTCCCTGTAATCCTCGGCTGTAAATCGGAACCGCTGAAGGGGGGCACGCTTTGTGCACTTGTAATCTATAGCAACTCCCCTGGAGAAAGTCGTCCAAAAACGCAGAGTACTTCACTTACGATCAAAATACCCTTCTAGATGGGCTGCGAACTGGCCTCCGGTCTCTCTATTCTGTGGTTTGCAGGAGCGAAACTTTTCCCTGTAATCCTCGGCTGTAAATCGGAACCGCTGAAGGGGGGCACGCTATGTGCACTCGTAATCTATAGCAACTCCCCTGGAGAAAGTCGTCCAAAAACGCAGAGTACTTCACTTACGATCAAAATACCCTTCTAGATGGGCTGCGAACTGGCCTCCGGTCTCTCTATTCTGTGGTTTGCAGGAGCGAAACTTTTCCCTGTAATCCTCGGCTGTAAATCGGAACCGCTGAAGGGGGGCACGCTTTGTGCACTTGTAATCTATAGCAACTCCCCTGGAGAAAGTCGTCCAAAAACGCAGAGTACTTCACTTACGATCAAAATACCCTTCTAGATGGGCTGCGAACTGGCCTCCGGTCTCTCTATTCTGTGGTTTGCAGGAGCGAAACTTTTCCCTGTAATCCTCGGCTGTAAATCGGAACCGCTGAAGGGGGGCACGCTTTGTGCACTTGTAATCTATAGCAACTCCCCTGGAGAAAGTCGTCCAAAAACGCAGAGTACTTCACTTACGATCAAAATACCCTTCTAGATGGGCTGCGAACTGGCCTCCGGTCTCTCTATTCTGTGGTTTGCAGGAGCGAAACTTTTCCCTGTAATCCTCGGCTGTAAATCGGAACCGCTGAAGGGGGGCACGCTTTGTGCACTTGTAAGCTATAGCAACTCCCCTGGAGAAAGTCGTCCAAAAACGCAGAGTACTTCACTTACGATCAAAATACCCTTCTAGATGGGCTGCGAACTGGCCTCCGGTCTCTCTATTCTGTGGTTTGCAGGAGCGAAACTTTTCCCTGTAATCCTCGGCTGTAAATCGGAACCGCTGAAGGGGGGCACGCTTTGTGCACTTGTAATCTATAGCAACTCCCCTGGAGAAAGTCGTCCAAAAACGCAGAGTACTTCACTTACGATCAAAATACCCTTCTAGATGGGCTGCGAACTGGCCTCCGGTCTCTCTATTCTGTGGTTTGCAGGAGCGAAACTTTTCCCTGTAATCCTCGGCTGTAAATCGGAACCGCTGAAGGGGGGCACGCTTTGTGCACTTGTAATCTATAGCAACTCCCCTGGAGAAAGTCGTCCAAAAACGCAGAGTACTTCACTTACGATCAAAATACCCTTCTAGATGGGCTGCGAACTGGCCTCCGGTCTCTCTATTCTGTGGTTTGCAGGAGCGAAACTTTTCCCTGTAATCCTCGGCTGTAAATCGGAACCGCTGAAGGGGGGCACGCTATGTGCACTCGTAATCTATAGCAACTCCCCTGGAGAAAGTCGTCCAAAAACGCAGAGTACTTCACTTACGATCAAAATACCCTTCTAGATGGGCTGCGAACTGGCCTCCGGTCTCTCTATTCTGTGGTTTGCAGGAGCGAAACTTTTCCCTGTAATCCTCGGCTGTAAATCGGAACCGCTGAAGGGGGGCACGCTTTGTGCACTTGTAATCTATAGCAACTCCCCTGGAGAAAGTCGTCCAAAAACGCAGAGTACTTCACTTACGATCAAAATACCCTTCTAGATGGGCTGCGAACTGGCCTCCGGTCTCTCTATTCTGTGGTTTGCAGGAGCGAAACTTTTCCCTGTAATCCTCGGCTGTAAATCGGAACCGCTGAAGGGGGGCACGCTATGTGCACTCGTAATCTATAGCAACTCCCCTGGAGAAAGTCGTCCAAAAACGCAGAGTACTTCACTTACGATCAAAATACCCTTCTAGATGGGCTGCGAACTGGCCTCCGGTCTCTCTATTCTGTGGTTTGCAGGAGCGAAACTTTTCCCTGTAATCCTCGGCTGTAAATCGGAACCGCTGAAGGGGGGCACGCTTTGTGCACTTGTAATCTATAGCAACTCCCCTGGAGAAAGTCGTCCAAAAACGCAGAGTACTTCACTTACGATCAAAATACCCTTCTAGATGGGCTGCGAACTGGCCTCCGGTCTCTCTATTCTGTGGTTTGCAGGAGCGAAACTTTTCCCTGTAATCCTCGGCTGTAAATCGGAACCGCTGAAGGGGGGCACGCTTTGTGCACTTGTAATCTATAGCAACTCCCCTGGAGAAAGTCGTCCAAAAACGCAGAGTACTTCACTTACGATCAAAATACCCTTCTAGATGGGCTGCGAACTGGCCTCCGGTCTCTCTATTCTGTGGTTTGCAGGAGCGAAACTTTTCCCTGTAATCCTCGGCTGTAAATCGGAACCGCTGAAGGGGGGCACGCTTTGTGCACTTGTAATCTATAGCAACTCCCCTGGAGAAAGTCGTCCAAAAACGCAGAGTACTTCACTTACGATCAAAATACCCTTCTAGATGGGCTGCGGACTGGCCTCCGGTCTCTCTATTCTGTGGTTTGCAGGAGCGAAACTTTTCCCTGTAATCCTCGGCTGTAAATCGGAACCGCTGAAGGGGGGCACGCTTTGTGCACTTGTAATCTATAGCAACTCCCCTGGAGAAAGTCGTCCAAAAACGCAGAGTAGTTCACTTACGATCAAAATACCCTTCTAGATGGGCTGCGGACTGGCCTCCGGTCTCTCTATTCTGTGGTTTGCAGGAGCGAAACTTTTCCCTGTAATCCTCGGCTGTAAATCGGAACCGCTGAAGGGGGGCACGCTTTGTGCACTCGTAATCTATAGCAACTCCCCTGGAGAAAGTCGTCCAAAAACGCAGAGTACTTCACTTACGATCAAAATACCCTTCTAGATGGGCTGCGAACTGGCCTCCGGTCTCTCTATTCTGTGGTTTGCAGGAGCGAAACTTTTCCCTGTAATCCTCGGCTGTAAATCGGAACCGCTGAAGGGGGGCACGCTTTGTGCACTTGTAATCTATAGCAACTCCCCTGGAGAAAGTCGTCCAAAAACGCAGAGTACTTCACTTACGATCAAAATACCCTTCTAGATGGGCTGCGAACTGGCCTCCGGTCTCTCTATTCTGTGGTTTGCAGGAGCGAAACTTTTCCCTGTAATCCTCGGCTGTAAATCGGAACCGCTGAAGGGGGGCACGCTATGTGCACTCGTAATCTATAGCAACTCCCCTGGAGAAAGTCGTCCAAAAACGCAGAGTACTTCACTTACGATCAAAATACCCTTCTAGATGGGCTGCGAACTGGCCTCCGGTCTCTCTATTCTGTGGTTTGCAGGAGCGAAACTTTTCCCTGTAATCCTCGGCTGTAAATCGGAACCGCTGAAGGGGGGCACGCTTTGTGCACTTGTAATCTATAGCAACTCCCCTGGAGAAAGTCGTCCAAAAACGCAGAGTACTTCACTTACGATCAAAATACCCTTCTAGATGGGCTGCGAACTGGCCTCCGGTCTCTCTATTCTGTGGTTTGCAGGAGCGAAACTTTTCCCTGTAATCCTCGGCTGTAAATCGGAACCGCTGAAGGGGGGCACGCTTTGTGCACTTGTAATCTATAGCAACTCCCCTGGAGAAAGTCGTCCAAAAACGCAGAGTACTTCACTTACGATCAAAATACCCTTCTAGATGGGCTGCGAACTGGCCTCCGGTCTCTCTATTCTGTGGTTTGCAGGAGCGAAACTTTTCCCTGTAATCCTCGGCTGTAAATCGGAACCGCTGAAGGGGGGCACGCTTTGTGCACTTGTAAGCTATAGCAACTCCCCTGGAGAAAGTCGTCCAAAAACGCAGAGTACTTCACTTACGATCAAAATACCCTTCTAGATGGGCTGCGAACTGGCCTCCGGTCTCTCTATTCTGTGGTTTGCAGGAGCGAAACTTTTCCCTGTAATCCTCGGCTGTAAATCGGAACCGCTGAAGGGGGGCACGCTTTGTGCACTTGTAATCTATAGCAACTCCCCTGGAGAAAGTCGTCCAAAAACGCAGAGTACTTCACTTACGATCAAAATACCCTTCTAGATGGGCTGCGAACTGGCCTCCGGTCTCTCTATTCTGTGGTTTGCAGGAGCGAAACTTTTCCCTGTAATCCTCGGCTGTAAATCGGAACCGCTGAAGGGGGGCACGCTTTGTGCACTTGTAATCTATAGCAACTCCCCTGGAGAAAGTCGTCCAAAAACGCAGAGTACTTCACTTACGATCAAAATACCCTTCTAGATGGGCTGCGGACTGGCCTCCGGTCTCTCTATTCTGTGGTTTGCAGGAGCGAAACTTTTCCCTGTAATCCTCGGCTGTAAATCGGAACCGCTGAAGGGGGGCACGCTTTGTGCACTTGTAATCTATAGCAACTCCCCTGGAGAAAGTCGTCCAAAAACGCAGAGTAGTTCACTTACGATCAAAATACCCTTCTAGATGGGCTGCGGACTGGCCTCCGGTCTCTCTATTCTGTGGTTTGCAGGAGCGAAACTTTTCCCTGTAATCCTCGGCTGTAAATCGGAACCGCTGAAGGGGGGCACGCTTTGTGCACTCGTAATCTATAGCAACTCCCCTGGAGAAAGTCGTCCAAAAACGCAGAGTACTTCACTTACGATCAAAATACCCTTCTAGATGGGCTGCGAACTGGCCTCCGGTCTCTCTATTCTGTGGTTTGCAGGAGCGAAACTTTTCCCTGTAATCCTCGGCTGTAAATCGGAACCGCTGAAGGGGGGCACGCTTTGTGCACTTGTAATCTATAGCAACTCCCCTGGAGAAAGTCGTCCAAAAACGCAGAGTACTTCACTTACGATCAAAATACCCTTCTAGATGGGCTGCGAACTGGCCTCCGGTCTCTCTATTCTGTGGTTTGCAGGAGCGAAACTTTTCCCTGTAATCCTCGGCTGTAAATCGGAACCGCTGAAGGGGGGCACGCTATGTGCACTCGTAATCTATAGCAACTCCCCTGGAGAAAGTCGTCCAAAAACGCAGAGTACTTCACTTACGATCAAAATACCCTTCTAGATGGGCTGCGAACTGGCCTCCGGTCTCTCTATTCTGTGGTTTGCAGGAGCGAAACTTTTCCCTGTAATCCTCGGCTGTAAATCGGAACCGCTGAAGGGGGGCACGCTTTGTGCACTTGTAATCTATAGCAACTCCCCTGGAGAAAGTCGTCCAAAAACGCAGAGTACTTCACTTACGATCAAAATACCCTTCTAGATGGGCTGCGAACTGGCCTCCGGTCTCTCTATTCTGTGGTTTGCAGGAGCGAAACTTTTCCCTGTAATCCTCGGCTGTAAATCGGAACCGCTGAAGGGGGGCACGCTTTGTGCACTTGTAATCTATAGCAACTCCCCTGGAGAAAGTCGTCCAAAAACGCAGAGTACTTCACTTACGATCAAAATACCCTTCTAGATGGGCTGCGAACTGGCCTCCGGTCTCTCTATTCTGTGGTTTGCAGGAGCGAAACTTTTCCCTGTAATCCTCGGCTGTAAATCGGAACCGCTGAAGGGGGGCACGCTTTGTGCACTTGTAAGCTATAGCAACTCCCCTGGAGAAAGTCGTCCAAAAACGCAGAGTACTTCACTTACGATCAAAATACCCTTCTAGATGGGCTGCGAACTGGCCTCCGGTCTCTCTATTCTGTGGTTTGCAGGAGCGAAACTTTTCCCTGTAATCCTCGGCTGTAAATCGGAACCGCTGAAGGGGGGCACGCTTTGTGCACTTGTAATCTATAGCAACTCCCCTGGAGAAAGTCGTCCAAAAACGCAGAGTACTTCACTTACGATCAAAATACCCTTCTAGATGGGCTGCGAACTGGCCTCCGGTCTCTCTATTCTGTGGTTTGCAGGAGCGAAACTTTTCCCTGTAATCCTCGGCTGTAAATCGGAACCGCTGAAGGGGGGCACGCTTTGTGCACTTGTAATCTATAGCAACTCCCCTGGAGAAAGTCGTCCAAAAACGCAGAGTACTTCACTTACGATCAAAATACCCTTCTAGATGGGCTGCGAACTGGCCTCCGGTCTCTCTATTCTGTGGTTTGCAGGAGCGAAACTTTTCCCTGTAATCCTCGGCTGTAAATCGGAACCGCTGAAGGGGGGCACGCTATGTGCACTCGTAATCTATAGCAACTCCCCTGGAGAAAGTCGTCCAAAAACGCAGAGTACTTCACTTACGATCAAAATACCCTTCTAGATGGGCTGCGAACTGGCCTCCGGTCTCTCTATTCTGTGGTTTGCAGGAGCGAAACTTTTCCCTGTAATCCTCGGCTGTAAATCGGAACCGCTGAAGGGGGGCACGCTTTGTGCACTTGTAATCTATAGCAACTCCCCTGGAGAAAGTCGTCCAAAAACGCAGAGTACTTCACTTACGATCAAAATACCCTTCTAGATGGGCTGCGAACTGGCCTCCGGTCTCTCTATTCTGTGGTTTGCAGGAGCGAAACTTTTCCCTGTAATCCTCGGCTGTAAATCGGAACCGCTGAAGGGGGGCACGCTATGTGCACTCGTAATCTATAGCAACTCCCCTGGAGAAAGTCGTCCAAAAACGCAGAGTACTTCACTTACGATCAAAATACCCTTCTAGATGGGCTGCGAACTGGCCTCCGGTCTCTCTATTCTGTGGTTTGCAGGAGCGAAACTTTTCCCTGTAATCCTCGGCTGTAAATCGGAACCGCTGAAGGGGGGCACGCTTTGTGCACTTGTAATCTATAGCAACTCCCCTGGAGAAAGTCGTCCAAAAACGCAGAGTACTTCACTTACGATCAAAATACCCTTCTAGATGGGCTGCGAACTGGCCTCCGGTCTCTCTATTCTGTGGTTTGCAGGAGCGAAACTTTTCCCTGTAATCCTCGGCTGTAAATCGGAACCGCTGAAGGGGGGCACGCTTTGTGCACTTGTAATCTATAGCAACTCCCCTGGAGAAAGTCGTCCAAAAACGCAGAGTACTTCACTTACGATCAAAATACCCTTCTAGATGGGCTGCGAACTGGCCTCCGGTCTCTCTATTCTGTGGTTTGCAGGAGCGAAACTTTTCCCTGTAATCCTCGGCTGTAAATCGGAACCGCTGAAGGGGGGCACGCTTTGTGCACTTGTAAGCTATAGCAACTCCCCTGGAGAAAGTCGTCCAAAAACGCAGAGTACTTCACTTACGATCAAAATACCCTTCTAGATGGGCTGCGAACTGGCCTCCGGTCTCTCTATTCTGTGGTTTGCAGGAGCGAAACCTTTCCCTGTAATCCTCGGCTGTAAATTGGAACCGCTGAAGTGGGGCACGCTTTGTGCACTTGTAATCTATAGCAACTCCCCTGGAGAAAGTCGTCCAAAAACGCAGAGTACTTCACTTACGATCAAAATACCCTTCTAGATGGGCTGCGGACTGGCCTCCGGTCTCTCTATTCTGTGGTTTGCAGGAGCGAAACTTTTCCCTGTAATCCTCGGCTGTAAATTGGAACCGCTGAAGTGGGGCACGCTTTGTGCACTTGTAATCTATAGCAACTCCCCTGGAGAAAGTCGTCCAAAAACGCAGAGTACTTCACTTACGATCAAAATACCCTTCTAGATGGGCTGCGAACTGGCCTCCGGTCTCTCTATTCTGTGGTTTGCAGGAGCGAAACTTTTCCCTGTAATCCTCGGCTGTAAATCGGAACCGCTGAAGTGGGGCACGCTTTGTGCACTTGTAATCTATAGCAACTCCCCTGGAGAAAGTCGTCCAAAAACGCAGAGTACTTCACTTACGATCAAAATACCCTTCTAGATGGGCTGCGAACTGGCCTCCGGTCTCTCTATTCTGTGGTTTGCAGGAGCGAAACTTTTCCCTGTAATCCTCGGCTGTAAATCGGAACCGCTGAAGTGGGGCACGCTTTGTGCACTTGTAATCTATAGCAACTCCCCTGGAGAAAGTCGTCCAAAAACGCAGAGTACTTCACTTACGATCAAAATACCCTTCTAGATGGGCTGCGAACTGGCCTCCGGTCTCTCTATTCTGTGGTTTGCAGGAGCGAAACTTTTCCCTGTAATCCTCGGCTGTAAATTGGAACCACTGAAGTGGGGCACGCTTTGTGCACTTGTAATCTATAGCAACTCCCCTGGAGAAAGTCGTCCAAAAACGCAGAGTACTTCACTTACGATCAAAATACCCTTCTAGATGGGCTGCGAACTGGCCTCCGGTCTCTCTATTCTGTGGTTTGCAGGAGCGAAACTTTTCCCTGTAATCCTCGGCTGTAAATCGGAACCGCTGAAGTGGGGCACGCTTTGTGCACTTGTAATCTATAGCAACTCCCCTGGAGAAAGTCGTCCAAAAACGCAGAGTACTTCACTTACGATCAAAATACCCTTCTAGATGGGCTGCGAACTGGCCTCCGGTCTCTCTATTCTGTGGTTTGCAGGAGCGAAACTTTTCCCTGTAATCCTCGGCTGTAAATCGGAACCGCTGAAGTGGGGCACGCTTTGTGCACTTGTAATCTATAGCAACTCCCCTGGAGAAAGTCGTCCAAAAACGCAGAGTACTTCACTTACGATCAAAATACCCTTCTAAATGGGCTGCGAACTGGCCTCCGGTCTCTCTATTCTGTGGTTTGCAGGAGCGAAACTTTTCCCTGTAATCCTCGGCTGTAAATTGGAACCGCTGAAGTGGGGCACGCTTTGTGCACTTGTAATCTATAGCAACTCCCCTGGAGAAAGTCGTCCAAAAACGCAGAGTACTTCACTTACGATCAAAATACCCTTCTAGATGGGCTGCGAACTGGCCTCCGGTCTCTCTATTCTGTGGTTTGCAGGAGCGAAACTTTTCCCTGTAATCCTCGGCTGTAAATCGGAACCGCTGAAGTGGGGCACGCTTTGTGCACTTGTAATCTATAGCAACTCCCCTGGAGAAAGTCGTCCAAAAACGCAGAGTACTTCACTTACGATCAAAATACCCTTCTAGATGGGCTGCGAACTGGCCTCCGGTCTCTCTATTCTGTGGTTTGCAGGAGCGAAACTTTTCCCTGTAATCCTCGGCTGTAAATCGGAACCGCTGAAGTGGGGCACGCTTTGTGCACTTGTAATCTATAGCAACTCCCCTGGAGAAAGTCGTCCAAAAACGCAGAGTACTTCACTTACGATCAAAATACCCTTCTAGATGGGCTGCGAACTGGCCTCCGGTCTCTCTATTCTGTGGTTTGCAGGATCGAAACTTTTCCCTGTAATCCTCGGCTGTAAATCGGAACCGCTGAAGTGGGGCACGCTTTGTGCACTTGTAATCTATAGCAACTCCCCTGGAGAAAGTCGTCCAAAAACGCAGAGTACTTCACTTACGATCAAAATACCCTTCTAGATGGGCTGCGAACTGGCCTCCGGTCTCTCTATTCTGTGGTTTGCAGGAGCGAAACTTTTCCCTGTAATCCTCGGCTGTAAATTGGAACCGCTGAAGTGGGGCACGCTTTGTGCACTTGTAATCTATAGCAACTCCCCTGGAGAAAGTCGTCCAAAAACGCAGAGTACTTCACTTACGATCAAAATACCCTTCTAGATGGGCTGCGAACTGGCCTCCGGTCTCTCTATTCTGTGGTTTGCAGGAGCGAAACTTTTCCTTGTAATCCTCGGCTGTAAATCGGAACCGCTGAAGTGGGGCACGCTTTGTGCACTTGTAATCTATAGCAACTCCCCTGGAGAAAGTCGTCCAAAAACGCAGAGTACTTCTTTTACGATCAAAATACCCTTCTAGATGGGCTGCGAACTGGCCTCCGGTCTCTCTATTCTGTGGTTTGCAGGAGCGAAACTTTTCCCTGTAATCCTCGGCTGTAAATCGGAACCGCTGAAGTGGGGCACGCTTTGTGCACTTGTAATCTATAGCAACTCCCCTGGAGAAAGTCGTCCAAAAACGCAGAGTACTTCACTTACGATCAAAATACCCTTCTAGATGGGCTGCGAACTGGCCTCCGGTCTCTCTATTCTGTGGTTTGCAGGAGCGAAACTTTTCCCTGTAATCCTCGGCTGTAAATCGGAACCGCTGAAGTGGGGCACGCTTTGTGCACTTGTAATCTATAGCAACTCCCCTGGAGAAAGTCGTCCAAAAACGCAGAGTACTTCACTTACGATCAAAATACCCTTCTAGATGGGCTGCGAACTGGCCTCCGGTCTCTCTATTCTGTGGTTTGCAGGAGCGAAACTTTTCCCTGTAATCCTCGGCTGTAAATCGGAACCGCTGAAGTGGGGCATGCTTTGTGCACTTGTAATCTATAGCAACTCCCCTGGAGAAAGTCGTCCAAAAACGCAGAGTACTTCACTTACGATCAAAATACCCTTCTAGATGGGCTGCGAACTGGCCTCCGGTCTCTCTATTCTGTGGTTTGCAGGAGCGAAACTTTTCCCTGTAATCCTCGGCTGTAAATCGGAACCGCTGAAGGGGGGCACGCTTTGTGCACTCGTAATCTATAGCAACTCCCCTGGAGAAAGTCGTCCAAAAACGCAGAGTACTTCACTTACGATCAAAATACCCTTCTAGATGGGCTGCGAACTGGCCTCCGGTCTCTCTATTCTGTGGTTTGCAGGAGCGAAACTTTTCCCTGTAATCCTCGGCTGTAAATCGGAACCGCTGAAGGGGGGCACGCTTTGTGCACTCGTAATCTATAGCAACTCCCCTGGAGAAAGTCGTCCAAAAACGCAGAGTACTTCACTTACGATCAAAATACCCTTCTAGATGGGCTGCGAACTGGCCTCCGGTCTCTCTATTCTGTGGTTTGCAGGAGCGAAACTTTTCCCTGTAATCCTCGGCTGTAAATCGGAACCGCTGAAGGGGGGCACGCTTTGTGCACTCGTAATCTATAGCAACTCCCCTGGAGAAAGTCGTCCAAAAACGCAGAGTACTTCACTTACGATCAAAATACCCTTCTAGATGGGCTGCGAACTGGCCTCCGGTCTCTCTATTCTGTGGTTTGCAGGAGCGAAACTTTTCCCTGTAATCCTCGGCTGTAAATTGGAACCACTGAAGTGGGGCACGCTTTGTGCACTTGTAATCTATAGCAACTCCCCTGGAGAAAGTCGTCCAAAAACGCAGAGTACTTCACTTACGATCAAAATACCCTTCTAGATGGGCTGCGAACTGGCCTCCGGTCTCTCTATTCTGTGGTTTGCAGGAGCGAAACTTTTCCCTGTAATCCTCGGCTGTAAATCGGAACCGCTGAAAGGGGGCACGCTTTGTGCACTCGTAATCTATAGCAACTCCCCTGGAGAAAGTCGTCCAAAAACGCAGAGCACTTCACTTACGATCAAAATACCCTTCTAGATGGGCTGCGAACTGGCCTCCGGTCTCTCTATTCTGTGGTTTGCAGGAGCGAAACTTTTCCCTGTAATCCTCGGCTGTAAATCGGAACCGCTGAAGTGGGGCACGCTTTGTGCACTTGTAATCTATAGCAACTCCCCTGGAGAAAGTCGTCCAAAAACGCAGAGTACTTCACTTACGATCAAAATACCCTTCTAGATGGGCTGCGAACTGGCCTCCGGTCTCTCTATTCTGTGGTTTGCAGGAGCGAAACTTTTCCCTGTAATCCTCGGCTGTAAATCGGAACCGCTGAAGTGGGGCACGCTTTGTGCACTTGTAATCTATAGCAACTCCCCTGGAGAAAGTCGTCCAAAAACGCAGAGTACTTCACTTACGATCAAAATACCCTTCTAAATGGGCTGCGAACTGGCCTCCGGTCTCTCTATTCTGTGGTTTGCAGGAGCGAAACTTTTCCCTGTAATCCTCGGCTGTAAATTGGAACCGCTGAAGTGGGGCACGCTTTGTGCACTTGTAATCTATAGCAACTCCCCTGGAGAAAGTCGTCCAAAAACGCAGAGTACTTCACTTACGATCAAAATACCCTTCTAGATGGGCTGCGAACTGGCCTCCGGTCTCTCTATTCTGTGGTTTGCAGGAGCGAAACTTTTCCCTGTAATCCTCGGCTGTAAATCGGAACCGCTGAAGTGGGGCACGCTTTGTGCACTTGTAATCTATAGCAACTCCCCTGGAGAAAGTCGTCCAAAAACGCAGAGTACTTCACTTACGATCAAAATACCCTTCTAGATGGGCTGCGAACTGGCCTCCGGTCTCTCTATTCTGTGGTTTGCAGGAGCGAAACTTTTCCCTGTAATCCTCGGCTGTAAATCGGAACCGCTGAAGTGGGGCACGCTTTGTGCACTTGTAATCTATAGCAACTCCCCTGGAGAAAGTCGTCCAAAAACGCAGAGTACTTCACTTACGATCAAAATACCCTTCTAGATGGGCTGCGAACTGGCCTCCGGTCTCTCTATTCTGTGGTTTGCAGGATCGAAACTTTTCCCTGTAATCCTCGGCTGTAAATCGGAACCGCTGAAGTGGGGCACGCTTTGTGCACTTGTAATCTATAGCAACTCCCCTGGAGAAAGTCGTCCAAAAACGCAGAGTACTTCACTTACGATCAAAATACCCTTCTAGATGGGCTGCGAACTGGCCTCCGGTCTCTCTATTCTGTGGTTTGCAGGAGCGAAACTTTTCCCTGTAATCCTCGGCTGTAAATTGGAACCGCTGAAGTGGGGCACGCTTTGTGCACTTGTAATCTATAGCAACTCCCCTGGAGAAAGTCGTCCAAAAACGCAGAGTACTTCACTTACGATCAAAATACCCTTCTAGATGGGCTGCGAACTGGCCTCCGGTCTCTCTATTCTGTGGTTTGCAGGAGCGAAACTTTTCCCTGTAATCCTCGGCTGTAAATCGGAACCGCTGAAGTGGGGCACGCTTTGTGCACTTGTAATCTATAGCAACTCCCCTGGAGAAAGTCGTCCAAAAACGCAGAGTACTTCTTTTACGATCAAAATACCCTTCTAGATGGGCTGCGAACTGGCCTCCGGTCTCTCTATTCTGTGGTTTGCAGGAGCGAAACTTTTCCCTGTAATCCTCGGCTGTAAATCGGAACCGCTGAAGTGGGGCACGCTTTGTGCACTTGTAATCTATAGCAACTCCCCTGGAGAAAGTCGTCCAAAAACGCAGAGTACTTCACTTACGATCAAAATACCCTTCTAGATGGGCTGCGAACTGGCCTCCGGTCTCTCTATTCTGTGGTTTGCAGGAGCGAAACTTTTCCCTGTAATCCTCGGCTGTAAATCGGAACCGCTGAAGTGGGGCACGCTTTGTGCACTTGTAATCTATAGCAACTCCCCTGGAGAAAGTCGTCCAAAAACGCAGAGTACTTCACTTACGATCAAAATACCCTTCTAGATGGGCTGCGAACTGGCCTCCGGTCTCTCTATTCTGTGGTTTGCAGGAGCGAAACTTTTCCCTGTAATCCTCGGCTGTAAATCGGAACCGCTGAAGTGGGGCATGCTTTGTGCACTTGTAATCTATAGCAACTCCCCTGGAGAAAGTCGTCCAAAAACGCAGAGTACTTCACTTACGATCAAAATACCCTTCTAGATGGGCTGCGAACTGGCCTCCGGTCTCTCTATTCTGTGGTTTGCAGGAGCGAAACTTTTCCCTGTAATCCTCGGCTGTAAATCGGAACCGCTGAAGGGGGGCACGCTTTGTGCACTCGTAATCTATAGCAACTCCCCTGGAGAAAGTCGTCCAAAAACGCAGAGTACTTCACTTACGATCAAAATACCCTTCTAGATGGGCTGCGAACTGGCCTCCGGTCTCTCTATTCTGTGGTTTGCAGGAGCGAAACTTTTCCCTGTAATCCTCGGCTGTAAATCGGAACCGCTGAAGGGGGGCACGCTTTGTGCACTCGTAATCTATAGCAACTCCCCTGGAGAAAGTCGTCCAAAAACGCAGAGTACTTCACTTACGATCAAAATACCCTTCTAGATGGGCTGCGAACTGGCCTCCGGTCTCTCTATTCTGTGGTTTGCAGGAGCGAAACTTTTCCCTGTAATCCTCGGCTGTAAATCGGAACCGCTGAAGGGGGGCACGCTTTGTGCACTCGTAATCTATAGCAACTCCCCTGGAGAAAGTCGTCCAAAAACGCAGAGTACTTCACTTACGATCAAAATACCCTTCTAGATGGGCTGCGAACTGGCCTCCGGTCTCTCTATTCTGTGGTTTGCAGGAGCGAAACTTTTCCCTGTAATCCTCGGCTGTAAATTGGAACCGCTGAAGGGGGGCACGCTTTGTGCACTCGTAATCTATAGCAACTCCCCTGGAGAAAGTCGTCCAAAAACGCAGAGTACTTCACTTACGATCAAAATACCCTTCTAGATGGGCTGCGAACTGGCCTCCGGTCTCTCTATTCTGTGGTTTGCAGGAGCGAAACTTTTCCCTGTAATCCTCGGCTGTAAATCGGAACCGCTGAAGGGGGGCACGCTTTGTGCACTCGTAATCTATAGCAACTCCCCTGGCGAAAGTCGTCCAAAAACGCAGAGTACTTCACTTACGATCAAAATACCCTTCTAGATGGGCTGCGAACTGGCCTCCGGTCTCTCTATTCTGTGGTTTGCAGGAGCGAAACTTTTCCCTGTAATCCTCGGCTGTAAATCGGAACCGCTGAAGGGGGGCACGCTTTGTGCACTCGTAATCTATAGCAACTCCCCTGGAGAAAGTCGTCCAAAAACGCAGAGTACTTCACTTACGATCAAAATACCCTTCTAGATGGGCTGCGAACTGGCCTCCGGTCTCTCTATTCTGTGGTTTGCAGGAGCGAAACTTTTCCCTGTAATCCTCGGCTGTAAATCGGAACCGCTGAAGTGGGGCACGCTTTGTGCACTCGTAATCTATAGCAACTCCCCTGGCGAAAGTCGTCCAAAAACGCAGAGTACTTCACTTACGATCAAAATACCCTTCTAGATGGGCTGCGAACTGGCCTCCGGTCTCTCTATTCTGTGGTTTGCAGGAGCGAAACTTTTCCCTGTAATCCTCGGCTGTAAATCGGAACCGCTGAAGGGGGGCACGCTTTGTGCACTCGTAATCTATAGCAACTCCCCTGGAGAAAGTCGTCCAAAAACGCAGAGTACTTCACTTACGATCAAAATACCCTTCTAGATGGGCTGCGAACTGGCCTCCGGTCTCTCTATTCTGTGGTTTGCAGGAGCGAAACTTTTCCCTGTAATCCTCGGCTGTAAATCGGAACCGCTGAAGGGGGGCACGCTTTGTGCACTCGTAATCTATAGCAACTCCCCTGGCGAAAGTCGTCCAAAAACGCAGAGTACTTCACTTACGATCAAAATACCCTTCTAGATGGGCTGCGAACTGGCCTCCGGTCTCTCTATTCTGTGGTTTGCAGGAGCGAAACTTTTCCCTGTAATCCTCGGCTGTAAATCGGAACCGCTGAAGGGGGGCACGCTTTGTGCACTCGTAATCTATAGCAACTCCCCTGGAGAAAGTCGTCCAAAAACGCAGAGTACTTCACTTACGATCAAAATACCCTTCTAGATGGGCTGCGAACTGGCCTCCGGTCTCTCTATTCTGTGGTTTGCAGGAGCGAAACTTTTCCCTGTAATCCTCGGCTGTAAATTGGAACCGCTGAAGGGGGGCACGCTTTGTGCACTCGTAATCTATAGCAACTCCCCTGGAGAAAGTCGTCCAAAAACGCAGAGTACTTCACTTACGATCAAAATACCCTTCTAGATGGGCTGCGAACTGGCCTCCGGTCTCTCTATTCTGTGGTTTGCAGGAGCGAAACTTTTCCCTGTAATCCTCGGCTGTAAATCGGAACCGCTGAAGGGGGGCACGCTTTGTGCACTCGTAATCTATAGCAACTCCCCTGGCGAAAGTCGTCCAAAAACGCAGAGTACTTCACTTACGAGGCACATGCTGAGAGCCCATTTCTCCTGTGGCCAATCCTGACCGACGGCTATGCGCTCAAACCTATGTAGGTAAACATCTAGATCGTCCCGTTTTTCATCAAAAAGTGGGATGAGCTTGTCCGGCCACCTCTTCGTCTTCTCTTTCTTGTTGTCTCGTGCTTCTTTTCTTTCTGATCCCGTCTGCTTTTTTGCACCTCGTTGAGATGTCCGATCACAGTTCACCACGGGGGTCCATATTAACGAGGCACGACTGTACGTCTATGAGCATTAGACTTTTTCCCATTCTCGGTGTCCGAGTCACGAATGCGTCGTCACCGTCTGTAGAGCCCCGAGATAGAAGGTCTGGAATGCATGTGTCATAACCGGTGGAGCGACATCTCGTTTGAATTTGGGCGTCTGGAGGCCTTGCAAAGTCGTTCCTGAGCACAGGCACAGGTACCTGTGGCTGGCCTCGGTGGTAGGCTTCTACTCGCTGCCGGGCTTCTGCCGCCTGCGTCCCCAGCCCCGGTCGGCCAGCCTGACCCAGGTCATCGGCAACTGCGCCGTGCTGCTCCTGCTCAGCTCCGCCCTGCCGGTCATCTCTAGGACCCTGGGTGGGTGGCGTCCCCTCGGGACGCAATGCTGCTAAACAGCACCAGCCTCTGGTGCCTTGGGGGGGATGGCTGCTAGCCCACACTCGGTCACCCTAAGGCCCCCGAGGCGTCTGCTGCATGGCCTTGTACGGGAAAGTAACAACCTCCCAGAGAGGCGACGCGGAAACCGTAAATTCCAGGGCCTTGGCAGAACACATCAGTACCATGCTGGTCTTGGAGAAGAATTGGAGGGCTCTTGGTTGAGGTTGATGGAGCACACATAAGGGAACTGCTCTTCTGCCTACCAACCATAAGAATGCGTGACGTTGTCCTCATCCATCCGTATGGGCATAGAAGCGTCCTTACCGGCTTACAGGCATGGACCAGTTGCGACCATTTAATAAACGGGTAGGTTTGGCATTTTCGTCCAATGTCTCCCCCAGGCACTACATTCAAATGTAACGAGTTTATTTCCTCAACATTGCGAAATGCTGTTAATTAGTACTCTGTCAGGGTGGTAGTTAATGAAATTTCATAATTGACCTACGTAGGTTCAACTATCAAAATATCTCTTGAGCACTTAATTTTTTTAAAGAAAACAGGCCGAGACATGACTATTTCGTTTATAGATTCTCTTCATCATTATGGGACACCAATCCTGTTGCAAAGTTCACAAAGTTCCACAAAAATCAAATCACATTGCTAAATGCCGCATCTCACTAGAGGAACAAACAGCAACAAACGACGCCGAAACACGACAACGAGCAACAGACGGCACTGATAGACAGCCTGTTTGTCAGAGTCCACTGTCCCACCTGGCGGGTGCGACGCAGAACACATGGAAATTTGTTTTCTTGCAGGACTGAAGTTGTCAACAAAACACTTAAGGGGAGACACCCCCTAGGGGGGTCAACTTTTGAACCCTTGTCTTAAAATTAATGAAATGTACAGGGTAGGCTGACGGTCATGCTAGAGGGTGTATAACGAAATTTCAGGTCTGTTGGTTAAATGAGAAGGAAATTAGAGTAGCTTCTATCAGCAACACGCCTACACTGTTTAGTTAATCTATCATCAGAAAACTATCACGATATTAAAAATTTTATTTGCTAGATATGTAGCAGAATGCCTAGAGGGTGCGGCTATGGAACGTTTTTTCTAGAAAGTAATTCATTTCTACAAATTTTCTCTTCTGCAAAATTGGTCAACTTTTTGGTCTTCTGTCTCTTCGACAAAATTTCAACATTTTTTACAAAAGACATCCGTAAAGTGACAAAAAGTTCCATAGCCGCATTCCTTATTAAATTCCAGTCAGGAAAAGGGAAGAATGAGCCTTTTCTGTTTTGCCATTATCAAACGATAGATTGACTAAAATGGAATTTACACCTAAAAGTGGAACGGAGAAAAATGCGTTCAAAGTGCTCCAAACCCTACCTTTTCTTGAGCTTTGGTGGACAGAAAATAATTTATAAAAAATTAACTATGCAGTGAAAATTAATTACAGTTTCTGGGAATACTCTCTAGATGTTGGTGGATGTAAATATGTCATTTTCCAAAATCAACTTTTTTTGCAGAAATTTTTTTTTCTGGGCAGTGTCTCCCCTTAAAGATACACAGACAAAGAGTCGGGCGATGCGGTTTTCGTGTTCTGCTCTTTGGGCAAAAAACACGCCGACAAACCCGGGGCAAGTAGGGACGATTAGTACTTCCTTTCTTAATTAAAGGGACCATGAAATGACTTTTTTACTTTTTCCAGATAACTTTTACATTAAACCGTCAATGTTCACTGAATGCCGAACAGGCATCCGTTTTCGTCTCGGTTTATTAACTTCTACACAAAAAATTAATGAAATATCGACTTTTTCTTGACCGCAAAACAAGCCGTGACGTACGCTATTTCCGGAACCGGAACTTCTCTCGGCAGTAGGAGATGGGAGCATTAGTGGCGACGAGTTGGGGTGCGCCGGTAGGTTTTACTGCGCCGGTAGGTTTTACTGTATTCGCGCTGTTGGTAAGCGCTTCGGGACCGATCTTTTACGATTGCAACTCGATACTGACGCGACACTCGGCAAAGAAAGGTTGGACCGGTATTGCACGTATACCTCTCACGAACTGTTACAGCTCGACAGTGACGTGCAGTCTGTCAGGATAAAAATGGCATACCAATAACAAAGTGTACATACCGTGTTACGAAGGTAATCCATACAGCGTTTATTTTAGCTCTATATCACACAAAACAAGAAGAGAGAATCGACGAGGGTCCTTTTTCGACGAGTGTTCGTCAACATTGCCTCGGAAAACAAGGGGAAGAGATTGACCTCACCTCTTAACGTAAAATTGAGGTCAGCGATCAAACTATTATACGGGAAGGGTCCACAAGGGTACCCCACAAGGGTAGCGCGGGCATATTCCATTCAGCACGCCAGCCGGTCGCAGGCAGACAGACGGTCTTGCGACGAAGCAACGCTGCGCCGAGTCGGAGTGCCTGCTAGGCCTATATTCTGAGAGCTTCGTCGGAGCGCGATTCGCGGCTGCTGTCCCTCATTTCGGGTGTTTGTGGATCCAGCGTTCTTGTTCGTCGTGGTCTGTTTTAAGTACATTTTTTTCTTGCTGCTTGAAGTCAGCACGCGCGAGATGAACACGTAGAAAAATAAACGTTCAGTCAGTCAGAGTTTTGAGAGGAAGGCCCTGCCAGCCGGCAGTCGGCCCTGCCAGCCCTGCCCTACTGCGCACGCGCAGTAGTTGCTTCGTTTACCACACGATAGATGGCGCTTGGCTCTCAGCATTACCAAATTTGGCAATTTTCGCCACACATCTCTAATTATGCTACAAAATGTGGGTCTGAATATTATTTAACAAAACTTTTAGGAAACATTCGCCGGCTATTTATTGTTTACGATCGCGGTGCTGGTGAGGTAGGCTCTTACCCAATAGGCGACGTGGATTCGGCTGACGTGCTCCATTTCTGCGGATGCATCGTAGTGAAAAGGCAGAGCTTTCGAAGGAAAGAAGTCGCAAAAGAGTCCAGTTTTCTTTTAAAAGTTCTATAGCAAATAATTTTTTTGGCTCCCTAGTTTTGTGTTTTTGTGTTTCTTTTCACACCTTTTACGACGTGCGGTGGATGAAATTAGATTTTAAAATCATTTCATGGTCCCTTTAAAGCTTCCACTTAGTCTTGATTTGCCGTTGGCGACTTCCCGCAAACCGTCGTGACTTTCGACACCAAACTTTTTCCAAACTAGAATTCTGTCATCGTTCCTTGTTTGGGTCATCTGAGGCATTTTAACACATCTTGTTCAGTCCTCGAACGTCGGCATATCCATCTTGATGCAGGGACGCAGGCGTATTGAAGCACCACATCGCGCTCCAGGTTTTAGCGAGCAAAACCAGTCGCAGCAAATTCCCTTTCGCAACACGACAGTCAGCGAGCGAGCCACGTCGTCTGCTGCACCAACGCTTTGTCCAACTAGTCGAACCCTGCCATGTTTGCGGCGCAAAATAAGTGAAGCTGGTGACGCTGCAAGACGTGAAAATACCTAAGTTAAGATGCATTACATACTCAAACAAGTGAATAGCTTCGCCTGTCGCAATGCGTTTAGCCGCCACAGGTATCGTTCACAACCCCTGGCTATGCCGCTGGTTCTGATAATTTTCCTTTCGTGCTCCGCATCAGCGGCGTGGTTTAGGTCCAAGAGTGAAATCCTGAACGGCTAGAGACGGGCCATGGTTGTGAACATTGCATTCTGGTGCCGCACAATGCTAAACTCAGACGATACCTGTGGCAGCGTAAACGCATTGCAGCGGGTGCATGCAGCTACTCACTCATTCGAATACGGAGTGCATTGTATTTGTATTTACACAATTGCAAGTCGACTCAATTGTAAGTCAGAAAAAAAAAAAGAACCTTTAGATGTGCATTTTACTGCGAACACGTGAGAAGGGCAAAGTATCTGTTTCAAAAGCCCAGCCTCGAACACACGATCGATGCCTTCTGGCGTGCTTTGGCTGCGCTTGCACGCGCGAGGTGCATGAGATGGCCAGGCGTTATCGAAACTAGGAAGTTCATGCTGCAGGCGGGACAACTGAAGCTGCTCACTGTCGTTCTCACTCCGCCCGCGACTAGACTGCGACTTGTCCGCGCTGGTGATGTCAGTCCCGTCGTCATCACTGCTACGTTTTCGAAGCATGTCGGTGTGGTCCAACGAAATCTCCCACTTTGCAAATGACCGCATCCTCCGCGCTTGCTCGGTGATCGCGTTGTACGTCACGGATAGGGACTGATTGCGCACTTTTGCGGCATACATTGCAAGCCTTTGGCCCGCGGAAGCTTTTTCGTTTGCGATCACAGTTTAAGATCCCGCGCCACTGCAGACTCCACTGGAGCATTACCTGCTCCGACGGGTCGAACTTGCATCCAACAGCGCAGTTGTTGATTTTCAGGGAAAGAATGGCCATAAACGAACACCGAAAACCTAAACTGCCCGGATCACGCTTGTCAAAACAAAACAAAAACGTACCGTATTTACTCGCGTATAGGTCGACCTGTTTTTCAAAAATCGCCTCATCAAAACTGGGGGGTCGACCAATACGCGAATCCCGGTATTATATTTTTCAACTTTTTTTTTTTTTCGGGGGTCCCGAAGTTAGGGGGTCGACCTATACGACGTATCGACCAATATGCGAGTAAATACGGTAGTTAGCACTCCAGCATGATCTCGACACTAGATTGAACGACGTGCGACCTTGAGTCGCGCGAGAAACTGCAAAAAGACGCCACGGGGAGTGAGTCGTGAGACAGTTCCAGCAGCGTCCGGAGTGGCTTTTGCAAGAAGTACCGCCACCCCCGGAAGTCAGGCACGCGGTGCGCTGTTCACCGCCGTACATTCGGGTTAATTTGCGAATCACTATCAATAACACTCGTTCGCGCAAACTAAAAAAAAAAAAATTCGTAAATTGAGTGCGCAGAGTAGCGCAATGCTGCAGGCACAGCTGGCTGAACTCTTAACAAGTGGAGGTGTTCTTGATATCACGATTGTTTGGTTTTTTTGGGGGTGGAATGCTTTGGTTCGATTATAGGTCAGATTTTAAAAAATTAAAAAATGGGTCGACCTACACTTGTGTAAATACGGTACCTGCTCGTCTTGCAGTGTCGCCAAATCCACTTATTTTGCACCGCAACTGTGGCCGGGTTCGACTAGGTTTGACAGAGCGTTGGTGATGCAGACGCCGGTACAAAGGAGAGGGTTGAGGCATCCTCACAAGCCATAGCTCCCGCACTTGTGTCCAGTTCGGCTGCTCAAGTGGTTTTGCCTTGGTAACCTGCTCTCGTATGTCACGTGGGAGGAGAGACGATGGAAACCAAGGGCTCCCAGAATTCGTTGCCTTTTTGGGATTTTTGCAAATTAAGGATGAACGTAATTGGATACATCGCAAGGTGTTTGTAAAATGACCCACAATCAGGCTCGAAACCATTTCATGGTTTTTCAAAGTAGGTCAGTATCACTGTAATTGGCAGTGTTCTAGGAGGATTTTCACAAAATTAAGCAAGAATCATATAAGACACAGCCACACTGAAAACAACCAAATGGAAGCCAACCAATGAGCGCATTGGCACCCTCTCTTTGCCAATCAGGTAACTAGCGAGATGAAAAGGTCTATACGATTAGTGCTTATGCTTTTTGAGCGGTTCTACTTTTTAGCCGCACAAACTCCATACGAAAACAGATTTGGACCATTTGTATTTTGTTGGCAATCAATATTTTGCGTAGAACTGCATCTTCTGTCCGATAATTTTTATCACCGTCGGCCTGTTTTTGTAAATATGGGGGATGTAGCCACCTTGCTCTCGGCCTTGGTGCAGGCATCACCAACTTCGACCTGCTGGGGGACTTTGGGCGCATCGAGTGGCTGGCCAGCTTCCCACTGGTGCTGGCATACAACGTGGTGTTTGCGGTGGCAGCCGCCACCAGTCTGGCCACCAAAATGACGGCGGCCATGCGCCGGGAGCTGCTGGGCCGCCTGGCCGCCTGGGGCAAGGACGACTGACCCCTCGTCGGGCGGCCATGTCGAGCGACGGTAGCTTGTGCCGGACGTCCGAGCGACGGCAGACAGGATGACACCATCTTTTCCCCCCGGGTGGAGAGGATTTGCCACGCAAGGCAGCTTGTGCTCGCCTCACGCTTGGCACAAAGTGCGCGAAGGACGTTCCATACGCCTTTGCTGGCACGGTTTGCTTCCGGGTCTTTTTGCACCGCACCACAATGTCCGAGTCATATTTCTGACATTCCGAGTCCTTGTTATTTGCCTTATTTAAGCACTTTATCTGCCACTTAGGAAAAAGGGCCTTGAAATGGCCTCTAGTTAAGCGATTGTTCGGTGCTTACTCGTTAGTGTACGAAATACCTTGTCGAAGGAAAGTTTTTTTGTTGCATGTATTTTATGCGCCTAGTAAAATGTATTTGTCTAAGCAATTTGAATGTAACAGGAACATCCTCATCTTTGTTTGTGCACGTAACTTTTTTTTTTTTGCAAAGAGTGGAGAAGCATATTGTTACGAGCTTCGGATAAGTTTTCAACTTCTGTTCTTACTCAATTTGGCTGTAAGATACCGTTCAAACTGTCACACAGGAAGCATCCGATACTTTAGACTCCAATATTTTGGTGACCAGCTAGAGAGCAAAGACATATCAACTCTCCTTTTTGTCAAAAAAATATTGCCTCATTGTGCCCATGATCTCGCTCTTCGAGCTTGGGCAATGCAAGTTCACTCGAGACTAGCTCGCCAGCCATACGGCTCTGGCTCTAATGGCTTGCGAGACCAGTCATGGGCAGGCTGGGTCATTGTTTCAAATTTGCAACACGAAAGGTTAGACATTGATCCCATCTTTTTTTTGTTTATTTTTTTGTTCACGAGCAATGTATTCACGTTTTTGGTTTTTCACACTTGCATCCTCAGGAAAAAGAGGATGGAAAACTTCAAAGTGAAAGAAAAGTCATTTGCACCCAGACCGACTTGCCGGGGCTGGTATCTGGCAGTGGTTGAAGCATGGTGCCTTCTTGATCGCTGGAGCAGGTTCTCTGTGGGCCCAACCAGTGTTATCAGTTTAGCAATTTTCCCGCTAAATTTGGCATTGTTTTTTGTCGTTTAGTGGGAGAAACGGCCGTCTTGCGGGCGGCCGGATTTTTAGCGGATTTCAAGTCATGTTGGCATTTTTTTTGGCGGTCCCAAACGTTCACGAATTTACATTTATGGATCCTAAATAACTCGGCGGTAAGTCACAGTCATAGGGTGGTCATTTTTGCGTACTGTCAACAAAATGGTTGTCAGTGAGAGTAACGCTCGCGACACCGTCGAGTTAAAACCTCGAATTTTGCAACTGATTTGTGCGCGAATGAATTAGTTTTCAAGTTTGCCATACGAGACGAGCCCAGTAAGCTACGTGCTGAAATTCAGAAAACGGAATTCTAAGCTCGGAGCCCAGTTACTGGTAGCTTCAAGCGACGTTAGATGAGTCGGCTACCCCGACAGCTTTCTTCAATGCGGGTGGTCGCTGAAGCTTGGAACCAAATGTTCCGCCGAAGATGGGAACGATGGAGGTAGACGTCGTCAGGCTAGACGCCTGCTAAGAGTGTGCAACGCACATTGTTTTATACATGGAACCAATCTGCGTCGAACAAGTTGGCTACCTTCTAAGACTCTTTAGACTAATTATAGCAGCGGCCCGAAATTTAGCAGTTTTTCGAGATTCCCATCGGGGTTTTTTTTTTAAGTTTGCAACACTGCTTCCCCCTGCTCCAGGATGGGTGGCCAGGTAGGGCTGGCTTTTCCTTCAACTCGAGCCCTCTTCTTCCTTTTTTCCGAGTTATTTTCTTAAACGATTAAACACTCGCTTCCCGTCTCTGGGGTTGCCTGCCCTTTCCCCGTCTCGACATCGCCGTGGCAAGCGTTTTGTCGGTCGTTGTGCGTCCACTTAAATTATTGCCCTAAATGTCTTCATGCAGCTCTGCGAGAGACTCAGTTTTCCTATTAGCACGGGGATTATGGGACTCTCTTCAATTGTGGCACGAGCATCTCTTGACACAGTCTAGAAAGAAACATTCCTTGGCCTTTTGGGTCAGGTGCTGTTCAGAGACTGCGTCTAGTAAAGGCGTTTTTGCCGGTAAAATTCACCGACTGGCATCGCCTACTTCGGCAGCCGCATTTCTTTGTTTGTTCTACGGAGATGAAATGAGCAAGGCCGACATCTCGCAGCCAAAGGGGTTGGAGTGCATTCCGAAAGTGAGCAGAAGCGAGATCTTCCTAGCGGGCACCGTTGGGGCAACGAGGCGAGTCGAGAGGCCCACAATGGCGCGAGAGAACCCTCGCCGCCCTTTTCCACGCATTCGGGTGCGTCCACCCACTTGATCAGGCTCGGCAGATTTGCTGCACCCGTTAGGGTGCCCAAAACGAGCTCTTTGGGACGTCGAACCTCTATTGGGCCGTTCGTCTCAATGATGCTGGCCCAGAAGGTGGCACCGATTTGAAGACCACTGCTCTTCTTGGTCCAGTTGGAACCTGGCTTACTGCAGGTGACTTTTAAGATGTGTAAACTGTAGTAATCTTGTTTTAACTTTTCATTTCTCCTGCTGCTGATTTTATCGCTCTCGAGGAACATGCAAAGGAGCACTTTCCTTATTGCTCAGTATTGTGAGAAATCTAGTCCATTGTAAGATGTGATAATTCCTTTTTGTTTTAATGTATCACCACGAGCCACGGAGATTATAGTTGAGCTTTACTGTTTGGGCAAATTTCTGCATTGAGGGAGGACACTACTTGGGAAGGTGAACTTGGAACATCAAATACTGTGCCCCTAATGGGGGCAACGTCACATTAAGTTGAAGGTACTGCAGCTTTTCGTGACAAAAGTCCATGAAAATGCAGAAAGTAAGCCCGCAGCTGCATTTGTTGCAAAATTTCGGTAGAGCTGCTTGGAAAACTGGCTCCACACATCAATTGATTATCAAATGATGGTTTCAATCAAACTCAGATTTTATGCCAAAAAGTGAAACTGAAAAGGAAATGTGTTAGAAAGTTTGGAAAGTTGCACTTTAGAGTGCCGGCACGTCTGAAATAATTTATTCCGGAAAAATACTTTAGTTACAGGAGTAAAAGTTTCTGACACCATCCATGAGGCTATATTGGAAAGCTGATAAAGCTAGTACTTTTTTTTTTTTTAATTTAATTTTAAGGTAGTGTCCTTCCTTAATAGAAAAATTGGGCAGCATAGGTGTGAAACGATCCGAGCGCATAAAGTCGGTGGGTGATAATGCGCGAGTATTGTAAGGCTCATTCTGGGCAATAACCTGACATATGCTCCGATCAAAGCTAGTAAGAGTTGTGGCAACGGAGGATTGCTTTACGGTGACGAGGACGGCTGGTTCACGTGGCGAGCAATCCTCGTACAAAATTGCCGCAACCTTTTCTGAAAACTGGCCCGGGTGGCAGGCTGGAACAGGCTGCCACCGGGACATTCTGGGACAGCATCGAAAGTATGAAAGGTCTTGAAATCTGTCTCGGTTAATCCTCGCTCAATTTTCAAACCAAAACGATCCTTGGCAGTTTCGGATGGTCTAATCTGGGCAGTTTAGGGGGTTTTGAGAACAAAATAGGCACTTCAGCAATATTTTGCGATGCCACGTTACCTGGGGGAGTGACTCTGCGATGCAGATGCCGGTTTGCTCGGAACAAGCCACGGAAGAATCGTTGCGGAGAGAAAAGAGCGTCGACGCGCGCTTTGGAAATGCACGCCTGGGAGCAGTCAGCTTAGAAGGCTTCTTTGGCTCGTTTTGAGTGGGAGCTGTGTTGGCAAGAACAAGAGGCTCCGAGGAGGCTGTCCAATGGGCGGTGCAGCGACTGCGCACTGGTGCACATGAGCCCATGCCTCCTGTGTTATCTAATGAATGCAGTGTTTGCACAGTGTGTTCACTATTAATAAACAACTATTTTTGTATTTCAACGGCATTCTAATGAAGCGTAATAAAGCTTTCTGAAATCCAATGTCCTCCAGTGACTGAATGAAATCCTGAGTTGCAAGCCAGCTGCTGCGTGGCCTCAAGGTTTTCGTTTTGAGGGTTTTTGCAACTCCCTCACCTCACGGTCTGTTTGAGAGACATGAAACCCATCTCTTGCAGTGGGTATTTCACAAAATTCAACGGGCATTTATTGCTGCCAACACTGATGGCACCTTTATTGTATTCGGAGCTGGCCAGTATTGCTTGGAGATACTTTCAACCATCTGTATCGGGATGCATTTGAAAAATGTATTTGTATCTCTGTAGTGAAATATATTTAGTGTCTTGCCTGTATCGCGATACTTTGCCAGACTTGGGTATCCCGTTACATTTGTTGCCGTTTTTACGGTGAATTTAAAAGATAAAAACATCCGCTTGGTACAAGGTGCTTCAGAATTGATAACATGAACCTGCCCTATGATCCATCACAGTCACCGACGTTAAAGAACCGGTTTAAAGAAGGTTACTTGCAAGAATAACAATCAGGTGCTCCCACAGAGCCCTCCACACTATCCAATTTAGCAGAATGAATACTGTAAAAGAGAAAAAAGTATGGCCCTGTTTAGTCCCCCACTATGAGTGACATAGAACCGTACAATCTGACAGTTTTAAATGTGCCCTCTCGGCGAAACGGGCGTAGTTTTGTACAGATGCCTTCCGTCGAGCATGGCCTGCAGTCTTTACCGTTCAGTAACTGAGGTTCACCGGGGGTGACATTGTTTTTAGCGGCATTTTCGATAAATAAGTTTGTGGTAAGGGTAAGTGCATAAAATGACAAAAATGTTTAAAAAAAACATTAGACGGACACTCGAGTGCATTTTAAAACCCTCGTTTTATGGTTGTAACTCGATCTACCAGCGCTAAGCATCCTAAAATACCCGAAATAGCATTCGTGCGCAGCCGATTTGCATATTAGAAAAGTGGTAAAAGTTCCCGACACCGTTGGCGCAGAATGAGATGGCCATACCGAACCTTGCTAAATATGCTCAAACGGCAGACGGTGCTTGTCAGTCACTCGTGAGCGATAGGCTTCCACGCGAGAACCTATCGCTCGCGAGTGGCTGTTAGGCGCCGTCAGAGCCGTATATGGCGCCGTCCGTCGTTCGACCATATTGCCATGCGCCTCGCCGAGCGAGCGAGCGCGTGCATGGCCGAGTGGTTACCGTGCTCGAATTTCGTGCGGAGGCTCCAGGTTCGGTTCCTGGGAGTGACACATTTTTTATTTATACTTTCAATTTAGTGTTTTCGTAAGTCCGAGAACCTTGTCGTCTGTTCAAGATACTAAACGCCGAATATTCGAGAAACCCACGCAGGTACATCAGGGACTCTGCATGGCGAGCTGCAGGCAGTCTCGTCCCAGCGTTCAATCCTGCTGTATCGATGCCTACAATGCTAGCCTTCTATTTTGCTTTGGGCAGAAGTTCGCCCTCATTAAACATTTAGTTCACTTCAGTTCTTGTCGCCTCATCAATTGTCATTCGTGACAATATTCGGAAAGATTCAGTAGCGCCAACGATAAGTGTCGGGAACTTTGATTACTTTTCTAATATGCTAATCTGCCGCGTATGAATATAATTTAACTTTTTAGGATGCAGGGCTCGTAGATTAAGTTACGACAATAAGACGAGGATCTCCAAAAGCACTTTATTGCCCCTTTAATATACAGTAGGAAAATGAACCAATTATAGCCCTGCAATACACCAGAATCTACAGAGGCTAAAGGAGAACTGTTATTAACATTGACAAACTGTAAATGATTAGTTAAAAAAGGGCAACCAATCCAGTAGATGGGGTAATCAAGAGGACGTTGGAAACAAATTAAAATGCATCTTAATCCTACGGATGTAGTCGAACCATTCCGACAAGCTAGTCTGATTGCGGAAATGGCTTCTGCAATTGATAAAAACATTCAGTTGCTTTGGCACAATAAAAATGTCAACGGAAAAAAATGTTACGGAAGGCGATTCCACATTGATGAAGTGCTGGCAAGATAGCTGGGGGACACAGAATGTAGAGCATGCTTTGAGCTTTTCCTACCATTGGGGCAAGGAGCTTTTTATGGCATAGGGCAGACAGCAAGATGTATAGATATCCGAGCTAGAGAACACGGGCTAGCTTTAAGGTCTGGGCCTTTGGGACATCTTGCCATCCACTGTAATAGATATGGTTATTTGCCTCAGTTTGAAAACATTGCTATTTTGGCAAAACATCCTCAGTGAACAGCAAGAGATCTATGAAGCTTATTATATTAGGAAGCATGTTCCAGACAAATATGTCAGTGTAGAGTCGACAATTTCCAGTGGGGTGTGTCAGTTCTAGTGTTTCCACCTGTTTGAGTGCACATATCTGCACTTTGGAGGTGGCCTTGCATAAAATAGTCCTGGTTTTGTCTTTTTATCTTTTATTTTGCTCAGGTGCAGTGAAAAGAAGGAAAAAGAGTCGTAAGTCAGCGCTGTGTCCGAGTCTTTTGCGCTTTCACCTTTTGTTTGTGGCAACACTGTTATACATACCAACCTTAAACCCTACTAACTAAAACTGCACCGCTAACACAGGAGGCATCACAAAAGCTATTTATGAGAACTCGTGAAAAAGACGTTGAACCGGTCGGGCGGATCGGTGAACATCCCTCCTACCTCTTTGCACAGCAATCCCATCCAACTCCGCCTAAATGTGATGCATTAAAAAACAATATGCAAAAGATGACGCCCATAAAGGCTTTCCGAAAGTTTTTTCTTGCTCTGGGTTTTTATTTAGGGTGGGATGGATGGCCCGTGGAGGAAATGCTGGACAGGGAGACACCTACACAGCTGATCAGGTCACGACCAGTTGTGTTACGCTCGCTACATCCGTGTGTGTCACTTTTCTCCTTCACTGAATGGGAATACCAGCCACTCTAAAAGGCTGGCAGCTAGTAATGATGATGGAGCAAACGCCGATCCTGCGTTCATCGTCGGCGTTGCTCTCTGCGTGCACCTTCCCCCGACCAGAGCAAGTTGGAGAATTGACCTCGAGATGTGACTAGGGTTGTGAAGGACATCCCAGCAAAGCACCTTGGTCAAATTCCTGCATACCAGAGATTCGTTGGACTGTACCTCTGGCAGGGGTGGAACGGCTGCGCCATTTGCGCCATTTTGCGCCAGACGCATATGTCTGCGCCATCCTGCGCCATGTTGCAGAAACTGCGCCACAGCCAATACCTCGCGCCATTATGCGCCAGATCGCAAAACGTGCGCCAAGAAACTTTTTATTTTGTCTTGGTTTCGGTTTTATTGACTCGATTCGCAACAATGAGCGCGTTCAGCCTGGTCGGCCTTGCAATCCTTTGTTCTGTTTATTCTCCCTGTGTATCCCGAGTCGGAAGCGCGCGAAAAAACTCGGATTCTAAGCGCCACACCACCTGCGACTGGATTGTTATTCTTCAACCATAAGCGGTTAAGCAAGTCGGCTGAGGTGAGGTCGAGTCGTTAAGCGTCAGATTGCCTGAGGCTCTGCGGCCCGGGATCCGGACGTCAGCCAGTTGAAAACAAATGAGCAAGATTTTCCTTTTAGTACTTCGTCGTTAGAAGTTGGAACCGCATTCTCGCAAGATAAATCGTGATTTGATTGAACTGAAACGCGGTCCGATCCGAAACCTTGCCGGCCAGCAGCTCTTTTGCGAGTGATAGATCTGCTCGGCGTACTTTAACCTTGCTCCTGCTTATCGCTTCAAATGCGATAACTTCGTTAATCGTAGTCTGCTGCTTCGCAATTGAGTTGCACAATAGGATAAACGTGAAATTTGTTGCCCTGTTCCTCCGTGCAACTGCACGTCAATTGCTTGTGCACATCACGGGGTTCGCACATATAATTACTATGTCGAGCACGTGTGGGTTGTGCGATAAGCAGTGCTGGTTTGCATTTTGAGCAGCTGAAAGCCGCTCGGAAAATATCAAGGACGCTATCTTGAGAAACAGGGTACTGGCTTTTTGATTCTCATTAAGGCTCACAAAGTTTCAAGTTTTCGCATCTGTTACGCTGTTATCCCATCTACCTAGGTCCCTAACCATTCATGTTCATCTGTTCTGCTAAGTACGATTGAAATTGCTCCCATGCTTGTCTAAGACGCAAGCTGAAGTGCAATGAAAACTGATCTGAGCTGCTCCTAGCCTGCTCCAGAACGTAGTTTTAGCTGCTCCCAACCTGCTCCATAACAGCTGTTTCAGCTGCTCCCGTGGCTGCTCCCAGGCACATTTCACGAGTTCCACCCCTGCTCTGGGCAACCCACGAAATGCGGGAGAGACCGTGTGAAAGTAGGAGGAGAGGCCACCCCAAAGGGCGGGTTGTCGGTGGCTCCATACAGGGTTTCTTGTCCTCGTATCTTTGGGCTATTTACATTTCTTAAAGGGGGGGTGCAACGATTTCCGGACTTCGGTCAAAGATTTCTGGAAGTTGCCCTCTGACACTTCTGAAGTAAAGTACAGAAAACTGATTTCGCCTGCGTGTCCTAGTTGTTGCGTAAAAAAAATCTAAAAATTGGCATTTCGGGCACCCCTCAATTCACTCCCAGCCTTCAGGGTCACACCTGGTCCCCCTCCTAGTGACGTCATTCGGGCTGCCGTGTAGCTTCCCGTGTGCTATCTCGGAGGACGCTTCCTCCCTCTCTCCGCTGACATTAGCGGGCGTTACGCTGCAGCTTAGAGGTGAGCGAGGTCACGTAAGCTTTTCGTTGTATTTCCTTCGGCGGCCACTTGGGGCTGCAGGTGGGGAAAAAAAGCTAGACTTTAGTTTTGCGATTATGCAGCGGAATCGCAACATTTTTAATGAGGGAGGTGTTTTCTCTATCCTTCGGGACAAGATAAACAACGTAAAAATTATAAGATGCAAATTCTTTTAATCATAAAATCGTTGCACCGCCCCTTTAAAAGCAACTTTACACGCAAGATTTAACTTCATCAAACTTTTGTTCAAAAATTTAAAGTTCAAACTTTCAAATAAGTTTGAAAATCATCTAATTTCTGAGCACAACCAATTTGAAAGTTAAAAAATATACTACCATAATTGGATTTAACAGGTTATAAGATATGAAAATTTTCAAATTTTTTATTGTATGAAAGGTTAAACTTTTTCTAACCCGTTGGTTCCTTCCATCCTCAGGTTGCAAAAAATTGCATCTAATGAAAAGAAATTCTTGTGGTCGATTGGACAAGAGGGAACAAAAGAAAGGTTCATTCCCTTTCATGTTCTCATTAATAAAAATTTTTTTTCAGGAAATTGGACATGGCCACCAATGACCTTCCCAGCCCCAGTGGCCACTCACTAAACACAATATCAATCCGTCACTTTGATTCGAAACAGACATTTTGAGCCATAGAAAAGTTGGCTTTTTATTTGCAACTTCTGGGCAAGTTCTTTTTCATAAATATTTCCACAAAGCAAATGCACCACCTAGCCTCGCTTCCATAGCAAATTACAGTGAATGTTGTCCAATTTCTTTGAGGTGGGTTAGATTTCCCTGGTGGCCTTTCAGCGGAACAGTAGTGATACATTTTGCAAGTCTTCTACAAGGAAAGCCTCAAAAGATTCTTCTATACTTTGCATGCACACTTCTGGGGTCTGTGCTTAAACCTGAATATCTGCAAAGATTTGCTTATATCAAGATTTGATACTGGACATCTGGAAATAAATGTTTGACTGGTAGTCGAGGCAAACAATAAAATGCACAACCGAACCACGAATAAAATGTGCTAGCAAAATTCCCAATTGTCAGTTCAACTTCTGCATTATCCTCAGCTGGAAAGCAAGGTTGACGAACAAGGTGGAAAGCGAGGTGGGTTTGTCAGTTTATTAATTTACGATCACCACAGACAAGGAAGGTACAAAAGTGTTCATCAGCTAGGAACATGCAGGCTATAAAATTAGTTAATTGCCTCTACTTCTGGAAACGCCACAGGTCACAAGAGTGTCGCATAACCAAGGAAAATAGCTACTGCAATGATGGAAAGATTGTAGATCACCACTGTAGATAAGCTATGCACACCACAAAACTGGGACACTCGGGCATTCCAGAGTCCCGCACGTGCGAGATCATCGTGAAATGGCCGCTGCTGCAATATAAGGGCAGCCCAGCCAAGTACTTCATGACGCTTCTACGCTCGATAGGAACCACGGAGGCACAATTTGGAATAACTTGCCAAATGTCTCGAGCTCGGGAAACAAAAGGGCAATGTTGGGAGCCTCTAAACAGTAAAAGCTCCACACCGTCGCGAGTGGAGCCAATTTTATGAACGTGGCCGAAGGAAGCGGTTAAACAGGCCTGGTTGCTTGGGCCCTAGCCCCAGAGGTCTTCTGTCCTACCAAACTTGAAGACCAGGGCCCTGTGGGAGAGGAGGGATTATGAGCAGAGGCCTCGGTTGAAGGACCAACGCCACTCACCCGAGGAAGATGAAGGAGTTCTGGAGGAAGATGGCGATGCCAGGCCACTGCACCTCTCTCCCTGCATGCACATTGGAAGCACGCTCGCAATGCTACGAAGACTGCCTCGTCGTCTCCGGCCATTACAGTTAATGTAATGGCCGGAGAACAAGAATGTAACGGCAGAAAACAAGTTTTTTTCTTTTTTTTTTCTCATGATGTTTAAAACATGAAACTGGGACAGGAGAAAGGTGACAGCGTCTCAAACTCGGCTGACAAAATTTATTTCATACGCGCTTTTATATCCACCTCCCAAGGTTGCCCATAACGTCCACAAGAATAAATAGAACAAAAATTGTTCTTAAAGTGAATCAATATCTAAGCCAGTTTATTCCGAACACAGCAAGGCACAAAACAATAGCAGGAGGCCCAGGAGTGAACTCGAGTTTGCATTCTCTTCTTTAAAGGAGCTCTGCAACAATTTTAATGTTGAAAGAATTGGCATCTTCTACTTTTGATATTGTTCATCTTCAGGGGTGGAACTCATGAAATGTACTTGGGAGCAGCCACGGGAGCAGCTGAAACAGCTGTTTTGGAGCAGGTTGGGAGCAGCTAAAACTACATTCTGGAGCAGGCTAGGAACAGCTCAGATCAGTTTGCATTGCACTTCAGCTTGTATCTTACACAAGCACGAAAGCAATCTCAATTGTGCTTAGCAGCAGAGATGATAATGAGCGGTTAGGGACCTAGGTAGAGGGGATAACAGAGTAATATATGCGAAAACTTGAATCTTTGTGAGCCTTAATGAGAATCAAACAGCAAGTACTCTATGTTTCTGAAAATAGCGTCCTTGATATTTTCTGAGTGGCCTTCAGACGCTGAAGATGCAAACCAGCTCTGCTTATCGCACAACCCACACATGCTCGACATAGTAATTATATGTGCGAACCACGTGACGTGCGTAAACAACGGACGTGCAGTTGCACGGAGGAACAGGGCAACAAATTTCGAGTTTATCCTATTGTGCAACTCGATATCGAAGCAGCAGACTACGATTAACGAAGTTATCGTATTTGAAGCGATAAGCAGGAGCAAGGTTAAAGTACTCCGAGCAGATAAGTAGAGCTGCTGACCGGCAAGGTTTCGGATCGGACCGCGTTTCAGTTCTATCAAATCACGATTTATCTTGCAAGAATGCGGTTCCAACTCCTAACGATGAAGCACTAAAAGGAATATTTTTGCTCATTTGCTTTCGACTGGATGACGTCCGGATCCCGGGCCGCAGAGCCTCATGCAATCTGACGCTTAACGACTCGACCTCATCCTCGGCCTACTTGCCCTACCGCTTATAGTTGAAGAGTAACAATCCAGTCGCAGATGGTGTAGCGGTTAGAATCCGAGTTTTTTCGCGCGCTTCCGACTAGGGATAGACAAGGGGAATAAACAGAACAAGGGATTGCAAGGCCGACCAGGCTAAACGCCCTCATTGTTGACAATCGAGTCGATAAAAACCGACTCCCAAGACAAAATAAAACGTTTTTTTGGCGCACGTTTTGCGATTTGGCGCATAATGGCGCGAGGTATTGGCTTTGGCGCAGTTTCTGCAACATGGCGCAGGATGGCGCAGACACATGCGTCTGGCGCAAAATGGCGCAGGCGTTCCACCCCTGATCTTGTCACAAAGGACAGAAAACACACTTCCTTCCTTCGTAATGTTGTGATTCCGCCGCGTAATCGCGAGGCAAAAATCAGAATATTCTCCGACCTGCAGCCGTGAGCGGCGGCCATGAGAAACACGCGGCATGACGTCAATGGAGGTCTTGTAGAAAGATGGCAAGTTGTGCAAATACCTGCTCGATTAAAGGTAACTTTTCCATAAATCTTGTCATTCCAACATAAATATAAATGCGTCAAAAACCAGGTATCATTGACAAAACTTTTATTATACGGAGTTTTAGTGGCGCCATCTATCCGAGGTCCACAAAACCGTCTGCTCTATCTGCTAACGCGAACAGCTGCCAGAAGCCGGAGGGGGACGGGGATGGCCGAACCCGAATGAGACTTTCCTCCTTTCACCATATTGTCCGTGCTGCGCCAGCACGTGGTTGTGAGCGGATGAGTTCTCGCTGCTCACTGATGGCTGTAGAGAGAGAGCTTCACCGGAACCCCGCGCGACCCCCATTGACGTCACAGCGCATGTGACCCGGAAGATGGTGAAGGAGTTGAGAGGTGCCAAAAGCCTCAATCTTTGTTCATTTTTAAAATAAAAACTAGGACGTGCAGGCAAAAGCATTTTTTTTCTCTACTTCAGAATGGTCAAGACATCAACTCCTAAATTATTTAAGCAAAGCATTGAAATTGTTGCACAGCTCCTTTAAGACGAGGAACCAGTTACGCTCTTCTTAGCCTCCAAGCTGGACACAAACCCAGTTGTCCTGCAGCCTGCGTGCAGCCTCATTATAATGAAATTGCTTTCTTTAAAATATTGCTTTTATCAAAGTGTCCCGACTGAAATGCACTCATTCTTAATTGCATTATTTGAAGTGTATCAGCGGCTGACCACGCTTATTACAAATACGGAGGTGCCGAAAGCACACAAGCCTACACGGAAGTGCACGGAGTTTCTCGCGTTCCCTCCCCTTTCTGCACCAAGGCGAACGGCCAAACTGGGGGAATGGAGTAAACAGGTGACTGAGAGCAGAGAGTGCAGAGCTGGCAGAGCACCACTTCCAATGTCAATGCGCCGACACGGACAGGGAGCAGCCTCAACGTTCCGACGCTACTCACGGCACCTGCAGCCGACACTGCCCGACTCCTATCGGAATCGGTTCAAAGGAGCGATGGAGTTCGGAGGAGGTCATCCCTTCGAAAGACCCCCGACGTGCGTGCCTGTGCAGGCAAGCCTGCGGCGTACTGGGCATATTACACTCACACGTGCATCGTATGGGATTGTTTACCGAAAATCGCTTAGATCTGTGAGGTTGAGCAAAGTGGCTGGCCCAAGTCCGAAATAGCCAAAGAATTCGACATTCCGTCACCGGCTGTTCGACACCATCCACCATTTTGTGGAACAGGCGAGGCATATTGCACAGGTTCGAGAAGTTTCCAATGCAGGAGAAAGTTCACCAACAACCCGAAGATGAAAGATCACCCACTGCTTTGCGCACGTCGGATTTTCTTTAGCGAGCATGCTTGCCAAGCCGGCGCACGATTCCCATAGCTGCAACTATCTCTACAGGAGTGTGTGGAAACATGTTGGCAAAGCCACCGAGAATAACTTTGATTCGGTTGCACTTGCCGATGCGGACATTACTGTTGCTGTTTGTGCTACGAATGCTGAGATTGTAGACTTTGCATGCGCCAGGGTAAACACGAAGCGATGTCGGAGAGGCACCTCAGGAAACGCCGACGACCGCAGAGGCGCGAAACATTCTACGGCTGCTTCGAAACAAAGTGGAGTGCAGCGGCGGTGACGGTGTTCTTTCGATGCCTAGAGCAGTTTGAGGAGAACTGATGCCTAATAAAATTATCAGCAAACTCCACTTAATTTTTTTTTACTCAGTAAAGATGTTGCGGGGTGTTCATAACCAAGGTTTGTTCAATTAAATATACGGTCAGAGTGTTCTGCAGTGTTCCCGCTCACCTACGAGGCTGCTGGCACAGTTTTTTTGGCTCTGTCACTTTTATTAAATTACCACTTCCATCGCTTTTTCTTTTTTGCTGTCCTGTTTACTTGGTTATAGCGAGGGATTACTGTATGCCTTTGCCGGGATATTTTACGATACATGCTAACAGCAAACGAACACTGAGGACCGAACAAGCCCCGCTATCACTGCTGAGTAGGCCAAGAACAAGTGCAAGTCATTAGAAAGAGCTTACAAGAACGCAAAAGCAAAAAACAACTTGAGTCACTCTTATTTCCAATACAAGGAGCCTTGACTTTGGTCACCAATTGTAAACACGCTGTTTCTGTGGTTTAGGGAGCTTCGTGGTATTCTTGAGAAGGAGCACCACGTTGCACCAATTGTATTGTTGGTGCCGAAAAGGGTGATTGAGAAGAATGCAGAGACAGAGTATAACATATTTTCTGGTGTATAAGACAAACCGCCAGAAATTGTGGAAAAAGAATGTGTCTTATGTATGAGACGCATCATTCTATAAGACCCCCCCCCCTTTTTGCAAGTTTCTAAGTAAAAATTAGTATATAAGACAAACCTGTGTATAAGACGCAACGACGAAAAGTTTGGAAAAAAAGTGTGTCTTATACACCAGAAAATACAGCAAGTACATGAAAGGCATAAACGTAACATGATAAAAAAAATTTAAAGACGTTTACAAATCTCTGTAATGCGAAATTAGAGTGCAGCTCCTGAGGGGGAGGAGGGGAGGGTATGCTCCCTGTCCGTACCCTCCCCTCCTCCTCTGTGCCACCTCCTCCCCGTTTCCTCCTCTCCCCATACCTCCCCTCCCCTCCTTTCCTCCTCCTCTTCCCTCCTCCGTTTTCTACGTAGGACATGTTCGCGAAAAAGCGGGGTGGCTGCCTTCACACTCCACGCATTTTGGGGCGTTCTCGCGGATATCCGCTACACAATCATTATTGCCATACTTGGCACACAGTTCATGTCCACGACAGTTTCGGGATCTATGTCCAAATTATTGACAGCGGAAGCAACACTGTGGGTTGGGTATGAAGGGACAAACCCGACAGTTCAAATATCCAGCTTTGAATGAGGCAGGAACGTTAGTATCAGACGTTTTGTGGGCTACTCTCATCCGTCTGGCCGAGTAGCGATGCGTCGGATGCCAACGACTGCATGGTTGCAGAGTCCCTCGAGAACTTCCTCCTCTGTACAGTCGAGAAGGTAATGACACCTCGGACAGTGTTCAATGTTTGGTGAGGACTAACGCTTACCACGTGGTCGACTAAACGAGTCAGGAGGGTTTTCTGTCTCAACTTCCTCGAGAAGGTCACCAGAAAGATTTTCTGCCTTATCTCCAATCCAAGGAATGGAGAAGCCTTAGACATGGGCAGTGCATCATCTTCTGCGTGGATTACAAGAAATCTAGGGAATGTTTCAGGCTCAAGAGCTTTTACTAAAGGGCAAACTCTTTTTGGGGGAGCAAACAAAAATTGAGCAACTGTAACAGAAAACAAAGGGATACCAAATATGACCTTGCTGGGTATGTCACACTACCAGTGTTACTTGGAAGCTATACCGAAGGTTGGCCCTTGCCGCCTAGGGTGAAAACGGAAGGAACAGATCCTAGAAGAGGAGACTGACTGTATCATCCATAGACGGGAGACCTTACCAAAACTCCCGTCTATGACAACCGGGGGCCCGAGTGGTGTATTGCCTCACCCGGGGGGCCCCCAGGGGTCCAACCATCCCCGGGCTCGGCTCAACCACCAGGATGCCCTTTTCCCCAGCCACACGTGGTGACGCCACTCCCCTACTAACGCCCCCTGCAAGGCAAAGGGTTTCACCCGTGCCATACTTACTGACGGGCACAATGTGCATAAGCTTTGGGTCGTCGAAAAAGTTTTCGACTCTCAGACGACCTGCAAGCGTCACAGCCCCGAATCAGTGCAATCCCTGTTTCGCAGCACGTTACGTTGTGGTTGCCCCGAGCACCCTTTCCACACCAAGCACACACGCGTGCCCCGGGTGCTCCAAAGAAAGCCAGCTCACTCGCGTCAGACAAGTAATGCACGAAAAGCTTCCTCGTGTCGCATAAAACCACTGAGCAAGGACGGCACCAATCTTTTAATTGCCATCCTTTTTTCTCACCGGATCGTTGAAGACGAGCAAACTTTTTAATATATTATCTGCAGATTACATATTGTTAGCCAAGATAACCATGCGATTCTTTTAAAGGGCAACTCTGCTCATTTCGGGATAATGAGTGATTTCGCATTAAAAGCCCTAATAACAGACACTACGTCATTTGCTTTGCAAAAAAATGAAAGCCGCTTACAACTCCCTGTAACGCCGAATTAGAGCGCAGCTCTTGAGGAGGAGGAGGGAAGGGCACTGGGGGGGGGGGGGGGTTAAACTAACCAGGGGGGGGTCACGTTACCTTGGGGGTCACGTGACCCCCAATGCCGATGATGTCATCACTGACGTCACTGATGACGTCATCAGTGACGATGACGATGCGGGTACCGATGACGTCATTAGTGACGTCACTGATGACTTCACCAGTGATGATGACGAAGACGATGCGAATGTCGGTGACGTCATCAGTGACGTCGCTGATGACGTCATCAGTGATGATGACGATGACGATGCGGATGCCGGTGACGACATCAGTGACGTCACTGATGACGTCATCAGTGATGATGACGATGACGATGTGGATGCCGGTGACGTCATCAGTGATGATGACGATGACGATGTGGATGCCGGTGACGTCATCAGTGATGATGACGATGACGATGTGGATGCCGGTGACGTCATCAGTGATGATGACGATGACGATGCGGATGCCGGTGACGTCATCAGTGATGATGACGATGACGATGTGGATGCCGGTGACGTCATCAGTGATGATGACGATGACGATGTGGATGCCGGTGACGTCATCAGTGATGATGACGATGACGATGCGGATGCCGGTGACGTCATCAGTGATGACGATGACGATGTGGATGCCGGTGACGTCATCAGTGATGATGACGATGACGATGTGGATGCCGGTGACGTCATCAGTGATGATGACGATGACGATGTGGATGCCGGTGACGTCATCAGTGATGATGACGATGACGATGTGGATGCCGGTGACGTCATCAGTGACGATGACGTCATCGGGGGGTCACGCGACATCGGCGGGGGTCACGTGACCTCGAGGAGGGGGCCACGTGACCCCCCACGAGGTCACGTGACCTTGGTGGGGGGCTCGCGCGGTGCATTATGGGACATTTCCCATGATGCACCGCGCGGTTACGCCGACGGCGACGGCGACGGCGACGCCGACGCCGACGGCGACGCCGCTCAAGCCGGAAACGGGCCCCTAAGAGCTGCGCTCTAAAAAATGGGACATATATTTTTAAATCTAATTCTAAACACGAGCGGAAATCAAAACCGAAACTTCGGCTCCGTCCAACAACGTTGGCCTCGGGCCGCCAAGAACATGGCTATCACGTGGTACGAGATGTCACGTGACCGTTTACGTAACGACGGGCGGGCGCGTACCAGGCGCAAATGTCGTCTGCACTGCACTCTTCACCATGTTTCGGTGTCTACGGCATTCGACGAAGACTGCACTACTGCGGCATTACTCTGCACACATCGTGTCCGAAATGTGGACGAAACTCCAAGAGACGATAATCACAAACAGCGAGACGAAGACGGCATCCCGTGAAGAAACGTCAGCAACGCCCCGTGAAGAGACGTTGCTGACGTCACCCGCTACGCTTGCCAAGAGAAGTAAAAACAAGCAAAACGGGGCAATGGTGATGACGTTTAGCTCAGTGTTGGCTTCGCTCACGTCGTAGCCTTGACTGCGCTGTTAGTTGCGCCTCAATTCGCCTCAAGTCAGCCCATTTCTCATTTCGGCAACTTGGCAATTTGCAAAGTTTGCCGGACCATTTAAGAAACATTGAGACAGAACTACGTTATAATATTTGGCGTGTGGCCTTCCTAAGTGATACTGAAGAGGACTGCATTGTTTTTTCAAAAACAAAAATGAAGCGGAGTTTCCCTTTAATTCATTTTCTAAGATTTACAGCCGCATCGCGGTCACCTGGCATCGGGCCATTAAAGGGGCCATACAACAATATTGGGTTGTTTCTCATTTCACGAAAGCTTACTGGCACTACTGTGGCCGAATTATACTCGCACGCAATGCCACTGACCAAAAGCTTCTTTGTAATTTCATGAATTAAAGCCAGTTTTTCTTTCTGTCGCTCCTTGGCAAAGCTCGATGTCGTAGGGACTGCAATGTTCAGCTAGTCACAAGGACAGTAACAATAGCCAAATGGGAACGGATGTGCCTGAACATTCTATTTGACCTCGTGACAATGCCTCGACGAGCACTTGGGTAGTGGCTCGTGTCAAATTTCCACGGTGACGGAAACGGCCCAACCCCAACTATGTCTGGAACTCGTCACGTTCACTGTGCTATGCCAACCCTGGCACGTGGCTATGATGAACATTGGTGGCATGCAATCGGCACTAGATCTCGTGGCGTCTAGCCACGAGGTCTAGTGCTGAATGTTCCGTTGAGAGTAAGCGCTCGTCCTGTTCCCCTTCCTTTTTGTCCTTGTCTTTGTTACCGCTTTTAAATTTTTACTCCTTCAAAGGTTATGAAAGTCAAGGAATTATTCTAAATGCTATTTAATAAAGTGTGAATTGTGGCACTACCCCTTTAAGCGGCACATTTATGTAGGAGATCATTTTCTCTCTGCGGATGTTTCTGCACCGCGTGGAAGTGACGATGACTCTGGCGACGAGGAACTCTCGCCGCCGTCGATTCTTGCGCCGAGTGCCGCTGATGCGGAAACTGCATTGGGCGTCGTAGAACGTTTTCTCTCGGGCGAAGAGAATGCCGAAGACGCCTTACGATGCATACGTAACTTGCAGAGCCGAGTGACGGTGGCGCGTTTGCGTCAGCAAAAACAATCTAAGATCGACCAGTTCTTCTCCTAAGTGAGTACTGAATAAAATAAACTCAGTTTTATATGTGCTTTTTTAATTCGAAGTTTGCTAAATTCGAAGCATTTTGATGTCCCTGTGAGCTTCGAATTACCGAGAGTCTACTGTATTAGGCATGAAATGTTTCCTTCTGCCCCGAATAAGCATCTTAAAAGTGAACATCTTGGCAGACATCTACTTGGTTAGGAATTATAATAGATGTATATATATATTTCTGTTCTATCAATTAAGCATTCCAAAAGCCTTTTTGTTTGACCACATTACTCGCAAAGGGCCTTTTCGTTATCCAGGTGCAGTTCATCGACACTTCCGAGGGGCTTCATGATGCTACCACTTTTTGCCCTGACCGATGCAGGGGAAAAAGGCCTGCATTGGCCAGAGCGATTGGCTGGCAATGTGAAACAAAGAAAAATAAAATATATAACACAATTTCTGCTACACCTTCTGTCAATCACTTCCGAGAAAAAGGAGCCGTTCAATTTCATTCAATGTGGCACTCAACCAAAGCTCACCCTGTGTGACGTAGTCGCCGAACAGAATCCAACAGGAGGCAATCAGTGATCCAAAGCCGAGGGCAAAGCCAATGAAAAGCCACATGCGGGCCCCTGCACAAAGTTCATGCACGAAGTCAAGGAGCAGATGTACTGGATCAGAGCTCTGGCTTCAAGGTCAAGCAGAAGGGGCACTGCAAAGGGCTTTTGTCCATTCAAAGGATTGTATTCATTCTACCTCAGAGGCCAATATTTCCGTTCCTGGCCTAGACCTGCCGCCAGCCATGGTACTCGTATATTATTTGCCATTGCACGCTGGTTAAGCCCTCTATAACGCCAAAATGTTGTTGGAAATGCATTTGTGCGTGCTTTTGTGAGCAAGGAATAACGGGCAAGTTACCTTCTAGAGGTCAGAAATAACTGACCATATTTTAGATCTCTAGAGCCCTGTCTGCACGTACAGAAATAGACCATTGGGGAATGTATGCAGTGCCCCCGCAGCCATCTAGATACATTATGATAATCTCAAGTATGGTGCACAAATAGAATGCTGGTTTAGTATTGGGTTATAACACAGCGAAGGCCAAACAACAAAACAAAACTTGTCAACATTCAGCGCTATCACACTCCAACGTCTCTTGCACGCAAGCCAGCGCTGCCTGTAGTCAGTTGTGCCACGGCGTGCACGTTACAAAACGCTCCCATCCACACCTGCTTCAACTATTCCAATGGTGGAGCAGAACTTTTCTGCCAAGCACCCTTTTTTGTTAATCTGTCTGACAAGCTCACACAGAATGTGTGCCGAGTGATCAGACCGGCGTTTTCGGCATGACCAAAGCCAGCTGGTGACAGACCCGTTTTGCGCCAATTGTTGGATGCTGCCAGACTGTCTGAAGTCGTTGTGCACGTTCCTGCCAGTGGCTCTTACGTCGGAGCATAACAGTGCCCTAAGAAAGAAGGAATCGTGTCGCCCTAGATGTAGGAAGCGTACAAGTCGGACCGAGCATACGCCAACATGGCCCAACAATTTCCTGCGCCGCACGGTGCAAAGTGGGGTCGCCGAGAGGCCTCGCAAGATTTTCTGCGAAGGTCTATGTGCTATCGGTTACTAAGACAGCGCGGTCGGCATGCTTGCCGTGGCGGCCATTAGGCTTTGCGCTGGGAACCACGAGGGACTCCAGAAAGACAAGGGTGCTTCTGCTCGCACCCTACATATTATCTAAGGCCAGGGGCGCCACTTGCTGCCCCGCAGGGGTGTGGAAACAACTACCACGAAAACACCGTGGAAGTGCCCACTTGGCACAAGTGCCCACTTTTAACATTTTTCAAACTTGAGAATTCTGAAAATTAACCATTAAGTGCCCTCCAAAGCACCTGCATCGGCCCAAAATATTCACAGAGTTGCAGCAGCCACGAGACCGCCAGCAGCGACGACGGGGATATTCGCTTTCTTGCGATGCAAAGGGAAAAACTACCTTCCTTATCTTGCATTAACCGAGTTGTTTTCTGGGTTTAGTTACGACGAATAGGTACTGGTGTACCGCGCCATTTATTGTGTAAAATATATATGCTTTCTATGATCCCGTTCACCCTGCCTTTGAAGCTCTGTAATGACCCCCATTTTTACAGCGCAGCTGTTAAGGGCTAGTTTCCCGAAGATCGTGTCCGGTACCAAACAAATGTCGACACAAATTCTGCTTGCCGCCGTTGCTCACAGATCGCGGCAACCTTTCCAGCCTCGGCAACCTGACAACTGGTTTTTGCCGTCGCTCATACATGGCAGCAACATTTCTTTGGAAGAAGAGCGGGAACGGAACAAGCGGCGATGTGGGCAGCAGCACTAATGGTTTTGCAACCGTTGCGAGGCCGATATCGTCTAAAGTTCGACTGCGTCGGGCGCTTCAGATTCCCTTGCAAAAGAAGAGCAGATTGCTCGCCTAAAAAGCCACCGCCGAGAGCAGAAGCTACAGCTCCGCTGCTCTTCCTTCTTCACCAGAGTGGAAAGGCTGGAAGTTGTTTGCTTTTTATTGATTTACTCGGACAAGCGCCTATGTCTAGATTAACTAAGTTTTCAGTATGGTGGGCGCTTCTTGGTATTTTACAGTGCATAGTCACTAGCGGCCTCTACGATTTGCATCTGGAATCAACGTAACCACATCCACATTCAACTCGCGCCTTGGGTCTTTTGCGAATGGGCTAATGAGAAACAGCTTAAAAGGAGAATGGGTTGGATGCAGAAATGTTAGACCGCCAAGATTCCTTTGCAAATGGGCTCACGAGAAAGAGGCTAAAATGAAACTCGGTTGAAAGCAAAATGTTGAAACGCCAAGGGTCTTCTGCGAATGGCTTCACGAGAAACAGGTTTAAATGAGAAAGGGCTGAAAGCAGAAATGTTAAAACGACAAAAATTTTTTGATAATAGGTTCAAAAGGAAACAGGCCAAAAAAAGAGAGTGTTGAAAGTAGAATTGTTAAAATACCAAGGGTCCTTTGCAAATGGCCTCACGAGAAACAGGTTCAAATAAGAGAGGGTCGAAAGCAGAAATGTTAAATGCAAAGTGTCTTTTGTGAATGGGTTCAAATGAGAAAGGGTTGAAAGGAAGAAAGTTAGAACACTAAGGGTCTTTACAAATAGCTTCAAATGAGAAAGCTTCAATTCAGAAAGGGTTCAAAGGAGAAAGGTTGAGATACTAAAGGTCTTTTGCAAATCAGTCTTAATGAGAAAGGGATTAAGGGAGAAAGGCTAGAATGCTAAGGGTATTCTGCAAATGGGTTCAAACGAGAAAGGCTTGAAAGGAGAAAGGTTAGAATAGCAAGGGTCTTTTGCAAATGGCTTCAAGGATCAAGTGAGAAAGGTTAAGAGGAGGAAGATTCAAATGCCAAGGGTCTTTGCAAAAGGGTTCAAATGAGGAAGGTTCAAATGAGGGAAAGTTCAAATAAGGAAAGGTTGAAAGGAGAAAGGTTAGAATGCCAAGTGTATTTTGTATACGGGTTGAATTGAGAAAGGTTCAAATGAGAAAGGGTTGAAAACGGTAAGGCTAAAATTCTAAAGGTCTTTTGTAAATAAGCTAAAAGAAGAAAGGGTTACTTCGAGACAGACTCGCTCCGACACCACTTTGTGGCAATTGGGCCCGCTGCAGGAAAAGGTTGGCATCCCCTGCCCTAAAACATTGCAAGGAATGAAGCAATGGCTGAAGAAATAACTCGGCAAGGGCATTGTTGTTCAAGGAGAACCAGGATTATGAGAAGAAACCACGCCCACTGCAGTGTACCATGTTGTGGGTTGACTTACGGATCAATTGAAGGAAACGATTGAGAGTGATTTTACTCTATGGTCGGTGGCAGGGTAAGAGTTGAGGGCGAGGGGAAGGAAGGCTGGGGAGGAGGAAGCAGGCGGAATGCTAAGGCAGCAGGCATGTTTCCTTTTCCACAGCCTTCCTTTCCTTCGCCCTCAACTCTTTACCTGTCACCGACTATCGCTATCGACGAGAGCATGCAACACATATCAATAGCGTTGGCACAGAGCATCATGAACCGGAACTGCCTCCCATGTCTGACACAGCCAACAGTTGTGTCTTTCGTTGCTTGGCCAGAAGATAATCAGAGACTGGAGAAACCTTCCTGTCGACACAAGATTTCACGGTGGTACAGAGGGCCGTCGGTGCCACATACCTCTCTGACCAATGCAGCCCGTGGTGTACGAGTCTCCACGAATCTGACCATTGGACACCGCGTTGATCCTGGAACAGAGCAAGATTGCGCACAATGAACCACTGGCAGACACGGCGCACTCAACTGCATACGGCTGGCCTCCTTAGGCAGTGCACGACTGTTTTTCCAACCAGTTTGTGACCTTCCTCCAAACTTTCTTCTTGATCGGCGTTAGACCGAGTTGTCCTTGCCTGCCGGAGCAAATTAACCTGGTAACAAATAACAACTCGTTTTCAAGGTTATACAACTTCATTTTCTCAGTATGTGCCTACCAAATGCTTCCTGTCATTGCCATGAAAGCACATCTGCCTGTATTACGTTTGGAGCATCGGCGAAAGTTCTGGACTAAAAAAATAAAATTCCACTGTGTTACGTGCTCTCACCTGTGCACTCCAGATGCACTGCAAGGCACAGTGTTCATACTGTAGCCTGTATTGCCACTTTGAAAAACAAATAACAACCGTCCCTCGCACAATCGATCCGCTCAAGCGTCATTGTGAATTTCATGCACCAGAATTGCTGCTGACATCCCTTTCCCCCTTTCACCGCTTCCAAGGCCCAAGGCCTGACCGTAGCCCATTTTCTGTTCTGCCTCCCGCGAGCCAAACTAAATCAGATTATCGCTCACCGTGAGATCATTCTCCTTTTAAACACCTATGTCCACTGATGAATCACAAACATGTAACAACTTGTTTGACAGGAAAAAGGTCTATTTGAGGAGAAAGAGAAATGAGTGTGTAGAAACAAAAGCACACAAACAAAAGCACACTTAATGCATGTAAGGGTTGACATTCTTGTATTTTTGTTTATTATAGTGGTTCAAGTTTATTCTCATCACAAGATAGTCAACTGAAAATATTCTCTTATGTCTCTTTTAACATAAAATGAAGTGTCACAGCGAAAATGTTTCGCAAATCAAGCACAATTGCTCTTGTGGTCCCCTAAATTTTATTAATTCCAAAACCTCGATTCGGCACTTGAAGAGAAACATTCAACCGAGAAAGAGATTTATTTAGAACTTCCGAGATCTTGGTGCAACCAGTTGTAGTTGGGGCACTCTAGAACCATTGCATATGGTCCCATACGGAGCAGAGCAATGCAAACTGGAGAGCAAACACCTCCATCTTTGCTCGTTGTTGTCGTGATTGTACGGTTTGTATGTTTAAGGTGTTAATAAAGGTACAGAAGACACAGGATGCATTAAGGAATATTTCAATATTGCAATATAAATCAGAAAAATAAATATTTCCACCGCAGCTATTTTAAGGAATGTCATTCTAAGAGTTGTTTTTCTCACGGTTTTGTCCTGGTCACATTAAGGGGTGGCATTGTCAGTCTTGTATGACGCTTGACTGGACTGCCGAAGGAGGATGGTGGAGGGCTCTTCGTTGATGGGGATAGTTGTTGGGATCCTGGAACGTCTGGAGCTGTCGATGAATCCGATCGCTGGAGTTGTCCTCCGCGCCTCACGTAGTCCAGTCAGCCTCAGGCAGGTCAAGCCTTAAACACAAGAGGTGACGGGGAGAGAGTTGGGCCTCTGACGTCACCTCACGTCAACGGAGGTCCGCCCAGCTCCTCACAGCTTGGCCTTCCAAGTCGTCCTTGATTTTCTTCTTCATGGCTGCAGGTCTTGCAGTCTTTTGCCATCATTATCTCATTCATAGCTTGACCTATCCTGGTCCTCCTGAATTTCACATCTCACTCACTCTTCAATGGAACCTCTGAGCCTTGAGCAAGCTCATTTAATGCACAAACAGCGGTTTTAGATTCATCTTTGGTTGATTCCAACAACCCGACCATTCCTTGCAGTTCCCTGCACTTTTTCTCAAGCTTTGCAACTTCTGCGACTTCCTCTACTACCATTTCAACTTTTAGTGGTTTTTCCTCTGTCCAAGCTTTAAGAGGCCGCTTGCGCTTGGTTCTGTACCACCCTTGGACTTCCTGCAGCTCATCTTTGGCAAACTGCTGGCAAACTGCCAGCCGTTCCTGAAGACTTGCACCCTGAAGTCCTAAGTAATTTTCCTAAGGCAATTACCTTTCCTAGCTCCATGTTCACACACCCTCACCTTGAAATTTGGCTCTCTGGATATTAAAGAGAGTGTCCTGTTGCGGACGCCAGAGTTGTGAAGATGATGATGGTAAATTATGAGGACATGGAAGTGTATGTGAAACAAGAGGAACATGACTCGTAAGAAGAGCAATATACATATACTTACAAAGTCCTTTTGGGCGTAGCCATGTCCACGCTTTTAGCGGTGTCCAGCCGGTAGAGACGGCGAACTCGACTTGCCCGGGTGTCGTCCCCACAGGCCTTTACACCTGTCCGGAATTGTGCCTCAGCAGCCCAATCCACCGGTGTCCTTCCATCCTTCTTGTGCCATCACTCCCGCGTCTTCTTTTCCGTTCATTTTAAGTCCACCAAGTTCTGCTTCCCCACTTCGCGGTCACTTCTCAAAAGTCCACATCATCACACTCGTAAATTCACGAATAATGAAAGACCACACTGACTCGCCAATTTACAGTATATAAGCAATGATTCTTAAGAAATTATGCGCGCCTAATAAAAATACTTTTGTTAGTTTTTGAACCTGGTGCAAGCTCAGAAGTCTCCTTTGAATTAAGAATGACTTGAGGGACGTCAAGCCCCTACTTGTTCAGTCAACCAAAAAATGCTCCAGACCTCCAGCCACTCCCTCCAAGCAGAATGTCGTCAAGTGCCTGAATGTTCCAGAGAACCTTTCATGTAATCTCTAGCAAAGTTTATTGGTGACCGACTCAAAAAATTCGGGTATTTGCTCGCTTGTTTCGAAACCAAAAGATTTTGTTCTATATATAACAGCCGCAAGTTAGTCAGCTTCAGTCAGCGACTTGTCTCTTAGCTGTAGATGAGAACCAATGCAGCACCACCGCTAGCCTTTAAGGTACACACGCCGGTGTGACGCAGATCAAAATGGGCAGAAGTGGGTTCTGCAGTGCAAACTTTCACTTCACATGCTCCAAGCTGTGTCGACTGATCTCCTTGCCTCCAAAGGATTCTTTCTATCCCCCAAGGTTACTTAAAAACACTTAACTTTTTTTTTTCTTTATTTTATGCACCTGGATATATTATAATTGTCACAAAATAAATGTTAAAAAAAAAAAAAAGATATATCGCTACGAGATCCATTTTAAATATCGTAATGTGATTCTCTTTCGGGATGACGTGCCAAAACAAAAGCATGTCTCAGAATCGTATAAAATAAGGCTCGGGATGTAAATATTGCACTAAAATGTTTTCTTTCATGAAAAGATTATTTTGTGGCATTTGTGACATATCTACCTACTGCGGCAGTCTGCTAATAAAACGCATCTGATTGGCCCAACAGCCGACAGATAACGACATGTAAGATCATAGGGGGCCACGATGGGCGCTTCCCTCGACCTAGGCAATAGCAGACGTTTCTGAGTTCGAAGCATGCACTCTTTTTCTGTACGAACTGTCGGTACATGATTATTTTATTCTACCAATAAAACATTAGAAAATGGAGATAAAACAAGAACCGTCGGCGCATGATTATTTTATTCTACCAATAAAACATTACAAAATGAATATAAAACAAGAACAACCAAACAAAAATGTTGCCTTACTTTTTTTTTTCCGAAAATTATTTTCATGGTACGTTTGCTTTGCACTCTCTGGTTGTTACTGCGCTTCTGCTCTGCAACTTCGTCCGAGCTGTATTGGGGTGCGAGCCATCTTCAAGGTAGCTTCCAACGAGCGAGAGAAGGTTGCTCTCATACGGGGACTGCCAGAGGACGAAAAAGGTCTTCTTGGGCAAAGTTTCGGCAGCAACCTCTGGGCTCCCCTACTATTCTACGCTGGCTGAGGCGCCCCAACAAGAAGGGAAACATCCAAAACAAGCTACCAACAAAAGTGGTGTCATCGGCGAAGCTGACGCTCAATTGATTGATTGATTGATTATTAGGTGTTTAATGGCGCAAAAGCAACATAGGCCATGCTGCGCCAAAGGAATAGTTAAAAGACTCTATAGTAAAAGGAAGGAATTACTATGCAGATGATCTATAACTGGTGCAGGTAGCCAGTTTTTTTAAGAAAATCTAAAATATGACCAAAAGGAACTAAAGGTTGATCTCCCAGTAAAAAGGCTGGATGAAATGGAAGGTATCCAGAAAGTGCAGGGAAACTTGTTCGATGTTCTTGATCAAAGAATTTGCAGTGCCATAGAATATGCAGCATTGTTAGCAATTCACCGCAATGCTCACAGACTGGGGCGTCCTCACCACAAAGAAGGTGTCGATGGGTGACACGTGAATGTCCAATTCTCAAACGACACATTAAAACTTCATGGTGACGGTCTCTATGGTGCGAACTCTCCCATACCTCCAAACGTGGTTTGATGACATGTAGCTTATTATTTATTTCTTTGTCCCAGTCTTGCTGCCAGGCATTATGAATTGCTTTTTTAAGAACTGGTTTAAAATCTTCTTGAGGCAGCTGAACGGGTGTTTCCAGAGCATCCTTAACAGACGCTGCCAGCCTATCCGCCTTCTCATTACCTGAAATTCCCACAAGGAATTTCAGGTAACCCAGCACAGCTTGATATTGTATCCCATTTGGGAAGCCAGGTTTAACTCTACCCGTACTTGTTGCACGAGCCGATTCTAAGAATCATTGAGGGAACAGAGAGAGAGGATAGCACTCTGGGAGTCCACAAACAAGATAGCTTTCCTGATGTTGTTGCCTAATATATATTCGATGACCATGAGCACACCATAAAGTTCTGCAGTAAAAATGCTGGCAAGAGAGTGAAGCCGTCGAGCTTTTACAAAGTGTTCTGAATATACAGCCGAACCGACAAAGTGTGGAGTTTTTGCACCATCAGTGAAGAATTGTGCATGGTCCTTATACTTAGCTTGCAAGGTCATAAACTCTTGCTGAAGGACTAGTGGTGCAACAGTTCGCTTATTGTATTTTGCTAGTGACCAGTCACAGGTATAGTGCACCGCCTTCCAAGGAGCAATGCTTCGAACTTTCGTCATCAAGCTACGCTCAGGAAGTGCAAGCTGCAGGGATGCAGACATGTATTGAATGCGGAGGCTTAAAGGCCGTACTATACTTGGCTTATTCTCAAAAAGACAAAAAAAAGGAGATACCTGCAAACAACGGAAGGATGGGTGTTCAGGGTCAGATTTGTTTTTATAACTTTAGCATAGGCTGAGGAACTGTCTTCGCTTTTCTAATGGCATTTGGTACGTCTCTGCATACAAACTCGGGACAGGCGACGTTCGGAAGGCCCCCGTGGCAAGTCGAAGTCCAAGGTGATGCACAGGATCTAGCATTTTTAAAGATGACGGTCGTGCCGAGCCATATACAACCGCACCATAGTCGAGGCGGGAACGAACCAGCGAGTTGTAAAGTTGCAGGAGGCATCTCCTGTCAGAACCCCAGGACATGTGTGCAAGTACCTTGAGAACATTGGCAGATTTAAGACACTTTCGCTTCAGTTCTTTTAGATGGGTCTGAAAAGTGAGCTTCTTATCAAAAATAACACCCAAGAATTTGTGCTCATGCCTAACGGTTACGTCAATACCATTCATCTGCAAGCTGGGATCTAGCGACAACCCTCGACGTAATGAAAAAGGCACGCACACTGTTTTTTCTGGTGCAAACCGGAAGCCATTTTCATCGGCCCACTTACTCATCCTATTTATTGCTATCTGCAATTGGCGCTCACAAATTGACAAGTTGCATGAGGAGAAAGCGATCTGGACATCGTCTACGTACAATGAATAAAAGACTGATGGTGGTATGTATAACTGCAGCGAGGCTGTTGATCTTAATTGCAAACAAGGTAACACTCAAGACACCTCCTTGTGGGACGCCGTTTTCCTGTGTAAAAACATCTGAGAGCGTGGATCCCAGGCGGACTTGAAAGAAACGGTCTGTCAAGAAGTCCTTTAAGCAACGCAGCATGCGGCCACGAATGCCACACCTACACAGGTCCTGAAGTATTCCGTACCGCCATGCCGTATCGTAAGCTTTCTGTAAATCAAAAAAGACAGAAACGCAATGCTGCCGGTTCACAAAAGCCTCACGCACGAAAGTCTCCAACCGGACAAGGTGATCTAAGGTTGAGCGACCTCTTCTAAAACCACACTGGTTTTTATCAAAAATTTTCTTTTGTTCTAGAATGTATACTAGCCTTCTGTTAATAAGCCGTTCATAAGTTTTTCCTAGACAACTAGTCAGTGCTATAGGCCGATAACTTGCTGGTAGGGAAGGGTCTTTGCCAGGCTTCAAGATGGGAATGATGTGTGCTCGCTTCCAGCACTGTGGAAAACAAGAAGCTTCCCATAAATAATTAAAGAAAGACAACAAATTCACCAAGGATTCAGCCGACAAGTGCCTCAGCAGTTCATAATGAATCATATCTGGACCAGGTGCCGACTGCTTCCTTACTGCAAGGGCAAATTCAAGCTCACACATTGTGAACGGCCGGTTGTAACCAGTATCACTTCCAGAGAAATCAATATGCTGTTTTTCTGCCAAGGACCTGAACTTTTTAAATTTGGTAGAGTAATTTGAAGAACTGGAGACTTCTCGAAAATGATCAGCAAGAATGTCAGCCTGATCTTTTAGTGATGGGGATGATGAAGGAAAAAGGGGAATGCTGAAGGAGTGGTAAGTACCTCGAATTTTCTTAACACGATCCCATACCTCTTTTGCAGGAACAAAACTGTTTAGGGAGGATACATATTTCACCCATGAGGTCTTCTTGGCTTGTTTTCGTGTCCAACGAGCTTTTGCTTTACACTGTTTGAATTTGATCTTGTTCTGAACAGTCGGGTACCGCCGAAACTTTCCCCAAGCCTTATCCTGAGCTTTTATGGTGGTTGTACAATCCTTGTTCCACCAAGGCTTGCATTTCTTGGGAATATTTCCAAAAGTTCGGGGAACTGACAGAGAAGCAGCATTTATAATTTTTTCGGTAAGATAAAGAGTCGCTTCCTCAGGAGACATAGCTAAAAAAACAGCGGGATCAACCACTGCCTCCAGAGAAAATAAAGCCCAGTCGGCTTTATCTAACTTCCACTTGGGAGCACAAGCTCGAAGAGAAGGAAGGGATACTGAACTTTCTAAAATTACAGGAAAATGGTCACTACCGAAAGGATTTTCTAAAACCTTCCAAGAAAAGCAGGGAAGTAATGTAGGTGATGATATGGAAAGATCAATGGAAGTAAAAGTATTATGAGGTGCACTAAAAAAAGTTGGTTGTCTCTTGTTTAAAAGGCAAAGGCCAGATGACAGTAAAAAACGTTCTATGACACCGCCACGAGAGTCTTGACGAGCACTGCCCCACATGGGGTGGTGTGCATTAAAATCTCCTAACATTAAAAAAGGCTGTGGCAGTTGGCCCACAAGCCCTTGCAGGTCATGTAAATGCACTGGAAAGTTTGGTGGAAGGTAAAGCGAAACAATAGTAATTAGGCGGTCAAGCAGAACACAAACTGCTACTGCCTCTAAGGGGGTTGCGAGAGGGACAGGCGCACAGGCAATACCACTCTGCACAACCACAGCTACTCCACCAGAAGAGGTGTTACAAGAAACACGGTCTTTTCTAAAAACCTGATGTCGCCGTAGTACCTGAGTATGTGTTTCATTAAGATGAGTCTCCTGTAAACAGATGGCAACAGGCTGGAGCTCATCGAGAAAAAAGTTGACATCATCAATATTACGAAAAAGACCGCGGCAGTTCCACTGCATTATACCTATATTTTTAACCATTTAAAACAAAACAAGTATGACATACAAATTATATCAAAAAGCTATATTCCTTACGGTTTAAAATCTATTTTTACACGCGGCGCACTTTGTTTTTTAGGGGGGTTATTCTGCCTCCGGTTAGAGTCACCGGAGGCAGAGGGGGTGGACTCTGATCTTGAGAGGAGAGCCTCCTCATCAGATCTCGACCCACCCTCGTCCATGGGCTCGTCTGCAGTTGCTGGCAGCTGGCCCTTAGAGGTCGACTGCTTTGGCACCTCCCCAGGCTTCCTCTGAGGAGCAGAGGTGTGGGGAGGTAGGCCCCGACCCCGAGAGGTCGAAGCAGCCGGTTGAGCAGGAGACGACATCTCCTGTTCTGGGGCGGATGCTGGCAAAGCAGCATTCACCTTGCAGTTCGGAGGCGGTGCCACTGGCGCCGCTCTCGGGGGTTTAGAGGGGGACCGTGACGGGAGATGCAGGTCGTCCGGAGACGTCTGAGTTCCCATCGAAACTACTGGCCGCGCTGGTCCCCTGCGCACGGCCTCGGCATAAGAGCCCTTCGATACAAAAGCAAAACGCTTCTTTGCCTCAGTGTAGGTAATGTTTTCGGTAACTTTTAATGTAAGAACTTCTTTCTCGTCTTTCCACACAGGGCAAGATCGAGAGTATGCCGGGTGGTTGCCACTACAGTTCGCACAATGAGGCTCATTATCGCACACATCTGCAACGTGTTCCTTGCTGGAGCACTTTGCACAGGTGTCCCTTCCCCGACAGTTCCGTGACCCATGGCCGAACCTCTGGCACTTAAAGCACCGTTGAGGGTTCGGCACATAAGGTCGGACCCGGCATTGAAGATAACCTGCCTTTACAGTCTGCGGCAGAGTGGTTGAATCGAAAGTCAAAATTATATGTTTTGTCTTCCGTTCCACACCATCACGGCGGATAGTGATTCGTCGTGCATCTATAACTCCTTGACTAGAGAGGCCCTCAATTATCTCTGGCTCAGGTGAGCCAAGCAAGTCATCTTCAGAAATGACCCCTTGAACACTGTTCAGTTTGCGGTGAGGACTGACGCTTACTTTGTAGTCAGAGACAAGGTTCAGTTTAAGGAGGGCATCACTTTGCTGCTTTGTGTTGACCTCGACAAGGAGATCATCAGATCCCATCTTCTTTGCATTGTAATTGGCGCCAATAACACCCTCAAGAACTTTGGAGACTAGAAAGGGAGAAAGTTTGCCAAGTGGCTTGTCACCTTCCGAGTGCATAACAAGGAACTTCGGGAATTTTTCCAGTACAAAAGATTGTTTCGTGTTCAGTGCTTCGGTGCGGCCCCTTTTGGGGGGCCGATCAAAAGGTTTAAGTTTGGAACCCATATGAAGGGGGAGGGTTTTCGGAAACTGTGGTGCACCGCCCACCACCGAGCCCAACAAGGGAATAGGTAACGCTCCATAACAAGAATGGCTTGGCTGAAGACGTTACGCTATTAGTGCTGCCCAGTCTCTATAACCAAGAGTGGTTTTGGACAAGGTGTCTGTCGCCACCCAAGGTTAGCCCTTGCCGCCAAAGGAGTTGAAAAGGAAAGAAGAGAAATGAGAAGAGTGAAAAGGAGGAGAAGACAAGGGTGAAAGTAGAGAGGGGATAGTAGAAGTGGCGACTAGACTGAATCATCCTGGCCGGGCCTTACCAGGACTCCCGTCTACGAGAAGCAGGGGCCGAAGTGGTGTATTGCCTCACCCGGGGGGCCCCGAAGGGTCCAAACCTACCCCGGGCTCGGCTCAACCACCAGGATGCCCTTTTCCCCGGACACGGGAAAGCCACGCACAGCCATACGTGGGCGGGCGAACCCGCATGGCTCGGGGTCCGTGGAGACGCCACCCCCCAAACACCTGCTTTCACAGGTGCCCCCTGCGGGGGAAGCTGACGCTCAAAAATGCGGTACTCGGTGCTTTTACTGCCGACTCCACCTGTCGATGTGGGGAGCACTGCTGACATCTGTCGGCTGTTGCACCAATCAGACACCTTTGGTTAGCACATGGCCGCCGTACGTGGGGATTTCAAGCCTTTCATTTTTAACTTTTTACTTGGGCAAGTTTGCTCAGTGCAAAATTTATACATAGCTTGCAAGTGTCGCCATTGCTGGGTACTGGCAGTTATTTCTGCTTACTAGTTTCTTTAAATTACAAATTCTGCGGTGTCAAACTAACACGGCAAAAAAAACACTCGCGGCACATAAAATGCAGGAATAGCCGAGAATGACGTCACATGCAAGCTATGTAGCACGTTCGTCGGCCACTTCTGGGTAAAATTTTAGCTTGATACATTTAGAAACCGATTTATGCCGTCCCTTCAGACAACCATAGATCCCTTTGACTCACCATGTAGGTTGTGGAAAGGTAACCAATGTTTGAACGCTGCATCTAAGCATACATTAGACGTACCTGGGACGTGAAGTCTAAAGATACGTCGGACGTACCCAGAACGCGGAGTCTACGTCGGACGTCCTATAGCGTGGGCAGTCGGACCACGGCCAGACGCTCCCGCTGGTGTATTTGCAGCAATCCAAAAGCATTCCACGCTCGTGACTTTGCGAACTCGCATAAGTGGCCGGCAGCTGCTTGGCCTGGCCGCCGTGTGAGACACGGGAGACTCTACACTACACTATGCTGCACACGGACTGTGGTGCATACAGATCCGTGGAGTGTCAAGAGATTGAAACATTGTATCTACCATATTACTGATTTCAAATTCCCTGACTTTTCCAGGTTTTTCCCTGACTATTTTAATCAAATTCCTCGAGTTAGGTCAAAGGATGACATTTCGGCAGTGTTATTCAGTATGGCCGTGCCGATGAGCAACCGCCGTGCCACTTTCAATTGTCATTTCCCTTATTTAGCCCACTTTTTGAAGGATTTCCCGACTTTTCCAGATGATCCAAAATTCCCTGAGAATTCAAGGTTTTCTAGGTTCGTAGACACCCTGTGAAAGTTCGGCACCTGTTTGCGGCATTTAGTGAGCAGGAAGCTGCTATACACCCATTTTTGGCGACTACCGGTTTTCTCTCATCCGGGCACCTCGTTGCATAAACGATTTCCGGTTTCGAAATGAATGTGTTCTTGCTTACGAGATTTAACTCTTGTATCAGAGTGCTCTCGGTGTTGCTGTAGGTAAATTCCGCCGAAACGCCCGGTACTGTGCTTACGGATGCACTATGCGATTGTGAGAAGTTGTAAATTAAGTCTCGAAAATGATTTTGTTCTGTTTCCAGCGTGATGCCCATGGTTCATGGACGGCGAAGCGAGCTTCTTGACGGAACGCAACCGTAACAGTGACACGTCGGTAAATGTAATGTGTAAAATGTGTGTCAATGAGCATTTCATTGACGAAATGGGATGCGGAGTCTGGCAGGCCAAGAGGTTTTTATTAGCATATCAAAGGCATTTACTTCTTCATCGTATGAAATTATCAACTAATAATGGCCTTGTAGTCTTTTTTCTTTTTTTTTTTTAATTGGATCTCTTAACGCAGGGACGTGCGCTTTACAATCCTAGGCAATTGTAAATTACGACAAAGATATACTGTTTGAATGTAACTAACCCTGAAATGCCCACGCAGTACATAGTCCCTGGAAAGGGCAGGACAGACCGGCCAGTGTTCCGCAAAAATCGAAACATCCTGCGTCTTGTTATCTTCTGTCCTGCAGTTAGGCGACCTGGGAGCACTCGCACGCTCAGTCAGTTTCTTGGCTGGCAGATCTAGATGCACACAGCAATGTGTCTGACCTTCGAGTACGCTCAACGTTACGTCGAGACGCTACCGGGACATCCATGCTTCATATGTCGCGTAACAGACTAATCACCGAATTCGTTGCCGTGCAGCTGTGCTTCGTGCAAAGCACGGATAAAGGCCCACTGACGTAGCAGCCTTTCACTACGTCGTGGGAACTTACATCACAGCGAGTCACCAGAATGTCCCTGCTGCTTAGTATGAATTTAAGCGTGGCAATTAATTCGAGGAGCACCGTCGCGTGCGACAATGCACTTGTTTCGGGAACTGAACGCAGTCAAGCGCAACTGTATGAATGGGTATTTACTCGCGGTCGTGTCGGGCCAGGTCACTTAGGGTACAAATGTGCTTCCTTCATTCGACATTCTTGAATTCGTTGGGTCGAACGTTTCAAAAGGGTCGAGCTCCATCATTCTGAGGCAAACTTGAATAATATGCGCTCGTCATTGTGCGAGCCCCATAGTACCCATAGCAAAAACACGCAACACCCGGGTACCAGAAATGGAAATTCCAACAGGAAGCCGCCATCTTTTTTTGTTGTTGTTTACCTTGTAAATGGGTGCATAAGAGAAGCTGGTGCAGTTTTGTGAGCACGACTGTCAACCCATCACAGTCGGCTCTCGGCAGGCGAGAGCCGCCGTCCTCCCGGAGTAGCCGCCGTCCGTCCTTTCCCCGTCAACACGGACCACGCAGTACGGTCCAAACTTCGAGCGCCGAGGAAAAATTCGCACGAAGGTTCGTACTCCGACCAGTTAGCTCAGCGCCGAACAGTTCGGAGATTTTAACACTTCTCTCGGTGGTGCCTCAAATGCAAATCTTGACAGTCGCGCCAAGAAAATTGACCGGGCACGTCCGCCGTACCGTTAGAACTCCGCGTTCTGGTTACGTCCGACATATCTTTAGACACATCCATGTTCGAATCGTTCCCAAGTGTGAGCGGTTGCGAGAGAGAAGGGGGTTCGACTCACATGAAGAGAGACAGGGTGCTCATGACTCCGCAGACGTGGAAGGCGTGGTTGAAGTCCTGACTGGACGGGTAGTGGGCCGCCACGTCGATGATGATCCACCAGCCGACGAAAAACTGCACGCACCGAGGTCCGAACAGCTAGCTGCTCGTTGATCCGAGCTGCACCACTTACCAGGGAGCCCGCGACGATGGACGCTATGGCGTTCCTCTTCTCGCTCAGGTCCATCCATTCCGGACGATTGAACTGGATGTTGTCGAAGCAGCCTGCCATGATCGGACCGGAGCGGGGGACACCAAGACGCCTTTGACGACCGAACCTCTTGCAAGGCCCAAGCGCTCGACACCGCTGGCAAACAGCGAGGAGAACCGCGGAGGTCGCAAATTTAGGTTGCGTCAGTTATATTCTGCCCCAGTTTTGCTCGCATTAGAAACGTGTAAAAGCTGATTGCTATTTAGCGAATAACCCCTGTTTACAGTCAGTTTCCCAAGGAACTTTACGACTTCAATACCACCACTCGGATCTACGTTCAGTCAGTGGCCGGCTGTGTTCCAAAATTTACTCGATCCGACTCATATCCGACTGGCGGATAGTTGTGGATAGGGGTGTCGCGAACTTTTGTCGAACAGGATTTTTAGGTCGAACTTTCGGGGTTCGACTGGGTCGAACCGGTTCGACGAACATTCGAACTTTTCACCAGATTCGACCGGTTTGACTTTGCGGTAGACCTGTGCGCCGGTCAGAAATCGCCGGCGGCGGCGCGCCGGTGTTTGTACCTCCGGCGGCGGCGTGTTGACGGCGCGGGGATCATCGGATCGGCGGCGGCGTGGCGCGGAAGAGGGAGGGGAGGGGGAAGGGGGGGGGGGGGGGGGGGAGGGGTTTGTAAATTAGAGAGTGAGGGGGAGAGAGAAAGGAGTCGTTTGAATTTGGAAAGCAAGATGCAAATACCATAAAAAGGAACACACTCTTTTATTTTATTTTATTTTTTTTTTCTGGAGAGGTATACGCGTCGCAAGTGGGCTCATTTTCGTCTTCTGCGCATGAGAAAGGAAGTAGCGGTGACGTCAGAACGCCGAGCCCTGATTGGCTGATCGTGACCCCCTATCTCAGCGTCGTCTGCTTTTTTGCAACGTCGTCTGCTCGCAACATCGCCTGCGTCTGTCTTACCTAGGGTGCCTACATGTTTCCGCGGCGGAAACATGTAGGCACCCTAGTCTTACCTTTCCTGCGACTTTCGGTCTTTACGAGCGAGCTGGACTTCGCCTTTCAGAGAGGGCAGACTTAATAGGGAGTTTTAGAATAACGTACGCAATTTTAGCGCACGCTAGCGCTAAATTTAGCGCTTGTATTAGCGCACGCGGCGCGAGAGAGTTTTAGAATAGCGTTTCTCCGCCGCGACGCAGAAGCCCAAGCATCTCGCGCTTGCGACGCCACCAAGATACAGTAAAAAATTTTATTTCACACACGAAGTGATGTAACTTCAGAAGAAAACGAGTTTTTTGGTCCAGAGTAGCATTTTAATTTGTTTAAACATGAGAACGCGACGCGAGCGGTTGACCGGTCGTGTCCGCTTGCGTCGCCTCGGCAAGAGAGGTCTCGTGTACTGACCTTCGCACATCGTTCCTTCGCCGTGAAATGTTCGCGCGTCGCAAGCATCAAGTTGCCGGTGATCGCTGCCAAACCGAGTACATTGTCGTCCCGTATTGAAAATTGCAGTCGCGAGAATGCCGCCGACGTCGCACTCATGACGCCGCCAAAGCAGCCGCCGACATCATCCTGGAAGCCGCCATTTTTTTTTTAACTCTGCTCGTCTTGGCTTAAGCCAACTTCTCATCACGAATCCTCCTTGGAGAAGCGCAAAGACTCTTTGCGTACGCACGCTATTTCCGAGAAATAGCGCACGCTAAAATTACGCACGCAAAGCGCGAAACCTGGTTTGCGTTCGGAGCATGCGCAGTGGCGACGACGCTATTCTTTGCGCACGCAAAGCTTTAGCGTGCGCTATTCTAAAACTCCCTAATAGGGAGTTTTCGTAGATCGTTTTCGCCGTCCCGCAAGGCCCTCCGCAACCCGCTACGATAGCGGGAACTCCACAGTCAAGGCTATCGGCGCGCAGGCGCAGTAGCAATTTCTTCGTTGCGGAACGCTTAGCGGAAGGGGCAGCGCGGTCTACGAAAACTCCCTAATAACTCGAGCGGTACGTTGTTTTTGTCTAACAACAAGCAGACGCGCATCAAGGAGGGTGTCAAAGCAGTCACTGGCGAGGTGTCCCGAGGCGCCGCGGTTTGTTTGCCAAGAACCGAGAGTGAGCGTGTTAGTGTCCGCAAGTTCCCTCCCAAATACTTTTTCCCTCCTTTCGTGTCCGGCGAGACCCCTCATTCTTCAACGGCGTCGGCGGGTTGGCGCAGTTAACGTCGTCTGCTTTACGTCTGCTAGTCAAAGCGATGGCTGCTTTACCTTTCCTGCGTCTGTCGGAGATACACCGCTTTTTCATCGGCGAGAGTCACCGTTTCCTCGGGAAACAAGGAGATAACAAGAGGAAGAAATTGACCTCTTAATCTCAAACTGAGGTCAGCGATCAAAGTATAACACGGGAAGGGTTCACAAGGGTCGCGCGGGCATATTCCATTCAGCACACCAGCCGGTCGTGGGCAGACGGTCGCCGAGTCGCGGAGCGCCTGCTAGGCCTAACTGCCGTGCTCGCTTGGTCGCGTTCGGTGGAATCGTGGCCTTTGGAGCTTTTCCCGGGTGTTTGTGGATCCAGCGTTCTTGTTCGTCGTGGTCTGTTTCAAGTACTTTTTACTTTTTTTTCTTGCTGCATGAAGTCGGGACGCGTGAGAAGCGCACGAAGAAAAATAAACGTCCGTGGGTCGTCGCGACCGCGACGCTGTCGGCCATGCTGATTTGATCGTAAGAAGTGCGTAAGACAGCTTCGGAGTTGTCGTAGGATTTCGTCGTAACCTGCGCAAAACTTGCGAAAATTTCGTTTCGTGAATACGAATTTGTTCTTAAGTTATGTCTTACGCACATTTTTAGCGTAAGATCGTCGCCTGCACTTCCGAAAGTCGCAGGAAAGGTAAGACAGACGCAGACGACGTTGTGAGCAGACGACGTTGCAAAGGAGCAGACGACGCTCAGATAGGGGGTCGCGATCAGCCAATCAGCGCTCGGCGTTCTGACGTCACCGCTACCCCCTGCGCAAGAAGCAGACGAACTCGCCCTCCGCATACATTGCCTTCGCTGTGAAGGGTGCGTCCGTTAGAAGAATCAGGTACTTCGGCGTCTTGTTTATTCTCGTTTGTAAGAGAATATGTCGCCGGCTGGCAGCCACGGCGCAAGATCCTCCGCAGGACGAGGACCGACGGCAACAGGTATTTTATCACCGCGTTCCCCCTCACCACGTGCTTGTCGCACGCCCCGTGCCTAACAAGTCGACCGAGCACGTCCTTCGATTTATAGAACTCGTACTCATTCGGTACGCCGCAAGCCGTCATCACCGACAACGACAGGGTCCTAACCTCTCGTTCGGCTTCGCGGTACTTCGCCGACAGGCACATTCAGAGCATCCCTAACAGTACCTTAGGCTCCCGAAGCTAACGGCCGGCTTTGTCGAACGCGCCAACAGAAAAATCCTTCCATGTCTGCGCGAAAGAACGTCAACGGCGACATCGACCATTGGAGCGATTATCTCCAGGCAACCAGCTTTCGAGTGAACCAGCAGCCGTACGCCAGACTCCAGAGATCACCGTTCGAACTCCTGTTCAACTTTGTCCCACGTCAACCAATGGAATTTTTCCCGCTTCCCGACGAGGTCGGCGACGTCCGCGCGAACTGCGACGCTGCAAACGCGAACCTCGCTTACCTTCACGTCATGAAGCGTTCCTGCGATGCAAAACATCGACCACCTCCATACAGCGTCAGGGACAGGGTATGGTACACCGAACGGCCTTCCTACCTCGAAACTTGGCCTGCTTTTCCACGGACACTTAAGTCATCACCAACGTGAACAATCAAACCTACAACATTTCCAGGCTTACCCCGCAAGGCACACCGGATTGCCGCCAAGCTGCCGCACGATAGCTCTTTTTTTTTTTTTTTTCACGAACAACCTGCAGCGATGACGTCGATTTCAACCAACTCGCCTTGCACCGCAGCAGATCCTCCGATTACAAGCGCATCACGCCGACGCCGCCTTCCACGATGGCTAGACGCATAACAGAGGATCATGACAACATTAACAAAATGTGCGAGGGCGCAAGGATTTGGAGCTCGGGAGTGTACGCTGGCGGCAAAGACCCGTAAGGAGAGCCTCCCCGACTCGACCGGATGGGAGCTCGACTTCGACCCCCGATGCTGGATCCCGGCGTGGAAACGAGAAAGAAGGACCCCTAGAAACACGATGTGACACGAACAAGCCAGGCGTGTGGATCAAAATAAAATACGTTTGAAAAAGCCTGAAAACGGACGCGAATATAGCCCTCTTGTACCAAATTATTTCAAAAAGTTTTCATTAAATCGTTTTGCGGTCTACAAAACCGTTCAGTCCGTTATAACACTTTAAAAACACAGGCGAGCTAGTGAAGAACTTCCATACTAACGGGAGACACGAAACGATAAAAATAACGCACTAGACAACAAGTCTCAAACACAGCTTTTATACCCGTTTTCACGTCAAGAACTTAAGTAAAAAGAGTCCGAGCCCTTGCGAACCGTTACTAATTTCCACCTTTATGTGGAGAATTAAGATATATGTAGCTGTATTCTACTATATATGCTATCAAGACGTACACGTTCCAGCGCCAAAATCGTCGCTTTTTTCTTCGACTACCAAATCTCGTAAGACTTTGCGTCGCGCATACGAACATCTTTGTTTCGTGTATGTGCTCTCCCCCTCTGTAATGCCTTCGGGCCCTGAGGGTACTTTAATAAATAAATAAATAAATGAATGCTCGAAACTTTCTTTTTTTTTTTCTTGAAAAAACGGGTATAGTTTATTTGAACAAGGAACGCTCTTATATATACGTCAAGACCCTCACCAACAAAAAAGAACTCTTTAAAAAAAAATGGTGTCACCATTCACCCTTTTGTCCCATATAACGCACCCCAACACTTTAGTTTGACGCACAGCGCACAGACGGCCATACATTTTACAAGGGGCTTGATAACGGATATATATAACAGATTAAATAGCTAAAGTACGTATCAAAGACCACAGAAAGAAAGCACTGAGGTTTTGCAGTAGGGCCAAGAAAACCTCGATTATATTTTTTGTAGTCACTAACACGTACATTAGCTATGTTAATAAGTTGTACCTCACGGCTATCAAGCCTCTCGTGAAAGGTACCGTCAGATCGACGTGTGAAGTTTTGGGGTGTCTTATAGGGGACAAAAGGTGTAAGAATACACCCTTTTTTTTAGAGTGTAGGTCACTGAAAGCCGGACACTCGGACAGATTCAAATGATTCATGGTCACACCAACCTGCCACCCAGACGACCCTGCTTGATGACTGACCAGCCACATACGATAACAGGCAACTCCATCAGAACCCTTACTAATGATACGCGCGTGACGAGATTTCCCTAGACTCCCTACAGCGTCAAATTCGCTTGACGAGTGTCGATGAAACGATCGTGTCGACAAAACGTGTGTCCGTGAAACGTGTGCCCATGAAAAGTTGTCTGCGATACGTAATTCCACGAAGCGAGTTTCGACGAAATGAGAGGGTCCCGTACACCACTCCTGCCTGAAAAGTTACATTTGGGTTCTTATGTTTTTTTTTCTGGCGCCCCTGAAGACTACCAGAAAGGGGGTTAACCTTTCTAATTTGTGCTGAGCTTTTAAAACTAAATTTACACCGAACCTATTTGCCACTGATATAAAGTTATGAGAGTATGGTAGTAAGTTATGGTAGTAAGGCACACACACACCATTCTTCACAACCGGTTTTTTCACAGGCGCCGGATTAAACCTTCAGCACCTTGAGCACTACTCTAACAATTACATCGTGGTGATGGCCCGCTTCCAGGCGACGCATCTTTTGCAACTCAACTGCCTCACCAACCCAAAACATACGGGATTCTTTACAGGCGTTATCCATCGCAGACGCAATTACACCACTCTTAACTATTTTCAAGTGACAGCTGTCAGCTGCCAGCAGAGGCTTGGCTGATTGCTTGCCGTAGGGCCCTTTTCCGTGTGCAACAGCAGGTCTATAAGTACTTAATTCGACTGTTGCGATGGCAGGGTTCTGCAGTTCAATCGACAAGGACCGCACAACCGCGTGTCAACGTGTACATAAGTCTCGTTTAAAAAAAAATATCTCGTACAACACTGGAGCAATTCACGACCCGATACACACACCCTGTTTTTGAATAAAAAGAGAACCATCAAAGTCTATGGCAGTGGACTCTAAATGAAACTCCAGAATTCTTATAAAACTATCTACATCAATCCCCGTGGCAGACTGCAACTTCACTAGATTATCATCACACCACCTCCTGACCCTTATTAACAGCTCCGGCTTATCCATAAAGTAACAAAAGTCCTTGATGTCTACAGTTGTCACATCGCACCTTTTCCCATGATGCGGATTCAATATTTCAATCAATTACGCAGAGTTTTTGAGTGACAATGGACTGTTGCTCCACTCCTGTCAGGCATATCTAGATAAAAACCGACAATATACCTTCTGCCAAGCTCAATTTTCGTTCACAACCATTTTAACAAGTACAGCAGAATGGGATTGTTACAGTTGTGCTCAAGGTGTAAGGAACGTACGTTCAATCCGGCTCCTGTGGAAAAAAACGGTTGTAAAGAATGTTGTGTGTGTGCCTTACTACCTTGGAATCTCTCAAAACTTTACATCAGTGGCAAAGAGGTTCGGTGTAAATTTAGTTTTCAAAGCTCAGCACAAATTAGAAAGGTTAACCTCCTTTTTGGGTGGTCCTCAGGGGTGCCAGAAAAAAAAAAAAAAAACACGTGCACAACACGTGCCGGAACTATTGATGGCGTTTGCCCCAAATTATCTCTCTAACAGTCTTATCTTTGTGCCTAGCGAGAACAGTGGAAGAAGCAAATAATGGTTTGCACCTGCAGCCATGCGTGGTTTCAATCGACTTTGCAGAAAAAGAGATAGCGTATTTGCGGTCCGCGGCGGGGCCACGGATTGGTTGAGATGTGGTGCGGTGACGCAGTGTGTATCTACGCTGAGTCTCTTGGATTAAATCAGTTGAGAGTAAGCTCTCTGTGGTGTTCTTCCTCTGTCTATGTCTTAAAGCGCAATCATGTTTTTTCACGCACAATACCAACTCGCCCAACAATTAGCAAGGCTAGGAGAGTTTTGAGGAAGGCCTTGAGTATTTTGACCTGTGGTAATTGAGTAAGCACACCATCCTTGGCATTGGACAGTGACATGAAGCGTTTTTTGTGTCTGTTTTCTAAGAATTGTAAGGGCTGTGCTGGAGCTGGAGTTGCCTGTTATCGCATGTGGTTGGTCAGCCCTCAAGCGAGGTCATCAGGGTGGCTGGTTGGTGTGAATCATTTAGATATGTCTGAATCATGAATCATATGGGTTCTGTCTGAGTGTCCGGCTCTCGGTGACCTAGTGAAGAGGAGGTGTTTCTTTTTTGGTGGTGAGGTTTTGAGGTATGTGTAACAACGTTCGTTGTTCAAATAAACAACAAACGGTGTTTGAGACTTCTTGTTTTGGCCGTTTTTTTATCGTTCCGTGTCTCCGTTTCTTATAGAACTTCTACATTTATTGACATATTTACAGGAGTAAAAATGAAAGGCAAAAAAATCTGATAATTTTTTATGCATAATATAGTAGGTAAAACTCATGCAGAAGCAGAAAAAAAAAACACCAATAACCCCCCTCCCCCCCCCCCCCCCAAAAAAAAAAAAAAAGATGGCGGCGCCGGCGGCGCGCCGGATTTATTGTGCGGCGGCGGCGGCGGCGCAGGGCGGCGAGAGCAAAACAGGCGGCGGCGGCGGCGCGGCGCCGCGGCGCACAGATGGATGGACTAGAATGAGGGAACACATTGGCATTGTGGCGCCATCTATGCGGTGACCCTAGAACTGCATTTCACAAAAGCTAAGGTTTTGCGGGATTTCCGAGGTCAAATGTGCGTAATACCCATAGAAAGGCTCGTTTATAACATTTACAAAAGCTTTTCGAGCCAAAAAAGAAAGGATATTGCGCGAGAAATAAAAAAAAAAAGTATGCCGGACCGCCGAGTTTACACTGCTTCCCAATAGATGGCGCCAGTGTGTTCTCTGGTTTAAGAAGTTTTAAGGAACCCAGGTTTAAGAGGTCGCAAGCAGTCGCAAGAGTGTGAACGGGCCTTTAGTCGTACTCGGTCGCAAGAGTGTGAACGGGCCTTAACTATCACCAGGCAGTGTGGGATATCACCACGATGACCTTCGGGGGATCGGGCAAAAAAACTAAAAAAACATCACCCCCCTGCCTCTTCCCCCCGGCGAGGGAGTCGCCAATTTTCCTCTGGTCAAACCTTTTCGGCGTTACCCCAGCACCGGATCCACTGGGAGACAGGGTTGAGACTTTGGGCCGGAGCCACGCGGGAGGGAGTCCCAATTTTCCTCTGTCCCGCCTGTTCCCAGCTGTGCTAGTTAGTTGTCCATCATTTAATTTTCCCTAGATAATTTCCACCAATCTTCTAATCGTCTCTTTGTCACTGTAATCTTTTTTTCTACCATCCCTCCATCGTCGCCAGTGAAACCCAGGGCCCCGGCCAAATCCGTTACCCCTTCAGGGAGGGCAGGACGAAGCCTCGTGCACTTCAAAACCAAGTGCTCCAGTGTCTCGCTATCATTATGGCAGGCGGCACATAATGTGTCGGTCTCCTGAAATTTAGCCCTATACGTCCTTGTCCTCAAAACTCCCGTTCTTGCCTCGAACAGCAAAGCACTTCCCAGTAAATTGTCAAATAGCTTTTCCTTTCTTATCTCCTGCTTTCGTGACCTGTACACTGCTAAAGCTGATTTCTCCTGCATTCTCCCCTCCCAAATTTTCCTCTCCGCCTCTTTCACCTTCTTTTTCACTGACGTAGTCTGTTCAGCCCCATCACCAGTGTGTAGATATTTAAGTGTAAGCTCTCGGGTTCGGTTTGTCCATTTTGTGTTTAAACTTTTCATGTATAAATACTTGAATACCTTACGTGCCCACCGCGTATCCTCCATTTCAGTCAACCTTTGTTCAAATTTCAACTTACTAATTGCCTCCCTGCTCTCAAAAGACGACCATCCCATGTCCCTCTGTACTCCCTCATTTGGTGTTTTTCCATGTGCTCCCAGCGCCAATCTGCCTACGCTTCTTTGTCGAATTTCTAGCCCTGATTGAACCTCAGATTTCATGCACAGCACTGCATTGCCAAATGACAGTCCTGGCACCATCACTCCCTTCCATATACCTCTGACCACTTCATATCTGTTATAGTTCCATAGTGCCTTGAGCTTCATAATAGATGAATTTATTTTCCCTTTTCTAATTGTATTCTCCTCGTGTTCCTCTAGATATTTCCTTCCTTCATTGAGCCAGACCCCTAGATATTTGTACTTTTCTACGTGTTCTATCACTGTGTCCTGTATCTCCAGGGGTTCCCCCTTCTCATCGTTGAAAACTATTATACCCGACTTGTCCCTACTGAATTTTAGTCCTAAACTGTCCCCTTCCCTGCTGCAAATCCTAATCAGTTCCTGTATTGTCTCACGGCTTTCTGATACGAGCACAATGTCATCTGCATACATTAACCCTGGCAATAGTTGATTTACCTTATGTCCTTCCTCCATGTAATTCAGGTCAAAACCTAGGTTGCACTGTTCTAATCTTTTTTCCATCTCACTGAGGTATATCATAAAGAGCAGGGGAGACAATGGGCAACCCTGTCTAAGTCCTCTTTTTATTGCTGCTGGTTTTGTAGTTTCGGCTTCCCATTTTATAATCACCCTATCCTCCGTATAAACCCGTTCTAGGAACTTAACCGTGGTTCCCCCTAGGCCATACCCTCTTAGCTGTTCCCAAAGTTTTTCCTGATTCACATTGTCATATGCCCCTTTGATGTCCAAAAATGCTACCCATAATGGCCTTTGGCTTGTCATTGCTATCTCTATGCACTGAGTGATTATGAACAAGTTATCATCTAATCGTCTATCCATCCTGAAACCGTTTTGGAGCTCCCCCAGAATCTGCTTTCTCTCTGCCCATTCTTCCATTCTTCTTTTTACGATTTGCATAGCTAGTCTGTATATTACTGAAGTTACTGTTGTTGGGTATAACAACTATTTATTTATCAAAATGTACAACAGGTGGCAGTAGTATAAATATTTGTTTTATGCAACGATAGATGGCGACACTTGCTCACATATGGCCCTTAAAAAAAGCGAGAAAACGGCTAATTAGCACAAAAACACTGGCACATGGCCCTTAAAACGTTGCGAGCTTTTTTTTTTTTTTTTTTTTTTTTCTTAAATTAGTGTCATAGTCCCCAAGGTGACGTGGACGTCTTGTAGCACGTCTTGGGCGGCTCACTTCGGTTGGGAGGGGCGGTGTTTCCTCTTGCTCCGTGAATATGTCCGGGGCCAGGTTCAGCTGAGGTCGGTCTTCGAAGTGCTTCAAGGTCTGGACGTGGACGATCTTGTCATCTGTACTGCCAACTCTTCGGATACGGTAGCACACTGTACCAACAGGGCGGATGACTTCGAATGGACCTTTAAAGGGCGGTGTTAGTTTGTGATCACTGGCTTGCGGCCAGCTGTACAGTACCAAGTCTCCGGGATTGAACTTGTGGTCACTGCGATGCAGGTCAAAGCGTCGCTTGCTTGCTTGGTGAGACTGTAGGAGGTTCGTGGTAGCATCGGTCCGTGCAGCGTGCAAAATGTCGAGTTGATCCTCACGGGAGTCGTCCGATGTTATAGTTCCGATGAGAAGTTCTCTCGAGAGGCGAGGTTGATACCCGTGCAAAAGAAAAAATGGAGAGTATCCTGTGGAGCTTTGCTCTGCAGTGTTAATTGCCAGCAATGCACTGGGCAAGTGCTGGTCCCATGTCTGCGGGTTCCTGAAAGCGAGTTTCTTCAGTGTGTTCACTAAGGTTGCATTGGCCCTTTCGACAAGTCCGTTTGCTTGTGGGGTGTACGGAGGTGTGAGATGGTGCTCGATGCCATACTTCTTGAAGAACTGCTCTGTTGTGTGGCTGGCAAATGCGGGCCCATTGTCGGAAATGTACACGCATGGCGGTCCAAAACGTTGAATGACATCTTGTTCGATGGTTTCGATGACATCTGCTGCCGACAACGAACACGTGGCTCTTGCCAGAAGGTAGCGAGTGGCGTGATCAATCTGTACGAACAAGTGGGTATTTCCAGCTTCCGTTCGGGGCAGTGAGACAACATGATCGCCTGAGACGCATTCCCATGGCGTTGAAGGAATCGGAAGGGCTCCCAATTTTCCATTGGCGAGTGTGGTTCGACGATTTGTTCGTTGACATGCTTCACATCCCTGAACATAGGCTCTGACATCTTTGCGTAGTGTTGACCACCAGTACCTCGAGCGTACTCGTTCGAGCGTTTTCTCACTGTTCAGATGGCTACTCTCGTCATGACAAAGGCGGAGTACTGTGGAGCGCAATGCAAAAGGAAGAACGAGTTGTTCTCTCCTATGGCCTCCAACTGTTGTCACGTGAGTTAGCACCGAGTTTGATAACTTGAAGGAGTTATGAATTTGCTTCAGATGATGCGTGTCGGGCTGTTTCCATAGCTTGTCAAGGACTTGGCGGCAGTACTCATCGGTCTGCTGAGTGCGAACAAGCTCTGAATCTTGTGATGTTAGCACGGCGAGACATGCTTGGGTGGGGAGAGGGTAGCGGGACAAATGGTCAGCGATGACATTTTCCTTGCCTGGCCTGTGGAGGGCGGTGAAATCGAAGGCTGCCAGGTCAACGATGTAGCGTGCAAACTTGCGGTTCAGCTTGGCTTTGTTCACTGCATACGCCACAGTGAAATTGTCAGTGATGAGCACAAACTTGTGACGATGCAGGTACAGACGGAACTTTTCGGTCACAGCCCAATGTACAGCAGTACATTCAAGCTCATTGATGTGGTACCTCTTTTCTGCGTCTTTGAGGGATCTGCTGGCATATTCTATGACACGTCTTTTGCCATTCTGGTCTTGCGAGAGGCAGGCTCCAAGACCTTCATGTGACGCATCTGTCTCGACATACGTCTGACATTCTTGCTTGAAGAAGGACAGGACTGGCGGCGAAGTGATCTTCATCTTGAGTGACTCGAAGGATTCCTGCTGAGTATTGTCGAGGGCAAGCTGAAGTGCTTGAGTGGGCGTTTCTTTGTTCTTTTCTTTGCTTGTGGTCTTCTTCAGAAGTTCATTAAGCGGTCTTGCAATCACTGCAAAGTTCTCTATATGTTTGCGAAACGTGTTCGCAAATCCAAGGAAGCTGCGAACCTCATGTATGGACGTCAGTGTAGCATACCGAGATACAGCAGATGTGCGGTCAGGGTCTGGCTGTATGCCTTCTGTTGTCAACACTCTTCCGAGGAGCGTGATGGTTGGCGAGGCGAAGACACACTTGGTTGGCGAGAGTGTGAAACCCATGCTTCGTGTGGCCTTGAAGATCTCGCGGAGGCATTTGATGTGGTCTTCGAAATTGTTGTGCGCGCAGGCAATGTCGTCGATGTAGGTGACAACACCTAGTTTGCGAAGGTGCGAATATGCCAATTTGATGGCTCTTGTCATGGTCGGCGGTCCGTTCTTGAGCCCAAAAGGCATTCGTAGAAACTCTTCGTGGTGGTCTTGGGTGACGAAGGCTGTTTTGTGCACGTCGTCTTCTTTCACTTTGATTGTGAAGAATGCACTCTTGATGTCCATGTTAGACATGAAACGAGAACCTGCAATTGCATGAAGTGCGTCTTCCATGAAGTCGACTGGTTGTAGATCTGCAACAGTGATCGGATTGATTGTGCGGGAGTAGTCAACGACTACACGTCGAGGTGTCGTGTCATGAAAAGGCTGGTCCACTACGAAGGCTGGCGATGCATACATAGATGTGGACGGGCGACAGATGCCTTGTTCCCTCCAAGTTTGCACTTGGTTCTCGAGGAACTGTCGGTCAGGCTGGGAGAGGCGGTAGGGTTGGCGACGAACTGGTCTGGAGTGCTCTAGGTTAATGCTGAGTTCAACATAGGGGCACTCACCAATCTTCGCCTGGTGTGCGAAAATATCTTCATACTCTTTTACAAGAGAGCAGAGTTCTTCTTGCTCGGTTGCGGCAAGAGAAGCATGTATGGTCACTTTATCGGTGATTGTCTCAGTGTTGAGTGCAGATGGACTCGGATGATCCACGGGCATACGTTCTCCGGAAGTCGTGATTTGCGGTAGCGGCTCTGTTGACTTGGTTGAGCACAAGGTCTCTGTTGTGGCCCTAGGTGCTAGTGCCACATCGGTCTGCAGTGATGCCTCCATTGGCCTGGATTTGAAGATGCAGTTTGCGGTGAGCGTTTGGGCTTTGAAGCGCGTGAATTCCTGAATGGATGTCGGAGTCGTGATGCAGAAGCTTCCGTCTGCTTCAATGATGTACCGGGCCTGGACAAACCATTTCCAGTCATTACCCAAAACAAGGGTGACAGGCAGGTGTTCACAAAGTCCCACTTGTGGCATGGTGTAATCAATGTTCCCAACTTTGACACGCAGGGTGATCCATCCGGCGGGTGTTATGGGTCCTGCTGCTGTCTCGATTGGTCCGTTTTGCCATTTGAACACTGGTAGTTCGGGTGGTGCGACATGCTTTCGGATTAGCGTGACTTCTGATCCACAATCACAGAGAGCGTCCACTGTAGTTGTGCCGTTAATGATGGCGTTGACGATCGGTGCGCGAGGACCTTCGGTGTACAAGCAGTTCACAGAGTAGCGGGCATTTGGTTTCTTCGCGTCCTGAGTTGAACCATTGGCAGCATTCTCACTTGAAGAACGAGGAAGGCGTGTGTTGCTGGCATGGTTGTGGTGGGCTGTGCCAGCTTCATTACTGCGGCGTTGGTGCGCGTTCCTTTGGTGTGTCGGTGTAGCAGTTTCACCGTCAGCTGGTGCTGCGAGTGCACTACCTGCTTCTGGAGGTGGAAGATGACACTGATGCGAGATATGCCCCTTCTTTCCGCATCTCCAGCAGTGCAGATCTTCGGTCTTGTCGCCCAACTTTGGGTTGAACTTGCGGAGGAATGGCTTCTCTCTTGTTCCTGCGTCTTTCTTGTCGTTGCTTCCTTCTTTTTCCAGTTGTCGCAGCGAGTCGAGTGTTGCTGCTCTGTCAACTAATTCTGTCACGGAGGAGTAGAGGTGAGAAGCAAGCGGGATTGACCACTTTGTATCCTTGATGTCGCCGATGATCATCGATATGCGTTCCTCGGGGGTCAGGGGATGTGGAGACTTCTCGAGGAGGGCATCCTTCTCGAAAATGTACTGGACCAGGGTCTCGTTCCTCCTTAGCGTCCTCTTTGCCTGTAGCTCGATGAAGTCCTTCATCGAAAGTCGTCGTCGAAATCGTTCAATGAGAACTCGTTTCCACTCTTCCCACTCGTGGTGGTGTTTTCCGTTCGTCTTTTGCCAGTTGGCTGCGAGGCCTGAGAGTCGAGACGTAGCGTTCAGGAGCGTCAGTGCGGGGGTCCATAACGCTTGAGCTGCGATCCGTTCCACATCTTGGGTCCATTGTTTAGCGTCGTCTAACGGATCACCGGTAAATTTGGGGATCGCATTCGCGGTATCCGCCGTTGATGTAATTTGTACCGGCTGTCTTTGGCTTTCGGCCAGCTGTTGTACTGTTAGAGCGAGTTGAGCGACGATGTTCGTCAGACTTTGGATGTCCGTCGGTTTCATTTTTTTTTTTTTTTGGCGGATATGTCGGCTAGGCTTAATGTGGTTGACGACGAGCAGAAAAGGTGTCACGTACTTGCAGTTTCACGAAGTCATCGGACGTCTTGGCGAGTGTTTGCGGGGTCGTTTGTCGAGTCTTCGATGTCCGGGCACTAAGTCCTTCTTGCGAGCGGGAGCTTGAAGGATTAGCGTTGCTGTCCGCCGTAACGGTTGCGGCGATTCTGGCGGGAAAATGCGCTTCGACGGCGGCTGGCGAAGATGCGACGATGTGGAGCGTTCGCTCACTTTGCGATGGCGACTTGCGTGATTTTCGGGAGGCGGGTTACTTCGGCGCTTCGTTGTTCTGGTTTTGTTGAGGTGCCTTACATTTTTTTCGCAGTTTTCGCCGAATTGTTTTGCGACAAACAAAGGCTCGCTATGTCGACTGCGCCATGTTGGGTATAACTATTTATTTATCAAAATGTACAACAGGTGGCAGTAGTATAAATATTTGTTCTATGCAACGATAGATGTTGCTCACACTGTGATTGGTCGGTATGATTTGATACTGTCTTTGTTTCCCCTGCCCTTATATAATAATCTCATCCTGCTCAGTTTCCGGTCACTGGGTACCTCCCCTCCCATAAGTATCTGGTCAATCACCTGCCTTAGTTTCAACTTGCTTGTTTGGCCTAGAACCTTTATCAGTCTCATTGGTATGCCGTCTGGACCTGTCGCAGTTCCAGCCGGAACCCTTCCTTCTGCTTTCTCCCATTCTCCTATGGTCATTTCCTCTCCTTCACTATGATCCTCCTCTTGTGTTGTGTAGATGCTATTATTCCCTATGGCCTGATCTGATTCTAACTCTGAAAATGCTGCTTCGATTGTATGTCTAATGTATTCCCTTGCCTCTTCCCCCTCTACCTTTATGCCTTCCTCTGTGATTAGTGTCTGCTGGTACCCCTCAGTCTTTTTTCCCTGTGCACTGATGTGTTCCCAGAACCTTTTTGCCGCATTCCTATCCTTTTGGTTTATCTCTATCATCCACTGGACCCCTGCCCTCCCAATTTTGGCCTGTATTAATGCTGATGCCTCCCGCTTTCGTTCCTGAAAGTCCTCCCATTTTCTGTCACTTCGGCTGGAGTGGCCCCCTTTTTTTTTGCCCATCTGTGTTCTCTAGATGCCACTTGGCGTCTCGATATTGCTGCCTTAACCTCTTTATCCCACCAGCTTTTGAGCTTGCGTTTATGTTTCCTTCCTCCTTGTCTGGTTCGATATTTCTCTAATCCTCTTTTGAAAACAGTAACTAAGTCTTCATATGTCCATTCTCTTTCCGGTAGCTTGGATACTATGTTCTCGACCCACTTAGATACCTCCTGTAATTGTTTATCATTTAAGTTATTTCTACCCTCTTGTTTTTGATTTTGCGTTTCTGATTTTACTGTACCAAATCTGATCTTGATTCTCTTATGGTCGCTCCCCAGACTTTTTGTGCTTTCCTCATCTATCTCCATACCTCCAAGTCTGTTGTATATCTTCCGTGACATTAAACAGTAGTCGATAGTCGAGTGTGAGTTCTTTCTCTCCCATGTTATTTTTCCATCACATTTTACCTGGGCGTTAACCAATACCAGATCAAGAGCTTCACAGAACTCCTCTAACATCCTCCCTGTTGTATCCGTATGTCCATCAAAGTCTTCCAAATGTGCATTCATGTCCCCCAGGATAATTATTTCCTTGTTAGTGCCGATTTCCCTAACGTCTCCTGATATGCATGTTAAGTGTTCTGCGTTTTCCTCCCCTGCATCACTCCCTGTTTTTAGATACACAAAACCCAGGATTGTGTCTAAACCTCCAATATTGCCTTTGATCCACATGTGTTCCCTGCAGTTCTCTCAATCCCTTTCCCATTCCTGACCCTTCACTAAAATCCCTAATCCGCCTCCCTTGCGTTCCCCGTTGGCCCGGTTGCATCCCATCCAATGATATCCCGGTATGTGTGGTGGTTCTTCCAAATCCCTCAGATGTGTTTCTGCTAATCCATACACTGCAAAGTTTTCGCTTTCTAATTTCTCCTCAATCTCCTCCCACTTTATTCTGTTCCTGCCCCCCTGCATATTTATGAAAGCTATGTTAAGTAGCTTCTTCCTGTTTCTGCGTGGCTTCCTCCCACCCTCCCTGGCCACCTCCCCCAAACCCACATCGCCACTCTCCTCTACTCTTTTGCCCTCCGGTGTCCCTCTGATGTGCCCACCCCACCTCCCCTCTCCTACGGGCCCTTCGCCTCGCTCCTGGCAGGATTCCTCGCCCTTAGAGCTTTGGGGCCTCCTAAAAAAGCCACCGCCTTCCCTGCCATCCGCCACCCAACGGCCCTCCCCACGTAGGGGCTGAAATGGATACCGGTCCCCTCAAAAGCCTTCGCTCTGTTATTACGCACCTCCCAATTCATGTCCATCACCCCGAAACCCATCTCCCTTCCCAGTCTCTTGATGTCCCGGTTTGCGGCCACCACGGCTCTCTCGATGTGAACGCCCTGCCCCCTCACCTCTGGCACCGTGCAGACATGGATCTCTACATTGTCTGATGTCGCCCTCAACTCCCTCACTCCCCTGCGCAACTGCTTCCCCACCCCTCCCCCGTTCCCTCGTAATACATCGTTCAGTCCCCCCGCTATCACCACGAGGTTTTGGCCTTCTTTTGTCTCCCATAGTTTATCTTTCATTCCCTCAATCACCGCCCTCATTGTCTGTCCAGGCAACACCCCAATCCGGACCCTGGCGTCCCCCTTCACCCTTTCAGCTATTGCCCTCCTGCACCTTTCCATGTTGGAGTCCCCTGCTATGATCACGTTGCCCTCCATGTCCTGCCTACTCTCCACTAAAGCAGGGGCTTTGCCCTTTGACTTTTCCTCCCCTTTTCCCGTCTCTTCTCCTCCCGGCTTCAGTGCTTCTTTGTACGTCCTCCCCCCATCACTTTCTACGACCGTGTCGTTTGCTGTGATGTCCGATGGCAAAAGGACCACCTCCAGATCTGCCAACTTCTCGTCTGCCTTCGCCAGCTTGTCGTCCACTGTCTGTCTTTCACTTCTTTCCCTCTCCAGCTCTGCCTCTAACTTCACAATCCTTGCCATCAGCTCTGTGTTCTCTCCTTCCAGCCTGTCCTGTCGTGCGTTTAGGACGCACATTCTACACATGAACTCTGTCGTCCCTGCCTCGTCTACGCTATCAAACCTTGTGTCCTCTATATCCACTGACTTTTTGCAGTCACCACACTGTACGTGTGTTCCCTTCCTCTGCCCGCCAAGTTCTCCCCCGTCCACCCCTTTGTTTTCGCCCTTCTCGTCCCTGAGCCCCTCCCTAGCCTCCTTCATCTGCAGCTCCATTGTCTCTCGAGCCTCCCGCTCCTTCCCGAGTTCCCCCCTCATCATCTCCAACATCCCCTTCACCTCATCAGCATTCACGCAGATCCGGCATTGGTACTCTTTGTCCGCTGCTTCCTCCACGCTCCCGAACGGGGTTTCCATGAGGAAGCACCATCGCTCACACTTACCGCATGCCACGTTGGGCACATCCGGTTTGGCCCTGTCTGGCTTGGCCTTGTCCGGTTTTTTTGCCATTCGCGCTCGTTTCCTCCCCAAATACCTCTAAATCCAACTGAAGAAAAGGAACAGTGTCCCTGTATAATTTCAAATTAACCGACCGAGACAAAGCGCCCGCCAAAAATATTTGAACTACACGTGTCCCGACACGTGACCCTACACTACCGCTACAATCGCTTCCCCCTACCCCTACCGAATTCCCACTTCACCTCCCCGATGCTACTGCTCTATTGAATCTACTTTATGCTAAGCCATAAGTAGTACACTTAAAACCAAACTCAGGTACAAAACAACAAATTTTCACTTAGCTTCGAGCTCCGGAATCCGCGTCCGATCCGTCGCTGTCGCCGGCTGTGTTCGGACAGTGTGGACAGCGGACAGTGTGGCCAGACCTTGATACACGCATGTCTAGGTTTGGAGAATTTATTTTTATGCAAAGGGTTATTTTATTTTATGAACAGTTGCAATGAAAAGAAACCAATTCTAATCACTGAAGATGTTAATAAATTAATTTGTTTTTGTACCGTATTAACTGAAATAACCAATCAGCGGTGCCCTTAATTCATCCCTTAGCCATTACCATCCAGTCCGAAGCCAACTGGCCAGCCTGTCGCGCATGCGCACACGAGTCGAACCTCAATACAAGGTTCGTCAAAATTTTTACGAAAAGTTCGAAAAAGTCGAACCTGGTCGAACTCGAACCTCGGCCGGTTCGCGACACCCCTAGTTTAGTTTAGCGCAGGGGGGTAAAGGTGGGTGAGGAGGAGTGGCAAATCCTGTGCGCCGACACCCGGGGCCCCGAGCGAAAGATCGCGAACGAGAGCGACAGAACACGAAAGAAAGAAAGCAACGTTGCCAGCTGAAGGACGACAATCGCAATGGTAAACGCATAGAGTTATTACAATAAACGCTAGAGGCTCAGCTGGCGCTATACTCCGTTTCACCTTCAGTCCGAGCGCAGCGGACGCTAGGAGTAATCCCAGCCAATCCAGCGTGGAGAGAGTGTCATGTGACCTTGAGCTCCCTGTGTCCCTCTGCCCAACCGGCAGGTCACGCGATTTTCTCCCGGCGCTGGATCGGCTGGGATGTCTTGTGGCGTCCACTGCGCTCAGACTGAAGGTGGAACGGAGTATAGTGTGCTGTTGCAAATTGAAGCAGACAGCATGCAGTCCAAAATTGACTTCCGGTAATGCATTTCTATGGGAAAAAGCGAGTGCATTTTCTCTCTGCGCTCGATTATAAGAGCAAATATCACGAATAATTTGTACGTACTGGGCACATTCGAACATTTCTCAGTCACGCAGGCGAAATAATTGGTCAGTTACAGCATTTTTATTTGAAATTTTCGGCATTGAAAACGGTGTTAAAACCGCTTCGTACGTGTATTTATGTGCGCTGTCGGACACTGTTAGCGCGAACACGGCGTCGACGCTTTCCAGCATGGGGGATATACGTGCCAAACGAACGAACGACATGTGGAAAACCAGGAGAGACGGCAAGAACTACGCAGTAACACTGGGTAAGTAACTCCTTGTGCTTGCAGACGATCAAAATAAGTTGAAAGTCACGTAATATAGTCAGATTTGCAATAAATAAGTACTGCTTTATTCTTTCTGCTCATGAATATGTGCGAAGATACTTGTTCTGTGTTCAAATCATCGCCCGCACGCTCCAAATCTTTGCAAATAGGGGGAAGCCAGAGGACAGGTGCGTGATAAAAACTGCCCAACATAGGAAATAATAAGAAAACACACCTTTCGTAGCCCACGTACTTTATTCTTTACGTTTAGAACGTTTTCTTTAACCGCTCTTAGAAATGCACGACGGGGTCATTTTCATATAGTGAGAGGACAGGCATATTAGCAATATATAAGCACCAACGGAATGCTGGCGAACTTTGAACACACTCTCCATTCCTTTCGATCGTTATTTTGCTTAGAATCGTAGCTCGTTTCTACATACCTGCCATGGAACAGAGGTTTGGGCCTGAAATATAGCGAAGTTTAACATCGTTCAGTGGTAAAGGAAAAATGCTGTAACTAAAGCAATTACACTTTCACAATATTAATAAAGCTACATACTACCCGGTACAACCGAAATAACAAAAGTTATTAATGTTATTTTCCGGCGACGAGACAAAATTCACGCGCGTTTTCCCATAGGAATACACAGGAAGACTGGAAAAGTAGACTGCATGCTGTCTGCTTCAATTTGCAACCGGAAGTCCCATAGACACTAGCGCCAGCTGAGCCTCTAGCGTTTATTGTAATAACTCTATGGGTAAACGCGAAGACTGAAAACTCTCAGCAATATAAACAGTGATCATTTAACGTTGTAAACTAAATTCTGAGCTATTCTAACGCTTATAAAAAGCAGCATACTCATTACGCTGCATTAACTTCCCTTCTGTCGAAATCTCGAAAATCTGGTTGTTGCGCGGTTTCGTATTCTTCAACCGCAGAGCTCAACTACAGTGGCCACTGTAGCCACTGTAGCTCAACCGCGCCTGCGAAGCCGGGTCGCCGGGTATCTGGTTTAGTTTAGCGTTGACGCGAGGCCGTACATCTGCGCGCTATGCAAAAAGAAAGCTTCGAAAGGAACCCGAATATCTTTCCACCGGTAAGTTCGTGGATTGCCGAAGTTCATGAAACTGCTCTGATGATATAATTATATTCGTGAAATCGAAGCCAGTTGCTAACCATGTGTGGGACCCCGAGGGTCTGCCTGCATGCTCCGCCGCTTGCGGCAGCCAGAATGCATGGGAAAATGGCGGACCTTTTCCTCTAGAGTTAGTATGTATGATCTTTATGGTTTAGCGTTGACGCGAGGCCTTACATCTGCGCGCTATGCAAAAAAAGAAAGCTTCGAAAGGAACGCAAATACCTTTCCACCGGTAAGTTCGTTTATTGTTGGAGTTCATGAAACTGCTCTGATGATATAATTATATTCGTGAAATCGAAGGCAGTTGGTAACCATCTGTGGGACCCCGAGGGTACAGTGTACTAGAGCACTATATAGACTATAGTCGGTTACAAGTCAAGAAGGTAGGAGAAGCTCCTCCCACAAGTGTGATGCGCCCGTTTCAAATCTCTCCGCAGTCGAAAGAAGAGTTCACTGGAAACGCTCCTTGTTCCGTTTCAATGGATCCCCACTTGTCTCCGATCCCACTTTTTAAAGGGCCCATGAAACGATTTTTGGGTTGGGATAAAGCATTTTAGATTGGGATTTTACTAATAGCACATCGTTCAGTGGACCAAAAGAAAAAAAGTAGAAAGTCAAAAGCCTGACTTTCAGTGCGAAAATTTGAAAACAGAGCGGACTATTTCGTACCTCCTCCCCTTCGCAACCTCTCTGCCTTTTCACTGTGATACATCCGCGGTCCCAAAAGCGTGTCATCGGGTCCAAACTGACGTCACACGCAACCGGACCTCACTTATTCCCTTCACCCCTAAGCTGACATTGTGGTGGATGCTACGCGCTTGCCGGACCAATCAGCCGCCTCCCTTTCATCACCTGACTTCATTCTCTGCAGCCACATTTGCCACGCTCAGGTGGCAAGTGTGGCTGGCCCAACGAGCACGTAGCTTCCACAGCACTGTCAGCTTCGGAATGAACGGGGTGGGGAAAGCAACTTTTGTCTGAATTTTGAGCGACGGGCTAATCTTCTAGGGGGAGAATGGGATGCGTCCGGATTACACAAACGAGAGTGCGAGCAAGACGGGACTCCCCCTTTTCGTCTTCTTTGACTGTTTGGTGGAATGCGCGATTTATGAGTTGAGGAGGAAAGCGAAACAGGAAAAAGTTGGAAAAGCGTTTCATGACCCCTTTAAAGGGACCATGAAATGACCTTTTTACTTTTTCCAGATAACTTTTACATTAAACCGTCAATGTTCACTGAATGCCGAACAGGCATCCGTTTTCGTCTCGGTTTATTAACTTTTACACAAAAAATTATTGAAATATCGACTTTTTCATTCTCTCCAACTGACCGCAAAAGAAGCCGTGACGTAGAGCGTTTCCGGAACCGGAAGTTTTCTCGGCAGTAGGAGAATGGGAGTGTTAGCGGCAACGAGTTGGGGTGCGCCGGTAGGTTTTACTGCGCTGATGTCACCGACGTATTTCCTGAATCGGCGCCTCTCATCGCCGCATCGCAGCTGAGCGAAATTCAATGAGATATGTTGCGCTACAGCGACAGCATGGGACTAGTCCCATACGCCGGTATGCCTGTTGGGAAGTGCAGCGAGTCTTGTCACCACCCCGTCATTGTTGGCAGAAGGGCCGGCCCGTGTCAGTCGTTTGCAAAGCGACGTAGATGGCGTTTTTCGCGGCCTCGGAGATGCAGGAGCGAGCCGACGTTAAAAAAGATACGTTTGAACTACGAGTGTCAGCAAGAGCCACGTAAATACCTGCTTACACTCGGAGCGGACGCGCGCGCTTGATGGAAGTCTTGTATTCGCGCTGTTGGTAAGCGCTTCGGGACCGTTCTTTTACGATTGCAACTCGATACTGACGCGACACTCGGCAAAGAAAGGTTGGACCGGGGTCGACAGTGACGTGCAGTCTGTCAGAATAAAAATGGCATACCAATAACAAAGTGTACATACCGTGTTACGAAGGCAATCCATACGGCGTTTATTTCAGCTCTATATCACACAAAACAAGAAGATAGAATCGACGAGAGTCCCTTTTCGACGAGTGTTCGTCAACACTGCCTCGGAAAACAAGGGGAAGAGATTGACCTCCTCACCTCTTAATCTAGAATTGAGGTCAGTGATCAAACTATAATACGGGAAGGGTCCACAAGGGTCGCGCGGGCATATTCCATTTAGCACGCCAGCCGGTCGTAGGCAGACGGTCTTGCGACGAAGCAACGCAGCGCCGAGTCGGAATGCCTGCTAGGCCTATACGCTTCGTCGGAGTCGGTGAATCCAGCGTTCTTGTTCGTCGTGGTCTGTTTTAAGTACTGTTTTCTTGCTGCTTGAAGTCGGCACGCGCGGGAAGAACACGTAGAAAAATGAACGTTCAGTCAGTCAGAGTTTTGAGAGGAAGGAAAACAAAGAAAATAAATGTTCGTCGGTCGCCGTCACCCAAGTAACTGGCGGCCCTGCCCTACTGCGCACGCGAAGTAGTTCCTTCGTTTACCACACGATAGATGGCGCTTGGCTCTCAGCATTATCAAATTTGGCAATTTTCGCCACACATCTCTAATTATGCTACAAAATGTGGATCTGAATATTATTTAACAAAACTTTTAGGAAACATTCGCCGGCTATTTATTGTTTACGATCGCGGTGCTGGTGAGGTAGGCTCTTACCCAATAGGCGATGTGGATTCGGCTGACGTGCACCGATTCTGCGTATGCATCGTAGTGAACAGGCGAAGGAAGGAAGGCGCAAAAGAGTCCAGTTTTCTTTTAAAAGTTCTATAGCAAATAATTTTTTTGGGCTCCCTATTTTTGTGTTTTTGTGTTTCTTTTCACACCTTTTACGACGTGCGGTGGATGAAACTCGATTTTAAAATCATTTCATGGTCCCTTTAAGAAAGCGACCTTTGTATTCATCAGAGAGGGAACCGAGCCCCTGAAAGCAGCCTTTGTATCCATCGGGGGGGAAGCTGATCCCCGAAAGCCGTATTTGTTTCCGTCGGTGGGGGAGAACTCTAATCTCCCTCTCGTGGCTTCCACAATGCTAAGTCAAAGTCGAAAGATAAAGCAAATATGTACACAAAGGCAAGACCCTCCTCGCGCGTTGTCCGCGACGTCAGGGAAACGGTGGGACGCTATTGGATGCGAAGGTGGCGGAGGGATATCTGATTCCCTTTGAGGGGCATTTGCCGCTACCTTCTTAACCTGTAACTGACTATAGACCGACACGCGGAGCGGCTCTGTTTACCAACACGGCCGGAAGGCCGCGCATGCGCGGTAGCTATGTGGGCAAAAGCAGCCCGGCTGTCCGTGTTTTCGCCCTTGCGCTCTATGGCGTGCGCTCGTTGTTGACGTTGTAGGGACGCTTGTATCTTTATTTGTGCGTCGTATTTCCTCATAACGTATGTCGTATGCTATGCCCGACTATTTGAGCTCGTTGCCCGAGCCTGAACGGTAGCGGTATCGAAACAAACTGTGCGTGGACGGCGTTGCCTACGAGGATCCGTACGCCGTAAACAAGGCCTGCTGGACTTCCGACGTGAAGTTGCTGCCACGGAAGTCGACGGCTCAGGTCATCGTTTATTTAGTTTTTTCGCCAAGCCAGTTCACGGCCGACACAGTGCAGGCGTACAAGTCTCTCGCATTGCTTGAAATAGTAACTTATGTTACTATTTCAAGCAACGTAGTTACATTAGTCGTTACTACTTCCCAAGTCTTAAAGAAATTACACTTCAATTGTTTCCGTGTTTTAGGCGTCAAGCCATGTTTTTCTTTGCGTTTTTTCTCGTAAGTATTTAGGTGAAACCGTGAAAAGAGCTAAAGTAATTATGTTCAACAAAATGGTGAGTTGGGCCAGTTGGTTCATAATGCATGAACATAATGTTTCTTGATATATGACCTGTATCGTCAAAACCGTAAAATGTGTTACATCATAATTTAAAAAAAGTAACGCAGAAGTAACGTGCCTTACTTTTTATCGGTAGCGGCAACGCGTCCTTTTATTTTTAGATAACGTAGCTCAGTAACGCGTACCTTTTATTTGCAAGTAACGAGTAACGTATTTCGTTACTTTTTTTTTTGGTAACGCCTACAACACGGCCGTTCTGTCGTCGATCCCCTTCTGCTCGGTAGCACGGGCATATCGAGCCTCCGACGAGCGCTTGGGGGGTGCCCGGGTGCGTTAACACCGTGGAAATAAAATCCGGGTGGTCTCGATCAGACAACGGTTTCCCTGCACATAAGCAAGCCTCGGGAAGGAGATTGAAATGGAAGCCGCATTTGCCTCCAAGAAAGTGCTTGCCGCACAAACGGTCGTTCGCGCGAGGCGACCATTCTTTTCGATCCACGGATATTATCCACCTTCTATGCGTTTCAGAGTCTGCCGGGAACTTGTGGAAACTCACTCCGCTGCTTTTCTTGTACATTTCGGTGCAATTAACGGCAACACAGCTTCGCGGCACGCTGAAATGCTATGACGCCCATGCGAAACGTGCGCGCTTTTGCCCACACCCCCCGGCTCCGGCGCGATCGCAGCGCCGCCGCAGCTCCGTGACGTCAAGCCCGCGTGTCGGTGTATAGGGGTGTCGCGAACCGGCCGCGGTTCGAGTTCGACCAGGTTCGACTTTTTCGACCTTTTAGTGGAAAGTTCGTCGAACCTTGTATTGAGGTTTGACTCGTGTGCGCACGCGCGACAGGCTGGCCAGTTGGCTTCGGATTGGATGGTAATGGCTAAGAGATGAATTAAGTGCAGCGCTGATCGGCTATTTCAGTCAATACAGTACTAAAATTTAAGTTATTAATTTCTTCAGTAAATAGAATTAGTTTCTTTCAATTGCAGCTGTTCACAAAATAAAATAACTCTTTGCGTAAAAAAAGAAATTCTCTAAACCTAGACATGCTTGTATCAAGGTCTGGCCACACTGTCCATAAAGTCGAACCGGTCGAATCTGGTAAAAAGGTCGAAGGTTCGTCGAACCGGTTCGACCCAGTCGAACCCCGAAAGTTCGACCAAAAAATCTGGTTCGACAAAAGTTCGCGACACCCCTAATCCAGTGTCCGCGCCAATTCCAGGGCGCCGCCATGGATGGATGGATGAATACGGCTGAGCCCTTTGGATCGGGCGGTAGCTTATACGCCACCTAGCCATTTTGTTTTACCATTTAAGCTTAGAATATTTAAATGTGAAATCTATATTCACTCCGCAGTGCAAAGAAAGTGAGGCTATGAAACCCCCTTGCCATCAGTGAATAAGAAAATACCTCGTTTTCTCTCGATTTCTGCCACCATTCACTTAATCTTTGCTTGGTAATCTCTACAGTCTTGAAATCCACTCTCCCTTCGCTGTCTCTAGAACCCAATGACTGTATTAAATCTATGTTGTCTTCGGTAGGCATAGGGTGAAGCCCTTTACAGTAGAGTATCAAGTGCTCAGCCGTCTCGTCCTCCTCTCCACAAGCAGTGCACACTGTATCAATTTTCTGGTACTTCACTCTGTATGTTCTGGTTCGCAGAACACCCGTCCTCGCCTCAAACAGCAATGAGCTTCCCCTGGAATTGTCATAAATGCTTTCTTTGGCAATAACTCTTTTGTTTGATCTATAGCTTTCCAGAGCCGTCTTTGTCTGCATTCCACTTGCTCTTCCGTATCTTCGCTATACACTCCGTGCGGCAAAACGGACGCCGCCAAGCGGGAAAACCGGGAACCAGCCGGTCCAGGTCGCTCCGCGCCCCTCCGCGTCTCTGGTGGCTTTCGCGGAGACGTGTTGTCGGCGCGGTGGCGAACAATGTAATTTGACGAAGGTCCGAATATTTCTTAAGTTTGCCTGAGTGATCATTAGTGTAGTGAAGCCTCAGTAAATTGTTTCCTTCCATCACGTGTTTGAAAGCCTGTTTACTCCGCAACACACGGTCACGTGCTTTCGATTTCTTGGATGGGGAGGAATCACGGAAAAACTTTTTGATTTTTGGTCTGTCTCGAATCACATTCAAAGTGACGACTGCTTGGTAACTGATACTGGAGGGAACATCAATGTTGCAGTCAAGTGAATGGGAAGGTTCGATAGCTGATTTTCTTGAGTTTGGTTGTGTTCGGTTAGCTTCAAGTTTGAGCAACCCACGCCGGTCGGTGCGTTGGCTATTCATCTTGGCTGCTTTTCGCCGAAAAAGCCTCTGGACCACACTGAAGGAGTTGGTCTGATTTCGCAATTACTTGATTCAGGAAAACTTGCTCGCTACAAATAATGAATGAGGGAAATTATCTGTTTTCAAAAGGTGGGAGACAAGTCTCGCAACGTTAAATACTGTCACGGCATTTTGACCTATCGCGCCTCCAATATTTATATTACAAGGACGGCGAAGCCAGCAGCAATATACGTCTACATTATCAGGTTGACCGGCCACAAAAACATACTAATTTTCTCCGTTCAGGATTCGAAGCAAAGTTCAATGCAGAGCGGTTCTGCGCGGATCTTCAATGAAGGCTCTCTTCAGTTTGTCTCCGTGCTGCCGGCTATAGAACCATTTGGCTAAGTTTAAGTAGTATGTCTCCGTCTGTCAAATATACTTTCATTCAGCAGCTGACCTAATAGCTAGTCAACTAAGCTCATATTTCAACCCGAAGGATATACTAATATCGCTTTAGTGGGACCCCCATAGTACGTAATATAATACATAACCCGCTCGTCAAAATGACTTCTCGATTGCTACTGAAACCTGAATCGAAATACGAGTATCAGCTGCTTAGTGGGGCGCCGGCGGGTTAACATGGTCCTTGGCTCAAGAAGCGGTTGCTTAATTTTCGTAATTTTCCTGCAGCCTGTGTTGTTGGCCGAGCAGACGACTGGAGCTGTTTCGTAAACGCGGATACGCACAAAAGCTCGATTTCGCGGACAGATAAGTCGCATGGTCGAGGCAATCGAGTTAGCTGAAAAGTTACTCTCTGTGGAACAATTCTATAGTCATCGCCGCTTTCTTTAGATGATCAAAACTGATTAGTATATTACCGTCTCTCCGGAGCCCATAGTTTCGGTTTTGAACGAAATCTCCGAAACGAAAGTTTGACACGAAAAGAACAAAAAAACACCGGCAAAACAAAACTATGCTTTGCAAGTTTATCTGCACCGGCTACACTTAACCGTCTCAGTTCAAATACCTATAAAATTGGGCATTAAACAAAAGAAAATCTGTTAAATTGAACGCGCCATCTGTTCAGGCGGCCCGGCCGAGCCGCCGCGACCTAGACTCAGCCGCCATGTTTGTTTGGTGGTGGCGCCCCCTATAGGTCGCTGGAGTCGCGAATAGGGGGCGCTTTGAAAAACGCGCGCAGCGCCGCTAGTGGAGGAGCTGGCGTTCGACTGTGAGGCGCGTTCAGCAGCCTGCGGCGCCTTTTCGCATGCCAAGCTGTGGCGGCGAAAGCGCGCACGAACGAAACTTTTGCTTTTTGAGCCGATAAGTTGAGGGTGACGTTGCATGAGTGCTGGAGCAGAAGGGCATTTAGCTGTTCTCCACTTCTTATATATTGAGTTTGAGTCGTTATTAGGGGTAATTTCTCTAGTTGCGGCCGAAAAAGGAGTTGGAGCAATTTTCCGAAAAACAAGACGGCCGCCGCATAATTGCTCCGAGTGGGAAATTTATTTCGCTCGTCGCTGTAAACCTAGGACTGCTGGAACGATGATACTTGGAGGCGAGTGAGATGTTCACTAAGTTTGTGCACGAAGAGTGCCAAGTTTCTTTGAAACAGCAGTTGTGAAAGTTATGTTTCTAACGAATAAAGAAATAAAGCTGTACGGTATATCCAATATTGGACCCAAAATGTTGTGTTATAGCGGGCTGTGCAAAGTGCAGATTTGGGCACACAGGTGCTTGGACTTGACAGTAACATGACGCAGCACTTATTGTACAAAAAAAAGGTGGCATAGGGAAACCAGGTGGAAATTTGGTTTGGGTGGCGTAACTCAATGGGAACCGGTTTCGACCATGAAAATGCTGTCAAGAAAATACCACTGGTCCGGGAAGGTGGAGACTTTAGAGGTAGGAAGGCATTTGTGAACTGTACTTCCATTTGAAACAACTTTACGAAAGGTGGTTCCAAAGCCGAGAAAACAAAGTTGTTGGCCAACACACGGTTTGGCCGAAAAGGGCTTTTGTGGTCAGCTGTTGTGTATTAACCTGTTGTGCGAGGTGCTGATTTTTGGCGCGCAGGTACTTTGACATGATCGTCACTTGGCACAACACTTATTATAACAAAAAGAGTTGGCATAGCGAAACCAGGTGGAAATTTAGTTTGGGCGGCGTAACTAAATGGGAACTGGCTTTGACCGTCAAAAGCTGTCAAGATAATACCACTCATAGTGGGAGGTGCACACTTTACAGGTAAAAAGGGACCAGTGGACGGGTACTTCCAGTTCAAACCACTTTGCGATAGGTGGCACTAAAACCGAGAAAAAAAATGTTGTCTACAGAACTCGGGGTGTCAGCGTTTCCACATCCAAAAGGAGGCTGATCAAGAAAGAAAGCACACCACATAAACTTCCATACTCAAACGTCGATTCTCCAGAGATTCCGAGTTTCATTGTTGTTTTCTGTATGAAGGTCCACTTTTCTCGAAAATTCCAAATGCAACTGCCTGCATGGTCTTCAACGAGGTCACCAACAACGAAACTACGTATTGTCCTTTCATACAGCAAGCGTGGGTAAAGTTTCATGTTCAAGGCAACACCTACAAATTCAAGAATACTAATTCATCCCACCGTGACGTCATGTGATCAGTGCTGACAGGGGCGCCTTTATTGGACAGGGAAGTGGTGATGTTTTGCTGGAAGTTATTTAGAGGTCGAAGGCTTTTCGCATCACTGGTCAGTCAGACAGGATGCTGCATGGAAGGGACCGCGGTCAATCCTTGATGGAACGTTTTTTTAAACCCATTGAGGACTCTTCGTCCGGAACCGCTACCTTCAAGGCGAGTGCCAAGCCTCCAGAAAAGTAATTTCGGGACCAAAAAAAACTTCCACTTCAAACTGAAAGCCTCATGTCAGTTGGCGTTTCAAAAAAATTTGAAAAATGTATTGCATTATCAGTATTTATATTTCTGCCCTCCCTAAAATGTATTCTTGTATTTGCATTTCCAAAGACTTTTCGCCTCTTTTTTAATGTATTTTCAATACGTATTGCTATACATTTTTACAGATATATCTGAGACGAGTATCAGTATCTTAGTAACTATTTTCATCTATCCCAGTATTTGTATTTCCAAATGCAGTTCTGAACATTTCTGCCCAACCCTGCAACGTAATGCAGTTGTCAAGTGGCACTTTTAACGTTTAGGAATTAGAGGAATGGAATGGAACGATTCAGCCGTTCCACGAGTGGGAATGGGCCCATTCCGCAACACTGTCAGAAATGAGTCAAGCATGACGGATAATAACCGTAAATGATAATCGCACGTTTGTATTTTGAACGACTGGCTATATTTTTCGTTCCAAGCGGTGCACTCGAGCAAACGCTCGAAGAGAAGCGAACGGAGAGCGCGATACGTCATGGGATATCCGGCGCAAACAAAAACAGAAAGAAAAGATTTCCCGCGTTCGTGGAGTAGCAAGGCGGGCGTGGTCATGAGCTTTGTCGTTGGCGGCGTTGTCAGCGTTGTGGTAGCGCGTTACAACCAAGCCGTTCGAAGTACCCGTGGGGTGACGAGCATGTGGCTGGCCCAAGAAGCACATAGCTTCCACAACACTGTCAGCTTAGGCTGAACGGGCTGGGCAAAGCAACTTTTGTTCGAGTTTTGAGCGACGGGCTAATCTTGTAGGGGGAGAATGGCTGTTTCCGGTTGCACGCACGTCCGAGAAAGAGGGGAGTCCTTCCTTTCCGTCTTCTTGGACCGTTTGGTACAACGCGCGATTTGTGAGCTAAAGGGGCTCTGCAATCATATTTAAAGGGACCATGAAATGACTTTTTTACTTTTTCCAGATAACTTTTACATTAAACCGTCAATGTTCACTGAATGCCGAACAGGCATCCGTTTTCGTCTCGGTTTATTAACTTCTACACAAAAATTAATGAAATATCGACTTCTTCTTGACCGCAAAACAAGCCGTGACGTACGCTGCTTCCGGAACCGGAAGTTCTCTCGGCAGTTGGAGATGGGAGCGTTAGCGGCGACGAGTTGGGGTGTGCCGGTAGGTTTTACTGCGCCGATGTCACCGACGTATTTTCTGAATCGGCGCCTCTCATCGCCGCATCGCAGCTGAGCGAAATTCAATGAGATACGTTGCGCTACAGCGACAGCATGGGACTAGTCCTATACGCCGTTATGCCTGTTGGGAAGTGCGGCGAGTCTTCCGGTGAAGACTCCAGAAGTTAACCCAACTGTCATTGTTGGTAAAAGGCGGCCAGTGTCAGTCGTTTGCAAAGCGACGTAGATGGAAACAAATTGCCGCGGCGTTTTTCGCGGTCTCGGAGATGCAGGAGCGAGCCGACGTTAAAAACGATACGTTTGAACTACGAGTGTCAGCAAGAGCCACATAAATACCTGTTCACACTCGGAGCGGAGGCGCGCGTTTGATGGAAGTGCTGTATTCGCGCTGTTGGTAAGCGCTTCGGGACCGATCTTTTACGATTGCAACTCGGTACTGAAGCGACACTCGGCAAAGAAAGGTTGGACCGGTATTGCGCGTATACCTCCCACGAACTGTTACAGCTCGACAGTGACGTGCAGTCTGTCAGAATAAAAATGGCATACCAATAACAAAGTGTACATACCGTGTTACGAAGGTAATCCATACAGCGTTTATTTCAGCTCTATATCACACAAAACAAGAGAGAATTGACGAGGGTCCCTTTTCGACGAGTGTTCGTCAACCCTGCCGCGGAAAACAAGGGGAAGAGATTGACCTCACCTCTTAACCTAAAATTGAGGTCAGCGATCAAACTATAATACGGGAAGGGTCCACAAGGGTAGCGCGGGCATATTCCATTCAGCACGCCAGCCGGTCGTAGGCAGACAGACGGTCTTGCGACGAAGCAACGCTGCGCCGAGTCGGAGTGCCTGCTAGGCCTATATCCTGAGAGCTTCGTAGGAGCGGGATTCGCGGCTGTTGTCGCTCTTCTCGGGTGTTTGTGGATCCAGCGTTCTTGTTCGTCGTGGTCTGTTTTAAGTACATTTTTTTCTTGCTGCTTGAAGTCGGCACGCGCAAGATGAAGACGTAGAAAAATAAACGTTCAGTCAGTCAGAGTTCTGAGAGGAAGGAAACCAAAGGAAATAACCGTTCTGAACTCGGCCCTGCCCTACTGCGCACGCGCAGTGGTTGCTTCGTTTACCACACGATAGATGGCGCTTGGCTCTCAGCATTATCAAATTTGGCAATTTTCGCCACACATCTCTAATTATGCTACAAAATGTGGATCTGAATATTATTTAACAAAACTTTTAGGAAACATTCGCCGGCTATTTATTGTTTACGATCGCGGTGCTGGTGAGGTAGGCTCTTACCCAATAGGCGACCTGGATTTGGCTGACGTGCTCCATTTCCGCGGATGCATCGTAGTGAACAGGCGAAGGAAGGAAGGTGCAAAAGAGTCCAATTCTTTTTGGCTCCCTAGTTTTGTGTTTTTGTGTTTCTTTTCACACCTTTTACGACGTGCGGTGGATGAAATTCGATTTTAAAATCATTTCATGGTCCCTTTAAGCGTCCACCTTTTTTGCGGTTTCCACGTCTCCTGGGGTTCGGGCAAGCCAGCGGGCACGGAGAGAGTAACTAAATATCAGTGCGTCATATTTTAACCGGACGACGCGGAAACCTCCTCCACCGACGAGGGCGACCCACGGTACCGAAAGCGTGCAAAATGTGACGTCTTTGGTCCTGGGCTTACTACTGGTCAGTGCCACTCAAAGCTTCTTTTTAGTCGAAATACAAAATATAAGTGGCGCGAAGCGTTTCAGTTATTCTAGAAAAGTAGTTTTTGTTCGGTATTTTAGATAAAAAAAGATACGAATGCAGTTCATAAAGTACGGAAACAAGAAATGACCCGCCGATATACCCGCCACCAAGCGGTGGAAAAAGCGACGCATACTAGAAAGGAATAGTGGGATCAGGCGCCGACACGGAAAGGTCCCGGATGTACGCAGCGGCGCTGCGGTCGTATACCGGCTCGAGGATCCGACCGGTTCCAAGCGTTCTCAAGGCTCTCGGCGCGGGCTTGGCTGGCGATTTAGCCCTTTGGCGGTATGGCAGCGCGAAGTGGCTCCCGTTCTGAACTGATCTTTACCCCGTGTTTGCTGTCGTTTGTGGCCAATGAAGTGTCATGCCGAATTAGTATTTAATCGCGCAGCAAATGCAATGAGAGCCGCTCTGGCTGCCCGCTGCATACAGCCTATTCAGAACACGCTTCAATGGCGCCCTATCGCGCCGTCGACTCGGAGTGCGGCAGCCGTGAGCGCTCGATGAGCTCACTACTTCTCCTCTAGTTCATGGCCACTCTCAAGCAACCAAGGACGTCATGAGGGAGGTTATTTATTGCTTGTTTTTGTAATTTTAATTTGCCTATAACTTTTAAAATAAATGAAATTTCGAGAAAAGAAAAGTTTCACTAAGCTACTACGTTCAGTGCGCTCAGGTTCGGTGCAAATTAAAAATTAGTAAAAACGTCATTGCAGGGCCCCTTTAAGAGGGAAAATGTTGAAATGCCAACGATCGGCGCCGCTCCGAAGGAATCTGCTATGTCACGACTACGTAGCAGATTCCACAACGTTGCTAGACTAACTCCCAAATAGGCTCCGCATGCATCCACCAGGTGCACATTGAAAGATCGTTTATTTAGCTTTAAAATTAGTTTTCTTGTGCTTTTTAACGGAAGACTGGTGTTTTTGAGGTTAGGGTGGAACATGCAACACATTCAAGCTAGAAAAAAAGCGCTGGAATTTCGTTTCCCTACCCCTTTAACCAAACCATGTTCCCCTCCCCCCGTAATCCAGGCGAGACGCAAAAAGTTTTTCACGAAAATAGCAGGGTTGTGCGCGACGAAACGTGTCAGGTTTTTCGATGAAACGAATACGGGAAGCCTTTCGATCAAGCGTCGCATGTCGATGAAACGATCTGTAGATGAAACATCAGTTGACGATCTGAATGCCACCGGGCAAAAATTTAGATCCGGATCCGCGAATATCCGCAGCCCCTGACATCCGCGTCCGCAATCTGCCAAAATCCGTTTAATTTGTATCTCCATCCGCCAGTTTACTGCGGATATCTGCGGATATCCGCGGATAATCCGCGGATATGCAGGGCTCTAAAAATAGGCATGCTTGGTGCACGTGGGAATACAAGCGCAGGTTTTCAACGCCGGAATTCGAGATCGACGCCGTACGTGCTGTTCGGTGCAGACACATTTCGTGCCCGTAATTACGGTCATAGTGGCACACACTACTCGAGTATTTTCGATTCGATTATCTTGAACGTCTGTATACTGAGGTATTTTTATCAGAACACGGGAAACAATCTGAAACTCCTTGCGCCGTACTATTACAGTCTCCTGTACTGCATTTGTACCTTCCTGGTTAATGATATCCGATTTAGTTGGTGTTTGTTTTCGAATAATAAAGTTGCGTTGGACACCATTGTGTTGTGTTTCTTTTCCATCAAATAAAGTTCACGTACACAAATCTTGCTGTCGAGAACGAAGAAACGACAGTGCGTCCACCGGTGCCGGTACGCGGTCGAACTTGTGACGAGCAACATTCATCTCGCTCTCGCGCATTACAGGTACTGACATATAGGTGGCATTCACTTGACGTCACTCGCTAGGTTCGCTGGCATCTCCCACCACGGTCGCCATCTTCGAGGTCTCTTTCTATCGCGGGTGTCGTATGGCCGGACCTTTTGAGCGTGGTGTAGCAGCATTTTACAACTTTAAAGGGTCTTTTTGACCGAAACTAGAGGTTATTCTCTTTAATGCTTTTGAAGCGCCATAGGAGTATTTTTTGTGTGTTTTAGTTCGTTTTTGTCGCTATCGGACTCGTTCACCGCGGCCGCGTTGCTCCCTCGGTTCCACGAAGCGCTCCGTGTCGTGCGCCGTGCCCACGGCGGTAGCTCTTGCAAGGGGTGTAGCCCGAAACAACCAATTCCCGTTTGAACCCGTCCCATTTTGACCCATTCCCGAAACGACCTTCCTGTTTGAACCCGTCCCGTTTCGACCCATTCCCGAAACAACCTTCCCGTTTGAACCTGTCCCGTTTCAACCCGTTCTCGAAACGCCCTTCATATTTGAACCCGTAGCCAAGACATATTTTACGTTTGAATTCGTCCCGTTTGAACCCGTTAATTGGTATAACGCACGCACACACGCGCACAGAGGCACAACTGCTGCACTATGTGTCAAATGGAAGTGGACCGGAGCAAAGAGGGTCTTTCTATTCCTTACAAGCGGTAGCCACGCTTCTTAAACCTTTGACACTCTGTCCCCTGGAAGGGGCTGGCGTTCCCTCAGCGGAACAGAGAAGGGCTCTCCTATGGCTGCAAAAATGAACTACATGTCCTATTTATTTTTTTTTATCGATATCTTTGACGCCTTGTTTGCGACAGCGTTAGTCATGTATATCTTCATGCAACGATTTTCCTCCAATTTTATATAATGTTTCTTAAAACTAGCTTTATTTAATTGTAACACTACGATAATTCCCAAAAATCTGATTAATTTACGCCACCTTTTCTTTGGCTATAGATGCGCTAAGGCGATACTGATAATCGCTGACTTCAACATCTTTGGTTATATTGAAACTTTAAGTAGATAATATTTTCCCCAATTTTAGAAGAAAACGCGAGGTTCACGGAATGCTCGATATTTAGGCTGACTACTATTCCGCCCAACAAGGTAAGCATCGACGTTGAACCGTACATGAAGCTAGACCGAACCAGCTGCAACGCTTAAAATAAGTTCGTTTGACCCAAGGACAGATCAACGTCAGTCACATCTTGTTCCCTTGAGTTGTCAATCACACGCTCTGTTAGGTTTTTAAATAGCCACAGGCATCCTTCTCAACTTTCTTTATAAACCCGCTGATCCGCTGGGAGTGCCGAGAATTTCTCCACTTCATACAGAGGTTAGACGGAGCGTGTAAGATGGCAAAGAAGCTAGAACTGATTGTACTTGTCGTTCTCGGGGTGCTACTACTTCAACAGTGAGAATGAAATTCTATATAGTTAGGAAGCCCTTACTTTCGATAACTTTTTTTTTTGTTCTAGTCTCAAATTTGATTTGCATCGGCTATATGGGATCCGTTGGCCTGCACTTTGTATCGAAGTCATCAAGGATGTTTCGTGAAAAATTGCACCCGTGTCTTGTCTCTGATGTCCGTCGCCTGGGTATTGGTAGGCTGGAGCTGAAGAGATAGGATTTCTGAGGTTCCAGTAGGACGATTACCTTGTATATATCTGGCTAATCGAGCTTCATTTTGCCATGTGGCTTATCTACAGTAGATGAGCTTTCCTCGAGGATTCTTGAGAAAAGTGCCACATGTCGCATGCCAGCCGTGTACGGCAATTACAGAAAAGGGTTCTTCATCTTCCACATCCTAAGCCGCATCACGCTTCTCTCTGTCGCTTTATATTTGTGGGCGGTCAGATATTGTTATCGCAGTCCTTTATTGATTACCCACACTGATACAAGAACGGAACAGAGCTCCAGGCGGCAAGACAAAAGAGAGATATCTTTTCTGATCGAGAGAACAATATGTTTTTTCTTATATTCTTGCAGTGATTCAGGCGATCACTGTAGTACGGCTCGTGTCTTCTAACAATTTTTGAAAAGGAAGAAAATCCAATCTGGTACGGTGATGTTTTTCCTTCGGCAGGACGATATTTTATGTTTCGATCGGTGACTCCTTTTTCTTTCCTGTTCTATCTGGACAGGAAGGTAAAGTAGTTGGGGGGGAATATCCCTATACTAAGCTTCACCCTAAGCTAGTCAACAGCGGCTGATACGAACCACAAGAACCAGTCTAACTCCCAGATTATATCACGTGACCTAACGGACCGTGTTTCACTGCGTCAAAACTGAAGGCCACGTTTACACGCTCTTCGCTCTGATTTCGCTTCGATGGCTCATTGCGTTTGCGGCGATTCATTTTAAAATTGAGCTTATAGGACATGCTTGAAGACGACGGCTTGTTGAGTGGATGGAACGCGCATGCTCCTACGGAACACGACTTTTGTTTGGGCTAGTTGGTTCTTACAAGAGAGGGTTAAAATAGCGCGAACTTGACAAGGACAACAGAGAAGGCACACTTACTACAGGACTGGCGCTTCGCCAATCCTGTTGTACGTGTGCCTTCTTTGTGGTCCTTGTCAAGTTCGCGCTATTTTAATCATGTCTCTTACGGAAGCTCGTGAAAAAACTACGAACTCGTACAGATGACTCAGCTTCCTAATTATGTTGGAACCGGTAACCGGTAACAGGGCTAGTGGTCAATTGCTATGCTCGTCAACTAGCAAGCTGACTTTGTGCAGTTTTCGAGACAAGTATTGATGCTAAGTTCCTAACCTTCTTCGGAAACATCGCCCATTCCATCGCCGCTTCGCTCTCCCGATCCCACGCGTTTTAGAATATTGAAATTTCTAGGTGGACTTCTAGCCTTTGAGTCTGAAAGGGTCCTAAAATAATCTTTCAATCTGCAGATAATAAATTTACCTTTCTCCTTCGGCGAGGCTATAGCATACAGAGATTGTTGAGTTGGTGCGGAATCACCGTATGCCTCATAGACAGAGAATTTATGCAATTCTGCACGTCAAAGTATTAATAAATTCGCTTTCAGTTTCTCATTCATTATATGCACTCAATAGAGTCAATTTACACGGGCTTTGTTGTTCGCATTCTTAATATACTATTTCATAAAATCTATTTAGAAATAGATGCGCTGATCGACCTACTTAGTAAAGGAGGGGGGGGGGGGTCCAATTCCTCCAACATAATGAGGAAGGGACTGTGAGATTATGTTGCACTTTGAACGTTCGCACTAACATTCCCCTCCCACTGAAATGTTTTTACAGGTTCGTCAATTGCATAAAAAGTAACAACGTATTCGTCGGTTTAATCTTGAATTATAATATTCATTGCATAGACCCAGTCACTTCATGTTTTGGGAAGAAAAACGTTTATCTTCTCTATTGTCTAGCCACTGTGTTTTACGCCTATTATGTGCTCATTTTGGCCTCAACTTAGATTGAGTCAGATATTTCAGTGTGTCTCAATTTTATTGCGCCTGCTATTTATATTAATTTTCAGGTACTTAACCCTATTTTCCGCCCGGTCCTCCGCACCCTTTTGCTTAGATAGTCCGCACTGAGTGCAGAATTCGAACGTAAAAATTATCATACACCACGCACTTTGACAAACGACTGTTGTATTAGCTTTTAAAGAAGCTTGGGTCAAACATAATTCGACATGAATATTTTCTGTTATTAATAATATCCTTCATGTTTCATCACAGTGAACGATCTAGAAAAAATCCTTGTGAAGTCAGCAACTGTACATAGTCCGAGTTAAATTTTAACATTTAAGCATACATAGTCCGCGGGCTATATTCCGAAAAAGGCTCTCATGCATTTTGAAATAGGTTTGTGGCTTTTCGGAAAAAAAGGTCTGGACGACTAATTTTTAGTTTTGGGTTTTTAAATTCAAGTCGAGGTCCACACACGTTAAGAGATGCTCAATACGGTGTAGGCGACTCCCAACTAAGGTTAATTTAGCGTGTTAAATATCACGGGGAACTCTAAGGTAATCGAGATTAGTTGGCTTGAGTAGACAAGAGTATCTCTGGAGCATGAAACATAAAACCTCAAAAGCTGTATTAAAAAAAATTACAATTTAATCAGACCCAAATTAGGCTCACAATTCATGGTGTTCGTATTCTCTGAAAGTGATAAACATGTATGAGATAGTTTTTTTCTTTCTCAACACAACTTTTACAGATGTTTTTCCGTTATTCACGTCGATGGAAAGCAGTGCGGTACAAGGATAAGTGGACGTATCGTGGAATGCAATTATTTCATATTGAATCTTGTATTTTTTGTTCGCAGCAGGAGAACTTAAAAATGCAAACAGCATGCACACTTGCATGTAGGCGGAAAGTTCAGTCCTAAATGTTTTACATTCTCTAGATATAGTTGCCGGTATGTCAGTGTAAAGGCACCAGTGTTGCTATATGATAATGAATTTTATATGATAAAGATTATGATAATAGTTTCCATGTAAAATATTCGAACATGTCATCTACTCTCAAGTCATGGACTATCTTAACAAGTTCAGCTACCTTCATCCTCCCCAACGCGGCTTTCGCAAATATCTTTCTGGTGATACTCAGTTACTTGAATTCGTAACAGATCTCCACGATAACTTTAATATCTCTTATACTACAGATGCAATTTTCATTGATTTCGCTAAAGCCTTTGGTACTGTCCCTCCATCAGCGCTTACTTCTAAAACTTTCTAAATTAAACATAAATGATCAAATCATTAGGTGCATCTCATCATTTCTCACCAATCGTAAGCAGTATGTAAGTATAGATGACACGTCCTCGCTCGCCATTACAGTTGAATCCGAAGTTCCAGAGGGCAGCGCTTTAGGTCCAGTTTTGTTTCTCGTCTACATAAACGACTTACCTTCAGTAATCTCGTCATCAGTGAGGCTTTTTTTCTGATGACTGTGCACTGTACCGCCGAATTTCTCATCCAAGCGATTCGAAGCTCCTTCAACGCGACATCGACATCTTTGGTGAATGGTGCTTAACATGGCAAATCAACATCAATGTTACTAAAACCAAGGTCATTTCTTTTAATTCCTCAAAACACCACACTGCCTCGTACTCAATTTTTTACGATCCTATTTTATCCACTCAGTCATACAAGTACCTAGGTATCACTTTCACCGAAGATCTAACCTGGAATGCCCATATCGAAAACATCAGAAATCCCAGAGCTCATTCAGAGCTCTGGGATTTTTGAGAAGGCACTTATACCTTGCTCAACAGGACGTAAGAACTTACTGAATATAAAACCCTCGTTAGATCGAAACTTGAGTTTGCTAGCACGATATGGGCTCATCAACGTTACCTAATTAATAGGCTAGAATCAGTCCAAAATAAGGCCGTCCGCTTTATTCATTGAAACTACAGCACGAAAACCAGTGTCTCCCAACTAAATGTTCTTTCTAATTTAACTTCTCTTGAATCACGTCGGAGAGTCGCTCGCCTTACTCTTTTTCATAAGTTTTATTACATGCCAACATTCATGCTCATTCACTGTAAGCCTGCCTCATACATTTCTTTGCGTCATGATCAGTCCTTAAAAATTGCACCTTCATTCGGTCGCACTAATTGATACAAATGCTCGCCTCTTGTTCTGTCCATTAAAAATTAGAATTCTCTCCCAAACGACATAGTCACCGAACAGAAATGAAATATTATTCCGCAAAAAATCTTCGGCTTTGGTACTATATATGATATCTTTTCAGCGCCATGCCTGCTTGTATTTGCTATAAATTGCGCACTGTGCCCCCAGTTCTGTTGTGCCCGGTTTGTGTAAACTTTGTTCTAAATTCTGTATTGTCCGTTTCTAGATTTTGTTTGTTGTTAATTTTTACCTTAGTCAGTTGTTTGCTTGCCATTCTATCATTGCATTTATTTCTATTTCTCTACCCCCCCCCCCCCCCCCCCTCCTCATGTAATACGTTCAAACGAACGTCCTTGAGGCGAACAAAACTTGAACTTAAAACTGACTACAATTTTATTATAATAATATTATAAGACACACACTCCCCTGCAAGTAAATGAAAATAAGGTTGTCAGTTTGATATCTAATAACACGCGCGATATTTCAATTTCTCAGAATTGTTCGCTGCAATTTAATGTAATTCTTTAATTCCCCCACCTGTTCCCACCTCAGGAGCCAGAGCTTTTTCTGGCCTGCCGCAATATCAACGCCTGCCGTGAGAGCTGAAATTATTAAGCCTCGTGTACCTCATACGTAGTCCCGGAACAACCACATGATCTAGAGATCTTCTCTGTACCTTGTGAACAGAATATGAAACAAGGTGGAATGTGGGCGAGTCGGTTAATCGTCAAATTCAACAGAACTGCGCACAGAAAACTAGAAAATGATAACGTCACATACGTTATCATTTATCATTATTTATTTATTTCAATGCTCATAATAATAGGCATTCGTTATGGCTTAAAACTAGAAAAAAATAACAGTAAATTTGCAAAAAAAGACAGCAATGTTTACTTAAGAGAACAGCACGATGTAATATTGCCAGTTAGGGCTTCCTAGAATGCATCAATTAATGATATGTTTGCTGAAGTTCCTCAAAGGTGATTAAACCAACGTACCCACGAATGAGTTTATGCAGGCTAGGATTTCACATGAAGGTCGGGGGAACCCTGGTTGTATCGAGGGTTTGATTGTGTTGCCCGCATGTCACAATTCTACGGTATTCATACCAGTAACCAAATTACTTATAGTTATTTAATTGTCGAGAAATTGTGTAAATATTAGATTACTTTTATTCTTTAGCAATCACAGCAATGGTTTGATTATTGTAAGGAGTTATAAAATTACTTGTTACCATTATTACTACCCCTCCCCGCCCCATTCAATTTTCGAGTCTACGATAGTCACTGTAGTTCGAGCTGAGGCGATATGTTTACTTTATCCATTTTTAAATCTAGGAAAAATCAAATGATTTTTATAGAGCTGTATGAAAGGAGATCGGACTCCTCGAATGAAAGGTTTATGTAGCGGTTTGTTGGGCTTCAAGCTGAGACTGTGAAGTCTGCGTCCTACAAAAGCATGGTTAATCAAGCACCTGCGTCTTTAGTGACCATTCAGACAGTCTTGCACTTTCCTGTTTAAAAACAAAAAAGACCTGAATCGGTCTCAAAAACTGGAATGTGGTGTTATGTTTACACAATATATACAAAAATAAAAAAACCTAGAAAAGATCGGATGCGAGTTAGAAACCGGCGAAAGTGTCCCCCGCATGATTGAAAACAGTAGGAAGGACGTGACCCAAGTGGTAAGCTTCATATATATAGTAGCAGAGCACTTTCAAGAACGATCAAATCCCATCGTAACAAATCACTTCTAAATTTCGGTGCCCCCAAAGCAGCAGAGATAATAGATATCAAATCTTAGGTGTAATTTCGTTTTAATGTTACATGGAAGGTAAGCGATTGGCATTCCACGATAATTGACAATTTTTTTTTGTCTTTAAGATTTTAAAGTTTTTTTATGCGAAATTGTGCGGGCGCAACGCAAGCGACCTCGAGCACTCCGACAAGAAACGAAGCTAGATCCCTTTTGCCTCATTGAGCAGGTTTGACCTAGATGTATCCCAGACGTAGGTTGTTGTGGCCACTGCTGATGATCACTCGCACCCCAGTTGGTACAAAAGGAAGTTTTTCTTTCCCTTTTAAATGGTACTATTTGTATCCACAAGTTCTTTACTAAGAAATCCTCGAACCACGAGCCCTGTAGGGGGATGGTCTACCAAATGTGGTGAAATTAGAAATTGTGTGTGTGTGTGTGCCGGGGGGGGGGGGGGGGGGGGGGTTCTAGATCCGGTAATTTGAATTCAACACTAATTGTAATTAAATTAAAGATTAATACGAGAAGGCCGTTTTTAAACAGATAGAAAAAGTATTCCGTCCTGAATATCTGAAGTAGAGAAAGTAAAGGTGAAGTTCCAACTGCCGTTCAATTACCTTTCCTCTCAAGCAATCATGCAATCTAATTGAATACTTTTCAAAAAAATGTAATTGTAAGTGTAATTGTAAGAGTCACGCATACAAGGCTGCAGCACGTATGTTATCACTGGCCATCACCTCCGCAAGGAGGCTAAGTGCATGTATCCATCCTAGAGGAGCTCCATTCTTTAAAAGGGGCACAAAATTATGAGCGTTGTTTTCTTGGGTTGCGATGCGCAACAATGACCGTCAGTATTAAACTACGCGCTGTTAAACCGGTGCGTTGTGATATTTAAGGCCGGTAGCAGCCAGGTAAATCAAACGAGTTGTACCAGGTAAAAAATGACGATTGACACATGTAGAAGTGTATGAGGGGCTAAGGAGTGCTTTTGGTGAATCGTTTGAATATGATGAATTTGATAGAAATGGCATAAATGTGAGGTTTTCGACGAAAAATATTAAACAATTATCAAGCTTTTTGTTTTGTATATAAATGCTACGCCAGTAGTGCGGTGCTAGTTACAGTACGCAAGACGTTGTGCACTGTTTTTTTTTTTTAATTTTGTAGTCACTCAAGAGCGTTGTATGGCTGAGCTATGAAATTTACGCGGCATAATTGAGAGCAAATTGATGAAAGTTTTGTGATGGCTTCGAGTGCTCTTTTACTAAATTTTCTTTTTCATTTATTTTTATATTGATATGTCTACGGATAAAATTAATGTTATAATTGAGTGTTCCTTCCTACCTTTCCGCCAAACTCAATTTACGAAGCTAGCAGTAAGGAAATGGTCTTGGTCATTTCTTGACATTCTGCGCTCATTTTACTATCACTGTATTAGATTCACTGTTTCAAAAACGAAACTCTCGTACCTGTTTGACGTGTGATTCGAAATTATCCAGGGTTCGGTGACAATCTCATGCCCTGCTTTATTTCAGTGCACCGAAAATGAAGAATGCGAGGCTCCGTGCAAATGGTGCAACTCCGTTGAATTTCGAAAGGATGGCGCAAAACTCTGCCAGAAGGAACCAAAAGACGCATATAAAAAGAAGACTTACCAGGATCCAAGTATCGATCGAACCCTTACGAGAGGGCCAAAATACGTCCCTAAGTTCATCTTGTTTAATCCTCCTGTTGAGTGAACTAGGAAACGTTTCGAGAATGAGAGCTGTTAGTGGCCCGTCTCCCCCGGGTTCGTGTCTGCGTGATGGTAAAGGAATTCAGTTTTGCCGCTGAATTTAGCGGAAAAATTTACGACACGTGACCTATGCACCAATTCAGTTTCTACGCTAAATTTGGCGGGAAAACACACCACGACGTTGCTGTCGCTGTCTACATGCATCATGTCTTGTGATCGTCGCCCAATTTTTTGTTTGAGTTTTACATTGCCGGCTAATGAATATTATGCAAATGACGATCGTGTGTGTCGAGCTAACTTCAATTTCTTCACGCACGCGCAACATATTTTAAGTGAATACGAAGGCAATCTGCTATTCACACGAATGCGAATATAAAAATAAACACGAAAACATAAACCATATGTTGACTCATTAATTACTATTTCAATTTTCATTAAGTACCGCGGTTCTTTTTTTTTCAGATGGGCATCGCTTATAATGTATGTCACACTTTATTATGCGTTCGAATGAATGCGTATTTTTAAACATATGCGAATAGTTAAATTTATTCTCGAATCTAATTCGAATAAAGGAGTGTCAAATAGTGCCCGAAAAGTGAAATGTCGAATGAAATACGAATGCTCAAAAGTATTTGTAATGCTCACATATCTAAAGACGCAGCTCTGTTTTGCAGTGTTTTGGTGACGGCTACGTCGAAACGTGATAGCGTTGCTTGTTTTCTAAGAATGCGATAGAGCCTTTCATCCCAGTAGTTACCTGAACGGTAGACAGAGGGCGCTGGGACGCGCGACTCCATTTCAGTTGGACGAGTGTTCTGCGAACCAGAGGCCAGATTCACGAAACGATCTTACGCCAAAAATGTGCGTAAGACATAACTGAAGAGGGGGCGCACCTCAGAGCCCCATAGAGAATACATGAGGTTTTTCACCGACTTAGAAATATTCTCACATAATAACCGCTGCGCGGATCTTCTTGAAAATTTTGGCTTTAAAGACATTGAGTCATTATCGAGAGATAAGGTGGAACAAATGTTTTATTATAAATTTAATTATATTCTTAAAAAATCATGAAAATGGTCAAAATCGGCTAATTCGGCACTCTTGCGTTCGAAGCGAATTTACAAAATTATCTAAATGCAAACAGAAAAAGTGTTTCGCTTAATGTCTTCTAAATTTATTAAGGGATCGAATAATATCCAAATTATTTATGTAAGTCGATCTGTTCCGTAACTACAGCGAATATAAAGAACCAAGGTGTCGGTGCTTGTTTTCGTTGATTTTAACGTAGTTCTCTCTCCCGTGCGGTGGCGCTCGCTGTCCACAAAGTGAGAAATCGTCCGTTCGGCGATCGGCCGGATCGGCACAGTGCAAGGTGTTCTTCCGCGGTCGTATTCCGCGCCCGTATCCTGTTTCATTCTGCACGCCGAGGCGTCAGTGTGGGTGTCTTGCTTTCCTGGTTCTCGGTGGGTAGGTGTCCGTGTTTTCGCACGTGGCAAATTCACTTTGGAGCTATGGGTCGAAGACAACCGTCCTGTGGCAAGCGGACCGCGAGGTGTACCACAACATCGTGGTCCGCCGATGCGTTGTGCTTGCTTGTACTTTTTTTTCTTCTTTTTTTTAAAAGCGTTTTTTTTTTTTTTTTACGCAAAGTTTTATTTTATTTTTATCTTTCACCCAAACGTCCTTCGGCCTTGGGGTCGTGGAAGTCGGGGATGAAACGTGCACAGAGTAAATCGTTCTTTTCCTCCTTTTTATTTTTCACGGACGTCCTGTGGCCTCCGTACGGTTCGTGGTCACCGCAATCTGACGCGGGGAAAACCGGGTAGCCTGCTCTGTAGTCAGGGTATTCCTATAGGGGAGGGTGATAACTCGCTCTTCTTCTGGAAATTCACGTATTGCCCAAAAATGTGACATGGGTAATGATTAGGGTATGTTTTTTTCGGTGTTCATTTTTGAGCAACAGTCGGTGTATGTTTTTCGGTTCTTATTTTTTGAACACCAGTGTATTATGGTTGAACGTCTCGTGATGACGCTAAAAAGCGTTGATAATCAAAAAAAAAATGCGATTGGACAAGACCAGTTCAAATTTCCAATTCTATTCACATATCTCATACGCCCTTCTCGTGGGAGCACCTATCCCGACGAAAAATGCCTAAGTCATTGAGCTGAGAACACATACGCAGTGATAATACGCAATAATAAAGTTTGTCCTGAAAATTATGGCTTTTTTTTTTCTTGGTGAATATGAGGTGATTTGTTGAGTTCAAAACTTCGCATTATCAAAATAACAAACAGCGAAATGCTGGAAAAAGACAAGCGCCGAAAGACCAGGACAAGGTAAGAAGACGACAACACAAGGCGCACTCGCAACTGAAGATTTATTTATGGAAAAACATAGAATTATATACACTTTTAAAAAACACCACGTCACTTTCCACGTGCCCACTCTTTATCCAAGAACAGACACTCTTTTTCTGACAGAGTCACTGAAGGCTCGCTTATGCACTTATCTGCACCCTTCCTTATTGCATACGCCTCATGAATTTCCCTTGTAATCTTTTTGCTGTATCGCCCCAGGATTGCCACGTCATTGAAAACTGGTGTGCACTCACATCGGTTGCAATGCACAGCCAGGTGCCCCGAAGGTGACTGTATTAAGGAAGCAGCATGCTCTCTTGCGCGATCATTCACACAACACCCAGTTTGGCCTACGTAAGACCTACCGCAAGAAAGCGGAATGTCATACACAACACCAGTGTGACATTCTACAAACTTATTCTGGTGTTTTTTCTTACACTCGTCACTCTTCCCTTCGGGATCATTGATTTTCCTGCATAACGCAGAAAGCTTTTTAGGGGCTGAAAAAACGACAGGAACGTCGTAACGTTCCGCCACCTTTTTTAAGTTATGAGACACTGCGTGAATGTAAGGCATTACAGCGGTTCTTACCCTTAGGCGTTCAAGAACGTTTCTTTCCGCACCCCTAAATTTCTTTTTGAGGCCCTCTGCAGCTTCAACAATGGACCTCAGCGGAAAACCGGCACTTGCGAGCCGATCTACCTGTAGAAGGAAACTCCTTCCCATTTCCTCAGGACAGGATTTGTTCAGAGCGGCTCCGAGGCACGAAGAAGCAATGCCTCTTTTCACTAACTTGGAGTGGGAAGAATTAAAAGGGAGTACAGCTTTCTTGGAGCGAGGTTCGTAAGCCCAGCACACATGGTCATCTAAGAATTTTAGTTTTAAATCCAAAATTGTAACGAGCCCTCCGTGGTCCTCTCATGAGTGAATTTTAACCCATGAGAGCAGGACGTGAACGTGCCGATTACGTCAGCCACCTTGTTATCAGTGAGTTTGTTCCCTGGGAGGGCGATGACCAGATAATGCTGAACACCGGATAATGAAGTTGCTAAAAGGCCAAAGCGCCGGAAGGCAACCCTGAACTGCAACAATATTTATTTACTTCAACTTCGAAACATATTTCTGTAAGGGAAACTGGATTAGGGCAAGAAAGAAGGGAGAATAGAAGGGCCGGGAAGGGAAAGGTAGTTCGGAAGAATAGAGTGAGGAGAATAGGGAGTTTCAGGCAGATCGTTTCCGCGTCATCCGCCCTAAGACCTTGAACTACGCAGAAAAGACTGGAGGCGTGCATGCTCAGTTGAGGCGCCTTCTTTGGGGATACCGATACGGAGGAGAAAAACGGCCTGCTAAATCTCGCTATCTCCAAAGCTGAATGGTAACGTCACACAGGGGAAACGGCGGCCAAGCGTTCCGGGCGTAGCAAATCAACCCCCATTCGAGATAAGCTCATGAAGGTGGTGCTCATGTTATGTTTGCAGCGACGCATAGCAAACGCCTCAACGATCGCGATTTCTTTCAAGCCCTGACCTACGCAAATGATAACCTACAACGCGATCAAAAGCGATGTCTTGGGCCCCCCGATAAGTCGTTTTTGTTCGCACTGTGGATTATCGGTTTTCCGAAGTTAGCACAAAGAATTTCAAAGGGGGGAGTTTCTGTGTGCCTAAAAGAAAACGAAGCACCCTAAACATTCCATAGCTTCGATTAGTGAAGTGGCCTACTAATCCTTGGGATCTCCTGCCCGTTCTGAAAACGGGCAAAAAAAAAAAAGAAACTCTTGAACGTTTTTGCTTAGACCTGAGCTATTTTACTCTACGAAGTTCGTACCGGTGTAGGCCTTTAGCGACAATGAGTGGAAATCTGGAATAATAAATAAAAACGTGCTCTCCTGGCACAATAGACGCAGTGGTTGAGTTGCCGGCTGACTCCACTGCTATTCAAGTAACGGAACAAAGATACGCTATTTGATCATTTACTGGAGTAAAACAACAGAGCGCTAAAGGTTGATTTCAGAGCGGCCAGAAATATTCTGAGAACGCGAACCACTTCATACGGCAGCCACTAGCTAAAGTTCGATGTTCGGTACACCCCGCCGGTACAGCCCAAAGATGCAGAACGGCGACCTCCGGGTTTGTCGTCTGCTAGCAGAGTCGGGCGCGTGCCCTCTCTCTCATTTTACCCCGCCGAATCTGCTGAAATTCCCGGATGTGCGGAGAGGGCGCTTTCGGTCTAACAAAATGGCGCCGCCCTGAGAGCTCTAAATGAAATGGTCTAAATATATGGCCTCGTAGGACCGCCGAGCTTGTCAAATAACCTCAGCGAAGCACAAGGGATCGCTCTTTTGTGGCAACACAAAAATATTCCGTAATATATTTTTTACATTCGTTACTTTCACAACACCATGGTACCTTGCATTTTATCCTTTCCTCGTTCATATTTCTTTCTGCGCATTATGGTTGTTATGGCGACAGGTGCGACTTCACTCTCAATTTTGAACGCTAGCTGAGAGCAGAAACCCAGAAATAGACCGATCTCACCAGCCAGAGTGAGTACGCCACCGCTGCCGCAATGCATCGAGGGAACTTTAGTTTTTCTGCGCGTGCGACAGCCTCGCTAGAGCTCTGCGCGTGCAGGGCACGAACTGTCTCGTGCACTGACGATTGCCTCCTGTAAACTAAAGTTATGGCTGCCTCGCGCATGCGTCGAACGCTTGGTGAGGTGGGTAATGACTCAGGATATTGCAATGCGTCCCGAGATTTATGTTTTTATATAGTAAATAAATTTGTTTTGTGGAGTTAGCAACCCACCGCAGTTCTCCAGCCGTGATGTATTGGGAAGGCTGCCATGCAGTGAGGGAAAAATGTGACTTCGGTTACCGCGTCTAGTTCGAGGTCAGCGGGGCCACGACAGCAGCGGAGAGTGGAGAATTGCGGGCGCTGACATCGTCGGTTCCGAGATACACAACGAGGCGAAGCGAGCTCGCTTTGAATCTACGTTTTGCCTTTGTTAAACTGTTCGTCAGGGTGAGTTGTTTCTGATACAGTGACTTACGCCGGTTGATTCTGTGGAAATAAAGCAAAGGGACACTAAATATTGTCATTGCAAATGATGTATTATCAGCTTTTGCGTTTATGACAGGGAAAACTTGCTATTTTGTCTCACAGGGACCGACGATGTCTGCTTCCGTGCATTGCCATTTCGAGGCGATTGCAAAGCATAGGAAGATGCTGGGCCCTTTCCTCTATATTACTATATGATCTCTATGTTCGATGTAGACCATCGCGATGCTCGTAAGAGCCATCCATGCAAAGTCCTACTTTTGTCTCCCGCCTGGCTCTATAAAATCACCGAGCTCGTCAAACACCACAAACAAAGTGAGAGCTTTCGAGCTTTTTTGGCAGCATCAGTTCTTCTGAAAAAGCTTCTTCAAAAGATCTAGAAGCCCCGTCTATGTTTTATTATTTTGAACCGCATATAAACGCGGCGTTCCACTTGTAAAACGTCCAACAAGTGAAAAATGTACGATGGCCATCCGTCGTATATTCATTACTTCCATAACATCGTGGCACCTCGTATCCTAATTTTTTTCTCGTTCATATGTTTCTTTTCGCATTACGGTTGCTACGGCGTCAAATAAAAAAGACGCGACAGTTCTTTAATTACATGCACGAAGTATATAATCTAAAGACCGTACACTCTGTGGTTTCAGTCCACCTAAGCTTCTGAGTCTACAATATCATGTGTTGAAACAAAAAAAAAGTCATTGCCAAAATGATTAGAATAGAAAGTGAGTCTAATGCGGGCATTTTCCAGCCAACGTTCGCGCGCCTTCAATACGATTTCTCAATAAATCGCCACTGTGCCCCTCGGACACACTTTGGGGACCAACACATGTTTACGTCGCTGCCCGAAATCTTGAATCAGCGTGTAACGCTGCACCCCAATCAAATGCAAATCAAACTCTATAGGCTGGTTCACACACTTGCGTTTGGTTCCGCTCGAGTACGACGCGTGCCTTTCAAGCTCAGTCGACGCAACTGTAGCCATAGCAACCTCTGGTTGTAAGCCGGCGCAAGTGGTTGCAGTCGCAGTCAAACGAAGATGTGTGAACTATCAGCCTTCAATCGCTCCCAACCGCGTAAGCAAAATCAAAAACACACCAAAAACGAAAAAAAAATGGAGTGGAGCGATTAATGGGATTTATCCTATGGAAATGCGTGAGCGTTAGTTCTTCCTCGCCCTTTTCGTGTCACGTAACACGAAATCATGTAATCCTACGTGATAGCGTGACACAAAAACGTCATCTTACGTAATCCCTTCATACGAACTGACGTCATCTTACGTGATCACGTGACACAAACACGTCATCTCACATGACCTCGTTACACGAAATGACGTCATCTTACGTGATCACGTTACACGAAATGACGCCATCTTACGTGATCACGTAACACGTCATCTTGTAAGTCAACCTCTCCCCACAGCAGCGCGCTCTGCGCTTCCCGGGCCCGTGCAGTGCTGTAGTCGAAAGCAAGCTCCCTATGGCAAGCGAAAGCTTCTGAAGTCTCACATTGAGAATACTCGGAAGCGACCGTCTGCGGAAGCTTCGCACGTTGAGGATTTTGATGAGATCCAGCCATCGTGTTCCATTAACTATTGTTGAAGTTATCGTTCAATAAAGCCGTAAAAAAATATGAATGTAGTTGGTATAGACATAAAGATCTAATCAAAAATGCGGTTTGATGTCGTTTAATTAACGTGTATATGCAAGTGTAGCAATAAATGAGTTATTTGTGCATAGATGTTTAAAAAAGTTTTTGTTATTCGACATAGAACTTTGGGGAGAAGGATGTGTTCAAATTTTTCTTCATGAGCGCAAATACACCTGACGCACTAAATAGTGACGATTTCGTCCCAGTGGTGAGTAGATGATTTCTTGCTCGAAAAAATAATGCCATTTCACAAACCAAGTTCTGTGACATATGCTTTTCCAATGTCTGGCCGCTATTTTGGAAACCTTTCAGTCCAAACGAGTATACTTCTGTTTGTTTTTGTTAGCGTAGGAGGGGGGTCACAGAGCCTATCTTTTTGTCTTCCTCTAGGGCAGACGTACAGAGTTATACATCTGTGGAGCACACAGAGCTATCGCTCTCCTGTTGGCGGTACAGTAGCAGACGACACAACCACGGCTAGCCGCGGCCCGTAGCGCGACCGTTCAGACTAGGGAAATGGTCTTGAAGAACCGATAAATGGTATCTTGTATACAATAATCAGACGTCGTTAGTATATTCTACTTGCTAAGCCAAATAAATATTTGCAGCTTGTGAGAATACGTTTGCGTGACGATTTACCGTTCACACTCCTGAAGGATGTTAGCGAATCCTTCATGTTAGTGGCTCGCAGTTATCGGTACCCCCTCGGAGTGACTTCACCATATTTTTTTTCTGCTTGCAGGACATTATAAAAATCACAAATACACGAGAGAAAAAAATCTTATAAGTACGCGTGATTTTGAGCTTCGCAGCTCTAAAGATGCCCGGTAAATGTCGTCCAGCTTGGGAAGAAACTAATCCTTTTTGTTGGAAGTTTGGGTAACGTATGCTAGCAGCTCGTTTCTTGTCTGTTTTGTCTCTACTCCGTTTCACCGTAATTTGGCAATCCTCAGTCAGAGCTGCTGTGAGGGAATCACAGTCGCGGAGCAAAGCACGTGACCGCTACTTTTAGGACCAGTACTATATATATATATATGACGCCTGCAGCGCGTCTCCGACTGGTGTGTTTAGCGTCCTATGCTGGCCATACGTCAAAAGTGGTCCCGAAGTGGCAACAAATGACGTCACAGAAGACGGAGTGTCACGCTGTTGTATCTCGCGATCCTGGCAATTCATCGTAGAAATGCTGGCGAAAACCACGAGGGAATACGAGTGTCGCTGTCGTCATGCCGTCCCAACGAAAAGCAATTATGCACTTTCGACGTTTTTGTAATTCGGTAATTTAAATTACTGTATACAATTTTTAAGAAAGTAAAGACATCATAACCAAATAGGAACCTCTGTGCTAAAACATGCAGTACGAAGTGAAGACAACTACTATATTTTTTTTTCTTCTTGATGTCCACAAAAAAGAGGTTATGCAGCATCGATCGTACCTTTTTTTTCTTTTTTTTTTCACACTTTATGTGATGTCCTCTAACACGAAAGTACCGACGTAAAAGCGCTGTAGAGACGACATAAAAACAAGAATTGAAGTGAATCGAGCTTTGTAGCGGAACGGAAAAAAATAAATAATTAACAACTTTTTACGGTAAACACTTCACCTCTAAGTTGAACTTCAACCAAGTGACGGTTACGCGCTTTCATGCCCATTTCAACGAAGTTGGGAGAACGATGTATTGCATCTTGTGAATACGCATGTGGAGCAGCATGTTTATGTTAGAGGCATTGTGTGTAATCGCTGCGCAGTACCTGCCAAAAGAAGATATTATTTGGGCACAGTCTCAACCGTTTCCGTCTATGTGTGCTACGAATACAGCAACTCTGTTCGTAGAACAAGTGATGAGGAAATGGCGTGCCCTTAATGATACGGTTGTGATTATGAAATAAAATTTTTAATCAACCAATAATTGCGACCTGTCCGGTCGCCTGGAACCCCGACAACAACCATCGTTCTCTAGAAAGTTCATTCTAATATTTACACGTTTTGTGGAGTTTATCGAGCGAATAAGAATGTTCTAACAATCAGCTAAACCTACACGAGTTCCCGAATCCAACACGGCGATTTGGAATTTTAGCGCTGTAGATAGTTCTGCGAACAGTGTATACTTGAGTGCAAATATTCGTCTAACAGTTTTGCAACGTTGGAAAGCATCGGAATGATTCAGAATCACTGCGGAGTTGATACTCGGGAAGATGAGACGGGTACTTGGGAGAAACGGACGGTGGCATTTGAGACAGAGAGATATTTTTTTTTGGACAAACAGCTAAAACCAACAATCGTTTCTTCGCCCTAACGGTTTCGCGCTCTGTACAATAGTGAGTTGTAGCAGATCGTTTTTCTCCTCCGCTACGATATCCCCGAAGAAAATGCCACAGCTGCGCATGCGCGCCCCCCGCCTTCTCTGCGTAGTTCAAGGTCTTGTGGGGGATTACGGAGCGCTATATCCGGGTGCTTAGCGGGCTGCGGAAACGGTCTACTACTATTCCCTACTAACAGGGAGCTTTTGTAGACCATTTTAGACTTCACGCGACGCTCCTCCGCAACCCTCTACGATACCCAGAACCGTGCGGTCAAGGCCATTGGCGCGCAGGCGCAGTAGCGGCTTTTTGTTGAGGAGGGTTTAGCGAAAGGGGAAGCGCGGTCTACTAAAATTTCCTAATAAAGTCTTAGAGTTACGCAGGCAAGCACTTTGAGTCAGAAAAAATTAGCGTTGCCTAAGTTTTTTATACCCCGACGCTATTTTTAAGCTACCCAAAGCGCTTGCGTACGTTATTCTAAAACTTTCTTATAGTGAACGGGATATTTTTAAGAGGGATAAATCAGAGAGGATGACGGGCATATGATCACGACTTCGTTTTCTTACAAGTTCAAACACAGAACCGCCACGTACACAGGCAAAAATCATAAACCACAAAATGCTATCGCCTTGGTTGAGGAGGTCGAGCAGGAAAATCGGGCCATCAGAAAGGCGATGCTCCAATTGTGATAGTTCGCAGCGGTCACCTGGGCCGCACGGCACCACCAATTACAACCTGCTGCAGCGATACCCTTGTCAAGGCCTCATCCAGTGATGAAGTTGTAAATGTTCGGGTGAGCCCTCCCTGACACAGGTTGTTTCGGGAGAAGTGACGTGAGCAAGGACACTGGACACTTGTACCTACTCAACTGTTAACGAGCAATACAAACGAACCGAACGGTGGCCGAAACGGGAAGGTTGTTTCGGGAAAGGGCGAAATGGGAACGGATGAAACGGGAAGGTCGTTTTGAGCCGGGTCGAAACGGGAAGGTACAAACGGGAAGGTTGTATCGGGAATGGGTCGAAACGGGAACCACCCCTTGCAAGAACTGATTTTTCTACTTTGGTGCTTTTCTAGCACGGCGTGATTACTTCTTGTTTTTTTTTTTTTTTTTGCTAGTTGTCTTTATTGTATTTCTCTAGCGGATTTTCTGCACTACGGAAGTGTAACCGTGTTGCTCCCTCGCCTCTGTGTCGTACATACGTCGTGCCTTCGGTGTTCGTTCCTGTTCACAAAGCTATGTGCGGCTCACAGAGTGCGCAGCTTATTAAAAATGCGGAACATTTTTCATTAGCCCAAGCGATTTAAAAACCGCATGTAAGCAATTTGGCGAGCAGCGAGACAAGCGACGGCGACCCGCTTCGCTGCCGCTTTGCTGCCGCTCGGTCACTCGCGTGACGAGGCAAACCGCATGAAAGCGACGGGAGCACACGACCAAGGCGATGAGCGCTAAGTTTTCTAGAAATCCCAAAACCGAGCTACGCGACGAGCGACAGTGAAGGGTGAACCGCATGCACGCGATTTAGCGCGCGACGGCGGCAGCGACGGGAGTCGGCGATGAGCGACGGAGATTTCTCACGGTCGGTCGTCGCGTCGCTCGGTTTTTGGATTTCTAGAAAACGTCGCTAATCGCCTTGGTCGCTTGCTCCCGTCGTTTTCATGCGGTTTGCCTCGTCGCGCGAGCGACCGAGCGACAGCGAAGCGGGTCGTCGTCACTTGTCTCGTTGCTGTCGCCGTCGCTCGCTAAATTGCTTACATGCGGTTGAGCCTTTACACACGGTACTCGGCAGCAAGAGGGAAACTTAAACGGCCCGCCTCCGAGATAAACCTTTTCCTCTCTTTTGTTCAACGAAGCTTCTTCAACTATATGAAATTAGCACACACTACCAACATACGACCGCGTACCCAAGCCAGTCAAACCGCGACCTCGAAGATGGCGGATCGACGGTGGCGCTCCCTTACAAAATCGAACCTGCAGGCTCAGTGAATACCATCTATACAGCTCTAGAGAAGGAGGCGAATCATTTCCTTGCCTGAATATATTTTTTGTGCGTTGCGCCAAGTTATGTATAATGCGTCACTACTCTTGATGAATGGGCGTAACAGGACGCTAAACACACCAGTCGGAGACGCGCTCCAGGGACCATCCAGTAGACCTTTGCGACGGTCAGAAATCGCCGGCGGCGGCGCGCCGGTGTTTGTGCCTCCCGCGGCGGCGTGTCGACGGCGCGGGGGTCAACGGATCGGCGGCGGCGTTGTGTATCTCCAAACCACATTACAAGGCGTGCAACGGCGCGCCGCCTACACTTGTTATCGCCGCAGTGTTTCCCCGCCGTCAGTCCCACTCCCCTACAAAGAAGTACTTTCTAGTGACCTCCTAAAGACTGCTGCCTGGAGGAGCCTGCTCCAGCGACAGCAAGTAGCGTCTGTACGGCTGTTCTGCAGGATCATGGGACCAAACCAACAGGAACTTTATGATGCCCCCAGAGTGAACAGAAGAACAGGTAGACTCCTGCCTGTGATGTCCGGAACATTACGGCATGGGGAGTCTTGCCTGCTGGGGGCAGCTACGCTTTGGAGGGGACTCCCCCCAGACCTCACCGAACACATTCCCTCTGATCCCCAAGAGGCGATAAGTAACTCAGACGCTCCTCCGTGACCCCTCTAACGGTGTTTAAAACTTAAAGGGTGACTGCAAGGAAAAAAAAAATATTTTTTTTAAGCAGCCTATTTGGGCAAACCATGTCACAAGGCAGATCTTCCGCGAAAAGACAAATTTTTTTCTAGCAATATTTACGCCGCACGATGTCATTTAGTCAGAGTCACAATTTTTCCAGATTTAAAACTCCTGAGGCCAGATTCATAAAAAACCTCGTACCTACGACATCTTAGCTACGATGTTCGTAAAGTTACGATCATCGTAAGATGAGGCAAGAACGGTATTCACAAACGCGTTCTTAAGTGAGAGGAGGAAAGTTACGACCGGTTACGACCTCTTACGGAAAAACGACGACTTCCGGTGTCTCGCCTTTTCCCAAATAGCGCGAGAGCTTGTTGTTGCTATGGCGACGGCGTCTTCGGCGACTCCAACAACCAATGAGCGTAGTTTCAAACACGTGCGCGTGTTTACAGCGCCTAGAACAATACACGTGCGCGTGAATATGTCGGAACCGGAGTGTAAAAATGTGCGAATGCCAAATTTCTTGGAAGCGGAGATTACCGCTTTGGTCGACGGTTACGAAGACCACAAGCTAGCCCTTCAGGCAAAGACAAGTGGCCCGCACGGCTCGTTAGCCAAGCAGCGAGCGTGGGCTATTATTACCGCGTCGCTGTTCGCGGTCTCCGGAGTCCGGAGGAGCGTCAACGAAGTAAAAAAAAAGTGGACGGATTACAAGAGTGCAAATAAAATCCGCGGTAAGGCTTGGTAGATTCCCTACTCAGTTAAACAATTTGAGTGTAGAGCTACACGTGATTTACCACCTTGTTGCGATAACACCTTTTCCGTCTAACCTCGACCCAGCGCGTAACGTGCGTAGCCTCGACTCGGCGACTCGGCGCACAGCGGGAATAGTTCTTCCGGTTCTAACACTTCCGGTATGCGGGAGCAGGCCTAGCCGGCTGACAAGGTGCTGAAGTGGTGCGCGTTAAATGGGTTTCGAAGCCCTTGACAGCGAAGTCAGTTGTAATAAGGTGGGTTAATACGTCGATGTATCATGTCCGCGCATATTTGGTCATCGGGCTACCACTGCGCAGTCGTTGGCTGCAGCAGCAATTTCCGAAAACGGAAGATAGCGCGCGACAAATTGTGCACCGAACTCAAGAAGTCGCAAAGCTAATGCGACTGTAACGTATACACTTTGCATCGCTTCCCCGCTGATATCAGCGGGGAAGCGATGCAATATCAGCACATAAAAAAAGCAAATAGGCAGAATAAAAACAGACATCTACAAGTGCAGTGATAGGCCCCGACAAGTCAAATGTAGAACGAATTTTGCAGCTTGTGGTGCAAATGTAAGACCCTGGGTGTAAAGATTGTTATTAACTACTCAAGTTTTGTTTTTCATTCCGGTCATTCCTACGAGGATGAGCACTATAATTTTGTGTGTTGCTCGGTAGCGACGCTCGTTAAAATACGTTAATGGAAACAATACGAAAAGAGGACGCAAAATCGTCGTCGCCCTCCCCCCCCCCCCTTTCACCCCCATCTATAATATTAATAGTAATAGTTTATTTCTCATCAATGATGAAGGGGGGGCCGGAGAAAAAAGCTGCAAAAGAACAGCTTGACGAGTCTCCGGCCCCCTACAGTGGCAAGACAGACGGCAGCAAGAACAACGAACAAGTTATAAAACAGGGAAGGGAAATAAAGAATGAAATACAGTGGCTTGACAATCATTCATGATTACATTTTTAGCATGGACAGTACTAATTTCACATGTATTCAGCTAAGGTCCAAATCATTACTTGTGAGGCTGTTGAGTAAAAACGGTAGGGTGTGTTTGAGCATTTGCTTACCATAATTTGTTCTGTGAGGGATCATCTTCCAATACTCAGTGTGACGAGTGGGATACGCCTGGATATTTTTGGTTATTGCTGAAAGTTCAGCTAGAAAGCGAGAATTCCTTTTTTCTTCGTTTTTAAAACTAACGCTCAACCTGTAATTATATAAATTATGTGCAGTAATAATTGCAAAGCGCGTAAAGAAGTCTGCAGTATGAGAGTCATACGGAGCGTTACATATAATTCTGATTATTTTATTTTGAGGTAAAAATATCTTACCTAAATTTGTTGACGTGGTCGTGCCCCATACGAGGTGACAATAACTTAAGTATGAGTAGAAAAGGGAGTTGTATATAAGTAGTCGCACAGAAATTGGCAAGACAGAGCGATTTCGATTAACCGACCCGACGGTACAAGATAACTTACTGATAACGTGATTTACGTGGCAGTCCCACGACATGTTTTCAAAAAAGGAACGCCGAGCGTTTTAAAAGAACACACAATGTCAATAGGTGACGCGTTTAAGATAAGGCTAGTATTGTACGAGAGTTCTTTATTTTTAAGACGAAACATAATGGCTTTCGTTTTGCTTGTTTTAATTTTCAGCGAGTTTTCATTTGCCCATGCATTTAATTTTGATAATGTTTTATTTGCAAGACTGATAAGTAAGTTTAACTCGTCGGCAGAAAAAAAAAAAAAAAAGCTCGTATCGTCAGCATACATAACAAGTTTAGCTTCTTTATCTATGTTAACTATATCATTCACATATAGTTCCGACTCATCTGGGCGTCATACGAAGTGGAGATGTCCCGGTAACTAGATATCGTACCTCGATGGTGCACCATAACAATAAACCGTTCGGCCCGCGTCGCCAACTCCGATTGTGAGTATTTCTACGATTAAACGATGATACTTCTATGCCCAGGGTCGCCCTCGCTCGCGCATAGAAACCCTCCGTTAGTCATTCGCAGAAGGCTGTCATTCTTCACAAACAACAACACGCGAAGAGTAAACACTGGTAAACGTCCTCAGGAAAAGTGAACATGCCTCCGATTTCGATTACCGGCGACGCTGGTGACGAACCTCTCGGCGCTGTTGGCGCAACAACGGGCGACATTAAGGCGAATAAACACGCCAGAACACAAGAATAATTCACACTTTCAATAACAAACAAATTAAGAACTCGCTAAAGGGAAAACAATGAAGATACGATGCACGGGGTCAATGGGGACAACGCGGGAGCTAGGAACAACGCTGCTCTCCGCATACCAAAATGGGCGCACAACAACCGTACGCCAGACGGCGCGGCTGTCGCTGCAACGTGCAAGATGGCGACGACTACGCGGAAAAGGTGTATAGGCGCTGCAGTCCGGCGCAGCCAAAATGCGACAGGTGGTGGCCCGGGAGAGCCGGAGCTAACGGACTCCGAGGAGCGGGTGATCGGCCTCCTCAGCGAAGCCTCTCTAGTAGGAATCGAAGGGGCCTTCGACATCGGGGCACGGCAGTTGGGTAAGTGCGAAATGTTCACCAATGCGCAAGGTGCCCTTCCCTTCCCCCCCAGCACATACTGGGAGGTTTCACTCTGGTTGATGAAAAACTGAGCGATTCTTCCTTTTCAATTTTCTAGAGCGTCACGAACGGGCTCAAGCAGCTGCCGATCGCGATTCGGAGATCTCCCCCGATTGTAAGTTCACGATATCTCAATGTTCTTATAAAATCGTGAAAATATTACATTGTATTTTCAGTTCTCGTCATAGATCCGGGCGCTGGATCCAGCACAGTCTTGTACACGTTACTAAAAAAAAGTAATCGATTACAATTACTATTACTCTTGGCTAAAAAGTATTCGATTAGATTACTTGATTACTCGACGGCAAAAGTAATCGCACATTACTTAAAGAAGTAATCGTTACTTTTCCGATTACTTTATTGTGTGAAGAGTGAAGACACATCTTTAGCGCTCATAACAATGAACTACTTCGAACCTATATTTCACATTTGCACAAGTATTGAAGAAGAAAAACTGGCTCCCTCTTCGTGGTCGTTCCACCTTCACAATGCGGACACACGCATAGAATTCATTTGAAGACGCTTAATGATTTGGGCGTTCGCCAGTGTGTGTGTGTGAGGGGGGGGGGGGGGGGGGAGCGGAGGGGGTTCTAGATCCTGTTAAGCTTGAGCAAGGGTTGTCGCTCAATGTTTGCGTCGCTGATTTTATTATTCACATGTGGATGAGCTCGCATGTTATACAAAAGAGCAGCAGCTCCAGTATTTGAAACGGACCATGTGCAGTATACATTAGCGGAAGAGATAGCCCCGACCACTTCTCAACTCGAAACATTGCTTGTCACAAAGACCACGTAGGGAAAATGGGGAAATATTTCAACTGCCTTTGTTATATTTTGCATCCGCTTTAGGCATTCTTCGGTTCTGGTTCTCCTACGGGCTGCGAGGATTACGAGACGGAATGTCCAACGAGCCTGAATGTCCAACGAGACGAAAGATCCAATAATGGATATTCAGGCACGTTGGACATTCAGGCTCGTTGGAGATTCCGTCTTGGTTGGATCTTCCGTCTCGTTGGACATTCAGGCTCGTTGGACATTCCGTCTCGGTTGGATCTTTCGTCTCGATGGACATTCAGGCTCGTTGGACATTCCGTCTCGGTTGGATCTTTCGTCTCGTTGGACATTCAGGCTCGTTGGACATTCCGTCTCGCCTGTCACGTGCTAGAATGATTTGCCCTCTTAAATCTACAGACTTGTGTGTATATTTAGTCCGCGTTCCTGCAGGCATTGCCGTAGCGACATCATACTAAAATGTCGTGCCACAAAAGCCCACGTTGACGGACCGACAAAAAAAAACAGAGCAGACACAAATATTATAATTTCATCTATAGGAAGACTTGATGGTTAGTTAGCTGAGTGCCGATGGGCAGCTATGTACCAATCGGTTAAAGGTGTCGATTGTACGACGCCAAACGCTTCTTTGATATTAACAGTTCAAATGTTTGGAATATTCTGATGACATAAGTCAGCCAATTTGAAATATATAATAGGGATGCAATGTATGCGTGTTCTCGTGGATCGCAATTGGGGGACGTCTATGAAGGCCGCGCTTCAGAACCCAGGAATTTCTAGTTCAGTCCTCATCCCTACCCGCTTCGATCTATAGATGAGCTTCATACGGAGATCCGCATTGCAAACACATGACCGCCCTCCAGCGCCACTGACTATGCACAGAGTCAATATTTAATTTTTTTTAAATGAGCTTCGGGAGCTGTGGGTGCGATGCATAAGAGTTTCCACAAGCGTAATTTCCCACTAATAAAAAAAAAATATAGATATCTTTTTTAAAAATAAAATCTACATCTAACGCGCCTGTAAATGCATGGGGGTGGTTGCTGGTGTGACCCGACAATTCCTGAGTAAATGCGGAACAATTGTGTGAACTTGAGAAATTTTTATTTTTGTTCGTTTATCTTTGGAACAGACAACTACTCACTGTACACTTTAGTCGTCAGTAGTTTACATACGCATCCATTCTCTACCAATAGGTCTGTATGTCAGTAAGTAGAGCGATAATACGAGTATCACACAGTACGCAACTTTTTTTTTTTTTGCATGTGACATGCACAGCGGTTTTCATAAGCCCATGCAACTTAACTGTCTTCTGGAAGCACTCCAAAGCTCGCCATTCTGTCGAGGTAGTTCATGACGTCTTGGTAGGTGGGAGCTTGACTGCTGATAAAGGACGCGAACGCATTTACCTCGGCGTGCCGCAGAGGGTGGTTCCCGTTTCGACCCATTCCCGATACAACCTTCCCGTTTCGACCCGGCTCAAAACGACCTTCCCGTTTCATCCGTTCCCATTTCGCCCTTTCCCGAAACAACCTTCCCGTTTCGGCCACCGTTCGGTTCGTTTGTATTGCTCGTTAACAGTTGAGTAGGTACAAGTGTCCAGTGTCCTTGCTCACGTCACTTCTCCCGAAACAACCTGTGTCAGGGAGGGCTCACCCGAACATTTACAACTTCATCACTGGATGAGGCCTTGACAAGGGTATCGCTGCAGCAGGTTGTAATTGGTGGTGCCGTGCGGCCCAGGTGACCGCTGCGAACTATCACAATTGGAGCATCGCCTTTCTGATGGCCCGATTTTCCTGCTCGACCTCCTCAACCAAGGCGATAGCATTTTGTGGTTTATGATTTTTGCCTGTGTACGTGGCGGTTCTGTGTTTGAACTTGTAAGAAAATGAAGTCGTGATCATATGCCCGTCATCCTCTCTGATTTATCCCTCTTAAAAATATCCCGTTCACTATAAGAAAGTTTTAGAATAACGTACGCAAGCGCTTTGGGTATACCTTAAAAATAGCGTCGGGTTATAAAAAACTTAGGCAACGCTAATTTTTTCTGACTCAAAGTGCTTGCCTGCGTAACTCTAAGACTTTATTAGGAAATTTTAGTAGACCGCGTTTCCCCTTTCGCTAAACCCTCCTCAACAAAAAGCCGCTACTGCGCCTGCGCGCCAATGGCCTTGACCGCACGGTTCTGGGTATCGTAGAGGGTTGCGGAGGAGCGTCGCGTGAAGTCTAAAATGGTCTACAAAAGCTCCCTGTTAGTAGGGAATAGTAGTAGACCGTTTCCGCAGCCCGCTAAGCACCCGGATATAGCGCTCCGTAATCCCCCACAAGACCTTGAACTATGCAGAGAAGGCGGGGGGCGCGCATGCGCAGCTGTGGCATTTTCTTCGGGGATATCGTAGCGGAGGAGAAAAACGATCTGCTACAACTCACTATTGTACAGAGCGCGAAACCGTTAGGGCGAAGAAACGATTGTTGGTTTTAGCTGTTTGTCCAAACAAAAAATATCTCTCTGTCTCAAATGCCACCCTCCGTTTCTCCCAAGTACCCGTCTCATCTTCCCGAGTATCAACTCCGCAGTGATTCTGAATCATTCCGATGCTTTCCAACGTTGCAAAACTGTTAGACGAATATTTGCACTCAAGTATACACTGTTCGCAGAACTATCTACAGCGCTAAAATTCCAAATCGCCGTGTTGGATTCGGGAACTCGTGTAGGTTTAGCTGATTGTTAGAACATTCTTATTCGCTCGATAAACTCCACAAAACGTGTAAATATTAGAATGAACTTTCTAGAGAACGATAGTTGTTGTCGGGGTTCCAGGCGACCGGACAGGTCGCAATTATTGGTTGATTAAAAATTTTATTTCATAATCACAACCGTATCATTAAGGGCACGCCATTTCCTCATCACTTGTTCTACGAACAGAGTTGCTGTATTCGGAGCACACATAGACGGAAACGGTTGAGACTGTGCCCAAATAATATCTTCTTTTGGCAGGTACTGCGCAGCGATTACACACAATGCCTCTAACATAAACATGCTGCTCCACATGCGTATTCACAAGATGCAATACATCGTTCTCCCAACTTCGTTGAAATGGGCATGAAAGCGCGTAACCGTCACTTGGTTGAAGTTCAACTTAGAGGTGAAGTGTTTACCGTAAAAAGTTGTTAATTATTTATTTTTTTCCGTTCCGCTACAAAGCTCGATTCACTTCAATTCTTGTTTTTATGTCGTCTCTACAGCGCTTTTACGTCGGTACTTTCGTGTTAGAGGACATCACATAAAGTGTGAAAAAAAAAATGAAAAAAAAAAGGTACGATCGATGCTGCATAGCCTCTTTTTTGTGGACATCAAGAAGAAAAAAAAAAGATAGTAGTTGTCTTCACTTCGTACTGCATGTTTTAGCACAGAGGTTCCTATTTGGTTATGATGTCTTTACTTTCTTAAAAATTGTATACAGTAATTTAAATTACCGAATTACAAAAACGTCGAAAGTGCATAATTGCTTTTCGTTGGGACGGCATGACGACAGCGACACTCGTGTTCCCTCGTGGTTTTCGCCAGCATTTCTACGATGAATTGCCAGGATCGCGAGATACAACAGCGTGACACTCCGTCTTCTGTGACGTCATTTGTTGCCACTTCGGGACCACTTTTGACGTATGGCCAGCATAGGACGCTAAACACACCAGTCGGAGACGCGCTGCAGGCGCCATATATATATATATATATAGTACTGGTCCTAAAAGTAGCGGTCACGTGCTTTGCTCCGCGACTGTGATTCCCTCACAGCAGCTCTGACTGAGGATTGCCAAATTACGGTGAAACGGAGTAGAGACAAAACAGACAAGAAACGAGCTGCTAGCATACGTTAGCCAAACTTCCAACAAAAAGGATTAGTTTCTTCCCAAGCTGGACGACATTTACCGGGCATCTTTAGAGCTGCGAAGCTCAAAATCACGCGTACTTATAAGATTTTTTTCTTTCGTGTATTTGTGATTTTTATAATGTCCTGCAAGCAGAAAAAAATATGGTGAAGTCACTCCGAGGGGGTACCGATAACTGCGAGCCACTAACATGAAGGATTCGCTAACATCCTTCAGGAGTGTGAACGGTAAATCGTCACGCAAACGTATTCTCACAAGCTGCAAATATTTATTTGGCTTAGCAAGTAGAATATACTAACGACGTCTGATTATTGTATACAAGATACCATTTATCGGTTCTTCAAGACCATTTCCCTAGTCTGAACGGTCGCGCTACGGGCCGCGGCTAGCCGTGGTTGTGTCGTCTGCTACTGTACCGCCAACAGGAGAGCGATAGCTCTGTGTGCTCCACAGATGCGTGTTGCGGTATAACTCTGTACGTCTGCCCTAGAGGAAGACAAAAAGATAGGCTCTGTGACCCCCCTCCTACGCTAACAAAAACAAACAGAAGTATACTCGTTTGGACTGTAAGGTTTCCAAAATAGCGGCCAGACATTGGAAAAGCATATGTCACAGAACTTGGTTTGTGAAATGGCATTATTTTTTCGAGCAAGAAATCATCTACTCACCACTGGGACGAAATCGTCACTATTTAGTGCGTCAGGTGTATTTGCGCTCATGAAGAAAAATTTGAACACATCCTTCTCCCCAAAGTTCTATGTCGAATAACAAAAACTTTTTTAAACATCTATGCACAAATAACTCATTTATTGCTACACTTGCATATACACGTTAATTAAACGACATCAAACCGCATTTTTGATTAGATCTTTATGTCTATACCAACTACATTCATATTTTTTTACGGCTTTATTGAACGATAACTTCAACAATAGTTAATGGAACACGATGGCTGGATCTCATCAAAATCCTCAACGTGCGAAGCTTCCGCAGACGGTCGCTTCCGAGTATTCTCAATGTGAGACTTCAGAAGCTTTCGCTTGCCATAGGGAGCTTGCTTTCGACTACAGCACTGCACGGGCCCGGGAAGCGCAGAGCGCGCTGCTGTGGGGAGAGGTTGACTTACAAGATGACGTGTTACGTGATCACGTAAGATGGCGTCATTTCGTGTAACGTGATCACGTAAGATGACGTCATTTCGTGTAACGAGGTCATGTGAGATGACGTGTTTGTGTCACGTGATCACGTAAGATGACGTCAGTTCGTATGAAGGGATTACGTAAGATGACGTTTTTGTGTCACGCTATCACGTAGGATTACATGATTTCGTGTTACGTGACACGAAAAGGGCGAGGAAGAACTAACGCTCACGCATTTCCATAGGATAAATCCCATTAATCGCTCCACTCCATTTTTTTTTCGTTTTTGGTGTGTTTTTGATTTTGCTTACGCGGTTGGGAGCGATTGAAGGCTGATAGTTCACACATCTTCGTTTGACTGCGACTGCAACCACTTGCGCCGGCTTACAACCAGAGGTTGCTATGGCTACAGTTGCGTCGACTGAGCTTGAAAGGCACGCGTCGTACTCGAGCGGAACCAAACGCAAGTGTGTGAACCAGCCTATAGAGTTTGATTTGCATTTGATTGGGGTGCAGCGTTACACGCTGATTCAAGATTTCGGGCAGCGACGTAAACATGTGTTGGTCCCCAAAGTGTGTCCGAGGGGCACAGTGGCGATTTATTGAGAAATCGTATTGAAGGCGCGCGAACGTTGGCTGGAAAATGCCCGCATTAGACTCACTTTCTATTCTAATCATTTTGGCAATGACTTTTTTTTTGTTTCAACACATGATATTGTAGACTCAGAAGCTTAGGTGGACTGAAACCACAGAGTGTACGGTCTTTAGATTATATACTTCGTGCATGTAATTAAAGAACTGTCGCGTCTTTTTTATTTGACGCCGTAGCAACCGTAATGCGAAAAGAAACATATGAACGAGAAAAAAATTAGGATACGAGGTGCCACGATGTTATGGAAGTAATGAATATACGACGGATGGCCATCGTACATTTTTCACTTGTTGGACGTTTTACAAGTGGAACGCCGCGTTTATATGCGGTTCAAAATAATAAAACATAGACGGGGCTTCTAGATCTTTTGAAGAAGCTTTTTCAGAAGAACTGATGCTGCCAAAAAAGCTCGAAAGCTCTCACTTTGTTTGTGGTGTTTGACGAGCTCGGTGATTTTATAGAGCCAGGCGGGAGACAAAAGTAGGACTTTGCATGGATGGCTCTTACGAGCATCGCGATGGTCTACATCGAACATAGAGATCATATAGTAATATAGAGGAAAGGGCCCAGCATCTTCCTATGCTTTGCAATCGCCTCGAAATGGCAATGCACGGAAGCAGACATCGTCGGTCCCTGTGAGACAAAATAGCAAGTTTTCCCTGTCATAAACGCAAAAGCTGATAATACATCATTTGCAATGACAATATTTAGTGTCCCTTTGCTTTATTTCCACAGAATCAACCGGCGAAAGTCACTGTATCAGAAATAACTCACCCTGACGAACAGTTGAACAAAGGCAAAACGTAGATTCAAAGTGAGCTCGCTTCGCCTCGTTGTGTATCTCGGAACCGACGATGTCAGCGCCCGCAATTCTCCACTCTCCGCTGCTGTCGTGGCCCCGCTGACCTCGAACTAGACGCGGTAACCGAAGTCACATTTTTCCCTCACTGCATGGCAGCCTTCCCAATACATCACGGCTGGAGAACTGCGGTGGGTTGCTAACTCCACAAAACAAATTTATTTACTATATAAAAACATAAATCTCGGGACGCATTGCAATATCCTGAGTCATTACCCACCTCACCAAGCGTTCGACGCATGCGCGAGGCAGCCATAACTTTAGTTTACAGGAGGCAATCGTCAGTGCACGAGACTGTTCGTGCCCTGCACGCGCAGAGCTCTAGCGAGGCTGTCGCACGCGCAGAAAAACTAAAGTTCCCTCGATGCATTGCGGCAGCGGTGGCGTACTCAAACTGGCTGGTGAGATCGGTCTATTTCTGGGTTTCTGCTCTCAGCTAGCGTTCAAAATTGAGAGTGAAGTCGCACCTGTCGCCATAACAACCATAATGCGCAGAAAGAAATATGAACGAGGAAAGGATAAAATGCAAGGTACCATGGTGTTGTGAAAGTAACGAATGTAAAAAATATATTACGGAATATTTTTGTGTTGCCACAAAAGAGCGATCCCTTGTGCTTCGCTGAGGTTATTTGACAAGCTCGGCGGTCCTACGAGGCCATATATATAGACCATTTCATTTAGAGCTCTCAGGGCGGCGCCATTTTGTTAGACCGAAAGCGCCCTCTCCGCACATCCGGGAATTTCAGCAGATTCGGCGGGGTAAAATGAGAGAGAGGGCACGCGCCCGACTCTGCTAGCAGACGACAAACCCGGAGGTCGCCGTTCTGCATCTTTGGGCTGTACCGGCGGGGTGTACCGAACATCGCACTTTAGCTAGTGGCTGCCGTATGAAGTGGTTCGCGTTCTCAGAATATTTCTGGCCGCTCTGAAATCAACCTTTAGCGCTCTGTTGTTTTACTCCAGTAAATGATCAAATAGCGTATCTTTGTTCCGTTACTTGAATAGCAGTGGAGTCAGCCGGCAACTCAACCACTGCGTCTATTGTGCCAGGAGAGCACGTTTTTATTTATTATTCCAGATTTCCACTCATTGTCGCTAAAGGCCTACGCCGGTACGAACTTCGTATAGTAAAATAGCTACAGCAACCGGATTTACTTTTTACCGGAGCGACCGGCCACTCTGACACAGTCTTTTCTTCATTTTTTTATTCGCACACAAGTAGCATTGCAATTAGACTCTGTTAGTCTTTTTATCGAGCATAGCATTACACATTATACATCAAAGTCCGCGCATTTGCGCTTGAAATTTCCAAAATGACGCGATTTTAAACCGAGTTTGAACGCCAGCCGAATGCTAGGTACAGCCCACTTGACGGAGCAGACGACGTGCGGGGTGAGAGGGGGAGGGAATTTTTTTTTTCTTTTCGCTCTTCCTAGTGAAACGAGGTAGAAATTTGTAACGACTCTTGTAAAGGGGTTGTGTGTGTCACTCATGTCCCAGTATATATGGCTCTGCTCAGGTCTAAGCAAAAACGCTCAAGAGTTTCTTTTTTTTTTTGCCCGTTTTCAGAACGGGCAGGAGATCCCAAGGATTAGTAGGCCACTTCACTAATCGAAGCTATGGAATGTTTAGGGTGCTTCGTTTTCTTTTAGGCACACAGAAACTCCCCACTTTGAAATTCTTTGTGCTAACTTCGGAAAACCGATAATCCACAGTGCGAACAAAAACGACTTATCGGGGGGCCCAAGACATCGCTTTTGATCGCGTTGTAGGTTATCATTTGCGTAGGTCAGGGCTTGAAAGAAATCGCGATCGTTGAGGCGTTTGCTATGCGTCGCTGCAAACATAACATGAGCACCACCTTCATGAGCTTATCTCGAATGGGGGTTGATTTGCTACGCCCGGAACGCTTGGCCGCCGTTTCCCCTGTGTGACGTTACCATTCAGCTTTGGAGATAGCGAGATTTAGCAGGCCGTTTTTCTCCTCCGTATCGGTATCCCCAAAGAAGGCGCCTCAACTGAGCATGCACGCCTCCAGTCTTTTCTGCGTAGTTCAAGGTCTTAGGGCGGATGACGCGGAAACGATCTGCCTGAAACTCCCTATTCTCCTCACTCTATTCTTCCGAACTACCTTTCCCTTCCCGGCCCTTCTATTCTCCCTTCTTTCTTGCCCTAATCCAGTTTCCCTTACAGAAATATGTTTCGAAGTTGAAGTAAATAAATATTGTTGCAGTTCAGGGTTGCCTTCCGGCGCTTTGGCCTTTTAGCAACTTCATTATCCGGTGTTCAGCATTATCTGGTCATCGCCCTCCCAGGGAACAAACTCACTGATAACAAGGTGGCTGACGTAATCGGCACGTTCACGTCCTGCTCTCATGGGTTAAAATTCACTCATGAGAGGACCACGGAGGGCTCGTTACAATTTTGGATTTAAAACTAAAATTCTTAGATGACCATGTGTGCTGGGCTTACGAACCTCGCTCCAAGAAAGCTGTACTCCCTTTTAATTCTTCCCACTCCAAGTTAGTGAAAAGAGGTATTGCTTCTTCGTGCCTCGGAGCCGCTCTGAACAAATCCTGTCCTGAGGAAATGGGAAGGAGTTTCCTTCTACAGGTAGATCGGCTCGCAAGTGCGGGTTTTCCGCTGAGGTCCATTGTTGAAGCTGCAGAGGGCCTCAAAAAGAAATTTAGGGGTGCGGAAAGAAACGTTCTTGAACGCCTAAGGGTAAGAACCGCTGTAATGCCTTACATTCACGCAGTGTCTCATAACTTAAAAAAGGTGGCGGAACGTTATGACGTTCCTGTCGTTTTTTCAGCCCCTAAAAAGCTTTCTGCGTTATGCAGGAAAATCAATGATCCCGAAGGGAAGAGTGACGAGTGTAAGAAAAAACACCAGAATAAGTTTGTAGAATGTCACACTGGTGTTGTGTATGACATTCCGCTTTCTTGCGGTAGGTCTTACGTAGGCCAAACTGGGCGTTGTGTGAATGATCGCGCAAGAGAGCATGCTGCTTCCTTAAAACAGTCACCTTCGGGGCACCTGGCTGTGCATTGCAACCGATGTGAGTGCACACCAGTTTTCAATGACGTGGCAATCCTGGGGGATACAGCAAAAAGATTACAAGGGAAATTCATGAGGCGTATGCAATAAGGAAGGGTGCAGATAAGTGCATAAGCGAGCCTTCAGTGACTCTGTCAGAAAAAGAGTGTCTATTCTTGGATAAAGAGTGGGCACGTGGAAAGTGACGTGGTGTTTTTTAAAAGTGTATATAATTCTATGTTTTTCCATAAATAAATCTTCAGTTGCGAGTGCGCCTTGTGTTGTCGTCTTCTTACCTTGTCCTGGTCTTTCGGCGCTTGTCTTTTTCCAGCATTTCGATGTTTGTTATTTTGATAATGCGAAGTTTTGAACTCAACAAATCACCTCTATTCACCAAGAAAAAAAAAAGCCATGATTTTCAGGACAAACTTTATTATTGCGTATTATCACTGCGTATGTGTTCTCAGCTCAATGACTTAGGCATTTTTCGTCGGGATAGGTGCTCCCACGAGAAGGGCGTATGAGATATGTGAATAGAATTGGAAATTTGAACTGGTCTTGTCCAATCGCATTTTTTTTTTATTATCAACGCTTTTTAGCGTCATCACGAGACGTTCAACCATAATACACTGGTGTTCAAAAAATAAGAACCAAAAACATACACCGATTGTTGCTGAAAAATGAACACCGAAAAAAACATACCCTAATCATTACCCATGTCACATTTTTGGGCAATATGTGAATTTCCAGAAGAAGAGCGAGTTATCACCCTCCCCTATAGGAATACCCTGACTACAGAGCAGGCTACCCGGTTTTCCCCGCGTCAGATTGCGGTGACCACGAACCGTACGGAGGCCACAGGACGTCCGTGAAAAATAAAAAGGAGGCAAAGAACGATTTACTCTGTGCACGTTTCATCCCCGACTTCCACGACCCCAAGGCCGAAGGACGTTTGGGTGAAAGATAAAAATAAAATAAAACTTTGCGTAAAAAAAAAAAAAAACGCTTTTAAAAAAAAGAAGAAAAAAAGTACAAACAAGCACAACGCATCGACGGACCACGATGTTGTGGTACACCTCGCGGTCCGCTTGCCACAGGACGGTTGTCTTCGACCCATAGCTCCAAAGTGAATTTGCCACGTGCGAAAACACGGACACCTTACTACCCACCGAGAACCAGGAAAGCAAGACACCCACACTGACGCCTCGGCGTGCAGAATGAAACAGGATACGGGCGCGGAATACGACCGCGGAAGAACACCTTGCACTGTGCCGATCCGGCCGATCGCCGAACGGACGATTTCTCACTTTGTGGACAGCGAGCGCCACCGCACGGGAGAGAGAGGTACGTTAAAATCAACGAAAACAAGCACCGACACCTTGGTTCATTATATTCGCTGTAGTTACGGAACAGATCGACTTACATAAATAATTTGGATATTATTCGATCCCTTAATAAATTTAGAAGACATTAAGCGAAACACTTTTTCTGTTTGCATTTAGATAATTTTGTAAATTCGCTTCGAACGCAAGAGTGCCGAATTAGCCAATTTTGACCATTTTCATGATTTTTTAAGAATATAATTAAATTTATAATAAAACATTTGTTCCACCTTATCTCTCGATAATGACTCAATGTCTTTAAAGCCAAAATTTTCAAGAAGATCCGCGCAGCGGTTATTATGTGAGAATATTTCTAAGTCGGTGAAAAACCTCATGTATTCTCTATGGGGCTCTGAGGTGCGCCCCCTCTTCAGTTATGTCTTACGCACATTTTTGGCGTAAGATCGTTTCGTGAATCTGGCCTCTGGTTCGCAGAACACTCGTCTAACTGAAATGGAGTCGCGCGTCTCAGCGCCCTCTGTCTACCGTTCAGGTAACTACTGGGATGAAAGGCTCTATCGCATTCTTAGAAAACAAGCAACGCTATCACGTTTCGACGTAGCCGTCACCAAAACACTGCAAAACAGAGCTGCGTCTTTAGATATGTGAGCATTACAAATACTTTTGAGCATTCGTATTTCATTCGACATTTCACTTTTCGGGCACTATTTGACACTCCTTTATTCGAATTAGATTCGAGAATAAATTTAACTATTCGCATACGTTTAAAAATACGCATTCATTCGAACGCATAATAAAGTGTGACATACATTATAAGCGATGCCCATCTGAAAAAAAAAGAACCGCGGTACTTAATGAAAATTGAAATAGTAATTAATGAGTCAACATATGGTTTATGTTTTCGTGTTTATTTTTATATTCGCATTCGTGTGAATAGCAGATTGCCTTCGTATTCACTTAAAATATGTTGCGCGTGCGTGAAGAAATTGAAGTTAGCTCGACACACACGATCGTCATTTGCATAATATTCATTAGCCGGCAATGTAAAACTCAAACAAAAAATTGGGCGACGATCACAAGACATGATGCATGTAGACAGCGACAGCAACGTCGTGGTGTGTTTTCCCGCCAAATTTAGCGTAGAAACTGAATTGGTGCATAGGTCACGTGTCGTAAATTTTTCCGCTAAATTCAGCGGCAAAACTGAATTCCTTTACCATCACGCAGACACGAACCCGGGGGAGACGGGCCACTAACAGCTCTCATTCTCGAAACGTTTCCTAGTTCACTCAACAGGAGGATTAAACAAGATGAACTTAGGGACGTATTTTGGCCCTCTCGTAAGGGTTCGATCGATACTTGGATCCTGGTAAGTCTTCTTTTTATATGCGTCTTTTGGTTCCTTCTGGCAGAGTTTTGCGCCATCCTTTCGAAATTCAACGGAGTTGCACCATTTGCACGGAGCCTCGCATTCTTCATTTTCGGCGCACTGAAATAAAGCAGGGCATGAGATTGTCACCGAACCCTGGATAATTTCGAATCACACGTCAAACAGGTACGAGAGTTTCGTTTTTGAAACAGTGAATCTAATACAGTGAAAGTAAAATGAGCGCAGAATGTCAAGAAATGACCAAGACCATTTCCTTACTGCTAGCTTCGTAAATTGAGTTTGGCGGAAAGGTAGGAAGGAACACTCAATTATAACATTAATTTTATCCGTAGACATATCAACATAAAAATAAATGAAAAAGAAAATTTAGTAAAAGAGCACTCGAAGCCATCACAAAACTTTCATCAATTTGCTCTCAATTATGCCGCGTAAATTTCATAGCTCAGCCATACAACGCTCTTGAGTGACTACAAAATTTAAAAAAAAAAACAGTGCACAACGTCTTGCGTACTGTAACTAGCACCGCACTACTGGCGTAGCATTTATTATACAAAACAAAAAGCTTGATAATTGTTTAATATTTTTCGTCGAAAACCTCACATTTATGCCATTTCTATCAAATTCATCATATTCAAACGATTCACCAAAAGCACTCCTTAGCCCCTCATACACTTCTACATGTGTCAATCGTCATTTTTTACCTGGTACAACTCGTTTGATTTACCTGGCTGCTACCGGCCTTAGATATCACAACGCACCGGTTTAACAGCGCGTAGTTTAATACTGACGGTCATTGTTGCGCATCGCAACCCAAGAAAACAACGCTCATAATTTTGTGCCCCTTTTAAAGAATGGAGCTCCTCTAGGATGGATACATGCACTTAGCCTCCTTGCGGAGGTGATGGCCAGTGATAACATACGTGCTGCAGCCTTGTATGCGTGACTCTTACAATTACACTTACAATTACATTTTTTTGAAAAGTATTCAATTAGATTGCATGATTGCTTGAGAGGAAAGGTAATTGAACGGCAGTTGGAACTTCACCTTTACTTTCTCTACTTCGGATATTCAGGACGGAATACTTTTTCTATCTGTTTAAAAACGGCCTTCTCGTATTAATCTTTAATTTAATTACAATTAGTGTTGAATTCAAATTACCGGATCTAGAACCCCCCCCCCCCCCCCCCCCCCCCCGGCACACACACACACACAATTTCTAATTTCACCACATTTGGTAGACCATCCCCCTACAGGGCTCGTGGTTCGAGGATTTCTTAGTAAAGAACTTGTGGATACAAATAGTACCATTTAAAAGGGAAAGAAAAACTTCCTTTTGTACCAACTGGGGTGCGAGTGATCATCAGCAGTGGCCACAACAACCTACGTCTGGGATACATCTAGGTCAAACCTGCTCAATGAGGCAAAAGGGATCTAGCTTCGTTTCTTGTCGGAGTGCTCGAGGTCGCTTGCGTTGCGCCCGCACAATTTCGCATAAAAAAACTTTAAAATCTTAAAGACAAAAAAAAATTGTCAATTATCGTGGAATGCCAATCGCTTACCTTCCATGTAACATTAAAACGAAATTACACCTAAGATTTGATATCTATTATCTCTGCTGCTTTGGGGGCACCGAAATTTAGAAGTGATTTGTTACGATGGGATTTGATCGTTCTTGAAAGTGCTCTGCTACTATATATATGAAGCTTACCACTTGGGTCACGTCCTTCCTACTGTTTTCAATCATGCGGGGGACACTTTCGCCGGTTTCTAACTCGCATCCGATCTTTTCTAGGTTTTTTTATTTTTGTATATATTCTGTAAACATAACACCACATTCCAGTTTTTGAGACCGATTCAGGTCTTTTTTGTTTTTAAACAGGAAAGTGCAAGACTGTCTGAATGGTCACTAAAGACGCAGGTGCTTGATTAACCATGCTTTTGTAGGACGCAGACTTCACAGTCTCAGCTTGAAGCCCAACAAACCGCTACATAAACCTTTCATTCGAGGAGTCCGATCTCCTTTCATACAGCTCTATAAAAATCATTTGATTTTTCCTAGATTTAAAAATGGATAAAGTAAACATATCGCCTCAGCTCGAACTACAGTGACTATCGTAGACTCGAAAATTGAATGGGGCGGGGAGGGGTAGTAATAATGGTAACAAGTAATTTTATAACTCCTTACAATAATCAAACCATTGCTGCGATTGCTAAATAATAAAAGTAATCTAATATTTACACAATTTCTCGACAATTAAATAACTATAAGTAATTTGGTTACTGGTATGAATACCGTAGAATTGTGACATGCGGGCAACACAATCAAACCCTCGATACAACCAGGGTTCCCCCGACCTTCATGTGAAATCCTAGCCTGCATAAACTCATTCATGGGTACGTTGGTTTAATCACCTTTGAGGGACTTCAGCAAACATATCATTAATTGATGCATTCTAGGAAGCCCTAACTGGCAATATTACATCGTGCTGTTCTCTTAAGTAAACATTGCTGTCTTTTTTTGCAAATTTACTGTTATTTTTTTTCTAGTTTTAAGCCATAACGAATGCCTATTATTATGAGCATTGAAATAAATAAATAATGATAAATGATAACGTATGTGACGTTATCATTTTCTAGTTTTCTGTGCGCAGTTCTGTTGAATTTGAGGATTAACCGACTCGCCCACATTCCACCTTGTTTCATATTCTGTTCACAAGGTACAGAGAAGATCTCTAGATCATGTGGTTGTTCCGGGACTACGTATGAGGTACACGAGGCTTAATAATTTCAGCTCTCATGGCGGGCGTTGATATTGCGGCAGGCCAGAAAAAGCTCTGGCTCCTGAGGTGGGAACAGGTGGGGGAATTAAAGAATTACATTAAATTGCAGCGAACAATTCTGAGAAATTGAAATATCGCGCGTGTTATTAGATATCAAACTGACAACCTTATTTTCATTTACTTGCAGGGGAGTGTGTGTCTTATAATATCATTATAATAAAATTGTAGTCAGTTTTAAGTTCAAGTTTTGTTCGCCTCAAGGACGTTCGTTTGAACGTATTACATGAGGAGGGGGGGGGGGTAGAGAAATAGAAATAAATGCAATGATAGAATGGCAAGCAAACAACTGACTAAGGTAAAAATTAACAACAAACAAAATCTAGAAACGGACAATACAGAATTTAGAACAAAGTTTACACAAACCGGGCACAACAGAACTGGGGGCACAGTGCGCAATTTATAGCAAATACAAGCAGGCATGGCGCTGAAAAGATATCATATATAGTACCAAAGCCGAAGATTTTTTGCGGAATAATATTTCATTTCTGTTCGGTGACTATGTCGTTTGGGAGAGAATTCTAATTTTTAATGGACAAAACAAGAGGCGAGCATTTGTATCAATTAGTGCGACCGAATGAAGGTGCAATTTTTAAGGAATGATCATGACGCAAAGAAATGTATGAGGCAGGCTTACAGTGAATGAGCATGAATGTTGGCATGTAATAAAACTTATGAAAAAGAGTAAGGCGAGCGACTCTCCGACGTGATTCAAGAGAAGTTAAATTAGAAAGAACATTTAGTTGGGAGACACTGGTTTTCGTGCTGTAGTTTCAATGAATAAAGCGGACGGCCTTATTTTGGACTGATTCTAGCCTATTAATTAGGTAAAGTTGATGAGCCCATATCGTGCTAGCAAACTCAAGTTTCGATCTAACGAGGGTTTTATATTCAGTAAGTTCTTACGTCCTGTTGAGCAAGGTATAAGTGCCTTCTCAGAAATCCCAGAGCTCTGAATGAGCTCTGGGATTTCTGATGTTTTCGATATGGGCATTCCAGGTTAGATCTTCGGTGAAAGTGATACCTAGGCAGACTTGTACACGTTACTGAAAAAAAGTAACTGATTACAATTACAATTACTACAGTCAAAAAAGTAACCGATTACCGTTACTGATTACTGCCTCCCAGAAGTAATTGAACAATTACTGCAAAGTAATTGATTACTTTTCAAGTTACTTTCACGTTACTTCTTATTGCGATGACAGAAATACATAAATACAGAGAAAAATATTGCGTACACAATTTTGTTTTGTTATTGTTCCCTTTTTTGTTTTCAGACCCGGAGCTTGTCGTGTAGCTGACGCGTCGACCTAAGGAACAAAGCCCACTAAAAAGTCAATAGCGAGTTCCCGCTTCCCGTCGACTTTATCAGCAATCTGCAATGAGATCCGGAACTCCCCAGCCAAGGCTGGTGGCGCGCTTGTAGAAGAGCGTGGCGTAAAAGAAAAAAGAATTTGCCGACGAATCCTAGTTTTATTTTTTTTAGATGTTAAAAAAATGTCAATCATTTTTGCTCCATGGCTGAGTGACTATGCTGATTTTTGTGAGAAAAAAGAATTGTGGGATGAAAAATGTAATTGGTAATTGTGTAATTGATTTTGTAATTGATTACAGAAAAAAGTAATTGAATTACTCCGAGCGTTACAGCTTGACAAATGTAATTGAAGCGTTACAAAATTACACTTAACTGTAATTGATTACAAGTAATCAATTACTTGTAACGCGTTACGTACAAGTCTGTACCTAGGTACTTGTATGACTGAGTGGATAAAATAGGATCGTAAAAAATTGAGTACGAGGCAGTGTGGTGTTTTGAGGAATTAAAAGAAATGACCTTGGTTTTAGTAACATTGATGTTGATTTGCCGTGTTAAGCACCATTCACCAAAGATGTCGATGTCGCGTTGAAGGAGCTTCGAATCGCTTGGATGAGAAATTCGGCGGTACAGTGCACAGTCATCAGAAAAAAAGCCTCACTGATGACGAGATTAGTGAAGGTAAGTCGTTTATGTAGACGAGAAACAAAACTGGACCTAAAGCGCTGCCCTCTGGAACTTCGGATTCAACTGTAATGGCGAGCGAGGACGTGTCATCTATACTTACATACTGCTTACGATTGGTGAGAAATGATGAGATCCACCTAATGATTTGATCATTTATGTTTAATTTAGAAAGTTTTAGAAGTAAGCGTTGATGGAGGGACAGTACCAAAGGCTTTAGAGAAATCAATGAAAATTGCATCTGTAGTATAAGAGCTATTAAAGTTATCGTGGAGATCTGTTACGAATTCAAGTAACTGAGTATCACCAGAAAGATATTTGCGAAAGCCGCGTTGGGGAAGATGAAGGTAGCTGAACTTGTTAAGATAGTCCATGACTTGAGAGTAGATGACATGTTCGAATATTTTACATGGAAACTATTATCATAATCTTTATCATATAAAATTCATTATCATATAGCAACACTGGTGCCTTTACACTGACATACCGGCAACTATATCTAGACAATGTAAAACATTTAGGACTGAACTTTCCGCCTACATGCAAGTGTGCATGCTGTTTGCATTTTTAAGTTCTCCTGCTGCGAACAAAAAATACAAGATTCAATATGAAATAATTGCATTCCACGATACGTCCACTTACCCTTGTACCGCACTGCTTTCCATCGACGTGAATAACGGAAAAACATCTGTAAAAGTTGTGTTGAGAAAGAAAAAAACTATCTCATACATGTTTATCACTTTCAGAGAATACGAACACCATGAATTGTGAGCCTAATTTGGGTCTGATTAAATTGTAATTTTTTTTTAATACAGCTTTTGAGGTTTTATATTTCATGCTCCAGAGATACTCTTGTCTACTCAAGCCAACTAATCTCGATTACCTTAGAGTTCCCCGTGATATTTAACACGCTAAATTAACCTTAGTTGGGAGTCGCCTACACCGTATTGAGCATCTCTTAACGTGTGTGGACCTCGACTTGAATTTAAAAACCCAAAACTAAAAATTAGTCGTCCAGACCTTTTTTTCCGAAAAGCCACAAACCTATTTCAAAATGCATGAGAGCCTTTTTCGGAATATAGCCCGCGGACTATGTATGCTTAAATGTTAAAATTTAACTCGGACTATGTACAGTTGCTGACTTCACAAGGATTTTTTCTAGATCGTTCACTGTGATGAAACATGAAGGATATTATTAATAACAGAAAGTATTCATGTCGAATTATGTTTGACCCAAGCTTCTTTAAAAGCTAATACAACAGTCGTTTGTCAAAGTGCGTGGTGTATGATAATTTTTACGTTCGAATTCTGCACTCAGTGCGGACTATCTAAGCAAAAGGGTGCGGAGGACCGGGCGGAAAATAGGGTTAAGTACCTGAAAATTAATATAAATAGCAGGCGCAATAAAATTGAGACACACTGAAATATCTGACTCAATCTAAGTTGAGGCCAAAATGAGCACATAACTAGGCGTAAATCACAGTGGCTAGACAATAGAGAAGATAAACGTTTTTCTTCCCAAAACATGAAGTGACTGGGTCTATGCAATGAATATTATAATTCAAGATTAAACCGACGAATACGTTGTTACTTTTTATGCAATTGACGAACCTGTAAAAACATTTCAGTGGGAGGGGATTGTTAGTGCGAACGTTCAAAGTGCAACATAATCTCACAGTCCCTTCCTCATTATGTTGGAGGAATTGGACCCCCCCCCCCCCCCCTCCTTTACTAAGTAGGTCGATCAGCGCATCTATTTCTAAATAGATTTTATGAAATAGTATATTAAGAATGCGAACAACAAAGCCCGTGTAAATTGACTCTATTGAGTGCATATAATGAATGAGAAACTGAAAGCGAATTTATTAATACTTTGACGTGCAGAATTGCATAAATTCTCTGTCTATGAGGCATACGGTGATTCCGCACCAACTCAACAATCTCTGTATGCTATAGCCTCGCCGAAGGAGAAAGGTAAATTTATTATCTGCAGATTGAAAGATTATTTTAGGACCCTTTCAGACTCAAAGGCTAGAAGTCCACCTAGAAATTTCAATATTCTAAAACGCGTGGGATCGGGAGAGCGAAGCGGCGATGGAATGGGCGATGTTTCCGAAGAAGGTTAGGAACTTAGCATCAATACTTGTCTCGAAAACTGCACAAAGTCAGCTTGCTAGTTGACGAGCATAGCAATTGACCACTAGCCCTGTTACCGGTTACCGGTTCCAACATAACTAGGAAGCTGAGTCATCTGTACGAGTTCGTAGTTTTTTCACGAGCTTCCGTAAGAGACATGATTAAAATAGCGCGAACTTGACAAGGACCACAAAGAAGGCACACGTACAACAGGATTGGCGAAGCGCCAGTCCTGTAGTAAGTGTGCCTTCTCTGTTGTCCTTGTCAAGTTCGCGCTATTTTAACCCTCTCTTGTAAGAACCAACTAGCCCAAACAAAAGTCGTGTTCCGTAAGAGCATGCGCGTTCCATCCACTCAACAAGCCGTCGTCTTCAAGCATGTCCTATAAGCTCAATTTTAAAATGAATCGCCGCAAACGCAATGAGCCATCGAAGCGAAATCAGAGCGAAGAGCGTGTAAACGTGGCCTTCAGTTTTGACGCAGTGAAACACGGTCCGTTAGGTCACGTGATATAATCTGGGAGTTAGACTGGTTCTTGTGGTTCGTATCAGCCGCTGTTGACTAGCTTAGGGTGAAACTGAGTATAGGGATATTCCCCCCCCAACTACTTTACCTTCCTGTCCAGATAGAACAGGAAAGAAAAAGGAGTCACCGATCGAAACATAAAATATCGTGCTGCCGAAGGAAAAACATCACCGTACCAGATTGGATTTTCTTCCTTTTCAAAAATTGTTAGAAGACACGAGCCGTACTACAGTGATCGCCTGAATCACTGCAAGAATATAAGAAAAAACATATTGTTCTCTCGATCAGAAAAGATATCTCTCTTTTGTCTTGCCGCCTGGAGCTCTGTTCCGTTCTTGTATCAGTGTGGGTAATCAATAAAGGACTGCGATAACAATATCTGACCGCCCACAAATATAAAGCGACAGAGAGAAGCGTGATGCGGCTTAGGATGTGGAAGATGAAGAACCCTTTTCTGTAATTGCCGTACACGGCTGGCACGCGACATGTGGCACTTTTCTCAAGAATCCTCGAGGAAAGCTCATCTACTGTAGATAAGCCACATGGCAAAATGAAGCTCGATTAGCCAGATATATACAAGGTAATCGTCCTACTGGAACCTCAGAAATCCCATCTCTTCAGCTCCAGCCTACCAATACCCAGGCGACGGACATCAGAGACAAGACACGGGTGCAATTTTTCACGAAACATCCTTGATGACTTCGATACAAAGTGCAGGCCAACGGATCCCATATAGCCGATGCAAATCAAATTTGAGACTAGAAAAAAAAAAAGTTATCGAAAGTAAGGGCTTCCTAACTATATAGAATTTCATTCTCACTGTTGAAGTAGTAGCACCCCGAGAACGACAAGTACAATCAGTTCTAGCTTCTTTGCCATCTTACACGCTCCGTCTAACCTCTGTATGAAGTGGAGAAATTCTCGGCACTCCCAGCGGATCAGCGGGTTTATAAAGAAGGTTGAGAAGGATGCCTGTGGCTATTTAAAAACCTAACAGAGCGTGTGATTGACAACTCAAGGGAACAAGATGTGACTGACGTTGATCTGTCCTTGGGTCAAACGAACTTATTTTAAGCGTTGCAGCTGGTTCGGTCTAGCTTCATGTACGGTTCAACGTCGATGCTTACCTTGTTGGGCGGAATAGTAGTCAGCCTAAATATCGAGCATTCCGTGAACCTCGCGTTTTCTTCTAAAATTGGGGAAAATATTATCTACTTAAAGTTTCAATATAATCAAAGATGTTGAAGTCAGCGATTATCAGTATCGCCTTAGCTCATCTATAGCCAAAGAAAAGGTGGCGTAAATTAATCAGATTTTTGGGAATTATCGTAGTGTTACAATTAAATAAAGCTAGTTTTAAGAAACATTATATAAAATTGGAGGAAAATCGTTGCATGAAGATATACATGACTAACGCTGTCGCAAACAAGGCGTCAAAGATATCGATAAAAAAAAATAAATAGGACATGTAGTTCATTTTTGCAGCCATAGGAGAGCCCTTCTCTGTTCCGCTGAGGGAACGCCAGCCCCTTCCAGGGGACAGAGTGTCAAAGGTTTAAGAAGCGTGGCTACCGCTTGTAAGGAATAGAAAGACCCTCTTTGCTCCGGTCCACTTCCATTTGACACATAGTGCAGCAGTTGTGCCTCTGTGCGCGTGTGTGCGTGCGTGTGTAATTATGTTTATGTGCGTGCGTGTGGGGGGCTGTAGATCTGTAGTGACCAAGCAGAGACAGCAGCTACAACAACAAGAAGAGTTATTTGAAGCGATAGCGAGGCTTAAATAGTTCAGCGCCGATGCTTATCGACGGTTAAGAAAAGGAAAGAGGAGGAAAGGCGCACGCTCGCCTGCCCGTCCTGCACGTCACCGCACGACGTCACTTGGCACGATATCACACCGCCGGCTTGTCGCTGGTCCTGCGCGTCACCGCACGACGTCACTTGGCTCGATATCACATCCCTCCCCCCTAGTCATCTATGCCGTACCGGTGCACCGGGCGACGCTGGCGGGAAGAACGCCTCAATACGGGAGTCTCGACCGCAGGTGACCTCGCCCCCAGACTTGACGGGCCCGGAAGGGAAACCCCGGCCTCCAGAGGGCCAGGCTCCGAACCGGGCGTTCCCGGAAGGGGAAACGAAGCTGTTGTCCCGCCGGTTGGAGTTGTTGGTTCCCAGCAGACTTGTACGTAACGCGTTACAAGTAATTGATTACTTGTAATCAATTACAGTTAAGTGTAATTTTGTAACGCTTCAATTACATTTGTCAAGCTGTAACGCTCGGAGTAATTCAATTACTTTTTTTCTGTAATCAATTACAAAATCAATTACACAATTACCAATTACATTTTTCATTCCACAATTTTTTTTTCTCACAAAAATCAACATAGTCACTCAGCCATGGAGCAAAAATGATTGACATTTTTTTAACATCTAAAAAAAATAAAACTAGGATTAGTCGGCAAATCCTTTTTTCTTTTGCGCCACGCTCTTCTACAAGCGCGCCACCAGCCTTGGCTGGGGAGTTCCGGATCTCGTTGCAGATTGCTGATAAAGTCGACGGGAAGCGGGAACTCGCTATTGACTTTTTAGTGGCTTTGTTCCTTAGGTCGACGCGTCAGCTACACGACAAGGTCCGGGTCTGAAAACAAAAAAGGGAACAATAACCAAACAAAATTGTGTACGCAATATTTTACTGTGTATTTGTGTATTTCTGTCATCGCAATAAGAAGTAACGTGAAAGTAACTTGAAAAGTAATCAATTACTTTGCAGTAATTGTTCAATTACTTCTGGGAGGCAGTAATCAGTAACGGTAATCGGTTACTTTTTTGACTGTAGTAATTGTAATTGTAATCAGTTACTTTTTTTCAGTAACGTGTACAAGTCTGGTTCCCAGGCCCTTTGCACGTGGTTCCGGTGGCGTCGATGGATACTCCCGTCGGATGTCTGGACCTCGTACATGACGTGACCCCGACGCCGTAGCACACGAGCAGCCAACCACTTCGGACCTTGGCGAAAATTCCTTGCGTAGACAGAGTCACCGCACTGAAAGCTTTGTTCTGGAGGCTGCCGTTTGCACTCCACGTCCATCGCATCGGAGTGAAGTTTTGACAGGCCCGAGCGCAGGTTCCTGCCCAGCATAAGCTCAGCTGGGGTCTTGCCGGACTCCGAGTGTGGCGTGGAATGTTGCATGAACAAGAAGCGAGACACCTTGCACGCTAGAGAGCCTTGCCTCTGCTTTCTCAGTGCACACTTTAGCTCCCGAACCATGCGTTCCGCTCTCCCGTTACTCGCAGGGTGGTAGGGAGCAGTATACATGTACTCAATGCCGTTCAACTTCAAAAAGGACTGCATGTCCCGGCTGGTAAACGCCGTGCCATTATCTGAAACAATCAAATCTGGCAGTCCGTATGTTGCAAACATCTTACGCAGCCGCTCGATCACTGCAGATGAGTGCATTGACGTCGTTATTTCCACCTCCGCCCAGTTTGAGAAAGCATCAACTGCCACTAGGAAAACCGCACCATCGACAGGACCAGCAAAATCGATATGCACTCGGCTCCATGCTCGCTCCGGTTTCGTCCAGAAATGCGTAGGCGCTTTCGGCTCACTTTGCCGGTTTTCCTGGCACGCCTTGCAGTGCCGCACAAATTCTTCGATCTGCGCATCCATCTTCGGCCACCAAACGTAGGACCTCGCGATAGCTTTCATTGCCGTCACTCCCGGGGGATTAGCATGTATCAAGATGAGGACACGTTTTTGCAGCACCTCAGGGATTACCACGCGGTTTCCCCAAACCCCACAGTCACGAAGCACGGACAGTTCGTTCTGCCTTATCTCGTACGCACCGTAGTCTTTCGGTACCCCTTCTTTCGGCCAGCCGTCGATGATCCATTTCTTTACTTCCGATAGCCGACTGTCTTGCGACGTGCAGCCAGCAACTTCTGCGGCGGTGACTGGCGGGTACTCATCGGCTTCGAAAAGCAATACGTCGCTCGGCGTTTCTGCTTCCAACCGAAATGCTGGAACCGGGAGCCTGCTCAAGCAATCAGCGTTCGCATGGTCCCGAGTTTTGCGGTAGTCAAGCTGGTATTCGTAGGCCGACAGCATTAAGCTCCATCGTAGCATGCGTGGTGACAGGATATCCGGTATATGTTTCTCTCGCCGAAATATTCCTAGCAGCGGTTTGTGGTCCGTGAGAATAACAAATTTTCGCCCGGCTAGGTACTGATGAAAGCGATGCACTCCAAACACCACGGCTAATGCTTCTCGGTCTATTTGAGCATAATTCCGCTCAGCCTTTGTTAACGTCCTTGACGCATAGGCAATGGGTTGCTCCTTTGCCGTCTCGTCACAGTGAGCGGGTACAGCACCCACACCCACCGGAGACGCATCACAGGAGAGTATCAACGGAGCACTTTCGTTAAAATGCACAAGCAAGGACTGCGATGTTAACAATTTTTTTAAGCCTTCAAACGCCCGTTGGTGCTCTTCGTCCCATTTCCAGGTAGCATTGTCATCAAGTAAACGGTGCAGCTTCTCGGCTATTTCGGATCTACCCCGCAAAAAAATGTTGTAAAAATTCACCATACCCAAGAAGGACTGGAGTTCCTTCTTGTTAGTTGGGGCCGGGGCTTTATGGATGGCCTCGACTTTCACCTCGGAAGGGTAGATGCCACACTTATCGATGCGATGACCCAGGAACTCGAGGCTTTCCTGAAACAACTCGCATTTGTTTGCTTGCACTCTGAGTCCAGCCTTATCTAGGCGTTCGAATACATCCGTGAGCATGCGTTCATGATCCTGGGCCGTTTCGCTAACCACCAGGATATCGTCCAGGTACACAGCTATTTTAGGTAGCCCAGCAAGGATAGTGTCCATTGCCCTTTGAAACAATCCTGGTGCCACAGATACGCCGCACGGTAGGCGGCGAACTTTGTAGAGCCCTTGTACGGTGTTTATCGTGAGCAGTTCGGCAGTTGTATCGTCGACCACAAGCTGCTGGTACGCCTGTGCCAGATCAAGCTTCGAGAAGAACCGCCCCTTTCCTAGCTTAGCGAAAAGCTCCTTGCTGGTGGGTAGAGGATAGACATTGCTCTTTACTGCCTGGTTAACTGTGCTTCTATAGTCTCCGCAGATTCTAAGCGAGCCATCCTTTTTTCGCACCACAACAATGGGTGTTGCCCATTCGGAGTATTGGGTTGGCTCCAATATTCCTAACTGCACAAGCCTATTGAGCTCGGTCAGAACATCTTCTTTCAGCGCAAAAGGAATGTTTCGGCATTTCAGGAACTTTGGCAGGGCGCCGTTTTTCAGCTCGATGTGAATGGGCGGTAAAAACGCGCCAGGCAGAGACCCGCTGAACACCTGCGGAAATCGGGCAGCGAAAATCTCTCGGCTCCTGCTGACGGAATCAAGACCCATTACTTCTATCTTCAAAGGTCCGAACCAATCGCGGCCAAGCAAAGTGTTCACGTCGTTCTTGACCACCAGCAGCGGCAACTCGGAATTTTGACCCTTGAACTTCACTGGCACCACGGCTTTTCCCAAAATCTCGATACCCTCTTTCGTCCAGGTGACCAACTGCGTGTCTGGCCCTTCCAGTTTTTCCCGCTTTGACACCACTAGTTTTTTAAACTCCCTCTGGCTGATAATAGATCGCGCAGCCCCAGAATCCACTTCCATTTTCACATTCTCTCCGCCAATCTCGACCTCAACTACGTACTTCGGTACAGCGCTTGCTACTTGGCCGATGCTGAATAGGCTGTCGTGCTCGGTTCCTGTGTCGCCCGTAGTCTGAGCAAGCTGATCCTGTGCTTGCGTCTTATTTGCTTTGCACGCTCTTTCTATGTGTCCTTTTCCTGAACACTTGAAGCACTTTGCCTTTTTGAACCTGCACCGCACAGCTGCGTGGTTGTCTAAACACCGAAAGCAACGCCGCTCACCTTGCTCCCAGGTCCCCGCGACCCGTTGGCTTCCGTGGTTTTCCGAGTTCGGCACCTATAGCTCGCGAGCCTACTTCCGCGGTCATATCTAGCTGAGCTTCCGCTTCTCGTCGCCAATGTAGTGACCAAGCAGAGACAGCAGCTCCAACAACAAGAAGAGTTATTTGAAGCGATAGCGCGGCTTAAATAGTTCAGCGCCGATGCTTATCGACGCTTAAGAGAAGGAAAGAGGAGGAAAGGCGCACGTTCGCCTGCCCGTCCTGCACGTCACCGCACGACGTCACTTGGCACGATATCACACCGCCGGCTTGTCGCTGGTCCTGCGCGTCACCGCATGACGTCACTTGGCACGATATCACAAGATCCTTTTATGCATTGTATATTATAGTTAATATATATTTTAATCCACTTGGCGGCGGGCTAGCAGGCGCACCTGCTTAAAGGGCCAGTGAAAAGAAAGAAAAAAAAATATTATTAAACACTTTTCTTGGGATACGGGTGACAACAAAAATTTTTGCGCTAAAAAAAATGTTCAGAGGAATATTGATGGCGCAAGACGCCATTTAGTCGGGAGTCAACTCCTTTCCACTTGATTTCTCTCTCGGCGTTCCGGGCGCGTGGAGGAGGGAAGCTGTGGCTATTGGGAACTGTGGCGATCTCGTTGAGGTGGAGAGAGACTGTATGACCATTCCGTGACGTCATGGGCTTTGCGCGCAGAATTCAGACGCAACTAAAATAGATCTCCCGCCGTCACTATTGCTCTAAAAAAAATTTCCGGGTGAAATTGATTTTTTGACACACGTGCCCCACCAGGCTGTTAAATTTTTTTTTTTTTTTTGAGTGGCCTTTTGAAGGTCCCAACCCTTCTGCCTAGCACTGCACACTGCCGAGGCGTTACCTAGGGGGCCAGCACATGGTCACATATTGGATTGGGACATATATATTGCTATGCAAGCCATTGCACAACAATATATTGTTGTGCAATGGCCAACTTATTGAACGCGACTTCTAGCCAAACGCTAGCGTTGGAATCGTGTAAAATATGTGCGACAAGCTGGCCCCGAGGCTAATGCCCATTCGGACGACACGCGACAATGGTGGCCTCCTAGCTACCAGAGGTTGCCAACAAGACATAAAATGATGCCGTCCTTTTGTGCCAGCTTCTCCAGAAGCCAGAAGAAATCAACTGAGGTCTGTCATCGGCGCATGGATTTTGGGCCGGCACCTTTTAATATTACGCTGAAAAGCAAATTGTCACGGCAAGTCGACTGAGCAATAAGGTCAGTTCACCCCATGCCTTGTTTCACCGTATGCATCATTTCACTAGCTAATAGCAAGTCTAGCTGGTTTTTAAATGCGGCGATTTCATGTTTTTCTTCATATTGCACCCTTTGATACGACTCTGAAAAGCAAAATCTCACGGAAAGTCGACTGAGCAATAAGGTCAGTTCATTTCATGCATTGTTTCACTGTTAATCAGAGTGCAGTTAGGCTAAAAGACATACAACCAACGCATGCAGGCTAAAAGTACAAGGTCACATCACATTTACCGCACTTTCATTGCCTTAGCTGTTGATAGCACTTCGCACGAACGCTGTATGTTTGATTGACCACATCGACTCGTTTTTTTTTTTATTTATTTATTATTCCTTGAGGGCCCGTTAGGGCTATATACAAGGGGGGTCAGTAACACACTAATAATCATAGTTTAAAACAAATTAACACTCACAGAGAGGAAGTCAGCAATACAGATGAATCGGCTTTGCTCTTAACTAAAACAACTCAGAGTATAAAGTCACGCGCGCCGGCTCAACGATATGCGCCGCAAAGCTGCGAGCACGATGCCTAACTGCGGCGTCTCTAGCAGACTCATTACGGCGGCTGCCACAAAGGTACCCTGTGCCAGATTTTGGGGATAGCACCGTGTCGCAGAAGAGCTCCAGAACACACATGCCTCCAAGCACAGTAGGACGTGCATCCACATTTCTGTGACCTCAAAACTAGGTCAGCCACCGGTAGATGACACAGTGATGCACTTTCGTAAATACTTTCATGTACTGGGGATTGTTTTCTGCGACACTACACATTATCGTCAAACTCTGGTTGCTTATTTGAGTGCTGCCTTTGATCAAATTGATACATTATGTTTCAGGCTGATCTGCAAGTTGTCCCAGGCGAGAAAATTATCTACCGCAATATCCGGAGAGATAGCCCCCCTCAAATCTAAAGCAAATCGGTTGAAAATAAGGAGTGGGCCAACTTTAGATGTGCAATAAAGAAAAGTTTAAAAAATGATAGTTTTAGATGTTTTGACCTACGAAACTTGTGATTGAAGGGAGTGGAGATGAACCAAAGCAATCTTCGCTTATCTCCGTCGTGGCCAAGTAACACCATTTTTAATTAGGTCACCATTGACCAGGGTCCTGCAATTACTAAATGTACGTTATCTTTCGGTGTTTTCGAAAGAAAAGAAAATAGCAAATCGTGCCGACGACTTATCTTTCGGAGCTGGGACATCTCTCGGAATATTGCGGTATATTTCACTTCAGCTTAGCTCCGAGCCAAGGGTAAGCTACGAGAGCGAGATTAACCCTTTGAGCAGTCTTGCGATGCACGCCCACTCGAGATCTTAAAAGTGCAGTTTGAGACAGCTGGCTCGTACTTGTAGCATCCGCTTCGCTTGGAGCTAAGCTGAAACGAAGTATAGTAGAGTAATTCTCCCCTATGATCTTTCGGATACCCCATAGGAAGTAGAAACAATGATGGGGATCCCAATTGTGGCAAGGGGACAGGGGAACCCTATTGGAAAACCCCAATATAAACAGCGTATTATGGATATTGGTAAACAATATCTTTTTATTGTATTGCAATACAATATAGACAGTGTATTGGAAAACATTACATTTATTGTATTGTATTACAATAAGGATTTGTTATGGGATTCCAATATCCATAATACGCTGAAAATATTGGAATCCAATACCGTATAAACCCTTATTGGATCCCCATGTGTCGTATGGGGATCCAATAAGGGTTTACGATTCCAATATACTCAGCGTATTATGGATATTGGAATCCAATATATTATATCGGCTACCAATAAAACTATATACGAGTTGGAACATCACGTTCAGCGCAACATTTCTCTGTAACGCAGTCTCTTCTTGTGTGTATTTCTGAGTGATAAATTTAAAAAATGTTGCTGTTGTGAAATTGAGAATAAAGAAGCAAAACACTGGACTTATCCATACCAAATATATTTAACATATTCCTGAACTGGAGGATCTGGTATTTACTGCAAAAGAAAGTTAATTGTTTAGGACTCTCATTCAAAAACTTGATGTTTGAAAACAGAATGTGAAATCCTCACCTTAATGAAAACAGCACCTGCTAGCTGTAGCCATATAGAAACTGCAAAATAAAAATTTGTGATTAGTTCGCGACAAGTAGCAATCCTTCACCAAGCGGGTAGATTCAAAATTATGTCTGCGTTTGATTGTGGAAAAATAAGCTTCAATGCCACTGCCACAGGTCATTCTGAGCTCAGTCAATTAAATATACGTATCCTCTCTTCTGGCTTCACTATTCCTGCTTCGCACCTAACTAGAGTATCTGGAATGCTCACCTTTGAGGAAAAACGAACTGGTGCTTGCTTGCTTGTAGGCCGTGGAAACTGGAAGAGAGATTTGCGGTTAGTTGCGTCCAAGTAGCAGTTACTTTGAGTAGCCACGTAAAGTACACTAAGTCTGAAAGATTCAAAATTACATCCGCGGGACATAGATATCCTCTTGCGACGTAACTGGGCACGTGTCAATGTCGCCCGCTTGTATTACAGAAAAATAAGCTTCACTGCAGGAGCTCCCAGTCGTTCTGAGCTCCGTCAATTAAAAATGCTGTACCGGTCATATGGCTTCAGTATTCCTCCTTCGGGAATCTGGAATTCTCCCCTTTGAAGAAAAGCTAACTGGGACCTGCTGGCTCTTAGGCTGTGGAAACTGCCAGAAAGATTTGCGATTAGCTGCGTCCAAGTATCAATTTCTTTGACCAGCCACCTACAGCACACTAAGCCCGATAAATTCAAAATTACATGTGCGTGACATAATATGCCTCTTGTGACAAAACTGGGCACACGTTTTGTCGCCTACAGCAACACTGAAGCCAGACAGACAACAGGTACGGCACCTTTAATTGACGGAGCTCAGAACGAGTAGGGACGCTTTCACTGAAGCTTGTTTTGCTGCAATACACACGTGTATTGCAGCAAAACAAGCTTCAGTGAAAGCGTCCCCAGTCGTTCTGTCAATTAAATATGCCGTACCGCTTCTCCGGCTTCAGTATTGCTGCTTCAGAGCAATCTAGAAAATCTAGAATCCTCACCTTTGAACGAGAACGAACTGGCGCCGGCTGGCTTGTGGGCCATGGAAACTGCAAGAGAGGTTTGCGATTAGTTACGTCCAAGTAACAATTTTTTTGGGTAGCCACCTATAGCACACTCAAAATTACATGCACGGGACACAGATGCCTCATGCGACGGAACTCCCTTCATCCTTGTTTTCTGTTAACTCTGCTCACCTTCACCACTCGCCTCCAATTTCTGCGCTACTTCTTTAATCTCAATTCCCTGGTTCCCAAAGGCCATGCCATGGCTTGCGCCAGTCACGGATCTGTCAGCCCTGCGACTGGCGCTATTGTGGCAAAGGCGCCACAGCACCTGACGCTTGAAGTGCTCTTATAATATTTTGAGCATGGCTCAAAACAGGTGGATGGGTGTCTGGTATGACCTTTGCTTATTTGCGGATCGTTCCGAATCAGAGGGTAGGCGCTTCTGCGACCTGGGCGCATGCTCGGTATTTTACAATAGTTGAAACCGAACTCTGCAGGAATCTTGAAACATAACAAACATAATGTGCACGCCAAAAGGCATAGCAAATGAAACACACACCATCTATCTATTTTCGTTTCTTGTCCGCAAGAAGCTGTCGTATATGTAGCCTCCCTTGCTTAAGCCGTTCCTCCCTAGTGTCCCGGTCGGGTCTCGTCCTGATGAATCGTCGGTGGAGACCTGAGGAGCGGTCAACATCAGATTAGACCTTTTTGAGACAGAACCATATACTTGCTGAGAGGAAGTGCACCCAAACGAATCTCAGGCATGTCATTTATAGTGCGTTTTAAATTGAGACGAATGATGTAAAATGAGACGTCAATACTGACGCACCCCTTTTGCGAACCCAAAATTTTGAAGGCCTTGTCCCCCTCGCTAGGGGGACAAGGCACATGAATCCCGGCATGTGGATGAAATTTTTACCTTAACATCCCGACTCAATGCCCATCCCTGAATATTCGACCACCACACTTTTAGAAAAAAAATTATTTTTTTTAGAAAACACCGAATCATCTACCACCCCTACAAACGCCTGAACCAAGCATACTCGTACCGTGGCTTGTTTGCTCAGTGCCGCCCCCGAGTTAATTCGGGCTGACAATGTTGTTTTGTTTTTTTTTCAAATGGAACCCACATTCTTAGTTTCGGTTTTACTTGTAGAGGCAGGTGGATACTTTTGTACAGCTTCCTCCCTATGCGCTTCCGAGTCAACATTTTTGCAATGGCCAACCCCCGGGCTTTGATTTTGCGCTCCTTGATGAATGCTGAAACTCATATAGGCGGGCTATAGCTCGCCTTGAAAATACTTGCTTTTGGTGGCCGAGGACAAACTCGTGTTCCTGATTGGAAGCCACTTGCTGCCAAGAATTGCTGCACATATCCTAAAGATTAGTCTAACACAGATGCTTTGGCCGGACAGAGACACAAAAGCCTGAAACAAGGCCACTATACAGACAGGAAATAGAGTGTCTGCGAGGAATGAAACGCACAACTCAGATAGGCGTGAATCACTCACCTTGAAAACACTTGCCATGCGCGGCAAAGAGCAAACTTCTGGCCTTGATTGGCTGGTGCTTCCCACCAAGACCTGCATGTATAAGAAAGAACCTGGTCTTAGTCAAACTTGGGTGTTTTTGCAGAAGAGAGACAACAAAATACTAATGCAAGACCACTACACATAAGTTATGGCATTCAAGAGGAATGAAATACAAAACTCATAGGCGGGCAATAGCTCACCTTGAAAATACTTGCTCTCGGTGGCCGAGGACAAACTCGTGTTCCTGATTGGAAGCCATTTGCTGCGAAGAATACCTGTAGATATCCTAAAGAACCCAGTCTTAGTGTAACACAGATGCTTTGGCCGGACAGAATACAAAAGTTTGATACAAACCACAAAAAGCAGGAAATAGTGTCTGCGAGAGATGAAAAAAGACCCAAGTGGAGAGGCTCGTTCTGTTTCATGTTAGTCAAATAGTGTAGCTCATTTTGCTAAAACGATGCATATTTGCTAAAAAAAGTATCTATATTTTGCCCCATTTAGCAGAGTTTACTGCCAAGGGTACCTGCACACCAGAATAAGTCAGAATTAGTCAGTTTCTTTTTTTCTTCTTTTGATGAGCGACAACAGAATCCTAAACAGATGATGAAACAAAATATGAACACAGCAAGACAGGCTAGTTTGCCTTCATGCAAGCACACTGCTTCGGCCAACCAAATGAGGTTCTATTCTTTATCACTTGTCATATTTGGTGGGAATAGTAAAGTAAATGAAAATAAGGCAATCTCTCTTGCAGCCGACAGCTGCAAACAAAATTCATATACCTCAATGAACGACCTGGAAATAAAATTGGGTGGTGGCCAAGTGGTTTAAGGTGTCGAATTTCAAACTTACAGACTGTAGTTTTGGTTTAAGTCCTCCTGGTGTATATTGTTTTTTTTTTGTATTTTTGAGGCACAACTACTTAATTTATACGCTAATTCACCTTTAGAAGCGTTTTAATTACACTCCATGCCTTTCTAGTGCTCGTAATTGATTCTTGGTGAAAGCGGTCTTAAATTTTTCTTTTCTTGCTGTCGCTGCTGCTTGCTTTCTCACCTTTAGAATGCTGACAACTCGACACAAAAGTAATGAAAAATGTGTTTAAAATGTCATGAAGATCAGCATTTCCAAGCTGTACCCCTGCTTCATGCCCCGACCATGCCACCATACCATAGCTGAGTGCAGTGACAAATGGTCCCAGGTTTGTCACCCAACCGTTTTTTGGGCTTACGGTGTGGCGCGACTCATGAAGCACCTATGCTTCGCGATGGAGCCAGTGAGCGAGGTGTGACACACTAGAGCTGTGCAAGCCACAGCTTTACTGCCTGCAAAGCGTGGGAAGATCCCTCTCCCTTTGCAGAGCTGGCATTAGCTCACCGAGAAGCTATTGCAAGCACTAAGTAAGATTAAGGTTTTAATGGCGCAGCAGCAACTGAGGCCATAATGCGCCAAACAAAATGTTTATTAAAACTCAGCAAAACACATGCTAGACTAGAGAAGATTTTTATAACTTGTGTAGATAACCAGTTTTGTTAAGAAAATTAAAAACTCGTCTAAGTGGTACTACGCACTGTCACCAAGTAAAAACATAGGATGAAAGGGTAGATAGTCTCTAAAAAGTTCAGGAAAACATGATACGCGCAGTTGATGATAAAACCTACACTTCCATAGAATGTGTAAAATTGTAAGTAATTCCCCACAATGGGCACAAAGTGCAACTTCTTCGCCACAGAGGAGGTACATATGCGTCAGACGTGAGTGGCCGATTCTCAAGCGACAAAGCATAACCTCGAGACGAGTATTGCAAGCACTAGAAAGCCACAGAGTGTGAATAAAAGCGCTTCTGAAAATGAATTAGTGTGTAAATTATGCATCTATATGTTAAAACTTAAAAAAAGTATATATGTATATATATATATCTATTTAAATACTAAAAAAGGCAAAAAAGAAAAAAAAATGTTTCCAGGTGGGCTTGCCCCCAGAGCTCCACGGTTCTTGAATTCAGTTCCCTAAAGCCCGCTTCAGACGGAACAATTTCGCCCAGCAACTTCATGTCGCAACACCAGCAACACGGGCCGCCCGCGTTCACATGCAGCAAACGAATTGCTACGACTTGCCATCATCATCATGAAATTTTATTTTTCTTACAGTATTTAGAATCACAGTTATATCCTAAAAACATGTTTTTATATCTTTAAATTTGGCTGAGAATACTTACTCGTCTTTTTGAAACAGTTTATTTTCAAAAATGATCCATTTCAAACCAGAACTAAGTCCTCAGTTCTCATCATCACGACCACAGGGGTGTCACGTGAAAATATTGCATTCCTGATTGGCTGCTGCCGCTTCAAACATCTCCGAGTAGTCAGAGTTGCTCGTCCGCTTCGAGCCGGACCCAATCTCAGCAATTTGTGTCGATGTAGGGAAAACTAGGGAACAACCCGCCAGCAGCCCCAAAATTGCTGGAAAGGTTGCCCCGTCTGAAGCGATCCTATACTCTGTTTCATACATAGAGTGCAACACAGTCAAAGCTAGCGCACCGGTTTGCATTGCTGACCGTGCCTACGTTCGCCCCATAAGATAGTGCGTCCCCTGCAGAAAAATTTTAAAAAGTCGGAAAATGTGCCTCCTCGGGGCTAGTAACTGATATTGGCGTTATGATTTCAACGGAGCACAAATGTTTTTCAAGAAAAAGGAAAAGATAATGTAAACCACCTTAAATTGTTTTCGTGTTCATCCGTGTGGCAGCCGCTGGTTTTGAGAAGATGGCGTCTTACGCAGCAAGCTCAAGTACCTTTCCTGCTCGGATGTTTTCGAAGATTCGTTGTGCGAAAATCTTGAAAGAGTGCAAGCAGATGATCGCCAATGTGTACGGGAGTGTAAGAACACATTCCCCGGAGAATTCGGTCGTGAAGTCCTGGAGACGGCCAGTAACAACACTGGAGTGTGCCCTGTACCGTCGCAAAGTGCAAGGCACAGTGCCTATCTGGCAAGGTGGCGTCCCCGAAGCAAAGACCTCGCAGCAAGAAAGTTTCGAGCACGGGGACCGTCAAGCATGACGAGTTCCCACAGAACGCCATTCGCCTGAAGGTGCATTGCAAGTGCTCCGAGAGGGAGATTCCTACCCTTGACAGCTATTTCAAAATAAACTGTACAGGCCACAACTATTGTCGTTAATGTTTTATTATAAATTTTGGGACAAGGCCGCTATCAGGGCGATTCCTCCTTCCACGCTGCACAAAAGAAAAATATAACTCTGTGCTGGAGGCAAATAACACTTGCAAAGCGGCAGACCAGATGGTAGAAATCTGGCCTCTCGGCGACTTATAAATAAAAATCAAGAAGGAGGAACTGAAATATGCACTTCGTCAATGCGCACAATCTTGCAGAAAAAGAATGTCTAAAAAAGAAAAAAAAAAAAATCTTTGCGCGTAAAATGGGTTTGAACCACGGCCACCGAGACGTCAATATCGCCAGAGCAGCGCCTTCTACCACTCGTCCACGAAACGCGCGGAGTAACACTTTTTCTATTTTTTCATGCGCACCACTTTAGTACCTTTGACAGCGTTGCACGCTGAGTATGAAACAGAGTATAAGACACCCTATTGTCTGGTACAGAGACCATTTATGAACGCTTGGGTGTTTAAACGATGTACTACACATTTTACAAAAAGAAAAAAAAATTGGGTGTTTAAACGTTGTACTACCCTTTTTTCAATAGAAAAAAGCAACAATAAAAAAAATAACACATTTCAGAAGAAAAAGTTAAGGAAACGGAATGTACCATTATGTTCAGTGAAGTTTGGTGACAAGACTCGGGACTCGAGCAGGAATGCAGTCATCCTTGGTGTGACCCCATGAGACGGTCTTGCTGCCTTTACTGGGGTTTATCTAACTGAGGTACCTGTACGAAAAGTAGAACACATGTGCATAACACTCATTATTCACAAGAAAATTTGTCAATGTCCAAAATGACCCATGAAGAAAATTATGCGAGGAATTTTCAGGCTGCGTTGGCCGAGTCACCTCTCGTGGCCAATGTTTCATAGCAACTTTAATTGTTGAGAACAGTTATAGCGTATATTACGAACAAAGTGCAATTTGGTTTTGTAGGAAACTATAACACACAAAACGACACTTGTATACAGTATGTTGAGGTGCCTCTAAACAAACTCCAGGGTTTCATGGCGCCTCCTTCAGATACCTGATGTTGAACATGAAATATGTGCACCAAGGAGTGAGCAAACAGCGACTTCAGATTTGTCTCTAACACCAGCGACATGTCGACAAGGAGTGCAACGTGTAGAAGGTCGTCTAGAAGTGTGCCAAGATGAAAAAGCAAGATGTAACGATATCAGAATAAGATCACACCAACGAGGCACCAGTGTGGTGAGACAATCTACGATGTAGAGACAGTAATCGGGAGTCAACCGACGTACGGCCGCGATTTACTTTGCAGCGACTAAAATGAAACATGGCAAAAAAAATTTTTTGAAAATAAAAAAACGCGTTTTTTTTTTTTTTACTTTATTTGTTGAGCGCAGCCGGTAGCAGAGCAGTTGGGCGGCGTCACGAAAATCTGACAGACTCGCTAGCTTTTCTCAACTTCGTACGGCGCCAGTCGGCACCACAGATGAATGGTCGGCACTCTTAGTCTACCAGGGAAGAAAAAAGTACGAGCTCAGAGCCCAGCGTCGACCGCGACTTTCGTAAAGAGAAGCTCTGGTAACACTTCGGCGACTCGTGAGCGTTAAACAACGCCTCTTCGAACGAGCCCACGAATCCAACACGTCGAACGGTTTGCGCCGGTAAGCACGCTGGGAGCCAGGGGGCTGGAGGTTGAATATCCGAAAGAGACGAGGCGCTGGTTTCTACGTCTATTTCGCACATGAGATAACAAGCCGAGTGATAGCTAGCCGAGTGTAAACACTGACTGACGTTACATCAGAGTACACGCAGTCGAAATGACGTCTGCAACAGAGCACAGCCAGACGCTTTCAGCAGGGGACGCATGCGTTCAAATAAGCTGCGATTTCAAAACATCATGTCTCCCTTCTGTCCTTCAGTGTTCACTTTGATCTGTGTATACCAAAGCACTCAATGCTGCAAGTAATAAAGTCGTCTATACGTACCTTTCGAAGCGATTGAAAGTGCGTTGGTTTCACTTGGAACCCACAAGCAAAGTGTGCGACGAACTTGACGAGCTGTTATCCGTCGGTTCCGCCGGGTTGGCGCGGTCGCGGTCGTTGCGCAATGGCGGCGCAATCTCGGCGGCTCGCTCAGCCGCTTGTCTGGCAGCGCATGCGCGCAGGCGCGCCGGCTCGCCTCCCTTCGGAGTTCGAACTGCCTCCGAAGCTCGAGCAGCTCGAGCGCTCGAGCTTTCGCGCGCGCGGGTTGACGATGGAAACTTTTCTCGTAAAACGAGTCTGTAACGTATCGTTTGATGGCGCAAATGCACGTATTTTTCCCGTCGTTTTTTACAGTGTGTGAATCTTGCGAAACGGGCGACGAAGAGTGGTGGGTGAAATGTGCTCGCGTGTGGTTGTGGATTTTGTGTACGACGTAGGATTACCCAGAAAGGTGGGTCAATATCGATAAATGTGCGGGTAAGAAGCACGTGACCTGTCAAGCCCATTAATCCTCATTATTTTATCGTGCGAACTGACATTGTCACGTATCGCGTTCGATTTGGGTTCCAACATCGGTAACCTAACTTTTGTTGCATTAAAACTGCAATAAACATTTGTTTGAAAACGATCACTCCAACGAGCACGTCGTTATTGGGCTTTCTCATTGAAAGGTAGGTCGCGGGTGTCCCAGCTAGTTATTCTGAATGGTTTGGTGGTTGTCTAGCATTTCAAGCGCTCGAGGCTGTGTGTACTGTGTGCGTACGTACTCTTGCGCTTTCGATCAATGTGAATGTGTTTGCAACGTGGAACGTTTGTGTTCTGTGTGTATCCCCCTCCAATATCGTTCTCTCTCGTATTGCCGTATGGTAACTCCTGCTGTTCTACAATATCATTCACGCGATGTCGTATTGTGGGCGTACCGATATCCACATGTTGCTTCACGGGCGATCAATACTGTGTTACGTATCCTCTTAGTCCGCGGTATATGCCGACGTAATTCATGTTGGTAACTTGGAATTCGTTCTGAGATTTATCCACGCGATATTGTATTCTCCTTTGGGCCCGTGATCGACGACCGATATTTATATATCGTGTGGCCGCACAGTATGTCCATGTCGGTCACCAATATGCACGCGGTGTCGTATTCTATTCCAATAACCGTAAGTTCTGTCGGGATATTGTGCTTCGATATCGTGTTGTATACCAATAACCGCAAGTTATATCGGGATATTGTGCTCCAATATCCTGTTGTATACCAATAACCGCATACAATATCGGGATAATGTGCTCCGTTATGAATTCCCATCGTGCGTATTGGGTTAATCGGATAACAATAAGTTTTTATTGGTTTCCATCAACTTCATTGGAATACAATATTTCCAATAAGCCGAGTTCATATTGGCCTTTTTCAATAGGGAAGTGTTTGATGACATCACAATGAATACAAGTAGAGTTGCCAAGAGGACCCAGACAGATTATAATACATTCATATCCCAACTGACCATCCATCTGCATTTGCACTAATAGCAAAGTCAACTCGTGTTTATAGAAATGTTTTATTTGGGTATTTTTCTGTTTCATCAGCTGTTTTTCCCTAAAAATGTTTGAAGTGTTTTTTTCCTGTTTTTGCTGCTTTATAAAACAATGTTTCCCAGTATGTAACCCACTTTTTTGTTTGTTCCTTTACATAATGTTTCTTCAGCAGTTACCTTGTGTAATGCCAGCAACAGTGTTGCGGAATGGGCACCCCCATTCCATTCCAATTCCATTCCGGGGAATTAAAGTTTTCGATAATTTCATTCCTTTCAACTCCTATAGGAATGGGGACACTGTGCCCATTCCCACTCCTGGAATGGCTGAGTCGCTCCATTCCATTCCTTCAATTCCTAAACGTAAAATTGGCACTTGACAGCTACATTTTGTTGCCGGCATAAGCAGCATAAAGCTGACATTATCAAATACAGAAACAATTGCCAAAAAAAGCTAAATTCCTCAAAAAAGCACCGTTTTTTACTAAGCGGACCGCTGGTGGCAGAAAGGGTTTATTTAAAATGTACTGCAAACGTCGAGAAAGCCCCTTGATATGTCGATGCTTATCTAAGACATCAGTTTCGTGACCACGTGGCTCGTAACAAACAGCAAAACTTAAATACACTAATTTTTTTGGCAAAATTTTTGGCATTTGTCTTCTAGGACATAAACGTACGGCCAGCGTGTTTGTTTGATAAGAATATAAAAAATATCCAGTTCGTGCGTGGCGCAGAAATAAGCCATATTACTGTATTCTTTAAATACCTGCACAGCAACACGACTAGTACACTGCTAGAAGCGACACCATGCACAGCGGCAAGAACATATCCTCTGACAAAATACAACCTCTGCGGCGCAGCACAAGGGACCAGACCATGTCACGAAACCTATATTAAAACGCATAAGTTCACGCTTGCTTTACGAATCTCGATATTTCTTATAATATTTATTTCAATTATTTGGCTGGTTCGCCTGCCCTTTTCCACCCTTCGCATACTCATTATCGTGTTTCCCCTTCAGATGGACAATAAAGTTCGATGATATACGCCGACTGCACCGTCTATAGTTTCGTCGCACAACTTTCAGCGTGCAGCATGTTTATTTTCTTCGCGACTAATGTAGAAAAATGTCTTCTACGGTGCCATGTCTCGATTTGTATTTATATTGTCTTCTCGTCCGAATTGGGATGTTCCTCTTCGCGCTGATCGAGTGGCGGGTTCAGCCAGCAGACGGTACCAACCGATTCATTCTTCTACCTCGGTGTCGGTTGTTCGCGTTGTGGCGACGGGTCGGGAAGTCAGCGTTGACAAAGCTGTTCACATCAAGATACAATTAACGGAGTAATACCGCACCGTCCGAATAGACATTCCCCGTGTTTCCTCAACAACATCGTCCAACTGACTTCTCACCGCCTCAAATAGGGTCCAGGACAAGGAGCACGAGTGCAGACCGGACAGCCTGAGACGCGGGGAAGCCAACACCTCAGTGGCAGCTATCACCCAGCTCTCCTTCTCAGTTGCCCTAACAGCAACGGTCGCACCTCGTCTGGCGCGGAACGATCTTTCTGCAGGTCTAGTCAGTTCGGTCACACCAAAAGCGATGACGATAGTCTACTTCACCTTACGATGGACCTCAACAGACAGCACGAGAGCCATCAAAAGTGCTTTCTGAGTGTCGCGTGACCCTGCAGTCCCGCTCACGGTGCTAAATTGGGTGACTCGTAGCGTCCACAGCGGTTCATCGCAAGGTGAAACGAAGTATGCAGAGACTAAAATCAAAGGAAATGAACAGGAATCCGCTAGCTTGCTTGTAACCCCAACCCACTGAAATATATAACACAGAAAACAAGCATCGGAAAAAAGACCAAGTAATAGGCGGACCTACACTACAAATGCAGTATAAAAAAACAAGGCTCGGAGCAAAGCGCAAGAGGAGAAGAGGGAAGTGAATCTCGCTTTTATGGGGGGGGGGGGGGGGGTTTAATGCCGAAGCAAACCCACAGTTCGCACTTCAAAGGAGTGCGCACGAATGAACGTGGAAGGCAGCAGGGGTGGCTGCCTGCTAAACAACGCGCCTCGAACTATAAGAAAACAATACCTGATCATCTTTCGACGGCGCCCGAGTCAACGAGTTATCAGAGCTCTGCGAGTTAGGAGTCGCTTCCGCTCCCAGATCTCAGTCTGTCCGCGCGCGTGCATTCTACAAACCGTCACAACAACAAAAAAAGCATGACAAGAAGGACGATGAGGAGTTGTGCATGGCGGTTTCTTTCTTTGGCGCTCCCTTTTCTTTTGCTTGGTGCTTGGTTTCTTGTTTCGCTCTCGTGTAACGCCATCGAAGTCCGACGCCTGCGCGTCCGTGAAAGGCGCCACGCTACCCCCCTTTTCCCCTTTGCTCTTTGCTTTGACGCTTGTTTTTTTCTATTGCATTTTTTTGGCGTATAAGTCTGTTAGGGCTCCACGCGGGCTAGCAGTTTCCCGCTCATTTTATTTCTGAGCAATTGACTCGCTGACTGGCTCGGTTCAGCTGACCGTAAACACTAAAAAAAAAAAAAGAAGAACCGTGCCCATTCCATTCCGGGCAAAAGGCACCTAATTCCATTCCCATTCCATTCCCCTCGACGTTGCCGCCATTCCATTCCCATTCCATTCCCATTCCATTCCCATTCCATTCCCATTCCATTCCGGGGTCGCGAAAATGCGGAATGGTTTTGGAATCATTCCGACTCCGGAGTGGCAACTCCGCAACACTGGCCAGCAATGGCCTTCAAGGTTTAATAAATGATGATGATGATGATGAGGTTAAGAATTGGAAAGTAGAGCATCTACTGTGCATCGCACAGTAGATGCTAGCTCTGCCTTCAGCGCGAGTTTTCTGCCTTTGATAATATTTGATTGCACGTTGTGGGTTTCCCCTTTGGGGGTACCACTTAGAAACACAGAAGGCATCCTTGGGTCCGGATAATGACGTGTTCATAGACGTTAACGCCACAGGTATGCCCGAGGGCCAACAACGTCCGAGATAACGGCGCTGTCTCTATTAGGGAGTTTTCGTGGACCGCGTTCCCCTCTCCGCTAAGCCCTCCGCAACGAAGAAGCCGCTACTGCGCCTGCGCGCCGATAGCCTTGAGTGTAGAGTTCCGGCTATCGAAGCGGGTTGCGGAGAGTGTTGCGGGACGGCGAAAGCGATCTACGAAAACTCCCTATTGACAGGATCGCCAGTCGGAGTCCACGCTGCCGCTATTGACAGTATCACGGAAGGGTCAGAACAAGAAAGCAAGGCTCCGCTATGGTGTGCTAGAACTGGACAGTGTGTCGTCCACGCCGGGAAGCAACGGAGGGAGGAGGTCGGCGCAGCGATGACGGCAAGGGGCGCTGCGGGCAACAGGCGTGCTCCTTCCCGCTCGGATTGCCGTGTTGTCTCACTGCTTGTGATCGGGTGGTTCGCGTCGTCGCATTGTTTTGCTGCAGTTTTTTTTTAATGATTGAGTGAAATGGATTGCGATCGGTGCCGTTCAGTGGCATGTAGACAACGCGTACAATGACGGAAAAACGGCGGGACAAGAGAGACGGGACGTGTTTTGTGCCGGGGCAGTGATTTCCCTACATTACGGGGCTGTGCTCCCCTCCTTGTTTTCCCGAAGGCACCCCCTTAATTCACAGCGACTCTTATATTCTCAATGCCTCCCGAACCCCCCCCCCCCCCCCTCTTAATTTCAATTCCTGGGGCCCGTGCCAGGTTGCAACAGTGGCTACCGGTCCTGCAAAAAAAAAAAAAGTGAAAGCCGTTTACAACTCCCTGTAACGCCGAATTGGAGCGCAGCTCTTGAGGAGGATGAGGGAAAGGCACTGAGGGGAGGGTAGACCCCTCCTCCTCCTTCTTCTTCTCCTCCTCCCCTCATTCTTTAATATGCTCCGGGGGGTCACCTGACCGCAGGGGGGGGGGGGAGGGGGGTCACGTGACCACGGGGAGGGGGGCCACGTGATCTCGGGCGGTCACGTGACCTCAAGGGTCACGAGACCTTAAGGGTCACGTGACCTTGGGAGGGATCACATGACCTTGGGGGTCACGAGACCTTGGGGGCTCACGTGACCTGGGGTTCATGTGACCGGGGGTCACGTGACCCGGGAGGTCACGTGACCTCCCAGGTCTCGTGATTTATATATAATTTATATATAAATTATATATAAATATAAATATATATATATATATATTTATATATACATTTATTATTTTTTTATTTATTATTTAAATATTTTTTTATTTAATAAAATTAATTAAAATAAAATTAATTTAAAAATTAAAATAAATATAAAATAATATATAATAAATTTTAATTTGATATAAATTAAAATTAAAAAAAAATTATTTATTTTAATTTAATTTATAAAATAAAAAAATAAAAAATAATATTTATAAATAATAAATATTATTATAATAAATTTTAAAAAATAAAATAAAAATATTTTTATAATAAATGTAAATTTATTATAAAAAATAAATATGCACTGCAATACTGGGCCAACTCAGTGGTCACGAGACCTCCCAGGTCTCGTGACCGCCGAGGGTCACGGGACCTGGGTGGGTCTAGGGGGTCACGGGACCCCCGAGGGTCTAGGACTCTAGGGGGTCACGGGACCCGCGAGGGTCTAGGGGGCCACGTGACCTCGGGGGTCACGTGACCTTGGGGCGACCTTGAGAGGGGTCACGTGTCCTGGGGGTCCCGTGACCTTGGGGTGACCTTGGTTACGCCGACGGCGACGGCGACGCCGACGCCGCTCAAGCCGGAAACGGGCGCCTAAGAGCCGCGCTCTAAAAAGCCCGTCCCCTTTTTCGCGCCCCTCTCGAGGTCAGTCGGCGTGAGTCGTGATCCCGCAACATTAAAAGGCGTGACAGGAAGACGCTGCTTCATGTAATGCAGGCAGTCATGACAGTCGTCCTCTACACTTTTTTTTTAGACTTTTCGCGTTCTGTAAAGTATCTGCTAGATCGGTTTTATAGACACTGGTTTCGACACACTGAAGGGTCCTGTGCACGCTAACTACATTAGAAAGGCTTGGAGAAGTGACTGTGAATATGTGACGTTGAAGGTTACGGCCTCACATCAGCTAATTATTTTTTTTTCCTAACGGCTTTGACAAGATGAGGGTTGGCCCAGCACTCCGTCTCTACAATGAGGAGGTGCTAAGAGGCCTCTTTTTTACCGCAAGAAAATTGAAAGCTCTTGTGGCCCAGCGCAAGATACTGAGTCCTTTATCATGAAGATGTCGAAGTTCATCAAGATCATGACCTCCCGCTGGAGAATGTTGAGGTACGAAACGCCATAGGCGCCGACTACGGGGGAGCTCGGGAGCCCCCCTCACCCGAGCTCTTGGGAAAAGCAAGTTCCATCGCCCCCGGAATCTTTGGGTGCACCTCATTCATCTTATCTGTGCGCTGGCGCCCAGTGTATAATTAAAGATTTATTTGTGCGCCCTGGTGCCCACACATATCGATAGCTGGTGCTCAGTGGATAAATAAGAATTTATTCACTCTACTACCAGAGCTGGTGGGTGGATACATTTTTCTAACTAGTCGCACAGTCCTGTTCGAAGACCCTACGTAGTAACAGCAAATACGATAAAGGATAGAGCTGAAAATTCCTTCGAAAGCCCGTGGAAGTAGTTGCGAAAGACGACAGTCCCTGTTGGAAAATTTCGAAGTTGGAAAGATGACGGAAAAGGCTCATACAAGCGTAACCGTAATATGGGACATCCTATACCAGTGAAACGGCGGATCCAGTATAGTGGATTAAGGCGGAACGATACAGGCAGGCGTAACCATACAAGTGTGTCGTATTATGGGACATGCTATACCAGCATAGTGGAATAGGGCGGAACCATGTGGAACCATACATGCATAACGTAATATGGGACAACCTATACCAGCGAAAAGGCGATACCAGCATGGTGGAGCCATATGGCTCCAAGATGCTGGTTTCGCCTTTCCACTGTTGTACAGGGCGATTTAGTTTTAAGCTTTACATATATGTTTAGAAAGGTTGTGAAAGCTAAATTAATGCGGTTTGTGCAGGCGAGTTATACGGCCAGGCCCTATTGGAAAAACGTACACGAAACAAACCTGCTGCTGGTACAGTTCTGGTATGACACCACCGTAATTTCTTTGTTTTACGCATGTAGCTAGTTTGGTTTGGCGTTCTGCATAACTGGAGATACCGGCACCACTATGGCTCCGGGTCTGTCTATACTGGCAGCCAGTTTGCTTGCCGATATGATTCGGTGTGGCTGGTATGATTTTGCGTCCGATGACGTAGGCGACCGCCATCTTTCCCACAAAACGCTTATATCACAGGACCACCGGTATAACCAAATCATACATGCAGAAAGACGACCGCCATCTTCCAACAAAACGTCCATCGTTCACCACCGGTATCGTTACATACACCATACATGTCGAAAAAGAACATGAGCCACGTTTACATGAATGCGACTTAGTCGCATTGAATCCAGTTGCCGCATTCAATATGCGGCCATGTAAACGACATAATGCGCAAAGCGCATCGCATTTTGGAACGGGGAGGATTATCGGAAGGCGCTCGCTGCGGCAGCGAGTGAACAGCTGAGAACATGGCAACGGCCAACCTCGTCGGCGGCGGGGAGAGAGGTCCCGCAATTTTTTTTTCCCGAGAACAAAAGCAAGCTTTTATTGCGATCATAAGTAAGCGGAATATAGCGGAGCTGCTCGGTGAGGGCGGCCCCGTCCAAACCTTTGCGAAGTACGACTTGCGCGTCCGAAGGGGTCACAAAGGCTTCAGTGCAAGCATGAATGACACCGAGAGCTCCGAGCACTGTAGAGCACTGCACGGTAGCGCAGAACGAGCAGCTCCTACCTCGGTGCCGTTCCTGGGTGCGCAAGAGCCTCTCGGACTCGGGGTCCGGTTGGTCCGGTCGCGATCGGCAAGGTCTAGCGCGGCGAAACGCGGAGGCTTCCTCAAAGCGTGCACACACACGTCGCCTCTCGTTCAGAGTGAACCGGCGGCCCGGCCCGGAGTCCTAAACGCCTTGGTTTTGATGCTTCTTCCGTCTCCCAACTTCTTCCACAGCACCGAAGATTGCGGGCACGATCTTTACGTTCACTGAATGCATCGAAAGGCCTCCACGTGCGATGCACCGGAAAACGTGGTGCGGCTGGTGCCGGAACGGAACTGCATAACTTCGAGCTTTGATTCAACGTGCACGGCAACAAACCGATCGTGACACCAAGCCGCGGATACGGCATCGCCGGTCGACAGCGGCAAACGGCCCGTTGCTCGTATCGTGGGCCGTGACTCGTACTTGGCCAACTCGGCGTCTTTTCTTGGCCCCTCGCGTCGTCGCAACCAGCCGCAAAGCCACCAGCCCGCAGCCGTAGCCGGCGTCGGAGAAAAGCGAAACTGAAACGTAAAGCTTCCGCCCAGTGGCTTCCGCTGCCGCGCCTTTTCTAACTTCCCGGCTTCCACGCTTCCGGTCGTCGCGGAGATGGCGACGTAGCGGTTTTGGCGTCGCTGGCTCCTTCTGCGTTTTACGGGATAGATGTTTTACGTTCCGTTTCTACTGCGTCTCTGGCTCTCAACTCGACGGCGCCTCTCATAGTTCAACCAGGCGTGGTCAACGTGGGTCAGGCCGGCTCGATTCGTCCGATCGCCGGACAGCAGGCGACTTCCGATTTCGGCCGTTAGGCCTAGGATCCGTGAAGCGGTAAGCGAATCTCGTCCCGTTTTCGTTCTACTTTTAAATTACTTTAGGTGTGCTACAGTGTAAGCATGCGTGCCAGGTGTTCGTGACAATTTTGAACTAGAATAATTGTGCTTCATTGCGGTTTGTCATTTACCGAAAATGTAAATCGAGCAATGAACGAGGAGCCACGCTTGAAAACGATGTACAGGGTGTGGCCGTAAAAACTTTCACATTTGGCACGCCTAGCAAAAATCGAATTTCAAACGTACATACCTGAAATTGGGCACACGAATGTCGTTTATTCCAAAGTTTTTTGTCTATTTTTTTCAGACGTCACCTCCGGAGTAGCGAATTATTAGAAAGATAACAAAAATGGCAGACGTGCATTTCCTATGGCCTATACCCGCCCGTTCGCCGCCTGCTATCTAATTCGTGACGCCGCTCCCAGGTGGCGCATTGAACGCAAAAACGCGGGAAACGCCGCACGAAAGGCTGGTGTCAGGCGAGATAATCGCGATAAAAAGTGATTTTACCGAAATATGTGAACGATTATGCCCTTTTACTTGAAATTTAGAAACTGGCGGACGCCCTCATTTAATAAAAATATGTTCTAAAGCAGACGAACGTGTGTCTTCCTTTGTCGTCTGCTTATCTGTTGACGGGTCCGTTCCCGGTGAAAGCTCAACTTTGGAATCAAGAGTGCGGCTGCTGAGGCATCTTGATTAATCCTATTTATTGTTTTTGTTGCACTATCTTCTGGAGTTATTATCAAAATATTTTCCACGCCGCCCTGCGATGCCGCAATACTCGGCAAGTGAGTGTGCCCAGGCAGTCAAGTGGTACGTGGAGCGGAACTCGGTGGCCACTGCACAACGAAAATTTCGCACCGCATTTCATAAACGCCCGCCTTCACGCCCGACTATTTTGACTTGGGCGGATCGTTTTGTGAGTGGAGACTTTAAAAAGAAGAATCCAGTCAGTGAACGTGAGAGCCTGCTGAAGAATGAGGAGCTCATCGAAGCGGTGCTTGCTGTCTTCGAGAGCGACCCGCAATTGTCAACAAGACGAGCAGCCAGGTTGTTTAGAATTTCGGAAAAAAGCGTACGACGGATTCTGCGGAAAAATAATTTGCACCCGTACAAGATGCAAAGTGTCCAAGCCCTGCACGACGGCGACAACGTCCGACGTTTATAATTTTGCAAGGCAGAGTTGATGCGAATTAAGAGCAACCCAACTACAATTTCTTTTATTTAGTGACGAAGCAAAATTTCACCTAGATGGACGTGTGAACCGCCAGAACATCAGGATATGGGCTCGCGATAACCCTCATGCCGTGGACGAACGGCATCTCCATTCACCGAAGGGGACAGTGTGGGGTGGGATTTGGCGTGAAGGCATAGTGGGCCCCTTTTTTTCGATGGCACCGTTAACGCAGATGCCTACTTGAAGATGCTGAAAACAGAAATGCTCCCTGAGCTTGAAAGGTACCACATGACAAAAAAGAACTGTATATTCATGCAGGATGGGACGGCTCCCCATTACGCAAAGAGTTTGAGGGCATGGCTCAATAACACGTTCCCTCGGCGGTGGATTGGTCGGGGATCAGATTATATGGACTGGCCTCCACGATCCCCCGACTTAAATATGTGCGACTTTTTCGTATGGGGATTTATAAATGGACTTGTCTACAAGAAGAGGATCCCCAGCATCGAAGAGCTGAGAGAAAAAATTGAGGGCGCGTTCCTCAAGATCGACGATGGGATGCGCGAAAGTGCTTTCCTGGCGTACGAAACTCGACTTCGGCTTTGCGTGTCTGTAAACGGCGGGCACATCGAATTGGCAGAACCCTAGTCGTTTAAAGGGCCGCTGCAGCATCGACATTATTTCAAATCGCCGTGACAGAAGAGGTGTATCAGAAGATGTATTTTTCAAGAATAAACAATTGAATGAACGCACAACTTCCACTTCCTGACGGAATTTAAACTATTAGTTTCCCTCTTACTTTCTCTCGTGCTGCTTGCCGCACGCGGAGAGCAAAGTAGAGGCTGCTGATAGAGGTACCAATGGGAAACCAGCAAAAAGACGACTATCTCTCTCAAATACCAGCCATTTTATTACCGGCCTACCGAAATTACTCCAGCGCCGTAAATATTGCTCCAATTAATATGATTTCTTTTTTTTTACAGATATGTCTTCCGACATGTGTGTTAATTATACCCAAGCTGTATGAAAAAATATTACTTTGTGTTACAGCGGCCCTGTGAAAATCAGAATGAAATGATAACTCAAAACGAACTTGACTGCAACGGTAGCAGCGCCACTTACTATTCCAGGCTGTAAATAAATGATCTCGTCGCATCATGGTGTCTTCTTGCTTGCATGACGATCTGTCAAAACTTGACTTGAAACAGGTAATTTCAACAATCGTTCATATATTTCGTGCAAATAACATTTTATCGCGATTATCTCACCCGACACCAGCCTTTCGTGCGGCGTTTCCTGCGTTTTTGCGTTCAGTACGCCACCTGGGAGCGGCGTCGCGAACCAGATAGCAGACGGCGAACGGGCGGGTATAGGCCCTAGGAAATGCACGTCTGCCATTTTTGTTATCTTTCTAATAATTCGCTACTCCCGAGTTGACGTTTGAAAAAAATAGGCAAAAAACTTTGAAATAAACGACGTTCGTGTGCCCAATTTCAGGTATGTAAGTTTGAAATTCGATTTTTGCTAGGCGTGCCAAATGTGAAAGTTTTTACGGCCGCACCCTGTATGTACGATGTTAACTTCTACCTGTGCGGCTTTAAAAAAAGTCAAGACTGGTTACGGTTGGATGCGAGGCTGGTCCCAATGCAATGGTAAGCACTTAGAGCGCCTTTGTGAACGGCATGTAAGCTATATAGACCTTTTCATTTTAGTAGTTGCCTCACCGGAGGATAGAGGGCACTGACGCACTCGGCGCCATTAGGTTGCTTCAATTTGATTGGTTTCGGTTTCAACGTGAACGCGGCTATGTTGCTGTTTTACGTTGTTTTTGCTTAATTTTGCGATACGAGTATTTTCCTTGTAGCACACTACCAATGAAACAGCGGTATTGAATCACTTTGAGGACTACGAGGTGTATTTTGGCCTAAATTTCGGGCTTTTTTTTACCAACTCCTTTAATGTATCTGATTATGGTCGGTTGCGAAACGCCTGACTGATGTACAGGAGAGATTACCATCATCGACGGCCGTACCCGATGACACCAATTTCCAGAAAAACAAATGAATGAAGAGACTAACACTCGAACGCAAAGAAGCATATCGACAGCTTGATAAGCAATGTGCTGAGTCGGCCAGAGCTGATGAACACGCGAGTTTACTACACACTGGTTTTCGTGGGCACCCAACCTTTAATGATATTCGCAGACTAAAAGCGTATCGTGTAATGAGGCAGATAATTTATATAAACAGGCAGTATTGTCTCGACCTCTTTTTTTATTAATATTATTCAGTACTTGAGCATGCCTTGAGGGGCGGAGTAGGAAATTTCTTAAATTATCAACCCTGCTAAAGTGTTCATGAGCAGCATTTCGCGATATTGGTCCTAGAAAATAAATTATTTTTATATGAACATTTGCTTACTCAAGGTATTGCCGCGAGCGCAGCTGGCCAAGAAGGCAGCGCGCTCGTGGTCTAACGGTTATCGCGCGTGCTTTCCACGCTGAAAGCAAGGGTTCGATTCCTGGCCGCGACTACGCATTTTTGTTGACAGTGTAATTTGATGTTCTGGTGAATTCGAGAACCGTCTTGATGATTCGAGGTTAGAATGCTCTACGCGCCGAACGATACAGAAACCCACGAGGGGGGATTCTGCAAGGCGAGCGGAGTCAGTCTCGCCCCAGCGTTCGACTCTGCTGTTACGCCGACTTCGACGCCCGCGACGCTCTGTTATTATCTTTTGTACCCTTTTATTTTTGGGCACAAGTTCGCCCCGTCAAACGTTACAGTTTCTCCAGTTATTCTTTGTTTTCTCGCCTGTTTATTTGTGACATTCTGGTGGAGGTGCGGGGTACCGCGTGCCCGTGCAGCGTTCCCCTCCAAGAGCCCGCAGTGCAAGTCCAGTTCCAAGCCCAGTGAGGAGACCAGTCCCCGCGGATCCCGAAACTCGGACCAGCCGGCGCATCAAGGGAGAGGATCCTGAATACGGTTCGTTACTGGACAAGCCCAAGCCGAAGAAGACGACGATGGCCAACCAGTCGCAGACCCCGGCCGCTCCTGCTTTCATTCACCTGCCCGTCGCACCCCGGACTCCGACGCCATTCCACGGGGACGCCCACGAAGACGTCGAGGACTGGCGTCAACAGTACGAGCGAGTGGTCCAGCACAACCGATGGACGGACGATCAGCGCCTGCAGAACCTTTACTGCGCGCTCGAAGGAACGGCCAGGCACTGGTTCAAAAATCGGGAGACTTCGTTGATCTCGTGGACCGCCTGCAAGAATGAGTTGAGGCGAACTTTCACTAACCAGTATCGACGGGAGAGGGCCGAGGATTTTCTTCGAATGAGAACCCAGGGCGCAAACGAGACCATCACCAGTTTCGTCGAGGATGTCCTGCGCCTGGTCACTCGCGCCGACCTTCAAGCCACCGACGAAAAGAAGTTGCGGATCTTGATGCGAGGCGTACGAGATGACATCTTGGGAGGCCTCGTCCGCAACCCGCCGACCACCGTCGAAACGTTTGTAACAGAGGCGACCAACATTGAACGGGCCCTGCAAGCACGAGCCGCTCACTTCCATCGAGCTCCTGCCGTCGCTGCACCCACGCCGTCAAGCTGCGCCCTCAGCACCAATATTCCGGGGATCCGAGAAATGGTCCGGGACATCGTCCGTGAAGAACTGAAGAAGCTGATACCTGCCGCCGAACGTCCAGCTTCACTCTCGATCGCCGAGATTTTTCGAGAAGAGGTCCAGCAAGCGCTCCAGCCAGACGTTCTCGCCGACGCCGCACCGGAACCACCAGCTGTGGCCTATGCCGCCGTTATTCGTCGTCCGCAGCCTCCTATTGCTCGGCAGTACCCAGCTGTACCCCGACGAGAAGTCTCCTCGCCGCAGTACGCGCCGCGCCAAGAGCAGCGTGGACTTCGAAAGACCGACGTGTGGCGCACGGATGACGGACGCCCGGTGTGCTTCCACTGCGGGGAGGCTGACCACGTTTACCGGAGGTGCTCCTACCGCCAGCTCGGCCTGCGAGGATTCGCTCCAAACGACCGTCGACCTCGTTTTAGAGAACGACCAAGGGACATCTAGGAATACCTCCCTCGCCCTCCGCCACCAGCGCCCACCGCACCACGAGGTTCCCGTACTCCATCCCCCCGACGTTCCGCGTCGCCTTTCCGTCGCTCGCGCCATGACAGCCTGTCCCCCCTATCTCGTCGGGAAAACTAAGTGCGGCAACGCCTGGAGGTGCCGTTGCCGAAGACGACCCGAGTAAAGAGCCTCCAAGAACGCAGGAGCGCTCCCACTCTCCCGACGCCACGCATCGCTACGACGCCCCTGCAACGGTGTCCAACAACCTAAACTCGTCATCAACGGCCACGACGCATCGGCACTCGTGGACACCGGAGCAGACTACTCAGTCTTGAGTGGGAGGCTCTCCCGCCGCCTTCGAAAAGTCATGACGCCGTGGGAAGGACCCCAAATACGAACCGCCGGAGACATCTCATCACACCAGTCGGGAGATGCACTGCTCGCGTCGAGATCCACAGTGAAACGTGCCCTGTCAAGTTCGTCGTTCTGCAAGACTGTTCGAGGCACGTTTCCTCGGAATGAACTTTCTCTGCGAGTATGGCGCCGTCATCGACCTCGGAACATACCGGCTGACGCTACGAAAACCTGCTCCACCAGTGGAGGAACCCCAAGCGACGTCACCTACGGTCCGAGTCCTCGCAAACCACGTAAACCTACCACCGCGGTCGAGTGTTTTCGTACTTGTCGGGATCGATAACGCTTTCTGTGGCGACATTCTTCTCGAGGGAAGCCTCCAATTGCTCCTGGGAAGAGGCATAGGCGTCGCAAGGGGAGTAGCTGAACTTCAGGATGGGCGGACTGTGGCCCTCGTTACGAACTTCCGAAACGAAACGCAACACCTCACGAAAGGTGCAGCCGTGGGCCACGTCGAGGAGCTCCGAAACCCCGCCGAAATCACCGCGATTACTGACGAATCCTCGCCGCCCCAGCAAGACAGTACGTCGCCAGCGCAGCTCGACATTGACCCTAAGCTTCCGGACCCTAAACGACGTCAGCTGGTTAACCTCCTTGCCGAATACCGCGACTGCTTTGAGACGTCGTCGAAGGTGCGCCAGACCGCGGTTGCCAAGCACCGCATCGTTACCGAGGACGACGCGCGCCCTGTGCATCGATCGCCGTACAGAGTCTCCGTTAAGGAAAGCGAGGTGATCCAGCAGCAAGTTCAAGAGATGCTGAATGACGACATACTCCAACCTTCAAGCAGTCCATGGGCCTCTCCGGTCGTGCTGGTTAAGAAGAAGGACGGAACTCTTCGGTTCTGCGTGGACTACCGGCAGCTCAACACGTTTACTAAGAAAGACGTCTACCCACTCCCCCGCATCGACGACACTCTAGACTGGCTGCGCCACTCTCGATACTTTTCATCGATGGACCTGAAGAGCGGCTACTGGCAAATCGAGGTCGACGAACGGGACCGAGAGAAGACAGCCTTCGTCACGCCGGATGGACTGTACGAGTTCAAGGTGATACCCTTCGGACTATGCACGGCGCCAGCAACTTTCCAGTGTGTCATGGACACCGTACTGGCAGGGCTGAAGTGGCAAAGTTGTCTCGTCTACCTTGACGACGTCGTAGTATTTTCAGCTGACTTCGACGAGCACTTGCGACGACTCCGCGCGGTTCTCCATGCCATACAGACCGCCGGACTCACCCTCAAACCGTCAAAGTGTCGGTTCGCCTATGACGAACTGAAGTTCCTAGGTCACGTGGTTAGTAACGAAGGCATTCGTCCAGACTCCGAGAAGACTCGCGCCGTCGCGGCATTTCCAGCGCCGAGAGACAAGAAGGCCGTGCGAAGATTCCTCGGACTTTGTGCCTACTATCGACGCTTCGTTCAGGATTTCGCAAAAAGTTCCGGACCGCTCACAAACCTCACGAAGGACGCCGAGAAGTTCGAATGGGCCGAGGAACAGCAGCAGGCATTCGACGAGCTGAAGCGAAGACTCCAGACTCCTCCTGTTTTAGGACACTTTGATCAGGATGCGGAAACCGAGATTCACACGGACGCAAGTAACGCAGGACTTGGCGCGGTACTGGTTCAAGTGCAAGAAGGCGCCGAGCGAGTCATCGCCTACGCAATTCGGACGCTGTCCAAATCGGAGAGAAATTACTTCACGACTGAAAAGGAGTATCTTGCGGTCGTCTGGGCAATCACGAAGTTCCGCCCGTACTTGTACGGGAGCCCGTTCCGTGTAGTCACGGACCACCACTCGCTCTGCTGGCTTGCTAACCTGAAGGACCCGTGAGGACGCCTCGCTCGATGGAGCCTCCGACTACAAGAGTTCAACATGACAGTGGTCTACAAGTCCGGCCGCAAGCACAGCGACGCCGACTGCTTGTCCAGAGCCCCCGTCAAAACCCCTTCCGGCTGCAGCGACGACAATGACGACGAGAGCTTCCTAGGAGCAGTAAACGCCGACGACATGGCACGACGTCAACGGGACGATCCTGAGCTGCGCGAATTGATCGAGCACCTGGAAGGGGTGGGGGTACCGTGCCACGTGTCTTCTCACGAGTACTGCCGACTTTCGCCATTCGACAAGGTGTACTCTACAAAGAGAACTTCGGCGACAACAGCACACCGTGGTTGCTGGTAATCCCGACCGACCTTCGGGAGGAGATCTTTCAAGCATGTCACGACGACCCGACGTCGGGACACCTCGGTTACAGCCGAACACTGGCCCGTATTCGTGAAAAAGTATTACTGGCTAAAGCTCCCCAAGACCGTCCACCTATACACACGATCATGCCACGAGTGCCAACGACGTAAGAAACCGCCAACGAAGCCGGCAGGTCTTCTGCAGCCGATTGCTCCCCCGACCGCACCGTTCCAGCAGATCGGAATGGACCTACTTGGCCCCTTTCCGCCGTCAACGTCGGGAAACCGCTGGATAATCGTCGCCACAGATTATCTCACGCGGTACGCCGAAACGAAAGCCCTCCCTTTAGGAACTGCTGTGGAAGTCGCCAAGTTTTTCATCGAGTCCATCGTCCTCCGGCACGGCACTCCCGAAGTTCTGATTACAGATCGCGGATCATCGTTCATGGCAGAGCTGACCCAAGAAATCCTTCGTCTCAGCCACACCAGCCATCGTCGCACCAGGGCGTACCACCCGCAGACCAACGGGCTCACGGAAAGACTCAACAAGACCATCGCCGACATGATTTCCATGTACGTCGACGTGGAGCACAAGATATGGGACGAGGTGCTGCCGTACGTCACCTTTGCCTACAACACGGCCGTACGAGAGACCACCGGAGTGACACCCTTTCAACTGGTGCATGGGCGCAAGGTAACGACAATGCTGGACGCTATGTTGCCCCACGAACCGGCTGTCGACGTAAGCGACGACGCCCAGGTGGTTGCCCAAAGGGCAGAAGAAGTCCGTCAGCTCGCCAGACTCCGGATTAAAGCCCAACAACGTGTCGACACTGGCCGCTACAACCTTCGCCGTCGGGACGTCCACTTCCAGCCCGGAGACAGGGTTTGGGTCTGGACTCCCATTCGTCGCCGTGGTCTCAGCGAGAAGCTTCTCAAACGCTACTTCGGACCCTACAAGATCATCCGACGCCTCGGCGATCTGAACTACGAAGTTCTACCCGACGGGACGCGCCCATCTGCAAGACGCCAGTTACGACCCGAGGTGGTGCACGTCGTCCGGCTCAAGCCGTACTACGAACGATAGAACTCTGGACTTTCGTCAAAGTGTGAACTGTTAAGTGCGACTCGCGAGTCTGCTATTCTTTTGCTGGGGATCTGTGTTCTCGTGTTGTGCTGCATCGGGACGATGCACCTTCTTAAAGGGGGGGGGGGGGGGTGGGGGATAATGCCGCGAGCGCAGCTGGCCAAGAAGGCAGCGCGCTCGTGGTCTAACGGTTATCGCGCGTGCTTTCCACGCTGAAAGCAAGGGTTCGATTCCTGGCCGCGACTACACATTGTTGTTGACAGTGTAATTTGATGTTCTGGTGATCGAGAACCGTCTTGCTGATTCGAGGTTAGAATGTTCTACGCGCCGAACCTTCTACGCCGAACGATCCAGAAACCCACGAGGGTACATAAGGGATTCCGCAAGGCGAGCGGAGTCAGTTCGCCCCAGCGTTCGACTGAGCTGTTACGCCGACTTCGACGGCCGCGACGCTCTGTTATTATCTTTTGTACCCTTTTATTTTTGGGCACAAGTTCGCCCCATTAAACGTTTCAGTTTCTCCAGATATTCTATGTTTTCTCGCCTGTTTATTTGAGACAATATGATATAAATGACAGGCCGGTCAAATTAAACCAAGCATTTGTCTTCCGTAAAATTTGACATATAAAATTAAAGGGCGCAGGAGAAGATATACCTCGGAAAGTATGGCTGAATCCTAGCGCTAGGCACCACTTCGCGGACGTGTGTGAACAAACATTTATTTGTTTGTACATATTCGCTTTGTAAATTTCGGCGTCGCCAGCCACCAAAAGTAAACCTCTATTCCTGGACTCAAGTAATTGTTAAGCAGACAACTATTTTTTCTTTCAGCTTTACATATTGCGGATTTCAGATACTGCCAAAAGTTAAAACAGCATACATAAAAAAAAAAGCATCATCATTATAGCGCACGCGCCGAACCCAAACCGCGTTTTAGATTTGCAAATATAAACGACGTTATTTCTTAGTGCACGCTATTCTAAACTCGCTACTCTTAAGTTGTGTGTGGCAGTTTCCTACGCGGGAAGTCCCAACCTTGGTGTTAAAATAAACAAAGTGGATGGCACTGGTTATCTGAATATAATCAATAAATCACTTAATTGACTGTCGAAGTGGGAGCGAGCATGGTATTCAACTTCTTAAAGTTCGTAAGTAACCGACCAACCGAATGTTTACGTAGCAAAAAAGATTGGGAACCTCATACACATGTAGGTGTGATGTTATGAACAAACACATCGCCTGTTGTTGACGTACCATTACTTCTAGCCTCAGATAAAATACAATTGCTAAACGTTCGTTCTCTATCTCCTCCACGCGTTTCCTCCCATAATCAAAAAGAAACTGTTTTTGATATATTACGAATACAAAGAACGATACTTTCAGGAAATACAGATAGTCTTCTTGCGCTGACTATTCTTGACGCCTTCCGATCCTAGATGCGCGATATAAATATACGCGCTTCTTACTGAGAATGTTCCGCCACTCTTAGTAAACGAACCTCAGTTGTCATAAGGACCTTTCAACCCTTGTGATGTCTTAGTCGTCGAGGGGACGTATCGGACTACAGTTTCCGAAGTAAGGCAAAAAAAGCGCGGTGAAACGCGACGAAAAACACGAATACAACGCGTCCGCCAAGGCGCGGAGAGGAGAGCGGAGCAGCAAGTCGAAGCAACCTAATGGCTGCCGCGTCACGTGATTCCAAGATGGCAGCGCCCATGCGGGGGAGGATGAAATGGTCTATACACCAACTCATGTTTACAAACAAACCGGAGCGCCCCTAATGGACGCCACCGGCGCCGCGCATGCGCGATGGGGGTGTGGGCAAGAAGCTCGCCGTCGCCCATAAACAAACCATTGGAACGCGATGTTGTCGGTGACGGTGTGAGTCCCCCTGCCATTTTTCGCGTTCGAATTGTTGATTCAACGTCTTCCTGGCGATGTCTGACTACTTGAGCGGCGTCAGCGAAATCACCGAGGCTCGTTACACCGCAAAACTTCGCGTGAATAATGTGACATGTGGCGATTCATTCCGCGTGGACGCCGCAGTATGTACGCTAAAGCCTGATTCGCATGAGGCGATTTCGCTCGCATTTTTCCGTCACGACGCCGCTCGGCTGCAAAAGCGTGAACCGTAGCTGAGATAGTCGACGGTGATACTGAAAATCGCAAGCAGAATCGGACCAAGTGAATTAGGCCTAACAAGTCGGCAATGGTTACTGGTAACAATGATCAACATCTCCTTGTATCTGCTGTTTACATCGAGCCTGCTTACCAACCTTCAACTTTACGTCTTTTGAGGCCTGCACTTACTTCTTATCGCAAGCACCGGGCCAACAATTGGTCTACGGGCCGGCGTCGTCTAAGAGAGCAGACGACAAGCAGAAACGTTTGAAAGAGCAGACGACAGTTCGTACGATCAGGCGGCCGTTTGAACTTGAAGGCGCACTAAACGTAGTCCGCAGGTGGTCCGCACAACTTGACGGTTTTCTGGCGTTCATGTTGGAACAAAACAAATAAATCTGATGACCATAAGTATCCGGGAGTTCAACCAAAAGTGCTTCCCGCCCAAGCAATCGTTGTCCGACGGCGTCTGCTTTCCCCTTTTCACGGCACATATCCAGATTCTCGGACGAACCGAGCACGTGAAAACTGACCTTCAAACCTTTCTCGACACTTTTGGTACGGCCCCAGTCGCGGCGTTTTGACGAGGAGGCAGGTTTTTGTCTGCTTCCTTTCAAAACAACGCAGGAATACACGTCTGGCATGGGGACTTCTGCCCACAGTCCCAGACCGGAAGTGCGACCGACGCGCCACCACCGCGCCGTGACGTAACAGAGATGAGTTCGTGTATAGCGATGAACGAGACGAGCGACGGCGAGAAGCTACGAGTGCCGGCGCTGAGCGACGAAGATTTCTCACTCTCGCTGCTTGCGCCGCTCGGCTCTTGGGCTTCTAGAAAACGTCGCTCATCGCTTTGGTCGCTCGCACCAATCGCTTTCATATGTCTCGTCGCGCGGCTGGCTGCCGTGGTTATTCAAATATAAGTCGACCTTTTTTTTTTTTTTTGGAAATCGTAATTAAAGAATTTTGACCTACATTCGCGACCAAATTTTGCGACCCTACCGGAGGCATGAAGCTATCGAGTCACCGAGCCGGCGTTGCCGTAGAGCCGCGCCGCTTCTTGTTTCAAGAAGCGTTTGGTAAACAACCGAAATGACCCGCCGCCCGCGGTGGCCGGTGCCGCTATCGCGTGCACCCCTCGGGCGTCGGATTTCGCCATCGCGCCTCTAGCGTTCCCCTTGCTGGGCAACGGGGAAGGAGAGGAACGCGATGCGCCATGCACTTTGCCCTCCATCCTCGCAAACGCGCACAAGAAAAGAAAAAAAAAAGTTACTTTTGTTAGTTGCTTGAGGCGGCTCGGCTCGCGTGTTGCTCATGGCGACACGGCGGCTTTGCTTGCGTCTTTGTAGTTTGTCTTTTGTCGCTTCGCACCTTCTTTCATTTCTTGTCGTCATTTTACAACGGTGTCAGTGAAGTATTGTTGCGAATTTGCGAAAATGTCTACCCAGCTGACGAAGCTTCGGACGACGATGACATGTCCAGAACTTCTGACGGTGATAAAGTTTTTGGCATCGCCCCGTGATTTAGCTGAGAGTGATGTAAATGAAGGTTTGTTCCTTTCTTTTGCCCAAAATTTCCCCTGTTCTTAAAAATAAAAAAGGTCGACCTATATTTAAATTTTTTTTTATTCTTGGTTGGTCCAATAAATAGGGTTCGACCTATTTTCGAGTAAATACGGTAACTTTAATTTTTATTTTGGGTTACGTCGGACGCAACTCGAATGCTTGACAATTACGTTGAGCGTAACTTTAATTTTTCTTTCGGGTTCCGTCGGACGTAAGGTTAGACACTGCGTTACACTTAAGCAAAATAGGGGCTGCTGGTTCATCAATTAAAACGCATCACTGACCTAAAAAAAAATACTGCTATTCTAGAGTTTATGCTATAGGAATGTAGCACTTCAGATAAATTTGTTTATTTTTACTTTTAGTCCCTGCCCCACCAGATAAAACATCTGGCCTAAAGCAGTGTTCCGAATCTCCTTCCAAGACATCAGGCGGGTCGTCATTCAATCCAGGAGTCGACGGCGTCTCATGGGCGTGTTGCTGGTGCTTCTTACTGGATGGTGCTACCGAGGGAAAAGTGGTCATGCTTGGGAAAGGCAAGTATGGCCGCTGTAAGTATAGATATTGTCTTTACCTTTGCTCGAATCCACTTTTAAGAAATGCTCAGTTTGCATGTGTGCATCTCTCAATGTTTCCACAGTCGGCTGTTATTATTTGGAGTGCTCCAACTGTGTCAGCGCTAGTTTCTCTAGATCATGCAAATGGGATGCAACAATAAACCACATATGCTCTTGCAACAAACAGTGCTGTGCCGAAGCACTGTGGAATTTACTCTAGCTTTATGATGCAGCACAAAATAGTTGACGCCAATTATGGCTACTTTTGTGACTCCGTTTTACCAAAAGCTCTGCCGAAACAAACTTGCCGCCTTAAGCGCGAAACACATGTACGACGAAACCGTCCGATCCGACGTGCGGACTGCCGGAATGACCTTGGGGGGAGAGGGTGTTCGTAGCATCGGAGAGCGTTGAAAACCCTCGCCTCCGACCGTCGTATTGCGCGGTCGGACGTCGGATCGGACGGTTTCGTCGTACATGTGTTTCGCGCTTTATAGGTAGTGCAAAAGAACCTCGCGTGCCTAACCTGGAGAAGGGCATTTTTTTCATAGGTCAATTTTTTCTTAAACCAATACCTTCAGCCTCCTTGAAATGTTAACATCATGTGACACACGGAAGAACAGTAAACCCCTTAATGTTGGCGAACCTTTAATTTTTGCGGCCCTTAATTTTGCGGAATTCAGTGGCTGCGATTATGTCCTCTGTGACCGATTGGAGAAGAAATAGGGGCCACAAAGATAAGGGGGTTTTACTGTACATCCGAGGAAAGAGGAAGTCACTTTTGTTTGTATGCAAGAGTAAAACCAACAACAACAATCATGGTGTCGACACTTTGTGAGCCTATCTGTGTCTATTGAATGATATCAATTTTGTTTTAGTTCGTTAAACATTGTTGCCTGTACATTGTAGGATGTCGTCTTCAACACGAGCAGTGGTTTTCCTCTGAAGCAGGCAGCATGGATGCCATGCCGCAGCACAACATAGTTCATTTGCAGGTGGTACCGCAGGTTGAAGGATGGTTGGCACAATATGGGGGAATCACAATTCAATGTTCTACCTCGGGCGTAGACAAGATTTGCTCAATCTAAATCATTTTGTCTAAAAATTGGGGATTTGCGACGAATGTACCCACGTGGTTGGAAGGGCCAGACAAGCCTTGTGAGCGCTTTGTTTTCTAGCCTCTCAGTCCTGAACCCACTTACGCACCACATGTGTAGATGTTCCGATAGGTGGGAGCACTTACTTGGAAAATGGTGAATGGCAACTGTTATCTTTATCAGAATTCTGTATTATGGTCAAAGTTGAACTGCATATTTGCAATACTTTTTCTCACTTAAAAATATATCATACTAAAAATATGTAGAATAGCCGATGACAAAAAGAGAATGGCTGGGCGTCCTCCAGCACGTGCTTTTGCTTTTCACCCCACTTTGGACAGATGTGCTCGCTCCAGGCTCATGAGGCGCTGAAACGTCACCGAAGGTAGCAGACGGGCTGGTGGTGGAACAACGGAGACTTCTCCCTGCCTTTCTCATGCTGTCGGTGAGCGTGTACTTCTATACTCTAACTTAGCTTAACCTGCACAGAGCTGAGGAGAATAGGCTTGGTGAGTGCCCTTACTGCATATGCATTTGTACAGCTGAGGCACTTTCGGAATCAAGAACATTGTGTATCTTACCTTCAAAAACACATCATTTTGGGGGTGCAAAAGAAATTGTAAGGCATATTTCTGTTTGTATTGTCCAATTACGCATCGCAGGCACATAGCCAGGGGGAGGCCCATGGGGCCCGGGCCCCCCCTTCCCCCTCCCTCTCCGAAATCTTCCATTTTGCATGTGTCCTCCTCTTCCCCCTCCCCCTCATACAGCATTTTGTCATGAGTGGGCCCCCCTAAAATCCTGGCTACGTGCCTGACGCATGGACTCCTTCAAATTAATGCGGAGTCGACCCACCCTGTTGAAAAATTTAATGCCTGCCAGGTAATTGTTTTGCATTTAGTTAATATATCAGTATTCAGTTAGGTATCCCAAGTCATTAGTCGTTGAGATGCAGTCTCTCTGTAAGTCAGTCATGATTAACATTCATAAAACTACTTGTCAAATAACGGCACTGTCGAGGACATGTACTCGGCTCGAACAATCGCTGTGCACAAGCTGGTCGTGTGGTTACAGGCAGCAAACATCCCGGTTGGAACGTCCTACCTCGCAATGTAGCTGCAGACTAGGTCAGGGCCCCACTCACAAACGTCTATACTTTGCATCTCTTTAAGCTGGACCACTTTTGACACTACAAGCCATTGCAGCAAAAACAGTGTGACACATGATTTTAAGCTCGAGGTACCATGGCATCCAACTAGAAGGTCACATGGCTTGCAGCTTCTGCCGTGGTTAACTTTAAACTGAGATAGTTTGGAATAATGCTCTCAATTTTTAGTGTTTCCCGGCACGGTTAACAATTTGGTGATATAGTGCTGCATTGAAAAATCTGCATTCATGACTGTATCACCTTAGGAATGCATACTAGCTATTAAACTCTCCATTCTGCAGAGAAATGAAATGCACTTTGCTTCCAATTGCAGCTACTTCTGGAACTTCATGGTATGAAGCACCTTATGGCTGCAAGCTCTGACCGATCTTGTTCTCTGGTCTGCGCAGGCCCATTGCAGGGAGTCACTCCGAGAGCCTCACCAGAGGTTCCTGCCCGTGGTCGTTCTAAATTTTTTTGTTGTAGGTATGCATCCTTTCTGTCTTTCTTTTAATTGTACTCGGGCATTTTTTTTCATTGTCGCAGATTTGCCTCAAAATTGGTTCAGCACAGAAATGGACGCTGTACAACTGTATCCCACATATTTTGTTCAAGATAACTTTTCTTTGCGAAAGTTAGATTTTTTATGAAGGTTAGTCTTTTTTGTTTTTATTTACAAATTTATTTGAGTTTCCATGGGCACCACTAAAACGTTATGCCAGGGGCAAGGACAAGTTCACTGCTCTAACTTGTTCTCAACTGATTGCAAGAAATCTTGTTAATGTTGTGAAACCTCTTTCCAGCACTTCCTTTGCAGCATGAAAACAAGTTATACATAGGACATACTCTCTTTTAGAATGCTTGCTGATTCTGCAGGTCTGCCTTCTATAAATGTCGTGCTACTGGAGAGCGGGCGAATTCGATTGTTGGTTTTGCCATTGCTTTTTTCTTAGCCGTTGTCTTAATAGTTCTTGTAAATTTAAATTTTTTTCTAAAAAGCAAGTCGGGAAGAATATTTAGTTTGACTAGTTAGCTGAAAATAATGATCTAGTACCCTTTAGTCAGTAAAATAAATACTGTGTGCCGTTGTTAGAGTCAAGTAGAAATCCACGCTTTATAGGCATTTTGCGCAGAGTAGTACCCATTATTATTGGTTAGCCTCTTGGTGCACCAACTAAACTCTTTCTATCCAGACACTTGCCCTTGCCTTTTATTTGGCAGGCTCTGGCAATAAAATAATATAGTGTTATTCCTCGGTGGCTTAAAAACCTAAAGAAAGAAGTTTCTGCATGTTTAAACGCAAACTTTTATTCAGGCAAAAATGAAATAAGCCAGTAGCAGACGACGCGTAGCCTCAACAGTGCTCCGCGCCAACTGCGTTGCGTCGAAATGGCGGTCGTCTCCTCTTTGCTGCCTTCTCTCTCCCTCCTTCGGCGCTCTCCTCCCTTTCCTCCTCTCCGGCACCTTCGTCACCACACCCACTGGCTAAACTCTCCCACTATACGGCTCTGCATTGCAGTAGTAGGTTTTTTTAGAGTCTTTAGAGTTAAATGTGAATATTTGACAGAAATCTCCCAGGTTGGGGTGAAAGAGGGTTAAATGAATGCATTTGATCATTCGCCTTAATTCGGTATCCATCATTTCAAGGCCTGTGTGGCCTTGTCCTGGGGTGTGTCTATGACTGTGGCTGTGAAGGAGCAGTTTCTTAATAGGTACAAGTACAAAGTATAAAAACAAAAAGATCTATGTGCTGATCACAAAAGAATATGCTAGCCATTCTAATGTAGCCCTGCCAAGTACTTGATTGTGATTTGTTTTTATTTTTATCTACTTGGGTGGCCTCAAGATCTGGAGATCCTAGTGGCCACAAGTTTGAACTCAATCTTCTTCTGTGGTCCGGCCAGGACCATGGGGGAGGTAATCCCAGCAACAAGAGCATCGCAGTATCTCCCTGCCTGTGACTTTCGATTAGCATCATGACAAGGGAGTCCTCGTGCCACCAGGTATTAGGTATGCTACTCGAAATAAGCATTCTTACCTATTCTTTAAGTGAAACAGCAAAAGCACTACTAAGCCTAAAATGCAAAAAACATATTCAAATCTTGGGTTGGATGGAGTTCCAATTACAAAAAAGAGTCTGCAGACATGACTCACATGTGAACTTAAAGCCCGCGGATGTAGGTTCGACGGAGTCACAGAAATAACTTCCCGCAGATGGCTTCGCTAGTGCTATACCCAAACAAATTCTTAAAATAATCATTGTGTTACGTTGGGGTCATCAATCTTATGTACCTACCCTACCCAGCAGTCGGGAGATGTGGAATATAAAAAAAATGAACTTGCGCATTGTCAGCTCTGCAAAGATAATATATTGAACCGAGCATAGCACGTTCAACTTAAGAAAGCAATTCAGTGCAGGCCTAGTTTTAAGGTTCACATATGTGTTATTACCCTTCATAATGAAGTAAAAACTGCTTAAGTTCTGGCCCACTACAGGCTTTCTATTAGTGCTAAAAAGTGTTATGGCGTTTTAAACAGCTTGCTCCGAATATTTTCTTGAAATACGTAGGTTTATGAAAATTATTATGTGGATGTTTGCAGACAGTCATGGTGAGACCAATCTTTAGTGCCAAGTGTTCCACTTATTCAGAGTTGGTTGAGTCTGTAAATATTGTAGGTCGCAAATTATATTTTTATGGTATGCGATGGGCACAATCATCCGTAATGACTAGCTCTACCTAGGGGAACTTTATACGTTTACTACGGCAAGATGGTTTCGCAAAACTAAGTATTTAGTTTATTCAACTCCTGCACTAACCTTATCTCTAGAAACTTTTTATATTCTTTACGATGCTGAGATAGGATTCTGGAAGTAGTTTTTCTAGAACTACGCTAGACATTTCCAGTTCATAATTTTTCTCGCAAAGCATTCGAGAGAGCCAAACCCTGTAATATACGGATGGAACTCACAGAATGATGCGACTGGCAGTTTGAAACATTCAGCACTGTAACTGTAATAATGACATGCCACTTGCCTATGTAATGCTCATTGTCGCAGATCAAACTGCTTTTTCCGTCTACACTCATTTTCAGTGGACTCATTCAGCGAACTCGCACCCGAGACTGCAGCGCTGGGTTCTGCGAAGTAATTTGCATGAATATAGATGCAACAGGTTTCTTTGAGTGTGCGTCTAACATGTATTCTTCATATTGAATCTGCTACTGTATTCATGACCATGTCCTTAATTGTATCCACATTCCAGCCTATTTTTACTTTGACATTTGAGTTTTCTTCAGTACTTTTCTCAACATCTGTCCTTGTTGAGCCGTACTCAAGACCATACATCTCGTCTTTCACTATTACATTAATATATAAAACTGTTGATGCCGAGTGAGAATTCAAGGTACCGAATCTGTCGTGCGAGTTAAATAAGAACCAATAAAAAGCTCTATAAAAGAAATTTTGTTAAAGGAGGCTGTATAAGCATTAGAATAGCACATGCCATGCTAAAAAAAAATACAAATTCTTGTTAGGTATGCAAGGATGACACTGCTGTGCTGTTTCTGATGTGTGGGGGAAAAAATCAGTGCCATACAGTGTTCCTTATGGAAGTACAAACTGTCGAATTCAAAGCCCAGAAGTTTTATTCAAGAATGATCCTCAATACAAATGTATTTAGAGATCTGAGCCACTGACTTATACATGACTATGTGGCAAACATTCATTTTCAGGTGCATTATAGTTTACAAGGTCTAGTCTGCATTGATTTATTGCATTCATGCTGAAACTGGGAGGGGTTCTCTGGGTATGAATAAAAAGATATAAATTTCTTGAAATCAAAACATTTGAGGACAGACAAAAGGAAGGATCTGAGAACAGTATCTTAGATTCTCTTTTCTTTTTCTTACAGTATGCTCACTTTATTTCACCTGATGCATTTAGTTTTTAGCGCAGTTCTTAGCACCCGTTTCCACGTTTCGCTGCGTCGCTGTCGGCCTAACCGCCCAACTAAACTTGGTAGGAAATTGAATTAATGTTGCGGTCATGTGACGTTAATATTTCCGCTAAGTCTAGCTGAGAAACTGAATTCTTTTATGGATGACGTGACACGGTCATGCGACGTCATTTTCCCCGCTACTTTTAGCGAGAAAACTGCATTTGTGTTGAGGTCATGTGACATGAATTTCCGCGCTAAATTTAGTGGAAGACGTAACCCGCTAAATTTAGCGGGTTACGTTTAGCGGAATTTAGCGGGAAAAGAAATTTTCCCGCTAGATTTAGGGAAATTTCCCGCTAAATGGGAGGAGGGGAGGGGGAGGAGGGGCATACCCTCCCATCCTCCTCTTCAAGATCTGTGCTCTAATTTCACTTTACGGAGAATTGTAAACGTCTCATATTTCATCTCATGTTTATTCAACTTTTATATTGCAGGTGCGCTTGCAGCACAAATCTGGGTTGTGCTGATCCTCTACGCAAGAGTTAGGAACTCCTGAGTGGCAAGAGTGGGAGTTTGGTCTGACAGCTCGAGGGACACCATTGTTCAGTATTGAATTTTTAATTATCTTCTTTTGAGCAAAGTTAAGCTTTGCTGCTTGCAGTTCTTCTAAAAATAAATACCTGCAACCAAATTTACCAGGTCACGACATTTTTCCTCTGCTCTTAGTGCTCCTGGTGAGCCTCGGATAAGAGCTTACTGGTGTGCAAACATCATGCTTTGAAACCACTCACTGATGTAGACTCGCTGACATCCAGCATTCCAATGAAACGCTGGATGTCCACAAGTCTATCTTGAACAATGCAAACGGGAAAGGAACCATGCAATCGTATCGTATTGGGGGACATTCTACAGAGTGTTTTTTTGTATGTTTTACAGACTTTTTTTAAGAAAGCCGTAAAAGCTACATTTACGCAGTCTGTGCATGTGAGTTATATGGCCAGGGCGGCATAGTATAAAAGGCTAATTTGTAATGATCAGTCGGCTTATTACAGAGATGTGCCAGACTTCTTTCAGAAAACTAGATGGAGGTTGATTCTAGCGTAGTTTTATCCCGCAAATCTGAATATCCCGTTCGTTTTCCACAAAGATATAACTAAACGTGAGAAAACACAAAAAAAAACATCCTACCAATAGTGACATCGTAAGAAGACCCTTCGGCCGCCAAGCGTGTGTCGCTTAAGGGCCGCGTGTCCAATCGCAAGTTTTCTAGGTATATTCTCCCGCATTGGCACCAGTCGTGACACATTTTTCTGCCCTTTTAAAAAATAGCATGTGCGTGCATAGCTTTGATAGGCGCTGGAGATGCGTGAGCAAAGATTTCGAAAGCTGCTTTTGTGACGTCGCTCTCCAGGGAAGTGCTTTCACAGCGCTTTAAAAATGACTCTATGCAGCCTTGATTAATCAAATTACCAAATAATTTTGATATTTGAGATTCTGGAGGTCAAATGAAGGTTTAAAAGTGTTTTCTCAAATACAAAATTGCTTCAGCCTCTCTTTAAGTATAGTATGTTCCTGAAATTTTTAATCAGTGAAAGTAGACCCATGGTTCCAATTAGAAACTTGCTAAGCGTCATCAAAACACACTAAATCAACTTTCTTTGTGAAGATATAAAACAAGAGAAGCATTTTATGGCGTTCTTAAAAAGTGGTCAATTTGGACGCGTTTCCAGACCTCGGCTTCTTACCAGAGCGCATCTTTGCACCTGCGGTCCTGCTGCTCGGTGGCCGCAGTGCGAAGCCGCCCCCTCGCCTCCCTCGTAGGATGGAGGGAAGCAAGGTGCACGTGTGTTGCGCGTCTAAGCCCCTGGGGAACAGGACCGTGGGTGCAGAGATGAGCTCTGATAAGAAACTGAAACCTAGAAACTCGTCCAAATAAAGCGTTTTTACAGAACACGTAAAATGCTACTCCTGCATTATATCCTTCTAAAAACAGTTGATTTTGTGGTTTTCAATGACTCAGCAAGTTTCTAATTGAAACCATATTTTCATTTTCACTAATTAAAAAGTTAATTAACAAAATGTATTTAATTATCTGACTGATCGTTACGACTAGGTCCCTATACTACGTACGCCTGGCCGTATAACTCGCCTGCACAAACCGCATTCATTTAGCTTTCACGACCTTGCTAAACGTATATGTAAAGCTTAAAACTAAATCGCCCTGTACAACAGTGAAAAGGCGAAACCAACATGCTGGAGCCATATGGCTCCACCATGGTGGTATTGCCTTTTCGCTGGTATAGGATGTCCCATATTACGTTATGCATGTATGGTTCCGTCCGCCTACTTGGTTCCGCCGTAATCCACTACGCTGGTATAGAATGTCCCATAATACAATACGCTTGTATGGTTCCGCCTACCTGTATCGTTCCGCCTTAATTCACTATACTGGAGCCGCCTTTTTCGCTTGTATAGGATGTCCCATATTACGGTTACGCTTGTATGAGCCTTTTCCATCATCTTTCCGTCATCTAAATTTTCCAACAGGGGGCGTACGTAGTATAGGGGCCTAATCGTAACGACCAGTCAGATGATTAAATACAATTTGTTAATTAACTTTTTAATTAGTGAAAATGAAAATATGGTTTTAATTAGAACTTGCTGAGTCATTGAAAACCACGAAATCAACTCTTTTTAGAAGGATATAATGCAGGAGTAGCCTTTTACGCGTTCTGTAAAAACGCTTCATTTGGACGAGTTTCTAGGTTTCAGTTTCTTATCAGAGCACATCTCTGCGCCCAAGGTCCTGTTGCCCCTTAAACACGCAACGCACGTGCGCCTTGCTTCCCTCCACCCTACGAGGGAGGCGAGGGGGCGGCTTTGCACTGCGGCCACCGGGCAGCAGGACCACAGGTGCAAAGATGCGCTCTGGTAAGAAACCAAAGTCTGGAAACGCGTCCAAATTGACCATTTTTTTTCAACGCCATAAAATGCTGCTCATGTTTTATATCTTCATAAAGAAAGTTGATTTAGTGTGTTTTGATGATGCTTAGCAAGTTTCTAATTGGAACCATGGGTCTATTTTCACTGATTAAAAATTTAGGAACATACTATACTTAGAGAGAGGCTGAAGCGGTTTTGTATTTGAGAAAACACTTTTAAATCTCCTTCATACCCTGTTGGAAAATTTCGATGATGGAAAGAAGTTGGAAAAGGCTCATACAAGCGTAACCGTAATATGGGACATCCTATACAAGCGAAAAGGCAGGTCCAGTAGAGTGGATTAAGGCGGAACGATACAGGTAGGCGGAACCATACAAGCGTGTCGTATTATGGGACATTCTATACCGGCGTAGTGGATTATGGCGGAACCATGTAGGCGGACGGAACCATACATGCATAACGTAATATGGGACATCCTATACCAGCGAAAAGGCGATACCGGCATGGTGGAGCCATATGGCGCCAACGTGGTGGTTTCGCCTTTTCACTGTTGTACAGGGCAATTTAGTTTTAAGCTTTACATATATGTCTAGAACGGTCGTGAAAGCTAAATTAATGCGATTTGTGCAGGCGAGTTATACGGCCAGGCGTACATAGTATAGGGACCTAGTCGTAACGATCAGTCAGATAATTAAATGCAATTTTTTAATTAACTTGTTAATTAGTGAAAATGAAAATATGGTTTCTATTAGAAACTTGCTGAGTCACTGAAAACCAGAAAATCAACTCTTTTTAGAAGGATATAATGCAGGGGTAGCATTTTATGCGTTCTGTAAAAATGCTTTATTTGGACGAGTTTCTAGGTTTCAGTTTCTTATCAGAGCTCATCTTTGCGCCCACGGTCCTGTTCCCCAGGGGCTTAGACGCGCAATACACGTGCACCTTGCTTCCCTCCACCCTACGAGGGAGGCGAGGGGGCGGCTTTGCACTGCGGCCACCAGGCAGCAGGACCGCAGGTGCAAAGATGCGCTCTGGTAAGAAACCAAAGTCTGGAAACGCGTCCAAATTGACCATTTTTTTAGGACGCCATAAAATGCTGCTCTTGTTTTATATCTTCACAAAGAAAGTTGATTTAGTGTGTTTTGATGACGCTTAGCAAGTTTCTAAATGGAACCATGGGTCTATTTTCACTGATTAAAAATTTCAGGAACATACTATACTTAGAGAGAGGCTGAAGCGGTTTTGTATTTGAGAAAACACTTTTAAATCTTCTTCATATGACCTCCAGAATCTCAAATATCAAAATTATTTGGTAATTTTATGAATCGAGGCTGCATAGTCACTTTTAAAGCGCTGTGAAAGCACTACCTTGGAGAGCGACGTCACAAAAGCAGCTTTCGAAATCTTTGCTCACGCATCTTCAGCACCTATCAAAGCTATGCACGCACGTGCTATTTTTTAAAAGGGCAGAAAAATGTGTCGCGATTGGTGCCAATGCGGGAGAATATACCTAGAAAACTTGAAATTGGACGCGCGGCCCTTAAGCGACACGCTTGGAGCCGAAAGGTGTTCTTACGATGTCACTATTGGTAGGATGTTTTTTTGTGTTTTCTCACGTTTAGTTATATCTTTGTGGAAAACGAACGGGATATTCAGATTACGCTTCCAGCCGAGAGGTGTTCTTACGATGTCACTATTGGTAGGATGTTTTTTTGTGTTTTCTCACGTTTAATTATATCTTTGTGGAAAACGAACGGGATATTCAGATTCGCGGGATAAAACTACGCTAAAATGAACCTCCATCTAGTTTTCCGAAAGAAGACTGGCACATCTCTGTAATAAGCTGACTGATCATTACAAATTAGCCTTTTATACTATGCCGCCCTGGCCATATAACTCACGTGCACAGACCGCGTAAATGTAGCTTTTACGGCTTTTTTAAAAATATCTGTAAAACATACAAAAAAAAAAACACTCTCTAGAATGCCCCCCAATACGATACGATTGTATGGTTCCTTTCCCGCTTGCATTGTTCAAGAAAGACTTGTGGACATCCAGCGTTTCATTGGAATGCTGGATGTCAGCGAGTCTCTACATCAGTGAGTGGTTTCAAACAAGCATGATGTTTGCACACCAGTAAGCTCTTATCCGAGGCTCACCAGGAGCACTAAGAGCAGAGGCAAAATGTCGTGACGTGGTAAATTTGGTTGTAGGCATTTATTTTTAGAAGACCTGCACGCAGCAAAGCTTAACTTTGCTCAAAAAAAGATAATTAAAAATTCAATACTGAACAATGGTGTCCCTTGAGCTGTCAGACCAAACTCCCACTCTTGCCACTGAGGAGTTCCTAACTTGTGCGTAGAGGATCAGCACAACCCAGATTTGTGCTGCAAGCGCACCTGCAAAATAAAAGTTGAATAAACATGAGATGAAATACGAGACGTTTACAATTCTCTCTAATGTGAAATTAGAGCACAGATCTTGAAGAGGAGGATGGGAGGGTATGACCCCCCACCCCCTAACCCTCCTACTCCCTCCAATTTAGCAGGAAATTTCCCTGAATTTAGCGGATAATTTGCCCACTAAATTTAGCGGGTTAAGTTTTCCACTAAATTTAGCGCGGAAATTGATGTCACATGACCTCAACACAAATGCAGTTTTCCCGCTAAAAGTAGCGGGGAAAATGACGTCGCATGACCGTGTCAAGTCATCCATAAAAAATTCAGTTTCTCAGCTAGACTTAGCGGAAATATTAACGTCACATGACCGCAACATTAATTCAATTTCCTGCCAAGTTTAGTTGGGCGGTTATGCCGACAGCGACGCCGCGAAACGCGGAAACGGGTGCTAAGAGCTGCGCTAAAAAAACTAACTGCATCAGATGAAATAAAGTGAAAATTATAGATAAGAAAAAGAAAAGAGAATCTAATATACTGTTCTCAGATCCTTCCTTTTGTCCGTTCTCAAATGTTTTGATTTCAAAAAAAGTTTATATATTTATTCATACCTAGAGAACCCCCCCAGTTTCAGCATGAATGCAAGAAATCAATGCAGACTAGACCTTGTAAACTATAATGCACATGAAAATGAATGTTCGCCACATAGTCATGTATGAGTCAGTGGCTCAGATCTATAAATACATTTGTATTGAGGAACATTCTTGAATAAAACTTTTGGGCTTTGAATTCGACAGTTTGTACTTCCATAAGGAACACTGTATGGCACTGATTTTTTTCCCCCACACATCAGAAACAGCACAGCAGTGTCATCCTTGCATACCTAACAAGAATTTGTATTTTTTTTTAGCATGGCATGTGCTATTCTAATGCTTATACAGCCTCCTTTAACAAAATTTCTTTTATAGAGCTTTTTATTGGTTGTTATTTAACTCGCACGACAGATTCGGTACCTTGAATTCTCACTCGGCATCAACAGTTTTATATATTAATGTAATAGTGAAAGACGAGATGTATGGTCTTGAGTACGGCTCAACAAGCACAGATGTTGAGAAAAGTACTGAAGAAAACTCAAATGTCAAAGTAAAAATAGGCTGGAATGTGGATACAATTAAGGACATGGTCATGAATACAGTAGCAGATTCAATATGAAGAATACATGTTAGACGCACACTCAAAGAAACCTGTTGCATCTATATTCATGCAAATTACTTCGCAGAACCCAGCGCTGCAGTCTCGGGTGCGAGTTCGCTGAATGAGTCCACTGAAAATGAGTGCAGACGGAAAAATCAGTTTGATCTGTGACAATGAGCATTACATAGGTAAGTGACATGTCATTGTTACTGTTACAGTACCGAATGTTTCAAACTGCCAGTCGCATCATTCTGAGAGTTCCATCCGTATATTACAAAGTTTGGCTCTCTCGAATGCTTTGCAAGAAAAATTATGAACTGGAAATGTCTAGCGTAGTCCTAGAAAAACTACTTCCAGAATTCTAACTCAGCATCGTAAAGAATATAAAAAGTTTCTAGAGATAAGGTAGTGCAGGAGTTGAATAAACTAAATACTTAGTTTTGCGAAACCATCTTGCCGTAGTAAACATATAAAGTTCCCCTAGGTAGAGCTAGTCATTACGGATGATTGTGCCCATTGCATACCATAAAAATTTAATTTGCGACCTACAATATTTACAGACTCAACCAACTCTAAATAAGTGGAACACTTGGCACTAAAGATTGGTCTCACCATGACTGTCTGCAAACATCCACATAATTATTTCCATAAACCTATGCATTTCAAGAAAATATTTGGAGTGAGCTGTTTAAACTGCCATAACACTTTTTAACACTAATAGAAAGCCAGTAGTGGGCCACAACTTAAGCAGTTTTTACTTCATTATGAAGGGCAATAACAAATATGTGAAGCTTAAAACTAGGCCTGCACTGAATTGCTTTCTTAAGTTGAATGTGCTATGCTCGGTTCAATATATTATCTTTGCAGAGGTGACAATGTGCAAGTTCCCATTTTTTTATATTTCACATCTCCCGACTGCTGGGTGGGGTAGGTACATAAGATTGATGACACCAAGGTAGCACAATGATTATTTTAAGAATTTGTTTGGGTATAGCACTAGCGAGGCCATCTGCGGGAAGTTATTTCTGTGACTCCGTCGAACCTACATCCTTGGGCTTTAAGTTCACATGTGAATCATGTCTGCAGACGCCTTTTTGTAATTGGAACTCCATCCAACCCGAGATTTGAATGTTTTCTGCATTTTAGGCTTAGTAGTGCTTTTGCTGTTTCACTTCAAGAATAGGTAAGAATGCTTATTTCGAGTAGCATACCTAACACTTGGTGGCATGAGGACTCCCTTGTCGTGAGATCCTAATCGAAAGTCACAGGCAGGGAGATACTGTGATGCTCTTGTTGCTGGGATTACCTCCCCCATGGTCCTGGCCGGACCACAGAAGAAGATTGAGTCCAAGCTTGTGGCCACTAGGATCTCCAGATCTTGAGGCAACCAAGTAGCTGGAAATAAAAACAAATCACAATCAAGTACTTGGCAGAGCTACATCAGGATGGCTAGCATATTCTTTCGTGATCAGCACATAGATCCTTTTGTTTTTATACTTTGTACTTGTACCTATTAAAAAACTGCTCCTTCACAGCCACAGTCATAGACACACCCCAGGACAAGGCGACACAGGCCTTGAAATGATGGGTACCGAATTGAGGCGGATGATCAAATGCATTCATTTAACCCTCTTTCACCCCAACCTGGGAGATTTCTGTCAAATATTCACATTTAACTCTAAAGACTATAAAAAAAACTACTACTGCAATGAAGAACCGTATAGTGGGAGAGTTTAGCCAGTGGGTGTGGTGACAAGGTGCCGGAGAGGAGGAAAGGGAGGAGAGCGCCGAAGGAGGGAGAGAGAAGGCAGCAAAAAGGAGACGATCGCAATTTTGACGCAACGCTGTTGGCGCGGAGCACTGTTGAGGCTATGTGTCGTCTGCTACTGGCTTAATTCATTTTTGCCTTTATAAAAGTTTGCGTTTAAACATGGAGAAACTTCTTTCTTTAGGTTTTTAAGCCACCGAGGAATAACACTATATTATTTTATCGCCAGAGCCTGCCAAATACAAGCAAAGGGTAGGTGTCTGGATAGAAAGAGTTTAGTTTGCGCACCAAGAGGCTAACCAATAAAAATGGGTACCACTCTGCGCAAAATGCCTAAAAAGCGTGCATCTCTACTTGACACTAACAGCGGCGCACACTATCTATTTTACTGACTAAAGGGTACTAGATCATTATTTTCAGCTAACTAGTCAAACTAGATATTCTTGCCGACTTGCTTTTTAAAAAAAATTTTAAATTTAGAAGAACTATTAAGACAACGGCTAAAAAAAAAGCAATGGCAAAACCAACAATCGAATTCGCCTGCTCTCCAGTAGCACGACATCTATAGAAGGCAGACCTGCAGAATGAGCAAGCAGTCTAAAAAAGAGTATGTCCGATGCATAATTTGTTTCCATGCTGCAAAGCAAGTGCTGGAAAGAGGTTTCACGACATTACCAAAATTCCTTGCAATCAGTTGTGAACAAGTTAAAGCAGTGAACTTGTCCTTGCCCTTGGCATAACGTTTTAGTGTTGCCCCTGGAAACTCAAATAAATTTGTAAATAAAAACAAAAAAGAATAACCTTCATAAAAAAATCTAACTTTCGCAAAGAAAAGTTATCTCGAACAAAATATGCGGGATACAGTTGTACAGCATCCATTTGTGTGCTGAACCAATTTTGAGGCAAATCTGTGACTATGAAAAGAAAACACCCGAGTACATTAGGGAAAGACAGAAAGAATGCATACCTACAACAAACAAATTTAGAACGACCACGGGCAGGAACCTCTGGTGAGGCTCTCGGAGTGACTCCCTGCAATGGGCCTGCGCAGACCAGAGAACAAGATCGGTCAGAGCTTGCAGCCATAAGGTGCTTCATACCATGAAGTTCCAGAAGTAGCTGCAATTCGAAGCAAAGTGCATTTCCTTTCTCTGCAGAATGGAGAGTTTAATAGCTAGTATGCATTCATAAGGTGATACAGTCATGAATGCAGATTTTTCAATGCAGCACTATATCACCAATTTGTTAACCGTGCCGGGCAACAGGAGTTCGGTGAAATTAGTTTTCAGAGTGAAAGCGGTATTAGCACTGAGAGTTTCCTTGAACTGTTGCGTTTCTACTTGAGCTCTACAGTAATTGCGCACGAGGAGAGGTTTTATGTTCAAAAGACCGGCATTTGTATCGGGTCCGCGGTTGCCCCCGTGCTATGTGATATGTATTTGTCCTTTTTTGACAGGCGCTTGCAGCAACACCTTTGTGATCAGCATGTAGTGCGCGTTTTTAGATACGTCGATGTCTACCTTGTGCTTTTAGATATTGAAGGTTCTCATTGTATTCACAAGGCTGTTTCTAGCATTCTATCCATCTTCGTATCAGCATCCAATGGCCTTAATTTTACCCATGAATTGACCACTAACGGTTCCATCCAGTTTTTAGATCTAAAAATAACGTTTAGTGACAACCACATCTGCTGGTCATACCACCCTAGGACCAAGAAGGGCCTTTTGCCCTATGACAGTGCTCACTCAAAGCTTGTTAAAAGAGCCATCGTTATGTCTAGCTGTACTTCAGCATTAGAAAAATCATGTGTTCATGAAATGGCGTCCAGTTTCCGCGATCAGTGTGACCGCCTTACTGCCGCAGGGTACCCCCAACACTTGGTCTCTGCTGTATCTGTGCGCTTGCTACAGAAGCAGAAAACTGGTAGTAATGAGCAGAGGCGAAAAGAAAAAATGCGCATGCATGTCATCCCGTACCACCACGGCCTGTCCCATAACCTGAAAAAGGTAGCGGCCAGGTATGGTCTCTCGGTCGTCTTTTCAGCGCCCTGCAAACTCAGTAAAGTGTGCCCTATGATGAAGCCAAGAGTGAACATCAACAAATGCAAAAAGGAGCACAGCACGCGCAGAGACGGCGCCAAAGGGAGGCGAGGGGTGGCGGTCGCCTCCCCTAAATTTTGTCCTGCCACCCCAATATAAACGAGCATTAGATACAAAAAAAGCATCAGTTCATATCCCTTGCTTATCAAACGCTGCAATTTTTTTTTACATTTTTGTTGGGAGAAGCGAATAAGCGGCATACAGCGAACGAGGAAGGCAAGTCCTTTGGTAGCATTTACAAAAACGAAAGTATCTTGCAATGCTTCTAAACAAGACAAGACTAGGTGACACGATAAGTTCAGATTGTCTCCGAGAAGGGCTTAAAGCGGGAGGGAGCCCACGGCCATATGGGTGCTGACTGTCTCCACCAGAGTCTCCTTTCAATTAGCAAGGAAAATAATCGGTCAGCTGGTTTTTTTAGCTTTCATAGAGCGGCACGTGCTCCCCGCGCTTCATTGCATATCCGTGATAGCTAACAGTGGTATTCTTGGTCAAGGCAGCTTAGACATTTTATTCTGTCCAGTAATCAACGCACCAACAACTTTCCGCCTGTCCCCAAAAAGCCTCTAATGCCACTCTCATCAGACTTTTTATTAAGGCCAAAGCCTTATATGTCCCATCACTCAGTCGACCTTGAAAAAACATTGGCGACGTGAAAGGTCCTAAAATACGCCAAAAGTATTGTCACGGGTGGTGACCAAAAAACAATAAATACACAGAAAGAAATAAACGTTTAATGTGGCGAACTTGTGCCAAAAATAAAAGGAAATAAAAAGATAACAACAGAGCGTCGTGGGCGTCGAAGGCGGCGAAGCAGCAAGGTCAAACGCTGAGGCGAAAAACTGACTCGACAAGGTTGCGGGTGGCCTCTTATCTAGAATGAGTCACTATCTCGAAGATTCGGCGGAGAAGGTTCGAGCGTAGCGCGCTCGGGGCGAGAATGAACACGCACTTTCTAGAACAACATAAGCAGGGATAAACGACAGAAGTTATGTCCGGAGCAAGAATAAACGAGAAAGTTCTAGAAGTCCGTGACCCTGCGCGCGGCATTATCCCCCCCCCCCCCCTTTAAAAGCGCATCGTCCCGATGCAGCACAAAACGAAAAACAAAGAAACAAACAAAAAAAAAATCCAAAACAAAACGACAGCAGAATCGCGAGCCACAGTTCACAGTTCACTCGTCGAAAAGACTAAAAAGTTCTATCGTTCGTAATACTGCCGCGCGCAGGGTCACGGACTTCTAGAACTTTCTCGTTTATTCTTGCTCCGGACATAACTTCTGTCGTTTATCCCTGCTTATGTTGTGCTAGAAACTGCGTGTTCATTCTCGCCCCGAGCGCGCTACGCTCGAACCTTCTCCGCCGAATCTTCGAGATAGCGACTCATTCTAGATAAGAGGCCACCCGCAACCTTGTCGAGTCAGTTTTTCGCCTCAGCGTTCGACCTTGCTGCTTCGCCGCCTTCGACGCCCGCGACGCTCTGTTGTTATCTTTCCATTTCCTTTTATTTTTGGCACAAGTTCGCCACATTAAACGTTTATTTCTTTCTGTGTATTTATTGTTTTTTGGTCACCACCCGTGACATTTTGGTGGAGGTGCTGGGTAACGCTTGCCCCTGCCGCGTACCCCTCCGAGGGCCCGCAGTGCAAGTCCGACGCCTAGCCCACGAAGAACCAACGAAAGCACTTCCGAGATCCGGTCCAGTCGTCGCACCCAAGGGCTACACCCGGAATTCGGACCTCTGCCGCCCAAGACTAAGCAGCCAACGAGACCAACGATGGACAGCCAGTCGTCGCAGAACCCGTCCACCGCCAGCGTCGTCGTCCTGCCCGTCGCACCCCGGACTCCGACTCCTTTCCACGGGGAGGTCCACGAAGACATCGAAGACTGGCTGCGACATTACGAACGTGTAGCCCGCCACAACGGATGGACGACTGAGCAGTGCCTCCACAACCTTTACTTCTCGCTTGAAGGCACTGCGAGGCACTGGTTTCAAGACCACGAAGCCTCCTTCCCCACATGGGAGTCCTGCGTCGCCGAACTTAAACGTACATTCATTAACCACCATCGTCGCCAGCGAGCAGAGGACCTGCTTCAAACAAGGGTGCAGGGCCCCAATGAAAGCCTGACCAGCTTTGTAGAGGATGTTCTGCGTCTAAGTGCCCGAGCAGACCCGGAGGCCGCTGAGGAAAAGAAACTTCGAATCCTCATGCGAGGCGTCAAGGCAGAAATTTTTGGAGGCCTGGTTCGCGATCCCCCGACGACCATCAATGCATTTGTGAGTGAAGCCACGAACATCGAGCGCGCACTGACGGCCCGAGCAAGCCACTACCACCGACTCGCCGGCGCGCCTACTTCTCCAACCGTCGCAGCTACCCTTCCGGACCTGAGCACCACCGGTGTCGACAGCCTTCGGGATATCGTCCGGGATATCGTCCAAAAGAGCTCCGGAAGATTCTACCATCCGCAGACAAACGGGTTGACGGAGCGGCTCAACAAGACCATCGCCGACATGATGTCCATGTAGGTCGACGTGGAGCACAAGACATGGGACGAGGTATTGCCATACGTCACATTTGCCTACAATACGGCCGTACAAGAGACCACAAGAGTGACGCCCTTCCAGCTGGTGTATGGCCGGAAGGTGACGACTATGCTAGACTATGTTGCCGCACGATCCAGTCGACGACGGAAGCGATGACGCCCAGGTGGTTGCTCAACGGGCAGAAGAGGTCCGCCAACTGGCAAGACTACGAATTCAAGCAGCAACATGTCGACGCCGGCCGATACAATCTTCGCCAGCGTGACGCCCACTATCAACCCGGAGACCGGGTATGGGTGTGGACACCAATACGGCGCCGCGGTCTCAGCGAGAAGCTTCTCAAGCGCTACTTTGGACCCTACAAGGTGCTTCGCCGTCTCGGGGACTTAAACTACGAAGTCCTTCCCGACGGAACGCGCCCATCTGCAAGACGTCAGCCGCGACCCGAGGTGGTGCCCGTCGTCCGGCAGTATGTCGTCAGACAGCGCGCTGTCTTCAAAGGTTCGACATCACGTTTACTTGACCACTCGGGCAAATTAGAGGCAATGAAATTAAGAAGGATGACAAAGGAAATTAAGAGGAATCATTAAGTAAATCATGCGTCTGCATTTAACGCATTGACACTTGGGCTTTCGACCTGAAGTTGTCTTAGGGATAACATAAGAGACCCTGTGTTTTTGTCTTTTCTGTTGTGAAACCGCCCAAGTATCGGAGCCAGCCTTCCACAATGTGATATGGAATCTTTAACCGTCATGCCCGCTGGGAGCGACCACGTCTCCACTCGAAAGCTCAACTCAATAATTGAACGGGAGCTACTGTCTCCCATCCAATTATCATCGCTTTCCTGATATTTAATAATGTTTCGAAAGCTCATGCCTCCCTCAATAGGCTGTGTGCCTCCCTACTGCCTCCCTGCTATGAAAGCTTGGCGCCGTCCCTGAGCACGCGCCACACGGAATGCGCATCCGGCATGGGCGTACCAACCGGGGGGGCAAGGGGGGCACTTGCCCCCCCAGTTCTCAGAGTGGGGGGGCAAGGCATGCGTTTTGCCCCCCCTGAAACGGCCGCCACTGGGCAGAGCAGACACAGGCCGGCGGCGCCCAAGGAATAACAAGGGCACTGCCCCCCGACCCGCGCGGGCATATTTTTAACGCGCAGGCGATACAAACCCTAGCAACGGTGCTCACGCACGCCGGATTGGCTGGTTTGTGGAGCCTTGCCCCACGAACAAGGCTACACGGTAACCTAACGGAATCCATCCGCGAGACATGGGCCGGACGGGCCGTCCAGACCAGGACGTAGGCCCTTACACAAAATAAAGTTTTGCTTGCTTGCTTGGAGATAGGCGCTGCCGCCGTCAACATAGGCAGCGGATGCAATGCGAGTTTCTGAAGAGGTAGCGTAACTTAGTGGTGAGATGTCAGCCTCATACGTGTCAGACCCGGGTTCTATTTATGGAGTGGGCCGGCTTACTTCTTTTTATTTTTTTTCTCGAACATTTTGTTTTGTCGAGGCATTTGGTGATATTTACATTTCTTTTTTACCATTAACACTAAAAAAACGAATGTTGTTGACGAAACATCGCTAAACTAAATCGTATCGACTCTATTTACGGAAGTGCATGGGGGGCAGCGGGGCTTGGGTTGCCGACCGGACGCCGCCAAGCGGCGTGTACGGGGGGTGGGGGGGCTAGGTGGGTTAATAGATTTGTAATTAGCAGCCGCACACCGTCACCGCGAAGCGGCGTGAACGCAGGCGCGGGGGTGGGTTAACGCGCTTCGAGTGATTCACGAGCAGCCCATCCGGCGTGAGCGTCGTTGTTAGGGGTTCTATCGCCTGCACCGTAAAAGGAGCAGTGTGTGCACCTCCTGTAGTGGGCAAGAATTCCTACATTGGAGAGAAGCGGGGACAAGCCCTTTCTTCAAATGCGTCAAGTCTCCTTGAGCTTCGGAATACAAAGAAACGCCACTATTCGGAGCTAATCCCACAGTTACTCGACCTCTCTTGTGTCGTGTCGGTTCGCTCCCCGCGCCTCGTAGCAGTGTTGTTGCAGTGGGGGGGCTCGTTAAAATTTTGGGGTTTTTTGGACTATCTGAATCACTTTCTTCCTTCCCATCCCCCCCTTTTCTTCTCCGCATGCTTCCCCCTCTGCAAATATCAGCTGACCTTCCGACATCTTTTCTGTGTTGATAGGCAAAACAACCACTAAAATTAGAAAGTAATTTGTAATTTAAGTGGAAGTCACTCGGAAAAGTAGTTAAAGTATTAAAGTAAACTACGAATTACTAGAATATAAATGTAATTAAAAGCTACTAAACTAACCAAAAAAGTAGTTAAACTGCAGTAACTTGAGTAAAGTAGTTGAACTACGTACAAGTCTGGCCCGGCAGGCGCTCTGCGTAAGGGTTTTCACCTATCTGCCTAGCCCCGCACACCATCACATGGGCCAAGAAAGGTGTAGTTTTACTGCAGAGGAGAAATCAGCAGGGTCCAAGATGGTGACAATGGAGGATGGGGACTGTTCCAGTGGCTGATGGCTTGAGAAAGGAATGACCAATTGAAAGCGTTAGTAGAGTCAGAAATGTGCTTGATGGTGCAGACGTTGTTGAGGCGAGAAGATGTTCGGTCGGGGGGTAATAACAAAGTGGTTTTGAGGTCGGGAATCTGGTAGTAGATTTTGTGAATAAACCACAGCTGAGAGACTTTTCTGCGAAGCTGCAAAGAGGACATGGTTAGTTCAGTTTTTAGCGCTGAGACACTGAAAAAAAAAAGTCATAAGTGGATGAAATGAAGCGAGCAGCTCTGTTCTGAACTGCCTCTACAGGGTATTGATGAGGTACAGTCGATGGGTAGTCCAGATGGTTGAAGCATATTCTATTTTTGGTCTGACGTACGTGTCCAAGGTTAGCTTACGAACAAAGGGTGGAGCCCTTTTTAAGTTACGTCTGCTTAGTCCAAGAGTTCCAGATGAATCGGCAGTAATGACGTCAATGTGGTTATTTTAGGGAAGGTCAGATGTTAGTCTTACACCAAGGTATTTATACACAGTAGCGGTCTCAATCAGATCGGAGTACAAGAAGTAATTAAATGACAGTGTTTTTTTTTTCTTGGTGAAGTGGATTAGTTTGCGTTTATACTTGTTTAATGACATAATCCACTCTTTGCACCAATTGTTAATTTTCTCTAGATCTTCCTGAAGCTGGTTATTATTTTGCACACAAGTTACTTTGTTATGGATGACGCAGTCGTCGGCGAAAAAGCGGTTTTTTGAAGAAATCCCAATGGGGATGTCATTAATAACTATTAAAAAGAGTAAGGGCCCAAGTACGAACCCCAGGGGAACACCAGGAGATACATTTATTAAGGAAGATTCATGATCATCATGGACGTGACCTGTACACGGTGAAAAAAAAAAGTCACGAATCTATGCAAACGGTTATTTGGTCGAGGCAAAAAGATGATAGCTTAGAAAGAAGGCGTTGATAAAAAACAGGGCCGAACGCTTTGGAAAAAAAAAAAAAAAACTGCGTCAGTTTTTTCATTTCAAGGTTCAAGGTTCAAGGTTAGTGTGCAAGTCATGGATGAAGTCGCAGAGTTGTGTTTCGCAGGAAAGTACAGTCTCCGGCGATATGAAAGACCCACTGGGAGCGCGTGGCCGAGGCGGTGGCTGGTGGGGGCGCTGCGAGCGCTCCGGGCAGTTCCATTCTGCTTCGAGGGGAGGACGCTCATTCGGCACTCGGCACAAACTGATAAGCGCGTTTCGCTTTATCTGAGCCCGAGTGAGCGTCCTCCCCTCGAAGCAGAATGGAATTGCCCGGAGGGCTCGCAGCGCCCCCGCCAGCCACCGCCTCGGCCACGCGCTCCCAGTGGGTCTTTCATATTGCCGGAGAGTGTACCTTTTTGAAAACCGTGCTGCTGTTTAAAGAAAAGAAATGGGATGATAGGTGCCTCATGATATTGGAGTAGAGGATATGCTCAAGTAGTTTGCAAGAAATTGAAGTCAATGAATTAGGGCGATAATTAGATGCGGAAGAGCGGCTGCCCTGTTTAAAGACTGGGAATTACCCTTCCCACCTTTTGGTCAGATGGAAGGCACCTTTGAGATAAGGACTGAATAAAGATAAGTTTTAAATACTCACTCGAAATAACACTGGTGTTTCTTTTAAATTTTAGAGTTGATGTTATCGGTTCCAGCGGACGAAGTAAGTTTTAGTTTATCAATCAATGTTATAATACCGGCGGAGTTAACGTTAATAGGATGCATGCGCTCGTAAAGCTCTTCAGGGAGAGTGGGGACGGAGTCCAAGCACTCGTTAGTAAACACTGATGAAAAATATTCGTTAAACACAGAACTATCATGGTCGACGTTGCACATCCGACCATTCCTAACTCTCCCCATCTTCCTAAACGTCCGTGTGTGACCCCACAAGGAGCACTTGTAGACCCTGTGTGGCTTCCCTGTGGACCCTGTATGGCTTCCCTGTGAACCCCGTACGTGCTCCCTATAGACCTTGTATGGCTTCTTTGCAGACCCCTAAGGACCCTACACTCTTTAAAATGACTTTTACAGAGCACGTTTGTGCGTAAAAACAAATGGGAAAAAGCTCTTTTTGTAGAAACCTTTATTGGAGATCAGTGCAAAATGACAAGGGCGTGATGTTTGCATACACTTTTAGCTTACAGGGTTTTGCGGCACAATTAATATTTTTTTTTTTACAGCCATACCTCACCGGCGATTTCAGATAGCGCGTCCCGACTTGGGTGCGTCCTAACTTCGGTTGCGATTCGCGGCGCGTCCACCTGGGAGACGGGGGTTGGCATCCCTGAAACCCCTCTTCTACCGTATATGTTTCGGCGCCAAAGTGGCCGATTAAAGCCAAAGCAGAACAGTCACATGCTGTCGAATATCGATAGTCCCAAACCAAAACACGCAGTCGTGCAGTTATCCGAGTGGCCACTGCGGGTGGAATGGTGGCGTTGCGATCGCAATTGGTTCGGTTTCCTGGTACAGATCGGTGTCGCTTTTTTCAGAGCAAGCTCTTTAGCGTGTCCCAACTGACTTGCTCTAGAAACGTTGGTCGGTGCCGACCCCGTTTGCTCTAGAAACGTTGGTCGGTGCCGACCCCGTAGCAAACCCCCTGCAGACTGAGTGGCTTCTCTGCGGACCCTGTAGGGACTCCCTGTAGACCTTGTATGGCTTTTCTGCAGACCCCATGAGGATCCTGTGTAGACCTTGTATGGCTTCCCTGCGGACTCCCTAGGGACTCCTTGAAGACTTCGTATGGGTTTTCTGCAGGCACCCTATAGACACCATAAAGACCCTGTGTAGACACCCTATAGAGTCCTTATGGACTCTGTATGGACTCTTGCCATAGAGAGGGTATAGGATGACCACACATCATCCATAGAATAGGACGTCCATAGAACGTCCGTTGGCCAATATTCTATAGGGCAGCCATAGGACGACTTCACGGAGGCAACAGAGGTTCTGCCAATAGACGCTGCTCTATAGAACGTCCTAGAAGTGTCCATAGATATTTTTGTAAGGGCGGCTACTACCCAACCTCGTTGTCACGCCACTTTCTGGAAGCATACACCAAAATTACAAGTAAACACACAAAAGCGACATCGATACAATTATCTTCTAGAATATCACCTTATTTAGTCATAACTCTAAAGTTGAGGCTTGGGCGAGTTGGTACATACTTCGGAAATTAAAAACAGCGCGGAAAGACGAGGACCAGACAAAGAAGTGACACGGACGTAGCGCTCTTCTTTGTCTTTGTCTGGTCCTCGTCTTTCCGCGCTGTTTTTAATTTCCGAAGTAGTCATAACTCTTTCAATAGGCACTACAAGTTGTATTTATTTTAAGAAGAAGCAAAATTTTTTTCGTGAGAAAAAACAAAATATCAATGTTAAGTCTGGTAACGTTGTAATTTTGCCGAATCATTGCCAAATCTTTAGAAACGTTGGACAAAAGTTGCGCCGAATTTTCGATTTGGGGGGGGGGGGGAGAGGGTCTGGTTTTCCCCCCCACTCAAAAACAAGTTGGTACGCCACTGGCATCCGGTGTTATCTATGAAATTCCGCTTTCTTGCGGGAGGGTATACATTGGCGAGACTGGACGTTGTTTCAACCTGAGGGCACGAGAACGCTTTCTGTCGATAAAAAACAACACAGGCGGACATCTGTCTGTGCATTGTTTGAAATGCGGTTGTCATCCTGTTTTGCAAAGGACACGTGTTCTCGCAAGAGCAAATGAGGCAACGGAAAGAAAACTCGTAGAAGCCTACTTTATTAAAAAGAAAGGTCACGACTGCATAAGCATGCAATCTGTTTCACTATCAGACAAAGAATTCTCTTTTTTGGACGGTCATGTTTAAACCTTATTTAACCGCAAACTGATTGCTGCTGTCATATATACTGTTGTGTCTGCGCCAAATAAACAGTTGGAAGTCTGCGCTCCGTGTGTCGTACTCGTTTCTACCTCTGTCCTCGTCCTTTACGCAGTTCATTCATTTCTAAAATGTTAAACATGACTGACTTGCAGAGAGACTGCATCTCAACGACTAATGACTTGGGATACCTAACTGAATACTGATATATTAACTGAATGCAAAACAAATTACCTGGCAGGCATTAAATTTATCAACAGGGTAGACCGACTCCGCATTAAGTTGGAGTCGATGCGTCAGGCACGTAGCCAGGATTTTGTTTTAGGGGGGGCCCAAAATGCTGAATGAGGGGGAGGGGGGAGAGGAGGACCCATGCAAAATGGAAGATATCGGGGGGGGGGGGGCCGGGCCTCATAAGCCTCCCCCTGGCTACGTGCCTGCGATGCGTAATAGGACAATACAAACAAAGATATGCCTTACAATTCCTTTTGCACCCCCAAAATGATGTGTTTTTGAAGGTAAGATACACAATGTTCTTGATTCAGAAAGTGCCTCAGCTGTACAAATGCATATTCAGTAAGGGCACTCGCCAAGCCTATTCTCCTCAGCTCTGTGCAGGTTAAGCTAAGTTAGAGTATAGAGGTACACGCTCACTGACAGCATGAGAAAGGCAGGGAGAAGTCTCCGTTGTTCCACCACCAGCCCGTCTGCTACCTTCGATGACGTTTCAGCGCCTGATGAGCCTGGAGCGAGCACATCTGTCCAAAGCGGGGTGAAAAGCACAAGCACGTGCTGGAGGATGCCCAGCCATTCTCTTTTTGTCATCGGCTATTCTACATATTATAGTATGACATATTTTTAAGTGAGAAAAAGTATTGCAAATATGCAGTCCAACTTTGACCATAATACAGAAGTCTGATAAAGAAAACAGTTGCCATTCACCATTTTCCAAATAAGTGCTCCCACCTATCGGAACATCTACACATGTGGTGCGTGAGTGGGTTCAGGACTGAGACGCTAGAAAACGAAGCGCTCACAAGGCTTGTCTGGCCCATCCAACCATGCAGGTACAACCATCGCAAATCCCCGATTTTTAGACAAAATAATTTAGAATGAGCAAATCTTGTCTACGCCCGCGGTAGAACATTGAATTGTGATTCCCCCATATTGTGCCAACCATCCTTCAACCTGCGGTACCACCTGCAAATGAACTATGTTGTGCTGCGGCACGCGTCCATGCTGCCTGCTTCAGGGAAAACCACTGCTCGTGTTGAAGACGACATCCCACAATGTACAGGCAACAATGTTTAACGAACTAAAACAAAATTGATATCATTCAATAGACACAGATAGGCTTACAAAGTGTCGAGACCATGATTGTTGTTGTTGGTTTTACTCCTGCATACAAACATAAGTGACTTCCTCTTTCCTCCGATGTACAGTAAAACCCCCTTATCTTCGTGGCCCCTATTTCTTCTCGAATCGGTCACAAAGGACATAATCGCAGCCAGTAAATTCTGCAAAATTAAAGGCCGCGAAAATTAAAGGTTCGCCAACATTAAAGAGTTTACTGTTCTTCCGTGTGTCACATGATGTTAACATTTCAAGGAGGCTGAAGGTATTGGTTTAAGAAAAAATTGACCTATGAAAAAAAAATGCCCTTCTCCAGGTTAGGCACGCGAGGTTCTTTTGCACTACCTATAAGGCGGCAAGTTTGTTTCGGCAGAGCTTTTGGTAAAACGGAGTCACAAAAGTAGCTATACTTGGAGCCAACTATTTTGCGCTGCGTTATAAAGCTAGAGTAAATTCCACTGTGCTTCTTCAGAGCACTGTTTGTTGCGAGAGCATATGTGGTTTAGTGTTGCATCCCATTTGCATGATCTAGAGAAACTAGCGCTGACAGATTTGGAGCACTCAAAAAAAAAAACAGCCGACTGGAAACATTGAGAGATGCACACATGCGAACTGTGCATTTCTTAAAAGTGGATTCGAGCAAAGGTAAAGACAATATGTATACTTACGGCGGCCATACTTGCCTTTCCCAAGCCTGACCACTTTTCCCTCGGTAGCACCATCCAGTAAGCACCAGCAACACGCCCATGAGATGCCGCCGAGTCATGGATTGAATGACGACCCGCCTGAGGTCTTGGAAGGAGATCCGGAACACTGCTTTAGGCCAGATGTTGTATCTGGAGGGGGCAGGGACTAAAAGTAAAAATTAACAAATTTATCTGAAGCGTTACATTCCTATGGCATAAACTCTAGGATAGCAGTATTTTTTTTTAGGTCAGTGATGCGTTTTAATTAGACACAAATGGTTGGTTTATATGATGAACCAGCGGCCCCTATTTTCCTTAAGTGTAACGGAGTGTCTAACGTTACGTCCGACGGAACCCGAAATAAAAATTAAAGTTACGCCCAACGTAACTGTCAAGCATTCGAGTTGCGTCCGACGTAACCCAAATTAAAAATTAAAGTTACCGTATTTGCTCGAAAATAGGTCGAACCCTATTTATTGGGTCCACCGAGAATAAAAAAAGAAAAAAAAATTCAAATATAGGTCGACCTTTTTTTATTTTTAAGAACAGGGGAAATTTTGGGCAAAAGAAAGAAACAAACCTTTATTTACATCACTCTCAGATAAATCACGGTGCGATGCCAAAAACTTCATCACCGTCAGAACTTCTGGACATGTCATCGTCGTCCGAAGCTTCGTCAGCTGGGTAGACATCCTCGCAAATTCGCAGCAATACTTCACTGACACCGTTGTAAAATGACGACAAGAAACGAAAGAAGGTGCGAAGCGACGGAAGACAAACTATAAAGACGCAAGCAAAGCCGCCGTGTCGCCATGAGCAACACGCGAGCCGAGCCGCCTCAAGCAACTAACAAAAGTAACATCTTTTTTTTTTTTTTGTGCGCGTTTGCGAGGATGGAAGGTAAAGTGCGTGGCGTATCGCGTTCCTCTCCTTCCCCGTTGCCCAGCAAGGGTACGCTAGAGGCGCGATGTCGAAATCCGACGCCCGAGGGGTGCGCGCGATAGCGGCACCGGCCACCGCGGGCGGCGAGCCATTTCGGTTACCAAAAGCTTTTTGAAACAAGAAGCGGCGCGGCTCTACGGCAACGCCGGCTCGGTGACTCGATAGCTTCATGCCTCCGGTAGGGTCGTAAAATTTGGTCGCGAATGTAGGTGTCCAAATACTTTAATCACAATTTCCGAAAAAAAAAAGGTCGACTTATATTTGAATAAACACGGTAGTCAGCCGCGCGACGAGACACACATTATGAAAGCGATTGGTGCGAGCGACCAAGGCGATGAGCGACGTTTTCTAGAAGCCCAAGAACCGAGCGGCGCAAGCAGCGAGAGTGAGAAATCTTCGTCGCTCGGCGCCGGCACTCGTAGCTTCTCGCCGTCGCTCGTCTCGTCGATCGCTATATTGCTTACATGCCGTTCAGAAAGGCGCTCTAAGTGCTTACCATTGCATTGGGACCAGCCTCGCATCCAACCGTAACCAGTCTTGACTTTCTTTAAAGCCGCACAGGTAGAAGTTAACATCGTACATACATCGTTTTCAAGCATGGCTCCTCGTTCATTGCTCGATTTACATTTTCGGCAAATGACCGCAATGAAGCACAACTATTCTAGTTCAAAATTGTCACGAACACTTAGCACGCATGCTTATACTGTAGCGCACCTAACGTAATTTAAAAGTAGAACGAAAATGGGACGAGATTCGCTTACCGTTTCACGGAGACAGACGCCTTCGGATCCCAGGCCTAAAGAACTCGGAAGTCGCCGGCGGTCCGATGATCGGACGAGGCGAGCCGACCGCGCTGACCCAGGCCGACCACACCTGGTTGAACTATGAGAGGCGCCGTCGAGTTTAGAACCAGAGACGCAGTAGAAACGGACCGCAAAACATCTGTCCCGTAACCAAAAAACGAGCCAACGACCCCCCACACCGCTCTATCTTCGCCATCTCCGCGACGACCGGAAGTGGAAGCCGCGAAGTTAGAAAAGCCGCGGCAGCGGAAGCCACTGGGCGGAAGCTTTACGTTTCGGTTTCGCTTTTCTCCAACGTCGGCTACGGTCGCTACGGTTGCGGGCTGGTGAGTTTGTGGCTGGTTGCGAGGACGCGAGGGGCCACGAAAAGACGCCGAGCTTGCCGAGTACGAGCAACGGGCCGTTTGCCGCTGTCGACCGGCGATGCGGTATCCGCGGCTTGGTGTTACGATCGGTTTGTTGCCGTGCACGTTAACTCAAAGCTCGAAGTTATGCAGTTCCGTTCCGGCACCAGCCGCACCACGTTTTCCGGTGCATCGCACGTGGAGGCCTTTCGACGCATTCAGTTAAGGTAAAGATGAAAGATCGTGTCCGCTGACTTCGGTGCTGTGGAAGAAGTTGCGAGACGGAAGAAGCATCAAAACGAAGGCTTTTAGGACTCCAGGCCGGGCCGCCGGTTCACTCTGAACGAGAGGCGACGTGTGTGCGCACGCTTTGAGGAAGCCTCCGCGTTTCGCCGCGCCAGACCTCGCCGATCGCGACCGGACCAACCGGACCCCGAGTCCGAGAGGCTCTTGCGCAGCCAGGAACGGCACCGAAGTAGGAGCTGCTCGTTCTGCGCTACCATGCAGTGCTCTACAGTGCTCGGAGCTCTCGGTGTCATTCGTGCTTGCACTGAAGCCTTTGTGACCCCTTCGGACGCGCAAGTCGTACTTCGCAAAGGTTTGGACGGGGCCGCCCTCACCGAGCTGCTCCCCTATATTCCGCTTACTTATGATCGCAACAAAAGCTTGCGTTTGTTCTCGGGAAAAAAATTGCGGGACCGCTCTCCGCGCCGCCGACGAGGTTGGCCGCCGCCATATTCACAGCTGTTCACTCGCTCCCGCAGCGAGCGCCTTGCGATTATCCTCCCCTTTCCAAAATGCGAAGCGCTTTGCGCATTATGCCGTTTACATGACCGTATATTGAATGCGGCAACTGGATTCAATGCGACTAAGTCGCGTTCATGTAAACGCGGCTTGGGTTCTTTTTCGACATACATGGGGTATGTAACGATACCGGTGGTGAACGATGGACGTTTTTGTTGGAAGATGGCGGTCGTCTTTCTGCATGTATGATTTGGTTATACCGGTGGTCCTGTGGTATAAGCGTTTTGTTGTAAAGATGGCGGTCGCCTACGTCATCGGACGCAAAATCATACCAGCCACACCGAATCATATTGGAAAGCGAACTGGCTGCCAGTATAGACAGACCCGGAGCCATAGTGGTGCCGGTATCTCCAGTTATGCAGAACGCCAAACCAAACTAGCTGCATACATAATAACAAGAAACTATGGTGGTGTCATACCAGAACTGTACAAGGAGCAGGTTTGTTTCTTGTACGTTTTTCCAATGGGGAGTAGCTACCGTAGCTGGGCATTTCGACGGCATGCGCTGCAGAAGAAAATTTACAGAATTGGCGCCGTGAGATTTCGATATGCCTGCGAAAAAGGAGCTGGTCATGACACAATAAACTGTACTAATATACAAAACACAAGGTCGAGTTCGTACAGTATAAATCACGAGGTAACCACGGTGCACGAACAGCAGCGCCTTTAAATAAAAAGATGAATTGCATGTTAGCATAGACCAACTCGGACGACGTGAAACCAATGCTTCGGCGCCTTATGATACTATGGTTCCCTTTGGTACTCCAGCATACACCAGCGCGCAGGGTGCACCGAATTACGCAGGTGATCGGATGTCTTGCTCACCTGTGATTTAAATTCTCTGAGCTGGCTCTTCTCGACCAGATCAAATTAAAAGCATGGTGCTGCGGCATGCACTTTCAACATTAATAAGAAGGAAATCTCACGCAAAGAGCGAAAAACCCGTGCGAGTAGGTGAAACCACACCACATTGAGCGAAGTGTCTCAGGACCTCTCTTTGGCGGCACCGACACTCGGCCCCCGCAGAAACTGTGTGCTCCATTTCACCGTAAGTGCCAGGAAAGAAACAACTACGAGAGAGAGAGCTCGACGCTTTAAATGAGCATCTAATGCACGCGCGATTGAGAAGTGAAAGCTGGAATCAGCGTCGCTGAAGACAACGCGTACGTGTTTGCAGCGTCAGACGCTTCTGCCCTGCTGCATTTCACGCTATGTTACAGAGAAAAGCGGCAAGCCCGAAAGACGCTGACGCCCAACAGACCCGTGAAACACTCCTCAAGTGGTTGCGTAATAGTGTTTTGAAATGGCTCACCTTTTCCACGAAGCGAACACCGAGAAATCCACGTGACGACAGGAACAGCGGCAGGCCGCCCGAGCCGCCGAGCCCAACACCCAGGCTGCCGTTATTACGGCGTTTTGCCCAAGTGGAAGTCGCAATTATTGGAATATTTTTCTCTAACCTTCGAAGCCACTAATAATTTTAAAATCTTTTAAATTAAGATAGAACAATTTATGAACGGTGAAAATATAACAAATGTATAAATAATTCGGCACCTTGGCGCCAGCTGGCGGCTGCCGTGAAACCTACTTCCTGGGCCGCGATGGGGTTCGAGTGGCCACTCTTTACGTTCCACTATATTACTCTATGGTCCTGATACGCCTCGTGTTTGCATTGTTTGCGTTTGCCAGTGTGCGTGCATTTCTGTAGCTCCCGTCAAAGTTCGCTTTGCAATCGTTTAATCCCACTATCCGAGTGCAGAACGGTTTGTACTAATTAAAGCCTATTGCACCGGTCTGCGGGTTTTGTCGTCGAGGTCCCGCCGGGCGCGTTCAAGGCTCCGTTCGTCGTGACGATGAGCCTGCCCCATGTAATGAGACGCTGCTCGGTAGCGCGATGCCCAAGTGATGACTGCACCGCTGGAATCACACTCCATCGTTTTCCTGTGGACTCTGCAAAGTGAAAATTGTAGCAGTTGTGTTCGCTGCACCTATGTGTGATGTCCTGATGTCCGTTGTCCGGTGATGTCTGGTAAGCTCTTGACCTCTTCTATGGGCCCTCATGTATGCTCATTTAGTAGTAGGCACCCGTTGATCGAGCTTTTTTGGGCCCAGTCTTCGTTCCAAGCTGCGCAAGACGAAACTAATCTCAGATATTAGTGGCGGATTTGCGTGGCCTCTGCTGAACGGCTGCGTGACCGCAAAAACATATTAAGAAACAATGATCGAACATTTCATTTCTGACCAACTCTCAAATTATAGTGTGAATAACACTAAAACATCCTTTTCGCTTGAAACGTGGTTGGTGTCGTCCTTCTAACATGCTGGCGACGATCAGGTCTACCTGCTGTGGATGTGCTCTGGAATCTCGTAATGTAATCGTCTGCGTTGTGTACCTATCTAACCTCACGGGCACAGGTGTGTGCTCCGCGCTCATGGCTTTCGCTGGACCCAAACGGGAGACCAGGTACAATGATGTCATTGGTTTATCGCTAACATTATTGTGTAATCTTGTTTCTTTCTGAAATGTCCACTGAAAGCATTTCGGCCTGTTCAGTTTAGCCCAGGGTATTTAAAGTAATACACTGCTTCACATTCAGGCGGAGGGTCTGGGTTCAGTCCTGCCGGAACACAAGCCTAGAGAACAAGACACCACAGCAGCTGCAGTAACGGGTGTTATGCTGCAGGCCCTTCAAGCCCTCTGCGTTTCTTTATCGAGGAAGGCTGCGTCGTGACGCAATACCAGCATATTTGACCACTGAAGGTGAGCACGAAGTCTTGTTCTCATTATTATTGAGAAGATAAGCTTATTTAGAAAATATTTTGCATGCAGATGCAAGGAACTGTTTCACTGTACACAACGTGTCTGCGTAGGTGCCGGAGATTTCGTCCAGAGCAGCAGCCTTGGCCAATTGATCAGCGAGGGAGAGCCCACACCGGCCAGCAGCAATAGCACCGGTGGGCCCACATCACCACGGTGTAACACGCAATTCACTACGGAACAAGGTAATAGCCGTTGCATATTGGCGGAGAAGCGTTGCGGGCCATGTTTCTTATATATTTCGAACTGTCGCGTAGCAGCCATCCTTTCTATGATAGAGTGTGTTCCCAGTACTTGTGCTTTCTCGGAAAACATGCAAAACATGTATGACCTTGCTTTAATCTAGCTTGTCACATACCGCAGCAATATCCTGAAACAATGCAATGACTGATGTTTTTGACAGATTTTTTATTTGCCTCGTCATTGCTTTGTAGCTGTGGGGAGCAGTCTCACGGCTTTGACCTGTAGCGCGAAGACTAGCCCTCCAACCAGAGTTCATGGTAAGTTTTGATAGTGTGCATCGTCTAAGACAGTCTTTGAAGATTGCTTTGTTGCGTAGCACTTGACTAGCTATAGCTGGTTCAGCTTTTTGCAACCAGTCTGTCACTTTGTTTCCTTTTTTTCTTTTTTTTTTTGTAGTGGATCACACATACGCGACGGATGGACAAGGTCTGTCTTCCGGAGAAAACGATGTGTGGGCGCTCGAACCTTCCTCTACCGATTATGATACTTCGGTGACTTCGACTTCTGCAGTTTCCCATCAACGTAGGTATCTGTTTGATGCTCAAAGCTTTCTTGTACTTCCACATTTTGTACAGTGCTCCTTTTATTGTTTCGCGAAACGTTTCATAATTCATTTTGCTTTCCCCTTGCAGGGTCATGCGCCACCCGCACCAAGGGCAAGGGGAAGGACGTGTTGAGGGCCAAACTTCGACAGCTTCGGAAACACAAGAGACTCCAGCAACGACTGCAGCGACGGCGTCATATGCTGACTGCCACTGAGATAGTTGAAAGTGTACGTAGCTGTGTGTCTCCAGTCGTTGATGTTGCTGCCTTTGTGGAAGCTCAGCTGAAGATTAGCAATGCAAGCAGGGTCGACAGGCGGTGGTGCAGCCAGAACAAAGACTTTGCCTTGGGCTTGTACTTTCACAGCCCTAAGCGTTTGCGGTACTCTAGGCAATTGTTGAGGCTCCCATCCGCTAGGTCGTTACAGCTTTGGCTTCAGCGTGTTCCCCTGAGGGTTGGTTTTTACCCAGAAGTTTTCGAACTTGTCAAAAGACGCGCAGCTTCTTTTTTACCAGGGGACAAGCCATGTATCATAGTCTTTGACGACATCCACGTCACGAAGGAGATCTCTGGAAAGTAAACATATTCGGCAGATATCTGCCTGGTTGGGTGAGAGTTAAAGTCTGAAAATATATCTCCAACCAAAAAATGAAAAGCAACCCGATGTTTCAAAACCAACACGGTTTCTTCTTCAGGGGTGACTGAAGGCGCGCGGACACAGCAGCAGCTCCTAACCTCTTCGTCTTCAAAAAAGGAAAGAAAAGAAAAAGAGAAAAGAAAAAATTAAAAACGAGAAGTTAGGAAATCGGAAAAATTGTAAAATAACTTGTTAGTTATGAAGATGGTCATCTCTTCAGCTTTTCCGTCAGGTCACGGACGCCATGTGCGTACACAGAGGGCAGAGCGCCCAGCGACCTGTTTAGGTTTCCTGGGGTGTGCTGGATGTGCCACGATTCCAAGAAAAGTCTTCTTCGAAAATTGGGCTCTGTGTCCACCACGTGCGCGTTCGCGAAGTCAATGCGATGGTCTAGGGTATCGCAATGTTCGGCGATGGCGCTGCGCTCACAGTCAAACTTCCGCACGTCGTTCTTGTGTTGGCGGATACGCTCGGGAAAGTTCTTCGTCTCGCCGATGTAGGTTGCAGGGCACTCTGCGCAAGGAATGGTGTAAACCACGCCCTGTGCTTTTTCCTTTGGTGGACGGTCTTTCGGTCTTGGCATAAACCTTCCCAGTGTGGACGTGGGCTTGTGGGCCACCAGAATACCTTGCTTTCCCAGTACTCGTGCGAGCGCTTCGCTGGTTCCCTTTACGTAGGGAACGCTTATGCGCGCGACTCGATGGGGCTGTCGTTCGTCCACTGGCATCTGGTTTTGTCTGGCGAGACCTTGCCGTCGGGCGATGCGCTCAATAAAGCTGCTAGAGTAACCATTTTTCTTTAGGTCTTCAATTATGGTTTTCTTCCCCTTCTTCCTATCGGTTTCCGACGAGCAGATAGTCGTTGCCCTACGCAGCAGGGTCGAAACCACTGAGGCCTTATGACTCGTTGGATGGGTGGAGACAAAATCGAGGTAGCGTCCGGTGTGTGTTGGTTTTCGGTACACCGCAAACGTCAGATCTTGTCCTCGTCGGTTCACCAGCACATCAAGGAACGGCAAGGTGCCATCCGTCTCATATTCTACGGTAAATTTAATGGCCGGCTCGATAGAGTTGAGGTGCGCCAAAAAATTATTCACGTCCCGTTCCTTGAGAATGCAGAAGCAATCGTCTACATAGCGCATGAATACTTTGGGGCTGTTGGGAAAAGACCTCAGCGCTTTTTGCTCGATTGCCTCCATCGTGAGATTTGCCGTTGTGACCGAGATGGCCGCACCCATTGCAGTGCCACTGACCTGTTTGAAAAGCTCCCCTTTGAAGGTGAAGTATGTGCTGCCAAGACAAAACTCGAGCAGACGGCACAGCTCTTCCACAGTGAGGTTGGTTCTTGTAGTCAAGGAGCTGTCTTTTTCGAGGGCTTCGCGGGCTGCAGCAACTGCAAGGGGAACTGGGACACTGGTGAAGAGGGACACCACGTCGAAAGACACCATGGTGTCACCATCGCTGAGATGTAATTGCGAGGCGCGTTCCACGAAGTGGCCAGCATTTTCTACATCGGTCGACGTGTTTCCGACAAGGGGAGCCAAAGTCCGGTGAAGGTAACTGGATAGTGCCCGAAGCGGTGACGTTGTAAAGTCCACAATAGGTCGTAGAGGCACGTTCGGCTTGTGGATCTTTGGAAGGCCGTAAAAACCTGGAGCGGAGCCTTTCCTGCAAATAAGTTGCAAGTAAAGGCTCTTTGACTGAGGGTATTTCTTGAAAATCTCTGCCAGGATTTTGTTCAAGTTCCTCTGAACCTGTGGCGTCGGATCTTTCTTGAGCTTTACGTAAGCATGGCTTCCAAGAAGGTCCCGTACCTTTTCCTCGTATACCTCCCGATCCAGGACGACGGTCGACTTCCCTTTGTCAGCCGGCAGAAGCACAATCTCCGTATCTTCACGAAGTTTCCGAAGCGCTGTAACTTCTTCGGCCGGCAGGTTGAGTCGTTGCCGTTGTGGGAGCTTGGAAAGGATGCCCACCGCTTTAAGCCGCACTCCATCCCGGATGCTAGGGTCTAAGCGCATAATTCCGTCCTCCACAGCCGCGACCATTTTTGGAAGAGGCGGCCGTTGCGTGGTCATGTTAAATCCGTGGCCTTTTGCCAAGACCGCAATCTCGCATGGCGAGAGCTGTCGAGAGGAGAGGTTCTTGACAACGTTTGTGTCATTGGTGCCTCGACTTGAACGGTCCGATCTTTTTAGCCTTGAAATCTTCTCTTTCTGAGAAGTCCGTCGTTTATCCAAAGCAGTAGATGCGACACTTGTGGCAAAAGCCTGCAAAGCCGGGAACACGTCCGGGATGCGGTGCTCGAGTTGCCGGCGTGCGAAGAAGAGGTCCAGTTCTTTTCTTCTTAGCGTGGCCTGGCAATCGTGAATTCTGGCGCTTACCAATCGTTTCTCTGCCTGCGCCACGATCTTGTGCCCTTCCTGTGTGGACAAGGCGCTTGAGACGGGGGCTTCGGGGGAAAAGGTTCATATCCCGGCAGGACCTCGTGAAATCGAGATGAGACTTGTAGGCTGAAATGCTGCAGGTTACGTTGACAAACCGCTTCGCTAGCTGTGCTGTTTCCGGTCCGAAGTCAAGGCGTAAAGACTGGAAAGTAAACATATTCGGCAGATATCTGCCTGGTTGGGTGAGAGTTAAAGTCTGAAAATATATCTCCAACCAAAAAATGAAAAGCAACCCGACGTTTCAAAACCAACACGGTTTCTTCTTCAGGGGTGACTGAAGGCGCGCGGACACAGCAGCAGCTCCTAACCTCTTCGTCTTCAAAAAAGGAAAGAAAAGAAAAAGAGAAAAGAAAAAATTAAAAACGAGAAGTTAGGAAATCGGAAAAATTGTAAAATAACTTGTTAGTTATGAAGATGGTCATCTCTTCAGCTTTTCCGTCAGGTCACGGAGGCCATGTGCGTACACAGAGGGCAGAGCGCCCAGCGACCTGTTTAGGTTTCCTGGAGTGTGCTGGATGTGCCACGATTCCAAGAAAAGTCTTCTTCGAAAATTGGGCTCTGTGTCCACCACGTGCGCGTTCGCGAAGTCAATGCGATGGTCTAGGGTATCGCAATGTTCGGCGATGGCGCTGCGCTCACTGTCAAACTTCCGCACGTCGTTCTTGTGTTGGCGGATACGCTCGGGAAAGTTCTTCGTCTCGCCGATGTAGGTTGCAGGGCACTCTGCGCAAGGAATGCGCAAGGAATGCGAGGCGCGTTCCACGAAGTGGCCAGAAAATGCTGGCCACGTCGTGGAACGCGCCTCGCAATTACATCTCAGCGATGGTGACACCATGGTGTCTTTCGCCGTGGTGTCCCTCTTCACCAGTGTCCCAGTTCCCCTTGCAGTTGCTGCAGCCCGCGAAGCCCTCGAAAAAGACAGCTCCTTGACCACAAGAACCAACCTCACTGTGGAAGAGCTGTGCCGTCTGCTCGAGTTTTGTCTTGGCAGCACATACTTCACCTTCAAAGGGGAGCTTTTCAAACAGGTCAGTGGCACTGCAATGGGTGCGGCCATCTCGGTCACAACGGCGAATCTCACGATGGAGGCAATCGAGCAAAAAGCGCTGAGGTCTTTTCCCAACAGCCCCAAAGTATTCATGCGCTATGTAGACGATTGCTTCTGCATTCTCAAGGAACGGGACGTGAATAATTTTTTGGCGCACCTCAACTCTATCGAGCCAGCCATTAAATTTACCGTAGAATATGAGACGGATGGCACCTTGCCGTTCCTTGATGTGCTGGTGAACCGACGAGGACAAGATCTGACGTTTGCGGTGTACCGAAAACCAACACACACCGGACGCTACCTCGATATTGTCTCCAACCATCCAACGAGTCATAAGGCCTCAGTGGTTTCGACCCTGCTGCGTAGGGCAACGACTATCTGCTCGTCGGAAACCGACAGAAAGAAGGAGAAGAAAACCATAATTGAAGACCTAAAGAAAAATGGTTACTCTAGCAGCTTTATTGAGCGCATCGCCCGACGGCAAGGTCTCGCCAGACAAAACCAGATGCCAGTGGACGAACGACAGCCCCATCGAGTCGCGCGTATAAGCGTTCCCTACGTAAAGGGAACCAGCGAAGCGCTCGCACGAGTACTGGGAAAGCAAGGTATTCTGGTGGCCCACAAGCCCACGTCCACACTGGGAAGGTTTATGCCAAGACCGAAAGACCGTCCACCAAAGGAAAAAGCACAGGGCGTGGTTTACACCATTCCTTGCGCAGAGTGCCCTGCAACCTACATCGGCGAGACGAAGAACTTTCCCGAGCGTATCCGCCAACACAAGAACGACGTGCGGAAGTTTGACAGTGAGCGCAGCGCCATCGCCGAACATTGCGATACCCTAGACCATCGCATTGACTTCGCGAACGCGCACGTGGTGGACACAGAGCCCAATTTTCGAAGAAGACTTTTCTTGGAATCGTGGCACATCCAGCACACCCCAGGAAACCTAAACAGGTCGCTGGGCGCTCTGCCCTCTGTGTACGCACATGGCCTCCGTGACCTGACGGAAAAGCTGAAGAGATGACCATCTTCATAACTAACAAGTTATTTTACAATTTTTCCGATTTCCTAACTTCTCGTTTTTAATTTTTTCTTTTCTCTTTTTCTTTTCTTTCCTTTTTTGAAGACGAAGAGGTTAGGAGCTGCTGCTGTGTCCGCGCGCCTTCAGTCACCCCTGCAGAAGAAACCGTGTTGGTTTTGAAACGTCGGGTTGCTTTTCATTTTTTGGTTGGAGATATATTTTCAGACTTGAAGGAGATCTCGTACAACCGTTCTGTGGACAGTTTTTTAGGACTCAAAGAAAGTGGCACTGGAAGAGGCCGTAACCTCGCAAACAAAGCTCTTGTGTTTATGGCTAAAGGCATTCGCACGCCATGGAAGCAGCCACTTGGCTATTTTGTTGCTCATGGAGGAACACCTGCCAACATTTTGCGAGACCTCCTTTTCCAGTGCCGCAATTTGCCTGTGAACGCCGGTCTATAAAAAAAATAGAGCCAGTAGCTGTCGTTTGTGACCAAGGGAATCAAAACGTTGCTCTTTTTAATGGCCTTGCTATACCCCTGAAAAGAAAAACCTACATAACTCTAAATGAGAAGCCACTTTTTTCTATTTCATAATCCACATCTGCTAATTGCTTGCAAAATATTTTCTTCAAGTACAGTTTTCAAGTTGAAGACCACACGTTGAAAAACTGTTTTCTCAGGGAAGCCTACGAAAGAAAAAAAAAAAAAACAGATTGAAATCCGATCTATGCCCAGGTTCAGTGAAAATAAGTTTAATTTGACTTTTTCCTTCAAGATGTCAGTGGAGCTAGCAGCGCAGATATTCAGTTATCACTGTGCTGCTGCAGTGTTTGCCATGGTAACTTTTCAGCAACTGATTTTAGTGTGGGGTTCTTTACGGAGATTCCTCTACTAATCATCGCCGCCCGATCGGTATGCGCTCCGCCCGTCACCCAGGGAGTTACACACTGCAACGAGAAGACAGCGAATGGGTTAACTGTACCTCTCGGTTGCCCGTCGTCGAGAGCCGGTAGTCCAGGCCCGCCGACCTTTGTTGTCGCCCGTCGGTCAGAGCTCACAGTCGGGGTCCGTGTCCTGCCCCAGTGCCTGGCGGAATCTCCTTTCCCACGCCAGCGCTGCGTAGGCTGGCTGTCCCGGGCTGTCAGTGCCCGAGTCTCGCTGCGGAACCACCCCGGGATCGTCATAGCCCAGGTCATATGGCCCGGGCTCGCCGTTTCCACCGGTCTTGCTCTAGACCTCGCTGGTGGACCGCTCCGGGGTTCGTTATGGGCCAAACTAGGCAGCTTGGCTTCAACGTTCCTTGTCCAGCTACCAGCATCGCTCAGCACGCACTGTCCTGCGCCAGCTCGTGACTTCTCCGCCGGCCGCCTGTCACGTGCCCTCTGCCTCGTCTTTCACCCCCGGCTCCCACACAGTTGAAGCTATCCACACGGCCCGATTTATTGAAAGAATGGGTCTTCTTTTTGATGGCTTGAACAGCTCACAGAAACGCGGGAAGAGTGCAAATGTCTCTGCAATGCACGGAGTCTCTGTTCACAAAAAGTTTCTGAGGGAATGCCTTCTCATGTTCGAAAGCCTTAACGTTCTTGGGAGCCCACGGCAGCCTGTTTGCATTCGCGGTTTCTGCTTGATCATTCGGTCTGTGATGCTGATTTGTGAGCGCGTGACATCTGAGTATGGTTTCAGATACCCTCTGATTCGCAATCTCAACCAAGATGCACTCGAAAACACATTCTCCGTAATAAGGTCAAACTCTGATGCGAACACCAATTCCTCTTGCCGGCAGTTTCAGGAAGTCTTTAGGCATTTACTAGGTAGCAACTTGTTTTAACTGTCTGCGAAGAGGACATGGCGACTCTTTTAGCCGCTCTTCCTGTTGGTCTCTCAGCTCCCTCACCTTCACTTAGTCCAGGAAGCTCACTTCCACAATGTGCAGCTGACCTCATATCGTGTAATTATCCCTCTTTATTATCACTTAACAACATGGTTTACTTTGCTGGATGGCTGGTAACAAGGTATGTCAAGTCTCATACACGTCAAAACGTGACTCAGTAATGTGAATTGCAAATCAAGGATGTCACTTTTTCTGATGAGAGCCAAGTGTTGTATTTTAGCGTGAAAGGAACGGCTGAAGGAGACTTTGGAAGCCTCTCAGTCCCTTCACCTTGCTTTGTTTCCTTCGTTGTGAAAAGTTTTTTGTGGCGTCAGTCGACAGTCTTGTCTTAAAAGGCGTTGGGAAGGCGTTGTGTATAATTCTTCATGAGAAGGTCGAAAAGCTGCTGACTGTCTGCAGTGAGGATGCCTATGATAATTTATTAGCTTTGTTTGCAAGGGTGAGGCTTCATTGGTTTGCCCGCTAAAAGAATACTGAGCTCCTTGATGCATAAATGAGACGCAAAACCAAGTAACAAGTCCAGAGGCTGTGCAGATGAGATTGCGTTATTCCCACATGAAGTGCCTTTAGTTTGTCTTATATGTTGCATTCAATACTCCCGCTAGCATACCGGATTGTGTGAGTGCATTCCTCTAAATTATCACATGCCTTGCCGAAACTGTCTACAGCGATGACCAAATGAATCTGGGAAACTTTCAATAAAGTTAAAAAGTCAGTTTCGCATGCTCAGACACTGCAATTAACGTATAGGTTGAGCTAGATGAACTTGAGTTTTCCATGGATCAATATAAACACTTCAGCGTGACAGCATGCAAAACTGATTGTTTTCATTCTATTTAAAAAATGTTCGATTCATTCGACCCTAGCGCTAGATGAGGTCGCTCACCTCAATGATGGGACAGGATGTCTACCAAATCACTTATTCCATATTCCCCAATTTTCCCAACGTTTCCCGACTATTTCAATAAAATGTTGACCGCTAGTTCGGTTTAGAGAGTACTTAGTGGCCTGCGCTGCCTAGTGGCGTGTCGGGCAACGTTATCCAGTGCAGCGGCGGCACCAACGTGCAATCATCGGGCTTCGTTGCATGCTGCCATTCCACTTCACTTATCATTCTTACTGACATAGAACATTTTTATGGTTTTCTTGATATTACCCTGTCCTTTAGATATAATCCAAATTACTTGAGAAATTTAAGTTTTCCAGGTTGGTAGATATTCTACACACACTGTGCGTGATTGAAGAGAGTGTGAGGACAATTGTTGGGCCTCGATGTGTGCTTGTGCAATTTGACGACTTCAAACATGAACCTGGATTAATGTTTTTTTCTCTGAGGTAGACAAAAGCAGATCAAACTGCGATGAAAGGTAAATCGGTAAGTCAGTATGGTGCTAACAATTTGCAACGGAACAACAAATACCTTTTTCTAATGCTTTTTTTTTTCCTGTCAGTTTGTGCCAGTTTCTAGCGTACTAGCGCTTACAAAGACAGTCAAGCTGTGGAGCACAATATGTTTGAGGCGAGCGCATGTACTATAAAGAAAGGACTAAATTTTTAATCTCTTGAAGAATTCATGTGGACATTCAAATGCAAAATACATGCATGGCCCCGCACTTCCATCTGTGATTGGTATGGTTAAATTTAGTTAGGAGCTCGCAACGTGAACAGTGCAAGATAAATGTGTAAACGTTCCTCCTGTTGAGGTATTAAGTGCGTGCACAAAGTTGTCCAAATCTCTTTTCATGTTTTCAACACCATATCTATCTCTAAGTGTCCTGTGGTGGTGTTGGAAGTTCGTATATAATAAACTGTGTAAACCAAGCTTGTGATTTTTGTCTTTCTTGGCAAACAAGCCATAGTTACAATAATAAGTATGCCTTCATAGGCGTGCTGTAGCACACTACACACTGCTTAGTTGAAAAAGATAGTGACTTATTGGTGGCTCCCAGAACTGATAAAAAAAACTCGTTCTTTTGCAAGATAGATTACATGGGAGTGATTGATACAAACAATGCTATGACGCGTGAAGCAAGGTATGAAGGACGGTACTTGCGCAGGCATGTAGAACATCTGAAAAAGGCATTTCAGTTTTAAGCAGTGATAGTGTGCAGGCGAGCTGGTGATGGATCGACATCTTGTAGACCCTGAGATGGGGAACGATAAAAAACGGACAGAGACAACAAAATCAAAAACGCAGCTGCGTTTGAGATGTTTTTGTTTTCGTCCGTTCTTTTATCGTTTCCCATCTCAGGGTCTACAAGATGTCTAAGTCATTTCGATTTCGCGCCACCGTCGAAAATCATTTTAATTTCGCGCCAAAAACAATCGTGACGTCATAATCGTGAGGAAACTGCGTCACTCCGTGTTTAATAAAACGCCACCTTCCGTACGTCACAGGCGAGCATGACTAACGACAATGCCGCGCATCTCACAGATGGCGCTGCGCCCCATGAGCTGCCATCTTTGCGCCTATGGGCTTCTAACGAAGCTTCGCTCCCATCTATACATGTACCTTGACCTTCGTCTGAAACAAAAAGTTTGCTATATATACTGAGCGGGTCACTGATGGAATGAAGGAGGAGTGTCGGGTTGTTAGCGCTTCTGTTCGTTGTATGTGCATGTCTATGCTTGTATGTTGATCTTGTGGTATGTGCTGTGCTGTATGGGTTGGTATGCCTCCGTCCGCTCGAGCGTGTCATTTCCAGAAATGCCAAAATGCCTTTTATTTTTGTAGTCTTCCGCATACTCACTAGGTGGCGCAAGCAGTCGTCCAATTTTATTTCAGCTGTGTTTGTACGTGGTCCATTAAGTGTGTAACGAACCACACCCCTATACAAGGACGTTAGAAGTACTAGGAGAGGGCACGTTGCAATATTGGTGAAGCCTAGTCATAAAAAGTTTAAACGATGTTGTGGCCAACGTGACCACAGATCTCTCTGGCTATTGGTGCGTGTGACATGTCACGTGTGGGATGGATGGTTGATTGTAGGAGGACTCCTTGCAGGCTTGCGCGCGCTCCGTCCGGTAGGTTCTATTACATCGAAGGCTAGACTGTGGTGTATTATAGTACCCCATAGCTAGACGAAGGCTAGCTACGGTCACGTGATGTGGTCACGTTGGCGTGGTAAGTGAGGAGAGTAAGGAGGAAAATGAGAAAGAGGCGAGGCGTCAAGGGAACATGGCTTGTGGAGGCTACACGGCTGGCGTCATGCCCTCTCCTACGCGTCTATCCTCCTTGCCCCTATAGCTAGTCTAGTACAGAAGTAACCGCGTATTTAAATGGCGCTGGCGTTCAGTTTGTCGTTCGTCGTCGTTCGCTGGCTGTTTCAGTAGCCGTTTCATGCCCGGAAAGCCGCAAAATTTGCGTACACACGAGATACGAGTGGATACGTCGAAGCGTCGCGTACAACTTTGCTCGCGGTAAAGAGGTGAGCAGGACGTCGGAAACGCCGGTCAGGTCGGGTTGGTGTCGGAGCGATCCGTCATCGCGCACGGCAAATGGGCATTTTCAATAAAGTTCATGTCTGTGGTCGCGAAAAGATTCCTCCTGTGGAAATTACCGGGTGTCAATGAAAATGCAACCGGCATGAGGCCTCGGTGATCGGCTGAACCGCCACGCGAACGGGACCTGCTGGATGGGGAAACATGCTGCTGGATGCAGTCGATGGTCACTCCCAGTGTCGCGTAATCGCCGTAATGGATACGGGGTCGGTGCTTGGGAGTGAATGCGTGCGGTGGTTTAGCGTGTATGAACGACCACGAATGAACACGTGCAAACTACGCTTTCGCTGCAGCAAAAAGCCATGTAAAGCGCTGGGCCTCGCTCGTAGATCCCGTCTCACGTCAAACGGCCGCCATTGTAGAGAAACACCCCTAGACGTGTGATCGCGGAACGAAGTACATGTTCAAAGATGTTCGTTTTACACGAGTCCTCGGGTGCAAACGAAATACACCGAGCCTCGCGTGTAAAACGAACACCATTTTGGGGTGTCCGCCCTGGGACAACGGCTGGCACGTCCAGGGGTGTACTTTTTCGCTGTGTGTTCACGCGTCTAAATCCTGCAGGAAATCGTGCACCGATTTCCCGTCGGAGTACCCCGAGTACGTCGGCGTAGGCACGTTCAACCGCGGGCGGGGTATCGGCAAAGGCGCGGCACTTGCGACGCTTGGGGCTGTCCCCATCTGCCGCGACATCGCGTCCATCATCCGCGTCATCGCGCGCATCAGTTCACCGGCGTCTAGCACGCCTTCCGCCGCTGGTGGAGCTGGGGGCGAAGTCCTAGTCCCTGGGGGCGTGCGTGAGCCCGAGTCTCCGCTAATCGGAGTAGCCTCCGCGCTATCACGCCCAGTCTCGTCCTCTGACGAACCCTCCTTATTCGCGCCGGTGGTCGACCTGGTGTCGACCATTGTCGGTTTCTGCCAATTCGAACACGATTCGCCAGATCAGAGCACGCTACCCTCCAAAAAATCAGGGAGAATCGAAAGCAACGGCGAACCGATCGGGCTCCCACGTGGGCGCCAGATTATGTGGGTCGCCACCTAATCGACGCCCGATCGGGACGTGCCTCGCTCGCTCCCCAAGAAGTCACTCACACAGTGTGCGTTTTCAGAACACTTTACTAAAACTCACGCGTCGGTGGTCAGCGTCCTGTCCTCGTTGTCGTCCTCGCCGTCGTCACACACACTGTCCGGTCCGCAGGTTAAGAAGGGACCCCCCTTGTCCCGCTTCCATTTTTATATCTTCACCCCCCACCGATCGCGTGCCCACCACGACCCGTCCACGTGTACAGGCACGCCCCTGCCACGGTCCCCGCACGATCCCCGAGCGGGGCGCTCCCCCGTCCAAGGATCCGGGTGAGCAGGAATGCTCGGCCCTGGCAGGGCGCGGGAAGATCGGGCGAAGGGGCGGGGAAGATGCGGGAAAGACGGGACTCCAGGGTGGGGCGGCCGGACGGATTCCCACAACCTTAAAGGGATACTACAACGAAATTTCGGCGCTCATTTTTTGGTCTATATGTGTTCAAAGGAGCAGCATTACATCGAACGTACCAATATCTTGTTAAAAAAGTCACGAGAAGGAATTTGAAAACGAGTTAAACGATTAGCAAAGAGCACCTGGTGGATGTTGCTAAAGCCTCGTTTGTAATGCTTGTCTATACTCCGTTCCACCTTCAGTCCGAGCGCAGTGGAGGCCACGAGCTATCCCAGCCGATCCAGCGCCGGGAGAAAATAGCGTGACCTGCCAGTTGGGCAGAGCGACGCAGGTAGCTCAAGGTCACATGACACTCTCTCCACGCTGGATTGGCTGGGATGGCTCCTAGCGTCCGCTGCGCTCGGACTGAAGGTGAAACGGAGTATAGGAACCTTTACAGCTAGTGACGGAGGTTGTCTCGTCTCCGGCCACGACGAGAGAAGAGGGGCAGGAGGAACTCCCCTCTTCCCGAGAATGCCTTTTGTGTGTCGCAGAAGTCGCTATTGTCCCCCTGCAAGATTACAGAAGATTAACCCGTCACTCAAAATTCGTACAAAAGCAGCCGCTTCGGTGGCTGGAACGACTAGGCCATCCTCTCGACGTCAGCCTCGTCGTAGCTTTGCTCGTCTTGAGACGACCTACGTCACGATTGCGTTGGATGTCACGTAGTCTCCGCTGGGCCTTCTCCGAGCGCTTGCCAGAGTGGGCCGTTTATAACGAAAAATACAGCAACCAGGCTCAAAATACAAACGCGCGATTGTCATTTACGGACATTGTGGATCATATTCAACCTATTTTTGAACACGACGGGAATATTTCAAATTTCGTTGAAGTATCCCTTTAAAGCGTTTCCGAAAATTAGTGTTTGTTGCTCTTGCTGATGACAATGTGTGTTCTTTGGCAAGGAAAGTATGTACTGTAACTGTAGGCTTCTGTTCTCCTTAATGCCCTGAATTTTGAACAGCTCATTAAGAGATGGCCACGGAGACGACGGACACTCCATGACCAAAAACTCGACCAGTCAGAGAAAAAGTGGTGGTTTCGGGTTATCGATGGTTCATCAGTTCTCAGTTTCATGCCAATATTTGTGGAGGCCGAGGGAGCGGAGGGCATAGAGAGCGAGAGAAGCCGTGGCCATCATTCTCACAAAACACACAAAACAATAGAGGATCACACCACTTTTACGCGTTCTCTCTCTCTCTCTCTCTGGCAGCACTCCTCAGATGCCCCATCGAAAGTTGACCGTAAAGTGAGGAGTGTACTCGATCACCATGCTCAGGCAAGTAAACCAAAAGAAGTATCATCCGTACCCTCGAAGACGATGCCCTTAGCCTCGCGCCGGGCGCTTTTCAGCAGTGCCTCAAGAGCGTGCTGGAATACACTAGCGCACTTCAAAGACGAAGGGAATTCGACTCCCTCATGCGAGACTACATCATCTGTTACGCGAGTTGTGAACCCGCGAATCGAGGGGGTACGGACAAGGGTTTGATGTCTGTGCAGGTGGACGGAGACATCGAAGAAGTTGGAAAGAATGAAATGGTGTAAAAAAATAAAAACAAATAAATGCGACGAGCTTTCTCCTGCCAGGGAAAAGAAGACAAATACGATGGAAGGCGACGGAGAGCCTACTCGGCGTTGTCTTACTTGATCTTTGTCTTTCGTATTTTTGTACATGCCGTGCTTTTTCTTCTGGTGGCTCTAGTGACGTCATACAAAAAAAATCGTGTTTTCTTTTCGGATATTCTCCTCTCCCTGATGTTTTCTATTTTGTTTAACTCTGTTTTTTTTCTGCTGAACGTTCTGCTCGTATTGCTTCAGTTACTGTATTGTGCTCTCTTTTTTAAAGTAACGAGTAATTAAAGTAATTCGTTACCAATTTTTTGTATCGAAATTACATTACAAGTTATTTCCGAAAAGAAGTAACGTGGCAATTACAAAATTACTTGAAAAAGTAACGGATTACAAGTAATCAGTTACTTGTAACGGATCACTCCTCAAGTCTGATTTTACGATATATTTGCGGATGAGGTGCGCATTTCATCATTTTATGCATTCTGATTATTAGTTTACACAGTTACGTCTCGTTAATATGGACCCCATTACATGAATATGCCGCTATATAGTCAGCACAGAGACCACGTTGCCAGGTGAACAGGGTAAATGCATGCATTTGTGTCTCGTTATTATGAACAGCTCACATTATGGACGCGTTTTTTAAAGAACGGAGGTGTCTCTATTAACAAGACATCACCATATCAAGAGCGCAACTGCGATTGAGCTTTTTAGACTGTGACGTTAAGTTGTAGCAATCAGGGGTATTTAGGGGTCCACCTCACCTCGTGTCTGCCTTTCGACCCAGATAAATTATATGTGACTGAGATAAATCTAATCACCATAAAGAAAAGGTGGTGTTTATACAACTCAAGGGTTGTGTTGAATAAACACGTGTTTCATATATATATATATCAGTGTGTCGAACCGAAAAAAATACGGGTTCGGTTACGGTTCAGGTTCAGGTAAATTTATTTTGTTCCGGTTCAGTTCCGGTTCGATTAATTCGATCCGCGAACCGGTTCGCGAACCGGTTCGGAAATTATAAATGACGAATTTCAAGATCAAAATAAATTACAAATAAAACATCTGAAATCAGCACATACGAAACGGGATACATCGTAGTGTAAGGCTCAGGGATTTCTACCAGGAATGGTTTCTTTATGTGCACTCAAAGGTTACCTCACCGACGGTTACGGATTCGGACTTCATCTAATTGGGTCCGACGCAGTAGCTGTAAAATCCGCGACCTCCTTACAAACCCACTTACAACTAGAACTCGCTAACTATCCCGCCACGTCGGCGTGTAAGCAATTGAAGGAACAGTGGGGAGAAAATACAGCTGTCTTTATTTGAACTAGCCTTCGGTAACCCTAATTAGACCCTTAAAGAAGTTTTCATTAAACAAGATACGGAATATGAAAAACACAACACCGAACGCAACGCCAGAAGGACGTAATAGGATAAATATTAAACTAGAAGAGTGCCGTCAGTTGACGGCACTTAAAGAACAAATGGCATTGATAGCACATTCATTGTCAACAGCGCGTGGCCGAACCGTTATGACATGAGCCGGTAACCGTTATTTTTTTTCCGGTTCAGTTCCGGTTCGACACCCTGATATATATATATATATATATACCGGGGTTTCCATAACGAGAAACTACATGTATTAGGGTAACAGGATTGGGTTGTTAGTATAAACATAAAACATTGCCGGAGCGTTGGAGCTGCACGCCTCCGTGACGACGGTCCGTCTCCCCTGGTTCTGTGGCAGTGTCCTCCTTTTATTGGCTCTTTCCTCATGCACTGTTGTGCGTTTCGGACTTTGTCCTTTTTGCGCGGTCGGTAGCGGCCCCTGGGCGGGGTGGCAGACCCTCGCTCCCACACTTCCCACCCCCCTTAAGCGTGCGGCATGTCAATGTCTGTATCGTCGTGGTAGTCGTCGCAGAAGGTGTGGACGGCGGCGCTGTACGAGCGCAAGGCCGCGCTCCAGGTCGCGGTCGTCCTTGGTGGCCGTTCCCGGCATCGCTGGCAGTTGCAGTTCCCGGTGCCTGTGGATCGTCTTGCCCACTGGCCGCGGTTCCGTGGGTAGGGCCTCGCCGGTTGCCGCCCTCGGTGACTGGGACCGCCACGTGTCCTGGGACCCTGGCGTCCAGATGACCGGGATTGGTGGTGGCGTTGCCCGTTATCCATCTTCGTGGATCAGAACGAGCAATTGCCATGGTTACTCTCATGTGTAATCCTTGGCTCTACGTTGCAAATAAAAGAAAAAAAGAACAAAGGATCTGGGGTGGGCACACGATCGCGCAATATCCCCCCCCCCCCCCCCCCTCAAAAAGGCGATCAGATCCGTGATCAGTGATGCAGTTCTCTCGTCTGGTGAACGCAGTCAGGTCCGCCTGGTTTTCCAGACGATAGCCGCCACCAGGGAAGTCGAGCATCATGCTTACGCCTGCGATAAAATCTCGACCCAAGATCACGGCACAGCGAGTCCCGGGAGATACAGAAAGCGCTGACGCCGTTTCTTCTCATTAAATGAAATTTTAAGCCCTACGGCTCCATCCGCCGATATTGTTGACCCGGAGGCTAGCTGCAGACGTGTGTCTGCCTAAACTAAAGGTTATTTTTTTTAGAAAAAAAGCTGAGTTTGAGACGTCGTCCTGTCTATTTTCTGTCCCTTCTACGATTTGATGCTTCTTCTCTACCCCAGTCTCAGGTTATTTCAACATGGTTATTTTGTCATTTTTGCATAGTTCATAGGCAGCGTCCCCTGTAAGCGAGATAGCAGCCCCGGTATCCAAAAGCGCGGCAAAAGGAAAGCCGAGCAAAGTGATCGTCATGCGTTGCTCGATCATTTCGCTGTTAGGCTGAATTCGACATACCGATGGAACAAGTGACGCTGCGTACGTGATCCCGGCTGTGATAGTGGCCATCGGCGGCTCTGCAGTGGGGCTCATTGTCGCCGGCCGTAATAGTTTCCCGATTGGGATGCCACGTGACCTTCCGGATTTTCACGGCCCATAGGCGCGCGAGGGTTGACTGGATTTCCACAATCCCTCCGCTCACTTCCAGCCCTTCCGCCAATTGTTTCCTTCTGCCTCGGATTTGTATGTGGGCACTTTCTTTGGAAGTGGCCGCGTTGTCCATAGTTGTGGCATTGGCCCGAATACCTGCTTGAGTCGCCGGCACCAGGGGGCTCTTCGGACGTCCTCCAGTGGCCCCGCATTGAACCAAAACTGGAGCGCCTCCGGCTGCTTTGATTGGGCACTCTGTGCCAGTCCCGTGGAGGTCTTAGCGCCGGGATTGCCTCGGGGCCCTGCCAAGCACATGCGGGTTCGAGAGAGTTTGCGGCCAAAGGCGGTGGGAGATAGCTCTTCTGAGCGAGGAAGATCTCCTCTGTGCTGCGGGCATGCCGGGCTAGCTCTTCAATGGTCTCAAAGGTGCGGCTGTGTAGGTACACGTGGTACTTTGTGTGACATTGTTTGAGGACCAGACCTATAATCTCCGACTCGAAGGCATTAGGTTGTGCCCTTCGTGTGAGTTCCTGCAATGCGCGAACATACTGAACCAGGCTTTCGTTCGGATGTTGCGTTCGGGACTCGAGTTCTTTCAAGATTTGTAACTCGTAACCAGGTGGCAGGAACTCTGCTCGGAATTGCCGCTCGAACTCCGCTAGGCTGGTGAACGTAGGTTGCAGCCTTAACCAGCACGCAGCGCTAGACCTTAGAGCGAGTGGGAGTATTCTGTTGATCATGAGGGATTCCGAGGCGCCTGAGGCGGCTTTGTAGACGTCGAGCTCACCCAGAAAGTCGGCGACTGACTTGACCTCGTTGTAGCCAGAGTACACCGGCACCGTCAGCTGGGGAAGCAGCTCCGGCTCACGTGACTGCTGCACGGCGAGACGCTGTGTGACCGCATCACACATGACTGCCACCTTCAGTAGCAATTCGGCCTGCGCATCCGCCGTGCCTGCTCCGGGATCCACGCTTGCTCCAGGCTTTCGCCATTTTTCGTCTCGGACCGTAGTGTGGGAGACATGGCGGGAAAAAACAGAAACGCCAAGCAGACAAGAAAACGCGTGCGGCAAGAGGTGGTATACACTCCGTGCGACGCGACTGGCGCGCCGCCGCGCGGCCGGTACCGAAGGTAGGCAGTGAGAACCCCAGAGAAAACGAAACCGAAACCACGCCACGTACGTTGGTACGCATTGAAGTCGGAGTGGTGCGATCGCGCTGGGTTCACAGCATGAAGTGCTGCCTGTGCTGCGTCATTAAGTGCTTCAATAGTTATGCGTCGCATCTCGTGGAGCCAAAGTTTCACAGTTTTTCACCTCGCCGATGTTTTGTGGGACAGCGACAACGATGGAGCCGTGCCGTACGACGCGAGAAATTTGGTCTCCCGATCATGTCTGCCACTGTGTCGGCACGGCTGACATATTCTACACTGCCGCTTTGCGCTCTGCGTTTGTTTTCGTACCAGTAACGCCTACATGTGTCAGCGCCGATGGGACGAACTGAAATGCCATCCCACACTCGCGGGTATGCAGTGCCAATTTCTTTGGAGGAATGCCCTCCAAAGAAGTTTCGTCCCCATCGTACGTGTCGATGATATTTCCGGACAAGTATGGCACGCAATCTGTACTTCATGAAGAAAGATTCGAACGGTAAAAAAAGTGACAAATATAAATCTAAAGCAAACAACAATGAAACTCGGAATCACTGGAGAATCGACGTTTGAGTATGGAAGTTTATGTGGTGTGCTTTCTTTCTTGATCAGCCTCCTTTTGGATGTGGAAACGCTACACCGCGAGTTCTGTAGACAACCATTTTTTTTTCTCGGCTTTAGAGCTTCCTATTGCAAAGTGGTTCGAACTGGAAGTACTGTCCCACTGGTCCCTTCCTACCTGTAAAGTGTGCACCTCCCACGATGAGTGGTATTATCTGACAGGCCTTTGACGGTCAAAGCCAGTTCCCTTTTAGTTACGCCGCCCAAACTAAATTTCCTCCTGGTTTCGCTATGCCAACTCTTTTTGTTATAATAGGTGTTGTGTCAAGTGACGGTCATGTCAAAGTACCTGTGCGCCGAAAATCAGCACCTCGGACAACAGGTTATCACACAACAGCTGACCGCAAAAGCCCTTGGCGGCCAAACCGTGTTTTGGCCGACAACTTTGTTTTCTCGACTTTGGAACCACCTTTCGTAAAGTTGTTTCAATTGAAAGTACAGTCCACTAGTCTCTTCCTACCTCTAAAGTCTCCACCTCCCCCGACCAGTGGTGTTCTCTTGACAGCCTTTTCATGGTCAAAACCGGTTCCCATTGAGTTACGCCACCCAAACCAAATTTTCACCTGGTTTCCCTATGCCACCTTTTTTTTTTGTATAATAAGTGCTGTGTCGTGTTACTGTCACGTCCAAGCACCTGTGTGCCCAAATCTGCACTTTGCACTGCCCGCTATAACACAACATTTTGGGTCCAATATTGAATATCCCGTACTGCTTTATTTCTTTATTCGTTAGAAACCTAATTTTCACACCTGCTGTCTTAAAGAAACTTGGCACTCTTCGTGCACAAACTTAGTGAACGTCTTACTCGCCTCCAAATATCATCGTTCAGCAGTCCTAAGTTTACAGCGACGAGTGAAATAAATTTCCCACTCAGAGCAATTAAGGTTCCGGCCGTCTTGTTTTTCGGAAAATTGCTCCAACTCCTTTTTCGGCCGCAACTAGAGAAATTACCCCTAATAACGACTCAAACTCAATATATAAGAAATGGAGAACAGCTAAATGCCCTTCTGCCCCAGCACTCATGCAACGTCACCCTCAACTTATCGGCTCAAAGAGCAAAATTTTCGTCCGTGCGCGCTTCCGCCGCCGCAGCTTGGCATGCGAAAAGGCGCCGCAGGCTGCTGAACGCCCCTCACAGTCGAACGCCAGCTCCTCCGCTAGCGGCGCTGCGCGCGTTTTTCAAAGCGCCCCCTATAGTTCCCGCACGGAGTGTATACTCCACTCGAGAAAAAAAAAAAACAAAAAAAAAAAACAAAAAAAAACACGCCCCCAGAGCGATAAACACGCCCCCGCGTGTCTAAGCAATGTTTTGAGGCTCCAATTCAGCGAGCACTCGCGCTGTCGCGAATACCAGCACTACTTGGAAAAGAAACACCGCGGTTGAAAAAAACTTACCGAGAGAAAAAAAAAACCAGCCCCGTGTCGTTCCGAAGAAGGGCAGCAAAAGCACGTTCGGCGCCATGTGGTAGGGTGGCATTGCTGCATGCCCATCCGGGAGGAACAACACGAAGCCGGGGTTTCCATAACGAGAAACTACATTTATTAGAGTAACAGGATTGGGTTGTTAGTATAAACATAAAATATTTCCGAAGCTTTGGAACTGCACGCCTCCGTGACCACGGTCCGTATTTTCTGGTTCTGTGGCAGTGTCCTCCTTTTATTGGTTCTTTCCTCATGCACTGTTGTGCGTTTCGGACTTTGTCCTTTTTGGGCGGTGTTGCGTATGGCCCGCGGCAGGGTTAAACGCCGTTATGAGTGCGCCCCCCCCGAACCATTTTCTGCAATGTCTGCACCTGGCCGTTTGTTTTCGTCGAGCGCCTCTCGCGGGTCAAGGTCATCTGACTCAGCGAGCCGCGGGCGTCATCGTCGCTTCGGAAGCACGCCGGCCCAGCGAACGAACCAGACGGGCGCCGTAATATAACATCCGAGCGACGTCAACAACGGCTAAGGTTTCACGACCGAACCACCAGGGCACGATCCGGGGCGATGAGATCATCCGGACGCCTTCATTCAACGCGAAGACACGAAGGGCCGAACGTCAGCACGTCACGTCTCGGCCCCGGACGGTGTTTTGACCAGCTGCGTGAATTCCAACGAGCCGGTGTTTTGGTGAGACTCTCGGCGCCATCTAGACCGACAGTGAAGTGTTTACGGCGGCTGAGTGTGCGTAACAATGGAATGTGGGGCGGGATTTGAACGGGACACCTGTCTGTGATTGGCCGACCATCTGCCGATGTGGGGGTCCCTACCTAGGGACCTAGGGAGAACCAAGTGTTTAAAACCAGCGAACTTCGACCAGCAAAGCCCTCTCTGTTCTTGAACCAACTGTACATCATGTAAATAAACAGTGTACTTTTCGATAGAGATCGCGGCTCATCGTTGTTCCTGCTGAGCTCTAGCCCGGTGCCTGGCTCGAGTCGCCCCTCCACCACCACGGACACCGCTCGGTCCCAACAGCGGTCGGTAGCGGCTCCTGGGCGGGGTGGCAGACCCTCGCTCCCACAATAAATATATATATATATATATATATATATATATATATATATATATATATATATATATATATATATATATATATATATATATATATATTGTGGGAGCGAGGGTCTGCCACCCCGCCCAGGGGCCGCTACCGACCGCCCAAAAAGGACAAAGTCCAAACTTTGTCCTTTTTGCACCAAAGGCGCCTGCCGTCGTGAGCTCGTTCCACGCCTCTCGTGAACATCCTCGTGAGCGTGCGTCCCGTGGTAATTCCTTCCGCCACGTCAAATTCTTGGGCGCGTAAGCATCATTCAAATATGATTTAAATACTTCATAAAAAACCGCCACGGCACTCTTGCGCTGTCTAGAAGCAGTGTTAATCCCGAACACATCCTCATTGCTACTTTTGTGTGCGCTCCGGTTGCTCGGGGGTGATTGTGCTTAAGAGCTGTAACAAAGACTGCGGCAAATACTACACATCAATTTATTTCGTTTTATTGATTTTGATTAACATTGTTTATAATTACTAATTTCAAAGATTTACGATAATTTTTTTACTCCTGTTCCGAATATTTTTAATACCCTTCATAGCAACTCTTCCTCTTCCACACGAACATCAACAATAAGAAGAGGACATCTCGCAACCATCCCACCCTGGAAAAAAGCGGTCCCCGCTTGAAACGTTGGTGCAGTACAGAAAGGCCTTTCCTGGAGCTCCTCCACTTTCGTTTTACGTGCAACCGGCTCGTTGAACCTCTTTACTGTGCATGAACACGACGGCTGCCGGAATAAGATCCATGGATCGGCCTTCGGTAAATCTTTCTCCCTACGCCTTCTCCGCTGTGATCATTGGAGACTCTCAGGCGAAATACCTTTTTCATCATTTCGACCCCATCGCCGGCGACTCGCCGGGGTTTATTTCCTGTCGTGGAGCTCGCATCGCGGACGTTCCTAGTCTAATAGTCAAGTTGCCGCAAGGAATAACCAGACTGATACTTCATGTCGGAAGTAATGACATTGTCCGGAATGGTGCGGCTCGTGTGTGCAGAGACTACGTTTGGATGATACGACAACTACAGCGAAGTCGCCCTGAACTACGAAGCATTCATGTGAGCCTCGTGCTTCCTCGCCACACCAATCGACGCAGGGTCAACATGAATGGAAGCTTCGTCCGCCGCTTTAACTACGAAGCTCGTAACTTCAACCAGGAGATGAAGAGACTATGCTATGAAGATCTCGCGAGAGTGTACTTCATAGACCACGGTTTTCACCAACTTCCTCCATGGCGCTTTCTTGCGGTCGATGGGGTTCACACTAGTTTTGAAGGCGTCGCACTGCTGTCGGAGTACTTCAAGGCTGTGCTTGGATATGGCAGAACCCACCGAACCTCTCACTGGCTTGACAGGTTTCCAACTGCTGCTTCGTCTAGCGCGAGAAGTCACTTCAATCCATCTGGTTGTCCCCCAGCAACGAAAACAAGCCCTGGCGCTCTTCAGGCACAGCCCGCTGGCCTAGTGTCTGCGGCCGTGAGTGCTACAACTCTTCGAAGAAGCCCTGACGCTCTGCGGGAACAATGCATATTACCCGAATCTTCATCTACTAGTGCCTCGGCCGCGCGAAGGAGCCCCGACGATCCGGCTCCAAGTATTCCGGAGCCTGGTCCCCGGACACCGGCCAGGGTAATCGAGTCTGAGCCCATGAGTGCTCCAGAGCAGAGCCCTCTTCCTTCCACTTCGCGGGCTCCTTCGGGTCCATGCGTTGCCCTATCTTCGGAAGAATTTCCCAGCCTGCCTCCTCCTTCATCCCAGCCTAAGTCAGGAATCCCTTCTGCTCCGACAACTGACCCGACGCCCCGTCACCCCTACAATCTGCGGAGCTCGTTCTGACTCGCTGGGACAACAGGTACTATCACCCCCGAGCAACATCATTCAAAATGTTTTATGGAGGCAAGCAAAATTATAGATAAGAGAATACGATTTCATCTTCATTCTCAAACACTCCATAGGTATCTTAATTGTGGCACCGCGCTCCAGGGGACTCAGCTCACATTTGACTCCATCCATGAATACTCTTAACGAAGGAGAAATGGATGAGTGGAATAACGTCTTAAAAAGAGCATCTCTGGATTTAGTTAATGTTATTGTCAAACACAGTGAACGACGCGCCGGTGACCTAGCCGTCACAGAGTCTAGTTACAAGTCCAGCAAATTATCTCACACCGAGAAAAACGCGCTTGAAGAATACGAGCGAAAAAGACTAAATGAAATTAACGTAACAAAAAATAAAAAGTTGGCACGCGACAATGTGGTAGGATTATCGGCTGCTCCCTCTTACACTGTCACTCGCCGTACGGACATGATCCATATCTCAGATGACCATACTAATATTCAACCCCGTCCACAATTCACTACCTCGAACCAACCACAACGATGCACACAAGTTACACCTACTGAGTGCTCATCTACCGGAGGAATGAGCATCCAATCGCTGAATATTATAAACTTGTCCAGTGTTGTTCTATCCGCCACAGAACTCTCATTGTGTTGCAGAGGCCTCAGCTTCTGCCCCACGTCAGGAGAATACAATGAATTCCAAATATATAAGGACCTCGATAACTTCGCAAGAAACCTGAGACTCTGAGAGTATTTCCACGATCATCCGCAAGACACCAGAGAGCGCATTCCTAATACTTCGGATAAGTCATGGGCTCCAAAAGAGCAACGCGACAAGTACCTTGATTTGTACATCGAATCGGTACAGCGTGATGTAATCAGAAGCTATCAACAACGAAAATGCCTACGTCACAATCTCACTACTGATGAACGCATCGCTGTGCGTGAACTCAGCTCAAGAGATGATACTATTATTAAACCTGCTGACAAAGGAGGAGCCTTAGTTTTTATGAATAAGCAAGACTATCTAGATGAAGGATTTCGACAGCTAATGAACCAACAGTTTTACAAAGAACTTCAAGCAGATCCGACCAAAAAATTCACTGAACTAATAACGGACACCTTGGACTTAATGTTGGATAATGGAGACATTTCGGAGGATATGCATAAAGCAATGAAGCCGGCCTATCCAAAGGCTGGCCGCTTCTACACATTACCTGAAATTCACGAACAAGGAAATCCAGGACGACCAATTATATCCGGAATAGACACGGTGACTGAGAGAATTTCTAGCTTTGTCAATTTCCTTATTATGAACCTTCCTCCTACGATGCCATCATACATAAAGGACACAAATCACTTTCTTCGAGAAATAACAGAACTTGTAATTCCTACTGACGCAATCCTGGTCACCATGGATGTTGCGTCCCTATATACAAACATCCCTCACCAGGATGGCATTGAAGCAGTAATTAAGGCGTATAGCAATGACCCTCCAACAATTCGTGTCAACAACGACGTCCTCGCAACACTTCTCAGGTTAGTTTTAGAAAATAACAACTTTGAATTCGAGAGAAGACACTTTCTACAGACTCGGGGAACTGCAATGGGCACAAAGATGGCCCCTAACTATGCAAATCTTTTTATGGGCGATTTAGAGTCACGCTTCTTGTCTAGTCGCTGTCTGCAACCTCTGGTTTATAAGCGCTACATCGATGATATATTTATGGTATGGGCACATGGGGACTCAGCACTCATAGACTTTATTCGCGACTTCAACGGTCTCCACCCCAGTATTATGTTTTCGCACAGTTATTCTAAAACGAGCATTGATTTTCTTGACGTGACAGTCGAGATCAGCGGGAATGCTCTTACAACAAAACTCTTCAGGAAGCCGACGACCGTCAACAGTACTTGCACTTCAAGAGCTCCCACCCTAAACATTGCAAAACAAGTATTCCCTTTTCTCAAGCTCACAGATTCCGGAGAATATGCTCCAATTTAGATGAATTTGAACGCAACGCCAACAATCTGAAACGCGTGCTATCCAAGCAGAATTATCCACCAGCCATTGTCGATAAGGCCATTGAAAGAGCACGTGCTCTCGACCGAGAGCAAATTATCAATCAACGCCAGCCCAAAATGGCACAAAACGAGCACGCAAACCTGGTAGTTACATATTCAGCCCGCCTTCCAAATCTAAACAATATCCTCAGGAAACATCACAGTATTTTGCAGCAAAGCGATAAACTACGCACCCTTTTTCCGGTATCACCACGCGTGGTATATTGACAAGGTAGAAACCTTAAGGACATATTGGTGCACTCGAAAAATAGAAATTCTGACGTTTCTGGTTGTAGACCTTGCCGGACGCCCAGGTGTGAAATTTGTGAATATGTCGAAACCACCAATCTTGTCACTAGCGCGAACTCTGGCTTTTCTGTCAAAATCACTGGAAACCTCAACTGCGGTACGAGTAACGTTATTTATCGTTTACGCTGTAAACTATGTAACATGGATTATATAGGACAAACCAGTACTTCATTTCGGTTGCGCTTCAATAATCATAAGTCTCATGTCAAGTCCTTACCCACGCTCTCGTTCTCAAAAAACATGCATCTTAAAGAGCATAGTATTGAAAAAATACGTGTCATCCTTCTTGAATCTGGATTTAGCTCTGATCACGACAGAGAGTTGAAGGAGGCTTTTTAATTCACAAATTCAATTCGGTTGCTTGTGGTATTAATGCAAGTCCAGGCGTGCTCACTTGGCTGCCACGCTGTGTGTAGGGCCAAAGCCACACAATTATTTTGGTTTTGCACGGACTTTGCTAGCCGAGCGTGTCGATCACATTGTTGCACCAAAGGCGCCTGCCATCGTGAGCTCGTTCCACGCCTCTCGTGAACATCCTCGTGAGCGTGCGTCCGGTGGTAATTCCTTCCGCCGCGTCAAATTCTTGGGCACTGTTGGGACCGCGTGGTTGTCCGGTGACTTGGGGTACGGCAGGGAGCCGAGCCAGGGCGGGAACTCATGTAGCGGGCGGACTCGGGAAGGACCAGGGAGCAGGAGGGGTGTCTCTTAAATAGTATAACTCTTTATATATACATATGGACAGGTTACAGCATCTCAAGAACACATTCGAGGACACTGTCGAGAACACTGCCAAGACAACTCCAAAGAACACAAAGTAGCAGCCGCTGGCTGCTACTTTTATAACGTCGCTTTTCCAGACATCCCTAGTAGGGAATCCCTATCGTTCATTGTTCGTAACGTCCAGGCGCGCCATTTCCCTCTCCCCCACACTGCCACACGCGTCGCGCACACCGAAGGCCAGGCGACCTTGGTCACGGTGTCGCCTGTCCATCTCGTGGGTCACCGGCGCCATCCCGGTCCGAATGGGGCAAAGATCCCTAATTGCAGGCGTCTTGGCCTCCGTGCGTAAAGGGGAATAATCCCCTTGAAGCACGAAGCAGGGGGAGGACGCAAAGCCCCCTCCTTTGTCGAGGGCGTCCCACGGCTGCCGAGGTGTCGCGCGTCGAGGCAGATCGAAGCAGGAAGAAGAAGCCCGGAAGGTAAAGCCCGATGGACACTGGCGTCTGTCAACTTAATAATCCTTCGTTGGAGGCCACGTCGTCCCTTCGCAAGAGGCTTGTTGTCGACGCCAGGGCGCCTCCTGCCCTGCCTCCATACACCGCTAAGCGTAGCCACCTGGTGACGATGCTCCAGGGCGTTCATCTGTGCCGGTCGGTATGGAACGGCAAGGTCGTCTCCGGGGGCCTTTCGTAACAGCGCGTAAGCATCATTCAAATATGATTTAAATACTTCATAAAAAACCGCCACGGCACTCTTGCGCTGTCTAGAAGCAGTGTTAATCCCGAACACATCCTCATTGCTACTTTTGTGTGCGCTCCGGTTGCTCGGGGGTGATTGTGCTTAAGAGCTGTACCAAAGACTGCGGCAAATACTACACATCAATTTATTTCGTTTTATTGATTTTGATTAACATTGTTTATAATTACTAATTTCAAAGATTTACGATAATTGTTCTGCTCCTGTTTCGAATATTTTTAATACCCTTCATAGCAACTCTTCCTCTTCCACCCGAACATCAACAAGAAGTGGACATTTCACAACCATCCCACCCTGAAGAAAAGCGGTCCCCGCTTGAGACGTTGGTGCAGTACAGAAAGGCCTTTCCTGGAGCTCCTCCACTTTCGTTTTACGTCCAACCGGCCCGTTGAACCTCTTCACCGTGCGTGTATATATATATATATATATATATATATATATATATATATATATATATATATATATATAACGGAAAAGAAAAAACCCTTAGTGAAAACAGCAACAACGGAAGATTAAATCGTCCGTTGTTGCTGTTTTCACTAAGGGTTTTTTCTTCTCAGTTATATACCCACGCCTTCGGCCTCCCGCCAGCATGCCCGTTATATAAATATATATATATATATATATATATATATATATATATATATATATTGTTACTGTTGTGCCGAAATAAAAAAGGGCATTTTCTCGTTTTTGTTACTTGTTTCAAAGGGTGTGTTCCAACGGGATTTAAAGTGAGAATACCCATTCTGCATAGTTGAAAATATATTCTCATATTAAAACCCATTGGAACCGGTTTGAACCGTTATTTTGGCTATTCAAAGCTAAACCGGAACTGAACCGAAAGCCGTTATCCCGAACCCGAACCGAGCCAGTAAAGATTTTGTTTCAATATTCTGCCCGCAAGTTCATCAATATAGGAGAAGTGTGTCGCTTTGTGTGGATGCATATGTGGAGATGGGCTAACCTCACTATCGATGTGATCGCAGCGCTCTTTCTTTGTTAACACAAAGTCGCCCCTTGGCAGTAACGGGAGTAAAAATACTAGATAAGTAAGTACATCCTTATTTAAGGGTCAATTTTTTCATGTGGGATGTGCTGACCTGGGCCGGTTTTCTCGAAGCAATGGTAAACCCATTTTGGTAAACCACGGTGCCTAGAAAGGGAAAAGTACCTAGGTACTGTAATAAACGGCTGGATATAGAACAGGAATAATTATTTTTGATTGGGCAATAAGATGCGCCATCTATCGGTGATACAAGTCAGTCATTTTGTTTATCCTCTTTTTCCGCTGGTTGTCATCGATCTAGTATGGTATTTTAAGTGAAAATATCGTAATGTTGTACTTGAAGACCGATTTATTTGCTTCCGATGGTACGAAGAAATTTTAGCTACTATGCTAGAGTTTGTCGACGAATATTCGAAAATGTAAGAAACATTTCCTTCAATATGTTTCGCCATAAACAACGCATAACTTTCCCGTGTTTCTTCCAGTCTGGCAACGCCGGTGCTGTAGTCTCGTTTTCGTTCCTTGCGACGCACGTTTCTGCGACTCCTGCTGATCTCAACTGTTTGCCCTCTCTTCCGTTTGCCCAACCGATTCACCGGTGACGAGAAGCTAAGCTTCTCGAGGATATGTAGAAACCTCAATGCTGTCGGCATACTGTCGGCGCACTATGAACAAAAAAAAAAAAAACAGTACAATATTTCAGCTGTTCACCCGGAACGAAACCTTTATTGAGGATAACCCCCTTTCTCCGTAAAGTAATCGCTGCTCACGAGTTGGCGTGCATAGTGTAACAAATTAAACGTCTTAGTATAAATATGTACCAACACTCGTTCGCAAAACATTTTTTTTACTCACCATAAAAACACTTGCAAGGCTTATGTACCGTCATATGTCTTGGATCCCGGACTGCTGAAGTGTGATGTGTTCGCGGAATGCTGCCGTCGGTTAGTTTAGTAGTACCTCTGAACTATCGCTTTGCTTGACGTGCTAATAGGTTGATGGTGAGTCATTAATATAACAGCCAGACCGAAATGAATGTTCAGCAGAACCAAGCAGAACTATTAGCCCTCATTAAGCGACGCCGCGGCCATTTTGCTTCTAGGTAATGCTCCTCCCTCGGCGCCCCTGCTCTCCCAGTCACGTGACCTGGAATTCCCCCTTCTAGGGACAATAGTTAACTTTAAACCACGGTTCGCGTTCGAGAAAACGGGCCCTGGTGATACCCGCACTGCCTGGTTATATTCAGGGGAGAAACTTGGCTTAAAAGGGTGGAAGGATTAATATGTTTGTCTCTTTAGATTTAGGCTAGGTGGCGCAAACTACCGGATGTTACAAAGGAAAGGGTACAGCCATTAACATCCATTTATCAATCCACCCTTACGCATGAAACACGGGATTGGATCCGAATTCTGGCCGAACACTGACGCAGCCCTCGTGTCCAATACATGCTCTAAGTAGGTGCCCTACTAATGGCGGAAAGGCAATGGCGCGCACTTTTGGAAAGGATCTATTTAGCCGGCAAGTTGTTCCAGTCGTGAACTGTTCGCGAGGAAAAGCAGACCTAGGGCCCTAATCTGGACAAATCGGCGAAAAAGTCAGCGAGAAATCTGGCTGCCGTGATTGGCCAACGCCGCACTTGACCCTGGCGCCGGCCAATCGGAGCCGCCGGACTTCTCGGCGAGTTTTTCGCCGAGCGTCCCGATTAGAGGCCCTAAATGTATCGATTCTCTATTTGTATTCACATACATCCTGATGGAAGTTTGTACGAGGGAACACGTGCATTGCATTTGTTATGTGTTGCGTTCAGTTGCGTTGTGACGGAGTGCATTACCGACTCAGTCGGTGCTGTGCGTGCGGGCACGTGTGTGTGGGTGGGTGTCCCATTAATGGCGTTCGCGCCAGATTACGAAGAATCCTCGCCTCGCGGCTATGGGAAGAAAAGAGGACAAAGAGGAAGGACCGCAAAAAAGGGCGCTTAGCCATCGCAAGCCTTTGGACGGAGAACGTTGTAGCAGTTGTCTGTGTCGCGAACTCAAGCCGAGTTTAGATAAAGTTATATGTGCCGGAGCTAGCGCTGGGTACAGTCTCTCCTCAACGTCGGGCCCCGACGACGGTGTGTGTGCAGCTCCTAACCAGAGTCTTCACAGCGTCGTTATATATATATATATATATATATATATATATATATATATATATATATATATATATATATATATATATATATATATATATATATATAAATATATATATATATATATATATATATATATATATATATATATATATTTATATAAAACCACGGAGGAGTCCAAAGTATTTCTGCCTGTGCGCCACCAAGGATTATATTACTGCGCTCATCAAAAGAACTTTTAGCGAAGTCATAATTTCCCGACATAAAGATGACTGCACGTTTCTTAGCGCGCTAGAGTTCGTCCATACCTGACTGTGTGAATCCCAAGCGAAACAAACATATTCTTAGACTGGAGGTACGTTTTCGTAGATAAGGCTTCTCCGAGCGTCCCGGATGCCGGCCTATGACATTACGTTTATACTTATAGGTTTGACTAGACTTAATTACATGAAGCAATCAACAAGAGCGTTCAAGGACGGAAGCAAGATAACAAAACATCGTAATACCCAAAAATTTTTTAACAACGGACAACCTTTTATTATCCAGGCAATAATGTGCGGCGCTTTCTTTTCTTAGTAAATTTACGAGAATGAATTTGGTAACATTCAGTCATTTTTCGCAGTTCGAACCACCACCATAAGAAGGTCACCTTGCACAAGTTCCCATACCGCTTCATAGTTAACATCACTATAGACGCAACAGACATCACCATGAAATTCGGCAGGGCCATGCGCAGCTAGACCAGATACATATATCGAAGGGAGAAAGGGACCATCAAACAGATTTCTACGGTCACTTAATACCAGGTGTACATTTGGCGAAGTCCTACCACCAGAACAACAGGTTGCTTTTTTCAACAAGATAGAGTTCAAGCCATTGAATAAGTGTATCGGGATTGTCAGCAGTAAACAGCTTTTGCAGTGGGTGATACAAAATGGAAAGTCTAGAAAGAGGCAATTAAACTGACTATACTACAACAATGTCATTGCCCGTCCTAAAACAAGGTTGCATCGGGTGGAAAAAATGGTCACTTCGTAGGTGACTGTCTGAATTGGTGTAAATCATGTGTTCTAGCGCCTTATAACAAAAACTTGTTCTATAAATAGGCGTATAGATAGACGCCTTCGTTTTTTATCCACTTTTGTCAATTTGAACTACATTTGCATTTATTTATTTTAGAGGGAATTCAATTTGTTCCAAAGACATGGAAAAAAAGACGCTCTAGTAATGGGCGACAGATGCTGCGCACTTTTTCATGGTGTGGTTGGAGGTACCCTCCGCGACGGGCCTGAGTTACTTTAATTTAACCTCCTGTAATAGCAACGTGGCATCTTGCACCAAAAACTTTGTCTTTCATTTGTGTTAACCTGCCGTAATGTGTTTTTTTTTTTTTAAATTCACTAGAAAACTGACCGACGACGCGAAAAGTGACTGAAGATAGACAGAAACTTTCAATTTTGCTTTCCACATTCGTGCCATTATTAACACCATCTAGTATATCAGGCGGAAGACCTACGAGATTTAGGTTTTTTATTCCTCAAGATTTTGCTGTATTGTAAAAATAGAAGTAACGAAGTACCTAGAACCCTATTTATTGCTATTGATGAGTGCCCAGGTATCAGCATCAACAGCCGGAAATGCAAAGGATGTCAACGACGTCGTTGGTGTGTTAAAAAGGCACGCATAAAACACGAAGGTGACTAGAAGGTAAACATCTTCGATAGAAATTTGTCAGGTTGGGTGAAATGACAAAATTAACAAAAAGAATTCTCCAACCACAAAACAGTAAAAAGTGAAAAGAAAGGAACAGATAACGAGGAATCAAGCTGTCTTTCACCGCACCGTATCATGTGATAGCAAACGGCCTCGCGGAAAGACCATACGCGAAACAGTAGTTGTATCTGCATTTTAAGTTTGTCGGCGGCTTGAAATGTCGCCTCAGCGGCAGCGGAAATAAACAGCGCGCAAAAAATACACAAGGACGAAAGGAAGGTGCGAACGACACTAACCCAGCGGCAGCTGTTGTCCCAACTTCGCGGTATTTGGGCAAGTGCCTTGCTTGTCAACAAATGTCAGCGGGTAATCTATAGCTGGTGAAAGATTACGAACCCAGCACATGATCCACCTCGAGCTACAACTTTCTTCCCGAGATAGACTTTATTGCAAGCGTAATCAAATCTTGGCGGAAGACAACCAGCGCGTGCGGAAGGCGGAGCTTCAAGTGAATTTAAAACTTGTCGCCAACTGTTGATGAATAAAAAAAAAAAAGCAGTTAGGGCGCAGGCGAGCTGGTGTAAGTTTACCATTTTTTACCACCTGAGACTGGGTGGAAGAAACACGAAACATGACCCAACACCGCCACCAAAAAACATTTCAAACAGTGGCACCAATAGGACACGCCTTAACTTCGCAGCCACAAAAATCTAAAAAAAAAAAAAAAAATTACGAATTACATTGAGTTAACATACGGTAAACACACAACAAAACATCGGCCGAAGGGGACATTCTCGACCTCTCAACCACTCTTAACTTTACAAGAAACGAACAAGCGAACCACACGGAACCGACTGCAGTACGAACCCATCAACCTGTTACACTTCTTTTTTTCTACGTACGCATACACCCTGAACAAGAACGTGACAAAGGAGATACCTCTCGCGAAAAACCCTATTACTAAAAAGCATAGACGCCTGGCTTATGCAGTTGCTGATCGACCTAATTTTCACTGTCTCTTTTACAACCCTTTTGACGTCGTTGAATTCTTTGCATACTACAATACAATACAATACAATTCACTACAATTTATTTTTCTTTTTTGAATACATTTCGCTCTGTACCCACGTAAGCCAAGAAGGCTTGTGTGTGGGACGCGGCAGGTGACTACAACCATAATTTTTACAGTTTCAACTCTTTCTACGAGTTTAAACAAACCAAACAAATTATAAGAAAAGAAGCAGCTCCTATATACACGTGCATTATAACCGGTGGAACAGGCCTCTATTAGTCACATACTGCTATTTAGTAATATATCTCAAATCATTGTTTTAATAATCCATATAATTCGTACAGTGGTTACGGTCGTATATTGGCACTTTTTATTAATTCGCACTTTGTTTAATTTTTCTGTTCATTGATCCATATTCTTGCCATTTTTTTCATTGCATGTGGATTTTTGCACTCAATCAACTCCTCAGGTAGTTCGTTAAAAAGTTTAGGCACATAATATTTTCTTGTAGACTCTCCATACTTTGTCTTTATTAATGGCTCTAAATATTTCCTATTTGGTCGTAATGTTCTTTCTTTAACAATTTCTATTTTGTGGTTGTTGATTACCGCTCACCGGACCACTCGGCCGAGCAGTTTCTGCATTCTTGTACATGTGTCGCAATTTCGGAATTAGTCGCTTTTATATCTACATTTCTTTTGTGCTCAGTCAGACGATCGTTCAAGCATCTTGAGGTCTGCCCTATGTACCTAAAACCACAAGTCATCGGCATGTCGTAAACTACACCGGTTTCACAAGGCACAGATTTTTTTTTTGTGGCCCTTTTGGCACCCTTTTTTTTCTCTTTGCAACGGGGTGAGGTTGCCCAACTTAAGGCCACGGTCCCACTGAATGTGGCAGTTTAGGTACTTTTTGGCAGGTCATTACTCATCTCCTTTTAAATACTGTTTAATGGGATTGATGTCATTCGAAAGGCAATGCAATCCTCATTCATTTGATATTATGTATGTGTTGGTTGTTACTGTTCATGCGCATTTGTAGCGTTGCGAATATGATGGCGCGGACCCTCACTTGCTCCGCTAGTTCATGTTTTATGAACGATCCATTAAAGATAGCACGGTTCCAATATATCAGTTTTGTTAAGATGATATCGGAGCAGAATGTAACGATACACTTTTTTGGTATTTGCACTACTTTGTTTTCTTCATTCCTTCAAATATTGCCCTAAAATTGACATTTTTCAGTACAAATATGTTTTTAATGACAAGCGCTAGGGCAATGAAATTAGCTACAGGTGCAGTGCTTATAACTGGTAATATGCAGAAAAAAATTTAATGTTGTGTAAAATGTTTTTTGTTTAGATATTTTATATCAAACGTAGCACTTTTTTGTGCTTCGAGTCATGGTACTTCAAATGCCGCTGAGGAAATAATTAAACTAAGATAAAATCTTTTATAAAATATAGAGCTACAATGGTTGCCCAAGAGGTGGACGATGGCTTTTTTTCATTTTCGAAGTCATAACGCTTCAGGAGCCCTTCAAACTTACCTGTTTTTGACGCATATCTTTTTTGGACATCAAACAGATTTATTTGCATCTAATAACATTTATTGTTTGGAATAGATATATATTGCGATGTATTAAATTTTACAATGATCTTGCTTTGGTTTCTTAATAGGTGTAGACCTTAGCTAATTTTAAAAATCAATTAAAAACTGTTTGGCTGTTTTGTTGCGCTACCTGGCAGATGGCAGACAAACTGCTGATTTCTAGTGTTCAAAAAATTTCCGAGGGCGGCGTTGGCGTCTGTATCATCATCAATCTCCGTGTCTTTTTACCTTCACGTTTAAAAAATATACTGGAAGATTTACTATCGATAAATGAATGGTTTAAGTGCTGGTTCACGTTAATAAATCTAAGACAAATAATTACACACGCGTAGCGTGATATAATGTGTTCATTATTCGGTGTGGTTGAAATCAATAATCAATAAAGACGAAGAGGAAAATAATACACCCGAGATCACTTTATGCCTAGAGTCACTAAATGAGCTTTAAAGTATCGGCACTCCGTTCCCCGAAATTGTTTTGGGCGCCGCCATTTTGGGTCTTGTACAGAGCAAACGCAAGTGCCGATCGTCATGATCCAAAAGTACGACTTCCTCAGCATTAGATGCGGTGCTAGGAAGGTGATGCAATATTGCAATGCTCTGTCGCGGGTTGTTTAAACATTTGTGGGGGACGGAAAAGCGTTTCCTGTGATTTCAGATAAAGCTTCAGGTAACTGGCAACCATGATTTTAAGCCACAATATGGCCAAGTGTCGTTACTCTGAACCGTAGCTAATTTACTGGCACAAGCGGGAACAATGAGGAAGAGGCAGGTGTCAAAAGGTAGTGGCTTGTGGAATCCACGGGGCTTACGCCATGGCCCCGCCAGGTATTACAAGCCTCTTGAACAAAGAGCATGAATAGTGTCATTAAATAATCTACGCGCCAGAGTAGCGACACTTGGCTATATTGTGGCTTAAAATATGGTTGCCAGTTATTTGAAGCCATATCTGAAATCACAAGAAACGCTTTTGCATACTCCACTCTAAACAGTGTGCGACAAAGCAAAGCAACATTACATGAGCTTCCTAACACCGAATCTAATGCTGAGGATGTCGCACTTTTGAATCATGACGATCGGCAGTTGCGCCTGCTCGGCATAAGCACCAGAATGGCGGCGTTCACAATACTGTCGGGGAAGAGAGTGTCGATACTCTAAGCGCAGCTGATTTATTTGCTCTAGTTCCCGCGAAACTCCTTTTCCCTGACTGAAACTGAAAGTAAATATGAATAATACACCATTATTATAGCTTATTTAGTTATAACCAACTACACATAATGAGAGGAGGAAGCGGCCGGGTAGGAGAAACGCGGCTTTTATGTGCGACCGTTCTAACCGTCTCAAAAGAAAGAACGCGCGAGCTTGCGCTGGTTTAAAAAAGGGCATCCCAAGAAAAGAGGCGGCACGCTGTGCTCTTTGTTATTATGCGTCTAATTGCAAATTGTTGTGTGTATGTTTTTACAGCTGAAATTTAGTCCGCCTTAGTGGGCGTCTGACTCTCAGCTGTAGATGAGCAATTTAGCCAGTGCGGTACAACAGCAAACCTGGGGTCTTTAACGTCCACCACGCAGTAGTGATACACGACCGCACGCCGGTACGATGCTCTTCCAGATCGAAACGGGCAAGGGTGGGGTGGCTTCTGCAGCGCGAGCTTTCGCTCCAAGTGCTCCGAGCTGGTGTGCGCTAGACCATGCACTCGGCCACCGACCCGTCCCCTCCCCCCTTTTTGCGTCTAATTTACATACAGGTATAAGTGTTTGAAGATCGAAGATGGACGTCGATCGTCTCGAGGTAATGTAACGTAATAACATTATATAAATAATAAACTTGTTGAAGGACTGAACGACTCAATTTTTCAATTCTTGGATTGTAATATGGCGGTAGCCTCTTCTATTTACTGTTGATGAAGAGCAGTATGAGGTGACGAGGTAATGACTAAATGATGAGGCTCTATAAGGACGACGAGATTAGTGGGTGTCGAACCACAAGGTACAGTGCCAGACTTTTTTCAAGTATCGTGTACCAAAAACCTTTCTTCACCCGCAACAGAATATGGTAAAATCAATGAGGGTGCTGCTTTACAACTGTACGTGGAACAGGAAAACTGCACTGTTCAGAAGTGCGGCTTATTCGTTAATAGGAGGGACGGATTTCAAGCAGCATTCTCTTGGAACAAATGGCCTCGTTGACGTATAGTGTCCCCGTTCCAAAAGATTCTTGAAGCATACTTAAACCGCAAAGGAGTATGAGGCGAAAAATAAGAAACAGGAGCCTGGTGTGAAAGGTCCAAATCAAAACCATAGCTTCTACTATCAGATACAAGGGCAGTTACACAATACACAAAGAGAGTTTTGTGATTTAGTTATATTTACACTCAAGCGCATTGATATCCAACGTATTCAGAGAGATGACACCTTTTGGTCAACCAACATAGAACCTTTTCTACTCAAGATTTACATGGAAGGCCCGACTTCCGCTGAAATTCCTTACGTAGACGAGTTGTCCGACCGAATAAACTGCAATTACTCCCGATCTGGGAATCTCTCGATCTTCGTTCGTAAGCCATAGATGGTATCATGAGATCGAGGGGTGTGGCTCTTCGTCCGCCGAATATTGCTTCCGCGGGTGTTTTTACCGTGTAAGGTGAGACCGTCGCGTGCTGCTGGAATAACAACCTGGCGATTCTTCACTGAACTGCTTCTTCCGTAAGCTTCAAAAGGGCTTTTTTTTTTTGTTTCGCACACCATCTGTTCTGCGTGTCCGTTAGTTGCAGGATGGTATGGTGCACTAATGTGATGCCTGATGCCGTTTTTTTTTTTCTTCAAGAACTTGTTTATATTGTTTGAAGCAAGATTTGGAGCGTTATCAGAGAAAAGTATTTTCGGTAGGGCAAAAGTAGGTAAAAGAGACCGTAGAACGTCAATGACGTGTTTGGACGTCGTGGCAGGCATCGTGTAAACTTCCAGCCACTTAGAGTACGCATCGCTCATGACTCCGCAGATGCGAATACGTTTCGCCACCCACCGATTGAATAGTGGATCGTTTTCAGTTACTGTTCCTGATGGCGTTGGACTCAAGGAAGACTTCGAGTTTTTCCAGAAAGTTACCCCAGGTGCCAGGACTTTTGTCGAAAGCGGTAAGTGTTCGAAACGTCGACAACGTCGGTAGCCACGTGTTGTGCTTGACACTGAACACTTACCATTCGTTGAGAAGAAACTTGCTTGTTCGTCTGCCACGAGTCGTCCGATATCAGGTCATCACCGCAACACCATCTCCCGACAAAAACGCATGTCCATAGTTAGCAATCACGTGAACTTATAAATTCCCGAACGCTCATAACTTGCCGTCGCTAAACGCCGTTCATTCATAGCGTCATCATTGCAAATAAACGTCTTCCTATTTCTTCTGATTGTTTTCATCATATTCCTCCTAAGCTGTACTTACATTATGTGTGTCGGTACTTCCGAAAATATTGCAACGGCGTTTGTTTTCTGGGAACCTATAATGTAACAACCTTTAAAACATCTTCCGGACCCCGTGAAACACAATATCTCGTGATGTTATTTTAGACGTCATTAAAATGATGAGGTAAGTACCGTAAATCGCGAAGCAGTTTACTTGACGTCCGCTTCCACTGGTGTCTTGGAAGATTGAGTCTACCGAGCGTGCATTCCTGCAGAAGAAATTTCCATTGATAGAATATTAACACGTCAATCAACATTAGGTTCCTTCTTGGTAAGATTTATTGCGAAAGCCCGTTACAACCGCCGAACCGCATCTCCCTATATCAGAGAACAATTTATAACCAGCCTGACATTCTCGCATACATGAGTTTGCTGGGCCACGCTACTTGAGCTAGCTGAGCACAGCTGGCAGCGGCGCGAGCAAGGCCACGAGGGGAACGTGATGGTGCTCGAGCCATCCCACTGTGATCCAATGTTTCGGCCACCCCACGGGTGCGTGTCGCCATCTATTGGTTGAACTAACGCCTTGTTCAAGATGGCTGCCGTGGGACCGCAGCATTAAAGTCCGCGCTGAACACGACAGGGTGTCACAAAAGAAAATTTACACGGTCTTTTTTACCGCAAAAATAAACTATGCATCGCCGAACGCTCATTCTCCGCCCAAAGATAGAGCTAGAGGTCACAACCAGATGCCAAAGTTTCAGCCCGATCCGATAACTTAATCAAAAGTTATAAGTGATTTTCTGAAACGTTCAATGGGAAAATGGAGCCCATTTTTGCCTGTTTTCGGTTTCTAGTGCCGTAGAGCCCCATGTGTTTGAAAACTCCGTCGGCCGCCATTTCCCCATTGAAATTTTCAGAAAACCACTTATAACTTTTGATTAAGTTATCGGATCGGGCTGAAACTTTGGCATCTAGTTGTGACTTCTAGCTCTACCTTTGGGCGGAGAATGAGCGTTCGGCGATGCCTAGTTTATTTTTGCGGTAAGAAAGACCGTGTAAATTTTCTTTTGTGACACCCTGTACATTAACGCCAAATTTTTTTGCACACGCTTTTACATTGTGTGACACGGTGTGAAAATACGGCATTACGGCGAACCTGTTACTCGATTTTTCCTCCGCCTTTCCCTTTTCCCGAAACATTAAGGTCACTTGCCTCCCGATGAAATCTCATTCGTAGCCTGCGTTAATCAATCGTTGCCACTGCCCCCTCACTGCCTTAGGCATAAAATGAACACATGACCTGTTCATAGCATTGGTGATCAGCGATCTAACAACACTCGCCTTTACCGTCTTAGAGTGGCAGCTCTTCCTTGGGAGTACTGGTTTCGGGGCATCCTTTTCATACTCCCAGCATAGGGTTTCACCCACATGAAGTTTTAGGTCTAAAAACTGTAACATATCATTCGTTGGCCTTTCCACTGTGAACTTGAGTTCAGGAGCTGACGACACTACTAATGATTCTAGCTTCTCCGCAATTCCACTCTGAAAGGTGCATAACACAATGTCGTCGACATATCTCTTGACAATACAGCTATCCGACGGCATTTTTTCTAGTCCTTCTACCACGGCAGAATCAAGTGAGTTGAGGTATATTTCCGCCAAAGCTGGTGCCACCGATGAACCTATGCACACTCCATCTTTCTGCACAAATTTTTGCCCATCGTATTCAACCACAGTTGATCGAAGATACAAATCTAACACCGTCATGAAACAATATACCGAAATGCCCGAACCTGACTGAAATTTTACGAGATTACGCTCCAGGGCCTCTTTTACTCGCTTCATCAGTCTGCTCTTCTCCAACGAATAATAAAGGTCTTTAATGTCCATAGAAAATATCGAGCACTTCCTGCCATGATGGACCTCCAGGATGTCAATTAACTCGCTTGAGTTTCTCAGTGAGAGCGAATCTTCAAGCCTTACATACTCTAAAGCGCGAAACACATGTACGACGAAACCGTGTGATCCGACGTCCGACCGCGCAATACGACGGTCGGAGGCGAGGGTTTTCAATGCTCTCCGATGCTACGAAAACCCTCGCCTCCGACCGTCGTATTGCGCGGTCGGACGTCGGATCGGACGGTTTCGTCGTACATGTGTTTCGCGCTTAATCCCTGTTGCAAGAATTTAGACACCACCTTCTGCCAAGTCCCGTTTTCATTTATCACTGTGCGGAAAGGAAGCTCAGGTTTATGGTCTTCTAGAAAAAAACTTCAGGCTCAATGTCGAGTGTCTCGAGCTCAATATCCCCTTTGCCATCCCTTCACATTCTTCTTTCTTAAGAACCCCACTAATCTCTTTTCTCATCTTTCCAATATTCTCAGTCCATTCCACAAACAGAGTATCTAACGCCTCCTTTGCCTTCTTCCGGAAAACCGACTTGGGTAAGATTGCAAACTTGCCAGTTTCGTCCGTCTGCAACAACTCCAACGATTTACATTCTATTGGCCTCGAGATCGACCTAGAGGTGGCGCTACGGTCGCGCTATCATCATCATCAAAGCGGGGATAGGAGAACGGCCGCCCCATAGGCTCTCCACGTTCGCGCGCGAGACGGCGTAGATGCTTGCGTTTATTTTGTCGCATACTATTGGTGGGAAAACAATTCTAGCGAAAAAGGATGCGGTACTAGTCGGTGCTTCAGTGAAGATCGAATCGTGTTGCCAGCGTGCGACCTAAATTTATACAATCGCTTGTGTGGATGCGTCGTCTGCTCTAGGCAGATGTTGGAAAGAATGGCTCACCACGACTGATGCCTGTCTCCGGCTGAACTGGAATATTTATGTTAAATATTTGTTTCTTTTAAAATGAATGTATCGGTTCATCAACGTGCAATTAAAAAAAAAACAATAAATTCCAACCCCGATAACATAATACTGGTACCGTGGGCTGTGAAATCGCAGCTTTTATGTTTTGTTTTTAACTTCTAGCTTTTGCAGTTATATAAATATTTAGAATGAAGATAAGTTAGCGCTGTATTGAAAATTACCATGCTATTGAGTTCCTCTGCCCTTTTACTGTGCCATAGTGTGGGTAAGTTTTTTGGAGTCTGAACAAATCTACTGCGTTGCGATGAGGACAGGGTGTCTCTTCTAGTTAAGATCTGCAAACTGCACGGTTGGCAGGACAAGTGAAACAAGCTGTTCTAATATATCTGCCGTGACTGTAATAAACGTGTGTAACCGAGCAACGCAGCAATATTCCTGTTATTAAATGTTTTTCTCGGTAGTGTGGGTTCACCCGCTTCAATTTTCTTGGTGAGGGCCGCGGATGACAAGAGATTAATACTATAAATTTCTGGATAAATAATCTTGTATTCGAACACAGTAGTCTCTGCAACCCCAAAAAAACGACGCGCACCACGACACAGACAGCATCGGCCGCAGTGATACTCTTTTACTGATGAGGGTTAGCGACCTTCACGAGACTTTCCGTAATGCTTTAATTGCAATTTTGTTTTGCCGGTCAATTAGAGTCTTGTGCTGGAGAAAGTCAACAAAGAGTAAAAAATGCCTGCTTTAATATTTTTGACGTCTTTATTTCTTTTGTGACACTGGCTTGCACGGTAAACCACTTCAGCTTGCTTGTCATTTCACGGAGGGTGATTATACTGTTTAAATAATAACTTAAAAATACTTCATTTAAAAAGCTTCCCGTGTTCATATTTATGTAGGACTCACAACGTGAAGTTTAGAATGGGAATGCAATATGCCATTTATGACATAGTAAAACCAGTAAAAAATGTGTAGTTTAACGTCTTTCACGCGATATGACCGGCGAAAAATCAACATACGGATTTATTGATTGATTAGTCTATTAAAGGATAGCGATCAGTCGGGTTAATTTTCTAATCAGACCACAGACCCACTAAACATTCAATGCTTTATTAAAGCTACGGTCTGTGCGACATAACAAAAATACGTGCGACCAGCGATTGTATACAAACCAACGCACTAAGATTATGGAGGCTTCCGACTTAATAATAATCGCTTTGCTGAATTTCTACGCATGGGAAGCGATAAAACACAACCTTTAGTAAGAAGAAACGGCAACAAAAACATAAAGAATTTAATAAGGAATGTCAAGCTCAGCCTGAAACGGGGCTTGCGCCGTCGAGATCCATGCTTCTGAGCGTGCGCCATAGCAGACGACGCACGGCGGTATCCCCGCTTTCGCGCGTTTCCAATTTCGGCCGCACGGTGGCGACACGGTTCGATCTCGAGGCGAATAGTCGGTTACAAGTCAAGAAGGTAGGAGAAGCTCCTCCCACAAGTGTGATGCGCCCGTTTCAAATCTCTCCGCAATCGAAAGAAGAGTTCACTTGAAACGCTCCTTGTTCCGCTTCAATGAATTCCCACTTGTCTCCGATCCCACTTTTTAAGAAAGCGACCTTTGTATTCATCGGAGAAGGAACCGAGCCCCTGAAAGCAGCCTTTGTATCTATCGGGGGGGAAGCTAATCCCCGAAAGTCGTATTTGTTTCCGTCGGTGGGGGAGAACTCTAATCTCCCTCTCGTGGCTTCCACAATGCTAAGTCAAAGTCGAAAAATAAAGCAAATATGTACAGAAAGGCAAGACCCTCCTCGCGCGTTGGCCGCGACGTCACGGTGGGACGCTATTGGATGCGGAGGTGGCGGAGGGATATCTGATTCCCTTTGAGGGGCATTTGCCGCTACCTTCTTAACCTGTAACTGACTATAGCTCATTTTTTACCGCTTTTACTTCACTAAAGTTCCTTCTTTCTGTTGGGTAATCCCTGCCCATGAGATTTTCCATTCGGCCAATTGCTTGATCGACAAAAGCTGCCTTCTCATCCTGAGTTACGACTTTCGCGACTCGACGAGAACACGTCCAATCTCGACGGTTTTACATTTAAACAAAACTTCGGCCCTCTTCTTAAAAATTCCTCAGTCTTCCGGGATACCGCTTCTCTACATGGGTTTACAAGGGACGTGCGGGGCACATAAAAACAGCTGTTTTCATGGGGAACACCTTGATACATCTGTCTAAAAAGATTTCTACCCTCTAGTCTTCCATCCATCCTCCCGCACGCGCTTAATCTCTTAACGCTGTCCAAAACATGTCTTCGCTTTACGCATCAAGTCCGGTTGAAGTGGGCCCTACTGATGTCGCTCCAGTTCTGGAAGTCCCCATGTTGCCTGAAGTTCTTTCCCAGCAGCAAAAACCAAAGTCTATCGCTTGCGTTGCGGACGTCCTGGATTCTCTGACTTGCACCGTCCCTGTAGGTCTTCAATATCTTCTTTTTGATGGACCAAGAACTCGCCGATGCTGACAAATGCTTAAAAAGTTCCGGGTCAACGTACCTCTTCCGTAAGCATATGCCGAAAAACGCCACTTCAGCCTCCAGTTCCGCTAGGCGACGTCCCAACTTATCCAGGACCGTGACAGCTTCCAGTAGTAGAGCGGTTGGTGGCGATGAAGGAATCGAAGATGCACAAGAAAAGGGGACTAAGCCTGCCTCAGGTACGATTAATGAAAAAACAGTTAGGGCGCAGGCGAGCTGGTGTAAGTTTATCATCGTCGTGCTTAAGTTTACCGTCGTCGTGTTCCTTCCACCCAGTCTCAGGTGGTAAAAAATGGTAAAAAAAGCGTTTTTTAAATGCTGCAGCAGCTAAATGAAAAACGATGAGATATTTTTAGTTGATTTAGCTCCACACAAAATATTTAAGTGGGTGAATTGGGGTTGTGTGGATATTTATACAGCGTGTAGTTGGTCAGCCATTTCAAAGTTGCGAAGAGTCACTCGCTGTAGATGAGCAATTCAGCCAGCGTGGTACAACCACTGGCCTGGCTTCTTTAACGTGCACCGCGCAGCAGTGATGCACGACCGCACGCCGGGACGATGCTCATCCAGATTGAAACGGGAAGAAGGGTGGGGATTGAATCCAGGATCCCTGGGTTCTGCAGCGCTAGCGTTTGCTCCACATGCTCCGAGCTCATGTGCGCTAGCCCACTCGGCCACCGATCCCTCCTTTAAGAGGGTGAACATATGTCATTAATCGAAGAAGCACTCTCGGCACAGGTACAAAGATCTCCGGCCCATGCCAAGCGACCAAATCAGTTTTCGCACATAACCTGAAAACAATTTGGTATATTACAGCAGGAAACGTCAATGAATCTGCCTCTAGAGGAAATGCATTTTATATAGTCAGAGGAGAAAAGAAAAAAAGTGGATAATGCGAAAGGTGGCTATTCTATAGGCGAAAAGCAGCAACTGACAGAAGGGAGACAACGAAGTTATTTTAGTAAATAAGTCAGGAATCTGTGCTACATTGTCAAGGATAGCTCAGTTTTTTTTTTTTTTTTTTTTTTTTTTTTACAGTGCTGCAGCCACAAAGGGGAGGAGCTGACATAACTCAAGCCCCGACCAGGGCGCTCCTAGAGGCGAATAGATAATTTTTATCGGTGGGTTTTTTTCAGCCGCAGCAATCAGATTGCGTTCGCTCGTTTTGCTCCACGGAAAAAGCTTGCGGAATTAGTGAGAACATAAAATCCCGTCGTATTAATGACGTACGCATTAGTCCCGCGCAATTCGCCACATTTGCTTCCCGACGAGTAGGTGGCGACAAAAACTAGGTGGCAGCGAACAGTCAGAAAGGCTAGAGTGCCTCAATGTTGCTTGCCGGCTGCGCCTTGCTAGGGTGGGGACATCCTTTGGGAGGGCAAGTGCCGCCTTTTCTTGTTTTCCCCCTCTCGCTCCCGGCCGCCGCCGCCATTTTGCCTTCCGATCGGGTGGCGATGCTCGCGTGGGATCGCTGAACTGGCTTGTTTTTTTGCAAATGCCCGGTTGCTGCGTGCCGCAGTGTTCGAATCACTCGAGGAATGGATGGAAGGTGTACGGCGTCCCAACAAACGCCAAACGGAGGCGTCTTTGGCTCGCACAGATAAAGTGCGACGACTGGGAGCCGAGCCGTTCGTCGTCTGTGTGCAGCGTGAGTAGCAACTTTGTTTCCTTGCAATCGCCGGGTCTTTTGCCGCACAGTTGAGTGCTACAAAGCGGTATATCAGGTCGTGATAAATTATTTCAGATGAAGGCTTCTTCGACTTGGTTTTACAGTAAAACGCCGCAAAGAACTTCCGCTGATCGTGGTCGAGGAGCGGCATGTTTCAGTAAGTTGGTTTGTTAATGTATGTTGCCACTTTTCTTGTGAAAAGTGTGTGTCCGATTATCTTTTTTTTTAATTTTATGTGGATTTTATATCTGTGGATTCTTATACAGGCATCTATGTGTCCCGTTTTTTGTATGGTATTGTTGTACAGTCCCAGAAAAAAATGTTCTATTTTTTTATTACTTATTTTGGTAAGTGGTGTGTTATCACTTTCTTTGTGGAATCTGTGTTTGTTAGTGTGTGATTGATTCTTTTAGATTTAGTGTGTGTTTTATTTCTGGGTTTTCCTTTACAGGCGTCTGCGAGTCCTGTTTTTTGTATATATCAAGCTGCTGTGTCAAATATATCCTAGTGTTGTTTGAGATCTCTATGTTATCTGCATTTTTTTATTTCCCTTTTCTTAGTCTAGGGCCTTAATCCTCAAACCTTACCCATGTCTAAACAATACTCTAAATTTTAATTACGGCCCATCTCTTTGCCTTCAAAACGTCAAGTAAACAAGTGTTGCAATGAATCATGCACTGAGTGCACCACATAACGATCTCCGTCCTCTCCACTTTAAACTTGCTTTGTAAGACTTTTGCATGTTGTAAAATGTTCAATACAACCCTGTTGCAGTTGATGATACACTGTGTTAAAGAATTACTTTCCATTTGAGAACAGGGGGGCATGTATGTTAATTGCAACGCTTTTTCTTATTTTAGCGCTCAATACTATAAACTTATCTAATATAACATGTTACTTACCTGAAGAGATGTATGTAAACTAAACGTGCATTTATTGATTTCTGTTGGCATCAGTGCATTTTAAAGAAACAGGCGAGCAAAAATAGTGTAATAGTAACAAATAAAATATTCTGATTTCTGTCTCCGAAAGGATTTTTTGAGAAAACAGGCCAGCAAACAAAATTTATAGATACCTACTGCGGCCGTTTAGGGGAATGTAGGACAAAACTTGAATCTGTCTGAATTTGTGCGTGTACTTTTGTGTGTGCTCTGGTGCCTACAGGGCACCAGCGCACACAAAACAGGCAAGCAACTTTCCTTTTTTTTTTTTTTAAAGGTAAGTTGTAAGGTTTTTAGAACAGCTGCACCAACAGGTGAGAAATGTTTGCTTGTCAAATTACCTTTATACTCTGCACGGCGGCCGCCTGTTCAGTGCTGCTTCTTGCATCAAACGACCCAATTCAGTTTCGTAGCTCTTGGAAGCACAGCGCGTCCAAGTATACTCAGAATTCCAGCGATATTGGCATAGTTTCGGTTTCTAAATTTGGGTCCTTCCGATTAAAAAACAAAGAAAAAACCTCAACAGGTCCTGACGCGACGTCTCTTATTATGGAGTTCTTATTTCAGAAGCGCTGAATGCTAATCCAGAACTTATCAAGATAACAATATCGGCGAATAAGAGGCGATAGAGAACAGAACGTATATGCTCGCGTATCTGCGCCTCGCTCGCTGATCGCTTTCATTTTTTTCATTCAATGCGAGGCCAAACACGGGTAGGTATTGGAGCGGATGATAACGAACATAGTCGGTATCAAATGTACTTGCATAGATCGACCATCTCTAAGAACTTGACCAGAATGTCAGCGGCAGCCGACGGATCTTTCTCGAGCATATTTGCTTTATATGCGGACTGAACCGTAATTTTAAATGGGAAATCAAACGCATACTTGACTAAACACGAGACGTTACGTGTCTTGAAGTGTTCACGCTCCATTTCACAGGTGAGGATGATCACTAACTGGGTAGGGAGCTTATAAACGGCTGCATAAGCCTTGTACCATAGACTCGTTGAGCGAACAAGGCGGCACTATGGCGGCTCCGCTAGCAGACGACAGAGTTGTCTCCACTCTGGGACGGCGGCAGCCAACAACATTGAGACACTCTAAGAAAGACTATTACAGAGAGTTTCCGACTGCTCGATCAAGGTCACGTGGTTTATGGCCGGCGTTTGCAATACGAGCTCCAGGTGAAGAATGCATTGTTCGTCTGCGAGCGTCTCCTCCTTACCGCTAGCTTTCCTCGTAGCCACGCGATAACACCGCGCATGAGCATTTACGAGCAATCTCCGATGGAGGCGACCGCCATTAAACTGCAAACGCTCCCCATGGTTTGAGTTGGACCCCCTCTACAATCTAGGCTTTCCACGAACAATAGGCGACACAGGCGACGCCGCCGACGTGCCCCTTTCCCATACTGCTGCTCGAGGACTGTGCGTTCCCGCAAGTAGCTTTGACAGTGCTGCCAAAACTACGCTGGCCTTGACAACGTAGCACCAACAATGTTTAAGGTTGTTTGTCTTGACGACATAAAGCGACTGCGATGAAGCAATGACAGAAGACTAGGTCGTGCTGTAGGTTTTAGCTGTACTATTTGACTTACTTTAACTGCAGAAAAGAATCCAGATCTGGTAGTTCCTGTGTTATGCTTTGCTACCTTTTTATCAAAATTTCGTGGATGTCAACGCAAGCAAAGAGGGACCAAAACAGGCCGCTTAATGTAGGTCAGCCAACAAGTTTGCTGCCCCAATCCTAAAGTGTCTCGTCCCGATTCTCAGCACATTTTTCTAAGCTGCTTTCGCTCTATGTTGTTAATCACTCTATTCAATGACCCATTCACATGCCTCTCGTACTATACAGCGGTTAACGTTCTGCAACTTTAACGAGTTAAGATGAACTCCACATTCGATGTGGAGTTCATAACTCTTAGCGCGGGTGTATCTGACCTATAACGTTGTTTTTGTACGGCCGCCTGACATTTGTTGTCCGATCTGGTTTACCAGGTACGGCCACCGAACAACCGAAGACTGGCGGTTAATTGGCCACCTTCCGGGACTCTCTCGCTCGCGCGCTGCAGATACTAAACTATACATACTATTGCGATCATTCTGGATTCCCATATGACAGGTGTTCAAATCGGACTTCGGCGCCCAAATCGAACTTGTCATTTATGGCTATCACGAAAGCCGAGATGCGCTCCAGTTTACGTTGTCGAGTTACGCTGCGTCGAAACTCTGCTGTCATGACCGTTGTTAAAATTTGTTGATAAGGAGTTGGAAGGCAGTGTTGGAACGGTGTTTTAGGAGTGCAGTAACACGTATTAGTCAACCTTTAAACCCGTGTCATAATAAGCATGATTGATAAGGTTCCGTAGAGTTCACGTAGTTTATTTTAACTTCAGCCAGTTATGTGTAAGAACACAACAATTTATGAGGAACGAATGACAAAACAAGTGTGCATCAAACGGCATTAAATCAGCACGTTTTCATCACGAGGAGAAAACGTGTCTTTTTTCAGCTCTACGTTTGCTACCCACAAGAACTAAAACGTCTGGAACACCTTTTTTTAATTTTAAATATGCATCCCGTATTGAAACGAATGAATTGATAGAAGCTATAATAAAAACTGCGCTACTTAACAAAATAGAGTTTATTAAAACGTTTCGCCTCCCCGGTGGCAGGCATGGTCCGTACACACAAAAAAAAAAGCAATGGGAGTGTACGAGCAATAGGAGGTGCAACTCATGGCTCTTTACTGTACTAAGGGTGCCTCCCGCAAAGGAAGCGAAACGTTTAGTTAAACTGTTAATTTTGGTAAGTCAAGTCGTTTTAAATTTTACTTTCACCACATGTTCGCGCGGTTTCTGAAGTATTGTTTGCATCCACCGAACTAACAACCTATTGATTCGGACATCGTGAACTACGCGTGCATAAAAGAGATTAAAAGCTGAATTACAAGCATTTAACAAAAAAATTTACGATTTCGGAAGTAAAGTAATTCATTCGCCTAGCTCAGCGTGTTTTGTGTTCATTATTCCTTTTTATTTGGCAAGTTTTACCAGAAACATTTATTTGTATCCAATGTACTGGCAAATATTGCTGTCGTCTCGGCGGCGCAAGGCCATGAACTATTCCCAAGGTGTGTTATTCGGGCTCGACAACGTTTGACGTAAATGAGCGGAGCGTTAATTCCACTCTCCCGTCTTTTGACGGGTGCGGACATCTCCGAGGGGTGTTGTGTCGAGAGCGCGTGCGCCCTTGAGCGGAACCGGTTGGAGTTGTTATCATCACCAAAACGCTCAACGGCGTTCGTTCCGCTTTGCGCCAAGGCAAAGTGCGACGATGCCGGTCCGGGAAACAGCGGTCGCCGCTGCGGTGTTAGCGATCCTAACTACGCTGTGTCATGAAGCGGCTTCCGGACCCTCGTGTCAGGACAAGGATTACCTGTCTGCCTGTAGCGAAGACTGCTACAAATACAAATTCTACACGTGCGTCAACTTGAACAAAGTGAGCGACTTGTACCACTACGAGCAGCGTGCCCTCAAGTATCCCAACCTGTGGTTCATTTTGGAGGACAGCCAGCTGGACTACTACTCAGGCGGCACCTTCGCGGACGGCAACGTGACCGTCATTGAGCTGCGGAACGCGCGGGCGCACAGCTTCGCCCAGTTCGAGACCGGGCCCAACCCGTTCCTGGGGATTGAGCACTCGCTCCAGTTCCTTGTGTTCAGGGACGGCAGCACGCTGCCGGACTCCTGGACGATGCTCGGCCGACTCAGGAAGCTTGAAAAGCTCGAGTTCTGGAACATGAAGCACCTCGAGCTCACTCGCGATTTCAACGACCTTCCGCAGACTATGACTCGAGTCTATTTCATTTCATTTCATTTTATTATACCTCAAAGGCACTTCTACCGAAGTGCATTACATGAGGGGGGATAAGAATACAAACTCACATAAAAACAAACAAAAGCAAAAGTAGATTCACAAACAAATACAAATAGTAATATTTGCCGAAACCGTTTTATCGTGGGTAGCGCCATTTTGAGAGCGAGTGAGAAAAGGGGAAAGGGCTACCGGCGCTTTCCCCCTTTCTGATTGTGTAGAAAGAGTGAAAGTCTCGGATGAGAGGCTTGGCCGGTGTAGGGCGTCTGCAGTGCCTCAACTTCGTTCGCGCTTTTTTCTTCGTTTCAAACTCCCAAACTTAATTAGAGTCATGCTCTTCGATGGCGACAGTCCCCCGGTCATCGGGACACCAATGCTGGGTGATAGGGTGCACGAATAACGACAGAAAGCGTCGATTACTGTCCGAGGACCTATGTAGCTTGCATGGAATCCGGCAAGGCAAGTACGGCTGAAATGTTTTTATGCTCCATCGCTTTCCGCATGACTGGAAATGATGAATCATTTATACATTTTTGCTTGCAATGGGCCTATTTCAACGTAGCCGCTTTTAGTTGTAATCAACAAGTTATACACGAAACGGGAACCTCAATTAACTTTGTAAACGCCCGGAGCTGCTACATATCGTCTTGCTGTGCTGTTTTTATCTTCGTGTCTCTGTTCTTATATTTTCTTGTGAATGAACGACGAAGACCCTCCAGATGTACTTTTATCGAACCGCAGAAAGCCTCGAAGCAGCCACGAATTATTTTACTATTTGATGCAATATTTTGGGTACTCACCTCCAATTTCTATAGCTGGCACGTTCGCTGCCGCTGTTCCCCCCGTCGCCACACTGGCGGATGCCATGACTCAAACAAAGAAACGTGCACACTGGGCTCGAAAACGCAGATCGCAACACACGAGACGTTCCCTGCAGCGACTATCAAGCGCCTCAAAGCGCCTTAGTCAACGGAAACAACCCACCAGCGGCACTTCAAGGACGCTTTTGCCGGCTCCCTAGTATCAAACAGAAAATCGCAATTAAAAAAAAACAAAAGAAAAAAACATTAGAAATACGTTTTTAACAATTTCCAGCCTCACCCGGGGGCGGAAATGAGCCTTCAACTAAGTGTTGTAGATGATAAAATCGAGTCAGACACCACTGCAAATTATCACTATTAAGATAAATTCAGTTACGAAATTTTACAAGCTGAAACAGCAGTTATCATGAGAAAATTCGCACGCACATTGCGAGCGTACCCCATGTTCATCGGCGGTAGAGCGTTCGGTGCGCGCTTCATTCACGAAATGTTCCGAGCGAAGTCGAGAGGATGGCGTTGAGGAAACGCCTTTTCGGTTTAATGGTACGTTTACACCTGAAAAGAAATCCGCTGCCGCGGGAGCGGATCCGCTCCCGGCGGCGGCGGCGACGAGCTGGTTGTGTTTACATCTATTTCCTTCGAGCAGTGGTGGCAGCGCCGGCTGCGGCAGCGGTTCCCGTAACGTCTCGTCAAATATGACGAGAAGGCGCGAGAGTTCCCGCCTCGGCTCTCTCTCTCCCGGGCGTTGCTGCTCCCGGAAGAACGCGTACTCGTGACGTAGGCAGCGTCACGCCGCGCAAGAATGTCACATCCGGTCAGCGAAACGCCTCGTTCGGCGGCAGAAATAGATCCCGGACCTAAACGGCTCGCCGCCGCGTTTTCCGCCCAGCGTTTCGCCCCAGCGGCAAGAGCTGGGCGGATCGGCTGGCGGATCCGCAAGTGTAAACGTACCATTAGGACGCAATCCACTGCCGCCGGAGACAGGGGTCATGTGGAAAGCGACGGAGCTCAAAGACATTGCAGCCGCTCTCGCCGGATTCCTTGCAAGCTACATATGTCCTCGGACAGTATTCTATGCTTTCTGTTTTTATTCGTGCACCCTATGACCCAGCAATGGTGTCCCGATGACCGGGGGACTGTTGCCATCGAAGCCTCTGGCTCTAACTAAGTTTGCGAGTTTAAAACCGAAAAGAAAGCGCGACCGAAGTTGGGGCACAGCAGACACCCAACACCGGCGAAGCCTCTCATCCGGGACTTTCCCTCTTTCTACAGAATCAGAAAGGGGGAAAGCCCCGGTAGCCCTTTCCCCTTTTCTCTCTCGCCCTCCTTCAGTAAACCCTTACAAAAATATGTATGGACACTTCTAGGACGTTCTATAGAGCAGCGTCCATAGGCAGAACAAAAGGCGTCTATAGGCAGACCATGACCTCTGTTGCCTCCGTGAGGTCGTCCTATGGCTGCCCTATAGAATATTGGCCAACGGACGTTCTATGGACGTCCTATTCTATGGATGATGTGTGGTCATTCTATACCCTCTCTATGGTAAGACGCCATATAGAGTCCATAGGGACTCTATAGGGTGTCTACACAGGGTCTTTACGGTGTCTATAGGGTGCCTGCAGAAAACCCATACGAAGTCTACAAGGAGTCCCTAGGGAGTCCACAGGGAAGCCATACAAGGTCTACACAGGGTCCTCATGGGGTCTGCAGAGAAGCCATACAAGGTCTACAGGGAGTCACTACAGGGCCAAAAGAGAAGCCACTCAGGGGGTCTGCTACGGGGTCCGCACCGACCAACGTTTCTAGAGCAAGTCAGTTGGGAAACGCTAAAGAGAAGTCAGTTGGGAAACGCTCTGAAAAAGCGGCACCGATCTGTACTCGAAAACCAAACTAATTGCGATCGCAACGCCACCATTCCACCCGCAGCGGCCATTCGGACAACTACACGACCGCGTGTGCTGGTTAGGACTATCGATATTCGACAGCATGTGACTGTTCTGCTTTGGCTTCAATCGGCCACTTTGGCGACTAAACATATACGGTAGAGAGGGATTTCAGGGATGCCAATCCCCGTCTCCCAGGCGGACTTGCCGCGAATTGCAACCGAAGTTAGGAAACACCCAAGTTGGGACGCGCTACCTGAAGTCGCCGGTGAGGCATGGCTGTAAAAAGAAATATTAATTGTGCCACAAAACCCTGTAAGCTAAAAGTGTATGCAAACATCACGCCCTTGTCATTTTGTACTATCTCCAATAAAGGTTTCTACAAAAAGAGCTTTTTCCCATTTGTTTTTACGCAAAAACGTGCTCTGTAAAAGTCATTTTAAAGAGTGTAGGGTCCTTAGGGGTCTGCAAAGAAGCCATACAAGGTCTATAGGGAGTACGTACGGGGTTCACAGGGAAGCCATACATGGTCCACAGGGAAGACATACAGGGTCTACACGGGCTCCTCATGGAGTCTCCAGAGAAGCCATACAGGGTCTGTACGGAGTCCCTACGGGGTCCATAGAGAAGCCACTTTAAGCGATGGTGGTACCGCGGTGTGAGAATCGCACTCCCTAGCTCCTGGATGATTGGCCTCATAATAAAATGGCTTGCCTACACTTTCCTGACGTGAAAAAAAAAACAAAAAACATAAAGTAAGGTTTTGATACTGCGCGCATACAGCATAACTAGAATTACTTACGCTTCGCGCGCAGACCCAGCCTAGTATACCGCGGTTTTACGACGATCATCTAGATGACCGCAATTTTGATAGGCACCAGTGCGCCCCCTATGGGTTGTGAAAGTTGCGAATATCTACGGGGGCCGCAGCGACCCACATTTACCTACCTCCCACTGAGAAAGTAAAAACATTATTCCGGCACATACTGCACACTTCCATCTCCACAATGAATATACCCTGAAGTTGGATGTGCCTCCAGACATCCATGTGACATATTGATACCCGTAACTTAATTACCAACTCTTTAACTCGGACACCTCGCTACACCTAAAGAAAACGTCTACCCGGCATCACTTTATTCATGTACCAATATATAGCTCACACTATAGAGAGGCAATAGGATGTCCATAGACTCACCAGGTCCATAGAACGGAAATAGGAAGGAATGAAAAACTTTTTCTTTCGCGAAGATCTCTATAGCGTTGTTGTGTCCATTCTATGGCAAACCAGTGGTACATAGACGGTCTAAGAACTGTCTACAGGAATCCATAGGATGGACAAAGGGGTAATAGAACGGCAAAAGTATGGGCATAGGACGTCCATACATATTTTTGTAGAGGAAACGGTCTACATCGACGAGGACTGGCTGTCCTTGCTGAAGAATCTCGAACGCGTCGTCGTGCAGAAATGCAACCTAAAGAAATTTTTGAGATCGATGCTGCCGCTGCCTGCTCTGAAGCTGCATTTCCTGGACCTTGAGTAAGTACTTCGAGTAAATACTCAGAAGTAATCAAAATTTCTACTGGGGAGGTGAGAACGTCCGGTTTTGCTAATGAGAAGACACCTGACATAAGATTACTTGCGGGCGTTTTTTTTTTTTTTTTTTTGTGCTATGTCCAGTACGCTAGTAGATAGTCTTAAAAGATCGCGTTATTTTAGAACCACTCCGAAGCCTGCTCTGATGCACCTGTCAGGAGCAGCGTATGGGTTTCAAAACGATACTGTAAACACACACTATTCAGTCTCCTGATTATTTAAGGAGTTAACGCCGATTTTGTGTTAAGAATTGCCGGTCTCTAATTTGGTCCCACTAAAATACTTTTCTTAGTTTCACAGCTAAATTTCTTCTGTCAAACTGCTTTGTTGGCTACTTAAAAAAAAAAGAAATGACTCCACAAAACACAGAAAACGTAACCATTGAAAAACTGGATTACTTTCCCACAATCTTCCTGGGTTGGATTTCCACCCGCTTGTTTTGATATCGTGTCCAGCATTGAACAGGTGTGCGGTCGTGTAATCATACTACAAAAACGTTTGAGTTCAGCTCCCTGCAGAACAAGTCGACAGCCAATCACGGCGAATAAATATGTTAATGTCGAAATTCAGCACACGATTGGATACGAAAACTCTGATGCATGCACGAAGAATCGGCAAGTGAAACGTTGTCCCTGTACACATCGCATAATTTCATATCGTAGCGAGCTTCACCATTGGCTGGGATTCTTCTGTGATTCGCCCTGGTTTGCTGTCTACGTGTTCTGCAGGAACGTACTTTCTTGAGGCGCACTGCGTAATGCAGGTGAAAGATCCCAAGTTAGCACTCGGACAGCACTGGCCACATTTTCCATCTACAAGCGAAAGGCGTCAGACACCATTTCGGGACAAACTTTCTTCTCGTTCTAGGCCCCAGAGTGTGCTCTGAGTGCCCTCATATGTGAGCCGCTAGTTCATTACGGTCGGCCTCAATTTTTGTAACTCTCTGAAAAATGTTTAGGACAAGAGGACAATGACCTCGGTCACCCGGTGTGTCGACCGCACGAGCCACGATCAGGTGTCTGGATGATACTCGATGTGCAATTCCATTCGCCGTGTTCACACGGCTATTATATGTTTAAGAAATAAGACATTTTCCAAGAAATGTTTACCGCATGCGCTCGCTTTCATTAAACAGCTGCCAAAGTTCGAATTATGTTCAATGGGCGAAAGTGGCGGAAGCTTTGTGGAAAGATGTGTTACATTTTCTGCCTACCCTGCGTCTTACGCGTTGCCATAATTTTTTTTAATGGGGTTCTACGCTGTTACGTTTTACGCAGTCTTCTTAGAATAGAAGGCTGGTCCTGCTAGATACCAGTAGATAACCTTAGGAGCAAATCCGATACAATCACTATGCAGTCGTGCGGTGCTATTACCAACCGACGTGCCGACATTTCTTTCTCGCTTGCGTCGCTTCGGTCGCAAACATTGCACTTTCGCATGGATGATATTTTTTTCTTATTAAAATTTAAGGTGAAAAAAGAGGACACTGCTGGCACGTATAGTTTTTGGCTTGTTCGCGCGGAGCCAGTCGATGGTGCAAATCACCGCCGGATTCAAAGGGCTGAGTCGTCTGCGCTCATTTATTTATATATTTATACAATCCTACCCAACCAAGCGTGATGTGTGCGCCAGCTGGTAGGTGCAAAAATATGAAAAGTATGAACAGGCCCATTACTTTTGTCTTGGGAGGGCGCCGGGTCAAATGCAAAATCTTGCTATTGGAAGGAACTAAAAAGCTGATGTTCGTTCACAGCTGCTCGGCAGCGTACCGCTCCACACCAGCATGGAGTAGGCCCACGCGACTGTAAGTCTGAACTATTTCTATCTAAGGAAATCTTCGTTTGCTAGCATGTAGTGTAATAGTCTTTTTGCAAATTTTCTACTCACGCAATTACCAGAGCGCGTAGCTTTGTGGCACTTTAATACAATTTATTTTACAATTTATGAAGTTTAATGATCCTTGTTTATTTTGTTCTTATCATTTGGAGAGGCGGGTGAATAATCTACATTGAATAATAATAACAATAACGAAGAGCCAGGGAGCACGGATAAGGAAAGAAGACGACGAGAGTAATCCCTGTGTCCTCTCGCCTTCTTCTCTATTGGTGTTTTCATCTCATTTAAGGCACGATTTGGGGTCAAAGCTTTAATTTCTACCAAAAAAAAAGAAAATTATGTTCTGGGAGCATTCTTGAAATGAAAAACAGCGGAGACGGCAAGCTTGGCGTATTTTTTCCCTCGTTATTGACCATTGAAATAGGCCAGGCGAACACTGACGTTTCTCCCACCGGTTGGGCATCGCACCTTTGACCCGCTCGCTATTTTCTCATTTCTATAATAAAGAACTAACACACTTTTCTGATATTTTTCAAATGTATTTTGCTAGGTTTGAGCAATTGAATAAGGTCGTTTATTTTTCAATAATTAAAATAAACAAATGTAGAACTTTGATTATTTTCAGCAAAGTTTGGCAGGTTTTCACGTGTAACCTTTTTAAAATATATGAAAGACTTTGCCGTCACCAGAAAGCTCGAACTAGCTAATTTCAGCGAATAAAATTTTAATATTATCTATACAAAATAAAATCGTAACATACATTTGAATGAGCGAACGTTTCAGAAATCTAGCAAATTGAAAATTGATTTCTCAAAAACATATCTTTATTAGCTTGGTTTTTATTAGTCGCAAGGTATAATAGTGGTTTAGTAAAATATAAATATAATAAATAGTAATAATTGTTTATTAGAGTGCATTTAAAGCTTGCACCTTGTCCGATGTGCGTTGGGAAACGGCAAGCTTTGTTGCGTAGTAAATACTTTCTAGTACGCATCACATACTGTTTCACTTTTTTAAAGTTACGACTTAATTGAAGTCTATTTATTAGGTAATTATCTATACCACGTCACCATGTTGACCAAAATATTACCATGCGAGGACGCCTTTACAACGAACAAATGACATGATTCAAGCTTGAATTGCGGACGTACAAAGAAAACGCAATATTTTTTTTTGTTTATATTTGCTAACAAACCCACAATTCTACTTCGTCTTCAATAAAACTCGAAGCAAATTAAAAAAAGAAAAGTTTCATTAACTAGTTTTACATTCGCTGTTTTTTTTAAACATTCGTTCCTTCAAATGTATGTAACATTTGTATTCAATAAAAATAGCTGAAAATGACATTTCCGAAGATGTCACATTCATTATAAAATCTTCAATAAATCACATTCAAAATTAACTTGGCCACATCATAATTAAACGGTCATAACGTGTTTTCTTCCACCTGTCGGAATCGCATATCTGACCTCTCACTACTTCGTGACTTCACAAAATACTGCACTAGGAGACACTCTTAAAATGGATTTCTTACGCATTATGAACAAAACAAAATTGTAATATTTTAAAGTAGTTCTTGCAGAACGGTCAAACTATGTTCCTTTGATAATTTTCGGTATAGTCTAGAAACTTTTCAAGTGTGACCTATTTAAAATATTTTAATTACCTTGATATCATCAGTAATTGCTAAAGATTTCCCTTTTTATTGAATGAAATTTCGATATGAGATGCTAAAAATAAAAGGTTATATACATTTGAATAAAGGAATGTTTCAAAAACCCAGCAAATTTAAAGCGATTTCTAAAATGAAAAAAGCTTTTATTTGCTTTGAGTCTTATTGGTAGCATTGTATAACTGGGGTTTGTCAGCAAATAAAAACAGAAAACTTAGTATTTTGCTTGTATGACCTGTTAGACCTTGAATCCTGTCAGTTGTTCCTTGTGAATACGTCCTGACAAAGGTGCTCTTCTAGCCAACATTGAGGCGTAGTATACTGAATTACATATCATTGATAGTTTAATTAACACGTTACTTTAAGCGATAGTGGAGTTGTGCGTAATGCGGAATAAAAAAATGTTTTATTACGCAACAAAGCTTCCCTTTTTACAACGTACATCTGACAAGATTGAAGCTTTAATTGCGGTCAATTAAACAAAATACTATATAATATACTTGTATTTTCCAATAAACCAATATTGTAACTTGCTACTAATAAAAAATCAAATAAAAAATTATGTTTTTGAGTAAATCGATTTTGGACATGCTCCATTTCCGAAACGTTCGTTTATTCAAGTGAATGTAACGAAAAAATATTAAATCTGTATTAATTGAATAAAAAGAATAAAAAATAAGCATAGGGATGGACAGAACAGCACCGAAAGAGGTGCTGTTCTGTCCGTCCGTATGTTAATAATTTCTGTTTTTATTTGACTTCACCAACACACTCACGTCGAACTCTGAAAAGAGTTAAATTTGAACTTTCCTGCGTTGTCACGGTTATTAAAATATCCTAAATAGGTCACACGTAAAAACTCGCAAAACTTTATTGAAAATGATCACGGGAGCGCAGTTCGAAATTTCTTCAACAACTATTTCAAATTTTTTTTATAATAAAATCTACTTTGAGAGTGTCACAACAAAATGCCTTATTTTGAAAAATTAACGAAAAAAAAAAAAAGAAAGAAAAAAGGCGGCGTGTAGCCAAACATGCAATCCCCGACCTGCGGGAGAAGTGACAGTTTTCGCCTCGACCACTTGAAGAGCCAACTACATAAAAAAAAAAAAAAAAAAAAAGATTCGTCAAGCTTGTTGCTTGCGCTGTCTTTCATTTCAAGAGTGCCTGCAGCTCCTTTTATTCTGCCGAAATGTTTACTTTTCAAGAATGCTCCCTGGAGAGGTAATTTTTTTGTCAAAATTAAGGAGTGGACCTCAAAAGATTGTCTGAATTGAGATAAAAAGATACGGCGAGCAAGTGTTCCAAAATACGTCTTCGGCGCATTAGAACCCAAGGAGGAACACGCCAATCAGAGGTCAACGCAGAGAAGGGGCAGGGCATACGCGATGACGATGCAGCCAAGCGCGCTCCGTCATCCCTAGAGCCCGGGGGAAATAAACGCACGAGGTGCACAAGGAGCAGACCAACTTGGACGCTTTATGGTGTTCGAGTCAAAATCGTTCGGGGGCGTCGTATTGCTTTACTGTGTTTCACTCTGCCCTGAGAACCTCTTTTCGGAATAACAAGAATAAGGCTCGGGGTTTGTTAAAAATGTCCCTGTTTGTGTATTTGCTGTTATATCACGGAAAGAGAATGCCGTCAACGCGCTTCGTGTTTTTGGAAGCCACGTGGAAGCAGCTGACGGCAGCAAAGCGGCAGCCGTGCTACGCGTCGCACAGGCGTGCTCGTGCGGCAGCTGTAGAGGGTGGTCATTGCCGTCGCCGTGGCGCTGGCGTGACCAACGCAGTCGGCGGAAATGTCCGAACAACTAATAACCGACCAGAACAAGACACGGAACAAGAACCAACACTGCTTGCAAGTTTGTCTGCTTTTTGCGGATTTCAGGTCAAAATGTTCATCGAGACGAAATGGCCATCGAATCAAAATGTCCAATACTGGACGTTTTGGCTCAATGGACATTTCGCATGTACTTCCCAGTGGTTGGAGCTAGATGCCGAATGCTCAGAAAAAAAGTGATAAAAGTTTTTAAAAATGTGACCGATTTCAAAGAAAAAAAAAAAAAATTCAATGGTGCAATAGGTGATTTCAGTTTCACAAATTTAGCCATACAAAAACGATCACGAACATCTGGTCCCAGGAAACACTCACCCACGCTAATGAATTCGCAGTATACCTATCTAAATTTAGGAAATTCGTCGTAGAAATGCAGCAAATCTAGTGCTCTCAAAAATCTAATTCAGAGCATGCACACGTCTCTGTTTGAGGTCGAGATTGAAGGGACCATAAAATGATTTTTAAACTTCTTCCTCCTTAGCTTTATTCATCAACTGAAAAGCGAAATGAGAAATCACGTGATCGTGACTTGTGACGTGCTTGGGCACCGGAGGCGATGGCTCCAAGCTTCCACCGTGCTTTTTAAGCACACCATCAAACTTGTCATTTTCAAATGAATAACAAATGTCGTCACGGTACTCATTGGCCACGAACGCGAATCGACCGATATCACCAGCCAGTTTGGCTACGCCACCGCCATAGAGTTATTATAATGTACGCTAGAGGTTCAACTGGCGCTAGTGTCTATCCGACTTCCGGGAGGCAAATTGAAGCAGACAGCAACCAGTCTACTTTTGCGGTGCTCCCGTGCATTCCTATGGGAAAACGCGCGTGAAATTTGTCTCTTCGCCGGAATATAACATGAATAACTTTTATTATTTCGGTTGTACCGGATAGTATGCACATTTATTAATATTGTAAAAGTATAATTGCTTTAATTACAGCATTTTTCTTTACCACTGAATGATGTTAAGCTTCGCTATATTTCAGGCCCAAACCTATGTTCCATGGCAGGTATGTAAAAACGAGTGACGATTCTAAGCAAACTAACGATCGAAAAGAATGTAGAGTGTTTTCAAGGTTCGCTAGCATTGCAGTGGCGCATATATATTGCTAATATGCCCGTTCTGTCATTCTATGAAAATGACTCCGTCGTGCATCTTTACGGTCGTTTAAAAAACATTTGAATGTAAGAAATAAAGTACGTGGACTACGAAAGGTGCGCCTTTTTATTATTTCCTATGTCGGGCAGTTCTTATCGGGCACCTGTTCTCTGACTTCTCCCTATTTGCAAAGATTTGGAGCGTGCGGTTGATGATTTGAACCCAGAACATGCATATTAGCACATATTCATGAGCAGAAAGAATAAAGCAGTACTTATTTATTGCAGATCGGACTATATTACGTGGCTTTCAATTTATTTTGATCGCCTGCATGCACAAGGAGTTACTTATCCAGTGTTACTGAGTAGTTTTTCCCGTCTCTCTTGGTTTTCCACATGTCCTTCGTTCGTTTGACACGTATATCCCCCATCGTGGAAAGCGCCGATGCCGTGTTCGTGCTAACAGTGTCCGACAGTGCACATAAATACAGGGTGAAACAAGGAGACGCCAGGCTCTTTAAATCGACCGGAAAATTCGATTTCTTAACCTATCGCGCTACGACTTTGTGCAGCGTTGCCCACAGATGGTGCATTTGTTTTTGTAAAATTTGCGAAGAGCGAACTTACTTGAGGAAAAAGTAAAGAAACAGAAAGGCTTAGCTCCTATGGAAGTGCAGCGACGCCACCGGTCTGCAAACAACACGGCGCCGTTTCGCACGGAAGACAAGAGATGGCGCAAGCGGTCGCGACGCCAACTGCCGCCAACGAACGAGCAGACGACGCCGAGAGCCCGCGTATTTAGCAGACGAGGAACTGCAGTTCCTTGCTGTTACCGCGCCTGTCTTTTGGCCGGCGTTGGGTCGACCCGGTCGACGCAACGCTAAACGTTGCGTCGACCCAAAACGTCATATCCGGTTTTTTACAATGCATGGGTCGCAAAACTTTTACGTACTATATTGCTAATAAACTGTTTTAATGTTAATATATTATTAAGTCATCAAGAACCCATTAGTTGTTCAACAAAATAATATTGTTACTCTGATGTCATATCCGGCTTTAGATTAATTTAATATACAAATGGGTCGCTTGTGTTATATACTTGTACTTGTTTGAAATTTGTTTTAATTATTATTTATTAGAATAGTAAGGCAAACCCATGCCATCCATGACATGGACCAAATATCGCTGCCACCTCGCGCTCCGGTTCAAGAGTACGCACACATGTTTACAAATGGCAGCACTATGGTAAGTCAGCTGACGGGACCATTCGGTTATTTAGAGAATCTCATGTAGTTCTTTACAAATTAGTGTATCAGGGAGCCTATGTATGCATAGGCTCCCTGACAGCGATCCTAACTATCGCTGCTCACCAGAGCAGCACTGACCCCAGCGCGTCCTCCCCGCACACCGAAAACCGCTGAGCCACAAGCATGCAGGATTACGCTCGACGCTCACGCGATGCCAGAAAATCACAGAAGGTGGAAGCCTCGCGCCGAAAGCAATGTGTTCCCCATGCCTGCGAGCGAGCTTAGAAACAAAAATACGAGAATATTGTCTTGAGCAGCGTTTACACTGCACGAGAGCGCTTGCACAGCAGGCCACCTCGGGTGTAGAGCTTTTCGTTGCTTTGGCCTCTCCTTCCGTCGTCCTTGCATACCTCACGACCATAACAATGTCTTGCCTAAACCACCCAGTGCTACGATCTGGGGAGAACAGACACCTTTACCGAAGCCCAATTACACGAGTATCCCAGCGGTTTCTGGGAAGAAAAGGCAGGGGGACATTCCCCTGCCTCCTTATTTATGAGAGTGAGTACCGAGTTACTTCTGTGTTATGTTTTTTGAAAGGGAGAATACGTAAGTGTAAAATGCTTGGTGTTGATTTTTCGAAGCAAATGTAGCTGTGATGGATGCCTCGGGAGGAACTAAAGATTAATTTGAACCACTTCACTTCGATTTTCTCTTCACATGCCTGAAAGACCTCTATTACACAGTAAGTAAAGCTACTGATAGACTAAGCTGCACATTTCGCCTCTTTTGTTCCCTACCTGATGATGCTGGCCTTGAAGGTGAATTTGTGTAAGCATTGACAATGTTTTCATCTGTGTTGTACCCTGGAACCCAATATGCTTACACTGAGCATACACAAAAATAATAATAATTGGGAGGGCAGCTATTATACTGTTGGCAACAGCTGTAATCAGCCTTACTGTGATGAATCGTCAGCTGACAAAGAGGACGTGATTTTCAGAGCTCCTGCGAAGCTAAGTGATTTTTGGTGTATTTAGTTCAGTTGCGGGTGTGTTTATGGGGTAGTAGAAAACAGTTTTTAAAGTAGCGATAGGATAGGCTTGCTTGTTGGATCTTCTTCGTTGGTGGTGTTGCGCGCTAAAGGCAAGAGGCACACCCTATTGGGGTTGGTCCTCCAGGTTTACAGCCCTACTGTAATCATTTTTGGTCTTATACTAGTGGTTTTATGGATAGAAGAAAGCAGTGTTTAAAGTAGCGATAGGATAGTCGGGTTAGAGCAGGCTTTTTAGGCAGGGTCACGAGACCGAACCGCCTGCACATTTGAAACTTTTGGCGGGCTAGTTGGTTGTGTGGGCAGAGGCGTACCCAGGCTTTCTTGGGTTTGAGTTTTGGTGGGATATTTGCCGTGGGGTCGCGCTGTGTGTCGGTAGACAATGGTGAATATGTGACGGAAGAAGGATGCGCAGCCTAAAGTAAAAGAAGGACCCGATGTAGAATGTGAGGAGTGTGGCCGTTGGTGTTGCATGATGGAGATGGAGTTCAAAACTGTAGCAGAAGCCGAGGAGAGCAGCTTTATCTGCCGGAGTTGCGAGAAGGTAGAAGCTGGTTTTAGGAGAATAGGAAGGGAATGGGCGAATGCGGTTCAGGAGTTGAAGAGGGAGATAGGGGTAGAGCGGGAGAAGCGGGTACAGCTCGAGGCGCAGGTGAGAAATTTGATTAAGAGGGCCGAAGCGGATGTGGAGGAGATGACCAGGGAATGGGAAAGTAAGGTAGATAGCGTGGCGGGAGAGCTGAGGCGAGAACGGGAACAGCGAGCCGAACTTGAGCGACAGGTGGAGGAGCTTAGAAAGAGGGAAGAGTGGAAGGCGGAGTTGGAGGAGCATAAGAAGTGTGAGGAGAAGGTGCAGCAACTGACAGGAGTAGTTAATAAGAAGAAGGGGGGGGGGGGTGGCAGAGAAGACGGCGGTGGGGGCGGCAGACATAGGGAGCCAGTTACATAGTGACGAGGTGTTTGACTGTGTAGGAAAGGGGCCTGCACAGCTGTATAGTGCTGCAGTACAGCAGGGTTCGAGGAAGGCAGCCGAAGTTGAGGCAGAGAAAGCACAGATAACTGGAGGAGATGAAGACAGGCAGTCGGGGGTTAAGAGTTTGCTGGTGGCAGGAGACTCAAACATAACAAGGGTTAGGGAGGGGCTGCTGGACAGGGTGAAAGGGGATGGAAGGGTAAATGTAGTGGCTCAGTCAGGAAAGTGCATGATAGACGCTATGGCCAAAGCGAAGGAGAAGGTGTGGGAAAACAGGGAGGGGAGAGAACCTAGTGGTAGTACACGCAGGACTAAATGATGTGTTAAAAGGAAGGAGCCAGAACCTCGGCAGGCAGATAGAGTTAGAGTTACGTAAGCTGAGGGAGGTCTCCGAGACTGTGCATGTGCAAATCTGCACCGTCCCAGAGGTCTGGGGACAGTCTTTGCAGATAGAGAAGCGGGTGGTGGAAGCTAACCAGGTGATAAGAAGGTTGAGCCGACGATTTGGGTATGGAGTGATGGAAGTAAACAGGGTGGTGTACGAGGCTCGCTCCGACCCTTTTACATGGGGCATCCACAACAGTGGAACCACTGGGAGCACGGTAGGCGATAGGATTGGACGTCACATCCTACATTTTTTGGGGGGTCGCGGATCCCTGAGGGTGCCAGTGTGAATGAGGGCCAAAATGTAGAGGCAGAGGGTCGGGTTTCGGAGGGTAAAACGAAGCCTCGCATGACTAGGAAAAAGAAACAGCTTAACATAGGGTTCATAAACATGCAAGGGAGCAGGAACAGAATAAAATGGGAGGAGATTGAGGAGCAATTAGAGAGCGAAAGCTTTGCAGTGTATACATTAGCAGAAACACATCTGAGGGATATGAAAGAACCACCATACATACCGGGATATCATTGGATGGGATGCAACCGGGCAAAGGGGGAACACAAGGGAGGGGGATTAGGGGTGTTAGTTAAGGGTCAGGAATATGAAAGAGAACGAGAGGGCTGCAGGGAACACATGTGGGTTGAAGGCAATATTGGGGGTTCGGACACAATCCTGGGTTTTGTTTATCTAAAAACAGGGAGTGATGCAGGGGAGGAAAATGCAGAACACTTTACATGTATATCAGGAGACGTTAAGGAAATCGGCACTGACAAGGAAATAATTATCTTAAGGGACATGAATGCATATTTGGAAGACTTTGATGGACATACAGATACAACAGGGAGGATGTTGGAGGAGTTCTGCGAAGCTTTTGATCTGGTATTGTTTAATGCTCAGGTAAAATGTGATGGAAAAATAACATGGGAAAGAAAGAACTCTCACTCGACTATTAACTACTGTTTAATGTTGCATAAGATATACAACAAATTAGGAGGCATGGAAATAGATGAGGAAGGCACAAACCGTCTGGGGAGCGTCCATAAGAAAATCAAGATCAGATTTGGCACAGTAAAACCAGAAATGCAAAATCAAAAACAAGAAAGTAGGAATAACTTAATTGATAAACAACTACAGGAGGTATCTAAGCGAATCAAGAACATAGTATGCAAGCAACCGGAAAAAGAGTGGACATATGAAGACGTAATTAGTGTTTTCAAAAGAGAGTTAGAGAAATATTGAATCAAACGAGGAGGAAGAAAACTAAAATGCAAGCTCAAAAGCTGGTGGGATAAAGAGGTTAAGGCAGCAATATCAAGATGCCAGGCGGCATCTAAATAACACAGATGGGCAAAGAAAAAGGGGGCCACACTAGCCGAAGTAGCATCAAAATGGGAGGAATTTCAGGAAAGAAAGCGGGAGGCATCAGCATTAATACAGGCCAAAATTGGGAGGACAGGGGTCCAGTCGGTGATAGATAAACCAGAAGTATATGAATGTGGCAAAAACGTTCTGGGAACACATCAGTGCGCAGGGAAAAAAGACCGAGGGGTACCAGCAGATTTCAACCACACAGGAAGGGACAAAGGTAGAGGGGGAAGAGGCAAGAGAATACATTAGACATACAATCGAAGCAGCATTTTCGGAGTTAGAATCAGATTAGGCCGTAGGAAATGGTACTGTCTACACAACACAAGAGGAGGATCATAGTGAAGAAGAGGAAATGACCTCTGGGGAGTGGAAAAAAGCAGAAGGAAGGGTTCCGGCTGGAACTGCGACAGGTCCAGACGGCATACCAATGAGATTGATAAAAGTTCTAGGCAAAACAAGCAAATTGAAACTAAGGCAGGTGATTGACCAGATACTTATGGGAGGGGAGGTACCCAGTGACTAGAAATTGAGCAGGATGAGATTATTATACAAGGGCAAGGGAGACAAAGACAGTATCAAATCATACCGACCAATCACAGTAACTTGAGTAATATACAGGCTAGGTATGCAAATTGTAAAAAGAATGGAAGAATGGGCAGAGAGAAAGCAGATTCTAGGGGAGCTTCAAAACGGTTTCAGGAAAGATAGACAACTAGGTGATAATTTATTCATAATCACTCAGTGCATAGAGATAGCAGTGACAAGTCAAAGGCCATTATGGGTAGCATTTTTAGACATCAAAGGGGCATATGACAATGTGAATCAGGAAAAACTTTGGAACCAACTGAAGGGATATGGACTAGAGGGAACCGTGGTTAAGTTTCTAGAACGGGGTTATACAGAGAATAGGGTGGGTTATAACATGGGAAGCCGAAACTACAAGACCAGCAACAATAAAAAGAGGTCTTAGACAGGGTTGCCCATTGTCTCCCCTGCTCTTTATGATATGCCCCAGTGAGATGGAAAAAAGGTTAGAACGGTGCAACCTAGGTTTTGACCTGACTTACATGGAGGAAGGACATAAAGTAAATCAAGTATTGCCAGAATTAATGTATGCAGACGACATTGTACTTGTACCAGAAAGTCATGAGACAATACAGGAACTGATTAGCATTTGCAGCAGGGAAGGGGACAATTTAGGACTAAAATTTAGTAGGGACAAGTCTGGTACAATAGTTTTCAACGACGAGAAGGGGGAGCTTCTGGAGATACAGGACACATTGATAGAACACATAGAAAAGTACAAATACCTGAGAGTATGGTTAAGTGAAGAAAGACGGTATCTAAAAGACAATGAAGATATTGTAATAAGGAAGGGGAAATGAGATTCTGCTATCATGAAACACAGGGCACTATGGAACTATAATAGATATGAAGTCGTTATGGGTGTATGGAAGGGAGTCATGGTGCCAGGACTGTCATTCATTTGGGAATGCGATATTGTGTATGAGGTCAGCAATCCAGGCAGGTATAGAGATACAGCAAAGGAGTGTGGGCAGGTTGGCATTGGGGGCACATGGGAATACACCAAATGAGGGAGTACAAGGGTAAATGGGTTGGGCATCTTTCGAGAGTAGAAAAGCGATCAGTAAAATAAAATTTGAACAAAGACTAGCTGAAAGTGAGGGTACACGGTGGGCAGCGAAAATGTACAAGTATCTATTTATAAAAAATCTAAACACTAAGTGGACAAACCGAACCCGCAAGCTGAGATTTAAATACATTCAAGGAGTTGGAGCCGATCAGAGCATATCAGTAGAAAAGGGAGTAAAGGAAACAGAGAGGAAATTGTGGGAAGTGAGAATGCAGGGGAAATCAGCTTTAGCAATATACAGGGCACAAAAACAAGAAATAAAGAAGGAACAGCTGTATGATAATTCAGTGGGGAGCTCTTTGTTGTTTGTAGCTAGAACAAGGGTGCTACGAACGAAAACGTATAGGGCTAGATTCCAGGAAGTGGACACTCTGTGCGACGTATGCAACCACGAAAGGGAAACTATAGAACATGTAATCTTAAGGTGCACGGGGCTTCGTCCCACCCTCTTGGGGGGGATGACTACGGATTTGGAGGGGGCACTGGGCTTTCCGGATATGGGTGGATGAATGGGTAGGGAAAGAAATGCGGTAACTAAGAGGAGATTGGAAGGTTGGTGGAAAAGATCTAGGGAAGGATAAAAAAAAAGATAAAATAAGCAATAAATTCAATTTAAAAGAGGGGGGTCTGTTATAACAAAATTTATATATATAAAAAAAAGAAGGGATGACGAAATGTTAGGCTAGGTGGCGCAAGCTGCCTCCCGTTACAAAGGGTATAGCCATTACCATCCATCCATCCATCTAGGGAGCAACGTGGTTGTTTATTTCTTTATTCTGTATTACCCTGTCAAGGTATTACATTTGAAAAAGTACAAGTTTGAAAAAAACAAAGAAATTACTTCTTTTACCTGCACCAGAAGACTTGAAATGCAAATTTGCAGGAATCATTTTTTCGTGGCACCGAACAGATGATAACCACTGGGGGACCAGTCGGGCCCTACGCATGCACGACCAACTGTCCGACTGGGCCTACGACGTGCCAGAAAGATAGTCATACCTTATCAGGCGCCAACCACTCGCTGCATCGTGTGCATTCACGCGAGTCTGTGATTGCATGTGTCTGATCGGGTTTAGCAGTCTTTTTGGCACGTCAAACAACCAGTCGGATGTTGGGTCGTTAATGGTCTGGCCGGGCCCCCAGTGTTTATCACATAAAATGTGGCATTTCGCAGTCATTCATATGTGGGAAGCAGCTGTCCAGGCGTAAATGTAAAGCATTCCCCCCCCCCCCCCCCCAAAAAAAAAAAGTCAATGCTTTTTTTTTATATATAGTAAAGGATTTTGCCAATTGATATGACTGCAATATGCAAAAGTTCGACAAATGACGAGAACAAAACTTTCCACTGTGGTGAAGTAGGAGGACCAGCGGAGCTGTACAATGGAAAGTAACGGCCGGCCGCAAGTCGGCAAGCCAAAGTGGAAAGGCTGCCGCCATCTATGAGCGACGGCGGCAACCAGATACGTGGCCTACCGCCATCGCTCATAGATGGCGATAGATGTCTAGAGTTCGGTGTCTTCATTTTTTTGTGGGGGACACGATCCTGGGGAAATTAGACGTTGACAGCTCCGCTGTAAAAGTGGTTCCAGCAGGGCATAGAGAAGCTGCCACACAAGTGATGCAAGGCCATTCGGCTCCTGTGGAAGTCTGCCAAGGTGGACATGCGTGCCTACATCTAGGTGACCGGGATCTGCAGCAGAAAACAAAATTGTGAATCCAAATAGTATGCTTCTGGTAATTGGCTCTAGATCATGTGGCCACTTGTTCTGTCTGCGAGTTGGGGTGAACGCTGCTCGTTTTTCTTAAACATTTTCCACGACTGCCATTACACGAAGAGAAAAAAAGTGGGACTGGGCGTCGATTAAAAATTTTAACCTTATTCATTCCCTTCATTCCCTTCATTCATTCAATTAATTAATTGGTCTCGTTCATAACTAAAAATTACATATATATATATATTTTTTTGCCTTTGCTGAATATGTGACAAACGGTGCAATATACAAGTTTAATTACAAATTAACGTTGATATGTAGTTCAGTACAGTTCAAAGACGCTCACGCTCGCAGGTTATTACTTCAGCTGCATAAGGCAAGGAAGTTTGTTGATATTCTCCGGCAACAGCGGCCACCTTTGATTGTTCACAATAGTCTCTGCTGCGCTAAACGGACACTCGCATGGCATTGAAGTGGCCGGGATACGTGTAAACTTCTGCACTTGTCTGGATTTATAAGTCTCGCCTTTACAGTTTACTTTAGGTTAAAATGTCACTGAAAATATGCCCTTCATATAGGTGTACTCATCCACATCTGCGTGGTGAAAGCATTTAATTTTTACTTTTGGTCTGTCAAAATTTTAGCAATCAACCGGTTAAAAAAATGAATCGTGATTAATGCTTAGGTGGTAGGTTAATCGACCAATCGCCCAGCCCTAGAAAGAACCAATGTGTGTTTCATATAGGTTATGAACATTAAATAATAAGTTACAAACATACAAAGAGGAGGGAAAAGAGTGTAAAGGTATGTCACTGGGGACAGTGCCTCTTCTGACCAAGACATGTGCCCCCCCATGCAAGGCTCCATTCCCCAACAATTCCTCCGCAGCAGTTTTAGTTTATCCGCATGTAACAGTCTAACCGACTACCTCCCGAAATAAGGGAAATCTGACAATAATTCGCAGTTGGGCTGCAACTCTGTACACTGAAGCCACATGAGCAGGTTTCATCATATGCCAGCATGCTGTCTCAATGTCACCAGGGCAGTAAGTAAAGAGGAACTGAAGACAGACACGGATATGCAAAAAAAAAAAAAAAGAGTAGTCAAGAAGATTTTGACGAGCGTGTTGGAACAGATGTAACAGTAAGAAAGCACAAAACGAACAGAAGGACGAAACAGACCTGTACAAGCTTTCAGTTTACAACAACATATATTTGTTGCCAGCGAACTCTGCACCAACAAACGTCGGTGGGGAAGGGGGGAAGGAGCGAGAGGGAGAAGAAAAGGAAACGGGGAGAAGGGTGCACGAGGGGAGAGAAGGGAAGATAGCATTTTCGCATACGGAACATTGTAAAATCGGTACACTGGTTTTACGAGGCAGAACATCTACTAATCTCTGCAATGGAAATAAAAATATTGCACCACAATATCATGACAACTGTGCAAAGCCAAAGTGACTGTTTATTTTGTCTTCTACGTCCACAGCCATTTTTTTTTACTAAAAGGTCTTGACAACCGAGGTCTTCCTGCATCTTGCACATGTTCTCAGTACACTACAGTTTAAAATGCTGCAATCTACCAACAAAAATTGTATTCATGCTATCAATCAATCATGGTTTTATTGCGTGTTTCCAGGCAACTCTTAGACCTAAATAGGGGTGCACTCACCCCATCCAATAAAAAAAAAACCAACATTGTCACATCCTAATTAGCATCCATAAGACTTCTTTTTTTTTTTACATTGGAAAAGGAGCAGAGAAGTCAAGGTATGTATTGTCACATTTATTATATGCCTGCTGAATCCTAGACAAAGGAGTTTCACAATGCAAATTACAAGAATGAAAAGGTGCCCTAAGCCTGGTTTGATATTAAGGAACATTGAATAAAATCTTACTACGGTAAAATACCGGGCAAGCGCCTACTCAAATGTTAGAGATAAACGCGAAAAAATGGGGGATGGGCGCTTGTCCGGTCATCAATTTTACATATAAATGTACTGTGCATATTTTTTTCTATCTTAAAAATTTGGATATGGGTGCTTTATATGGAACGGGCGGATGCTCGGTATTCTATGGTAAGTAGAAATAAGAGAATTATAGCATTAACCAATTTGTAAAGAAACACCATATCACAAAGTAGTCACCCTATGGAAAGAGGCGAAAGTTTCCAAAAGATGTGAATAACCATAATAAAATTGTTGTCGAATATGGCAATCATACATAGGCCTGACAAATCGTCACTGGACATATTCCAACTTAAAGGGGCCCTGCAATCATATTCAAGTATCTACCTTTTTTGCGGTTGCCACGTCTCTTGGGGTTCGGGCAAGCCAGCGGGCACGGAGAGAATAACTAAATATCAGTGCGTCATATTTTAACCGGACGACGCAAAAACCTCCTCCATCTACGGGCGCGACCCGCAGTGCCGAAAGCGCTCGATATGTGACGACATCAAGACGTTTTTGGTTCTGGCCTTACTACTGGTCAGAGCCGCTAAAAGCTTTTTTACTAGTCGAAATACAAAATATAAGTGGTGCGAACCGTTTCAATTATTTATGAAAGTAGTTTTTGCTCAGTATTTTAGATCAGAAAAGAAACTAATGCAGTTTATAAAGTACGGAAACAAGAAATGACCCGTCGATATACCCACCACCCAGCGTTGGAAAAGGCGGCACATACTAGAAAGGGGTAGTGGGATGAGGCACCAACGAGCGGCGAGGGTAGAAACTTCCCGGATGTATGCGGCAGCGCTGCGGTCGCATGGGCTCGAAGATCCGACCGGGTGTGAGCGTTCCGAGGGCCTTCGGTGAGCAGGTGTGGCTTGCGGTTTGGCCGTTTGGTAGCGCGAAGTGGCTCTCGTCCTGAGCTGATCTTTACCCCGTGTTTGCTGTCATTTGTGGCCAATGGAGTGTCATGCTGAATTAGTGTTTAATCGCGCAGCAAATGCAATGCGAGCCGCCCTGGCCGCTCGCTTCATCCAGCCAATCCAGCATGTGCTTTAGTGGCGCCCTCTCGAGCCCTCGACACGGAGCGCAGCAGCCGTGAGCGCCCGCTAAGTTCACTACCCCTCCTCTAGTTCACGGCCACTCAAGCCAGGACTAAGGACGTCATGAAGGAGGTTATTTTTTGCTTGTTTTTGTAATTTTAATTTGCCTACAACTTTTAAAATAAAGCAAAATTCGAGAGAAGTTTTATTAAGTAACTACGTTCAGTGCGCTCAGGTTCGGTGCAAATTAAAAACCAGTTAAAAAGTTGTTGCAGTGCCCCTTTAAGCATTTGACTTACACTTATTGAATTCCAAACAATTTATGCAAATTCTATCTTTGGCCAAACTAACAAGCAAAAAAGCTGAATTGTCGTGTGATATGAGATTACGCCCAACACAGGGAATCATCGAAGATTTTTTCAATGTGAGCAATGAAAAACGGGCAGGAATTAGTGAACATTCTAAGATCACTTTTGCTGCAGGGGCCGCAAAAGCAGGGGCGCAAAAGGCCCCACTGGGCCTTCTGCGGCCCCCGCCGCTTCCTGTTTGGGCCAACCCCATGACTGGGCGAGCCCTAGTCTACTGTGCCTCGGCACGCTTCACCTCTTGGCTGTTAATCATGGGTGCTGTTCCACTTTCTTAGGCATTGAGCCGTCTTAGCCTCAATCAAGACGTATGTGCTCGGTCATCCCAAATTGCTATACTGCATCCTTGATTTAGGAAGCTCTTTGACCAAGTCGCACCTGCCTCTCCGAGGCAGGTTTTTGTTTTTTGAATGTGGTAAGTTTTTTCGTTTATATTTTCACTCCAAACTAGCACCACCTATACTCCGTTTCACCTTATGTTGTACCCCAGAGAAGGCAAGAAGCGCGAGCTCATAGCGTCAGCAGTTGGTCTGACGTCACGAGAGCTTGTGCCGCCGAGATCTGCCCTAGAGCAAGGAGCTCGCGCTTGTAGCCTTTCCTGCGGTACATCATAAGGTGAAACAGATGGCGAATTCGCGTGGTCATTTCCCGGCAAAATATTTTGCCATATCTCCGCCAAGGGCGTTCGCGTGGTCAAAGGCTGGCGAGTGCGCGACGTTCGGGTGGGAGTTCTCAGGCGTGTGCTGCCAATTTACCGGCACAATTTTTGCCCGAGCTCCAAGAGGTCGGGCAGCTTGTCTGCCAGACTGTATCCGGTATCGTCATATCCGAATCGGGAAAGGGAACCAAACGAAACAATGGTCGCCGAGAGCGTGTTCGAGTAGGAAACGAAGCCATTGAGACAGACACCCCTCTGTGGTCCGAGAAAGACAGCAAAAACAACGGAGATAAAGATAAAATATTTTAAAGGAAGCTTCCGCAAGATCAGTTTCCTATGGGACACAGCGTGTTATTACACCGCTGTAAAAAATGTATTGATAGTGCCGCAGCTCGGCACTTGAACGCGCATTATTATTTTAGAGGGCTGGGTCAAATCAAAATGCTGAGGATTTCAGCAAAAAGGTAATAACAAGAAAATGGAATATAAAATGGCGACGCTGGTGAGCCTTCTAGGATCCTTGTAAGATGGCAACAGTTCCTCGAGAATCTAAACGAAATATATTACAATTTGTTTACCCACATCTCAGAGTCCGAATATATGTCGCTGATGCCTAGAGCGTGCCTATTGTATCATAAAATAATCGTGGAAGAAGTTAAAGAAGTTCACGCGCGACCCAGGCAGACGAAAACGCCAGTTGCAGGCGCTTTGTGTTCGGGTGGATAGGGTCACGTGGTGCGCCGCTGGCGCGGTTTTCGTTGCCTGTGCCGCCGGCGTGAGCTCGCCGGCGATTGACCACCCGAATTCGCCAAGAGTATAGTCGCCCCTCTGTAGCAAATCGCAGCACACAACGTTGGGAAACTGATTTTTTCGGACAGTCTAAAATGGGTTGGAAGCATCAGGGTTTATGCTGTACACCCTAAGACCATATTGTAACTGGCTGACTGCTACTATTTTAATTACCTTTTTCTCTTAAGCACTTTTCCGCTGCGGTGCTCTAAGTCGCACTTGTTAACATAGTCAAGCCTGAGACACACAAGGAGGAAGGCGGCGCGTAAAAAGGACACGCACATATACACACACAGTCTCTGCCCTTCTGTGGACGTTACGAGCGGGGTGCAGCAAAGATCTGTGGGCAAAACCACGAGAAGTAGGGTGTGCGAATAGTGGTTCAAAGCTCATAGTGCTGCGTAATATCTAACCTTCACAGTACGAAGGAAACACACGAGATACCAGTTCTATTTGCCGTGTTGAAGCTATGAATTACGCTGCGCTATTAGGTGCTAACTTCACAAGTACTCGCACCTCACGACGAAGTTTTCGAACGAGAAGGTTGCTGCATGCCGGCAGCATTTTCAAATCATGATAGCGGTGATGAAACCGACCTGCCTGTCCCACAATGTCCCGCTCTCGCTGATCCCGCCGAGGCTGTGTGTTGTATTCTCACTTCTTCTTTCATTGCCACTTCTTTGCCACATCTATAATTCTCGGCCACTAGGTGCCACTTCGTCTTTCTCTCTTTCTCGAGCTGGGTCCTTGCGCCCTGAATAAACATGATTGGCCTGATGACGGTTGTTCAGTCACGACGTCCCTGCCGTTGTCCCTCGCTGGGACACGACATCCTTTTGGCGACGAGGATGCTTGACGGTCCCTGCTAGCCTCCAAGTTCGTCGGGGGACTGCGCGTCCTCGCCTACCTTGGTCCGCCAATCTGCGATCCTGCCGCAGCTCAATTCTGGACTCAGCGCAGTTAGGCCTCACCGCAGCGTTCGGGCATAGGCCTCGCTCCGAGAACGTTGACGCAGCCTCCTGCTAGATCGGACCAGGACGTCAGATTGCCGCAAGCTGATCCGCTCTTACCCGAAGATGGCTTTTTCAAACATCGCGCCACCAAAGCCATTTATGGATGCGCCTGGACGACCTCCGGTACCTTGAGACGAATGGTACAAGCGGTTCCAGCGCTACATGGATGCAGCTGGTGCTGCCGAGTTTTCTGCCGTTCGCCGTCAATCCATCCTCATCCACAACTTGGGTGATGAAGGTCAACGTATCTATGATGCCGTAATAGTGAGTCGTCTTCCACCACCCGCTACCGCTACGCTTCCGCCAGCAACGGGGCCAGCTGTAAACGCGGCTGGAGAAGGTACGACGTCAAGTCAGTCTGTCACTGTGGAAAGTCCCTCTCATGATTGCTACGTAAAAACGGTCGCAGCCTTAGCCAACCATTTCTCTGCAACCACGAGCGCCATTGTAGAGCGATATCGGTTTCGCCGCCGCTATCAACAAGCCAACGAGTCGCTCGCAGAGTATATCGCGGCTTTACGCCAATTGGCGACCACATGCGATTATGTATTGCTATTGGTCACTCGCGTATCCAATAGATTCTTAGAACCGGGCCCGGAATTTATTTTTGATAGTATGATTTACAAATGCCTAATGTTTATAACGTTTCGTATCTTTTGTGTGTGTCAATTTTTGTACAAAGCTTGTAATTACTCCGTGTATAGTATTATGTACAAACCGTGCTGATTCCTATTGTGGTTATTGTACATTTATTTATTCTTGTCTATCGTACTTTGTATATTGCATTGAGTCCTATGTAATTTGTGTTGCATTTGTTTTGTGTCTTCTTCTTTCCTCCTTCTCTTCTTTTCTTAACGGGGGGGGGAAAATGTTGTATTCTCACTTCTTCTTTCATTGCCACTTCTTTGCCACATCTATAATTCTCGGCCACTAGGTGCCACTTCGTCTTTCTCTCTTTCTCGAGCTGGGTCCTTGCGCCCTGAATAAACATGATTGGCCTGATGACGGTTGTTCAGTCACGACGTCCCTGCCGTTGTCCCTCGCTGGGACACGACACTGTGCTAGAGTGACATTGTAACACCGGTAAGCACCACTTTCAAACGTTGCATCGACTATCCCGCGACTCAGTTTCGGCCATCTTGAAATCGCTTCAAGCAACAAACACAACCAACGCCTCCTAGCAACGCATAGTTGCTTCAGACTACCGCTAGAGCTCAAGTGGGCGCTGGAAGTGTCAGCGTGCCACGCCCGCCACGCTATCAAGGCGAACGTAGCGGCGTAGCCAGCGTAGCTTCCCCAGGGACAGAAAACCAAACAAATTAGTTGTTAGTTGTTTATGCTGGACGAGTTTAGCCTGCCAGAACATGGCTACATTGTAACCCACTGTAGATAAGCAATTTAGCCGGTGCAGTACGACTGCTAGCCTGGGGTCTTTAAAGGGGTAGGGAAACGAAATTTCAGCGCTCATTTTCTAGCTTTAATGTGTTGCATGTTGCACCCTAACCTCAAAAACACCAGTCTTCCGTTGAAAGCACAAGAAAACTAATTTTAAAGTAAATAAACGATCTTTCAATGTGCACCTGGTGGATGCATGCGGAGCTTATTTGAGAGGTAGTCTAGCAACGTTGTGGAAACTACTACGTAGTCGTGACGTAGCAGCGCCGCTCTTTGGCATTTCAACGTTTTCCTTCTTAGCATTCCTCCTGAACTCACAAATCGCGCATTGTACCAAACGGCCCAAGAAGACGGAAAGGAAGGACTCGCTTCTTTCTCGGAGCCTCGTTCGTGCAACCGGAAACAGCCATTCTCCCCCTAGAAGATTAGCCCGTCGCTCAAAACTCGAACAAAAGTTGCTTTCCCCACCCCGTTCAGCCCTAAGCTGACAGTGTTCTGGAAGCTACGTGCTCCTTGGGCCAGCCACACGCTCGTCACCCCACGGGTTCTTCGAGCGGCTCGGTTGTAACGCGCTGACGCTATTGACAACACCACAACGCTGACAACGCCACCAAGGGCAAAGCTCATAACCACGCTTGCCTTGCTACTCCACGAACGCGGGAAATCTTTTCTTTCTGTTTTTGTTTGCGCCGGACATCCCATGACGCATGGCGCTCTCCGTTCGCTTCTCTTCGAGCGCTTGCTCGAGTGCACCGTTTGGAACGAAAAATATAGCCAATCGTTCAAAATACAAACGTGCGATCATGATTTACGGTTATTATCCGTCATGCTTGACTCATTTCCGAACGAAATTTGAACATTTCAATTTATGTTTCCGCACCCCTTTAACGCGCGCCATGCAGTAGTGATACACGACCGCACGCCGGTACGATGCTCATCCCGATCGAAACGGGCAGGGGTGGTGATTGAACCCAGGATCCCTCGGTTCTGCAGCGCGAGCTTTCGCTCCACGTGCTCCGAGCTGGTGTGCGCTAGCCCACTCGGTCTCCGACCCCCCCCCCCCCCCCCCCCCCCCCGGGGGGCACACCATGCCCTGACCGTTCCCGGACTGCGCCAGCAAGCGGAAAAGAAGAGGGCGGACAAACACAAACCTTCAAACAAAGCTGTCAAAGCTACTTGCGCGAGCGTCTGACTCTGTGTTGCTACGGCGTCTCCTTTGCACAAGAGCGCGTGCAAATAAGACGCAAGACGAAGCCACGTGGCCACATATATGTCTTCCAACAGTGCTAGCAGGGCGGGACTGCAGTGTCTCCTTTGTGCTACGTTGTCAAAGCTAGCTTAGCTTCCACAGTGATCCAACTCCATCACAGATAGTTGTGCGAGCGCATGCAAATGAAGTGCAATAGACAAAGCCACGTGCTCTCGCAGCAGTGCGGGGCTGCTGCACATTGAAGCTACGCTAGCTTTGACAATATACCACAAGAACAGATAACATAGAACCAAAAAGTTAAATGCCACAAGTGTATGAGGCTAGTTCAGCCTGTCCAGTGACTTTAGCTCATCCGAATTATTTTGTTTACACGAGAAATCGCGCACAAAAGACACTTTTCAAAACCACATTCGCACCCGCGCTGATTTGTCAGCACTGGAGATGTTATTTATAAATTCACAACCCAGCAAACACGTGTTTGTTGCCTTGGTAAGCATGGACACGAACAGTGAGAATGGCACCGCAGCATTTTATTGTTTACAAAACCTCAGCACGTGCATGTTGATGTTCGCCGCGTTGGAAAGTGCAAAGCACCTGCCATGGGCGCGAACGATAAAATGGAGATGGCGCGTCCCTTGATCGCATACCGGGGCAACGAATACGCACGTACTGTAGTGTAAAGCTGCGCGTTGGGTGATACAGCGTGACAGCCCAATTTCAGTGTTCGTTGTCATACGCACTATAAAGTGGTCAGACGCCCCGATTTAGACAAGGACAAGTCCCGCTGTATCGATTAAACGAAAGGATGCATCAGGAGAAGGTGCTGACGCTGAAGGTTTTAGTTTGCCTGTGACATGTAAGCGGTACTATGAACATAGTATCTACAATAATATATACATTATTACTAAATAAATATTCCAAGCAAATATATTACATGTGAATGCCAAACGGTGTGCGAACTGCAAGGAAAAGGAATGTGCACGGTGTATACAAAATAATAAAAAAATGAGTGATTTGTTATCTAAATCTAAAGTTGTCAAAACTCAAAATAATTTGGGTCCAGAGGATTATGGTCACTATAGTAGTGACCATAATCACTAATCAAGTGTGAGACGGAGTATAGTACTCCGTCTCACAAATGTCTGCAGTGAAGACGGCACACGCGTGTGACCATAGCTCAGCAGAATCTCGTGCGTAAAAGACACTTCAAAACCACGCGCTCGTGATCGCAAAGATCAGCACTGCAGATCTTTTTGGGATTGAGTACAGGCTGTGTAGTTTGTAAATACGTCTGACCGCCGCCGCCATGTACCTATGTACATTACGTATTTTACTGCAACACTGTAATGTACCAATTCGTGCATGATGAAGCACGTACCAAATTACTCAGGCACCAAGTAACATGGCAACGTATACGGTACACGCGCTGAACGCAGTATAGGGTATTCACTGGACGCCATATTTGAGGGTGATTTCTAGAACGCATGCTCAGAAAGAGCTCACATTAATAGGCTGATAAGACCGGCAATCTTGATGGTGCAGAGTGCACGTATCAAAATAACTGTGGAAGCTCGCCGTCAGCACGCGCTCAGCAGTCGCGCACACAGCTATGGCCGCCAGTGATTACTCCCCATAACACGTTCCAGATAGTAAATAATCATAATAAAACGTTGATGAGTTCTTGCTCAAAGTGCCATTTGTATTAGGTCTCTGCTTTAGCTCTAGTGTGTGTGATTCGTGACGGCCTTGCATATCTTCACCTAATCTCCAGTGTTTTACCAAAATAATAAAAAAAAAAGTTGCTTTTACGCAAGAAAGGGTAAAGGGTGGAATGGGAGGCGAGGGAGTAGAATTAGGGGCGCCTTGGCACGGCCAAAAAGTGGTGTATGGCCGTGTGAAAACCATATAAATGCATTCCATCAAATTATAGCAAACAACAAATAGTGTTTTCATTGGAGACTCCTGTTTTTTCCCTGAAGAACTATTTAGACAATTTTCCTGTTTTGAAAAATGAGTCACGCAAGCGTAGTCTAAATTTTTGTTACAGACGAAAGCTTATGTAATACTGCAAAATTGATTATATTTACCGGAGAGGTGCACCTTTAGCCCATGGCCCCGCGTATAAGCCGCAAAACATTGCTGGCACTGCGTTGTAATATTGTGTAATATGTATATATATATACGTATATGTATGTACGTGTGCTGCATTGTATAGTAGAATTTGTGCCAACTTCCACAGATAACATAAGCAAATATTTCTTAATTGAATGAAATACATGTCATCTTCACGTTTCTAGAAAGCGTGGAAGGGTTGTAAGTTCTCTTTAGACGCGTTGGTTTTCGGTGCAAATGAGTGCATGCTGTTGACATAGAGCGTAGCGTACGCTACGGGTGATCCCAGTCAATCCAGCTGCGGCCCATTGTAAGGTCAAACGGAGTAGACTAATTTTAGGACGACGGACATCTCGCTTTGGTCAGCTAGCCGGCGGTTGGACAAGAGTCAGAAATGGGTATATATATATATATATATATATATATATATATATATATATATATATATATATATATATATATATATATATATATATATATATGCAGCCGTTAGCCACTCCGGTCTCAATAAGGTAAGGGCGCGCGGAGGGTAACAACAACATACCCTTTCAACTACAACAAAACATTATATACAAGGAAAGATTACCTAGATAATTGGTGAATTTGGGCCTATCTTAAAAACACGGACGAGAAATGTTTTCTAACTGGTTAGTTTAAAACGTTTGTTCTATATGAATGTATATTTCAGCTCGAAAAATATACGAGGGCCCTTTTTCGACACCCGAAGTATACTCAACAATTACCGCGTCTTCAGTGAACGGATGGCGTCTTGGGAGTCTGTGAACATGATGATGCTCGTGCCGCATTGGGCTTCTTGTCCTAGTGCATTCAGGGCCTCTTCAATGGCCGTGATCTCAGCCTCTTGTTCTGTTCTGCAGTACGGTGCATGTTTTGTGCAAGTAGTTTTCGTGTTTTCAACGTACCACGCAAGAGCAGCGTTTCCTCGTTCACTGAAGGCTGCGTCGGTGTAGCAGACGATGGTATGTGAGTCGTTACATTCGATGATTGCTTCTACTTCCTCGGCGTGCTTCATTGCCTTGTGTCGCCGTCTTTCTTTGTTTTTGTCGCCGTTCATTTTTCGTGGTATAGGGGCCGATTGGGCTATGTCAATCCTCTCCCATGGTGGTAGTTGGTGTGGTATGGGTGTATTGTTCTCGAGTTTCCAACCAAGTTGTTTGGCGATTTCTCTGCCTTGCTTGGTGTGTTGCATCTTGACTCTTTGTGCTTGTTCCTGCGTGGAGGCCAATTCTTTCAGCGACGGAAATGGCACGCATTTATGTAGTTCTTTCAGTCTTGTTTGTCTCGGAAGGCCTGAAATACATCTTCTAGCGTCGTTCATCAGGGTTTCGAGACGGGCCCAATGATTCAGTGTCAATCTGTAAAAGCGACAGCCATACATGACTTTCGGTATGAGTGCCGCTTGAACTATCGTTCTGGCAATTCCCTCACCTGCTCCGCCGTGTTTATTCGCTATTCTTCTGATGATCGAGGTGCCGTGTCTCCATGTGTCGCGCATTCTTTTGATCCATTTGTCGGGATTGAGTTTGGTGTTGACGTCAATTACGAGGATGGTGTGTTCGTCACTCTTTTCTATTGTCTGCTCGTCGAATTTTAGAGTGGGGTTAATGTTGTCTCTTTCTCTACCAAATATGAGGAGTTTAGTCTTCTCTGCTGGTGGTTTCATGCCTACTTCTTTTAGAAAGCTCTCTATGATGTGAAGTGCTGCCTGCAGTGTTTCGACCTGTTCCTCTTTCGTGCCTTGTGTCGTCCAGAGTGTGATGTCATCTGCGTATATAGTAAAATGGAGTGTCTCTACCTCGTCCAACCTCCAAGCTAGCGGTGCCATCGCTAGATTAAAGAGCGTGGGGGAAAGGACAGAACCCTGCGGCACTCCAATGTCATTGTTCTTTGTGCTATTTTGATCTTTGCCCACTTTGATTACCTATCTTCTGTTTTTGAAAAATGTCTTGATTAAGTTAAGGGGTCTTCCTAGGATTCCTTGCGTCTCCATGGTTTTGATTATTACGTCGTGTGGTAGCGAATCAAACGCTTTCTTGATGTCTACAGCCACCAACATTCTCGTACTGTGGGCTTCGGGGGTGAATTTCAATATTGTTTCTCTAAGTACACTCTAAAAAAAAAGGGTATCACCTTACACCCTTTGGTCCCATATAATACACCCCAAAACTTAATTTCGACGTACAGCGCCCTATAGTCGAACAGACGGCACAGAATTTTACCAGGGGCTTGATAACGGTGCGATATAACTTATTAAATTGCTAAAGTACGTATCAAAGACCAAAGAAAGAAAACACGGAGTTTTTGCAGTACGGCCAAGAAAACTCCGATAATCTTTTTTGTAGTCAATAATACGTACATCAGCTATCTTAATAAGTTGTACCACACGGCTATCAAGCCCCTCGTAAACTTTGGGGCCGTCTGTTCGATTATGGGGCGCTGTACGTCGAATTGAAGTTTTGGGGTGTATTATATGGGACACGGGGTGTAATAATACACCTTTTTTTCTGAGAGTGTAGTATTAGACTGTAGTGCGTTCCCAAGTTCTTTCTGAATCCCGTTTGGGCCGGGTGGTATGTACCATTCTTATCCGTAAACCAATCGATCCTAGCAAGCGTCATCCTTTCGATGAGCTTGCACAGTATCGACGTCAAGGATATTGGTCTTGTGTTTTGAGGTTTGTCTGGGACTTTTCCGGGTTTGGGTATGGGTGTGACCCACGACATCTTCCAGTCCTCTGGCATTTCACCTAACTTCCAGATGATGTTGATCTGCTCCAATAGCGCAGCTCTCGCACATTCGGGTAGGTTCTTCAACATACTGTTGGTTATTTGATCAGGGCCTGGTGCACTTCTAGTCCTACCGTTTGCAATTGCTGCTTCAAGCTTCCAGACGGTGAAGTCGCAGTTGTAGTGGTGTTGGTCTTCTACTACCGTTGGGGTGTAGATTATTTCGTTCGGCTTGGTTGCCGGTTGAAGGAAGAAAAGTGGGCCCGTTTCTTCAAGTACATCTTCTAGCGTTCTGTTGCATCGTAGGGCTATATTGGATGTTATACCCCACTCTTTCTTTTTTCCGAGCATAGAGTTACAAATACTCCACATTCGTGTTATTGACGTATGCTCGTTAAATGATTCGCATAGGTCGTTCCAATTGTCGATACATAGCTTATTGGCGTAAGATTGTGCTTCCTTTGCAAGCTTGTTTGCCTCAGTTAAGTCTTGGCGATTTCTTGATGTTCTATATTTGTCAATGAATTCCTGTCTGTGTTGCCAGAGTGAGAGAAGGTGTGTGTCAGGATTTGGGCCATCCGCGTTTACTGCTTTCTGAATTGTCGCTTTTCCAGATGCTTCTTTCATAGCGTGGGTTAGTTCGTCTATGTTAGTTATGTGGTATTCTTGATTCAAGATTGTTCTGAAATCATCCCAGATGATGGTCTTGCTGTTTCTTTTCAGTTTAAGTTTGCTTCCGAGTTCTAGTGTTATGTGTATTGGGAAATGATCGCTTCCCCATGGGTCATTATTATCGCATTTCCAGGTTATTATAGACTTTTGTGATGCAAGGGTTAAATCGGGTGTTGTGTCTTTCTGTTTGGGCCTTGTCCGAGTCTGGTTTTAATTTCGGGGTCATTCAGTAGGTTGAACCCTGCTTTTTCATATTCTTCTTGAATTTTGACGCCTCTCTCATTAGGTTGGTCTTGTCCCCAGTCCGCGTGCCAGGCGTTGAAATCCCCCCCAATTACGATGTGGTGCTTGGGATACGTGTTAACAAAGTGTGTTAGCCAGCTGTGCTCGTCGTTCGTGAAAAGTGCTGGTCTGTAGTACACCGATATGAGGATGATCTTGATGTCGTTATCTGTTGTGCGGACGGCTACTATTTCTTGGGTCTGGTTGCACCATTGAGTAGTGTCTAATTGCTTATATGGCAGTGGTTTTCTTAGGTACACCGCAACTTCGGCTCGGATCATTTCTTTCTTGCCTCTTTTGTGGATGATTGAGGGGGATGTGAAGCTTCTGTATCCTCTAAGACCGATGTTGTCCCCATTTATCTCTTGTAATAGTAGTGCATCTTTAGGTTCTTGTTGCAGTCGTAAATTAAGTTCCGCCCTGCGAACTCGGAGGCCCCGGCAGTTCCATTGGAGAAAATCGAGTGTCTTTGTCTTCCGGGAATCCCTAGATGGTTTGTTCTGCATTGTGGGTGGGGGTAGAGGTATCCTCTATGCTGCATTGTTGTACTTGCGATTTCTGGAACTGCATGAACATGATTTGAAATTGCTGCATCATCTGCTGCATCTGTTGCTGCTGCTGTATTTGTTGCTGAATTTGTTGGTGTAGCATTTGCTGTGTTTGTTGCGTTTGCTGAGCTTGTGTTTCTACGAAGCGCAGCACTTTCTCTTCCCAATTCCCGCTTTGGGTAGCTCGGGTGACCGCGCAGATCGGCGGGTTTTCTGATGGTGTTGGGTTCTTTGTGAAGGAGAGAATTAGCACCATCGTTTGTTCAACAGTCTTCTTGATTGCATCTTGCTTCTTTTTTTCCAGTTCTGTTTGTCTGCGTTGCTTGGCATGTTCTTCTTCTTGTTTGTCTTTTTCAATTTCCACTTTGAGCTGGGCCACACGTCTTTCAAGTTCCTTTAGTTGATTTTCTTTGGCTTCGATCGATGTCTTGTTCGTTGAAGACGTTCTCTTGGCCATGTTGGCATTGGCGTTTGGTAGATCCTGCTTGTATGTCGTGCAGTTGGTGCCGGTTGGGCCCTTCTTGGTACTGCCGGTGTTTTCCAGCGGCGGGAACTCTTCTAGGTCTTGTAGGGTGGAGAAGCGATTTTGGTAAAAGGATGCTCTTCCTCTAACTGTGCCTTGGTTGTGCAGGGCAGTAGCCATCCTCTTCCATGGAGACGCACTTGCCACTATTGTTGCTTTGCTTTTTGTCTGTGTCATTGCCTGTGCTCTTCTTTGTAGCTTTGCGTCCGTGCTTTTTTTGGTCTCGCAGTTGGGGTCGAAGGCTGTATGTCCCGACACATGGCAGTTAGGGCAATACGTATCTTCACATTGTTCTCCTTCTGGGTGAGGTTCACCACAACGCCTACATCTCTGCTCTCTCGTGCAGAGGGCTGCCTTATGCCCGATGCCGTGGCATTTGAGGCACGAGACGGCTGTTGGTTTGTACGTGTATACTCTGAACAGTCTCCCGCGATGCGTGATCTTTCTAGAAACTCTATTTCCATCGAACGTAAGAAGAAATGTGCCTCTCCTCCCAATGGGTCTTGCATGTAGGACATTGCAGTAGTCAGAGTCTGAGTAGTCGACAATGTCTTGTGCTGTGAACTCTGCATCCACGTCGTGTATTACTCCTCTGGGCATGAGGCCCGTGGTGGATCTGTATGTTTGGACCCCTACCTCTGTGCCGTCACCCAGCGTCAGAGTGCTCATCTGGAGGATGTCTCCTGCGTGCGTCTCACTGTAAACTGTAATGGCTATGGTGTTGTTCCTGTGATTGGGATCGTAGCTAAGTCGGTCTCTGTTGCAAGGAATTATAAAAAGCTGTTTCAGTTGGTGCACCCTATTGGAAAAACGTACAAGAAACAAACCTGCTGCTTGTACAGTTCTGGTATGACACCACCTTAATTTCTTTGTGTTACGCATGCAGCTAGTTTGGTTTGGCGTTCTGCATAACTGGAGATACCGGCACCGCTATGGCTCCGGGTCTGTCTATACTGGCAGCCACTTTGCTTGCCGATATGATTCGGTGTGGCTGGTATGATTTTGCGTCCGATGACGTAGGCGACTGCCGTCTTTCCAACAAAACGCTTATACCACAGGACCACCGGTATAACCAAATCATACATGCAGAAAGACGACCGCCATCTTCCAACAAAAACGTCCATCGTTCACCACCGCTATCGTTACATACACCATACATGTCGAAAAAGAACATAAGCCACGTTTACACGAATGCGACTTAGTCGTATTGAATCCAGTTGCCGCATTCAATATGCGGTCATGTAAACGGCATAATGCGCAAAGCGCATCGCATTTTGGAACGGGGAGGATTATCGAAAGGCGCTCGCTGCGGGAGCGAGTGAACAGCTGAGAACATGGCGGCGGCCAACCTCGTCGGCGGCGCGGAGAGCGGTCCCGCAATTTTTTTCCCGAGAACGCAAGCTTTTATTGCGATCATAAGTAAGCGGAATATAGCGGAGCTGCTCGATGAGGGCGGCCCCGTCCAAACCTTTGCGAAGTACGACTTGCGCGTCCGAAGGGGTCACATAAGGTTCGGTGCAAGCACGAATGACACCGAGAGCTCCGAGCACTGTAGAGCACTGCATGGTAGCGCAGAACGAGCAGCTCCTATCTTGGTGCAGTTCCTGGCTCCGCAAGAGCCTCTCGGACTCGGGGTCCGGTTGGTCTGGTCGCGATCGGCGAGGTCTAGCGCTGCGAAACGCGGAGGCTTCCTCAAAGCGTGCACACACACGTCGCCTCTCGTTCAGAGTGAACCGGCGGCCCGGCCTGGAGTCCTAAACGCCTTCCGTCTCCCAACTTCTTCCACAGCACCGAAGACAGCGGGCACGATCTTTACGTTCACTGAATGCGTCGAAAGGCCTCCACGTGCGATGCACCGGAAAACGTGGTGCGGCTGGTGCCGGAACGGAACTGCATAACTTCGAGCTTTGAGTCAACGTGCACGGCAACAAACCGATCGTGACACCAAGCCGCGGATACCTCATCGCCGGTCGACAGCGGCAAACGGCCCGTTGCTCGTATCGTGGGCCGTGACTCGTACTCGGCCAACTTGGCGTCTTTTCGTGGCCCCTCGCGTCGTCGCAACCAGCCACAAACCCGACAAACCCACCAGCCCGAAACCGTAGCGACCGTAGCCTGCGTTGGAGAAAAGCGAAACCGAAACTTAAAGCTTCCGCCCAGTGGCTTCCGCTGCCGCGGGTTTTCTAATAACTTCGCGGCTTCCACTTACGGTCGTCGCGGAGATGGCGAAGATAGAGCGGTGTGGGGGTTCGTTGGCTCGTTTACGGTTGCGGGACAGATGTTTTGCGGTCCGTTTCTACTGCGTCTCTGGCTCTCAACTGGACGGCACCTCTCATAGTTCAACCAGGCGTGGTCAGCCTGCGTCAGGCCGGCTCGACTCGTCCGATCGCCGGACCGCAGGCGACTTCCAAGTACGGCCGTTAGGCCTAGGATCCGTGAAACGGTAAGCGAATCTCGTCCCGTTTTCGTTCTACTTTTAAATTACGTTAGGTGCGCTACAGTATAAGCATGCGTGCCAAGTGTTCGTGACAATTTTGAACTAGAATAATTGTGCTTCATTGCGTTCATTCGCCGAAAATGTAAATCGAGCAATGAACGAGGAGCCATGCTTGAAAACGGTGTATGTACGATGTTAACTTCTACCTGGGCGGCTAAAAAACAAAAAACTGGTTACGGTTGGATGCGAGGCTGGTCCCAATGCAATGGTAAGCACTTAGAGCGCCTTTCTGAACGGCATGTAAGCAATATAGCGATCAACGAGACGAGCGACGGCGAGAAGCTACGAGTGGCGGCGCCGAGCGCCGAAGATTTCTCACTCTCGCTGCTTGCGCCGCTCGGTTCTTGGGCTTCTAGAAAACGTCGCTCTTCGCCTCGGTCGCTCGCACCAATCGCTTTCATAATGTGTGTCTCGTCGCGCGGCTGACTGCCGTGTTTATTCAATATAAATCGACCTTTCTTTTTTTTTTTTTTTTGTCTCGGAAATTGTGACTAAAGAATTTCGACACCTACATTCGCGACCAAATTTTGCGATCCTACCGGAGGCATGAAGCTATCGAGTCACCGAGCCGGCGTTGCCGTAGAGCCGCGCCGCTTCTTGTTTCGAAAAGCTTTTGGTTGCCGAAATGGCTCGCCGCCCGCGGTGGCCGGTCGGGCGTCGGATTTCGACATCGCGCCTCTAGCGTTCCCCTTGGTGGGCAACGGGTAAGGAGAGGAACGCGATGCGCCATGCACTTTACCCTCCATCCTCGCAAACGCGCACAAAAAAAAAAAATGTTATTTTTGTTAGTTGCTTGAGGCGGCTCGGCTCGCGTGTTGCTCATGGCGACACGGCGGCTTTGCTTGCGTCTTTGTAGGTTGTCTTCCGTCGCTTCGCACCTTTTTTCGTTTCTTGTCGTCATTTTACAAAGGTGTCAGTGAAGTATTGCTGCGAATTTGCGAGGATGTCTACCCAGCTGACGAAGCTTGGGACGACGATGACATGTCCAGAAGTTCTGACGGTGATGAAGTTTTTGGCATCGCCCCGTGATTTAGCTGAGAGTGATGCAAATAAAGGTTTTTTTCTTTCTTTTGCCCAAAATTTCCCTTGTTCTTAAAAATAAAAAAAAAGATCGACCTAAATTTAATTTTTTTTTTTGTTCTTGGTGGATTCAATAAATAGGGTTCGACCTATTTTCGAGTAAATACGGTAACTTTAATTTTTATTTTGGGTTACGTCGGACGCAACTCGAATGCTTGACAGTTACGTTGGGCGTAACTTTAATTTTTATTTCGGGTTCCGTCGGACGTAACGTTAGACACTCCGTTACACTTAAGGAAAATAGGGGCTGCTGGTTCATCATATAAACCAACCATTTATGTTTAATTAAAATGCATCACTGACCTCAAAAAAAAAATACTGCTATCCTAGAGTTTATGCTATAGGAATGTAGCGCTTCAGATAAATTTGTTAATTTTTACTTTTAGTCCCTGCCCCCTCCAGATACAACATCTGGCCTAAAGCAGTGTTCCGGATCTCCTTCCAAGACCTCAGGCGGGTCGTCATTCAATCCAGGAGTCGGCGGCGTCTCATGGGCGTGTTGCTGGTGCTTACTGGATGGTGCTACCGAGAGAAAAGTGGTCGTGCTTGGGAAAGGCAAGTATGGCCGCCGTAATTATAGATATTGTTTTTACCTTTGCTCGAATCCACTTTTAAGAAATGCACAGTTCGCATGTGTGCATCTCTCAATGTTTCCACAGTCGGCTGTTTTTTTTTTTTTTTTTGAGTGCTCTAACTCTGTCAGCGCTAGTTTCTCTAGATCATGCAAATGGGATGCAACACTAAACCACATATGCTCTCGCAACAAACAGTGCTGTGCAGAAGCACAGTGGAATTTACTCTAGCTTTATAATGCAGCACAAAATGGTTGACTCCAAGTATAACTACTTTTGTGACTCCGTTTAACCAAAAGCTCTGCCGAAACAAACTTGCCGCCTTATAGGTAGTGCAAAAGAACCTCGCGTGCCTAACCTGGAGAAGGGCATTTTTTTTCATAGGTCAATTTTTCCTTAAACCAATACCTTCAGCCTCCTTGAAATGTTAACATTATGTGACACACGGAAGAACAGTAAACTCTTTAATGTTGGCGAACCTTTAATTTTCGCGGCCTTTAATTTTGCAGAATTCAGTGGCTGCGATTATGTCCTCTGTGACCGATTCGAGAAGAAATAGGGGCCACGAAGATAAGGGGGTTTTACTGTACATCGGAGAAAAGAGGAAGTCATTTATGTTTGTATGCAGGAGTAAAACCAACAACAACAATCATGGTGTCGACATTTTGTAAGCCTATCTGTGCCTATTGAATGATATCAATTTTGTTTAAGTTCGTTAAACATTGTTGCCTGTACATTGTGGGATGTCGTCTTCAACACGAGCAGTGGTTTTCTTCTCAAGCAGGCAGCATGGACGCGTGCCGCAGCACAACATAGTTCATTTGCAGGTGGTACCGTAGGTTGAAGGATGGTTGGCACAATATGGGGGAATCACAATTCAATGTTCTACCTCGGGCGTAGACAAGATTTGCTTATTCTAAGTCATTTTGTCTAAAAATCTGGGATTTGCGATGAATGTACTCGCATGGTTGGAAGGGCCAGACAAGCCTTGTGAGCGCTTCGTTTTCTAGCGTCTCAGTCCTGAACCCACTCACGCACCACATGTGTAGATGTTCCGATAGGTGGGAGCACTTATTTGGAAAATGGTGAATGGCAACTGTTATCTTTATCAGACTTCTGTATTATGGTCAAAGTTGGACTGCATATTTGCAGTACTCTTTCTCACTTAAAAATATGTCATACTAAAATATGTAGAATAGCCGATGACAAAAAGAGAATGGCTGGGCGTCCTCCAACACGTGGTTGTGCTTTTCACCCCGCTTTGGACAGATGTGCTTGCTCCAGGCTCATGAGGCGCTGAAACGTCATCGAAGGTAGCAGACGGGCTGGTGGTGGAACAACGGAGACTTCTCCCTGCCTTTCTCATGCTGTCAGTGAGCGTGTACTTCTATACTCTAACTTAGCTCAACCTGCACAGAGCTGAGGAGAATAGGCTTGGCGAGTGCCCTTACTGCATATGCATTTGTACAGCTGGGGCACTTTCTAAATCAAGAACATTGTGTACCTTACCTTCAAAAACACATCATTTTGGGGGTGCAAAAGGAATTGTAAGGCATATCTTTGTTTGTATTGTCCTATTACGCATCGCAGGCACGTAGCCAGGGGGAAGCTTATGAGGCCCGCCCCCCCCCCCGATATCTTCCATTTTGCATGGGTCCTCCTCTCCCCCTCCCCCTCTTACAGCGTTTTGTTATGAGGGGGCCCCCCCTGAAACAAAATCCTGGCTACGTGCCTGACGCATCGACTCCAACTTAATGCGGAGTCGACCCACCCCGTTGATAAATTTAATGCCTGCCAGGTAATTTGTTTTGCATTCAGTTAATATATCAGTATTCAGTTAGGTATCCCAAGTCATTAGTCGTTGAGATGCAGTCTCTCTGCAAGTCAGTCATGTTTAACATTCATAAAACTGCTTGTCAAATAATGGCACTGTCGAGGACATGTACTCGGCTCGAGCAATCGCTGTGCACAAGCTGGTCGTGTGGTTACAGGCAGCAAACATCCCGGTTGGAACGTCCTACCTCGCAATGTAGCTGAAGACTAGGTCAGGGCCCCACTCACAAACGTCTATACTTTGCATCTCTTTTAAGCTGGACCACTTTTGACACTACAAGCCATTGCAGCAAAAACAGCGTGAGACATGATTATAAGCTCGACGTACCATGGCATCCAACTAGAAGGTCACATGGCTTGCAGCTTCTGCCGTGGTTAACTTTAAACTGAGATAGTTTGGAATAATGCTCCCGGTTTTTAGTGCTGCCCGGCACGGTTAACAATTTGGGGATATAGTGCTGCATTGAAAAATCTGCATTCGTGACTGTATCACCTTATGAATGCATACTAGCTATTAAACTCTCCATTCTGCAGAGAAATGAAATGCACTTTGCTTCCAAGTGCAGCTACTTCTGAAACTTCATGGTATGAAGCACCTTATGGCTGCAAGCTCTGACCGATCTTGTTCTCTGGTCTGCGCAGGCCCATTGCAGGGAGTCACTCCGAGAGCCTCACCAGAGGTTCCTGCCCGTGGTCGTTCTAAATTTTTTTGTTGTAGGTATGCATCCTTTCTGTCTTTCCCTTAATTGTACTCGGGCGTCTTCTTTTCATTGTCGCAGATTTGCCTCAAAATTGGTTCAGCACAAAAATGGATGCTGTACAACTGTATCCCGCATATTTTGTTCAAGATAACTTTTCTTTGCGAAAGTTAGATTTTTTTTATGAAGGTTAGTCTTTTTTTGTTTTTATTCACAAATTTATTTGAGTTTCCATGGGCAACAACGTTATGCCAAGGGCAAGGACAAGTTCACTGCTCTAACTTGTTCTCAACTGATTGCAAGAAATTTTGTTAATGTCGTGAAACCTCTTTCCAGCACTTGCTTTGCAGCATGGAAACAAATTATACATGGGACATACTCTTCTTTAGACTGCTTGTTCATTCTGCAGGTCTGCCTTCTATAGATGTCGTGCTACTGGAGAGCAGGCGAATTCGATTGTTGGTTTTGCCATTGCTTTTTTTTTAGCCGTTGTCTATTTTGACTAGTTAGCTGAAAATAATGATCTAGTACCCTTTAGTCAGTAAAATAGATAGTGTGTGCCGCTGTTAGTGTCAAGTAGAGATGCACGCTTTTTAGGCATTTTGCGCAGAGTGGTACCCATTTTTATTGGTTAGCCTCTTGGTGCGCCAACTAAACTCTTCCTATCCAGACACCTGCCCTTTGCTTTTATTTGGCAGGCTCTGGCAATAAAATAATATAGTGTTATTCCTCGGTGGCTTAAATACCTAAAGAAAGAAGTTTCTCCATGTTTAAACGCAAACTTTTATAAAGGCAAAAATGAATTAAGCCAGTAGCAGACGGCACATTGCCTCAGCAGTGCTCCGCGGCAACAGCGTTGCGTCAAAATAGCGGTCGTCTCCTTTTTTCTGCCTTCTCTCTCTTTCCTTCGGCGCTCTCCTCCCTTTCCTCCTCTCCGGCACCTTTGTCACCACACCGACTGGCTAAACTCTCCCACTATACGGCTCTGCATTGCAGTAGTAGGTTTTTTTTATAGTCTTTAGAGTTAAATGTGAATATTTGACAGAAATCTCCCAGGTTGGGGTGAAAGAGGGTTAAATGAATGCATTTGATCATTCGCCTTAATTCGATACCCATCATTTCAAGGCCTGTGTGGCCTTGTCCTGGGGTGTGTCTATGACTGTGGCTGTGAAGGAGCAGTTTTTTAATAGGTACAAGTACAAAGTATAAAAACAAAAGGATCTATGTGCTGATCATGAAAGAATATGCTAGCCATTCTAATGTACCTCTGCCAAGTACTTGATTGTGATTTGTTTTTATTTCCAGCTACTTGGTTGCCTCAATATCTGGAGATCCTAGTGGCCACAAGCTTGGACTCAATCTTCTTCTGTGGTCCGGCCAGGACCATGGGGGAGGTAATCCCAGCAACAAGAGCATCACAGTATCTCCCTGCCTGTGACTTTCGATTAGCATCACGACAAGGGAGTCCTCATGCCACCAAGTGTTAGGTATGCTACTCGAAATAAGCATTCTTACCTATTCTTGAAGTGAAACAGCAAAAGCACTACTAAGCCTAAAATGCAAAAAACATTCAAATCTCGGGTTGGATGAAGTTCCAATTACAAAAAGGCGTCTGCAGACATGATTCACATGTGAACTTAAAGCCCACGGATGTAGGTTCGACGGAGTCACAGAAATAACTTCCCGCAGATGGCTTCGCTAGTGCCATACCCAAACAAATTCTTAAAATAATCATTGTGTTACGTTGGTGTCATTAATCTTATGTACCTACCCCACCCAGCAGTCGGGAGATGTGAAATATAAAAAAAAATGGGAACTTGCACATTGTCAGCTCTGCAAAGATAATATATTGAACCGAGCATAGCACATTCAACTTAAGAAAGCAATTCAGTGCAGGCCTAGTTTTAAGCTTCACATATTTGTTATTGCCCTTCATAATGAAGTAAAAACTGCTTAAGGTGTGGCCCACTACAGGCTTTCTATTAGTTTAAAAAGTGTTATGGCAGTTTAAACAGCTCGCTCCAAATATTTTCTTGAAATGCATGGGTTTATTATTATGTGGATGTTTGCAGACAGTCATGGTGAGACCAATCTTTAATGCCAAGTGCTCCACTTATTGAGAGTTGGTTGAGTCTGTAAATATTGTAGGTCGCAAATTAAAATTTTATGGTACGCAATGGGCACAATCATCCGTAATGACTAGCTCTACCTAGGGGAACTTTATACGTTTACTACGGCAAGATGGTTTCACAAAACTAAGTATTTAGTTTATTCAACTCCTGCACCAACCTTATCTCTAGAAACTTTTTATATTCTTTACGATGCTGAGTTAGGATTCTGGAAGTAGTTTTATAGAACTACGCTAGACATTTCCAGTTCATAATTTTTCTCGCAAAGCATTCGAGAGAGCCAAACCCTGTAATATACGGATGGAATTCCAGAATGATGCGACTGGCAGTTTGAAACATTCGGCACTGTAACAGTAACAATGACATGTCACTTGCCTATGTAATGCTCATTGTCGCAGATCAAACTGGTTTTTCCGTCTGCACTCATTTTCAGTGGACTCATTCAGCGAACTCTCACCCGAGACTGCAGCGCTGGGTTCTGCGAAGTAATTTGCATGAATATAGATGCAACAGGTTTCTTTGAGCGTGCTTCTAACAAGTATTCTTCATATTGAATCTGCTACTGTATTCATGACCATGTCCTTAATTGTATCCACATTCCAGCTTATTTTTATTTTGACATTTGAGTTTTCTTCAGTACTTTTCTCAACATCTGTGCTTGTCGAGCCGTACTCAAGACCATTAATCTTGTCTTTCACTATTACATTAATATATAAAACTGTTGATGCCGAGTGAGAATTCAAGGTCCCGAATCTGTCGTGCGAGTTAAATAAGAACCAATAAAAAGCTCTACAAAGGAAATTTTGTTAAAGGAGGCTGTATAAGCATTAAAATAGCACATGCCATGCTAAAAAAAAATACAAATTCTTGTTAGGTATGCAAGGATGACACTGCTGTTTCTGATGTGTCACAAAAAAAATCAGTGCCATAGAGTGTTCCTTATGGAAGTACAAACTGTCGAATTCAAAGCCCAGAAGTTTTATTCAAGAATGTTCCTTAATACAAATGTATTTAGAGATCTGAGCCACTGACTCATACATGACTATGTGGCGAACATTCATTTTCATGTGCATTATAGTTTACAAGGTCTAGTCTGCGTTGATTTATTGCATTCATGCTGAAACTGGGAGGGGTTCTCTGGGTATGAATAAAGATATAAACATTTCTTGAAATCAAAACATTTGAGAACGAACAAAGGAAGGATCTGAGAACGGTATCTTAGATTCTCTTCTCTTTTTCTTATCTCTAATTTTCACCTTATTTCACCTGATGCATTTAGTTTTTTTAGCGCAGCTCTTAGCACCCGTTTCCGCGTTTCGCGGCGTCGCCCTCGGCGTACCTGCCCAACTAAACTTGGCAGTAAATTGAATTAATGTTGCGGTCATGTGACGTTAATATTTCCGCTAAGTCTAGCTGAGAAACTGAATTTTTTATGGATGACATTAGACGGTCATGCAACGTCATTTTCCCCGCTACTTTTAGCGGGAAAACTGCATTTGTGTTGAGGTCATGTGACATCAATTTCTGCGCTAAATTTAGTGGGAAACTTAACCCGCTATATTTAATGGGGAATTTTTCCCGCTAAATTCAGGGAAATGTCCCGCTAAATGGGAGGGAGCAGAAGAGGAGGAGGGGAGGGGGAGGAGGGGCATACCCTCCCATCCTCCTCTTCAAGATCTGTGCTCTAATTTCACGTTACAGAGAATTGTAAACGTCTCATATTTCATCTCATGCTTATTCAACTTTTGTATTGCAGGTGCACTTGCAGCACAAATCTGGGTTGTGCTGATCCTCTACGCACAAGTTAGGAACTCCTGAGTGGCAAGAGTGGGAGTTTGGTCTGACAGCTCAAGGGACACCATTGTTCAGTATTGAATTTTTAATTATCTTCTTTTGAGCACAGTTAAACTTTGTTGCTTGCAGGTCTTCTAAAAATAAATACCTACAATCAAATTTACCACGTCACAACATTTTGCCTCTGCTCTTAGTGCTCCTGGTGAGCCTCGGATAAGAGCTTACTGGTGTGCAAACATCAAGCTTGTTTGAAACCACTCACTGATGTACACTCGCTGACATCCAGCATTCCAATGAAACGCTGGATGTCCACAGGTCTTTCTTGAACAATGCAAGTGGGAAAGGAACCATACAATCGTATCGTATTGGGGGACATTCTAGAGAGTGTTTCTTTTGTATGTTTTACAGATTTGTTTTAAAAAAGCCGTAAAAGCTACATTTATGCGGTCTGTGCACGTGAGTTATATGGCCAGGGCGGCATAGTATAAAAGGCTAATGTGTAATGATCAGTCAGCTTATTACAGAAATGTGCCAGTCTTCTTTCAGAAAACTAGATGGAGGTTCATTCTAGCATAGTTTTATCTCGCGAATCTGAATATCCCGTTTGTTTTTCGCAAAGGTATAACTAAACGTGAGAAAACAAAAAAACATCCTACCAATAGTGACATCGTAAGAAGACCTTTCGGCCGCCAAGCGCGTCGCTTAAGGGCCGCTCGTCCAATCTCAAGTTTTGTAGGTGTGTTCTCCCGCATTGGCACCAGTCGTGACACATTTTTCTGCCCTTTTAAAAAATAGCACGTGCGTGCATAGCTTTGATAGGTGCTGAAGATGCATGAACAAAGATTTCGAAAGCCACTTTTGTGACGTCGCTCTCCAGGGAAGTGCTTTCACAGCGCTTTAAAAATGACTCTCTGCAGCCTCGATTCATAAAATTACCAAATAATTTTGATATTTGAGATTCTGGAGGTCATATGAAGAAGATTTAAAAGTGTTTTCTCAAATACAAAACCGCTTCAGCCTCTCTAAGTATAGTAGGTTCCTGAAATTTTTAATCAGTGAAAATAGACCCATGGTTCCAATTAGAAACTTGCTAAGCATCATCAAAACACACTAAATCAACTTTCTTTGTGAAGATATAAAACAAGAGCAGCATTTTATGGCGTTCTAAAAAAATGGTCAATTTGGACGCGTTTCCAGACTTTGGTTTCTTACCAGAGCGCATCTTTGCACCTGCGGTCCTGCTGCCCGGTGGCCGCAGTGCGAAGCCGCCCCCTTGCCTCCCTCGTAGGATGGAGGGAAGCAAGGCGCACGTGCGTTGCGTGTCTAAGGGGGAACAGGACCTTGGGCGCAGAGATGAGCTCTGATAAGAAACTGAAACCTAGAAACTCGTCCAAATAAAGCGTTTTTACAGAACGCGTAAAAGGCTACCCCTGCATTATATCCTTCTAAAAAGAGTTTATTTTGTGGTTTTCAATCACTCAGCAAGTTTCTAATTGAAACCATATTTTCATTTTCACTAATTTAAAAGTTAGTTAACAAATTGTATTTAATTATCTGACTGATTGTTACGATTAGGTCCCTATACTACGTACGCCTGGCCGTATAACTCGCCTGCACCAACCACATTAATTTAGCTTTCACGACCTTTCTAAACATATATGTAAAGCTTAAAACTAAATCGCCCTGTACAACAGTGAAAAGGCGAAACCAGCATGTTGGAGCCATATGGCTCGACCGAGCTGGTATCGCCTTTTCGCTGGTATAGGTTGTCCCATATTACGTTATGCATGTATGGTTCCACATGGTTCTGCCATATTCCACTACGCTGGTATAGGATGTCCCATAATACGACACGCTTGTATGGTTCCGCCTACCTGTATCATTCCGCCTTAATCCACTATACTGGATCTGCAGATTCGCTTGTATAGGATGTTCCATATTACGGTTACGATTGTATGGGCCTTTTCCGTCATCTTTCCATCATCGAAATTTTCCAACAGGGCATGAGGATCCGCGATGAGATGTTCGATATTCTGGTTTGCGTCGTGGGTTTCACCACAATCAGAATCTTTGGTTCGTCAAAGCGCTCAAGGTGGGCTCCCCATTATGGCTTTTGTTTTTTGTATGTGACTCGCGTCCAACTGTTTGTCGTTTCAGGAGGAGAACTATCGTTGATGTTAGCTATCCTGTTAATCTCGTCATCGTTGATCTCAAAACTATCGTCCCGGTCCTGACTACGGAATCTTTTCGCCGGAATTATGACCTTTCTTGCGTTGTTCTTGTTGGTATCTAGCTCCATGCTATTGTTTTCGTCGTTCTCGGTGCACCTTTCGATCGTCGTTGTTTCAGTACTCGCCATCCCTATTGAAAAAGGCCAATATGAACTCGGCTTATTGGAAATATTGTATTCCAATGAAGTTGATGGAAACCAATAAAAACTTATTGTTATCCGATTAACCCAATACGCACGATGGGAATTCATATCGGAGCACAATATCCCGATATAGTATGCGGTTATTGGTATACAACAGGATATTGGAGCACAATATCCCAATATAACTTGCGGTTATTGGTATACAACACGATATCGAAGCACAATATCCCGACAGAACTTACGGTTATTGGAATAGAATACGACACCGCGTGCATATTGGTGACCGACATGGACATACTGTGCGGCCACACGATATATAAATATCGGTCGTCGATCACCGGCCCAAAGGAGAATACAATATCGCGTGGAGAAATCTCAGAACGAATTCCAAGTTACCAACATGAATTACGTCGGCATATACCGCGGACTAAGAGGATACGTAACACAGTATTGATCGCCCGTGAAGCAACATGTGGATATCGGTACGCCCACATATACGACATCGCGTGAATGATATCGTAGAACAGCAGGAGTTACCATACGGCAATACGAGAGAGAACGATATTGGAGGTGGATACACACAGAACACAAACGTTCCGCGTTGCAAACACATTCACATTGATTGAAAGCGCAAGTGTACGTACGGCACACAGTACACACAGCCTCGAGCGCTTGAAATGCCTAGACATCCACCAAACCATTCAGAATAACTAGCTGGGACACCCGCGACCTACCTTTCAATGAGAAAGCCCAATAACGACGTGCTCATTGGAGTGATCGTTTTCAAACAAATGTTTATTGCAATTTTAATGCAACAAAAGTTAGGTTACCGATGTTGGAACCCAAATCGAACGCGATACGTGACAATGTCAGTTCGCACGATAAAATAATGAGGATTAATGGGCTTGACAGGTCACGTGCTTCTTACCCGCACATTTATCGATATTGACCCACCTTTCTGGGTAATCCTACGTCGTACACAAAATCCACAACCACACACGAGCACATTTCACTCACCACTCTTCGTCGCCTGTTTCGCAAGATTCACACACTGTAAAAGACGACGGGAAAAAAACGTGCATTTGCGCCATCAAACGATACGTTACAGACTCGTTTTATGAGAAAAGTTTCCATCGTCAACCCGCGCGCGCGAAAGCTCCAGCGGTTCGAACGGTTCGGAGTTCGAACGGTTCAAACTCCGAACCGTTCGAACTCTGCCAGACGTGCAGCTGAGCGAGCCGCCGAGTGGCCGAGCCCGCCGGCCCAGCCAAGCCTAGCCAAGCCGCCGAGATTGCGCCATTGCGCAGCGACCGCGACTGCCGCGACCGCGCCAACCCGGGGAGACGGCGGCGACGGCGGAACCGACGGATGGCAGCTCGTCAAGTTCGTCGCGCACTTTGCTTGTGGGCTCCAAGTGAAAGCAACCCACTTTTAATCGCTTCGAAAGGTACGTATAGACGACTTTATTACTTGCAGCATTGAGTGCTTTGGTATACACAGATCAAAGTGAACACTGAAGGACAGAAAGGAGACATGATGTTTTGAAATCGCAGCTTTTTTGAACGCTTGCGTCCCCTGCTGAAAGCGTCTGGCTGTGCTCTGTTGCAGACGTCATTTCGACTGCGTGGACTCTGATGTAACGCCAGTCAGTGTTTACACTCGGCTAGCTTCGCTATCTTGTTATCTCATGTGCGAAATAGACGTAGAAACCAGCGCCTCGTCTCTTTCGGATATTCAACGTCCAGCCCTCTGGCTCCCAGCGTGCTTACCGGCGCAAACCGTTCGACGTGTTGGATTCGTGGGCTCGTTCGAAGAGGCGTTGTTTAACGCTCACGAGTCGCCGAAGTGTTACCGGAGCTTCTCTTTACGAAAGTCGCGATCGACGCTGGGCTCTGAGCTCGTACTTTTTTCTTTCCTGGAAGACTAAGAGTGCCGACCATTCATCTGTGGTGCCGACTGGCGCCGTACGAAGTTGAGAAAAGCTAGCGAGTCTGCCAGATTTTCGTGACGCCGCCCAACTGCTCTGCTACCGGCTGCGCTCAACGAATAATGTAAAAAAAAAAACAAAAAAAAACAACGCGTTTTCTAATTTTCAATTTTTTTTTTGCCATGTTTTATTTTAGTCGCCGCAAAGTAAATCGCGGCCGTACGTCGGTTGACTCCCGATTACTGTCTCTACATCGTAGATTATCTCACCACAATGGTGCCTCGTTGGTGTGATCTTATTCTGATATCGTTACATCTTGCTTTTTCATCTTGGCACACTTCTAGACGACCTTCTACACGTTGCACTCCTTGTCGACATGTCGCTGGTGTTAGAGACAAATCTGAAGTCGCTGTTTGCTCACTCTTTGGTGCACATATTTCATGTTCAAAATCAGGTATCTGAAGGAGGCGCCATGAAACCCTGGAGTTTGTTTAGAGGTACCTCAACATACTGTATTCAAGTGTCGTTTTGTGTGTTATAGTTTCCTACAAAACCAAATTGCACTTTGTTCGTAATATACCCTATAACTGTTCACTATAATTAAAGTTGCCATGAAACATTGGCCACGAGAGGTGACTCGGCCAACGCAACCTGAAAATTCCTCGCATAATTTTCTTCATGGGTCATTTTGGACATTGACAAATTTTCTTGTGAATAATGAGTGTTATGCACATGTGTTCTACTTTTCGTACATGTACTTCAGTTAGATAAACCCCAGCAAGGGCAGCAAGACGGTCTCATGGGGTCACACCAAGGATAACTGCATTCCTGCTCGAGTCCCGAGTCTTGTCACCAAACTTCACTGAACATAATGGTACATTCCCTTTCCTTAACTTTTTCTTCTGAAATGTTTTTTTTTATTGTTGCTTTTTTCTATTGAAAACGGGGTAGTACAACGTTTAAACACCCAATGTTTTTTTTTTCTTTTTGTAAAATGTGTAGTACATCGTTTAAACATCCAAGCGTTCATAAATGGTCTCTGTACCAGACAATAGGGTGTCTTATACTCTGTTTCATACTTAGCGTGCAACGCTGTCAAAGGTACTAAAATGGTGCACATGAAAAAATAGAAAAAGTGTTATTCCGCGCGTTTCGTGGACGAGTGGTAGAAGGCGCTGCTCTGGCGATATTGACGTCTCGGTGGCCGTGGTTCGAACCCATCTTACGCCCAAAGTTTTTTTTTTTTTTTTTTTTTTCCTTTTTTAGACATGCTTTTCGTGCAAGATTGTGCGCATTGACGAAGTGCATATTTCAGTTCCTCCTCCTTGATTTTTATTTATAAGTCGCCGAGAGGCCAGATTTCTACCATCTGGTCTGCCGCTTTGCAAGTGTTATTTGCGTCCAGCACAGAGTTATATTTTTCTTTCGTGCAGCGTGGAATGAGGAATCGCCCTGATAGCGGCCTTGTCCCGAAATTTATAATAAGACGTTAATCGACAATAGTTGTGGCCTGTACAGTTTATTTTGAAATAGCTGTCAAGGGTAGGAATCTCCCTCTCGGAGCACCTGCGATGCACCTTCAGGCGAATGGCGTTCTGTGTGAACTCATCATGCTTGACTGTCCCCGTGCTCGAAACTTTCACGCTGCGAGGTCTTTGCTTCGGGGACGCCACCGTGCCAGATAGGCACTGCGCCTTGCACTTCGCGACAGTACAGGGCACACTCCAGTGTCGTTACTGGCCGTCTCCAGGACTTCACGACCGAATTCTCCGGGGAATGTGTTCTTATGGTCCCGTACACATTGGCGATCATCTGCTTGCACTCTTTCAAGATTTTCGCACAACGAATCTTCGAAAACATCCGAGCAGGAGAGGTACTTGAGCTTGCTGCGTAAGACGCCATCTTCTCAAAACCAGCCAGTGCCACACAACCCGAAAACCCACAGCGGCTGCCACACGGATGAACACGAAAACAATTTAAGGTGGTTTACATTATCTTTTCCTTTTTCTTAAAAAAACATTTGTGCTCCGTTGAAATCATAACGCCACTATCAGTTACTAGCCCCGAGGAGGCACATTTTCCGACTTTTTAAAATATTTTTTGCAGGGGACGCACTATCTTATGGGGCGAACATAGGCACGGTCAGCAATGCAAACCGGTGCGCTAGCTTTGACTGCGTTGCACTCTATGTATGAAACAGAGTATAGGATCGCTTCAGACGGGGCAACCTTTCCAGCAATTTTGGGGCTGCTGGCGGGTTGTTCCCTAGTTTTCCCTAGGTCGACACGAATTGCTAAGATCGGGTCCGGCTCGAAGCGGACGAGCAACTCTGACTACTCGGAGATGTTTGAAGCGGCAGCAGCCAATCAGGAATGCAATATTTTCACGTGACACCCCTGTGGTCGTGATGATGAGAACTGAGGACTTAGTTCTGGTTTGAAATGGATAATTTTTTAAAGTAAACTGTTTCAAAAAGATGAGTTAGTATTCTCAGCGCAATTTAAAGATATAAAAACATGTTTTTAGGATATAACTGTGCGTCTAAATACTGTAAGAAAAATAAAATTTCATGATGATGATGGCAAGTCGTAGCAATTCGGTTGCTGCATGTGAACGCGGGCAGCCCGTGTTGCTGGTGTTGCGACATGAAGTTGCTGGGCGAAATTGTTCCGTCTGAAGCGGGCTTTAGGGAACTGAATTCAAGGGCCGTGGAGCTCTGGGTGCAAGCCCACGTGGAAACATTTTTTTTCTTTTTTGCCTTTTTTAGTATTTAAATAGATATATATATATATATACATATATACTTTTTTAAGTTTTAACATATAGATGCATAATTTACACACTAATTAATTTTCAGAAGTGCTTTTATTCACACTCTGTGGCTTTCTAGTGCTTGCAATAGCTTCTCGGTGAGCTAATGCCAGCTCTGCAAAGGGAGAGGGATCTTCCCACGCTTTGCAGGCTGTAAAGCTGTGGCTTGCACAGCTCTAGTGTGTCACACCTCGCTCACTGGCTCCATCGCGAAGCATAGGTGCTGCATGAGTCGCGCCACACCGTAAGCCCATATACGGTCGGGTGACAAACCTGGGACCATTTGTCACTGCACTCAGCTGTGGTATGGTGGCATGGTCGGGGCATGAAGCAGGGGTACAGTTTGGAAATGCTGATCTTCATGACATTTTAAACACATTTTTTATTACTTTTGTGTCGAGTTGTCAACATTCTAAAGGTGAGAAAGCGAGCAGCAGCGATAGCAAGAAAAGAAAAATTTAAGACTGCTTTCACCAAGAATCAATTACGAGCACTAGAAAGGCATGGAGTGTAATTAAATTGCTTCTAAAGGTGAATTAGCGTATAAATTAAGTACTGGTGCCTCAAAAATACAAGAAAAGAATGTGAATATAGTTATAAGGATAAAAATATACACCAGGAGGACTTAAACCAAAGCTACAGTCTGTAAGTTTGAAATTTGACACCTTAAACCACTTGGCCACCACCCAATTTTATTTCCAGGTCGTTCATCGAGGTATATGAATTTTGTTTGCAGCTGTCGGCTGCAAGAGAGATTGCCTTATTTTCATTTACTTTACTATTCCCACCAAATATGACAAGTGATAAAGAATAGAACCTCATTTGGTTGGCCGAGGCACTGTGCTTGCATCAAGGCAAACTAGCCCGTCTTGCTGGGTTCATATTTTGTTTCATCACCTGTTTAGGATACTGTTGTCGCTCATCAAAAGAAGAAAAAAAAAAACTAATTCTGACTTATTCTGGTGTGCAGGTACCCTTGGCAGTAAACTCTGCTAAATGGGGCAAAATATAGATACTTTTTTTAGCAAATATGCATCGTTTTAGCAAAATGAGCTACACAATTTGACTAACGTGAAACAGAACGAGCCTCTCCACTTGGGTCTTTTTTCATCTCTCGCAGACACTATTTCCTGCTTTTTGTGGTTTGTATCAGACTTTTGTATTCTGTCCGGCCAAAGCATCTGTGTTACACTAAGACTGGGTTCTTTAGGATATCTACAGGTATTCTTCGCAGCAAATGGCTTCCAATCAGGAACACGAGTTTGTTCTCGGTCACCGAGAGCAAGTATTTTCAAGGTGAGCTATTGCCCGCCTATATGAGTTTTGTATTTCACTCCTCTTGAATGCCATAACCTATGTGTAGTGGTCTTGCATTAGTATTTTGTTGTCTCTCTTCTGCAAAAACACCGAAGTTTGACTAAGACCGGGTTCTTTCTTATACATGCAGGTCTTGGTGGCAAGCACCAGCCAATCAAGGCCAGAAGTTTGTTTTTTTGCCGCGCATGGCAAGTGTTTTCAAGGTGAGTGATTGATGCCTATCTGAGTTGTTTGTTTCCTTCCTCACAGACACTATTTCCTGTCTGTATAGTGGTCTTGTTTCAGGCTTTTGTGTCTCTGTCCGGCCAAAGCATCTGTGTTAGACTAATCTTTAGGATATGTGCAGCAATTCTTGGCAGCAAGTGGCTGCCAATCAGGAACACGAGTTTGTTCTCGGTCACCGAGAGCAAGTATTTTCAATGTGAGCTATTGCCCGCCTATATGAGTTTTGTATATCATTCCTCTTGAATGCCATAACCTATGTGTAGTGGTCTTGCATTAGTATTTTGTTGTCTCTCTTCTGCAAAAACACCGAAGTTTGACTAAGACCGGGTTCTTTCTTATACATGCAAGTCTTGGTGGCAAGCACCAGCCAATCAAGGCCAGAAGTTTGTTTTTTTGCCGCGCATGGCAAGTGTTTTCGAGGCGAGTGATTGATGCCTATCTGAGTTGTTTGTTTCATTCCTCACAAACACTCTATTTCCTGTCTGTATAGTGGTCTTGTGTCAGGCTTTTGTGTCTCTGTCCGGCCAAAGCATCTGTGTTAGACTAATCTTTAGGATATGTGCAGCAATTCTTGGCAGCAAATGGCTGCCAATCAGGAACACGAGTTTGTTCTCGGTCACCGAGAGCAAGTATTTTCAAGGTGAGCTATTGCCCGCCTATATGAGTTTTGTATTTCATTCCTCTTGAATGCCATAACCTATGTGTAGTGGTCTTGCATTAGTATTTTGTTGTCTCTCTTCTGCAAAAACACCGAAGTTTGACTAAGACCGGGTTCTTTCTTATACATGCAGGTCTTGGTGGCAAGCACCAGCCAATCAAGGCCAGAAGTTTGTTTTTTTGCCGCGCATGGCAAGTGTTTTCAAGGTGAGTGATTGATGCCTATCTGAGTTGTTTGTTTCATTCCTCACAGACACTCTATTTCCTGTCTGTACAGTGGTCTTGTGTCAGGCTTTTGTGTCTCTGTCCGGCCAAAGCATCTGTGTTAGACTAATCTTTAGGATATGTGCAGCAATTCTTGGCAGCAAGTGGCTGCCAATCAGGAACACGAGTTTGTTCTCGGTCACCGAGAGCAAGTATTTTCAATGTGAGCTATTGCCCGCCTATATGAGTTTTGTATATCATTCCTCTTGAATGCCATAACCTATGTGTAGTGGTCTTGCATTAGTATTTTGTTGTCTCTCTTCTGCAAAAACACCGAAGTTTGACTAAGACCGGGTTCTTTCTTATACATGCAGGTCTTGGTGGCAAGCACCAGCCAATCAAGGCCAGAAGTTTGTTTTTTTGCCGCGCATGGCAAGTGTTTTCGAGGCGAGTGATTGATGCCTATCTGAGTTGTTTGTTTCATTCCTCACAGACACTCTATTTCCTGTCTGTATAGTGGTCTTGTGTCAGGCTTTTGTGTCTCTGTCCGGCCAAAGCATCTGTGTTAGACTAATCTTTAGGATATGTGCAGCAATTCTTGGCAGCAAGTGGCTGCCAATCAGGAACACGAGTTTGTTCTCGGCCACCAAAAGCTAGTATTTTCAAGGCGAGCTATTGCCCGCCTATATGAGTTTCAGCATTCATCAAGGAGCGCAAAATCAAAGCCCGGGGGTTGGCCATTGCAAAAATGTTGACTCGGAAGCGCATAGGGAGGAAGCTTTATAAAAGTATCCACCTGCTTCTACAAGACAAACCAAAACTAAGAATGTGGGTTCCATTTGAAAAAAAAAAAAAAAAAAAAAAACATTGTCAGCTTGAATTAACTCGGGGGCGGCACGGAGCAAACAAGCCACGGTACGAGTATGCTTGGTTCAGGCGTTTGTAGGGGTGGTAGATGACTCAATGTTTTCTAAAAAACTTTTTTTTCTAAAAGTGTGGTGGTCGAATATTCAGGGATGGGCATTAAGTCGGGATGTTAAGGTAAAAATTTCATCCAAAATTTTGAAGGCCTTGTCCCCCTAGCGAGGGGGACAAGGCCTTCAAAATTTTGGGTTTGCAAAAGGGGTGCGTCAGTATTGACGTCTCATTTTACATCATGCGTCTCAATTTAAAACACACTATAAATGACATGCCTGAGATTCGTTTGGGTGTACTTTCTCTCAGCAAGTACATGGTTCTGTCTCAAAAAGGTCTAATATGATGTTGACCGCTCCTCAGGTCTCCACCGACGATTCATCAGGACGAGACCCAACCGGGACACTAGGGAAGAGCGGCTCAAGCAAGGGAGGCTACATATACGACAGCTTCTTGCGGACAAGAAACGAAAATAGATAGATGGTGGGTGTTTAATTTGCTATGCCTTTTGGCGTGCACATTATGTTTGTTATGTTTCAAGATTCCTGCAGAGTTTGGTTTCAACTATTGTAAAATACCGAGCATGCGCCCAGGTCGCAGAAGCGCCTACCCTCTGATTCGGAACGATCCGCAAATAAGCAAAGGGCATACCAGACACCCATCCACCTGTTTTGAGCCGTGCCCAAAATATTGAAAGAGCACATCAAGCGCCAGGTGCTGTGGCGTCTTTGCCACGATAGATAGCGCCAGTCGCAGAGCTGACAGATCCGTGACTGGCGCAAGCCATGGCATGGCCTTTGGGAACCAGGGAATCGAGATTAAAGAAGTAGCGCAGAAATTGGAGGCGAGTGGTGAAGGTGAGCAGAGTTAACAGAAAACAAGGACGAAGGGAGTTCCGTCGCATGAGGCATCTGTGTCCTGTGCATGTAATTTTGAGTGTGCTGTAGGTGGCTACCCAAAAAAATTGTTACTTGGACGTAACTAATCGCAAATCTCTCTTGCAGTTTCCATGGCCCACAAGCCAGCCGGCGCCAGTTCGTTCTCGTTCAAAGGTGAGGATTCTAGATTTTCTAGATTGCTCTGAAGCAGCAATACTGAAGCCAGACAAGCGGTACGGCATATTTAATTGACAGAACGACTGGGGACGCTTTCACTGAAACTTGTTTGGCTGCAATACATGTGCGTATTGCAGCAAAACAAGCTTCAGTGAAAGCGTCCCTACTCGTTCTGAGCTCCGTCAATTAAAGGTGCCGTACTGCTTGTCTGTCTGGCTTCAGTGTTGCTGTAGGCGACAAAATGTGTGCCCAGTTTTGTCACAAGAGGCATATTATGTCACGCACATGTAATTTTGAATTTATCCGGCTTAGTGTGCTGTAGGTGGCTGGTCAAAGAAATTGATGCTTGGACGCAGCTAATCGCAAATCTTTCTGGCAGTTTCCACAGCCTAAGAGCCAGCAGGTCCCAGTTTGCTTTTCTTTAAAGGGCAACTCCGCTTAATTTAAAAAATTTTGAGATAGTGGCCGATTTTGCTTTTTGAAGCACTCAAAAACAATCCCCAATCCTTTGTTTCGCGAAAAATGAAATATTTTTCGTGTAATTTTACTCTAGCCATGATCACAAACCGAAACCAAAACGGTGGCAAAGCCGGACAACATTGTATATACGGCATCACTAAGCATGTTCACCCACGTGATATACAAGGGGAAGAAGGAGCTCCCCTCTTATCAGGTTCCTCCTTTGTGCCTCCCGGATTAGCACAGGCGTCGCCATTCTCCTCCCAGAAGATTATAGAAGATTAACCTGTCACTCAAAACTCTTACAAAAGCAGCTTCCCTCTCCTCCTTTCAACGAGGCGATGGGCCTATCAGTAGTATCAATAGTCGAGCGCCGGGCCGGCCGAGCGCGTCACTCACGTCTCTCACGGCGCTGGCGCCACCCGTGCTCTCCCCGGGAAAGAAAACAAAATTGAAAAAAAAAAGAAAGGAAAAAAGAAGCTGTACATGCTTGATGACGTCACGGGCGTTCCGGGAGAAGGAATTTGGAGGAAGCGGAAATGCAGCCGGGCAGTGTTGTCTGGTTCGCACGTCTCATCCAAAACCAGCGGATTCGTGCTTGTCAAACTTTGACAGCGATTTTAATGAACTTCTAGGCGGAATTCCGTCGTAATATTTGCCATGGGGGTTTTGTTGACGATAACAAAGAGAACTGGCATAGTTTTGCACTACTGGAAATGAAGCGGAGTTGCCCTTTAAAGGTGAGAATTCCAGATTCCCGAAGCAGGAATACTGAAGCCATACGACCGGTACAGCATTTTTAATTGACGGAGCTCAGAACGACTGGGAGCTGCTGCATTGAAGCTTATTTTTCTGTAATACAAGCGGGCGACATTGACACGTGCCCAGTTACGTCGCAAGAGGATATCTATGTCCCGCGCATGTAATTTTGAATCTTTCAGGCTTAGTGTACTTTACGTGGCTACTCAAAGTAACTGCTACTTGGACGCAACTAACCGCAAATCTCTCTTCCAGTTTCCACGGCCTACAAGCAAGCAAGCACCAGTTCGTTTTTCCTCAAAGGTGAGCATTCCAGATACTCTAGTTAGGTGCGAAGCAGGAATAGTGAAGCCAGACGAGCGGATACGTATATTTAATTGACCGAGCTCAGAATGACCTGTGACAGTGGCATTGAAGCTTATTTTTCACAATCAAACGCAGACATAATTTTGAATCTATCCGGCTTGGTGAAGGATTGCTACTTGTCGCAAACTAATCACAGATTTTCATTTTGCAGTTTCTATATGGCTACAGCTAGCAGGTGCTGTTTTCATTAAGGTGAGGATTTCACATTCTGTTTTCAAACATCAAGTTTTTGAATGAGAGTCCTAAACAATTAACTTTCCTTTGCAGTCAATGCCAGATCCTCCAGTTCAGGAATATGTTAAATATATTTGGTATGGATAAGTCCAGTGTTTTGCTTCTTTATTCACAATTTGACAACAGCAACATTTTTTTAATTTATCACTCAGAAATACACACAAGAAGAGACTGCGTTGCAGAGAAATGTTGCGGTAAACGTGATATTCCAACTCGTATACAGTTTTATTGGTAGCCGATATAATATATTGGATTCCAATATCCATAATACGCTGAAAATATTGGAATCCAATACCGTATAAACCCTTATTGGATCCCCATACGAAATATGGGGATCCAATAAGGGTTTATATGGTATTGGATTCCAATATTTTCAGCATATTATGGATATTGGAATCCCATAACAAATCCTTATTGTAATACAATACAATAAATGTAATGTTTTCCAATACACTGTCTATATTGTATTGCAATACAATAAAAAGATATTGTTTACCAATATCCATAATACGCTGTTTATATTGGGGTTTTCCAATAGGGATGTTCAGAATGCGGGGTGATGGGCAGGCCTAGTTCTGCCTACCCGGGGTCCGGGCCTACGGCGTCCTCTCGAGGTGAGAATTAAAAGAAAGACTCGCCTACATTTGGTTCTGCTGGAAGTCTTTCGATGGGTCGCCGTCCTTAGGTAAAAGATTTGGGTCGGGGGACCCAGTTGATGGCAGGAATTTAGTGGTGTTAGCGGAGCTGAAGCGAACGCTGCTGCTCCTCATGCCACTTCGTCGTCCTCTCGGCGCATAGAACGCATAGTTGAAAGACACGCGCTTGAGCAAAAACAATTGTAGCGAAAAGAAGAAAACTGAAACAACGCTTCGGGGAAGACCGGCGGACGGGCTTCACCACTGATCTCAATGACAATTGCTGGATCGCGCTTGCCGCTCCCGCAAGTGAAGCCACCGGGCGTCACTCGCTTGGGATACGATTTGCCGTTTTTGCTAGCCTTTGCTGCGGTTTTCCAGCGTGCTGACGACACGTTTTCTACTCGTTCGTCGTCATTCGCCGAAGAAGTTTTTTGAAGACTCTGTGTGTTGTTGAGACTTTCCGTTGTGAACACGTGGAAAATTTTACGAAAGTGCAGTGTCGCAGGAAAAAGGCACAACGCGTCGAAAGGAAGGGCTGGCGGCGTGTTCAAAGCATCCTTGGCACGCCGAAGTGCCGTGTCTCTGTGCCTTCGCGCGCTTGGATACCGACCAAGAACCGACGCCGTGTGAATGTGTTTAGCGAGTGCAATGTGCGTGAAGCCGTATCAAAAGGTACAACTCGTCGAAAACGTGTCGCCGGTGTCGCGGCGTGATCAAAGCTTCCTTGGCACGCCGAGTGATGCATCTTTGTGCCTTCGCACGCTTGGATACCGGTCAAGAATTGACGCCGCGCCAAAGTTCTGAACGTGTGTCGCGCGTAGATGCCTTTAGATCATTTATATATATCGGCCACGGAGTTCTGGATCGTCCAGCTGTTCCGGTGAGTTGCTATCAATAAAAGGGGGAGATCTGAACGTATTCTTATGTACTATATTAACCATGGCTATGTCCCAAATCTACTCTAATAGATTCCGTGGGAGCACGAATAGGGCAACGTTGTACGTGGAGCCAGGGGGGTTTTCGAAAGCAAAAGTACAAGACGGCGAGAATGAAAATCTTTGAAGCGCGGCCGATATGGTCGTGTGCAATCTGTTGACCAATTACAATTAGGCGAGTCGCGTAGGTTGATAATAAGCCAGCACTGATCAGTGATGAGGAGCTGTTGTGCACGGTATTGTGTAAATCGTCTAAGGACGAAAAAAAGACGTACCTTCTCCCCATCTTCCGTCGCTAGTGGACGCTGGATTAAGCTCGTTCCTAAACCGCGAGGGGAAAAGACGCTGATCCAGAGGCACGAACAGCTTCACGCACATTGCACTCGCTGAACACATACACACGGCGTCGGTTCTTGGTCGGTATCCAAGCGTGCGAAGGCACAGAGACACGGCACTTCGGCGTGTCAAGGATGCTTTGAACACGCCGCCAGCCCTTCCTTTCGACGCGTTGTGCCTTTTTCCTGCGACACTGCACTTTCGTAAAATTTTCCACGTGTTCACAACGGAAAGTCTCAACAATACACAGAGTCTTCAAAAAAACTTCTTCGGCGAATGACGACGAACGAGTAGAAAACGTGTCGTCAGCACGCTGGAAAACCGCAGCAAAGGCTAGCAAAAACGGCAAATCGTATCCCAAGCGAGTGAAGCCCGGTGGCTTCACTTGCGCTGCAGCGAACAAGCGGGGAAGCGCGATCCAGCAATTGTCATAGAGATCAGTGGGCTTCACTATAGAGTCACCTGCGCGTGCTCAGTGTACTCAACGTGTACTCAACCGCCGCTAAAGTCAGTCGGATATGTAAAAAGAAAATGCATCAGCGTGTTCAGAAAGTTGTGATTGCAGAAATTGGTTTCGATAATTAATACAATTAATTAAACAGGCTTCTGTATACTTAAAGTGTAGGCAAGCGAGAAAACGAAACTGATCAAAACGTAACGTGTAGCGACTATTCAAATTTATTCATAACCTGCAGTTCACTTTTGCAATAGATTACATTAGAGATACGAGCGCTTTCCTAAGGGCAGTAGAGGAGAATAATATATACGCGTAAACCTTGCACAGTCTTTTCGTATTTGTGCAAAATATGACAGTGGTCACCATCCTAATCGGTAACAGAAAATACAGCAGTATATAAAGTGTCGACTCAACGTGTGTATAGGAATGTATAGTCATTCTGCGTCTAGTGCTCGTCGAGTGCGGACGCAAGAATGGCTAGCTCCCGTGGAGCCATAGAGTAATATAGTAAACGTAAAGAGAGGACACAGGAGCCGATTCGCGGCCCAGATAGTGCGTTTCATACCCTCCGCTACGTGGCGCTTTTCTACAATTTGGTTAAAATTAATTAAAACTCTTTCAGTGAAAAGTATTTATTTTTTAAATGGCAATGCTTTAAAATTGTTTAAAGTACTTAAAACGACTAAATAGATTAAATCAAATACGTCACAAAAACCACGTGATGAATGGCGCCTGCCATGGCCTGCCTGCCTGCACGCCGTCGCCTCTGCATCATTCTGCATGGCCTCTGCTCGTCCCTGCGTCGTTCGTCTGTGCCGTGCGTGCCGTCCATCTGTGCTTTCTGCTGCATCAAGTTCGGTCGACTTTGCATCAATCAAGGTGACGCATGACCGCCCGCGTGCTCGCATGCTCGGCGTGAATTCGTGGAGCCGATCGGTTCGAGCTTCTCGCGCTGTTGTTTCTGCCGGGCTGTCTGGCTGCACTTCAACGTGTGTGCATGTTGATTTTGGATGAGATTGTTTTCAAAAAAAGAATTTAACTTACGACCTTGCACACGACATTGTCCATGTGTTAACAGATGACGGTGTTGAACGAACCTCTAACATTGCAGATAGAGCCTTGGTTGTTATGCTGTCTGAAATTTCCAGGAGGTGCGTTTGCACACACTGTTGTGCACACTCCAACAACGTCTTCTGTTTAACGCAGTCTCCTCATTTCTCTCATTCGGGAGCTTAAAGGGGCGGTGCAATGATATTCAATTGGAATGTTTTTCACTTTACACGAGCTTACTGGCACTAGTGGGACTCAAGGATACTCGCACGCAACGCCACTGACCAAGAAACTCCTCTGTTGCGCTGTAATTTCGAGGACAAAACCCAGTGTTTTTATTCAATCTCTTCTTCGAAAAACCTGATGACATAGCTGGACGGTAGCAGTACCGCCCAGTGACGATATTTGAATACGGCTCATAGATTGGACCCGAGCATGGCGTGGACACTCGATTTGGGCTCGTGATAATCGATAGCTCGAGGAACATTCGGGTAGTGTCCTGTGTCAAATCGCTGCAATGACGACAACAGCCGAACCATAACAATGTCTGGAACTCAGCGCGTGTCCTCTGCCTTGCCAACCCCAGCGCATGACTATGATCAACATTGGCGGCATATAATCGGCTCCAGATCACGGGGCCGCTTGTTCTGGCTGCGAGTTGAGCGGGTGAACTCTGCTCGTTTTTCTTTATTTTTTTCTGCGACTTCAATTGCGTGTGGTGAAAACGAACGGGTATATTTTACGGATCATTAACGTCAGGGATTCGTTCTAAGCGGTATTTGCGCAAAATACAAATATCAGTGCATCGCCCCTTTGAGGCGGTTGGCTTCACAGTAAAGGCTGTGGTCGGTGGTTAGGGGGCTTCAAACGTAAGCTTGGTGTATGTGGTGATAAGCCATTTTTTGAAGTTGACAACGAACACGTTTACTTTGTCTTTGATGTTCCGCACCTTCCCAAAACAACCAAGAGCAATCTCCGAGACCCCAAACTTTGCATTGGAAATTCGGTCATTGAGCGGTCTTCTATTGTTGAACTTCCTTGTTCTATCCATGAGATTAGCTTGCAATTGACTCCGAAACTTACTGAGAGACACATTTATTCAAAAACCTTTCTGTAACATGGAAGAAAATTGTGCCCCACAGTTACTGAGTGCCTCAATCTTTCTTGTAATCATATCTCTTGTTTATGCAAAGGAACTTCCTGAGGCAGTCATGGCTACAGCCTATTTCTGTGATAGGATGTGCATACTTTTTGATTGTCTAAATAGCTAAAAAATTCAAAAAGACAGGGCAGAAGTTGCGTCATGCCATTCTGAAGGGGGAATCTCAAATACTTGATTTTCTCCACCAGTAACTCGGACGGATTTCAGCATGGCAGTTCCAAAGTAGGAGGCAGCCATAAGCCATCATTGGATGGCAAGTTACTATAAAAAGTGTCCTCATGCTCTTTGATGAGCTTTCAAGCAGCCATGACTTTAAGTTCTTACTTACACGATGCCCGCAGCAAGACACACTTGAGAACGTTTTTGGAGCTATATACGACAAATGCTGGGCTGCAACACAAACCCAAATGTGCATCAGTTCACCTCAGGACTAAAACACCTGTGGATAAAGAAACTGTTCAAACTGTCGGACAATGAAAACGTAGAAGATGACAAGGCTGACCTCCTAAAGGAGTTGCAAATATCTTCACACCATGAAAGTTTAATTTCAGACATTGTGGAATGTCTTCCAATTGATAACTTCCCGCCACTAGAGGATATTTCTGAGCTGGCATCAGAAATCAGGTCTAACATAATTGATGACTCGTCCACGTTTTTATTACGTTTGGGGCTATTTGATCAAGCTTTTGCTTGAACAGACAACTTACAGCTGTGGCTGTTCTCAGATGCTATCGGATGAGTCTAATAACTTGACCAGGCCTCACCAGTACTGTCTTGTTCCTAAAGCATACCACGTGCCTGGAAAATTCTTCGGGAACTTAGTAGTACCATCACAGGCTGCCTTTCATTTCATTCAGCAACTAGAAAATCACTTTCTTCCCATAATAGAGAGTGTGACACATGTTCGAGGAGTGTGTGCCGCCTTGTATAGCACACTTTGAGGTCTGGGTGGTTTTCGCCTTTGCCCAGAGGAGTACCACAAAGGGTTTTTAAAATTGTTTTGCAGAATACGCTTGTGTTGACATGTTTGATTTCTTAACCGGAATTCGGACAAAGTTCGGTTGCACTCTTCAGTGGCCAGTAAGAACGAGACAGGTTTAACTGTTAATAGCGTATTAACAGAGGCGGTTGCCAAACCTAAAATAAAAAGTGATTAAGTGGGCGGTGCAGCTTGCTCTCCAAATATTTGTTTCCCCTTTTTCCAGCGAATGTGTATCACGGCTCCCTAACAAAAATATTTGTCCACTTTCTAAAAAAATTGGATCGAAAATAGTGTATAGAGGCTAACAATATCTGAAAGAAAATGTATCCACTTTTGTATCCACTGTCCTATAGTTTTTTAGCCGCTTTTTTCTGAAGCCATATTTCTTTTCTGAACAATTTCGGGGAATATTTAGGAACGTTGAATCTTGTCAGATTTCGAATAGAGTTCTCATTGTTTGGTAGTGGCTCGCCCGCAGTGAGTTTGAGGCTATGCAAATTGGTGTTTTTTTTATATTTGCCGGAAATCGGGAATTTGTACTATCCGGCGTGTTCTTCGCACTGTTATTATACTCTTATGACTGGTAATGATAGCGATGTCTTATTTATTTTTGCACTTACTTCCCGTATTCGAGTCGGCGTGAAAGTGAATTTATCATACAGCATGTTCTTCGTGGAAGGGTTTTGTTAACTTGGTTCCGCTAAGGATCTATTGCAAAGTGTACGAATGCCGAAGTCCTTCATATTCATTTATTTTTGTGAGTATCGATCTCTTTCGTATAAAACATACAGAGCTTCTGAAGTAAATCATGTGTACATGAATGTGGTCCAATAAAATGTGTTCGAATCACTTACTATTGTTGACCCCAAAATGCTCCACCAGCCAGGAGTCAATGCGGTGATTGTGTAACTTCAATGCTTTACACTATAAAAATAACAAGAAATATATATACTTCTGCTTTGTGAAGTAAGTTGAAATATTGTTTGACACATTTTGCACGAACTCTATCGTAAAAAATAAAGCAAAAGTGTGTCAGTACTAAAAAAAAACCAAAAAAACAGCGGCTTCGGGAGTCAAGGTGCTCCCGAGAGATGAGCGAGGCGGGGAGGAAAAAGAGAAAGAAGGGTATTGGAGAACCGGAGCAGAAACGCCCAAACCGAAACCGAAACTAACTTGACCGGAAACGGAATCAGATTATACTTCATACCGCCCGCTAGGAGCGCTACCTGTCACTGGTCTATCTGGGCCGCTGGGGCCTATGGCAGTGTCCGCTCTTTACCTTGTGTATATTACTCTATGGTGGAGCTGCGATAACGGCCGCTTCTGGCCGTGGTGACTCGTCGTCTTCTGATCGCTCGGATTATAGGGTTGTGTTGCCCCAGCTGCCGTCCGGTGAGGCGATGTAGCGTGCGGTGGTACTACACTGCGACATTGCTGGACGCCCCTACAGGATTGAGGATTTTCGGCAGCCGTTGAAGGACATCGGAGTAATCCGGGAGGTAGGCACCATTGGAGCCTACCAGATGTCGTCTGGTTGCTTAACCTGCGGACGGACGAGGCGAAGAAGAAGCTTCTAGAGGCTGGGCAGCTCGTCATCAAGGGCAAGACGTGCCTCGTCGTCGACCCCGCAAGGCACGCGCTTCGCCTGAAGCTACACTGGGTGTCGTGCGACGTCACCGGCGACACCATCCGAAGAGCCTTCGCGGAGTACGGGGACGTCAAGGAGGTGACGAGTGAGAAGTGGAGGGTGCCGGACTTCGAGAACGCAGAGTCAACAACCCGGCTGGTCCGCATGGTGCTGCGCGACGGCGTTACGCTCGACCGCATCCCGCACCAACTTCGTCTGGGCGGAGGCACAGTGCTGGTGGTGGTTCCGGGTAGACCCCCGATCTGTCTCAGGTGCCGCACCTCGGGGAACATCCGGCGCGCCTGCCCGGTTCCCCAGGTGCACCGACTGCCGCGCCTTCGGGCACGAGCGGACAGACTGCTCCCGGTCGTATGCACGGGCTGCGGCACGTGGCACCGAAGAGGCGTCGGACAGCGCCGAGCTGCTCATGGACGAGGAAGAAGCGGAACAGGCGGCGGCGTCGGCGGCTACCCAAGCCAAGCCCGAAGGGACCAAAGAAGCAGCCGTCATGGCCACCACGGAAGGGGGCGGGGCCGGTGATCCCCCAAAACCGGTGAATAACGAAGAGGATGGCCAACAGACGCCAGTGACCGAGACCGTCGGCAAGGTGGTGAACGTCGTTCCGCCGAGGACGCCGACACCCCGGGAATGGATGTCGACGGGACAGCGCTAAAGCGCCGTCACGACGAAGCCGTCGAAGCATTGCAAGAGCGAAGGCTTAGCCAGCTGGAGAAGCAATGGAAGGTGTACGTGTCTCTGCCAAGCTACGGGCATCGTCGCTTACACGCGGCGACAAGCAGGCCCTGTGACTGTACGTCGCACAGTAGTGCCCTTCCCGACGCGACGCTGTTCAGGGTAAGCGCCGTTCGATCAGCCTCTCCTCACCAACAGTGTCTTTAGAGAGAACACTGCGACTTGCACCTCTCAACAGCTATACCGCCTCGTGACGGAGCGAGATTCGGATATCATCGCAGTGCAGGAGACCAAGGTAGAGAGCGAGGAGCAGACGGAACTGATGGTGCGGCCTTTTACAGCGAGGTACGACGTCTGCGTCAGCCATGCGGTAGGGACGTCGGCAGGGTTTATCCTGCTTGTACGCAAGTGTTTGGGAGCTACCGTTCAGGCAGTGACGACGTGCGCGTCGGGGCGTTTTATAATTTGCGATTTTTTATTGTCGTCTTCCGAATGGCGCGTAATCTGTGTGTATGCACCAACGAGAGCTGAGGAAAGGCAGGTGTTCTTTGATTTCATCAAACAGTCTTGTAATTGTGAGCGCCTTCTTTGTTTTCTTGGCGACTTCAACTGTGTTTGCTCTGCGAGCGACAAAACAAGTTCTACTCCACACCGTGATGCGAGCACCGCTAGTTTGATCAATATAATTAATGAGTTCGGTCTTGAAGATGTAGGGGAATGTCTTGGAAGTGGGCGGGGTGGCCAATTCACCCACTTTCAGGGGACTAGTCACGCTCGATTGGGCAGAGCGTACTATCGTGGACACTGTTAGCTATAACACGGCAGCGGCGGCCGTCCCGTAAACCCAGCGCCCCATAGCAGGCGCCGTTCGAAACTCCGCGCATGCGCCTTGTGGCGGACTCGCTCTTCCCGTTTGCGAGCACACCCTCGCTTTGTCGTCTGCTAGGCGCAGAGCATGCGATGCCACAGTGCTGCTCGTCTGGTACCCTCGCCATAGTGAACTGGTCTCAAACTCATTTTCAACCGGCGATTTTTATTGGGGCAGATTGCAGAGTCATCAAAGCACTACTCCTGTTTAAGATTTTTTTTTTTTTGCTTTTTCAGAAACAGGCTTTTTTACCAATATGCGTTCGCAAACCACTATGAGCGCAGCAGGTGTGATGCAGAGAGAGACTGTTATACTCCGTTTCATCTTAAGTCCGACTGCATCGTACGCTACAAAACGACGGAGCCAATCAAATAGCGGCAACGGCGCAACGTCACGGAGTGCATCACCGGGGGACCCAATAAGGTGCAAAAAGTGCTTTTGTCGCTGCTTGGTTGGTCCTATCGTCTCGTAGCGTCCGCAGTGCTTACACCTAAAGTGAAACGGAGTATAACTAAGTTTGTCCCATAAAAAAAAAATGTAATCAACCGTGATATTACATTTAGTAGCGATGATTATCCTTAGCTAGTGAAGTCAGGGAATCAACCGTGGGCACCTCTTACGCGGTGGTTCGCTTAACAGTGTTCAGCGAAAATTGGCGACCGCTGTGGTGTCGTCTGCTCTGTGCCTAGCAGACGACAAAGCGAGGGTGCGCTTGCAGGCGGGAAGAGCGAGTCCGCCACACGGCGCATGCTCGGAGATTCGGACGGCGCCTGCTATGGGGCGCTGGGGGTACGGGACGGCCAGAGCCGTTTATACTGAGAGAGTTTGGCCGATGGGCGGAGCTTGTTGGCCGCTAGAACCAGCGGATTTCGCGATAACACAATATGGCGTTACTTCTTTGTCTTGTTCATTCCTGTGAAATCGCGTAGAGTTCCTATGAGGCAGATCCACAATATGGCGGATGGAAGTAGTCATCCCCCGGTTGTCAGACTACGCTGCTGTGGTTGTCAGACTGCCAAAATCTCCTTAAGAAGGCCAAACTCTCTCAGTATAAACGGCTCTGGGGACGGCCGCCGCTGCCGTGTTATAGCTAACAGTGTCCACGATAGTACGTCTCGATGGAACTGGTGCCGTTATGTTATGATTATCGCGTGCTCCCGGTATCTTTTAGCGATCACTGCTTGGTCTCTTTTTGCGTTCGAAGTAAAGAAGAACGTGGACATTTTTTTTTGCTGGGAGCAGTGGAAGTTTAATTCGACACTTCTAGATGACGACGATTTCAAAGCCCAAGTTGACGCTGCTATAGAAAAAATTGATAATGGGCGGATGTCCGAGTATGGGGCGAACTGGGAGCGCTTTAAGCAGGAAATTAAAATGAAGGCACTAGAAAGAGCGAGCGTAATAAGGCATGAAGAAAGAAAAAACGAGACGATGCTACGTAATAACTTAAAGGCACTGATAAAAGAAGAGTGCAAAACTCCGGGAGTATTCAAAGAAGACATTTGTTCTTTAAAGGCGCGACTAGAGCTTATCGACAGAGAGCGTTATCGCGGAGCCCTGGTGAGAGCGAGGGCCGTCAAGATAACAACGGGGGAAACGCCCACCAAGCGTGCACTCGGCCTGGAGAAAAGAAACGCGCGTCGCAATGAGGTTGCCGAAATAGACTGCGGAGGGGTGGTCACGAGTGAAAAGAAAGACATAGAACAAGCATTCCTCGACTACTATAGCGCGTTGTTTACTTCTTCCCCAGTTCATGTAGGGCGGTTTAAAAGCGACTTTTTGTCTTTCATGCCCCGACTAGACGACGAAACGAAAAAAGGTTTGGAAGCCCCTATTACAGTAGAGGAAGTAAAATTAGCGATTGACGCCCTCAACCCTGCAAAGTCCCCGGGCCCTGACGGGTTAACTGCCGCCTTCTTTAAGGCGTTTAAGCATGATATTTCTTTCGTATTAACAAACGTTTTCAACGAAGCCTTTGAGCTTAACGTCCTCCCGCCGTCCTTTTTATCGTCGCACACCGTTCTGATACCCAAGACAGAGGACATAATCAAGCTTCGACAGGTCACGTCTTATCGCCCCATAAGCTTAACTAATGTGGACTATAAAATATTCATGAAAATACTGGCCAGGAGATTACAATCTGTAATAACAGAGCTTGTAGGACCCCACCAAACATGTGGCATAAAGGGTAGAACCATTTTCACTAACATTCATAAAGCGCGGAGCGTCCTGGAATGTTGCGACGTCATGCACGCTGGTGTAGCAATGCTACAGATAGACCTAGAAAAAGCTTTCGATCGGGTGCCGCATGACGTGCTCTTATCAGTCCTAGATCATGTTAATGTCGGCTCCGTTGTAAGCGAAGGAGTGCGAATGGCGTATAATGGTTGTACGACAAGGCTAATAGTTAACAAAGCGTTAGGAAATCCCATCAAGGTGCGCCGTTCTGTCCGCCAAGGATGCCCCCTTTCCCCCCTCCTTTTTTGCATCTATATTGAGTCTTTTCGCCTGAGCATTATTAGAAATAACAGTATTAATGGGTTTTAAGCTTTTTTCTTCTGAGGTGCGTATCCTAGCCTACGCGGACGATATTGCTACTTTCTGCACAAATCAAGAAAGCGTTGTTGAAGTAGTGAAGACTGTGAAACATTTTTGTGCCGTTAGTGGAAGTGCCGTCAATTGGGACAAATGTCTGGGTTTTTGGGATGGGAACTGGTGTTCGACTCCAAGTGTATTTGAAAACATAAGGTGGCAAACCACTCCAGTAAATTATTTGGGAGTACCCCTCGAGAGCTACAGTGATAGCGAGCCCTACTGGCGCGGACAGGCGGCAGAGCTCAGGGAGAAAACAGAGAAATGGAGAGGTTGGGAATTCTGAATGTTCGTTCGGGCGACTGTTTGCAACCTGTTTCTCGTTAGTAAACTATGGTATGTGCTCCAAGTCGCGCACTGTTCCCGGGTGAATATGCAGAAACTGCACCGGGTTTTTGCTGTCTTTATTTGGGGCTCCGTGTGGGAACGGACGAGTCGTTTGAACCTTTTTCGGAGCGTCCGCAACGGCGGACTAGGATTGACACATTTGTTTTTGCGTCAAATTGTGAACCGTTTTATCTTTCTGCGGGATGTAGGTGACCCTTTTTTGCGCACGGTATGCCAAGTGAGGCTGAGTGGCGCTCTGCCCGAGTTTGTGGCTTCTTCGGCATGGGTGCCAGGGCGCATTCACGGTTATATGAAGGAGGTCGTCGTTTCATGCCAATTCCTGACAGCTCGTTTTTCATTCGAATATTCAAGCGAAGTGTCCCGCAAAAAGTTGTATAAGGATCTCTGTGATGTTGTTTTTCCCATACCTTTGTATCGAGCACAGTACTGTGCAGGCCCAGGCCAAGACGTTTTAAAACCAGTTAAGAGAATGCTGGTCCCGTCCGGGGTTAAAACATTCCTTTTCTACTTGCACACAGGCACGTTATCTGTAAAGACATGGATGGCATCTAAAGGACTGTTCGTCCCGTGGGGCGACCACTGTTTTTTGTGTAAAAAACCAGAGACCATCGAACACGTTTTTCTTGAATGTTCGGATGGCGTCTTTCTCTGGGACGTTCTTCAACGGACCCTGAAGAAAGATTTACCTCTGGACGTGCACGGGATCAGGTACCTCCTCATCAAAAATGAGGCCGGTGTGCCGTTTAATACGATGATGTTACTGCGCCTGCACAGCATTTGGAGGTCTCGGATTGCTATGCGCCACGCAGATGTTGACGCCCGCGTGGCGCAGGAATACTTCCGGGAGAGCATTGTATCTTTGCTCGAGGTGTATAAGGCACAGAAGAGCGTGCCCGAGTGGATTCCACGCGTGGAACCTCTTTTAAACATGAAAAGGTTTTAATCTAGCCCTACTAGCCCAAGCCGGGCTGGTGTTTTAATGTATGTCGCTGCTTGTATTTTCAGTGTTATGTGTCTCATTGCGGCAATAAAGAAGAAAAAAAAAGGAATGTATAGTGTCAATATTTCATGTTGTACTTGTGCTGTGTCTGAATGCGTTCCTGTGTAGAATGCTATGGTGCCTGTATGTCGCGTATGTGTGAAGTGTGTTGTAGAATATGTACAGTCGGGGACAAAAGTCTCCAGGACACGCGAGCTGTGACTGAAACGCATTGTTCTGCCACCTGCCGGCGGGTCGCCTGGTTTCGAGATCACAGAAAAGCGCATGCGCGTCCTACTGTGCCTGCCAACATGTGCGCTTTCCCGCTCTTCTGCGGCGCTGCGCCTAACTCGGAATCGGGCGCGTGGTACCGCCTCGGAGATAGCGCTTACTGACATGGCATTTATAAATCAAGAAGTCACGGCAGCTCAACTGAGCGATAAACTCAGCTGGTTATAAAGCAATGTGCGCTGACACGGCGAAATGGGGCGCAATGCCCCAGGTGGTATCTCGAGTTTCGGAATGTCTAGTAGACGCTCGTCAGCCGCCAGCGCTATCTCCGAGGCGGTACCACGCGCCCGATTCCGAGTTAGGCGCTGTGCCGCAGAAGAACGGGAAAACGCACATGTTTGCAGGCAGAGTAGGACGCGCATGCGCTTTTGTGTGATCTCGAAACCAGGCGACCCGCCGGCAGATGGCCGAGCAATGCGTTTCAGCCGCAGCTCGCACGTCCTGGGGACTTTTGTCCCCGACTGTACATACGTGCATGTCTGGCGAGGCGCTAAACACAAAAACTGTTAGTTGATTTTTTTTTCTAGTTTGAGCGCTGTCCGTTAGGTGGCGCGTGGCGCCGCCCAATTCAAGGAGTCGCGCGTTTATGTGTCTACTTATTTGAGTGAAAAACATGGAGGCGTTCCATGACTCCACGGAGCAGCCCCAAAGGGTTCGGTTCTCGGCCTCTCGTCCCAGTGGGATCAGTCTCATAGCCAGTTGAATGGGTGTTCCGTGCGGTTAATAGCGCCAAGTGCGTGCACAGACGCGGTGAGGATTACCAGGGGCCTGAAAGTGGATAACGAATGCTAACAGGTGAGCAGGAGCATTGAACGATCGGAACCGACGCCGCTTAAATCGGTGATGCTTCGCCTCGCCGCTGTCAACCAAAAACGCCGAATCACTGGCGGCAAGCACAGCAAGGAGACGCTCTGTTCAATAAAGACATCATTCCATTTGTCGCTATACGATTCCTTTCTTGAATGTTTTCTGGCCGCGAAGTAAATGCAGCCGGCCGCGCCGAAAGTAGTCGCGGACAAACCCCCTCGAATGCCGCCCGCCCCCGCCCCCCTTCCCTCCCTTTCACATCGTCGCCTCTACTCGTAATAGGTGCGGTTCCCGTGGTTCAAGGCGCGTTTTGGAGTGCTTGAGTGCGCACGGAAGGCCGCGAACGGGCGCACGCACTTAAGAATCGTATTTTAGCAAAAAAAAAAAAAAAGTCCACGGCCCGTTTGCTCGAAACGCTAACCGCGGCTAAAGTTAGCCTCAGTACCTAGGAGAGGGATTTTCAGATCACGTGACTGGGCTCGGTAGGGATGCGGGGAAACATGGCGGTGCCCCAGTGAGTGAGCGCCGGTCGCTTTGGAACTAATATGTCGTTGTAGCTGCAATATCAGGCGCGTTATTCAGCAACGAATAATGCAGGAGCCTTTCGCTTTGCCTAACCTCACTTAAACCGCAAAGCATGGGCAATGACATCGCCGCATTTTTTAGATAGAGCTTCGATTCTGGGCATTCCTAAGCCTAAATGAACGCGATAATTGTCGGCATGGCAACGTCTTTGGAAAGCGGATTGTTGATAGAACACAAAAGCAGACAGCGTCCCGACAGACTTTTTTCTAAATTATCCAAGCATCGCGAAAAGAACGCTGGAAGTGTAATTCTACGGTTCACGCGCGCTGGCCTTCCTCCTATAAAAGATTTGAAGTAAAAAATCATAAGGCTTTACCGAACGCGCGTGCAAGGCAAAATTTGTTTTTGTACTTTTTTCTTTAGAACGGTTACTACTGCAGACGCCAGCACGTGCGACGCGTGCCACTACAGTCGTAGCATGCACCTCGGTGCTTGGATAATTTAGAAAAAAAAGGTCTGTTGGGACGCCGTCTGCTTTTGTGTACTATCACCAATCCCCTTTCCAAAGACGTTGCTATGCCGACAATTATCGCGTTCATTTAGGCTTAGGAGTGCCCAGAATCGAAACACTATCTAAAAAATGCGGCGATTTCAATGCCCATGCTTTGCGGTTTAAGTGAGGTAAGGCAAAGCGAAAGCCTCCTGCACCATTCGTTGCTGACTAACGCGCCCGATATTGCAACCACAACGACATATTAGTTCCAAAGCGAGCGGTGCTCCCTGGGGCACCGCCATGTTTCCCCGTACCCCTACCGAGCCAGTCACGTGATTTCAAAATCCCTCTCCTAGGTACTGCGGCTAACTTTAGCCGCGGTTAGTGGTTCGAGCAAACGGGCCCAGCTCGCTAGGCCTTACTCGTATTGCTCCACTGTCGCTTGCCAGCCGCCATGTTGCTTTTGGGGGTGCTCACTGTGACAACCTGTTGATTGCGTGCCGTGTTACTGCCCATGGGGTTGTTAGTAAGGGGGGGTAGCGATATCTGTGATGGCTTCTGACTACACCAAAGATAGTACCCTACAACTACCCTTTTGTTGAGAGTGTAGTATACTTTCAGTCCACCGCCATTTTTACTGGAAGTATACTTTAAGTGCACTTAAAGTATGCAATCAGTACAGAGACCGCACTGAAAGTATACTTTTAGTATACTTCAGTACACTTCGAGTGTACTGATTTTGAACGACTTTTCGCTAAGGGGTTGCAGGTGCGAGATGCTTGGGCTTTTGCGTCGCGGCGGAGAAACGCTATTCTAAAACTCTCTTGCGTCGCGTGCGCTAACGCAAGCGCTAAATTTAGCACTAGCGTGCATTAAAATTGCGTACGTTATTCTAAAACTCCTTATTGTTATTGTTCGGCTAGCTTCGCCATTGCAGCGATTGAACACGGGCCGCTACGCGAATGCTTCTCGAGCTATATGGATTATCACGAGTCCAAATCGAGTGCCCCCACATTGCTCGGGTCCAATCTATGAGCCGCATTCAAATATCGTCACTGGAGGACACTGCGATCCCTCAGTTACGTCATCAAGTTTTGCGAAGGAGAGATTGGATGAAAACGTTCGCTCTTGTCCTTGAAATTACAGCGCAACAAAGGCTTTTCTTGGCAAGTGGTGTTGCGTGCGAGTATCTTTGAGTTCCACTAGTGCCAGTAAGCTCGCGGTAAATGAAATACATTCCAATTGAATATCGTTGCACCGCCCCTTTAAGGAAAATATCAAAGTAGACATATGTGCGATTCGAAGCGCTATAGTTTGGACAGAGACAAAATAATACAACAGGTATTCAATGGCAAAACATGGCGATATCGTGCAAAATGCTTCACCTAAATTAAATTAAATTTTTTTTTATTTCTTTTAATTGCACAACAAAGTTGCACACTTGAACCCAAACACACATTACCATTGGAAGGGGACGCTATAGTACCATTCTCTGTGGTTGCTGTTCCCAGGAAACCCGCTGCACTGCGACTGCCGGCTCCGGTTCCTGCTGGAATACAGTGACGCCTGGAGCTACGCTCGCTGTGCATCACCGGCGGCCATCAAGGGCAGCTACCTGAAGACCTTGTCTGCAGAACAGAGGACTTGCGCCAATGACTCCGAAGTCATCAGCTGATCCTTCCTCTTTGAACTGGTTTCCAGAAACCGTCGTTTCGCAGTCGCTATCTGTTACCGAATATCATGCCAGTTTTTATGGGGAGTTGGGCGACAGGGATAAATTGTTTTAACCTTGAAGTGGCACGGTTTCTTACGAGTATAAGCTTATATTTAAGAGATTCGTGCCTAGGATACAGATAAATATACCTAAGAACCAGTCATTTGTAAGGGATCGCTGGTCGGTTTCCCCGAGTTTCCCTCCAAATTTACTGAGTGTTCCGCTATGCACAGTTTCAACGTATTAGTTGAGATGCTTTCTGTTTTTTTTTTTTTCTGTTTCACTCTGGTTCTTATGCAAACAGAAATAGTAAGCAGCTCTATATGAAATATCAGGTCCAGAGCGCGACACACATTGCACGAAAAAGTGGCTGCCCATTTCCGCCCCCCCCCCCCCCGCCTTTTTTTTACAACTGAAACAGGTTATATTACAAGCAGGTAGATGGTTTGCAAATACGGGTCTTCAAATTAGGCGGTCCAAATCTAGTTCGTTGTTCATATACGCAGTGAGTAAACTACGAAACAAAACCGCCAATGTCGTGTTAGCACTAACTGTGTCACGCGGTTCCATCAGGTTCATATTTATTAAAACATCTACCGTGCAGAAGTGATTTCTTCCTCGCAACTCAAGCAAATAAAATTGTCTGAATCACAGTCCGATCTTAGGCGAACGTCTCAGGTCAAGAGGGAAGAATACGAAGTGTTTTCAAAAAGGCTGTGTGCTCGCTCTGTTTTATCGGGATATTACATATTATCCGCCGGTATGAGCAGTACAAACTACATTGTTCGAAATTTGACCACGCCTCTCGACAATGGTTTGTCGCACTAGACGTTTTTCACTGGTACAAGTGAATTGACCTTGCCACGCCTACCGGACCAACTTTTCTGCACTTGATTCAACACGCTTTCACTACAGCATGCCATCGTCCAACTGTGGCAGTTTAATCGCCGAATCAGGACACTCAGCCGTGAACCAGACTGAGGACATCACTCCAGGTCGGCTACTCGCCACAACATCATCGATGCGGGTCATTAAGCCATCCAGTGACAGGGAACACTCTGCTCTTGACAGCAGAGAGTGGATCAACCCCAAGTCAAGTAAAAAGCGAAATAAATAGGCTTAATGTGGCTAACCGTAGCACGCGAACTATGGCCGCTTCCGTATAAGTTCCACACACTTAAAAAAATAAAAGGGAGTCCATAGGGAGTCGCTGGTTTCATGACTCTCTTCGCTGCCTCCATGACTCCCTTTGACACTTCACGACTCTCTTAGAGAATCAATGATTCGTGTGACTCTGTTTTGACTCTTCCACTTCTCAACGGGAGTCACAGGTCAGAAGCAGTTGGCGCATAGTATTAGTTTTCTAATTTATTTTCCAGGTATTTAATGGCTAATAAATTTTGTAAATAGATCGTTCCACAAAGTAGCCATCAACGCGTACACACTCAACTAACGCTACAGCATTTTTTATTTTTTATTTCTAAAATTGTCACTTACATTTAGCGATTAGTGGGCGAATATAAATACTACGAGCAAAGCACAAACAGACTAGTAAATATTATAGTATTGCATAGAAACCAGATGTCACAAAAAATAAAAAGCCATAAGATATTAGGTCACTAATACCTTTGCAAGACAAGGCACTTTCAACGGGTAGTTTTGGTTTGGCCGGGTTCTGGATAAGTCATCTGCCATCGTCTCAACGCAGCCATTGCTCACGTCGTCGTCGTGAATTTCTCCACGCTTGCGTACCATGCAGTAATTACCCTTTTTTTCTGATGGCTACTTATCAGACACAACTAATTACGCAAGAACTAAGATTTTGATGGCACAGGGAGTTAGCGAAAAGGTCGCCCCGACAAAGTCAAGTGAACGCAGGTCAACGTACTCCAAACTCCTCGCAAGATCAAAGCTGGAGAACAGTCACTAAGACTAGTACTCGAAATTTTATCAAACCATTTCGTCGCCATTCAATATTTTGACGCGGTACATGACGATCCTCACTGCCCGACAAAGCGTTCAGGCGAAAACATGCACCTCTTGCTACGGCGCTGTGACGAAATTTACCAAGGGAACGAGCGTGTTATAGAAGTGCAGTACTATTAGTCTAAAGCAGGGATGGGCAGTATTTCAAATACAAGTATTTAAAATACCTATTTCAAATACTTTGTGTATTTTGCATTTGTATTTAATTACAAATTGGGTAATGTATTTGACGTGTGCATTTAAATACTAAAACGTGGGTATTTCAAATACAATTGTAATTAAATACAATTTTGTGGGCGAAAATACAGGGTGAAACAAGGAGACGCCAGGCTCTTTAAATCTACCGGAAAACTCGGTTTCTTAACCTATCGCGCTACGACTTTGTGCAGCGTTGCCCACAGATGGTGCATTTTTTTTTTTTGTAAAATTTGCAAAGAGGGAATCTACCTGAGAAAAAAGTAAAGAAATAAAAAGGCTTAGCTCCTATGGAAACGCAGCGACGCCACCGGTCTTCAAACAACACGGCGCCGTTTCGCACAGGAGTCAAGAGATGGCGCAACGAGCGCCGCCAACGAACGAGCATACTGCGCCGAGAGCCAGCGTCTTTAGCAGACAATCTTTTCGACTCAAAAGCGGCGCGGGTTCCGCAGGCGGCGACAGTCGCAGAAACAAAAACAGGCGCGGTAACAACAAGGAACTGCAGTTCCTTGTCTGCTAATTACGCCGGTGTAGGACGCCGATCTCACTACCCCTCCGCTTCGACTACGGTAGTGGTTACGGCGTACGCCAAAATCAATACCGTAGTCATATCGGCGTACGCCATAGCCAATACCGTAGTCTTTTTCGCATACCCCAAACACACTACCCTTACGCCAAATTCAATACCTTGAATAACGTCGGTTGAGTGGGGATTGAGCTCCGCATTTCGCTAAAACTGGCGGAAGTAACTTTCTGCATCATAACACCCTGATTGTTTGTTGTTGTTTGTATGAGCGGCGGAACGCACGCGGCAGGCGTTGATTAATTGTGATTAGCGTTAATACGGCTGACGGCGCGCAGAGCTGAAGGGCACAAGCAATGAAGCTTGGTGTGATTCTGTGTCGATGTGATTTGACATCGCTTCTTTCTGGTTCTTCGATCATGGTGCAAATGCAGGTCGCCCAACTCCCGAGTGATGCGAAGGCAAGAGTGGTAGCCTGTCCGCTGGTCTTTCAGTCGCATTTACTGTCGTCATTTTGGGCGCAGCGGAAGAAAATAAGACGTTCACTATTTTAAATAGCGTGCGATCGGCCTGTATAGGTTCTGGCGACACCGTTTCAGGCTGTAGATGAGAAAATTTAGCCACTACAGTACGACTGCTAGCCTGGAGTCTGTGCCTCACAACAGATCGAAACGGGTAGGGGTGGGGATCCCTGGCAGCGGGACCTTTCGCCGTACGAGCTGCGGTGCGCTAACACACTCGACCTCCGATACCCCCTTGGGTCACAGCGCTTGCTGAAAGAAGTTTGGATCGTTTTACGCAGATTTTGCAGTGCGTACGAGACGCACAACAGCTACGTACTACGTCCTAGATGCCCAAACTGAGGCTCGCTACTTGTGTGCGGCTCTCGTGATCTGGGGAACAGTATGCTCGCCATGAAAATGTTGCAGTGAGAAGTACGGAAAAGTAATATTATAAAAGTAGAGTATCTAAAACTGGCTTGCATTGTCACTCACCATATGAAAATAAAACTGATTAGGAATGCCGATCAGATCGGGTGGGAATGTTATGTAATGTGCTCAAGGTATGTGTGAAGTTGCGTCGCGTCGGCATAGGAATTCAAACTTGTTGCTCCTAAATTCTTCCAATGTTGCTGGTAGCTTTTTTTTATATATATATATATTATTTATTGTAAATTTAAAGGCCCCAACAGGAGCATTACATAAGGAGTGTGTGTGTGTCTGTGTGTGTGGGGGGGGGGTACATGAAAAATACAAGAAATCAACACATGAACGGACAGGTGGCTGACACCTACAATGCTGGTAAGTAATATAAGCAGTGAGAACAATTGTGTGTGAAATAAAACTGGTACATAAATACACTAACAAAAAGAGTGATCAAAGCATTGCGGAACAAGACGGGGTCACTTATGGCCAGGCACAACCAGGGTAATGACCGACTCACACCAAGCATACCGGAGCTTCCAGTCGGACTTGGTTTCCTGAAAAGCGCTGCAGGTGCTCAAAAACAAAAGACTCCCAAAGGAGCCCATAGAATTTGGATGGGTACCTGCACCCTCCGTGGTAAAGGGCAACAAACTTCCTCACCAGCATGCCCGCACGCTGACTTACCAGGCCACAGCCGTGGAAGAGGTGCAGGACCGACCCATAATCACCTAAAAGGAAATACTAGTCGCATTCTACTGCAAGGAGAGGCGAAGACTGCCAGCCCCGCATCCTAAATTCAGTCGGGGTCCTTCCCCCACCCCCTTTTACTCAGTCGCATATGTTCCCCACTCAATACAGTGGGAACTGCCCAGTGTGCCAAGAGATAGGAGCCCTCCGTCACAAAATAGGTGAGTGTAGATTCAATCAAGACCACCCACCACCCACACTCTTCCCCCTGTAGAGTGATGGGAGAACTTGCTGTCCAGCCCCGCCCTGGAGAATCAGCTTCAATTGGTCAACAGGGGCCAGGCAGATAAGACAGCATATAGGATATCCGTAAAGAGGGAAGCCCTTCCTTCCGGCACAGACCATTGTGCTGAAATGCTCAGAATAAAAGTTTATTCTCTCTCTCTCTCTGATTGGTTGAAGTAGTTCGTGATCCGAGATACGTGACATGGGGGGTGATTTAGTCGAGACGATGCTCTTCAAGGAGGAAGTATGAGTGAGTTATTAAGCATTAGATTATAATAGAAAATTTTATGAAATGGCGTTAAGCATGATATATCTTGTGACGCGACTTGTACAGCTGGCATTTTAGTGGAGAGACACTAGTTCTTCGGTAATGATCATTAAGAATCGACCTGGCCGTGCGATTTTGAACTGACTCAAGATGGTTAATGGGATAAATTTGATGAGCATTCCGAATTGCTGCTGCATACTCCAACTTTGGTCCAACGTAAGTTTCGTATGCCATTTTCCGGAGATGAGATGGTGGCGCCTTCAGATTTCTTTTGATGTACCCGAGAGTGCGCAAAGCCTCTGCTGAGTCTGTTTCAATGTTGTTATTCCAGGTTAAGTCACTAGGTAGTGTTGCACCAAGATATTTATAGATGGAGGCAGGCAGAGATGATTAGTCCAGAGCCAATGGAATACAAAAAATATGATGTTGCATGTTTCCAAGTAAAGCAAAGTACTTTACATTATGACATGTTTAATGACATTAGCCATTTGGAGCACCAGGCATGAATCAGGTCAAGATCACTTGGAAGATTCAAATGGTCATCAGACAAAGTAATTTTGCTATATAGGACACAATCGTAAGCGAAGAGACAGATAAGTCGTTACTAAAAAAAAGAAACAGTAGTGGACCGAGTAATGCCCCCTGCGGAACCCCAGATATAACGTTAGTAAAATCTGACATATGGTTGTTAGCCACAGTGAACTGAGTGCGAGAAAAGAGGAAGTCACGAATCCAAGAAAGGACCAAAGGGTCGATACCCAGGACAGAAAGTTTTGAAATTAGATGACGATGGGGAACTCTGTCGAATGCCTTCGAGAAGTCGAGGAATACAGCATCGGTTTAGCCCTGCGAGTCAAGGTTAGTGATTAACTTGTGTTTGAGTTCAAAGAGTTACGTCTCGCATGAAAAACCTCTACAAAATCCATGTTGATGATTGTAAAAAGTATGATTGGCTTCTAAATATGATATGAGATGGTAGTTTGAGGCCAGCACACGGTCACCGCTTTTAAAGACCGGAATGACCTTCCCCAGCTTTCAGTCCAATGGTATACTCCGTTCCACCTTCAGGCCGAGCGCACTGGACGCCACGAGCTATCCCAGCCGATCCAGTGTCGGGAGAAAATCGCGTGACTTTTCGGTTGGCCAGAGCGACGCAGAGAGCTCAAGGTCACATGACACTCTCTCAACGCTGAATTGACTGGGATAGCTCCTAGCGTTTGCTGCGTTCGGACTGAAGGTGAAACGGAGTATAGGCAATCCTGCTGTGATGACTCAGAAAATATGAATCTGAGGAATTCACTAGATATTACTTTGGTGTTGCTAAGAGCTTTGGGGCTAATATTGTCTGGACCATAAGATGATGAGAGTTTTAAACCTTCTATAAGTCAAAGTATTCTGGAAGCAGAAATGTTAGTGTCAATGGGGGCCATGGGCTCAAAACCAGAGCGAGGCAAACTAGATATATATGATCAATGCTTTCGTTTGATAGTATGGAAGAGAAATATTTATTTAAAGCGGGAGTGCAATGTGGCTCACACGGCGTCTACATTTTCATTCTTTAGTCGGATAGAGTCAGTATTATCTCTGGGTGAAAATACTTTCCAGAACTTCTGGGGGTTACTTTGCAGAATTCTTGCAGGTCCAAAGAAAATTACTTTTTTTTCGTCAACTTTACGCTCTGTACAAGACTTGAGACATGAAAAATAATCGTCCCAGACTTTGTTATTATTTAGTCTTTTAGCTCTTTTATACATGCGCTTCTTTTTGTTATTTATAATGATCGTAAAGTTTTATTGTACCAGGGGTTATGCCCGTCGCTGTTTACAATGACATTCGGAGCAAACTGCTGAGTTAGATTATTAAGTTTGTTTTTAAATAGTAACCAGTTTTCTCCCACCGATCTTGAACGAAAGTTTTCGACATACGACTGCTAGAACGATGACAAGTTCCGATTTGTGGTGACGTAGTAATCACCTTTGTTATAGTCACGAATTGTTTGAACAGTTGGGCCTTGTGTCGGCACAGGGATAGATAACTCGATGATCAAAATTCCCTGGTCACTTAAGCCAGCAACACAGTTGACAGTTCTTATTATTTCTGTTGTGCTTGTAAGGGTAAGGTCAAGAATATTGTCGCCATGGGTGGGTTGTTTGACAACCGGGTGCGAGGTTAAAATTCAAACAGTTATATTGAAAAACTCTCGCGCAGCATTTGAGCTGCTCGTGGTAAGATGAACCCAGTCAATGTCTGAAAATTAAAGCCGTCAAAGATAGCAAAGTCTCCTTTTGGGTAAAGGCTCTAAATGTCAAGCAGCACGGTGTGCAATGTGTCGCAGCGCTCAGAACCACTGTTCGGTGCCCAATAATATACGATGGGCAGGAGATTAAACTATAAGGGGGACTTTATTGAACTTGTTGTCCCCACAGCAGAGTGTTTACTACCAGAGCATAACAAAAAAATTGAACCTCGTCATCAGTCATGGGCACGTTAACAGCAAAAATTAAAGTAACAGTGTTACAGTTACAGTTAACTAGGGGGAAAAGTAACACTGTTACAGTGACAGTTACCGGCTTCAAAAAGTAAAATGTTACAGTCACTGCAAAAACAGTAACGCCGTTACTTTCTTGTTACAGTACAAAAATTGGACTCAAGAAACCACAAACCAAAACAATATTATTTTATTTGTTACACTACAGTAAGAAGAAAGGTAAACTGAGAAATTAAAAAAATTTAAACCCGAAGGGTGTTTATTTTCTTATGTGATTTGCCATTTTAGCATTTTGATGTGCATAATTTATTTGCAAAAATTGATAAGTCAATGTTTTTGATGAGCGACATCGAAGATGACGCTTCAAAGGCTGCTTTTCCTAAGACCAAAGCGCTGGTAAGAGCAAAGCATTTGTATCCAGACCGTGCATGACAAGCAGTCTTGGGCAGTAACTAGTTACTAGTAATGCGTTACCGGTAACTAGAGTTACTTTTTTGGTAACTTTTACCTGTAACGAGTTACTCTTTACTGCTGGTAACTTGTAAATGTAACACTGTTTTGTATTGGGTAACTGTAACTGTAACTGTGGCCACACATTAAACAAAAAATTGTCTGCTTTAGCACACGACTGAAAATTGATGGACGAGTCAGCACGAATCCGGGAGATAAAGGTAGCGGCACCCGCGGTGGTAGGGGCGGCAAACAATGTCCGCTTCACCGACTTTGGCTCACTCTTCTCATGTGGGGACCATCTGCGGGTGTCGGTGCTCGTGCAATATGTCTCTGAGTGTTCCGTCTGGGCTGTGTCTGCACCCCCCTCTCCCTTCCCCTTTGTAGGATATGTCCGTGCTGTCATTTTTACACCCAGCGGGTCACCGTCTCCTCTTCCCTATTAGTTTTCAAGGAAGCCATCCCCACATTGTGCAGAAAGCCGGGGCTTGTTTCACTTATTTGTTCTCTTCAGAGTCGCTCGAGTAAACACAAAGGCAGGTTCAAATGAAATTGCCTTTTTCGTTGAGAGCCTCAAGAAACACCCCAATGGTTGGACACTTTGTTGTGGAACCACAGATGACTTTTTGGACACAGACGCCGCAGTGGTCGTCATACATTCTCGTTGAGCACCAGAAGGCCTCACTTTGTCTCCTTTCCTGTATATTCTTTCGAAGCTGTTTGACCTGCTATGTTCAGGCCTGCTTTCGAGTATATCCCGTAAGGTAATTATGCGACCATCCGTGTCCTCATTCGTTTTGGAGTGAAAAATAAACAAAAACATTAACTGATGTACGTGGGCCGATGGCGATTTTGAAAAACAGTTGATTCTAAGTTATAGTCATGTGCAAATAGTGGATTTTGAGTTTGAAGCGAATAGTGGTTTTGGCCAAATATTTTCAATTTGAATATCGAAAAGTTTTCCCACGCCTTTCACTACTGTTGCATATCATATGCTTAGACAAAAATCCAGCTAAAATCGTGAAGGCTGTTCTACTTGTTCATTTATTCAAATATTTATGAACTGTGACCTCAGAAAGTCTGATGTCATGGGATGGCAATAAACGACGGATCTGATATAAAATGATTTCTATAAAGATGGCCAATTATACCCAATTGTGTGAATTTACAAATCTTGCCATATAAAATATTCTTTCTTTAATCTTGAGCTAAAAAGAAAGAATTGTGCATGATGAACGCAGGTTGAAAGGGCATCTCTACCTAACATATACTCTTGCATAATAGTTTAATTTTGAAACTTTTACTACAATGTAGGTAACAGATTCACAAAGCTTCCATTTATTTTCAAATACATCCGGCACGCGTGCACCATCCTGCTTTGAATGTATGCGTTTCTTCCAAGCACATAATTGCGATATTCACACTTTTCGAAGTGTCTATTGCGGCAGGTTACCCCGTTGAGTGCGCTCCTTACCAAGCACCGGTGTAATGCGGAGAAGCAGCACCAGCAAAGCTTGTTTCCGCGAGTATTGCTTCTCCGCAGTGCACCGGTGCTCGGTAAGAAGCGCGCTCAACGGGGCTAGCCCGCTGCAATTAACACTTCGAAAAATGTGAATAGTGCAGTGTATCAGATCTGATGTTAATGTCCAGTTTCAGCCAGCTGTAAAGAGCAGTCGGGCAACCTGAATAAACCAGTTTCGTTACAAGACAAACTTGATGCATGCAGTTCTTCTCGAAGCGAATATCGAATAGCGCATTATTCGAAACTACTATTCGAAATTTTGAATATTCGCAGAACCCTAAAAGACAAACAAGAAAATTCCGCTTGTTGTCCCCACAGCTATAGCGTGCCGCTAGAGGCGTGGCTGTTCGATCTCCTCCCCAATAGTTTGTTTAGATGTCAACGCAATGCAAATGAACACAGCTTCTATGCCGGGGCACACAAACGTAAAAAAGAAGAGGTAGAATTTTTTATTGCGATAAGCACTATTCATTCTCGTTGAGAATGCCTGTCACATCGGTAAATGTCAAAGTGCAGATCACGGGAATAAATTTTGTTATCCTTTATTTCAAGTTTCAGCCAAGATTTTGTTAGAATGACTATACTGAACTTGTTATATATAAAACCACTGAGCTCGGCCTCTTTGGGGATGACACTTCAAATATTAGTGGAAGTAATATTGCAGTCCAAGCTTTTCGATTGCCTTGCGCGGCGAGATGGGCGAAACAATATGTCCTTACTTAGTCATTGTAACTAGAAAGTTCTACAACAGAGTTAGAAGAAGATTCATACCGAAAGCACTTGTTGTTGACATACAGCTTATCAAATTGGATTTTAAACGTTCCAGTTTATTTCGAACGAAGCGGACTAATTCAGACAAGTCTTCGCACAGCATACTCAGAATCTTTTAGTTTATAACCGAATGAGAGGATGCTTTGTTTATTTTTAAAACGCAAAAGGTTAACAATTCTCAGTCGGTTTTTATCTGCTACAAACTTTCCCAGATGATATGTCCGATCAATGTTCGGATCTACCTGAATGCCTAGTCGCTGCTCACAGATATTCAAAACGGTTGCCTCTGAATTGTCGCCAAGTTTCAGTTGGTGAGTCGGGCTCGAGGACCAAAGAATAATAGCTTGGACCACCCTAAGTCTATTCTTGGTACCATCACACCTGAAGTTCACTTTTGAAATGTCCAACGTTGTTTTGCCAGAAGCTTCAACGCCTCTTGGGCTTCCTTCTGAAGACTCTTCCATGGAATTCAGGTCCGCCTCAATTTCCGTTACCCTTTCTCCGAGGTTATTTATCGATAAGTTCGTCGTTGACTGGGCATCCTGAAGCTTCTTAATTTCGGCAAGCATGTTGCCTTGCCCTACCTCGATTCTAGTAACAACGCTCAAGATATTGGCAAGCTGAGCTTCAAAAGGTCCGGGGTTCGCCTCGATGTCCCCGGATATTTGTAGTATTAATAGTGCTAAACGGTGCTAGCACCTTGAGCCAAGAACACAAATAGCTGGCGCCGACAATCACATACATCGCAGGGGCACGACAACGCAATCAAACGATTGTTACTTCGATAGCAGACAGTACTGGAAGTGTAACCAACTTGAACGACGAAGAAAAGGGTTAACATCATGGTTTCGCTTGCGATGCCATGCCCCGGGGAATGGCATCGCAAGCGAAACCATGATGTTAACCCATTTCTAATGTTAACCCTTAACCCTTCTCAGCAGGGTCAGTTGGCCAACTGACCCCGCTGAGAAGTGGGCTTTTGTAGACATGCGCCGAGAGAGCCGGTAAGTGCCGTTCCAGGCTGCCCGATGCCGTACATGTTGCTGTCCAAATCTGGCAGCTTGGTCGTTGTTTCTGCTGAAGGGATTGCCGATACATGGTCCAAGTTGACGCACAGGCCATGGTAGACAAGATGGTTTTCTTGGAGATGATCAGGCATTGTTGATGAGCGTGTAGCTGTCAGCAAAACCTGAACGACAAAGGAAAGGGTACATATCATGTTTTCGTTTGTGATGTTGTGCCTATGTCCAGTATGACCATTTCTCCGCAACATAAAGAACAATTTATATTTTCTGCCTAGAGCTGCAGTTTTCTATACTTTGTCTCCCCTTAGCATGGGCTGTTGCCACAGGTTCTACAAGTGTGAGCTAATTGCTTTGGATCACGCCATGGCGGTTGCACGAGTGCTCATTCAGTGCGAGCGCTGTGAAGGCAGTCGAGGCTACCATCTCATGTTAGCGCAGCCTTTGTGGTTAGTCCATGCTAAGGTGCGAGGAAATCTAACATGCTGAGCTTGTACCCATTCAGCCGAAAAACCAATTACTTTTATCTAATTGGAGGCATTTGGCTAACAGCTAGGAGAGAGAGAGAGAGATAAATTTTATTTACAATTGATGCTTCGTCCGCATTATCTGTGTCTCATCAGTGGTCAAAAAGATACTGGTAGTGAGGGCGGCAGCATGGTCGACCCCTGCGACGTTGAGAATGTTTGACACTAATGGGGGCCATAGTGTCAGTTGTGCTTCCCGGGGTTGGGCGGTCCAGCTCTTCCAACTGACAGATGGAAGGCATGAGGAGGAAGGGGGTGAGGTAGTATGGAGATGATTGTGCACGGGTACAGATTGGTTAGGGCACTAGTTATTAGGCACGCGTATTCCAAAGCGCCGCAAAGCAATATTTAGTCGACATTTAAGCCATTGCATGGTGCAGGCACGTAGCCAGGATTTTTTTTCGGGGGGGGGGGGGGGGAGGGGGGGGGGGCGCCCATGACAAAATGCAGTATGAGGGGGAGGGGGGAGAGGAGGTCCCAGCAAAATAGAAGATTTCGGGGAGAGCCCGAGCCCTTTGGGTCCCCCCCCCCTGGCTACGTGCCTGGCACGGTGTATACCTGAGTAAATCATAGTGTTGCAGGGGGGAGGGGGAATATATTGTGTTGGCGAGACCTGAAAAGTTTAAATTTCGCTAACAAATCACTCCTTTTTATTATTTCTTATACACCGTGCACATTTCTTTTCCTTGCATTTGCATACTGTTTGGTATACACATCTAATACATTTGGTTAGAATATTTCTTAGTATAGTATCTATTTTTGTGGATACTATGTCCATAATACTGTTCAGATCCCCAGCTAAAATTCCCATTAGATGCAATTGGAATTTTAAGTAGTTTTAACCAGAATCGATTGGTTTTAGTGGGTTCTAATCGGAAGCACATTGGTCAATGGGTCTCACCAATTGGAATAATTTTTCCAGTTGGAACCTGAATGGGTTCCAAATGGCTCTCATTGGTTTCCATTGGCAGGGATCAATTGGTTGTCTGAAAACCCAACTGGTACCAATTGCAAATTCCAATTGGAATCTAATGGGAATTCTCAACTGGGATGTCGTATGCAAATTAACCTTCAGCATCAGCATCTTCGTTGCCAAGCATATTTTGTCCCTTCATCAGGGAAAGCAACCTTTCACTGGTGCGATAGTTTCGTTTAACTGTGTCTTTCATCTATTCTGGGTTCGGGACAGCCGAAGCGAAAAAAAAAATGCCGTCCTACAAGCGCACTGGCAGGACAGTGGGTCCTTGGCTGGAAAAGCGTTATCTGTCCCCGCCTAAATGGAGACGTCTGGTCACTTTATTGAAGGCTAAACATAAAACGGCGCAAAACAATGTGGACTAGCTCCACAGGACTAGTGCAGACTGCACTAGTCCTGTGGAACAAACACCACAGGACAGAAAGGGAACAAACACCACAGGACGAGCACTGCACTGTGCAGTGCTCGTCCTGTGGTGATTGTTCCCTTCCTTAGAGCTTTGTTTCGTGCTGTTTCACCTATATAACCTTTAACCAATCATAAACCTGAATTTTTTTTAATCTACTGTGGTTGCCCTTGCAATTGCTTGCAGCTCCTGTACCATCTGCTCAGCCTGCCTGTGAGTTGCCGGTGATGAGGTGCGCTGGTGACTCAGATAATATTTATGCAATAAATCATGCCGTTGCCCAAACAAACCTTTATTAACACTTCAATTGTGTCTAACAAAGACCATAGATCCTTGATTACTACGCTCGACGACATGCTGCTAACCACTCACACCTCCAGCCACTTGGTGTATAACAACCTGAAATGCTTTTCCTTCCATTGAACCAGCAAAGCATACGAGAATTTCATTCCAGGCTGTTGGCCATTCTCAATATGTCAGTGCTTTTAGCTTGGTTTTCTGGTTATTTGGCATTGAGTACGAGATCCAGACATAGTGGTCCCAGACATTATGGTCCCAGACAATATGGTCCCGGACAAAATGATCCCGGACAATATGGTCCCGGACAAAATGGTCCCAAGTGCTAGGCTGGACAAAATGGTCCCATGTCATTTTCGCGGCAATTTTCTTTTTTTTTCTTGCTTTTTTGCTTTATTTTTGCTAAACATTTGTGACATGAGCCGTTGGTCATTTTGAAGTTATTTTTTTATTGCTTGGTCTTCACAGGTTTATGTTATTAAATGTGATTCGCAAAATACTTGTATATCGAGCCGTTCGTCAATCTAGAGTTTATATTTTTCACCCATAATTTTCGCCATTTGTTCTACTTTTCGTGTGTTCAACTTGAGTTTCAACCAGTCTACCAAGAATTGCAACAGCAACTTCAAACAATCTGCACACAGTACGTACAAGGGAGCCGTATCATGAATGACCCTCCGAAGGGCGTGGGCCAATTAAGTGCCGTTTCAAGATCGTAGACCTTTTGGTTGGATTGGGTTTTTATGGCGTAAGGGCTGCTGAGGCCAAACAGCATCAAAGAAGTGTAGACCTTTTGTGGGAACGTAATAAAATGTGTCATGTGTTCAAAAGCCTGTTTATTATTTTCCATTCTTATTTTCTAACATTGCATCGAAACATGCGGTATCTGCACGATAAATTGCCTTTATTCCCCCTATGACGAATCAACATGTCACGAATGGACCGTATTTCATATCTATCACTCACCTTAAAAGTAATCGTTGCAGATATCAGCGACATTTTACACAGTGCGTCAGAAGTGTCGGAAATTTTACTTGGGACCATTTTGTCCAGGTTTGCGCTCGGAACCATTTTGTTCGGGATCATATTGTCCGGGATGATACTGTCCGGGAACATTTTGCCCGGGACCATTTTGTCTGAGACCATATTGTCCGGGACCATATTGTCCTACACCCATTGAGTACACTCTGCCATATATGCTATTTTCACCAATTCCTGGCCATCACCTATAGCTTCTGGCACAGGCTTTCATGGCGATGATTCTGCAATATACGGAGCGCACCAGAGTCAGCGACCCAGACCGTGGATCCATTGGTATCACAACACATGATCCCTGCATTAAACAACATCATGTCACCAACACACTGATCTCACCAGCTATTGTGCACATGCTTGGTGACGCCATAACTGCTCACAGGGGACAGACGGCCGTGCACAAGACAGGTGGTGTCGTTTCGTGTGCTGCACGCACAGGCCCTCAGCGGGGTTATCGCGCGTGCAGGGAACTGCAGTTCCCAGAATGAATAGCGGCAGCAGCAGCGTAACAAAACCCTTGAATAGGTAAAAAATATCTTCTCTGGGGCCTCCAACATTTGTACTCCAAACTGCGTCGGAAACGTGCGAAAGAGTGAAATTTTATGTGGTCTTTTCTGCCAGCTTCTGGAACACAATAAGAGTCTGTTGCAGGTCAAGAATAGCAGCCCAGGTGAAAATCGGTCCACTTCCAGCTGGATTATGGAACTGGAAATAGAGCGGTCCAGCTGGATTTCAGCTGGCCCCAGCTGGAATCCAGCTGGACCTCCTCATTTCCAGTTCCATAATCCAGCCGGAAGTGGACTGATTTTTGCCTGGGAGAAGAGGTCTCTGTCCCTCTCTCCCGACATTAGCGGAGCGAACACTGGAGAGGAGCAAACCACCTATCATGACAAGTAGAGGTGGTTTCCTCTTCTCCACTCTCATGCTATTCTTGACCTGCAACAGACTATAGCGCCCTTGCCAACGCTTGCAACATGAGCAGAACTGTGGGAGGGTTGGGCTCATCATTGTCCGCAGGAAAGGCAGTCTGCTCAAAATGTCTGCCTTCAGATTCTTCAACGCACAGCTACAGGCAACACTGAATTTGATCAGTAACCTGCTGGCACCAGTCATCATCATGGATCGTCTTGATCAGCTCGAGGCAAGGATGCCGAAAACCTCGTCCACGGAGTTTTCGTGCAGCGTGGACCCTGACGTACACTGCTGCAAGAGTCCGCAAAGAAAAAAAGGTCCAAGGCGCATAGGAAGAAGGTTCCTGCTCAAGCTGAGTCAGCCGCTGACACTGCAGTCGCTGACCAACGTGACTGTCAGCTCGGTTTCTCAGCTGGGCACGGACATCATCGCCTGGTTTCACCAGATGGATTTATGGTTCCAGACGTTTAAAGTTGCACCAGGTGAGGCCATCCCATTGATTGTATCCAAGCTACCAACTAAGGACTCCATGTGGATTAGGTACCGCCTCAAGACAGCCAAGCTAACAACGTAGGAGCAAATGAAGAAAGCTTTTCGTCGTCGTTACAACCTGGACAACGAAGCTGGGGTGAAACAAAATATGTTCAGCACAAGTCAGCACTCGGGAGAGTCCTGCACCGACTTCGCCTTCCGTAGACTGGAGCTCATCCACCAGTGCAGCTACCCAGAGACGAAGGCGGAGAAATGCAAGGTTATCCTGGTCACACTCTTCCACAATGCACGAAAGCATGCTTCGACAGGCGCTTCGCTTCGTTGAATGAGCTGCTGGACTCTTTCCTTTGCTTGGATCAGGATGTTTTCAGCCATCGCTCCAGAGCCAGTGCAAGCTGCGCAGGGACAAAGAAAGTGCGCTCCTTCCTGCTCTCGAAGCAAAGCCGGTCACCGCCTCATCGGAACGCTGACGACAGCAATCGTCACCAGCACCCTTCTGCAACACAGAAGCAAGAGAAACAGCATGTGTCGCTTCAGCATGCGTCAAAAACTTTGCGGGACTTTCGATGTTCTTCGTCCCAATACCCTGAAGTTCGTCCGCTCTGTCTCATTTGCAAGAGGAGCGGCCACTTTGGGGGGGGGTCACGCGATGCCAGCAAGAGCTGACCCCAGAATTTCTGGAATGGCAACGGCACCTTGAGTCTGTTGCATTGTTGACGGAGGCAAGTGAAAACCTGATGCCCCTGCCGCCTGGAAGGTGTCATCAGTAGTTTGTAACATCACCTCTGGTGCTGCAGTGGGCATCAAGACAATTAAGCTTAGCAATGCGGACACTGAGCCAATTTTGCGTTTATGAAGCCTTCTTTTGCCAGGGGACTTCTGTCTCAGAACCTTGGAAAGTTGTCAACCCTCAGCACCAACGTCGGTGTCACATTCAACAGCGGTACGCAGCTCGGAAGTCGACCTCCAAACAAATCAAGCTTGCTCAAGAAAAGCAAGAAAGCGACTTTGACAGTGGTGCATGTATGTTCTTTTTGAGAAGGACTAGCTCGTGTTGTAGGAGACCTCACTCATTAGAGCCAAGGCAACACTACGATTTACTGGCCCTCGCCAAATTGTGAGCCGGCTCTCTCCCCCGAACTGCGAGTTTGAATTCGTGGACGGTACTGGCCGCGATGTAGTGCACGTGGAGAAACTGAAGCCGGTCGTCAAATTTGTGCAGCCTCTACCTGGTGACTGAACTTTTGTAATGTATAGCATGCAAACTTTATACGGTTTCTTCTCATTTATCACGTCGTATGTATATCATTATTTAATCATGTGTATATTGCTCAACGCAGTATTTGTTTAGTGTTTGTCGCGTGGGAGCGTGATATCAGGTTGACACTTAAAAACCTTGGCATGCGACGAGCTGCAAAAGAGACATCGCTCTGAAGCGGCTCGTGCGAGCGCTCATGATCTAAATAAAAGAAGTAGTTTTGGCATGGCAGCTGATGACATTGACGTGTCTTTCCTGAGCACGGTGCCCATTTACCTTGATGACCGATCCAGATCGTCACAATAACATTACCCAGGTAAATTTCCATGATGGGTTTTCCTGCTAGGACTGTCTCCTTGTAGAGCTGAAAAATTGCCGCAGCAGCCGAAATTTTCAAGAACATCCTTTTCACTCTGTGTAGTCCTTTGATGGTGTTTATGGTGAGCATGTCTGCTGTCTCCACTGTCACACACAGCTAGTGGAATGCCTTGTGGCTGGGGCCTCTGCTGTGGTCTGCATGGGGGTGGGTCGGGGCACAGCGATTTTTCTTATCTTCCCCTCTGGGTTATGATTATTCGTTGTTTCCATACGTGTATATGTGTTATCCTGTACTTACGACTACTGTTTATGTTTACACCTACTCAGCGGCGGGCTAGCAGGTGAACATGCGTAAGGGTACTAACCTTTCTGTCTAGCCTTGGAAGCCGCTGAGTGGGCAAACTTTCTCGTGCAAATAAAAATTATTATTATTATTATTATTAGTAAGGTCCAGTGTTGAAAAAATAGTGCCTCCAAGCACGCTCGCCACAAAATCTGTTACAGCCCGCATCAGATTTACCGCCAGTTTTTCAAACGCGTTCAGTGTTGCGTGTGCCTTAGCTTTGGAGCATCCGGAGTTCTGCCTCCACTGCGGTACACATTGCAGACGGAACAGGGCTAGCCTTCAAGAAGCGCAGTGCTGCATCTTCTTTCAGATCCAGGTTCACCGAGGGTTCTTTGTGCCTGCTCATCCCTGGGTCAAGAACTTCCTTATGTGTCAGCAACACGTCATCTAGGGTCTTGCCCTGGTCAAGGTGGAAAGCTACTGTGTCTACCACAAACTCCATTGGTCTCCCTTGGACTTTGAGTAAGACCAGATAATTCTTGACCAGTACATTCTTCAGTGAAGAAAGGGAGAAAACACAGGCAAGCTGGTGAATGACAAACATAGTAAACCCGAGACTTAGGAAAATTAAAAAAAAAATGAAATGAACATTGAAGTATCGAACACAGGTTGAAGTTTATTCAGCAAACACCGCCTTATATACACGCCCATACCTCCTTCACAATCCACCTTTTGGCGAATATGTGCTGCCACCTAGATACGCGACTGGGTTCGAGAATAAATGGCTAGAAAACTATGCATGCGCAAGGCCTCTCTCACCCGTTCGACACGTAAAACGTGAGCCACATCCTGTTCGCCCATTGAGCTGCTGTGACCTAGACACGGTTCCCCCAAACTTGCCTTTGTCCCCATCGTGGGTTATCTTCTGCCCCAAAGTCGACACAAAGAAACCATCGTCCCTCTCTGCTCGGCCAGCAGGAAAAGAAAGAAGGTACTAGAACCATTTACTCTCAATCCAATGTTTCTACAAAAGGTTCATTGCTCGGCCAGAAGGAAAAGAAAGAAGGTACTAGAACCATTTACTCTCAAACCAATGTTTCTACAAAAGATCCTACTACTAGGTGTAACATAACTTCCAACCATATTCAGCATACAATACAACAAAAAAGAACATGAAACTCAGACACAAAAGAACAGGCCAAAAAAAAGGATCTCAAACCGCAAAGGCTGCGCAAGCACAAGATGGTATAGCCTCGACTGCCTTCACAGCGCTTGCAGTGAATGAGCACTCGTGCAACCGCCATGGTGTGATCCAAAGCAATTAGCTCACACTTGTAGAATCTGGCTAACAACAGTCCATGCTAAGGGGAGATGAAGTATAGAAAACTGCAACTCTAGGCACAAAAAAAAAGAACCTGCCAGTAACATTAAACATTAGAATATAGGAACAGAGATGGGGGGGGGGGGGGGGCAAGGAATTTGAATTATGTGGGGGATGGAAATTATAGCACCCCTGCCCACCTGTTCCGACGCAACTTCGCACATAACCCGAGCCTATTTAAAGATCTATATCACATTCCCACCCGATCTGATCGGCATTCCTAATCAGTTTTATTTTCATATGTTCAGTGACAATGCAAGCCAGTTTTAAATACTCTATTTTATAATATTACTTTTCCGTACTTCTCACTGCAACATTTTCATGGCGAGCATACTGTTCCCCAGATCACGAGAGCTGCGCACAAGTAGCGAGCCTCAGTTTGGGCATCTAGGACGTAGTACGTAGCTGTTGTGCGTCTCGTACGCACAACGATCCAAACTTCTTTCAGCAAGCGCTGTGACCCAAGGGGGTATCGGAGGTCGAGTGCGTTAGCGCACCGCAGCTCGTATGGCGAAAGGTCCCGCTGCCAGGGATTCCCACCCCTACCCGTTTCGATCTGTTGAAAGGCACAGACCCCAGGCTAGCAGTCGTACTGTAGTGGCTAAATTTTCTCATCTAAAGCCTGAAACGGTGTCGCCAGAACCTAGACAGGCCGATCGCACGCTATTTAAAATAGTGAACGTCTTATTTTCTTCCGCTGTGCCCAAAATGACGACAGTGGATGCGATTGAAAGACCAGCGGACAGCTACCACTCTTGCCTTCGAATCGCTCGGGAGTCGGGCGACCTGCATTTGCACCAGGATCGAAGAACCAGAAAGAAGCGATGTCAAATCACATCGGCACAGAATCACTCCAAGCTTCATTGCTTGTGCCCTTCAGCTCTGCGCGCCGTCAGCCGTATCAACGCTAATCACAATTAATCAACGCCTGCCGCGCGCGTTCCGCCGCTCATACAAACAACAACAAACAATCATATCAGGGTGTTATGCTGCAGAAAGTTATTTCCGCCAGTTTTAGCGAAATGCGGAGCTCAACCTGGCTCAACCCCTGCTCAACCGACGTTATTCAAGGTATTGAATTTGGCGTAAGGGTAGTGCGTTTGGGGTATGCGAAAAAGACTACGGTATTGACTATGGCGTACGCCGAAATGACTACGGTATTGATTTTGGCGTACGCCAAAACCACTACCGTAGTCGAAGCGGAGGGGTAGTGAGATCGGCGTCCTACACCGGCTCTCGGCGTCGTCTGCTCGTTCGTTGACGGCAGTTGGCGTCGCGACCACTTGCGCCATCTCTTGTCTCCCGTGCGAAACGGCGCCGTGTTGCTTGCAGACCGGTGGCTTCGCTGCGTTTTCATAGGAGCTAAGCCTTTTTCTTTCTTTACTTTTTCCTCAGGTAAGTTCGCTCTTCGCACATTCTACAAAAAAAAATGCACTACTGTGGGCAACGCTGCACAAAGTCGTAGCGCGATATGTTCAGAAACCGAATTTTCCGGTCGATTTAAAGAGCCTGGCTTCTCCTTGTTTCACCCTGTACATCCCTCAAATTTATTGTCACTGTCCAGAGCAGGAAGAAAACTACGTTCTGCACCGAATGCAGTGTCTCTCAATTAAGCACACGCGTTTAGTGACTTTGTGATTACGGTGCTAGTTCAGGGCAAGAATAGTGACGAAATCGACCTTCCCAGGCAGACTGGCTAAATAAGTGCCTGTGACAACTTGTGGTGCTTTCCAGCCTAATTTCCATCGATATTTTTTGCCTGGAACCGTCTAAATGCGCAGGTTGTCCAGATTTTTGTAACTGGTGCAAGTTGCAGCAATAAAAAAATTTCTAGCTAGTGCTGCGCGTATTGATTGTCTCGGTTCTTTGTTGGTTTCTGCCAAAATGTATCGACAAAAAAAGCTGCTTGAAGCTCTGTAATTTTTTCACCTATTACGTCCAAGCTGATTCCATTTTCTTTGTGATTATATTTCTGTAACGTTACTAGAGCCTGACACACTAACTCCCGAGTGTGCGATGCAAAATTAAAAAGGTGATACCCAGAAACCCGTTGCAGGTGCCCTGAAGTCGCTGACGCAAATTTTGAGGAATGTATTTGGAAAAGTATTTGGAGGAAACCAAATACATTTGGTTGTATTTGTATCTTGTACTTAAATGCTTTTTTTGGAAATGTAATTAGATTTGTAATTAAATACATTTTTGACGAGTATTTTGTATTTGTATTTCGATACATATTTGCATGCATTTTGCCCATCCCTGGTCTAAAGGTTGTTCTAGCTAGAGGTTGCGAACTAATGCACGCAGTGAGCTGGCACGGCGTTCGGCGTACGTCGACCTGCGTTCACTTCGCCTCTGCTGAGTTTTTGCCCGCCCCCCTGACAGCAAAATCGCGAGGATTAGCATAAAAATAAAAATTTTGATGTCTCACTGAAAGCAGTAAGTTATTTCGATCTCAATATACAACCCAAAAGGGAGCAAAAAAAGCTGGTGGAGCCATCTAAAAAAATAAAATAAAAAATACTACGTCAATGAAAAGAAAAAAAAAACTTGAAGTGGTTAATAACCTAATATAATATTGTTTTTTCGAGTGCTTCCTCCATGATCAAAATATATCGTCTGCTATTTCCCGCCATCACTGCTGTTTTATTTGTGCCGCAGCCCAAGAAAAAGTCAATCTGCATAGTATCCAGGCCCCTCCAAAATCGAGTACACGAATACGCTTTTTTACTCGCGATTTCAAGGGATATTTTCCGCGGACGTAGGATACATGTTACTCGGGTAAGATGTGGAACATAGCCTAAGGGTATTATGCTTTACTAATAACCTCATATAGATATGCTAAATCTCGCTTGATGAGAAAAAGTGGTACCTTGCAGCATACCCACGGCCGCCACGACTATCAGGAGGGTTGAGTTTTAGCGCCGCCTGGTGAGTGGCGCACGGACTACACCGGGAGCGGGAGCTCGCACATGGAACACTCATATGACGGAGAGAGGGGGTCGTGCTCCCGTCCTTCGTCGTGTTCGGCGTGCGTCGTTGGCGTGTGCCGGCGAAAAGGTTCAGTTTCAAAGTTGTTTTCGTGCTCTCAGACGTGCTTCAGATGGAAGAGGAACTCTCCAAATCACAAGCCATAAGCCCAGTGAAATTCGGTATAAAGGTACGTTGAAGCAGTTAGCAACTGTCTATAAATATATGCGTTTTCTCGTCCTAGTATACTTTCTGTTCGCGCGTGTTGTCTACGCTCTTGTACGCGCCCGCATTGACTTCTCTTCGGCCTTTGACAACTTTTTGGCTCCATGAGTGCTTATTTTGTTCTATTGCGTAGGTGACGTGAGATTCGCCCTCGTGCAGTATACATCTCTAGGCAGTTGCGTTGCCCAGACGCCCTTCGTTTGCAGACGGCCGCCGTAAGTAGTGAATTGACGCTGTTATTTTGTTACTCAATTTTTTAAAGGCTGTGTCCACGGCACTCCACTCGCGCCTTCAAGTGCCGTCCGAAAGAAAGTCGGACGGCGCGTGTATCACTCGGCACCAGTGAAGTGCCGTCCAGACGGAAGAGAAACTCGCTACTGAAGCGGCGTCCAGCATAGACGAGAGTTCATCCAAATGCTCCACCCTTGATTCATTTCCGGAGTGCCAACATCAAATGTCCATGTTTTATTTTTAATGTAGAGTTCTTCAAGTCAAATGCACTTGTCCCAGCAATCCTGTAGCATTTCTACTGCTTCCTCGAAAACAAGTTTGAACAACGCATCTGCAGGCCTTTCATTACCTCACCATATACCGATCAAAAATCTCCTCCCATGCAGGTGTTTCTTTGTTTTTGTTTTTAGGAGTTTGTGGTCAGTGGCAGGAAGATACAGTAAATAGGGTCATATCATTTCCAGCGTTTTTAGGAATGGCAACCATTGTGATCCAAAACCTGAGGCCGCGGGTGCATTGTTGTAACGAAGGAACACTCCCTGTCTCAACTTTCAAAGACGTTTTGTCCTTGACTGCGGCGAATAATTTAGTAATTGGGATTACATAGTCATAGCCTCGTATTGTGGCTCCACCTCCTAAATAATCGCAAGAATAAAGAACACCCTTGGCATCACAAAATAGTTGACCGAGAGGTTGTTATTGTTAGTCGAACTTCGACGAAAAGAAACAATCCTTTCTGCTCAGCCTTCGGGACGAGACCCAACAAGGCTTGCTGTCGTTCCCACTGTACGGAACTCTACAGGGCCTGCTATCGTTCCATCTGGACAGAACTCTAGGGCACATTCTATCAGTCCGTTTATAAAAAACTCTAGATACTTTTTTTTTTAACTTTAACTCTCTCAACACTTTGTAACCAGGCGGAGTTAGTAAAGTGGTGTTACACAGATGTCTGCCGCTATGGAACAACCACAGGGGCCGAGATTTTTTTTATTTTAAAGTGAGAGCGTGTTAACCACCCCATGATTGGTCCAAGGAGAGGTAACAGGTGCAGGAGGCACGCAAGTACCTCGGCAAGCCTGCTTGCTACTGCGCTAGTTTGTTTCATATAAGTAAAAAGAAACCAAAATGTTTGGTTCTTATTCTTTGAAACTGCACATGGCAAGACCAGCTAAGTCTTAAGTTTACGTGAAAATAAAATCATTTACAACAAAAATAAACAAAATAGCGTGATTTAAAATAATCAAACAAAGATATAAGAAATGTGTGTGGTGCATACAGGGACGACGACACTGCGCTTAGGACCCGGTGACGTCGTGGGACGACTGCGCGTCAAGAAGGGCATGGCAGGCCGAATGATGGAACCGCAGTATATGTGCGTCCACAGGTTTCCAAAGTCAACGGCAGAAGCTTCCGAGGCTGTCCCAAGCATGCACCAGCAACTTCGGGAGGATGCATGGGCACTGCTATCTTGGAAGCACTTTCTAAGATTCAAAGGAAATGGACACAGTTGGCAAAAACTTGAGTCTTAAGGCCCGTTCACATTCTTGTAACCGAGTACGACCGAGAGAGGCGAGATCTGTTAAAACTTTTTAAAATTTCTTAGGACGAGGGAATACACTGGCATTCTGGCGCCATCTACTTGTGCGGTGACCCTGGAACTGCATTTCACAAGAGCGAAAGTTTCGCGGGATTTGCGAGGTGAAACGTGCATACTACCTATAAGAAAGGCTCGTTTATAACGTTGACAAAAGTTTTTCGAGCCAAGAAAGAAAAGATAATGCGCGAGAAAAAGAGAAAATATGCCGGACCACCAAGTTTACACTGCTACCAATAGATAAGGAACACGATTTTGAGAGGTCGCAAGAGTGTGAACGGGCCTTTAGAGAACCATGCAGTGAACAGAAAATTTAACAGTTCATGCGTTCTTGGCATTCAATACACTGTTCATCAGGTTGTCGGCAGGCCTCTTCACGATGTATAATTCGTGCATTACTTTGGTATTTGTTGATTTTTCTGGAAACAGGTGCCAGCAGGTACGGGCATAGACAATGGTAATTATATTCGTGCATTGGTACAACTTTTTTTGGTAGTTTATTTTAAAGCTTGCGATTTAGTTTTCAAAGAACTTTGTGGTTCCCATGGCGAAGTTTCAAACATTATATTGGTGCGCTCAAAACCAGTCCAAGGTCAGAACTAATGCCAATGCATCTAAAAAAAAAAAGAATGTGACCAGAAACAATGTCATTTATTATGTTGTCAAGCTAGGCCTCGCAAATGTTAGCCGAATCGGGTCCACTAATACTCACCCATGTAGGAGGGTGTCTTTAGCGCCCATGCTTGTTATTTAATTAGACCTTGAGCATGATTCATTACCACGGAGCACTCGCATTACGAATGAGTTTTCTAGTTAACGGTGGTGTTCCTGTTAACAAACCACTGTATTAGGTGGGTAGAAAATAAGAGCGAAGAAGTGAAGTTTGGTCTTTAATGGCAAGTAGGTTCATATGGAATCATTCTTGCTTCAGTGGAGGCTCAAGTATGCAGAACACTGAAGGGACTTTCCTTTTAGTCAACGGAGACAAGGGTACCACAAGAGCCAACAAGGAAAAGTGAACGGGACCTCTTGGTGTCAACGCCTTGCCGCCTGCGTGGCTGTGCCCCGAACCGTGCAGTAAACAATTAGGCCATTTGGAAGTTTTGCGGATAAAAAAAAAAAAAGGCTCGCTTGCATGCCTTGCTGTAAACAATCCAATGCAGCACTGAAGTTTGCGAGTTGCACATAATGTCACAGTTGGGGTAGATAACCTTTACATTCTCAGAGTTATGTGGACTAAGGGGCTGCCCAAAGATTACACAGCAGGATAACGCCCCGCTACAGAGCACCAGCATATGTCGTACCATAGCCTCCTTTATAATGACAAAGCCTGGCAGATTGCCACGAGAAGCGGTCGCCGAAATGGAAAAGGTGGAGTAGTATACAACAGAGAAGAGTGTCGCCGCAGCGGACGCGAAACACGAAAAAAGTATGTTTCGGGTCCTCGCCACTGCAAAAGCTGTGCGCTGACGTCCAGGATCCCCGAGGAATAGCTCTTTGATGCTCTGTACTACAAAATCCTGACGCTCCAAATCGGTGACCAGGCACTCTATGACTCCGTCGTCGAACTGGCAGGCTTTGTGAGTATAGAGGGGCTATGGTCATACTCTAATCCACATTACTCCTTTTTTTTTTGCAGGGGGAAAGCATCTTTTTGTTTGCATTCTTAGAAAAGAGGGTTAGACTGTTATGATTAAATTGGTGCGAACAACCACTAACAAGCTCTGTTTGCTGTCGTGGAAGCCTACGCTGTTCTTATCGACTCCGATCTTAGCAAAATAAAACAAGATAGGGGAAGGGACAAGAGCGGAGGAAAGCCGTGCCGTTTGCGTGGTCGATGTAACTACCGTACTCATGTGAAAGATAAGTCACATGTAACTATGGTTGTTTAAGATAAATCTGTTCGAAAGGAGGTCTTCGGTATGCCAATCTGTAAACATATTTTTTTTTAAAGCTGGAGACAAAGTGAGATAAGTATCATCCGCTGTCTTCTCAATTGCTTATTTCAATATTTTGTTAGGAGTACTTGGCCATGACTTAAAACAAACCAAAGACCAGATTCGGGCTCATATTCGAAGGCGTTTCTTTCCTGCCAAACTACAGTAACATTTATCTAAGCAAAGATGATAAACAAATTACTATTAGATTTGGTGTCCCGCCATTTCTGCGTGCAAAAGATGCCTATATCGGTACAGCACACGAAAAGTTATAGGATACTTTGTAATGCAGAGATGCATTATTTTGTTACTCAGATGGAAAATTGTGATGATTACTACCTTGTAGTTGGCCTTGTACATGAAGCTTTTTCTCACATGCACACAGATGTTAAAGCAAGCTTTTAGTCCTCTCTAAATTCCATCGTGGTTTTACTTTTCACTGGAAAGCACCCATGGACATCTGGCAGCTGTGCGTTGTCTACGAGGACCTATGAATCGACGTTCTGGACTTTTCAGCAGGAATCTCTCTGCTATTGGCCATGTGCTGAGCAGAGAAAGGTCAGTATGTGTGTGTGTGGGGGGGGGGGGGGGGTATACTGGTATAAAAAATAAAATTTTTTATACCAGTAAACAAATATTTCCTCGAAATAATTGCAGAAAGAAGCGGTGGCTGGCTTTCGGAGTCGTTTCAATTAAATCCCTGGTTATTCACCCGTTCGATGCGAAACATGTGAGACCCCCTCGCGATCAAAGTCTTAAATTTGGTAAGTCGGTGACATATCAGCGTTAAAAAAGAGGGAGAACACCTATAAGTTACTATCGTTTGAATGTTTAATTTTGCGGGTCCAAATGCGCATAATGCGAGGTGCGCTTCTCAACGAGTAATTTTAAATTTGTAAACAATTCTTAGTAAAAACTGTATAGAGCAAATTAATAAATCGTCTTAATTTGCCGCGCCATGTTGGACAATTCCAGAATTTATGAAAATGTATGCTTTTCTTTGGAGCAGAAGTCGCGATGTGACAAACTTATTTGCCACGTATTCGATCCGGGAGGAGCTAAGCGTCAATTGCTGACGAGCATTTCCTCGTCAGAAACTGTCGAGTCGCACTTGGATAGAAGTGTCGGTATTGGCAAGTTCAATGAAGCTAAAACAAATGTGCGGCGCTGCAACACAACTGTGCCAGCGTGCACAGTTAAGAAGACAGCATGTCATTAACTCTGGTGAATGCAAAAACTTTTTCTACAGCAGCCTCCACAGATCCAAAAAAAAAAATACCAGAGAGGCTCTGAATAGCACTGACGCATGGCGTCCAAGCTGTAATGTGAAAATTCTCTCTTGTTTTTTTTTAACATTTAGAAGATTGTTTTTAAATACAAAAAGCAACTTCGAGGTGCTGTATTCATAAGAAAGATCACTCACAAAAACTTCACACCCGTTTTTTTAATAAAAATACAGTTTTTAATCGGCATAGATGCGAACTGACACAACCACTCCATGCTTTGACATTGCGCGTCGTCTGCTCGTATCCTACGAGTTCCGTCACAGGAGGGCGCTCGCGAGGTGGCACCACCTAAACATCTCATCGCCAATAATACAAAGGTCTGTGTGTTTCATTGTGTATCCAAACTTCTGTTAAATTTCGTTTTTTTTTTTTTGTGTGCATCTGTTGATCTGGGGATTTAAACCATAAAAGAAGAAACTGCAGAAAGAAAAATTTTGAAAAAACAGCAAGTAGGCAAACCAAGCCTTTAGGAAACTTATTGTAATTTGTTTTTATTCTAATTTAATCCTGCAACACCAAGCAAGCAAAGCAAGCCTTCACAAAACTTGTCACTGTAATTTATTTTCATTCTTGTCTAATAATTAAACCAGTTTTTTGTATTAGTATTATTTCTTATGATGTTGTTCGTTTATTTATTGTGATAAAATACCTGTGATAAGCCGAAGCAGGATTTTGAGCCAATATTGTTAACTTCCGTAGACGTTTTGGGTAAAATAACTGAGTTTATTGTTAATATAACGGCATGTTGCACGTCCGACCTTGGCCGCCGCCCAAGCGAGTCTGTTCTTCTCTCCCGCTGGGTTTGCGCAGCGAGCGCGCTTTCGCTGATCCCGGCACAAGTACCGCCATCTCATATCTAAGTGGCGAACCGCGGGTTACACTCGGCCCTCCTGCTTTACCGACCGTCCCGGTCGGAATCCTCGTCGGAATCTTCGGACTCGAAGTCGTCTTTACTCCAGGGCTTTAGCTTGTCCACAGGAGCGACGCTGCAGTAGTGTCTCCGTGTTCGCCGACTACCTGGGAGGTCTTCGATACGGTAGCGGTCGTTGGGCAGTCGCTCCGTGACAACGAACGGTCCCTTGTATTTTTCTCGCAATTTTCTAGATTCACCGCTGGCCGTAGGCTCTCGTTCGACGAGCACCACATCTCCCAAGTTATAGATCGGCGCTTGAGACCGCGTCTTGTTGTAGCGCTCTTGCTGTTTTCTTTGGTCGTCACGGATGTTTACAATCGCCGCGGCTCGTCTCGCTTCCAGCTCGCGGTCAAATTCTTCCGAAAGGGCGTCTTCCACGCAGTCACCGGTAATACTCCGTGGCCGGTAGTTGAAAAGGAGTCCAAACGGGGTAGTCTTAGTCGCCTGATGGAACGTGTTATTAATCCCCCACTGGACTTGAGGCAGTGTCGAGTCCCAATCCCGACCGCCTTGGTCTTTGGTCAAGCTTGCCACCGCCGGAGTTATCATCCGATTGTAACGCTCGACTTGTCCGTTCGCTCGAGGCGTATTGGTTGCGTTTTTGACGTGCGTAATTTTGAAGGCTTCGCACATTGCCTTGAATTTGGCACTAGTGAATGCGGTCCCTCGGTCTGTGATCACCATTGTCGGCGGCCCGAAGGTGCTGACCATATCCTGTAGAAACTGTGCTGCCGGTCCAGCTGACGTGTTGCGAACTGCTCTCAATTGCACGAACTTCGTGAAGCCGTCAACGGCTACGATTATGTAAGCATTTCCGCACTTACTCCTGACAAACGGTCCGAGATGGTCAATGTGGACGGTGTGAAAGGGTTTCGCGACCTTCTCGATGCTGTGCAACTTTCCGGGTTTCTTTCCGGATGTCGTCTTGTGAAAGAGGCACTCGATGCACGCGGCGATGTACCTTCTCACGTAGCGTTTCATTCCTGGGAACCAGTACGTTTCCCTGAGTTTTGCCAGGGTCTTGCCCACAGCGAAGTGCCCAATGTCGTCGTGGCACGACTTCACCACCCTCCAACGTGCCTGGCTCGGAACGACCCACAGGAGTTTTTCCACAGAGTCGCTGCCTTGGAACTTCTTGAACACCTTGCCGTTGCGCAACTGATATTCGCTTTGATCGCGACGGTCTTCTTTGGAGAGGTGTTGCTTTCGCTCAAGTCTCTCCTTCAGTGCCATGATCTTGGGATCATTCTGCTGGGCAATAGCGAGACAGTCTTCGATCCCGACGTTCGTAGCGAGGATCTGCAGGCCACTGACAACTTCCATCTCTTCGGGAGGGTCGTAAGAAGAACGACTTAACGCATCGACGTGCGCCATTGCTGTGCCCTTTCGATATTCGATATCAAAGGTAAACTCCCGGAGACGAAGCCACCACCTGCCAATTCGTGGCAGTAGTGTTCTCTTGCTCATCGTTGCACGCACTGCATTGCAGTCGGTCACCACCTTGAACTTTAGTCCGATCAGGTAGGTTCGGAACCTTTCGAGTGGCCACACAACCGCCAACGTTTCTAGCTCGTGCGAGTGGTATCTCTCTTCGTAATCTGTTGTTCGTCGACTTGCGTAGACGACTGGGTGGAGCTCTCCGTTTGTTTGCTCTTGTAAAAGGATTGCTCCAAGCCCATCTTTGCTGGCATCAGTGTGAACCTCTGTTCTTGCATCGAACGAGAAGTGCGCCAAAATAGGTTTCTCGACCAGTCTCTTCTTGAGCTCGTCAAACGCGGCATCATGTGTATCGGTCCATTCCCAGGGTTCGCCCTTTGACGTCAGCCTCGTTAGAGGTTTGGCAATGGCAGCGAACCCCCTCACAAATCTTCGGAAGTAGCTCGTGAGACCCAAAAATTGACGTACCTGGTGTACGTTTGTTGGCTTCGGGAAGTCAGCGACGCACTGGAGTTTGTGACTTCCCGGTCGTACACCTCCCGCGGAAATGTCGTAACCGAGGTAGTCCACTCGGTCGTAGAAAAAGTAACACTTGCTGAGTCGTAACGTTAGTCCGGCTCCTCGAAGGACGTCCAGAACCATCCGCAGATGATCGAGTCCCTCCTCTACGGTTGCCGTTGGGAGCAAGACGTCATCCATGTAGGCGAGTGCCACAGTGTAGCGCAGGGGTCCCAACACAGCGTTAATCATCCTCTGGAATACCGCCGGGGCGTTGGCCAATCCGAATGGCATACGTACGAATTCATAATGACCGTCCGGTGTGACAAACGCAGTCTTGTGTCGCGACTCTGCTGACATGGGGATCTGGTAGTAACCCGACGCCAGGTCGAGGCTCGTGAAGAAGCACTTCCCTCGAAGACGATCCAACTGGTCGTCAATCAGTGGCAGTGGGTACCTGTCCTTCTTCGTGAGACGGTTTAAGGCTCGATAGTCCACGCAGAGTCTTTGTTCTCCCGTCTTCTTTCGTACCATCAGGATAGGACTCGCATATTCTGAGGTCGAGTCGACGACGATCCCCGCTTCCTTGAGTTCTGCGATGACTTCCTTCGTGTGAACTCTTTCCGCGAAGGAGAGTCGATAGGGGCGGAACTTGACTGGCTCCTGAGATGTCAGCTCGATCTTCATTTCGGCCATTTTCGTGTGTCCAATCTCGGAAATGTTGCGCGAAGCAGTCGCTGTACTCATCAATGAGGCGTTCGAGTACCTCTCGCTGCTCCGGAGTGATAGAGGGTCCCGTTTTGATCTCCTCGCTTGGCACAGGGCGTCGTTCAGCCGTGTTGATGTTCAGCTCTTTCCTCGGAGAGGGCTCGTCGTCTGGATAGCAGACCACCGCTCGTGCTATCCGCTCGTTCTCTTCGATGTCGAGGTTGTGATCCGACACGTTCATGATTGGCAGGCGAGTTTCGTTGTCCTCACTGACGTTCAAGACACAGCGTGGTATGCAGTGTTCGCGTCCTTCTTGGCCCCTGAACTGTGCGTCGACGAACACATCCGTATGGGGTGCACTGCCCGTTACGTGAAGTTTGACGAATCCCACATACTTCGGGGGAACTACCGTCGATTCCTTTGCCCAAAGGCAGACAGAACGCTGCGGCAGATCAGGGATCTCAATAGAGCGCAACGTGTCGTCGTTCTCGTGAACGTTCTCGCGCTCCTCAAAAATCCTCACCGTGTTTCGACGTCTGACAACCGTTACGTGAGGTTGCTCCGTGAAAGGCTGTCCCACGAGAAGGGGTATAGACTGCGAGCTGCTAGGCACCACAAACAGCTGAACGTCCGCCGTCGCTTGATCGACCGCGATGGTAGCACTTGTCTCGCCGCACGGTGTAACGCGTCCAGATCCGTACCCTCCGATGGTAAACGGCACTGCCGGCTCTGAGTAGGATATCTTTAGGCGGTCCGCATCTTCCTGCCGCAGAGTAACACACTGACTACCCAGGTCGACATACGCCCGCACTTCGTGGCCATTTAGTTTCGCAGGCATGAAGTACTTTTCATTGGCAGCTTCGGCGGCGCGGAAGTCTGCATCGACCACATTCTGGGCGACCCGCGGGCCGCTTTCTCGCTTTTCTCGACAGTCCTTTGCGTCATGACCCACGCGCTTGCAAAGGCCGCATCGCGCCTTCCGCTGGGGCGAAGGGCAGTTCATGGACACGTGACCGTAGTCGTCGCAGTTAAAACAGAGCGTTTCTCCCCTTTCGTTGATGAGCGGCTTCTTCCTCGGTCTGAACGGAGGAGGATCCACCCTCTCACGGCGCTCCTCGGACTTCGACCCTGTCGCTCGGTCGGTTCCGTTCTCGAAACGGCGCCTCGAAGTCAAGGGCGAACTTGATGCCCCCTTCAACGCCGGGGAAGCCGAGGACGCCATGTTGCCCAAGCGCTCTTCGAGGCGTTTTAAGCAGTGAAGTAGCTCTTCTGGGGATTCGTACGTGCGTACGCTGACTGCCCTGATAGCGCCTTCATCGTTTAGTCCGGTTATGATGTACTCGATGCACGCCTCGTCACTAAGGTTGCACCGACGAGCCTTTGAGAGCTTGTCGTAGTAGTACGATTCAATCGGCTCACCTCGCTTGCGATGCCGATCCTCCATGTCACGATGCAGGCGTTGCATCGATGTTGCCGACGGGAACGCGCGCCTGAGTTCTTCCTTCCATTCCGTCCACGTTTTATCTACCGACGACAGGGAATCGTACCAGCTTCTCGCCGGGCCCTCGAGCTTCGTAAGTGCGTTGCAGGACGTCATCCTGTCAGTCCACTGATAGATGTCGGCAAGGTCGTCGATTCGTCGGATCCACGTGTCAACCGTCGGGCAGCTTAATAAAAGCGGGTTGAACGACGGTACCAGCCGCGCCGTCTCCCCCACGCCGGAGACAGGCGAAGCAACCGCTTGAGTCTGGAGAAGGGCCATGCCGCTGACCACTTCTCTCACCGCTGTCTGGACTGCGGCCTGGACAATCGCTGTTACGTCCAGCGCTGTACCAGGTCCCGTTGCAGACGGAGTCGGAAGTTCGTTGCCGGCCTTCTCCCCTTTGTCCTGGTTCCCGCCATCTTCTTCGTTATTCGTGACGGTCGAAGATGCTGCGTTGCGAGTTACAGGACGCATCGTTGGGGTACGCAGGCGATCGTTTTACGTTCGGGGCGTTTGCAGTTGATCCCACTTCTGAGTTGATAACTTCCGTAGATGTTTTGGGTAAAATAACTGAGTTTATTGTTAATATAACGGCGTGTTGCACGTCCGACCTTGGCCGCCGCCCAAGCGAGTCTGTTCTTCTCTCCCGCTGGGTTTGCGCAGCGAGCGCGCTTTCGCTGATCCCGGCACAAGTACAGCCATCTCATATCTAAGTGGCGAACCGCGGGTTACAATATGTATCCCATTAGTTTCTAATAAAGTAATAGTTTTAAATACTTGTGGTTTGTTTTGCAGTACCTGCATGGTAGAACTCATGAAGTTGCATGTGCACATATGGCAGTGATATGAGCTGAGACAAAACAGCTGTCTTTATTGTTAAATTGGAAGATTCCTGCAATTTATTGCCACCCACCGGCCCACTCAGAGGAGGCATGAAGCAACAGAACATGCTGGTTCACATTAGCTCTTGCCAATAGTCCAGAAGTGTGATAAAGAAGATATACAACCTATTGTAAATGATAAGTGTAATCAAACTGATAGAAAGTTAAACTGCCGATTAAAAAAACTCACTTTTTTCTGTTTTGTGCAAATTCTAATGTAAAAAAAGAATGCTGTCCTGAAAGCTTCTGTTTTGTTTCATGATAAATTTTAGAGCAGCATTCAGTTCAGCATCGTTAAGACCGTCATCATTCACGAGTGAGCACATCCGTTCGAAGCGAGCTGAAAAGTAGAAGCGCGTGCTGGTGGACGCCCTGCCATTCTCTTTTTGTCATTGGCTATATTACATATTTTTAGTATGACATATTTTTAAGTGAGAAAACGTATTGCAAATATGGAGTCCACCTTTGACCACAATACATAATTCTGATAAAGATAACAACAATGTATGCGTATTGCCATCCACCATTTTCCAAATAAGTGCTCCCGCCTATCGGAACATCTCACATGTGGTGCGTGAGTGGGTTCAGGACTGAGAGGCTAGAAAACAAAGCGCTCACAAGGCTTGTCTGGTCCTTTCAACCATGGGGGTACATTCGCCGAAAATTCCTGATTTCTAGCCAATTGTTTTTTAGAATGAGCAAATCTCGTCCACGCCCGAGGTCGACCACTGAATTGTGATTCCCCCAGATTGTGTGAAACCTTCTGAAAACTGCCGTACAACCTGCAAACGAACTCTGTTGTGCTACGGCACTCGTCCATGCTGCCTGCTTCAAGAAAAATACTGTTAGTGTTGAATACGGCATCCCACCACGTACAGGCGAAAATGTGTAATGAACTAGAGTAAAATTGATATCATTCAATATACACAGATAGGCTCATAAAGTGTCGACACCATGATTGTTGTTGTTGGTTTTACCCTTGCTTACGAACAAAAGTGACATCCTCTTTTCTCCGATGTGCATTAAAACCCCTTATCTTCGCGGCCCCTATTTCTTCTTGAATTGGTCACAGAGGACACCATCGCGGCCACTAAATTTCGCAAATTTAAAGGCCACATTGACACTCTTAGGAACCGAAATTTTCGTGCGCACTTTTATTTCGCGAACTTCACAATTCGCGAAAATAAAGGGCTCGCGTACATTAAGGGGTTTACAGTACTTCCGTCTGTAACGTGATGTTAACATTTCAAGGAGGCTAAACGTATTGGTGTACGAAAAAATTGGCCTATGCAAGAAAATGCACTTCTCCAGGTTAAATACGCGAGCATTTTTCGCACTACCTAGCAGGGCCCGTTTTCTCGAACGCGAACCGTGGGTTAAAGTTAACTATTGTCCCTACAAGGGGGAATTCTAGGTCACGTAACTGGGTGAACGGGGGCGCCTAGGGAGGAGCAGTACGCATACAAGCAACGTCGCTTAATGAGGGTTAATAGTTCTGCTTGGTTCTGCTGAACATTCATTTCGATCCGGTTTGTATATTAATGACGCACCATCAACCTATTAGCACGTCAAGCAAAGCGGTAGTTCAGAGGGACTACTAAACTAACCTACGGCAGCATTCCGCGAACGCATCACTGTTCAGCAGTCCGGGATCCAAGACATATACGACGGTACATAAGCCTTGCAAGTGTTTTTATGGTGAGTAAACAAATGTTTTGCGAACTTGTGTTAGTATATATTTATACTAACACGTCTAATTCGTTACACTATGCACGCCAACTCGTGAGCAGGGATTACTTTGCGGAGAAAGGGGACTATCCTCGATAAAGTCTTCGTTCACGGTGAACAGCTGGGACATTGTACTATTTTTTTGTTCGCAGTGCGCCGACAGTATGCCGACAGCATCGAGGTTTCTACATATCCCCGGTGGCCGACAATTCAACCGTTTGCCCAACCAATCCACCGGTGACGAGAAGCTAAGCTTATCGTCACCGGTAGATCGGTTGGGCAAACGAAGAGAAGGCAAACAGTTGAGATCAGCAGGAATCGCAGAAACGTGCGTCGCAAGTAACAAAAAACGCGACTACAGCACCGGCGTTGCCAGACTGGAAGGCACACGGGAAAGTTATGCGTTGTTTATGGCGAAACATATTGAAGGAAATGTTTCTTACATTTTCGAATATTCGTCGACAAAGTCTAGCATAGTAGCTAAAATTTCTTCGTACCATCTGAAGAAAATAAATTGGTCTTCAAGTACAACATTCCTATATTTTGACTTAAAATACCATACTAGACCGATAAAAGCCAGCGGAAAGAGGATAAACAAAATGACTGGCTTGTTTCACCGATAGATGGCGCATCTTACTGCCCAATCAAAAATAATGATTGTTGTCCTATATCCAGTCGTTTATTACAGCACCTAGGTACTCTTTCCTTCCTAGGCACCGTGGTTTACCAAAATGGGTTTACCATCGCTTCGAGAAAACAGGCCGAGGTGGCAGATTTGTTTTGGCAGAGCTTTTGGTAAGGCGGAGTCTCACTTGGCCTACACTCGGCGTTAACTATTTTGTGCTGCATTGTAAAGGCTAAAGTAGCTTCCACAGTGCTTCAGCCCAACACGGTTACGAGAACATGTGGTTTAGTGTTGCATCTCACATGCATGGTCTAGAGAAACTAACGCTGACAGAGTTGGAGCACTGCGGAATAATAACACGCCGACTATAGAAGCATCGAGGGATGCGCAGATGCAAACTGAGCATTTCCTTAAAAGAAGTGGATTCGAGCAAAGGTAAAAACAATATGTGTACTCACGGTGGCCATACTTGCCTTTCTCAAGCATGATCACTTGTCTCTCGGTACCACCATTCGGTAAGAAGCAACACCAACACGCTTGTGAGACACCGCCGACTCCTGGACTGAATGACGACCTGCCTCAGGTCTCGGAAAGAGATCCGAAATACGGCGTTATGCCAGATGTTGCATCTGGTGGGGCAGAGGCTAAAAGTAGAAATTACCAGATCTATCAGAAGGGATAGATTTTTATAGCATAAACTCTAGGATAGCAGGATTTTTTAGGTCAGCGATGTGTTTTAGTTACCGCAGTGTCTAGCGTTACGTCCGACGGAACCCAAAATAAAAATTAGAGTTAAGTTCGACGTAACTTTACCCCAAGGTTTCGAGTTACGTCCAACGTAACCTAATGTGACAATTAAAGTTACGTCCGACAGAACTCGAAATAAAAAACTAAATTTGTTACGTCCGGCGTAACTTTACCCCAAGGTTTCCAGTTAATTACGTCCTACGGAATTCGAAATGAAACTGAAAGTTACACCCGACGGAAATAAAAGTTAAAGGTACGTACGTCCCATGTAACCTACGTAACCTTATTGAATGTCACGCTTTACGGCCAATACATGACGTAAACACAAACATATCGTCAATTATTACTAGGTTACGTCCGATGCAGCATTCGTTAATTGGTTAAAATCGCGACTCCATCTCTACCTCCAGGTACAGATGCCCGTCATATTTTTTTGTCGTGTTACCTTTTTCTTTAACATAATTTTTTTTTCTCCTTTCTTGCGACGCTTTCTGAGAATCGCCGACGTTCGAAGCAGTTATTAAGAGATATAGAATGGCAACGTGATACGAACGTGCTGTTTACAGCAGCAGGGTGTCCGGCAGACTTGTTGAAAACTGGCACAATATTCACGTACCACCCAAGTCGTCACGCGCACTAGCTTTGGCAGCGTTTCCTTCCAGAGTGTCTTAAGGGGAGACATGGGTCTTTGGAGCCAAAAACTTCTTAAAACTGCATTCTTTTGAAAACGGCGATGGCTGTTGTTCTTCTAAATCTACCAGGCTTCTAATTTCGTGGATGAATATTTGAGCTATAAATCAATTTATAATGTCTATGTGGGCTGAATGTGCATTAAAGTTGACTCTAAAACATTGTTTTCACATAAAACAATTTTTGGACTCGTTGAAAATTTGCAGAAAGGATATCTCAGCATCTAAAGCAGTCAGAAATATATCCTTTCTTGAAATGTGCTGCTAAATGTGTGAAGCATACAATGTTGAGAGCAGATTTTTTAATATAAGTCTAGAAATGTTTTTATTTGATCTTCTGTTTTATTACTTGTCAGCCATGCATTGAGCACTAAACTTCAATATGTTGTGAAATCACTAATAATTGGTTTATCTTAAAAGTACTTCCAACATTGTATCCTTTACAATTCGTAGTATCTGGCCATGTGTTAAAAAAGATATTTTGTTGAGCAGTTTGTTTCATATCATTCCTCCAACAAAGGCAGGCAAGTTTTAATTATCTTCAGGAAAATTCTACACTCTCAGAAAAAAGGGTGTATTATTACACCCCTTGTCCCATATAATACACCCCAAAACTTCAATTCGACGTACAGCGCCCCATAATCGAACAGGCGGCCCCAAAGTTTACGAGGGGCTTGATAGCCGTGTGGTACAACTTATTAAGATAGCTGATGTACGTATTATTGACTACAAAAAAGATTATCGGAGTTTTCTTGGTCGTACTGCAAAAGCTCCGTTTTTTCTTTCTTTCGTCTTTGCTACGTACTTTAGCAATTTAATAAGTTATATCGAACCGTTATCAAGCCCCTGGTAAAATTTGGTGCCGTCGGTTCGACTATAGGGCGCTGTACGTCGAAATGAAGTTTTGGGGTGTATTATATGGGACAAAAGGGTGTAAGGTGATACCCCTTTTTTTAGAGTGTACTGACTGAGGAAATTCCCAGATATATGAAATCAGTAGAAAAAGCTGAACAAGTGTTTGCAGTTTCATTGAGTTTGGTCATAAAATAAGAAAAAAAGCTCCAAGACCAGTGTTGAAGTGTCCAAGACCAGCTGTTTCGAGGGGGTCGCCCGGGTGTGAGAATAAAAATAGAACCTCGGCCTTTAGACACATCAACTTTGCTCTCAGCCCGAGCCAGCAAGGGCTACAAGCAGGTGTAACAAACGCGGCAAGGATAGCAAAAATGTTTTCATATTGGAAAACAAAAGCAAAAACAAAAAAAATCAATAAATTGTTTTAAAGTCTCGAAGTGCGAGGAAAACACTCCAGCACTCTCAACAAAGCTGAAGGTGCGGATAAAGTTGAGGTTTCAACCGATTCGCGAATGCTGCATCGGACGTAACGCAGTAATAATTCACAATATTTTTTTTATTTAAACCATATATCGGCCGTGCAGCGAAACATAAGCGTAGGTGGCGTAGGTTACAAAGGAAGCAACTTTAACTTTTATTTCGGGTTCCGTCGGACGTTACCTTACTCTTTACTTGGAGTTCGGTCGGACGTCACTTTAATTTTTACTTCGAGTTCCGTCGAACGTAACTTTGATTTTCATATTGGGTCACGTCGGACGTAACTTCAATTTTCATATTGGGTTATGTCGGACGTAACTCAAAGCCTTGGGGTAAAGTTACGTCGGACGTAACTTTAATTTTTATTTCGGGTTCCGTCGGACGTAACGCTAGACACTGCGTTTAATTAAACACAGAAATTGTTGGTTTATATAATAAACCAGCAGCCCCCGTTCTGCATAAATGTAATCGACAGGGTGAAAACAATCGCTAGTATGAGTTGGTCAAGAGAACGCTCACGGTGAATAAAAGCTTCGTTCGATATACATGCACCTCATGCACAGGTGCAGAAAAGTGTAGGGCGCTGTACTTCCTGTAAGCGATTTGGCGAGCGACCAGACAAGCGACGAGGACCCGCTGTCTTTCAGTCAGCTGCGCGACGAGACACGCGTTATGAATTAGCGACGGGAGCTAGCGAACAAGGCGAAGAGCGACGTTTTCGAGAAATCAAAAAACCGAGCGACCCAACCAGCGACAGTGAGAAATCTCCGTCGCTCGTCGCCGGTACTCGAGGCTTGTCGCCGTCGCTCGTCTCATTGCTCGCTAAATTGCTTACATGCAGTTCAGAACGCCTCTCTAAGTGCTTACCACTGCATTAGGACTAGGGATGCCGCGAACTTTTTTCGAATCGAAGTTTCGATGATCGAATCAAGCGGTTCGAAAGGTTCGAAAGATTTCGATTCTTCGAATTGTCTATATCGTAAAATTCGACGGAGGTCGAATTTTCGAACTTGATAAGCTAAGAAGTTCGACGCTTTTCTAACCGTCGAACTTATTACGCTAAAAAATTCGATCTTTTTCGAACTTTCGAACTTATTGCGCTGCAAGGTTCGATGCTTGTCGAACTTTCGAACTTGACAGACCAAAAAATTCGATGAATTTCGAACTTTCGAACCTATTTATCACGAGAATTCGAAAAGTTTCGAACTTTCGAATTCTGAAAAGTCAGAAGTTCGACGAACTTCGAACTTTTAGGGTAAAAGTTCGACGTTCGTCGAACTTCGAAAGACCGGCGGACGGTTTCATTTGATTTCAAGTAGTGGGGTACATTCGTAATTTTTTTTTCTCGAACTTTTACACGTGGTGCTGCGTTCCTTACGAAGGACAATGTCGTTTATTTCAATGTTCTGGCATGCTTAGGTTTAAAGAAATAAATCCCCGAAGGGGCGAGGAAGGACGACGGGTTTTTGACGATTATCGTTTGTGCCAGATTTGAAGCCGCTGCAGCCGGAGCTATTTATGGCAGATATGTTATACTTTCTTTAAGAATGACCTATGTATAGCCTAGGTAAGTGCCGTCTTAAGATGTGATTATTGTTATTCAATGTGAGTTTCGAAGAAATGTCCAAACGTGTATCTGCATGCAATTATGACCTAAACTTGATATTTATTTTCGTCTAAGTTGTTTGAGGTATCGCATTTAAATTAACACCACAGACAGTACATATCATTGCCATCTGCAGAATACAAAATAATATATTTATTGTTTTTTTCACGTTAAGGAATAAATTAACTCATGGGAGAAGATTTCTAATAGTGTTCAAGTTCAGCACGTCATTAGAAGAACACTTCTTTTTTTTTTCGCTTCACGTTCCTGTGACGTGTTTCTTTTAGCCTGTACACATTTTGGTAAAAGAAACTTGTTTCGAAGTTCTGAACCTCTGAATATGCAAGAATAGAACACTTCCGACGAATTCTTGATAGTTTTTTTTTTCTCCTGCTTTATATTCCCGCATTTATTTATTTATTTATTTATTTATTTATTTATTTATTTATTTTTTTTTTGTTACTATCGGCCCAGGTGTTTAGGTCGAAAAGACAGCTTTGAACTTCCGAACTACTAAGCATGTGACGAGCAGTGCCTTCTGACAACGAGTTTCTAACAATGACCATCTACGCAACCTTTTATGCAGTGAAGAGCGACAGTAGCTTTACATATGCATAAATAATTTCAGATTAAAATAAGCTCGACCACGCCCTCTTTCCCCGTATTGTTTTCTTTAACAGTCCGAAATACCTGCAAGGGAAAGAAGGAAGCTGAAGCCCCCCCCCCCCCCCCCCCCCTCCGCTACCCTCTTTCCCCCCGGTTTTCCTCTTCCGACGCCACTTGTATGGTAGAACGCTCCTCGACCTCGAGTTGTGTCGGCTTTTGTGCTTTTTGCGAGGCAATTTTACCGTCCCAGAAAATAAACCTCCAGGACAATTATTAACTTCACCGGATCAGATTACTACCAGCGTGCAAGGGGTGGCGAGCTAGTTTGCCAGGTCGCTCCAAGGTTTTTCTGAGCCTCAACCTCCTGCTCGCCCCTGGCCGTTTCGAACTGGATGAGTCTCGTAAAGCAGTGTGTTCGTGCAATCACTACTGCGTAATGCAGGTTAAAAACCCCCCGCCCCCCCCACCGGGGCTGGCGGTCACAATTCTGCACTGGCAAATATTCTAGCACGTCCGGGACACTCGTCGTCTCATTTAATTGCCTGACCAACTTCGCAGAATCCAGATATCACACCCTAACTTTTCTAAACTTGATTTTGCGAAAACAAGTGAGTCGTGAAAACGTTATTTGAAACTGAAACTATGGAAAAACTTGAAAATCGGACTTCGAACTTTGAAAACTTGGATTAGAAAGAAATTCAAAATCTTCAAAGTTTTTTTTTTTTTTTTTTTTAGTTTAGCGTTAAAAGGGAATCGAAACCTTCGAACTTTTCAAACTTTATGCAGAAAGAAATTCGAAATCTTCGAATTGTTCGAACTTCATGTCTATAAAAATTCGAAGCGTTCGAAGTTTTCGAATTTTTTTTACAAAGAATTTCGAAATCTTCGAATTTATCGAACCTGAAGTAAAAAAATATTCGAAATATTCGAATTCGAAATTTTAGAAACCGTGAAAGCTTCGAAATTTTCGAATTCGAAACTCCGCTGTGGTCAAAAGTTGCGAATTTTTTCGAAATCGAACCTCGGTCGGTACGAAAATATCGAAATTTTTCAAAATCGAACCTCAGTTCGCTTCGCAAATATCGAAACCTTTCGAAATCGAACCTAGGGTGGTTCGCGACATCCCTAATTAGGACCAGCTTCGCATCCAACCATAACCACAGTTTTTTTTTTTTTTTAAGCCGTCCGGGTATATATTAACATCGTACTGTACATCGTTTTCAAGCATGGCACCTCGTTCATCGGCTCGATTTACATTTTCGGTAAATGGAAAACCGTGATTAAGCACAATTATTCTAGCTCAAAATTGTCACGAACACTTGTCTCTCAAGTTTACATTGAAGCGCACCTAACGTAATTTAAAAGCAGAACGAAAAGGGGACGAGATTCGCTTACCGCTTCACGGAAAGACAGACAGACGCCTTCGGATCCTAGCCCTAACGGCCGAACTTCGAAGCCGTCGGCGGTCCAAGCCGGCCGCGCTGCGGTCACCCAGGCTGACCACGCCCGGTTGAACTATGAGAGGCGCCGTCGAGTTGAGAGTCAGAATCGTAGAAAGAACCGGACCGCAGAACATCTGTCCCGTAAGACGTAGAACGAGCCGACGACCCCACTGCCGGGGTCCATATCACAAGAGCGAATGACATTTTAGCGAACGGCGACATTTGAGCGAATGGTCGTTTTAGCGAATAACGGGGGCGCGCGTTAACCCATCCGTCGCGCTGCGCTTTACGCCGTTTCGCGGCGACAGTCTACGGCAACTCATTACAAAAATATGAACTCACTTGGCCCACCCGAAAACGCCGCTTCGCGGCGTCCGACTATTCGCTAAAGTGTCGTTCGATGAAACGTGGGCGTTCGCTAAACCATCATTCGATCAAGTGAGTGCCTCCCCTGCCGCTACGTCTCCGCCATCTCCGCAACGACAGAAAGCGGGGAAGCCGAAGCCGGGAAGTTAGTGGAGCCGAGGAGCCGCGTCAACCACTGGGTGGAAGCTTTACGTTTCGGTTTCGCTTTTCACCGACGCCGGCTATGGGTTGCGGGGTGGTGGATTTGCGGCTGGTTGCGACGGTTGCGACGACGAGTGGAGCACGAAAAGACGCCGAGTTGGCCGAGTACGAGTGACGGCCCACGGTACGAGCAACGGGCCGTTTGCCGCTGTCGATCGGTGATGCGCGGTATCCTCGGATTGGTTTCACGATCGGTTTGTTGCCGTGTACGTTGGCTTTGCTATGCGGTATGGCTGGTGCGGTTTTCGAATACTTGTGGTGCACATTATTCGAGAGAGTCGCTCCAAGACGTCGCCGTGAAGAGTTGACCGAGGAATTTATGTGGAGCTCAACGTATGTTCCGTTTCGGCATGTATGGTATATGTAACGATACCGGTGGTAAATTATGGACGTATGGTTGGAATTTGTCGATCGTCTTTCTGCATGTGTGATTTGGTGATACCGGTGTTCCTGTGGTATAAGCGTTTTGTTGGATAGATGGCGGTCGTCTACATCATCGGACGCAAAATCATACTAGCCACACCGAATCATACCGGCAAGCAAACTGGCCGCCAGTATAAACAGACCCGGAACCATAGCGGTGCCAGTATCTCCAGTTATGCCGAACGCTAAACCCAACTAGCTGCATCCGTAATAACAATAAATTGTCATACCAGAACTGTACAAGCAGCAGGTATGTTGCTTGTACGTTTTTCCGATAGGGTAGCTCGCTCGTAGACAATGTTGTTTTTGACAATGAAATGTGCCTCGAAAGCCTGGATGAAGGATAGGTTCAGAGGTCGAAATGCTGAGCGTTGCGTAGATTTCCTCTGCTTTAGGCCCCATCAGGCAAATGAGAGTGTTTACCTGAGGCCCTATGTTGCGCTTTTTGGACTCCCACGGTGACTTGGGAGAAGGAAGGGACGTCAACAGCGCGGCAAACGTAGATTGGATGTCGAAAACATCCAATCTATGTTTTCTTCTACGGAAATTCGTCATCAGCGACTCTCACCAATCAACATCCAATCTACGTTTGCTGCGTTGTTGACGTCACTTCTTTCTGCTATAGTCGCCGTGGGAGTCCAAAAAGCGCAACACAGGGTCGGCCGGAGGCTTGAGGTACAATCCGGGTGCCGAAGGAAATCGCTCTCAGCGGCGCTCCTACGTATGTCGCCCATTGCTCCGGATGAAACGTGAACGGTTCAGGGGCGCTGAACTGATATGGCATCGAAGGGGTGGCTAGCACCGATGAGACGGCTTGTGCAGATTGTTCTATAAGTAGGCCTAGACTTGTAACGATGTAGTCAGGGAGGCCTGGTGGTTCTTTGTGAGCTCGGACTCTCACTTCTGGAGTCGACGATAGCTGACAAGTCCCAAACCTTCTGACACCATGTTTTTGTGGTCGGTGGGTTTACTCAGCTATGTACAATACACGAAAATGAAATTAAATGTTGCGTCTTGAGGCAGTCCGAAGCCTCACACGAGCTCCGATTCTCCCTGCTCAATCTGCTTCGTCGTCTTTGAACCCGGGTACACAACAGCAAAGTCCCCTTTCGCACCATAATGACCGAGTGGGATTCTTGTCTTGATGCTGTTTCAGGATATTTGCGAAGGCTCCTCGACTCCCTACATCAGTGGTTCTCAACCATTGATGTTTCTCGGACCCGTTGCGGATCGGCGGAGATAATTGAGGACCCAGTTTATGATGGATGAAGGGGAAAGGTATAGGCTGAATATACCAATGATTTAATACATGGATATGACTAAGTGCAAGTGTTAAGTAGATGAAAATAATCCCCGGAGAAGGGGAACAAGAGGGACGAAGGACAAACTAAATCTCCAAACACAGCTAGGTGATCTCCAAACACAGCTAGGTGACTGGTGATCACCAGTCACCTAGCTGTGTTTGGAGATTTAGTTTGTCCTTCGTCCCTCTTGTTCCCCTTCTCCAGGGATTATTTTCATCATTCTTGTCCAGCTCACTTGCACCTTTGCATTTAATTGCATTATAATTATAACATTAAATTGCAAGCTTCACCCTTGTTGGTGTTAGACCGGTGGCAGCTGATAAAACCCGTTTGCTCTACTGACGTCTAACCCCTGGTTAGCTCAGTTGGTAGAGCGCTCCACTTGTAATGGAGAGGTCCCGGGTTCGATACCCGGACCAGGCGGATTTTTTCGGTCGCTCACCAGTCACCTAGCTGTGTTTGGAGATTTAGTTTGTCCTTCGTCCCTCTTGTTCCCCCTCTCCAGGGATTATTTTCATCATTCTTGTCCCGCTCGCTTGCACCTTTGCATTTAATTGCATTATAATAATGTTAAGTAGACTTCTCTTGTTGGCATATACACGAGAAAACTCGCCCAAAAATTGAAACATTTCTTCTCGACCTGAAAAAATACAACTTTTATGTCCGGGCTTTACTGATGAGGCAGGGCTTCGCGGACCCCCGTTTGAGAACCACTGCCCTACATAATGTAGACTAATGTGCGCCCCCAATTCCAAGGCGGTTGTTGAATTTCTGAATGTCAGTGACCCCAACGGGTGCAGCGCGTTCAGCATTAGAGAGTTTTAGTAGATCGTTCCGATACCTCCGACAGCCCCGATAACGATACTAATCATGCGCAAGGGAGGCGAGGGCGAAGTATCGGGTATCGTTATCGGAGTCATGGGAATGATCCACTAAAACTCTCTATTGATGTTGAAGAATTATATTGTGCCATGCCACATGAGGACCTCATGGTTAGTGTTAAGGAGCGCATAATGGAACACGGCGACGAAAGCAACATCATGACGCGATGCGGAATCACAGTAGAAGACTTTCTCGAACTCTCGTCCGTTTACTTTAAGTCCACACTCATCGGACGGCAGGACAATGTGTACGTGCAGAAGTCCGGAGTATGCATAGAGTCGAGGGTGACCCCTGTGCTTAGTACATCTACCTAGGCTGGGTCGATTGGGAACTGGAACCCTACCTGGAGAAGAGCATTAAAAAAAAAAGATTTAGGTACGTAGACGATTATTGGGTATTCGTTGAGAGGGCCAATTTTCTTCAGACGCTTGACGATGTGCTGAAGATATTCACGGAAAAATGGCTAGGACTTCGAACCACCTATGAAGCCCCCCAAAAAAACCTTATTCAGGTCTTGGATCCTCTGGTCGAAGTGGGGGGGGGGGGGGGGGGGGGGCGATCATGTTTGCTGATCTTACAGTCCCAGAACAGCGAAGGGTCTTCTCAACTTTCAATCAGCCCACTCCAAACTCGTCAAACAATGCATTGCTTTTTCCTGTCTGAGGACTGCTTTCACAAGCACATGCATCCACAAATTGAGTTCCAGCTTCATGTCCCAAATTCAGCGTCTCAATGATTCGGGATATCCGAGTTCGGTCATCTCTTCAGCATGGGGGAAAATGGCGAAACACCTTAAAACAGGTCCAAAGATCGAGCAACGTGACCTCGAGCATAAAGAGAAGAAGTTTTTATGGCGAATTCCACTGGGCGTTTTGGAGCGCGCCGGGATCAGTTGACCAGATCCGGATTGGAGCACACGATCCGAACGGGGTCGCGCCGCCTACGGATCCTCAGTGGAACATGACCACTGCTCCGGGATCGGCGGATGCCTTCCCGTCATTCAACTGCCCGGGAATCCCCTTTTCGCGGCCGCCGCGGTCGTTTCGAAGACGTTTTCGCTACGCGGAGCTAACACGTGTTCGACGCACGAGTGGCAGGAATGGCTCAGGCGCTTCTAGCAACAATTGCCGGAATGCCCGTAGCACGGCAAATACCTTCTCTTCTCCTTCCTGGAAAACGAACCGGCTGTCGAGCCAAGGGGTAAGCAAGCGGCCATTACGAATTCTTCTGATGTCGAATGTCGAGACAATCTAGGAGCCCAGCCCGTGACGTACTTCTTCTTCTTCTGAGGCGAGATCGGCGAGATCAGGCGAGATGCCCCACGAGAAAGGAAGTCACGTGTGTGCGCCGAGGGCTCCGAAATCGTGGGAGCGACTTTTCTCGTGGCGAATTCCACGGCAGTAAAGTGGAGATTTGGGCCAGTTGGTTCATTGCAAGCAAAAAAGCGCCGAAAAAATACAGGGACACAGACGAAGGGAAACAGGACAAGGCGCACTCTCAACTGATGTTTATTGAAAAATTCACACGTTATATAGCCACACACACACACACACACACTCACACACACACACACAAAAAAAAAAAAGAAAAAAAAAGAAAAGAAAAAATCATTTCTTTTCTATCTACTCAGCCCGCGTTTCAAAAATTCAAACTCATTTGTAGATAAGGATACCGACGTGTCACTTATACAATTCTTGTCTCTGGTCCTAATTGCATACGCCTCGTGTAATTCCCGCGACACTTTATCTTTGTATCTAGCTTGCAATTCATTGCAATAGATGCTCTTGCACCCCGGCCTTCAATGACACCAAGATTTTGGCTAGATACAAAGATAAAGTGTCGCGGGAATTACACGAGGAGTATGCAATTAGGACCAGAGACAAGAATTGTATAAGTGACACGTCGGTATCCTTATCTACAAATGAGTTTGAATTTTTGAAACGTGGGCTGAGTAGATAGAAAAGAAATGATTTTTTCTTTTCTTTTTTTTTCTTTTTTTTTGTGTGTGTGTGAGTGTGTGTGTGTGTGTGTGGCTATATAACGTGTGAATTTTTCAATAAACATCAGTTGAGAGTGCGCCTTGTCCTGTTTCCCTTCGTCTGTGTCCCTGTATTTTTTCGGCGCTTTTTTGCTTGTTCGAATTCCACGGGTCGTTTTGGAGCGCGCCGGGATCGATTTTTCCGGAGCGAGCCTATTTCACTGGGCGATCGGGATCGAGACGAACTAGTACCACTGGTCGTTTTGGATTAGCTCCCGCTCCAGATCTCGATCTGGATCCGAGAAAACTCGCTCCCCGGATTTCGGCGGATTCAACCGGAAGCCAGCCGGGCCAGCCCTCGGCGCACACACGTGACTTCCTTTCTCGTGGGCATCTCGCCTGATCTCGCCTCAGAAGAAATGGTAATGGCCGCTTGCTTACCCCTTGGCTCGACAGCCGGCTCGTTTTCCAGGAAGGAGAAGAGAAGGGTTTTGCCGCGCTACGGGCATTCCGGCAATCTTTGCTAGACGCTCCTGACTCCTGAGCCATTCCTGCCGCTCGTGCGTCGAACACGTGTTAGCACCGCCATCTCGAAAATGTTGATGCTTGGAACTTGGAACCAGCCGCTACCAGACACCTGATCTGCTTAAAAAAAAACCAGGACGTTTTGGGGGAATGAATCGATCACATAGCAGGCGGTAGACAAGTAGACAGCGTTGAAAAATATTTATTCCACCAATTGTTATGAAGGCCGATGGTGTCGGTGGCGCAGTTTTGAAGCACTGTCATTTCAGCTCAACACCACGTTACAAAAGACGGTTTGGGTTATTGCCGGTGCTAACGTAATTTCACAGTAGGAATAAGAATTGCGTGAAAGAACCGGGCAGAAACACTTCATACGGTGGCGTAAATGCCGAACATATATCAGCGATGTCACTTTCCTTGGTTAGGGCTATCTGCCTTGTCAGCGAATGAAGAACATCTCGATAAAATAAAGAGCGGAAAATACTCCCCGTGTCAAGTTTTCTAATTACAGCCACTGGTTGATGTCGTACAGTGGTAATTCCCGGCCCTTCGGACGCACTAGCGCTTTGTAGAGTCACATTTCCAGCAATTCCGCGCCGCACACGAACGAAGGTAAACATTCAAGATGGCGGAGTGTTCCCCGTGTTGTCCTTGGTTGTCCTCGCCGTCAGCACGGTGTGACAGGGTTGTCGGACAACAAATCGGGCAACACTGTTGCCAGGCGGCAGCAACACGTTGCCCGACTGTTGTTGTTGCCGCGATGTGACAGGGTCGCCGGCCACACGACTTCCCCGTGTTGCCGGATAGAGTTGTCCAACTGTCTCCTCAGTGTGACAGGGCCTTTACCTCTTGGCTCAACAGCCTGTTCGTTTTCCAGGAAGGAGAAGAGAAGGTTTTGGCCGCGCTACGGGCATTCCGGCAATCTTTGCTGGAAGCTCCTGAGCCATTCCTGCCGCTCGTGCGTCTAACACGTGTTAGCACCGCGATTGCGAAAACGTCTTCGAAACGACCGCGGCGGCCGCGGAAAGGGGATTCCCCGGCAGTCGAATGACATGAAGGCAAATGCCGATCCCGAAGCAGTGGTCATGTTCCACATGGGGATCCATCGGCGGCGCGACCCCGTTCGGATTGTGAGCTCCATTCCGGATCTGGTCAACTGATCCCGGCGCGCTCCAAAATGCCCAGTGGAATTCGCCATCGGATCCAGATCAAGATCTGGAGCGGGAGCTAATCCAAAACGACCAGTGAAACATGTCAGTCTCAATCCCGATCGCCCAGTGAAATAGGCGCGCTCCAGAAAAGTCAATCCCGGCGCGCTCCAAAACGACCAGTGGAATTCGCCATTAGTCATACCACACATCCACCGCCTATCCCACGGACACAAAAAAGTCGGCTCGAGATACCATGTGAATGTAGTTTTGTTCGTCCGCCGCCAGCTCAGCTCAGTATGCTCCGGAGTCAACAAACGCGCGAGAAACGACGATCCAACGTCTCGCAGTGGGTGCAGCGTCAAACACGGAATGCAGTTTGTCATGCTTACTTGAATACCAGCTGAACGTTGAGGAAAAGCGATGGAGAGGAGAAAACAAAGAACCACACTGCTAGACTATTAACCTTTTAATAAAACTTCCTTTTCCTCGACGCTATCCTAAAAGATATCTTCTTCATCTGTTGGATCCTAAAGAAAAAATATATCTGCGGGGAGCAGCACCTCGGAGCAGCCAAGTTGTGACCATTTGAATGCCAAGATCCGACCGAGGAAGAAGAGGTTACCGCTACCGAAAGTGTAGAGAAAAAGAAAGTTTTATATATAAGATCTAAGATCCGACAGCTGGGAAGGAGCAAGGGGGTTATGTACTATAGTCAGATGCAACCTAAGAACAATCTTTTAGCTCCACCCACAAGCGCATTGCGCCCATCTGAAGTGCCTCCGCCGTCGAGAAAGTAGTTCGCTAGCAACGTTGCTTTTTCTTCCTCCAGGAAACGTGTCTCAAACTACTACAATATTTATTTAATTCATTCAGGACATTTAAATAAGTTAAAATACGTTTTGTCAACGAAATAGCTGATTAGTAAAGAAAGAAAGTCATGTCCAATGTACCGTCTTCCCAATTCATTTTCTGTCCAAGGTACTGTCTAACATACCGTCTTCCAGCGCCTTCGATTGAGGGAAAGCGAAGCACTTATAGTTGCTTGGTAGAAGAGCGTGTTGGTTTAGGTCATGGATGAAGAAAGAATAAACAATTAAAACAGGGACAACACAACCACATCTTTCAACTAGCAACAGACGAGTAAACTTTCAACAGCGAGCAGCCGACTATACCCAGTAGGAGTAGGGGAGAGAAGTGGAGAGAAGGAAAGATAAAACACGCGAAGTGCAAGTCAGGGTGGTAGGGTTATCTCAGATTTTAAAAATTCAACCTCAGTTTTCGTCAGCAGGAGGGAAGGGTTTGACACGTTATTTTTTGCTGTGGTCATGGCGAATGATTCTATGATTTCCTTGCCGAATCTACTGTCATGCCCCCCAAGGATTTTAGTGTCATCAAAGAGGGGATGACAACGCAAACACGAACGGGCATGTATGACTATGGGATGATAAGAATCTGGAGAGGCCTTAGAAACTTCGTTGTGATGTTCGCGGAGTCTGTGATTGGTGCATCTGCCGGTCTGTCCTATGTATTGATGGCCACAGCTCAATGGGATGGAGTAAACTTTCTTCTCTTTGCATGGAATGAATTTCTTTTCGTGTTTGACAGTGCAGCCAATCGAAATCCGGTTGTTGTTCACTTGTTGACAGAGTTGTTTAAGACGCATGCGGCACGAGAAGACAACATTCGTGTCGAACTTTGAGGCAATGGATTTTATCCGGTGGGCTGAATTGTGTACGTAAGGAATGACGGCGAATCGGGCTTTCTTTTTTGTGGCTGGTGACTGACGATCAGGCCCGCGAATCATCCTTTCCATTACAGATCGGAGAAGGTCGACGGGAAACCCTGCCCTGACAAGCCTCATGTGCTGCAATTTGAAGCTATCTTCTGAAAGATGACAGCAAGACTTCGTGAAGGATAAAAAAAACAACGATTTGATGATACCGTGTTTTACCGACTTCGAATGGGCGCTGGAAAACGGTAGGACAGGTTTGGAAGACCTTTGTTGAAAGGCCCAGCAGAGTCCAGTGGCACTGACATGAAGCCGCAAATCTAGGTACTGAAGACCTTCATTCGATGGTTCTTCCTTCGTGAATGTAAGGCCTGACGAACAAGCGGAAAAAACAGCTGTAATGCTATCTGGAGAAGTTCGAGCAGGATGAATGATTAGGTAATCGTCTACAAATCTGAAAACATGGCAGCCAGGCGCGGAGATGTCCAGTTGTGCTTTTATAGCTCTGTGCTTTTATAGCTATGTCAAGTGAAAAAATAGAGTGGGGCCCCACTCTATTTTTTCACTTGACATAGAAGACATGTATTTCAATCTAGATCCTACCGCTTTGCTTGCCTCAATCTCCGACGCCATCTTTGAGCACGGAGCTGTGGATTTTCAGAATTCCTCCGGTGTCTCCGTTGCTGGATTCGTGGACCTGATTCATCTATATCTCCAGTCCACCTTAGTCGAACATGAGAAAGGGATCTACCGCCAAAAAAAGGGAGTTTGCATCGGTTCATGTCTGGCCCCTGTTCTCAGTGAATTATTCCTTTTATTCGTTGACAGAGCTATAAAAGCACAACTGGACATCTCCGCGCCTGGCTGCCATATTTTCAGATTTGTAGACGATTACCTAATCATTCATCCTGCTCGAACTTCTCCAGATAGCATTACAGCTGTTTTTTCCGCTTGTTCGTCAGGCCTTACATTCACGAAGGAAGAACCATCGAATGAAGGTCTTCAGTACCTAGATTTGCGGCTTCATGTCAGTGCCACTGGACTCTGCTGGGCCTTTCAACAAAGGTCTTCCAAACCTGTCCTACCGTTTTCTAGCGCCCATTCGAAGTCGGTAAAACACGGTATCATCAAATCGTTGTTTTCTTCATCCTTCACGAAGTCTTGCTGTCATCTTTCAGAAGATAGCTTCAAATTGCAGCACATGAGGCTTGTCAGGGCAGGGTTTCCCGTCGACCTTCTCCGATCTGTAATGGAAAGGATGATTCGCGGGCCTGATCGCCAGTCACCAGCCACAAAAAAGAAAGCCCGATTCGCCGTCATTCCTTACGTACACAATTCAGCCCACCGGATAAAATCCATTGCCTCAAAGTTCGACACGAATGTTGTCTTCTCGTGCCGCATGCGTCTTAAAGGGATACTGAACCAAGGAATTTGGTGTCCATAATAAGTGGCGCACGTTCTTTCCACGAGCCAGCAGCCGCCGGTGTGCGCGAGCACAGGCAACAAGAATGACGTCACAGACCTCCATTCGTGGTTGAGATGACAGTGAAATGGATGGGCTTCGGACCAAAGGAGAATAAAGACAAGTTTTTCATCTACACAGTGGTGCCTGGTGTAAAAAGTAAGCGATGAATTGGTCTAACAAGCACGTAGCTTTCACTTGTTGAGATGAAAAGCCTGTCTTTATTCTCCTTTAGTCCGAAGCCCATGCATTTCATTTTCCTCTCAACCGCGAATGGAGGTCTGTGACGTCATTTTTGTTGCGTGTGCTCGCGCACACCGGCGGCTGCTGGCTGGTGGAAAGAACGTGCGCCACTTATTACGGGCACTAAATTCTTTGGTTCAGTATCCCTTTAAACAACTCTGTCAACAAGTGAACAACAACCGGATTTCGATTGGCTGCACTGTCAAACACGAAAAGAAATTCATTCCATGCAAAGAGAAGAAAGTTTACTCCATCCCATTGAGCTGTGGCCATCAATACATAGGACAGACCGGCAGATGCACCAATCACAGACTCCGCGAACATCACAACGAAGTTTCTAAGGCCTCTCCAGATTCTTATCATCCCATAGTCATACATGCCCGTTCGTGTTTGCGTTGTCATCCCCTCTTTGATGACACTAAAATCCTTGGGGGGCATGACAGTAGATTCGGCAGGGAAATCATAGAATCATTCGCCACGACCACAGCAAAAAATAACGTGTCGAACCCTTCCCTCCTGCTGACGAAAACTGAGGTTGAATTTTTAAAATCTGAGATAACCCTACCACCCTGACTTGCACTTCGCGTGTTTTATCTTTCCTTCTCCCCACTTCTCTCCCCTACTCCTACTGGGTATAGTCGGCTGCAAGCTGTTGAAAGTTTACTCGTCTGTTGCTAGTTGAAAGATGTGGTTGTGTTGTCCCTGTTTTAATTGTTTATTCTTTCTTCATCCATGACTTATAGTTCCTGCAAATAATAAATATTTAGTGATTTGCTTAGTTTTGTGGGCTTTGCGCACGAAATGTGTGCCTTTATTTTGTTGGATGAATAGAAAACAAGAATAATTATACTTTTCGGGTTTTGACAAATCGGCACCCTCCCAAGTCATCGACACCACCACCGCGCTCCGCTCTCTTTGTCTTCCGTCATGGATCCCACTGAGGTGACATCGGAAAGCGATTCCCCTGATTCTTCTTGGACGAAACAGCCTGGTGCAGCCTTACCGGCGACACCAAAGCGGTTCTTCAAGAAGCACAAGCGAGGTAGCGTAGCTTCTCACCTCTCAGCAGTGCTAAGCCTCGCGCCCGCTTCGAAATTTTCGTTGGCTAAAGCGTCGCTGGATTCTCACGTTGTCGCGCAAAAACTGCTGCAAACGCAAGCCGATACCATTAAGATTTTGTGGCGTAACATCGGGCACGTAAAACACGGTGCGAAAAAGCAGAATAATTGTCACGAGAAACTAGCGTCGCGTTGCTAAGGCCAGCAGCCATGTTGAGCTTTTTTTTTTTTCAAAAGGATCGCGATTGGTCCACGGAATCGTGACGTCATGAAAACGATTGACTGGCGTTTCTTGGCGTAGGATTACATTTTCCTCTGAGAGGCATTTCCGGTTTTTTCTTAGCTTGCAACCGACTATAGGAGGGGGCACGTTGCAATATTGGTGAAGCCTAGTCATAAAAAGTTTAAACGATTTTGTGCCCAGCGTGACCGCAGATCTCTCTGGCGATTGGTGCGCGTGACATGTCACGTGTGAGATGGATGGTTGCTTGTAGAAGAACTCCTTGCAGGCTTGCGCGCGCTCCGTCCGGTAGGTTTTATCAGATCGAAGGCTAGGCTGTGGTGTTTTCTAGTACCCCATAGACAGACGAAGGCTAGCTACGGTCACGTGATATGGTCACGTTGGCATGGTAAGTGAGTAGGGTAAGGAGGAAAATGAGAAAGAGGCGAGGCGTCAAGGGAGCATGGCTTGTGGAGGCTACGTGGCTGACGTCATGCCCTCTCCTACCCTTCTATTCTCCATGGGAAGAAGATATACCTTTTAGGATAGTGTCGAGGAAAAGGAAGTTTTATTAAAAGGTTGATAGTCCAGCAGTGTGGTTCTTTGTTTTCTCCTCTCCATCGCTTTTCCTCAACGTTTAGCTGGTATTCAAGTAAGCATGTTAAACCAACCGGCTCAGCTCCATGCAGTTTGTCACCTGCGTAGGAGGTGTGGTATACAAGATTTTGTTTTCCTACGGGCGTACGTCTATCGGACGGACTGGGCGTTGCCTTAATATGCGACTACGAGAACACCACAGTTCTTTGAAAGGAACCGCTTACACACACCTCGCGATGCATACCCGGGATTCTGGATGCCAACCCCTGTTCACCAACACGACAGCAGTGGCGGATCCAAGGGGGGGGGGGGCGGTGGGGGCGATGGCCCCCCTCCCCAAACGCCTCACCAGGCAACCCCCCCCCCCCCCCCCGGGGTTCTTCGTCAGCTCGAAGAAAAAACGTAAGCAATCGACGTGAGGGACGAAAGATTAAAACAGCGGTGGGTGGACGCGCCTGCTGGGCGCTTCCAAAGTGGGGTTTATCTCCGTCAAAGTCACGGTACGTCTTCCCAACAGGGACGGCGCCAGGAGTTTCGAAGTGGAGAGACAGTGGGGAGGCGCACCAAATATTAGGGTACTGAAGGCACACTTCCAAAGAAGGCCAGCACGTCGAGCACGGGGGCAAAATACCTTCAACATATCTAGTCCCCTTTCTCTCTTTCTCTCTCTGCCTCCCTCTCTTTCCTTGGAGGTTGTCTGCGAAAAATTTGTGCCCTGAAAGCTCCCGAACGCAGACGCCAAGCTGCCTTCCTCAAGGGTACGATCCTATACACTGCGGATTATCCTTCCTCTCTAGCGGCCGCCTTTTTATAACTTTTCGTTTGATGGTTTTCTGGGCTTGTCTTTTGGGCCATGTCTTTTTTGACTTGCTTTGAGATCCTGTCGCCCACGGACTCACTAAAGGTGTGTGCTCATTGCCAAGGGAAGTGCGGAAGGGACGTACCAGGAGGAGACGTTCCAGGAAGGGGGGGGGGAGGGGGGGTGCAGCTTGTACAACCAGGTGACCAATTGCTTTTCTTCTCGACTAAGAGAGGAAACAAATGCTCTGGGTACAGTGTGGTCTGGGTCTGAGCTTCCCCTGAAGACGCTCCGGACTTCCCCACGACCTTGGCTTAAACATAAGCCCGCTTTCGTCCTCACCTCCATCCCTCACTGAAGATCAGCGCCGCAGCGCGGAATACAGAAAGAAGCCGACGAGCGGCAGAAGGGGGAGATGTTTCCTCTAATGGACCTCATACTGCCTGCGGTACGACTTCTGGTGGCGGGAAGCTAATAAAAGAAAGATAAACGGTACGATCACTCTAAAAGCTGGAGGCTGCTTACACGGGGCCCTCAAGCCGACGCCGTAGGCATTTTTTTTCTATACAATGCCGTTTCAACTTAGGGTGGCGGGACATATTTGACGAAAGGCGCCCGCTACCCCTTGTCTCCCCTTGGCGCCGTCTTTACTTTTCGAGTTAAACGCGGCTTCTGTGGATTGACGGCAGAGCTTTCGCGCGGCTTTGCAGGAGCGAATATGTGTGTGTCGAACAGAGCAGAGGCGGGGCTTGCTGGTTTGCAACTGCGGCTTCGAATTTCCTAACTAGGGACTTGGGGAAAACGAGCCCTTTCAAAGATGCGACTATACATAAAGTAAATAGGCAGTGCCTGTGCCCGTTCGAGTGAACACCGACTCCCAAACATCCATGCTGCAGTCGTGATCGGCCTTTAGCCCAGTTGAGATTCGCCGACCGGACAACCGCTCTGCCCCATTATATCTCTGCACCTGTCCTCTCGATCGCGACGAATGAGCTAACTACCCAGAAACAAGTAAGTGTTCTTTTCATACAGAAAATATCCAGACAAAGTGCAATTGAATATAATTTGGAAGGATCCATCTAAGTTTAAAAGTTATAGTTGCCGAACTGCAACATGCTTTCAAAAATATTCAACAATTATTCGCTTTCGTTCTCTCGAGTTGGATCCAGAGCACGTGAAAACACGAGTTTGGGTTGGCAATGCCGCATGTACTGCGCTCTGGACATTCCAAATATACGGCGAACAACCGACGAACTTGCCTGGCAGCGTTCGTTTCGTTCGCTGCGTCAACAGTGGTTTGACGCCGCGAGCAACGTCGAAGCCGCCGGGCCATTTTTGGCGCTTGTTTGCAACGTACTCGCTCCATTGAAGCAACCGGCGACAATGAAAGGTATGTTTTAAAACCACGTTCTGCATTTTGGCACTCAATATAAAGTTCTAACTACTATGCCAAGCTTAATCTCAAAGAACAGCCGAGTTTTAGATTAAAACGTTTTTCGCATTGTCATTAGCTGCATGAGCTTCCTCAATATAGTTGGCAAATGTTGGCTCTCCGTGCATGCTCTGTGGGTTTAAAAAGAATATATAAATATTCAAGCAAAAGGAGCCCAAAGGTTGTAGCCCCACCGGGGATATCTGAGCCATCAAGTTACACTGTCTGCAATTGTCGCAGCCGCTATAGCTCCAAACATTCATCCCCAGTAGTTAAACTTCTTTTTCTATTTCTAGCGCGCTGCCACGCAAATGGCGTAATCCCGTTTCCTATGAACTACGAAATTCCTTGCGTTATGGTGTTCAGAAAGGATAGTGCCACCACAATTTTCTAGATACTTACCTCTAGCGTGGTCACCCGAAAGGTTTTAATTCAAAGAGTTCATCCCCGACAGGTAAACCGATACAAAAGCTCTCAAGATCTATATTATGTTATCAGTTTAGTAAAAACGATAACTCCACAAAAAATATAAACACCCCCCTCCCCCCCCCCCCCCACCGCTTTACACCGAGGAACCGCCCCCCCCCCCCCCCCCCTAAAATGGAGGGCTGGATCCGCCCCTGCACGAGAGTGATGTTCCGACACAAGGACAAACTACCCGAGAAATAACGGAGACGTACTACACAACACAAAACGGATTCTCGGGTTTGAGCCAGCCGACAGTGACTTTGACGAGCAGCGAAATCAGCTTTTCGGATCTCTGATAACTGGGCCGGTTTCCTGTGGTGTGAAAGAAAAACCGTCAGGGCCACGAAGGGGCATGCCTGCACGAGCAGTAGTAGCATAATTTTTATTTTTCGTTTTAATAGAATCAGTTACTAGTGCAGCGCTTCTCCTGTGTTTTCTTCTCTGTCTGCCCTTGTCCCAGTTGCGCTGCCAGATGTAATTGAACAGTATTCAGCAATGGTCCTATCAACACGGCTCGACGTGTGTCTGCCATCGACACCGTGCGCGTTGTGGAGACTGTGCAGGCGTTCAATGTAGTCAATCTACACGTTTGGAGACGTAGACTCGAACTTCTCGATGCTCACCTTGTGAGCCGTGTAAAGGCCTTCGGTTCGTCAAGCTCGTCGCCAGTAAAATGTACTCGTAATGGAGCAAAACAATTGATACAATCAAAGAACTCGGTAGTACATCAAAGGACGTGGAAGTAAACATTCAGCAGTTGTCATCTTCCTCCGTGTGTATCGGTGCGCGTGAGCACCGCATTCCAGGACACCACCGCGAAGTGGCGCAAGAGAAGTGGAAGAGGATGGTTTGAAGAACAGCCGCACTTGACGGCCGGCCCCGGGCCGGGTACTGAGTGCGAGCGGGAACCACAAGAGGGCGTCCGGCGAACCCCGTCCCGCTCCATGGCCGTGCACAACATCTCCCCGGCTCTCCTCGACCAGGATTCGCCCTTGGACACAGGTGACGTTTCTCGCTCTTTTGCCCAACTTAAATCAAGATGCAAATAACCATTGAAATGGTAATGTCAATTTCTCTATACTTGTTATTTGGTTTCATTTATTTTACTCGGTAGAGTCGGGAGAAAGGCAGTAAGGCCGAAACCAAGGGCCCTATGTTGCGCGTTTTAGACTCCCACGAACACTAGGGGGAGGGAAGTGACGTCCACAACGTAGCAAACGCAGATTGGATGTTGATTGGTGAGAGTCGCTGATGACGAATTTCCGCGGAAAAAAACAAAGCTCACTTTTTTTTTTCTTCTGCGGATATTTGTCATCAGCGACTCTCACCAATCAACATCCAAACTGCGTTGTTAGCCTCACTTCCCTCTCCCTAGTCGCCCTGGGAGCCCAAAAAGCGCAACATAGGGCCCCAGTACCCGGAGGCCTGCAAACACCCAAACTAAGATAAAAATGAAGAGATATGCCCGTAAGGGCCCTCAAGAAGTAATAAATGGTGATGATTATAATGAAACCCGATCTACAATGAAGGTGAAGATATGCGCCCTTGCAGAAACACTTCCCTTCGTCACGGGTCGTGGGTGGGCGCTCCGTTGAACTAGAGTGACGCGAATCAGCTGTTCGCACAACGAAAAACTGACGGTGTCTCTGTGTACTGGCCGACAGAGGTTACAAAGCGCCAGACCGGTTAAGGCGCGCGATGGATCACTTCATCTGGCCATTACTAGAAGGTTTGCCAGCAGTCGCGGGGAGGTCACCGTCCGTCGTTTTACTAGAATTGAAATCAAACCTTATCCTCGAGAATAATCGAAAGTTCTAGCTACCGTTTTTCCGTCCTTTGATGATATTCATGAGCATTTATTTCGCATTGAAGGGTAAGAATTACGGAGAAAAAAATGTACATCAGGCTGAACCAGGGGTGGATTTATGGGCCAAATTTAGGGGGGTGTGGGGACGGTCGGAATATGATGGGGTGTGTGCAAAGAGCGGTGATGTTGCGGGCGGAAGGTAAATTCTTTTCCCGTTAAATATAGCGAGCAACGTTTCTGCGGGAAACTTAAGCCCCATACTCAACTGTGCCGTATTCTCCGCTTACGATAGTTACCGGGACCAAAAACATTTTTTAAGAGAAAAACGTTCGGTGTTTTAACTGCAACTTTCCCTTGAAATTCAGAAGAAAAAAAAAATAAACCTCAAACTTTTATCTTAGAATCTTTCTCCGTCAAAAATATTTACAATAATCAACCAGCGTTTCTTTCAGAGCCGTGATATGACCGGCTAGAACAGTCATGATGAAAACGTGTAAAAACAGTTTTATTGTGCGAACAAACGGGCATGATTTTCAGTCTCGCGCGGCAAAAACCACGTGGACACAACACGTTGCCGTCCATGTTTCTTTCTTTCTATTTTTATTTGTTTATGCCGCACGAGCAATTGTGTTTCTTTTTTTTTTTTTAGAGCACTGGAACTGAGCCTTATCTGAAGCCTCCGGTGTAGATGAGAAGCTAGTGCCGTACAGCTGGGCTCCTTAAAGAAACGATAAAAAGATTCTAAAAAAAACAACATAAAAACAACATCAACAACATACGAGTAGAGGTGAATTCTGGAGTATTTTTTTCCTCGGCATGACGATTCTACGGCGGAGGCAAAGCGTTGCGCCACCTGAAGTATTTCTATCAGCGTGTCTCTTGCAAACGTCTCTTGCACATGAAGTCTGTGGGCTGCAGCAGGCGGTCTTTGCGCGGGATCGCGTCACGCCATACGGGTTGCACCGTCACCCCAAGCACTTCTTTTCCATCGCCGGCAACTTCCGGAAGCTGAAAATGGCCAGAAACAAAACGATAACAGTGGAAAACTGCGCAGCGTTCTATCCCGGTGTACTCTACCATCTGCTACTGCTCACGAAAGGACGGCCTCGGCGTTGGTAACGCCCCTGAATAAGAAAGGTAGCGCCATCTTCTTCCTCCTCCTCTGACGCTTGCACCTTTTATCTTTATGTTTTGCTTCTTTACACCCGCGCATCGACTGTAGCGCCGCCTGGATCGGGCCACGATAGCAGACGGCCTTCCTATACTTAAGTCAGAGCGCAGTTAAAGGCTGAAAGACACGCGCAAATACATACACAAAGGCTAAAAGCGCACTGTCACGGTCTACCGTCCTCGAAGGATGGGCTCAAAGAAAGACGATGAAAGCCGTGACTTTGCACAGTCGGCGTTGTTTGATTGGCGGCATGAGCTCATAGCATGCACTGCACTCCGACAGCATAAGAATTCCTGCTCCCTCCTCCTTTGACGCGCACACCTTTTATCTTCATGTTTTGCTTTTTTACACTCGCGGTCGAATGTAGCGCCGCCTGCATCGATCCAAGATAGCAGGCGCCATTCTTCAAAGGATGACGCTACTTTTCCGGATAAAGGGGCTTTGGGCTGGATGGATGGATGAATGCGGCTGAGCCCTTTGGATCGGGCGGTAGCTTATGCCATCTAGCCATTTTGTTTTACCATTTAAGCTTAGAATATATGAATGTGAAATCTATATTCACACCGCACTGCAAAGAAAGCGGGGCTATAAAACCCCCTTGCCCAGTTAATAAGAAAATACCTAGTTTTCCCTCGCTTTCTGCCACCATTCATTTAATGTTTGCTTGGTAATCTCTACAGTCTTGAAATCCATTCTCCCCTCACTGTCTCTAAAACCCAATGACTTTATTAAATCCATGTTGTCTTCGGTAGGCATAGGGTGAAGCCCTTTACAGTAGATTATCAAGTGCTCAGCCGTCTCGTCCTCCTCTGCACAAGCAGTGCACACTGTATCCATTTGTTGGTACCTCGCTCTGTATGTTCTGGTTCGCAGAACACCTGTCCTCGCCTCAAACAACAATGAGCTCCCCCTAGAATTGTCATAAATGCTTTCTTTGGCAATAAATGTTTTGTTTAATCTATAGCTTTCCAGAGCCGTCTTTGTCTGCATTCCGTCTAGCCACCGATCTCTTTCTGTGGCCTTAACTTTCTTCTTAACTGAGACCTGCTCTTCCGTATCTCCACTATAGCCTAAAAACTTTCCTCTTAATTTCCTAGTGCGCTGTCTCCACTTTGTGTCTATGCTCCTCATGTATAAATAGCTGAAAACCTTTCGTGCCCATTGGTCTTCATCCATTTGCCTCAACCGATCCTCAAATTCTATCTTGCTCACCGCTTCCCTGCTCTCAAAAGCTGCCCATCCCATGTCTCCTTGTACTCCCTGGTTTGGCGTTTTGCAATGTGCCCCCAAAGCCAGCCTACCCACTCCGCGCTGTTTTATTTCTAGTCTTACATGCACTTCGGATTTCATGCATAGCAATGCGTTTCCAAAAGTCAAGCCAGGGACCATGACCCCCTTTCCAAATCTCTCTCACCACCTCATGCCTGTTGTAATTCCAAAGTGCTGCATTTTTCATTACAGCTGCATTTCTGTTGCCCTTACCTATTATATACTTTTCATGCTCACTGAGATATTCTGCACCGTCACATATCCATACTCCTAGATACTTGTATTTACTAGCTCTCTCAACTATATTATTTGTATTTCCGGCCTCTCAACTTCATCATTGTTAAAAATCATGACTGCTGATTTTTTACTACTGAATTCTAAACCTACTCCCTCTCCTTTCTTACCACAGATGCTCATTAATTCCTGCAACTCTGTCCTGTTGTTGGCCACTAGTACAGTATCATCCGCATACATCAATCCCGGTAAGGATTGCTGAATTTTTTGGCCAGCTTACTGTACGAAAGGTCGAATCCAAGCCCACTCTTCTCTAGTCTATCCTCCAATCCTCTCAGATACAACATAAACAGCAAAGGCGATAACGGGCACCCCTGCCTAAGGCCTCATCTTATCTCTATTTTCCCCGTCGCCTTTCATTCCCATGTTATAATCACCTTATTATCTTTGTAAATGTTTTTTAATAGGGCTGTTAGTCCTTCATCTAGGTTTAAGCTCTCCACTATGTCCCACAGGTTCCTTTGGTTCACATTGTCATAGGCACCCTTGATATCCAGAAAAGCCAGCCATAGCTTTCTGTTTTGTTTTTGCGCTATTTCTATACGCTGTGTTAGAGAAAATATATTGTCCTCCAACCTTCTTTGTTTCCTAAACCCGTTCCGTAACTCGCCCAGTTTGCCCTCGCAATCTACCCACTCCTCCAGTCTGTTCTTTATAATCTGCATTACCAACCTGTAAATAACTAGTGTCACGGTTATGGGACGATAATTCCTAATATCAGACTTATCTCCCTTTCCCTTATATATCATACTCATCCTACTAAGCCTCCATTCATCTGGAATATTTCCTTTTGTTATCATAGTGCTTACTACCTCCTTTAGTTTTGCCTTAGATTTAGGACCCAAATTCTTCACCAGCTTGATTGGGATCCCATCTGTGCCTGTTGATGTGCCACTAGGGACCCTTCGTTCCGCCTTTTCCCATTCTCTTTGTCCAAAATCCGCGATGTCATGAGCTGAACTGCTACTTCCTTCGGGTCTCCTATCTTCCACATGTACTCGTTCCCGAAATTTCTCCTCCATCACTGCTCCTATATATTGTATCGCATCATCTCCCTCTAATTGATCTCCCTGATGCGAGAGTATGAACCTTTGTCTAGCTTGCGCCATTTCACCGAGTGAGCTCAAGTGCTCCCAAAACTTCTTAGCTGCGTTTCTATCTGTCTTGCTTACATTACTCAGCCATTCCTCACACTTTCCCTGAATTTTCGCATTGATCAAACTGGATGCCTCTCGGCGACATGTTATAAAAGTGTCCCATTTTCTCTTTACTTCCGTTTCTGAATCCCCACTGCGCTTGGAATACCTGTGTTCTCTAGGGGCTTCTCGACGTTTTTCTATCGCTTGCTTCACTTCTTTGTCCCACCAGCTTTTTGGTCTATGTCCTTGCTTCCCCTTTCGTTTGCTCTGAACTTTGTCTAGTTCCAGAGCAAAAAGCCTGGTTAGGCTCTCATAAGTCCAATCTGTATACCGTTGCCCTGAAACTGCTTCCTCTATTCTTTTAGCAACTATTTCCAACTCGTTGTCGCTGCAGAAAGTTTGCTTTGAATTGTGTTGTCTAGTTTCAGCATTTACTTCGCTGGCAAAATTCAGCTTAATACGCTTGTGATCACTACCAAGACTTTTGGAACCTTCTTCGTCTATTTTTATTACTTGTAACTTACCATATATTTTGTGTGACAAGAGTATGTAACCTATAGTTGAATTTATATTGCCAGTTTCCCACGTTATGTGCCGGTCGCACTTCTGACTGGTATTACATAGTACTAAGTCATGTTTTTCTACCAGTTCTAGTAATATGCTTCCAGTTGAGTCCGTATACCCATCCAGACCCTCGATATGGGCATTCATGTCTCCCATAATAATTATTTCAGAAACTTCCCCGAGCTCACTAATGTCTCTTGATATGCAATCAATCATTTTTCTGTTTTCCTCTTTAGCACCTGTCCCTGTCCATAAGTAAACAACTCCAAGGACCGTTGATTCCCCAGCGACTTTTCCTTTCAGCCACAAATGTTCAGCGCACTCCTTTCTGATGCTTTGAAAGTTCATATTCTTCTTAATAAATGCTCCAATTCCACCTCCCTTCCTCGTTCCCCCCATTCTGTTGCATTGTTCCCACACATAGTCAGGGTTACAAGGTGGCTGCTCCATGTCTCTGATATGTGTTTCCACAAACCCATACACCATTAAATCCTCCTTTCTTAGTTGCTCCTCTACCTCTTCCCATTTTAACCTATTTCTACCACCCTGCATGTTAATATATCCAATGTCTGATTGTGCTGTTTGTTTATACCTGTTCTTACGTTTTCTCCTCTTTTTAACCTTGGGTGCCTCTCCTGACTTTGTTGGGTTTTCAGTTACTTCAGTGCCCCCAGGGCCCTCGGTCCCCCCAAAAAAGCAGTCATCGTGCGGCCCATCCTATCCCCCACCCTGTAACCCGTGGCCTTACTGTAGTGAATGCCATCTGCAAAAGAGCGGGAGCCAGCATTGTACACTTCCCTGTTTAGTTCCATTACGTCGTACCGAAGCTGTCGACTCCTACCCTTAATTACTCTGTTGGCTTCGCCAACCCTTCTCTCCGTTGCCCCGGACTGCCCCCAAACTTCTGGAATGGTGCACACTACCACGTGCACATTCTCAGACACGTCCCTCAGCTTACGCATTCCCAAGTTTAGCTGCTTTCCAAGGTTCTAGCTCCTACCCTTGAGCACATCATTAAGCCCCGCATGAACTATTACTAGGTTCCTTCCCTCCCGGTTATCCCACACCCCCTCACGTGCTGCGGTCATAGCATCCACCATACACTTCCCTGGCTGGACCTCTACGCTTACCCTCTGGTCTCCCTTCACCCTGTTATGCACACCCCTCCTAACCCGTACTACGTTAGAGCTCCCCACTACCAGTACCCTAGATCCCCCTGGTACCTGCGCGCCTTTGTCCTGCGACTTATCTCCTGTCACCTGACTGCCCGACGCCTGCTGCTCGAAGGCGCCATTGAGCTGAGTGTCACTCAGCTCTCCAGCGTCGTCGAGCCCGCCAGCCAACAGGCTGGACTCCCGACCACCAGTGACCCCAGCCTGCAGACTGGCGGTTCGTCCCTCTAGAACTGACACTTCCTCCTTTCTTCCCTCGCTACTCTCACTCGCTCGAATTACCCCTTCCAGGCGCTCCACCCTACTGTCACACTCCCTCTTACGCTCTTCTAAACCCGCCTTCCATACTTCCCCCAGCTCTTCCGCCTGCTTCTCGAGGCCGACCCGCTGCTCCTTCTCATGAGTAAGTTGCCTAGTCAGCTCCTCAACCTGGGCCTCGAGACCCACCCACTTCTCTCCTTCTACCTTAAGCTGGGCCTCAATCTCCCGAACTCTACCCTCCCATTCCCCAGTTACCTGCTGAAGCTTCACACAAAGCCGACACTCGAAACTCATCCCCGCCGCCTCCTCCAGACTCCCAAAACCGGTCTCTTCTAGGTAACACCACCTCCCACACCCCTCGCACTGCACCAAATCGTCCCCACCCTTGTCATGCCGACCCAAATCTAGACCCATGTCCAGACCGGGAACAAGCCGTCCCTTCCCGCCAAAAATTCAAACAGAGCCTACTTTGCGAAACTAACTTCAACTGCTGCTGTTCAATCCGGTTCAAACCTAAAACTGCTACCGCATAGTCACGTCCAATCAACTCTCAAAAAAGAGAAAAAAGAACAAAAACTGGCACTTAGCTTCGGATGCTCGAGGAGAACCAGGACACACGTCCGCTCACCGCAACCGCCGCTTACCACGCCAACCGTTGGTGGGCCGCGGCGCGCACTGGCGGCAGGAGAGAGAATCACGCGCCCATCCTCGGCACGACGCCTCTACGGCGGAGGCAAAGCGTTGCGCCACCTGAATTATTTCTATCACCGTGTCTCTTGCAAATGTCTCTTGCACATGAAGTCTGAGTCGATGTGCTCTGCCGTACCGCCGTCCAACGCCCGAAAAACCTGCAGATGAGAGCTGCTCTTGACCACTTCAAACGCAATAACCTCAAGCTACTAACGTCCGACAAGGAAGGGGGATTTGTCGTCCCGTCTCATGATTTGTACGCCGCCAAAGCCAGGGAAGCGGTCGTCAAGAACTTCAAGCTGGTGAAGCCTGGATTGCTGAACAAGGCGAAGTTCAGGGCCAAAAAATATGTTGTGATTTAGACCTCCCTGTTCTGGCAGAGAAGGTGAACACAAGTGAGAAACGGTCCCTGAAAATTTTCTTCGCGGCAAAAACGGACGCTTCTTTTAGGGCGATAGTGACGGAAAGAGATTTGTGGCAGTTTTAGATATCTACCTTTCTTGGAAACCACATGTCGTCACTGAAATTGCATGATGCCTTTCTGGTCCGTAGCTCGGAAGATGTGATAGATTTTTCGAAGAATAGGACTAGAGGGAAGTTTGATGCCTTCTCAAATGATCTCGAAGATCCTTTTTACTCTATTCCACATCAAATTTTTTTTTTTTTTTTTTTTTTTTTTTAGTGCAGTAACCAATTGTATTTAGGCCAATAAACAAACGGCCTTCTGGAGCGCCTGCGCTATGAGTGTGGAATGCTTCATTGAATTCCTGTCTTTCTATCTTGAACATACTTTTTTTTTCGATGATGATGTGTACGTACAAAGGCAGGGCATTTGTGTAGGTTTGAAAGTAGCTCCTGTACTGTGTGATATTTGTTTAGGGCATTGTGGCCAATCTATACTTGAGAAACTCGGAAATGATGGCGTTTTTATTTTTTGCATGTCGACGATTACCCGGTCATTGTCCTTCAATCTAAAGAGCTCACTGATAACGATGTAGTTGAATCGATGAGTGTTTTTGTGGCCTGGTCTCATGGTTTGAGGTTTACGCATGAGAGAACCTCGGGAAAGAGGTGAGGGTGTTTGCAGTTTTTAAATTTAAAACTCACTTTTCTAGACGTTCATATCTGTTGGACTTATGAGCCCCGCTCCGAAAAAGTGTGCTACATAAGGACAACGCCCATTCCAAACATGAAAAAAAAAAGAAGAAAAAAAGGTATCCCTACGTTCTGCTTCGGAGCTGCGTTGAGTATGTCGTGTCACCTTGAAATGGGAAGGAGCTTCCTTTTACAGGTAGATCGCTATTAAGTGAGTGTTTTCTGCAGAAGTCCCTGACTGATGCGGCGGATGGGCTGAAGAGGAGGTATGAAGATGTTCCACAAAAAGCTTATGAACGGCAAATATAAGACCGGTCATCATTCCTTACCTTCATGCTATCTCCCACAATTTGAAAAAAAGTTCCGGAATGTTACAAGGCTCCGGTTGTTTTTTCGGCCTCGAATAAACTTTCGTCATTTTGTAGAATAATCAATTCTCCAGACAGAGATAGTGACGAATGCAAAAATAAACACAGAAGTAAGATTTTGGTATGCACAAACCTCTGTCGTCTGCGACATTCCACTATCCTGCGGGCGCACCTACGTGGGGCAAGCTGGCCGCTGCGTAAATGACCGTGCTAGAAAACACGCTGCAGCTATGAAACAGACGCCCTCTGGGCATCTGGCCGTGTATTGCGATCGGTGCCCGTGCACCCCCTGTGTTTACACACAACTATCCTGGGACGACACAGCGGAAAATCAACTAGGGAAATTCACAAAGCGGTTGCCATCAAAACAATGGGTGCCGATAAATGCATCAGTCAGCCGTCTGTGGCACTGTTAGAAAAGGAAATTTAATTTTAAGAAAGAAAGTGGGGTGGCTGGGAGTGACGTGGTTTTATTAAAGTATTTAAGTGCGTGTTTTTCTAATCAACTTTCAGTTGCGAGTGGGCTCCGTGTTGTCGTCACCTTCTGCACTTTGTCCCGGTCCTTCGGTGCTTCTATCCAGTCGTGAACCAACCAGCCCAACTGAACATTTGTCATATAAATCTGGGCCAGTTGTGTTCCATTAAAATGAGAAAATAGCGCAAAATGACGACGGGCCAAAGGGAGACAGAAACAGACAAGGCGCTGACTAGCAACTGATTTTTTTATTAGGAAAAACATGAAAGCCGCGAAGCAAAAGCTCCGAATAATTTATCACACCGGCGTCAACACGTACAGGCTCCCATTGGCTAAGATTGTTTTTAAACAGGGCAACAGAGGGCGCACTTACACAGGTGCCCTCCTTACGTCGTAATATGTGAAATGCTTGAGTAATATCCCTCGTTCTCTGGTTGTTAAGGCGGATCATTATCGTGCTTCCTTTAAACTGAGGGGCGCACCTGCCACAATGAATTGCCAGATGGCCCGCAGGGGACCATCTGACAGATAATGAATGCTCCCTCATTGACAGATCTACCAGATTTTCCAATGTACTGTTTACCGGACACTAACGGTACTCTATACACCATACCCACTTCGCACAATACAAACTGTTATCTTGATTTCCTTTTGTCCATCACGCTTCGTCCTTCTCTCCTCTATAAATTTCACCACACAACTTTTCCAATTTTATCGGAGAGGAGAAGGTAACCGGGACTTGATGCCTCTATACCACCTTAATCCCGCGGCTCACCTTGTACAAGTAGGGCACCACTACCGGTTTCATTCTCGGCTTGCGCTTCTCTGGAAGCTCACTGCTGCGGTGTCTGTCAGCTTCGGTGCTGACGTCAGCCCCGAAGCCTTTTCAACAGCCATTCTCCCACTCCTGTAAGGAACGCCGGTGGGTAGCCCTTCTCCTCCCCCGCCCCCCCTTTCCCCCTCTTCAACCTGTTCACCTGGATCCTGAAATTTTCTATCCTGCGTGGACAAGACTTCGTCAAGAATGCGCACAAACAGGTAAAAACTTTTTTAGCCACCTTAGAGTGATTGTAATTGTGAGGGTTAAGACACTTCTTTGATCTAGGATCATAACACCAACATACGTGTGGCGGCTGGAGCGAAAATGTAAGCTCCAGATACTGCAATCTATCATTTATAGGATCCTTTTTTGCAAAGTCTAACCCCGCGAAACAGGCCCTAAAACATTATTAAAAGTTTCTTTTATAATGACATTGTTGTTCATGCGCATTTGATCATAATTTTTTTTTTTTAACGCTGCAAAGCACCGACGCCGGATGTGGTGCGGAGTGAAGGTGTGCACCTGTTTCGCCGATGTGTGCATAAAAAATACCGGTGTACGAGAAATGTCTTTAAAAATCAACCCCTCACCGTGAATCTGGATCAGCTAACCAAGTCTGGAGAAATTAAGAAGAAACTGCTCATTCGATAGAACAAAATGGCGAACACACGGCGACCTTGGGGCGTTCCTTTTTCAGGATCTAGTGACTTTAGCGACACTAACCTCAGCTGGAAGAATATAGCGTCTTTTATATTATTATATCAGTTGTTGTATTGTTCGTAAACTTATGCACGCTTTTACGTAACTGTAGTCGGCGCCTGGATTGTTTTATTTTTGTAAGTTGCCCTTTTATTCAGGAACTCTGATCACCAACCTGCAGAACTTCTTTTATGATGGGCTATGTTCTGTGGCATCCATTCAAATTTAGAATTTGAAATTATTTTCATTCTTCAAATTTATAAAATAGTGTAATTTTCAACAAAGAGAGCATGCTTTCGGCAATGAGATGGAATAATAGTGAATACTACTACTACTACTAATAATAATATTAATAATAAATTTATTGACCCATTCACACGCGAGAAGTAGGATGTGGATACGGGTACATCAAAGCCAATACAAACTTGTGTGATGACACCCTAAAAAATAATAAATTTATTCAACAGGAAATCAGTAACACAATACAAATACGGGTCTGTCAAAGCCATAGGAGGCTTGTGGGACATGACCCGGCAAGTTGAGCGACGAAACACTGAGCGTTTTACACAAGAAAACCACGCAACAAAACAACAAAGTCATAGGATGTAGGAAACACTGGAGCGACGGCAACGTTATATGGCTAAATTATTTAACATGCTTTTGAATTGTTTTTTCGTGCTGGCTTTGGGGAGGGGGGGGATGACGTGCTCTGGAAGGTTGTTGAAGATGAAAGGCGCATAACACGATCTAACTCTGTTTCCGTACCGCGTAGTACAACGAGGGGTTATAAAACGCGATGTGTGGCGAAGGTTTCTGTGGCCCTCAAAAGGGGCCTTGGATCGTTAGTCCAGAAATGGCGGAGTACCACACACTGCACAAAAAGGGAAGAGAAGTTCGGTATCCGCAGAGATTCAAACACATTCACACCAGTAGAAGAGTCCAGATGATAGCCGACACTCTTCAAAATGGCCCTCAAAATACGGTCAATTTTAGTTTGCCACAACTCCAAAGAGTTGCTAAATAACGTGATACCATACTTTAGTATACTGTAACCAAGGGCATGCGCGATTGATTTCCTTACAAAAAACGGCATAAACTTTACCACAAATGTACGGCCGGTGAGAATTCCAAGACATATCTGAATCAAATAAAATACCCAAATACTTCACTTTATCTACATATTCCGGTGGGGAACAGTCGCAGTCAGAACACCTTTAGTTGCGCAAAGTCACTGGAGAATCAAGGACGACATTCTTTTAGGGGATTCCTGAAACAGACTAATTTTGTTTTCGATGAGTTGATTGTAATTAAATTCTCATCAAACCAGTCCATAATTCGCAAAGCGTCATCCTGCAGAAGCTGTACAGTATGAAAATAATTCAAGTGGCGGGATAAAAGTGCGATGTCGTCTGCATACTGAAAAATACTATCACTAGTCACTCCGGCTGACATGCTGTTCACAAACATATTGAAAAGTAAAGGGGAGAATACAGATCTCTGCGGAAAAGCGGCCTTTATCATCACCCGTGCGCTCTGAAAATTCCCAACAGATACAATTTGGGAACGATTCGAAAAAAAAAACTTTCTAGTATGGCAAAGAAAGGTCCACGGAAGCCGAAATTGTACAGTTCTTTTAAGGAGCAATTTATGACTGACTGTATCGAAAGCCTTTCTCACGTCTAAAAAAAAGGCACATGCAAAAAGATTGTTTTCGAACGCGCTGTGGATTATGTCAGAAAATTGCTCAAGGAGCGGCTGGGCGCCCCTTCCAACCACAAAGTCATATTGACTTCGGGAGATAATGTATGAGTCATCGATGAAACTAGTCATCACAGTGAAAATATGTTTTTCTAGTACCTCGGCAATACATGGCATGATCGAGATGGGACGATAGTTGCTGTGTCGCATAAGCCACTGCGTGCGGCGCGAAGAAACCAGAAGAACAGCTGGTGGCAGCGTATCAACGTCTTTATTCGGTTGCGTCCGCAATAGATAGTTTCCTGAGCGGGAGTAGGATACTGAAAGGGTGAGGCAAAGGGGGAAGGAGGAACGACGGGTACCGACTATCTCTTGTGTCGGCGAACGGAACGAACAAAGCCAGCATGCGCGGGAATGACAATGCAGAAATAAAAAGCTAGTGACAATACAACAATAGCATTCATATTTATCTGGCGATCCTCCCTTAAACAGCGGCTTAACAGTCGACGTCTTTAGGTCTTCAAGAATAACACCGAAAGCTAGAAATTCATTTATCATGCACAGAAGAACCTGTTCGACAGCGTCGAAGCAGTACCCGGACACTTTCATAGACCCAATGGAGTCGATTTCTGGGAAAACTGGGCGCTCAGCAGCGCTTCCGTGGTCGGAGGAGCTCATTACTGCAACGAATCGAAGCCTCATTGCTCTATTAATAGATTGCGAAACTAAAATAAGCAGCGATAATTATGTTCATAAAATGAAGCGCTAACGTTTTATTAAAGGGGTGGTGCAACGATATTCAATTGGAATGTTTTTCACTTTACACGAGCTTACTGGCACCAGTGGGAGTCAAGGATACTGGCACGCAACGACACTGACCAAGAAACTTCTTTGTTGAGCTGTAATTTTGAGGACAAAACCGAGCGTTTTCATTCAATCTCTCCTTTGCAAAACCTGATGACGTAGCTGGGCGGTAGCAGTACCGCCCAGTGACGATTTTTGAATGCGGTTCATAGATTGGACCCGAGCATTGCGTGGGCACTCGATTTGGGCTCGTGATAATCTATAGCTCGAGAAGCATTCGGACAGTGGCTTGTGTCCAATCGCTGCATTGACGACAACAGCCAAACCATAACAATGTCTGGAACGCAGCGCGTGTCCTGTGCCTTGCCAACCCCAGCGCATGGATATATGATCAACATTGGCGGCATATAATCGGCTCCAGATCACGTGGCTACTTGTTCTGGCTGCGAGTTGAGGGGTGAACTCTGCTCGTTTTTCTTTATTTTTTTTTTCTGCGACTTCGATTGCGTGTGGTGAAAAACGAACGGGTATTTCACAGGTCATTAACGTCAGGGATCCGTTCTAAGCGGTATTTGTGCAAAATACAAAAATCGTTGCATCGCCCCTTTAATTATTTTTGACGCCATCGAGCTAGCTGGAGCGGCTTCCTAGCCGTTTGCGAAGACGAAGCCGCTCAAAATCCAACATGGCGCAGCCCTTCCGCCGTCCTCTGCCGCTGCTCCCTACCGTGGTACCGCCGGTACCGCGGTAGGTTTTGTTTGGAACTTTACGGTCCGCGCGTGCCATACCACGTGTTATGGCAAAGAAGTTCTGCTTGCCTATCTTGTGTCCAACAGTTGACAGTCCGTTACTTGTCGTCAGCGTCTTCCAGGGAATCGAAATAGATGCAGCATTTTTCGCACTCGTTGACGCATTTATTCAGTCATTTGCATGACAAGGAAAAACAATTTACACTGTCACTTTATACAAGCGTTGCTATGCGGAAAACAAAAATAATAATGCGCGCAGTATCTACGTTAGCAAGAGGTGCTACAGCGAAGATACAATGTGCGACACTGTTAGCGCGAACATGACATAGCTTTTTCACTTTGAAAGGCTATTCGGCGCGCACCAACTATTACTGCCTTAGTTCTCGCTAACGTGGTCGATCGTTTCGGTCACGTCGCTATAAATGTCATATTTTCGGGGACTGATATGTGTCCCACTACAATTCAAACTCGTCACGTTAAATAAAAAAAACCGAAGTACGTACTATGGACAGCTAGCTTGGGAGCGAAACGGATATATACATGTTTTTTTTTATCTTTTTAATGTGGCCTCTGTAAAAACAAACGCAAAAAAATGGGGGGAAATATATTAGTGGGGCAAAAAAGAATGACGAGGGTAGAAAGTTGGGCGAGTTGGTGATTCATAATGATTAAAAAGCGCGACAGGACAACGGACACAGAAGGAGACACAGACACAGCGCTGTGTCTCCTTCTGTGTCCGTTGTCCTGTCGCGCTTTTTAGTAAAGCTCTTCGGTTACGGAATTTACCCAGAGCTGCACAATTGTTAGACATGACAAAGGTGACTCAATGGTTACAATTTTCAGGGGTTTTCAGCATGAATCACTTGCAGTTCTTTCCCTTTCCCAGTGGCAGATGACAAAAATAAACAACATACCACCTTCATTGTTTATTCTTTGTGATCAAGATTATGGTTGACCAACATTATGGAGAATTGTTTTGGAAACTGGAGATGTCCATATTAAAGAAAAAATACTGTAACAGCAAACAGAAATGTCTGTTTCCGTGACATGAAAACACAATAATCATAATTTCTGATATGTGTTACATAAAAGCAAACCCAGTGCGAAGTAAATATGCAGCCTTGCCGGAGAATTGTATGCAAACAGCCCTATTGGTGAGGCAGGCACGTAGCCAGGGGAGAGGCCCATGGGGTCCTGCCCCCCCCCCCCCCAAAATCTTCCATTTTGCTAGGACCTCTCCCCCCTCCCCCCATCCCCCCATACAGCATTTTGTCATAGGCGGGCCCCCCCCCCCCCCCCCCCCGAAACAAAATCGTAACTACGTGCCTGCGGTGAGGTATGTCTAAGAAGATATTTAAATGGTTATAGGTTGTGGAATCTCAAATACCAACTTGAACTTATATTACGATAAAACATCAATTGTGTAATAAGACAATAAGACAATAACCTGTGTAATAAGACAATAATGCAAAATTTTAGGGGGTCAGATATTGTCCACCAAAACTTGAGATCTTAAAGAGTGAAACTCTCCAAATACGTAGTTTGAATTCTAGCTGCCAAAGGTCCTGGAATCACTGGTTCGAAGCAACAGATATTTCCCCCTCGCCCTCCCACCTTAAAAAAGAAAACTGCCTAGAAGTTGTTGGCCACCAGCAGGCTAACAACCTGTCTAAACAAAGTGGATGCTCAGAGGCTTCTGTTAGTCTATGATCTTGCTCCATAAAAATCGTGCAAAGAGCAAACTGCTGACGCAGTGGACAACACTGTCTCTCGAGGGTCTCAAAAAGCACAGCCAAAATATTTCATGCCTAGTTGAAAGCTCGTGTCATTCTGACTGCTCCATGCAAATAAACAGTTAACACAATGAATTGTAATTCGGGCAAACTTATTTGTTGCTTACTTACAGGCTTGAACCAAAATCTTTATAGAGACTTAATAATGTGTAGACCTAGCTCTCTGTAGACAACTTTGGTATTTCTCATTTCTCTTGGCCTCTTGATGAGCTTCCGATACCTGTCGCTTGCACCGTCAAGTTGAACCACGAGTTGAACCAGGTTTTCTTGGTGTGGCCACCGAGATCCTATGATGCCCATGGGACGGGCCAGCCACTTCATTGCTCTTTCTAATTTTTGCTGTATGTGTGTTCTCTATCCTCCCAGGATCTGCACAGGACAATGTAAGAACACATTAGTTTGTCTCGTCACAACACATACACTTGCAGAAGGGAAACAGGGCTATGAAATATTGCAGAGGGCTGCTCCTACTATCCTTTTGTTTTTGTTGTAATTCTCCTTGCCCCAGCCACTCTCGTTTTACATTACAGTTGATCGTAGGTTAGACTGCATAGATCACTACGGCGGAACCTAGCATGCTGATGGTTACATATTCAGGAAGCTTGATAAGTTGGCCAACAATCAAATGCACTTCACAAAAAAGTTACCACGGACATACCTTTTGTCTATTGGGGTTCCCTGTCCCTGAGGCTTGTTGGAGTGATTTTCATGCCTTGAGAATCTGTATGAATACACAAAAAGGAAAAAAAATGCAAATGATGCTATTTTATGTGCAACAAACGAAAAAAAGAAAAAAAAAAGCCTAACGCCAGTTTGAATTGTTTTGAGGGGAGTGCGTTGGGAGGTGTAAAAACTTTCGAAAGAATTGCACATGGAAGGACGGATAGCACATCTCGCGATCATGCTCTGCTGTCTGCATTCCGCCTTTCTATGCGTAAATATTTCAAGATTTTAAGTGTCTTTAAAAATTATTTTACTATCCAGCTTTCTATTTATTTCTGAAAGAAATAAAACGTGAAAAAATGAGTCGCAGGGCTGTAAAAGAATCTATACGAGATACATTAATAAAAAACTGGCAGATATTATAAGATGTGAACTCCGAAATATTATAAAACTGGGAGAAGAATATTTATATAGAGACTTCAATTTACTCGACGGGGTATCGACACTGCTGTGAACGAGATCGACGAGAGGTAGAGGAGGTGATATTTCGCCAACAGTCTACAGATCATAAAATATTTGCAGTACGGTCTTCATCCACAAAACCGTGCTAAGAACGTTCGCCGAAATGGGTACATCGCAATGAAATCACGGTGACATTTTGTAAATTTCAAAAATGAAGCGATATATTCAATTACCTAAAAGAGTACAAAACCCTCAAACGGTGCAATTTGAGGCTGGAAGATCAGCTTAGGAAAAGTTTCAATTGGGTTGAAAACTTTCAAACTCACCGTCGTCAGTTGGGATCCGAACGAACGGGTGGTGCTTGTCCCCGACGCTGCTTGGGCACGACTTTGCGTAACCGCACAAATGAGGTGGTTCAAAGACACGAAAAGCTTCCCACTTGCCTGAAAGTGCGAGGCTCGCGCAATGCGATGATCGAGGCGCCGAAGCTTGACGCTCCGAAGGCGAGCGAAAGCGCGAAAGCACCGAGCAGACCCACGGACGCCTCCACAACGGTCCACCGGTTTCAGAACGCGCAGAGCGCAAACGCGCATGCGCATAGGCAGCGGTTTCGTTTTAGAAACGCAAAAAACAGAAAAAAGCAAAATTTTGAGAGTGTGATGTTGACATGAACTTTTAAAAAAAATATATTATATTTTTAGGAATACGTAATTTGTATTTAGTAAAGTAATATGCAGTCATAACTAAAGTTGAATGAGGTTTGATTCCTTATTGTTTTGTTTAGTTTTTAGTAATGAGCGCCTCCGACCACGCGAGCGCTGCTGTACACCTCTATGGTGGCGTCATCCGTGATCGAGCCGCGCAACTCGCTCTGTGTCCGGAGGTTGGTTGAAGTTTCGACATAGATCACAAACACGGATTGAATGCGTACCAGGGGCTTTGCTTCTCTTTATATTGAATAAGATGGACTGCAACGTGCATAAGTTGAGAGGCGGTAAAAACGCCGAAGCAGATATATACAGTGGAATCGTCAATTAAACTGGTTGATGCAACCCTCTTGCATCTGGCAGTACCTGAAGACGCCGCAAAGAACGCATTGAAATCGTTCACTACTGGATGCAAGTTTAATCTGAAATGTCTTTGTAGGGAATGAATAGGTCCGTGTGGTGCGCGGCCTCTAATTCATTATTAAGCCCCTAAGTTTGCCGTGGGTTAGACTTAGTCGCATAGAATTTCCTTAGAAAATACCGCCGTTTAGTAGACCTTATAAGTGCATTAACCCTGTTTCTTGCGCACGTAAATTTGGCTCGTAATACTAAGTTATTCGGCGCACGGCGAGAACGTAGCCGTAGCGATTCCTTCGTTTTAATGGCAGCCTTAATATCCGTATTGAACCAAGGCTTATTTGACCTCTGCTTAAAAGTGACCTCTTTTTTTGAGGAAGCATAAAAAGACTGTCATATTTCAACGAAAGCGGAGTACAGGCAAGAGGTTGAAAAGACTGGACTGACTCATCCCAGGAGAACTCAGCGACTAACGCATCACATTTCACTGTATCTAATTATTACCCGTTCGTCTAAAATTACAGCAGATCTAGCTGGTATATCCGGAGCCCTAACATTAATGTGATCTATGCATGAACTAACTAGCTTCTGAGACAGAATCTCCTCCCTTGTGGGGAGGCTAATAGTGTTTTCAATCCCATGTGCTGCCAGAAGTGTTAAATAATCGCAAACTACAGATTTGTTGGATGTAAGCTTATCGATGTCCAAGTCTCCAACTAGGCTGAATTGAACCTCCGAACGGAATCTAGAAATAATTAATCTCTTCAAGTTCGGCAAGAAAAAGCAAGGCGTTTTTCGAAAGGGGTCCTGTACTGCGCGCTGAAAAGACACATTTGGGCTCGATGACAGCCATTTATCTTTGATACATAGAGCAATACCTCCACCCCTATTATTCTTGCGTGTAAAAAATGCTCTTCATAACCATTCAGCCTGAACTAGTCACATTGCACAGAAGAAATACCAATTTCGGTTCGAGCAAAAACATCTACAGCCGGTTTTAAGTTGCTCACCGAGATCTGAAACTCGTCCCAGTGCATTCGCAGGCTTCTAATATTGACATAAATTAGCGTTAATGAGATTCCAGAAATAGGCCCCAAGATCTGATGAAATGAATTGCTGTCCGGAACCGAACAACAAACTGACATGGCTTACACAATCTTTTCGGGGTCTCCTGTGAGCTTATACGCACAGCAGGAGAACCTACGGCTTTCCTTGCGAAAATTTTGCCGTTCTTCAGCCATACAAATCGAAACCCACTTTCTCTGCCTTGAGGTCTCGCCTTCCAAAAACGTTCCCTATTTGCCTGTGTAAGATTATCGTTGAAGTATAACCTTGGATCGCTGTCAGTTTGACACAGCCCCTGCAGTTTACCACGTGCAGCCATCCAACATTCTTTCAGGGAAATTGATGCAAAGCTTATAAGAACGAGTGGAACCGTACCATGCTTCCTCGACAGGCGATGCATTGCCACGACGTCCGATGCATGGAATGAAGTAATGTTGATCTTCTGAGAAAGGTCTTGCACGACGTTCATCAAATTTTCTTCAGAAATAAAAGGAAGACCATTGTAATTCCATATTGAAACGGCGACTGTATTGTTGCGATTCATTAAGTTCCTCCTTAAGTATAGAGATATCTCGTGCTTGCACCTTCAATACAGCCTGAACTGTGGAAACCTCCTGCTGCAAACACTTAACGGAATTCTCATTTGTCTTTGCCAGAGTCAGTATAGGATCGTATTTTTAACTGAACGAGTCGACAGTTGCTTGGAGAGTGCCTACCGTAGTACGCAGTTCCTCGACCACAGGCTTTAAGTGCAGCAACTGGTCGACCTTCGCCGGAAGAGGCAGAAGGCTTTCGACGCTGGTTTTTAACGAGAGAAGCTGGTTAAGCGCGCATTTAATTGAGGATAGTTGACCAGCAAAGTCAGTGTTTGCGACCTGCTCCCGTTGGCTCAAGTTAGGCCTGACGGAATCGTCCGTTGTAGATATGCCGTACAGGCGAAGCTCGCCTGTACGGCATGTCTGACACCCACAAATCTCCCGTCTAGCAGCTCCCATTGCCATAAACGTGGTATCGGCGACACCGGAGCAGGGTTTTCCCAGGAGGTGATAACCATTGCGACAGTAGACACATGTCAAAAATCTTCCATCGGACGGTAGCGGTTGATTACACCTAATGCATTCCATTAGACTCAGAAAGCGGGGAGTGGTTACACAGACACTAAAGACGCTGCAACGGCGGTCAATGAGAAACACTCTGCAGTCGGCGGCAAAAGAGAAAGAACGAAAAAAAACCCCTGAAATGTAGTTATCCCTGTTTCTCACCTGGACAGATTGCAGTGATCAGTACTCGACAAAAATTAGCCGCCGACTGCGCTCGATGCTGATTTGGTGGCTTTTTTTTATAGGCTGCGATGATCCGGTAGACGAGGCAGGCGCCACCTCGTGGTAGACAGTGCTCAAAGGGAGTCGTGACAAAGCAGGACACGTGTGGTTCAACATGTGCTGACTGCAGATTTCCCGGGGAGACCAAGATGACTTGGTAGGTGTCCGTTGACGTTGGTAGTCGCTCCAGTGCCGCCTGGACAGATTGCAGTGGTCAGTACTCGACAAATATTAGCCGCCGACTGAGGCTAAAATAATAATAATAATAATCAATTAATCAATCAATTAATCTTTATTATACAGTGCCCATGAACAACCCTGAGGTCTTGGTGCTGGTACACTGGTGGATAAAAAAACAATACATTATACACATTTCCGCAGAAAAGAAGATACATTTTTAAGCATAATACTAGGCAGTGCACGAGTAATTAGTAGAATGAAATAAAAACGAGGCAGTAACAGTAGACACGGAACACAAGACCGTAGGACAACAAGAAAGCACGCCATGGAGATGACGAAATTAAGACATTACAGAGCCATTCAGCAACGCTCATCCTGCATAATAATAATAATAATAATAACAATAATAAACTTGTATTCTGGACACATTCATGAAATCATACAAGAGTGCAGGAGCAATAAAAGCCAATAGTAGCTTGTTTTATGCCACCCAAAAAAACATAGAAAAAAAATTGACATGTCCACGAACAAAGCAGTGTTAAGTTTGGCGAGCACGCATCAGTAGAACAAACGGGAAAAGTTTGGAATGTACAAAACTGGATAACTAATCTTGCACATACTACAAACATATTAACAAATAGGCATTCGTTAGGTGACATTTCATCCGAGTAGGTGAAGCCTCAGCATTCTCTTCAGTTGACGCAGTGAATTCGCTTGTAGAATTTCAAAAGGCGGGTTATTAAAGAGTCCAGGCACATAAAATTCGCGTGTATACCGTCCATATCTTGTTCGGGCGAAAGGTATCTCGAAAGTCTCTTGAAAACGAAGCGAACGAAAAGCAACGTTTTTTTCTTTTGAATTGATCTGTCCAAAAGTAATGTAAGACAACAGTTTGAATAAAAAGTGTTCGAAGAAAGGGAAATTGTAAACGTTGAAAGAGATCAGTACCATCGGGAAGTTGCATGCCATAAGAAACACTTTTCAAAATATTTTTTTTAATGCAGTCATGCCAGAAGCCGGAACAGTTTCCAAACACCGTAACGCCATACCGTAACACACTATATGCAAGAGCATGGGTGACTAGACTGCGAACTGAGACAGGTATAAGTAATCTTGTATTTTATAGCAGACAACAAGTACTCCTCAATTTTTTACAGAGGGATGTGAGTTGAGCATTTTAAGTTAAACCGCAGTCGAACAAAATTCCTAAGTACTTTACAGATTCAACACAAACTAAAGGAACACACTTGCAAGATACACACTTTGAGTTATGTAAAAGGAGAGGGGAATCAAGACACAGATGTTTAAGAGGATTATGAAAACAAATAAGCTTAGTCTTGTTTACATTAACTTCCAAAAGATTTCATTGAAACCAATCCATGACTACAGTCACAGCGCACTGCAGTGAGCGGGCAGCATCTTCGAAGTTAATATGTCGAGTAACAATTACAGTATCATCTTCATATTGCTAAAGCTTGGCTTGGGGGAAAAAAGTAGAAATGCCATTAACAAAAAAAAAATTAAATAGGAGTGGAGATAGGATTGAGCGTTGAGGTACGCCTTCCCTTATTCGCGGGCTCCGTTCCCCAGCTGCAATTACAAGTTGTGAGCGATCTGATAGGTAGTTTGAAAGAATAGGAAAAAACGGACCACGGAATCCGTAGCTATAAAGCTTCTTCAGGAGGATTGAATGGCTGATAATATCAAAGGCTTTAGATATATCTAAAAAGAGAGCACATCAAACAATTTTTATTATAATGCAATTAAATGCAAAGGTGCAAGCGAGCTGGACAAGAATGACGAAAGTAATCCCTGGCGAGGGGGAACAAAAGGGACAAAGGACAAACGCTGTGTTTGGAGATTTGTGTTTGTCCTTTGTCCCTCTTGTTCCCCCTCTCCAGGGATTACTTTCGGCATCAAACAAGATGTTTTTCAAAACCAGAAAATAATATATCGCCAAAATCTTCAAGCAATGGCTGGGTTCCTTTTCCTTAAACAAAACCAAACTGACTTAGTGAAATGACATTGTGTACATCTAGAAATGATGTCATAGTATGGAATACATGTTTTTCAAGAAGTTGTGCAATAATTGGGAAAACAGAAATTGGGTGGTAATTCTCAATCTTACTCCCTGCGCCACTTTTGAACAAGGGCCGTACTGTAGCGGTCTTTAGTTCGTCTGGAATAATGCAACTCGTAATAAAGCCGATCAACATATGCAGAAGTACATAATTTCTACGAAGATTAGTAACTCGAATGCCATCGATGACTGGTGATTTTGACGTTTTGAAACTGGATAACAATGAATAGAGATCTGATTCTATCATAGGCGAAAGGAAAGCGGAGGCTGCTGCAAAATTTTCGAAAGTCAAGCAAGAATCTCGTGTCGTACTTGAAAAGGTCGCAAAAATACTGTTAAAATTCCTTACAACCGTTTAGAGATTAGAGCCAAAGTTCCTTTTTAATACATTATCGATTGAATTTCGGGAAGAGTGACCACGAAATTCGTTGAGAAGAAGCCGCCACGTTTTGCGCATGTCTGAACGACATTCTGAGAACTTTTTACAAAAATACCTTCGCTTAGCTGTACGAATCATCGCTGTAACTATGTATCTACAAGTTCTGAAGTTTGATTTAAGCACTGCATTGTTAGGCGCGCGCCTATGCCGAGCCCAAAGTTTATTTTTATCAGTTGTTGCTGCCAGGACATCTGCATTCAACCAGTAATGGTCAGGCCGGCGTCTTTTAACGTATATTTTTTTTCTGGAGGAAGCATCAAATGCCTTTAAAACCTGCACAAGCTTTTGGTAAATATCACTGTACGCAACTGATTGGAGAAAGTCATTCCAGTCAAAGGAAAAAACTTAGAAGAGTCAAAGACGGATATTCTTGTACCCGCTAAGCTATCCAGGGGTGAAGGACTATCACAGAATCAACGGCATCCAACAAAATAGTGATCAGCTAGCTCCTGTGTAATAACTGCTGATAGGACTTTTTGTGAACAAGTTCTTAGACTAATGTGGTCTAAGCACGAAACAACCAACCTGCCCACAAGAGTCTCTTCTCAAATGGGAGCTATTATCATGTTGGAAATCCCATTATCAGAAAGAGTGTTGAGGTAGGTGCATGCTGAGGACTTTGACGGGGTTAAGGTATCAATGTAAAATCTCCTAAAATGCATAAATGATCGTAAGTTGCAAACCGCCGAAGTGCAGCATCAAACTCGGCCAAAAAACATCGGACGTTTTCCGAAGGCGGTCCATATATTGCTAAAATACAAAGAGAGTTAATCGAATTCGTGATATTGAGCGCAATAATAATAATAATAATAATAATAAATTTTTATTCAACATTGCAAATATAACCACTTTAGTGTCGGGTCTGGTCAAAGCAGCAGAGGCTTGTGGGACCAGATCCAGCATTTGGTGTGGCAGACCGGATATTCGCATGGACTCACATCACGTGCACAGAAAACACACACACACACACGCACATTTCAATGTTTCATCAGAGTACAGGCGAAAAGTGAAAGTCGTTGTTTTAGTCGTGTTTGTATGTAGCTCAAAGGTGAGTCATAAAAAAAACACTGAGTGGCACACACTTTCGCGCACGAAATCACGCAAAAATGCAACAATAAATATCGTACTGAAGACACGAATGTATCTTGCTGAGTCAGGCAAATTCACTGAGGGTGTCTTCACACAAAAAACAAAATGCATAGGACCAAATAACAAATTTCACACTATACATCCATTAGTCACTTTGTGTGTCAAAAATAGAAAAGTGCTTCAGTAAAAAAACAAAAAGAATGACATGAGGGAATATGCGATATGTAAGAACAAAGAAATAAGAGTTAAAATCAGTGAAGTTCACTGTCTATACACGTCGGAAAACGAGCTCCTCAGAAATTCCTTTAATGTCTTGTTTGAAGTAAGAAGAAGAATCTCGGACTTCATTAAATATTGTTGGGACATAAAATGAGCGAATAATTTCACCGTAATGAGTCTTTACCCGTGGAGTTTGAAAACGCGGAGCAGATCTCAGATCACGACGTGGACTTGACGACACCTTGAACTCACTTCCCCAGAAGTGTCGCCAGATAACAGTTTGTTTGGAGAAATAGTGAGTGAAAACAAGGTAACTCGAGAGAGGCAAACAAGTTATCACAGGATAGAAAGTCTTTGCTATATGCGACACTTTTCAAAGTTCCTTTTAAAATACGAAGAACTCTTAGATGCCAGAACCGAGGACAGTTAAAGAATACAGTGATGCCGTATCTGAGTATGCTGTAGGCTAACGCGTGCGTAATACTCTTTTTAAGTGACAATGGTAGAAATCATTTTATATGGTAGAGCAAACAAGAAACAGTTCTCAATCGTTGGCATATATAAGACGTGTGCGTTCCACGAAATATCACAGTCAAAGTTAAGGCCTAGGTATTTCACTGAGTCAACATACTCAACAGGCTTACAATTATCACATGAGCAGCTGGAGCTATGTAGAAACAGTGGAGAGGTCAAGCTTACATTTTTAATTAATTGTGAAAGCATATCAACTTGGTTGTGGAAGCATTTACACGAAGCTTGTTTGCTAAGAACCAGTCCATTATTTTAGTTACATCTGCTTGGAGCATTTCTATTGCACGCTGGTATATTATATACCGTGAAAATACGAGAGTAACATCCGCGTATTGCAATATATCGGAAGTGGCCATTACTGTTGAAATATCGTTTACAAAAATTTTAAATAATAGTGGAGACAAAATGGAGCCCTGTGGAACACCGGAGGTTAAGGAAGCATGAGAACTGCGGACGTCATCTATTGATAGAACTTGGGAACGATTCGTGAGAAAACGTTTTTGTAAATCATGGAGCGGACCACGAAATCACACCCCATGAAGCTTGTCTAAAAGAATGGTGTGGCTAACGGTGTCGAATGCCATGGCGACATCAATGAAAATGGCGCACGTATACATGTTGTCAAAGGACGAGTGTATCATGTCAGAAAAAGTCTCAAGAAAATGAGTGGTACCACGACCAGCTACAAACCCGTATTGATGCGGAGAGATTATGTTGTCCTTCTCAAGGAACCCGGACATAACGACAAAGACATGTTTCTCTAATATCTGAAAAATGCAAGACAATATTGAAATATGCCTGTATGAAGAAACTTGACTTGGTGCTCCACCATTGAAGAGAGGAACAACCAAGGCCTGCTCTAAGTCATCAGGTACATTAACAGTTTTTAGGATATTATTTATAAGAAGAAGGAGGACGTTTTTCAGGGAGTCATAATTTCGACATAAGTCACGGACTGTCAGGCCATCAACACCCGCCGACCTAGAGCGTTTCAAACCAAACAGATGCCCCGCAGGGGGCACCTGTGAAAGCAGGTGTTTGGAGAGTGGCGTCACCACGGACCCCGAGCCATGCGGGTTCACCCGCCCACGTCTGGCTGTGCGTGGCTTTCCCGTGTCGCGGGAAAAGGCCATCCTGGTGGTTGAGTGGAACCCGGGGTAGGTTTGGACCCTTCGGGGACCCCTGGGTGAGGCAATACACCACTTTGGCCCCGCTTCCCGTAGACTGGTGTCCGGCTTGGCCCGACCAGGATGATTCTGTCAGTCGCCATTTCTTCTACTATCCCATCTTTTCTTTCTCTTTCCCCCTTTCTCTTATTCTTCGTTTTCACCTTCTTTGGCGGCAAGGGCTAACCTTGGGTGGCGACAGAACTCTCTCTTGATCTACACTTGGTTATAGCTTCCTAGTAGCACTGGTAGAGTAACATACTCAGACAAGCCAGACCTGTTATGAGATGTTACCTATCCCCTTGTTAGACTCCGCGGTGGGTGGTGCGCTACGGATGCCGACGTTTCTGCCCTTCATATGGGTTCCAAGCAAAATACTTCGGTCCGGACCCTGAAAAGGGTCCGAACCAAAGTATTTAGCAAAGAGACATCAGCTGCTGCCCAGAATAGCTTCAGCCGCTTTCTGGTAACGCACTCAGAAAATGGAAAACCACTTGCCAAACTTTCACCATTTCTTATTTTAAAGACTTTGAAAACCTAATTGGTAAAAACTTCAAAGGAAAGAAACTAGCATCTGGCGACTTGCTCGTTGAAGTGGAAGACGGAGTGCAAAGTGTTGTTCTTTTAGACTTAAACAAGATCTCGGACTACAAAGTATCTTTCACCCCACATCGCACCTTGAACAGCTGACAGGGCGTCATCTTAGTGGACGACCTGCTGGAGTCTAGCAAAGAGGAGATCTTGGAGGGCCTTTCCGGGCAGGGTGTGGTCGCCGTGCGACGCATCTTCATACGCAGAGACAGACAGGAGAGACCATCGAAGCACCTAGTCCTCACTTTTGCTTCCACTGAGCTGCCCGAGAACATCAAGACAGGCTATCTTCGCTGCAAGGTGCGCCCCTACATACCAAACCCGAGACGATGTTTCAAATGCCAACGATTTGGTCACAGCTGTGTTACCTGTCGTGGGAAAATGACGTGTGCAAAGTGCGGAGCTACAGACCATCCAGCTGACACATGCGAGGGTACACTTCTCAAGTGTGTCAACTGCTCTCGTGCCCACCCCACCTACTCTCGAGCCTGCCCAAAGTTTCAGGAGGAAAAGCAAATCCTAACGCTAAAGATCAAAGAAAACCTCACGTACCCTGAGGCAAGGAAGCGATTTTCCTTCCTCCAAGGAGGCACATATGCCGAGGCGGCTGCCAGGGGGGCAGCGCCGCCACTAAAGGCAACGGGGGCACTCAGTACAGTCTTCGCGACTTAAAGTGCTCACCCAGCCCCCCAACCACCAGCGAGGCCTCTGTGGGTTCTCAGACCCCAGCGGCCCTGCCTAAATTCCCACGTGCCAGGTCGGTTCCCCATCATCCTGACCCTAAGCCCCGAGTGGTGCTTGATGCCACTCCCTCTCAGAGGCAGCGTGGGGCCCACTTTTTCTACTTCACAGCGGGAGGAGGAGGCCATGGAGGTATCTGTCGATCCGACAGAACCACCTCCACCCGCCAAGGGAGGTACAAGGCATACCCCCGAAAAGGGGGACCAAAAGAAAAAACCTCCTCGTGTCACTGCCCCGAGTGTAACATAGCTTGTGTCCACTCACAGCTGTTAACCCCACAATTTTAACTACAATTTAATTAACCTGTGATGAGTCATTTCAGTTTCATGCAGTGAAACTGTCGGGGTCTCCTTCACAATATAGATGATGTTCACTTTTTACTTCGTGAGCTACGCCCAATAGCTTTAGCATTACAGGAGACCTATTTGACGTCCACACATACAGAAGTTTTACGGAACTATCACCTCTTCCGGAAAGACCGCCCATCTTCTCATTCATCCGGCGGTGTTGCCATTGTTGTGCAGAGTGGAGTGGCATGTGCCCAGGTCTCCCTTGACACGCCCCTTGAGGCTGTGGCAGCTCGAGTTCCTACGGACCGCCTCATTACTGTTTTCTCACTATTCCTTCCACCACACACCCCAATACACATTCATGACCTTCAGAAGCTTTTAACCCTACTTCCACAACCTTTTTTAATCTTAGGTGATTTTAACGCTCATCCCACCATGTGGGGCAGTGCACGAGTTGATTCCCGCGGAAAAGTGATTGAACGTTTTTTATTGTGTTCAAATTTATGTCTTTTAAATAACAAAGCCCCAAATATTTTAGGGCTGCACACAACTCTTTCACCTGCAATGATTTATCTATTTTATCCCCATCATTGCTTCCTTGCTTTTCTTGAAAGGTTTTACATAATCCATTTGGCAGCGACCATTTTCCAGTTGTTTTAGAGAGCGTGGTCGATCTCCCCACACTACAAAAGCGTATGCCTAGGTGGAAACTTGACAAGGCGGACTGGGAACGTTTCAGCCTAGCTGCTACACTTGATGCTTCACTATTGGCCACTCTGTCCCCTGATGAGGCTACAACATATGTTACTCAACAGATAGTCAATGCAGCTGAGCACTCTATCCCACGTACCTCCGGTAATTTGCCAAAAAGTGCAAGCCATGGTGGAACAAGGACTGTTCAACCACACTTACAAGACAAAATAGAGCTTGGGGTGTCTTTCGTAGGTATCCCACCGTGGACAACAAAATTGAATTTAAGAGACGATAAGCGCAAGCCCGCTGGACAACAAAGCAGGCAAAAAAAAGAAATCTTGGATGAAATATCTCTCTTCTATAAGTAGTTTTGTTACGGCTAAAGAGGTTTGGGATCGTGTACGCAAAATCAAAGGTGACTACCGGGCTTTTACTATTCCAGTATTTAATCTACCTTTGGGGTCAGTCCAAGACGTTGCTAATGTTCTTGCGAATCATTTTCATAGTGTATTTAGCTCTGATAATTATAGTGCTGAATTTAAACAGTTTAAATCTCGTGCAGAGAGTTGCTCTATTTTTATGGGGGGGTGTCTAACTCGCAGCCACATAATGGGCCCTTTGCAATGTGCGAGCTAGAACAAGTTCTCGATGTAAAAAAGATGTCTGCTCCGGGGCCAGACACATTGCACTATGCTATGCTTGGAAAGTTGTCACGTGACTCGCTCAAAACACTCCTTCTTTTTTTCAACTCTTTGTGGGAGAAGGCATGCTTCCCCCAGGCATGGAAGCGGGCTCACATCATACCACTCCTGAAACATGGCAAAGACGCTACGGCCTCTTCCAATTACCGACCCGTTGCACTCACTAGCTGCCTGGGGAAAACATATGACAGACTGATTAACAGACGGTTAATGTACCTTTTAGAAAAAGATAATCTCTTTGCAAATAACCAGTGTCTTTCGTCGCGGACGATCTGCAGTGGATCACTTAGTCCGCCTGGAAACAATGATCCGTGAAGCTTTCGTGCATAAACAACACTGTGTCTCGGTTCTCTTTGACCTAGAAAAAGCATACGATACCACACAGAGGTTTGGAATACTTAAAGACCTTTACAGCTATGGTATTCGGGGCCGGATGCTGAAGTGTATAGGAGACTTTTTAACAGACATATCAGGTTCGATTGGACTCTACTTTGTCAGATCCATTTGTTCAAGAAAACGGAGTTCCTCAAGGGGGCATCCTCAGTGTTAACTTGTTTGCAGTCAAGATAAATTCCATTGCCAGAATTCTCCCGTCTTCCATCTCATACTCACTTTACGTAGACGATCTTCAAATCCCGTGTTCCTCCTGTAACAGTTTCACCTGTGAACGCCAGCTTCAGTTGGCTCTAAAAAAACTTGGTGGTTGGGCAGATGAAAATGGATTTAGGTTTTCTCCAGAAGAAACGGTTTGTGTGCAATTCTCCTTGCGCCGTGGGCTGCCTTTGAATCCAGACCTCGAACTGAAAGCCATGCGGTTGCCTGTTAAAAATGAGCACAGGTTTCTGGGTGTGATCTTTGACAGGAAGCTAACTTTTATTTCCCACTTGAAGTGTCTGAAGGAAAAATGCCTTAAAAGTATGAACCCCTTAAATGTATTGGCTAAGAATTCTCGGGGATCAGATATAGTTGTCTGCTGCGCCTATACAATTCCCTTGTGCGATCCCGTCTTGATTATGGTGCTATAGTGTATGAATCAGCGCGACAATCGGCTCTGAAAATGTTAGATCCAGTGCACCATCTTGGGTTACGACTCGCCACGGGCGCTTTCCGTACATACCCTATCCTGAGTTTATACGCCGAGTCCAACGAGTTGTCGTTGGATAAAAGACGGCAATATCTAAGTATGTCATATGTCTACAAAGTATTAGCTAACCCTCGTCATCCAACATATGATTTCATAAAACGTTCAAGGTTCTCTCGCCTTTTCGAAAACAAGCCCAGCATTGTACGTCCATTAAGCCTCCGCCTTGCAGACTATCATACATCTCTTCAGATTTCTCCCGATGGAATGTCCCTATTCTCACCAGTTGACTGTATTGCTCCCTGGGAGAGCCTGCCGGTTTGTTGCGATTGGTCACTTAAGAAATATAACAAGCACTGTGTTACTTCAGTGGTTATCCTTCAAGATTTTCAAGAGTTGCAGACAAAGTATGCTGATTATTGTCAGTTCTATACTAATGGTGCTAAGGCGCAATCCTTCACTGGATGTGCCGTGTATTCTGAGAACTTTTCTAGAACTAAGCGCCTTAATTCCATCGCCAGTATCTTTACAGCAGAACTGTATGCAGTGATGTTAGTAATTGACCATATTAGACTGAAGAGAAAAGTAAGGTCGATTATATATGTGGACTCTCAAAGTGTGATCACTGCAATTAGTTCCCTCAAAGACACCAAAAATATGCTTGTACAGCTTGTGCGTACCAAAATTAATCGTGCATTGCAGAACGGACATCATACTATACTTTGCTGGGTTCCAAGTCATGTAGGTATATGGGGTAATGAAAAAGCTGATAAGGTGGCTTCTTCCTCCAGGAATCTTCGGCAGTTAGCAGCCTCCTTACCTTACCAGGATATCAAACCGGTCGTGAGGGCATCAATTTTCCAGGGATGGCAGACAGAATGGGACGAAGGATCCAACAATAAGCTTCACTTCACCAAGCCCATTCTTGGACTGTGGGAGAGTGCCTTTTTAAAGAATCGATTTCATGAGGTCTTGTTATGTCGCCTTCGCATAGGCCATTCCTATATAACCCACAAATATCTCCTCTGTGGAGAAGACCCACCCCGATGCATACACTGCGCGGATGATGTTTCCATCCTACACATTTCATGGTTTTGTTAAGGTCTTGATGAAAAACGACGGCATCATTTTCCTGAATTGTTTAGATATCGTATCCCTTTTCACCCTGTTCTGTTACTAGGAGATCACCCTCTTACCCCATTTGAACGAGTGCTCAGTTTTATTTCTAGCACTGACTTTTTACACCAGCTCTAATACCCATGATAATGACGAGCAACGTCCCATTTTATCTAGAATGTGAATGAACAACCTAGTCTGGCGCACTTTGGCCTCAGTAGCATTTTGTGCCATAAAGCCTCCAATCATCATCATCTGACACCAAACAGATATGACCGCAAATTTGACTCTGAAAGAGTTGGAAGGAAAGCGGATTCAGAGGTAAACGGAATGTGGGATGTTAATACATCATCATTATTAGAGGAGAGCGTGAGTGGGTTAACAAAAAAAATTGTTAAAGGCATTGACAGTAGAAGTTAAGTCCGTTCCGAAATGCTTTTTTAATGATTCAGTCGCGCCCGTCTGCCTGTGACCACGAAGCTGGTTTACAATCGACCAAGTTTTTTTAGAGTCAGAACGAGCGTCAGAAATCTTTTTAGCATAATAGTTTCCTTTTGCTGATCTAATTAGAGCATTAACCCTATTTCTTTGTATTTTACATTCTATTTCAAGATTAATGTTGTTGGGAGAGCACCGGAATCTTTTCCATGATTGTTCTTTACGAGTTATAGCTGCAGGGATATCTGATGTAAACCAGGACAATGACGGTCTACGTTTTTTAACGTGTAAAATCGTTGTCGATAAGTTCCAAAATGTTCTAATGATGTCCACGAACGCAGAATACATATTCATGCTATTAACGGACGATATAAATTTGTTCCAGTCATAGTTCTTAATGAACCGATCGAAAGTACCAAAATTAAGTCTTTCCAAACGAAACGTACTTTCAAAGTTAAGAGCTATTCTTGAATGAAAAACGCATCTACAAGCAATAAAGTGATGATCCGCGAGCTTCTGTAGAATGACAGCGGAGTGGATAGAAGAATCAGAAGATCTAATATTTATATGATCTAAGTAGGAGGAGACGAGGTTCCCGTTTAACACTTCTTCCGGGTAGGACGGTTAATGGTAGGTACTATCCCGAATTTAGCAAGTAGTGATAGATAATCACAAACAAATAATTTGGATGTCTTGAGGATGCCAATGTTTATATCTCCTACCAAAAAGTAACTGTGCTCCGTTAGATAGTTTTCCTAGACTTTCTCTTAACTCCTCTAAGAATAAGTGCGGTTCGACGATGGAGGTCTATAGAGTGCTAGCAAGCAAACTGTGTGTTTAGGATGGGAAACACTAAACATCAAGCTTTCTGAGTGGTTAAAGCGTATATCAATTTGAGTTGTCATCCACGTGTCTTTTATAAACACACCAATTCCGCCTCCTCGAGTAGATGAACGAGTATAAAAGAAGTTTCGAAATCTTTTCGGTTTAAACTGACACAGATTATCATCGCTGATATTTATTTCCGTTAACACAATTGCATCAATATGGTCACGTACTTCATCAACAATGATCTTAAATTCGTCCCACTATTTTCGAATACTGCAATTGTTGACGTGTAAAACTGTGAAAGACTCGGAGAAAGAAGAAGAAAATGATTCATTCGATGAAAAGAAATTTGCGTGCTGTAAAAACCTAGCCATGCCGTCTATGCTATGAGGTCCAGGTCACTTTTCTGCTGAATTCGTACAGGTTGAGAGCGCACTTCTTTTCTGGCGCATATTCTTGCATGTTTTATCCATTCAAATTTGTAGCCACATTCTCGTTCACGAGAGCGAGCTAGCCAGAAAAGTTTCTTGTTAGCCTTCGTTAAGCTATCATTGAAGTACAGCCTTTCTGGTGGGCTGTCACATGACAATAGCCTGAGCTTGCCACGTGCCTGCGTCCATCTGTCTTTAGCGGTGACGGATGCAAACTTCACCAGAATAGGTCGGCTTACTGCTCGTTTTCCCTGTAGCCTGTAAACGGAGACCACGTCAAACGGTTGGTGTACCTCAATTCCAAGCTTGTCTGCGAGCCGCACAAAGACGGATGGCAAAGACTCGCCGGGTGTGACACATAATCCATAAATTTCCATATCTTGGAGGCGGCTCCGTTGTTCAGCGTCGTTCATCTCCGTGTGCAAACTTTGAATAGTCTGTGCCTGCTCGGAAACCGTGGTCTTCAGTGCCCCCCCATCCGCCCAAAGGTCATGTATGTCCGTCGCGTGGGTAGACACCTTGGCTAGAAGGTTTTCGTACTTCGCCAAGAAAGAGATTCAGGTTTGAACCTCTTCTACAGACGCCTTCATCAGGTCTATGGAAGGTTTCAATAATAAAAGCTCATTATAATTATAATATTATTATAATATATTATAATAATAATATTTTTTTTCAACATGTATTACTACTACTACTACTACTAACAATAATAATAGTAATTTTATTGACAGTCTTGACATACAAATCAGTGGTGACGGGTCCGTCAAAGCCTGTAATGGTTTGTGGGATGTGACCCGGCAACGGCGTAAAAGCAAACAACATAAAAAATAGGAATATAAACATACATCACTACAACAACAACAAAAAACTACAACGCACATATCGAATGCGTGAAAAAACGCAAACATTTCTAATACTGACAACGCAGCAGAAAGGAGCGAACACAATAAAATGAGGTAACACAGTAACGACATCTAACGCTTTGTACTAAAAAATTGTTTAACTCTCGTTCTGAGTTTATATTACGAAGTGGTACTGTGAATTTGTTAAATATATCAGGAACATAAAATGAGCGCTTTCTTTTTCCATATTTAGTGTAAACTCTTGGAATAGCAAAATGTTCGCTGTTCCTTAGTGAACGCCGAGTCGTACGCGAAATTTTAAAAGGACTATTCCAGTAATGCTTTTCTATGACATATCTCTCAAAGAGTGTTGCGAAACGAGGATGAAGCAGAAACGTGCCAGCCAGGATTGTCTGCCCGGTGTCCGATGGATAGTTGACGAACGATGGTGTTCCACGGGATCCCGCTGCCAGAAAGGCGGTCAACAGCACCTGAAGCGCGGAAAAGAATGACATAGGTGTTCTCTTGTCGATATCGTGCCCCAAAAAGTAGTCCCCCTGGTCCGGCCGCTTTTGTAAATGCCAGTCGGTCGATGTACCACGTTGCCGAAAAACTTTTTGCTATTTGGCGCGAAAACGAATTGCTCCGTCATCGGATGAAGCGGAAACGTTCCAGCCAGGATTGTCTGCCCGATGCTCGATAGATAGTTGACAGTCGATGGTGTTCCACGGGATCCCGCTGCCAGGACAGCGGTCAATAGCACATGAAGTGCGCAAAAGGATGACATCAGTGTCCTCTTGTCTGTGTCGTGCCCCAAAAAGTAGTCCCGGTGCGGCCGCTTTTGTAGATGCAATCGGTCGATGTACCACGTTGCCAAAAAACTGTTGCAATTTGGCGCGAAAACGAATTGCTCCGTGATCGTATGAAGCGGAAACGTGCCAGCCAGGATTGTCTGCCCGGTGTCCGATGGATAGTTGACAGTCGATGGTGTTCCACGGAATCCCGCGGCCAGGACAGCGGTGAACAGAACCTGAAGCGCGGAAAAGGATGACATAGGTGTTTTCTTGTCGATGTCGTGTCCCAACTGGTAGTCTTGGTGCGGCCGCTTTTGTAGATGCCAGTCGGTCGATGTACCACGTTGCCAGACGCTTGCGATTTGGCGTGAAAACGAATTGCTCCGTCATCGGATGAAGCGGAAACGTGCCAGCCAGGATTGTCTGCCCAGTGTCCGATAGACAGTTGACGGTCGATGGTGTTTCACAGGATCCCGCGGCCAGGACAGCGGTCAACAGCACCTGAAGCGCGGAAAAGGATGACATAGGTGTTCTCTTGTCGATGTCGTGCCCCAACTGGTAGTCCCGGTGCGGCCGCTCTTGTAGATGCCAGTCGGTCGATGTACCACGTTGCCAGACACTGTTGAAATGAGGCGCGAAAACGAATCGCTCCGTCATCGGATGAAGCGGAAACGTGCCAGCCAGGATTGTCTGCCTGGTTCCCGATGGATAGTTGACGGTCGATGATGTTCCACGGGATCCCGCGGCCAGGACAGCGGTCAACAGCACCTGAAGTGTGGAAAAGGATGACACAAGTGTTCTCTTGTCGATTTCGTGCCCCAACTGGTAGTCCCAGCGCGGCCGCTTTTTTAGATGCCAGTCGGTCAATGTACCACGCTTCAGGCACTTGCAATTTGGCGCGAAAACAAATTACTCCGTGTGACAAGCATGTAGCGCCCTCTCCCGTCCACCCGTCGATGGCCGCCTGGCTCGGTGGGCAACATTGGTCACCGCGTCAAATAAACGCCGTGGAGCGTACGCCGCCCCGGTCAGTCATCGTCCACCCTCACAACCAGGCTGCCACTCGTCTCTTCTCGGCGGGTGCTTCGGTCCCCTTCGTCCACGTTCTAGAAGGACCGTGGCACTGGCGACGAGGAACCGTGGCACTGGAGGCCTTAACGTGCACGGTTCGGCCCACGCCGCCGAGAGAGTTGGAAGATTGCCCCCCGCTCCTGTCGCCACGCCGCTGTACGGGAGTCTCGAGCCGTTCGAGGGAGATCGGCCCGCCTGGCCAGTCTACGAAGAACACGTCCACCTGTTCTTCCGGGCAAACGACACGCCCAAGGCGAAACAGCGGGACATCTTCTTGGCCAGCTGCGGGACCCGCGTCTTCAGTCTCCTGCTCGACCTCCTCAAGCCGGCCACGCCGCACGTCAAAACGCTGGGTGAGCTGCTCGCCACGCTGCGCTCGCACTTCAGCCCGGCACCGTCCACGTTTATGGAGCGGTTCCGCTTCAACAACCGGAGCCGCTGGGGCGGGGAGACCCTCGGGCAGTTCGTCGCTGCGCTACGAGGGTTAGCGAACACCTGCGCCTTCGGCGACCAGTTTAACTCGCTACTCCGGGGCCGGTTCGTCTGCGGCATCTACAACCCCGCCATGCAGACGCGACTCCTGGAGCTCCCCGACCCCTCGCTGGACGACGCGGTGAAGGCAGCGCAGGCGATGGAAGCCGCAGCAAAGGACGCCAGCGAGATTGCGCGTGCGGCCGGCTCACCGCCGACGGAAGCAGCGGTGAACAAGATGGCGGCAATTAGCGGTGCCTGCAGCCGCTGCGGTGCTGCCCACTCCCCCTCACAGTGCAAGTTCGTCCAAGCACAATGCTTTACGTGCAGGAGAACTGGGCATATCGCGCGTGTCTGCGGAGGGAGGAGGACGAGCGGCGGCCAGCAGCAGCAGCAGCAGCCTGGTTCAAGCCCGGGTTCCAACCAAGCCCGCGGCAAGGGTGGCCGTCGCAAGAGAACGCGGCGGGGACGAGCGGCACCAGGTCCGGGTACCTCCTCAGCCAGGGTCCACGTCGTGGCCGAGGAGCCGCAGATTTTCGACGTGTGGTATATGAATAAACTTTCGTCTCTGCCACCTTACTTGATGTCTGTTGAAATCTGCGGCCACCTCATCACCATGGAGCTGGACAGAGGGGCCAGCGTGTCGGTCATGCCCGGGAAGATGCTCAAGCGGACCTTCCCTGGTGTGTCTATTGAGGCGTCGGACGTCATGCTGCGCAGCTACTCCGGGCAGCTTTCCCAGGTTCAGGGTCGGGCCCAAGTCAGCATTCGCCTTGGCGACAAGGAGGCAATCATTGCTCTTTATTTAACCAAGGGGTCGTCGCCGACGCTGCTGGGCCGGAACTGGATTCACGCACTGGGTGTTCGGCTGCCGGAGTACCAAGAAGCTGCGCTGCACGTGGTGAAAGACGTCCCGAGCTTCCTGACCGACTTCCAGTCCCTGTTCCAGCCGGGGGTGGGCACCTTCGCCGGAACGACGGTCGGCATCCAAGTACCCGAGAAAGCCCGGCCTCGTTTCTTCAAGCCGCGTCCGCTGCCGTTCTTTCTGAAGGACGGGGTCACCCAGGAGCTGCAACGGCTGCAGCGAGAGGGTATCCTGGTGCCTGTCAAGACCTCAGAGTGGGCCGCACCGATTGTCCCAGTCCTCAAGCGAGACGGCCGCGTCAGGATCTGCGGGGACTTCAAGGTCACCATCAACCCGTCGCTACCGTGGAGAAGTACCCGCTGCCTCGGATAGATCTCTGGTCGGCTCTCTCCGGGGGACAGAAGTTCTCCAAGCTCGACCTTCGAGATGCCTATCAACAGCTGGTGCTCCAGGATGTCACCCGGAAGTATGTCGCCATATCGACTACCATGGGACTCTTCCAGTACACGCGCCTACCGTTCGGCGTGGCCTCAGCCCCAGCCATCTTCCAGAGGGAGATGGACAACCTCTTCAGGGGCATGAGGCACGTGGCGGTGTACTTGGACGACATCCTGGTTACCGGTACCGACGACAGGGACCACCTGCAGAACCTGCGCAAAGTCCTCACACGATTACAGGACGCCGGTCTCAAGCTGAGGCTGGACAAGTCCGTGTTCCAGATCCCCAGTGTGGAGTACCTGGGAGACATCATCTCCCAAGCTGGCCTGGTCCCGGCACCCGGCAAGATCGAGGCCGTGCTCAAGGCGCCGAAGCCGAAGAGCAAAAAGGAGCTTCAAAGCTACCTTGGCCTCATCAACTTCTACAGGAGGTTCTTGCTCAACCTGTCGACGCACTTGGAGCCGCTGCATCGTCTGCTTCGAGATGGTCAGCAGTGGGCCTGGAAGGAGGAGCAGGACTTGGCTTTCCAGCACAGCAAGGAGCTAGTCAACAAGACTCCAGTGCTCGTGCACTTCGATCCGGCCAAGCCTGTAGTCCTCACCGTGAATGCGTCGCCGTACGGGGTAGGAGCCGTCCTGTCGCACCGGGGTCAGGATGGTCAGGAACGCCCTGTTGCGTTTGCTTCTCGTTGGTTCCATGCGGCAGCACAACGCTACAGCCAGCTCGACAAGGAAGGTGTGGCGCTCGTGTTCGGGGTCGGGCGCTTCCACCAGTACCTGTGGGGCCAGAAATTCGAGGCGGTCACGGACCACAAACCGCTGCTGGGCCTGACAAGGCAGTTCCAGTGCAAGCCTCGCCTCGTGTTGTACGCTGGGCCTTGACGCTGGCGGCCTAGAGCTACAAGCTGGTCTACCGCCCTGGAAGGGCCTGGGACCTGCCGACGCCCTGAGCCGCCTGCCCCTGTCGGAGGTGCCTGCTGCCGTTCCAGAGCCAGCTGACGTTTTCCTGCTGGAGTGGGCCTACCCGGGGGTGCTCCCCAGGATTGCGGTGGCGCAGGCAACCAGCCGGGACCCAGTCCTGTCGCAGGTGGTCAAGGCGGTGTCCCGAGGGGAGGAGCTCAGTCACCAGGCGTACCGCCACAAGACCGCCGAGCTGAGCTTGGAGCAGGGCTGCCTGCTGTGGGGTTCCAGGGTGGTGATTCTACAAAGTCTCCGGGCCAAGGTCCTGCAGCTGCTGCATGCGGGACATCCTGGCGTGGAAAAGACCAAGATGGTGGCACGGTCGCACGTTTGGTGGCCTGGCCTGGACCAGGACATCGCGCACCAGGTGCGAGGCTGCCAGGTCTGCCAGGAGAACCAGCGAGCCTCGCGCCACGTGGAGATCACCCCCTGGCCGTTCCCACAGAGGCCCTGGTCCCGCCTGCACGTTGATTATGCGGGACCCTTCAAGGGCCACTACTTCCTGGTGGTAGTGGACGCCTTTTCCAGATGGGTGGAGGCGCTGCCAATCACTGCTCCATCGGCAAGCGCGACCATTTCGGCGCTGCGGCAGGTCTTCGCGCCGCAGGGATTGCCGGACATTATTGTATACGACAATGGTCCCGCTTTCGCCAGCACCGAGTACCTGGATTGGCCGCAGAGGAATGGAATCCGCCGGATGCTGGTTCCGCCGTACCACCCCGCTTTCAATCGTGCAGCAGAGCGGGTGGTACAGACCATCAAGAGCAAGCTCAAGAAGAGCCAGCCCGAAGATTTCCGGACGCATATGGCCCGGGCACTGTTTCAGTACCTGACCACACCCCACGAGGTCACTGGCCGTGCCCCCTGCCAGCTTCTGCTGGGCCGGATGGTCAAGACACCGTTGGACGTCTTGCATCCAGACCTCCGGTCCACGGCGCTCCTGAAGCAGCTGAAGCAGAAGCTGGCTGCTGACGGAGGGTGCCGTCCCGGGCCTTTGTCGGAGCCGGGAGCGTCGGTCTACGCCAGGAACTTCCGTCCTGGCCCACCCTGGTCTGCCGGACATGTGGTTTCACCAGCGAGAGCCTCGTCGCTGCTCGTCCGCATGCCCGACGGGACCACCTGGCACCGGCAAGCCGACCATGTCAGGCCTCGCTCCGGGACCTGGCTTGCACCCTCGGCCGTCGCTTCGGAGGGCCAGCCCGCAGGGGGACCGACTGCCCCAGTCTCGGCCAGTGGAGCACCACCCACCACGGAGGCGACAAGCGTCGCCATTCCTGTGGCACCAGCTGGACCGGTGCCACACCCAAATGCGGTGCCTGCGGCTCCACCGGATGGAGCGCGAGCGGTTCAGGCAGCGCCCGGCGTTGCCACACCTGGCCCATCGACACCAGCGACCAGACGGAGTACGCGGCAGCGAATGCCACCTGACCGTTACTCGCCGGGGTAGCCTACGTCGTCGACCGGCCAGGACTTGGCACGACTAGACGCCTAGTTGGTGTCGGCCGTGTGTGTTGTTTATTCATTTATTTTGTTTTCAGAAAAAACAAACTGGGGGGAGGGATGTGACAAGCATGTAGCGCCCTCTCTCGTCCACCCGTCGATGGCCGCCAAGCTCGGCGGGCAACATTGGTCACCGCGCCAAATAAACGCCGTGGAGCGTATGCCGCCCCGGTCAGTCATCGTCCACCCTCACAACCAGGCTGCGACTCGTCTCTTCTCGGCGGGTGCTTCGGCCCCCTTCGTCCACGTTCTAGAAGGATCGTGACACTCCGTCATCGGACGAAGCGGAAACGTGCCAGCCAGGATTGTCTGCCCGGTGCCCGATGGATTGTTGACGGTCGATGATGTTCCACGGGATCCCGCGGCCAGGACAGCGGTCAACAGCACCTGAAGTGTGCAAAAGGATGACATAGGCGTCCTCTTGTCTATGTCGTGCCCCAACTGGTAGTCCCGGTGCGGCCGCTTTTGTATATGCCAGTCGGTCGATGTACCACGTTTGCAGACTCTGTTGCAACTTGGCCCGAAAACGAATTGCTCTGTCATCGGATGAAGCGTAAACGTGTCAGCCAGGATTGTCTGCCCGGTGTCCGATGGATAGTTGACGGTCGATGGTATTCCACTGGATCCCGCGGCCAGGACAGCGGTCAATAGCACCTGAAGTGTGCAAAAGGATGACATAGGCGTCCTCTTGTCTATGTCGTGCCCCAACTGGTAGTCCCGGTGCGGCCGCTTTTGTAGATGCCAGTCGGTCGATGTACCACGTTTGCAGACTCTGTTGCAATTTGGCGCGAAAACGAATTGCTCTGTCATCGGATGAAGCGGAAACGTGCCAGCCAGGATTGTCTGCCCGGTGTCCGATGGATAGTTGACGGTCGATGATGTTCCACGGGATCGCGTCGCCACGACAGCGGTCAACAGCACCTGAAGTGTGCAAAAGGATGACATAGGTGTCCTCTTGTCTATGTCGTGCCCCAACTGGTAGTCCCGGTGCGGCCGCTTTTGTAGATGCCAGTCGGTCGATGTACCACGTTTGCAGACTCTGTTGCAACTTGGCCCGAAAACGAATTGCTCTGTCATCGGATGAAGCGTAAGCGTGTCAGCCAGGATTGTCTGCCCGGTGTCCGATGGATAGTTGACGGTCGATGATGTTCCACGGGATCGCGTCGCCACGACAGCGGTCAACAGCACCTGAAGCGTGCAAAAGGATGACATAGGCGTCCTCTTGTCTATGTCGTGCCCCAACTGGTAGTCCCGGTGCGGCCGCTTTTGTAGATGCCAGTTGGTCGATGTACCACGTTTGCAGACTCTGTTGCACTTTGGCGCGAAAACGAATTGCTCCGTCATCGTATGAAGCGGAAACGTGCCAGCCAGGATTGTCTGCCCGGTGTCCGATGGATAGTTGACGGTCGATGGTATTCCACGAGATCCCGCGGCCACGACAGCGGTCAACAGCACCTGAAGTGTGCAAAAGGATGACATAGGCGTCCTCTTGTCTATGTCGTGCCCCAACTGGTAGTCCCGGTGCGGCCGCTTTTGTAGATGCCAGTCGGTCGATGTACCACGTTTGCAGACTCTGTTGCAACTTGGCCCGAAAACGAACTGCTCTGTCATCGGATGAAGCGGAAACGTGTCAGCCAGGATTGTCTGCCCGGTGTCCGATGGATAGTTGACGGTCGATGGTATCACGGGATCCCGCGGCCAGGACAGCGGTCAACAGCACCTGAAGTATGCAAAAGGATGACATAGGCGTCCTCTTGTTTATGTCGTGCCCCAACTGGTAGTCCCGGTGCGGCCACTTTCGTAGATGCCAGTCGGTCGATGTACCACGTTTGCAGACTCTGTTGCAAATTGGCCCGAAAACGAATTGCTCCGTCATCGGATGGAGCGGAAACGTGCCAGCCAGGATTGTCTACCCGGTGTCCGATGGATAGTTGACGGTCCATGGTATTCCACGGGATCGCGTCGCCACGACAGCGGTCAACAGCACCTGAAGTGTGCAAAAGGATGACATAGGCGTCCTCTTGTCTATGTCGTGCCCCAACAGGTAGTCCCGGTGCGGCCACTTTCGTAGATGCCAGTCAGTCGATGTACCACGTTTGCAGACTCTGTTGCAACTTGGCCCGAAAACGAATTGCTCCGTCATCGGATGGAGCGGAAACGTGCCAGCCAGGAATGTCTGCCCGGTGTCCGATGGATAGTTGACGGTCGATGGTATCACGGGATCGCGTTGCCACGAAAGCGGTCAACAGCACCTGAAGTGTGCAAAAGGATGACATTGGCGTCCTCTTGTCTATGTCGTGCCCCAACTGGAAGTCCCGGTGCGGCCGCTTTTGTAGATGCCAGTCGGTCGATGTACCATGTTTGCAGACTCTGTTGCAACTTGGCCCGAAAACGAATTGCTTTGTCATCGGATGAAGCGGAAACGTGCCAGCCAGGATTGTCTGCCCGGTGTCCGATGGATAGTTGACGGTCGATGATGTTCCACGGGATCCCGCGGCCAGGACAGCGGTCAACAGCACCTGAAGTGTGCAAAAGGATGACATTGGCGTCCTCTCGTCTATGTCGTGCCCCAACTGGTAGTCCCGGCGCGGCCGCTTTTGTAGATGCCAGTCGGTCGATGAACCACGTTTGCAGACTCTGTTGCAACCTGGCCCGAAAACGGATTCCTCCGTCATCGGATGAAGCGGAAACGTGCCAGCCAGGATTGTCTGCCCGGTGTCCGATGGAAAGTTGACGGTCGATGGTATTCCACGGGATCGCGTTGCCACGACAGCAGTTAACAGCACCTGAAGTGCGGAAATGACGTAGGTGTTCTCTTGTCGATGTCGTGCCTTTTTGCCTTTTAGAATACTGTCAATTTTGTTTTGCCAACCCGGTGAACAGTTAGCATGCAGTGTAATACCGTAGCGCAGCACACCGTAAGCCAGAACATTTGCTATCATTTTTCGGACTGTGAAAGGCAAAATATTTTCGTTCAATAAAGCAAACGTGAAACACTACGGAGTTTTTTTTAGCGATATGACAAAGATGGGAATTTCAGGAGAGATCACTATCAAACAGTATTCCCAAATACTTGGCTGTACTAACTTGGTTTGTGGGGATACATCTACAATCAACACAGCTCGATAAGTGTCGAAGAAAAGGAGTATCGAGAACCTTGCGTTTAAGTGGACTACAGAAACACACAAGTTTTGTTTTATGCGTGTTTATCTTGATAAAGTTAGAAGTGAACCAGTTCATCAACCGTGTAGCGTTTGTTTGTAACGCAGTCATTGCGCTGGTACAATTCATGTCACGCAATACCAACAAAGTATCATCGGCTTACTGATACAGTTCTCATCCCGACACCGCCTTTGCCTGTTGATTCTTATGCAGGTTAAAAAGTAGCGGAGCTAAGAGGGAGCCTTGCGGTACGCCCGATTTTAAAATGACTTGTTCTTCTAGTGTTACAAATCAAAACCTGTTGCGTTCTGTTTGACAAAAAGCTGCTGAGTAACAAAAAAGGGTCCACAAACACCGTAGTCATATAGTTGCTTTAATAAACTTTTGTGACAGATAAAGTCAAAAGCTTTTGATATGTCTAAAAACAATGCGCAAGCAAATTTGTTGTTATCAAACGAGGTGTACAACGTATCAGCAAAATCTTCAAGTAAGGAGTCGGTGTCACGCTTTGCAGTAAAACCGTGACGTCGTTTTGACAACAGATCAAACTTATCTAGAAATGAGGTCATTGTTTTCAGTAAATTCTTTTCGAGTATCAGTGCTTAACACGGAAGGATTGATATTGGTCTAGAACTTGCAACATCATAGCGCTTACCTCCCTTGTAAAACGGCCTTACAGACCGTCTGGAATAACCCCCGATTTTATAATTCGATTAAATATATGCAGCAGCTAGTGCATTGCCCAGAATATCAAAATTGCGACGCAAATCACACAAGCGAATATAATTTCTCCTGGTGCTTTATTAAGTTTAAAAGAAGATACCAGAATACGAAGATCTTGCATAAACTTAGTCTCAGCTTAGCATGGACTATTGTTAGCCGCGCGTGCCAAAAGCCCGAGCTAGTTGCTTTGGATTACTGTGTTCTACTTTGGATGAAACCTCGGCGGCTGCACGCACGCTGGTGCAGCGAGTGCTCCAGTTAAGGCAGTCGAAGCTAGCCGCTCACGCTTTCACAGCCTTCGCAGAGTCCGTGCTAAGGTGAGATGAAGTACAGTAATTTCAGGCAAATGCTCACAACATTCAAAAGGCACTGCATCTTTATCGCGTGAGCTACCAGACGCCGAAGCAAAAAAAAAACAGTTGAAACTTTCGGCGATTGATTTTGAGTCGGATACAAAATTTCGAGTAATCCCGTCATCGAGAGATAACTTAGAAGCGCAACCCTTAACTTCATTCACCAGAGCCGACGTCCTGGCGATGTCAAAACGCGACTGACTAAATTTTTCGTGCCTGGGTTTACGTTTTTGCGATCAAACAATTGCATTGACTTGGTTTCTTTTAGATTGATAAGCTGCTTTGAAGTCCTTATTTCCGGGATAACTGCGGCAAGGTGCCCATAAGACATCCTTTTTTTTTATAGCTGAAAGTGTATCTTCAGTTAGCCATGACTGGTTCTGTTTCCGCCTTTTTACTCTAACCACCTTTATACTTGCAGATCTCATACTCGTATAAATATCGGCAAACTTTGAATAGGCCTTTTCGGAACATGTGTTTTTGATGAAAGGGACCCAGTCATAGCCTGCAATCAACTTATCAAGATGACGCGAATCAGTGAAACTGATCTCCTTTATGCTACTCAAATATTTCTTTAGAGCCGTTTACGGAGCTTAAAGCGCGAAACATGTACGACGAAACCGTCCGATCCGACGTCCGACCGCGCAATACGACGGTCGGACGTCGATGCTACGAAATCCCTCTTTCCCCAAGGTCGTTCCGGCAGTCCGCACATCGGATCGGAAGGTTTCGTCGTACATGTGTTTCGCGCTTTATCTAGAAGCAATAAAATAGTTGTCCGCTCACTTCTGCTGGATGATGACAGCTGCTACGGGTAGTCCTGAGTTCTGTACACTTACGTGATCGATGAACGACGTTACTAGTATGTTTTGGAGGATGTCTTCTCTATCTCTAGTCAGTGCATTAGTTTGACTTTCTATACCATAACTGGCGTGAATATTTAAATAATCGCACACTTGAGACTTGGATTGCTTTAGTAAATCAATTTTAAAATTGCCCACCAGGCAAACATTTTGGTAATTGCCAACTTTTCTAAATTTGAATCCAACTCCTCTAGGAAGCTGAGCACATTTTCAGACGGCGGTCTGTAAATAGCCAAAAGTGATACATTTAAAGTATGGTTACAAAATTTTAGATACAAATCTTGAAAGAATAAAACAGAGAGGACGAGGACGGGAGCAGGACATCTTTCATTTGGCAAATGAAAGATGTCCTGTTCCTGTCCTCGTCCTCTCTGTTTTATATTTTTGCCAAATGAAAGATGTCCTGTTCCGGTCCTCGTCCTCTCTGTTTTATTCTTTTGCCAAATGAAAGGTGTCCTGTTCCCGTCCTCGCCCTCTCTGTTTTATTCTTTCAAGATTTGTATCTATTAACCAACACGCTCGTTTTCAAATGTAAAACTTTTAGAGCAAGGCATTCGGCATGATTAAAACTAAGGTTCAAGTCAACCGTCGACCAGTTACCTTTTACATATATGGCTATACCTCCTCCCCTGGATTTACTACGAGTAGAAAAGAAGACATCATAACCAGGTAAGGAAAATTGGTTTTGCGAAACTTCTATGTCACGAACATTTATTTTCGTTAAAACAAACATGTGTACACTAACCCCCACTCTTCCTGCAACGATTTGAAATTCATTCCAGTATTTCCTAATGCTTCTTAAATTGACATGTAGGACTGTAAGTGTACTGGCACTAGGAGGAAAAAAGTCGAGAAACGATGTGAAATCAGGAGGTATGAATGTGTCCTCCATTAATACGCTATTTTTTACAAATCCCTAGTGCTACAGATGCGGATCGCGAATGACGTTTCGTCTTTCTTACCAAAGATGACGGCTTTTTTACCCACTCGAATTTATACAATTTGTCTTTACCTTTGTTCGCGCCCGCCAGAAGAGGTCCTTATTAGATCTGGTTAGATTGTCGTTGAAGAAAAGCCTCTGTTGGTGCTCTGACCGAGAAAGTGCAGCCAGCTTCTTGCGCGCGCTCATCCAGTATTCCTTGCTGGATACCGAGGTGAATTGCACCAAAATTGGCGCAATACCGTCGCGCCTGGAGCGCAAGCGATGGCAGGCTACTACTTCAGCGGGGTCAAAACTCGCTAAATCTGCTTTTTGAGCAAGGTCGACTAGAATGGCTTTCAGGCCTTCACCGCTCGTACATGGCACACCATGTATTTCCAGATTGCATCTCCGACTGTACAGTTTATTTGTATAAATGTTTGACTGGAGTTGCGGAATCATTGCCGTTTGGTTGGATACTAGCTTGCAGTGCACCGACTTCTGATCTGAGTAGCTTCACCTCCTTCTCGTTTTCGGTCACAGTTTGCTTCAGAGTTTCGCATTTTCTTAGATTCCTGGAGTCCCTTAATCGTTTCCTTAATTGCATCAACTGAGGGCTTGTGGGTCGCTCTACTATACTGCTGCCCAATCGGTCCCTGCCTGGTCCGCCCTCCCAAGAAGTCACACGAGCAAGGATTGATTCAAATCGTTTTACTGTTCGGCGTCTTGGTTCTGGGCCTGGCAGTCGCTGTCGTTGTCCTGACCGTGCCTCTTGCCCCAGTGCCTGGCGGAATCCCTCGTGCACTCTGTCACGCGCACCGGGCCGCCGGCCACCGCTCCTGCCCCCTCGCGCGCCGTCGTCCTCCTCGGCTTCCCACACTTCCCCCCCCCCCCCCAAGGCCCGGTCTTCGGGGGGCCCCGGGTGCTCACTGGTTTTGGCCGAGGAGTTGTTCCACCTCGGCCATGATGGCGTCGTCGGAAGTCGAGGGGGACGGAGGGGGCTGGTGGACGACACTGGCCCGATGGCTTGGGCCGCAAGATGTGGTGGCGGCCGATGTTGTGGGGGCCGTCGTGGTGGCGGGTTCGATAACAGCGGCTGCGGCAGCCGGAGCGGCGGCACGGTTTTCGGGAGGCCGGGGTGGCTGGACGGAGGCCAAGGCAGCGGGAGCCAGGAGGTCCGGGCGGCTTGCCCTCAGGGTCTGGACCGCTGCCGCCACGTTGTCCGGGAGGGGTTGTGCCTTTAGCAGGTCAGAATGGAGTCGACCTGCTTCGTGGGTTTCCAGATGTATTATCGGGACCCCGCACAGCCAGCAGGTGCCAGGCGCTCCCAAGACCCGTGGCGCCGCCGGCTGCGTGTGGCCACGGAACGGGAGTGGGACTTGGTGGTCGGGCTGGCCAGGCGTTGGTCTGGGTTGATGCTTCCAACGCCGGCGGGAAACGAAGTGGACCGCCCCTCCTTCCTCCCACGCCGTCCACGTGGCCATGGTGTGGCAGGGGGGCCGACTCCAGGCAGGTCCCCCGGTCGTAGACGGACCCGCTCCGTGGTGCGGGGGCTCCGTCGCGGACGGCCCTGCCTGGTGCCGCGATGTTGCTGCGGACGGCCCTGCCCCGTGCCGCGCAGGCCTGCCGGCTGCCGGGCTCGCGGTACCTGCGGAGCCCGGGCGGCGCTGGCCTGCTCTGCCGTTCGGCCATCCCCGGTGTTGACGCCTCCCTGGGCGGCCGCCCCGAGGGTTTGGTCGACTGGACCACTGGGGTCCAGCCGCCCCGGGGCCTGGCCCGTCCGGTGGGCCTCCTGGGTATGGCCCCCTGGGGCGGTTTCTCCAAGGAGGCATCCTGTGTAGAAAGAACACTGTCAGACACCGGAAAATCATCACTTTCTGTGGCCGAATGTGGCGGCGGCGGTAGTTTTCATTCACTATGTTCCCCATCGCGACGGTAATACCCCTTCAAGTCCGCGATGTGAACTGGACCCGACTCCTCATTTGTATCACACCGAGTGAGTTTATAAGTAAGCCGTGACATTCGCGTCTTTACCTCATAGGGCCCTTCCCATCTATGACCAAGCGATGCGGCGAAACCGCTAGCTGCGTTACTTAGAGGGTGGGTTCTTCTCAGGACCAAGTCACCAACCTTGAATTTCAAGTGCCTATGGCTCCTGTCATACTGCGCCGCTTGCTCGATCCTTGCGGCATCAAGATTCTCTCTAGCATCGTGCAGCGCCCCAGACAAGCGGTTCGTTAGCTGTTCCGCGTACCTAGAGAGCGGGCGTCCTGGTGTTCCTTGGTTGCTCCGTAACTCGTTCTCCAGCGGAGACGGGATCTCTTTACCCAGGTTCAGAAACGCTGGCGTGAAACCAGTCGATCTGTTCACGGTATTCCGAATGGCAAAACCCATCTCAGCGATGTGCTCATTCCAGTCTCGGTGTCTCTCCGTTAGCGTGATCAGCATGCTTTTGATATTCCGATTCACTCGCTCAGTGATATTGGCTTGGGGATGCTACGGTGTTGTCCTCTTGTGCTTTATGTTCAGCGCCAAGCAGGAGTCCACGAACACTTTACTAGTAAAGTAACTAGCGTTATCACTAATGAGACACCTGGGTGTGCCGAAGCGTAGGAAAGTATCCAGTAACTTTTCCCAGATCCGCTCTGAAACCAGCTTCCTCAGTGGGTACAGCTCTGCCCACTTTGAGAAATGATCGGTAATAACCAAGAGGTACTGGTTTCCCCGCGGACTTCTCGGCAGTGGGTCGATGATGTCGCAAGCGACGATCTCCCACGGGTAGTGACTCTCCACCGACTGCATCAAGCCCGGAGGCTTGCCCCCTCTGGGCTTCGCTTTTTGGCAGGCTGGACAGCTGCGGGCGTATCGGAGTGCGTCTTGCCTCATCCCCGGCCAGGTCGCGGCGCGGCACAACTTATAAAAAGTCTTGCTGCCACTGCCATGACCTGCCAGAGCGGAGTCGTGGAAGTACCCGATAAACCTCTTCCGTAGCTTCCTGGGAATCACCACCCTGAAGAAAGACTCATTACCCTCCCCTTCATCGATCGTTGGGATGTAGCGAAGCAATAAGCCATCTTCGCCCAGCAGATATGAATCAAATTTATCATTAACTTGACCGCCAGCCTTCCCGGTGTCGACCGCAATTTCAGCCAGTTTACCTAACACCCGCTGGCAAAAACCATCTGCTTTCTGGGCCTCGACAAGCTCTTCCTTGCTGACCACTTCACCCCAAGCGACGATCCTTTGCTCTTTCGTGCCGCGCGCTAAGGCTGCTACGAGTGCCGGTTGCTTCGCCTCCTCCCAACCGTCCGTGAGGGACCTCACCCCTGCATCCGGAGACATTCTCCTGTTCTTCCCGCGCTTCTCGTTACACTCTGGTTGCGTCACCTCCTCCCAACCACCATCCTGGGGCGCCCGAGAGAGCGCATCCGCGACCTTGTTGGTCGATCCCTTTCGGTACTCAACCGTGTACGAGTAGCGCTGCAAGGTTAGTACCCAGCGGGCCAGCCTTCCCGCGGGCTCTTTTAGCCTCTGAATCCAGGTAAGTGCTGCGTGATCAGTCTGAATAACGAAAGTCGTACCGTCTAAATAGAGGTCGAACTTCTTCAGAGCAAACATGACGGCTAACCCCTCCTTTTCCGTCACGCTGTAGTTGCGTTCCGACGGTGTGAGCGTTCGACTAGCGAATGCCACAGGGCGCAACTGTCCATCGTGCTCCTGTAGCAATACTGCTCCGACACCGTAGTCGTTCGCATCTGTCTGCACAACGGAATGCCGATTAAGATCTGGTAACCGAAGGCTAGCGGTGCTTGCTATTGCCCTCGCGAGAGACGAGAAGGCAGCACCCTGCTCTGGACCCCAGACCCACCTTGAGCCTTTCCGGAGCAGCAGATTCAAAGGCCGCGCTAGCTCCGCGCACATCGGGATGAACTGCCGGTAAAAGCCAACCATCCCTAGAAACCTTTGAAGGCTCTTTACATCGTGCGGTGGTGGATAATCGAGAATGGCCCTCAATTTCTCATCGTTCGGCTTCAAGGTACCATTGTCTACGACAAAGCCCAAAAGATTTACCTTTGAGGCGGCCAGTTCCACCTTTTTTGGATTAATTGTTAGACCGGCCTCACCCATTCGCCTTAAGACGATCTCGAGATGAGTTAGGTGCTCTTTGAACGACTTGGAGAATACCACAACGTCATCCATGTAGGCCATGGCGAAGTTAAAATTCGCATCGCTCAGCACGATGTCCATGAGCCGTTGGAAACTCGAGGGCGAGTTCGACAACCCAAACGGAAGACGCGTAAACTCAAATAACCCCCTGTAACAGGTGAACGCCGTCTTTTGGACATCGTCTGGCACCGCCTGGATCTGGAGAAAGCCCCTGCTACAATCCAGCGTGGTGAAAACCCTCGCGCCTCCAAGCGAATACATTATAGACTCAATAGAGGGAAAAGGATACGCGTCCCTTCTAGTGACCTCATTAAGTCTTCGGTAATCAACGCAAAGGCGCGCGGTGCCGTCTTTCTTTGGCGCCAAAACTACTGGAAACGCCCAGGGACTCTGCGATGGCCGCACCGCCCCTGTGTCCAGCATCTCGTCGAGAGCCGCGTCTAAGAGGGCCCGTTTATGTACGCTTAGTGGTCTAGGATTACACCCCCACGGCCTGGCCTCTCCTGTCTCTATCTTATGTTGTAAAACAGTCGTAAGCCCCGGTCTCTCGGTAAACATAGCTGCGTGTTGGGACAAGGCGTTCGCTAGCATACGCCGTTTGTCGGCGGGCCCATCGAAAGACGCAATTATCATTTCGACGTTCCCGGGCACGACTCGCGCATCTAATACCTGCTCCTGGTGTGACGCAGCGAGCGAACGTTCCATTCCCTGCACCAGAGATGATGGGGCAGCAAAGGGAATAAGAGGAGAAAACGCACTATAACGATACCCGTTGTTCCTCAAGTCCAGGATTATGCCCTCACGACAGACGAAGTCCTGCCCCAAAATAACAGGAATCGACATACCGGGCAAGTAAACGAAACGTTGCCTCCTTCGTCTGCCGCCAAGGCCAAGGTGAAGGCGCATCGCCCCTTGCGCTTCGGCCAATCCTGTCGCTAAACGCAGCGGAGTTACAAGTTCCCGCGCGCAAAGGTTCCTGTTACGGCAGTCCTCGTACATATTATCGCCAATTAGAGAAAGGGTAGAACCGGTGTCAATTAGTGCCGAATATTCTCTACCACCGATCTCTACACGCACGTACGGGCCCTTCTCAGGTGTCGTGCTCTGAGCCCGACACGCCGACGGGGCCATCGCCACGCGGTCGCCGGCCACAATTTCCGCCCTGTCGGCACACTGATACTGGGCCTCGGCAGCGGCCGGCAACCTCGACTCAGAGGACCTGATTAGTGGCGCCGGCCTCTGGCGTTTCCCTGGGAACCCTGAGAACCAGATGCTACCCACGTGCAATGCCGCCTGATGTGCCCAAGACGGTGACAGTTGTAACACCTGAGTTGTGGCCGGTCGTTACGCGCAACCTGTCCATCGTTACACTCACGCGACACTTCATCTGTGGCGAACCGCGGTGAGTCATGATTCCCGCGACTGTCGTGACCAGTCGCGCCTCTGCGGTGGTTGACCACTGCGCCACCCCTACGGGTCTGCACTCGGGCCGAGTTTGCGTTGGCTGCCCTGCGCCTTTGCTCGTAAGCGAAGGGGTCCAAAGCCCGGGGCGTTATAGTTACCCCGTGACCGCGCTCCGCAACGGCCGTATACGCTGTCCGCGACTCAATGTGAGTGTCTGCGGCGCGTCCTGCCCACGCGCATCTTGGCTCTAGGGACTCCTCGGCCCTCGGAGGGGGGCGGTACTGGAGCTCAGCGAGCAAGCCCGCTTGGACCGTTCGCGCCTCTTTGGCAAGTGCCTCCAGATCCGCGAAATCCCGTCCGCGCAGATAGGCTTTGAATCTAGGGTGACATTGCCGTATCGCTCTAGCTACCTTCTCTGCGTCAGACGCGGATGGCTCGGCCCTCGAGTAGAGCTCCTGGAGCGCGCGAACGTACTCCACGAGGCTCTCGTCGAGGTGCTGAGTGCGATTAGCTAGTTCGTCCCTAATCCGCATCTCGTAGTCAGGGGGTAAAAATTCCTCCCTAAACCGCGTCCGGAAGTCCGCCATCGATAGAAACGGTCGTTGCAACCGTCTCCAGCGCGACGCGTCGCCCGTTAACGCGATTGGCACGATCTGCACCAAGGCCGTTTCGTCTGATGCTCCCAACGCGGCTACATACGCGTCTAAGTCCTGTAAGAAATCGTGGACCGATTTCCCGTCGGAATATCCCGCGTAGGTCGGCGTCGGTACGGACAACCGCGGTCGGGGCAGAGACATAGGCGCGGCACTCGCGACTCCTGGAGTCGTCGCGATTTGTCGCGAGAACGTCTCCATCATCGCCGTCATGGCGCGCATAAACTCGCCGACGTCTGCCGCGCCTCCAGCTGGAGCTGGTGGTAAAATCCCAGCATCTGGAGATGCTCGCGTACTAGAGCCTTCTCCGGCCCCCGCAGCGTCAGTCGGTTCCTGAGTTCCGCTCTCAGACGAGTCGTCCTCGTCCCTATTGGGGTCGACCTCGTCTTGGGGGGGCATCGTTAGCGTTTACCCTTCTACACCACGCTGAACGCTCAATAGATCTGTGTGACTCCCCGGGGACGAACAGAACAAGCAGCAGACCAATCGGGCCCCACGTTGGAAGCGCCAGTTGTGTGGGTCGCTCTACTATACTGCTGCCCAATCGGTCCCTGCCTGGTCCGCCCTCCCAAGAAGTCACACGAGCAAGGATTGATTGATAACGTTTTACTGTTTCGGCGTCTTGGTTCTGGGCCTGGCAGTCGCTGTCGTTGTCCTGACCGTGCCTCTTGCCCCAGTGCCTGGCGGAATCTCTCGTGCACTCTGTCACGCGCACCGGGCCGCCGGCCACCGCTCCTGCCCCCTCGCGCGCCGTCGTCCTCCTCGGCTTCCCACAGGCTTTAGCGAAAGAAGGTTATCCATCTTAGCCGGGAGATCGCAGAGCCGATCAGCATTTGCCTTCAGAGAGTAAAGCAGCTCAAGCTTCGAGTTTATCTGTGCAAATTGCGCGGCGACTGCGTCTCCCCCCGCAGGAAGCATGTCCTCACTCACACAGCTCGTACTTAGCTCACGTTCGCGGTTTCTGCACGTTCGACAAATCCACTTATCACGCTTCGAGGTTCCCATCGATTTGAACGTTCTTTTCTAAATTCTGGAGCATGAATCAAAATGGTAAACATCTTTACATGAAGCACAAGTCACGAAACTCTCGTCACATGGAACTTGCTCAAAACAAACAATACACTCTGCGGAACGTTTTGCCGTCATGGTAGAAGAGAAAAGTAAGACTTTGCGTATGAACAAGGAAACAAAGAACACAGAACTCTGAATGTACGCTTGATGGAGTCGGCGGCAGAACAATATTAGTCGCTATCAAAACATTATATAAAAGATTCTCACCTGCCGAAAATGGCCAAGTTAGTTGCGTGATGGTTTCGGGCCGGCGACTGCTCTGAGGAGAGCCGTGGGATCCGCTGATATAGGCGTCGTATCCGGTTGCCCGGATTACGAACGGCGATCAACCAAGCGGCCTGGCGTTTATGAACGAGTGCTGAGTCAGCGACATCGGTCGGCGATCGGCAGCGATGGTGCGCGCCCGGCGCGAGAAACTGCCGAAACCGCAGGACCGCTCGCCCTGCCGAAAATGGAAAAGTTAGCTACATGATGGTTGCGGGCCGCCGACTGTGCTGAGGAGAGGTGGCAGTGCTGGTATCGTGCTTGATTTTGCGTCCCCTAGGTTAGCATAGCAATTTATGCTGGCGTTGGCAGGGGACGATCCCTAAAAAAGGCTATTTGTAGATCATCTCCCTGGAGCTGTTTGTCTCCAGGTCTGTTTATCTTGCTTTTGTCTAGTGTCGCGCCGCGAGTCCCGTATTGCGGAGAAACTGTAGGAGCACCTTAAAAACCTTCCGGCATCCTCTTTTTCGTTTTTGCGGAAACAGCAGCTCTTCCGTCGTTCGTTTGCTTCCGATGGCCAGTTTGCCATACATTATTTCGCGGCTTCTGTCATATGCGGGACACTCTGATATGAGCTGCTGCGCTGTTTCCACGACTCGGCGGTTGTGGCACTCCGAGCTGCGCCGTCTTCCCATCTGCAGGTAGTTGTTTGTGAAGGCCGTTTTCGTGCGCAGGCGACGCAGCAAGGTAGTTTCTGTCCGTGCCAGTCCTGCAAGCGCCCCTTTTGGTAACGTCAGTTCATCTTCCTCTTCTAGAAAGTGCAATCGTGTACACTGTGCTGCCTGTCCCGGATCTGTTGGCATTGAAATGGTTGGAGCCTCCCCATGAGCCGCCGTTGCCAGTTTGTCAGACTTCTCATTTTCTGTTGTTCCTACGTGACCTGGAATTCATTGCTGCCATGTCTCAGTTCCGTGTCTTTCCAGGTCTCCAAGTGCTGACCTTGCTGCTGTGGTGGCGGGATCTCCTTGTGCTATATTCATTATCCTCTGCAGTGCCCCTGGAGTCTGTGATGACTACCATTCGCTGTGGCGGCAACTTCACGGCGATGCGTAATGCTCTGTCAATTGCAACCATCTCCGTTGTAGTGGACGACGCTGGTGCCGAGAGCCTTCCGTCCCACTCTAGCCCGATATTCGGAATGTACACGGCTACAGTTCTTGATGTTCTTGCCCTGTTGACGCGCAGTCTGTGTGACCCTGCAGCTTCTCTGAGTGGTTTTCTTTCAAGTGATTCTCAACCACGGCCCTAACATGGTGTATCGTCCCGTCTTTTTGGGACCTCAGGTACTTGGTATTTGTGTCTCAGTCCACTCTGACGATGTCTCATGGTGCTACGCTTGCATGCCTTGTCACCTGGGGTAGTGGCAACGTGAACTTTGTAAATTCTTCTTTCGTGCTGTTCCACGAAATCTTTTTTTCATTCTGAATCTGTTCTAGAAACCACCTCCCTGAGGTTGTGGTTGCTAGTCTCACCAGCTGAAGGAGTCGTCTTCTGCCGGCCTGTTTCATGAGAGGCATCGCCGCCGCCTGGTTGAGGACCGCTTCGTTCCCCACGATTTCTGGGATACCCAGTGCCGTCCGCAGTACCCTCCTGTGCACAACTTCCAGCTTTTAGACGTCCGACTGCGATGGTGTCATGTCGGGCAGCCTGTATAGTGCTCTTGATGTCACCAGGGCTGTGTTCACCGTGCGGATGTTTTTCTCCGAGCTTTCCCAGAACGTTCCAGTCAGCCAGCGGATTGCATTTGCTACGGGCCGAAAGGCCTCAAGCGCCCAGTTTGTGGCTTGGGCCCACTGCAGCCGGTTCTGAATAATAATTCCCAGGAACCGTTGCTTTGGGACTCACTTGATGAGCCTTCCCGCTAGCATTACGTCACCTGGGCGGAACCTGTTTCGATTTCCATGTTCTGCCATGGACACTGCTTTTTCCGTGGATACAGAGAGACCGGACACCGCAACATAGTCGTCCACCGCGTCGGTTGCTTCTTGGATGCTGCGGATGATCTGGCTTGTGTAGATTCCTGCTGTCTACAGGCACACGTCGTCTGCATAAATCGATACCTGCACCGGCAGTGTTGTTCTGAGAACCGCCTCTGGGAGCCGAGCCATTACAATGTTGAACAAAACGGGGCTAAGTACACTCCCTTGTGGTAGTCTTTTATGTAGGGTCCTTGGGGTAGACGTAGTGTCGCCGGCCTTTACTTGGATGATTCGGCCCGAGAGAAAGCTGTCCAGGAAACCTTGAATCCTGCCTGTGAGTTCAATTTTTGTACGCCTCTTCAGAACGACCGATCACTGTACACATTCGTACGCTTTTTCCACATCTAAAAACGTCACCATCGTGTTCCGCCTACTGTTCTTTTTCTCTTCAAGGTCGCTGGTTAGGTCCAAGATGCTGTCCTGTGCTGTTAGTCCCTTCCTGAATCCCGTCATACACGTTGGGAGGACGTGATGTTCTTCCAGATACCAGCTCAGTCTCGCCTGGACTAGACTTTCAAAGAGCTTGCCTACACATGATGTAAGTGCTACTGGCCGATATGGCATAGCCTTTGTTAAGGGTTTTCCTGCTTTTAGAATCGGTACGATGTTTGCGGTCTTCCAAGTTTCCGGAACCTCGCCCTGTTCTCAGATTCTGCTCAACTAGTTCACCAGTGGTTCCAGTGAGTCCTTTCCTATGTTCATGAGGGCCTGATATGTCATCCCGTCGGGCCCCGCCGCACTCTTTTTCCTGCATTTTCTTAGAGCACTTTGCAGCTCCACCACACTAAAAGCCGTATCAAGGGGTCCCTTGGTCATATCTAGTACTCCCGGTCGGTCGAGGGCTTCTGCCGGCGCAAATAGTCTACACAACTCATCGGCCACTTCGTTCGCTGTCTTTTTTAACGCCAGTGTTATTGTCTTGAAAGGGTGCCTCAACCTTGCTTTCCCCGTCATCGCCAAAAAGGTGTGGTCGTTAGAGTTCTGACATATCAAAGCCCAGTATTGTCTTACGAGCGCCTTTGCACGCCTTCTCATCACCGCAGACAACCTGCTAAAGATGTTCTTATCTTCTGTTTGGCCTTTTCGTCGGTACTTCCGCTGAGCTATACGATAAGAACTGTAGGCGTGGCGTGATGTGGTCTAGATTAAATACAGTCCTGCATCGTGGTTCCTCACATGCCCCTCTTTCAAAACTGCAAGTCAGTGGAAAAAATTATCTTGAAGAGAATTAGCTCGACGCATTTAATGATTTCTTTACAAGTATGGCTGTCGGCGATGACTCGCCTGGCACATGTTGTGATTATGTAAATGTACAAAATGACAGATCTATGCTTTTGCATCCTGTTACCGAGGAAGAGGTGATAACAGTAATCAAAAATATAAAAAAACAGTATAGCTGCTATATCGACGGCTTACAAATAAAGCCCGTGAAGCACGTAGTTCACATTCTTGCACCGATTCTTGCTAAGATATTTAATCAATGTATAGTGGCTGCTGTTTTTTCAGAAAGGATGTAAGTTGCAAGAGTAACTGTTATTTATAAAAAGTGGGAGAGAAATAATCTGGCTAATTATAGGCCAGTCTCTATTCTGCCTGTTTTTTCAAAAGTATTTAAAACAATTTACATTCAAGACTTACAAACTTCATCGATAAATGTAACTTGTTAACTCCATACCAATTTGGCTTCCGTAAAAACAAATCTACTGAAATAGCACTACTTGAACAAAAAGAATACATACTTACACATGTTGAATTAACCTGAGACTGGGGTAGAGAAGAAGCATCGAAACGTAGAAGGGACAGAAAATAGACAGGACGACGTCTCAAACTCAGCTAACTGGTTTATTTAGTCCACTTTCTTATATAGTCTCAATCTCAAGGTCATTTCCACCAACACAAAACACCAAAAGGACGAAATCTATACAGTTCAAGCGCCACAGTCTTCACCACACAATGCAAGACGTTGACAACCTTTACAGGTCGGCACGATAAGGCAACATCTATTGACCTTCAAACTTGAACAAAAGAATCTCTTCCCCTATTATTCCAAACACAGTTCATACCTCTGAATCATAACTCGCCCTCTCCACACAAAAAAAAAACCACACACGCACACACTGAAGCGGTAGGTGGGCCAATACATTTAAGAACCACACAAAGCAAAAAAAAAACCGGTCGCACTTCAAACAACCTAATAAAAAAAAGTTAAAAGATTACATTTTTACAAAGCCTTTTGAATTGCTTCCAAACTGTAGAGAAGCCTGACTTATGCAGTTCCCTAGAGACTTTATCCGCACTGTCTCCCTTCCCTAAGAAAAAATCCATCAATGTAACCCTGTTTGGCAGTCAATGTTTTCTAGTGGACCGCTGACTGTGCCTGACTGTACTTCAAGCATGTCTGATTGGCCAACAAGTTACTCTGACCAAGAGTCAAACTCGAGTCAGACTCCGCTTGTCGGCTTTCTGACGGTTTCCTGCTGGCAGTCGGCCGCCGCGAAATGCCATCAAGATGTCTTGGTGGCGATCCTGATTGTACATCGATTGCCTCTGACTGTACGTCAAAAAGCTTTGACGTGCAGACACACGTACGGTCAAAGGACGTAAAGTTCGTTCGGACACCACTATTTCGTCAAATCTATGAATGCGAAAAATAATCTATGCACGAGAAAACGATTTCGGGACGTGAGCCTATAAAACCGCTGATGTCAGAGATACGACACGCAACCGACCGACAACCTTGATCAGAAGCCCGCCGAAACGCCGAACACGCCACTTTCACTTCGCGCATAGGGGCTTCGCCGAGCTTCCATGAACGTTCGCTCTCGACTCGTTTTATTTGCCCACTTGCTCCAACCTGTCGATCCTGCCCCGGATCTACAATGTCTTATGTTTTAGTAGAATTTCTACTCGACAAGACCCAGCCTGTTGTGAGTTTGAGTTCCGACGATGTAAGGGACTTTAGCGGTGTAGTTGAAGACGACAAGGTGTACCAGGTCTACTGGGCCGGAGACGCGTGAACAAAAGGATCGTTCTACCACGCGAAAGTACTCTACATGGCAGGTGAGTAGAACTGAAGTACGGTGAGTGATGTACGAGTGCTTTGCATAATAAGCTGAAGGCCTAATTGCATATGCAGCCGAAGCATTCTTAGAGCGATGCGCTCATTGTCGCAATCTCGCGCTGCAATACTAAAATGCTCCTGACTCGGTCCGAGAGGTTTGGGCTAGAAAGTTTATACCTTTCTATCTGGCATGGGCTATTGGCCTTACCGCTGTGTCGGGGCTGCTCGCGTTCGTCCGTGGAAGCCAGGGCTGTCTGTCGTAGCATGCATGCTTGCTCTCTAGCTTCAACGGAGTCACATAGGTTTTGCGAATTAAAGTATATACGGTCGTCCCGAAAGGTTCAGACATCGAGGGCGTTTCTTTGAAACATGCTTACGGTGCACGTGGTCCCGTTTGTAAACGAATGTCCCTTTTGCCCGAAAAACGCAAATTTCAAAAGGGGGAAAAAAACAAAGGACGGGTACACACTTTTCCTGATTTTTGATGTGATGAATTACATTCATTTTAAGGATTTGTGAACCATTTCACAGCCATGCAAAATGACCACCTCGTCTTGTGAACCGTTTTATAGCCATCCAAGATTGCCACCTCGGAATTTGAGCTTTATATAAAGAGTAAAGCTGCATAAATGGTAGATTAAACGAACATAAAAGAAATGTAAAGAACAATGCACCAAACGTGGAAATAGCAAAACATATTCATTAATGTAACAACTGCACGGCGCTCTGGTCGGAGACCGGAATAATACACAAAGAAAGGAACGATGTAAAGAGAGTAGTCAGGGAGACAGTGCGGATAAAGTCTCTAGGCAACTGCATAAGTCAGGCTTCACTACAGTTTGGAAGCAATTCAAAAGGCTTTCTAAAAATGTAATCTTTATCTTTTTTTTATTAGATTGTTTGAAATGCGACCTGCTTTTTTTTTTTGCTTTGTGTGGTTTTTAAATGTATTGGCCCACCTACCGTTTCAGTGTGTGCGTGTGTGTGTGTGTGTTTTTTTTTGTGTGTGAAGAGGGCGAGTTATGATTCAGAGGTATGAACTGTGTTTGGAATAATATGGGAAGATTCTTTTGTTGAAGTTTGAAGGTCAATGGATGTTGCCTTATCGTGCCGACCTGTAAAGGTTGTCAACTTTCTTGCATTGCGTGGTGAAGACTGTGGCGCTTGAACTGTATAGACTTCGTCCTTTTGGTGTTTTGCGTTGGTGGAAATGACCTTGAGATTGAGACTATATAAGAAAGTGGACTAAATAAACCAGTTAGCTGAGTTTGAGACGTCGTCCTGTCTATTTTCTGTCCCTTATACGTTTTGATGCTTCTTCTCTACCCCAGTCTCAGGTTAATTCAACATGGTTAATATTCACCAGCTCGCCTGCACCCTTACGATTTTTTTATACTTACACAGTTCGAAAGCAAAGCTATTGTTGTTGGTATATTTGTGGATTATTTGAAAGCTTTCGATTTGGTAAATCATAATACATTGTTAAAAAAGCTTGCATGCTATGGTATTCGTGGACAGGTGTTGTTGCTTTTGAAGTCGTTCTTATCTCATCGAAAGCAGGTCGTTCAAATAAATAATATGTGCTCCAAAGTTCAACCCGTCCTTTGTGGCGTGCCTCAGGGTAGTATACTGGGGCCGCCACTCTTTAACATTTATCTTAATGACATTGTGAACATCAACCCTACAGCCAAACTCATTATATACGCGGATGACACAAGTATTTTCTTTTCTGGTAATGACATCCACAAACTTGTAGACAAAAGTACGTTTACAATGAAAGCAATAGAAAAGTAGTCAGTTTCTAATTCCATGCAGAGAAATGAAGTAAAAACTAAAGCAATCATATTCAGACAGAAAAACAAGCCAATTCCAGTACATAAAGATATCATCCTAAATTCACGTTCTATAGAAATTGTTGAACATTTTAAGTGTCTTGGCGTCGTATTTTCTTCCACTATGTCGTGGGATAGCCACATAAACCATATAGTAACTAAGATAGCCCAGATCACAGGCATTATAGGTCGTATTAAATACCTTCTTTCCACAAAAATTAAGTTACTCCTTTATAATTCGCTCTTTTACTCTCATCTAAACTATTGTCAATTGGTATGGGGAACAACAACATTTTCAAACCTTCAACTTGTTCATATATTTAAAAAAAATGTCTTCGGTATATTTACAATAAGCCTTATGGAGCGCCAAGTACTAACTTGTTCTACCGCTCCCATGTGATTAGTGCATTCAACTTGTACAGATATCGATTAAGTTTGAGGTATAAATTAGAAACACGAAGCAATATTACTAACTTACGTGATCTGGCTCATCTTCAAATAAAGAACATAACTAGTTACTCAACAAGACATAGAGAAAGTTGGATAGTGCGTGCACCTCGTTCGAATTATGGCAAAATTGCCTAAGTTTCGTACTACCGTCTTTATTAAATGGATATCATCTTGTGCATTTTGATTTATTTACGTGTAAATACAGTGAACACCGTAGAATGTATAAAACCGAGAGAGTATGATTTTTACGGTTTTTTTTGTTTAAATGTGTGCGCCCTAAACATTTGTGATCACAATGATTTTTTTTTTGTGAGTGTGTTGTTGCAATGTATTGTTAAGAATACTTTTCTTCTCGCCTTTTTCGCTTTTGTTTTTCTCTTCTGTGAATGCTTTAGCACGATGCTGCTTAGCTGCCAATATTAAGGGTCGGTGGACGCGTCAAGATGCAATGGTGTAGCTTCTTTCCACAGCTCCTTTATCTTCTTTGTACAAGGTGAAAAATAATTTGATTTGATTTGATTTGAGCTCTGTTCCTTGCTGCTTCCATTCTTAGCAGCGTCAGGTCTAGCGTCGGGAAAGATTCTGGTAGCGTGATTCATGTCGCCTCTTCCAAGACTTGCTTGATCGCCTCCTCTACGTTTTCTTTTGTCAGCTAAGAGCGTGGCAGAAGTTGTCCCAGTTTGTATATGGCCTCTTGACTTTCTTTGACCTCTGGCAACCGTCTATGGTGATGTTAATCAGAACGCGGTCGCTTCCTCTGGTGTTCGCGGCCGTTTCCCACCTCAGTGGTATGGACGGCGTGTGTGTCGTGACATCAATGGCACTGCAGCTGTTTGGGGGCCCTATAAAAGTAGGGCCTCCATCGTTAGCTATTACAGCTCGAGGTTCTCAAAAGCTGTCATGAGCGCTTTCCCTCTTCTGTCTGTTCTCGTGCGTCCCCATACCGTGTTATTGGAGTTAAAATCTCCGCGTATGATCAACTCATCTTTATACTCCTCTCCCCAGTCTCGAATTTCACCTGCCGGCATTGGCGTGCCGTCCGGCCGTACGTACCCCAGAAGTATGACTAGCGTTTGACCCCCGACCCATACTCGCACCGCCACAAATTCTACTGAAAGGGTGCACACTCCGCTTGTTTCTAGCTGCACGTGAGGAAACTCCTTGCGTATAAAAAACGCCGCAATGCCATGTGGGAAGCTTGGGATGGACTGTGTAGTTAGTTGGATGTATAACCCGGAAGCGACCGTTTCCCCTGAAGGCCCACCTCTGTCAACGCCAGTACCGGATATGGATCGCTCTTCAAGTGAATGCTGACTTCGGCCTGTTTTGCGGTAAGTCCCCGACAGTTCCATTGCAGCACAGTTGGCAGGTCCATCCGGTTGCCCACTCTCTGTTGTTGCCGCTGGCTCTCCGGAAACCTCTGTTGTGCAGTCATTCTGCTTTCCTACGGCTTTCCTAGCGAAGGTTAAGAATTCAAATATTCTGGCGGGCTAGTTGGTTATACATATTAAATTACAAATAGCGAGCGCTAGGACGAGGACGGACGAAGAAGTGGACAGGACAGGCGCTAACTCACAACTGACGGTTTTATATACAACGTTAAAGAAGAAGGTGAAGGAAGTGTCTGGAGTTGAAAAAAGAAGAAAAAACAGGTCTTTTTCTAACCGGGCGCTCTAAAAAGATTGTTAGACTAGAAAGACTAAAACACAGTGGACCGAAACAAAATTAGTAAAAATTAAACAAATTTTAACTCTATACGATGCTATTCTGAAGGCTTAGAAAATAACCCCTGGACCGTGGGAGACAAATTGAGAATAAAAAAATTGAGAATAAAAAATTGAGAATAAAAAAATAAAAAAAATTGGATAAAAAATTAATAGAAATTAATAAGTGATCGTCCAAAGGCCGCCGATCAGTGCCTCGAACAGCTTATTTACCTTTTTACATCCAACAGGCACCACAGCCAAAGCTTTACTGGCGCGAGCGCATAGACCCACCTGGTGCACAGGTGGGTCTATGCGCTCGCGCCAGTAAAGCTTTGGCTGTGGTGCCTGTTGGATGTAAAAAGGTAAATAAGCTGTTCGAGGCACTGATCGGCGGCCTTTGGACGATCACTTATTAATTTCTATTAATTTTTTATCCAATTTTTTTTATTTTTTTATTCTCAATTTTTTATTCTCAATTTTTTTATTCTCAATTTGTCTCCCACGGTCCAGGGGTTATTTTCTAAGCCTTCAGAATAGCATCGTATAGAGTTAAAATTTGTTTAATTTTTACTAATTTTGTTTCGGTCCACTGTGTTTTAGTCTTTCTAGTCTAACAATCTTTTTAGAGCGCCCGGTTAGAAAAAGACCTGTTTTTTCTTCTTTTTTCAACTCCAGACACTTCCTTCACCTTCTTCTTTAACGTTGTATATAAAACCGTCAGTTGTGAGTTAGCGCCTGTCCTGTCCACTTCTTCGTCCGTCCTCGTCCTAGCGCTATTTATAATTTAAAAAGGTTAAGAAACGGCAAATAGGCGACTCATTTCTTCTGCCTTGTCTATGACGTACACAATCTGTTTGGCCCATTTTTGCGGCAGTTGATATAAAAACTCTCCGACTCCTTTAACTGCCATTAGAATGAAGTCCGGTATCGATGCTGCTTGGGAGCTTGGCACTCCTTGCCGAGGCTCCCATCGTCCCTGCGTTGCCCTGCTCTAGTCGCGTTTCCTTCCAGACATTCCTTGCGTTCCACCCCTATTTGGCTATGGATTCCCTCTGTCCGTATTCCGTTGCTCCGGACGAGTCCCCTTCCTGTTCCCCCTGCCTCAGGGCTGCCCTGTTGACCCTGCTTTCCCGTCGTTTTTTCTATTCCCTTACAACCCCTTGTGCTCTTTTTTTCCCCCTCGTGCACCTGTTTTCCGGCTTCCTGGAACGTTAGGTTTTGGCTCGCCTTCACGCTGCAGATCTTCTATTCCTTTTGCAATTTTGGGCATTCCCTTGCCGTCGCGGCGTGTGATTCCCTGCAGTTGACGGATCTTAGGGATCCGTCGCAGATCTTTTTTGCGTGTTTTTCCGAACACTGCCCGCATACGGCTTCATTTATGCATGTTGCCGCAACATGGCCGATCCGGAAACATTTTCTGCACTGGAGTGGCCTCGGTACAAACGGCATTACGCTGTACCTCACTGGTCCATTTTTTACGTACGCCAGGAATGTGTCGCCCTCGAAGACAACTTTTACGCTTCTCGACACGCCAAACCGTCTCGCATACACGACATGCACTGCGCAGTCAATCAACTCGACTATATTCTCAATCGTAACCGTCGTGCCTGCATCGGCGATGACTCCCGCCCTTATGTGCTTTGCCCGAGGGAGAAAAGCGCGTACTGGGATTCCGGAAATCGTGTTCGTAATTAAGAGGTCCAACACTGCTGCTTCCGTTCTCGTTTCAATTGCGATTATGTTCTTCTTTAAGTTGACCTGAATTCCCTTTCTGAGCTTCGGCGCCATCGTCTCCAGTTCATCTGACAGGAGTTGCCAGCTGAGCTTCCTTGGGTTCATCTCCGCCTCAGTCGGGACGACCAGTGCCATTCGTTAAGATTCAGAAAGGTGCACTTTACCTTGGCTCTGTTGTGAGCTGCGCTTCATTTTTTTCTTCCTCCTGTCGACCGTTTCGAAGTCGTCATCGTTGTCTTCAATGTGGATGGATGGACGGATGGTAATGGCTATACCCTTTGTAACTGGCGGCAGCTTGCGCCACCTAGCCTAACATTTCGTCATCCCCCTTTTTTTTTAATTCGTGTGCATTTTTTTCATAGCAGACCCCCCCCCCCTCTCTCTCTCTTTTAAATTGAATTTATTGATTATTTTTATCTGTATTTTTTTTTATCCTTCCCTAGATCTCTTCCACCAATCTTCCAATCTCCTCTTAGTTACCGCAATTCTTTCCCTACCCATTCGTCCATCCATGTCCGGAAAACCCAGTGCCCCCTCCAAATCCGTAGTCATCACCTCCCAAGAGGGTGGGACGAAGCCCCATGCACATTAACATTGCATGTTCTATAGTTTCCCTTTCGCGGTTGCATACGTCGCACAGAGTGTCTACTTCCTTGAATTTAGCTCTATACGTTTTCGTTCGTAGCACCCCCGTTCTAGCTTCAAACAACAAAAAGCTCCCCACTGAATTATCATACAGCTGTTCCTTCTTTATTTATTGTTTTTGTGTCCTGTATATTGTTAAAGCTGATTTCCCCTGCATTGTAATTTCCCACAATTTCCTGTCTGTTTCCTTTACTCCCTTTTCTATCCTAAATCTCAGCTTGCGGGTTCGGTTTGTCCACTTAGTGTTTAGGCTTTTCATATATAGATACTTGTACACTTTCGCTGCCCACCGTGTATCCTCAATTTCAACTAGTCTTTGTTCAAATATGTTACTTTACTGATCGCTTCTCTAATCTCGAAAGATACCCAGCCCATATCCCCCTGTACTTCCTCATTTGGTGTATTCGCATGTGCCCCCAATGCCAACCTACCCACACTCCTTTGGTGTGTCTCTAAACCTGCCTGGATTTCTGACCTCATACACAATACCGCATTCCCAAATGACAGTCCTGACACCATGACTCTCTTCCATATACCTCTAACGACTTCATATCTATTATAGTTCCATAGTGCCCTGTGTTTCATGATAGCCGAACCTCGTTTCCCCTTATTTATTACAATATCTTCATGGTCTTTTAGATACCGTCTTCCTTCACTGAACCATACTCCCAGATATTTGTACTTTTCTACGTGTTCTATCAATGTGTCCTGTATCTCCAGGGGCTCCTCCTTCTCGTTGAAAACTATTATACCAGACTTGACCCTACTAAATTTTAGTCCTACTTATCGTTCTCGTAAGTTCGAGAACATTCTCGTCTGATCGAGTTCCGAATGTACTACGCGCAGAAAGTTCTACGCCGAAATATTCCAGTAACCCACGAGGGTAGATTAGAGACTCCGCATGGTGAGCAGAGCCAGTCTCGCACCAGCGTTCGATCCTGCTGCTACGCCGCCATCGATACTCGCGACGCTCTGTTTCCTTTTGGTTTTGGTCACAAGTTCGCCCTAGTTTTCGTCGCTTTATTAATCGTCATTCGTGACGATTTGGTAGAGGTGCGGGGTATCGCATGTCCCTGCAGAGTACGCCTCAGAGAGCCCGCAGTGCAAGTCTGACACCAAGCCCACGAAGACCCAACGAAGACCCTACCAAGACCCGATAAAGACGCCGCAACCAAGGGCTACCCCCCGGATTGGGCACCTTGCCTGCCAAGACCAAGCAGACGACGAAGCCGACGATGGACCACCAGTCGTCGCAGACCCCGGCCGCCGCCGCCGTTGTATACCTTGCCGTCTCACCATGGACTCCGGCACCTTTCTACGGGGAAGTCCACGAGGACATCAAAAATTGGCTGCAACACTATGAACGTGTAGCCCGCCACAACGGGTGGACGACTGAGCAGTGCCTCCACAACCTCTACTTCTCGCTTGAAGGAACTGCGAGGCACTTGTTTGAAAACCACGAAGCGTCCTTCACTACGTGGGAGTCCTGCGCCGCCGAATTGAAGCGAACGTTCCTCAACCACCACCGTCGGCAGCGAGCGGAAGACCTTCTCCAAACAAGGGTGTAGGACCCCAACGAAAGCGTGACCAGCTTCGTTGAAGATGTCATGCGCCTATGTGCCCGAGCCGATCCGGAGGCAGCAGAGGAAGAGAATCCGCCTCCTCGTACGTGGCGTGAAGGCGGAAATTTTCGGGGGCCTTGTCCGTAACCCGCCGACAACCGTTGACGGTTTTGTGGCCGAAGCCACTAACAACGAGCGCGCGCTGTCGGCCCGAGCAAGCCATTACCATCGACTCGCCGGCGTGCCTGCTCCTCTAACCGTCGAATCTTCTCGACTGAACCCGAACACCGCCGGTGTTGACGGCCTTCGGGAAATAGACCGCGACATCGTCCGGGAAGAGCTTCGCAAAATGCTACCCACTGCTGATCGCCCGTCCTCTCTCTCACTCGCCGATGTCGTGCGAAAGAAGGTTCAACGAGACCTCCAGCCGGACACTCCTGTCATCAAATCAGCACCGGAGGAGCCCGCTCTTAGTTACGCCGCGACAGTCCGACGAACACCACCAGCCCCGCGCCCGTACATGGCGGACCCCCGACGTGAGCCTCCCACTGCGGGGAAGCCAACCACATCTATCGTGGATGCCCCTATCTCAGACATGGGCTGCGTGGGTTCCACCCGAACGACCCACGCCCGAGGTACGGCGAACGCCCTCACGACATCGAGGAGTACCTTCGACCTCCGTCATACTCAGCACCGCCTCTCCGCCGGGAATCGTGCTCACCATGGTCCAGGCGCTCAGCGTCTCCTGCGCCACGACACCGCCGAGAGAGCTGTTTCCCCTGCGTCGCCGGGAAAACTAAGGGAGGCAACACCTGGAGGTGGCGTTGCCGAAGACGACCGAAGTAAAGAGCCTCCAAGAACGCCGGAGCGATCCCAATGTCCCGACGCCACGCATCGCAACTACGCGCCTGCAACGGTGCCATACAACCTAAACGTTGTTAGCGACGGCCACGACGCATCAACACTCGTGGACACCGGATCAGACTACTCAGTCTTGAGTGGGAGGCTCTTTCGCCGCCTGAGAAAAGTCACAACGCCGTGGAATGGACCTCAAATATGAACCGCCGGAGGGCACTTCATCACACCCCTGGGGAGATGCAATGCTCGCGTCGAGATCCACGGTGAGACGTGCATTGTGAATTTTGTCGTTCTACAAGACTGTGCCAGAGACGTCATACTCGGCATGAACGTTCTGTGTAAATACGGCGCCGTCATCGACCTTGAAAAGAACAGATTGACGCTGCGGACACCTGTTCTTACTCCAGAGGAACCCCACACAACGTCAGCCGCCGTCCGAGTCGCTGCCGACCACGTAAACCTGCCGCGGCTGTCAAGTGTTGTTGAACCCTTCGTGACAGATCCAGCTACCTGCGGCGAAGTTGTTCTGGAAAGCAACGTTCAGTTGCTCCTGGGAAGAGGACTAGGCGCCGCAAGGGGGGTAACTGAACTTCAGAATGGACGTCCTGTGGTCATCGGGACTAACTTCCGACAAGAAGCGCAACACTAGAGCACTTGTCAAGCGCAACACCTCACGAAAGGTGCCACTGTGGGCCATGCCGAGGAGCTCCGGGATTCCGCCGAAATTGCCGCGATTGCTGAAGTATCCTCACGCCCTCGGCAAGACAGTACGTTGCCAGCGCAACTCGACATTGACCTCAAGCTTCCAGGCCCAAAACCACGGCAGCTGATTACCCTCATCGCCGAATACAGCGACTGCTTCGTGACGTCGTCGAAAATGCGCCAAACCGCCCTTCCGAAACACCGCATCGTTACATACAACGACGCTCTCCCTGTGCATCGATCGCCGTACAGAGCCTCCGTAAGAGAAAGAGAGGTTATCCAGGAGCAAGTGCAAGAAATGTTGATCGGCGACATAATCCAGCCTTCAAGCAACCCGTGGGCCTCTCCAGTCGTACTGGTTAAGAAAGATGGAACGTTTAGGGTCTGCATGGACTGCCCACAGCTGAACGCGGTGACGAAGAAGGACGTCTATCCAGTGAAGAAAGGTAAAAAACACAGGCGAGCTGGTGAATGGTATCCATAATAATGTAGAGACTTCGTTGTACTGTCCGTTTTTTTATTTTTCCTTCGTCTCAGGGTTATTATGGACGTCTATCCACTCCCCCGCATTGACGACACGCCAGACCGGCTGCGACACTCTCGATAGTTTTCATCGATGGACCTGAAGAGCGGCTACTAGCAGATCAAAATCGACGAACGGGACCGAAAGAATACAGCTTTCTTCATGCCGGACGGACTGTAAGAGATAATGATGCCCTTCGGACTATGCACGGCGCCAGCAACGTTTAAGCCTGTCATTGACACCGTACTGGCAGCATTGTAGTTGCAAAGCTGTCTCGTCTACTTTGACGACGTCGTAGTGTTTTATAGTGACATCGACGAGCACTTGCGACGCCTCCGAGCTATTCTCCAAGCCATAGAGACCGCCGGACTCACCCTCACGCCGTCCAAGTGCCGGTTCGCCTATGACGAACTGAAGTTCCTAGGTCACGTGGTTAGTAACGAGGGCGTTCGCCCAGACCCTTAGAAGACTCGCGCCGTCTCGGCATTTATAGCGCCCACAGACACAGGCCGTGCGAAGATTCTTTGGACCTTGTGCCTACTATCGACGCTTCGCTCGATATTTTGTGAAGATTTCCGCGCCGCTCACAAAGCTAACGAAGGACGCCGAAAAGTTCGAATGGGCCGAGGAGCAGCAGACGCATTTGACGAGCTGAAGCAACGATTCCAAACTCCTCTTGTTCTTGGACACTTTGATCCAGATGCGGAAACCGAGATTCATACGGACGGGAATAACGAAGAACTTGGCGCGGTACTAGTTCAAGTGCAAGAAGGCACCGAGCGAGTCATCGCTTACGCAAGTCTGTCACTGTCCAAAGTGGAGAGAAATTACTCCACGACTGAAAAGAAATGTCTTGCGGTCGTCTGGGCAACCACGAAGTTTCGCCCGTACTTATACGGGAGCTCTTTCCGCGTTGTCACGGACCACCACTCGCTCTGATGGCTTGCGAACCTAAAGGACCATTCAGGAGTCTCCGACTGCAAGAGTTCAACATGACTGTGTTCTACAAGTCCGGCCGCTAGCACAGCGACGCCGATTGCCTGTCCAGAGCCCCTGTCGAGACATCTCCCGGTAACAGCGGTGACGATGACGACGAGTGCTTCCTAGGCGCAGTGAACACCGACGTTATGAAGCGACGTCGAAGAGGCGGTTCTGAGTTGTGCGCGCTAATGGAGCACCTCGAAGGAGGAAGGGGTACCATCCCCCATGCCATCCCCAGAGCCCTGCCGACCTTCGTCATTCGACAAGGTGCACTTTACAAAGAGAACTTTTGAGACAACAGCCCGCCATGGCTACTGGTAATCCCTGCTGACCTTGGAGAGATATTCCAAACCTGCCTCGACGACCCAACGACTTGGCACCTTGGCTACAGTAGAACGCTCGCCAGGAATTTGGAAAAATACTAGTGGCCAAGGCAGCCGAAGTCCGTTCACCTCTACACTTTAACTTGCCACGAGTCAGCGACGCAAGAAACCACCGACGAAGCCGTCAGGGGCAGCATGCTTGACGCGATGGGGCAGCATGCTTGACGCGATGCTGCCCCATGAGCCAGTGGATGATCGATGCGACTATGCCCATGCGGTCAGTCAGAAGGCAGAAGAGGCACGTCAACTAGCCCGCCTTCAAATCCACGTTCAACAGCGTCTCAACGCTCGCCGGTACAACCCTTGTCGCCGCGCCGTCCACTTCCAGCCCGGTGACAGAGTGTGGGTGTGGACGCCGATTCGTCGCTGTGGTCCCAGCGAAAAACTGCTGAAGCGCTACTTTGAACCTTACAAGATCATCCGACGCCCCGGAGATTTGAACTACGAAGTTCTTCCCGACGGAACACGACCATCAACAAGACGTCAGCTGCAACCCGAGGTGGTGCACGTCGTCCGGCAGAAGCTGTATTACGAACGATAGAACTTTCCACTCTCATCAACGAGTGAACTGTGAACTGTGGCTCGCGATTCTCCTGTCCTTTTGTTGTGGATTTCTGTTTTCGTTTTTGTTGCATCGGGACGATGCTTTTTGTAAAGCGGGGAATAATGCCGCGCGCGCAGCTGACCAAGCAGGCAGCGCGCCCGTGGCGTAACGGTTATCGCGCTTGCCTTCCGCGCAGAAGGCCAGAGTTCGATTCCTAGCCGCGGCTACCCACTTCTGTTGACTCTGTAATGTGATGTTCTGGTAAATTCGAGAACCGTCTTGCTGATTAGAGGTTAGAATTTTCTACGCACCGAACCTTCTATGCCGAATGTTCCAGTCTCGTCCCAGCGCTCCATTCTGCGATTTCACCGACATCGACGCCCGCGACGCTCTGATGTTTTCTTCTGTTCCCGTTTTGCTTTGAGCACAGGTTCGCCCCATTAAACGTTTAGTTTCTTCAGTTATCATCGCCTCATCAATTTTCATTCGTGACAATATGACATAGGCAGCTTGGGAGATTCAACAGGAATAGGACTTCTATCAAGTTTCTTATCAATGCAGCTTTGCATTGAAACGATGATGCCACGCAGCCTGCCATTTACTTTGCATTCCTCATTGTAACGCTGGCGCCAATGCCTTGCATCCTGTTGTTTTAGCTTAAGTTGTGATGACAGAGGGACCACAAGACTTCATCCGTGTCGCTCTCAGATTTGACCTCCAGTCACTTCTTCGTTGGTGCCTAGAAAGTTGTGGATTGGTAGCAGTATGACTGTCATTAACAGACGAAACTCATAAGCATTTGACAGCACTTACAGCGCATCAAGGGGGCCAGTAGCTTCCGCGTTTTTCCATTTAGAGTTTCTTCAGCTGCTCTCTTAAAATTTCGTCATGGGCGCTGCATTTTGCAGCCTGCTGGTTTCCTTGGGCGTCCTCTTTTTATGGACTAGTAAACACGATGGCAGATATATTTGGGTCTAGTTATACTTCTTCTAAGAACACAATCATTTGTTATGCAAGTACTGCACGTGCTGAAAAATATTAAGGGTAAAAATAAGGATTGCAAAGTAGTAGTGACAGCTCTGTGCGTCGTGAAAATGAGAAAAGCAATTCAGGCGGAAGAAACTGATGACACCATTGCCGTTGTTACTGTTTGCTAAAAGGCAACTCCGGTCGATTTTTTTTTTTTATTTTGGATTACGATTGACTTTAGCTCAATCAGTGTCCGTGAATTACAATGTAGTTTTTTTCTTTTATATCTCGTGTTTATTGTTATAAATATTACGGCTAGAAGTTTCGTTTAGGGCGTCTACTCCAAAACCGATACTATCTGCTAGAGAGGGATGACACCACTGATATCAGCTTTACGGCCACAACGTAACGTCACGATGATGCTGCGGTACGCGCAACGAGACAGAGGGGCTTACAGCGATAAACCAGGGTTCCGGTCTGCACTCGAAAGTGACCTCCTAAGGCCGCTGCCATTGTACGCAAAGTTGACCACTCGTCACGTGACCAAACTAAATACTTGACGTCGCAGGAAAGATGGCAGCGCCCAGGCAGCGGCTGGCCCCAGCTGGGCCGCAGCTTGTCGGATGCTTTGCTCGTTGTCGTTCGTCTCGGCGAGTTGATTTCAGGCGCGGAAGCCGTCATATGAGGCCGGTCGAAAACGACTTCAGAGTTCAGCGTGGCGTCTGACGTAGGTATAACGTGAAAATGAGGAGGAACGGTGTGCATTTTGCTGGTGACCGACGGGGATATTGCCACGAAAGATACAATCGGCCCTACGCTGCTCGGACCTCTGATTGATTCAGATACCCCTAGGATCAATTTTAAGGCGACGTTCCTGTGCTCTCGTTGACCATCAGAGACTTCGAGGTCTGCAGTGAAGCGTGTGCAATGTATCTGGATACACAGTTTAGCTACGGAAATTACGTGAGTCGTGCTTGGCAGTGTGCAATCGTGGTGCCATTTCGTTCAAATAACCGAAAGCTCACTTTGGTTGTGCGGTGCACCGAAGAGCTTCCTTCAAGCTGGTAGTTCCTGTGCCGTGCTCTAGGTGATGCTGTGCTGCTTCCTAAATTGTTCTGGCGTTGACGTGCACTTTCATGGAGCACAAATGTTGCAGTTGGTATTGATTCCGCTGGTCTGTCGCACGTTTCGTCGATACAAAAGTTTCATCAACACTCGTTATGCGAATTGCAAGCTGTATGGACATTTCATCGCGCGTGTAACCTACCCAGTCCGTCGGATCACGCCGCTTTGCGACGACAGTCTGCAGCGGCTCATGATCAGAAAAGTGGTCCCGCATCCATGTCAGCTCAGCTCGTCTACAGCAGTCGCCAAACCCCGAAGGAGACAATTCATTCGGACAGAATGCCACTAAAGCAGTGCAGCTACTTTAGTAATCAGAATAGACTCTCTTCTGTCTGTTTTGTTATATTGTCACGGATGCTTGCTCCAGTCCCATTTTCTATCAATATTTACTATTCTGTAAAGTTCCAGGCCATGCTCATCTGTCACTGTATGTTCTGGTGGAGGTGCTGCGCACTTTACTTATAGCCCTTCACTCTGTGTGGACCCTGACGGCTCCTCAGCCGAGTTGCCCGATAGCAAGACACGGGTGGCGGATTATCCCGCGTTTTAAACCCCCGGCGAGCCGGGAACCATGTTTTACCCCGAGCCTGGCAGAAAAATTGCAAGACGAGCGAGTACCACAAGGACGAACCTCGGAAATACACCACGAAGAATCTGAAATCCGAGCAAGTCGCTGCTATACCAGCAAGAACCACCGGAATTCGGTCTTTTGCCAGAAAAACTGAAGCTGACTGAGCCAGCAATGACCAACCTGCAGCAGCAAACAGCGTCCGCTGCCACCATCGTTTGCATGGCCGTCGCACCTCACACTCCGACGCCCTTTCACGCAAGGTGTATGAAGACGTCGAGGGCTGGATTGAAATATATGACCGTGTTGCTCGCCACAGTGGGTAGACGGACAACCAGCTCCGGCAGAACCTATACTTCTCATGAGAGAAACTGCCAGGCACTGGTTTAAGAACCACGAATCCTTTTTAACGTCGTGAAAAGATTGCAAGATCGAGCTGAAGTGCACGTTCATTAGCCAGCATTGACGAGAGAAAGCCGAATTCCTGCTTCTGTCCAGGACACGGCCCCAACGAGAGCATCCCCGCCTTCGTGGAGGATTTTTTGCGCCTGATCGAGCACCCACGCCAACCCTGATGCTGCAGCAGAAGACAAGAAGCTAAGAATCCCATGTCCCTCATGTGAGGGACAACACCTTCGGCAGCCTTGTCCGCAACTCCACGACAACAGTCGAAGGGTTCATATCACCGAGTTATCCGAGCCAACAAAATCCATCCCTAGTTTACTTCCGTCTGAAGAGCGGACCAGCTTACCACGCACCAGAGTCTGACCACGCTTCGTCGTTGCTCGTTTCAAGGTTTCAGGGATCTCCGAATTTGACATATAAAATTTGGGTTGGCTTGACCTTAAAAAGAAATGCTTTCTGCCCGCAAGTATCGGACTCGGAAACGGTATTTAGAGCCGGATGCTGCACCGTACGTGCGCATGCCCAGCTCGACGTTGCATTGGCTTGGTGTAAGGACAGCAACTACTTCTACTGATGCCTCCACGTCATCTGTCCCACCTCATCCTTCGGCCCAATTACCGGACTGCACTGAGGGACTGGACAAGGCCGAGCACGAAAATCTGGGCTTGGGCCATAATCATCCGCTCGAGGATCGACCGTTTGTCGAGTTCGTGACGCCGCTTGGAAACGGCACCTCGTTGTCCGTTGGTGATGCGCTTGTTCTGATTAGGGAGTCTTAGAATAGCGCACGCTAAAGCTTTGCGTGCGCAAAGAATAGCGTCGTCGCCACTGCGCACGCGCCAAACGCTAACCATGTTTTGTGCTTTGCGTGCGCTATTTTAGCGTACGCTATTTCTCGGAAATTGCGTGCGTACGCAAAGACTCTTTGCGCTTCTCCAAGGAGGATTCGTGATTAGATGTTGGCTAAAGCCAAGACGAATCGGTCAAAGATTCGTACTTGCGAAGATGCGTACTTGTCAAAGAGTTTGAGTTTGAGTTTGAGTTTGAACACAGTTAAAAATGGCGGATCCCAGGACCATGGCTGCGGCCGCATTGGCGATGTCATGGGCGCGACGACGGTGGCATCCTCGCGACTGCGATTTTCAATACGGGACGACATTGCAGTTGGTTTGATAACGATCACCGGCAGCTTGATGCTTGCGACGCGCAAAAAATTCTCGGCGAAGGCAGCGAAGGTCAGTACACGAGGCCTAGCTCTCTTGCCGAGGCGACGGAAGCGACGACCGGTCGCGTCGCATTCTCACATTTAAACCAATTGAAAATTATATTCTGGATCAAAAACCTTTTTTTCAAGTTACAGCATTCCGTGTGTGAAATAAAAATTGCAATTTTATCTCGGTGGCGTTGCAAGCGCAAAATGCTTGGGCTTTTGCGTCGCGGCGGAGAAACGCTATTCTTAAACTCTCTTGCGCAGCGTGCGCAAACTCAAGCGCTAAATTTAGCGCTAGCCTGCGCTAAAATCGCGTACATTATTCTAAAACTCCCTATTATGGATTCCGCTATCGATGAGCATGGACTAGGATCGGAAGGTTTTCAAAGCTACAGAATCGTCTGTTCGGAACAAACAGCCTTCCAGAGAGTAAATATCTAATCCGCAAGTTCGCAATGACGTTAGTTGTCATTTCTAATGTCCCACCTGCAAAACTCTCCTGACGAAGACGGCGGGGAGTTTAAAGTAGAAATAGGACATTTCCCCCACGTGATCAATCTGTGCCGATCAGTACCTCGGAAGGGACCTCATGTCCAAAGGCCGCTATTTTGTTAGTCTACCACCGGACACCCTGCTGGCGTTGGTCCTCGTAGATGAGGCCGTCAGGAAAAAGCTAGCAGAATCCCCGGCGGATGGCAACGCTCCGAGGGGAACCGTAAAATCTGACATAACGGACGGTGAATTTTATCGGGAGCGGCGCGCCGAGCTCGGCCATGGAACATATGATTTGACTGTTTCAATGCATGCTGATGGGAGCCTGGTTTTCAGGTTGGCAAACTATACTCGATATGCCCTGTGCAACTGATGCTTAACGAACTGTCTCCGCACTTGCGCTGGCGCGCTGTCGTTCTACCGCACTTCTGGTATGGTGCTAAGCACCCTAACATGTTCTGCAAGCGTTCGCGACCCAAATGAATGGGCTTGCCCGAAAAGAGATCAGCTGGAACGCTGGAAGCTTCACAATCAACTCCAAGGTACGTTAACTGCTGACGATGCTGGAAAACAACTTTCTATATAATGCACTCGTAGCTTTGATGGCTGTTAGGTTCATAGCCTCAGGGGTTATAGTTTCCTAAAATAGTTTATGCAATAAAACACCCTTTGAGGCAATCTGCATACACCCATATAGCTCTCCTTGGAATTTGTCAATGGTTTACCGTAGTTTTATGCTTCTTCAGCGGTACATTTGAGATAGGATCGCCATGTTCCGGTCCGTGACGGCAGGCTGCCAATGGCCGGCGGGCTATGCAGCAAATCTTTCTCTGGTTCAGGTGACGCTACATTTTTTCAGTGTGAGTATGATGCCATGCGGGATGTTCATCTGCTGCACCAAGACGCAGTTGGAGAAAAAAGAAAACGAGTTTGCAAATGTCCGTTTTTTTTTTCTTTTTTTTTTTTAATCCCAAGAGTATAAACATGAACGCGAAAAGAGCCGGCAGCTTCGTCACTCTCGGTTCGTAGGAACTCGGATGGTTCGCGTGCATCGTCAGGAAATATATTGAAAAGTACCAAGCATACTCGGTACTTGTCAAGCTCTGCAATAGACTTCCTGTTGATGCACCATTCACGCTCTCACGGATTGCAGCCAAGTGTTTTGGCAATCGCATGTCCGTTCTCTCGCAAGTTAAAAAGGGAAAGCCGGAATTCCTGAACCTTGATCTCCTCTCTTTTTTTTTTTTTTTGACTTGGTCTTGGTGCGGCAATCGACCATCACGGACAACACCATACCTGTGCTGCAAAGTGCGGTGTCACCTAAACCAGAGGAAGATTTGCTGTGTAGCTTGGCCCGCGCAGCTGTGGCTGTCTACTGTCACGGACGCAAAGTTGGTGATGTACCCAGAACACACTACTCGCGCGCCGCGCATGAGCACGACATAAACTGACAAGTTTTCATATTGTATTTCTTAACGTTTTAGCATATCTGTGTGAAAAGGAAATCTGCACCTCTTTTAACTCGTCAAGTCATGTAAGTCAGTCAAGGTTTTGCCGAGTACAGAAATTTACGAACAAATTATTTCCAGGTGTACTGCATTAGCAGTGTGGCGTATGCTCTTGCAAGAGCTGCAATGCAAGATGTAATGCAGAACAATGGAACTTCGGCTCTTCCTGGAGCCTCCACCCTGGAGTTTGCATCAAGTAAGAAGAAATAACGACATTTACAATTCTCTGCAGTGCAGAATTAGAGCGCAGCTCTTGAGGAGGAAAGGTGGGTACGGAGGGAAAGGTATGCCCCTCCTCTTTCTCCGTACCCTCCCCTCCTCCTCGCCTGCTGCCCTCCCATTTAGCGAGAAAGTTTCGCTATATTTCCCGCTAAATTTGTCAAACATTCTCAGCTAAATTTAGCGGAAATTTTAGCGAAAATTTTCCCGCTACATTTAGCGAGGAAACTAAATTGGTGTTGAGGTCACGTGACGTCAATTTCCCCGCTAAATTTAGCGAACAATTTTTTTATAATGCAACGCGCGCGGCTACGCCGACGCCGACGCCGCTCAACCTGGAAACGGGCACCTAAGAGCTGCGCTCTAAAATATTTTATTGTGCTACTTTTGAAGTAGTTATAAATAATAATTTTAATTAATATTTTTAATAATAATAATATTAATAATTGTTCTATTTTCCAACAATATTAATGTTGGTAAAAACAGGAGAACAAGTTAGAAAAGAGCTTGGATTGCCCTAAGCCCCCAAAATACAGCAGCAGTAGAGCATGTATCAAAATCTACATTTAGAAGAAACCAACAAAAAAATGAACTTACACAAAATAAAAAATGCACATAGATAAAACTCACATAACTTGATTGTAAATTTAAACATTGCACTAAACTTGATGAGAATGGTCAAAAGAATGTTGCTGTATGATGGCCATAATTTCTTCTAGCAAATAGTACTTCACAAAGTTCCATTACCATATTGGAAATTAAGGTTTTTTGTTATATAAGTTTATTTTCATGCTTGTTTTTAGTTTTTTTTTTTATTTAGCACATCTATACAAATCATAAGTTTTCATGATAGGAAGTTGACCAAGGAAGAATATCTTTTGAACATTCAGTTCCATCCTAGCAAATGCCCTCAGTGCCTTTTTCTGTAGTATGAAAATTCTGAAGGGTTGTGAGCAGATGTACCCCATGCTAGGTTACTACAAGTCCCTTTCAGATAAAATTACGAAATATAACTAGCAGCCTTATCTTTAATGACGGAATATATCTGGCAATACGTCAGCCCAACTGTACTGAATATTTTGATGAAATTAATATGATTATCTCATGACATGAACTCCGAGAAAAAAAAAGACAGAATACACCAATAAGCACCGCAACATATTCTATTTTAAAACAATTAAAAATATATATATTTATATTGCCTTTATTTTTCTAGTGAAGTAACCATGTTCTGCGAGCACATGCAAATGAGACGCAAGGCGAAACCACACGCTTTAACAGCAATGTGTGGCCGCTGTACTGGAGAAGCTGCACTAGCCTTGACAATGTAACACAAAATAGTCGATGACGAGCATAGTCGTATACACAATTTTTTTTATCTGGATGAATTGCCATTTACGTTAACATATTGCCCTTGAAAAAACAAGAACAATTTAATAAAAGGTGATACCTGTCCATAGAAGCCATAGATGTTTATCTTTCTACTGGGCAAGTCTCATTATCAAGATAATCAAGGGCCTTTGTAAAGTATAAAATAAACCAATATTAAGAATAAGTTCGTTCATTCTTTGTGCAGGAAAATTAAGCTCAGTGGGGTGGTGTTCTTATAAGCTAAATCTCACTGTTGAGTGTCGCTCGTGCAGGCTGCATCGAGTATCCTGCAAGCACCGGAGCCGTGGACGACCGCACTGAGCACGGGATTGTTGCAGACACGGCGGAAGCAGCAGAAACCAGGCCACAGTTCGTGGTGTGAAAGGGCCTTCACCAACCCTCAACGTGCTGGGCTTCAACATAGTCTGGAGCTTTATCCGAGACCATATGCACTGCGCCCTACTTGGTGTAACGCGCCAGGTCAAGGAGCTTTGGTTTTTCAGCGCTGGCGAGTGGTTCTACATTGAGGATCCTGTACGGCAGCCAGTTGTGAACAAACGGCTATAGAGCCTGAAGCCGCCACAATGCTTCAATCGAGCACCACTAGCCTCGAAGCTCCGCAAATATTGAAAGGCAGCGGAGTGGCAGTGCTGGCTGCTGTATTACTGCCTGGCCTGTCTAGGAGTGTAGTGCCACTGCAGTGCTATGCGCACTTTGAGCTGTTTGTGTCTGCTTTGTACTTGCTAACAAAAACAGATGTAGAAGACAAAGACGTTGATATGAGTACAGAAAGGATCACGGAGTTTGTTGCCCTAACCGAGTAACTGTATGTTAAGGAGCACATGACTTCGAACCTTCCCACGCTCCTGCACCTTCCAAAGGCAATGCTCCTTCACGGCCCACAATGGGCACTGCCTTGCTTTCCTTCTAAATCGAAGATGGGACAAGTTTTGAAGCTCATGTTTTCTTCTAATGGAGTGCACTTTCAAATTTTATCCCGCACTCTCCTTCAATATAGCTTTTTTTGATTTAATGAGCATGGCTTCAAACGGGGTGCAAGAGTACATCCCGCTGAAGAAAAAGGGGAGCCCAGATAACTTGCAATTTTTAGATAAGCCCAGGCAGCTGACCGAGCATTTGGACGAACTTGTTGAGGAGTTTGCCCCAAAAAGCACACTGGAACTTGAGGAGTACAACCGTGTGTTTGTGGCTGGGCACACTGTCCACAGCACTCAGCACAAAACTTCGTCGAGGCGGGACTCGACAGCGTTAAAGCTAGGAAATGAGTATGTGAGGGCCGAGCACATCCTTTCTGCGGGTAGTGACGGAAGCCGAAATGCGTACGTTGCCTCGCATGGTTATGATGTGAGAGGCCGGAAATGTAAAGCACCTCAAGCTAGCCCATGAGCAATCTGCAAAACAATTGCTTAGGCTCTCTGGGCATGTGCATCTATGTACGTACCTAGACGTTGGCTGTGGTGTTATTTTTACTGAACTATGGAACAAGTATGAATGGTCTTAGATGATTGAACCTTTAAAGAAGATGTGCTGCTTACCATTTTCAGTACTTGGTTTTAGTACTTGAAGCTTAATAGGGAGCCTTTAAGCTCCAAATACTAAGAGATAGAAGTACAAGAAGTAGGTGTACTACAGACGAATTTGAACGATCCTTTTAGCCTATGCTGGGTTTTGTTATTTTTAACCTACGGACATGTAACCCAATGTATTTTTATTAAAAATGTTTCGCTTTTAATCTCCTTGCTGTATAGCTGTGCCAAAGCTTTTTTCGTGTGTTTTAATCTATGTCTCCACATTTTATTATTCTGATTATGTTAAAGATGTACCATATCTTCCAGTCTATTGTCTCCATTATACGTGTTGACTTCTTAAAATTTTACTTGGTGCAAACTATACAAGAATACGTTTGTTTAGATTGCTCAATATAAAAGGACGTGACAAAGTTTGTGTCTCACAGATTATGTTAAGAATTATTTAGCACAAGCATTGCAAGCTGAAATGAAGCGTTCGCCCTGCTGCTTTGCGTTTTATAATTTTCTATACACAGAATGGTTCCCGGTGCAAACTATGCATCATGTGCAAACTAGCTAAGGAAGAACCTTTATTGTTTGAAGCAAAATGTGCCCCTGCGGACTGCATACAGGGTGCGTACTAGGGTTCAATCCCTACCCCTGCCCGTTTCGATCTGGATGAGCATCGTACCGGCGTGCGGTCGTGTAGCACTACTGCGTGATGCACGTTAAAGACCCCAGGCTAGCGGTTGTACTGCACTGGCTAAATTGCTCATCTACAGCTGGGAGACTCGTCGCCCGTTAAGGCAGACCAAGTTCTATGCTGTATAAACATACACACAACCCAATTTTTTTTTGTCTTAAAAGTGTGGTATTTCTTGTGCAAATTAAATGTGGATGGAAATTTCTATGAATTCATTATTCGTCCGTTTTAATATGCTTTCTAATCGTAACTCTCACACCTGCACAACTGAGACACATACAATAAACATGTTCTTTTTTTTTGCGCGGCCTTTGCTTGCATTGCAGTTATTCTAGAGTGGTTATGTCTGTCATAACGGCATATTTGCCTCTCTCATATTTTGCATTTTACATACAATCTGAATATGCAGAAATTTTCTCCCTGCTTCATCTTAACATCGAGACCCAGCTTCTGGAGTTGCTGAACCGAACCGAAAAATTCTACACAAAACTTTGAAATTTGCATGGCGTATATCTGTTTACATCTTGATTTCAAATATGACTTTTTTTATGAAGTTGCTTTGAATTATTATAAAAGTGAGAAACATGTTATAAGGTGGAATTGGACTGAGGTAGAAAATTGCATGTCGGTCTAACGAAGTCAATACTTTCAGCAACCTCAATATTTTGTGCCATGCAAATAGTGACATCTTATAACTATTTGAAAGTTCAAAGCTTGCATTTGACAACTGGACATCATTACATTAAATTGCGAAGATCGGTAAAATAAAAAAGCCTCCCACATAACTGCAAAGCATAGGCAAAAAGAAAATTTTGACAAAAATAATGGGTTCAAAACTATTTCTCTAATTGCAGAAACATCTCGACATTCTTGAATAAATGCTGTTTAGATGTTTGTTTTTACAAAGCAGCACTTTTTTCCCTATTTTTTTATAATATCTGCCAAAAACAATATAAATACAATGTTCTCTCCAGACAACCGGAATCGAAACATTAATTTAAAATAATCGCTCGTTTAATAAGCCTATTTTGATATGTATTGAAATGTACACCTGTTCAGTGAAAATGATAAAAGGCACTTGAAACTGCAAGTTAGGCCACTTGGCTTAAAATGGGAAATGGCAAGTGGGACAGGAAAAAAGTGGGACCATTTGAAAGTAAACTTGGACCAGTTAACCCTAAGAAGGGACTGGCAAGTGGGACATTTGAACCAAGGTGGGACCATTTGGAAGTGAATTGGGACCACTCTGAGGTAAAGTGGTACCAGTTGGAAATAAAGTGGGACCAGTTGGAGGTAAACTGGCACCACATTGAGTTAACGTGGGACCAGATGGAAATAAGGTGGGACCTGTTTTTAAGTAAAGGGGGACAACTTATAGTAAAGCGGTGCCACTTGGTAAACCACTTTAAATTTTACCCTGGGTAAACAGCGGTTCAGGACACCACTGGTGTTACACCATTTTAGCTGGTGCATGGTCGCAAGGTAACCACGATGCTCGACGCCATGCTACCAGACGAGTCAGCTGGCGACGGAAGCGACGATGCCCAAGTGGTTTCGCAACGAGCAGAAAAAGTCCGCCAGCTCGCCCGATTCCGGATCCAAGAATAGCAACGTGTCCACGCTGGCCGCTACAACCTTCGTCGTCTGAATAGAATAGAATAGAATCGAAAATATTAAAACAGAATAGTTTATTTCAGACATTGATATGTTTCTTCCAGACAGACATGTGGTCTCTGGGCTGGACGTTTCCTTCCAGCCCGGAGACCGGGTGTGGGTGTGGACACCGATGCGACGTCGTGGCCTCAGCGAGAAGCTTTTAAAGCGCTACTCTGGACCATACAAAGTCCTTCGACGCCTGGGAAATCCCAACTACGAAGTAGTGCACGACGGAACGCACGCATCATTGCGACGCCGACCGCGACCCGAGGTGGTTCACGTCGTTCGACTCCAGCGATTCTACGCTCGATAGGACTGTGAACTTTATGTGTTCCAAGGGACTCTTTAGTTTTCCGTTCTCTTCATTTGTTTTGTTTTGTGTAGTGTTGCATGGGGGCGATGCTCTTTTTCAAAAGGAAAGGAATGCCGCGCGCGCATCTGGCCAAGTAGGCAGTGCGCTCGTGGCCTTACGGTTATCGTGCTTGCCTCCCCCGCGAAAAGCCGAGTTTCGATACCTTGCCGCGGATAGACCTTTTTGTTGTTTCTATAATGACGCGTTCTGGTAAAATTGGAAAACCCTGTTGCTTACTCGAGGTTAGAATGTTCTACGCGCCGAACTTTCTACGTCGACGCGATACAGATCAAGCGCTTTAGGAGTTTCTAGCCTAGACCGCGTCGTCGTATTGGGGTCCGACCCCCCACAAGGTCTCCGGGCTTGAAGCGAACGTCGATCCGGCGAAGGTTGTACCGCGTAGCGTCGACACGTTGCTGATCTTGAATCCGGAGTCGGGCGAGCTGGTGAATGTCTTCGGCTCGTTGAGCAACCACCTGAGCGTCGGAAATCCCATCGTCAGCTGGTTCGTGGGGTAGCATTGCGTCGAGCATGGTCGTAACTTTTCTGCCATGCACCAGCTGAAACGGGGTTACTCCTGTCGTCTCTTGCACCGCCGTGTTATAAGCAAACGTAACTTAGGGTAACACCTCGTCCCAAGTCTTGTGCTCTACGTCGACATACATGGAGATCATGTCGGCGATAATTTGTTTAGCCGTTCTGTTAGTCGATTTGCCTGGGGATGGTACGCAGTGGTTCGGCGGTGACCGGTGCCACTGAGACGAAGGATCTCTTGCGTCAGCTGGGCCATGAACGATGATCCACGGTCTGTAATGAGGACTTCGGGGGCACCGTGCCGGAGGACAATGGACTCGATGAAAAACTTGGCGACTTCGACAGCCGTACCTGTACGGTACGTCTCGGCGTACCGTGTGAGATAATCTGTGTCGACGATTATCCAGCGGTTTTCCGACGTTGACGGCGGGAAAGGGCCAAGTAAATCCGTTCCAATCTGCTGGAACGGCCTGGACGGAGGAGCAATCGGATGCAGAAGTCCTGACGGCTTCGTCGGCGGTTTTTTGCGTTGCTGACACTTGTGGCATGATCGAATGTAGAGGTGAACGGCCTTCGGTAGCCTCAGCCAGTAGTACTTTTCTTGAATCCTGGCTAGCGTTCTGTAGCCAAGGTGTCCAGCCGTTGGATCGTCATGGCATCCTTTGAAGATTTCGTCTCGAAGGCTGGCAGGAATAACCGACAGCCATGTTGTGTTGTTGTTGACGTTCTCCTTGTACAGCACCCCTTGCCGCATGGAGAAGGTATGCAGGATTCGTAAGAAAGCACGGGGAACCGTGCTCGCTTGTCTCTCTAAGTGTTCGATGAGCGCTCGCAGTTCAGGGTCGTCTCGTTGGAGTGCTTCCATGTCGCTGACGTCCAAAGCGCCGAAGAAACGCTCGTCGTCGTCGTCTTCGATACAGGCAGGACCGGCCTCGGCAGGAGCTCTTAACAGGCAGTCGACGTTATTGTGCTCCCAGCCGGACTTGTATACAACGGTCATGTCGAACTCCTGCAGTCGTTGGCTCCACCGGGCGAGGCGTCCGGAGGGGTCTTTCATACTCGCAAGCCAGCAGAGCGAGTGGTGGTCTGTGACCACGCGAAAAGGACTTCCATACAAATATGGGCGAAACTTTGTTATTGCCCAGACGACAGCAAGGCACTCCTTTTCAGTTGTAGAGTAGTTCCTCTCCTTTCTAGCCAGCATCCGATTTGCGTATGCGATGACTCGCTCTGCCCCGTCCTGCCTTTGAACTAGCACCGCGCCAAGTCCGGTGTTACTGGCGTCTGTTTTGATCTCTGTATCAGCGAACTGGTCAAAATGGCCAAGAATCGGAGGCGTCCGGAGTCTTCGTTTCAGCTCATCGAATGACCGCTGGTGTTCTTCTGTCCATTCGAACTTTACCGCGTCATTCGTGAGGTGCGTCAGCGGTGCGGACAGCTTGGCGATGTCCCGAACAAATCGTCTGTAGTAGGCACAGAGTCCGAGGAATCTTCTCATGGCCTTCTTGTCAGACGCCGGCGTAAATGCAGCTACGGGGCGGGTCTTCTTGGGGTCAGGGAGAACACTTTTGTTGGTCACGACGTGGCCAAGGAACTTAAGTTCGCCATAGGCGAATCGACACTTTGTTTGCTTGAGTTACAGGCCGGCGGTCTTAATGGCTTGAAGCACGGCTCGAAGTCGTTTCAGGTGCTCGTCGAAATCTCGTGAAAATACCACGACATCGTCGAGGTAGACGAGGCAGCTCTGCCATTTCACACCTGCCAGCACGGTGTCCATGACACGCTAGAAGGTGGCTGGCGCTGTACAAAGTCCGAACGGCATCACTTTGAATTCGTACAGTCCGTCGAGAGTCACGAAGGTAGTTTTCTCCCGGTCGCGTTCGACGACTTCAATCTGCCAGTAACCACTCTTCAGGTCCATCGACAAAAAATATCGGGAGTGGCGCAGTCGGTTTAATATACGTATCGTCGATGCGGGGGAGCTGATAGACTTCCTTCTTCGTCTCAGCGTTCAGTCGACGATAGTCCACGCAGAACCGCAGGGTTCCGTCCTTAATCTTTACAAGGACGACTGGGGACGCCCATGGACTTCTTGAGGGTTCAATGATGTCGTCGTCGAGCATTTCCTGGACTTAATCTTGAATCACCTTTTTTTCCTTTAAAGAGACTCTCTACGGCGACCGGTGGACAGGGAGCGCGTCGTCGTCGGTAATAATGCGATGTTTCGCCATTGGTGTTTGGCGAACTTTCGACGACGTGGCAAAGCAGTCACTGTATTCGGCGAGGAGATCAACCAGGTACCGGCGCTTAGGAGCTGTGAGCTCGGGGTCGATGTCGATCGGCGGTGGCGACATGTTGTTCTGCTGTAACGGTGAGGTTTCTTCGGAGATTGCGGTGACCACGGCTGGCGCCTGAAGCTCTTCGATGTGGCCCACGGTGGTACCCTTGGTTAGGTGCTGCGGCTCCTCTCGGAAGTTTGTCACAAGAAAAGTTGTACGTCCTTCTTGGAGATCCGCTACGCCTCGTGCGACGCCAATTCCTTTCTCAGGGAGCCGTTGCACGCTGCCTTCCAGAAGAGCTTCACCGTGCATGGCTGCGTCGGTTATGACGGTGACGAAAACACTCGACCGCGTTGGTAAGTTCACATGGTCGGCGATAACTCGGATCGGGGTTGACGTCGTGTTGGTCTCCACCGGCGGTAAAACAGGCTTTTGCAGCGTCAGCTGGTTTGCCCCGCGGTCGATGACGGTGCCATACTCGCAGAGAAAGTCCATTCCGAGGATTACGTCCCTCGAACAGTCTTGCAGAATGACGAACTTCACAGTGGATCTCGACGCGAGCAGTGCATCACCCCACGGGAGTGATGAGGTGCCCTCCGGCGGCTCGTATTTGAGGTCCATCCCACGGTGTCGTGACTTTTCGAACGCGGCGAGAGAGCCTCCCACTCAACACTAAGTAGTCTGCTCCGGTGTCCACGAGTGCTGATGCGTCGTGGCCGTCGATGACGGCGTTTAGGTTGTTGCGTACGTCGTTTCGGTCTCTGGTAGCGTTCGAGTGGGGGCCCTCCGACGTTCGTTGAGGATCTTGGTGTCGGCCGTCTTCGGCAACTCCACCTCAAGGGATTGCCGCTTTTAGTTTCCCCGGCGTGGAGCGAGGGGCGACAGGCTTTCACGTTGGGGTTGGTGCATCGGCGAAGCTGGGTGTCGGGGCGAAGGTGACCGGAACTCTCGGCGGGACGCAGGCTCGGGGGACTCAGGTCGCCGCAGGTACTCGTCGATCTCCCGAGGGCGTTCACCATACCGGTGGCGCGGGTCGTTTGGGTGGAATACGCGTAGCCCGAGTTGTCGGTATGGGCATCGGCGGTACACATGGTCAGCTTCCACGCAGTGGTAACACAACGGGCGTCGGTCGGCCGTCCTCCAGACGTCTGTCTTCCTCGGCGCAGGTTGCTCTGGGTGAAGATGCGCCTGATCTTCCTGTCGTCGGGGGTACTGCGGCGTTGGGGCGTCTCTTCGGGGTGGCGCCGTGGCTTGGCGGGGAGCTGGCGGCGGTCGTCGGGCCATGGCGGCGTAGCTCAACGTCGGTTCCTCCGGTGCCACCGTGGTGACGGGAACCTCTGGTTGGAGCGCCCGATACACTTCTTCTCGGACAGCCTCAGCGATGGAAAGGGTTGGCGGACGGCTGGTGGTTGGCAGCAACCTTCGCAGGTCCTCACGGACGACCTCCCGGATAATTTCCCGGATGTCCGGCGTAAAGGATGAGCGCATTGCGGGACATAGTGCAGGAACAAATGGAATGGATAAACGATTTGGAGGACCAAAGCCGCCATAACAACCTATTTACCTTTGGCCTCTCTGAAGCTCCGAATGAAAACCAAACGCAAGTTGAGAGAAGTAATTGACGACATTTTTCGTAATCAGCTAGGTGTTGAGGGAACCTCGGTGGAGCGGATTCACCGCTTAGGTCAGAGAAGGGAGGGAAACACCCGCCCTGTAATCATTAAATTCTATAACTCGAAAAGAAAATCGGCGATTTTTAAGAACTGTTAAAAACTCAAGGAATCACCTATTCCAAAAGGTAATACGATACCATTGCAAAACGTAGGAGCCTTTGGGATATCGCGAGAGAGTGTAAACAAAACGTATCCAAGGTGAAACTGGTAAAGGATAAGCTGTGGGTCGACTATAAACTATTTTACTGATGATGATGATTGGGGTTTTATGGCGCACAAGCAACTTAGGCCATATTGTGCCAGACAACATTACTTAAGACGGCTATACTAGGAAGGAGATATTAGAGAGTTTTCATGGTAAAGTTACAGCTGATGTATATATCCGGTCTTTTTAAGAAAGTCAAAAACACGGTGAAGTGACACTAAAGGATGATCACCAAGCAGAAACATAGCATGAAATGGAAGGTTACCTTTAAAAAGCTCAGGAAAACTTTGTCGGCGATGTTGGTGATAAAATCTACAATGCCATAAAATGTGTAAAACTGTCAGTACTTCCCAACAATGGGCACAGAGCACAAAGCGCCAGTCCTGTTCTACGTGTGCCTTCTTTGTTGTCCTTGTCAAATTTGCGCTATTTTAATCATGTCTAGTAAGAACCAACTAGCCCAAACAAAAGTCGTTTTACAAGATGTAGATGAGTCAGACGTGAATGGCCAATCCTCAGGCGGCATAATAGAACCTCCAGTCGACGTTCTTATGGAACGAGCTGTCCCACAGAGCCAAGATGGGTTTAATTAAATGAAGTTTATTGTTACACTCCGCGTCCCACTCCGACTGCCATGCCTTCAAAAGTGCTTTCTTCCAAAGTGGCCTAAGGTCCTGATAGGGTAACCCCAAGAGATGTTGCCGAGTTATTGCACCTGCAGCCAGTTTATCTGCTTTGCTCATTCCCTGAAATTCCGACCTGACTGGGCACCCAGCAGAATATTATGGTGTGTCCGAGTTCGAGAGCTCGGTTTATTTTAGACCGTATATGTAGTACAAGAAGGTCCTTTGTGGGAAGTCTAGAAGAAACCGCCTGTATCACGCTTTGTGAATCGACAAAGAGGATAGTCTTTAATATGTTGTTACTCATGATATGTTCAATGGCTAGGGAGACACCATAAAGCTCTGCAGAAAAAAATGCTTGCCCTACCATCCATTCGCAAAGCTTTTGCGAAGGCACCAGAATATACGGCACAACCAACAAAAGATGAAGATTTCGACCCATCAGTATAGAATTCAGTATAATCTCTATATGTCTCCTGCAATGACTGAAACTCCTGCTGCAGGCCGTGAGGGGAAATAGGCCGTTTATCATACTTTGTGAGCGACCAGTCGCAGAAAACCGGCACTTCGTCTCACGGAGCAACTTTTTCTTTGCGCTTTAATTAGTATGACAGCATCATTCAGTGGAAAATGGAGGGAGGCACAAAGGTTTTTTATGCGGAAGTTAATAGGACGCAGTATACGTGGCTTGTTTTCAAAAAGTTGAGAGAATCGACAGGTACGGATGGTAGTGTAGGATGGATGTTGCGGGTCAGAATAGACCCTGCAAGCATAAGAAAGGCTAAGGTACTGTCTACGCTTCTCGAGAGACATCTGAAAGGTTTCTGCATACGAACTCAACACAGGTGATGTGCGAAAAGCACCTGTAGCCAGTCGGAGCCCCAGGTGGTGAACCGGATCCAGCATCTTTAGTGTAGATGGAAGTGCAGATCCATTCACAATTGCACCATAGTCGAGGCGAGACCGAACTAAGCAACTGTAGAGTCGCAGGAGGCAACGCCTGTCTGACCCCCACGAGTTGTGGGACAGCACCTTGAGAATGTTTGATGATTTTAAGCATTTGCGCTTCAATTCCTTCAAATGAGGTACAAAAGTGAGCTTCTTGTCAAGAATTATGCCCAGAAATTTGTGTTCCTGGCGAACGGGTATGTTAATGTGGTTTAAATGCAAGGAAGGATCAAGGCACAGTCCTCGGCGGAGCGAAAATGAAACGCAGACAGTTTTTTCGGGAGAAAAAGTGAAGCCGTTTTCATCTGGTCATTTGCTCATCCTATTGACTGTAAGTTGTAGTTGTCGTTCACGGCTGGAGAGGTTGCAAGAAGAAACAGATCTGTACTTCATCCACATACAATGAGTAAAACACAGACGGTGGTATCACACTCGCAAGACTGTTAATTTTTATAGCAAACAGAATAACACTTAAAACTCCTCCCTGGGGGACTCCATTTTCCTGAGGGAACACATGACACAGTGTAGAACCCAAGCGGACCTGAAAAGTTCGGTCGCTTAAAAAATTCTGTATACACTGGAGCATGCGGCCTCGTTCTCCATAGTTGTGCAGATCCCGAAGAATTCCATACCTCCATGTGGAATCATAGGCCTTTCGCAGAAATAAGAATACCGAGACACAATGCTCTCGATGTACAAATGCCTCACGGATAAATGTCTCCAAACGAACCAAAAGGTCTGTGGCTGATCGTCCCTCCCGAAATCCACACTGATTAATGTCCAAAATATTTTCTTCCTCCAGAAAGTGCACCAGACGCCGGTTGATGAGCCTTTCATAAGTCTTCCCAAGACAACTAGTGAGCGCAATGGGACGGTAACTCGCTGGAAGAGAGGGGTCTTTACCAGGCTTCAGAAGAGAAATAATGTCGGCGCTTTTCCAGCATCGAGGGAAAGCAGCTACTTTCCATAGAAAATTAAAAAACATAAGCAAATGACTTAATGATGCTGGGGACAAGTGCCTCAGCATTTCGTAATGAATCCTGTCTGGACCTGGTGCAGACTGCTTTTTTATACCCAGCGCCACTTCCAGATCGCACATACTGAACGGTATAAGCTGCCTGGTCATATCCTGACATCGAGATTGATTGCTTTTCAGCAATAAACTGAAACTTCTTAAACTTTACACTAAAGTTGGAAGAACTAGATATATGTTGGAAGTGCATGCCAAGAACATTTGCCTGATCTTTGAGAGATACGGCAGGCAAGGGAAAAAGAGGGATTCGGAAGGGTGGGTAGTCTCCTCCGACTTTTCGCAGGCGGTCCCACACTTCCTTCGCTGGAACAAGGCTATTTATAGAAGAGGCATTTTTGGTCCATGAAACCCTTTTAGCCTGTTTTCGTGTCCGATTCGCCTTAGCCCTACTTTTCTTGAATGCAACTAGGTTTTGATTAGTTGGGTCCCGACGAAAAACTCCCCAGGCTTTATTCTGGTCCTTGCGAGTGGTTGTGCACTCCTTAGTCCACCACGGTTTGCACCTCTTAGTAAGATGCTCAGATGTTTCAGGAATAGAATTCGAAGCTGCACTAATTATACATTCAGTGACATAAACTGTCGCATTGTCGGGGCCCATAGTACGAAGCAAAGATGGATCAATCACAGCCTCTAATTCAAAAGTAGACCAGTCGGCATTCTCTAACTTCCACCTAGGAAGGCGAGTCGGAATCGATGGAATCGGTTTAACGTACAAAACTTGACAGTATAAAACAGAGAGGACGAGGACGGGAACAGGACGTCCTCGTCCTCTCTGTTTTATACTTGCAAGTTTTGTATCTATTAACCAACACGCTCGTTTTCAACTGTAATCGGTTTAACGCTTTCTAAAATAATGGGAAAATTATCGCTGCCAAAAGGGTTGTTTAAAACTTTCCATGAAAATATGGGAGTAACAATGGTGATGATAAGGACAAATCAATAGCAGTAAAAGTGTTATGGGCGGCACTAAAAAATGTTGCTTCTTTTTGGTTCAAAAGACATAGCCCGGATAATAATAAAAGTCGCTCAATGACTCCACCACGAGAGTCCTGTCGAGGACTACCCCACAAGGGGTGGTGGGAATTAAAATCGTCAAGAATTAAAAAGGGCTCGGGCAGCTGGCCGACGAGTCCCTGAAGTTCTTGCAAATGCAGCGGAGTGTTGGGTGGCAAGTAGAGCGATACAAGCGTAATGATCGGTCAAGAAGAATTCGAACTGCAACTGCCTCAAGCGGAGTCTGTAGAGGGACTGGAGCACAGGCAACTCCACTCTGTACTACAACTGCTACACCACCCAAAGGGTTTGATGAAATGCGGTCCTTTCAGAAAACCTGATGACGATGTAGCACTTTCGTGTGGGTGTCACTCAGACAAGTTTCCTGTAAGCACAAGACTACTGGACGGAGCTCATCAAGAAAAAAATGTATGTCATCAATGTTACGAAAAAGGCCACGACAATTCCACTGCATAATGCTAAAATTGTGGACCATTATAAAGTTTATGATAAAAAATAACATTAAAGATAACTGTCAAAAGTAAGCAATTTTTTTACGACTTAAAATCTATCTTTACACGCGGAGAATTTTTCTTTTTGGAGGTGTCATTCGACCTGCCCGTGGTACCACCGGAGGCCGGAAGTAGAGATTCGGAACTTGAGTGGGGTCTGTCCTCGTCGGACCTTGACCCACTCTCGTCCATTGGCTCAGCTGGAGCCAAAAGGGGCTCCTCCTTGGAGGCCTGTAACCTCGACGGCTCCCCCGGTTTCGGAGATCCACCAGGGGCAGAGGTACCAAGTCCCCGACCTCGTGGTGGCTGGAACGGAAAAGCAAAGTGTGCAGAACCCTGTGCAAGGAACGCAGACCCCTGTGCTCGGGTGGATCCCGACGTCCGGCATCCACCCTGTCATCTCGAGGTGGAGCAGTGTGCACTGCTCCAGAGGTGCCTTTCTTCTGCGACGGGGTGGCCTCCGTCTGCTCGGTTGATGAATCCAAGCCTTTTGCACGGTTGGGGAGGGCGCCTGCCTGAGCAGCTGAGATAGCACGCCCTGGAAGTAGCACCTTTAGTTTGGGGCCAGCGGACTTAAGTGGTTGTGCAAGGTCCCCATAAGACACTTGCGTTCCCACAGACGCCAAAGGCGATGCAGGTCCGCGGCGCACCACCTCGGCAAAAGAGCCTTTCTGAAAACCCAAGAGACGACGCTTTGCTTCGGGATAAGAGATGTTTTCCTTCACCTTCAGGGTCAGAATTTTCTTTTCTCTTTTGCAGGGTGCTTGCCTTTACAATTTACACATTTCATGTCTTCATGACAGTCGTCGGCGTTGTGATCGGAGCTACCGCGCCTGGCACATGTCTCACGGCCACGGCACGACCGCGAGCCGTGCCCAAAGCGCTGACAACGGAAACAACGGACAGGGTTAGGTATGTAAGGCCGGACTACAATTCAAGTACCCCGCTTTCACGGAAGAAGGCAGGCTGTTAAGCTCAAAGGTAAGGACCAAGTGTCGCGTAGGAAGTTCTTTGTCATCTCTACGGATGGTGATGCGCTTTACAGCAACAACACCCCGGCTGCGCATGCCTTCAAGAATCTCTTCCTCCCGACTCTCCATCAGGTCATCCTCAGATATAACACCACGAATGGTGTTGAGCGTACGGTGGTGCAGAGACGCTCACTTTCGTGTCAAGGATATGGTTGAGGCAGAGCAACGCTGCTGCCTGATTTTAGAGCGCAGCTCTTAGGGGCCCGTTCCCGGCTTGAGCGGCGTCGCCGTCGGCGTCGGCGTCGGCGTAACCAAGGTCATCCCAAGGTCACGTGAACCCCAAGGTCACGTGACCCCTCCCAAGGTCATCTCAAGGTCACGTGACCCCACGTGACCCCCCTGAAGGTCACGTGACCCCTCGAGGTCACGTGACCCCTTCCAAGGTCATCTCAAGGTCACGTGACCCCAAGATGACCCCACGTGACCCTTTGAAGGTCACGTGACCCCCAAGTCACGTGACCCCTCTGAGGTCACGTGACCCCCGAGGTCACGTGGTCGCCTCCCCAAGGTCACGTGACCCCCGAGGTCACGTGACCCCTTCCAAGGTCATCCCAAGGTCACGTGACCCCACGTGACCCCCAGGTCACGTGACCCCTCTGAGGTCACGTGACCCCTCTGATGTCACGTGACCCCCCGAGGTCACGTGACCCCTCCAGGTCACGTGACCCCAAGGTCACGTGGGGGTCACCTTTGGGGTCACGTGGCCTTGAGGTCACCCCCAGGTCACGCCTCCCCGAGGTCACGTGACCCCCTCCCCGAAGTCACGTGACACCCCCCCCCCCGGAGCATATTAAAGAATGAGGGGAGGAGGAGGAGAAGGGGGAGGGGTCTACCCTCCCCTCAGTACCCTTCACTCCTCCTCCTCAAGAGCTGCGCTCCAATTCGGCGTTACAGGGATTTGTAAACGGCTTTCACTTTTTTCTCAACTACTTCTACCAAAAGGTCTCCAGAAAAAGTATTTTTTGCATTAAACTTTTCCCCTACCAAGTCTTTTAAGGACTTAGCCACAAGGAAAGGGAAGAGTTTCGACATCGGTTTCGTCTCAACTTCGGAATGTATAATGAAAAACTTAGTAACGTAGTCAGTGTTGTTCTTGTCCAAAGGTGGTAGATATGCATCGGTGCGGACCCTTTTGGGGGCCCGATCAGAAGGTTTAAGCTTGGAACCCATAAGAGGGGAATGGTGTTCGGAAACTTTGGTGCACCGCCCACCACCGAGCCCAACAAGGGAATAGGTAACGCTTCGTAACAAGAAGGGCTTGGCTGAAGACGTTACTCTATTAGTGCTGCCCAGTCTCTATAACCAAGTGTGGTTTTGGACAAGAGGTCTTTCGCCACCCAAGGTTAGCCCTTGCCGCCAAAGGAGTCGAAAAAGGAAAAAAGAGAAATGAAAAGAGTGAAAAGGAGGAGCAGACAAGGGTGAAAGTAGAGAGGGGATAGTAGAAGTGGCGACTAGACTGAATCATCCTGGCCGGGCCTTACCAGGACTCCCGTCTATGAGAAGCGGGGGCCGAAGTGGTGTATTGCCTCGCCCGGGGGGCCCCGAAGGGTCCAAACCTACCCCGGGCTCGGCTCAACCACCAAGATGCCCTTTTCCCCAGACACGGGAAAGCTACACACAGTCAGACGTTGGCGGGCGAAGCCGCAGGGCTCGGGGTCCGTGGAGACGCCACTCTCCAAACACCTGCTTTCACAGGTGCCCCCTGCGGGGAACTATTTTACTGGGACGAGAAAAAAAACACATTAGAACAGTAGTGAACATCAGGCAATCATTGGCTAGTTCTGACCGACGGGCTGCCACTATTCCGGGACCTTTAAAGATTGAGCCTCAATAAAGTGCTTAATAAAACGGAAGACATTGAACACCTCCTTTTTATAAATAAGCCACATATAGTTGCGGTTACATAGACATGGTTACACGATGGCATGCTTCACAGCGAGGTAACGCCCTCTAATTACAATGTTTTTCGGAGGGACAGGGACTCCCGCGGAGGTGGCGTTGGTCTTTGCATCAGTAGAAGCATTGATTGTGTTCTGCGAGAAAGATCGAAGAATATTGATGCAATACGGCTCAAGGTTAATAGCTTGTCGGGACCGGTTAATATTGTCTCAGTGTACCGTCCTCCTGGTGCCGACTTCTCCTTTCTCGACAAGCCGTCTGATCGCGTCAACAATATATCAGGGCGTGGTTCATTCTTCATTTTAACTGGAGATTTTAACCTTTCGATCATCGACTGGCCCAGCATGAGCCCGCTGTCTTCCAGTTGTCAGAACTCGGACTCAATAGTTCAAATCACCTTTGAGCACAATCTTGTGCAGCTAGTCAGTAGCCCAACTACGAAAAGTACACTAGATTTACTTTTCATTTCTCACCGTCTCGCAAATAATGAACACTCTTGTAGGGTTCAAGAAGGACAATCTGATCACAAAGTCATTCTTGATGAGTCCCCCTAAATGTACAGAAAATTTATACTATCTGGTGTTACAATTTTTTTAGAGCGAATGATGACTGTCCTAGAATTTCTGGAGACTCGTTTCGATGAGTTTACACAAATTGATTTTTTTTTTCTGGCACCGACACTGATATGTTGTCGAATATGTTTGAGGCGAAAGTACAAGAACACTTACAAATATTTGTACTTATGGTTAAAAACCGTTCTGAAAAGTATAACCCAAGCATTGATCGCGATATTATTCATCTGAAACGAAAGATGTCATGAATTCGTTCATTCTGGTGAAGCTTAAGACAGATCTACGGTCTCAGATACGTGAGGCTAAGCCCGTCTTATCTGCCACACATTCACCCTTCACAACTTTTTGAAGTCTGATCTGTCAAAAGTCTGGAGACACTTATCACCTAAAGGCACCCATATTGCTCAACTTTATGACGGGATTACCTCCGATCCTCTCAAAATGCATCGTGATTTGGTCGCTATTTTGGCTCCGTTTGGTGCTGGTCTGGCCACTCCGCTATTCACTGATTACTGTATTTTCTTTCTTTTGCTTAACCTCGATAATAAAAAGTTTCAGGGCGCCGATAACATTCCTAACGCATATTTAAAACAATACGCGAAATGATGTTCAAGGATTTTTTCATTCACACGATCCTTGTCAGATGCAGCCGTTTCCGGTCAGTGGAAAGCTGCAAGAGTCATCTCACTAACAAATCGGGGGATGCGTTATCACTTAAAAACTTTAAGCCTATGCCATTGCTATCGTCATCCGCTAAGACTCTTGAACACATTGTGCGCAAGCATATATCTAGTTCTCGAGAAACCAACAAATTCTTCGTCCATGGCCAACATGGTGTCCGTCGCGGCCTTTCAACAGCTACGCAGCTGGTTGAAACTACGTATCATATTGCTCAAGTTCTAAACCGTCAAGGGCAGGTTGATATTATATTCATCAATTATTCGAGAGGGCGCCTTACCGAAACGGCTAGCCTTGTACCTCCTCCACGAGTGGTAGCTTTAGTGCACTACTACGCTTCTCACGCGCTCAAAGCCTTTCTGAAAATGACTGATTTAGGGGTCTTGGACGACGCTGAGCAAGTTTCTAATTGGAACCATATATCTATTTTCACTAATTAAAAAAGGTAATTAGGGAATTTTAATTATTTAGACGTCTTATTGTAAAAATTAGTCACCCACATAATGTCCCCCTGGGCGTATAACTCACTTGCACAAACCGCATAAGTGTAGCTTTCATGTTTTTTGTTGTTATTTTTTTCATACAAATCTGCAAGAATAAAAGAAACACCCTGTATATTGATTGAGGACAAGATAAGTTGCACAGTCACGTAACTTCTGCCAACTTTCTCCTCCTCAGACCACTTTCGAGTAGTTGCATTATTTTACTTTATTAAAATATATGTGATGCTGTAGCAAAAATCTGATTGTGCAGTCTTCTGACACCATAATAAATTGCCTGGCAAAAAATAATACAAACTTTTTGGGGGTGTCGTGTTCCTTTAAGATGCTCGAAGGAATTCTAATTGCTAGCAGCTTTAATTGAATGTTATTTGACCAAAGTATGCTGGGTACATCACGTGATCTACCTAAAAGGATAGTGCAAGCAAAGAAAAGAACACTCAGGAGATCCATAAAAGTTACTGAGAGTGAAGCCCAGTGATGTGATTGCTGCGTCAAACTGTACCAAGGAACTAACCCTGCTTCATTCTGCTACATTTTGCCAAAATATGGGTAGCCTTTGCCAAAAAACCAATTTCGATCGCCTTTCAAAACCGAAACTAAACTGAGTACCGTAATTGAGATGCCTGTGTTATGTGGCACAAGTGGCCACCCGACTCAAAGTACCCTGCATGAATTGTCCATCCGGTCTTGCTTGGTATTCCCGCCGTCTCACGTTTCACACAGTAGTCATATCGTGGGTCCAGAGCCGTATGTGTAGAGAGTTTGGCCATTCGTTTGGAAGTGTAAGAGACAGATGAGGAGGCGCCCTTAGCCAAAAGCGGACTGGGCGTGTTCCAGGGCGTGTTCACAACTTCGAATGTGGCCAACCAGAAGCCGGAAATATTACCCTGGCGGTGGTCATGAGAAACAAACTTAATAAGTGCGTCGGAGTAACTCTCGGCGACTGAAAATATGGTGCACGGGATGTTCAATCACAGTCATCCAAAATCGTGGTGGAAGAGCGCGACTAGCGGTACGATCGACATAATCCGTATGCCGAGGACCGGGAATCTGCCGTCCGAGCGGTCAAACTCTGTCCGAGCAAAACAGAGTTGAGCGGCAGATTCGTTTCTTACATATTTCGGCATGATAATGATCGAAAATCACGTGCACCCTATTTTCAACCATAAAGAGGTACTACGTTTCATTGAATTGAATTGAACCATGGTTAAAAGCGCTAAAAAGAAGTACACAAGAAAGAAGACAAACACGGGCGCTTCTTTCTTGTGTACGTCTTTTTAGCGCTTTTAACCATGGTTCAATTCAGTCAACACCAACTAGCCCAACAACAAGTTCTTTTATAGTACATTTCATTCTTACGTGCCTATTAAAATAATATGCCAACATATACCTATGATTAAAACAGTTTCTCGCTACCACCGCTAGGGGATTCTTTTAGGCTTCTGGTTGGCCAGGAGAGCATGTCAAGCCCTCTTCCTGCGTCTGGTGCACGCCCTGGCTCTGACCGCGCCTCCTATTGACCAATCTCTCTATACGTGGGTCTCGTCTCGCGTCTTTTTTATAAAAATATTTTGAACAATAGACGAGGGTCTGTGCGGGCGCTCCGACACTAGCGTGCCGGGTACCAGCCATGCCGTCATGCTGTGAAATGAAACCACGTTTTTGCGCGGCGGGAGTTACTTTGTGAGCTAAAGCGCCCACTCCTCAAGGCAATGGCCATAGGAAAACTATATTTGGTCCCTGCCTTCCAGCCACCGTAGTCACGCGACGTCAGGTGTTGCCATCCCCACGTCGCTGCAGATATGGCGCTTTCTAAAATGAAACTAAATACCGCCGCATGTTCATCGACATTACTCTTCTTGTTTAAATTATACACTGCTATAAAAATCCCTCTTTAACTCAAAGACTGCTGTGTCGAAGTATTGATTACCTAGGTTTCTCTCGGTGGGCTGCCGCGAAAGAAAGTTGAAGAGAAGTGAGCTAAAACAAAGAAGGCAATGTATGCACATTGAACCCGCACAGCGCTTGTTTGTCTCGAGTTCAGTCGTTGAACAAAGCGCTCCAAGAACTTTTTAACCTTGACTCACAATTTCTCTCATCAATGCGCTCAGGCTTTTTTTTTGTGTGTGTGTGTGTGTGTGTGTGTGTGTGTGTGTGTGTGTGTGTGTGTGTGTGTGTGTTTAGCCAGCATTTTGTTTGCCGGCCTGGCAAGCACGCGCCGCTGGACTGTTTTTTGTCGTATGCTCGACAGTTACACTTTGCGTACAATTCTGGGAATCAGTTGGCGACGGAGCGGAGTGGTATGGTTTCGGTTTCGATCGAACAGCCGTTGTCTCCGGTCGTTTGAAGCACGCACAACTGCGGGCCTGCCAAAGTTACCCTCACATGCATGCGATCATGACTGCGCAACAGAGGCACCGGCCGGGACGCTTGCAATGCATTGTTTTACGTTTGCTCACTTTTGACGAAAATTTGGCACGTCAGGAACCAGTAAAATAATGGCAAGCGATTTTTCGGAATTGCTCGCCAATGTTTACAGCACTGAGTACTTGTGGGATGGTATGTGGGATGTCACACTGTGGGATGTCTCAGCAGTAAAACCACAAGCAGCGAGTTCCGGACACAAGTCGCATCACAACACAACAGAAAGTGCCGTTCGTTTGTACAGCACTTAAAACAAATATTTTTTTTATTTTTCTAAGAATATCTGCTCCAAGAGCAACTTTTGCTGCTCCGAAACACTGTCTTGGCTGCTCCAAAAGCCACTTTTGCTGCTCCAAAACACTGTTTTGGTTGCACCAAAGGCCACATTGCTCCAAAACACTGTTTTAGCTGCTCCGAAAGGTGCTTCAATATGGCTTAGGACAATTACATCGCTGGGAGCCTCACAGTGGAACAACTATTGAATGCTCTTCAAACTTGCTGTGGCTTTCCCAGTTTGCATTGTATTCAATGTGATACAGTGAAACCTTTAACCTTCGTGAGCTCCGCGCATGCACCTAAGGGCTCCGCGTGAGCCCTTAGGTGCATGCCTCGAATTTGGAAAACGTCCTCTTTGCCTGGTCTGTGAAAAATTGGAGCCACAAGAATAAATGGTTTTGCGGTGTTAGCAGTGCGAGTAAGAAAAAGAAAAGAAAGAAAAGTGGTCGAGACACGAGCACGAGCGGGGGAAAAGAAAGAAGGACGAAGGGGATAGGGACGCACGAGCACGAACGATACGAAACGATTTGTAACGCTTTATGATTAAATGTTTTTTCTTAACTCTAACATGGCTCAGTCGACACCAACAAGAACCACAGGTACGTGTTAGCTCAGGCACACGACCCAAGAATGCATTTTATTGAACGCCTGCCAAATTAAGCCAAGACATGGCCGACTCTACAAACGATCTCGCGGAGCGCTACGAACAGCTTCAAATCGCCTACGACAAGCTTCAAACTGATATGTCGACGATCAAAAATCAGCTGCGTCAAAGTCAAGAACAACGCCCGACCGTGGGTTCAGTGCCGCAAACGCCGGACACAGTCGCACATCTTGGGGACGCGACAGTCAACGTTCCCATGGGCAACGAGCCGACCAGCCGAGAGCCTGCGATCCCCACCGTCAACGAGCTTCTCGCCATCATCGCAGGGACTCAACAACGGATCGTGGAGTGCGTATTGACAAACTCACGTCCCCTCGAAGTCCGCTCTACGATTGACACGTTATCCGCCATACCCATTTACAACGGAGATATAGAGACCAACGTTTCTCATTGGCTTGAAGAGGTCGATCGCGTCGCCTCTCTTGCACATTGGACGTCATCCCTCACCATGCTGAATGCGTTGACTCGACTCGGGGGACCTGCCAAGGACTGGCAGACAGCATATGGTAAATCGATCCGTGACTGGGAAACGTGGAAGCAAGCACTCCTCGAACGCTTCAAGAGCAAGATGACCATGCAAGACTTCATCGAGTACCAGGCCCTACGGAAGCTCCTGCCCAGCGAAACTCTTGTGCAATACATTTATGCCAAGAATGCCATGCTACAAAAATCGCCGTATGAATTGGCGCCTGAGGAGAGAATCTCATTGATCTTGCATGGCATTTCCGACGACAAATGGGCGAACCCTCTGGCGTCCCACAATTGCAGGTCGGTGCTCGAACTTATCGACAGAGCAATGTGCATGGATAGCCGACGGACACTCAAAAAGAGCAACTACGCGAACGAGGAACACGAAGAGCTGTACCGGGGAACAGCTGCAAGCTTTGAAGATAGTACACAACGCAACACAAATAAATGCTACAAGTGCGGCAAGCCGGGCCACTTCTCAAGAGAATGTCGCATTCCGAAGACACCCGCCTCTCTTCGGGCAGAAGAAAGACGCAGCGCACACAGTCCTACGACGTCATCTCCAAGACGTTTTGAGCAAAGCGATGACGAACGCCGAAGCCGTACCACCATGGCAAGAAACGTTCATTGCTTCCTACGTACAAGCGGGGACGACCTACCCATTGTTAATGGCACAATTGGCTCAGACACAACTGTGAAGACACACGGGCACAAACGTCTCAATCATTCGCTCTGAAGCCATTCCGCCCAACTCCAGCGTCACCGTTCATTCTAATAGATATGAGATAAACGTCCTTGGAACACGAGTAAGACCTGAGAAAGTCACAGCTTTGACTATCACGGTAGGCACTGCTCAGGTTTGGCTACCCGAAGTGTTCGTCACGGAACTACCTGCTCCTACTGACATCCTTTTTGGATCAGATTGGAGACAACTTGCCAACGTAGATCTTACATTTCACCCCAGAAACGACGTTGCGGTAGTTCAACTGCCTCAAGGAAACACGCTTGAACGTTGCAGCCCAAGCGCATTAAGTGAGCTAACGGGTGAAACACTCATTGCATCGTTTCGTCAACGCGGGCTTTTTATTGGCACAGCTCCCGTGCCTGGAACGAAGCACGGCGATAGATTTGTGAAGCTAGAAACACGAGCGTGTGCACCAGACACCGAACTTATCTAGCATATCGAAATGGCCGTCAAAGAAATGACTCAAGATGCATCGGTTGATCAGCGGAACTGGCTTCGTCACATTCTACTGACACATCACTCAGCCTTTGTCGATGGCGAGAATAAAATAGGGTTATGCCCCCATTCTGAACATTCAATTAATCTCAGAGACAATATACCAGTCGCATCTCGCCCTTATAGATGCTCTCCTGCTGATTGCCAGTTTCTCAAAAATGAAGTCAGTGATCTACTACAAAAGGGCATCATAAGAGAAAGTGATAGCGAATATGCATCTCCAACGATTGTGGTGGATCAACCGCATCACACCACGACACCTCGACGAATGGTGCATGACTATCGTAAGCTGAACGCAAAAAGGATCACTCCTTACCCAATGCCAATCATCGAAGATGTTCTTAGTGACGTGATGTCCGAAGAAGCGAAGTAGTTTATAGTCATGGATGTAAAGTCTACCTTTCTCACCATACGGGTTAAACAAAGCGATGTACACAAAACCGCATTTGTTACCCCCGACGGAAAATATGAGTACCTGCGAATGGCATTTGGTTTCTGCAAAACACCACAAACGATGCAAACTGTGATGCGTCGCAGCTTTGATGGGCTGCCCCGCACCGCAACCTACATGGACGACATTGGTCAAGGAGCCTCTTCAGTCGATGAATCTCTTACTCTACTGGAGGAGGCGCTAAAGCGTGTCATAACAAACGGGCTACGTATGAACATCAAGAAATGTAAGTTCGTCTCTTCCAGAGTAACCTTTCTCGGCTACGTCATCACAAAAGAAGGGAGAGTTGCAGATCCCTCACGAGTTGCGTCAATAGATAAATTTGAACCTTCGCAAAGCAAGAATAAGCTCTACGCGTTCCTCCAGTTTGCAGGTTACTTCCGAAGGTTCATTAGTAACTTCTCTGCCATCACGTCCCCTCTACGTGCCTTGTTGGCTCGTGACACTGATTTCATCTGGACTGAAATTCACGAGAAGATCGTCAATGACATGAAGAGAACTTTGACAAGTCCTCCAATAATCGCAAACTTCAGGTACGGATGTCCAACAATAATTTATATCGACGCCAGTCAAGCTGGTCTGGGAGCGGTACTCGTCCAAGTTCAAGAAGACAGAGAACGTCGAGTATGCAAGCCGCAGTCTCAATGAGCACGACTCGAAGCTCCATTCAAACACTCTCGAATGTATGGCTCCACTGGGCCGTCACCGAAAAAGTCGCCATTTTTGTTCGTGGAGGACCTCGATTCACGGTTGTCACAGAGAACATGAAGCTTACGTACCTCGTAAAACAAGGAACAATCAACCGCAGATTCGCCAGGTGGACACTCGATTTAGCGGAATACGAATTCGATCTTATACACCGATCTGGAAAACTCAACGGAGCAGCAGACGCGATGTCACGACTTGACATGCCGGACAGAGACCTGGAAGGCCTCATCAACAACGAGGCGGCTGGATGCACGCACAAGTTCTTGGCGATTGTGCTGAGTCAGGACTCCCGCCCCAGGAGTTTCTAGACGTCTGATCCGGAATGCCAACGATTAAACTACTACAAAACAAGGAGAACAGTATCTTCGAGACTGACAACGGGATTCTCGTACGAAAACTGATTCTCAGTGGACGACAAATCACGCGAATCGTGGTACCTCTCGCGTTGCGCGACATTGTAATGTCTACGTGCCATGATAAGGTCGGACATATGGACACAAGAAAAACGTCAGATCAGGTTTCGAAGCGCTACTGGTGGCCGTCCGTGACCAAGGACGTGGCACGGTACGTTCAATCGTGTGACATATGTAGGCAAATAAATCGCCGCACAACTGCCAAGCAAAGATGCCTTAACCCAAGAGACATTCCTGACGAACCAAACAAAGTGATCTCGCTTGATCATTTCGGACCAATGGTGGTGAAAGAAGGAAATAGCCATGTTTTGGTATGCATTGACCACGCTACACGCTACGTCGACGCATCAGCTGTTCCCAGCACGGCTTCCATCCACTACATCAGCTTCCTGACGAAGAGATGGATCCCCAGGTTTGGGGTACCGGAAATAATCATCACAGACCAAGCAAGAGGATTTGTGAACCGAAACACGAAAAGAATTCATCGACGTCTTGGTGTGACACACACCATATCTCCACCATATTGGCCGGAAGCAAACGGTCTTATCGAAAGAATGGTAGGAACAATCAAACAAGTCGTACGAAAATTGTGGACAATCATCTCGACTGGCATATCGCATTGCAAGATGCAGTAACCGCCGTTAACGTTACGAGACAGAGCTCAACGCGATACAGCGCTTTCTGGCTAATGCACGGGTATGATCCAAAACTTCCAGGCGAACTAAACATTGGAAGCGTTGATGATGACATCACGGAAACCGAAAGGTTGCTCAACCTTGCCAGGAGTCGATGCGCTGCGAAGCAAAATTTGGAAAATAGCCAGACGCTGGCGAAAGCCCAGTACGAAGCCGACATGAAGGCACCTTGTTTTAACGTCTGTGACTTCGTATACTGTATCAAAGGATCTCGGCGTGGAACCCTGGACTCTCTATTTGAGGGACGACCGTAGGAAATCACAGAATTCAAAGAGAGCAATACCGTGTTGCTGAAAAGAGCCGTCCCCATAGAGGGCAGATCCAACTCGAGACTAGCTAATTTACAACAGCTACGAAGATTCGTCGCAAGAGATATCGAGCCAGTCGAGCTATCAGACACCATAATAGGACAGGCGCTAGCAAACCAAGTGGAAAGAGAATCGCTGCAAAACACGCTCAACCTTCCAGAGGGATCTTCCGAAGGCGTTGAAGAACCAGCTGGTTCAGCGCACAGCGGAGATGAATTGGACGCAGCAACTCAGAATGCAACACCAACACGTATGCCAAAAAAACGAAGGCCTTTAGCATACCTCAGAGACTATATCACAAATTAAAGTGACGTACAGACTTGAATTGAGGACAATTCAAACTTTAAAGTTGAGGCTTGTTAGCAGTGCGAGTAAGAAAAATAAAAGAAAGAAAAGTGGTCGAGACACGAGCACGAGCGGGGGAAAAGAAAGGAAGACGAAGGGGATAGGGACGCACGAGCACGGACGATACGGAACGATTTGTAACGCTTTCTGATTAAATGTTTTTTTCTTAACTCTAACAACAGTATAGTAAGCAAGCACACTATTTTTTTTCAAATAAAATAAGTTAATTTGGACACCATGACTCGTTATGTAAGCTTTCTGAAATTTAATATGTTTATATAAATGTCTGTGAAGTCTTTGACTGACACTACTTACACAAACCCGGTCTTTATTTTCCTGTGGGGCTAAAAGAAGCTCCTGGAAAATAACAGTTCTCTATTTCTTACATTATGTTTTTACAAGCCTTGTACATTAGGGTTAACTCCATGAGAGCCCCCGGCACCAACAGACTTTAAAAAAGTTTGCATTGCACTTGTTTAGAAAATGTCTTGCAATGAACTTATTGCCAGTAAAAAATTAGTTTGAGGTGACAGTAGAAATGTATGTCATGGAATTTGATTGCTCGCATGAGAACTAAATATTTTTTAACTCTTTTTAGGTTTTCTGGACTACTACCTACAACAGCAACGCACACCAGAGGGCAAAGAACTACCGAAAGAGGAGCTGCTCGAACTTGGAAAAAATGTTTAGAAAGCGCCTGTCACAGAGGTTGATTGACGTTGCCCGTGAACACAATCGAAACAACCTTTTGAACACAGGATCAACTTCCAGCCACAAATCATAAACGTTTAGTTCCAAGTTACTAAGCATGCCCTTCAATGATCATGAAGCTGTGCGCAAGTATTTTTGTCATCCTTGTGTTTCATTTTCGTCTATGTAAAGTGTAACGGCGGTTGAAAACGTCAATGCGCAAAAGTCCCGTGCCAGTCTCGTGGCTTGCGTTTTTGCAAAACTTTATTTAGAGACTTGTCAATATTGTTGTAGATGTGAACATTGTAACCAGACACAGTTCGGCAAAATACATTGTCATTTTAACTTTTTTTTTGTCCTTTAAAAATCTACTTTTTCTGTCGTGGATCTTGTCAGTTCAAACCAAGACTTGTGAAATATTCCATATCTGCTCAAAATACTCATTTTAATTTTAGATGTCTAGTCAATTTATTCCCGACATAGTTTTGTAGTGTTAATTTTTTTTTTTTTAAATAAACCACTTTCGTTTTTTTGTGCCAAACGAGTTGTGCTATGTTCAATTGCTTTCGACTGTACTGCTTTGGTTAGCAGTTACTTTTGGTCAATTTCTTGCCAATAATTTTGTGCAGTATTAAATGTTAGTCAAAACACAATATTCAATCTAAATTTTGTTATTTTTATATCAAGGCAGTTGTAAAATGTTGAGTTTGATTCAAAATAATACTTTAGTTTCTCATTTTAAAGTTAAAGCCAGTTGTCAAGTGTGCATGTATAGTTTTTATTAAAAATACCACTTTAGGAGTTGCAGTTACAGTTTTATGCTTTACATGTCGAGTATGCAAAGCAGTGTATTATCATTTAATGTCTACTTTTATCTGTTAAACAGTTACTGATCTGTTAACACGGGGGCTCAAATAAAATATTCAAGGTCAGTGATGTTTATTGCCCTGCTCTGAAACGGATACGTCTTTAAAAATTTCACACTCGATAAATATCACTAATTAGTCAACAGTACCTAATGCTCACTTAAAAAATAGAAACATGTTCATAACATTCTCTCCTTAATCAGTCATTCAAAGCTTGTTTAGCTTCTAGTAACTGGCAGGTTTTTAAATGTTCAGGCATTCTGATTGTCATCTTCCAAGATGGACGTTAATCTCGAGTGTGATATTCATGCTATTTTACAGCGACCAGGAATCGATGCATTGGCCCCGTCATGCAGGTTTTTAAATGTTCAGACATTTTGATTGTCATCTTCCAAGATGGACGTTAATCTCGAGTGTGATATTCATGCTATTTTACAGCGACCAGGAATCGATGCATTGGCCCCGTCATGCAGGTTTTTAAATGTTCAGACATTTTGATTGTCATCTTCCAAGATGGACGTTAATCTCGAGTGTGATATTCATGCTATTTTACAGCGAACAGGAATCGATGCATTGGCCCCGCCATTATGAATCGAGGAGTGTGCTGTTAGTCCTCTATTCATTCTATTCATGAATCAATATGCAAGAAACCTCTAATGGTCTATAAAAACCAATAGTCCGCTGGATCTCTATTGGTTCATATAGACCAATAGAACTCTATTGGTTCCAATAGACCAATAAACCTATATTGGTTCCCATTGACCAATAGGTCTCTATTGTTTACGACCTGTATTGGTTCCGATAGGATTCTATCGGATAGAAACCTCTATTGGAATTTTCGAAAAGGGATACAGTGACAGAGCTCAATTTCCAAATTAGCATATGAAAGGCTAATCACAGCCCTGCCAGCCTTATTTGTTGTCGTTTTTGGTGACATGTAGTGATACATTTATGGGGCAAAAACCAATGAGTGGCCAATTGCCGCTGATTGGTTTTCGCCCCATAAATCCCACCAACCCAACGTGCACAGGGGTGTCTGTCGCCAATGGCCGTCATTGGTTTTCGCCCATAAATACCATCAACCCAATGTACACAAGAGCACCTGTTGCCGATTGCCACTCATTGGTTTTTGCCCCACAAATACCCTCAACGCAATGTGCACTTGGGTACCTGTTGCCTATTGCCGCTCATTGGTTTTTGTTTCATAAGTACCATCAGCCCAATGTGAATTCCCTAAAGGATTACCAATTGGTGCACAAAGGTTTTTGTTTCATAAATGCATATTGCTCAATGTGCCTGAACTTACAGTTGCGCATTGGTTCAATGTGGTTCACTTGCACATTGGTTCAATGTGAATTGTGGCCTCATTTCAATTGATCCATTTCCAGCAGGGGACCGCTCCTCGGACGAACAAAGCGTTACAAAAGTACGCTCCTCCCTGGAGCCGCCGAGCTCTGGCGCTCCCTCCCAAGCGAAGCTGTTTTTTTTTTCCTTTATTTGTTTCGCGGGTTTGCCGCGTAGGGGGCAGAGATAAAGGCGTGATGCCTGACAAAGCCTCTGCCCCCTAAAGTCCAGCAGCTCAAAGTAGTTACATAATAACAGATTCTACAAAAACATCATACAGTTAAAATAAAACAAGAGAAACAAGTAAAAAAAACAAGAAGAATAGACACTATATTCATTTGCTAAAAAAAAACTCTATAAACGAGTGTTGGTCGTAAGAAACCACAAACAGTAACAACAAACAGTAACAACAAAAAACTAGAATGCAATTTGTGCTCCTCCGACATACCAGCATCACAAGCAAGTTCTCATGAAGGAATACAATGAAAACAAATCTTTGAAATTAGCTATATCTAGTGATTGTATTCTTGGTGAAATACACTATCCAAATGAGAATGCGATTTCACTGCCAACCAGGAAACTTCTACAATCCCTTTTAAAACCAGGTAACGTGTTGTTAAAGTTAATGTTGAAGTCCGTTCTATTTAGAGTTTTAGTTGTTTGAAAAATGAAAGTTTGTTGACCATAATTGGTTCTTATGGCCGGCATCCTTCGCTTCGGATTTCTAATCGGATATGCACTAAGGCTGTTCGCTGGTGTGGTGTAAAGTCGATTTTTATGTATCCACAGTAAAAGTTTGAAGTAATATATTTGATCTGCCTTAAGAATATTATATTTGATGAAGAGTGGTTGCGTTCTTAAATTTCTGGCATCCCCTTTATAATTTTCACACATTCGTAAGATTTTTTTTTTGCAAAAGGATAATTTTATTATAATTCGCCGCCGTCGTCGTTCCCCAGACCAGAATACCATAACAAATTTTGGAGTAGAACAAAGAATAATACAATGTGTGTTTTAACCAGGTCGGTATCAAATTTTGTATTCTATAAATGCATCCTGTTACCCGGGATAAATCAGCCTTTAGTTTGTTTACATTGCAATTCCATGATAGATCCTCAGCAAACCAGACGCACAAAAATTTTTGTTCTGCTACCTGCTCCAATGTTGTGCCTTCGTATATTACTTTACTGGAACTATAGTCTTGCTTATTTGCTGGTTTAAAAATGATATACTTAGTTTTTTTTTTGTATTTAATTGTAGACGATTTATTTGCAACCATATTGATAATTTTGAAAGGTATTCATTAGCCAACTTTTCGACGCACTTTTTCGTCGCACCAGCAAAGAATATATTTGTGTCGTCGGCATACATTATTAGTTCAGGGGAACCTGGTATTGTCGTAATGTCATTAATGTACACGAGAAATAACAGAGGGCCTAAAATAGAGCCTTGAGGAACACCATGTCGTATTTTCAATTTATTAGATGAATGGTTATTTATAGATACATATTGATAACGATCTGAAAGATACATTTTTATTAGTGTTAGTGCAACTCCTCGTACACCGTAGATTTCAAGTTTTTTTCAATAGAATATTGTGCTGCACAGTATCAAACGCTTTTTGTAAGTCCAAAAAAACTCCAAGAGTCAATAATTTGTTTTCAATATTTTCAACAATTTTTTCCTTTATATCAATTAGTGCTTGTTCCGCAGACCTATTTTTCTGAAAACCGTATTGAGCCTGCGTTATTGTTTGGTGCTTCTGAAAAAAACTCGTCAGCCTGTCATTGATAATGCGCTCAAACATCTTTGAAAATACTGGAAGAACCGAGATCGGCCTATAATTATTAATATTTTCCTCTCCTCCTCCCTTATACACAGGAATTACTTTGGCTATTTTTAATTCTTCGGGAAAATCACCAGACTCTAGCATCATATTTATTATATGGGACAAAATGGGACTTATAATGCACGCGGTCTGTTTTATAGGTAAAGATTTTATTCCATCATCTCCAGCGGCCACATCATTTTTTAAGTTTCTAATTATTCTTTGCACTTCATTTGACGTAGTTGGAATTAGCATGATAGACTGCATCTGATTCATCGTGGACACACTGTTATCTGTGCTGACACTTTCCCCATGTACGTGCCTACGTCAATAAAATGCCGATTCATTTCGTCTGCTAGTTCTTTTCCTGATACATTTCTATTGTCTATTAATATTTCCTTCAAGCTATATCGTGTTGACCTTCTATTGGTTAAATCATTTACGGTGTCCCATACTTTTCGACTATCATTGTGATGATGCAGAAACTTATCTTGATAATAATCGCACTTCGTGCTCTTCACATCGGTGTTCAGTTTGTTTCGAAACCTTTTGAATTCAGTTAAAAGAGAGAGATCCCGACTTATGATGAAAGCATGATACTTGCGGTTTTTTTCTTTTATTCTTTCATACAGGTCGCCAGATACCCACGGTTTTCTTATTTTCTTCCTTCTTTTTATCTCTCTCAGGGGAAATGCAGCATCATAATTCTGTCTAAATTTGGTCTCAAAAATTTTATAGGCACGGTCCGTTTCACGTTCTTCGTAGACGTCATCCCAACTTTCTTGTTCTATAAGGCAGCGAAAAGTTTGTAGTGAGCCGTCATTTATTGGGCGTCATTTATTTATTCGCAAGGGCCATTTGAAGAAAAAGAGCGCATAAGGGAATTCTGCCAATGTGCAACCCCCACGTAAAATAACTATGATGAGACATTCGGACCTTAATCCAGCGTACGGCTTCAGTGTGATTTCCTATTCATTCTATTTATGTAAGTAGCGGGTACAGTCAACCTGCATGGTTTAGCCAGCCGGCATCTGCCAGGCGGCGCCAGCAGAGTGAGAGTCACGGTTTTACCCTGTCTCGTTGTAAATTGGCAAAGGGTGAACGATAAGCCCCACATTGCGTGCCGACGGATTTGATATGCGCCACGTATACGAGCGGAACGCATACATATTGGAGCATGACACAGCGAAGAGCTTCATACTTCTTCGCAGTAAAGGTGCACTCAGGTGACTTGTAGTCACGTTCCGATTGGCCCTCAAGAACCGTAGCTTCAGCCGTACTGGCATGTTATGCGATCACATCTTCCTGGTCTACACCGAGTTTCTTGCTTCAGACACTATGCTAAGCGGCGCTACCAGAGTAATAGCTCACGTTTGAACAATGCAGCCGAGACTCCCAGGCATACCCAATAATTAATTTTTGCTTCAGTCACTAGATAGCGCCAAATCAAACTGCATTGCAGGTCGCCTCAAGTTCTCTATTTCACTCTCATCGTGGCAGACCACAGATAACGTGTCTGTCTCTTGAAATTTATCCCTATACGTCCTGGTCCTGAAGACTCCCGTTATCGCCTCAAATAGTAAAGAACTTCCCCGTGATAGTCAAACACATTTTCCTTTCTTACGTCGCGTTTTTGTGACTTGTACATTGTTAGAGCTGATTTTCTTTCATTCTGCCCTCCCACATTTTCCTCCCTGCCCTTTTCACTCCCTTTTCCACTGAAGTAGTCCGCTCAGCCCCACCACTAGTATGCAGGTATTTAAATGTAAGCTTTTGGGTTCAGTTTGTCCATTTTGTGTTCAAACTTTTCCTGTATAAATACTTGAATGCCTTCCGTGCCCACTGCGTGTCATCCATTTTGTTCAACCTTTGTTCAAATTTCAACTTGCTAATTACCTCGCTGCTCTCAAAAGACGACCATCCCATGTCCCCCTGTACGCCTTCATTTGGTGTTTTTCCCTGTGCTCCCAGTGGGCGCGTTCAGTAGCGGCCCCCTCAGCTCCGAACGGAGTAACTCCAGTGCTCAAAACGCCTACTAACAGCAAAAAAAAACGTTTTTTTAGCTGTTTTTACGCAGTTTCCGCTTCCTTTCCTGCGCCAGACGGTCTCTGAAGTCGGTCGACTTCCAACTCAGGAACTGGCGCCGTGTTCCTGAGTTGGAAGTCGACCGGGTTACATCTGAAGGAGTTGACCTGCTACTCCGAAAAGTACCGCAGGCCTCTTCTATTTCTACCAGGAGGGTGGTTCAATATCTACAAGAGAATTCCTTATTTCTTTTGCCTGCCGACAAGGAAGGAGGCTTCGCTGTCATGTACCAAGAAATGTATAGGACAAAAGCCATCTCAGCGATTGAGTCAGTTTTTCAATGTCAAGAAGATGTCTCCCTGAGTAAGGCCAAAAAATATGCTACACAATTGTGCCAGTCGTATGAACTGAACAGTCTTTGCACCCACATCGATCGCAACAAGTTGCTAAGTCTCAGTGTATTTTTCAGTGCCAAAACCCATAAACCCGGTTATCCCTTCAGAGTCATTGTATCCGAAAAGGGAACTTGGCAAAAATCACACGCCCTTTTTCTCAAAGAAAAGCTAAACCTTCTTACAATTGACGACCCTTTCTTAATTAAGAGTTCCAACGAGGTCATCCAATTCCTGTCACAGCAGAGTTATGATCACCTAGAAGCTTTTTCCATCGACATAAAAGACCTGTACTACGAACTGCCCCAGGACGGTCTTTTGCGATGTGTAGAAGAGAGTATTGATTCTGTTGGTGGCATAGCGTTCCAAAATTCTGCGGGTATTTCCGAAGACAATTTTCTACATCTACTCTCGGTTTATCTTCGCTTCACCTTTATTACCTGGAAAGAAAAAACGTATCTACAGAAGAAAGGTGTTTGCATTGGGTCGTGCATTGCCCCAGTGCTAAGTGATCTCTATCTCGCCCACCAAGACAGACTCTTGAACAATTGGCTTGACTCCACCAGAGTTGCTAGAGTATTTCGGTACGTCGATGATTATTTGATCATTCTTGACGCCGAGAACAGTAATGTTCCAACCACTATTGCCGGTGTTCTATCTACTTTTAAAAACTGCCTAAAACCACTGGAAATTACTTATGAGCTTCCGGAAGAAAGATCAATCCGATTTCTCGATCTCAGGCTCAATTAACAACACACTCATATATGCTGGAAGTATGAGCCAAGGAATAAAAACCAATTCTTCAGTACAATTCGGCACATTCTAAGCTAGTAAAAAGAGGAATCGTCAAATTATGTCTAAGTAACTCTCTTCAAAAATCTTGCGAGCATTCTATTTCAATAAGCTTCGATGCCCAAATTTCCAGATTAACATCCGCCGGATATCCCACGTCATTATTAACATCGATTGCTGAGAGCATCTTGAAAACAAAAAATACGACATCATATATCACACCAAGAGCCAGAGAAAGATCTACGAGACCTGTCGTGCTTCCATACTTCCACAGGTTCTCCCATGGAATCAAGAAGATTGCAAACAAGTTCAACATCACTGTCGTCTTTACTGCTCCCAATAAGCTTGGCAACTTGTGTAAACAAGTCAACTCACCTGATTTCCACCGAACAGTATGCTGCACCAAAAACCATCAGAACAGGTTCGTTGAGTGTGCCGATGAAGTGGTGTACTCATTTCCCCTTTCGTGCGGGAAAGTGTACATTCGTCAGACCGGACGATGCCTTAACGATAGGCTCCGGGAACGCAACAACAACAGCTCCAGAGCCAACTCAGGGCATTTAGGCATACACTGCCGGGATTGTGGGTGCGACGTTCAATTGCCATCCTGTACAATTTTAGGCAGGAACAGAAACCAATTAACTCGAGAAATTATCGAAGCAGAACATATCGCCAGGAACTATAACAACTGTATAAGTACACCATCTTTACACCTGACAGAAAAAGAGAAAACATTTTTAGGCATCTAAGAGATCGGTGCGCGTGAATTGGGAAATTCGGTGGTGCTAGAGGTTGAAGAAGACAAAGTTATATAAAAAGAGTTGTCAGTCAGCGCGGTTTGTTTGAATTTTGCTTTATTTTTCGTGTGTAAGGTGTGAGTGTTATTTGCTATAGTGCGCTGTGGTGTGTGTTATCACGCCATACATACACGCATACATACATACATACATGCATAGATACATACCTACATACAGTACATACATACCTACATACATTTACTACTACGTGTAGTAAATCGCGGTTTATTTACATATTTATACAGGCTAGGTTGTGCTAGACGATGCTTGACCGATGGCGGCCGGTTCCTGATTGCTCGAGCTCGCCCGTCCGCTCGTGCAGGTTCTCTTCCTCCATTGCCCGAGTTACCACATTCCTCCAGGTTAAGTTCCAGGGGCACTCCAGCAGCCGGCAGGTCAGGCAGCGCTCCAAGTCTATCTGGGGGACGCCGAACGCGTTGCGGGTACCGAGTTGAAGGTTCAGCCGGCGTTGAGGAGGTGTCGCCGGCCGACCCTGTCTGCACCACTGGAGGTGGGGCGGTTGCTGCTGGACGAGGCGAATCTCCATCTGCTAACGTAGACGCTCCAGGACTAGCAGTTGGACCCAAGAGCATCCATGGCTAAGGGCCTGATATTTCACGACTTGGTGGTTGTGCATCTAGTCGTAAAATATGGTCCAAGTGAACGGAGATTGTGCGTCCTCGAACGTCCAACAGATACCACAGTGGTCCTCGTCGGGAAACAATAATGCCTGGTGACCACGAGAGCTGGTGGCCTCTCACGTCTCGCACGAGGACCCGGTCACCCGCATCAAAGCTACGAAGTGGTCGTCGCGATTTGTAGTGCGCCAACTGCTGCTGGCGTTGATGCTTGACGACGGTCCGCTCCGTACTTGGCTTTATCAAGTCAAGACGGGTTCGAAGTGGCCGCTTGAGGAATAGCTCAGCCGGTGTCCTCTCTGTTATAGTATGCGGAGTACTGCGGTAGCTCAGGAGAAATCTGGCCAGCCTTTGGTTTTCTGTTTCTCCTTGTGCGTTTCCTATGGACGAGTCTTTCATCCAAGCTCGCTTGAATGTCTGAACTGCTCGCTCAGCAGCTCCATTCGATGCCGGGTGATATGGCGGTGTGCGAATGTGCTTCACCCCGTTCATTCGCAAGAAGTTGTCGAAATCCCCTGAGACGAACTGTGGTCCATTATCCGACACAAGCTCAGAGGGAACTCCATAGGACGCGAAGAGGTTCCTCAGCATGTCAATGGTGCGAGCTGCCGTTGCCGTCCTTGTCGGTAGAACCTCTATCCACTTCGAGAAGCTGTTCATGACTACAAGATAGTGCTGCTTGTTTAGTTCAGCATAGTCAACATGAATTCTCTCCCACGGGGTTCTTGCCCACGACCATGGGTGTAGCGGTGCTGCCGCCGGATAGTTTTGCATGGACGCGCAAGCGTAGCACTTTTTGATGAACTCTTCTATATCTTTATCCAACGCTGGCCACCAAAGATGGTTCCGAGCCTTGGCCTTCATGCGACTTGTGCCTGGGTGGACCTCGTGGAGTTCATGCACCAGTCGCGTTCTGATTGATGGTGGTATGATGACTCGGCACCCCCACAGAAGACATCCTTGGTCTGTGGATAGCTGGTTTCTCTTGTCAAAGTAAGGCCGGAGCACCTTGTCTTGGACGGAGTTGGGCCAACCGTTCAAGGTAAAGTCCAGCACCCTGGATAACGTTGGGTCCCTCCGAGTTTCCACTGCGATGTGGTCACTTGTGACAGGGAGCAGCTCCACGTTGGAGACTTTCAGTGCGGAGGTGTCTTCATCGGGGTGATACGAACCAGATTCACAAGGCAACCGCGAAAGCGCATCCGCATTGCCGTGGTCCTGGGACTTCCTGTAGGCGATATCATAGTTATAGGAGAGGAGTGTAAGTGCCCAACGCTGCATTCGAAGAGCAGCTAAGCTTGGGATTGCCGTGTGCGCGTTGAAGATCGCGGTCAGAGGCTTGTGGTCCGTAATAAGTGTGAATTTCCGGCCGTACAAGTACTTATGAAACTTTTTCACTCCAAATACAATACCAAGCGCTTCCCGCTCGATTTGTGCGTAGTTACGCTCGCTTGGTGAGAGTGTTTTAGAGGCGCAGGCAATCGGCACTTCCTCCCCGTTTGGCATGATGTGTGAGATGAGTGCTCCCACTCCGCTTGGAGATGCGTCGCAGGCGAGGCAGAGCGGCTTGCTTGGGTCGTAATGAGTAAGCCAGTTGCTCCGCAGCAAGCTCTCTTTCGCTTCTTTGAAGGCGTCTTGGCATTCTGCTGTCCACTTCCAGCGTCTATTTTTCTCTAGTAGCTCGTGGAGTGGTTTTAAGGTCGTGGAAAGACCTGCCAAGAATCGCCCATAGTAGTTCAATAGGCCTAAAAACGAGCGCAACTCCATCACATTGGAGGGTGGCGGAGCGTTTTGGATGGCTTGAACCTTACTCTCCGTTGGATGTAATCCTTGGGCGTCAATTCTGTAGCCGAGGTATTCCAGCTACTCTTGAGGAACTCGCATTTTTGGAGGTTGGCCCGAATTCCCTTTTCTGCTAGTCGAGTAAGAACCTTGTCCAACAACCGAAGGTGGTCCTCAAGAGTACCTGAAGTAATCAAGATGTCGTCAAGATAGCATACTACGTGCTCCAATCCTTTCAGGATTTGGTCCATGGTCCGTTGAAAAATTGACGGAGCTGTGGAGATTCCAAACGGTAGTCGATTATACTGGTACAGACCCTTGTGTGTAGTGATGGTCGTGTAAACCTTCGAGCTGTGCTCCAGCTCCAACTGTTGGTAGGCACTGGTCAAGTCCACTTTACTGAAGTACTTGCCCTCGGCAAGGGTTGCAAACAAGTCTTCTGCAGTCGGTAGTGGATAGGTTTCCGGTCGAATGCAGCGGTTCACGGTGACCTTGTAGTCTCCACAAAGACGAACGGACTTGTCCTTCTTGGGAACTACCACGATCGGTGCCGCCCACTCGCTTCTGTCAACCTTGGTGATGGCGCCTCTGTTCTCGAGGCCTTCCAACTCTTTCTCAACAACTTCTCGTAGCGCATATGGAAGCGGCCGAGGCTTGAAAAAGATAGGAGCAGATTCCGGCTGGACGTGAATCTCTACCTTTATTCCCTTCGCCGTTCCCATTTCTTCGCTGAAAAGCATCGTGTGCTTGTCTAGCAGACTGGCTAGCCCGTTCCGAGCTGCAGTCTCGGTGATTGAGAAAATGTTTGACCAGTTGATGCGGATGTGCCGCAACCAGTTCCTTCCCAGCAGCGCTGGTCGATCTCCTTGGATGACCGCCAGTGGTAGTGTCATCTCCTGGTCTTGGTAAGTTACCAGAACTTGTGCCTCTCCGAGAACAGGGATGGCATCGCCCGTGTACGAGCGGAGGCGCAGGGTCGTGGGTTTTAGTGGCAAACCGCGCAGCGACTCGTTGTATTGTCTCTCCGAGATGATAGTCAGAGTCGCACCAGTGTCGAGCAGCATTTTCACCTGGTTTCCTGCCAGCTTCAGCAGGACCTCAATGCCGTCGCCGACACTGCACGTGCCCCCATCAACAGGATATAGAGTGACGCCATCATCATGAGGACCTACTTCGCTCGAGATTTGCTGGGTGTATTGCGGACGTGCCTTGCTTCTGCAAACTCGAGCAATGTGACCTTTTTTTCCGCATTTATGGCAGAATCCATTCTTGAACGGGCAATTCACGTGAAGGTGTTGCTCGCCACAACGGTAGCAGGTACGTGGCGAAGGGATGCCGGACGCTGCTAAAGCCGTGGGTTTTGTCTTTTTTGTTGAACGTGCCTGGACCTGAAGTTTTTGAATGGTTCCAGCTGGTGGAGCAATGTTCTGGGTGAGCTGACGAGTGTCTTGCCTGGCGAGTTCCAAACCTAAGGCAATCTCGCACGCGGACTTAAACGTCAGCGTCCTTTCGATGAGTAGGCGGTTGATGTAATATTCGTCCTTCAACCCGCAGACAAACCGGTATCGCAAGGCATCGTCCAAAAAATCCTTGAATTCACACGTGTGAGCGAGCTTCTTCAGCGCGGCTATGAAATCAGCCAGAGTTTCGCCCTCCTCTTGATTACGTTTGTAGAATCGAAATCTTTCCGCAATCGTAATGGGATTGGGCTTGAAATGCTGGATAAGCACTTCTTTGAGATCCCCATATGAACATTCCGTTGTTGTCCGTGGGGAAACCAGGTCCCGAAGCAGCTCGTAGGTTGATGCAGGCAGTGTCGCAAGCAGGATATCTGCCTTCTTGCCTTCAGGGACCTCGTTAGCCGCGAGCCAGCGTTCGAACATTTCGATGTAAAGATCGAACCGTTCTGACTTATCGAAATCAGGAACGCGACCGATGTAAGTCATCCTCACCCCGCTTTGTGTTGACATCGAAGGGGTTTCTTCCGAACGTCCGTGTAGTCGTAGGGTCAACCAGGCCGCTAGAGCTGTGGAGCGTTCGAGCTGAAGAAGCGTTACCCTACGCAGTTGATGCCCACGGATGATGAGTTGACTGGAACATCCTCGTCGCCAAATGTAGTAAATCGCGGTTTATTTACATATTTATACAGGCTAGGCTGTGCTAGACGATGCTTGACCGATGGCGGCCGGTTCCTGATTGCTCGAGCTCGCCCGTCCGCTCGTGCACGTTCTCTTCCTCCATTGCCCGAGTTACCACACATGCATGCATAGATACATACCTACATACATGCATGCATACATACATACATACATACATACATACGTACATACATACATACATACATACATACATACATACATACATACATACATATATACATGCAGTCAAGTAGGTAATGAAATTGCAGACATCGTGATGCATAAAAACTATACAAAAATACTATACAAGCTCACATAAGAAAAATACTACATCGAGAATTTGGATCATTCATATAAGCATAAAGAAAATTTCGAAAACGACGCATCAGTAGAATGTGAAATGTGACTTCAGGGACTGATGTCCATACAAGGTTCTTAATGTTGGTATTTTCCATATTTCGGACTGTCTTATATTATACAATGGTATGTGCTTAATTAGATTAGATAATTGTAGCAGTGGTGCGTTGTGTATGGTTACTGCATTTTTATAAAGATAAATTAGTCTGAAATCATGCATTTTTAACACAGTTATGATATTCAGTTCATTAAAATACTTACGAGTCGATGTAAACCATGAAACGTTAGTTATAATACGTAGAGTCCTTTTTTGTGCGTCGAGTAACTACATCATGTTCTGATTTGTAGTTGTTCCCCATATGACATGCCAGTAAGAGAGAGTCGGCAGAAACAAAGAATTATATAGGAGTTTTTTTGTGTTTTTTTTGTGTGTTTTGTGGCAAAATATGTCTATGTTTACTCATCACGCCATTAAGTTTGTTTAATTTCATGCCAACGTGGTTTATGTATTGGTCCCACGTGAGATGTTCTGAAAAGAAAACACCCGGAGCATTAATTTCCTGAACGAATTCTATATTATTTCCGCCCAAGCAAAGAGTTGTAGACGCACGTGCTATTTTATTTCTATGTCTAAACGATAAGGCCTTTGTTTTATCGGCGTTAATTTTTAAGCAATTCAATTCAGTCCATACTTTTTAAGGAAGAGAGCACATTGTTAGCCGAAACTATAAGTTTGTCGGGGTAAATATCCTCAGTAGATGATAGGAATTAATTATGAGACACGCACTGCTTACGGTTTAGGAGATACGATTCGATTAGTGATAACATTGTTCCGCGTATACCATACATGTCAAGCTTAGCAATTAAGATGTTATGATGCAAGTGGTCACACGCCTTAGAAAGATCTATAAAAATGCCGAGGGAAATCAGTTTCTTTTTTTTTTTCAAAAGCTTCGATAATTGTCTTTATGTGCTTTATGAGCGCAATTTCAGTAGACATATTTTTCAGGAAACAAAACTGTGAGTTTGACAACAACATATGCCTGTTAAAAAAGTTAATTAGGTGTGAATGAATGATTTTCTCAAGTCCCTTGGAGAATACAGGAAGAATAGAAATAGGCCTATAGTTGGAAAGAATATTTATATCGCCCCCTTTATGAATCACGGTTGCTTTAGCAGTTTGCATTCGTAAAGGAAACGTACCTGTTTCTAACACTAGGTTAAATATGTATGTGAGTATAGGAGCAAGTAAATCTAGTACGTATTTTATTGGCTTCGTCTGTAAATCATCTATGTCACGAGATTTACTGTTTTTTAAGCTAAGGAAGGTATTGACAACCTCGTTTTCGCTTGTGGGAAAAGAGAATAAGGAGTCACACGAGCATGAGTGGTTATGTAATTTCCTGTCGACACAGTATTGCTAGCGGGGACCAAATTCACAAAGTAGTAATTAAAAGCACTGGCTAAACTCTCCCCATTGTAATCTGTTCCATTCAGAATTATTTTTTGGGTGGACGACTCAGCAACTGGGTGCAAAACCTTTCTTTGCCCACCTATGCTCCCTAGATGCCTCTTGGCGCCGCAATATGGCTGCTGACCTCCTTATCCCACCAGCTTTTTAGTTTGTGTCTTTGTTTTTGCTTTTCTCTTTGTTTAATTTAATGCTTCTCTAATTCTCTTTTAACGACTCATGTTAGATCCTCATACGTCCACTCTCTTCCTGGCTGTTTTGCGACTATGTTCTCAATACTTTTAAAAACTTCTTTTTCTTTTCTTTTTTTTTTTTTGTATTTTAGCTTCACTTAGTTTTGGCTTACCCGCTCGTTCCTCAGCTTGTTGCTTCGGATGCGCCAAATATAATCTTAATTCTTTTGTGATCACTTTCTAAGCTTTTTGTACCTTCCGCATCTATTTTCATACTTCCTAGCCTGTCGTACAGTTTGTGGGGCATGAGGCAATAGTCCATTGTTGAGTGTGAGTTGTTTCGTTCCCGCGTTATTTCCCGTCGCAGTTTACTTGTGCTTTGACTAACACTAGGTCTAGGGCATCACAGAAATCTTCTAGCAACTTTCAGGTTGTATCTGTGAATCCTTCAAAACTCTTCTAAATGGGCATTAATGTCTCCTATGCTGATTATTTCCTGATTAAGGCCAATTTCTCTGATTCCCCTCGATATACGTATAATATGGTCTGTATTTTTTTCCCTTGCGTCATTTCCTGTTTTCAGGTAAGCATCCCCAGAAGAGTGTTTAGACCCTACCTTTCAGACATGAATGTTCTCTGCAGCTTTCCTTCTCTCCTTACCAGTCTTGTCTTTTAAATAACATGCCTAGACCTCCGTCTTCGCGTTCACCTCCCCTCCGGTTGCATCCCATTCAGGAGTGGCCTGGTATGTACGTTGGTTCCTCTTCATCTCTAAGGTTTCAACAGGTCTCGTCTCCGTCGTACTCGGTACGACGGAGAGAGACGGGCCTTAACGGGCCTTAAAGCCGTATGCGCCCCTGGAGCAGCGTTTTACTTTGCTATGACGACTATATTTGTAACTTGCGGCTCTCGCGGTCCAGACACGAGCTTGATCCAGCGTCCAGTGGCGACGGAAGAGTGGGGGACGGTAAGTCTTTTTTTCCTCGTTAGACGGTTTACAGAAATCCGTGCACAACAGCTCCTCATCACAGATCAGTGATGGCTTATTATCAACCTACTTAATTGCACTTGACGTTTGAGCGCGGCCCGCCCATATGTGTTTGGTCAACAGATTGAACACGATCCTATCGGCAGCGCTTCAAAAAATTTTATTCTCGCCGCCTTGTACTTTTGCCTTCGAAAACCCTCCTTGCTCCACAGCGTTGCTCTATTCGTGCTGCCATTTGATTCATTATAGTAGATTTTCTACTTAGCTATGGTTAATCGCCGAAACAGCTGGACGATTCAGAAGTCCGTGGCCCGTGCAATATATGATGCAAAGACACACCTTCAAAACTTTATCGCGGAGCCGATTCTTGATCGGTATCGAAGCGTGCGAAGGCACAGGGACGCAGCCCTTCGGCGTGCCAAGGAAGCTTTGATCACGCCGCGAGACTGGCGAAACGTGCTTTCGACGAGTTGTGCCTTTTTCCTACGGCAATGCGCTTCCGTAAATATTTCCTTGCGTTCTCAGTTGCACTTACACTGTATACAATGTTTAAAAAAAAAACTTCTTTGGCGAATGAAAACGATCGAGTAGAAAACGTGTCTTCAGCACGCTGCCGCCAGCCTCTGCAACGCTAGCAAAAGGACGATTTCGCTGCATGTCAGATGGCCGTCCGGTGGCCGCACTCGCAGAGTGGCGGAACGGGGATGCGTGATCAAGGAGAGATACAGTAATTGTCATAGAGATCAGGGATTTATGCAAACATTAAATAAATTATATGACATTTTTTATGAATACGTAAATTATATTTCGTGAAATAAGGTGATTATTACTTTAAAAAAAAAGAGTTTAATTCATTATTGTTTTCTTTAGTTTTTAGCAATTCGCGCCTCCCACCACTCGAGCGCTGCTGTACACCTGGATGGCCTGGATGGTCGCGCCATGCGTGTTCGCGTCGTGCAACCCGTTTTTGTCCGGTTGTTGACTTAACTAACTCAACAATAATTGCGTTAAAAAAAAAAAGCCTTGTTTTTTTTGGGGCTTTTTTTATAGCATTGTGCACTGCACCGACTGTACCTCAGCCAAATACAATGAACCTTCATAGGCCCCCCTAGAGTACTATATAGCTCCTTTGGAGCAGGGTGGCGGAAGGCCATATAGGGGCCTTAGGGTAGCGTAGAGTTCCTGTAGACACCAACTCATGTTTACAAACAAAACGCAGCGCCCCTAGCGGACGCCACCGGCGCCGCGCATGCGCGATGGAGTATGGGCAAGAAGCTCGCCGTCGCCCATAAACAAATCATTAAATGCGATGTTGTCGGCGTCGGTGTGCGTCCCCCTGCCATTTTTTGCGTTCGAATTGTTGATTCGTCTTGGCAATGTCTGACTAGTTGAGCGGCCTCAGCGAAATTACTGAGGCTCGTTACGCCGCAAAACTTCGCGTGAATGATGGGACATGCGACGATTCATTCCGCGTGGACGCCGCAGAATGTACGCTAAAGCCTGATTGACATGATGAGATTCCGCTTGCAATTTTCTGCCGCGACGACACTCGGGCTGCAAAAGCGTGAACCGTAGCTGAGATAGTCGACGTCGATACTGAAAATCGCAAGCAGAGTCGGACCAAGTGAATCAGGATCAGCCATAACAAGTCGGTGATGACGACTGGTAACAATGATCAACATATTGTATTTACTGTTTATATAGAGCCTGCTTACCAACCTTCAAACTTAAGTCATTTGAGGCCTGCACTGATTTCTTATCGCAAGTACCGCGCCAACGTTTGGTCTACGGGCCGGTGTCGTCTAAAAGAGCAGACGACAAGCAGAAGCATTCGAAAGAGCAGACGACAGTTCGAACGATTAGGCGGCCGTTCGAACCTGAAGACGCACTGAACGTAGTCCGCAGGTGGTCCGTACAACTTGATGGTTTTCCGGCGTTCATGTTTGAACAAAACAAATGAATGTGATGACCACAAGTATCCGTGAATTCAACCCAAAGTGCTTCCCGCCCAAGCAATCGTGGTCCGACAGCGTCAGGTTTTCCATTTTCACGGCACATATCGACGTTCTCGGACAAACCGAGCACATGAAAACTGATCTCCAAATTTTTCTCGACTCTTTTGGTGCAGCACCAGTCGCGGCAGTTTGACGAAAAGCCAGGTTTTTCTCAGGTTCCTTTCAAAACAACGCAGGAATACACGTATCATATGGGGACTTCCGCCCACAGCCCCAGACCGGAAGTTCGCCCGACGCGCCACCACCGCTCCGTGACATAACAAAGATGAGTTCGCTCCAACGTTGGTTCGCTCCCTACGGGAGCCAGAGTTGCGCGTCTGTCTTCCACGTGCCGCCGCGCCGCTATTCGCCGAGATCCCATCACGTGATGAGTCGGATCAAGTGTCGTGCAGAAAAAAAGACGTCTTGCGCGCCCCAGCGTACGTTCCCCTGCTTTTGAGCGCGCCGCGGGCTTCGAACGCGCGGCGCCGCTATTCTCTGAATTCAGACACGTACCGAGCCGACTCCACATGCCGTGCAGGAAAGCAGGCGCTCCGGAGGTGAACGCGCAACTCTGGCTCCCGTAGGGGAGCCTATTGGGCAGGAGATCGAACTATAGGGGGCGCTTTAACCCGTTTGTTTCTAAGGCCTTATTTGTTTCCCCACACCTCGGTGTTTACTCAACACAAGGCCTGTGCACTGGCCAATAGGCCTTATGGGCATGACCATGTCATCTACAATAGAGCGCGGGGCACAGTTTAATCAGAGAGTTTAATGTGAGAAATACTAACAATCGACGAAGCGACGTTAAGTTCCGTGGCTTCCAGGAAGAGCTCCACTCGTTGACGGAATTGTTTCCAGTTCTGTGCGAGGTTCCCAGCCAGTTGGAGTCCCTCTGGAGGCGTAGTGTAGTGGCTTCTGTCGGTGCGGCAAGATGTTCACCTGCGCTCCGGTATCCACCTTGAGTGTCACCGTTTGGTTAGCGACTGACGCCTCCACCAGCCAGTCGGCCTTGTCTCCCGTGACCGCCTGCACCTCCAGCACGGTAAAGTCGTCATGGTCGCACGTGATGCCGTCTGTTGCTTTCTGATCGGCCGGTCTGTGGTACTGCGACCTGCAGCACGCTGCCCAGCGATTTTTCTTCTTACACTTCGAGCAGACTTGTCCGTACGCGGGGCAGCGTCTTGGCTCGTGCTGCCGATTGCACCTCGGATTGTTCTGACACCATGCAACGCCAAATAATGAGAGACTCAGACGAGCAGCATTCCGTCTAACGAACGTGTTTAATAATGGCGTCGCTCTGGGCGCGTCCCAACGTGCTCCTGACCGACTGGCAGGCTCTGCCGTTACAGTAGTCACATGATGTCGATCGCTGTTGCTTGACGTGATGTTTGAAGAAAGCCAAGTCCGGGTGTAGCAGCGTCAAATCTATCGAAGAATGACTTGGCTACAAGTTGAAATCGCCGGGCATTTTTCGTCGTACCATGACTCGTCAGTCCAAAAGGGCGTGAACTCAGCGCCGCAAGAGACGGCTAGGGCCTGCATAAACTAAGAGCGAGAACCCGTAAGCATCCCGCCTCCATGACGGCACCGGAACCCCTATTTGTAGAAGTCCAGCCACGTAGAAGCAGCTGAAGATTCACCGTCGAACATATCTGGCGTTACGCTCTCTTCACGCCTACGTTCTTGCAGTCTCATAGTTTCTAACATGGTGGTCATGAACTGCCTCTGCTGTTCCATTTGAGATACTTGCATCTGTAGTAGCTGAGCAACAACCGATGTCATGTCTCCACCAGCCGAAATCACTTGACCAGAAGTAGTGGTCGGCTTCTGAAACTACTCCTGGAATCCCTGCACTCTGATGTTTAGTTTCACCGTCCGTTTTAGAAGAAGCTCTTTCGGCGACAATTTCGCTTTCCCGGCGATGAAGGAAATGAGTTCCATGTTGTTAGCTTCCCGGGCCTTTGCAACTGTTTCCTCACCGTCCAGCTGATAGCTCCCCAGTCTAAAATTCTCATTAGATTCCAATTGAAATTTCTAATAGACCGATCTCACCAGCCAGTTTGACTACGCCACCGCTGCCGCAAGGCATCGAGGGAACTTTAGTCTTTCTGCACGTGCGAGAACCTCGCTGGAGCTCTGCGCGTGTAGAGCACGAGACGGCACGAGCCGTCTCGTGCACTGCCGTCTGCCTCCTGTGAACTAAAGTTATGGTCACGCATGCGCCGAACTCTTGGTGAGATCGGTCTATTGGTACCAGCTAGGTTTTCGGACAACCAATTGGTCACTGTAATGGGAACCAATGGGAACCAACGGGAACCATTTGAAACCCATTAAGTTTCCAACTGGAAAATATTTTCCAACTGGTGAGACCCATTGGCCAGTGTGCTTCCAATTGGAACCCATTAAAACCGATTGGTTCCAATTAAAACCAGTTAGAATTCCAATTGGATCTAATGATAATTTTTAGCTGGGTCTCCAGTATTGGTTGTCCTTCTTCGCCAACCGTCAAAATTAAGTAAATTCACATCTTTCAAGTAATCCTGTCGATTGCGCCAAGTGTAACGATTCGTAATCGCGTCAAGATTAAAACGTGTTTTTATTCTATCCACCTCTTTATCCTCCTCTTCTTGATATATCCTGGCCTATCGTCGTCTTCCTTCTTGTCTGCCTCTTGGAACACTACATGTTTCACTAAGCATTTTTTTTCTTTTCTGTTATTATATGTTACGCCAACGTCATCTTTTTGTCACAAAGTGCACCTTTGTCTATTATTGCCCCCCCCCCCCCCCTACGTAATGCCCGAAAAGGTTTCTAGGGTAAATAAATAAAATAAATACATGCCACTACTAGAAGCTCGTTACATGGCACGTAAACAGCGTCTCGGTAAGCATCATGACCTGGGCCCGGGGAGGGGGGGGGGGGGGGGGGGGGGGGGGGCACGAGCCCCGATGCCCTTCCCCCGTAGTCTACGCCTATGCCAACACACACATGCTTCGGCATCTGTTTATCCCCCACTGTGGTTCCTCTCCCAACCCCCGGACAAGCTTTCAAAATACATGCCACTAAAAAAAAACGTAATGGCCGGTTTAGTCGGCTTTAGACCCATCGTAGACTTGAATGCAAGGCCCGTACCCGGCCCGGGCCCTTTGTTGTAATTAAAGGAAAATCCTCGTCGCCATAAATGTAGAAAATGCGGACACCCGAGAAAATAAAGAAGAGCAGGGCCTGCGTGGGCCTGCGGAAAACGAGGGGTCTTACATGCCGAAGAGGTGACTGGCGGGCCGGGCGCGGGAGCCCCGGACGGAGAGAGAGAGACGTCCGACGCAGTCGGTGGTTGAATCATAACTGTTTATTTAACGGTCAACAACGTGGGGTTGAGCGCCACGGGGACGAAACCCTGATAACACGGGCAATGGTGTAACACTGGCGCCATCTAGGTAGCGTGCGCGCAACAGACTGGCCTGGCCGGCGCGCGCGCTTCGGGATCTCGGGGCCATGTTCTCGTTAGCATTTCTACTCAGGGTTGCCAGGTTGGGCTATTAATAGCCAAATTGGGCTACTTTGTCATGCATTTGGCGTCGAAATTTGGCGGTTGGCTATTTCAAATCGTAACACGGCACGGTTTATTTTTTTTTTTTGCTTGGTTTAGAGTGGATGTACAAAAGACACTTCAGCATGGACACAAAGCGACAGTCCACTTCAACTCCACCTTTTCTGGGTTCCCGCTTTCAGGAATTTTCTGTGTGAAGATTCGTGAGCGTGATGCCAGAACCTATAAGCTCTAGTGAGCTACCGTGAAGTAGAATGAGCTCCGACGACTTCGCTTTTGTAGTAATTGTGGCTTATTTTATGCTCCCAAGTTCTTTCTGCTTCCTGCTGTAGTCTCTGATTTCCTCGAGTTTTCCACCATCCTCCTACAGGAAGCGCCTCATCCGTGGAAAAGTGATACCAAAGGCAACTCAAGACATCCTGCAGAATTTGATGTCGCCCGATAACGAGGGCTTTATTGGATATAGCAGAGGCTTTCCCACAAAACATGGAAGTTTCTTAAAGCACGATGAGCCATAACAAAAGACAACCGATTTGAGACAATGAATATTCCGAAGAAGGCCAAGATCAATGCGCAGGAACAGCCCTGTTTCCGTTACTATCTGAGCTTGGGGTCCATATATCACATGAGCGAATAACGTTTCAACGAACAGCGACATTTGAGCGATTAGACTTTGTAGCGAATAGCGGGGGCGCGCGTTAACACCCCCCCCCCCCCCCCCCTACGCCGCATCGCAGCGACAGTCTGCGGCGGCTCATTACAAAATTTGAACCTATTTGGACCACCCAAAAGCGCCGCTTCACGGTGTCTTACTCTTCGCTAAAGTGTCATTCAGTGAAACGTGGGCGTTCGCTAAAACGTCATTCGATCAAGTGAGTGCCTCCCCCGAGCTTGCCATCGCGCTCCCGACACTGTCCATGTTGAATGCCGCCGTGGAGAGAGTATTCAGGCACGTGCCCCTCACAAAGTCAGGCCTAGGGAAGAACATGTCCCTTCCGACTCTTCAAAACGACCTCTATGTAAAGTTTGCTTTCCTTGGGAAGAACGAGTTCTGTGAAGACATCGACCGTGCTGAAGAAGGTTTTGCCCGTTTTAACACGGAAATCATGTATGAGGCAAATAAGCCGGGCACGAACGAGTGCTTCATAAGTGTGTGACTGCAAAAATGCGTGTGGAAATCTTTTGTACTTTTGTGTTGGATATAAATTTGTTCGATACATTTCAAGATGTTCCAGATCTTGCAAGCTGCTCCAAAACCCTATCTATGCAGACGCAGTGCCTTCGAATTGAGCTCACACATCCGAGTGCACGATTTTTAGGGCTCTGCAGAATATGGCTACTTTTGGGCTACATAAATATTTTGCATTTGGCTACTTTTGGGCTACGCCGTCTGGCTTTTGGCGGTTTCCGCTAGAAAATACCTGGGAACCCTGTTTCTACTACCAACCACCAAGATCGCGACCTACAACCGCGTGACATTTCGACTTGTGTGACGTCATTTGTTGCCACTTCGGGACCAATTTGGATGTATGGGCAGCGCAGGACGCTAAACACACTATCCAAAAAAGCGCTCCAGGCACCATAGGAAGCGAGCAAGCCGACCGTGTCAGCCGTGTCGCGGCGTTCGCCTATTGTTCGCCGCGACCTGGCGGTAGCCGCCGCATGAGCATCGGGCAGCAATGGCGACGAACAGTACGGCGGACAGTGTCCCCGTCGTGATTACGACGGAATTGAAGGCAGTTACGAGTTCGGAAAGTTCCTTCGGAAGCCGGTGCCGCCGGCTCAGAATCGTCGCGAAGTAATAGCAACGAACAGCACAGAGGACAGTGGGCGACCAAGAATCCGGAAAGCTTCTTCGGTAGCCGGTGCAGAATCATCGGGGGGATCATAATGTAAAAACAGCGCAAACAAACACGGGCGAAGGAGAAGAAACACGCAGACGGTACTCTCTTCTCCTTCGTCCGTGTTTGTTTGCGCTGTTTTTACATTATGATCAACGAATACCAACTAGCCCAACTCTCGACATTAATTCATCGGGGGGAAGCAGTGGCGATTAGCAGCACAGCGGACAGTGTTCCCGGGGCGATTACGACGGGGTTTAAGGCGGTTACGAATCCAGAAAGCTTCTTCCGTGGTGCCAATTTGACGAAGAGAAAACTGTTTCATGAATCTGGCCGCATGTGCGGCGTGAAGCAGGTCCATTTCGACGGACAAGTGGATGTCACGGAGCGCCGTACTCTGCAAACAAAATTAAGCGCGCCCGCAAAAAAAAATTTTGTTGGCGTTCAGTGGACTGCGGTAATTATGTACGTTTATTTCTGAATCAGTTTGACCATAACTGGGCGCTTTTTTTTCGCGCCGTTCCGCGATTCTCTGTACTATCTTCCTGTAGGCTGATGGAAACATCCAACGGTAGGCTTAGGAGGGCGACCGCATTCCGCTTCTCGATTCCGGTGAAGTACAGGGTGTCACAAAAGAAAATTTACACGGTCTTTTTTACCGCAAAAATAAACTAGGCATCGGCGAACGCTCATTCTCCGCCCAAAGGTAGAGCTAGAGGTCACAACCAGATGCCAAAGTTTCAGCCCGATCCGATAACTTAATCAAAAGTTATAAGTGGTTTTCTGAAACTTTCAATGGGAAAATGGCGGCCGACGGAGTTTTCAAACACATGGGGCTCTATGGCACCAGAAACCGAAAACAGGCAAAAATGGGCTCCATTTTCCCATTGAACTTTTCAGAAAATCACTTATAACTTTTGATTAAGTTATCGGACCGGGCTGAAACTTTGGCATCTGGTTGTGACCTCTAGATCTACCTTTGGGCGGAGAATGAGCGTTCGGCGATGCCTAGTTTATTTTTGCGGTAAAAAAGACCGTGTAAATTTTCTTTTGTGACACCCTGTATTTGCTGCATACTTTAGAGTTTGCCTTCGGTATCAATGCTGTTTTTATCGTCGCTAGAAGAGAAAAAAAAGTTAATTGTATTATTCGTCAGCAGCTTAAACAAAGCGCGAACTGGAAGGTAAGAAACACCACTAACCTGTATGGACGCACAAGTCGTACCCAGGTCGCGCAGTACTCCGCCTCGTACGGCTTCGAAGGGACGATGTAGTACTTCGTGACGTGCGCGATCCTGCCGACCACGCAGCAATTGTTGCGGCTTTCTTTGTGAGGAATAGCTAACTCAGAAATTACAGCGCTAACCCACCTCAACGCACAACCAACACAGCGACTGGCAGAAGATGCCCGATGCAACGGACCCGTTTGCCGCTAGGGGCGCCCTGGTCGGGGCTTGAATTGGACCTATGAGAGCCTAACTAGGCTTTTTGCTCTAGAACTAGACAAAGTTAAGAGTAAACGAAAGGGGAAGCAAGGACATAGACCAAAAAGTTGGTGGGACAAAGAAGTGGAGCAAGCGATACAAAAACGTCAGGAAGCCTCTAGAGAACACAGGTATTCCAAGCGTAGTGGGGAGTCCGAAACGGAAGTAAAAAGAAAATGGGACAATTTTATAACATGTCGCCGAGAGGCATCCAGTTTGATCAATGCGAAAATTCAGAGAAAGGGTGAGGAATGGATGAGTAATGTAAGTAAGAAAGATAGAAACGCTGCCAGGAAGTTTTGGGAGCCCTTGAACTCACTCGGTGAAACAACGCAAGCTAGTCAGAGGTTCATACTCTCGCATCAGGGAAATCAATTAGAGGGAGATGATGCGATGCAATATATAGGAGCAGTGATGGAGGAGAAATTTCGGGAACGGGTACATGTGGAAGATAGGAGAACCGAAGGAAGTAGTAGTCCAGTTTGTGACATCGCGGATTTTGGACAAAGAGAATGGGAAAAGGCGGAACGAAGAGTCCCTAGTGGCACGTCGACAGGCACAGATGGTATCCCTATCAAGCTGGTGAAGAATTTGGGTCCTAAATCTAAGGCAAAACTAAGGGAGGTAGTGAGTACCATGATAACAAAAGGAACTATTTCAGATGAATGGAGGCTTAGTAGGATGAGTATGATATATAAGGGAAAGGGAGATAAGTCTGATATTAGGAATTATCGTCCCATAACCGTGACACCGGTTATTTACAGGTTGGTAATGCAGATTATAAAGAACAGACTGGAGGAAGGGGTAGATTGCGAGGGCATACTGGGCGAGTTACAGAACGGGTTTCGGAAACAAAGAAGGTTGGAGGACAATTTATTTTCTCTAACACAGTGTATAGAAATAGCGCAAAAAGAAAACAGACAGCTCTGGCTGGCATATCTGGATATCAAGGGTGCCTATGACAATGTGAACCAAAGAAACCTGTGGGACATAATGGAGAACTTAAACCTAGATGAAGGACTAACAGCACTAGTAAGGAACATTTACAAAGATAACAAGGTGATTATAACATGGGAAGGAAAGGCGACAGGGAAAATAGAGATAAGACGAGGCCTTAGGCAGGGGTGCCCGTTATCGCCTTTGCTGTTTATGTTGTATCTGAGAGGATTGGAGGATAGACTAGAGAAGAGTGGGCTTGGATTCAACCTTTCTTATAGTAAGCTAGGCCAAAAAATTCAGCAATCCTTACCGGGATTGATATATGCGGATGATATTGTACTAATGGCGAACAACAGGACAGAGTTGCAGGAATTAATGAGCATCTGTGGTAGGGAAGGAGAGGAATTAGGTTTAGTATTCAGTAGCGAAAAATCAGCAGTCATGATTTTTAACGAGGATGAAGTTGAAAGGCTGAAGATACAGAATATTACAGTTGAGAGAGCTAGTAAATACAAGTATCTAGGAGTATGGATATGTGATGGTGCAGAATATCTCAGAGAGCATGAAAAGTATATAATAGGTAAGGGCAACAGAAATGCAGCTGTAATGAAAAATAGAGCACTTTGGAGTTACAACAGGTACGAGGTGGTGAGAGAGATTTGGAAAGGGGTCATGGTGCCTGGCTTGACTTTTGGAAACGCAGTGCTATGCATGAAATCCGAAGTGCATGCGAGACTAGAAATAAAACAGCGCGCAGTAGGTAGACTGGCTTTGGGGGCACATTGCAAAACGCCAAACCAGGAAGTAGAAGGAGACATGGGATGGGCATCATTTGAGAGCAGGGAAGCGGTGAGCAAGATAGAATTTGAGGATAGGTTGAGGCAAATGGATGGGGAGCAATGGGCACGAAAGGTTTTCAGCTATTTATACATGAGGAGTGTAGACACAAAGTGGAGACAGCGCACTAGGAAATTAAGAGGAAAGTTTTTGGGCTATAGCGAAGATACGGAAGAGCAAGTCTCAGTTAAGAAGAAAGTTAAGGCCACAGAAAGAGATCGGTGGCTAGAGGGAATGCAGACAAAGACGGCTCTTGAAAGCTATAGATTAAACAAAAGAGTTATTGCCAAAGAAAAAATTTATGACAATTCTAGGGGAAGCTCATTGCTGTTTGAGGCGAGGACGGGTGTTCTGCGAACCAGAACATACAGAGTGAAGTACCAGGAAATTGATACAGTGTGCACTGCTTGTGGAGAGGAGGACGAGACGGCTGAGCACTTGATACTCTACTGTAAAGGGCTTCACCCTATGCCTACCGAAGACAACATAGATTTAGTAAAGTCATTGGGTTTTAGAGACAGCGAAGGGAGAGTGGATTTCAAGACTGTAGAGCTTACCAAGAATGGTGGCAGAAATCGAGAGAAAACTAGGTATTTTCTTATTCACTGATGGCAAGGGGGTTTCATAGCCTCACTTTCTTTGCACTGCGGAGTGAATATAGATTTCACAATAAAATATTCTAAGCTTAAATGGTAAAACAAAATGGCTAGGTGGCGTAAGCTACCGCCCGATCCAAAGGGCTCAGCCGTATTCATCCATCCATCCATCGAATTAGATCCGCACGGTTGAAGGCATGGTTGAAGGCCTTGGTTGAAGGACACGTCGTAGCTGATCGTAGCAGACGAACCCTCGCCGTCTGCTCCCGCTCCTCGCCGGAGTGTGGCATGACGTGATTGCATTTTGGCGCACGCTCGATTTTCTAGGTGCAGCGAGTGCATGCACGCGTGGCTGCCGGCGCTGAAACAAATTTGGAAAGTGCAACCACTCGTGGAGTGCCGGCCGACACCAACGTTATTGTATTAGCTCATTGCGAGTTCGTTTCACACGCACTGGCACCGTTCGAGTTCTCTCCCAGAATGCATCGCACTCGCAGAGTGTTGCACGGAGAACTGGACTCAAACGAACTCGCCAAATGCACCGAGTGCAGAAGACTGATGCTGCCGCCATCTATGTTGTAGAAAGAGTACCAACCTCAAACCGAAACTAGCGCTTTTCTGTTCGGAGCAACGAGGTTGGTTCGGAGTGATGTGTGGGAATGCGAGAGTGCAGTCACTACCAACGTTTATCTACAAACGTTGAACGCTGCAACCTGTAGTTTATAGTTGCGATGACTTCAAGCAACTCGGCTGCCGTATAGATAGTTACAGACAGCGTAAATTTCCGCACCCAGCTGTCTACAAAGCAGCATGGTTGCGATCTTTCAATTCTTATAACCGCTTACACTGAAGAAAACTGATGATGCTGTCCGAGCAGAAGCTTGATCTGCTTGAGCATGGTATTATACGTAAACTACTTAAAGGGTACGAATTAAAACTAGTCTGTTGGAATATCCAGCAAAACTTTCGTGGGACTTTTGATTTCGATCGTCATTACAGGTGTAATGATTTCGATTTCGATCGTCATTACAGGCCTTGGTGAGGACGTCGAGAGCGAGAGCTTTCTCGAAAAAAATACGACGGGGCAAGTTAGCTGACGTAGGTAAATGTTAAACATGATGATGTTGCCCAAGCGTCGGGTAAAGTCACTATGTTTAGCTTTCTTTGATGCTTACCGGGCAGTCAGAGGTTTCTGCTGGGGGAGTTTTGTCGACAAACGTTAAATTTTTCACCCGCACAGGGATGTTGATAAACATCTCGGGGGCCGCTGATGCGTTTCTTCTGAGCATTTCTTAAAATTCTGGTATATTTCAGCGTCAGTACGGCAACAGAGCGACTTAAAACCTGCAAATAAAGCACGGGTTGTCAATTGCTTCCTTCATGGAATAGCAGACGCTCACAATTCAAGCTCGCGTTTGATTTCGTTGCCCGCGGGACGCAATTTCTATCGGAAAATCTTTTTTTTTTTCTTTCGGTTCCGCGAAACATCGTAGCAGACGAACCCTCGTCGTCTGCTCCCGCTCCTCGACGGCCTCGTCGGAGCGAGGCATGACGGGATTGCATTTTGGCGCACGCCCGATTTTCTCGGTGCAGCGAGTGCATGCACGCGAGGGGTGCCAGCGATGAAACGAACTCGGAGGGTGCAACCACTCGTGGAGTGCCTGCCGAAACGAGCTCGCTTTACGCCGCGAGTGGGCACGCGTGGACACGAGTGCCGTGAAACGAACTCGCTATCAGTTACGAAACTGCTCGTAGACGCTGCGTGCGCGAGCAGTAACCTCCCCCATTCACTCACCACGACTCGCCTCCAGTCGTTCGACGCGCCAGTCGGCTGTTATGGTAACTGCAGTGTATTCTGTGGGATACGTACGTTTCGAAGCACGGCGTCTAGATGGCACTTCAGCTCTGCTCGATGCAGGCTCGATGGAACACACAGTTATGAAACAAAAATTTAGATGGCGCTTCCCACGACGGGAGGCGAAGGAAGTGAGTGAAGGGGGGGTACCCCCATAGTTTACCCCAACGTTAGTGTACCCCCTATCGTGCTATCGTGGGGGTTCCACAGTTGAAGTAATCTGGTAACGTGGGTGCCGAAACGAGCCCGCTCCACGCTGCGAGTGTGCACGCGTGGACACGCGTGCCGTGAAACGAACTCGCTATCAGCACCCTACATATCTTTTTTTATGCTACAGAAAATTGAAAAGTCGTAAGGCTTTTCGTAGGGCTTGCAAGATTTACAGGAATACTTTTACGAGCGCCATCCAGGGACGGCTACGCGAAGTAGTAAACGCGTCACGTTGGTTTTTTCGGTACCATACTCTCGGAATCACCCGACACCATCGCACTCTGCTGATTGGTTCCGGAATTCACCGAGGTCTTCCGAGCGCCCCTCGAGGATGACGTCGAGGTCAATGTCTGAGCGCCTGAGCTGCGCGAATAGTTAAAGCGGAGCCTCCGCAAAATTACCGGAAGCTCTTTATTAGCCTTTTATGGACCAGTGTTACTGTGGTGGTTCCTCGCGTTCTGGATTTAATTTTCGAGAAGATATTTTTGGTGTGCAAATTACGTGTGCTTGGATGTGATCGCTTGTGATTGGCGATGTAGCGGGAGAAACAAGTTCTATCTCTCCGTGGACTCTAAGCCTAAAACCTCACTGCCGTGCATCGCAGGAGCCTGATCGAGGATGTAGAAGAAAAAAAGAACATGTACATTTTGTGTTAAACCACCGAGTGAACTCTAGAATGAGTGGACGGCCCAGGACAACTTCCTTTGCAGAAGGAAACAAGCAACCCCAGCAGCCCAATTTTCTTGCGGGAGTTAAAGTCACCAGTAAGTTTCCCAACCCCGCTAGGCCTAGCAGCCGCTGGCTGCTTTGCAACATGGCCACTTGCATTCGCGTTGATGTTCCGTGCACGATGCCGCTTTGCTCCGCTGCTGTCTGCACCGGCAGGGGCCGCATTTAGGTTGGGCGAACTCGGGCGAACCCATCGGTGGCCGTGCTGTCCACCACTCCGCGCCGATCTCGAACCGGTGCTTGGCGGCCCGAGTGTGCGGTTTTTGCCTGGGCGGTGCATCACGATTTTTGAAGACACCAGCGACTAGCGCGAGAAAAAAGAGCCGTTCGAGCCCCCGCTAAGTCTCGCCATGTGTGCAGAACCAGGTCGACGTTCCCTCCCTGGCGTCGCAGTGCTAACGTAATAGCAGTTCTCTTCTGCGTCCGTCTTGTGCAACCGTCCGCTTAGCAACAGAACTGGGCGCTTGCTCAGCGACGCGCCTTGGAGGGACCATCGCTGGTCGAACCGACCGCTGTCGGCCCCTCGCGCGACGCAGCTGGCCGCCAATCTGCCAGATTGACGTCCTAGGGCGTCCTCGGGATCACTGGTGACGCGAGCAGGCGACTCCGAGGACGCTGTCTGACCTCCCTCTTTCACGGGCGCCTTGACCTCGCCTGGTCCCCTCGCTGCAGCCCGCCGTACGGCACCACTTTCGGAAGGCGTCCTCCAGAGCCGCGTGGCGTGGCGCCTGCTTTCACCAGTCATGGGCTTTGAAAAGGCGACCCAGCCTGGTGCGACTCGTGACATTTGCGAGGGGCCTGACTGCGAAGAGTGTGTCTCAACAGGGTGCGTGAAATGACAGACTGCCGTATCAACCTCCATGCGATGAGCATTGAGCCCATCTGGCAGCCAGGAGTGAGACAGGGTCTTGCCTTCCGCGCCTCGAGGACTACTTTGGGGCACACGCGTGGTTCCGACGTCTCTGGGCACGCGTGTGCTTGACGCAGACGTAAAGCCGCAGGCAATCTCCGTTTGGCAGCAGTGTTCCTCGCCACGTCGACTTGGAGGAGCCTCCGACACGGGATCCGTTCCGAAATGGTAGATTCCGTTGATGTACTTTGGAACTCTGGCCGTCACAAACTTGGCAGGGCTGCGCCGAGACTGCCCCAAGAGCAGCCCTTGGGGCGGCCTCCCGTCTGGGAGCAGCCGACAGTGAAGGCCACACTCTCTTGTCTCGCATGCCTTCCCACGCAAGACTCGGATCTGGAGCTCGCGACCAATATCATAAACGAGCTGGCCTCAGTTCCGGGTAAGTGGTCCACCAGGGCCCGGACCCGGCCACCAAGCCTGCTGTCGGAAAGAGCTGGCGGCCGCGTGGCACTTCGGTGCACTTCCCTTCTCTGTCGGGGGCCGACAGTCGTCGAGTCATAAGCTCCGGCCATCTAGCGAACGTGGGAGAGCAAATGCGACGTTGTCGAGAACCTAGTCGTTTTCTGCACTGTGTTCGGGTATTAACGCACACATGGAAGTGCCCACCTTTCTTGGCGGCTTCGGGCTGCGCTTGAACTGCGCTCGCATTTAGTGGCAGGCAATTGCCGTTCCATACGCTCCGCTTGGGGGACGCGCGTCGCAGAACCTTCCTCGTCGCTTGAGGACGTCTCCGCAAGCGAGACTCCTCGGAGGCTCTGCGCAGACGGCGTCGCCGGCCTCCCGCGGGGCCGCTGCACCAGCACCACAGCCCAACGAGCGGCGGTAGTCGTGCCGCTGCAGCCTTTAACGCGAGTGTGCCCCGAGCACCGGGGAGACCTTTTTCCCCCCACTCTGCAGCGTGCATTGCTCCGGCGTGGTCCTGAAGTGGCGTTGCTTTCTTGTGGCCCAGGGAGGCTCTTTCCCTAGGACCTGAGGGGAGCCCCCTCTGCCAGGCCATGGACACCCCTCTTGCTTCAGCGCACAGTAAGCGGCGTGTCGTGGTGCCCCTCGTTCCCCCGTCTGTGGCCGCTTCCCGCACCCTCCCCTCGGCACCGGTTGGCCGGCAGACGACTCGCTTGCACCCGTCGGTCTAACCGAGAATGTTTCGGCGTTGCACGCGACCACGTGTACTGCCGGAGTTTGCGTTGCTTACGATGGCCGCGGTACGCATTCTGAAAAGCGGGCGGTTTGGTCGTGCAGTTACCGGTCTCGCCGGCCCAGTGTGGGCTGGGGAGACTCCCGGTTGCTTGCAACATGCGGCGCCGGTGTCGTACGGCGGTGTTCCTCGGCTTCCCCGTGTTTCCCTGCCTTGGCACTCGTGGTTTCCCCTCTCCCGGCCAGCGTCTCGCGACCGTATCCCGCCGCGGCTGCACCACACTTCCCTCCCGTGCACTGTGGCCGGGGCAGCGTCTTCGCGGCGTGGAAAGGCTGTGGCAGACGTCCTTAGAAATGGATGCAGACGGTCGGCGACAGCCACTCGTTGAACTCGGCCAGGCTCTGACCGCACGTGCGACGTCGTCTAAGCCTGTCAATGGGAATCTGACGATAGTTGAAAAGCAGTGAAACAAAAGTTTGATGCCTCCCTTTTTTTCCCGTAAAACATTTTTTAAAACATGGTCCTCGTGCGTCGCAAAATAAATTTAGGTCGCAAAAAAAAAAAAAGATAGCGCAACATTTAGGTTGAGATATGTATTTGGAAAGCGAGAACATATTGCGCTTTTTGAATGGAAGGGGTGGAGAATGGGAGTGTCCAGGCACTCGGGAAAGTGTTCAGGGAGGTAACTGAACGGTAGCATATGTGACCTCTGTCATGGCAGCTCTTGGGTGGGGCGTGTGCGTAAGGTTGCATGCTCTTGGAGAGGGAGTGCCCCAGAGGCGTCCCTGAGCCCTGCCCTCTCTCCGCAAGGCAAGGATGGGGCCAAGGTGACGACGGTGCTGGCGACGCCCGGCCAGGGGCCCGACCGGCCGCAGGAGGTGTCCTACTCTGACACCAAGGTGATCGGCAACGGCTCCTTCGGGGTGGTGTACCAGGCGCGCCTGCTGGACACGGCTGAGCTGGTGGCCATCAAGAAGGTGCTCCAGGACAAGAGGTTCAAGGCAAGTCCCCCTGTCTCGAGGTTTACCTACGACGGTTGGAGGCCGCTTGTGCCCATGTCGTGGGCGGTATCTCGCAACTTTAGGGCGACGCCGGCCCAGGTGCCATCCACGGACGCTTTCTCTAGAAACGCCGGAGGTACGGTGGCATTGGAACATTCTTTGTCGTCTCGAACGTGAGACGTGTCCCGTCTCCCGTTGTGCCTGGTGGCAGAGGGTGGGAGCCCTCTGCTCTGCCGGGAGAGATTGTGCAGCCAAGGCACGTCTTTCCATGCTCGTGGGCTCTGCTGCTTTCTTTAAAGGCAGCGCCAAAATTAAACGAGCTGGCTCTTTCTCGACGAAAAATCTTCCCAAGTTACTGAAACATTGCGCGAGTAATCTTGCGTTAGGAACCTTTTCGGTTTTTGTGGCTATTCGTCTTGTTGCCGCTCAGGTCAGAATTATATCGCGCTAGAAACAATGGGATCACTTAGGTACAGCTGGAAATGCTGGATCTTTAATCGTACGACTGGAAGCTTCAGAATCCGCATCCGTGTAGGGTGGCCACATGTGAGATGCGGCAACGTCCGTAAGGCTCCTCTCATCGCTATTATTTTTTGAGGATCCGTAGGTGACATTTTTAGAACCCTCTGGAATTATCTTATCCGCTAAAATCCCCCGCGTCGTCATGCGAATCGCTAACATCTCTTCCGTAGAAACGCAAGAAAAAAAAAAGCTGCCTCAACAAATAATGTGCGAATGTGCGTGCAAAATTCTGCTTATCCAGACAAGAAGTAGAAAAAAGTTGCATTATGTGGGTTGTCTCGCGTAAAGGTACTGTACATGCTTACACTCTCGACGATAGAGATTGTCGGGCCACGCACAACAATTGATCGAAAGCAGAAAGGAGACTGTCGGGGCAGCCCCGACACTCGATGGAAAGTGGAATATATTTTGTCGGGTGACATGTGGCCTTAAAGGGTTAATGTTTCAGTATACAAGAGCACCATATTCCAGTATTAGTAGAGCTGGCCAGCGGGACAGAAATTTTTAGGTAATTTAGTATTTCCCGATGAATTGGGGAACTTTCGGGTAAATAGAATCAAGAAAGACTGCATCTGCCTGAGAATGGCAACCAAAGGCTACTTGGAGAATGTGTAAAACAAATCATTTGCGTTTTGCATGAATATGATTTCCTAAAGCTGTGTTGAGCTGGCGGACTAAGGGGAAGAGTCAGTTTAAGAAGCTGGCAGATGTTCAGAAAATCGGGTGTTGGTTGCTCTTTGCCTTTGCTATGGAAAGGAGAGCAAGTTGCAACCCATGCAGGCATGGTGGATGAAAAGGTGCAAAACGTCTCACACCCTCCCAACTCGTGTGCAAGTTTGAGGTCTCATATTTATCTGTTCACAGTATAGTTCAGATCCCTTAACCCCTTAAAGGCCGACGACCAGGCTCGGGATTCTGCAAGGCAGAAGATCCTCCTCACCCTAAGGGAGGAGGCAGCGGTGGTCAGGATAGAAGGGGGAGAGGAGGAAGCGAGGAAAAAGGGGAAAGAGCAAACTGGTCGTCGACCTTTAAGCTCTTTGGAAGAGCTGAGCTCGTTGGCGGCTGTCTGGTTAACCCTTTCATGGTCAGATATTCTGTCCAAAGACGCACCGAGTAAAAAAAAAACAACCACGGGTACGTGGTCCAGTTTTTTTACTCGGTGCAATAGCAAAGAGTATACAGTAGTTTATTGTCGCATAAAAAAAATGTAAGACATAAAATAAATAGCGCACATACTTCAAAACATCTGCGGCACACTCGCTAAAAACTGGACAAAACAAAAACGGCTAAAACTTCGATGCGCCCTCTCCGGAGACAGTCTAGCAGACGGTGCGGCTGTATGTCAGACTCCAGACTCCGAATCTAGCTGGTTTCCAGTTGCTCGTAGCATGTCGAGCTGTCATCCGACTCGGAGTCCGAGAAGGGTTCAAAGTCTGAACCCGAAGAGCCATCGCTCCAATCTCCGCAACGCTATCTCCGGAGCAGCCAGCACGTGCGGCCATCTCAAAAGCATCACTTGCGCAGTGCGTCCAGTTTCGCAATTTCAAAAAGGCTTGCTAAAACAAACACGACCGAAGTTATATGGTCGTAGTTCTCTACAAACCTACAAGATGGCAGCACGTCCCCGCGAACACACCCGTTCAAGCAGAGGCGCGAAGTTTTGAATAATAGTTGCGGACGTACAGGTACGTCAGAAACCACACGGGATGCTCTCGCGCTGATGTACAGGTACATCGGTGTCCATGAAAGGGCTAAAAGTGAATCAAACAAGCTTGGCTCAATCAGTGTTTTTTTTGGTAGCTCTCGATTTCACTGACAAGCTACGCTCGCCCAAGCGGTTGCGGCGTTGACCATAGATGGCAGCGCTTGTTTTATCTGGCGTCTTTCTTTTTCACCACCATTGGTAAGATAAATGAGAAGATACTCTGGCAACAGTCATTTAAAATAGGCGTCGCTAGCCAACAAAGCATGCAAAACTTCATCGCAAAAAAAAAAAAAAAAAGAAGCGATCGTTGAAGACAGCTTGAGTGACTTGGAAAAGGTTGGGTTTTGTTCGTCGAGTGAAGACAATGGTGACTTTGTCATTGAACTCGGCTCTTCGAGTGAATCCGATAACGACTACGACAACGATTTGGATGGTGGCAGCGACTTGGACTCCTCCAGGCAGTGGTGTAGAGTCAATGCAGACAGTCCTCCTCCATGCCTGCCTTGCTTCCAATTCCTGCCATCTCCTGGAAAAACGTTCCATGTTAAAGACTCAGAGGACTTACTTCAATGCTTCGAAGTTCTCCAGGACGATCAGCGTTTCGGTCCCTCCTGCTGCTGCAAGGAATTGTTCAGGAGCTAGAACAAAACATGTACTGGAGTCAAAACAACCTGGTGTGCACATCTGTATTTGGCGACACAATGAGTTGCGACCCTTTTTATCTCATTGCAAAGGTTCTGCGTTTTGTGAACAGTGAGACTCCAGTCGACCCTGAGAACCGCCGGCAACCCAAGCTTTGGAAGATATGGCCATTTCTTTGGTGCCTTAATAATTTGTTGAGCGAGACATATGGGTGGACGAGAGGTCGATGCTTTACATGGATTGTAAAGCATCGACCTCTCGTATTCTCATATGTTGTTCAATGTGCACTAGTTCCTATTGGAACGATTTATGTACCCCCCCTATGTAATACCCTCTCACGAGGGCCTTTAGGGGTAATATGAATAAATAAATAAATAAATGGATTCACCTGTGAAAAGAGGGAGCTCTTGTGGGAACCAGAGTACATCTGGAACCTTAGAGTGTATGCAGGCACAGACACAATTATTGCTCCACGACATGAGAGAGACTTTCACTTCCCAATGGGAATCCCAACGGGAATCGAGGTGGCTCTCAAACTGACGGAGCCTCTTGAGGGCAAAGGGCCTCGCAACTGACAATTTTTGCACATCCCCAGAATTCGTCGACATTCTGATGGAGCCGGTCATCTACGGAAGAGCCCAAGCAACAAGAAAGGACATTCCTTTCAAGAAGGCAATGCTAAAGAAAGGACAGGTGCATCCAGTGGAAGGACAAAAGGTTGATAACCCTCTAGAGCACTTGAGCACAGCGTCGGCATGGTGCGATTCCAAGATTCAAAAGGTCACTCTGTCGTAGAGTCTGCAACTACAACCACACAATAGGGGGGGTGGGCTTGCCAGATCAGATGCTCGCAACATATCCGGTTGCCCGAAAAGAGCAAAAAATTTACGAAACTTTCTTGGCAGTTTTTGGACGATGCTGAACTGAATGCATTTGTCCTGTACAAGAAGGATGGTGGCAAGATGTCTAATTTCAAGTTGAGGCTCTCACTCCTTGAGTGATTGATCACAAAGTACTGTGGCAGCAGCCAGGTGCTAAGGCCCGGTCGACCACCGACATCCGATGCGACCGGCACTTTCCTTTTTACCTGCCGCCAACAGAGAAGAAACAGAAGCCCACAAGGACCATGTGCAGCCAGAAGAATGCCACAGGTGGAGAGGTCTGCTGAGAAACGAGGACGTGGTGCGACGCCTGTAAAAGAGCACACTGCGTGATCCCCTGCTTTAAGGAGCTCCACACAGTCCGTAGCCTCAAATAAGGTGGCTGTACCATACTTGTTGCCAAAACATCAACGGGACTGCCCTAATTTACTGTTTTTCTTTACGCTCAACCCCAGAGGATGTAAGATGCTTAACACGTATGAGGAAAGGCAAGATGCTTTGCTGCGCATGTGCACAACTGTAACAAGGTTCATGTACACACAGAAATATACAGACTTTTGTGTAATGAATTTTAGAAATGCTACCTGTGATACTAAAGGAATGAAACCCTTCGATAAAAGAATATATGGAATTTTTAGGTCACTTAAAAAAAAAGTGGCACTTAAGGTGTTAAACGACGAGTGATCTGTTTTGAAGATGCTTTTCGATTCTCCACTGCCAAGTGCCCTTGCGACAGAGGGCGCTAAATTTATAGTGGCGCCGAAGAAAATGAATAATTCTCAAGTGCCATGACAACGCTGGCCATCAAAGGGTTAACAGAAACGTAAACCACAAGTTCGACGGTTATTTTTGTTGCCGAGGTATATGGCGTGCATGTTTGTTTGGTCTTGGTTCAAGTTGTGCATTTGTTTGCTGGCACATCAGAGGCATGCACTCGCATGCCAGCGAGTCGAATGCTCGTGCATCGCTCGTGTCTGGCACCGTGTTAGACCGTCCCCGCCGACGGGCAATCCTTGTTTGAACGTTACCATCCGCTTTGCGAAGGACAGGCCGGGAGACATAGTCCGCTTTTATCTTTGAATTTTCACCGTGGCAAAGGGTCCTGGCAGTGCCGTTATGCTGGCGTAAAGCGATAGACATTGTTGTCCAACTTTAGTGGGGACGTTCCGGGTGTTTATTATGCGGAAGGAATTTGGGGTGGGATTTGCGTGGACGGGGGACGAAGAGTGGGCCTGACATGTTGTTTCCTTCTCCCCACAGAACCGGGAGCTGCAAATCATGCGACGACTAGATCATTGTAACATAGTGAAGCTGAAGTACTTCTTCTACTCCAGTGGCGACAAGGCAAGTTGCACCTCTTCCCGCGTTCTTGGGTCGATCTCTGCCGACACTCGGTTTTTAGCCTCGCAGATGGGACTCGCTTTTGCGGTCGGCAGATGTAAGGTCGCCTTAGAGAACCTCTTTGAGGGGGTGTTTGGGCGTCAAGGTGTGGTCTCTGAAACTATGCGTTAGTCGTCCCCGTTGCCTATTGGGGCAAAACGGGCTCGCCAAGTCGTAAAGGGCCGCGGACGTGCCAGAAGATTATGGCGCATGATTGGCACCCCATTTGGGCAAGGACGGGAATCATGCACGCAGCTGTTCTTCTTCAGTCGTTGTTCCCTTTTCGTCCGACGGGCCATCCAAGCCCGTTCCAAGGACGAATTCTTTCCAAAAGGGAGGTCCCGTTCCCACCTTGCAAATGTCGTGTGCAGCACAGACCGTCTCCTGTGTGGACCCCCGAGATGAGCTTCCTATTTTTTTTCTGTACCGCCAAATGGGAGTTTGAACATAATAGGAATGTAAAGAGGTTTACTTTTTCTAGCTTCTAGAGTAAATAAGGTTAGATGAAAGTTCGAGCGAGGTTCAAGTTTTATGCCCGGAATTAGAAGATGAGCGGACGCCTGCTCGCTTAGTAGCGGGTGGAATATTTCTGGAATATATTGTTTTATATGAAACATACTGACTGCATCAGCAAAAATGTATATCTCTACTCTTACATCACGTAAATGCGAGTAATTTTTCCCTAAGAAGGAGCTGCGTGTACAAACTTTTTCTCTCAAAATGTTAAAATTTTTGGGTACAAGTGGAGGCAGTGAAACGTGGCCTAATTTTGCCTGAGGTTGTAGGCCATGTTTGGGCCGATGTGGTGGCGTCTGACTGGCTCTTGGTTTGCAGCCTAGCAGCGAGGAGGAAGAGGTTTTCACGCAAGCAGCCCTTTGCGGCGGTGCTGCGGCGTGCCGGCCCTCACCCCAGCTCCCTCTCTCTCTCCCCGCAGAAAGACGAAGTATATCTGAACCTGGTCTTAGAGTACATCCCGGAGACTGTGTACAGAGTAGCGAGGCACTATAGCAAGTCGAAGCAGACGATACCCATATCTTTTATCAAGGTGAGTTCCCCCGGCCATCCAGGCCGCTCTGCCCCATGACCTACCTTTTCAGCTGGTCGGAGTTTCCCTCCTTTCTGGCAGCACATAATTTGGAGTTTGTTCCGCAGTCTTTAAAGGGCAACTCCGCTTCATTTTTGATATTTAGAAAACTATGTAGCCCTCTTCAGTATCATATAGGAAGACCCCACGTCAAATATTACGATCTAATTCCGTTTATTTATTTAATAAACTGGCCGGCAAACCTTCAAGCGAGCCAAGTCGCCGAAATCTGCCAACTCTAGCGTGCGGCGCGAGGCGCAATCATCAGCGCAGTCAATGCCACGGAGTTGGAGCGGCCAACGTTGAGCCACTACGTCAGAGGCATGTACGTCATTCTCACGTTTTGCTTGTTTTTATTTCTCAGAGCGAAATGCAACGATGACGTCATGAGTTTCTCCTCCCGGTGTTGGCTGACCGGGCGTTCACGTGATCACCGTAACACGGATGCGCTACTTTGCGCTGCCCTGCGCGCTTATCGGTCTGTTTCTCCGCTCCACTTCTCTTTCGTCTTTTCCCTTCCCCCTCTCACCCAGGCCATCACCGTCCACGCCACGCGAAGCGACCTTCCCGCGTCCAATAAAAAAAAAAAAAAAAAAAAAAAAAAAACCTGCCCGCGTCGCGTGTCCTGTTTCTCGCTCCCTCCCGAACGTCGCAAGACCACGTGGTTCGACGTGACGCGCATGCCTTTGACGACCCGAGACCGATGTTGCCTGACGCAACCGAAGTTTCGGTTTCGGTATCTGCTGACGTTTAAATTAGGATTACACAAATAATATTCCACATTTCGCGAATCCGAAGACGTAGAGTTGTTTAGTAGTGCTTTGTGAATGTGAATCACATGGAAGCCTAAATTTTTCGGAATTGAGCGGAGTTGCCCTTTAAGCTTTCCCTCGCCGAAGAATGTCCCTCAAGTGGCAGCCAAGGACACGGCTTGGATGCGGTAAAGTGCTCTAGAAGCCTGTGGTCTGCGCAAAGACGTTAAATCTCAATCTAGCCAAGCTGAGGAGCTGCAAATCACTTATTTTAACTGAAAATGCCATTTTGCGGGCATTAAGCTCGATGTTTTAAAGTAACGACATCCAGAGATATACCGCGGTGCTCATGTGCCGAAAATGCGATTTACTTGCTTACGAATTTAGTTTGCCAAGACGACCCGCTAGTGCGTGAAGGAAGGCTTGGAACCCTCCAAGAAACAGGTTTTTTCTGACAATCGGTGCCCCTGTGAGAGCCAGCCGGGACATACCTCGCCTCAAAAAGAGCCTCGGATCCAGGTACCAATGATCTTGGAGGTTTTTCTCGGGGACCTGATTTGAGGGTGACGCAGAAGTAGCACGGCGTTTCTTTTTGATATCTAGCATCCCAGGTGTGCTTGCTGTATTCCCTTGTGCATATTATTTGCGCATGTACGCTCAGAGGTGACGCGTCAAGTAGAAAGCTGAACACCTCTCTGCCGTTGTTGTCTTGGCGGTGCACACTCTAGCGATACCCTGCCGTTAGGCCTAATGGGAGAGCGGGCTGCTACCGAACACAACCGGACCAAATGTCTGGTCAACTTCATCGGTGTCATTATTTTCACTGAACTGCATATTTAGTTTTTGTTTATCTCTTATAGACCGTTTTAAAGGATTTTGGTACAACTGAATACTGAATGAAATGCGGTGAAAGAGCTAGCGCCATCTGGTATAAACAACTAAAAGCCTAACCTTGTTTTTCCATAATAACGAAACTAGGGTCGCAAAATATTTACGCTGGCACACCAGCAACAGAGGCATTTTAAACCGTCCAAGTTATCCCTTTTTGCATCGATTATTTTAGGGGCAAAGCTCTTCAGGGTCTAGCCTTGTCCGGCGTCCGTGCTCACATCGATTGCCATCCCATCTGACTTCTTAAAAGAAGAAAAAATGTTTGCGCAGTCGACAGGATTCAAACCTGTGCGGGGAGACCCCAATGGATTTTTAGTCCATTGCCTTAACCACTCAGCCACGACTGGGGGACGAGGAGGGGGCTCTGAGATGTGGTAGTAACTCAAGAGCTGGGGATGTCATGGATGAAACGTTGCGTGTAGCCGCTTAACGTCTATACAGGAGAGGGCGCTGTGGTCAAATGCGTATATAATCGCGTTAAACTTTGCATGCTTTGGCTCAACGTTTATAGACGAGAGGGCGCTGCGGTCAAATGCTAAAAACAGTATCATCAGCACCACCAGAGCTTCACCCCAATCAACATCATTCACCACGTGGAGATGCGGTCATATTTTGGAAAATGCTTCCTTAGATTGGGTTGACGGCCAAATTTATTTTGTTATATCGAGCTCATAAATGCACGGAGCCCTATGCGAATCTGCGGGGAAGTTGGAATTCGTTTAATAAATGGGGAATGTTGTAAAATTGGGTTTCGTAAAATGGAGTTTCAACTGTATGTGTATGCTAGAGAGTGCCCCTCAGTGGAACGGATGGCTCTCTAAAATAGTTGGGGACAGCCGAGAGAGAAAATTTGGGTGCTCGAGGAAGCTCCGAGGGAGAGAACCCAGTTTGAGAACCCACGTTCATGGTTCCTTTCACCTTAAATAAACGCTAAAATGAAAAAAAGAAAAAAACTTCTTCTTAAAGGGCTTGATGAGAAGACATTTTTTTTTTTTTAATAACTTCTACAAAAAATATTTTTAGCAATATTTTTGTTCTTAGCCACAATATAAATGGAGGTAGCCCGTTTCAGGCCCCGGATGCGCTGTGTGGGTGCTTGTTTTCATAGCGGGACTGGCGTAAGCCCAGCATCCCGCGTCAACTATTTTGCTCAATCTGGCTCGATATGTTGGCTTTTGATGCCGAATAAATGTGTGGGTTACCGTCAAAGCAGCTTTGCTACTCTGAGAATGGTGCAGCTGTTGCGTTTGCAACCAGATGTAACTTACGCGAGTTAGAATTTGCGAGCCATTTGGCCGAAAAAAGTCAAGCGTTCGCCTCGCGTCAGGTTTGTCCAGGTATGTTTCCGTCATTTCCGAAGGCACTTATCTCTCAAGTTTTTAGCAATGCACCTGGCTTGCTGAAGGGAATATTTAATTATTCGTCGCGACGCTCACCCACCTCGCTCGCGATCGCTATGCAAAGCTGAAAGGCCGCTTTTTACTGCACGTCGACAAACGCTGACAGGCGCATGCATTAGAGTGTGGCTTGTGCACGATGCAACGTCAAGACGCCGTTTCACGATTCGGTCTGGCGATTGTCACGGGGGCGAAATAGTGGACAAACGCGACGGCAGACGCGGCCATGGCCACTTCTTGCGGACGTTTCGCGGGTGGTAGTGGAATGTGTTTATTCTAATGGCAGATGACGCCGTACGCTGCCACGTGTCTGCTCGTACGACTAGAAGACGGCTTAGACAGTGACTAGGGTTGTCTTTCAAATCTTACTCGAAGGGACTAGAGTTGCTCCGGTAAATTGCATCACGTGAAAAGACTGAGCAACGCTGGATGGGGTAAGGCTTTGGAATGGTACAAAACCTGTACCCTAGACTGAGATTCTAAAACGCACTGGACGTCACTATGGGGCGTCATTAGGCTTGTGAACACGATTAGCGAATGAAACGGCGAGGCTCGACTTAAATTGTTTTCCAACTAATGAAAAAACGGTTAAAGTACAGGCGAGCTGGTGGATTCTTTTGATGTTGCAACTTAACCCGAGACTGAGGTATGGAGTGGCAACTTGAGCGTAAAAGGGACGTCTCTTCTTCCGTGTCTCTGTCCCTTCGGTATTTAAGCTGAAAAAAAAACAAGAAAAATGTTTGTTTTCATTTTTGCGTTTTTTTAAGAGGATTTGCAGCAGGCGCCACGAGCTATTCTAGTCCATTCAGTGCCCCGAACAAACGACCCGAGAACGCACCTCCCGAAGGTGACGCAACGCTTGGGCGGCGTGGGATCGGCTCCTATCGCTCGTGGCATTGGTTGCAATCCGTCTCGGTGGTCAGCGTGGAGGCGAGCTTTGCCCGAAAAATGGCCTCGTACGTTTGTGCCATTATTTTGTGCGCCGAGAGGGGAGAACTCCGAGCTCCGGTTGGGACGGTGAGTGGGTAGACCTAGCGTCTCCACTGCAGCCGTTGAATGCTCGGGAACGCGAGAGCCCGAGAAAACGACCGAGCTGGGCGCGGAAGGGCGTGACGCTGGCAGCAGCAAGCGGGGCAGAGTCTGACGGTGGCCGGTTTGCCTTGCAGCTGTACATGTACCAACTGTTTAGGAGCCTAGCCTACATCCATTCCCTGGGAATCTGCCACCGGGACATCAAGCCCCAGAACCTGCTGCTGGACCCCGAGACGGGCGTCCTCAAGCTGTGTGACTTCGGAAGGTGAGGCCCTCGAGGGAGCTTTGAAACGTCCCGAGCAGGGGCATTTCGGGGAGTGTGGCGAGCGTGCACCTGCTCTGGCTTACACTCTGTGAGCCCTTTGGAAATGGCCCATTTCTTTGGGGGGGGCATTTATTCCGTTTATTGCATGCCCTTCCCTGCCGTGGCAAACGGTTCTTATCCAGACGAGAGGAAGCGGAGTGCTTCCTGGCGGTGCCGTGCAGCTCCTGTGCGTGTAGCACACGAGCAAGGCGGCTCTCAATAGTTGTCAGGATTCTTTCTTTCTTGCCAACGTTCAAGGAGGGTTTGGGAGGGGCTGGCTGCCGGTGTGGTTTCAACTAACCTATTGTCCGGAGGTTTGGGATGGACGACTCGTCCTAAAAATGAGTTTTACACCTGCTTGGAAACGTTTGTGTATGTTTTTTTGTTTTTTGCGGACCCAAAGATTTCTGCAGAGAGTGCGGTGTGCTCCTATGGAAGAGCTTTTATTTATAGAACCAGCATGGAGCGGAAATTGGAGAAAGAACCGGAAGCCTCTATTTGTCGGTCCGGGAATGTGCGAGGTCAGGTGAATTTTCTCATCTCCCTTAAGTGCAAGCTACAGTTTTGCACGGATCTTATCCATTGATGCTGGGGAAGAAACGTGCCACTGTGAAGTAATAACATTCACTGCAACCAGGCTGCACGATTGTTGGCCGGTCGCAGCATGCTAACCTTGGACGTCTGTGTGGGCAAGCTGCACGTAGCCGAGGCAGGTGTGCGGCGGTACACACTCTGGGGCTGCGAGGCAAATCTTTCCACGGGCCTCCATAAGCCCAGCAAAAGGAAAATGGCAGTGACTATGGAGCACCGCGCAGAAAGTGCCAATGCCGCGCAGCACTGTGGCATTTCATGCTGCGTACATTCCTAGGAGAGTGTCTTTCAACAGTGGCTTGGAGGTGTTGTCTTGCGGCGGAAAAACACAAACATGGTCCAGAAGCCAGGACTCGTCGCGATAAAACAAACTGCACCGGCATAAATAATGTAATTGGACGTCTCCCATACGGGGGATGCCAAGGTTGCAGAATTCCTGCCACCTTGACATTACTGGTCATGTTTACTGTATAGGAGACAATTAACTTGTTAGTCTTGTTGGGTCTATTGGTTTGTTTTACCGTTGAATAAAACACTATCGAAAACTAGCGATGGGGTGAAACTTTTTCCGAAATGGGTTTGGGGAATTTTTGGAAGAGTGGCAAGATCTCGAGTGTTACGGACAGATTTGGAGAGTTTGCTGCATGATATAGGTGCTTTTTGTAACTAGGAATCTTTTAAGGGGACACACCCCCTAGGGGGGTTAACTTTTGAACCCTTGGTTTAAAATTAATAAAATTTACAGGGTAGGCAGCTGGTCATGCTAGAGGGTGCAGAACAAAATTTCAGGCCTGTTAAATAAATGGGAAGGAAATTAGAGCAGATTATATCAATAACACGCCTACATAGTTTACTTAATCTATCTTCTGAAAACGATCAATATTTAAGGTCTTTATTCGATAGATATGCAGCAGAATGCCTAGAGGGTGCGGCTATGGAAAGTTTTTTTGTAAAAAGTCCTTTATTTCTTAAGACATTAGTAAAGTGACAAAAACATTCCATAGCCGCACTCCTTACTAAATTTCAGTCAGGAAAAGTGAAGAACGAGCCTTCCCTGTTTTGCCATAATCAAACGATAGAGTGACTAAAATGGAATTTATACCTAAAAAATGAAGCAGAGAAAAACATGTTCAAAGTTTTCATATCTATGCCTTTACTGTGGCACCTCTGTTAGGTCACTAGAACGGTCCAGCAGCGTACGTAGGACCTTCCTGCTGGAGGCGCTTCTGCTCAGAGGCCACTGCTTCCGATTTCCGTCGCTCGTGGGCCACTTTTGAAGACTCCAACGCTCTGGCTCGGGACCTGGCAAGTCGGTGCTAAGTTGCCTTCTTTGCCTGCGACTCGTGGTGTGTTCCAGCCTCCATCTTGATATTGAGCAGTGCCCTCTCAAAGCTCCTTGGTCCCAGATTGTATTCTAGAACTGCTAGTGCCACTGCAGTCTCAACAGTCTGGAGGGAGGCAAACTCCGTCTTCGGGCACTTCTTTCAGATCAGAGCATTGAAAGACTCGTTGGCGTTCTGGGTTGTCATGCGTGAGCACATGGCCAGCTAGTCCTTGTGTGTCAGCCGGTTGTACAATGGCACGAGCTCCTTGGCCCCATCTTTGGAGAATGCCGGCCGGTGAGGTTTTGCACCCGACGGCTTTGGAGCTGCTTGAAGCGCAAGGTGGCGGTTGTGGTGACAGCACGAATCCTCTCCCTTGGGGCACGCATTGAGGCTCTTCGTCGGTAGAATACCGTATTTATTCGAATATAAGGCAGTCACGATTATAAGGCGAGGGGAAGTTGAAGGACCCGAAGAAAAGAAAAAAAATCGTCATATTGCTATACTGAGCTTCGAATATAAGGCGGGGTATGACTTTGAGACTGCGGATTTTGGAAAAAAAACCTCTCCTTATGTTCGAATAAATACGGTACATGTGTAGCAGGGTTGCATACGCTGTCACATTGGGTGCATTCTGTTTTAGGGCACTGGCATAGTAGTTAGTCATTTTTTTCATTATGACATTTGTGAGCTTGCCTCGTCCCCCAAGTCCCTTCTTCGCCTTCTTCAATTTCTCCATACCTGCATATAGCCTCTTCGCGACGTGGTTCACGCAGTCTTCTTTGCTGGCGTCCTTGTCGTACAGCTGCAGCGCAGCAACATGGTGTTGTAGGCTTTGGAGTCGCCGTCGCAGGGCGTGGTCACGTATTGCAGCTTGTGGAGTTCCACTGACCGGCTGAAGATCGCACCTGCTGCCTGCACCTCCGTAGCGTTGGCCGAGCCGTCAAAATTCTTCTGCCATTTAGACTCGTGCCCTTTCATCCACTTTTCATGTCCGTCTGCGCCCTCCTTTGGTCCAATGCTGCAATCATGGCAGTAGTTACTCGCAACTTCGTAATTTAAAACTAGGCTCGTGTCTATCTCGATGGCAACACCAACACCCAAATGAGACATCTGGCCTCGTTTGTGCCAAGTTTCATCGTAACTTACGCGGACATCCTGTAGCTGGTCTTTGCCTTCCGAGGTCCTTAGCGTCTCCGCACAGTTCGTGCAGCCTCAGCCATCGCGTTTGCTGACGCCCATACGGCCGCGTCATGCGCCTTCGTTGCAATCTGATAAGATTTGAGGGTCATCGGCGGAGGTGCATTCAGTTCAGTAAAGAAACTAATCAGCTTCGTAAAGCCAATACCACAGTTCCGCGAAACAATTCCGAGCCGTGCGGCAAGTTCGTTCTGTTTGGTACCATCGATGGTCAACGAGAGCGGCGCGGACACTCAACGACGAATGTTAGGTGAGCTCCGGTACCGTTTTCTTGAAGTTCCAACTCACACGCTTGGCAAGTCGGGCAGAGCAGCACTTTAACCAGGCTTTGCAGACAAGCCATGTCCACCAAACGGTAGCAGGTCGCCCCTTCGCTGCAGGGCTCTCCGGGATCTTCGGTGCTACCGTCGCTTCCACCTGCCTCCAGAAAGCTAATCTTCCGCTCAAAAGTGGTAAGCGTATCCAAGTCGCAGAACGTACCACTCTTGGGTACTGCCACTGCTGCTGCAGGTACCAGTGGAACGGGCGATGATCTTGACGACTCGAGCACGTCGTCATTGGCGGCGGCAGCGATAGCATACTTTCCACCAAGCAGTCCTCGCGGTTTCTTGAACCGCGAGCGGCAGCCGAAGCTTTGACGCGTTCGCGACTTCATCACGGGCATCCTCGAAACGATCACCAAAAAGATCACCGAAAAGTAGATCGAATAGTTCACGAAGGAGACCGAGACTGAGACTGTTGAAGCAGTGAAGTAGGCTTCCACACGAGAACTATCATACGATGAGCGAGCCAGCGTGCGTGCGACTTGCACGGGCCAATAGGAGCTCGTGTTTCATTATTTTGGCCAATAGGGGTCCGTGTAGCATCTTTTTCTACCAAAATAGCATGAATTTCGACGGGGTTCAAGGCGTATTCCAGCGTGCTGGCTTACTCTCGAACAACGATTAGTATCAGCGCCGAAAATAGAAGAGTTCAGCTTTCTAACGAGACTACAATCGCCTAGCTAGGCCTAGCGTGCGCGGCGTTCTTCCCAGCTGAATAATGCAAACATTGCAACGCTCCGTGCTCTCGCTGCTCAACTCCCCACTCAGTCGCGTCACCGGCGCACTGAAAATAATTAATAACAAGATAACTATGTATCGGATACGAATGAAACTTTGTGGAAATACTCTTCAGGAGTTTGTGAACCTAATTAAAATATTTTTCAAAATCTACTTTTTTTTTTGTCAAAAATGAATTTTCTAGGCCGTGTCGCCCCTTAAACTGCTTGAAATAATTCAAATTTCAGGATGTATTTCATAAAATAAGCTTCTCTTAATTACTTCCCGACACTTGCGCAGCCAGCCGCGAGGGTAAAAGTGGTTTTCCGAGCTGGTGTGTTTTTATCTCGGTGGACGAGCCGCCCGACTAACGTCCTCCTCGCGCTCAAACAAGCTCCTCTTGGTAGGTGAGAACGGACCGTAACATGAATTAAAAGGTTACAAGGCGCGAACCAAACAAGACAAAAAGACATGTACGACACGGACAGACGCCAACTTCCAACTGATTTTAATAAAACACGAATCATCGTCAAACAGTCGATCCCAATTGCCTAAACACATGCAACTGATAAAGGTTCCTATCGCTCATTACACAAAGCCCTCAAGAAACACAATTTCTTTGTTTAGCACAGGGGTTCTCAAACTTTTTGGCCTCACGGAACCGCAGGAAGCCTCAAAAACTGCCGTGGAACACTCCCCCCCCCCCTCCATATTTGCCGACCGAGAAGCAACAGATGCACAATTGTAGGCAATTTTGCTTGTCTTGCTCCCCATATATCCCCACCATATCGATAGCAATGTCAGTGCAAAGTGAGATGAAGGCGCTTTGCATGGTCCTGCCGTGCAGCCTGCGGCGTGGGGGTTGCAATATGGGTGTTGGCAGAACCCATGAGACCAGCTCGTGGAACCCCTGTGTTCCCCGGAACCCAGTTTGAGAACCCCTGGTTTAGCGGATAAAGGGCTGGCATGCTTGTGCATCTGTCAGCCACTTTGTGTATACAGAAAGCATCGATTAATTCCCTTCTCATTCCCTCTCTTAATAAACCCTGTGTGCTTTAACAAAGGCTCGCACCCACATCGTTTGCAGTGCTCCGCAAGATGCCCACCCAAATTATTGCGTTCGCCTGGCTTGTGTTCTCACGCTCTTTCATTAAAGGAAACACAAGCTTGCCGTACGCAATAATTTGGGTGGGCATCTTACGGAGCACTGCAAATGATGTTTGTGCAAACCTTTGTTAGAGCACACAAGGTTTATTAAGAGAGGGAATGAGAAGGGAATTAATCGAAGCTTTCTGTATACACCAAGTGGCTGACAGATCCGTAAGCATGCCAGCCCTTTATCTGCTAAACAAAGAAATTGTGTTTCTTGAGGGCTGCGTGTAATGAGCGATAGGAATCCTTATCAGTTGCATGTGTTTAGGCGATTGGGATCGACTGTTTGACTATGATGCGTGTTTCATTAAATCAGAACTTGGTGCCTGTCCGTGTCGTACGTGTCTTTTTTCGTCTTGTTTGGTTCGCGCCTTGTAACCTTTTAATCATTATGTACCAGCTAGCCCCAACCAAAGTTTTATCGTAACATGGACATTCTTTCGGTCGTATCTGTTCATTGGTATTACATCCTAACCTGTGCGACGTCAAAAGAGAGGAAGTGACGAAGCACCGCGCCGTATCGTAACCAAAGTACTAGACCGAACCACATTCTGTGGCAGCTGCATTCTAATCCGGGACGGCCACCATCACGATACAAATGTATCCTATTTTAAAATACTCTTCGTATTTATAGTTTTCTACAATTTTTCAATTTTGTTCCTCTTTTTGGGGTTTATTCCTCGTATTGCGTTACTATGTATCTCATCGCAATTTTCGAGGACCTGGTAGGAAAACGTCAACGTTGAAATGTTGCAGCGAGTTAACAAAGAACGCATTTATATAGACAGTATTTTTTTTACACTAGCGAGCCCACCTAACCTGTCCTACAGAGTACAACCACATAGCTTTCTGGCCTCCACACTCACTACCTGTATTTCTACAAAATGTATTCCTGTCTTTTCAAATGCTTTTTTACGTGCTGCAAGTGTATTTCTGATATGGATTGCGATACCTTCTCATAAATGTATTTCGGTGTTCTAGATGTCCCATGTATCCCAGCGTTTGTATTTCCAAATACATTGTATGCCAAACCCCGATTGAATAGATGTGCCACACCATGATATTCTCTCTATCACATTCTGTGTAGGTTGTCTGGAATGTGTCTCGAAGCTAGCGAAACCCGTTTGGTGGGGGATCAGTGATGTCAGTTCTTCCTACATTGGAGGAACGAGAGGCTTTTATTTCCAGAAAGGTCTGGAGACGGAAAGGAGTCACGCTGTCACTGGTAGAAGATGCTGGCAACTGGCTCTTTTCTAGTTTTTAGAAGCATGAGATGGACTCGAAATCCCCCCAAAATTTAACGTTTGCATTCCAATCGATCGAGTTGGCCACTGTTGAAGCAAGAACTTCAAACACCGTAGTGATGTCGTAATGAAGCCTTCCGAAACTGCAACTTTAAAGGGGCACTGACACCCCAAAGGTCGTATTTATTTTTATTGTCTAAAACGATGCAAGTTGTAGTCATAGACATGCAAAAAAAACCGCATCGCGAAAAAAAATTTTCCCGCGCGCGCGCGCGCCTTTTTATTCTTGGCGTTTGATTTTCCCGCCTCTCGCCTCCTCGCTTCTTTTGATCGGTGACGTCAAAAATCACGAAATTTAGAAGCTTTGTAGGCGACATCTCTATAACATTTAATTACGGCAATCTTAAAACATGTTTTTTAACGCAATTGCGAACGCACTACGGCCCTTCTTTTTGAAATACCAAAAATCGGGAGTTCGTTGTGGTGCCGTCTCCTGGATTTGTATCCTCCAACGGAAAACAGGCGACACCGCTCAAAACCGGTCCGCCGCAACGCTACGCCGGCGCTAGCCGGCGTTCGCTCCTATCCTCCTCGCTTTGGGTCGCCATGGCAACAGCAGGGAGTGGTGACAGGAAAGTGGACTCTCAGGTCTCCTCAATTTTTGACGTCAAGGCACCGGCGCCGATCGCGCGGGAACTTCGAATTCGGCATTTGGAAATTGTTTTTTTACTTCACGAATACTGAATTCCCAAATCTCAAATTTTGAGGGTAATGTCCCGGCATCGTTTTCAATCGTTTCGGATAATAAAAAAAAATATGATTTTGATGTGTCAGTGCCCCTCTAAGAAACAACCCCAGCCTGTACCTCGGGTGTTTGGCCCCATCGCTAACGAAAATATGGCACTCAAATATTAAGAGTGGGCTAGTTAGATAAGCGTTATAAAGAGTAAATAGGGTGAAATAGCTAAATTGGTGGATGCTCAATTGTGGTTGTGGTGACCACTCTGTACGATTAACTAGCAAATGGAAGCCCACCTGCTACGTGACGAAAGAAGGCCTTTTGAACTCTTTTGAACATCCATAAGGAAAGGGGATAACCTCCCTCCTTCCTTTGGAATGTTGATCGGCTTTTCCCCAGCGCCCTTTGGTTAAAGATTGAGCTTTTGCGCACATTCCCTTGCCTGAGTTGCACCGACCGCAGGCACAAGATATCCACTCTGACCTCTGGAGTTTTGGTGGAGAGGGAAGCGTCCTATATGACAAATCTGTACAGACGTGCTTAATTCAGAGTCTGCTGCTGTTCCATTCCTTTAATGGGCAGCCGGTTGCTACAAAGCTTCCTGCCGAATCTTTCTGGGATTTATTGCCTCGGAGTTTTGTCCGTCTACAAGCTAGCAACACGAATGGCAAAGGCGCCCTCGGCATTGCCGAGGACTGTAATTCCAATCGATATCTTGCCTCGAGACAAGTGAGCGTATTCAATTCGGCGCGCTTATTTCCCTAAATTCATTAATATCCTAGAAAGCTCTTATTAGGTTGTCTACCAAAACTTGCGAAAGTTAGGGTCGTTCTCTACCAAGGCCGACGACACCAAACATCCTTAAAACTTAATTTTTGGGGACCTCTAAATACTTACAATTTAAGGTGAAAAATCCACCCCCTCAGATTGTGTCCAATACTAAACTCGGGGGAAACGCTACCAATAAAGAATCAAGAATGTTTGGGAATTGTAGAAGCCATTGAAATGTAAGAAAAAGAGAAATAACCCGAGTGGTTGGCTGTCTGGGCGTTCCTCAGAGAGGAGGTCTGCAAACTGAAGGCTCCGAAGGTGGCCGGATGCTGGGGCCCAAGTTTGTGAGAGCAGTCGCTGCTCTAGACGCAGGGTCAGGAACTGCAGGGTGAGAGGATGCATCCACCAAAAGGAAAAGGAACTGACTTCGTCCAGGTTCCAGGCTAACTGTCTCTGGCACACGCTTTTTTCTAAAGCCTGTCGTCTGCCACTCCTGGGTGTTTCACCTGGATGCACGGGGATCTTATTAGCGAAAGGAGAGAAGGAAACTGCACTAAAGGCATATAATTGCGCCGTATAACGAACCAAAAAGTATTTTATGATCGGTCGACCCTAATATTGGGAGGAAAGGAAAATGGTACGCATTTCACAGTGTCTCTACTTGCTGTTTCATCTTAGGTCAAAGCACAGTTGAAGGTTCCAACACATACAATCACACACTTTACGAAACACGGAACATTTGTTCGTTTTGGGTATGAAAGAACATGAATGTCGCAACGGCGCGCTCTGACGCTGTCTGTTTCTATTGGCTCACAGTCTCTTCGACGCTTAAAGTGAAGTATGAGGTTGCTCACCAAAAGAGCTGGGACAATGTCGGCGATGTCACGAGAAAAGTTTGCAAAATAGGGGGATGGCGGCTACTGTGGTAGTCCACAGCCAGGGTCTTTTACTCCCGATGAGATCACTTGACCGTCGTGTCTGGCAGATGCCTCCACGCCATGGCTACAGTGAGGCACTTTTTCCGCTCGCCACGACCTTCATCGCTTCTCGCCAGCAGGCTTACAGCAAGCTCCACCGCTTTGTACCAGAGTGCTAGGTGCAGCGGCTGGCACGATGAGCTCTGAAATGTTGCCTCTTACCTTCTTAGGCCTTGATCGAGGCTACGCCGAGTAGCAGAAAAATTGTTGGTCTACATCAAGTGTTGTGGAGAGGGGAGTGCAAGGAGCTTGCTTTTCCGTAAAGAAGTTCGACTGACCTAATAGCACGATGGTGGGAGGGAGGAATAGTTTTTTTCCCCTCGGGCAGATGGCGCCACTGAAGCTGAATATAGTGCAACTTTGTCGATGATTTGAGGTTTTCGACGCATTTACTTATGATTAGATTGAGTACATAATGGCACATCTTGCCAACCTATTACATTATAGCCACTGCGCGTCACGCCTTAGTTCCCATGGCCACCACCCCGCGGCCGCAAATCGCGAAATATTTGTTCTTTTCTGCGCTATTATGCGACGGTATAACAGTATTTCAAAAGAATGAGACGGTTTGTCCATTTCTTTTGGTAAGATAAATAATAAAAATTGAAAACTGACAATTCTTTCAAACTTTAAATTAGTGCATCGTCCCTTTAAAGATGGCTGGCTGACACATGGCTTGCCCATGCCGAAGACATGAAAGGTTCACCGCACAGATGGGGCTATGACGATACCCAACCACGATTTCAAATGAAACCACCCAGATGCCATTCTGGAGGTGTGGTGATGAGCAATTTTGCCCATGAATGATGTTGCGTCTGTATCAAACAGCCGCCAGCCAACCTTGGTAGTTAGCTACGGAGCGTGGTGCCGTCTCTCGCATGTCTATGGACAGCTTTGGCAGCCAAAGGCCCGAGGAGGGCAAAGCACTCGTTCTCCTTCAATGACAGTCTCTTTTCTGTTCTTTGTCTTTACCTACAGCATCAGCTGGGACTCTCCAACTTAGGGAAGGGACGGTGGTGTGTATGGGGGAACACTCCGTATAATTAGGATTGATAAAAATCGTAGATACAGCGGTCGGCAACCCGCAAAGCTGTTTTATGCGGTCCCCGGCTCGACAGCAGGAAAGCCCCCTACCACTTCACGTAAAATAGCTGCACCCTTAGTAGTTCAGGTGCGCTCTGGGAGTAGGGTGCTGTCCAAGGGTAGTTTTGGTTTCGCCGGTTTGTGCACCTTTCGTCTGCTTTCGTCTCTGCACCGCCGTTGCTCACTTCATCGGGGATTGCTCCACACAAGCACGATGCAACAAGTACCCTTTTCTTCTCATCGCTACATATCAGACACAGCAAATAACGAAACAATTACGATTTTGCCAGCTGGGGGAGTAAGTGAAAACACTGCAATGGTGCAAGTCAAGTGAACGCAGATAGACGTATGTCGAATGCCATGCCAGCTCACTGCATACATTTGTTTGCAACCTCGTGGACAGCCACTGAGACTGCTACTCCACTCTTATAAGACCCTCGCTCCCGTGGCCAATTACCTCGCTGCGACGTAGCAAGAGGCGCATGTTTGCGCTTGAACGAATCCTCGTACTAGGAGGTTCGTCATGTATTGCATTAGCCTCATTGAAAATAGCAGTCGGTGAAGCAAGGGTGTTATAAAACTGGCGTACTACTCTCAGTGGCTGTCCACGAGAATGCAAACAAATGCACGCAGTGAGCTGTCACGACGTTTGATGCACGCCAGTCTGCGTTGACTCGACTTGGCCGTTGCAGCGTTTTCTTTGTGTCTGATACGAAGTGACGAGAAGACGTACTGCATCGTGCGTAAGTGTGGAGATGATAGCAGACGACAGGTTGACAGTCTCCTGTGCCCAGAGTGCACCTGAACCATTAGGGGTGCTGCTGCTTTGCGTATTGCCCATTGGCGTCGTCCGGGTATTTGGGCAGAGTACCTCTTGACTTCCTTTTACTTCTTTGTCAGTTTGCGATTTGCCGTCCGGCCCCATCCGTGGCGCCTTCGTGACGACTGTGCCCGCCGCGGAAAAAGGTTGCCGACCGCTCATTTAACATGTTTAGACTTGTTGTTCTTAGTTTTGCACAAATTCAAAGTTGAGCATTTAAATAGCTCTTTTCAGACATTAGTCTAAAGCTTTCTTTTCTTCTTAAGAGCAGCTTATTGGCTGCATTTGGATGAATCATAATATGCTGAGTAGTGTCTAAAATAGAAAATGTTTGGCTCATCTCTCAAAAATGACCACTTTATCTCGTGGTACGAACAGAAAGAGTTCACCCGTGCCATTGAGCCCGTGGTTCGTGCCAGCCGCTTGAATGAGTTTCTAGCGTGTTTTCTCGCAAGTGGCAGTCGGTTAGCGGAAAAGGGCCCAAGCGGAGGACTGACCTGTGCCCTTTTCTTGCTTGCAGTGCCAAGCTTCTGATCAAGGGGGAGCCCAACGTGTCCTACATCTGTTCGCGTTACTACCGGGCGCCGGAGCTCATCTTCGGTGCGACCGACTACACGACCATGATAGGTGAGTGGCCGTCCTCTTTCGACCTCCTCTGTAACCCTTTTTCTTTGGCTTCTTTAGTAGTTTTCATGGTTGCCGCTTCATCCTCGCTCGGGCGGCCTGGTTTTGTTTTGCGTTATGTGCTGCCGAATGCCATGTCACGGGAGTGTATTGCTGCATTCTGCCGTGCAAGTCGGGCATTCGGACGTCGACAAGAGTCGCCTTCCACAAATTCCTGGTGACCAACGTACCAAACGAGTGGTTGCTGAACAAATTGGATCCTTTGAAATGAAATAGCGTCAGAACCATTGTGCTCCATTTTGCCCGAGGACATTCGGTGATCTTTATTTTTGCAGTGACAAACGCCCGGCTTTCTCCCAAATGTTTGTTTTTCCTCGTATATTTGATGTGTCAACGAAGCAATAAAGTTGCCGTTGAGCGAAAGGCGCAGCAACAATGTTACTCTCAAGCAGCTGCTTAGAAACTTTCTGTTGTTTTTTATTACGGGTAATAATACGGAGTTTTAGTAGACCGTGTTTCCCGCTCCACTAGCCCTCCGCTACGAAGAAACCGCCACTGCGCCTGCGCGCCGATGGTCTTGGCTGTAGAGTTCCGGGTAGCGGAGGGGCTTAGCGGAGCGGGAAACACGGTATACTAAAACTCGCTAATGTCTCAAAATGTTTTTGTCACGAAGCGTAGCAGATTTATTAGAAACATATGCTTGAGGTACTGCCACATTGTTCGCAAAGCATTTAAGAATTTGTTTAGTAAAGTGTCCACTATTCAATTATTAACCGACGCGACCAGACTATCTCCCAACTTTAGGCAGGTTCTGTTAAGTGTTAAAAATTAAACATCTTAATCGGTGCTTTGGCAAAAAATGGTGACTTTTAGAATAAGGATGTTTGGGAAAAGTTGTGCCAGCATTCCTCGTTTATTACCAACGATGGTCCCCAAGAAAAAAATAAGAAAAATGAAAGCCATTTACAACTCCCTGTAACGCCAAATTAGAGCACAGCTCTTGAGGAGGAGGAGGGAAGGGTACTGAGCGTCACGTGTTTTCGGGAAGGGGGGGGGGGGAGGGGAGGGGGAGGGAGGGAGGGAGGGAGGGAGGGAGGGAGGGAGGGAGGGAGGGAGGGAGGGAGGGAGGGAGGGAGGGGAGGAGGGAGGGGGGAGGGGAGGAGGAGGAGGGAGGGGGGAAGGAAGGGAAGGGAGGTCACGTGCATAGGTCGGCATTTTAGACCACCTTCATTCACCATCACATCACAAACAAAATCACGTCTCCGAATTCATTTGCCTTCACGTCACAAGGTACTCCGACCTCCCAAAGTCACACGGCCCTTCACATCCCGGCGTTCAACCGTGCCAAAACTTCATCCCCTTCACATCACGGCTTTCAAACTCCGCCGAGAATTCATCCCCTTCACATCATGGCGTTCAACCGCGCCAAGAATTCATCCCCATAACATCACCGCTGCCTCCGAATTCACGGAGTCATTCACCATCACATCACCAATTCACGAAATCACTCACTATCATTACGAATTCATCGGAATTCACTATCACAGTGATGTGATTGCTGCGCCAATTGCGCCAAACTGCACCTATGGGCTAACCTTGCTACATCCTGCCACATTTTGCCAAAATATCGGTAATCTGCGCCAAGCCTGCGCCAAAGGACCGATTTCGGTCATTTTTCAAAACCAAAACTAAACTGAGAACCGCAATTGGGCATGCGTGAGCTAGGTGGCGCAAGCGGCCTCCTGACACAAAGATACCCTGCGTCAATCGTCCATCCGGTTCCCCCTTGTATGGTTTTTCCCGCCGTCTCGCGTTTCGCGCCCTTGTCGTTTTGGGAATCTCGTCTCACGTCTTTTTTCTAATTTTTTCAACGATAGACGCGGGCGTGTGCGGACGCTCCGATGCTAGTGTGCCAGGTGCCAGCAATGCTGTCGTGCTGTGAAACAAAACCACGTTTTTGCGCTGCGAGAGTTACTTTGTGAGCTGAAATGCTCGCACTACCACAATCACCGTGGTCGCGCGACGTCGGGTGTTGCCGTCCCCATGTCACTGCAGATATGGCGCTTTCTAAACTTATTCATCGACATTCCTGTCTTTGTTTAAATCATAATCTAATACAAAAATCCTTCTTTAACTCAATGACTGCTTGTCGAAATATTGATTGCCTAGGTTTTTCTCGGTGGGCTTTCTTTCGAGAGAACTCTGGTACGTGAAAAATCTGCCACGATAGGAAAGTTGGTGAAGAGAAGTGAGCTAAAGCAAAGAAAGTAATGTCTGCACGCTGAACCCGCACAGCGCGCTTGTTTGTCTTGAGTTCAGTCGTTGCTCAAAGTGCTCCAAGAACTTTTTGACCCTGGCTGGCGATGTCATGCATCGATGCGCTCAGGTTCTTTTCTTTTTTTTCTGTGTTTAGTTTGTTCTCGCCTTCCGGCCTGGCAAGCACGCGCCGCTGGACTGTTTTTTTTATCGTATGCTAGACAGTTACATTTTGCATACTACGACTACGACAGATGCACCAGCCGGGACGCTTGCAATCCATTGTTTTACGTTTGCTTACTTTTGATGAAAATCTGGCACGTCAGGAACCAGTAAAACAGTAGCATGCATTCTTTTCGGAATTGCTCGGCAACGCCTACAATACACTTGTGGGATGTCTCAGCAGTAAAAACACAAACAGCGAGTTCCGACAGAACACAGCACAAAGTGCCTTTCGTTTGTCCACCACTTACAACAAATATTTGTATTTTTCTAGGAATATCTGCTCCAAAAGCCACTTTTGGTGCTCCGAAACACTGTTTTGGCTGCTCCAAAAGCCACTTTCGCTGCTCCAGAACACTGTTTTGGTTGCTCCAAAAGGTGCTCCAAAATGGCTTAGGCCAATCACATCACTGCTCTCACGTCATTAATTTCCTCCGAATTCACCATCACATCATGAATTCATCCTAATTCACCATCGCTTCACGTATTCATCCGAATTCACCATCACATCATGAATTCATCCGAATTCACCATCACCTCACGAAGTTATTCCGCATAATTCTCGAAATCATTCAGGTTCATTCTGACTAAATTCGACTTCACGGCTGGAAGCCTTTCCTGAGTTCGCTTCAACGTTCACTGAATGCCGAAAGGGCATTCGTTTTCGTCTCGGTTTATTAACTTCTACACAAAAAATTAATGAAATATCGACTTTTTCTTTCTTTCCAACTGACCGCAAAACAAGTTGCGGCGTAATTTCGACGGTCGTGATGTACCCTGGCATAGGAACCGGAAGTTCTCTCAGCAGTAAGAGAATGGGAGCGTTAGCGGCGGCGAGTTGGGGGTGCGCCGGTAGGTTTTACTGCGCTGATGTCACCGACGTATTTTCTGAATCGGCGCTTCTCATCGCCACGATAGCCATGGACACATCGCAGCTGAGCGAAATTCATTGAGATATGTTGCGCTACAGAGACAGCATGGGACTAGTCCCATACGCCGATACGCCTGTTGGGAAGTGCTGCGAGTTCTCCGGTGAACACTCCAGAAGCCAACCCAACTGTCATTGTTGGTAAAAGACGGCCCGCGCTAGTCATTTGCAAAGCGACGTAGATGAAAATAAATTGCCGCGGCGTTTTTCGCAGCCTCAGAGATGCAAGAGCGAGCTGACGTTAAAAAAGATACATTTGAACTACGACATTGTCAGCAAGAGCCACTAAAATACCTGTTCACACTCGGAGCGGACGCGCACGTTTGATTGAAGGGCTTTATTCGCGCTGTTGGTAAGCGCTTTGGGACCGTTCTTTTACGATTGCAACTCGATACTGATGTGACACTCGGCAAAGGAAAGTTGGACCGGCATTGCACGTAGCTCCCACGAACTGTTATAGCTTGACAGTGATGTGCAGTCGTGTCAGAATAAAAATGGCACACTAATAACAAAGTGTACATACCGTGTTACGAAGGTAATCCATACGGCAATTATTTGAGCTCCATATCACACAGAACATGGAGATAGAATCGATGAGAGTCCCTTTTCGACGGCAGTGTTCGTCACCACTGCCTCGGAAAACAAGGAGATGACAAGGGGAAGAGATTGACCTCACCTCTCAATCTAAAATTGAGGTCAGCAATCAAACTATAATACGGGAAGGGTCCACAAGGGTCACGCGGCCATATTCCATTCAGCACGCCTGCCAGTCGTGGGCAGACGGTCTTGGCCAAGTACCGTCGAAGCAACGCTGCGCTGGGTCAGAGTGCCTCCTAGGCCTAAATTTTGCCGAACTCGCTTGGTCGGGGTCGGTGGATTCGTGGCCGTTGTAGGTTTTCTCGGGTGTTTGTGGATCCAGCATTCTTGTTCGTCGTGGTCTGTTTCAAGTACTTTTTACTTTTAGGGGCGAAGCTCCTTGGGGGCTAGCCATATCCGTCCAATGTCTGGCGTCGGGTGCTCGTGCTCACGACCACGTGAGCACGTGCTCTTGTGCTTGTGTAGGGCAAAAAAAGAAACTACCGCATCTCCACGTGGTGAATGATGTTTATTGGAGTGAAGCTCTGGTGGTGCTTCTCTGCATAGACGCTGAGCGGCAGCATGCCAAGCCTTTCGTTTGTTTTCATTCATGTCAGAAAGAGAATGTGTGGTATGGAACGTGGTTATATACGCATTTGAGCATTTGACCGCAGCGTGACATGGATGAGAAAACAAACGAAAGGCTCGGCATACTGCGGCTCAGCGTCTACGCAGACAAGCACCTCCTGAGCTTCGCCCCAATCAACTTCATTCACCACGTGGAGATGCGTTTTTTTTTTTTTTCTTGCTGCTTGAAGTCGAGACGCGCGAGTAGAACAGGTAGAAAAATAAACTGTTCATTGGTCGTCGCGACACACGGCTCTGGTCGCGACCAAGTAACTGAGCGACGCTGTCGGACCTACTGTGCAGGCGCAGTAGGATCTTTTTCTTGCTTCGTTTGCCACACTATAGATGGTGCTTGGCTCTCAGCATTATCAAATTTGGCAATTTTCGTCATATCTCTAATTATGCTAAAAAATGTGGATCTGAATAATATTTAACAAAACTTTTAGGAAACATTCGCCGGCTATTTATTGTTTATGATTGCGGTGCTGGTCAGTTACCTCTTACCCAATAGGCGACGTGGATTTGGCTGACATGCTGCGGTTCCGCGGATGCATCGCAGTGAAAAGGCAGAGAGCTTTTGAAGGAAAGAAGGCACAAAAGAGTCCAGTTTTCTTTTAAAAGTTCTATAGCAAAGAATTTTTTTTGCTCCCTATTTTTGTGTTTTTGTGCTTCTTTTGACACCTTTTATGACGATTGGTGGATGAAATTCAATTTCAGAATCGTTCGATGGTCCTTTTAATCAGGGCCGTACCCAGAAAAAAATTTGGGGGGGGGGGGGGGAGAGAGGGAGGGGGAGGGGAGGAGGAGGAGAAGGTTTTCGGGGACAACGGCGGCCATTTTGAAAGTGTCTATTGTCTTATTTTCGCCTATGAATTATGTGCATCGGTGGCATATAATGGAGAGTTACAGCAAACCGGAGAACCGGTCCCGGTTTGGTACCCAGTAGCCGACCGGCGCCACTGCGTGTGCGCAGAGGTGGAGATTAAAATCGGCTGGCTGCCAGTGCACCGACCAGGGCCGTACCCAGAAAAAAAAATTTTGGGGGGGGGGGGGGGGGGGGGGTGAGAACCCCCTAACAACCCCCCTGGTTACGGCCCTGCTTTTAATAACTCTCAACAGATGCGGTTATACTCCGTCCGGCCTTACAACGAGGGCAATGCGAACGTTTTCTGGCGATGACGTTTCGGAAAGTAACAGGACGGTCGCGGGGCTTGGCTCGTGGCCTGCCCACGGACTGTTGCGAAGTGGAGTGTCGTCCCTTGGGTTGGCCGCCTGCACTCCAGGGGGCAGCGTGGACCCCCCCTTGCCCTCTCGCACTTTCTTCTCTGCTTGATACACTGCCGGTGACTTTGGCTGTGTCCTCACTCCAAAGGGGACTGGAGCGGGCCAGGTTAAGACTTGGTCTCGCGTAATAGGAGAACCAGAAACTGTTAGGTGCCAGCCATACGTTTTGCATTGAACACCATAACCCTGTTTGGAGCTTTGCAGTGTGCTTCTCTTTGGCACTTCTTTTGCGGACTCTCGGAATCGACGTTTTGAAATGGCTCCTAACTCGAGTGTGGCTCGCGAGCATTCTCGATGATGTGTTTGAATGTCGTGAATCCCCGTGAAGGGCCAAGCGTACAGTGGCGTAGGCAGAGTCCCTAACGTCCAAGCGTGGGGACCGTCTCGCAGACGTATGGTCGGCCGGCTGCGTGCTGGCGGAGCTGCTGCTGGGGCAGCCCATCTTCCCGGGCGACAGCGGGGTGGACCAGCTGGTGGAGATCATCAAGGTGCTGGGCACCCCGACCAAGGAGCAGATCCGCGAGATGAACCGCAACTACACGGAGTTCAAGTTCCCCCAGATCAAGGCGCACCCGTGGCAGAAGGTGTTCCGTGCCCGCACCCCGCCCGAGGCCATAGAGCTGGTGGCTCGCCTGCTCGAGTACACCCCCTCGGCCCGGGTGGGGCCCCTGCAGGCGTGCGCCCACGCCTTCTTCGACGAGCTCCGGGAGCCCGGCACGCGGCTGCCCAACGGCCGGGACCTGCCCCCGCTCTTCGACTTCACCGACCACGGTCAGTCTCCCTTTCCTCACCTGTCCGTCCGGGCTTCCACCCCAGTCTCGGCTTATGGTAACACACAAGCAATTGCAGTCGAATCCCGTTAATTCAAACTCAACGAGGACTGAAAATTAGTTTGAATTACCAGGAGTTTCCTTCCATAGAGACGCTTAGGATGGGACCTGCATGGTAGTTTGAATTAATGACAGTCGACTGTACTACAAAAGTAAGCATATTAAGGAATTTCATGTATTACAATAGTTGCATCATCTTGCTCCACCATCGATGGGCTTGCTAGATCATAGAACGAAAGGAACATCTTTAAGGGGAGACGCGGCAAATAGAATGTTGATTTTCGTCGAGACGTTTGATTTTTCTATAAATATATTCTGCGAGTTTTAGGTCTTTACTCTAACCACCTCGGAGACCAATACTGGAAAATCCCATGTGCACAGGCCCCTGGCAAGCTTGGAATCTCCGCTAGCAGACATACTTGTCGGAATCCATTGGCTTTGCCTATCTGCGCTCGAGGGAACCAACGAAAAAGCATAGTAGCATTTTTTTTTTCCTGCCTCGATTGTTAAAAACGATTTATCATTGCTTCGGTAAAGGATGTGTTCTTTCCACCAAATGGTTTTCTTGGCAGAAAGTTCTGTTTTTCTTTTTTTAGTCAGGAAAACATTGTGATGTCACAGTTTATGGAAGGCATGCAAGACGGTATCTATCTTTCCGGTGTTTCTTGAAATACTTAGACATCTATAACTCTCAGAACTTAGCTACAGCTACGGCTTGGCTCTAGTCTTCCAATCAATCAATACGTCTTACCTTTGGTGCTGACATTACCGCTTTCATGAATGTCTCGCTCATACCCGTCTTGCGGAGCTGTGACTAGAAGCTCCGCCTTCAGCTGGCTTCCGCAGCGCTTCAGCGGCGCGTGCCTGAGCGTTCACACTTGTGTTAGCAAGGGCCGAAAGCTCGCGCTGTAGGCGGAGGTTCTAGTGTCAGCTCGAGGGTGACCAAAGTATAAAGCGCGATACACATGCGCGTCCAAACTGTCCGATCCGACGTGCGAACTGCCGGAACGGCGTTCGGAGGTGAGGGTTTTCGTCGCGTCAGACGAGGGCTCCGTCCGGCGCCAGCGTGCGACCAACGTGCCAGATATCGCCACACCGTTGTCCGATTTTCGGAGGGCCGCAGCCAATGGCAGCACGGATGGTGCAAAGGTCATGTTGTCACATGACTTTCGGACCGATCGGGCGAGGAGGCGCTACGTGGCTCGGGGAAGCGGATGTGGTGGTGCGCGGTGCATCACGCGACGGCAGTCTTGGTTGTGAAGGAAACGGATGCCATTGAGTTTTCCCGCGCGCACAAAACGAGCTGCTGGTTTCGTGCGCTAAAGCAAGCCGGCCTTCTGGGACCGATCGAGACCGTCGAAACCCGAATATACTCCGTTTCGCCTTATGATGGACAGCAGGGGACGCTACGAGCCATTCCAATGTCATGTGAATGTCACGTGTACTTCGGGAGAGACACAGCAATGCGCGCGGTACGTAGTCACGTGATTTGTGCGCAGTGCTCGCTTCACTGGGATGGCTCCTAAGGTCCGCTGCAATCCATCGCGATTGCGTGATGTTGAGCAGAAAAGTAGCCTCACAGAAAATCTTTACACACGCCCACTTTAATAGAATGTAATAAAAATAATTTGTTTGTTTTAGAGTAAGAAAAACCAAGAAGGGCGAGAGAAGCATTTTAGTTTTCTAGGCTAGTTGGCGCGAGCTACCGCCCGTTATAAATATAGCCGTTAGCATCCATCCATCCATTTGGTAGAAGGATACCCGAAACTGGGGGGAGCTGAACGGAGCGACGCAACGACGCGTCGGAAACCATGTGTCGCGAACCGTCCTGTGCGGTGATTCGGAGCAGCCGTCTTCCCGACAGTTCGCACGCCAAATCGGACAGTCTTGACACGCATGTGTTTCGCGCTTAATCCTGCCGACACCGTCACGAACTACAACAATAAAAGGCAGCAGAAAATTTATTACAATATCTGCAATGTCAATATGCTGCGTAAAAACGATTGTACATATAAGATCCGAGGTCATTACAAAAATGAATGTACGCATACGCTTAATTGACCAGAAAAAAAGGAGTTTCTAAGATTCTCTGGCATTTCTCACTAATGCGACAGTAAGAGAGCATTATTGCGTGGATAAAATTGAAACTCGTTTCCAATTGTTCAGTTGATGGCTTACTTCCTTTACGTACGACAAATGCCAGCACTTGGAGGACAGTATTGCTACTCAGTCAGCCTTTCTAATTTTACTTCACCATTTTGTTAGGTTTATGCGCTGCTGTGTCTTTTCTTCGGTCTGCCGCCTTTCTGTTCGTCTTTTTTGTTCAGTTTATTTTCCCGCGGACACTGTGTTAGAGCCATTGGGCTGTTCATTTTTATTATTGCTTTGTTTTCTATGTTTTCGACTTTCTCTCAGCAGCTTCGTTGCTTATTAACATATGTCGTCTGCTATGTTATGCCCATACCCTTGATTTTGTGTCTTTGAACGCCGAGGCATTTGTGCCGTCCGCAATGTTCAGCGTACGCAGCAGATGAGCAGTTTTCCCCGAAAAACTGCTAATCTGCTGCGTAATCGCAAGGCAAAAAACAAATTATTTGTTGATCTCCAGCCGCCTGTGGCGGCTACGGGAACTAAAATGACGGCGTCTCTGGGGGTACGCGGAAGTCAACAAACCCTGTCTTCCTCCGCTGCTACACTCGCCGTCAGCCCCATGGTGAACCGACCTTTGTTTCCATCGCTCGCCGCTACCTTCGACGAGGCTAATCCTTTAGAAGTCGATAATCGCGGAGGAAGTGGCTGGTCTCTGAAGAGAGGACCCAAGGGGAAACTATGTGAACCCCCAGAGTATGTCACTCGAGAGTCGACGTGGAGAGTGGAGAGGCACTTTAACCTTAGATTTGTTTCTTTTTTTTTTTTTTTTTTTTTAAATAAAAATTAGCGCTTGCAAGAAAATGCGGTTTTCTGTTTTTCGTTCCATAGGTGACGCAGATTAATTTCCGCAGTTAATTGGCCAAAGTCTGAAAATCGTTGTACTGCCCCTTTAATGTGGGAAACTCGAGGAAGATTAGAAGTTTGTTCAACACCGAGGTACTGATAAACAGAAAAACAGCGATGATGGGTGAATTGTTGAGTGAATATGCAAAGTCTGAATTTGTGCGTTTACGTGTGAAGGAAACAAGTTTACATCTGTGTTAAGGGTTATTCACCATTTGTGGCACCAGTTAACTACCCGGTCAGTATCACTTTGGAGATGTAAGTGGTCGTCAGGGTTGTTCATCTTTCTGTACAGTACACAAGCGTCGACAAAGGGATGTTAGTGATTGCAGAAGACCATTAACCCCTTAAGTGCCGTGGACAGGCTCAGCTCGTCCAGTGGTTTTTTCGGTAGCCCTCAATTCCACGGAAGAGCTAGGCTCGTTCGAGTAGTTTTGCGACGCTGATCATAGATGGCAGCACTTGTTTTTGTTGCCAAATATTCTTTTCGCCTCTACTGATCTTTGTGTAATAAACTTTTCAAATTTTATGTGTAATATTAGAGCAGGGATGGGCAAAATACATGGAAATATGTATTGAAATACAAATACAAAATACTTCGTCAAAAATGTATTTAATTACAAATTTAATTACATTTCCAAAAAAGAATTTAAATACAAGATACAAATACAACCAAATGTATTTGGTCTCCTCCAAATACTTTTCCAAATACATTCCTCAAAATTTGCGTCAGCGACTTCAGGGCACCTGCAACGGGTTTCTGGGTATCTCATTTTAATTTTGCATCGCACACTCGGGAGTTAGTGTGCGAGGCTCTAGTAACGTAATAGAAATATAATCACAACAAAAATGTAATCAGCTTGGACGTAATAGGTGAAAAAAGTACAGAGCTTCAAGCGGCTTTTTTTGTCAATTACATTTTGTTATTGGCCTCGAGATCGACCTAGAGGTGGCGCTACCGTCGCGCTATCATCATCATCAAAGCGGGGATACGAGAACGGCCGCCCCATAGGCTCTCCACGTTCGCGCGCGAGACGGCGTAGATTCTTCCGTTTATTTTGTCGCATACTATCGGAGGGAAAACAATTCTTGCGGAAAAGGATGCAGTACTGTTCGGTGCTTCAGTGAAAATCGAATCGTGTTGCCAGCGTGCGGCCTAAATTTATATAATCGCTTCTGTGGGTGCGTCGTCTGTTCTACGCAGACGTTGGAAAGCATGGATCACCACAACTGATGCCTGTCTCCAGCTGAACTGTAATATTTATGTTAAATATTTGTTTCTTTTAAAATGAATGTATCGGTTCATCAACGTGCGAATTAAAAACAATAATAAATTCCAACCCAGATAACATAATCATAGAAGCTGTGAAATCGCAGCTTCTATGATTTTTTAACTTCTATAGCTTTTGCAGCAATATACATATTTAGAATAAAGATAAGTTAGCGCTGTATTGGAAATTACCATGCTATTTAGTTCCTCTGCCCTTTTACTGTGCGATAGTGTGTGTAAGTTTTTTTGGAGTCTGAACAAATTTACTGCGTTGCGATGAGGAGAGAGAGTCTCTTCCAGTTAAATTCTGCAAACTGCACGGTTGACAGGACAACTGAAACAAGTGAAACAAACTCTTCTAATATATCTGCCGTGACTGTAATAAACGGGTGTGACCGAGCAACGCAGCAATGTTCCTGCTATTAAATGCTTTTCTCGGTAGTGTGGGTTCACCCGCTTCAATTTTCCTGGTGAGGGCCACGGATGTCAAGAGGCTACTACTATAAATTTCTGGCTATATAATTGTAGCGGCAGCTCTCGGCAGCGATCTAGCGCTTGAACGGCGAAGGGCCCCTCGATGAGGTAGTCAAAAAGGACAGTGTAAATATTGTAAATAAATATGTAGAGTGTGATTTACCGAGCCTCTGCTCCTACATAATCTTGTATTCAAACACAGTAGACACTGCAACCCCAACAAACGACGCGCACCACGACAGAGACAGCATCGGCCGCAGCGATACTCTTTTACTGATGATGGCTAGCGACCTTTACGAGACTTTCCGATCACCCTCCGCCCTCACCTAACGTATATCGGGACTGGGCAGTTCATCGATTTACTTTCAGATTATTCAAGTAATGCTTTAATTGCAATTTTTTTTTTGCCAGATAATTGGAATCTTGTGCTGGAGAAAGTCAACAAGGAGTAAAAAATGCCTGATTTAATATTTTTCACATCTTTATTTCTTTTGTAGAACAGGCTTGCACGGTGAACCACTTCAGCGTGCTTGTCATTTCGCCGAGGGTGATTACACTGTTTAAATATAAATAATAACTAAAAAAATACTTCATTTTAAAAGGCTTAATTCCCGCGTTCATATTTATGTAGGACTCACAACGTAAAGTTTAGAATGGGAATGCAATATGCCATTTATGGCATAGTAAAACCAGTAAAAAAAATGTGTAGTTTTAACCTCTTTCACGCATTATGACCGGCGAAAAATCAACATACGGACTTATTGATTGATTAGTCTATTAAAGGATAGCGATCAGCCTGGTTAATTTTCTACTCAAACCACAGACCCACTCAAGATTCAGTGCTTTATGAAAGCTACGGTTTGTGCGAGATAACAAAAATATGTGGGACCAGCGATTGTATACAAACCAACACACTAAGATTATGGAAGCTTCCGACTTAATAATAATCGCTTTGCTGAATTTTTATCCATGGGAAACGATACAACACAACCTTTAGTGAGAAGAAACGGCAACAAAAACATAAAACATTTAATAAGGAATGTCAAGCTCAGCCTGAAACTGGCTTGCGTCGTCGAGATCCATGCTTCTGAGCGTGCCCGTAGCAGACGACGCACGGCGGTACCCCCTCTTTCGCGCGTTTCCGATTTCGGCCGCACGGTGGCGACACGGTTCGATCTCGAGGCGAATAGACCAACAAAGAACCGAGAGGACCAAGACGCGCAGCTCTAGCTAGAGAATTTTCTTTATTGTTGCAACTCGCACCAGTTACCAAATTCTGGACGACCCGCGCACCTAGAATGTTCCAGGAAAAAATATGGATGGAAATCAGGCTGGAAAGCATCACAAGTTGTCACAGGCACTTGTTTAGCCAGTCTGCCTGTGAATGTCGATTTCGTCACTATTCTTGCCCTGGACTAGCACCGTAATCACAAAGTCACTAAACGCTTGTGCTTTATTGAGGGACACTGCATTCGGTGCAGAACGTAGTTTTCTTCCTGCTCTGGACAGTGCCTTTAAAATAAAGCCGGAAGAGGAAAAGAAAAGAACCCGATGGCCGAATAAAGGATGGAGACTATATCTTACAACCACATGCATAAAAACAAGAATTGTCGTGACAATAAATTTGAGGGATGTATTTTCGCCCGCCAAATTGTATTTAATTACAATTGTATTTGAAATACCCACGTTTTAGTATTTAAATACACGCGTCAAATACATTACCCAAATGGTAATTAAATACAAATGCAAAACACACAAAGTATTTGAAATACGTATTTCAAATACTTGTATTTGAAATACTGCCCATCCCTGTATTAGAGGAATAACAATTCAAAATAACAAATATGGCACTTTTAGGTTACTTTTGGAAAAAAAAAAAAAAAATTGGCACTTAGGGGGTAATGTATATTAGAAATAGAAGAGGGCCAAGGGCACTACCTTCCGGCACCCTCGAAATTACATCAGTAAGCTCTGAGTAAAAATCACCTGCTGTGGTGAACCGCTGTGTTAAGGAGATAAAGTTCCGGATCTAGAAAAGAGTTAAGTCGTCAATGCAAAGTGAGGAGAGCTTAGATATTAAAAGGGCACTGAAGTCGATTCTGAGATCGTTCTTTTGTGGTGACAACTCAATCTAGACTCTCTAAGCATCCCAACAAACCCGAAACCACAACCGTGCGTAGCTTATTTCCTCGTTAAAAGCGTATTCAAAGATCGCGACACACCCTTTTTGGAAAAATTTTCTTAAAGTAAAGTGGTTGACAAAGCGCGCTTGTCGTCGAGTTGCAAGCGATGGCTTCGCCCGTGGAGAAAAGTAGGACTCTTATCCAGATGTGTACTTATCAGACTCTCTTCGAAACGAGTTATAATAAAATCATTCCGAATCTGCACATATCGTAGGGCTCTCATTGGTCCACACAATGTAGTCCGCGAGAAAAAAAAATCCACATTTTTTTATTGCCCTGAGATGAGTATGTGGTTTTGTAATATATGGCTTGGTATACAGTATAGACCACTTACAACGTAACCGCTTATAGTGCAGGACCGGGTAAAACGCGGCTTTTTTAAACCACCGGTTTGCCTCCCATAGAACTCCATATAACTACTTACCGCTTAAAATGCAGGCGCGCGAATGGGAACACCGGTTATAGTGCGGTTTCTGGAACAGCCCGCCGACCGACCGGCCCAGCAAGCATGCTTCCCTGTGCGACACTAGATAACGGCGCGAGCCGCAAGCGGCACTCGCGGGGCAAGGAGGTTGCTCGAAGAAGCGAAAAGAGAGGCTACAGTTGCCGTAGCGACGGAGGGACGCACGCACGTGTCGTTCACGTGCGTGCGTCCCTCCGCTGCGTTGGAAACAACCACAACGACAGACCAATCGCAGGTCGAGGAGAAGTGTTCTCGCGCGCGTTATGCCGGTCACGGGCTGGCTTCTTCTATCCGCAAACATGGCGTCGGTTGTGATGGTCGACTCATAGTGCAGGACCGGGTATAACGCGCTCATCGTTCTGCATAAAAGCGCTATCCTTGACTGGTGAATTTTCATTGTGTGTCGCTATGATAACCCAGCACGTACTAGAAGGGAAGATCCACCTACTCGTGCGGCGATGTCGTGGCGGCACTCTCAAGACGGCAGAAACGCCCGTGTCGTCATGTTTGTTTACTTCGACTACAGTGGTGCTTTATAAGCATTTGTGTTTTCGAACATCGCCCAGATTTCTCATTTGAAGCATTTCATGCCTGTGCTCAAGTTGAAAGTATCACTGGCGCGTACCATATGAAGGATGCAAATTTTCACGTGTTTTCATCACCGGAGAAAAGTGATTAGGGTTAGCAATCTTGAACGCTCGCAACGTCCGTCCGCAACCCGCGATGCCGTTAAAAGGCTGCGCCAGGCGAAAGTCGCTCATTTCTTTCAAAATGTATGACACACTTGAGGGAGAAGTGTACTAGTCTGGTGAAGTAAAGACTTTCCTCTAACTAAGCTTTATTTTTCATCTAACATAAAATAAATTCTTTTACAAAGGTAAGTTGTCTCATGGCATGTATTTTGGCCTGAAAAATTTGTTTTGGTTATAGCGCGGTACCGCTTATAGTGCGGATTTTCGTGACTCCCGCGACATATGTTATATGTGGTCTACACTGTATGTGAGAACTAACACTTTTTAAACAATATAAGATCAAAAACGGCCTTTTTCAAAAATGACTTCATGCCCCTTTAAACGGCAATGCGGCACATGGTCTAACGCTTTGGAGAAATCCAAGGAAATGGCGTTTGTCTGGGTGTTTAGGTTTATGTTACTACATATTTTGTACGTGAATTGAAGGAGTTGGTTGTCACATGAGAATCCCTTACAATATTCGTACTGGTATTTGTATATAAAGTTGTTTTGTTCAAGATGGGATACGGACATTTAAAAAAATAACATGTTATAACATGTTATTTTTAAAATAACATAATAGCTGTGAGAGAGCACTTGGTTGGTAATTGCTTGGTGAGCTTTCACTAGCACTTTTACAAACTGGAACCATCTTCCCGATCTTGCAGTCAGAAGATGAATCCAGTGATTGTGCAATTAGTAAGCAAAGTATATTTGATGATACCTCAGCAGTATTACGCATTATGTTAGAGGCAATCTTGTCAGTGGCCTCTGATGTTCAGATTTTAAGGTTATTGATGAGTTTTAGAATTCCTGCAGGCGAGATTGAAATGGGTTCCATAAAACGGTAGTCTAGCTCAGGTACAAACAAAATATCACTTAGGTCCTCACTTGTGCAAACAAATGTAAAGAAAATACTGAGACCCCGTTAGGCAGCTCGCGTCGTATATGAGTTGGCTAGAATCACAAATAAAGGATATCTTATCATGAGACTCGGTTGGCGATAAATTTTTCCGGAACTTAGTTGGATTATTTTTAAGTAGAGCAGGTAAATCACAATTAAAGTACTTTATCTTTGAGTCTTCTAGACAGACAATACCCTATATTGTTTTTCGCAGCTAGAGTATCTCGCCCACAATGAATGAGAATTGAATTGTTTTGCCTTTTGGAATAGTCTTTTCTTTTTATTATGAAGTGTTTTTAGTCCTTTATTAATCCAGGGCTGACTGATGTCGGAACAAATTGAATCGAGGAGAATGTAATTGTATGCACTCTGTTATTAGTATGCCATTTTTATTCCGACACGACGGTACGTCCACTCTGTCGAGCTAAAACAGCTTGTGGGTGCTGCGCGATGCCGGTCCTGCCTTCCTTTGCCGAGTGTCATGTCAGCATCGACGGTCCCAAACCGCTTACCAATTCGCGGTCCAACAGCGCAAATCCAACACTTCGATCAAACGCGCGCGTCCACTCTGAGTGTGAGCAGGTATTTACGTGGCTCTCGCTGACACTCTCGTAGTTCAGACGTGCCCACAGAATGCACTTTGTGGAGGCTTTCCTTTGCGGCCCTGTGAGTGGCACCACGCCGCTATAATGAGACCAAAGCGCCTTGGAAAAAGAAGTAAGGAAGGAAAGGCGGGGAGCGAGTGAAGAGGCAAAGATAAAGCAAGCCCCGGCATGAGCAGGCATTGAGCAGTGAAAGAAAGACCTCTCGGCTTTCTGCTCTCTCTCAGTCACTGCCTGCAGAGAGAACTGCTGCGTATTCGTCGCATCTGTTTATTAATGCAAAAGCATCAACTGTTTCATGGAGCGAAGCCGGCGTTGCCTGCAACGCGACGTGTGGCTCCTAGCAACGGCGTCATCGTTGCTAAGGGGCCAGATGAACTGCAGGTGGGGCTGCGCATATAGTAAGAACATGTACAAATTTTATCTGGGAGGTTCCTGTAAACCATGTAAATCAATGGCTTTCAAAAAAAGATTTCGTGCATTTCAGTCTGGGTGGGAATCGAACCCGGGCCCCCGGGGTGCATGACCAACATGCTGCCACGGCGGCTTCACGGTTCCAGCTGACTAAAGCTGTGCATAGTGCATCATGCTTTTGCATTTCCACGCATAAGCAGTCCTAAGTATCTGTGCTGAAATTTTTGTTTCTCCTCAGCCCCCCCCCCCCCCCCCTCACTTTCTCTGCACTGTTGGCGGCACTCTGCGGTTCTACTCTCCTTGTTTGAAAGAGTGGCGGCAGTTGCGATAAGGTGGCGGTGTGCAGGCCTGCTGAAAAATGACAGTCTGCAGCCATGTGCGCAAGCGAAATCAAATCATTATCGTTCGGCGTAATCGAGCGGTCAGTCAGAGCAATCGGCGGTCAGTTGGAGCAGTGGGCTGAGTTTCTGGAATATGGAGAGATGCTTCTTAGTTTAGTGTTGTCATTTTCATTATTTAACGCGATTCCATTTTCATAGCGCGAGAAGATAATACCTATTTATATTTCATTTTCTGTTTTAAAATTTACATTCCTTGTACAGTTCTTTGCTTACTTTTTTAATTCATTAGATCCAGCACACTGTTCACGTAAATTAGTGTGAACTTTCAGATTTTATAACTCGAGAAAAAAAAGATGTTCAATATGAGAAACTGTGGTTTATTGAAAGCTAAGTAGTAAACTGACAAGTAAAAGTAAACACAATACTGAGACATTTAAGTTTATTTACAAAACAGTTCTTCAATTTGACTAACTTTTTGACTGATCGTCGCATCACCGATTCCTGCAATCCGCACCTCATCCACATACGCGTACTGATAAAGTCGGAGCTTTTTTTCACTCGCGGAGTTTTGGCGGGAGATTGACTCGGAAAGGTGTTAAGTCTGGCAACGGTACAATGTTTTCTTGGTTTTTTATTTTTTTGTTTCTTGACGATTGAAATAAAAATGGCACCCCGTCGTGTTTAGTGCGTTTGCGGGTTCATTTTGTCCCACGATTCTTAGTTCCACGCGTGAAAGCAAATGCATAAACTTTGTCCGGATGACGTGACGCAGGTTCTGCTACTCCTCCGGGTCCGTTTTAAAAGCTTCCGTCTAAACTCGTCTAGCACGCCGCGATAATTCTTGCACGTCCAATCAGCCTTTCACCGAGCAAAACCTTTCTTGTGGCTGTGGTGTACTTGAGCATTGTGCACAGGTGCAGAGTGCATAAGCCATCTCCAAACGCCCCTCCGCAAGCCCGGAACTTTGTCGCTTCTACGCCAAAGCGTTCTCTACCAGGAAGCATGCCTGTGTCACTGCCATGCCTTGGGTTAGTGAAGCTAGTGGCGCTTCGCGCGAAGCCTTTCACAGTGTTCTGTCTCGCTCTGTACGTAACAGTGGCGTACGATTCTTCATCGCAGTAGCAAACGTCACTTTCTCTCTTGGACAACAATGTTACGGTGCAATGTTGGAGTTTCGCGGCACTGTGGGGTGGCGAACAGGTTGGGTCCGTCCTCACTTGCGTCTGCTCGTCGTCTCTCTCGCGTGCTTATGAGACGGACAAACCATAGACGTGTCGTCACGTGATTAATCCATCTGCGGTTCAGTTTGTCCTGTCAGTCTGCCATTAAGGGGAGATGCGGGTAGAAAAACGGCAATATTTTGTGAATTTTCTGACGTTTTTGTTGTTTTTGCATCCTTATATTTGATATATAAAAATAATTAGGGGTGTGCGAATAGTAGTTTTCGAATTGAATACCTAATCGAATTGAGAAAAAAAAGCCGAATATTGAATCGAATATCGAATAGTGGTTTTATTTGTAGGAATGTTTCAGTGTGCTGTGAATGAGGTTATTATATGTGCAGAGTATGCACCTGGTGCAGTACGTGCATCTTGTATGGAACAGGATATTAAATGTATAAAAATGCTGGTAAAAAAAAAGAAAAAACAGCAGCTACTGATGGACGTGGAGCACTAAAGATCCAATTTAATGGCGCAAACATAATCTATTTACCCTTAAGCGTCACGAAAAACCCAAAGTTACAGCCACGGGTGTCTTTTTTTCTCGTTAAAAGCACGACCTAATACCGGGACATGTTCTTTTTTTTATATTTGTAAATCTCAGAAAAGGGGCATTTTGCTATATTTAGTCTCAATTTTAAAAGGCAACTCCGCTTCATTTTTGATATTTAGAAAACTATGTAGCCCTCTTCAGTATCATATAGACCCCATGTCAAATATTACGGTCTAAATCCGTCTATATATTTAATAAACTGGCCAGCAAACCTTCAAGTGAGCCAAGTCGCCGAAATCTGCCAACTCTAGCGTGCGACGTGAGGCGCAATCGTCAGCGCAGTCAATGGACGGAGTTGTAGCGGTCAACGTTGAACCACTACGTCAGAGGCATGACTACGTCATCTCACGTTTTGTTTGTTTTTTACTTCTCGGAGCGAAATTGAACAATGACGTCATGAGTTTCTCCTCCCGCTGTTGGCTCAAGGGCGTCCACGTGATGATTGTAACGCGGATGCGCTACTTTGCGCTGCCCTGCGCGCTTATCGGTCTGTTTTTCCGCTCCCCTTTTCCTCTTTCGTCTCCTCCCCTTCCCCCTCTCCCCCGAGCCATCACCGTCCACGCCATGCGAAGCGACCTGCCCGCGTCGCGTGTCCTGTCCCTCGCTCCCTCCCGAACGTCACAAGACCACGTGGTTCGACGTGACGTGGCCATGACTCTGACGACCCGAGACCAATGTTGCCTGATGCAACCGAAGTTTCGGTTTCGGTATCAGCTGATGTTTAAATTAAGATTACACAAATAATATTCCACATTTCGCGGATCTAAGGACGTAGAGTTGTTTAGTAGTGCTTTGCGAATTTGAATCACATGTAAGCCTAAATTTTTCGGAATGGAGCGGAGTTGCCCTTTAAGGAAGCAAAAGGGCACCCGGGATTTTATTTTATATATATAAGCAAATAGCTGTTAAATCTTAGTAAACAAGCTTAAACAATATAATCTGAAGTGAGAAAAAAAAAATGTGGTTAGGTAGCCCAAGTCACGGTCCAACTGCCGCTATGCATTCATTCCTCCGTCCATCTACCCTGCTTTAGAGCCTAGATTTAAAAGAGGGAGCAAGCTAAACTGAAACCACGGAGACGGCTCCTGCGCAGATTGGTCGTAAGTGCGCATGTGTTGTGTTGTCTTCTGGAAAGATGGCGAGCAAACGGTAGAGCGATGACGCCTGCTCGATTGACGCTTTCGTCTTTTCGTCACCTTCTCGCAGTTTGTAATTCAAACGCGGCTATCGAAGGGTTGAAAACCCTCTCGAATCTAGGTACTCTATTTTTCCGTTCCGTTTCGTTCCGAATGGTAGGACCAAAAGGTGTTTCTCGCATGGTCTGTCTAACATCACGGCGCTAACATCGGGAGAAAAAACAACTCTTTTGTCACCTCCGCGCCCACCGCGCATCTTTGGCCGAATATATTGAATATTCGAGTGACCAAATACTAGGAATTCGGTTCGCGAATCGAATTATTTGGAAACTTACTATTCGATTCAAATTCCTATATTCGAGTATTCGCTACCCCTAAAAATAATTAGTGCCAGATATGATCACAAAATTAGTCAAATACACATTTGAAGACCTCTAGGCGACCCAGAATGGCATGAATTTGAGCCATTTTTCTTCGCTTGGTTCTTCAAGTTGTAAGGTCACTCGCCATCGCATCTACGTTGCCAAGTAGACCTAGCCATCTCCTCTCCAGTCTTTTGTAGCTTCAATTTCTTGCAGCAATTTATTAACGAGATATTATTTTCCACACCGCAAAAGCGTATAGCTACACAACTCTGGTGACATTCAAACATGTTTTTGTTTTTTACGTACTTTTGGTGCTTCTTTGCAGTTTGTGACAAAAAATTATGTTCTTACTATTGTCCTATCACAACCAAATTTGGCAATAATGTACTTTAGAATATGTAGAATGAAACTACCTAGGCTTAGTTAGAATGTACTTTTTTTTAAATTTATGAAATATTTTAGGAATGTTTGTTAGCCCCTTAAAATTGCATTTTTGCTATTTTTATTTGTTTTAAAATGAAAGAAGCATCGAACACATTATTTTTGTTCATTGCACTCAGTGGATTAAAAGGAGCAAATTATCTTACTAGGCTTTTTAAAGTGTGTTGCCATGCCACATGTGTGCACTAATACATTTTTTTTCTCCATGTGCACCGAACCTAAAAAAATGGACAATATCGAAGCTGACACCATATTTATAAAGAGAAGATTGAGCATCATAAGCTGTAAAAAGTTTATTTCAATATCATAAGTAATAAATAAATAAATTTCCCCTCGTACATGTCCCCTTGAAAGGCCCCTGAAAAGAATTTTTTTTTTTTTTCAACAATGTGGTTGGGAGACGCGTGTCAAAAAATAAACTTTACGTAAAAAAAAAACTTTGTAGAGCAATATTGGTGGTGCGAGATGTATTTTAAATTCTGCGTGCAAAGTTCATGACATCACGGAATGGTCATACACTCTCTCCACCTCAACGAGATGGTCATACACTCTCCTCCACCTCAACGTGACGGCCAAGCCGATCCACCTCTCCTCCATGCGCCCAAAATGCCGAGAGAGAAAAGAAGTGGAAAGGAGGTGACTACCAACGAATTCGCATCTCGCACCGTAAATCTAATTGTTTGTCTCGCGCGTCCCAAACACACTGTTAACAAAAACAACCTTTTTTTTTCTTTTCGGGGTTTTTTAAAGCCCAAGCACCCCGTGCTTGCAACCCCAATGAAATGTAGTAACAACATTTATTTCACGAGCGAAATGCCGTAACTTGACAAAAATAACAACTGTTAAGTTCCGAGTGACATTTTAGATTTGCTTGTCTACGAGATTCCAGCGATTGACCGGTTGAGTCCGATTTACGTCGAGTGGTCTTGTGGTGACCTTGGCCAAGAAGCAATTGTTGGTCGTGGCCTGTCACAGCCAGCAAGTTGTTTCCCGACTTGCTCGGTCTGCAAAAGGCATGTAAGGATGCTGCTTTGAAGGAAACATTTGAAATTGTGTCTCTGCAAGAGCACTCCAGCAAGCTTTTGAAACTTTACGGACGGAAATCGGCAACTGCGAGAGTTTACTGCCAATTTTTGTGGTGTACCATTATAATACAACATTTACGAAAGCTTTGTCAATTTTAATAGAGTCTGAAGGTGGGTTAATCGGTGCGTGCAACAGCGCAAAAAAGACAAGGACAAATAGACGAAAGACACAGCGCTGTGTTTGTGTCTTTTGTCTACTTTGTGTCGACGTTGTTTTTTTCGCATTACCTTTGTCAATTTAGAGGATTTTCGACTTCTCATTGGGCAATAGCGATACACTCTCTATATCATGCGCAATGCTGGGTTTACTGGAATAGTTAATATGTAGCCACCGTCGTCGATCACAAACCCGTGTGCGCGGTGGTGAAGTAGTGGAGGCTTGCTTGCGCGAGTCCCATATTATGCTTGAGTAAAGGCGTGACAACCTGTTGATAGTGAAATACATGAAATGAAGCATGGGTTTCTTGACGTGTAGCGACTGAATCTCAAGAAAACTTGAGTTACGGTAATCGGCAGAAAACTCGAGGGTAATATGTTTACTCTCTCTGACGAGCAGATTCAATGACTTGTAAGGGACTTTGTGTTCAAATGTATTTTTGCCAGCATATGTTACACATGGCAGAACATTTCAGAGTGTGTCTGACATACTTTCTAAGGGTGAAAGGAAATTGGTTCAACGTCCCACTTAAAGGTTGGGAGTGAAAAAAATGCCTAAATATTTTTACTCTCACCTCCTTTAAAACAATCTTGTTGACGCCGGAGCAAAAATCGAAAGGGCAGATTCACCAAGTAACTGTTGATCAGTTACGCAAGGGACGTCATTATACCAGGCGAAATCATTGATATAGACAGATTTCAATTAGAAGAGGCCCTAATGCAGATCTTTGTGGCACTTTGAGCCAACCAGCACTTCTGAAGAGGCAGCATTCCCAATAGAAACAAACTGTGATTTAAGGAATTAGTGATTCGGTCGGGTAAAAAGGAATTGTGAAGTCAAACTTTTGGCTTCAAAAGTACCCTAGAGTGTGAAACTTGATAGCTTTAGCATAATATATAAAAATAGCATCAACTTGACCTGTTTCTCTAGAGATGAGACTATGTTGTTGGTGAATTCTAGCAGTTGCGTTGTAGTTGAAAACGAAAACCATGCTGTTCCCTTCAAGATCTATATGTTCCAGGTGCTTACTAGAGGTGGATGTTAATGACCAACCTTAACTGAGGAATCTAACGCGCGCCTAATTCTTCACTTTCACGCATGGTATTGTTTGTTCCATATCTTCCGTTTGCAGCAGAAATTCGCTCAACGGGCTCGTCAACGAATTCAGTCTGCTTTTTTCTTTTCTACTTTCTGTAGGGGGAGAAATGGAGTAGCCTCAATTCTGTTTTTTCCGAGCCCTCGCGTCGCTATAGTCTCTGACATGTCAAGAATTGGGGGGAAGCTCCTCTCTCCACTCAAGCAGACGGGACGCTTGAGGCGACCCTTGGAAAGGGGAGTTTCCCCCCGACTAAAGGGGGGGTCGTCGTTCCGAAAGTGGCTCGCTCCAAGAGGTGCCCCCGTCTGCGCAGAGCTGTCGCTGCAGCCGCACCTGAACGCCACGCTGATCCCAGCGCACGCCCGGGCGAGTGGACCGGACCAGGCAGCGGCGGCGTCGTCTTCGCAGCCGGCCAAGCCCGCCCAGGAGTCGGCCACCCCGGAGGCCTCCACCTCGTCCACCGCGTGAGGGCCCTCCCTGGGCCCCCCTTTGAGCGTGTGTGTGCCGCAACTGCAAAGTGTGTCCTACGCAACAAAATAATGGATCCTAAGAAATCCTCCTTTATAGATTTTGCTTCGCATATATGTCCGCGTGTGTACGTCACAAGTGTGTGCCGCCGTCGAAGCTGGACCAAGTCGGCTCTTTTTTTCCCCCCGTCGTTGCGAGGAACCGCGCCCGTCGCAACTCCGCCGACGACGTGGAACGACGCGAGAAGAGCTCCGCTAGGAACTGCCGGTCGGTCTTCTCCCTTCTCGCCCTTTAATGAACTCTCCCGACCTCGGGTTGTGCGAGATGCCGCAATGAACGTGCGGAGGTACCTTTCTTTCCGCCTCGAAACGGAGTAAAGATCCTCGAGTTTTTTTTATCCGCGAGACGTCCCTGGAGTGTACATAGGACGGAAGCGTGGCCGCCGGGACGCCCCGCGGTCTGCGCGTGGCCCGTTGTAAATACCGACGGCGCTCCGGCCCGAGGGCCGAACTTACGTTGTGCGGTTAACCAAGTAGACGGGAAGAGAGTGCGTGGCGGTCGGGCCTCTGCCACGCGGGCGTGCTCCGTTTCCATCGTTTGATTTTGCTCGTTTGAGTGTTCCTCTGGCACGTGCCCATCGGGAGACCGGCGTGTCCCCCTCCCCGTGGGCAGCGATGCCCTCAGACGCCCCCGGACCGGCGTCTCCTCGCACTCTCGAGAAGCCGCGGCGGCAGCGCTCTTGTGGGTACTGGGGCAGTTCTGGCGCCGACTGCCCGGACAGGAGATTGCGCTCCCCCGGTGCGGCTGGGCATCCTCTACCCGCGCACCCCACCTCCACCGCCGGATGCACGCCGTTTGGCGGGGCTCCGGATGCTTCTGCGCACGGGCCCGTGGCCTTCCCCGGTCCGAGAGCCTTGTTCTCCTTTGCCCCGGAATTCACCGGAATCGACCCGTGGGAAGCGCTTCTGCTTCATCCCCCTAGTAATCCGGATCGAGATTTGCAGACCTTGCGCGTAGTGCCTGCGGCCGGAGGGAGTCGTTTTCGCTCGGGAATAACGAGGTTTTGGGGAGACGGCGTGTCCTTTTCAGGGACGGTGGTCCTTCCCCGTGGCTCCGAGTGCGAGCGCTTCCCTAGTCTGCGCCGGAAGTGCCCATTTGGGCGATGGTCTCTCGAGACCTCCCGAGCGGCGGCCGTGGGGCGGCCCCCTGTACAGTTCCGGTCGGCCGGTCTCCACGCCTCTTCCCTGGCACGCAGTCGGGCCGTCTCCCGGGACTCGCGACCCAAGTCGCGGGCCGGCACCTCTCTGCCGCGCGCTTTTCCGAGGTTGCCCCCCCTCCTCCCCGAACGGGTCGGCCGTACGCAGTGTCTGGCGGCTTTCGCTTCTGCGGAGAGGAAGAAAAGTGTACATACTGCGCACACAGACACACCTCAACGCATCCGCGTGTGTATGAGCTCACTCCCACGTGTGCAGAAGGAGCGTGCAAGTTGCGAGTGCGCCTATTTATTTGCGACCCTCGAGGAAGAAAATGGCGGCGGCAGCTCACTGGCACCCGTTCGCCTGGCCTCTGGCGCGACGCCAACGCCGGAAACGGAAAATTGGAGGGCGGTGCCGAGGCACCCCTCGCTCCTGCCCTGTCCATCATTTATTGGAGCGTCTTCTCGGAGAGTCGGGTCGTAGGAGGCCCGAGAGAGGCCCAGTGGAGACTCTCCGGGGCGGGCCGGGTGGGAGTGGGGCGTGCCGGGTCGTCCCTCCGAACGAGCTGGTTCTTGCCTCGAAGGGCTGCCACGACGTCTGCCTCTGCACCGCTGCACTCGAGGGTCCCCTTTCTCTCCTCCTGATTTGTGACTGTTGTAACGCCTCGCATTAGTTTTAGACAGTGTTAGCGTAAACCTACTGCAGTCTTTTGTGTAGTCAGCCAGCACTGGAAAACAAATAAAATTGTATGTAAAGCAAGCATTTGCCGGCTCACTTCCTGGGGAGTATGGACGTCTTTCGCGACAGCCTTTCTCTTCGTCGAACGAGTTGGGACCCCTTCCTTCGCCTTGTGCTGCCCTCGCAGGTCCTAATAAAGTTTGTCTCGCTGCTGCCAAGTTCATCGTTTGCTGTCAAGTAAGTCTCGTAGCTCTACTTTGGGCGGGAATATATTCATCTATTACATCTTCTAAATCCCATTAAGATTCGTCGCCTGTCGTAGAAAATTCCGAGGCAGAATAAATTCCGATAATACAATAAAGAGCCAAAAGTTTTCTCTAATAGTACGAGACCTGTTAACCGAATAGAAAGATGCGTGAGAGATAAGAAGAAATAAGCATAAAATTACGCTAGAAAACAAAAATGTATCGCCAGCGCAGTTTTTACACAAATTGAGCGGTGCTGTGCCATTTGCGCCATGAACGAAAGTCTGCGACATCTTGCGCCAAAGTGGCATTTTTTATAAGAATTGTGCCAGACGTCCGACGAGATAGGCTTTAAAGGACGCATACAAAGGAAAACTTTTTTTTTTTTTTTTCCAAACAGCCTAATTGAAAAAAGGACAAACAAAACTTTTTTAGAGCTATATATACGGCACGAAACGAATTTGTAGTTGGCGCCCGCAGGAGACCGCAGAAAAGTGGCAACTAGCAGTCACTTGACTCGCCACTAGTCTCTTGCTGCTCGCACTCTTTCGAGAGCTTCCTATGGGCTGTAAAAATCACTTATTGTTTTGTGTTGCTCTTTCGTTTTACAAAATGTTTTGATGTTTGTGAAACAAGTATAAGGAAAACGTCACTTCTGTTTTGACTCGTACGACACCAAACAAAAGCTTTGCCATCCTTTGTTGGAAAGGGCACTGTGTCGCACGTTTTAATTCCTAACATGACTGGAAGCGGTTCTTGGTTTTTGAGTGCTGCATGAAAATGCGATTGCCTGTAAAAGCGAAATAGGGCTTTCCGAGAAGAGGAGATGGATCCTCCTTCCTGGATGCAATGCTCTGTGACTGAGTTTCCTCTGTACAGAGTGTGGCTTATCTGCAGCTTATCTTTTGCCCTGAAGTTTGTACAAAAAAAAGTGAAAGCCGTTTACAAATCCCTGTAACGCCGAATTGGAGCGCAGCTCTTGAGGAGGAGTAGGGAAGGGTACTGAGGGGGGCACGTCACCTGTGGGTAGTCACGTGACCCCGGGGGTCACGTGATCTCGGAGGAGGGGTGGTCACGTGGCCTCAAAAAGGGGGGGGGGGTCACGCCCCCCCCCCCCCCCCCCCGGTTACGCCGACGCCGCTCAGGCTGGAAACCGGCCCCTAAAGCGCGATCCAAACCAACGCTTCTTTTTGCGCCTGTAGGTCGTGCGGCTGCGGATGTGACGTATTTTCGTGACGTCGCGCCGCTTCTTCGCTCCTTCCGGGCGCGCACAAGAAAGTTGGTTGATTTCAACTTCTTTCTCAACGCGCACAAAAACGCGCGGTGACGTAGTAGGGCGCTCCTGTCTCCAGGCCAATCGGTGGAGGGCAAGCTAGTTGCGGCTCTGCGTTTCTCGCCGTCTGGCTGCTCTCTCCTCCCCCCCTTTTATTCTCTTCCAACATGACAACGCGATCTCTCTCTTTCTCTCGCCGTCTGGCCGGCCAGTCTGTCGCAGTTGCACTTTGCTTGTGCGCTCGTGCCGAAGTTTCGCCCGTCCAAACCAAAGCGCACGGTTCTGACTCAGAAAGCGCGCCCGGAAACAGCAAAAACGCCACGAAATGCGTCACATCCGCAGCCGCACGACCTACAAGCGCAAAAAGAAGCGTTGGTTTGGATCGCGCTTAAGAGCAGCGCTCTAAAAGCTTCTTGACTCGTCCTTCCTTGTGGCCCTCACATTTTCATCAATGCATTCCAATCCAGGCTTCTGACACGGGGCAGCAGTTATTTAGAAAAAAAAAAAAGTTGATTCATGTTGGATTAAAAAATGCAATGATCAAAGAAACGCCGAGCAAAGATGTATTGCGCAGTTCGAGAAACAAACTGTTCTTGTTTCCTGGTCCTGCAAGCTTTTTGTGCTCCGCAAGAGAGCGAAGGTTCCTTCGCTAATCTTCCGGCCCACAAATTGTGATGCATCCAAATGGGGGGGGGGGGGGGGGGGGGGGGTACGCTTTTTGCAGGCTTATCTCCATCCACATGCTTGCACAACAAGTGCTCACTTGCTTGACCTTGAACCACTTCCCCATCTGAACTGCGCAGGCAGACCCATGCCCACCTTTCTTAGTCTCTTCTTTACATTTTTCGCTTCCCTCGCTCAAAGTTATGTAGAGGAGGAAAGCCCTGCAGAATCTCGAGTCTGATCATCCCACCTTTAACCCTTTGCGGTCATCAGTGGGGCCTGGACCAACATTGCTGAACCGCCGTTCCGGTCAGGTGTCCAACAATTCAATGGGCGTTGCCTAAAAATCCGCTTTTGTGCTTGTGACGCCATTTCTTTCAGGGTGTTGACAACATTTGTTTGGCTACTCTCTACTATGTTGCAGAGGGCAGCACAATATTAAGGCAGGAACACATTTGCGAAAAAACGAACCGGAAATCGAAGAGAAATCGGAGGCTGCGAAAATCGTAGCTTGCGATTTTCGGAAGACGAGCCACATGAGGTGGAATGCGTGGAGCGGAAATCGCAATGCACTGCGGTTTTCGTGCTCCGACTTCAGGAGGCTGTGCGGTAGTCTGGCGAACTGGCGTTTCGTGCCTCTTAAAAACCTCAGCTATTAAAACCTCGTTGAATGCCACGCGGGCCTTTGTACCACCACCCTTTGATAAAGACAGAAGGGGTTTTCTACAAAAGTTGAGACGAGAACGCAGGGATGGCAAGCGATGCTGCCTGCGCTGCTTCCGAAGCTGCGTGAGCCGCCATGTTGCGAGCCGATCGTCTCTTTTCGTTCCGTCCTGTTCCGGGCTTTCGCTCAGCGAGCTCCTCCGCCCCGAATTCGGAGGCGCCGTGCGAAAATATCTGGCGCTGCAGATCTTTCGAACCGCTCCCGATTTTCGGAAAAGGGGAGGAGCCTAGCTGCCGTGCGATTTTCGTGTGCGGTTTTCGCACAAAATTCGGCTTTTTTTCGCAAATGTGTTCCCGGCTTAACAGTGCAATACGCACTCTTTATTGGCGTTGCGCATCCATGATAAAAAAAAAATGGCTTCCTTTGAGCCGCGCGCGTTTTATCGAAACGCTTGGGGCACAAACTCCCGGAGAGCGACGATTTCAGTGAGGAGGTATGCCTCCTTCAAAAGGTGAAGAAATGTCCTTTGACGACACTGAGCTCGGTGGCGAAGAAGATGCTGCAGGAGATAGTGACTGTGGGGATGCTCCACCACATGCTTCTTCCTGAAGGCCATACACCCAAGGCCTTCCCAACTTTTTTGCTGTTCTCTTCATCCTGAAGCGCAGGTCCCAACCTCGAATCTCCAGTGTGAGCTTGACTACTTCCCAACTATTTTTTCCTAGATGAATCGAAGGAAGTTATTGTGCAAGAAACTAACAGGTGGGCTCGAGAAAAAATTGAGTGCCAAGCTCCTAGCGGAACAGTCTGTGTGGAGAAGCTGGGAGGACGTCTCGATGCCAGAGTTGAAAGCTTCTTTGGGGGGCATATGAACATGGCCCTAAACCCGAAGCCCAACATCAAGGAGTACTTTTCACGGCACATCCTGAACAAGATTCCATTCTTTGCATCTGTGTTCACACGAACAAGGTTTCTTCAAATCTGGACGCTGCACGTGTCTCCAAACACTCAGAAGCAAGGTCAGAAACATAGTGCAGTACGTTGAGAGAAAATGCAGAGAATGTTTCAAAGCTAAACCGAAGACCTGCGTTGATGAAAGCATTGTGGAATTCAAGGGGCGGGTGTCATTCGAGTGTTGCAGTCCCCAAAAACCGACGAAGTGGGGCCTTTGGGCCTATGTTCTGGCTGACCGACTGGTTACGTTTCAGCTTTTGTACCATACTATGGTAGGTATGGTAGCACCACCACAGAGTCTCTGCAGCCTGGATCTGCCGTTTACGTGCCATATCATCCTCAACCTCCTGAAGAAAACCAAGCATGCCTCGGGAGGAAGTGGTTACCGCATGTACATTGACTGATTCTACAGATGGCCGCAGCTTGCAGAGGAGTTGCTCTCCAGGCTGTGATATTGACCGAAATGGTATATCAAGCTAAAAATTGATGCCGCATAACTAAAAAAAAAAAAAAGTGAAAGGAGAGGGCGACTCTTACATGGCGTTGGCCTGGCAAGACAAACGCCAAGTCACTATGCCAGGATGTCTAGCGACCGGGAATTGTCGGGGATATTGTCGAAAAGCAAGCCCAGTCAGGAAAAATGAGCCAGAAATGCCATCGAGTGCCCCGAGCAAAGACTTGGGGGCAGAGAAATGGGGAATAGTGCTTGGAGCGGAGCGCAGGCTTTGCTTACCCGATGTGGAGTCTTTTACACGATGCAAAGGGAACAGCCGACAAATCCAGTCCAAGCCTTGGACTGGATTGGTGTGGATTCAGGGCTCGACACTAGGTTAGATCCAGTTATAGCTACAAGATTTAGTAACAAATTGGAAAGTCACAGACCCCAATCCAAGCCCCAAGCCGAAAGTATCCGAAAGTGTGCATCTGGCGGCTATGCTGCCATTCGGTTAGTGACGTGTGTGGTTGAGCGTTGTGTCTTCATTGTGTTTCCGGAAGTGGCGTCTTCACTGACAATGTCGGCGGCAAGAAGGTGCTTGCTTAATCTGGAGTGGACGAACCTGAATATTTTTTGAATATGCAATTTGGATTAAGCCCTTGTAAAAATGATCCTCACAGTGCCCAATGCTCAATGCCTTGTGTTGTAATGGCCTTATATATCTAACCGCCTCTACAGTGGTCAGGGAATTTCACCTGAAGTCGTCAGGGAAAACCTGGAAAAGTCGGGGAAATTCCAGATAATTTGCTAGACACCCTGCTACAGAGTGTCGAACCGATATTTTTATCGGTTCGGTTCGGGTTCGGGTTCACGGCTTTCAGTTCAGTTCCGGGACGCAAAAAATAACGGTTCAAACCGGTTTGAACCGCTAAATTGAGAAAATATTTTCCGCGTTGTTCTGTCAATAGGCACTATTTAGGCCGTGAAACTAACTGCTGTAAACAATCTGATTTTTGCGAGGACCTATTTTTGAGAATTTCGCGAATCGCCTACAATTCGCGAAAAATGGGTCCCGCGAACAATTTCGGTAAAATGTAAACACATTGAAATTTATATTGAGATTCCACCGCGTCGAGAAAATTACAACCCGCGAATTATTCCAAAACTTCAGCTTTGACCTAAATCGCGAAATATTAAGCCCACGAAAAATAAGTTGTTTACAGTATATAGTTTTCTTTTTTTATCGTTTGTTCAATCCAGTTTTATCTTTAGGTACCAAAATTATAAAATTCTCTTATTTATTCATACACAACAAGAAAGGAAAATCTGCATTAACATACAAAGCGTCGTGTTTGTACGACTCAACATCCCTTTGTTGACCAGAGTCACATACATCGTACCTGAATCGAAGTGTTATCGCGAAGTGAAGTAGGTTACCTAAAATACCCGTGATTGGTACAACTTTGTATCGCGGTATTAGATGTTGAATCGTGGTTTTGTCCTTGAACTAAGGAATTAATTACAGTGAATAAAATCCTGAAATGGGCACCTCGTCGCCATATATACCATAGAATCTGTTTTACGAAATACGTTTCACAATATATATATATATGATGACGAGATGACTGAGCTTAAGGCAATATAATTTTCAAAATGTCACGAAAGTCATGGGACAAGTCCTTCCAGTCTATATTTTATAGAAACACTAAGCGACAATCGCAATGCTTGTTTTTCTGACTAGCATTGTTTGCTCTCAGCACCATGATGCGGGTGACGAATCATGCGAAAAGGAGTGGCTGAAATTGTTCACTCTAACCTATGAGCACCTTCGTACTGAGATCGAATCTGACCTAAAACAGTGCCTACTCATGTGAACATTTTCTTATACTGGATAAACTGGCATAGCCTGGATGTTGAGGTTTGCTCTCGACAAAATGCCGGTCAATTTAATTTGCAAATAAGGATCACCCTCGCTAATTGATGATTTTTGTTAAATAGAACAAAGTGGTATTTCGTGCTCTACTCAATTCGGAAGCTACCTAATTGGACACTTTCTGAGAGTTTAAGTGTGCAATCATAGTTCCACCATTCGTTCCAGTAAAAAAAGGCGATAATAAAAACACATAAAAAACTTCTATATATTTGAGAAGTCATATATGCGTAAGGAACACATACAGTTATTTAAATTAGCTTCAAAATAAAAAAAAACACATTATTTAAAGCTTTTCCAAATCACCTATAACGTGTCTATAGAGGATAAAAGCGCCGAAAAAGATTTGCAGAACATCTTTCAGATAATTCAAAGGTGCATTTACTTATATATCTTGGAGGTGAGGATCTTCTATTTATGCCGCCAAATCTTCAGACAGGAATTAAGTATATTTTTATTATCATCGATAAATTTAACTTTATGAAGTTCACATAACCGCCTGAGACCGACACGGAAGGACGATACTCGAAAATACGCCAGCTGTTCAGTCTTCGGCAACGTGATTTTGTTAGCTGTTTTGTAGTGTAAAATACGGGGTTGCAGGGTATGCCAAAAAACACTGTGGTCACATGATATATCGGAAGGCAAATACACGAAATGTACAGTAATATGGAGATGACACGTAATTTTTTCTAAATAATCCCTTACACAACGCTTTACTGCAAAAAGAAACGCATAGAAATGCATAAAATGATATTCCTAATTAAACATAGATTCCGCGCAGGGCCAAACAAAGATTTGTAGAATCCTAATATAAATCACTTTTGGGCATCAGCTTGCCTCAGCTCGAAACGTCGCGAGATACTACCTCGGGAGGCTAATGTTATCTTAGGTTTTACGTGCACTTGTTTTGGGACCTTACTTCACGACTCTGTTCTTTATCAGTCATGTGCTCCAACATTTCATTAGGCTGCCATATCTCATCGCGAGACTGCTATAAATACTACACAACTTTACACCTTGGACGTCTACTGCTGGTGTTGCGAACGTCGCACTTCATCAGAAAGCTGAAGTATTTAACATGGTTTGCACGTGAGATTAATCGCACTACAGTAAAACCTCGTTATAACAAAATGGGATATAACAAACTAATGGATATAACAAAGCAATCATAATTCCCCTTGCTTGCTAGTAGGGAAGAAATAGACATTGGCTATAACAAACTAATGGTTATAACGAAATAATTATGATCGCTCCTTCAACTTTGTTATAACGAGGTTTTACTGTAGATACTGGTTGTCATTGCGAGTTGTTCTTGCTGAGAAAATCAAATCCGGTGGGGCAAAATGCACGCTGCAAACTTTTCGCGCTCAGTGCAAGCTATGTATTTGAGAGGCACACATTTTTCTTGTTGGTGCATCGTCGTTAGGAACGGCGCGAGTATCTGGCACGACAAAAACGTGCTTCAGGCAAGAGTGTTTTTACAAATAAAAGTTGTACCAACTACCCATCTGTCACTACCGTTTCCAGGCCACACGTTCTAGTCTGCGCCGAAAATGCAGAGCAGAGGAATCTTTACGACACAGTATGCTTTAAAACTACCCCCCTCCCCACTCCTTTTTTTTTAGTTGCTCCTCAAGATACTTTTTATTCCTCAGGGATTGCCTGCTCCGTATTGAGTAGTGTTCACTCGACAATTATATTTGTGTCACTTGTTAACAGTAATTCTTCCTTGCTTTTACTTTGCACCAAACTGTGAAGGTTAAACAAAATACAGGGCGGTGGAAACTTGGAGAACTTGAGAACGACACTCCTGTGAGACTTAGAGCGTTCTTCTCAGGTATCCCCCCCGTACACACCAATAGTTCCATGTGACGTCGGACTAATACGTCACATTTAGACCCTTTAACACTTCTATTCTCGGGACAACTTTCTGAGGCAGTTCAACAATAACGAAAACATGTTTGGGAGCCTCAATGCTGTGCATACATGTAAAATGGGTCGTGCAGCATTTTTTTTCCCTTAAGTTTAATAAATACCGCTAAGATGTAATCCCTGACGTTGATAACTTGCAACAGCATCCATTAGTTTGCTTCTCCGCAAAATGGCAGACAGTCGAAAGAAAGAAATGAAACAGCTTTCCCCTCCTCAACTCGCAATTAGAACTATCAGCCACGTGATCTGATCCTAATATATACACCGTCAGTGTTTATCATAGTCATACGCAGGGTTGGCAAAGCAGAGAGCATAGGCTGATCTTCAGATATAGTTTTAGTTGGGCTCTAATGCCCGAGCCCCCTCTAAAGCGACAAACAGAAACAAACGACAGCGGCTAGCCTTAAACCAGAGTATTTCGCTATTTGACAGGCTTAGTAGAATAAAGAAGGCTATGCTCAAACGATGGTACCATTGGCAGGCTTGTGAATGCTCGTGCTAACTTTGTGAGCACCGAACAACTCAAAGCCGTATAAAGGTACCATCGCGAACATGCTGCATGTGTCTGAGGCTTGTCGCTGTCGTTTGTTTCTGTTTCTAGCTCTAGTGGGACTCGGGCCCATCATAATCTTTGAGTTGAACACGAGCCGTTACCCAAATGTTTGGCGATGCTGGTTGTCACGAACCAGAGCATTCGACTCGGGATCATGACAATCAGGTACATCATCGTGTCACGTGACTCTCAGTGCGAAGTTCTGATGTCATGTGATGTCACGGAATCAACAACGTTAATAGATCTAGCGACGTCCTCAATTTGAATCGACTTAACGCGGTGAGTCACGTGATGTCACGGGGTCACGTGATGTGACATTACTTGACAGCATGTCTTGACATCATGACGTCACGTGACGATGTGACACATGGCTAATCATAGTGCCAATAAGAAAGCACCGCAAAAAACCAAGATTTATTATACATTGCAATTCTGTATATGACGACTTGGTCAATACGTAGAGGAATACACGTGCCAAATTTTTATTCCCAAATAATAAATTTGTAATACAAAAAAAAATACCGGGAACCATTTTGAATCGGTTACCGTTATATTTTTTTCCGGTTCAGTTCCAAGATGGCGGCGAAGATTTCGGTTCGGTTCAGTTCCGGTTCGGCTAAAAATAACGGTTCTGTTCCAGTTTTCGGTTCGGTTCGGTTCGGTTCCGGTTCGACACCCTGCCCTGCTATGCTGATCGCCATAATCCCACTACTGGTAGCATTCAAAACGCCGAGCATCAAAATACTGAATTATCGGAATACCGAAATTTACAACACCGAAAATGCAAAACATTGAACCATCAAAATGCTGGCATCACATAGTTATAGTGGAAGATAAAGTTTCTTGGCAAGATGAGTTTTCTTGGCAATGTGATCAAAGTTAGGGGAGAGGTTCCGCCGGCCGATGTGCACACACTTTCGCCCTCTTTTCTAATAACCATGAAAGGTTGTCCCCGAGTACAGCTTCCCTTCGCATGGTTCAAGCCTTCAAAAAAGGAAACATATGTTTCTGTTTATCTTGTCACATAGCAGAGCGATTCCTTGTTTTTAGCATTTCAGACATAACTTGTGTGCAATTCCTCGAAGGAAGCTGAGAACGTCGACATTGTCCCGGTTTTCGAGAGCCGCTGCCAAACAATTTTTGCGCAACTTTTGGTTCTTGCTTTGTGAGCGGCAATGTTGGCCTCTGATCGCTCCCTCGATTTCGTCTTTGACGCTAGCTTGCTCCCTTTTCATGGTGGGGATGAGCCGTAAGACACTTACGTGGTGTCCAACAACCAATATCTCCCATCGTCGGTGCCATGCCTCGACGGCGTTGTTGCCCCTTGAAAATCCGTTCTGAGCGAGGGCAAGCACATTCCAGAGGGATGGCGGGAATACTGGTGGACTTCGTATGATCACGGCGGTTTTACTTGCGGCAACACTGCGGCGTGAATTCCTAAGGAGGTAGGTAGTTGTTCTCCCACCATCGCAGCAGGTCGGAGGCTTCTTGCGGGAAGAGTGATTTCAAGGACGCATACGCATTTCATACTTCTTCGGTGGGCAAGAGCAAAAGGGCTGAAAGCTGCCTCCCCTTGATGGCGAAACCAGCCACATCATTTTTGTAGAGCACTGCCAGTCCTAGGTGCTGCACTCTCCCCCATACTGATTGGCACAAGTAGAACAGACAACCATGCACATCCGACGACAGGAGCAACGACCAAATAGCGTTTATTGTTGCCAATTCAAGGTCTGTACTCCCAGTTTTTGGATTTATAGTGGAAGTCCCATATCTGCGGTGAAGTTCAGCACTTCTTCGAAGAGTGCCTCAAACGCCATCTGAGTTTGTTGAGTGATTAGACAGTAAACAAAAAAGAACACATGGCCATGAAGATAACCGTGAATTGTGTATGACTGTTCGAAAAGCGGCGACACAGTTTTAAATGTTCTGTCCATGAGCCACATCGGAGCGTCGTTCAAATTCCTCAAGTTTTCGTCCGTGAAAAAAAATTGGGAGTCTAGCTCCATATGGGCGCTGGTGCAGTCTCACCGCAGAAACTCCCGGCCATCTATAGGCTGTTCTGAACTCGCCCTTGATGATGAGCTCCTGCATGGCAGACGGCTTCATTGCTTGGAAGGTTCTGCCTGAAGACGCTGCTACGTCTGCCGTGGCCTGCTGCACAATCTTCGCAGGTGCCTCGCCCAAGGCCGCCGCCAGAGCTTTGATCCATTCTTGAGTATGAAGAACTGTAACTCTGCAGTTATCTGGAGCATGGCTTGCGTGGGTCACTCACTGTCTTCGAGATAATCTTGCGATACCTCCTACAGGAAGGTCGGCAGTCATTCTGGCGTTGCATTGGCCTCGCTTCTCGCACCTGCAATTGTGTCTAGGACTTACTTTCTTGTCAAGCACGTAAACATAACCATCCTTGCAGCTACGTTTTGCTTTTCCCTTCTGGGAGCGCACCGCCAACTGCGTCTTCGTCCTTTCCCTCCGAATTAATGAAATGATAGCTGCTGCAGATTGATGGTGCTTCTGTACTCTGAACAGTGGGCAGCGCTGTTTGTTTCTGCTGAACAATAAGAGCTGTCCTGTCCAACTGATATGCCTTGCTTTAGGATATAGGTAGAAAAATACAAAATTTTACATCAGTTTAATCTACTGATACTGATTGATGCCTTTGCAGAACGAGTAAAACTAACTCGTGTCAGTGGAAAATGGTCTGGCGGAAAACGAGCAAGTGGTAGTCACTAAGCGTGTCATTTCTTTTTCATGTGGCTTTCGGCATCATGTCTTTTTGGCGTTTTGATTATTCGGCATTTTGATTTTGCGGCATTTCAATTTTTCATACCTTCGGCCTTTAATTCGGGCTCTTGATTTTCAGCATTTTGATAGGGCCTCCCACCACAAGGGCTGACAACGAACCAAGCACGAAGCCAGACTGTCATGCTAGAAAAACCTCGTGATATGCAACTACGCTCGGAAACATGGGTGCCATCGACAGGGCTGACCATTACATTGCTAGCTACGGCTTCACTATCTCTATCACTAGTGCACTCAGCGGTGTAGACTTTCCACTTTCCGGGGGGGGGGGGGTTGTGCAATTTTGGTACACCGGCAATTATCAGTAGTTAATTTTAGGGAGTACATTTTACAGCGTATGTATATCTTCTTCAGCTATCATTGTAAAGCAGTGCTCTTGGTCCATTATTTTTTCCAATTTTTGTTAACGACTTGCCAACAAATATTTTCTCACGCATGTGGCCCTTCGCAGATGACTTCTATCGCTTCATTGGGCGCGTTAAGTTGTGACTCCACGACTCCGGTACGGGTAACTCCGTTGGAGTCGCTACTAAACGGACTTTTGGAACAGCTCTGGATGGAGTAGGTGCCCTCTGTATGAACTTCCGGTTGTTTTATTTGTGTTTCTTTTTTTTTTCTTTTCTTCTCCTCTTCCTGGTGGGACATTGCAGAATGGTAGGCTGCTGTGGAAGCAGACCAGGCGGACGTAAAAGTGACTGATGCCGCATTACCTTCTCGCCAGAACTGGAGATTGAAGCTAACGAAAGCACGCTGGGATTACATTTCCCATGTATTTTGTCAATAAAGGCAACTTGGGCGTTATTTTGTTTACATGTCGCTACCAGAAGCTCGTTACATGGCATGTAAACAGCCTCTCAGTGAGGATCATAGCCCAGGGAAGCTTTTTGTGCGCGCGTACGCCGTGCTCTTCCCCGAAATTGCGTATTTCGCGACGTCGTGCTGATTCCTTTAGCCTTCCAGGCGCACATAAGAAAGTTGGATGATTTCAACTTTTACTGAACGCACAAGAATACGCTCTGTGACGTAGTAGGGCGCCCCTCTCCCATTTACTTTCCCGGCCAATCGGTGGAGGGCACTAGTTCCGGCTCCACATTTCTTCGTCGTCCGGTGCAGATGCTCTGCGCTCTCCCGAAAGCGCACTTGTGCATCGCGCAGAATCTATTGCGAATAAAAGTGGACGCGGTTACGACTTAGCGACGTGCTCGGGTAAGTGAAAAACCGCACTAAAAAACAGAATAATTGCTGCAAGTGTAGTAATGTGTAAAAAGAGAAAAATGCGTCACATCACATCACATCACGCAAGATCGCTGATTGAGTAGCAGTTACCATTGTTATAAAATCAAGAAAGGCGAGCAATCCGGCCGATCGCTCAAGCAATGCTCAGACCACGACCAGAACGAACGTGTCTGTTGGTTTCGTCCTGCGGGATCTGATGTCGTCGGAGGAATCGCCGCTGCGAAATGACCGGCCGTTTCCCGCGGAACCCACACCGCAGCCCAGTGAGTTGGACCTCACGCATCCAGCCAGCGATGCCCCGGCGAACCTGCCTTTAGGTCAACGGCACCTCATCCAACCACACCCTGCAGAATAGTTGGCCAGCGCGCGGTCTTATAATACCACATTTATGGCGACAAGGATGCTTGAGACTGTTCGCATGGTTGTGTCAATGTCTTCAGTGGTACCAGTTGCACCAATCTGGTCTGCCATGGATCCCGGGCCTGGTGAACCACGCGAACAATCTCAAGCTGGACATCATCGCCTGCCGTTCCAAAGCGTTCTAAGCAACAACGGCAACTTCCAGGAAGACTGAAAGACTACATACTTTCGTTTCTTATAGTGCCAATAACAGTAATACGTCTATGGACATGATTAACGAAATTGGACAAGATCCACAGATGTAATATATTTTTCCTCTCGCTTCGTTTAAGTGCATAACGCTAGTTTTAAGACATTATCGCAGTGCATAACGGAAGTCCTAGAGTAACTTGTAGTAACGTGCATAACGCGAGTCAAAGTGATTATTTAACGAAAAAGGGTACTAACGTGCCTCGTAAAGGCATTTAGAGGCAAGCGCTCAATAGTTTTTGCTTAATCTAGTTATTGATTACAAAGCATACGATGTCTAACTCAATTTTAAGTGTAAAAGTTGCATCTTAAGTTTTTTTAGGAATAGTTGACTAGTCTATTTTCAGTTGGTTCGCTCATTAATATAAAGAAAGGGAAAAGTATCAAATTAATCAAGTATCATAAATTAATGCACTGGTTATTAGGAGACATGTTTATCGCCAGTTAATATAAGAGAGTTCTCTTTCTGCGTTTCCATAGCAGCTAAGCCTTTTTTCTTTCTTTACTTTTTCCTCAGGCAAAATCGCTCTTTGCAAATTGTACAAGAAAAAAAAAAAAGAAAAATGCACCATCCCTGGACAACGCTGCACAAAGTCGTAGCGCGATAGGTTAAGAAACCGAATTAAAGAGCCTGGCCTCTCCTTGAATCACCCTGTAGAAGGTTCCCTTGCAGGCTTGCGCGCGCTCCGTCCAGTAAATTTTATCAGATCGAAGGCTAGCTACGGTCACGTGATGTCACGTTGGGATGATAAGTGAGGAGAGCAAGGAGGAAAATGAGAAAGAGGCGAGGCGTCAAGGGAGCATATGGCTTGTGGAGGCTACGCGGCTGACGTCATGCCCTCTCCTACCCTTCTATTCTCCACGGCGACTGGTGTGTTTAGCGCGCCCAAAAAAGTGGTCCCTCGATTTCCGCCTGATGACGTCATAAAAGTGTCATGCTGTCGCCGGTCGCGATCTTAGCGGCGTCCCAACAGCGGTGGTGTTGTAGCAGATGCCTGATCTGCTCCAAGTCGCTCTCAAGTGTGGCGGTCCACGGAAGTTTCGGCAGCCAGAAGTTGGGACGCCATGACGACAGCGACACTCGTGTTCGGTCGTGCTACTCGCAGCCTCCTCGTTAGCATTTCTACGACCAACCGCCAGGATCGCGACATGGACACTTCGGCTTCTGTGACGTCATTTGTTGCCACTTTGGGCACTTTGGGGGCTATGTTTGGGGGGATAGGACGCTAAACCAGCTAAACACACCAGTCGAAGACGCGTTCCAGGCACCATACCTAGGGTGCCTTCATGTCCCGCTTCGCTTGAAGGCACTCTAACCATACCTGGGTACAGTGTACTGTACCTGTACGTCAGTTGCTGCGGTCGGAGTATGAAACCGATGAAACTGAGAGAACTACTCCGGACCACCTCGACGCGCTCCGCCACTTTCACGACTTCAATAAAGGAGAACTCAAAATAATTCTACTTCAGAAGGTGGCGTCACAGACTTCAGCATAATATTTAAAATCATTTTATTAGTAAAAGTAGGTTTATAAATGAAAGCCACTATTTTCACAATTTACAGGAGTGACGTCACAGACGTCGCTGATTGTTCTTCAATGAGTCATCTTCAATCTAACATCACTTGCGTCTGTGGTTGCGTCATGCGTTTTGTGTTGCTTGAGTTGGTTGCGTGTTTTGAGCCGTTTGCAACGCGGGGTGAGATGCGGATATCGCGGTGCCTGTGTCTATCGGTGCTCAGCGTGGTTCCCTTCGTTTCCTGGCGGCGGCGGTAGTCGGGCACACGGCGCCACAGGCCGAGTTGCTAGCGCCGTGACCATGGCCGACGAGGAGCGGGCGGCGTGGGGGGCAGGTAGCGAGCTCCCGGCCGACCTGCAGGCGCCCGACGGGCCCGAGGTGCTGGACCTGTCCCGGCAGGGGCTGGACGCCCCAACGGCGGACACCAACCTGGCGCTGCTGGACGACACGGCGCGCGTCCGCGTGGCCCGGCTGCAGCACAACCTGCTGGAGCGGCTGCCCGACCGCGTCGGGGCCCTGTCGCGGCTGCACACGCTGGACGTGAGTCACAACCGGCTCGGTGCGCTGCCCGAGGAGCTGGGTGCCCTGCCAGCACTACGGGTGCTTCTGGCCGCCGGCAACCGCCTGCGCTACCTGCCCAAGGCCCTGGCCGGGCTAGCGGACCTGGAGGTGGTCAACCTCAGCGGCAACAGCTTGGACGCCCTGCCACCGCCTCTGCTCGCGCTCGGCTCGCTCAGGGCCCTCTACCTGGGCGCCAACAGACTCGAGTGCGTCCCCGAGGACATCGGCAAGCTGCAAAAGTACGCCTTCCTTTCTCTTGTAAAGAGAAACAGGTATTGAGATTTGCGGCGTCGACGACGCCGTCTAGCGGTGTAAAACTTGGAATACCGGCTGCTTCCGGCAGCACGGCTATGGTGCCTGGAATGCGTCAACGACTGGTGTCTTTACCGCGTCCAAAAAAAGTGTTCCCCTTGTGGTGTCCTGAGGACACAGAAGAAAGGGCCGACTATCCGTTCCAACGTTGAACGAAAAAGTGTTTTTAATTACAGTCATTGGTAGCCAGATGGCGTTATGGTCTATACACTGTTGCCAACATAAAAGCAGAACACAACATCACCCCCCCCCCCCCCCCTGAGAAACGAAACAACTAAGCGAAAGATAGCTAATTCATATGAAAGTCCTACAGACAAGAGGGTGACGGTGCCCGTCATCCTCTTCGGCTAGAAGATTCTGCGGCGCCTACACAGGCTAGAAGATTCTGCGGCGCCTACATCGGCTAGAAAATTCTGCAGCAACTACACAGGCTCAAGGAACGACAAGAGATTGACGGACACCGTCATCCTCCTGTCGACAGTCCTCTGCAAGGTCCGTCCGTCCACGTCGTTCCTTGTGCCTGTGTAGGCGCCGCAGAATCTTCTAGCCGATGTCTACCAACAGGACTTTCATCTTGGGGTACTTGTATTGGCAAACTCAAAACTTCCTGATGTTGTTCAACGAAGTCTGGTCCAATTGTAATTTGTATTGGCGTCACCGAAGCTTCTAGGCGATATTCCTCAACCGAGTCTGTGCCTCCTGAAACTTGACATGGCTTTGCCAAAGCTTTGAGATTCTCCCCGACGGAGTATTCGCCTTGGTTGCCCGACATAGCTCTCCTGGTTGATAGTTCTTGATCTTCAGGAATGGGTAGCAAGTGTAACAACCGTTCACCTCTTTCCGTGGCGCATCCCTCAGGCATAGCCACCAGATTGGAGGCATTCCAGCTGCCTCCGTCTTCCAGGCAGAAAGTGCCTGGACCCAACTGTTTGTGTATTTTCAGTGGTCAGGAATATGAAACAGACAAACCAGTGTCGACCAGAAACCGTAATGTCACGCTGTAAACGTTGATGTCGACGTAGATTCCTTTCTCGTGTGTTGTCAGGGTTCAGCTTCAGAAATGTGACAGAGTTTGTGGCCACCGACAATTCTTTTGCTGCGCGATTTTCCTGCTGACCTTCTTGCCTCCGCTTCGTCTTGCACACTGCAGCAAAGTGCCCCCTCTTGTTGCAGTTGCGACATGTCTTGTCTTTGGCCGGGGATTCCTTCGCATGAGCGTACTTAAACGCCCATGTCAACTTGCGCTATGTGTAGCATACCTTGTAGGGATAACCTAATCAGAACACCTGCACCAAATCGGTCTTCTAGTTGTGACACGTGACAATGGGTCGTGACAGTGAGTCTGATACCAAGCCCCTGCGATTCATGCTCGCAGTCGACAGACTTCATAAATAAAAATCCATGGGGAAAATGTGAAGCTCAACAACATTGCAGCCACACTTGCGCTGCAGCTTGTTGTGCTCATTGCATATTTTCCGCGGTTGTTCTATTAAAGTTATTTGTACACCTGACGATGACACAGTGATAGCCATACATCATAGTTTTCTGAAAGTGTAACACGATAAAAAGAAGCACTCGGAATTAACTCACGCACAACGTCCATTTCTAAGCCTTTTCGCCCATACCCTTGGTGGTTGCATACACTGTGTGAACGGGCAATCCAAAAATTCACCAGGTCAAAGGTAAATTAGTTGTGCGCTGGTATGAAGTTATGTGAAAAACGTCTCTATTAAAATGCCTGGTCAACTGTGTAGCGCCAGCAGCCCGGGGTAGAGCAGACGACGCAAAAGGCTGCGTGGGAATGGGTGGTTTACAATGCCTATAAAGATCTTCCTAATTAATGCAAAAGTGGATTCATATTATGAAATGTCCATTTAGTTCTATTTTGCCTTTTCTCTCCCGGATTTTAACCCTTTTAACTAAAATGCTTCTTATTCTTGGACTCGGACATGTGGTACCGATCACTTCCTTACACCAATATGAGCTCCCGAGTGCGTAATGCTCGTTTGACATGCCTGCCAGTTCCTGAAGCTTGCATCTAAACTAGTGCTGTAACGAAAAGCAAGTATAGCTCTTTCACAAAGAAAGACCTATTTCAGACATAATGAAGCTTGTGAAAACTACAGGCAACACATAAAGCTGGATCGAGTCCTGCATCTTTCCTTATGGTGGGTGGGTACACTCTATCAACCTGAGAAAAGACTGTGACAACAAGCTAGTCACTGGATTAACAAACTTAAATTGGTGTATCAAATACAAAAGATTATTGAGCAGACGATCACAAAATTTCTCGCCACATATGTATGGGCTGCCATCACATCCTCCCCTTTTTATATTTTAACACTGTTCCGCGTCACTATTGTTCCCTTACGTGATGCCTAGCCGGGCCTTTAAGTAAATAAGTGCAGCAAAAGAAGCGTCTGCCACGTCCGCTGCCAAGACAGCACGACGCAGCAGGGTGGAAATGGAGGGGCCACTTTTTTGGGCGCGGTCGGTGCATGGGTTGGAGACGTGTACAGACGGGGAGGGAGTGCCCTGAGCAGCGGGTCCCCACAGGCTGGAGGTGCTGTACCTGGGCGGCAACCGGCTGCAGGAGCTGCCGGCGGGGCTGGGCTCCCTGGGGCAGCTGCAGAGCCTGGTCCTGAGCGGGAACCGCCTGGTGGCCCTCCCCCCCTCGCTGTCCTGCCTGCACCGGCTGCGCTCCCTGGCCCTGCACGACAACCTGCTCACCACCCTGCCCCCCTGCCTGGTGCGGCTGCAGAACCTCGTTGAGGTGGGTTTTCTCGGGGTCCTCGGGGCAGGTGCCAGCGCCCCTCCCCTCGCAGCTCAGCCTGCGGGGCAACCCCCTGGTGGTGCGCTTCGTGCGGGACCTGACCTACGAGCCGCCCCGGCTGCGGGAGTTGGCGGCGCGCTGCGTCAAGATCCATCGGCTGCCCTGCGGGGAGGGGGAGCTCCCCCCCGCTCTGCTGGCCTACCTCGACACCGCCCGGCGCTGCGTCAACCCTCGCTGCAAGGGTGAGGCTCTTTTTTGCACCTGCAAAGGGGACGAAGCCAGGCTCTGGCACGAGTGCCCTCAACAGCGTCGGAGCGCCGCGGAAGCTACACTAGCCTCGTGGACGTGGCACGAAGGGGTTGGCTGCCGTACGGAGGGCGTCCTTGCCCCGTCAAGCGCCCTCGACCGGTGGCGTAAGGGGGCCGAGGAGCATTTTCTGCTTAACCAAGGTTTTTCTCTTGATTGGGATTTGTTATAGCGGGCTCAAATGTAATTTAGCTGCTTTTAGGATTCTGATAATATCAAAATGTCGGAATGATGCTAGTCTTAAGGGGGAACACTGGTCTTGGGGCTTTTTTTCTTATTCTGTTGAAACTGCATAAGCTTGTTCAGCTTTTTGTGCTGATTTCATAGATCTGGTTGTTTTCTCAGTCAGGAGAATTGTCCTCAAGCTAATTAAAACATGCCTGCCTTCTTTTGGACAAACAACAGGAAAAAAGTTGCTCAACAAAATATCCTTTTTAACACATGGCTAGATACTAGAAAGTGTAAAGCATACAATGTTGCAAGTACTTTTAAGATAAACCCCCTATTAGTGATTTTACCACACATTGAAGTTCAGTGCTCAATGCATGGCTAACAAGAAATAAAACAAAAAATCAAATAGAAAATTTTCTAGACTTTTATTAGAAAATCTGCTCTCAACATTTGTATGCTTCACACATTTAGCTACATATGTCAGGAAAGGTTATGTTTCTATCTGCTCTGGATGCTGAGATATCCCTCCTGCAAATTTTTCACGAGTCCAAAAATTGTCTTGCGAAAACAATGTTTTAGAATCCACTTCATCTCTCATTCAGCCCGCATAGACATTATTAGTTGATTTATAGCCCAAATATTCACCCACAAAATTAGAAGCCTGGTAAATTCAGAAGAACAACAGCCATCGCCATTTTCAAAAGAATGCAGTTTTAGGACGTTTTTGGCTCCAAGGACCCATGTCCCCCCTTAATGGATTTATATGGTGGTGTTCATTCCTCGAGGTTTTTTAAGGAAAAGAAGGCACCTGCTTCCTTTAGCTCTTTGCCACTACTAGAGTCGACTGCCTCTCTGCAGTTCTGTTCATCAAAGCCATATACTAGTGACTGTTGAGAAGTTTTTAACTTAACCTAATTACCCTAGTACAATTTTGGTAACTATATTTTCTAAGTTGCAGTGAAATGTAACTAAAATAGTTGGTTTCTGAATGACTTAAATTCAATTACAGCTGCTTGTGCAGTTGGTTTTCTCAATTTAGCCTCGATGTGAGCACTACTGAGTGGCCACCCCTACCTAAAATTCTGCCACAAAACGTGATTAAAATTGCAACGACCTTTCCCTTCAAAGTCGTATAATGCATAAAATGCTGTATTTAAGAGGTGATCACTTTAATTTGTTTAGAAGACTATATGCAGTATTGTCTAGTATAGGTTACGTGGCAGCAATATACTATACATATGTATATATATAAACATTGAGGGACGTCGATTTAAGTGATCCTAATTTTCCCGCTAAATTTAGCTGGGAAACAACATTGGCGTAATGTTCGCGTGATGTCAGGTTACATGACATCAGTTCTCCTGCATAATCTAGCGGGTTAACTGAATTTGTGTATTGGTCACTTCACATAAATTTAGCGGGAAATGCACAAATAGACGGACAAAATTTTGCTATGGGTGATGGCGTCATCCGCATTTCAAAAGCTTTCACCGCGACGTCATCAAATGAACGCCGTGACGATGCCAAGGTGTTTGTGTGACATCGTCGGCACAACGGTCGTGATTCGAATTGACGACTCGTCATGTGGTCGCACGACACAACGTCACGTGAAACCGTGTTATCACACGACACTGATGTCACGTGACCCGACGTCGCATCGTGGGGCGACGCTGTGTGTTCTCAATTGGTCGACGCCATGCAGCTTTCGGAATTTGGTGGCAGGGCGGTGTACTGTGCCGGTTGTGGCAAGGGTCTCGTGCGTTCGCACAACCTTTTCAATAGATACTAGAAAAGCAGTAAAATTGAACACGGGGCTGCAGAACTGCTCGGACGTCTCGTTGCACGTCGTGGTGGCGGCCCGCTTTTTTGTGTCTGCCGGCGGCGAATGAGCTGTCACAGCGGGCACGCTTCGCCTTTCTTCGGCCGATTGGGTAAAGGCTAGAGTTATCCCAAATCCTGCCTGGGGGCTTAGTGAAAAGCAAGAACAGTTCTTTCTCCATGATCGAGAAAGTTTTCAAGCTCTTCGACTTGGATAAGTAGAAACCACTGGGTCTCATTTTGGGAATTTTGCGGTAGTAATTAGATTTGTGCCCCTTATAGCCGATCCACATGACTGACAGAATCACTATTTTCGTCTGCGGACCGTGTATCGCGTGACCGTCACGTCACCGATTCCTGCAATCCTCGCTTTGTCCGCAAACGCCAAGACAGATAAAGTCCAGTGTCCGCGGCGTCTGCTTGTCGTATCCCTCGTGTGGATGTGCCTGAGAGACGGACAAACCGCGGACATGTAGTCCTGTGATCAATCCGTCCGCAGATCAGTCCGTCGTGTGAATCGCCTCTTAGTGTCATGGGTTGGTTTTCTCACGTCCCGCACGCGACACGCAGTCGGTGAACATTAAACCCAGTGAAAATTAAACCCAGTCTCTTTTCGACCTTTACAGAGGGGATTGCAGGTTGCGCATCCAACTGGAACTGACGTGCCCTTGTGACGTTGGGAACCCTTTTAGCCGACGTGCAGCGGTACGCTGGCACCTCTCCAGTGGAGAGCATTTTATCTCCACGCATTTCAGGGAAACTGGAGCTCTCTTTAGCAGATAAGGGACTGACGCCGCAGGAGATAAGGACGCGAGTGTGCGCAACGGAATCTTGGTTGCACACTTTCATGCAAACCGAGTCTTCGCCAAGTACCCCCCGCCCTTTACGGCGCGCTCGACTGTTGAGTCTAAGACGCGCGCTGCTGTCCACGTGGAATACTTGCAACATGCTGTTCCAGCATGGGGGCCATCTTTACGTGCAAGGTGTTACCAATGTAGGGAAAAAAAAAAGGGCATCTGGAAAGAAAAAGTTCCGCGGGAACCGCAGCTGACGGTTTGGGGGGTTCTAAAAGTTGCGCAGCACTGTTAAAAAAGACGAGTTTAGGCGTGTTTTCCTCAGAAAGCCGACCAGAGCTTTTGTAGCCTTTGCTCCTCCGCGTAGTTGGCTCCAGGCATTTCTACCTCGTACCAGGGTCCGTTATGCAAGTGTGCTTTCAAGTTTACTCGCTTTTCTACGTTGCCTACCGCACTCCAACATGAGCCGCAGGTCAGACTCGAGTGCTGCGTTGGCGTTTGACTTGGACTCTTTATTTGCTTATTTGTTTAATTTATTTCAAATACCCTCAGAGGCATTACAGAGGGGGTGTTTGTGAGTTGTTATATATCGCTCCAAAACTAGGTGCCGTCGCTGACGGTGACAATATTCTTCGGGAGGTCGTTCGAGACCATAATGGCGTCGGGAAGGGCAAAATAGAGGTAATCCGTCAAGCTGGATCTGGGCTGGGCGATTTTGCAGGAAGGATCAAACCTTGGAGAAACGTAATAGAGTTGGGCGGTAATCAATTTCCTGTAAAAGGCAAAAGCGGGAAATGTTACGATGAGTAAAAATATTATCAATGTTAAGTTGAGCTTTCATGGCAGACACTAGAGAAACATGAGTAATTTAACAGGATGAAACGATTGACTCGGTTCTGGACAGATGTAATTAGGTTTGCTAAAGAGAATTGGTGAGGACTGCAAATCGAAGCCACATATTTTGATTTTGGGTGGACAAGGGCAACATAGAGAAGACTTTTAAAGGTGCACTGACAGAGTCTTTATGCTCGCTGAGGTTTTTATTTGAACATGACCTATAACAGCCCAACTACCCAAAACACAAGCTGCAGCTCTAAGTTTGTTTTCTTTCCACTCAGAAACACCCGGTCAAGAATTAACCAGTTTCAGTCGCACTCAGCCTCTTTTTTATGGTCATGTGGCGTTCAAACTATGTGTACCAGATATATTCAAAATCGGGGGTCATCTAAGGCACACATTCAATATTAAAATAGAAAAGAATATTGTCAGGAATGACAAATCATGATGAGAAAACCAACCCACAACACTAATAGTCGATTCACACGACAGACTGATGCACGGATGGATTGATCACGTGACGACATGTCTGCGGTTCGTCCGTCTCCCAGGCACATCCACACGAGGGATACGACGAGCAGATGCCAGTGGGGATGAACCAAACTTGATTATGTGGATGCTTGGGCTAGTTGGTAATTCATGCTTGGATGGAACAGTGCTGATCAATCACACTCACAGGCACACAAGGAGGGAACAGACTCTCAGCGCTGACTAACAACTCAGTCCTATATTTCTTCTTCCTCAAACCGTCGTCGTCTTCGTCGTTAAAGGAGCTGTGCAACGATTTTAAAGTTGAAAGAATTGGCATCTTTTACTTTTGACATTGATCACCTTGTCACAAAGGACTGAAAACACACCTCCTTCCTTCGATATGTTGCGATTCCGCTGCATAATCGCGAGGCAAATATTAGAATATTCCTCGAACAGCAGCCGCGAGCGGCGGCCATAAGAAACATGCGGCATGATGTCAATGGGGGTCTTGTAGAAAGATAGCAACTTGTGCGAATACCTGCTCGATAAAAGGTAACTTTTCTATAAATCTTGTCGTTCTAACATAAATATAAATGCGTCAAAAACCTGGTATCATCGACAAAACTTTTATTATACGGAGTTTCAGTGGCGCCATCTATCCCAGGTCCACAAAACCATCAGCTCTATCTGCTACCGTGAACAGCCGCCAGAAGCCAAAGGGGGAGGGGGACAGGGCCAGACGGGTATGGCCGGACCCCGGATGACACTTTCCTCTTTTCACCATATTGTTCGCGCTGCGTCCACCAGCACATGGTCACGCGGTCGCGAGCGGATGAGTTTTCGCTGCTCACAGATGGCTCTGGAGAGAGAGCTTCACCGGAACCCCACCCCACCCCATTGACGTCACAGCGCACAAGACTCGCAAGATGGTGAAGAAGTTGAGAGCTGCCGAAAACCTCAATCTTTGTCCATTTTTAAAATAAAAACTAGGACATGTAGGCAAAAGCGGTTTTTGTTCTTTACTTCAGCAAGGTCGAGACACCAACTCCCAAATTATTTAAGCAAAGCACTGAAACTGTTGGACCGCTCCTTTAAAGAGAACATGTTAAATTTTAAACACCAGAAACCAAATAGCCAAAAAACATTAATAAATAAATAATAAATAACTAAATAAGCATTTTGGGGCAAAGTTGTTCCCAAAACAAAATAGAAGGTTAGCATCGCAGGTGTCGGATGTCGGCAAAACAGCAGGATTGAGCGCTGGGGCGAGACTGACCCCCGCTCTCAAGCCCATATGTGCCTGTGTGGGTTTCTGGAACATTCGGCGTAGAACGTTCGGCGCGTAGCACATCCGTACCTCGATCAGATGACAAGATTCTCGAACTTGTGAGAACGCCCAATTGAGAGAATAAATAAAGGATGCGTAGCTCTCAAAAATCGAACTGGGGACCTCCACTTGAAAGCCAAGCACGGTAACCACTCGGCCACGCGTGCACTCTCTCGGCGACGCGCGTGGCAATATAAACTTCATTTTTGTGGGCAGTCCAAGAAGCTGCAAATAAGTTGATGGAAAAGAAAAGAATTTGCACATATCACAGGACAGGAGGTACATGCACTCATGATTTTACATACTGCTACTGGACGATGTGATGGTGGCGCACAACGGACCAAAGTTGCGACGGGTGTGTGGTCGCTACTTCGTAACTATCATTCGTGGTTCCAGCCAATTGATCTGCAAGTGCAGAACATTGAACAGAAGGGATATAAGCTTGAAACAACCGTGCAACAAACGGTTCACGCAACTTCACCGTTGTCGTCGTCCGCTTTACACGCCGGAGTAGCGGAGGAAAAAAAATGTGGTCGGTTATAGCCACGTGACTTCCAGCCGTGAGCTTCCGTGCTCGTGTTTTGGTTTCAAGCATTTGAGTTTTCTTGGTTTTGTTAAAAATGTATGTTACTCTGCAGCAAAGTAAGGATTGGGTAGTCTGTGTGGGGATTTCTGTGATCTCCCTTCCCCGATGGCTGTGATAACAGCCGCGGGTCGGAACGCTTGGTCTCCTTTACCGTGAGCTCAGACCTGTTCGTGAAGTGGAGGGTCCCTTTCTAGGAGGGTACTCCCCTCACTCTCTCATGGGGTGACCTCTTTCCGCTCTCCCGCTCGAATCACTGCTGAAAGGCAAGGAGGTCTTGTCCCTATTTTTCCCGCTTTTGGGAGGGGGACTCGCCCGTTTACTGTGAAAAAGGTAGGGTTTATATCGGCGACTTCTCCGATGCTTCCCCGATTCTGGCTCTCCGGAACCCCGTGTCTGGCTGGAAAAACCTTTTCTTACCTTGCCAGCGCGGGGGCATTTTGGATGGGGACATTGTAGTTCTTTTAGAAGAGTGTTACCAAGAGTAAATACCCTTGGACTCTGTCCTTACTCTGGTACATGTGTCTTCTGTTCTGTTATATTTTAAGAGTTAGACAAGACAGGATCATTGGCACCGATGGAGACGTCTACTGAACCGACCCACTGTAACGTAGCCCTAAACGCCGTCTGTATTGCTGCGCAGATGCGAGGACCACGCTACTAGTTTTGACATCTCCTTTGAGATTGCTTACGTTGTTGAGATAACCCTTTGGTTACTCCTCAGTACATCTGTTAGTAGCTACAAATCCCGCACCTGACACTCTATTAAATTGCCTGGCAGAAAATGATATAAAACATCTTGGGCGTTGTCAGTGTCACTGACACATCAAAATCATATTTTTTTTTATTATCCGAAACAATTGAAAATGATGCCGGGACATTACCCTCAAAATTCGAAACTTGGGAATTCAGTATATGTGAAGTAAAAAAACAATTTCCAAATGCCGAATTTGAAGTTCTTGCGCAATCTGCGCCGGTGCGTTGACGTCAAATATTGCGGAGTCCTGAGAGTCTACTATCTTTCGCGACTCCACGCTGTTGCCACCGCGACCCAAAGCGAGGAGGAAAGGACCAGGAGAGATGAGGGCGGAGGCGGACCTTGAAAAACCGGTTTGTTCGTCCGGTTTTCCGACCCACCGATCATCCTCCGCTCGTGCGCCACCAAGTTTTCCGAGGGAGGGTACAAATCCAGGAGCCGACATCACACCGGACTCTGATTTTTGGTATTTCAAAAAGAAGGGCCATAGTGTGTTTGCAATTGCATTAAAAAACATGTTTTACGTTTGCCGTTATTAAATGTTATAGAAATGTAGCCTACAAAGCTTCTAAATTTCATGATTCTTGACGTCGCGAATCAAAAGCGAGGAGGCGAAAAGCGGGAGAGGAAAACGGCAAAAATAAAAAGGCGTGTGCGCGCGTTAAAAAATTTTTTCGAGATGCATTTCTTTTTTTTTGTGTCTACGACTACAACTTATATCGTTTTAGACAATAAAAATAACTATGACCCTTCGGGTCATAGTTCTTTTTATGCTGGCGGGTGCCGCGCGAACAATATGGTGAGAGAAGGAAAGTCTCATCCGAGTCCGGCCATACCCGTCCGGCCCTGTCCCCCTCCCCCTCCGGCTTCTGGCGGCTGTTTGCGTCACGCAGATAGAGCTGACGGTTTTGTTTACCTAGGATAAATTGCGCCACTAAAACTCCGTATAATAAAAGTTTTGTCGATGACACCAGGGTTTTGACGCATTCATATTTATATGTTGGAGCGGCAAGGTTTATAGAAAAGTTACCTTTTATCGAGCAGGCATTCGCACAAGTTGCTATCTTTCTACAGGACCCCCATTGACGTCATGCCGCATGTTTCTCATGGCCGCCGCTCGCGGTTGCTGGTCGAGGAATATTCCAATTTTTGCCTCGCTATTACGCGGCGGAATCGCAACATTTCGATGAAAGGAGGTGTGTTTTCTGTCATTTGTGACAAGGTGAACAATGTCAAAAGTAGAAGATGCCAATTCTTTCAGCGTTAAAATCGTTGCACAGCTCCTTTAAGGACAGGAGAGGCGGACAGTCGTTGTGGAAATATCCTAATCTGCAGGTTGCTGAAGCTGATAGTATTAATATGAATATGCCAAGAGAGATGAGAAGTAATGTGGACCCCTAAATAGTCGAAGCATAAGCAAGGGTGTGAAGAGTTAAATTCGGTTGGGGATAAGAGGGGGAGAAACACATGCATTTACATTTATTGATAAGAGGCCACATAACACCAGTCGGCTATTTTATTGATGTCATTTTGTAATGTCAAGAAGTCATCAGTTATTTTCCTATTCATGACTGATTCATGAGCAAAGAGAGTAAATCTTCCAAAGAAAAATATTTAAGGCATAGGAGGGCAGTTGGTATATCGCAGCTTGTATAATATTTGCGCATGCCAGAGATACAAAATCATTGGTCATACGAGTAAAATTGAACAAAGTATGGTACATTCTGTTCTGAAATTACGAGGAAACACCTCCTCAGACTGTTATCCGCACAGGGCTCTACTTATAGGTTTGTATGAAGATTCTACATCAAATCTAAACTTTTTTTTTTTACACCGATAATTATTGTTTTTTATCGTCCGTACAAGACTGGCTGAGGTCCACCAATTTAGGAAAAATAAATGGGGAAAAACACGCGCTTCCTTATAAATAAATGATGGCCTAATTATAATCTGAGCCCGGAGCCAACTGCCCCCTGATTCGGCAAGAGGCCACCCGGAGTCTGCCGCAGTGTGGCATCGGTTCGTCGTCACGCCCTAAAAGCGTCGCTGCACTCAATCGATCAAGGGGAAACGTCGGCTGGCTTCAGACTGACATTCGGAAGGTGGTTCGTTGCCATGGAGTCTGTAGGAGACGGGTTGTGCAGAACGGCACTACGGCGAGAGGTGTGCGTTTGGACCTTTTCGAAAAGGGTGAAATGCGAGCAAAACGGGAAATGTGAACCTAATGCGGACCACCAATTTTCTCCCGCACCCAATATTTTGACAAAGCGGAGAGCACATTTTTTTAGAGCGCGGCTCCTAGGCACCCATTTCTGGCCTTAGCGGCGTCGCCGTCACCGCGCGTTGCATTATGGGACATTGATCATAAGGACGTCACGAGTAATGTCGCGAAGGTCACGAGTAATGTCGCGAAGGTCACGAGAGGGCCACGAGTGACGTCATGAGGAAAAAGGGAGAGGAGGAAGGGAGGAGGACGGGAGGGGGAGGAGGAGAGGCATGCCCTCCTTTTTGTACCCTCCCCTCCTCCTCCTCAAGGGCTGCGCTCTGATTTGGCATTGCAGGGAATTGTAAACGTCTTTAACTTTTTGGTTCCGGTGACTGGCCTTCTTTTCTCGGAACGAGGGTCCTTGGACTGGTCGGGTGCATATGAGCGTAAGTGGCCGGAGGAGCCCGGTATCCCCGGTGTGATTGCCGCTCCCTGCGCAGGGGTGTACTTCGATGCCCGGGTGGAGCACATCAAGTTTGTGGACTTCTGCGGCAAGTACCGGCTGCCGCTGCTCCAGTACCTCTGTTCGGCCCAGTGCAGCTCGCAGCTGGCCGGGTCCGGCTCCGAGTCCGAGGCGTCCGATGAGGAGGGCGGCGTCGACCCGTCCCGGCTGCGCAGGGTGCTGCTCGGCTGAGGAGCTTCTGTACCCCCCGCGCCTGTTTGGGACGCCCTTGCGGCCTCAACTGCTTGGGTCCCACACACCCGTTTGTCCCTCCGTGCTCGCGTCTGGTAAAGCCCTTGTGAGAGCGAGTTACCACAATTCTCTATGCCACCGTCATTCCTCTCGACGCATTGAGAATAGAGTTTGGTGTTATCGGCGTAAAATTTTTTTTTTTTCATACTACTTTTTTTTTGGATATTTTAATTTTTTTGGTGGGTATGCTTACCACACTTTTTTTACTGTAAGGATCTAGTAAGCATATGGTAAATGAGCGGGTGTACTGGATTTTTTAACGTTAACGGTGATACCTGCGGACCTTCTTTGAGCGAAGGGCGCATTATCTTTTTAGAAGTGCCGGGTGACTTTCCATAGTTCTAGCCATTAAACAAATGGCACTCTTTAGGAAGGTGTTGTCATGGACAGTATGCAACGGGGCCATTTGGCAGGGTATTCAGTTTAGCACCTTGAGCAGCACAGCTTGCTAGGTATGTCCTATTATTACTAACCATTTTTGGTAAACATTGAATTTTTTCAGTCGATGCGACTAACCTGCGCATAAGCCACTTCCTCAGCTTCCAGGGTTGTCCGGCATATGGCGTAAACTTTTATGCGCTTGCAAACAAGGTATTCTGACAAACGAAGCTGCGGGATGTTCTCGGCAATCCTAGAGTTGCGACGCAGTGGAAACGCGTCGCAACTCCAGGGTTTGTGCGATCTGTCGGCGCTGGCAGCCAAGATAGCGTCCCCAGGTCTTGAGCATTGGGTTCTATTCACAATTCACCTGGCTCTTTTGCGACTGTCACGCTGGCAGGGAGTGCCACCGCACCTCTTCCTGTTCGGAATGTCACTGAAATCGCCGCTGCATTCACTCGGGACACGTGCACTGTGCGAGTGTCCCAGAAATGTGGTTTTCTACACATTACACACACAGGTGACGCGAGTGTCCCAGAAATCTGTAGTTTTCTCTGTGTGCGGCCCCAAACTTTTTTTTTTTTTGGAACTGCAGAAAGAAGTTTGCGCAGCATCAATGAGTACAACGATGATCGGCGCTTGAAGTGGACCCATTGTCCGCATTTGTGAACAGAATAACGCTGCACATAGATTTCGTCTGGTGCACGACCACAGTGTGCACTAGGATGACTGAAGACTGATGTTTTGAATTTTGCCTTTGTTTTAGTGCTGTATTTTATGCCTTTGGAACTTTCTTTGTTTGTCCAACGTCCTTGGAACGCATCCCACGAGACGTCGGTTCTGTCGGTGCGGCTAGCTTGTGGACAGGTTTGAAGGTTGGCAGCTCCAGGCCCATCATCTTCTCTTAGCGGGAAGGAAGGTGCCGGAGCAGGAGATTGAAGAAATGCGTGAGGAGCGTTCTGCAGAGTCAGCGGTGAATTGCGGCTGCTGACTTGGCCTTCGTTGGCTTCGTGCTTCCCTGGCACCCGATCAAAGAGCTTGGGGCTGATCCGTTCGTCTTCCCATTTCCACTGCTCAAGTTTCAATTCTCAAGTTTGCCTTAAAGTGCAACATATTTTCTACACTTTTACACTTGTTTTTCGCTTTAACTGCCATTATTTTTGTTAACTTTTTCATACAGCAAGTTTGTGCAACAAATACTGTTTGAGTTCGCTAGTTTTTGTTAACATAAGTGCCTCTAGTCTAGTGTTACTAAATTAACATAAATGCCTCTACTGTTATTCAACGATTCAGTCTGAACAATAAATCCGCCTTGCAGATGTGTTGTTTGGACTCTGTTTTATTTCCATTTATTTGTAAGAATACTTGTGCAATCTCGTTTCGGACTTATAGCTGCAAGCGGACCTTTCGGTGCCCTCAAGGCCAATCTGTTGAGTCAATGTATAATGGGGGAGTGTACCGTGACATCCCAAGTTGTCGCCCACCGTTGTGCCACCCGAAATTCATAAAAAAAGGGGTGGGCCATGTCTAGGTGGGTAAGCACTAAATGTTTAGAAAAAGCTGAAAAAAACACCAATTTTTCTGTAAGCATCTAGTGGGGCTGCAGAAGGGATGCATTAAACTAAAAACTCTGATTACTTTCATTGTTTTACGCAAGAAATGCTCATGAAAGAATGTTTTACTGACGCAGAGCTTGTCGCTTGCATACGTGTGATGAACACCACCGATCAGCATACAGAACAAACGTTTGTTCCATGACTGCACGTTTATAACCCCGCTATGTTCTCTTTGTTCGCAAAAGAAAAAGTTAACTTGAATGATAGAAAAACCAACCAGGCGCAACGAGCGAGCGGGATGAAAGAAGTGATGAAGAGCGGTGCTGGGGAAAAGCGGGAAAGCCGGCGTGGGTGGCACCACAAACATGGAGCTCGGAATGGGACGCATTGCAAACGTCTGTCTGCGGCGATGCAGAAAAGTCTTTGTTTATCTGTTGCCTTTGCCTTAAAGATTGCACAACCTTACCGACTGTGGTCGCGTTCTGGGAGGAGCGGGTTTGCGATGACCTTGTTTCGGTCGAGACTGACTGTGACCTTACACTCCACGGCTACATTCCGGGATATGGGGCATTCTCTGACCTCGTGATCCCTGAATGGGTTACAGTTTTTTTGACCGAACAAACTTTTTGGTAAGAAAAACAAAGTTTCATTTTGTTATGTTATCATGTTCCTTTTTGCATGCATGTACTCCGACTTCGGAGTCCCGGAAATTGGGGAGGAAATGCGTGAATGAAGTGAACTGTCTTTCCCTCTTTCATTTTACTTTGTCACAGACAACCTCCAACCGCGGCCGCGCCAGTCGGGTAGAATGAATGTTCGGGGGTCGCAGAGTCTGCTTTGGGGTAGGGGCGGCGGATCACTCGGCGTTTTTTTGGGAATCTATTCGCCCGCAATGCGATGAATCGGGGATGTGGGATGACTTGGGATATTATGGTAATTTGCCATGGAATGGAGTGGTACGGTCTCTGTAGAGGGCGTGCTAGCTGAATACTAGTGCCCTCTCGTCTCGGGCGGCTACGTCTCGAACGCTAGCCTCCACTGCAGGGTGAAGCCTACCAGTACAGCAATGTCGCAGTTGCACCTTGCCTGCATCGTGGAATATGGAGATGTCTAACAAAGTATTAGATTGTTATTAAGAAGCAACTCCTCTCAATTCTAAAAAAAAATGGAGTTGCATATTCTTTGTGTTGTATCTAGGGGTTTGTATGAGAACTCAATTTGAGTGCTTGTTTAATTGCCCATGTATGACCAATAGAATTCAAAAACTTGGTTAGAAAACGCGAGAGGATGTTTCAAGAAGCATTGGACGATTCCCAAATCGCACCCATCGGACGCCCTCAAGCTTTGTTAGAGGTTTTTGTGGTCATTGGACCTGTAAGAGCAGCGCTGCACCGTGGGAGTATGGTGTACCAGTGAATTAGATCGGGCCTGTACACGAGCACAAGAGATTGGCAGAAAATGCCACCGTTGAGTCGGACTGGGCTGCGTCGGCAAGCTTCGCATGGCGTCCTTTATGGGAACGTTCGGCCGGGCTAGGCGTCGTGCTGGAGCGATGCCAATGGCGCTGCGCCGTGGCTCTAATTCACCCTAATGCGGCGTTCGCTCGTCCCGTCGCACTGCCAGTTGCAATGGCGAAGACAGAGTTGTAGTATTATTGCGGTCTTTTGTGCGTTGAAGACCGGTGAATATTTTTTTATGTAGGCGAACCTCCGCAAGGGAAGGTCGCCCGTGTGCCAGGTCTTCGGTGTGGAGGAGATAATCCGGGCATATGAACATTTATCGGCAGCGAAATGCATCTCGCAAGTGCAAGACGACCTATGACATCTGCCTCAAGATGGCATCTCACCACGCGTTTTAAAAAGGTGCGCTCAGGCAATCTCGCCCTATCTATACTTAATTTATACCCAGTCGCTGGCTACGAGCGTTCTACCAGATGACTGGAAAGTTGCTCACGTTGTACCTATCCACAAAGGCGGTCCGAAGAAGGATGTCTCTAATTACAGACCTATTTCATTGACGTCTATTTTATGTAAGATTATTGAACACGTTTTTTTATTCACAGATAGTGTCTCACTTAAACGCAAACAATTTGATTGTCAGTGAGCAACACGGTTTTTGTAAGGGATTGTCTTGTACAACACAGCTTGCGGAATGTTTTCACGAATTAGTATCTGGTATTGATGAGCGCAGACAAACAGATTGTATTTTCTTAGACTTCCGTAAAGCATTTGACACGGTTTCACACTCGCTTCTTCTCCAGAAACTTAAGATATTTAATTTAGATTCAACTGTTATTAGGTGGATTGAAAGCTATTTGTCCCAGCGGCGTCAATGTGTGGTTTTGAACGGCAAGCAGTCTGATTACGTTGATGTTACATCTGGAGTCCCCCAGGGCTCCGTCTTGGGACCCCTTTTGTTTTTAATTTATATTAACGACATTTCTAGCCAAATAACATCCCGTATTCGACTGTTTGCTGACGATTGTGTTTTATATAGAAGCATTATGAGTGAGCATGACGCAGAACAATTAGAGAGTGACCTGGTACGTGTTGAAAGCTGGTGTTGTAAATGGAAGATGAATTTGAATCCAAAAAAGTGTGTCCATTTAAGTTTTACTAGGAGTAAGAAAAAAATCGATACTCAGTACAGTATAAATAATGACTTCATCAAAACAGAATGTACGTACAAATATCTGGGTGTTATATTATCGAATGACTGTTCATGGAACGCCCAAGTCGATGTTAAGGGCCGGCAGGGCATTAAACTTCATTCAGCGAAATTTAAAATGTTCCGAAACAAACTTGAAGAAAACGGCATATCTGACATGTGTTAGACCAATTCTAGAATATGCATGTGTTGTATGGGACCCTGCGCAGAAGTATCTAATTGAAAAACTAGAAAAAATTCAAAATAGGGCAGCGAGGTTTGTTCTGGGACGATATGGGCAAAAGGATAGTTGTACTGACATGAAAAGAGAATTAAATTGGGAATTACTCTCAGCGCGACGGAACAAATTAAAACTGAAATTTTTGTTTTCAATATTTAATGGTCGACTGGGCATTAACAAAGACGATTACCTAAAGCAACCGCACTATATTTCAAGCCGGACCGATCACTGTTTTAAAATACGAGAATACCGTGCCAGAACAAACATGTACGCTAATTCTTTTTTTGTCAAGACCATCCAACAATGGAACAAGCTGTCGGAGGAACAAGTGTGCTCTGCAACCGAAGAATTGTTTTTTTCACGTTTGTAACCCCCCTGCAGTAACGCCTTCGGGCAATGCGGGGTAACTTATGAATAAAGAATAAAAAAAATACTATTTTTTCCTTTATGGTTTTGCTCGCTCTTGAAAGTCGCAGCAATTCGGACAAAGATGTGAATGTTACATTTAAATTGTGTTCCCATGCGCGACTGCACTGTCGCACACTGCTTGAACACGGGCAAGTACTCTTAGAAAGCGGCATGCCGTGGCTGTTTTAATTGATGCGAATGGGGTCAATCACAATGCGTGCTCAGCCAGACCGCATCACTAATCGAGCTATAAAAAAACTGAAGTGGGACGTGAATATGGCCACCGCACGTCTGTTTCCAGGTTTTTCGGGGGGGGGGGTCGAACAAAATTAAAATCTTTTACTACACTCTACACCTTGTGTTTGCGCATATGTACCGCTGCCGTCAAAGTGGTATGTTCGTAATTCACTCCCTTGCATCAGTAACCCACTCATACTTTTCCGAGTAAAAAGAGTAATCGCCAATCTACTTAAATTTGCACCAATACTTATCATAAAAAAAAAAAAAAAAATTTAATGTGACTTTAGAATGATTATTTCGAACACATTTGCAGGTGACTGCACAATTTTTCTTGCACAATTTTTCGTTCTGTTTGTAACTACCCCTGTCCTCCGCACAGGTGGCAATCTTTCCTGATTAATCTCCCAGGTACCAAATAAAACTTTTCGGGAGACACACATTTACCTTTCTGTTTAATATGATGCTGTGACATTTGACTACACAACATCTAGTGCCCTGCCCTTTGACCTTCGGTACATTACGAAGCGTAAGGTCAGCAGGGGTAGTTGCAAAGGCACCAGCCTTTTGCGTCGCCTGCTCTACCCCGCCATCCCATTCGACTCACTCCCCAACAGTATGAGCGTAATTGCGCTAACTCCATCGCTCTCTGCAAGGTGGCGATGTCCTGGGCTAGCTCGAGCCAGGCCGTACGTCTGGCTCGAGCTCGAATGGCAGACGTGTTTTCGAAAGCTCCCCGAAGCTACATACTTTTTCTGTTTTCTTCTCCTGTTTAGCTGTGCATGGGATAGTGACGGTAGTTTTTGGTAGCGGTAAGAACGATGGGATAGTTTTTAGTTATTTGTTTTGTAGCCAGGGGAGTCGATCAATGGTGCGACGTGACTGGACCACAGGCTTTTGTTTGAATGGTTGGCAGGGTGGATAGCGGTGTTGTTTAGAACAGACACGTGGGGAGAGCGGCAAATAGGTTTGCCCATTTCATATATAGAGTAGATATAATGTAAAAAGGGAGAAACATTGGCTAGATTTGAAGCAGCAGACCACGTGGTGTACCTCGTGGTCGAGGTTTGTGCCGTGTTGGGCTAAGAGTCGTACAGGCAAGGTCTTCAGTGTAGCCTCTGGGAGTAGGGAAGAATGGCAAAAAAAGAGCATTCAGGTACAGAGCGGAAAGCAAGCTGGGTTAATATGGTATAAACGAGACTTGAGAGTGCTGAGGAAGCGGAGGGAGGAGGCTCTATGTAGGCTATGTGTCTAGACAGGATGAAAGCCGACAGCATGACCATGGTAATGCGCATTGTTGAACTGGATAGTTAATTGAGAACGGAAAAAGACTAGCGACGAGCACTGGAGGGAAGACTAGAGAACATAGAGGGAGTTGGACAGAGACGGTTGCCTCGAACGGTAATGACAAACAGGCTAAGATGAAGCATGACAACAAGGTGCGGTCTGCCACCAGCGTGGGCAATGGTGATAGGGACAATGGCAGTAGTGCACAGCAGTGCAAGGGCATAGCCAGGGGGGGGGGGGGGGGTGGCTTACGGGGCTTCAGCTCCCTTCCCTTCCGGAATCTAGCGGACCCTATAATATACACATGCATTTTGACCCTCCCTCCCCCTCCGCACCCCAAGTCATGGACATCCGAGGCACCTGATAGCCAGGAATATTCTTTTTAAGGGGGGGGGGTGGGGGGGTGCCCCCTCCCAAAATATTCCTGGCTATGCCACTGCGGTAGTGGTAGACAAAGCTATGCGGGGGCGCTGATGCAGTGAACCAGGCAGGACCCTTGGCGGGGAAATCGAGCCCGTCCGTCCGGCCGTGTGGCAGGTTTCCGCAAAATAAAAGATTGAGGTGTGGCACAACGGCCATTGAGCGTGGACAGTCTGTGCTACAAGCGCGGCACTAGGATTGCTTAATTTTGAAATCAAAGGTGCACACATCCGACTCTTCCGAACAGCGAAGGAACTTCATCGAACGAATCACACGAGTTCTTACGCAAATAAAGGATTCATTGAAATATAAATTAATATTCGCCCAAATATAACTATATTTTAGCCTGAACCCAGGTTTTCATAACACACCACTGACACAGACCCAGGGCCAACCCTAGGGGTGCGCGCCCAGGGCCCTATGTTGCGCTTTTTGGACTCCCACGGTGACTAGGGAGAAGGAAGTGATGTCAACCATGCAGTATAAACGCAGACTGGATGTTGATTGGTAAGAGCCGCTGATGACGAATTTCCGCAGAAGAAAACAAAGTATGTTTTCATCTGTGGAAATTTGTCATCAGCCACTCTCACCAATTAACATCCAATCTGCGTTTATACTGCGTTGTTGACATCCCTTCCTTCTCCCTAGTCGCCGTGGGAGTCCAAAAAGCGCAACATAGGGCCCAGGGCGCCATCAAACAAAGAATGCCACAGCACCCATTTTTTTTTAAATTTATTTGAACACGGCACTTGACACAATGCTATATGCTTGACTCCCGTATAACAGAAAGAATAAAACAGAGGGAGGACGCAGAACAGTTAGAAGAAATGGAATATGATGTTCCTCTGCATATACCGCGTGTTTGAGAGAAATCCGAACCCGGCATTTCGTACTGCAAAATTAAACTAGAGATTGCGGGAGCTCCAACTCATTTAAAATGTAGCCCAAGCCGTTCGAGCAAGATGTCGAAGTCTGAGGACCAACCGTTATCTTATTCAAGTTATAAGTGATTTTCTGAAAAGTTCAATGGAAAAAATGGCGGGCGACGGAGCTCTCGAATGGATGGAGCTCTATGGCTCTAGAAATCGAAAATGGGCAAAAATGGGATCCATTTTCCCATTGGAATTTTCAAAAAATCCTTTATAACTTTTGAATAAGATAACGGTTGGTGCTGAAACTTTTGCATGATGTACAGGGGGAACAGCGCACCCGCAAAACAGTCACTCAAGTCAACACACACACAAATGGAGACACTTACGCAATGCTGACTGACAACTCTCTGGTATATTTACACTTTTTTCTCTTCTTCTATTTGTATTATAGGCTGGGACCAGGAAGAATAACTGGTCTTTTTTCTTTTCTTTTAATATGAAGCTAAATTTAAAACTATACCTAAATTTAAATTAATCTAAGGCTAGGTAGTCCAATTATTTTTGTGATAAGGTTAAAGGCGGAGTGCTAACACATCTGTCGTTATGTTTTGTGATATTCTCTGCCTCGATAATTTCTTTTGTGAGCTGATTGTGGTGCTTGCAAAGCATGGCGCAGTTACTCAGCAGCACTGAGCAGCCACAGTCTCGACAGTGAATGCCTAAATATCCGGAGTCTTTATTGGTGAATGTGTTCTTATGTTCATGAAGGCGTTAGGAGCTAAGAAGATGACTTCCAAGTTTACTCGGTTAGCTATTTTCTTCAGTCTGTGAGGAAAATTACGAATACATGGCATTATGATGGGTTTCTTTGTTTTGTCCGAGCTTTTTTTGATAGCAAATGCCTTACCTGCTTTCATTAATGAGCTGCTTGGCCACTGTAACAAGAATGGGTATCCTGCTTGCTTTAGTCGAGAGACTTGCCCATCAAAGCTCGTTGGGATGGAATGCGAGCAGGATTCTGTGAGTGAGTTTTTGAGGCATAACCGCACAATGCTCCTTTTAACGAGTTTTGAATGCGCCGAGTTGAACGGTAATGGGTTTTTTTTTCCCTGGGCTCATAGGACCAGCATAAATGGTGGGGCAACATAAAACGTTGAGGATCCAGGAATCTTAAAGGGCACTCGTTTGGAAGTTCGTAATTGATGTTCGTAGGGCTCATGCAGGCTTTAAAACTGTCGAGAACGTCGGCGACCATGGTGGTAAAGTTGCAATCATCGGAAGCTAGAGCGATTGAATAATCATAGACGTACCGGAACATTCTTATAACTTTGGAGGTGTCTAATGATTCTTTTAACTTCCTGTCGTGGTGCGCTAGATAGAGATTGCTGACACCCCATCCCATCATTGTGCCATGTATTAATTATTTTTCTCCCGGACTGAAGAAAATAGCTAACCGAGTAAACTTGGAAGTCATCTTCTCAGCTCCTAACAAACTTCGCAGCGTGTGCAAAAAAAGTAAATTCCACACCAATTACAACTGTCGGCTGCAAAAAGAAGCATAAGAACACCTTTGTCTCTTGTACAGAGAAGGTGGTGTACTCCTCTCCCCTCTCTTGTGGAAAACTCTACATAGGCCAGACCAGAAGCCGTCTTAACGATCGCCTTCGTGAACATAAGAACACATTCACCAATAAAGACTCCGGACATTTAGGCATTCACTGTCGAGACTGTGGCTGCTCAGTGCTGCTGAGTAACTTCGCCGTGTTTGGCAAGCACCACAACCAGCTCACAAAAGAAATTATCGAGGCAGAGAATATCGCAAAACATAACGACAGATGTGTTATAGCGAGTTCGTTTCACACGCACTGGCACCGTTCGAGTTCTCTCCCAGAATGCATCGCACTCACAGAGTGTTGCACGGAAAACTGGACTCAAACGAACTCGCCAAATGCACCGAGTGCAGAAGACTGATGCTGCCGCCATCTATGTCGTAGAAAAGGTACCGACTTCAAACCGAAACTAGCGCCTTTCTAGCTGTTCCGAGTGATGCGTGGGAATGCGAGAATGCAGTCGCTACCAACGTTTATCTACAAACGTTGGCAACTGCAACCTGTAGTTTATAGTTGCGATGTCTTCAAGCAGCTCGGCTGCCGTAGAGATAGTTACAGACGGCGTAAATTTCCGCAACCAGCTGTCCACAAAGCAACTGGTTGCGATCTTTCAATCCTTATAACCGTTTACACTGAAGAAAACTGATGATGCTGTCCGAGCAGAAGCTTCATCCGTTTGAGCATGGTATTATGCGTGAACGACTGAAAGGGTACGGCTTAAAACTAGCCTGTTGGAATATCCAGCAAAACTGGGACTTTCGATTTGGATCGTCATTGTGGATTAGATATTAGCCTTGGTGAAGGCGTCGAGAACGAGAGCTTTCTCGAACAAAATACGACGGGGCAAGTTAGCTGCGTAGGTAAATGTTAAACATGATGATGTTGCCCAATCCTCGGGTAAAGTCACCATCTTTAGCTTTCTCTGCTGCTTATTGGGCAGTCAGAGGTTTCTGCTGGGGGAGTTTTATCGAATAATGTTAAATTTTTCACCCGCACACCGGATGGTGATGGACATCTCGGGGGCCGCTGTTGCGTTTGTTCTGAGCATTTCTTTACACACTGGTATATTTCAGCGTTTGTACGGCAACAGAGCGATTTAAAACCTGCAAATAAATCACGGGTTGTCGATTGCTTCCTTCGTGAAATAGCAGACGCTCACAATTCAAGCTCGCGTTTGATTTCGTTGCCCGCGGGACGCGATTTCTATCAGAAAGTCTACTTTTTTTCCTTTCGGTTCCGCGACACATCGTAGCAAACGAACCCTCGTCGTCTGCTCCCGCTCCTCGCCGGCCCCGCCGGAGCGAGGCATGACGGGATTGCATTTTGGCGCACTCCCGATTTTCTCGGTGCAGCGAGTGCATGCACGCGTGGGGTGTCAGTGCTGAAACGAACTCGGAGAGTGCAACCACTCGTGGAGCGCCGGCCGAAACGAACCCGTTCCACGCTGCGAGTGGGCACGCGTGGGCACGAGTGCCGTGAAACGAACTCGCTATTAGTACTCCGTCTTTAACCTTATCACAAAAAGAATTGGACCACTTAGCCTTAGATTAGTTTCAATTTATGTATAGTTTTAAATTTAGCTTCATATTAAAAGAAAAGAAAAAAAGACCAGTTATTCTCCCTGGCCCTAGCCTATAATACAAACAGAAGAGAAAAAAAGTGTAAATATACCACAGTTGTCAGTCAGCGCTGCGTAAGTGTCTCCTTTTTTTGTGTGTGCGTTGACTTGAATGACTGCTTTGCGGGTGCGCTGTTGCCCCTGAACATCATGAGCAACCAACTCGCCCCTACCTCCGTGTTAACTTTGGCATCTTGCTTGAACGGCTGGAGCTGCTTTTTGACAGAATGTGAGCTCTCAGAGTTAATTTTTGCGATGCGAAAAGTTCAAAGAGAGCCACCACGGGCGCCATGATTATTTATGGCTTGGCGCAGAAACGACTTCAAACTAGGCTATTACGTTCCAAAGGTGTTACAAAAAAGCAGTTTTAAACTGTCACCCAGGTATTTTATTAATAGCATGGATAGTTGTTAATATTATTTTATAATCTACCAAATATAAAATAATATCTTGACTCTTTTAAGTAATGAGAGCCCCCCACCACGCACGAGTAATTCGGCGCTCCAGTACAAAAGTCTGCAAAGTCTAGAGCACTATATAGCTCCTACGGAGCAGAGTAGCGCAATCCTTTGAACTCCGTGTTTTGCCGACAACATGGCCGACAGAGCGGCTCGGCGCGAGTCACGTGGTACTCAGGGTTCCAGGAGGCGGCCCGCCCTATGGGAGAACACATGGAGATCGATACAACACGGCTGATTAAAAAATGAACGGCGAGTTCACACTTTTCAAAACTAGCCTGTCATGAAGTTAGTAAAGCACTAAACACTTTATCAAAGTTTTAATAATATCGGATGCGTGTGCAAATTTTGAGAAGGCAATTTCCAAGGCAATGGCGTTTGAAGCAGACGATTTTTGCTCGCAGCGGAGATGGGCTTTTCGGGTTGGCCAGAGCGGGTCACGTGAATGGTGTGACGTCGCCGTGTCGTCTGCTGCATGATGCCGCTCAAGCAATTTTTTAAAAAAAGTCAGGTCCTTTCGGGGCACAAAACTTAGCGCAAATTATTCTAAAATGTTCCATTATTATGTCAAAAACGATTGCCATTCCGTACATTCCCACATTACTGAAGAAACAACGATTTTCTCACGTTCTCCATGCATTTCTGACCGCAGTTGGAACCTCCGGGCGTTCGCCGCTAGTCGCCGAGAGGCGGCGTTCTAGATTGCGCTACTCTGCTCCGAAGGAGCAAAGTCGACTTCAGCTCGCTACCGTCGCTACTGTCGCTACTGCAGCAGCAGCGCTGACCAGAAGCGCTGACTGCGCTGACCACAATGGCACTGACCGTGTGTGTGTGAAGGGTGGACTGGTGGTGGACCACGGTGATCACGGTGTGTGGTGCGGGCTCAGAGCTTCCCCAAGCTTCCCCCTGTACCCGTGTTGTGGAATAGCTCGCCCACCCATCATTTCCTTCCAGTGCCATGTCTTCGGAACCAGACGGCAAAGGTTCCGAAGCTATCAACGGGTGCGCTGTGCGGGAGCGAGCGGACAGCAAAGTGGAGTGCTTGGAAGATGACAGCGGCACGAAAACGCTGGACCGTCTCGACGTCGCCAACAGACTCGAAAAAGGTACCAGTAGTTCACCCGCGGAGAAAAACAAACAAGTGTCGCCTGCAGCAACGTCATTCGCAAACTGCCCCACTTTTATATCTTTGGTGGGGTTTCCAGATGAGTCGCTCAAGTACGATCCTGAAACCATGGAGAAACTCTCGGAGGGGCTCCTCAAGGAATACGTTGCCGACTTGAAGCGAGTTCGAGCAAACTTGGCGGATCTGACGTTCGTATAGTGGATCTCCCTTCTTCCTCACTTGCTACTCATCACCGCCGAGAAAACAAAGCATATTGCACTGAGTGCTGTACTGCGTACAGTTCCTCGTATGGTAGAACCGTCTGCAGAGTATTAAGCAAAGAAGCTCAGGCGTCATCAGGTGTATGAGCATTAAGGCATGACCACAGGCCCAGTCAAGTTGTTATTCCAAAGCCTTTAGTTTGCCGCTCACTTCAGTTTACAAAAATTGTCCAGAAGCCGGGAGACGTCCTACCTGAAAGAAGGACACCACCTTTACATAACAGAAAGAACAAGTTCATTAAATGCCTTTCATGCGGGAGGCATCATCAGCAGTATAGTTACAGGGCGAGTGTGCGGGTCTGACTCAACACGTTGAGTTAAACCCGTTCACTCGCTCTGTAACTACAGATGGTGCCTCCTGCATGAAATTCGAAACTTTTAATCAACTCTTCTTTTTCTTTTATGTAAAGTCCATGTCCTTATTTTAGTTATTTCTTCAATTTACCCAGAAATAAAGCATCAAATTGCATTGAATAGAGTGAACCGCCACGAAAGATGTTTTCATTGTTTGTTTTCATGCAGGAAGAATCAGCACCTCCTGATTGACACGGTACAACAAGAAAATGGAAGGTTTTCGGAGGTGCAGGAGATGTACAACATCGAGGATGTGGTGAGTGGAGCGCTGTCACTCGGCCATTGGCCACCCTCACGATCCCTCACAGTTTCAGAGAGCAAAACTCTACCATGCCAAGCTGGTGAAGATAAAAAAGGACATGGCAGACCTCTACCAACGTTCCAAGAAGTTGAAGGTTCGTAATGCCGGCGTTCCCCTGCCCCTAGGGGCTGTAGCAGCCTGTAGCAGTCTTATCCAGGTCTGACATACGTATCTGCATGAGGGTTGTTGTCAGAACCGGATCTCACTCTAAAATCTGCCGTAAGTATTGATACCTGCATGTAGCGATCTCAAATTTGGTGAACTCTTACATGAATTTTACCTTGGGAAATTTCAAAACTTGGCTCCCTTCCCACGAAAAATTAGACCAACACCCTTGCCATGGCTTATGGCAGATGCAGAAGACAGTTGACCTACGGTTGGGTTTGTGGAGGCATCTCTTGTAGACACGGTGAGCAGACAATGATGTCATCTGCTTTCAAACGAGTATGGTTGCTTGCTCCACCTATCGGTTCATGACATAGAGTTATTTTAATGTACGCTAGTGTGCGGTTGCAATTCGAAGCAGACGGCAACCAGTCGGAAGTAGACTTCTGGTAATACGTTTTTGTGGGAAAAAGTGAGTGCATTTCCTCACTGCGCTCGATATACGTAAGAGCAAATTCCTTAAAACATTTCTCAGTCATGCAGATAAAAATATGGGTCAGTTTCTTGGTTTTCTTTCAAATTCATGGCATTAATACTTAAACAGCTTCATACATGCATTTATGTGCACTGTCAGACACTGTTAGCGCGAACACGGCGTCGGCACTTTTCAGCCTGGGGCATATTCATGCCGAACGAACGGAGGACAACTTGAAAATCAAGAGAAGGCGAGAACTATGCAGTAGCACTGGGTCAGTGACTCCCTGTGCATGTGGACGATCAAAATAAATTGAAGGCCACATAATAAAGTTGGATTTGCAATAAATAAGTACTGCTTTATTCTTTCTGCTCATGAATGTGTGCAAAGATTCTTGTTCTGCGTTCGTAAACATGACCCGCAGCACGCCCAAAATCTGAAAGTCTGGAGAAGCGAGAAAACGAGCTTTGATAAAAGCTGCCAGGCATAGGAAATAATAAAAAGAGGCATTTCCTAGCCCACATACTTTGTTCTTTATTACTTTGTTCTTTATGTTTTAAATGTTTTTAACTGCTCGTAAAGTGCTCAAGAGACGGGGTCATTTTCATACAGTGACAGGACTGGCATATCAGCATGTAAAAGCGTTGCCGAAATTTTGGCTAACTTTAAACTCGCTCTACATTCCTTTTGATTGTTATTTTGCTTTGAATCGTCGCTTGTTTTTACACATCTGCTATGGAACAGAGGTTTGGGCTTTAAGCATAGTGAAGTTTAAAAGCGTTCACTGGTAAAGAGAAACACTCTAACTAAAGCAATTACACTTTTACAATGATAATAAAGGTACATACTATTTGGTACAACCGAAATAACAATGCCGATGAGAGAAAATGCACTTGCATTTTCCCATAGGAACGTGCAGGAGCACCGCAAAAGTGGACTGGTTGGTTGCTGTCTACTTCATTTTGCATCCTGGAAGTAGCATAGACACTAGCGCCAGTTGAACCTCTAACTTACATTATAATAGCTCTATGGATGACACCCCAAGCGTAACCCTAGGTTAACTTGACTGTCTGCCTCTGGTTCTAAGTGTGGCAAGGGTGTTCGTCTAATTTGTTGCAGGAAGGGATTTGAAATTTCACGAGGTAAAATCCACACCAAAATATATTCGATAAAAATTTGAGGTTGCTACGTGCAGGCATAGATTTTTCTGGTCGATTTGAGAGAAATCTTCGCTATGGATAACACCCCATACATGTTGCACACAATCAGAGATGCTTGAATCCATACGGCATCACAGAGTTCATTCATGGCGCATGGATGTGTGCTCGTCATCTTGTGCTGGTTTTCTGGACACAAGCATAAGGGCTGCTAAAAGGGGTTTCTCAAACTGCTTCCATTAACATACCTGCCGAGTTACCCGTATTACCCGGGTGACTCCCGAATTTTGACCAATTTGTGCGATTGCCAGAAAAATCTCCCAAGAAACGCAAATCCCCCCCCTTCCCTCCTCGCACTTAAATAAGTAGTTTTTGCCGTCGTAACAAATGGCTGCTATGATAGTGAGGCCTCGCTGTCCTTCGCTAGCATGAGCAGTGCAATATAAATATAATGAAGTTGTTTTTATTTACAATTGTTATGAATATTTCTTTTTAAAGGGCAACTCCGCTTAATTTCAAAAATTTTGAGATAGTGGCCGATTTTGCTTTTTGAAGCACTCAAAAGCAATCCCCAATCTTTTGTTTCGCGAAAAATAAAATATTTTTCGTGTAATTTTACTCCAGCCATGAGCACAAACTGAAACCGAAACGGTGGCAAAGCCGGACAACATTGTATATTCGGCATCACTAAGCATGTACACCCACGTGATATACAAGGGGAAGAAGGAGCTCCCTCTTATCAGGATCCTCCTTTGTGCCTCCTGGATTAGCACAGGCGTCGCTATTCTCTTCCCAGAAGATTATAGAAGATTAACCTGTCACTCAAAATTCTTACAAAAGCAGGTTCCCTCTCCTCCTTTTACTTGGTGTTCAAAAGTATGCGATGTAACACAAGCCGCGCTCAACGAGGCGATCGGCTTATCAGTAGTATCAATAGTCGAGCGCCGGCCGGCCGAGCGCGTCACTCACGTCTTTCACGGCGCTGGCGCCACCCGTGCTCTCCCCGGGAAAAAAAAAAAAAAAAAAAAAAAAAAAAAAAAAAAGCTGTACATGCTTGGTGACGTCGCGGACGTGCCGGGAGAAGGAATTTGGAGGAAGCGGAAATGCAGCCGGGGAGTGTTGTCTGGCCCGCACGTCTCATCCAAAACCAGCGGATTCGTGCTTGTCAAACTTTGACAGCGATTTTAATGAACTTCTAGGTGGAATTCCGTCGTAATATTTGTCATGGGGGTTTTGTAGATGATAACAAAGAGAACTGTATAGTTTTGCACTACTGGAAAAGAAGCGGAGTTGCCCTTTAAAAAACCTAACCCCCCCCCCCCCTTGCTTAGAAATTCTCCCGGATTTGTTTTTTCCGAACTTGGTGGGTATGCAATAAAGGCTTACCCACAGATTTCAATGTTTTTTCCCCTGCGGAACTGTAGATTGTGCTTAGCCTCTATTAACAGCGTAAGAAACATTCGATTACACTATATAAAAAAAACTTGGCTTAATAATCTTTTTATGCCTAGTTTATCACACTTTCTGCTCACTTGATTTGTCTATAATAAGGGGGGACCAAACTACGCTAAGCTGTTTATTATCCAAAACCTTTTTCTTAGCTCTTTGTGAGCCATTTAGACTTGGGTCTGAGTTGCTCAGCTGCGTGTGGTACATATTAATGCGACCGTAAATTGAGCGTTTCTCTCGAGGTCTGTGCATCCAATGTTTTGAGCAGCTCTAGCGAGAAGTGCCTTGGCAAGCTGAGGAACACCACGACCGATACTGTTGCGGAATAAAGTGAAATAATGTAGGAATGCTGGCGACATTTGAACGAAAAAAAAAAAGGCAGCAGATACTTAAACACGGTTGGTTGCTTGCAATGTTAGTTTGCTCCTCCCGTTCCAGCCTATGGTCTGCACTGACGCCTGTTAAAGAGAGTTTTACCCAAAGTATGATTTGTACTGCCTGAATGTTCAGGCGCTGTAATCAGTTGCTTCTCTAGAGCTCACTGCTTGCCCAGTGCCTCCCAGGTGGGAGGCGTAGGGTCGCCATAATTGCTGTTTTTCGCGTCTCCAGCACTTGCTCAGCAGAAGTGGAAAGGGCCTTGTGGGAGGAACTTGTCCTGCGTTTCCTAACCTGCAACAGACTATAAGGAGCTTTGTTTTGTGTTAGGCATAGCCTGGGGGAATTTGGAGGCAATTGTGTACTGGGCCGCGAGTCCATTGACCGAGGAAGGATATTACAAGTTCTCCCCATTATCCCTAGCACCATTTCTTTTCATTTTCTTCGAAGATATGAACATATCCACCGCTTGCACCCACATGTGCCTGCTGTAGAACTTTTCGCACATATTCGGCTCTCAGTGTTGGCTATTTTGTGCTTTGTTGCAAAGGCCATTGCCCATGACTTGGTCGTGCGTCTGCACCAACATTGCACCAAAACTCAGTTTCATTTCGATAATAATGAAAATATAAAATATAATAGCTCAGCACCCAGTCGGATGATTACAATATACTTACGCGAGTTTAAAGAACTTTCGATTATTGCCTCGAATAACATGCTATTCGGTTGCATTTCGTATCAAAGACTGACAGTACTTGGAAGTTTTGCGATCATTTTCACATTCGTGGTCTGTTCTGGAGGGTTAGTTAAGTTTGTTGAGTGTGTTCCTCACTGGTGTACTGCAGAGGAGCGACATCTGCGGCTTATATACCATATGATAAACTGCAATATCCTTGCGGTACCTTTTTCTAATTCGAGATTTAGCGAAGATACTTTTGTATTGCAAGATTTATATGCACTCTTTTGTAGCTTTATTTTTTAGGCAAACGTTTTTGTTTAGTTATCACTTTTGTATGGGTGCGAGTAAATTAGAATTAAATTGGCGGGAGAAGTGGATGAAATTGTAGGAAGAACCTTATTGAGTTCGGCAAGAATGTTTTTAACCCTTTGTGGTCATGAGTCGGGCATGGGCCGGCATCATAAAAGTGCTTTCCTGGTCATATGTCGGGTATTTATTTACCGTATCTACTCGCGTATAGGTCGACCTGTTTTTCAAAAATCGCCTCATCAAAACTGGGGGGTCGACCAATACGCGAATCCCGGTATTATATTTTTCAATTTTTTTTTTTTTTCGGGGGTCCCGAAGTTAGGGGGTCGACCTATACGACGTATCGACCAATATGCGAGTAAATACGGTATTTATTTATGCACATGTCTACATCACCCAAGGGGCATTATTGTAGGGGGGTTACATGAAAGAAAATACATGACAAACAAGTTAAATAACAGAAAGGCCTAAAGCAACGTAGAAGTTCCAGATACCTATTGGAAACAAAAGTTTTGTAAAACTGAGGAGAACATGTTTTCAGGGGAATTGACAATTGAGCTGTCCAGACGATTCCACTCGGAAATAGTATGGGGGAAAAAAGAGTGGGCAAAAACATCCGTTGGGCAGTTAATTTCTTGAACTTTCATCTGGTGATCCATTCTTCTTGATACATAATTTGGTGCCCGCATATATATACTTTTATCGATTCCGGTTTGGTCAGCATATATATACTTTTATTGATTCCGGTTTGATCATTATAAATAGCGTAAAATAGCTTTAACCGTAAAAATTTTCTTGTTTGGCAAAGGAGACTCCATTTAAGTAAGCTTTTTAAGTTGGTGATGCTCGAACGAAAATTATAGTTACTGGTTGCAAAACGAGCTGCACGGTTCTGGATCCGTTCCACTTTATAAATTAAATTTTGAAAATGAGGGTCCGTAATTTTAAATTTTGGAACCTCTCGCGCTCTTTTAAATGTGCTCTTTTGCCCTTTCTTACTGCATTGGTGGTGCTGTCTCTCAGAATGTTCTTTTTAGCACTTTATTCTCGTTGTTCGAGTTTCTCTCATAGAAAGCTAAACTGTTGGTGAGCAGAAGATTTGAGCACACTTTTGATTTCACTTGCACGACAAAGCATGGCCTTGTTTTTGCCAGACACATCTTATGGACATTTGTTACATTGTTTTTTTGAAAGTGGAGATGATCTTAGCTATGATAATGTCCCTCCTTCGAACAATAAGGAGACATCCTCTGCCGAGTGCAGTGCAGCTAGCGACAAAGATGAAGCGAGTGCACAAGACAGTGGCCTCCAACCTGCTTTTGAAAGTATCACACATCGCCCAAGTTTCACTCTAATGTAAGAAAGCAGATGCGCCCCAAAAATAAATCTTTTATGTTACGTTTGTATGGGGAGTCATTTTTGTTTTTCTCGACCCTTTTTCGTAAAATACTTCCTGATCTGAACGACCGTGGAGTTTGTTGTGGCATCTGACTGCAAAGAGGTAAGAAGGTATATTAATCGTTCACATGCCAATTTTTGTTATGTTCTATATATAAAACGTAATTGACGTGCCTAATCAAATGATGCGCTTTTTTCTTTATCTGAATTATAAGTTGCAGTTTTATTATAACCTCTAGAACTTGAAGAACATGTTAATTTGGGTGCACAAGATTATTGTATTCTAACAATATTTCAATGGGATTCAGTACCTAAGATTCCCATTCGGAGCAGTTTGTGCTGTCCTTCATCAATCATCTTGTGCTGGTGCTTCTCCACCCAACTAAACGCTGTTTTTTTGTTACAAGGAATCGCTTCTGCCGTAATATAGGGGCTATCTCCACTTTTACACTGATGGCTCGAAAACGTTGACCTGTGTAGGCTGTGCAGTTTACTCTGTCACTTTCAGTAAAGTTGGGCAACTCAACCCTCTAGCAACTATTTTTTCTGCTGAATTGTTTGGTATCCTTATGACTGTTCAATGTATTCTAGAAAATACCATTAGCAAAGCAGTTCTGTTTGTTGATTCTCGAAGTGTTCTCTTGGCTATTTCATCTTTAGCAGACAGCAAGAACGCTCTTGTGCAACAAGTTTGTGTTCAGATTAACAAAGCTTTCCATCTAGGACAACTTATGAAATTCTGCTGGGTGCCCAGTCATGTGGGCATTCCCGGTAGTGAGGCTGCAGACCACCTGGCACTTTCAAAAACTACACGGAAACGTCTTTTGGCCTGCCACACTAAGACCTTAAGCCCGCCTTAAATAGATCAATTACAAAGTTATGGCAGCTGGATTAGGGCACACAGATCGATAACAAACTTCATGTTATTAAACCCAACTTGGAAGTATGGGAGAGTTCCTGCCATAAGGATCATCGTTCGGAAGTCCTTTTGTGGCGCTTGAGAATCGGTCATTCCCGATTTACACACCCGCACTTTCTCTGCGGTGAAGATGTAAAGCCTTGTGAAATGTGTGAGAAAATGTTAACTGTCCTTCACATCCTGTGGAATTGTCAATTCAGCCTCGAAGATATCTTCCTAAACTTTTCAAAAACCATCTTTCATTTCATCCTTATTTTTTGCTTCTCTCGTTCTAAGTTTCCTACATGCGATTGGCTTTTTGCCTCTGATATAGCTGGATAACTAAGCTTAGACCTAACTGCTAGGCTCTTTAAAATAACTTTCTTGGCGCATTATGGCCAGAGTCACTCTTGCGCCATTAAACCCCAAACATCATCATCGCTCCTGCCGTGCAATCAATGCTAATAAGAGGTTGCACGTAAGTGAGAAAGCAAAGTAGACATTGCCTTTTAGTTGGACAGGCTGACACGTCAATCTTAACATAATCTGTGCGGTGGTACGAATAAACATTAAGCGTGCACTCATGCTCCCAACATTTTTTTTGCTGCTCCAAAATTGACTTTTGGCTGCTCCATAAGCTGCTCCAAGGTGACTCTGACTAACCGCGTCACTGTAGGAGCTTTGACGGCTTCTGGAGCACTGTGCAAGATACACTAGCTTCAATGGTGTAACACAAAAAGTTGACGAAGAGTGCAGTTGCCTGGGATAGAACTTTGTAGCGTCTAAGCATGGAAAATACCCACCGTTGCAAAACTTGGACCAAGCTTTTTTGATTTGTGTAGTCGCCATTTCATCCGTCGACGTGAAACTCGGCATATTCACAAAATGACTGGAAGCAGAGAGTTTACTGGAGCCAGTACCATATGCCGTTCACCCCTAAGCTGTTTTATATAAGACATACAGATGCGTAATTTGTGCATCGTGATAGGATTATTGCTGTGTGTGTAATGAAGAGTGTTGGCACGCAGTGAGTCACGCAGTTTCGCCAATTTTGTTATTTTATTTTAAACGCCGATAAAATATGCGCTGATTAGTGCGCAGTGTGGTTTGTTCGAATATACATTTCTATGTATTAAAAATGTTAGCGCGGTGTTAACAAAAATTGCCGAGCGACTTCAAACATCTAAAAAAAATGTTAGCTTCTTCTTTTTCTTGCGCGGTTGGTGGTGCGTGCTATTTTGCGCTCTGACACAGAATGTGGTATCGATAATTTACAAGAAAAGAAATGGGGAAAAAGGAAAGACGGCACCAAGTCAACTATCTGGCTCCGAATAACAAGCCCCCGTTACTCCAACGGGCCCCGCTACGACGTATATTGCAGAAAAAGAACCAATGAAGACATTCCTTTTTGTCCATAGCCACACTCGGGGAGTGGCTTTGGGCGATCAAAGGGAGGCTGTCGGTTGGTTTGGCGAGCACATAGCTCTCACTGCACGATCGACTGGGGGGCGAACGGAGTTCCCACTCGGAAGTGCCGGCAACGAGGGTGATGTGCCGTCCCCTGTTGCCTCGCAGAAGCGTGCTCTCAAGCTGCAGCAACAAAAGCAGAAGGAGGCCCTCCAGACGGCGCAGCAGCGGGAGCGGGAGCTGGAGCGGGAGAAGCAGCTGCTGGCCAAGGTGGCTCTCAGGTCGCCACAGTCGTAGCGGCACCCGCAGCTCGGTCCGTCGCCTGCGCTTCTGCCGCCGGGACGAGCGGAGGACATGCGGACTGTCGATCGAGATGCACCAACGTGGTTGCAACCGTCTCGACAAAACTCGTTGCTCGCTGCAATGTGGCGGCCGAGAAACGTCCGCTGCCCCGTTGCTTTTCGTCCAAGGGTCGCGTGGAAAGCCTTTTATGAGATCGGACAAGCATAGAACTGGGATACCTCGGCCGAAGGTTTGCGGTGACAAACCGATTTCTGATTGCACACCCAAGTTTTGTTGCCCTCGATTTAAGCCGCTTATAAAAAATTCCCCGGTTTACCGCTCGAATTGATGTGTTGCGCGCACGCATTCTGCGACGACGTTAGTTTCGACAGCTGCCTTTGCTCGGAAGAGAACGACTTAAAAAAATCTGGCGATCGCGTAGTTGAGACTATTGCGCTGTCTCCGTTTCAGTTGTGTGGGATCTGGGGACGAGCGGCTTGGTCAGGATATTTGGGATGACTCGCTAATTGGCTAATGCTGAATCTTCGCTTGGCTGTGCCTGGTGCTCTTTGACTGCATGTGCCCCGCTGTGACATCCGGAAGCATTGGCGAGCCAGATTAGCTTAATACTTTTGTGTCACTATTTTCGAAAGCAGTCATCAAATAATGCAAGTTTGACTTCTGAAGTCTGGGAGAGTGTTTGTAGGCAAGACATGATGAACAGAACAGCGCACACAAAGACAAGGACAGAGAAAAGGAACATGCAGGACACACAAGCGCTGACTCGCAACTGAATTTATACACAAAAGAAAGAAGAAGAAACCGTTCTGAAAGACACGCAGGGCACGCAGTGCTTATGACACGCGACACAACACCATCTAACTGCAATGTCTTTGCCCCATAGTCCTTTCTAAAAACAAGGTTTCAGTGTTTAGTAGTGTCACTGATGGGTGGCTGACGCAGCAGTCCCCCAGGCTGTTGATGCAATGTGCTTCTAAGATTTCGCGAGTTGTGTTGTCTCGATAGTGTCCAATTATTGTTGTGCCTTTTAGAATCGGAGCACACGAGCAGGAATTGCAGTGAACGGGAAGGTGACCACCCACCGTAGATTTTAGCGAACGATCATGCTCGAGAAGGCGATCGTTTAGGCACCGTCCGGTTTGGCCCACATAGCTTTTACCACACGTTAATGGGATTTTGTACATCACGCCAATTGAACATGGCACATAAGGGTGGCTGTGGCGTTTCTGGCACTTGCCTTTGTTGAGGTTATCCGCTATCGAGCGAACCTTTGAACAGATTTGCGCCGTTCTTTTTGGAGCCGAAAACACCACAGGCACATCGCTGCTCTTTTTAAATTATGAGAGGTTTTGTGCATGTATGCACAAAACCGCTGCTCTTTTTAAATTATGAGAGGTTTTGTGCATGTATGGTACAACAACCTTTCGTTTCTGTGGATCTCGAGGTTTCTTTCTCCAAATCCCTTTAGTCTTGCGTACTAAGACCGCCACCACCTCGTTTAAGACCTGTGATGGAAAGCCCGACTTTTGGAGTCTCTCAACTTGAGCATTAAAACTCTCACGAACAGTGTGAAAGCAGGACTTCGTAAGTGCAGCCCCAAGTATGGTAACCGCAATCCCCCTTTTAACAACTTTCGAATGTGCGGATGTGTAGTGAAGGATGCCCTTTTTTCACCTAGGAGAGAAACTCCAGCAGATATGGTTTGTATGAAGAGATAACGAAAGGTCCAGGAACTGTAACTTTCCGTCCGAAGGTTTTTTCAACAGTGAATTTAAGACCAAAGCCGCACCTGGAAAATACCCTCATAACCTTATCAACGTAATCACCTTCAACAGACTTGGGATACACTAGCAAAAAATCGTCAACGTATCGGAACACCTTTGACACTTCTGATGTGCTAAGGGCACCTTCAATAGCTCTATCAACACTTGCTAGAAAAATATCACTAAGAACGGCGGCCACTCATGATCCTATGCACATTGCATCAACAGCCTGGGGGACTGCTGCGTCAGCCACCCATCAGTGACACTACTAAACACTGAAACCTTGTTTTTAGAAAGGACTATGGGGCAAAGACATTGCAGTTAGATGGTGTTGTGTCGCGTGTCATAAGCACTGCGTGCCCTGCGTGTCTTTCAGAACGGTTTCTTCTTCTTTCTTTTGTGTATAAATTCAGTTGCGAGTCAGCGCTTGTGTGTCCTGCATGTTCCTTTTCTCTGTCCTTGTCTTTGTGTGCGCTGTTCTGTTTATCATGTCATCATACCAACTCGCCCAACTTACTACACTTCTGCAGTTTGTAGGCAAGTTTTTTTTTTAATGGTGTGTGAAGCAAGATTTAAAAATCTTTAAACATGGTGTTGAGACAGCATGCGAGACACTTTCTGCTACCGGGTCGTTTATTTGCAGAGAAAAACGGAGTGCAACCAGAACCAGAGAGCCAGCACGGAGAAATGGGGCATCAGGAACTTTGGCCTCACATTCAATATTTTTGGGGAAATGAAAATTGTGATGCTTGAATTCTGTTACTTTTATTCGTGAAAATGTGCCCTAGGCAGTTTATTACTTGTAACATACTCCAGTGCTCTGTGGTCACTGCGTGTGACTGGGGGAAAAAGAGGAAGGGAGGCAGTCTCGAGCAGAAAAAAACGTAACATTTTATATTACTTTATTTAGTTGGGCCCCTGTAGGTTGCATCGGTAATAATTTTGGCACGCATAAATACCTCATCGGAGGCCTTTTAAAAAGTTCCCTATGGGATTGAATCTGTCGGAGTTCTAAAGGAAACAGTTTGTTTGCAACATGTCATCAGTGTTAAGACTGGCGTGTCTCCACACCATCTTGAATTAGTCTGTTGTTGGTCGGTGGGCTTTTGAGTTGTAGGTAAGAAATCGCAACCTTGATTGTGGAACCTAGGTTGTGCCTTATCCAGGAATTTGGACAAAGCCTCGCAGTACCTATAAGTACATGGACTTCAACAGAAATAGTCCACTGTGCTCGTTTTCACCTCAAGGAAAAAGGAAGCTTTGTTCATACGTTGTGCAAAGTATAGTTACAAGATTTGGTTGTCGGAGGAAAAAGCAATGCTTTTGGGGTTAATGCACCTACATATACCTAAATTCTCTACATCGGGTCGGCAACCCACGGCCCACAAGAAGGAAGGACTCCCCATTGGCATTGTCTGGTGTTCCCATACTTGGGCAGAGAACGTCTTCACTTTTTTCTCCTCTTTGCCTTTTGTTCACCTGTGACGATTTCGTGACAGCTTGGCCTGTCATTGCAAAGAGTTGCCAAACCCTGCTCTACACAAAGGGGAAAATTAGCAATGCTTCACGAGGAGCCAAGCTTTTTTCGTTACGGTTCTTGATGTGAAAACAAGCGTAGGATATTGATGAGGAGCGCGCCATCTTGGGAAGGTTTCTACGCTTGTCACAGTCTCCGATTAATGAGTCCATGTTATGACATACTGTGTGCTATGAAATGTTTTACAGTTAGAGGCCTATTCTGAAATGGCCAATAATTTCTGGAATCCAGTAAATGGGGCTGCTCTCTGAATGATAAGTAGTAGGCATGGGATCATCCCTCATTAGTATAGAATTTGAAGCAAGTCGCGACCTATTCGGCGTTATTACTCGGCTAGCATCGGATGAGATAAATCGAGTTGCACGAAGCGGATGACCAGCTTACGTTACTCGGCGTACCACGACGTGCGTGCCGGAATTTCAATGCACTTTTGTAGGATCCATGTGCAGAGACGTTCATTCTAAAGCAAAAAAGCGCTGCACGCTGCCGAGGCTTCTGGCAGACACAATTTACATTCCTGGTTGCACTTTGATCTTTGGGACCTTCTTTGATAACTTGTCACTACGTTTTACGTCGCTTTTTATAGGTGTATATTTTGTATATAGGTGGGCAAATCTCGTATTTACGCAGCCGAACAATGTTTGGATTTTACGTTCAGATGTGCTGCATTTTTTAGGCATCTTTATTATTCGTAGAATTTGTCTGTATGCAAAGTGAACAGAATAAATGATCAAAATACGACAGATTTTGTTTGCTGCAACGTGCCGAGAGTGACCGATAATAAATAAAACTGCGCCAAAAGGACACTGGGACGGTAGGAGAAGCAGCGAAACATGGTGCCGAAACCGAGTTGCTTCCTGCTGGAGCCATGCCTTTCCGTTTTTTTAGGTAATGTGAAACAAAGGTTTTCCCCAAGAACTCGGCCATGCGCGAGGCTCCTACTCTGCACATTCGAAGCTTGGCACTGGGTTCATTGGCACGAGTGTTGTCCTAGCACCAGGCTTTTAAGCAGTCTTGTAGAAGTCTTGTCTCCAGTATTGGGAGCGCAGGATCTTACAAACATCTTTAGCATGTCCACCTGTCCCAGTCTTTTTTTGTGCAGTTTTACCTCTTATCATGCACCAACTCGCCCAACTACACACCTTGGGACCCTGATTGCTCTATACTGCCAACAGCATAGAGCAGGTGCTTCCATAAATGGGACAGATTTTAATTTAATTCAATTGCATTTGTATATTTTCTGTCTGGAAGCTGTTGGAGGTCACAGTTTACTCCATCAACTGCCGAAACATACTGTCGGGCACCAATGAAATGAGAACGGCGTAACGCGTGGTCTTGCATGCTGTGCCACCTGGAGGTCCTTGAGAAATGATCTGTAACCTTAGTTTTTCTCCTGGGAACCGGTAATACTCCGAGGGTATCCGTCCTACTCCTGGTTTGTGACCCTCGCTCAGCACAGCCCAAGTGTCGGGCACTGAACCGGTAATTCCGTTGCAGCCATTGTTTGAAGCAAAAAACTTGAGAAGGAATGTCTATTGTTGTCCTCTTCTTGAGTCTTTGCCTCCGGAGGCCCTATGCTACACGGCGGGACCAAGCGGCATGAAGGGACCAGGACAACGCCGCCTGCTGCAATTTGTCAACGGCGCGGCACTGACCAGTTGCAGCAGACGGTGGTACGCGTCCGGATTTATTGGTTCCGCTCGAGACCGCTGTGTAGCACAAGGCCCCAGGTGGCAATGCCCGTTTCAAGGGCCATGCATTTTGTTTTCATTTCATCGGTGCCCTATAGAACAACTAGACCGGTGCAAACAGTGCTACATAGTCTTGCAAGTCATATGCAGCTCTACCAAAGGCAAGAGCTCGAGAGCATAGCGGCACAAAATGGGTTTGCACGGTCACTCGCTCCACTGTCTACTTTGTTCCCAGCAAGTAGTAGTGTGGCAGTATCGTTCAGCTAGGTTAACCTCAGTCTTCCCAGTAAAATTTTTCTCTTCTCTGCACTGCACAGAACTCGAGGTGAGAGTAAGCGAAGACTATGATGCCGAGAAAAATCGCTAGGAAACTCCACTGTAGATGGCGATGAAGCAGGAAAGCGGCGAAGTCGAGCGCAGTCTTCTCTTTGGTAACAGCCTTCATGTAGCAAAAGCAGCTGCGATCAGACAACACTGGGGTTTTATTGCGTAGTAGTTACATGTCCTTTGGGTAGCAGCACGTGATTCCCCCGCTGCGGTTGGAAGGACCGTCAAGCATCTAGGTGCCTGAAAGGATAAGCACCGATTATAACCCTGCCGCTAATTCAAGCTTGGTCGGCGAGTTCGCTTACGGGCTGCGGAGGTTCTACTGCTTGAGGAGCTGGTGACGCACGGCGAAGAAGGGCAGTCCGAAGCCGCTCCCGAAGAACAGCGCGAACTTGACGGTCAGACCGAACCTGTTGTTGATCTTGAAGGGCAGGTTCTGAAAGGGACAAACGCTATCCAACTGTTCTGTACGCATGCACGAGGAGCATTGCAAAGCAGCCCGGTAATTACGAAGGTCCGCAGGTATTTTTTTTTCCCCCTCTGAAGTCGTCGGTAGAGGGGTATCTTACCGAGCCTGGAATGCCTCCTTCGTCGTGGTGGTCGTGCCCGCTACGTCGAATCGCCGAAGTTGTGAAGTTACGAGCAGAAACGGCTAACCTTGCCAAGCGAGACATTTTCTCCTTGAAACGCAGAGGGCGATCGAACGCAACCTGCAGAAAAGAAAATTTCACAAAATTTATCCCCCCCTTGAAGAGGACGTGTACCTTTGGATGGTTTGGACTAAACAACGCGATCTTTACAGATGGCGGTAACGATTGGCGATAGGACGCAGGGACTAAACAGGATAGATGATAGAAATGCAGAGCCGCCAACAGTTTGTTTTTGTAAAATTTGTGGTAAAAACAAAATATATATTTGTTTCTATACCCCACTGCATTTTTTTTTTATCAATAACTACTGATTGGCGACTTGTGTCTGGAGACTGGAACAACGAGGTACCTCGTTGTCTACGAGATACTACGAGTCTGGAATCACTTTTACCTGGCCTGGAAGCATAGAGGAGCAACGAACGAGGTGGTTAGAAAGTAACAGGATACCTTGTTGGGCTGGTTGGTTCTTCATTATGTGGTTAGAAAGGTTAGAACACAGCGGCAAGAAAGATCATAAATATATTGAAAGCAACTAGCGTTGTGTGAAAGTGAAAAGGAAAAATTTCCACGTATTCTAAACGGCAAGTCTCAACCCTTACATAGGGTCTTTTTCGACGAATGACGACGAACGAGTAAAAAACGTGTCTGCAGCACGCTGCCGCCAGACTCTGCAACGCAAAGATGGCCGTCCGGTGGCTTCACACGCGCCGCAGCGAACAAGCGTAACGTTTGTAACGTTGGAACAAGCCTATGAGCGAGGTAGAAATGGTAGAAACGTAGAAACCATAGGTAGAAACAAGCGGGGAAGCGCGAGATCCAGCAGATCAGTGAAGTGATTCTGGTGCTGTTCTGGTGATTCTTCTTCGGTGCTGAACGGCCGACAAGCCAAGTCAAGCCCAAGCCTTTTAAAATTGACCGGCGTGTGGCGTAGTCAAAATGGCCGCCCAAAGCGTGGCGGTTAATTTGGCAGGCTCGTCAGTTTGGGCCCCGTTCAAAGACTTGAACTTCGCCGTTGAAGCCGTGCTCCTCAACAAGGATGTGGAAGCCGTTCCCGACTTCGTGGCCGCTCTCAGGCGCCACAAACCCGATTTCGCGTCCCTGCTGCAGAATCCTGCCAGGAGCGCCCAGCACCGGGATGCTGTCGCCAAGGCGTCCAAGGAAGGGATCCGCGTCGTGGGTCAGACGGCGCCGCAGGTGCTGCCACAGAGCATCGTGGATGAAGCGCTCATCATCAGCGACATGCTGGAGCTGAACGAGCTGGTGTCGCTCGAACTGCTGCTGGCGGGCCAGCAGCAGCAGCCGCTGTTCCCGGAGCTGACGCGAGGGCTGGTGGCGGTCCTGCTGTACTACGACGGGCGCCGGGCACTAGTCAACTCGCTGCGGACGCTCGTCCAGGTAACCGAGGGCCGCACCTGGACGCTAGGCCTCAACACCGACGTCGTGGCCACCGTGACCAAGTACACGGACGGCCTGAAGGACGAGGACGGCGTCTTCATGAAGGTGATGGACCTGCTCGAGAAGCTAGACCTCGCCAGGGAGCTGGACATGCTGCAGCGGAGCAAGGCGCTCGGCGGACCGCGCTACCGCAAGCAGGTCACCGACATGATCCAGGAGACGCACCAGTCGCTCTCCGAGATCGTCTTCTGCTGGAGCTGCCAGACGGTGCTGTCCAAGGAGGAGGCGCTGCGTCTGCTCAAGTTCGTCGCGTCGTCGGCCGACACCGCGGGCGACGGGTCCCTGCACGGCGTGACGCTCACAGTGCTCATGGCGCTCCTGTACGTGATGGACGTAAGCGTGCTGCAGACATGCGAGGACAGTTCTAAGGAGATCGACAAGCTGCCACTGGTGCAGAACCCGGACGTAGCTGTGGCGCTGCACCGCCACCTGTCGTCCGACGCCGCCTGGAAGATCGAGGGCCTGCGCGCCGTCGTCTGCTTCGCCTGGGCCCTGACGCTGCGCACTTTCTCGCAGTTCCCGCTGGTGAGCGTCGAGCCCGAGCTGGCGGCCTGCCTGGAGGACGATGAGAGGACCATGGACGCTGCCCTAGAGGGCCGGGCCTTCCCCAGCCTGCTCCACCTGGTGGTGCGCTCCCCGTTGCTCCACCGGGAGGAGTTCTTCCTCAAGCGCATGCACGGCCTCCTCGTCGACTTTATCGTCCTAATGCCCCTCCGGGTGAAGGAGCTGCGCAACCAGGGGGACGAGACGGCCCGCATCGTGAGCGCCTACTTGAACGACGGGCTCGCGCCCCCGTCCACCCTGACCAGACACTTCGAGCACCTGCTGGAGCTGATTGCAGAGGTCTATGCAAAAGACCCACTTGAGCTGCGCCTCTCAGAACAGTACTGGTGCCCCGGCGACGTCTCGGACCACAGCTACGCACCCAAGCCGTCTCAGCGTCAGGTGGCACTCTTCAAGTTCTTGCGCTTTTCTGGCGATTTGTTGCCCCCTTCCTTGTTCACGCCGTACGTCTCTGTACTCACTAGCCTTGCACAGTCAAGGACCGGTGCCCACCACTGCTTCAACCTGCTAAAGAACAACGGTCGCTACAGTACTGGACCCCAGGAAAGCCTAGTCTCCTGGGATCACTTCTTCGGGTCGCTCCGGTCGTACTACAACAGTCTTCGGCAAGAAGGTCCCCTCAGTGTCGAGTCCCACCTATACAGGCCACCATTTCCACGGGGAATATCTAGCGTCGAGGTGAAGGCACTCATAGCGGTCCTGCAGCTAGTGGAGACGGTCGTTCATTGGGACGAAGTGGCTCGCATCACGCTTGCGGAGAACCCGCACCATGTTCCGCTGGCGCTGCTCGTCCACCTGGTTGGGTGCGGGGTGGCCCCCGAGCTGAAGGCAGCCTTTCTGGGGACGCTGTCTGCCTTTGCGACGTCTCCAGAGGTGGCTCTCAAGATCTGGCAGTGCCTCGAGGGAGCCCAGATCCTCCCCGTCCGTCAGGGGGGTCTCGCCCCCAACCCACCACCGGGCATCCAGACGGAGCTGGAAGAAGTGGAAGCCCGCAACGAGGAGTTCCCTATCACGCGTGCGCTGCTCAAGCTCGTCTCTGCCCTGGTGGACCACCCGCTGCCATCCTCTGCTCACGGGGCGGTGCTCCTGCGGTCGGGGCTGGACCCTTACATGGACTTTGTGAGAGACGCAGTTTTCCTCAAGTTTCACATTCGAGCCTACAAGCAGGAGGAGGAGAAGTGGGAAGTGGCCAGGCTGTGCCTGGAGATCATTGAAAAACTGCTCAGGAAGCACGGTGTGGGGCCGGGCATCGACGCAGCCAAGCTTTTGGCTTCAGACACTCCCCCCCTGGGGACCCAAGTGGCCTTCAACCTTTTGGCACACCTCTTGCAAGACGGAACCTTCCTGCGTCTCATTCTCTTTGTCCTGGATGAAGGAGCGAGGCAGCTCGAGACCTACCTGCCTTTCCCCGGACAGAAGCAGCTCGAAGAGGCAGCCCTGTTGAGCCTGAGGATCTTACACCTTGCTCTGCTTCAACAAGAACCCTTCCTGCATCAGGTGCGGAATAGCAACGCAGCTCTCATTGTGAGCTCCATGAACCAACTTCTAATGGCTGCCAACCCTCGGACAGGCAGGCCAGACTACGGCTTGGTCATCTCGCAGTACGTGACATACAACACATTCCTTCCGTGGCACACCCTGGTTGCCTCTCGGATCCTTCTTTTGCTCTGTGGTCAGTCAAAAATGGCAGAACATCTTGCCACTGCATTCACTTTCGAGAAGATGCAAGGACTCCGCTTGATCCACGGCTTCGCAGAGTCTCTAGATGTGGACTTGGGTCCGGACCCTCCAGCAGGCAATGAAAGAGACTGGACACTGCGTGAAGTCCGCACTGCAAGCAGTCACACACTTCTCAAGATGCTTCTCAGCTGCCTTGAACACCCTGTTCTCAATGTGGGGCATTACCTGCTCGGCTTCGATATCAAACGTAGCATTGCCAAGACTACTTTGCAAGAGCCAGGTGTCCTGGGGTCTGCAAGGACTTGCCTTCATGCCATCCTCTCGTTTTTGGACAACTCATCGGAGGCCCGAGTACCCGGTGGACCCCCCTCGGTAGTTGAGTTAGGCTACAAGCTGGTTTACGTGCTGTGTGCCAACCCTGCGACCACTGAACCCACCATGCGTTACCTGCGGTCCACACGGGACTTCTTCTACAAGCACCTCCAAAAGCAGCCCAAAAGATACCTCAAGAGTCATGGGGACACAGATGTCAAGCTTCTCATGCAGCAGTCCTGGTTTCTACGAGCTGTGGCGCTAGAACTGCGCGTAACTGCTTCACAAAATCAGCGTTCACACATCCAAAGGCTCGTGACACTCCTCTTGGAAGACAATCCTCAATTGCTGACCTGCCCCATTGACGGAGCAGCAGAGCTCTCTAGCTTTCTGTCTTCAAGCGCTTCTATGCGTCCGAGTGCCTTTGCGGGCACCCTCCGGCGTAAGCTTCTCAAGCTTCTGGATGCTGTGGACACCATGAAGCACACTGTGCCCTCGGCTCCCACCTGGGAATACCTTGATTCTGTCGAGTTAGAGAGGGCCTTAGCAGAATGCGAGTATCAGGAGCCCGGAGGACCCATCATGATAGATGTCGGAGCAGTACACCAGAGGCTCTTGGAGGCATCTGCCAAGCTGCAGGGCTTTGTAGCATTGGGGCAGAAATCCATGGTGGTCCAAGAGGTCAAGGCAGTTCTCCAATACACTTTGGCCAAGAACCGTTGTTGCCAGGGCTCCTTTGCTAAGAGACACTACTTTCTGGCCTGGCAGCAGCTGGTGGAGGTGGTGGTGACTGTGTGTCCCCAGGACATCTTTGGAGGGGACCTCAAGATTCAGGTTCTCCTGGAGGTGGCTCAAGAACTCCTGAGAAGGCTTCTGGATGGGAACAGCCTGACAGATCTGCTAGCACCTTCTTCAGGAGTGCTACTTGTCCTCATGGCAGCTCTGCACCACTGCCTTCTCACCATGGTACCAACTTATTCGAATGACTGCACTAGAGGAGCTCAAGCACAGGTGAGGGTCATTTGCTTAGGATGAGTGGCCGTAGAGCAGACCATTGTGCAGGCTGTAGCATGGGTGAAGAAAGTAAGCTGTGTACTTCATTCTAGTTTTGCTCGATTGGGGCACGTAATCGAAGCCTTGGAGGGAAACACGGTTATGTTTATGTGCAATACTGCTAGTCCTTCTGGGCCGTCTCAGCAGTGTTCTATCTTAGAAAAAAGTAAATTAACTGTTCTGCAATTATCACTGCAAGTACAATCATTTGAGTAATGTTCCCGGTTAAACAGGAACATCATCAACAGTCATCCTGTCAACATCATGTAAAGAAATCTAGCATGTCCGAATGGCCAAATAACGCATTTTCAGACCTCGCTGCATTATCATCCTAATAAAAGGTTTGTCATCCAAATCATTCCATTTTTCAATTGTTTTTGCCAGAAAAGAGGATTAAAAAATATCAAGATTTCGATTGTAAGGTTTTACCCTAAACTGATTGTTAACTCTGGGGGACTTTCTGCTAGGAATTTTTTTTTATGAATCGCTTCAATAGAAGTTATGATTTCCATTTTATAGTTAATAGGAGTAAAAAAATTAACCTTCCATGGGCATAAGTTGATCTGTCTGGTACTGCACACATGGATGGCTATGCGAGACCAGAGACAAATGAATGCACATCTTATATGCATGCCTTTTTAACAGTAGGTGTAATTTTTTATCACACCTTTCAGAGAAATTCAAGGTTTTGAAAAGCAATACCACAAACATGATCAACAAGTGCATTCCAGTTCAAATTGGTGCTCCTGCAGTATTTAAAAGATTATGAGCCTTGTAATACTGCATCATTGAACGAGTACAAAAATCCGAGCACGTGGCAACTTTTTTTGTTTGTTTTGCGACTGTTAATAACTGACTTAAAAAAATTATTTTGAATTGTATTTCACACATTATTTACTAACATTTGATTGCTTCATGAATGTCCAATTTATGCTTCATGAATGCCCAATTTATGCGGTCACTTTAAAGTGACCGCATAAATTGGCTTGGTAACGTATCTTGCTACGGTTTACCACAGAGGTGCCCGAAGGTGATGGAAGAATTGCATCAAAGTTTAAAAGAACAAACTTACCGGAGTAAAAAGAAAAAACAAAAAAGATTTTTCCTACCTACAGCACCCCTCTGCTATCCACACACCCTCTGATTGGTGCAACAGCCGACAGATGCTGGCAGCGGCAATCTGTCTGTTCATCTGTCAGTTGTACCAGTCGGGGTGTGTGGACGGCAGATGTCACCATAAGTAGGAAAAGTCGGTTATCGGATTTTTACTTTTTACTTGGGGAAGTTTGTTCTTTGAAATTTGGATGCGCTTTCCACCACTTTCGGGCACCTCTGTGGCAAATCGTAGCGCGATATGTTACCAAGCCGATTTATGCAGTCACTTTAACCCCTTAAGTGCCCCCCGCCCCCCTTTTTTTTTTCCCGAAAAGTAACCTAAAAGTGCCATTATGTTTTTATTTAGAAGTTTTATTCCTCTTGATATACAGAGGAAATTTGAAAAGTTTATTACGCAAAAATCAGTGGCGACAATAAAAAAGAAAGCGCCAACTAAAACGAGTGCTGCCATCTTTGATCAGCGCCGCAAACTACTCAGATGAGTCTAGCTCATCCGTGGAATTGAGGGCTATCAAAAAAATGAAAGCCGTTTACAACTCCCTCTAACGCCGAATTAGAGCGCAGCTCTTGAGGAGGAGGAGGAGGGAAGGGTACTGGGGGGTGGGTCAAGTGACCTCGGGTGGCGGGGTCCTGTGACCTTGGGGGGGTCACGTGACCTTGTAGGGGTCATCTGACGTCGGGGGGGGGGGGGGGGGGTCACGTGACGATGCGGATGCCGGTGACGTCATCTGTGACGTCATCAGTGATGATGACGATGAGGATGTGGATGCTGGTGAGGTCATCAGTGACGTCACTGATGACGTCATCAGTGATAATGACGATGCCGATGACGTCATCAGTGACGTCACTGATGACGTCAACAGTGGCGATGACGTCAACGGGAGTCACGTGACTTCTGAGGGAGGGGGTCACGTGACCTGGGTAACCATCGTGACCCTCGTGAGGGTAACCCTAGTAACCCTTGTGAGGGTAACTCTCGTGACCGTCGTGAGGGTAACTCTCATAACCCTCGTGACCCTCGTGAGGGTAACTCTTTTCAGGGTAACTAACCCTTGTAACCCTTGTGAGGGTTACGAGGGTTAGTAACCCTCGTGACCCTCGTGAGGGTAATCCTCGTGAAGGTAACCCTCGTAACCCTCACGAGGGTTACGAGAGTTACTCGCGGTTACGCCGACGCCGCTCAAGCCAGGAACGGGCGCCTAAGAGCTGCGCTCTAAAAGTGAAAGCCGTTTACAACTCCCTGTAACGCCGAATCAGAGCGCAGCTCTTGAGGAGGAGGAGGGAAGGGTACTGGGGGAGGGGGTCACATGATGATGACAATGCTGATGATGTCATCAGTGATGATGACTAAGCGGATGCCGGTGATGTCATCGGGGGGGGGTCACATACCTCAGGGGAGTCACGTGACCTCGGGGAGGGGGGAGTCGGGTGCTTCCCCCCCCCACCCCCCCCGAGGTCACGTGACCCGGGGGGGGGGGGGGGAGGGGCTCGCGCGCTGCGTTATGGGACATTTCCTATAATGCACCGCGCGGTTACGCCGACGCCACTCAAGTGGGAAACGGGCGCCTAAGAGCTGTGCTCTAAAAACCACTGGACAAGTTGAGCTCGTCCATGGCACTTTTAGCCAAAAAGCGGCTGACAAGCTCAGCTCGTCCAAGGCACTTAAAGGATTAAAGGCTTCCCCTGGATTTGTGGGCATGCAGTACATTAGAAATTCATCTTGGTCTTAGCCTTCCCAGTAGGACATGCCGGTAGTGTTGATTTTCTGATCTTTTAAGGGGTGGGTAGGGGGTTACACCATGCTTCATAGGAAACAGTGCCAGATGTACATGTCTATGCCATTGGTATAATGGCAGTGGCACTTTGAACAGTGCTGCAGATTAATAGACATTTTCGAAGATGCATAGTAATTCAATCACAGTCATTAGAGTAATTTAATTATGTTTTAAGTGTTTTAATTTTATTCCTTTCAATAAATGTGATTGAAGTGGTAATTTAATCATTTTTAACCTTAATAATTGTGACGAAGTATGCTACCGCGAAAGGGTACATTTGCACAGTGGCTTGAATGAACCGTTTTCAATAGCTTCATTTTAAATTCAGCCTTGTTTTAAGTGCTTCCTTCAAGACCACCCCTATTTAGAATTTGAATCTTAGCAATATGACACATATTACGCAGTTCTCTGATCGGTCTGCTTCAGAGTTCTTTTAATTTTGAGATGACCATACGTTTGCAATGTTGCCCAAAAGGCAAAATATAGGTATCTAACTGGCAGCAAATGTGTTAACACATCTAATGCCAAACCGTTCTACTGCCCAGGACACCGCACTGCAGGTGTCCTTGACGACCTACTCTTCGTCCATCCTGGCGGTGCTCAAGAGTCTCCTCGAGTGCCTCATCCAGACTGGCAGTGGCTTCCAGCGCGTCAGAGCCAACTACTACGGCTCCCTCCTCAATTTGCTGCGGGTGGTCCACAGGTCGCCAGAGACCCAAGGAGCTCCCGGAGGTGGCGTGGACAGGGTGTTCGAGGACTCTTCTTCGGACGGCGAAAGGCTGCGCAAGAGCCACGCGGAGGCCCTTTTCAGCTACGGGGAGCAGCTGATGGAAGTAGTGTGCAGGGACGTGTGCGGGAGCCACGAGATCACCCAGATGCTGTCCCTGGCCGCGCTTGACGCAGTGGTGTCCCTCGACACCCACGGGCACTGGCTGTCCTACCTGTGCCGCAAGGGATACCTGCACCACCTGACGGACGGCGTCTCGTCTGCGGATGCCGACATCCGGACCGTGCTCGTCAAGGGATCTTCCAAGGGCAGTTCCTTGCGGAGCCTGTACGTCCTCGAGTCTAAGCTCTCTCTGCTGACCCGCCTGGCTGCGAGCCCTGCTGGTGCCCAGGCCCTCCTGGAGAGCGGCCTGGTGGGGAAGCTCGCCGAGTGCGAAGCTCTCGACCTGCACCCCAGCATCGCCGGAGGGCTGCCCGACCTTGCTTCTCGGTGGCCGTGTCCGCCGGCGACCAAGTGCTACCAACAGCTCTTCGTGCCGGTGGCGCAACTCCTGCTCTCGATCGCCGCGTCCCTGGGTCCCGGACACAAGGAGGCCGGCTTCCAAGTGCGGAACTTTCTGGGCGCGCACGCCCAGGTGTTTTCGGCCATGCTGCAGCCCAGAAACTTGGAGAACTCGGATTTGACGGCGCTAGAAGAAGCTGCGCTGGCGTCTGCGCTCGTGGCAGTGCTGGCTGACGGCGCGGAAGACGACGACGACGTGGCGCTGCTGGAGCATCAGGGGCACCTGAGGATGCTCCAGAACCAGATGCTCTCGTTGCTGTCGTGGCTGGTGCCCGAAGCCGACGCGGCGTCCCAACTGCCGCACGAACGAATCTTACGGCTGCGCATTTCCTGCAGTGTATTCCGCTTCTGTAGTTCGTTGTGCAGACTTGCGGGCACAAAAGACAGGAAGTGGTTCCGCATTTTGTTTGCACCGACGGCAAGCGTGGAGGCACCCCCGCGGAGCGGACGCAGCGGTGTGTCTGGTGCCGTCGCTGCTCCTCCTCCAGGGCTCGGGCTGCTGGTACGGGCGTTGCTGGCGTACTCCGCCGAAGCGCAGCGGACTGCGGTTGCCCGCGACTGTCTCGCCCGGAAGTTGGCCGCGCTCGACGACCTCGGGTCTGCGGAACTCGCCGAGCTGCTCCTCGCGGCGGACCAAGACCAGCCGTCGTCTCTGCAGCCGGGGAAGCTGCGCGAGGCTGCCAGGAGGCAGATCAACCGCGAGGCGGCGCTGGCGAAGAAGGAGTTATCGCTGCTTACAGTCGCCGTCGAGCAGGCGCTGTTCCTGCTCTGGAGACACCTCGAGTACTTCCTGGTGCAGTGCGTGCCGAGCGGGCGGGCCAAGAGGGGACTGGTCAGGCCGGCCGAGGCGCAGTTCGGAACGCCCATGCGCGAGGGCACGTTGGGGCGTGTGCCGGCGAGTGAAGCGGTCACCGTAGAAGACGTGGAGGCACTGAAGGCGGACGTAAAAGCAACCTTGAACGACGCCTTCTTCCGCGGCGTCCAAGTCAGGGAGAGCTACCTCCGGGAGGAGAGTGCGTCTTCGTCCAATCCCAGATTCTTCGAGGCTCTGTTGAGGAGGCTGAAGAGGCTTGCCACATTACAGGCACACTGAAGGTGGGTGCAGCAACCGGCATGTCACCTTGGAAGTCTGTCATGTGTGTCCAGAACGGAAAGAAACGGGGCTTGGGCTTGTTTGGTGGGCCAGTCTGCATCCTGGGTCTTCTGCAGTCCAAGATTTGTCGACGTGCACATGCAAGTCTGAGCTACGAAGAATGTTTGTTTTTTGGACTTGAAGCCTCGAGACAGTTTTAATTGCTTTGTGCTGTATACCTTTTGAGTTTTGTTATTGTTCATTTCATAATTCATTAACACATTGTGTGGTTTCTGTAAAAATAAATATCGAGAAGATTTTGTATGAGTCGTAAGAAATTGTTGAGTAGTGGGCACATTGAAATTGCTGATGACAAAGACTAACCTGGACACTTGGCGAAGAAGTCGGCAAGGCATTCGACCGCCAAGGTTGGCCGGCACCAAGGCCAAGCATGATGCCAGCCGATCTCGGCTTTTGGATTCCTTGCCAGCTCTAGATTAGAGCCCCTGGTTACTCTTGCCGATTCTCCTTCCACAGCTGTTCCGGTTTATAATGATGCAGGTTCGCTGGACTGGTGACCCTAGTTGAAATCATGCATTACTGATTGTCATCACATTCTTCCATCCTCATTCTTATCCCAATAGGGTAGCATTGCAACTCAAATAGGTAGGGTGGATAGCAAATATCGCAACAGCTCGGCAATAGTTTTGGCATGAAATACAACGCTACTGGAGTACTTAATTGAATGAGAATTATTACGTAGGCCCTACCTTTTTGAACTCTGAGAACGGTTGACTGATGAACCTCTTCTGGAAGTGGCACATTGCATCGGTCCTGTGCCTTTGTTTCCTTGGAGAAGAAGCTGCATTCCTTAGCTTGGGAATGACGCTGAGGGCGGTATTGTCGCGGGGGTGAGCAGACCAGATGGCTTGGCAAAGGAGGGACCGTGGAAGCGAGCTACGTGGCAGTTCAGTAACCCAAATGCTGGCCGTGTGCAGGCTGTGTTTATAAAGAAGCGTGCTTAGTCACGGAAGCCTATCCTTTGAAAGGCGAAGCATCTGCACGTGTGCCTTTCCACAGCCAGCATCACTGCCCTGATGCAATGTCAGGAATGCTAGTTGCTGTTCCAATGGACATCTACAGCTGTGGTAATCGTGATTTGGCTATAAGCGACATAATTGAGTGGAGTTCTTATACTGGATTCAGTATCTTTATACTCCTCCCAGTGATGCACCTACAGTATTTTATAGTGTCTTAACCATTTTTTGGTAACCAAGCAGTAGAAATATGAATACGTCTGGATGACTGAAAATGAAAGAAAAGATGGCAAGTGTCAAACATTTTGCAGAACCCATCAATTTAAATATTTACGGCGTAAGAACTTGTGCCCTTCCTATGTAAAATTAATGAATGGATATTCCTGTTGACTAGTTTAGTAAATAGTGAAAAACTGGTCTGGAGTATCTAATATAGTGTTTTGTTTGTGTACTTTTGCAGGCATTTTTTACAGCTCGGCAAGGAAGGCATTTGTTTTAACAAATGCTTTCCTTGCCGAATGGCAGACTTGCTTTCGACAATAATTATATTGTCGACTATTATATATAATATAATAGTCAACAAAAGACATAATACTATTTGTGCGAACATAAAATAATATTTAAAAAGTGTAACGACACACAGACAAGTAAGATAAAAAGAGAGCGCTAACTTAGACCTGAACTTTATATCCGTAGTCTTCCGTAGTATATATAACCGGTGGCAACAAAAAAACAAGCCAATGAAGAAATAAATGCACACTGTTAAAAGGCTAAAATAGTTAATCACTCATCGACCACAATACATACTGCTCCCCTTCGGTCGAGAGACTGCATTCTTTATCTGTCCATGGCACAGAAGAAGTGCTAGCTGACACACTGCAGCCCAAATCTACCAATTTAGCAAATTGTCGAAGAGTGATGTAACAATTCTTTAGTCTTTTAATGGTGTGTATCTGCGTTTCTTCATTGATTTGTTTTTGTTGACACCGGTTATATATACGACGGAATTAAAAACAGCGCGGAAAGACGACGACCAGACAAAGAAGTGACACGGACATAGCGCTACGTCCGTGTCACTTCTTTGTCTGGTCCTCGTCTTTCCACGCTGTTTTTAATTCCGAAATATGTACCAACTCGCCCAAGCCTCAACTTTAGTATATATACGGAAATAGCTTAGTTGTAAGTTAGTGCTGTGTCTCTTTCTATCTTCCTTGTCCGTGTCTCGTTGCGCTTTTTAAATATTATGAGTCGTCCACAATGGAGTCGTTCATTATACACGAACTCATCTCTGTTACGTCACGGCGTGGTGGTGGCGCGTCGGTCGCATTTCCGGTCTGAGGCTGTGGGCAGAAGTCCCCATGCCAGACGTGTATTCCTGCATTGTTTTGAAAGGAACGAGACAAAAACCTGCCTTCTCGTCAAAACGCCGCGACTGGGGTCGTACCAAAAGTGCCGAGAAAGGTTTGAAGGTCAGTTTTCCCGTGCTCGGTTCGTCCGAGAATATGGATATGTGCCGTGAAAAGGGAAAAGCAGACGCCGTCGGACAACGATTGCTTGGGTGGGAAGCACTTTGGGTTGAATTCACGGATAGCTGTGGTCATCAGATTTATTTGTTTTTTTCCAACATGAATGCCAGAAAACCGTCAAGTTGTGCGGACCGCCTGCAAACTACGTTCAGTGCGTCTTCAAGTTCAAACGGCCACCTGCTCGTTCGAACTGTCGTCTGCTCTTTCAAACGTGTCTGCTTGTCGTCTGCTCTCTCAGACGACGCCGGCCCGTAGACAGAATCTTGGCCTGGTACTTGCGATAAGAAGTAAGTGCACGCCTCAAAAGACCTAAATTTGAAGGTTGGTGAGCAGGCTCGATGTAAACAGTAGATACAAGGAGATGTTGATCATTGTTACCAGTGACCATCACCGACTTGCTAGGCCTGACTCGCATGGTCCGGTTCTGCTTTAGATTTTCAGTATCGACGTCGACCATCTCAGCTACGGTTCACGCTTTTGCAGCCCGAGCGACGTTGCGACTGAAAATTACGAGCGAATCTCATCATGCGAATCAGGCTTTAGCTACATTCTGCGGCGTCCACGCGGAATGAATCGCCGCATGTCACATTATTGACGCGAAGTTTTGCGGTGTAACGAGCCTTGTTAATTTCGCTGGGGCCGCTCAAGTAGTCAGACATTGCCAGGAAGACGTAGAATCAACAATTCGAAAGTGAAAAAGGGCAGGGGGACTCACACAGACGCCGATAACATCGCATTTCAATGGTTTGTTTATGGGCGACGGCGAGCTTCTTGCCCACACCCCCATCGCGCATGCGCGGCGCCGGTGGCGTCCGCTAGGGGCGCTCCGGTTTGTTTGTAAACATGAGTTGGTGTATAACTAGGGGTGTCGCAAACCGGCCGCGGTTCGAGTTCAACCAGGTTCGACTTTTTCGAACTTTTAGTGGAAAGTTCGACAAACCTTGTATCGAGGTTCGACCCGTGTGCGCATGCGCGTCAGGCTGGCTCGTTGGCTTCGGATTGGATGGTAATGGCTAAGAGATGAATTAAGTGCAGCGCTGATTGGCTATTTCAGTTAACACAGTACTAAAAATTAAGTCATTAACTTCTTCAGTGATTAGATTTAGTTTCTTTTAATTGCAGCTGTTCACAAAATAAAATAACCCTTTGCATAAAAAAAAATTCTCCAAACCTAGACATGCTTGTATCAAGGGCTGGCCACACTGTCCACAAAGTCGAACCGGTCGAATCTGGCGAAAAGTTTTAAGGTTCGTCGAACCGGTTCGACCCAGTCGAACCCTGAAAGTTCGACCAAAAAATCTGGTTCGGCAAAAATACCCAATTGACTCCGTAAGTGATGACGTCACAACATGGCGTCTGGGTCCAAACAAACCGTTGCTAGGGGCGTTGCTATGGACTAATGCACGGAGTCTCCACGTTAGGCTAGACTTTTGCTAACAAGTAAATAATTTTTTGTAAGCAACCTAACTTCTTGATAACTAATTGCGAAGATGTTCTTGTCTTCTCAGTGTCGCATTACAACGATGAAAGCCATTTCTGAAGTATTACACTCCGTTTTGCTTTGGTAGCAGACGACACGATATATGTTCTCTGGTTTCTGTTGCAGCGGGTGTCTTCAATGAATTGCGTCGGTAAACGAGCGACAAAAACAAGTGCATCGCCATGGCCGTAGAGGCCTCCGCAATGTGCGTTTTTTTCTGTGAAGAACCCAGCTTGGTTCAGAGAGATGAAAATGCCGTAAAATGAAACCACGCCATGCAGATCAGTTACGACGATGACCTGAAGTGCATTACCGGCGTAGTGCAGGCCGGCATGAGAAACAAATCGTACGCCGTCGAGATAAGTCGTTTGTTATTATAATTGAGGTTGTCGGGTTATTAAAGAATTGCATGTCTGTCGCCATTTCGCAGTATATTTTTTTCCTTGGTGTACATCGAATTTTGTGGATGTGCTCTTTTAGAAAAAATCTCTATCGAACCCGCGATGCGAGTACAATCTGTAATAAAGTCACCTTATTTTTTTTTTATTTTTTTTTATTTAGTTCTTTCGTGCTTTGGGGTCTTGCGGGATTCTGAAGAAACTGAAGAATCTTTCTCCACGCGATGCATGGTTACAACCTGGAACAAAGTCCGCGAAACAAAATCTGGGATCTAAACCGATCGACTGAAGTACTTTTCTCACGGGTGCAATGCAATATTCTGGGATCAACTCGATCGACTCCCGGACTTTCAATAAACCATATTTTGCATCGCACCCCACTATGAATTCTTATAAGCGTCTGAAACTCATTATATTTCAAACAGATGCAATATCAGAATATACTCTTTATTCACACAATTCAGACGCAGGCGCCGGCTTGGCCGGCGGGCGTGTGGCAGACGGCATACTTCTTGCATTCGTCGTCTGCTGCAGGCATCTTGAGGACCGGAAGTTCAGTCGCAAATATTTCAGAAACAAGCGATTACCGGCACATTTCTGTCGCAACATATACGACATTCAAGCTTTCTATATCTGTGATTTTTAGAAGTTTAAATCCTACTCCTGATTTTTGAACGGTCGGCTTTTCGTAGCGAAACCTAGCCACATGTATTTTTCTATAACAACGACCCTAGCAACGCTTTGTTTGGACCCATGACGTCACACTTACGGAGTCAATTCGTGCCCAAAGTTTTTGTCTATATAGTGGGTATAAAGTAATGCTATGACATGTATACACGAACTCAACTCTGTTACGTGTGGAGAATAGAAGGGTAGGAGAGGGCATGATGTCAGCCGCATAGCCTCCACAAGCCATGCTCCCTTGACGCCTCGCCTCTTTCTCATTTTCCTCCTTACTCTCCTCACTTACCATGCCAACGTGACCACATCACGTGACCGTAGCTAGCCTTCGTCTTGCTATGGGGTACTAGAATACACCACAGTCTAGCCTTTGATCTGATAAAACCTACCAGATGGAGCGCGCGCAAGCCTGCAAGGAGTCCTTCTAGAATCAACCATCCATCTCACACGCGACTTGTCACGCGCAACAATCGCCAGAGAGATCTGCGGTCACGCTGGGCACAAAATCGTTTAAACTTTTTATGACTAGACTTCACCAATATTGCAACGTGCCCCCTCCTAGTACTTCTAACCTCCTTGCTGTTACGTCACGGCGCGGTGGTGGCGCGTTGGACACACTTCCGGTCCGGGGCTGTGGGCGGAAGTGCCCATCTGAGACGTGTATGTATTCCTGCGTTGTTTTGAAAGGAACCAGACAAAAACCTGCCTTGTCGAAATGCTGCGACTGGGGCTGTACCAAAAGGGTCGAGAAAGGTTTGAAGGTCAGTTTTCATGCGCTCGATTCGTCCGAGGACGTGTGCCGTGAAAAGGGAAAACCAGACGCCATCGTACCACGATTGCTTGGACGGGAAGCATTTTGGGTTGAATTCACGGATACTTCTGGCCATCAGATTTATTTATTTTGTTTCAAAAGTAACGCCGGAAAATCGTCAAGTTGTACGGACCACCTGCGGACTACGTTCAGTGCGTCTTCAAGTTCAAACGGTCGCCTGATCGTTCGAACTGTCGTCTGCTCTTTCAAACGTTTCTGCTTGTCGTCTGCTCTTTTAGAGGACACCGGCCCGCAGACCAAACGTGGGCCTGGTACTTGCGATAAGAAGTAAGTGCAGGCCTCAAAAGACAAGTTTGAAGGTTGGTAAGCAGGCTCGACGTAAACAGTAGATACAAGGAGATGTTGATCATTGTTACCAGTGGCCATCACCGACTTGTTATGCCTGATTCACTTGGTTAGATTCTGCTTGCAATTTTCAGTATCGACGTCGACCATCTCAGCTACGGTTCACACTTTTGCAGTCCGAGCGACGTCGCTACTGAAAATTGCGAGCGAAATCTCATCATGTGAATCAGGCTTTAGCGTACATTCTGCGGCGTCCACGCGGAATGAATCGCCGCAAGTCAGATTATTCATGCGAAGTTTTGCGGTGTATCGAGCCTCGTTAATTTCGCTGACGCCGCTCAGGTAGTCAGACATCGTTAGGAGGACGTAGAATCAACAATTCCAACGCAAAAAAGAGCGCGGGGACTCGCACCAACGCTGACATCGCATTTCAACGGTTTGTTTATGGGCGACGGCAAGCTTCTTGTCCACACCCCCATCGCGCATGTGCGGCGCCGGTGGCGTACGCTAGGGGCGCTCTGGTTTGTTTGTAAACATGTGTTGGTGTATAAAGCATACCTCGGCAAACCTCACTCATGAGGGCCCTCACTCACCCTCATCTTCACAGGTGAGGTGAGGGTGAGTGAGTTTCTGAACCAAGAAAATTCATGAGTGTGAGGGTGAGTGAGGGCGGTGAGGGCCGTGAGGGGTATGAGGGGCGTGAGGGTGGTGAGTAGCGTGAGGGCGGTGAGTGCGTGAGGGGTGTGAGGGCCATGAGTGCGTGAGGGCAGTGAGTGGCATGAGAGGCGTGAGGGCCGTGAGGGCGGTGGGTGCATGAGGGGTGTGAGGGCCATGAGTGCGTAAGGGCGGTGAGTGCGTGAGGCCCCCTTCAGACGGAGCATCTTTCTCGGCAATTTTAGTGTTCATGGCGGGTTGTTCTCTAGCTTTCCCTAGATCGACACGAATTGCTGAGATCAGGTCCGGCTCGAAATAAGCAAGCAACTCGGAGCAATTCGAAGACGTTTGAAGCGGCTGCATCTAATCAGGGACGCAAAAGTTTCACGTGATACCTCGTGCTGGAGATGGTGACACCGAAAGACTTGGTTCTGGTTTGAAATCGATTGTTTTTGGAAGTAAACTGTTTCAGAAAGGTGCATTAGTATTCTTAACGGGATTTAGATGCATAAAAATAGTGCAAGAAAAATAAAATTTTATGATGTCAAATTCCAGCAATTGGCTGCTGCGTGTGATCGCGGGTGGCCCGTGTTGCTGGTGTTGCGACGTCAAGTTTCTGGGCGAAATCGCCCCATCTGAAGCTGGCCTGAGTGGCGTGAGGGCCATGAGTGCGTGAGGGGCGTGAGGGGTGAAGGCCGCGAGGGCGGTGAGTGCGTGAGGGGCATGAGGGCGGTGAGTGGCGTGAGGGCCATGAGTGCGTGAGGGCGGTGAGTGCGTGAGGGGCGTGAGGGGTGAAGGCCGCGAGGGCGGTGAGTGCGTGAGGGGCATGAGGGCGGTGAGTGCGTGAGGGGCGTGAGGGCGGTGAGTGGCGTGAGGGCTATGAGTGCGTGAGGGCGGTGAGTGGCGTGAGGGCGGTGAGTGGCATGAGGGCTATGAGTGCGTGAGGGCGGTGAGGGCGGTGAGTGGCGTGAGGGCCGTGAGGGCGGTGAGGGGCGTGAGGGCCGTGAGGGCTGTGAGTGCGTGAGGGCCGTGAGGTTCAGTGAGGGTGAGTGAAGGGTTGAAGGTGAGTGTGACTGTGAGGATGAGGGTAAGTGAGGGGCTGAAGGTGAGTGTAGCTGTGAGGGTGAGGGAGAGTGAGGGGCTTAGGTGAGTGTGGCTGTGAGGGTGAGGGTGAGTGAGGGCGACCTGAAATGCCGACCTCTGGTATAAAGTAATGCTACGTTGTCTGCCCTACACTATGCAGGGCTGACAACACTCGTCACCCTCCGCAGCACTAAGTAGTTCTTACAAGACTTGACTGTCTGAGAAAAAATTATGCTTTTTGCACTCGAAATCTATATACATAACAAATAACTGCAATTACCTTCACCACACAACGGGAAAAATTAGCGACAGTCCGCAAGAAGCCGAACCTTGTTAAACTACTGTTCTAGACATAAAAACAAGTATAGTTCCAGCTGTTAATTGACACGTCTCCATTATTTAATTTATGAACGAGGGAACAAGTTTACTGTTCCGTTCCACTGTGGTATGCTTGCTCCTGCCTTGGCTGCCAAATGATGGCTGACAGTAGTACATGTAAAAAACATAGGAACCGCATACCACAGGACTACAGTGGCCTAACAGGACCACAGCACCCCGTTGATGTGACGTCATGGTGGCGACGGTGGTGCTGTGGCTGATTTTGCACGTTCCACAGCGTATCGTAGCACCACAGATAGTTTGTTTTTCTGTAGAAACCAAATTTGAGCCGCGATATTTGTAAAACTACACACAATATCGAAGGAAAAAAACACCTTGCAATTCAGGGACATTGATTGAGCTGAAAACAGTCATAATTCCAAATTCGAAAATATTCACCGGAGCTGCCTTTTAATATTGGGCAGCTAAGAAATTTGCTGTCTATGGACATTCTCAACGTGCACAACTTGAAAGGTTCTACAGCAGTTCCACAGGGACTTGCTGCGGCACTGAATATAAATAGTAGACATATCTTGACGCTGTTGGAAGAAAAAAATGCTTTCATATCTGTTTTATGTTTTTCTACCACATTGTTGGAGATGAATATCCAGATGATCCCCATGGTTCTCCAGCAAAAAAATGCTCCAAGTGTCTGCTCCAAAGGACACACCGTTAGTGTTTTCCTGTGAAGTTCACTGTGGAAGCCATCACAATGTTCTGTAACTTACAAGTGTTTAAAAATTATAGAAGAAAAAAACTTTCCCAAACTTTGTTTTAAATTATGCATGTCAGAATGTGAGACTCTTAGCTTGAAACAAGATAATTCTGCACATTTTCAATGATTTTAAAGGCTAGAATCCACATGTTCAAGCTATGAAGGACTGTTGCATGAATCTTTTCCAGTGATGATGCCAGGTGATACAGCCTAACGATTCTAGTTGGCACGCTACATAAAACTTTACTACTATACAGGCTGTTTTTTTATTCTTGCAGATTGGTTTTAAAAAAAGCCATGAAAGGTACACTTATGCGGTTTGTGCGAGTGAGTTATACGCCGAGAGGGACATTTTGTGGGTGGCTAATCGTTGCGATGAGTCGGCTAATTAATTAAAATTCACTAATTAAATTTTAATTAGTGAAAATAGACATGGTTCCAATTAAAAACTTGTTGAGTGTCGTCCAAAATTCCTAAATCAGTCATTTTCAGAAACACTTTCAGCGCGTGAGAAGCGCAATAGTGCACTTAAGTTACCACTTGTGGAGCAGGTACAAAGCTAGCGGTTTCGGTAAGGCGTACGCGCAATTTTTCCGTCTCTTATATTGCCCCAGCCTTGTACCTGCTCCACGAGTGGTAACTTTAGTACAATACTACGCTTTTCACGCGCTCAGTCTTCCTGAAAATGACTTATTTAGGGGCTTTGGACGACGCTCAGCAAGTTTCTAATTGGAACCATGCGTCTATTTTCACTAATTAAAAAAGTTAATTAGTGAATTTTAATTAATTAGCCGACTTATCGCCAAGATTAGCCACCCACATAATGTCCCCCTGGGCGTATAACTCACTCGCACAAACCGCATAACTGTAGCTTTCACGGCTTTTTTTAAAACAAATCTGCAAGAACAAAAAAAAAAAAAACACCCGGTATATAAGAAACACTATTTACGAAGTAGTGTGCTTTCACAAATGCATAACACGACTGTTCCAGTCTGAACTTTGATTAGTGTCCAAAAGTAGTCCCCTGTCCACTTCGGGCGTCTACCAAGTCAACAGGCAACCTCCTCTGCCAGTTCGACAGGAGGCAGTTATATCAACTTGTACCTCCATATCCAAGACTAACACTGTACCGGCACTGAGCACTATATGGGAAAACTCTCGGTGTTGAGAGCTACTAAACATTGCTTATTTGAGTACATCCCTGTCAACTGAAATTTATTTAAAATACATCAGACTCACAACTGCCACCCTAGCACCATCTTCCTGGCCCCAAGTTCCCAAGAGACATTTTGCAAGGTGGTTGGGGAAACAGCTATTTGTCCCGATGTCGATCTTCCTGTTCATTGTGAATTTGAGCTTTCAGTTTGTAAAAAACCAGAACAGTGAACGCTAGTCTCGCTCACAAAAACAATGAAATTTTTTGCCAAGTTGCAGAGGTACATTCATGACAGGAATTTCTGGCAGACTCCAAGGTCCTCATGCTCTTTTCATGTGCAAAAAACGTTGGGCTTAGGTAGGCAGATGCACCTTTGATCCTACGGCCATGTTCAACCATTGCTCCTGCACAGCAACCCGTCAGAACCGACCACCTTTTTCTGTCTCAAGCTCAAATTCACCGGTTGCAATGTTACAGAACTCTAAGCATATTAGCGGATCCACTGGATGACAGGTGCAGCTACCTAGGGTGGTTAGAAGCATTAAGTGGCCGTCTTGTGCAGCAGATGATTACATACCATGGAAACCAGAGCTCCAAAGTGTGGCTGTAGTGAGATCATTTTATTAGAACATGGTAGTACTTTGACATATGAGCCCAGTCCTAGGAGCCAGGAAGGAGCTCACCTTACAGGCTTGTGATCTTTCACCCTTTTTCTCCAAAAACTTCCTTTACTCCAAAAACTTCCTTTAAACAAAAAACATGAAAAAACCAAAAAATACACTGACTAGAAATGCCTCCATACTTTTGAACACAGATTCGTTTACGTATACCAGACTTCTTGCAATATTTTGCATCCATATGTATTTCCAGGCAAGCTCCCGGCCACATAAAAATTTCTCGTAACCATTGGACAAATACAGATGCCTGAAGGGGCACTCCAAAGGCATGGGAATGATGCTGCTGAACGTCCATCAATAGTCGATTTAATTGAGTGCAAGTCCGAGGATGGTGCAGTGCAGATATCTAATCTAGAGCTGCGCTCAGTTGCGGTGCTTTGCAGCCACAGTTCAACAGCCTCACGCCATGGTCAGGTTGCCAAGCTTTTCAAAGGAGAAAAAGACTAGCCGGTCCTTTTTTTAAATTGCACAGTGAAAAGAAAGCTTGTGCATCAACACCTATAGGCTAACAGAACCCAAAACCATTTAATTTTTCCTCGAAGGACTGTCCAGAACCCCAATACAATATAATGATGTAGTAATGACCTCTGCTACAAAGACCCTTTCTCCTACAGATAGCAACCGTTTGCTTTCTGGAACCTCAAAAAATATTTTCTCCGAATATATGAACCCTCACTCCAAGACTTACGAGCTTGCCTGCACTCTGGCTTTAGTTCATATTTTTTCAATAGCTGGCAATTCTCGGAAGATTAGATCGATTTAACGAAACCCGATTTCACAAATTTCCCGATTTAACAAACAAATGCGGATTCCCTGCGCAGCCTATGAGCGAGGTCTTCCTTCCTCGATTTTACGAAGTTCCCGATTTAACAAAGTAATTAGCGGGTCCCGGTGACTTTGTTAAATCGAGGTTCAACTGTATGTGGGCAAATGAACTCCAACAATAAGTGTGGTTGTAGTCTGCTGACTAATTGGAGGTTGCAATGGTGGCTGCGAAAGCTGAAGGGCTTCATACCTGTATGGGGGCTACAAGGTACAGCAAGTAGGGCTACAGCTTGACCAGCCATGCTTTATACGCTCAAAGCTTTAAGAATAGGACCTTTTAAACCTTTATTGCACAAATCTAGACCGATGTAAACAAAATGCTGCCTGCCAGGGGCACCATTTTGTTCAGACTACTGTAATAGCTCGAGAGAATGCTTACTTATATTCCAGAGCAAATTGTGGGTAAATAAAGGGCGGGTTAACTTTCGAAGCGAGAACGAAAAAGTTAAAAATAATATTGTAGCCAAGCCGGGAATGTGCAGTCTTCTAAGGAATGTGAAAGTCGGTTTCTTTGCAGTTTACTTACCCAACTTGTCATAGATGCTATCATAATGCAAAAATTGCTTTATAGTCGCCAACCCATTTTTCGGACGTCTTCGTGGGATTACAGTCAACTCTCATTAATTCAAACTCGAGGGGGGCCGAAAATTTGTTTGAATAAAGCAAAGTTTAAATTATCAGGAGTTTCTTCCCACAGAGACGCATAGGATGGGACCTGCACGTTAGTTTGAATTATCCGAAAGTTTGAATTAAGAGATTTTGGATTAACGAGAGTCGACTGTATATCCTCTGCCCAGGGGGTTAATAACAAGGACTGAAAATTTAAACATTGTCCAAACCAGAAATTTTTTTGACATAGTTTGTACCATTTGCCCACAAGACTGCCGCCGTCGATTGAGCCGCCACCATTTTTCTTTCCCATTGTAGCTTTGAGGCCTCAATATCACATCCAACATCCTAGCAATAGAGAAGCAGCACTGAAGTCACGGTTGGACGTTTTTGTTCCGTTCTAGCTGCCATGCTGCCGTTTGGAAATGGCTCTTCTTTGCATGTTCCTTAGACAAGAGTGCTTTCTGCCGACAGACCTAGCATCGAAGTAACTTTGGTCGGTTCTAAATGGCCCCAACGAAGGCTTCGACAAGCTCGGCAAATACAGCTCGATAACAGTGGCTAAAGGAAAGATGGGGCGGTTCTGCATTTGAGAAAAAACACTTGAATTGTGTTCACTTGGCCGTTAGAATAACAGATATCACGATCATGTTTCAATGCAATGCGCCGGAGGGCCATAAGAGCAATTTCAAGATAGGGCTGAAGCCCCGCCTCCCTAGCCCTGGGCAGCCAAAAGATCCGTCAATGACGTCACAAACAGCAACTGTCTTTTGCGTTTTCTCGCGTCTAACAATACTTGCGCAGCAAATGGTTTAGGTATTCGGGTTAACGGAGTAAAAATACAGTGGAATTAACTTCCAACTCATTTTTTTCAAGAAGCTCCGTAGCGTCCCTTTAAAGGAGATGCTCCATTAATGCCCGAGTCCCCTGAGCAGCATAGTTTCTAGGAATGGACTATCTTTCGCTGGTTTTGGCACGAACAGAAAAGAAAATCATGCCTAGAACTGGGGTGGGGCTAAATTCCGAGGGTGACGCATCTCTTGAAATATTACGGTACAATATGCGCAAACTGGCAAAAATAAAAAAATTTTTAGCGCATATAGAACTTCATTAAGTGACCGTTAAATGCAGCTTTCGCAAAAAGTCATCCTTTACGCACGTTTAGAATGCATATTATAGTCCACCTAAAAAATATAACTCTTGAGTTTTCCACATGCAACGGAAGGAACCGTTGACTCGTCCACTAAGAGACGCCTCGAGAAGGCAAAGCTAAACAAAATGCCCAAAGCAGGAGCACACACCGGCAAAATGCTCACAAAGAGGAGCTAGAAACAACACTGTACACTCGCCAAACGTCACACAATGCAAGGAGGGGTCTTGTCAAGGAGATGACGGTGCATGTAGACACTGGATGAGCTACGCTTAGAGCACCGGCACACCATTTTCCGACTTTCTTACGGGCGCCACCATTTTGGTGCTTGGTGTGGAGCTTTAAACACGGTGTCGGGAGGTCCGGGCGACGTCGTTTCGCTCCGTCGCAGACCAGGGTAACATTTCTGAAGGACGGAAAAAAGATTCCTGCGATCTTGGATAAACCTTTGTACAACTGGCAACGACGACCTCAAGCACCGAGACGGCCAAAGTGTCCGTAACCCAAAGCGTAGCTCATTCGGTGGCTCCTCCCAGTGGTGGGAAAGCCAGATGGCCGCCCCTGGACCGGACGGGTCTCAGGCCAGGTACTTCTGGATGAGCAGGTGCAGGGTCCGGTTGGGGATGATCACCGTGTGCTCCAGCGTCTCGTTCGTCATGGGGCTGGTGTCCTTGCCGCTCTCCAGCCAGCGGGTGATGGCCGCCCGCTCGTAGCTGTAGCCATCTGCACAGAGAGACGTTGGGACTTTTCAACGTTTTCTTTGTTGGCCTAGAGAGTCATTCTGCAAGGGGTTCTCTAACTGGGTTCCCCGGAGCACTGTGGGGGTTCCCCCCATTTCCTCGGCCGTCTCCGATCCTAGCTGGAGTGTCCTTCCAGCTCAAAGAGTATTTTAGTAGACCCAAGCCATTCGTTGATGCGTAACAATGTGACAGACACTCCTTAGCGAGAGCATCATAGTTTACAAGCTCTGCAGGCTCCTTCACTGTTTTATTGCACCATTGCCTAGACTGGGAGGGGTTCCTCAGCTCACCATCGTTTCTCGTGATAGAAAGCTTCTAAAACGCCTGTGCTAGACTAAAATAATGACAGGCCGATACGCATTGCTGCACCCGCTGTTAAGGCCGGTGCTTGGCGCACGCGCGTCCTTCCATACTCGCAGGGATGCCGACTTTTTAGTTTTTGGCATCCTTGCTGTGATTCCCAATAACTTGCCGCGTGGTGCCGCTTCAGAAGCATCCGTGCGGCCGCGCCAAGCTGCGCCAGAGATCGCGCTAAGAAGCAGCGCTGGCTTGCTGGCCTGGCTGGCTGTGCCCGTGAATCAGCGGAAAAGAAGGATTTGTGTTTTTATTTTTATTTTTATGCAAATAAAAAAAACCACAGTATTTACTGCAATGCGATGCGTGACAACTGCGTTCTTAAAGTGTCTAAAAAGTGCCGGCGACGAAAAAAAAGAATAGCTGGAGTCGGAGTTGGCCAGAGAGTTGCCAAAAAAGCGGCGCTATGCGAGATCCGCAAATCCTTTTTTCCTGCTGATTCACGGGCGCGGCAAGCCAGGACCAGCCAGGTTAGAGTTATCGAGAATCGCAGCGCGGCTGCCGGACACAAAAGAATCGACATCCCTGCGACTGAGGAAGGACGTGAATGGGCCAAGCGCCGGTCTCGACAGCAGGCACTGCGCCATCAGGGGGCGCAGCAATGCTTATCGGCCGCTGCTCCCGTGGTCCAGGAACTTTTGTCCTCGACTGTACTAGTAGTTAAATAAATCAGTGCATAACAAAAAAACAAAAAAAAAGTTTTTTTTTTTGTGTTTGTGCCTTCCACCTGTACTTGTGTCCTTATTTACACTGTTTTATTTATTCTGGCTGTTTAGCACTACTACTAGGCGATGGTGTTATCATTACAAAATAGCTCACAGGGGGGGGGGGGGGGTGCAGATTCGTGGAGGGAGATTGTGCAGAGTTTCAACTGTGACACTCGAACCTTGAGAGTGGGGAGAGGAGGGACCACACAAAGGAGATTTCCAAACACAGGTGTGTTCCAGGAAAACGAATGTCACCTAGCAGGAAAACCAGTATCACTGGTGGCTCTTGTGATTCTATGTTGTTGGTTTTTGGCCTACTAGCAAATCAAATAAATATATGAAAGGTCAAACATTGCTAATTAGTTCCTCAACGTTCATTGGGACGGCAGAAAGGCCGTCCCGATGTCGTTCCATCACTTCCCCAAGGAGTAGGATTCTTCAGAGACCACTGGAGTCGCGAATTTCGCCTGTTCCAAACCTCCAATACTAAAATGTCATTGTATATCAACTTGCATGTATTGTTGCTTTTAGTTTAAATCATGGACATACACGTGACTCTTGTTCATCAACTTATAGCATTGCCCATAAAATAAAATGCAGTGGAATCTCATTAATTAGAACCCGAGGGGGACCAGAACTTCGTTAGAATAATGCAAAGTTTGAATTACAGGAAGTTTCCTTCCTAGAAACACATAGGACGAGACCTGCATGTTAATTCGAATTATCTGCAAGTTTGAATTAAGAGAATTTGAATTAATGAGATTCTACTGTAATTTAACATTTGTAATGCGCCAAATACAGATGCCGCAATGTCGCTCATGCTAATTCTTATTATGACGACTCCTGAGAAACTACGAGACACATGAAAAAAACCTTTATTGTACAAGATGTTTCAGCGAAAGCTTTCAAAAGTTCCTAAAAATAGGGTGGCTAAAAAATAAAGCAACTCTTTCCGGGAACAAACTGCCAGCCATGGTGGACGTCGAGGATTGCAAAAAGCATGGTAATTAGCTAAATGATCACCTAATAAACTTTCCAACGAGTGCAAATAAACATGGCTTCAATGAAAAACATGCTAAGCATCATCGAAACCTACCAAATAGACTAATTTTCGAAAGATATAAGGCAGGGGCAACATTTTACGGCGTTTCTAAAAAACACTAAATTTTGATGTGTTTCTAAGTTTCGGTTTTTTATAAGGGCGCATCCTTCCTTCATTTCATTCATTCATTTGTTTATTTTTTGTGCTCATGAACAGCTTAATGCCTCGATAAGGATGCACAACAGACTGATCACAGGATGGTCACAAACGCCACAAAAGTTGGATTAAAAACATCAACATCTGCTACGCCGAGGGAATTATACGAGTGTTGAATGCGGGTCACGGGACTGGTTGGGATGATTTGATTAACAGGAAAAGTCAGAGAAATCGGCAAAAATTGTCTCGGAACATGAATATTAATAGCTGGTGTGAGATCAGGACAATAGATTAATCCATGAATACATTTATACGGGAAAACTAGATCTTTTGCACGTCATCTAGAACTCTTTGCGCCCGTGGTCCTAACGCCTGGTGACCGAGGCGTGAAGCCGCTGCTCTGCCTCCCTCGTAGGATGGTGGGAAGCAGACGTGTTGCACGTCTCGGCCACTGGAGAGCAGGACCGCAGGTGCAAGGATGCGCTCCGATAAGAAACCAAAAAATGTGTCCAAATTTTGTGTTTTTTCGGTGTGCCGTAAAATGTTGCCCGTGCCTTATATCTTTCTAAAATTAGTCGATTTAGTGATTTCTGATGATGCTTAACAAGTTTATAATTGAAAACATGTTTATTTAAGCTAATTCAAAAGTTAATTAGCAATTTTTTAGGTCATTATCTAGATAATTTGTATGTTTTTTGCAATCCTAGACGTCCACTCTGGCTGGCAGTTTGTTCCCGGAAAGAGTTAATTTTTTTACTCAGCCAGCCTAGTTTTAGGGTTTTATGAAAGCCTTCACCGAAACACCCGGCATAATAAAACCTAAAATTCCTAGAACAATGCTTTTGGCGAAATTGTTAGTTATCACTCGGCTATTTTACATCATTAAATAAAAATCCCATATTGGTGAGCCAGTAGTTATCTTGAAAGTGCTTCGAGGCAGGTAAGCCCTCGAGAGTCTTTTCCCAATTCTGACCTACCGCAGAATTCCGCGCATCCGCCCATTCCACATTAAACGCCCATATCCAAATTTCTAAGATCTGAGAAAATATGCGCAGTACATTTATATGTAAAAATAATGACCGGACAAGCGCCCATCCCCCATTTTTTCGTTATCTCTATATTTTGAGTGGGCGCTTGCCCTGTATTTTACGGTAAGAAAACCAAGGCCCGTGACCGTGTGTTGACATAAGTGGGCTTACAAAGGCCTTCTCTGAGAATCTGGGAAGAGGTCAATCTAGTGCCACTCCACTGCGCTGACAAACGCAGTGATGTGATTGCTGCGCCAATTGTGCCAAACTGCGCCAAGGGGCTAATCCTGCTACATCCTGCTACATTTTGCCAAAATATGGGTAATCTGCGCCACGCCTGCGCCAAAGGACCTATTTCGGTTGCCTTTCAAAACCTAAACTAAACTGAGAACAGTAACTGAGCATGCGTGAGCTAGGTGGTGCAAGCGGCCACCCGACACAAAGTACCCTGCATCAATCGTCCATCCGGTCTTGCATGGTTTTTCCCAGTGGTTTGTCTCGCGTTTCGCGCTTTCGTCCCTCGTCGTCTCAGAAATCTCGTCTCGCGTCTTTTTTTAAAATTTTTTCAACGATAGACGCAGGCGTGTGCTGACGCTCCGACGCTAGTGTGCCGGGTGCCAGCCATGCCGTCATGCTGTGAAACAAAACCACGTTTTTGGGTGGCAAAAGTTACTTTGTGAGCTGAAACGCTCGCGCGAACACAGTCACCGTGGTCACGCGACGTCGGGTGTTGCCGTTCCCACGTCGCTGCAGATATGGCGCTTTCTAAATTTGTTCATCGACATTCCTGCCCTTTTCTAAATCATACTCTACTACAAAAGCTGCTTGTAGAAATATTGATTACCTAGGTTTCTCTCGGTGGGCTTTCTTTCGAGAGGGACCCTGGTACGTGAAAAATCTGCCGCGAAACAAAGTTGATGAAGAGAAGTGAGCTAAAGCAAAGAAGACAATCTGTGCATGTTGAACCCGAACATCGCGCTTGTTTGTCTCGAGTTTAGTCTTTGCACAAAGCGCTCCAAGAACTTTTTGATCCTGGCTCGTGAAGTCATGCATTGATGCGCTCAGGTTTTTCTTTTCTTTTTTTGTGTGCGTTTAGATTCTACCTCGCCTGCTGGCTTGGCAAGCACGCGCCGCCCGACTGTTCTTTCTTGTTTTTGTCGTACGCTGGACAGTTACATTTTGAATACTATTTTGGGAATCAGTTGGCGACGGAGGGGAATGGCATTATTTCGGTTTCGATTGAACAGCCGTTGTCTCCGCTCGCGCGACGAAGCACGTGCCACTGCAAGCCTGCTGAACTTGCCCTCACGTGCATGTGAACATGACAGCACCACAAAGGCACCAGCCGAGACGCTTGCCATTCATTGTTTTACTTTTGCTTCCTTTTGACGAAAATCTGGCACGTCGGGAACCAGTAAAACGGTGGCAAGCGTTCTTTTCGAGATTGCTCGGCACTGCCTACAACACTGTACACTTGTGGGATGTCTCAGCAGTAAAAACACAAACAGTGAGTTCCGTCACAACACAGCACCAAGTGCACTTTGTTTGTCGGAGCAGCAAAAGTGGCTCCAAAAGCCACTTTTGCTGCTCTGAAACACTGTTTTGGCTGCTCCAAAAGTCACTTTTGCTGCTCCAAAACACTGTTCTGGCTGCTCCAAAGGCCACTTTTGCTGCTCCAAAACACTGTTTTGGCTGCTCCAAAAGTGCTCCAAAATGGCTTAGGCCAATCACATCACTGCAAAAACGCCAAGGAACAAAATATAATTACAGTATTTGAAATTTGGTCACTTCGCTTCATTCGCCACCGTGCCGATAACGCAGAACCGTGACAGCCGCAGAGGCAAGGAGAGCTGTGAAGCGATTGATTCCGACTAGTTTACAAATTTTCAAATACGTGGCATCCATTCTGCTGGAGTGATCTAGTAAGAAAGCATCAACGTCCACACACGTGGACGTAGCCTAGTCGGGAGGAGAAACTACGTCACTTCTGAAGCTGACGCAGTCACATTCCCCCATCTTTGCAGCACTCGTGCAGGAATCAACTTCCAGATGGCCCACTGCTCTGCCGTGTGCTCGATGGTCAGCGATCCCTGCGTTCCAAGCCTTTCCAGACTGCTTTTTCCGACTGACTGTGCACGCGATTTTGACGAGTTTTCACGCTTGTTCGAAGTGTTCTCTTGACGTTTTGCACTCCGTATCGATTATATGTAGTGTTTCTGCCGATATTTTTAAGTTGAACCTATTAATTTGTTCAGCCCTTTGTGCACTAGCACAGCTGCAGCTCCGTGGTTCGGTGGTGAAGACTTGCAGCAGTATTTCCCATCAAATAAGCAGGTGGCTGTCAAAGCGCTGGTGTTTAGTCGCTTAAGGATTAGGAACTTGTTTTCCCAGGTGTCTCATGTCCTGTTTGATTCTGATGCTGTCGTTTCGCATGTTGGCACTAGCAACAGCAGCATTAGTGCTAGCGTGTACTTTGATAATTGTGAAATTTTGGAATGCAATCTGATGATGCAAACTGGCTTCCCTGCCATTCTTCCAACATGGGAAGGCAGGTTCATTAAAGTGGCAACGTAGCCGCGGTGAGATCCAGACATTCGTGCCTGCAGCACACATGCTCGCGAACCTTTATGATGATATAATCTCTCCAAAATTCTTGATCCACATAGTTTCCTCGGCAGCATTCTTAGGGTGACCAGACGTCCCGTTTTGGCCGGGACAGTCCCGTTTTTGAGGTCCGTTTCGGCCGTCCCGTCTTTTTGTCTCAATAAAGAATCATGTCCCGTTTTCACAGGAGTGCATAATTTCGAAATTTGCACAAAGCGAGTTGAAGCAAGCGGAAACTATGCCAACTTGTTACAAATATATTTAAAAAAAAAAAGAAAAAAAAAAGACGTAGGTACTTTAAAATATTTACCCAGTAAAATTGAGAGAACTGTTCTTGCCCACAAACACGTTTTTTGTATTGACTCGTCAATAGAAATATTTTTTTAGTATTTGAATACAGCACGCATGTAATAAGTTAACGCTTTGAAATAGTAGTTCTTGCATTAAATTTTTTCTCTAAATCTCAATCTTCAGTATGCCCCCCTCCCCCCTCCCTCCCTCTCTCTCTCTCTCTCTCCCCTCCCCCCTTCCAGGGTGGGGCCCCGTTCTCTGCCTTGAGGAATATGGTCACCCTAAGCATTCTGGCACCCTCTCTCATTGCAGTTACCAAGTGTAAGTCCAGCTTCTGCACAGCTCAAGTTTGGCCACTCCCAAGTTTGATTAAAAAAATATGAAGAAAAGGGAAGTGAAACACATTGTTTCTGATAGATGCTGTTAAAACCTTTATACATAAACAAATTTTGTGCGCTAGGTTGCCTAGGTTGTTAGAAGTGCCTTTGGTGCTCTTCAGTGATGCAATATCATAATTTGGGTGTCGTCATTTTCTTCATGCGTTGTTTCTCAAGCTTTCTCTACACCTTTAAAGGGAAAACTGATCATGTCCGTCAACAGCAGCTCCGTTTATTATATAAAAAAGACTCCTTCTTCAACCCTCAATGGTTTAGTTTTCTTGATCAAAAGCTCGTGGCAAGTGCTTCAGCATCGAATCCCCAAGCAGCACAGAGTTGGCCAGTCATCGGCCAATGGCTGGCAATGGTCCTTGGCCAAGTGGCCAGACAAAGGCCAGAGACTGGCCGGTGACTGGCCGGTGACTGGCCTTTATCTGGCCATTGGCCAATGGCCACTGGCCATCAGCCATCGGCCAAGCATTGGCCATTGAATGGCCACTCTCTGGCCACTGGCCAAAAGATCATCGCCAGACATTGGCCATTGTTTGGCCAAAATCTGTGCTGCTTGGGTCACCAGCAAACAAGACAGAAAGCATGTCAAAAATGCATCCGTGCGCAGAAGTCTAATAAATCCCCACATTAAAGTTAAAAAATACATACAAGAACACTACTAGATAAATGTCATCTTCCCAAAAAGCAGTAAGCAATGAAGAAAATGCTCAAAACCGGTCAGGAAAAGCAGTTCATCGTGAGCACAGGGCATTATAAGAGACCAAAGTGGAAGTCAACTCCTGCAGGGATGTAGACGTTATCGCATAGTATAAAAGGCATTGGGGTTTAAGGACAGCGAGGGCAAAAATAGACATTGGCAAGGTCGAGATAACCAGGCAGAGGTTATCTGATTGCTGGCATCAGTTGTAGGTATAATAAACATTCTTTTACTCATAAAGTTATTCTAATGTACGGTAGAGGTTTAACTGGCACTCGTGTCTATAGTACTTCTGGTTTCAAATAGACCATCTGCTATATCCCCCAAGCGCCCTGGCCCGCTCTAAAAGAAATATGGGAACGGTGTTCCTTCAACTCCTTAGTGATTGGTAATTTCGACCCTATCCTCGATTTCATAGCTTTTGAGCGTAATTCGGAGTCACCCTGAACGACCGCCTGACATACCCCAATAACCTGTCTTGTAGGATTTAAAATTTCTCCTCAATGTCAGCGTTTTTGATACTGTGCATGCTGTCCACCCTTCAACCTGGATGGGCTGCAGAAATCTCTTACCACTATTATCATTCTCGTAGAGCTTCAAAGCTCATATGAAGTTAGAAACGCTAAAAATGCTATAAACAGCCTTGCGGTTTTTGTTGTTGGGAATTCTCGGTTTTTTAACCAATTCCTGCTAAAACAACAATCACGAGAATGATAATAGTGTAAGAGATTTCTGCAGCCCATCCAGATTGGAGGGTGGACAGCATGCACAGTATCAAAAATGCTGACATTGACAGGAAATTCTAAAAGTGATATGACAGGTCCATGGGGTATATCAGGCGCTTGTTCAGGGTGGCTCCGAATTACGCTCAAAAACTGTGTAACCATAGAATAGGTCAAAATTAGCGATCACTAGGGAGCTGAAGGAACACCGCTCCCATGATTCCTCGAGTGCGGGCCGGGGCGCTTGGCAATATTGCAAATGGTCTATTGAAGCAGACATCAATCAGTCCACTATTGTGGTGGTCCTGAGCATTTGTATGGGAAAAGGCGTGTGCATTTTGTCTTTTTGCCGGAGAATAACTGGACATACCTTTGTTACTTTCGTTGCAGGGAATAGCAGGTAACTTATTAACATTATAAACGTGGAATTGCTTCAGTATTTTTCTGATCAGTGACCTATGTTCCACAGCAAATGTGTAAAGACAAGCGACGAATATAAGCATAACGGTTCAGAAGAACGTAGGGCATGTTCAAGGAGCACCAACATCCCAATGATGCGAATATCAATAACCTGAGAGATTTATATGCCGCTAAAGTGACTTCCCTTTATGAGCAGTGAAACGCGTAAAACTGTAGAAGTACACAGACTATAAAAGCTGTTTCCCTCTTTAGTATTGCGCCGATTTTACCGGGCAATAAGAGTTTTCTGGCTTTTCCCCATTTTAAGAGTTTTAGAGTATGCAGCTTTTATGTTTTGAACACTAGACCAAACTTACCTTTGAACCCATAAAGAGCAGAGCGAATAAAACAATTGCTATTTATCGAAACATGCACTCATTACTTGACTTTCACTTTATATTGCTTGTCTACATGCATGGGTATAGGTACTGATCCAGCGTTAGTGCATAGTTCTTGACGTCTCCCTCGATTTTTTAGACATTCTTCATTGCTTTGGCACGTAAACCCCAACGTAGAAAAGCGCCGATGCTGCATTCACGCCGACGGTGTTGGACAGTGTACATAAACGCACATACCAAGCTATTTTTGCACGATATCTAAAGCCATTAATTTGAAAACCTAAAACAAAAGAACCATAACTTATCAAAATTTTGATCTACACGACGGAGAAATGTTTTGAGCTATTACAGAATAATACTTCATAATATTTGCTTTATAACCAAATGCAGAAACAAAATGCACCCATCTTTTGCCACAGAAATGCATTACCGGAAGTCAATATTAAACTGGTTGCCGTCTGCTTCAATTTGAAAGCTTACACTAGCACCAGCTGAACCTCTAGTGCATGTTATCATGACTCTATGGTCTCTTGAAAGACACGTTGAACGAGGTCTGCGATTGCGAAGGCACACTTCCGTCGCGAGGAACGTGACGTTTAGCGGCATTATTACCGTTAAGGTGGGACACTACCCAGAAAAAACAATTTCTGGAAAAAAAGCTGATTATGAAAAAATTACATATTCACATCCACCAACATCTAGAGAGTACTTCCAGAAAGCTTCATTAGTTCACACTGCATAGTTAATTTTTTATAAATTATTTTCGGTCCACCAATGCTAAAGAAAAGGTAGGGGTTGGAGCAATTTGAATCAGAGGTCGGCATTTTAGGTTGCCCTAACTCATTCTCACCCTCACAGCCACACTCACCTAAGCCCCTCACTCACCCTCACCCTAACAGCTACACTCACCCTCAACCCCTCACCCACCTTCACCCTCACAGCTACACTCACCCTCATCCTCACAGTCACGTTCAGCTCTTCACTCACCCTCACTGAACCTCACGCACTCATACCCCTCACGCGCTCATGGCCCTCATGCCACTCACGCACCCATGGCCCTCAAAGCCCTCACGTCACTCATGCCACTCACCGCCCTCACGCACTCATACCCCTCACGCGCTCATGGCCCTCACGCCACTCACACACCCATGGCCCTCACGCACTCATGCCACTCACCGCCTTCACGCACTCATACCCCTCACGCGCTCATGGCCCTCACGCCACTCACGCACCCATGGCCCTCACGCACTCATGCCACTCACCGCCCTCACGCACTCATACCCCTCACGCGCTCATGGCCCTCACGCCACTCATGCACCCATGGCCCTCATGTCACTCACCGCCCTCATACCCCTCACGCGCTCATGGCCCTCACGCCACTCACACACCCATGGCCCTCACGCACTCATGCCACTCACCGCCCTCATACCCCTCACGCGCTCATGGCCCTCACGCACCCATGGCCCTCATGGCCCTCACGTCACTCACGCACTCATACCCCTCATGCGCTCATGGCCCTCACGCCACTCACACATCCATGGCCCTCACGCACTCATGCCACTCACCGCCTTCACGCACTCATACCCCTTGCGCGCTCATGGCCCTCACGCCACTCACGCACCCATGGCCCTCACACACTCATGCCACTCACCGCCCTCATACCCCTCACGCGCTCATGGCCCTCACGCCACTCACGCACCCATGGCCCTCACGTCACTCATACCACTCACGCACTCATACCCCTCATGCGCTCATGGCCCTCACGCCACTCACACACCCATGGCCCTCACGCACTCATGCCACTCACCGCCTTCACGCACTCATACCCCTCGAGCGCTCATGGCCCTCACGCCACTCACGCACCCATGGCCCTCACACACTCATGCCACTCACCACCCTCACGCACTCATAGCCCTCACGTGCTCATGGCCCTCACGCCACTCATGCACCCATGGCCCTCACGCACTCATGGCCCTCACGCCACTCACGCACTCATGGCCCTCATGCCACTCACACACTCATACCCTTCACGCGCTCACGCCCATTACGCACTCATACCCCTCGCGCACTCATGGCCCTCACGCCACTCACCGGCCTCATGCCACTCACCGCCCTCATGCCCCTCACGTGCTCATGGCCCTCATGCCCCTCACGCACTCATGGCCCTCACTGCCCTCATGCCTCTCACGCACTCATGGCCCTCACGCCACTCACTGCCCTCACACCACTCACGCACTCACTGCCCTTACGCAATCATACCCCTCACGGCCCTCATGCCACTCACACACTCACCGCCCTCACGCGACTCGCACACTCACTGCCCTCACGCCCCGCGTGCACTCACCGCCCTCACGCCCCTCACATACTCACGGCCCTCACTCACCCTCACAAATTTTCCTGGTTCGGAAACTCACTCACCCTCACCTCACCTGTGAAGATGAGGGTGAGTGAGGGTGAGTGGGGGCCCTCATGAGTGAGGTTTGCCGAGGTATGCTTTGAATGCATTTTTCTCCATTCCACTTTTCGGCATAAATTTCACTTTAGAAAAACTATTGTTTTCCTATTACACAAGGGAGAATTATTCTTAGGTGGTTCTCAGGGAGAGAATTTTGTGAGGAACGTGCCTGGCTGGTTAGTCTTTCTATTTTAACATTCTTTTATGCTAAACAAACTACATCTGTAAAAAAGTGCAGACATGGAAAAAGTTTTTAATATTCTTATGGGGCTATACTCATGAAAAACAATGGAATATGCAAAATAACTAGCTGGGTATGTGCTATGGGTATTCCTATGACTATATTACACATAAAAATCACAAATTTTTATTTTACTTTAGAACAACAGTTTTTTAAAGCAAACACACTGACTTCCATATCATGACACTTGTAACAAGTTTCAAATTTGACATAGGACAAGGAAATGTGGCAGGGATGGTCTTACCACTCATATAAACTTCCACTGCAAATTTGATTGAAATCAAGCAAGCGGCACAGAAGTTGACTTTTCTGGGTAGTGTTCCCCCTTAAAAGGCCTCGACGTTCCGTCTATTTGGTGGACAACCACCGCCGACAATAAAACCGCTGGCTAGAGGGCGCAAGGTGCCACCCCATCTAAAAAGCTCAGCCGCGCACATTCGTCCACGCCATGAGCAGGAGGGAACCTCGGGGCGTACCTGGGGCCACGACGGGGTCCCGCATGAGCTCCTGGGTGATGGGGCAGTAGAACTCCTCAGGGAGGCTGCCGTCCTCCTCAGGCATGCTGCAGTGCCGCCACAGCGGGTTCTTCAGGCTCTGGATCTCCCGCAGCAGCTTGTTGCGCTGGCCCAGGGCCTCTGCGGGACAATGGCAGACATCCTTTTTAGCCCTCCCGCTTTTCTCGACTCGCAATGAGGCCATAGGGCTGAACTTCACCGAAAAGACGACTTGCTTTTGCTGCATGTAAGGCTCTGCTACTCCCACTACCAACCTGGCAGAATACTTTGTTAGAGACGATTATTTATTTATGCGCCGGCTGGTAAGAGCTTGTAAGTGACGCAAAAAAGACTTCATACTTTTGCCATTTTTCTGCCGCCATCCCGGCGCTACTATCCGGGTTAGTTAAGCGGCGGCTTCCCTCTAGTTACCAGTCAAGCTATGGTTCTTTGCAAAAATCAATAATTTTCGGATCGCCAGATTGTTTTGCTTAGTGCGCTTTTCCGGGAAAGAAAACAAATAAAGGCGCGGCAAAATAAAACGCGCGTGAGTCCACGCGTGTTCGATTTTCAATGTTTTTAATCTACATACCTATATGGAGAGGATCTAAAACAAAAATAGGCAGCTTAGAGAAAAAAGGCGGAATGAGCAACGCGATCCGAGCATGCGAGCCAAGGAGGAGTTTGCCATATCTTGCACCCGTCGAGCGCGCATGTTAGAGGCCGGTGCGAGTGGACCGCGTCACTTCAACTCGAGCGTCTTGTGGATAGTTTAGGAACTTGAGCTTTATTTTAACTTCTTTACACCCGGGGCTTGTGCAGTTTTCTTAAAAAGAAATGAAGACCCATACCTCCGGTGACGCCGATTGCATGCAAGTTGAAGGACGTTGGTATATCTTTGTTTTTCTGACCAAGTCAGTTAAGAGTTTGTTAACGTAGAATCTATTGCCCCGCAGTTTCAGGATTCAAGGAAGACCGTCAGACGAGCGTCAACGTTTGGCTGGCACTGGTGTCCTCACCTCACTGAGTGAGCTGAACACAACACTGGTGGCACATCTGTGGCCCACACCTTGGGAGAAGACCGACAGAAAATCTCGCAGGCTCGTTAAGGCATGCAGCTGCCAGCTCCAAGGTTCCACCGGTGAATTCTTAGCGAAAGTAGCCAAAGAAATGTACTGCCTTCCTTTTTCTGGGGAAAGAAAAAAAAGAAATGCTGGGCAGCACAAGTTTTATCATGAAACCAAAAATTTATACTATTGAATTTACCGATCTAGCATTTATTGAGAACCACAAGTAACCGTAACAAAATCTGTTGGTGATTGCAGGGAGGTTCACGGTTTGAGTGGTTTCCACTTCCGACTTTAAGTTGAACAGGCTTCCGCCATTTGAGGGTGGAGCGCAGGGTTGTCGAAATTGGCACAGGGAAGCCGCCGTTGATGCCAGGTTGGAGTAATGTATAATATTTCGATGGGCTGTGGGTTCTTGTACGTGAGATAGACGAAATGGTGCCTAAACGACAGACCTCTCGAGCTCGCGAGGGCAGCCAAGAACAGTTTTCCGAATTCTAAGATAGCTTAACATGTGCAAATATGCGGTAATTGTTTGCCTGATTGGGGGAAAACTGTAGTGTTGAGCAAAGAAAAAGTTTATGCAAAAAGAGTCTCGAAAGAAAGAATGAGAATTGAGACCACAGGCGATTGTATCAGTCAGCCAACGATAACATTAGATGGAAGTCTCGAAAGTTCTTGCCGTTTTAAATTTTTCTTTTAAAGCTTTCGTTGCCGGGTTTGTTGTCGCCTTCTCAGGCATCAGTGTGGGGGGCCTGTGCACGGATGCATGAGGGTGCACTTGGTTTGGACTTTGGGGAAGGATGCTTTGCTTTGACTTGTTTCCTGTACCATTGTTGCGTACAAGAGGAGGTCTGCACCATGCTGGAAGGTCCCAAAGACATCTGCCAAATCCGAGACGTGCGTGTGGTGTTGTGTATGAGATGAGGTAGTTGCCTTGAACTGAGGTCGTGACGAGTTGTACCGTGGTGGAAAGTCACAAAGACTGCGAATTCAGGGAGACGTGTGTGTGAAAGATGATATTGTATAAACGGTTGTGTCCATAAAGTGTGGGAGCTGTGTTTGAGAAGTTTTGTGTTTGTCCCCTTGTCTGCCGTCTCCGTTTTTTTTTTTTTTTTTTTTTCAAATGAATAGACAACTGTTTTTCTTAGTTAGGAATATTTAGTTAGCTCCCACTGTAGCTCTTTAACCCCATTTCAGCCAAGGTCACCATTGGCAAGGGTACTGCAATCATTAGAAGTGGGCCATCTTTCGGTGTAATTGAAAAAAAATAGCAAACTGAGTAAAAAATAGGGGGCAAGTTACCTTTCAAGATATTACGGTACTCCAAAAACATTACCATCCATAGAGCACAACTTTCAGCTCCTTCTGCGGTTACGTCTGTTTGTGCATTTCCTTCTCATAGACGTGTGTACGGTAGACGTTTTCTATATTATCAAGTTCGGCAAGGTTTGGTTGGCAACACATTTCCTACGTCGCTTAAATTTGGGGGAGAGAGGTGCTTGTGTTCTCAACGAATTATACTCCCGAAAAACGTGCGCTTTCACTTTGAACTAAATAGATGAGGGAGCTATAATTTCTACCTCACTTCCCCGCAATGACCCATCTTCTATTCTGAGGATTATTGTCATCCTAACTGCATGGGACTGTTTGGATGCCACAGGAGCCAGGCAAAAGGAAACCCCCTGCCAAAGCGCCACACGGCGCCACAACACCCACGTGTTGAATGTAGCATCGAATTCAGCAATGCCATCTATCGCTCCCTCCCCTCTCAGTTTTTCAGCATGGGATTGGGCGTCATTCTACTGAGGCTGAGAGAGTTCCTCGAGCTTATTTTCGGTTCCTTTCTCGTTTGCTAGACAAGCTTTATTATGTTGCTCCGATTACCTTGTACACAAAAAGGCACTCAATTTCGGAGTTGGAGGTTTTTCTTTCTGTCTCGTCAACGAATTGGCTCCAAGCAACATCGCCGTGCCAGCTTGAATGGAAATGTTTTACCAGCGTGTCATCTGACAAAAACTTTACTTCTAGAGGTGGAAGTAACTAGGAACTGGGGGTATTTTCCTTCACGCCCGACGACCGATAGAAAAAAGATCTGCCCCCTTCCGGCATTACTGTGGCAAAGGCAGCGGCAAAGCAGAACGTATCGTGCGCCGCTTGGCGGTGATGTCGCGTCCCCGAAAGGTAGCATCACAGAAGCCAGTGCTCCAGTTGGAGAGGAATGTTGCGTTGCACACCCCAGCTTTGACCCATTCACGCAGTACAGTTTCACCGTGTTCGACTCTGATATGAAGATTTGCGTCGACTTACGGCCATGAATCACTGAGACAGCCAAGCCCGACAACCAATTCAAGGAGTAGCTTGGCACGCGGCACACCGACCAAACAAGTGCCAGTTACTCTAGGTTCTATCACTTGGTCAGTCTTCCAAATCTACTCAATCTTGATCCAAAGTACCTTTAAATACCGCAACGTGTCTCTAATATGATTTATTATGACTTAGGCTTTCCGATGTGCTGTCTGCATTTAACGCCTTTGCATCGTGGATTTATTTTTTATTTTTTATTTTGTGGAAGCGACTTCCGCCGTGCATCAATGTCAAAGCCCTTTCGGTGTTTTTGGGTATGCGATGATCATCAACATCAAAGTAAAGGTTTTGCACCTTGGCGATCGAAAACTTATATGACCCGTGGGATTTGGGTTGACTTGAGTAATATTTCGAGCGCAGCCAGCGTAGTTAAATGACGTTGTGTGCCGCCCCAATTGTATGGGGGCCGGCGAAGCCCACTCACCGATCTTGAGTGCGGCGCTCAGGCTGTCGTGAGTGAGGTGCAGGAGCTCCTGACCGTTGATGCACTGCTCCTCGAACACCTGCCGGTGTTTTCCGAGCCCAGTCTTCTCCAGCCACTCGCACACTTCGGACACGGACCACTTGCCGACCGTGGCCACACGGGGCACTGCTGGCACCTGCAGAGCCATGCGCCTTCATTGTTGTCATCCTCACACTTAAAGGGCAACTCAGCTTCATTTTTGTCCGTGAAGAAACAATAAAGTCCTCTTCAGTATCACCTAGGAAGACCACGCGTCAAGTATTACGACTTAGTTCTGTCAAAATGTTTCTTAGATGGTCCGACAAACTATGGAACGCACCAAGTTGCCGAAATCGTCTGATTCTAGCGGACAAATTGAGGTACAATCAACGGTGCAGTCGAGGCTACGGTGCTGATGTATCCAACATTAAGGTAAACATCCTCGTTGTTTGTTTATAGTTCTCCGGGCAAGCATAACAGGTGACGTCGGCAGCGTTTCCTGTCGGCATTGGCCAATGCGACAAACAAGTCGTCTGCTTCTTGCGCAGGAGTTGCGGTGATGTCAGAATGACGCCGAGCTCCAATTGGCTTTGATTGAAAGGATAGTGGGTAGGCCTGAATGCTAGATGCTTTGAGGTCTACCCACTATTTTTTTTTCAATCAGCCAATAAAAGCTCGGCGTTCTAACGTCATCGCAACCCCTGCACAAAAAGCAGACGACTTGCTCTCTGCACTGCGATGGCTCCGCGGTGTCCATGTAATTGGCATAACGCATCTGCACAGCATGCTTCTTGGCTTTGGGAGCCGTCCGGCCGTCCCCCCATCTCTCGTGTCCCAACCGTTTTTGCCGTCTCGCCGGCTGTGATAAGTGTCTCTCAAAGTTTCATCAGTTTCGTTCACACTAAGTGCACAGACTGATGCTACAGTTGTGCAGACGTCGTCGGATATCATAAGCAACCGAACGTGGAGGAGACTGAGGTAAAGACGACACTTGCGCCTTGCACATGCCCGCCCCAACGGTGGCCCGCACTGATCCCGCCCTTCATCGCCTGATAGCCATATTTTGGCGGTTCCATCGAGGCCTGTTGCCTGACAAAGCCCAAGTTTCGGTTTCTGTCCATGTTTAAAGTAAGATTTCACAAAATAAATGCCATTCCTTGCCAAGCAAATAAAGTAGTGCATTTTAATGTAAAATCACTCATACTCTCCAAAATTTTCAGAATTGAGGGGAGGTGCCCTTTAATTGGCATCTTAAAGGGGCACCGAAGTGCTTTTTGGGATCCTCATTTTATTGTCATAACTCAATCTACAAGCTCTAAGCATCCTATAAAAACCCAAAATTACATTCATGCGCAGCAGATTTGGGTATTAAAAGAGTAATTAGAGATCTCGACACTTACCGTTGGTGCAGAACAACAGATGGTGCTACTGAACCTTGCTGAACATGGTTGAACGACGGACTGAGCTTGTCAACCACACACGAGCGATGGGTTCCCACGTGGACAAGTGGAATTGGTCGGCCGCTCGTCCACGTGAAAACCGATCGCTCGCAAGTGGCTGACAAGCGCCGTCCTTTGTTCATTTATATTCAGCAAGGTTCGGTAGCACCATCAGTCGTTCTGCGCCAACAGTAGGTGTCGGGATCCTTAATTACTTTTTACAGCGGAGCTGTTAAGGGCTAGTTTCCCCAGTTTCGTGTCCGGTACCAAACAAATGTAGACGCAAAACTACACAACACTCTGGACAGCTACCGCCATTAATGAGCGACAGCGGCAACCAGACAACCAATCTGGTTGCCACCGTCGCTCATAGATGGCGGCGACCTTTCCAGCCTTTCCGTCAAGGTGCGCGATGGTCCAGTGGTTGCCGTCGTGCCCGTCTCCCCCACGACATTCGAGAGAGACATTGAAGCATTTATGATGGACGTCTTCGGCGGGGTCATGCTCGGCGACGACACATCTGCAGTAGTGACGGGCGACTTTATTGCTGACATTGCATGCCAGGAAGGAAAGAGGTTCACTTCATTTATGCTCGAGCGCTTCGGGCTTGTGTGTGTGCGAACGAACCTACAGAGCCCACGAACATGGAAACGAACATGTATACGTAGACCTTGTCTTCATGAAGAATGTGCCTGCCGTCAGCGTACATTTTATGGTGGTGTACCACAGCGATCACAAGGCCATGGTCACTGTGGTTACGAAGTAAAGAACAACCCTGGATCGGTATATATATGTCTGATTCTTTAATTGTTCAAATAACCAATTATCCAATCACACCTTAACCCTTACATTTATAAATACTTCATTCTCACCATAATACAGCTTTGCTGGTCTTCCTTATTCACCAGAGTGGAAAGGCCGACAGTTTTTTATTACGCAAATCTGCCGCGCATGATCGTAATTTTGGGTATTTTAGGATGTTCGAGCTCATGGATTGAGTTACGGCAATGAAATGAGGATCTCAAAAAGCACTTCAGTGCCCCTTTAAGGCTGGATCCACGGAGTTCTTTTAACGAAGATGCGCAGTATTAACTAGGTCCTGGAAATCGCTAACTTTTCTTAGGGCACCTTCGGCGGTTTCTCTGCCGAAGAAAACGCAAAATTGTACTCTGTGGTGCTGCAAGCGGTTTCCGTGTCGGCGGCACTCGAGCACTCGCGACGGAAAAGCGGCGTGGTCGTGTCTTAGCCTGATCGCTGGCTTAATCGCTTGTACAATGTCGCTGTCCGAAAGCGGACCACAGACTGTGGCATGTTTGTTGGCATCGGTACATTCGATGGACAATTCATCCCGCAGGACTGGGTAATGCCTCCTACCAGGCTATGCTGTAATGCCTCCAACCAAGCTATGCAGCGCGTGCTGCCGCAACTTCTGTGGAAATGACACCACGATGCTCGTGTCTGCAGCCACGCTGGCTCGGTTTAGAGCGGTCTGGCCACTGAATTGGCTTGGCCGCCTGGTGGCTCATTCGGATGCCACGCTCCTTCCCGCTTTATTCCGACAGCGCATGTAGTAGTTTTAAAGTGATTGAGTGTGTACGGGTGCAGTTTCAGCTTCGTCAACTCCAAGAGTTGCCAGACTTCTCGAGCACATAAAGAAACCCCTTCAAATTAACCAGTCCCAAAAGTCAAACTTGGAAGTGGCGCACATTTTTTCCCTTTTCCCATAGATTCATACTAGTAATTCCTGGAAGTGCACCCCCACTTCGAACTAACCAAAATTCAGATAAAGTGACTGAATTATCGAGAGCCGACGGTAGTGGATATCGGAGTGTCGACTCTTCCGATTTCGATTTTTAACGCTTCTCAGAATTGAATTCGGAAGATGAAAGCTCATCGTCCGATAAAGAAGCTCGGTAAAGTACCTCCGGTTTGGAGTTTGAGTCCACCAGGTGGAAGAGGACACGCCAAAATTAAACCGAATGCAGCAATTCCACTCCCGCACCAAATGCTCCCGAGGCAATTTCCTGCGCCGTTTCGATAAAAAACCGCCATACCCGCACACGCAGAGAGCCAGGTCAGGTGATATAAGAGAGGCTGCCTATTGTTCCAGCGTTGCTCCCATTATAATGTCAGCTTAAGGGTGGACACAGTACAGTGGCTGTGGTGTCAACACAGTCAACCACTATCAACTTTCAATGGCAAGTTCAATGAAGAAATAAAATTGGGGCAGGTGCTTCTTTCTGAGGCAAAGCCAAGCCTTTCCCAGAACACGACTAAGCTGAAAGGCATAAATGAAAGGCTGCAAAAGCTTCAAGAGATGGGCTTTGATAGGTTCTTTGTGTTCAAGATAAACTGTGCGCACTCTTGCACCGACAGTTGTGTCAATTTTTCTTTATATGAGAAATATCTGTTCAGTAATTTCTCACATTGGATTTCTGAGAAACATATATTTTTCATAGGTAAGCCCACAAAGACCAACATTATAAAGTGGCTTGTACAGTCTACAAAAAGAAAAGCTTGCTCTGCATGCTCAAAAGTACTTCGGAAAGGTGCTCAAAAAGGCCTCCGAAGTTTATGTCTACACGCTCCAAGCACTCCAAAAGCCAGTTTTAGGTGCAACAAAGTGCTAAGAATTTTGTTTTCAGGTGTCCCAAAACTTGCTCCAAATCCCAATTTTGCAGTAGCATCGCCGCGAACTGAAGAAAGGCAACAGCTTTCTATTCCCAATATTTCAATTTTATGCTTCTCAACCTGGACAGCTTGCAAGCACCGATGTATTCCCGTAAGATAATAGAAAAAAAAACAAAAAAAACTGCGCACTGGCTCTTCCATTGTACTATCCCTTTTGAAAAAAAACAAAAAACCCAACTGTCGGAGCACATTTTTTTGGGAAAAAAGCCACCCAGAAAAAAGTTTGAAGAGCTTAGGCGAGGGCAACGGGCCCTCCTGCGAGGGCGACCGGAAGCTTCCGCGGCGCGAGGCTCGCTCACCTTGCCGGCGGCAGTCGCAGGCCTCCCGGTGCAGGCGCCGTCCCCATGGTGGTCCTGGGGTTCCCCGAGGCCCCAGACGGCCACGGCCCGGTCGTTGGAGCCCGTGGCCAGCAGGTCCCCCTCCGAGGAGAAGGCGCAGCAGGGCACGTAGCGGCTGTGCTTCTCCAGCCGCTGCACCAGCTCCCCAGAGCCCTGGGGGGAGGGCCGCCCACCTACAATCCACGTTGCTGCCGGCACGTCTCCCAGAGTCTCGCGACGGGTGCGACGCTAGCATGTGGCCACGCCAGTCTCAGAGTGGTGTTGAGCTTCAGTGTGTTTCCCGCTCGAGGGATCCACAACGACGAGGTTGTGCGCGGGCCCCGTCTTTTGGGACATATTGCCAGAATGCGACTCTGATCGGCATTTTTAATGTCCTACGCCGCTCAGGAGTCAGAACCACTAGATAAGCTAAGCTTACAGTATCTACACCCTATTCCCCGACCGTCTCGTCTCTGTTGGAGATGCCACAGTTGGCAATGGCACGGTCCTTACTGGTCTGAAACTTTGGGCAGTTTCTGTCCCAGTAAATTTGGTCACCACAAGTGGCAGTCAGGTAAGTGGAAACAATTAAAAGTGAAAAGAAATGAAAAAGATTTAAACGGGAAGAACCTCGAAAAAGTTTTACGCTTCTAAAACAGGTGTAGCATCGTGGCGTTTCCATTATTAAAGAAATAATACGGTAGGCTCGCGAATATTTAAACTCTGATATTTCATACTTCCGGTTATTTCAAGCAAATTTCAAAATTTTGGTTGTCCCACTATGTCTTTAAATTATTCGTAAGCCGCTTAATTAGTACCACATTTTCGTGTAATTCACACTTTTTGCTCACGCGACCCCGTTGAGTGCGCTTCTTTCCCAGCACCAGTGCATTGCAGAGAGGCAACACCCGCGGAGATTGCTTCCGCTAGAGCCGTATAAAGAGAGAGCTTGGCCATTCACTGGGAAGTACAGGAGGCAAATGAGGAGGCGCCATTGGCCGAAAGCGGGCTGAGCGTGTTCCAGGGTGTCTCCACAAATTTCAATATGGCCAACTAGAAGCCGCGAATAATACCCTGGCAGTGGTCGCGAGAAACCAAACGAACAAGTGCGTTGGAGTTATTCACGCGAAGTCTTGCGGTGTAACAAGCCTCGTTAATTTTGCTGAGGCCGCTCAAGTAGTCAAACAGTATCAGGAAGACATAGAATCAACAATTCCAACGCGAAAAAGAGAACGGGGGCTCGCACCGAGACCGACAACGTCGCATTTCAATGGTTTATGTAAGAAGACGAGCTTCTCGCCCACAATCCATCGCGTATGTGCAGTGCCGGTGGCATCCGCTGGGGGCGCTCCGGTTTGTTACAGCGGAGCTGTTAAGGGCCAGTTCCCCAAGGATCGTGTCTACCAGCAAACAAATGTCGACACAACACTCTCAACAGCTACCACCATCTACAAGCGACAGCAGCAACCAGACAACTGGCTTGCCGGTTGTCTGGTTGTCGCCGTCGCTCATAGATGGCGGCCATCTTTCCAGCCTTTCCATTCTGGCCGCCGACTTGCGGCCGGTCATTACTTCATTCCCACCATAGTAAAGCTTCGCTGGTCTTGCTTCTTCACCAGCGTGGAAAGGCTGAAGGTTTTCTGTAAACATGACTTGGTCTATACATGGCTCTGGCTTCCCCGGATGCTGCTTCTCTGCAGTGCACCGGTGCTTGGTGAGGAGCACACTCAACAGGGCTCTAGCAGGCACACAGGAGCTATAAAAACGGGCACCACGCAAAAGTTTTTAAAGCAACTTGCATGGACGCTGTGACATGGCGGCATGGCACAGATCCAAGTAACAGCATCCGTGGAAGTTGCTATGAAAACTGCCGCACGGTGACCGCTCCCACATTAGACAACTTCTTGGCCCAACGTACAAACTTAATTTTGTTTTGAGTTGTCATGTCCTGTCTAAAAGTCCACGATTAACAACATTTTTGAGGAATAAATAAACTTACGTCATTAATTCAAAAAATGTTTTATATGTGGGATACCTGCGCATGATCAGTAGGCCTATGTAAAGGAAATCATCAAATATCTGCTTTCTATCTGTAGCCACTCCTATGGCAAATCACAATTTTATCTCAAAACAAATTAAGATGAATTTCTGATAATTCAAACGTCTTGCAATTCAAACAAAATTCGTGGTTCCTGGAGTTTGAATTAGCGAGACTACTGTACGATCCCTAGGCATCAAATATAGATGACGTTTCCAATCACCCATTTCTTCTATGGGTCCATCAGGCTATATGAAAGAGTAGACGCATTCGGCGAATTCGTACACATTGGCTTCTCCGAACCCCCGTCCACACCCGTTAAGTGATCCGATTGGTTAATTTCTGGTGCCAATAGCGCACTTCCGTGTCGGAGAGACTCCTGAGGCCATTAGGTAACGAGAGGCTACCGAGGAGTTGCGGAGGATGGAGCAGGAGGGCGTGATGTGACCCGTGAAGACACCTAAATGGGCCGCACCAATCGTTCTAGTAGTGGATCAGGATGGTCATGTTCGCCTGTGCGGTGATTTCGAGATACAACATAACCGCTTATAGTGCAGGACCGGATATAACGCGGTTTTTTTAAACCACCGGTTCGCCTCCCATAGAACTCCATGTAATTACATACCGCTTAAAATGCAGGTGCGCAAAGGGAAATACCGGTTATAGTGCGGTTTCTGGAACAGCCCGCCGACCGCGCCAACGACCGTAGCAGCGAGAACACTTCCCTGTGCGACACTAGATAACGGCGCGAGCCGCAACAACACCCTCGCGGGGCAAGGAGGTTGCTCGAAGAAGCGGGGAGAAGCGAAGAGAGAGGCTTCAGTTGCCATAGCAACGGAGGGACGCACGCACGTGTCGTTCACGTGCGTGCGTCCCTCCGCTGCGTTGGAAAACAACCGCAACGAAAGACCAATCGCAGGTCGAGGAGAAGTGTTTGCGCGCGTTGCATGCCGATCGTGGGCCGGCTTCTTCTAGCCGCAAACATGGCGTCGGTTGTGATCGTCGTCGTAGACGGCGTGGTGGAAGCTCATCGTTCCGCGTAAAAACGCTATCTTTAACTGAATTTTCGTTGTGTGTCGCTATGATAACCCAGCACGTACTAGAAGGGAAGATCCACCTACTTGTGCGGCAATGTCGTGGCGGCGCCAGTGGCGCTCTCAAGACGGCAGAAACGCCCGTGTCGTTGTGTTTGTTTACTTCGACTACAGTGGTGCTTTCTAAGCATTTGTGTTTTCGAACATCGCCCGGATTTCTTATTTGGCGCATTTCATGCGTGTGCTCAAGTTGAAGGTATTACTGGCGCGTACCGTATGAAGAATGCGAATTTTCACGCGTTTTCATCATTGCAGAAAAGTGATTAGGGTTAGCAATCCTGAACGCTCGCAACGTCCGTCCGCAACCCGCGACGCCGTTAAAAAGCTGCGGTAGGCAAAAGTCGCTAATTTCTTTCAAAACGTGTGACACACTTGAGAGAGAAGTGTACTAGTCTGGTGAAATAAAGACTTTCCTCAAACCAAGCTTTATTTTTCATCTAACATAAAATAAATTCTTTTACAAAGGTAAGTTGTCTCATGGCATGTATTTTGGCCTGAAAAACTGATGTTTTGGTTATAACGCGGTACCGCTTATAGTGCGGATTTTTGCGACTCCCGCGACATACGTTATATGCGGTCTACACTGTAATGGTCAATCCTGCGACAGTGTTGGAGACGTACCTCAGCCTTCGCATGGAGGAATTGTTTGCGAGGCTAGCAGGGGGCGCCAAGTGTACAAAGCTCAGCCCGAGATGTGCGTGCCAGCAGGTCAAAGACCGTGGAAGCGGGGAAAGCTCAAGGCGTCTTGGACCAAAGACTCCTCCTCGTCCTTTCTCATAATAAAGACGTTTATTCTCTCTCTCTCTCAAGCCCCGACATATGCAACACGGCAGGACACAGCCAGGTGCCTGATCTCCCATCTTTGACATCAGAGTCTTCCCGCCCAGTAGCTGTGCATGAAGAACCACGGCAGCCGGGAGCAATGGAACCTGGGGAGTCTCTCTGGCATGTGCCTACCACCACCCCTCCCAGTAGGAGCATCAGAGTGCACCGACCAGTGCTGCACTACTCCCCCTAGCTACCCAGGTACTGCTGTCCTGTTGCATTTATATTTTCCTACGAGTTGTCGTTAATCTTTTCGTTGGGGGTGGCAAGACTGTGATCAGTTTCAGCGAGCAACAACATGAGGACGTCACCAGAAAGGTTCATAAAAGCGCGCACGTGACTGGGCCAGTCAGTGCGTCTTACGTCCTCATTGTGGCTCGCGTGTCTTCAGTCGGGCAATGTGCTTGATGCGAATCATCAAACTCTAGTGCTTCACTTTGTCCCTAGGATAAACTTTCCCATGGCATGACGAAAAGATTCCGGATCAAGAGATCTATAGTTTGTTGCTGGTCAAGAAACGAGGTCAAGCTGCTCTCGCAAAGCCTCTTTGCACTCTAGCAGAGTGGACATGAGAGAGGAGTGTCTCAACACACCGCAGCTTGGAGCAGGTGGACTGAAAGCTCGCCTACAATCTGAGCGGTTTCATGACCAGCTGGTACGCGGATTCCTAGCAAAACGTGCTTGGCTGGTCCGATAGCGTCTGAAAGCAATATCGTCTCATGGTTCCTTTGTGCAGTGACACGGGAAATATTCAGGGAGAACGTAAGAACACTGGTGAAGCCAGAACATTTTTTCTCAGGGGCACAGGAGCTGCACAAGGCCCAGCTGCATCACAGCACAGAGCTGTACAAAAGACCCACGTGCACCCCCATGAGCTTACCGCATCCCACAAGATGATGGTCTTGTCACCACCCCTGCAAAAGAACGGGGCGAGTAAGCACAACCAGACGTGTGGATATTTTCCAGCTTGCAGGCCATACCGACGGAAACACCCGACCAGTCAAAATAGCTATACTCGCTTTCACCTCAAGAAAAAAGTATGTTTTGCGCGCATTGTTTCTACGCCGCACAAAGTAGTTCTTACGAGACTTGGTTGTGGAAGCAAGAAGCAATGCTTCTGGCGTATGAAGTGTGTACGTGCTGATAATATAACATCTGCTTGATCTAAAATGTACAGACGGGGAAAAATGAAGTGCGAACAAAGTAGAGCGTGACTCGCGGTACAGGCTGCACCGCCTGGAAGCGAGCATAGGGGCAAGGGTGCGTGGCCTACTCCGATGTGTTTAGGCCCTTCAGTTGGCACTCCCCAAGCTTCAGCAGTGTGCCAAAAGCTATCACCGCTATCTTTGCTCGCTCAGCGCGTGTGGCACAAGGAAGCTCGCTGCTAGTAGCGGCTCGAGGACGTGCTGGCTGAGCGCGCGCTCTAGCTGCTACTAGCGGTGAGTTTCCGGCTGTCGGAGGGCAGGACAGCTGCCGCCAAGATGTACTTTGATAAGCCGAAACCAGAGTATGCGTCAGAATTGAAGGGTACCGTGGTAAAATGCTCGACATGCTTTATACTTGTCTAAAAAGGGTCGATATAGGGGTTATTGATAATGCCCAGTAAGATTCTAATTGAAACTATGGCCTTAAAATGAACAAATATAAAGTTGCTCTCTAAAAAACAAAAACAAAAATGATTTTTTCTAAACGTTAATCTTTTTTCTAAATAGGCTGTTGGGCAGACACCAACATGGCATACATTTTTTTTCTGTGCAATGCTCAGATTTTGCACGAGCGATTTGGCCTGCACTTTTTGAAACACTCTGTATATGAAATCACAGATAAATCTATCCCATATATCATTTCCATAAAAAGCCTCTACATCAACAGCAGATTGACAGAATAGCATTTGCACTCATTTTATGCATATATTTACTTCTACGTGGTGCAACACAGCTAGCATGAATAATTAATTGACTAATTTCTGTACTTTTTCCTTAGAATAAAAAGGATGTCATCAAAGCTACTTTTGTAGCGGAAAATGGTCACACAGAGCACTAACCGAATCAGTCAAATTAGGTTGCAGTTATAAAACAATGTCATATTCGCTCTAAGTGTTGCGCAATGTATGTTAGGACTACAACTTCGATACTAATATGTTCTCTGCTCATGCCATGCTTGCCTTTTCACTGACCTAGAATGCTCCAGGAGAAAGAGAGCAAGCCTGTGCTCCAGAGAAAATCGGGGGACACGAGATAGCATGGACAAAGCTCAGGCGTGTGAACGGAGGAGGCTCAAACTTTGTATTCCACTCCCGCTCAAGCACTAGCTCAGGAAACTTGTAAGTACACAGTGCGGCCATAAGGGCCAGCACATTTGGCACGCCTCGCAAACTTTGAATTCCAAATGTACATACCCGAAGCTGGGCATGCAAATGACATTTTGTAAGAAGTTTTATGGCTATTTTTTTAGACCTCGACTCAGACTTGGTGAAATATTAAAAATTGTGCAAAAATGGCGGCCATGTATTTTCTATGTCCTATACCAGCCTGTTTGTTTTCTGCTTACTGGTTTGCGAAGAACTCGCTCCCAGGTGGCTTGCTGAAGGCAAAAGCGCTGAGAATGCCATGTAGAGGCTGGAGACGAGCCTGATTATTGCACTAAGTAATAATTTCAACAAAAATATATGAACGATGACCACTTGGGATCAAGCTCGCGAATCAGTGTGCAGACGACAAACATTCGTTACAGGACACTGAAAGTGCGCGGCCGCCGTTTTTGCACTATTTTTAGTATTTCACCAGCTTTGAGTTGAGCACTAAAAAAAAATAGACATAAAACTTTGTTAAACAACGTTTGAATGCCTAGTTTCAGGTATGTACGATTAGAGCTAGTATTTTTCAAGGCGTGCCAAATGTGCTGGTCCTTACGGCCACACTCTGTACAAAGACAGACACAAAGGAGGGGACATGGACAAGCGCTACCACCAACTAGTTTAAAGTAGCGCTTGTCCGCATCTCCTTCTTCGGGTCTGTCACTGTTTGCACTTACATGTTTCCAGAGCAATATGCACCGACTAGCCAAACAACTAGTTGAGATTGATACGTGCAGCAATGTTAGTGCCACCAAGGCATACAATGCATACCAAGTTTATCTGTGCAACATTATTGGGAAGCAATGCACGATACATTATGCATTACTGCTGACTTTGCCACAACAGTGCGGAAACGCTGCAAATTTTTTCTGGTGGGATGATCGCTTCGCTGCATTTACTTCCCCCCTAACTGCATTCCCCTCACAGGGCAACACCATCCCCAGATCTCTCCACCTGGGGACAACATTCTCCCCACAGGGTAACACCGTTTCTGCATTCCCCAACCAGGAACACCATTTTCTTCAAAGGGAAACACCGTCTCCGCATTCCCCAACTGCGGACACCATTCCTTTAGCAAGGGAATACCGTTTACGCATTTCCCAACTGGTACACCATTCCCCTCAAAGGAGAATACTGTTGCTGCATTCCCCTATTGGGAACACCATTCCTTGACTGGGGGAATGGCGTCCCCAGTCCCCTCCTTGGACAAGTGGCAACAACTCAAGGACAACAACCATTCCCCGGGGTGTGAGATGGGCACTCACGAGGAGGCAAGCAGGTTCCCGTCGTGGGAGAAGCGGCAGCACATGACGCTGGCCGTGTGGCCCTCGAGCACGTAGTGGGGCGTCAGGGCGCAGCGCTGGCCCATCTGGACGCGCCAGACGCGAACCTTGTCGTCGTTGCCGCACGACGCCAGGATGTAGGTGCTGTGCAGCGTGCCCTGCGCCACTGCACCGGTCCAGCCGCCAATCAACTCCGGCGATTAGATGTGGCCCTCGGCTCATTGTCGGTTGGAGGGGGGGATTCCCCGCCAATTGCTGGGATAATTCTAAAATTGCCATGCTGTGTACTCTGCCCAGTTGTCGCGAGATGGCAATGCTATTTGACAGCATGTAACGTGCTCTAGCGCTGCACAGCCAAAGTGAAAGCATCATAGATGTGCCCCGGCAATAGGGTGGGGTAATTAAGGTGCTGTCTGGAAGATATAATTTGGGGATTTCTATTCAATTTGCATAAAAAGATAAAAAGAAATCGGTACACACAATGCAACAGACAAGCTTCATGGAAACAGAGTGTACTGGCAGGGTTCGAGAGTCACTGACAGTGGCGTCTGGGGAAACCAGTGCCCCGGATGGCACTACTGCCTGACGAGGAGCGAGCTACAGAGGGGGACAGACAGCCTGGCAAGCTGTCTGTCCCCCTCTGACGAGGAGCGGCCTGTGCGGAGAGCGTCTGCTTCTTGAGCAGGAGTTGCGGTGACGTCACGACAACACCAAGCTCTGATGGGCTTTGGTTGAAAGGAGAGTGGGTAGACCTTAATGGCACATGGCTCGAGGTGTACCCACTATTTCTTTCTATCAGCCAATTAGTGCTCGGCGTTCTGACATCAGCGCAACACCTGAGTGCAAGAAACAGACGAGCTTGCACTCCGCATAGAGCCGCTCCCACGCCGACGTCACCTTGACCGCCAAATTTACACATTCGAGGCGTGGTGGAGTAAGCAAAAACTGAAACTACAGCAAATGCACATTCTGCTGCAGCTTACTGAGGGAGGAAGCTGGAAACAAATTTCTCAGCCAGGCTGAAAATGGCTTTGCACACTGGCTTTCAAGTGCTACCCAATGTTGGTTACACCACTGAAAATAGGCGTATGTGTCTGGCTGGGGCAAGACTGATTAAAAGAACCCAACCAAGCCCCAAATTAAGGGCCCAACGTTTCGAGATCTCCTTGGCCTTTTTTTCGGGGTGACCGTAGCAATGGTCGATGAGGAGCAGTATTAATGCGAAAGCATTAACTGTTCCATAGAGCAAAGTCAGTGTTGTCTGTAGCAGAAAAATGGCACCCAAATTCCCACTGGCTGCGACGCGTCATGTGGCTACATAGCAATGGTGTCATCGTTGCTAAGGAGCCAGCCGAACCGCTGGTGGCGTAGTGGGAAGGGGAACATGGGTATGTGCTGGCTTGACGTTAGGCCTATCGTTACGCTTTGAGGTCTAACGTCGTCAACCGGTATGCGCAGCTGTTTGACGTGGGGGGGAGACGCGGGTATGCGCTGGCCTGATGTTAGGCCCGACGTTAGGCCTAACGTTACGCTTTGAGGTTTGACGTCAACCGGTACCTGCAGCTAGGGCGATGATGATGATGAGAGGACACGTAATTTCAGCCAGTGCCGCGCCGAGCTTTGCACTCTTGCTGCTGTTTCACCCAGTGGCGCAGCAGACACCAGCGAGCCAGGGCGGTCTACGCGGCGCACTGCCGCACTCCCTGTCCAGCGCTGTGGCCGCTTCTGCTCCTCTCGACGCCGAGAATGCTTTTGCATTCACAACTCATAAGTGCTTAGGCGTCCTCGGAATTTTTTTGTTTTTGTTTTCTTCCATGGTGCTGCATTTCTCTATAGGTTGGTGATATTGCAAAGCCCAATGACGTAGGAGGACGGTGTAGCGCTGAGGGACCTATCTATGTTTTCTGGCATAGTTTGAATCTGCAATAATTCTAAGAAAAGACTTTGTCGGTGGTTCGGGGTGACTTTGGCGATGGCTGCAGTCACCCCCACAATAAGGAAGATAGTCTCAAACCACTTAAAGAATTGAAGTTTGCCGAGAAACTATCTCTGTTTAACTTTAAGTCAAATTGTAGCCGATGCTAAAATTCAGTGAAGCTAACCAAGCAAATGTGCACTGTCACGGTCTCTGCACGTTTGCCATCGCTGAGCAAACCAATCAGCAATCATGCACAGCGATTGCCATGAAATCCTCCACTTCCTCCCGTACGTGGTCGGTTTATATAGACAAAGATAAGGGGTGTCCATGACAATGCACTTTTGAGGCCGCTTGGCTCAGTCCGTCCGATCGTAGCGTCGGTTGCGGTGCGACTAAACGGGCAGGGAGATCCAACCATGTCCAGCTAGTTTTCCCCGCAGCTCCGTGTTTACCCAACTCCAGGCACTCGATTCTTTACTTTATCTTTCTTGATTGGGCACGACTTTTACCGCGCTCAGTCGAAAAAGATAAAGTAAAAAGAATGCACCAGTGCCGCATCCGCATTCGGCTTCACTGATCCAGCCCGAGCACCGGCCAAACGCCGACGCAACAATTGGGTATGTGGGCCGAGCGCCGCATCAAAACGAAATCAAATAGTCTACGTCGTCATTGACCCGAGGGTGTATTTCTCGATTTAGCCACTAGGGGGCGCGACGGCTGCATCTTCTCCCCAATACTCAGTTCTCGGATATTTCTCCATAATGGTCTTTTGTATCGTATTATGGGACACGGGTCGTACGGGAAAAAACACGCCCTTGACCGGCACGTTCACCGCGTCGTTAAGTCTTGTCTCTCAATTTCTGCCTGATGCCACCGTAAAAGTGTCGTTCTGCTGCAGTTCTGCTGCTCGAGTCCATAGAAGCCTCGATAGCTAGGGGTCGAGACGCAGCGACGACACTAGCGTCTGCTGCCCCTTTTTTCCGCAACTTGCACGCCCATCCACCATCGTAATGGTCGGGCACTCGGGAAGCCGTCTGTTGCCACTTGGGACGTAACCCCCCCCCCCCCCCCCCCCGGAGTGTGTTTTGGCACTTACGGCTGGCCTCAAACTGCGGGCTGAAGTGGCAGCCCGTGACCCCCAGGTCGTGGGCCTCCGGCCGGGTGAGCAGGCAGCGGCCATGGCCGTAGCGGGCGTCCCACAGCTTGAGGTCGCCCCCCGTTGCCCCCGAGGCCAGGAACAGGCTGTCCGGGGAGAAGGCGCACGCAGACACCATGGCCTCGTGGCCCTCCAGGGACCTGGCGGGGGGGAAGGCCTCCTTTTTCACCTTTTGACGGTGGGACTCCAGCTCGTCTCAAATACCATGCAGCCTGCTCTGTTCCGCTGTAACCAGGTTCTGCTGGCTACCTTGGCTGGGTTTCACCAAGATATTATTTTTTCTCTCAATAAATTGGCTTTTTTAAGCACATTTTTTATCAGTTTTTACCCTGTTAAAGGAGCTGTGCAACAATTTCACTGCTTTGCTTAAAAAATTTGGGAGTTGGCATCTTGACCATTTTGAAGTGAAGAACAAAAGACAGCTTTTGCCTGCATGTCCATGTTTTTATTTTAAAAATTGACAAAGATTGAGGTTTTTGGCATTTCTCATCTCCTTCACCAACTTCCGAGTCACATGCACTCTGACGTGACTTGGAAGTTGGTGTCTTGACCATTTTGATGTGAAGAAGAAAAAACAGCTTTTGCCTGCATGTCCATGTTTTTATTTTAAAAATTGACAAAGATTGAGGTTTTTGGCATTTCTCATCTCCTTCACCAACTTCCGAGTCACATGCACTCTGACGTGACTTGGAAGTTGGTGTCTTGACCATTTTGACGTGAAGAAGAAAAAACAGCTTTTGCCTGCATGTCCATGTTTTTATTTTAAAAATTGACAAAGATTGAGGTTTTTGGCATTTCTCATCTCCTTCACCAACTTCCGAGTCACATGCACTCTGACGTGACTTGGAAGTTGGTGTCTTGACCATTTTGACGTGAAGAAGAAAAAACAGCTTTTGCCTGCATGTCCATGTTTTTATTTTAAAAATTGACAAAGATTGAGGTTTTTGGCATTTCTCATCTCCTTCACCAACTTCCGAGTCACATGCACTCTGACGTGACTTGGAAGTTGGTGTCTTGACCATTTTGACGTGAAGAAGAAAAAACAGCTTTTGCCTGCATGTCCATGTTTTTATTTTAAAAATTGACAAAGATTGAGGTTTTTGGCATTTCTCATCTCCTTCACCAACTTCCGAGTCACATGCACTCTGACGTGACTTGGAAGTTGGTGTTTTGGCCATTTTGAAGTGAAGAAGAAAAAACAGCTTTTGCCTGCATGTCCATGTTTTTATTTTAAAAATTGAAAAAGATTGAGGTTTTTGGCATTTCTCGTCTCTTTCACCAGCTTCCGAGTCACATGCACTCTGATGTGACTTGGGAGTTGGTGTCTTGAACATTTTGACGTGAAGAAAAAAAACAGCTTTTGCCTGCATGTCCATGGTTTTATTTTAAAAATTGACAAAGATTGAGGTTTTTGGCATTTCTCATCTCCTTCACCAACTTCCGAGTCACATGCACTCTGACGTGACTTGGAAGTTGGTGTTTTGACCATTTTGAAGTGAAGAAGAAAAAACAGCTTTTGCCTGCATGTCCATGTTTTTATTTTAAAATTGACAAAGATTGAGGTTTTTGGCATTTCTCATCTCCTTCACCAACTTCCGAGTCACATGCACTCTGACGTGACTTGGAAGTTGGTGTCTTGACCATTTTGACGTGAAGAAAAAAAACAGCTTTTGCCTGCATGTCCATGTTTTTATTTTAAAATTGACAAAGATTGAGGTTTTTGGCATTTCTCATCTCCTTCACAAACTTCCGAGTCACATGCACTCTGACGTGACTTGGAAGTTGGTGTTTTGACCATTTTGAAGTGAAGAAGAAAAAACAGCTTTTGCCTGCATGTCCATGTTTTTATTTTAAAAATTGACAAAGATTGAGGTTTTTGGCATTTCTCATCTCCTTCACCAACTTCCGAGTCACACGCACTGTGACGTGACTTGGAAGTTGGTGTTTTGACCATTTTGAAGTGAAGAAGAAAAAACAGCATTTGCCTGCATGTCCATGTTTTTATTTTAAAAATTGATAAAGATTGAGGTTTTTGGCATTTCTCATCTCCTTCACCAACTTCCGAGTCACATGCACTCTGACGTGACTTGGAAGTTGGTGTCTTGACCATTTTGACGTGAAGAAAAAAAACAGCTTTTGCCTGCATGTCCATGTTTTTATTTTAAAATTGACAAAGATTGAGGTTTTTGGCATTTCTCATCTCCTTCACAAACTTCCGAGTCACATGCACTCTGACGTGACTTGGAAGTTGGTGTTTTGACCATTTTGAAGTGAAGAAGAAAAAACAGCTTTTGCCTGCATGTCCATGTTTTTATTTTAAAAATTGACAAAGATTGAGGTTTTTGGCATTTCTCATCTCCTTCACCAACTTCCGAGTCACACGCACTCTGACGTGACTTGGAAGTTGGTGTTTTGACCATTTTGAAGTGAAGAAGAAAAAACAGCTTTTGCCTGCATGTCCATGTTTTTATTTTAAAAATTGATAAAGATTGAGGTTTTTGGCATTTCTCATCTCCTTCACCAACTTCCGAGTCACATGCACTCTGACGTGACTTGGAAGTTGGTGTCTTGACCATTTTGACGTGAAGAAAAAAAACAGCTTTTGCCTGCATGTCCATGTTTTTATTTTAAAAATTGACAAAGATTGAGGTTTTTGGCATTTCTCATCTCCTTCACCAACTTCCGAGTCACATGCACTCTGACGTGACTTGGAAGTTGGTGTCTTGACCATTTTGACGTGAAGAAGAAAAAACAGCTTTTGCCTGCATGTCCATGTTTTTATTTTAAAAATTGACAAAGATTGAGGTTTTTGGCATTTCTCATCTCCTTCACCAACTTCCGAGTCACATGCACTCTGACGTGACTTGGAAGTTGGTGTTTTGGCCATTTTGAAGTGAAGAAGAAAAAACAGCTTTTGCCTGCATGTCCATGTTTTTATTTTAAAAATTGAAAAAGATTGAGGTTTTTGGCATTTCTCGTCTCTTTCACCAGCTTCCGAGTCACATGCACTCTGATGTGACTTGGGAGTTGGTGTCTTGAACATTTTGACGTGAAGAAAAAAAACAGCTTTTGCCTGCATGTCCATGGTTTTATTTTAAAAATTGACAAAGATTGAGGTTTTTGGCATTTCTCATCTCCTTCACCAACTTCCGAGTCACATGCACTCTGACGTGACTTGGAAGTTGGTGTTTTGACCATTTTGAAGTGAAGAAGAAAAAACAGCTTTTGCCTGCATGTCCATGTTTTTATTTTAAAATTGACAAAGATTGAGGTTTTTGGCATTTCTCATCTCCTTCACCAACTTCCGAGTCACATGCACTCTGACGTGACTTGGAAGTTGGTGTCTTGACCATTTTGACGTGAAGAAAAAAAACAGCTTTTGCCTGCATGTCCATGTTTTTATTTTAAAATTGACAAAGATTGAGGTTTTTGGCATTTCTCATCTCCTTCACAAACTTCCGAGTCACATGCACTCTGACGTGACTTGGAAGTTGGTGTTTTGACCATTTTGAAGTGAAGAAGAAAAAACAGCTTTTGCCTGCATGTCCATGTTTTTATTTTAAAAATTGACAAAGATTGAGGTTTTTGGCATTTCTCATCTCCTTCACCAACTTCCGAGTCACACGCACTGTGACGTGACTTGGAAGTTGGTGTTTTGACCATTTTGAAGTGAAGAAGAAAAAACAGCATTTGCCTGCATGTCCATGTTTTTATTTTAAAAATTGATAAAGATTGAGGTTTTTGGCATTTCTCATCTCCTTCACCAACTTCCGAGTCACATGCACTCTGACGTGACTTGGAAGTTGGTGTCTTGACCATTTTGACGTGAAGAAAAAAAACAGCTTTTGCCTGCATGTCCATGTTTTTATTTTAAAATTGACAAAGATTGAGGTTTTTGGCATTTCTCATCTCCTTCACAAACTTCCGAGTCACATGCACTCTGACGTGACTTGGAAGTTGGTGTTTTGACCATTTTGAAGTGAAGAAGAAAAAACAGCTTTTGCCTGCATGTCCATGTTTTTATTTTAAAAATTGACAAAGATTGAGGTTTTTGGCATTTCTCATCTCCTTCACCAACTTCCGAGTCACACGCACTCCGACGTGACTTGGAAGTTGGTGTTTTGACCATTTTGAAGTGAAGAAGAAAAAACAGCTTTTGCCTGCATGTCCATGTTTTTATTTTAAAAATTGATAAAGATTGAGGTTTTTGGCATTTCTCATCTCCTTCACCAACTTCCGAGTCACATGCACTCTGACGTGACTTGGAAGTTGGTGTCTTGACCATTTTGACGTGAAGAAAAAAAACAGCTTTTGCCTGCATGTCCATGGTTTTATTTTAAAAATTGACAAAGATTGAGGTTTTTGGCATTTCTCATCTCCTTCACCAACTTCCGAGTCACATGCACTCTGACGTGACTTGGAAGTTGGTGTTTTGACCATTTTGAAGTGAAGAAGAAAAAACAGCTTTTGCCTGCATGTCCATGTTTTTATTTTAAAAATTGACAAAGATTGAGGTTTTTGGCATTTCTCGTCTCCTTCACCAGCTTCCGAGTCACGTGCACTCTGACGTGACATGGGAGTTGGTGCCTTGAACATTTTGAAGTGAAGAAGAACAAACAGCTTTTGCCTGCATGTCCATGTTTTTATTTTAAAAATTGACAAAGATTTAGGTTTTTGGCATTTCTCATCTCCTTCACCAACTTTCGAGTCACGTGCACTCTGACGAGAAAGAGGGACGTGTGGGGTTCCGGAGAAGTGTTCTCTCTAGCGCCATCAGTGAGCAGCGAGAGCTCACCCGCTCGTGGCCATGTGACCACGTGCTTGCGCGGCACAATCAATATGGCGAGAGGGGGAAAGTCTCGTCCGGGTCCGGCTATCCCGTCCCCCTCCGGCTTCTGGCGGCTCTTTGCGGCAGCAGATTGAGCTCACGGTTTTGTTGACCTCTAATAGATGGCGCCACTAAAACTCCATATAGGGTGGTTTCATTTGAAATCAAACACGCTTGTCAGGGTGGGTATTTCGATTAAAAAAAATGTATATATGTGATTGCCCCTTTTCTGCAAAAAAGAAAACCGCTTTTTAAAATTAAAAAAAAAAATACTTTGCTTCACGGAAAAATGTTAAGTGTTTTTCTGTTTTTTACTCCAGGATTTTTCTACCCAGTTCTGTACGCTGGTATGAATACGAAAAGCATACCAAACTCGCAGTTAATTTTTGCACTCTTGTATGTTATTTCGACTATTTTTTAGTTCAAAGAAAAGTACTTTTGTAGTTTTGTTTATTGAGGTAAAAAATGCCAAATATCGTCTCTTTGACAATCTGGTGGCATCTTCAGAGCCTTGTAACTCATGAGTTATTATATTTCTCGCTTACCAATGTTATGCTGGTGCAGTCCTACACATGGGCTATTGACGGGCATAAGTTTAGTTTATTTTCACGCAATTGTTTATATAAAATTTAAAATATTGGCGAAAATGAGATTAACCAATATTTTGAACCTACTTTATCGAAAAAGGCCATTTTTTATTTTCTTCAATTTTTTTTGTTATTGCTGCCAATCATATGAAAGTCCGATTGGCTTGATGCGATTTCCCCCTTTTTTTGTTGTATCTTCTCTAGAAGTGATTGAAATCGCTCCCACTTTCTCGGAACGGCCAAACGCAGTTTCCGCAGGTTGGCTTCACTGCAGGCTGTACTGCATATTTTTGTGTTAAAATGCAGTGGGTAAATTCATTTTGATTGAAAACACTCATGCTTGGCTACATATAGTATTTTCTTAATTTTGTAATAATGGCAACTGACATTCCTTAGTCCAATCGTTAGCGGTGCAGTGGATGTTCCATTATCCGGTGCGTAAAGCCAGGGCATAAAGGGCGGAGAAAACGGAACGAGCTCTTCATGTAGCCAGACCGGGCTCATATATCTGTTTGTGCTATACACAGCTTGTAAGGCACGTACAGCACGCCCAGCCCTTTGCACTATTGGGCAGGAGATCGAACTATAGGGGGCGCTCTGACCCATTTGCTCCCCCACACCTCGGTGTTTACTCAACGCAAGGCCTGTGCACATGCCCACAGGCCTTAAGGGCATGTCCATGTCATCTCCTACAATAGAGCGCGCGGCAGAGTGTAATGTAAAAAAATACTAACAATCGACGAAGTGACGTTAAGTGCCGGATATCTCCCGACAGCAGTCGTCAGAGAATGCGAGCTTGACCCACTTGGGCTTTTGCGCTGAGCTGGGCACCGTGCAGGCTGCATTGTTCATGCAGGCTGGAGTGGAAACAAAAGAGCCCCTCCCCCCCCTCTCCGGAGAACACAAACTCCAGCCGAACGCCGCCGCCGCGTTCGGTTATGTCGACCGAGCGCCGAGCCATTGTATTTGTTGTCCCCATCCGTGTAGTTCTAAAGTTAACCGCTTGGGGCGTCACGGTCTGTCCTCCTCCCCGATAGGCCCATCTCCGTTACACCCAGGAAGCACCCGACACGGGCCGCCCATCCATGATGTGTCTTTTCGCGTGCGATCAAATAACCACGTAATTGCCTGTTCTTTATTGTCAGTGTGTATATCAAAAATATGTAATATCTCACGCCCCTCTTTAAAAAGGAAAAGCAGCTTACAGAAAGAAAGCGGAGAAAACGGACTCAGTTTACGTGAAGTGAAGACAATTTTTTGCAGGACACAATCACTAACTGGCGATAAATAGTCTCTTTTATTAATTAACGCTAATATATTTAGGATGCACTTGTAAAACAATATGTCGCTGTGCTTTAAATAGTCCAGTTCATGAGCAACGCAATATGCAATATTGGAACTTTTTGACAACAGCATCGGCGCTTGCCTCTGCGCAGACGATCGAGCGCTGGGGCGAGCTGAACTTTGTACTGCAGCAGTCGGATGCAGCCGAGAAGTTCAGTTCAACAGCGTGGTAAGTCGAGACGGACAGAACAAAAGCTGGAGCCAAAGCGGAGCGGTGAACCCGAGACGAGACCGCGGCCATTCTGTTTGAACCAGTGTGTGCAGCTAAAAATAAAAGTGTAGTGTTTTGTTCAAGACTGATCGATATCACTGATGCCAAGAAGCAACGAATGCCACATGCACAGAAGGCAGCACAAGCAGTAACTTAATGTCTCTGCAGACTTTTAGTTTCTCCACTTTGCCGCACCAAGCTTATTACAAAGATTGTACAGCCTTCTGGGAATATAGAAAAGCGATTTGACGATTTTATTTTAGGTTGCTACGCTCTAAAAAATAGGGGGTGTGCAGGGGTACACCCCTTGTCCCATATGAAACACCCCAAAACTGCATTTCAACGTTCTGTACACCGACGTCGAGCTGGCGATCCACCTTTTACGGGCGGCTTGATAGTTGAGCGATACAACTTATTAAAATAGCTAACATAGTCATTAAGGCTACATTAAAACAATCAAGGTCTTTTTGACCCAGCTGCAAAACCTCGGTAATCTTTTTTCTTTGATACGCACATTAGCTATTTAGTACGTTATACCCAACAGCTATCAAGCCGCTTGTAAAAGTTGGTATCACCAGCTCGACGTAAGTGGACAGAACGACGAAATGTAGTTTTGGGGAGTTATATATGGGACAAGGGGTGTACCCCTGTACACCTCCTATTTCTTAAAGTGTAGGGTAGATTTGCTTTGGCTAGGCACACATTGCTTTGGTATGGGAATAAATATATGTTTGTTCTATTTTCTCCTTCAAAATAAAGCACGTACAGCCAAGGCGAATATGTCTTTCATATTGCCGGAGACTGTACATCTCGTGCTAATGTCACCTTAGGTTCCTGGCCCGGTTCGCGAACTGTGCACCACACATGTGAGGAGTGTAATCCTGTGCGAGCACCTACTGAGCCCATTCTTCTTTTTTGTTTCCTGAATGTATCAATTTCTTTCTCCGGTAAGTCGAAAAGCACAACGCTTCTTGTCACTGTTTTAATTTTTTTTCGATGGAGTCCTTTGACGTCCGTATCAAGGAGCCGTGCTGCGAACTAAAATTGTGTACTGTGGCGAGGTGCTTCGAGCCTTACAACCTGTGTATAACACAAACAGATATATGACATTCCGTTCCCTCCGCCCTTTGTGCCCTGGCTTTAGACATTGGGTAATAAAACATCCGCTGGACCGCTAACGACCGGACTAAGAAATGTCAGTTGCCAACATTACACAATTAAGAAAATACAATATGAAGCCGAGCACGAGAGTTCTCAATCGAAATGAATTTACCCACCGCATTTTATCACACAAATAAGCAGTATAGTTTTTGCAGTGAAGCCGACCTGCGGAAACTGCGTTTGGCCGTTCTGAGAACGTGGGAGTGATTTCGATCACTTCTAGAGAAGATACAACAAAAAAAGGGGGAAATTTCATCAAGCCAATTGAAAGTTCATATGATTGGCAGCAATAATAAAAAAATTGAACGAAATAAAAAATGGTCTTTTTCGATAAAGTGGGTTCAAAATATTGGTTAATCTCAGTTTGGGCGATATTTCAAACTTTATATAAAAAATTCAGTAAAAAAAAAAAAAAAACAACTAAGCTTATTGTTGATAGCCCATGTAGGGCTACACCTGCATAGTATTTGGTAAGCGACAAATATAATAACTCATAAGTTACAAGGCTCTGAAGATGCCACCAGATTGTCAAAGAGACAAACAATGTTTGGCATTTTTTACCTCTTTGAACTAAATAATATTCGAAATAACATACAAGAGCACAAAAAAATTACTGTGAGTTTTGTATGCTTTCCATATTCATACCAGCGTACAGAACTGGGTAGAAAAATTACGGAGTGAAAGACAGATTTTCACCCTGCTCCACTCAATACTTTTTTGTGAAGCAAAATATGTTTTTAACAAATTTTGAAAAGCAGTTTTGTGCTTTGCACAAATGGGACAATTTCATATATTAAAAAAAAAAATCGAAAGACCCACCCCGACAAACGTGTTCGATCTCAAATGAAACCACTCAATAATAAAAGTTTTGTCGATGATACCAGGTTTTTATATTTATGTTGGAACAACAAGATTTATAGAAACATTACATTTTATCGATCAGGTATTTGCCTAACTTCTTATCTTTTTACAAGTCCCCCATTGACGTCACGCCGCATGGTTCTCATGGACGCCGCTCCAAGCCTGCAGGTCGGGAAATATTCAAATTTTTGCCTCGCGATTACACGGCGGTATAGCAACATTTCGAAGGAAGGAGAGGTGTTTTCTGTCCTTTGTGACAAGATAAACAACGTCAAAAGTAGAAGATGCAAATTCTTTCAATGTTAAAATCGTTGCACAGCCCCTTTAATTTATTTTCAATAGAATGAAGTCTGCAATGCTAACATGGGGACAATAAAATGAAGTCTGCAATGCAAACATAGGAACAATTTAATGAACTCGGCAATGCTAATGCAGGGGCAGACTGAGCCACTTTATCTTTCACTCCTTTACCCGCACCTCACCTCAACTATACATAACAAACCTTTACAAATGTCTACTTTAACAAACGACAGGTATAACAAATTTCTGTTTCTGCCGTAACACATTAGAGGAAACCACAAATTTTGAGCGAGGTGTTTGAAATGCTGGTTCACTTATAACAAACTCTCGATGTAACAAACAAATTCTGCAGAACTTTAGAGCTTGTTATAAAAGAGTTGTACCAAAGTAGAAAACCACAAATGTTTTGCGGAAAAATAAAATTTCTTTAGGTAGTTGACGGGCTGCCCATTGCAATTACATTGGCCGATTTCCTGGTTCTCATGTTTCAAATTTACCTCTCATAAGAGAAACAGACAAAGAAAAATCACTAGACGGATGTTTAAAGCTTTTGTTAGTAGTTATTGGTAGTTGTACAATCCATGACTTACTTGCAGTCTTGTAAATGATGAGATGAAAGCACTAATTCTTTGGTTGTATTCAATTACTTTTTATTCGAATTTTGCAGTGCTGGGAAGTACTTTAAGTACATCATACTGAAAGTACTACTTCAAGTAGGTTTAGAAAATTTGTACTTTAATTGAAGTACATTATCCGACTACACAGTTGTACTTTACTTAAAGGCCAACACACAACCTCAATTTTCTGCAAGGAAGATAATCCTAAGCTGCGAAGGGAGCCAAGTTGGGGCAAGGTAAAAAGTGGAGAAGATATTGTTACAAATGACAGATGATGAGGGAGGAGAAAATGAAATGAACTAAAACTTTAATGGGGGCCAACTTGTGCCAGAACCAAAAAATGAAAGCCGTTTACAACTCCCTGTAACGCCGAATTAGAGCGCAGCTCTTGAGGAGGAGGAGGGAAGGGTACTGGGGGGGGGGGGGGTGGGTCAAGTGACCTCGGGGGGCGGGAAGTCACGTGACCTTGGGGGTCACGTGACCTTGTGGGAGTCACGTGACCTTGTGGGAGTCACGTGACCTTGGGGCGTCACGTGACGTCGGGGGGGTCACGTGACCTGGGGCCACGTGACGATGCCGATGACGTCATCAGTGACGTCACTGATGACGCCATCAGTGATGATGATGATGCGGACGCCGGTGACGTCATCAGTGACGTCACTCATGACGTCATCAGTGATGATGACGATGACGATGCGGATGCCGGTGACGTCATCAGTGACGTCACTGATGACGTCATCAGTGGCTATGACGTCAACGGGGGGTCACGTGACCTCGGGGGGTATCCCCAGGTCACGTGGACCCCCCCCCCCCCGGGGTCACGTGACCTGGGTAACCATCGTGACCCTCGTGAGGGTAACCCTAGTAACCCTTGTGAGGGCAACTCTCGTGACCCTCGTGAGGGTAACTCTCGTGACCCTCGTGAGGGTAACTCTCATAACCCTCGTGACCCTCGTGAGGGTAACCCTCGTGAAGGTAACCCTTTTGAGAGTAACTAACCCTCGTAACCCTCGTGAGGGTTATGAGGGTAAGTAACCCTCGTGGAGGGTAACCCTCGTGAAGGTAACCCCTTTGAGGGTAACTAACCCTCGTAACCCTCGTGAGGGTTACGAGGGTAAGTAACCCTCGTGAAGGTAACCCTTTTGAGGGTAACTAACCCTCGTAACCCTCGTGAGGGTTACGAGGGTAAGTAACCCTCGTGGCCCTCGTGATCCTCGTGAGGGTAACCCTCATGAGATTAACCCTCGTAACCCTCGTAACCCTCACGAGGGTTACGAGAGTTGCGGTTACGCCGACGCCGATGCCGCTCAAGCTGGGAACGGGCCCCTAAGAGCTGCGCTCTAAAAAAAAAAACACACGTTGAAAAAGCAGCAGTGAGCGTCGACGGCGGCAGCAGCAAATGACGGTGCGTCGGCGTTACAGATGGCTGTTGGGAGAGAGACTCAGCGAATGAATGGGCAATATGGAGCACGGCTCCTTACCTACTATCCTTGTCGTCTCGAATATTTGACCTAAAATGTTTGGGAAAGAGCTAGGGCAAGACTGACAAGGCATCATTCTGCCCTCCTTATCTTTTATGCTCGGGGTAAAAGTGTACGAGAATCTTCTAGATGAACGGAGAAGCTACCTTCTCGACCATGAATGCGGCATTACTCCCCCTTTTAAAAGTGCATTGCCCCAAAACAATGCAAAAAAAAAATAAAAAATAATGGCAAGCTAAAATATATGGCAAGCTCATATATTTGTTCATAGCGGAGGGTAAGCTCCGTTGAGTGTCACCGAGCACCCGTGCACTGTGCGAAAGCAATAACTTTGAAGCTCGCGGGCGTTGCTTTTCCGCAGTACGCGGGTGCTCGCTGAGAAGCACACTCGATGGGACGAACACACTGCCATTATGCAAGCAGACCTGTCCCGACAGTCTGCTTTCATTATTTGTGCTTGGTTTTATTATTTTTCTGAGAAGGTTAAATTCGAGATTAAATAAAGCATATTTGCATACAGCCAGCAGATTTATAAATACCCCCGATTAGGATAGCTCCTAGGTGTCTCTTTAGATTTAATTTTATGCCAAATCTGTCATTTACATGCCACCCCAATGTAGGCACTGGACTTTCTGAGGCCACGGTTCATAGATGTAGTTATATTGAAACTAACTTAGCTTAGAAGTGGACAAGTGGAAGGTTAGGAACAACTTTTACGAGTTCAGAATTTTCGTTTCAGAATGGTACAGGGGTAGCAAAGGGCTTAAAAAAAGTATTCAATTAGAAAATATTCGGCCAAAACCACTATTCATTTCAAACTTCACCAATGTTTTACGGTATGTCTGGGCCTGTTTATAAATAGGCCCGTGTAAAGGAAAATGTAAAAAATCTGCTTGGTATGTATAGCCATTCCTATAGCAAATCGCTATAGATGAATTTCTGACAATTCAAACTTCTGATCTTTCAAACTAGAGTCTCTGGCTTCCTAGAGCTTGAATCAATGAGAGTCAACTGTATGTCAGCAGAAAATGCTGACATACTTTGTGCCTTATGTTTTGACGGGTGCTATTGTGAAAAAGTTGGTCAGAAACATTTGTGATAAAGTTGAGGTTTTCTTGAGAACTACAATAGATAGAAAAAAATTGAGCTTATGTTTGCGCTTAGCACAAGAACATATAGCAAATGTGAAAATTTAATACAAGTTAGATCAGAAATGACAGCAAAATGCTAAAAACCAGGGCTTCCCTTTAAAGGGATGCTGATCCGAAATTTGGAGCTAGCGGTGGGCAAGAAGTTGCCAAACTCAAAAACATCACTCACACACCGATACTACCTCCAACGAATGGCCATATTTTTGGAAACGTGCGCGATTGAACATGGCCGACGAGGCGGACAAACACGTCACATCACGATCCTCATTTCCCCGCCTCTCGAACAGGTAACCAAAGCAAGGAAGAGAAAAGAAAGGCCGCTTCCCTTCATTCTCAAGTATTCCAGGAGGATTGTGACGTCCCGTTCCTCGCTTGATTGCGCCCTTTTTTCCAAAATCACGGCCATCAGTTTGAGGTATTGATGTATGCGTGATGTTTTGGAGTTTGTAGCAGACTGTTTGATGCTTCTGCAGCCTTATGTAGCGAAATCCAAATTTTGGTACAGCATCCCTCTAAAGGGGTAAGGAAACAAAAATTTTGCACTTTTATTTCTTTGTTTAGATGTGGTCCATGTTGTGCCGGCCACCCAGAAACACTAGCCTAGACTAGTGTTTCTGGGCTGGAGGCAGAGAAGTTGAGAAAACTTTTAAAACGAATGAGCAGATTTTAAAATTGCGTCTGGTGGCGGTCCGCGAAGCTCCGTTGGAATGCTGTCACGTCATGAGCTTCTAAGAAGCAGCGCCAGTTTGCGGCAGTATGACCCTCTAGTGGAGTTACTTAGTCCCGAATGTGACTTGGCAGAGAACGCTCATAAGCTGAGACTGCAGCCAAAGCTACAAGCGCGAGTTCACCTGCTTTTTTGGCTTTGAGACACGCATTTCTAGCTGAGCGCTCGACTGTTCTGGGGAACAACGCTTCAAAGCAGCGACCTCGAGCTCTCGTGGCTGTGGCATTGGCTGCAGCCTCAGCTTCACAAGGCTTCTCCAACGTGCATTCCACACCATCGAGATCGCCATTCTTTGCAGACGTTAGGTAGAAGCTTGATCCGAGGGTGCGGGGACCTCTGCATTGCCAACTGTATGCCACTACTGGGTACTGAGTTATTTCTACTTACTGGTTCCCTCGAGCCACAACTTCTGCGGTGTGAAACTAACACGGAGACGCGAACGCTCATGGCACATAAAATACCAGCATGGCCGCAAATGATTTTACGGCAAGCTACATATAGGCCATTGGGCGTACCGTCCTCGGATATTACTACTCGGCAAGATTGTCACGCGTTAACGCCACCAAGCGGCAAGGCTTGCAACTACAGTACCCTTGACCGTGCGAGATCTATTGACGTCACGAGCGCAATAAGTATTGCGTTTCTCGCTGGCCAACTTTGAAGCGAAGGGTAGAGAGCTCGCGCTCCACGTCGTTCCGTTTCCGTACCTCTTTAAGGCTGGAGTGAAGTCAACTTTCCGAGGGAGGGGCAGTCGAGATGAATGTGACCAATGACGGCGGTTCCTCGGAGGTTGCAAAAAAATTAAAAGTTCTCTGGTCCGGCTCATTACAATGCAACGATTTTGAGTGACCTGAGCAGCCACGATCATTATGACGACAAGTGAGGAAACATTAATTGAAAAGACAAAGCTGCTTTGTTCCTGTTCTGAAGCGGAATCTTCTAAGCTCTCTTGTGCTGCTCAATTTGTGGACGCACGAGGAACCTCCCCTTCCTGCCTAAACAAAGCATGCCCATGCCTCCAGGTTGAAAGGTGATGAAGAACCGACCAGAGTGCTGATGTATTCGTGTGTATGCCCTGGCCCATCACTGTGCACTCGAACGGCATGCGTGTAAAGGTGCACACATCCAGCGGGCCGACGTGCTTGAGTGCAGATGCTGCGTGGCAGGCTGTGCTCGAATGTCTCGTCCGATGCGTACAGCAAGAACAGATTGCAGTAGGCATGCAGTAGTTGCTCGGGTTTGTTTGCCTAAACAAACCAGAGCGGCGTCCAGAAAAATTTCTTCTCGGCAGACGCTTCTCTTCCTTAGACAGAAAAATAAGCAACTACACATAATAAATCTCGAACTTAATGGGTGACCTAGAAGGAAATTTTGCTCTGCGAGAGGTGCCAGCCTGTCTGTGAGTTAATCAGCTATGCAGCTATGGTGGTGAAATTATTTTTCCCTCGAGAGCTCAACAAAAGATTGCAAGGATGTGTTTCACTTCTCAAGTATGGTGCTCTCCGACTAGACATGGTGTTAACAACAAGCTGAAATTGAAGCTTGGGCTAGTTGGTGTGACATTTTCAAGAGGTTAAAACAACGCAAACGACGAGGGACGAGAAGCAGAAGGACACATACACAGCGTCCTTCTGCTTCTCTCCCCTCGTCGTTTGCACTGTTTTAACCTTTAACAACAAGTTCCACATTCAGGAATATAGCAGACGACGACCCTGACAGCAGCCATTGACTCCTTCCCAAAGGAAATCACCAGATGGCTCGTTTTCTGTGCTCGACATGCTGGAAAATAGTCTCCGGACAGCGGTGCGCCGAATAGGGCAGTGTTGTTGCTTGCAACAGTCGCAAAGAATTTTAAAAGCCCTTTTGTGAAGTGCTCAGGACAGGTTTTTAATAGCACCGCCCCTGTTACAGTCTTTAACGTCGATGCTCTCGTCCGTAAGCACCGCGATTTCTCTTCGCCCTTGCTACTCGGTGTTGGAATGAGCCTCAACTCAATTCGAAAGCTCAAATCCGTACGACGGGTGATCAAAAAGTTTTGCCTCCTAGGCTGTAACTATTTTATTCAGTGATGAAATTGAAACTTGTCACATTCGAATGAAAGTTTTGAATCTCCTCTTTTGCAGGAGCACACAACTTTTTAAGTTTTGTGCTCCTCATCAGTGGCGATGCACTTGCGCTACCGGTGCACTTTTATCCGCAAGCTGTCATAGGTGACTCAGGGTGGCAGTTGATGACACCAACGGCACACTACATCACTAACCTCTCTGTTGGACGCAAACGTTGTACCCTTCAGATGTTCCTTTATAAAAAACAGCCGAAAGGCAGATGGCACGAGGTCCAGGCTATAAGGTGAATGAGGCAAAACATCTTGGAATTGCGGCTCCTCCGGCGCGGCGTCGGTCTCGTCAACAGTTGCCCTCAATCATCTACGACAACATACGGAGGGTAGTGCACCGGTAGCGGATTGCCGCCGGTGGGGGTCTTCTGAAAAGTTATGTGCTCCTGGGAAAGGGTAGATTTCAAGCTTTCGTTCGAATGGAACATCCTTTCAGTTCCATCACTAAATAAAAAAGTTGCAGCCCACGAGGCAATACTCATTGATCACCCCCCGTATTACGTACCTTTGTACGGTGGGCTTGCCGTTTTGTACGCGGCTATTAAATACGCTTCTGGGCAATTTTCACGACCGTAACCATTTGATATCAAAAATATGTAGGAACCATGTTTGAATACAAACAGGGAACCGTTAACGCTTTTCAATTTAAAATGATAAGACGCGTGACAGATGACAACGACAACTAGAGTGGCTTCTGCGAGAAAGACAGAGAAGTACTTCTTCTCTGTCTTACTCTCACTTAGTATTAAAAGCCAGTTGTGAGTAGCACTCTATCCTGTCTCTACGTTCTTCCTCCCTCGTCTTTGCACTAATTTTACCAAGATGTAGAGTCAACTATACTCATTTGCGCCTCAAGAAAAAAGGAAGTTTTGCGCGGTTTGTACGCAGTGCGAAGTATTTCTTACAAAATTTGGTTGGCACAAGGAGCGATACATTGGGCATTTGAAACGTTTACGTCTTGATAAGGTAACATATATCTAATCTAAAATTAGATATATGTTACCTATGGTTCTTGGGCTGAAAATGAGCATAGCCGTCCAGATGATTTTAATACGGGTATTTTCGACTTTGAAAGAATTTGCAGCTTGTAATTTTTACAATCTGTATCTTAGAAAAAGGGATAAAAAGCATAAGTTGGTTCTTTAAAATGTCCCAATTCCACTGCATAACAGCAAACCAAAAAAGACAGGAATGTTTTGCGATTTGCAACCACGAGCAGCAGCCATGGGAAGTATGGCGCCACGTCAGTCTGAGTGCCTCGTAATAAGTGGTCAAGATGTGCCTTTGTCTGCTTAATATAACACCATGTTTCATCAGTTTTGCCGTTTCGACATGAATAAATGCATCAAAAGCCTCGTATCCTCAACACAATTTTATTACGCTCTGTTGGTAACGCCATCCCTCTAAGGCACACAAAACCATTCTGTCCGCTCTGTCAAAGCACTGCTACCAGGATGTGCGGGCTGCCTACGCTCTCCGTGCTGGCTTTGCTATTTTGTGGCTGAATCGGCGCCGCTAGTGGCACCGATTCAGGCACTAAGGCACACAAAACCATTCTGTCCGCTCTGTCAAAGCACTGCTACCAGGATGTGCGGGCTGCCTACGCTCTCCGTGCTGGCTTTGCTATTTTGTGGCTGAATCGGCGCCGCTAGCGGCACGGTTCGCGATATTTCGTTTGACATTTCTTGACCATGAGCATTTTCCGCGACTGCAATGCCCAATGTTGCTTGCAGCAAACGGATGCGCGCAATGGGTTTCAGCAGCTTTCAATGACCCCCTCAATGCCTTATTTATTGTCTCTAAAACTTTATTTTATTTAATTAAAAAGAAACGGGCCAATTATACACTGACGAATACCCTTGGTTTGACTTTGCTCAACACATTTTAGAAGCTCGTTATCTCAAACACATTTGATCTGTTCATCAGGAAATTTGAATGAACACATTCAGACAGAAAAGGGAAGATGAAAGGGGTACACAACCTTACAAGGACCGTTCACTGAGCCTAGACACACTGGCTAAACCCCTCCAAGGCTGAACACACCACTGCATCAGGAGATGGGCAGAAAGGGAAGGATTCAATCAGATCGACTGTGTATTTTCTCCGTGCGTCGTCTGCTCGAAATGTGAAAACGCCGTCCTATGAAAAAGCTCTCTCACAGTGTTTCTCCTCCTGTCACGTGATTCCCCGCCGCAGTGTGAATGGTCAGCGACTTTTGCCACTCCGCCGCTCTGCCAAAGGCTCAAAGTAGGCAGGAGGCATGCGAAGATTTGGGAAACAGAGTTTTCTTGACCCTCCAAGTGTGCATATTGTATTATAATAACCAGAACAATGAGCTTATTAATTTCTATCGATTTGCTCTGTTTTTTCTTTATTCAAGCTCAGTTATGCTTGGCGAATTGTTTCACTTCACAGTTGTTATCAGTAGTTTTGCAGCATCGTCCACAGAATATGTCAGCTGCAACACTGCTCCTTTTGACTGTCCCAGTTGAGAGAAGTGCAGTGTTGCAGGGAACGAGCACTTGGTGGTTGCACAATGAGCCCAAAATTTCAATGGGAAATGGGGCCTGTATTTACACGTTTTCGGTTCCTGGTGCCAGAGAGCTCCTGTATTCAAAAGTCAGTCAATATTTTCCCAATGAAATTCTCACTCGTAACTTTTGAATAAAATATTGGTTTGTGCTGAAACTTTGGCATCTAGTTCGGACCTCTAGTGCCACCTTTGGGCAGAGAAAGAGCGTTCGGCGGTGCGCACCTAATTTTTCCAGGGAAAAAAAACGGCGTAAATATTTTTTGGGGACAACCTGTACCTCTGTGAGGTTAACACAGACCTTGGCTATGGTCTAGCTCTCACATGCATTCGCGAGAAATACTGCCGGCCAAAACTCCCATAGTCGGCCCGTCACTACACCCGGACCTCCCGTGAGTGGTAACCTCGGACTACTGCCGGGACTTCTTTGGCCAATCGCACTGCCAGTGGCCCCGCCCTGCTCCAACAGATCGGTATGGGTTTCCTTGGTCCACACCCAACGTCGATCACGAAGAACCGGTGGATTATCACGGCTGTAGACTAACTGACTCGATAGCCGAGACAAGGGGCTGCCTGTTTGGGACTGCTGCGCAATCTGCCAAGTTCTTTTTTGAATCTGTCAATCTCCGGCACAGTGCTCCAGAAGTCCCGATCACTGACCGTGGGTGTGTCCTCGTGGCTCAGCTAGCACGAGAGACTCCTCAATTAAATCACACCAGCCATCATGGAACAACTGCATATAATCCACAGACATGGGCTAACTGAGAGGCCTAAGAAGACAATCGCTGACACGATTGAAATGCCATGTACGTAGACTTGTGCGAGGAGCAGGGGCCCTCCTGCTGGCTCTGCTTGGAGGGAGAGACAATCATTTCTGCACATTCTCATCTCCTTCCTCAGTCTCGCACCGTTTGTTGTTTTGAGAATGATCTAAGCTCTGCCTGGTCTTTCGAGGAATCACGCAGATATTCTTATGGTCCTGCCACCCACCTGATGAGAGAGCGGGTGCTGATGTCCCAGATGATGACGGTCTCGTCGTCGCTGCCCGTCGCCAGGAGGGCCCCCGAGGGCGAGAAGCTGCACGACCGGATCGCAGCCGCGCTTGGGTGCTGCAGCTGTGCCATCATCTCCCCCGTCTGCAATCACGAGGACACTTTTAGGCAAATTTAACTTGACAAGGCACATTCGATTCAGTTACACTCTCTGCATTAGTATGGCCTCAGTTTACACTACCTTACTCAATTCAAGAGCCTATCTTCAAACATATAATGGACCTTATGTAACACAGCCAATCTTTGAGGATATAATAAACTTGAACCGACGAGGCTACTCCTTCTGTACCGGTGTAATTATAAAATAAGCCTATTGTATAGCCAGCTACTTGTTGGCAGGTTTAAATTAACTGTCCAGAGCCACAACAGATGCTGTTCCTAATACCTTAGGTGTGTGGTCCAGAAGCTCTGCTGTCATGCTGCGGGAGAGTTTTTTTCCCCAGGAACATACCGATCAGCCGCGGGCGTGTCCTCGGCACTGCGAGGCCAGAGCCACATGCTGGGAGAGTTTGGCAGTTTGGATGCGGATACAAAGTATGCAGATGTGGATAGGAAGCAAATGTTCAAACTGTTATCCGTGCAGGGCTCCAACTTTAAAGGGGCCCTGCAATCATATTAAGCATCTACCTTTTTAGCGGTCTCCACGTCTCTTGGGGTTGGGGCAAGCCAGCGGGCACGGAGAGAGTAACTAAATATCATTGCGTCATATTTTAACCGGACGACGCGGAAACCTCTTCCACCGACGAGGGCGACCCGCGGTACCAAAAGCGCGCAAAATGTGACGTCTTTGGTCCTGGGCTTGTCACAGGTCAAAGCCGCTAAGAGCTTTTTTTTAGTCGAGATACAAAATATACGTGCCGCGAACCGTTTCAATTATGTATGAAAGTAGTTTTTGTTCACTATTTTAGATCAGAAAAGAAACAAATGCAGTTTAGAAAGTACGGAAACGAGAAATGACCCGTCGACATACCCGCCACCAAGCGGCAGAAAAAAACGGCGCATACTAGAAAAGGTTAGTGGGATGAGGCTACGACAAACGAGGAGCGTAGAAAGGTCCCGGATGTACGCGGCGGCGCTGTGGTCGTATATTGGCTCAAGAATCCGACCGGTTCTGAGCGTTCCGAAAACCTTCGGCGCGGGCCCTGTTGGCGATTTGGCCATTCGGCGGTGCGTCAGCGCGAAGTAGCTCCCGTTCTGAACTGATCTTTACCCCGTGTTTGCTGTCGTTTGTAGCCAATGAAATGTTAGGCCGAATTAGTGTTTAGTCGCGCTGCAAATGCAATACGAGCTGCCCTGGCCGCCCGCTTCATACAGCCTATCCAACACGTGCTTTAGTGGCGCCCTCTCGAGCCGTCGACACGGAGTGCGGCAGCCATGTGCGCTCGATAAGCTCACTACTCCTCCTCTAGTTCAAGGCCACTCAAGGCAGGACCTACGATGTCATGAAGGAGGTTATTTTTTGCTTGTTTTTGTAATTCTAATTTGCCTATAACTTTTAAAATAAAGCGAAATTTGAGAAAAGAAAAGTTGGATTAAGTTACTACGTTCAGTACGCTCAGGTTCAGTGCAAATTAAAAACCAGTCCTTTTGCTAGTTACAGAGAGGACCGGCCACACTTATTTGGCCGAAGTCCGAAAATTGTTTCATGGGCCCTTTAAGTGTGAGCTCGTACCGAAAATGTGTGGTTAACAGTGCGTTCAAATATGGCATCCGGTGAATACCCTCTATACATGCTTTGTGCTGACCCACATGATCCATTTCGCACCACCAAGGAAGAGAGAGAGAGAGGGGGAAGCTGCTTTTGTATCAATTTAGAGTGACGTGTTAATCTTCTAGAAGGAGAATAGCGACGTCTGAGACACACCTAAGAAAGTCCCAGTGAGAGGGGAGTTCCTCCTTCCCCTCTTCTCTGCTGGTGGCCGGAGAGCTGACGGAATGAGGTCAGGTGCAAAGCATGCTTACATGTTCGTACTGCTACAAATAAATCTTAAAAAGTGACTGACAACTATTCTTTTAGGACCATTTGATTCCTCGTAAGTTTCTCCTAGCGTCTAGTTCTCGCAGCAGTGCATGCTCCGAGCCCACCAGTGCCGATGTCACGAGGCAGACAAAAAAAATTCACGCTTAGAAGCTTCCGTCTATCGTGAAGAGTTGACCTGGCAGAGGTTCGGGTATGGTTGCGGGCTCACCTGGGCGTTCCAGAGCATCACGGTGCCGTCAATAGAGCACGATGCCAGGATGGTCCCGAGCAGCGAGAACTGGACGGCGTTCACCCCGTACTTGTGGCCCGTGAGGGGAGACACGGCGGACTCAACGAAGCGACCGCTCTCGTCCAGATTCCAGATGCGGACAGTCTTGTCGTTGGAGCAGGTCGCCAGCGTGGTGCCCGAAAAGTCGCACCCGTTCACGTCGCCCGTGTGCAGCTCCAGGGTCTGCCTCAGCCTCCACTCCTTGAGCATCGTGGTTGTCGCTAGGGCTTTCGACGTCGCAAAAATTGCCAAGCTGCGTCCGCGCCCGCTGGGTCTCGACTGTCGATACTTCGATTCCAATTATGCCCCCCTCCGTTGGAGAAGCCTGTCTGTTGACGGCTGTTGTCTCTGGCAACGAGTGAGGATGAGTGTGATGCCACCGACCGCAAACAGCGCGCCGTTATTGATAGCGCCCGGGGTGACTCGCGCGGAGCCACAGCTTTCGATCATTTGCAGGGTCCACTAGGGTCTGTGCAAGTTAACCGACGATCCCGAACGAGAGTGGACCTCAGCGCAGAACGCTCTACGAACGTCCGATAACCGAGAAATTGTCTGTCCTTCATTTCAAAGCGGCGCGCCACCAAAATACAGATCAACCTCTGACAGCTGATCGCAGGTTCCAAAACTTCAACTAACTTCAGGCATCGACAACACAGCCACTCGACGGAGTTCCGCGGCAATCACAGCCATTTAGCGCTCCCAGGGCGGCGCCATTTTTGTTTTTCGAACGCAGCGCCCTCTCAACACATCCCGGAAGTTCAGTTCGCCGTTGCTAGGGTCGTTGTTATGGACAAATACATGTGGCTAGGTTTCGCTACAAAAACCCGACCGTTCAAAAATCAGGAGTAGGATTTAAGTTTCTAAAAATCACAGATATAAAAAGCTTGCATGTCATATATGTTTCAACAGAAGTGTGCCAGTAATCGCTTGTTTATGAAATATTTACGACATCAACTTCCGGTCCTCAAGATGCCTGCAGCAGACGACGAATGTAAGAAGTATGCCGTCTGCCACACGCCGGCTGGCCAAGCCGGCGCCGTCGTCTGAATCGTGTGAATGAGTACGATATTCTGATATTGCATTTGTTCTAAATATAATGATTTCCAGTAACTTAATAGAATTAATAGTGGGGTTTGATGCAAAATATGGTGTATCGAAAGTCCGGGCGTCGATCGAGATTATCGTCTGCTAAAAGGTCGCATTGGACCCGTGGGAAAAGCACTTCAGGCGATCGGTCGAAATCCCAAATTTTGTTTGTGGACTCGCGCTATGTGAGGGTGAGTCGTACCTGGTTGTAACCATCGCTGCAATAGTTACTGAAAAAAAACATGGAATTCTTTAATAACCTGACGACCTTAATAATAATAATAATAATAATAAACGAATTACCTTGACGGCGTACGATTTGTTTCTGATACTATCCTGCAACACGCCGGTAGTGCACTTGAGGTCGTCGTCGTAAATGATCTGCATGACATCAGAATTAGTTGGGGGGCTAGTTGGTTGAACATCTAGACGGTGGTTTTAAAAGCGCAAAGGACTAAGAAGAGAAGAAGGGGACAGGACAGAGCGCTTACTTACAACTGTCAAATTTAATAGAGCATCTAGAGAAAGACAAGGTGGAAGTGAAAAAGAAGAAAAGAAAAATGAAATAAAATTAAAGTCACTGCTGCTATTAAGAACATATTTGGTTTTAGAAATCGAAACAAAAATATTTTGACTTCAGCTGAAGGCAAAGTACTTGTCACGTAAAAAAAACTGTCTATACAGCAAAATGAAAAAATAATAAAAATTGAATAGTAGGAAAAAAGAAAAAAACATTACGCAGAGCAACCGGCTAAAGAGTCTCGAGGTAAAACACCGCTAGAACTGAAGTTCTTTTTGTGTTTCAAGTCTTTAGGGCATACACCGAAGGAACTGAAGTTCTTTCTGTGTTAGGGTCACTGATGGGGCGCTTATACACTTGTCGCCACTGGTGAGGATGACTTGAGCCTCGTACAGCTCTCTAATGTTTTTGTCACGGAACCGCTTCAGAACTTTGGTGTTGTTGAATGTTGGTGAGCATTTGCAGTCTCTGACATGTACCGCAAGATGTCCCGATGGTGCTGATTTCAGCGTTTGGGCATGTTCTCTTAATCTCGTCTTGATACATCGCCCCGACTGACCTACATACACTTTGCCGCAAGTAAATGGTATTTGATATATCACTCCACTTTGACATTCTACATACTTGAGTCGATGTTTTACACTGCATTCTTGCTGTTGATGCTGTTGGCAATTGATCTTAGGGCAGAGCCTTTTTAGTTTGTCCGGAGCTGAAAGCACGACTTGGACTTGAAACTTCGCAGCTGTTCTCTTCAAGTTGTGGGACAAGCGGTGTATATATGGCAGAACAGTCGGTCGGTGTTTCTTGTGTTTTTCAGTGTCATGTTTTTTATTTGAGGTCATCAAGGATTCCGTGACTTCATATATTATCGAACTGGGATATCCCGACGCTTTCAGTCTTTGTACTTGAGCATCAAAGCTTTCCCCCGTTGAGTGTACGCAAGACTGGTTTTCTCTGACAACCACGCTTGCTGGATGTATTCCCCTCGATCGAAGAAAGGTCTTTTACAGTAAGATTCGGCTCATTCCAAAATTATTAAAAGAGGAATTGCAAAAAATTGCCTGAATACAGCTCTTAAAAAATCTTGCGTACACTCAACGGGGGAAAGCTTTGATGCTCAAGTACAAAGACTGAAAGCGTAGGGATATCCCAGTTCGATAATATATGAAGTCGCGGAATCCTTGATGACCTCAAATAAAAAACATGACACTGAAAAACACAAGAAACACCGACCGACTGTTCTGCCATATATACACCGCTTGTCCCACAACTTGAAGAGAACAGCTGCGAAGTTTCAAGTCCAAGTCGTGCTTTCAGCTCCGGACAAACTAAAAAGGCTCTGCCCTAAGATCAATTGCCAACAGCATCAACAGCAAGAATGCAGTGTAAAACATCGACTCAAGTATGTAGAATGTCAAAGTGGAGTGATATATCAAATACCATTTACTTGCGGCAAAGTGTATGTAGGTCAGTCGGGGCGATGTATCAATACGAGATTAAGAGAACATGCCCAAACGCTGAAATCTAGGGTGCCTACATGTCTGTCTGTTTAAGGGTGAAGACATCCATTGTTGCCCTGAATGTGCCAGCGCGTGACGCCCTCGCGCACTCGGTGCTTGACTTGGGCGGTAAAATGGCGTCTATGCATTAGCCAAAGCTACGCGCTCGAGCTGAGTGACACCAGATTAGGCGCGCTTCAAAATGCATGAAGAAACGAAAGGCGGGAAAATGGCTGAGATGTCACCACTCAAGCAAAAGCGCGCGTGTGTATGAAGGCACTCTACTGAAATCAGCACCATCGGGACATCTTGCGGTACATGTCAGAGACTGCAAATGCTCACCAACATTCAACAACACCAAAGTTCTGAAGCGGTTCCGTGACAAAAACATTAGAGAGCTGTACGAGGCTCAAGTCATCCTCACCAGTGGCGACAAGTGTATAAGCGCCCCATCAGTGACCCTAACACAGAAAGAACTTCAGTTCCTTCGGTGTATGCCCTAAAGACTTGAAACACAAAAAGAACTTCAGTTCTAGCGGTCTTTTACCTCGAGACTCTTTAGCCGGTTGCTCTGCGTAATGTTTTTTTTTTTTTCTTACTATTCACTTTTTATTATTTTTTCGTTTTGCTGTATGGACAGTTTTTTTACGTGACAAGTACTTTGCCTTCAGCTGAAGTCAAAATATTTTTGTTTCGATTTCTAAAACCAAATATGTTCTTAATAGCAGCAGTGACTTTAATTTTATTTCATTTTTCTTTTCTTCTTTTTCACTTCCACCTTGTCTTTCTCTAGATGCTCTATTAAATTTGACAGTTGTAAGTAAGCGCTCTGTCCTGTCCCCTTCTTCTCTTCTAGTCCTTTGCGCTTTTAAAACCACCGTCTAGATCTGCATGACGTGGTTTGATTTTACGGCAGTTTCACCCTCTGAACTAAGCTGGGTTCTTCACAGAAAAAAACGCACATTGCGGAGGTCTCTACGACGACGGCAATGCACTTGTTTTTGTCGCTTGTTTACCGGCGCAATTGAAGACACCCGCTGCAACAGAGGCCAGCAAATCTATCATGTCGTCTGCTACCAAGGCAAGACGGAGTGTAATACTTCAGAAATTAAATATGCTCACTTTCTGAACCTTCTGAAGTACTGGAAGCACCGTGGCGAGTTTAGAGTGTGCGATGGGCTGCTCCTCAAAGGGAGTCACCTAGTCATCCCGTCGTCGCTTCAAGACGAGGTCCTCCTGGTCATCCACGAGGGTCACCAAGGTGTGAACCGCTGCCGCGCTCGAGCGCGTGACTCTGTACGGTGGCCAAGAATCAGCAAGCAGATCAAGTCTATGGTGCAGAACTGCGAGCAGTGTGCGACTACACGAATCCAACATGCAGAGCCACCTTCGTCCGAGCTGCCCTGGCAGCAGCTGGGAATTTACTTGTTTCAATTTAACGGCCAGGACTTCCTACTGATTATTGACTACTTTTCACGATACCCTCAAGTGATCACACTAAGGAGCACAACGTGCTCATCAGTGGTCGAGGCGGTAAAAAGTGTAGTGGCACGCTTTGGCATTCCAGAGCTCATCCGAAGCGACAATGGCCCGCAGTTTGCTGCTCAGGAGTTTGCCGACTTCGCACGTGACTATGGCTTCAAGCACGTGACGAGCAGCCCGTGCTATCCTCAATCCAACGGGGAAGTTGAGTGCGCGGTCCGGATGATCAAGGGCAGTGGCGTACCAACTTGTTTTTGAGTGGGGGGGCAAACCAGACCCCCCCCCCTTCCCCCCCCCCCCTTCGGGTCGCATATTTTTACTAGAGATGGGCCAAACTTTTCCCGAATCGAAAATTCGGCGCAACTTTTGCCGTCCTTTTCTGAAGATTCGGCAATGATTCGGCAAAAATGCAATATTACCAGACTTAACCATAATATTTAGTTTTTTTCTGACGAAAAAAGGTTAATTTTTTTCTTAACTTTAATACAACATGTAGTGTATGTTGACACAGTTATGACTAAATAAGGTGATATTCTACAAGAGTATCGATGTCGCTTTTGTGTGTTTACTAGCAATTTTAGTGTTTGCTTGCAGAAAGTGGCGTGAAAACAAGGTTGGGTATCCGGCGCAGTCCCGAATAACGCTACGAGAGTTTTGATTTTGAGGCTTCATCAGCGCACTCCTGCAAGTTTGATTACAATGTTAAAATAAAGGCAATCCCTGCGTTTTTACTTTTTCTGGGAGTCACCGTTTCGTGCGCAAAAACAATGCAATGGTTGCTTTGCCTTCACCAGAAGATATAACAATATTGTAAATATGCATGTTTTTCGATAGGAGTCACTTGACGACTGCTTAGCATGAATGTATGCGTTCCATATTCGCAACGTTACGTTTTTAATCTTTAAATTCCAGTTTCTGGTGTTAGGACACACACGGACGTTTAGGAAGTTGGGGAGAGTTAGGAATGTCGGATGTGCAACGTCCAGGGCATGATAGTTTGTTTAATTTTATGCAGATACATGGAAATTGCGAAATAATGCGAACTAAAAAGCAATATTATTCTGTTTTGGCACAAACTACTTGTGAGCTGAAAACAAGATTGTAATAATAATAATATTAATAATAATAATAATTTTATTTGCACATACTGGAAGGGGCCCATGTGGTGGTTTGCGGGGCGAGGCAGATAGGTGGCAGGGGCGGATCCAGACCTCCATTTTAGGGGGGGGGGGGGGGGGGCGGTTCCTCGGTGTAAAACGGCGGGGGGGGGGGGGGGGGTGTTTATATTTTTTGTGGAGTTATCGTCTTTACTGAACTTTGATAACATATTAGAGAGTTTTAGTAGATCGTTCCCATGACTCCGATAACGATACCCGATACTCCGCCACCGCCTCCCTTGCGCATGCATAGTATCGTTATCGGGGCTATCGGAGGTATCGGAACGATCTACTAAAACTCTCTAATATAGATCTTGAGAGCTTTTGCATCGGTTTACCTGTCGGGAATGAACTCTTTGGATTAAAACCTTTCGGGTGACCACGCTAGAGGTAAGTATCTAGAAAAATGTGTTGGCACTATCCTTTCTGAACACCATAACGCAAGGAATTTTGTAGTTCATAGGAAACGGGATTACTCCATTCGCGTGGCAGCGCGCTAGAAATAGAAAAAGAAGTTTAACTACTGGGGATGAATGTTTGGTGCTATAGCGGCTGTGACAATGGACTTCTTCCAAAACCGACGCGCCCCATCGCGGCGAAATACCACGCAGTGCACTCTGGGAACTAGTTGGCCACTCAGTTTCGGTTTCGACTGAGCAGCTTCATCTCATGCTATCACGCCGTGACCGAACGCGCTGCTTGCGTTTTCGATTATCTGGCTTTTCACGAATGAACAATACACTCATTCTCGAGCGATACAAAACGAAGACCGGGGCACTTTCCTTGGTTCGCGAAACACCGGATATTGTGCGTGCGTATGCGAACGTAGTAAGTCGTGGCTTAGTCACCTCACCCCACGAGTACATCTTTGAGCTCAATGTCAGTAATCCCGTCTAGTACCAGTGAACTACAACTGATATTTGTTCGTCTGGATCCTTACACGCATTTTGTTTGCCAAATGTCCGCTTCTCGTTACTTCATTGGGCGAAAAGTAAGCCGCATCCTCACAGGAGTATCAAAGCTGAACCCAGCGTTGACGCATAAACTTTTAAGAAAACGCAATAAATTCGACCTCACTACTGCACAAAAGTTACTATGATGTCTTCCTCGTGTCATCATATATCTCCCACTAGAATTTTATGCTCATAGAAGATTAACTTTTCACAAACGCTGAGATCGGCTAGCTACGACGGAGGCCCTAACAAGCGTCCTCTACTCCTCGCTAAGCCTTTTTGGACGAGCTTTTACTGACGCCCGAGATCTGTGCCGGGAACGGTGTGTCTGAAATCATCTCGGCATACTCAGGCAGGAAGAAAGCAAACACATAACAAATATTATGGCCATTAGCAGCCGTCAAATGCGCTTTGAATTCGTTCGAGCACTTGTCTGAAGAATGTCGCACCGTGCGCCGGACGGGCATGCATGAACCCCAATGCGGTGCGCATAGGGGTTCATGCCCGTCTGACGCACTACCGGCGAATGGTGCGACATTCTTCACACAAGTGCTCGACTTTTGCATTCTTAAAACGGCCTGTATGCGCTAGTTTGCCTATATGATTGCAGGATAACTTTATGCGCATACGCGATGTTGAATATTAGTGGAATGCAAGTGGGTGGGGGGGACTTACTTCGTGCAGTGCTGCGGGTCAGTACAGATAAGAGATAAGTGTGTTAAAATTGAGCTTTTCAATGGCACCTCCGAGTTTTACCTCGCGTACTCAGGCACATTAAGAAAAACAGTAATTGCAAAAAGTAATATTTCGCCTATGGACGCACGAAGCAAACTTCCCGGTCAACAACACTAATGTAAAGGCGCGAGCTCGATATATGCATACCTATTGGTTGCTACAGCTTGTTGATTCGTACACAAGCAAGATCTCCGAGCACCCGAGCTTCGCAGCGTCGAGATTCCCAGCATTGGCTCGTCCACATACCTCGATTGGAACGCTAACAGGAAGGCTCAAGTACAAAAATACGACAAGCATGTGTTAAGACAAGCTATACGTCTCGGGATTGTGCTAAAGCTTCGAGGTATGACCATTTAGGTTAATTTAGAGACCACAAATGACGCTCTCGGGACCAGAAAACAAACTCTTGTCGACGTGTCGATCGAAACCGAAACCATGCCACCCTCCTCCCTGGCCAACTAGTTCCCAGAGTGCAACGCGCGCAGTGTTGCATGCAGGGCTTTATGGAAGTAGTCTATTGCAGAGTGTGTAACTTGATGGCTCAGATATCCCCGGCGGGGCTACAACTTTTGGGCTCGTTACACCCGCAGAGCATGTACGGAGAGCCAACCTTTGCCAACTATACGGGGGAAGCTCATGCAGCTAATGACAATGCGAAAAATGTTTTAATTTAAAACTAGGCTGTTCTTTGATATTAAGCTTGGCATAGTAGTTAGAACTTTATATTCAGTGCCAAAATGCAGAACGTGGTTTTAAAACATACTTTTCCTTGTCGCCGGTTGCTTCAATGGAGCGAATACGTTGCAAACAAGCGACAAAAATGGCCCGGCGGCTTCGACGCTGCTCGCGGCGTCAAACCACTGTTGACGGAGCGAGCGAAACGAACGCTGCCAGGCAAGTTCGTCGGTTGTTTGCCGTATATTTGGAATGTCCAGAGCGCAGCGCGCAGCACATGCGGCATTGCCAACCCAAACTCGTGTTTTCACGTGTTCTGGATGCAACTCGAGAGAACGAAAGCGAATAATTGTTGAATATTTTTGAAAGCATGTTGCAGTTCGGCAACTATAACTTTTATATTTAGATGGATCCTTCCAAATTATATTTAATTGCACTTCGTCTGGATATTTTCTGTATGAAAGGAACACCTACTTGTTTCTGGGTAGTTAGCTTAAGGCCCGTTCACACTCTTGCGACTGCTTGCAACCTCTTAAACCTGGGTTCCTTAAAACTTCTTAAACCAGAGAACACACTGGCGCCATCTATTGGGAAGCAGTGTAAACTCGGCGGTCCGGCATATTTTTTTTTTATTTCTCGCGCAATATCCTTTCTTTTTTGGCTCGAAAAACTTTAGTCAATGTTATAAACGAGCCTTTCTATGGGTATTACGCACATTTGACCTCGGAAATCCCGCAAAACCTTCGCTTTTGTGAAATGCAGTTCTAGGGTCACCGCATAGATGGCGCCACAATGTCAATGTGTTCCCTCATTCTAGAAACATTTAAGAAGTTGTTAGAGATCTCGTCTCTCTCAGTCGTACTCGGTCGCAAGAGTGTGAACGGGCCTTTATTCGTCAAGGCCCGTTCCTTTAAGGCTCGCAAGAGTGTGAACGGGCCCTTCCCAATAGATGGCGCCAGTGTGTTCTCTGGTTTAAGAAGTTTTAAGGCCCGTTCACACTCTTGCGACCGAGTACGACTGAGAGAGACGAGATTTCTTGCAACTTCTTAAATGTTTCTAGAATGAGGGAACACACTGACATTGTGGCGCCATCTATGCGGTGACCCTAGAACTGTATTTCACAAAAGCGAAGGTTTTGCGGGATTTCCGAGGTCAAATGTGCGTAATACCCATAGAAAGGCTCGTTTAAACATTGACAAAAGTTTTTCGAGCCAAAAAAAAAAAAGGATATTGCGCAAGAAATAAAAAAAAATATGCCGGACCGCCGGGTTTACACTGCTTCCCAATAGATGGCGCCAGTGTGTTCTCTGGTTTAAAAAGTTTTAAGGAACCCAGGTTTAAGAGGTCGCAAGCAGTCGCAAGAGTGTGAACGGGCCTTTAAGGAACCCAGGTTTAAGAGGTCGCAAGCAGTCGCAAGAGTGTGAACGGGCCTTCAGGGTCGAGAGGACAGGTGCAGAGATATGATGGGGCAGAGCGGTTGTCCGGTCGGCGAATCTCAACTGGGCTAAAGGCCGATGACGACTGCAGCATGGATGTTTGGGAGTCGGTGTTCACTCGAACGGGCACAGGCACTGTCTATTTAATTTATGTATAGTCGCACTTTTGAAAGGGCTCTTTTTCCCCAAGTCTCTAGGTAGGGGATTCGAAGCCGCAGTTGCAAACCAGCAAGCCCCGCCTCCTGTTCCGTTCGACACACACATATTCGCTCCTGCAAAGCCGCACGAAAGCTCTGCCGTCAATCCACAGAAGCCACGTTTAACTCGAAAAGTAAAGACGGCGCCAAGGGGAGACAAGGGGTAGCTGGCGCCTTTCCTAAAATATGTCCCGCCACCCTAAGTTGAAACGGCATTGTATACAAATAAATGCCTACGGCGTCGGCTTGAGCACCCCGTGTAAGCAGCCTCCAGCCTTTAGAGTGCTCGTACCGTTTATCTTTCTTTTATTAGCTTCCCGCCGCGAGAAGTCGTACCGCAGGCAGTATGAAGCCCATTAGAGGAAACATCTCCCCTTTCTGGCGCTCGTCAGCTTCTTTCTGTATTCCGCGCTGCGGCCTATCCTCAGTGAGGGATGGAGGCGAGGACGAAAGCGGGCTTATGTTTAAGCCAAGGTCATGGGGAAGTCCGGAGCGTCTTCAGGAGAAGCTCAGACCCAGACTACACTGTACACCAGAGCATTTATTTATTTTTTATTTACATTGTACCTACATCGCCCTGTGGGCATTATTGTAGGGGGTTTTAGAAAACATTATAACAAGTGGAAAAAGAAAACGTCATTATCATCAATGGACACATCTTCCGGGAGATCGTTCCACTCTCTCGCGGTTTTGACAAAAAATGAATTCGCAAAACTGTCAGTCCTGTAAGTGGGAACAGCAACCTTTTTAGAATTATCACAACGGGTAGAAACGTAGGATGGCTCCATAAGATAAGTGGCTTTATCAATTCCTGTTTTGTTGTGAAAGACACGGTGGAAAGATTTTAGTCTTAGTTTTTTTCGTCTACATTCGAGTGTTTCCCATCCCAGCATGGCTTTCATATCTGTAACACTAGCATAAGGGTCATAGTTGTTCAGTGCAAAACGCGCGGCCTGATTGTGAATTTTTTCTAGTTTATTGATAAGGAAGTCGTGATAAGGGTCCCACACAACGCACGCGTAATCAAGGATCGTTCTTACCAAAGAAAAATAAAGTGTTTCTTTAACGCGTATCTAAAATTTCGACGGATAATAAAAACATTTTACTAGCCTTTCCGATTGTACGTTCTATATGGCTGTTCCATTTTAGGGAATCCGCAAATAGCACTCCTAGGTAAACATACTCAAACACAGTACATAAAACAGTCCCGTTGATTAGGTAGCTATAAGAATCGTGCAGCTTACTTCTCGAGAAGCGAATATGTTTGCATTTACTTAAATTTAGGCTCATTTTCTATTGATTGCGCCAAGAAGATAAAATATTTATGTCGGTTTGTAATATGGCCAGGTCGTCTGACGTGTTTATTTCCCTGTACAATACGCAGTCATCGGCGAACAGTTTAATATGAGACTGTATGTTTTCGGTGATATCATTTATGTATATGAGAAAAAGTAAAGGCCCTAAGACACTCCCTTGTGGCACTCCCGACGTAACCCGAGTTGATGTGGATATAGTACCGTTTAAAGCAACCCGCTGCTCACGACCTTCTAAATAATTTTGTATCCAATTCAGGACGTTGGGATCTATGTTTAGCAAAGCCAATTTATACAATAATAACTGATGGGGGACCGTGTCAAATGCCTTTCGAAAGTCTAAGAACACGCAGTCGACATATTTCCTGCTGTCTAGTGATCTGGATATATGATGATAAAATTCTACCAGCTGTGTGTTGCAAGAGTAGCCGCTTCGAAAACCATGCTGTGAGGGGGAACAGAAGTGTAATGAATCCAGGAACGAGTAAAGGTTACTGTAAATAATGTGTTCAAACAACTTACATGAGATCGATGTCAATGAAATAGGGCGATAATTTTCAACACTGGCTTTAGAACCCGATTTAAAAACTGGTGTAACGTTTGCCATCTTCCAATCCATTGGAACCATCCCCGTCTTTAACGTTTCACTGAATATAACAAAAAGATAACGCGCTATAGATTCACTGCACTTAAGAAAAATGACAGGGGAAATGCCATCAGGTCCGACAGCCTTGGTTGCATCAATTCCGCGCAGCAACTTCACTATACCATTCATGTCAATTGTAATGCTGGGCATTACGCTTTGCTGCGTTCGGTAAGCCACTGGAGATAGCAGATGCGGAGAGTCTTCCGAAAATACCGACTTAAAATACGAGTTAAAGCATTCAACCTTCGCGTTATCAGACACCACAGTATTACCATCAACTTTCAACGCAGGAATAGAAGTGTCTTCCTTTCTGTTCGCGTTGACGAACTTCCAGAATTCTTTAGGGTTTCTTTTTAGATTTTCGTTAAACTTGTCAAAGAACACTTTTTTGCTTAATTTTATTTGCAATTTGAGGAGCCTGTTAATCTTTTTGTACTTCTGCTCAGTTTGGACTGACCAACTTTTGGTCAGCGTTTTGTAAGCACGTCTCGCTTTACCTATAAGTCTGCGAATTTCTACATTAAACCAAGGCTTATTTTTTTTTACGCTTCCTCATTTGTTTTGATGGAATATACACCTCCGCAAGCTCTAATATTTTATTTCTAAAAGCATGCCATATAGTTTCGATGTCACTATTTTCGGACAGACGACTAAATGTATAAAAATAGGATTCAAGCTCTGCATCGATCGCTTCGTAATTACCTTTGTCGTACAAAAATACTTTCCGTGGACACTCCGCTTGCTTTCGCGTTCCGGGCACCGAGAGCTTAGCAACAACCGCGCAGTGATCACTTATGCCGGGAAGTACAGTGACCTCGGATACAACGCCAGGAAAATTGCATAAAATTAAATCCAAGACAGAATTCCCTCGCGTCGGTTTTTTAACATATTGTTCAAATCCAAATACACTGATTATGTCAGCAAACATCGAGTAAGCGCCGGGTCCATCTGTAGCAAGAACTTCATGAGACCAGTTGAACCCTGGTAGATTAAAGTCTCCTCCCAAGAATACACTATCTGGAATTGTCGTCAACAAGTCACCCAATTTGTCTATCGAGTACGCATCACTATCTGGGGGGCGATAAAATGTACCAAAAACTAAAGTGGTCCCCTTAGGTAAAACTACTCGACACCATACAGACTCAGTGTCGTTTTCGGAAAAAGCTAGTTCACTACTACTCCAGTCTGATGAAATTACTAAACACACACCACCTCCGTGTCTATTTCTATCTTTGCGGTATACGGAAAAACCAGGGGGAAAAACTTCGCAATTAGAAACCGAGTCATGCAGCCATGTCTCTGTTCCCATAATAACTTTGGGTCTGATTGTCTCGACTAGAGATAAGAAATCGTCCACTTTATTTTTTATGCTACGGAAGTTCACAAGTAATACCGAGACATCTACATCTGATAAAGCGGCATTTTGACAGATATCTCTCGCACTGCGTCAATCCTGCTGAATCGGTGGAGCCTTTTTACGAACGAGTATAGGCATGCTTTGTTCGAAATCCCAGGCGTACGTGTCTCCGTTGATAACGAGCTTGTCGTAGGTAAGATATACTTTGTTGTTCTTATCTTGTCGGTTTTCTTTGGAATAGTCCCATAGCTTGCGCCTTTTTTCTCTGACAAGTGCACTGAAATCCTCGGAAACGCTGTAAGCAGAGTTTTTGAATTTAAAGGCGGTGCGCATGATGTTGTCACGTTCTTTCCAATTTTGAAAGCTTGCTATAATCGGCCGACAGCTACGTTCCTTGAAAGTACCTAAACGGTGGGCCCTTTGTATTGAGGTGACATCGATATCTAGATTACCTTTACAGATGCGTCTAACAAGGGTTTCTGACTCCTCCCATGACTCTCGCACTGTGTCATCAGGTATGCCAAAAAACACCAAGTTTGTCCTGCGGCTCCGATTTTCAAGGTCGTCTAGTCTTGCTTCCAGCTTTCTTCTATTTACTTCAACATCTGAGATCCGTTGTTCAAATTGCTTGTTTTTTGCAATTAAATTCTCTATTTTATTGTGAATCTCTGTCTGTTTGCTTTCAATAACATTTAACTTCGCGAGGACACTTCTTTGACCGTTTTGCAGTTCAGTGAACATAGATTGTATGAGTTCCATTTGTTCCTTAGTTGCAGGACCAGGATTAGTTTCTACGTCGCCACTCAACAACAGCAACAAGAGCACAAATAACACTTTTTTCCTGTAATAGAGTTTGCGTCTATTACCCACTATGGCATGAAAGTGCTTATTCCTAGTGCTCGCAATCAAGAATAATTGGTTGGGTGGAGCTGGCAGGAAACCACCAACAGATCGGAAAGGGCCAGATGGCAAATCACTAACCTGCATCAAGAAAGGTTTTCGTGAGCACATGGCCTCGTTCCTGCCAGCTCCGAAACCCAGGGATTCCGTGACACGCGTCGGCTTATATGCTGACTCGAACAGTCCACTCGGTTGACTGGAGGGTGGGACGGGTGGAACCCTGAAGAACTCCGAAGAACTTGGAATCGTCTGACGGGAAGGCTGATAGGTCGTTGACGTCGCATGCAGCTGACGCTGCGCTGACGTTGGACTCAGGAAACTGATGCCAGCGGTGACGAGGCAGAACGGAACAATCGCCTGCATCAAGAAAGGTTTTCGTGAGCACATGGCCTCGTTCCTGCCAGCTCCGAAACCCCTTCTTGCTTCCTCTCTCAGTTGAGAAGAAAAGCAATTGGTCACCTGGTTGTACAAGCTGCATCCCCCCCCCCCCCCCCCCCCCTGGAACGTCGCCTCCTGGTACGTCCCCTCCTCACTTCCCTTGGCAATGAGCACACCGTGCCAATAAGATACCTTTAGTGAGCCCGTGGGCGACAGCATCTCAAAGCAAGCCAAAAAAGACATGCCAAAGACCAGCCCAGAACCACGAAGAAACCATCAAACGAAAAGTGATGAAAAGGCGGCCGCTAGAGAGGAAGGATAATCCGCTGTGTATACGATCGCACCCTTGAGGAAGGCTGCTTGGCGTCTGCGTTTGGGAGCTATCACGGCACAAATCTTCCCCAGACAACCTCCAAAGAGAGAGAGGGAGACAGAGATAGAGAAAGTGGACTAGATATGTTGAAGGTATTTTCCCCCCGTGCTCGACGTGCTGGCCTTGTTTGGAAGTGTGCCTGCAGTCGAGGACCCTGATATTTGGTGCGCCTCCCGACTGTCTCTCCACTTCGAAACCCCTGGCGCCGTCCCTATCGGGAAGACGTACCGTGATCTTGACGGAGATAAACCCCACTTTGGAAGCGCCCAGCAGGCGCGTCCACCCACCGCTGTTTTAATCTTTTGTCCCTCGCGTCGATTGCTTACGTTTTTTCTCCGAGCTGACGAAGAACCCTGGGGGGGGGGGGGGGGGAGAGGGGGGTTGCCTGGCGAGGCGTTTTGGGGGGAGCGATCGCCCCCACCGCCCCCCCCCCCCCCCCCCTTGGATCCGCCACTGATAGGTGGAAACCCTTACGCAGAGCTCCTGCCAGCCAAACTTATACATAGTTTTGTTTAACCCGAGACTGGGGTATTTCGGAAAAGGGACGAGAAGAAAAGAGGCCACAAGGAGGCCTCTTTTCTTCTCGTCCCTTTTCCGAAATACCCCAGTCTCGGGTTAAACAAAACTATGGTTAACTTCCACCAGCTCGCCTGCACCCTTACAATTTTTTCACGAACTTATACGTAGTTCAGCTACTTTACTCAAGTTACTGTAGTGCAACTACTTTTCTGGGTAGCTTAGAAACTTTCAATTACATTTCTATTTTGACTATGAGTAGTTTAACTACTTTTCCGAGTGACTTCTACTTGAATTACAAATTACGTTCGAATTTCAGTGGTTGTTTTGCCTATTAACAGAAATAAGATGTTGGAAGGTCAGCTGATATTTGCAGAGGGGGAAGCATGTGGCGTAGAAAAGATGGGGGTGTGGGGGGGGGGGGGGGAGGAGGAAAGTAATTTGTATAGTTCAAACCCCCAAAAATTTTAATGAGCCCCCCCCCTACTGCAACGCTGCTACGAGGCGCGGGGAGCGAACAGACACGACGCAAGAGAGGCCGAGTAACTGTGGGATTAGCGCCGAAGAGTGGCGTTTCTCTGCGTCCCGAAGCTCAAGGAGACTTGACGCATTTGAAGAAAAGGCTTGTCCCCGCTTCTCCTCAATGTAGGAATGCTTGCCGACTACAGGAGGGATACACACTACATCCTCACTCAAAAGAGGTAATAAAGTGCAGCACCCGCTCTGAAGTTCATCTGGTGCTCGTGTATAGCTTGTGCTGTCTTTCGAGACGTCATCTGGTCTTTCTCTGAGTGAAGTAATGGCGGCTATAAAACCGATGCAAAAAAGTGATTGTGTTAAATGGTTCGGCAGCGAGAATAAAGCAATTACTCTATGGCGTATTAGTTGCCGCCACTTCTAAAAAAAAAAAAAAAGAAGAAAAACTGATGCATTTCCAAATTTTCCGTTCTTTCCGAAAAAAACTGATGCACCTCCGATTTCCCCTAAAGGGCCGATTAAAAAACAAAACAAAAAAGAACGTTGTATAGGAAATGAAAGGGCATTCTGAAAGAGTGTGTTAAAAAGTACTTCAACTTTACTTTGGCATGACATTGTATTTATAGTACTTTAGTTCAAGTACATTGCATTCGGCGTACTTACTACTTTGCTTGAAGTACATAACCTCTCATTTACTTTGTACTTCCAGGTAGCTTTTAGACGTACTTTACGCATCCGTGTAAGCAATCAAACACTCTTTGCAAAATCAAGCTCAGGCAGTGCTAAACCTCAAAGGTGAAATGATACATCCGCAAGACGTCCTTGACTAAAAAGTAGTACACAACAATTAGGCATGCAGAAGCAGAACCAGCTATTAAAGCATTTATGTGAAAACACAAGCCGCTTTATATTCGGCTAGCAGAATTTCGCTAACGCATCAAAACCTTTTGTAAGTACTTCCTTGTTAGCATAGAAAAAATAAAAGTAACTTCAAAAGTAAAAATAGAAGGAAAGACACCCGATCGCTGGACTACCAACTGTTTTTATATATAAACCTCCTCTTCATCCTCTTCCTCTCCTTCTGCATAATTCACTTCGTTCCCCCCTTTTCCCCTTTGTTTTACGTTTTATTTTACAAGATGTTGACCCCCTCGGAGAAATAGTTTTTCGGTGCGCAACAAGGTGATTGAAGGTGCACTAACACACCCATCTCCTTTTTCTTCTATGGCAGCAGCTTCTAACATCTCCCGCGCGAGCTGGCTTTTGTGGCGTGCTACGATGTTAACTTGCGCGAGCTTCGCCGTGCACTTGCATGCTCGGCAATGCGCAGATAGGTGCCCCGGCGCTGTCAGGTTCTTTAGGTTGGTTGCGTGCTCACGTGTACGCTCGTTGATGCAGCGTCCCGTTTGCCCAATGTAGCAGCGCCCACATGTCAGTGGTATGCTGTAAACAACCTCTTTTTCGCACGAGGCGAATTGTGTCTTGTGCCTGGTGTTACATTGACTGATCTGGTTGGTCGATGACTGGTTGATCTTCCGGCACATTGAATACGCTTTGTTGGGTGCCGAGCACACAACTTGCACGTCTTGTCGCCTGGCGATCTTTTTTAACTTGTGGGTAACCCCATGTATATATGGGACCACCACAAAAGGTTTCCGTGCATGTTTCTTTTTTGCTGTGGGGTCGTCTTTCTTCTTGATGGTGCGAATGATTTTTTCGCAAATGGAGGCCAATAAAGACTCTGGGTAACCGGCGTCCTGAAGTCTTGAAACTTGTGTATTGAAGCTTTGTTGTATTTGGTGGGGGCAAGTCTTTTTGAGGCTGGCCAGAAGGGCCGTGGCGACTATTCCTTGTTTGACGATTTTGGAATGCTGGGACTCGAAGGGAAGAAACCCTTTATTTGAGCGCGCCTGGTACCTCCAACAAACATGATCTTTTTGAAACTCCAGCACCAGGTCAAGGAACCTAATAGTTTTTTTGATGGGAAGCTCATGGGTGAAAGTGAGGCCCATGCAGCTGTTTTGGAAGTATGTCATTATGGAGTCGAGGCATCCATTTTCTTCTTCAATTGCAGTGGAGCATAAAATAAGAAAGTCATCCACATAGCGAAAAATGACTGATATTCGTGGATCTTTTATGACTTTTTGGATAGTTGTTCCACAGGCAGCGAGAAAAATTTCGCATAAAAACGGAGCCACTTGGGATCCGATGCATACCCCACTCTTCTGCACATAGTGATGTTCTTGGTGGGCCACCACCGTTGCGGACAAGTAGAAGCCTAAAAGTTCCAAGAAGGTGCCCAGGCTCATCCCTGCTGCATTTTGAAACGTGGTAAGCCCTTGTTCCTCAATGGTGGTTTGAAGAACACGTAAAAGGTTATCGTGCGGAATTGAGTAGTACATATCCTGTACGTCAATCGAGAACCCAGAAACAATTAGGTTTCCTTGTTCATGAAGAAATGCGATCACGTGCTCTGAGTTAGGTATCCTGAAGGGGTCTTTTACTGGTATTTTGGAGAGTTGCTGGGCAAGGAACCTCGATACGCATGCTTGCCAAGTGTTTCTTTCGGATACAATAGCCCGAAATGGAACACCTTCTTTGTGAGTCTTGGCTGAGAAGAAGACAGATAGTTGGTCATTTTTTGCCCCTTTGATCCTGTTGCTGAGACTAGCTTGTTGGTGTTCGTCTAGCAACTTGAGAATGGCCTTCTTTGCTACTTTTGTCCTTTTCTCTGCTACTGGCATAAAATTCTTGATTATGGCCTGATGGGCTTTTTCTCCATATCTGTCGGACTCAAGAACGACAAATCCTCCCTCCTTATCGGAAATGCATAGCTTTAAATCCCGGCTTCTTAATTCTTGAATTGTAGACCCAAAGCTCACCTTTGGCTTAGCTTGGTGCTGAAGGCTGGAAAATACTTTGATTCCTTCATCAATAATTTGAGAGCTTCTTTCCTGTGGAGCTTTTTGCGGCAATTTGCCGTATTATGGCTACCTTGTCTACAGCTTCAAGCTTGGGAGCTATGGCAAGACCTTTGGTCCTTGTTCCAGCACCTTCCGAGCTTGTTCTGAAATGTGCACATTCCCCTATAAGCTGGAGCGGTGTCTTTTGCAGAACCGTCTTGCGTTGCCGGTGTAGTTCCAGATGATGACGCCAAATGGGGAGAAAGTTATTCTTCCAGAGGATCTCCGTTGTGTTTTGCGTCATGATGAGATGATTGGAAAATTCGTTGCGGGTCGGAGACTTGACTCGCAGAAAGTCGGTGAGTAGTCGCACTTGGCGCCATTTTTCAGATCGAAGAATCTTGGACACCCGTTGTGCGTGCGCGCACGCACAACGGGTGTCCAAGATTCTTCGATCTGAAAAATGGCGCCAAGTGCGACTACTCACCGACTTTCTGCGAGTCAAGTCTCCGACCCGCAACGAATTTTCCAATCAATAACTTTCTCCCCATTTGGCGTCATCATCTGGAACTACACCGGCAACGCAAGACGGTTCTGCAAAAGACACCGCTCCAGCTTATAGGGAATGTGCACATTTCAGAACAAGCTCGGAAGGTGCTGGAACAAGGACCAAAGTTTGCCATAGCTCCCAAGCTTGAAGCTGTAGACAAGGTAGCCATAATACGGCAAATTGCCGCAAAAGCTCCACAGGAAAGAAGCTCTCAAATTATTGATGAAGGAATCAAAGTATTTTCCAGCCTTCAGCACCAAGCTAAGCCAAAGGTGAGCTTTGGGTCTACAATTCAAGAATTAAGAAGCCGGGATTTAAAGCTATGCATTTCCGATAAGGAGGGAGGATTTGTCGTTCTTGAGTCCGACAGATATGGAGAAAAAGCCCATCAGGCCATAATCAAGAATTTTATGCCAGTAGCAGAGAAAAGGACAAAAGTAGCAAAGAAGGCCATTCTCAAGTTGCTAGACGAACACCAACAAGCTAGTCTCAGCAACAGGATCAAAGGGGCAAAAAATGACCAACTATCTGTCTTCTTCTCAGCCAAGACTCACAAAGAAGGTGTTCCATTTCGGGCTATTGTATCCGAAAGAAACACTTGGCAAGCATGCGTATCGAGGTTCCTTGCCCAGCAACTCTCCAAAATACCAGTAAAAGACCCCTTCAGGATACCTAACTCAGAGCACGTGATCGCATTTCTTCATGAACAAGGAAACCTAATTGTTTCTGGGTTCTCGATTGACGTACAGGATATGTACCACTCAATTCCGCACGATAACCTTTTACGTGTTCTTCAAACCACCATTGAGGAACAAGGGCTTACCACGTTTCAAAATGCAGCAGGGATGAGCCTGGGCACCTTCTTGGAACTTTTAGGCTTCTACTTGTCCGCAACGGTGGTGGCCCACCAAGAACATCACTATGTGCAGAAGAGTGGGGTATGCATCGGATCCCAAGTGGCTCCGTTTTTATGCGAAAATTTTCTCGCTGCCTGTGGAACAACTATCCAAAAAGTCATAAAAGATCCACGAATATCAGTCATTTTTCGCTATGTGGATGACTTTCTTATTTTATGCTCCACTGCAATTGAAGAAGAAAATGGATGCCTCGACTCCATAATGACATACTTCCAAAACAGCTGCATGGGCCTCACTTTCACCCATGAGCTTCCCATCAAAAAAACTATTAGGTTCCTTGACCTGGTGCTGGAGTTTCAAAAAGATCATGTTTGTTGGAGGTACCAGGCGCGCTCAAATAAAGGGTTTCTTCCCTTCGAGTCCCAGCATTCCAAAATCGTCAAACAAGGAATAGTCGCCACGGCCCTTCTGGCCAGCCTCAAAAAGACTTGCCCCCACCAAATACAACAAAGCTTCAATACACAAGTTTCAAGACTTTAGGACGCCGGTTACCCAGAGTCTTTATTGGCCTCCATTTGCGAAAAAATCATTCGCACCATCAAGAAGAAAGACGACCCCACAGCAAAAAAGAAACATGCACGGAAACCTTTTGTGGTGGTCCCATATATACATGGGGTTACCCACAAGTTAAAAAAGATCGCCAGGCGACAAGACGTGCAAGTTGTGTGCTCGGCACCCAACAAAGCGTATTCAATGTGCCGGAAGATCAACCAGTCATCGACCAACCAGATCAGTCAATGTAACACCAGGCACAAGACACAATTCGCCTCGTGCGAAAAAGAGGTTGTTTACAGCATACCACTGACATGTGGGCGCTGCTACATTGGGCAAACGGGACGCTGCATCAACGAGCGTACACGTGAGCACGCAACCAACCTAAAGAACCTGACAGCGCCGGGGCACCTATCTGCGCATTGCCGAGCATGCAAGTGCACGGCGAAGCTCGCGCAAGTTAACATCGTAGCACGCCACAAAAGCCAGCTCGCGCGGGAGATGTTAGAAGCTGCTGCCATAGAAGAAAAAGGAGATGGGTGTGTTAGTGCACCTTCAATCACCTTGTTGCGCACCGAAAAACTATTTCTCCGAGGGGGTCAACATCTTGTAAAATAAAACGTAAAACAAAGGGGAAAAGGGGGGAACGAAGTGAATTATGCAGAAGGAGAGGAAGAGGATGAAGAGGAGGTTTATATATAAAAACAGTTGGTAGTCCAGCGATCGGGTGTCTTTCCTTCTATCTCTACCTTTTCCTTAGTTCAGCTGGTTTTTTTCATAATGAGTAACCAACTAGCTCAGATTACACCAATCGTTCAAAAGTAATTTGCTACTTTTTTACGGTAATTAGTAATTTACTCAATTACTTTCTATTTGAGTAATTTCTACTCTACTCAAATTACTTTCGTGGATAATACTCAGTCACTTAACTTAATTACTTTTTTTGAGTAGCTTGTACATGTCTGCTGTCAGCCCGCCACCACATATGAAAAAAAAAACAAAAAAACAGAGAAATAAATGTACAGAATATACACACTACAGAAAGTACATAAAAAGGAAAGAAAAGAAGGAAGAAACCATGTATCACATTATGACGAAGATGCTAGCAGCATCTCATACATTCTGGCAAGCTCTCGTGACTCTGCCCCATTTGACGGTAGTGGGCTGTGCACTCTGATCGTAATTGTCAGTTGTCAGTCAATAGAGAGTTTTAGAATAGGGGCCCCCAAAGCTTTGGGGCCCCAAAGAAATAGGGGCTCACCACTGCGCATGCGCAGAACCCAAACTCTGTTTGGGGCTTTGGGTTGGCGCTTGGGCCCCAATTGCTTGGGGCTGGGTTGCGTCGGCAAACGTGGCGCTGACCTTTCCGCTCGCTTCGGAGCAAATTCGTCATGGTCGCTGCAGTATTAGCCAATTTCAATGCCAATGAATAGTGCAACCGCCTTTCGCTTTGGTTTATCTCGCTCAAATCACAAAGAATGAGCAGTGGGCTCGCCCCATTTTAAAGATCGTCCCCGACTGTGGCCATTTCTAAGCCTAAACATACGCGGTAACCGTTGACATGGCAACGTGCTACTCCGTGGCTCCGAGTAGATTTCGTTCGTGGCACGATACCTGCATCTTGAAAACAAGTATTTCAAGGCTTCAAAGGGAATTCGTCTTCTTCTAATTGCTGAGGGCAGACGTGTTTTCTTTTTTGCGCTCCGCCGAAAGCGATTTCTGTATCCTGTTTGGGGGGTGCTAGCCCCCCGGACACAACTCCAATCAACGAGGACAATGCATGGACCACCAAGGGACCCCCCGACCAGCGATTTTGAACCCCAAGGGGTCAATTTCGGCGAATTTGGAAATTAAGAACATGGATACCGTGGTAAGCCTAACCTCTGGCACCGGCGGTCCTCAGACCTCAACAGATCTGACGCAGCTGCCCACGCCCAACGTCACGACCATCAATATCCAACTTGACACCGGACTTCTCATGCATTTGGGAATTGCCAAGGAAGACAACGGAAAGTTGATAACTGGACTTCTAGTCAATTACGCTCAAGGGACATTGAACCTAACCAGAAGCTCAAGTCCGCAGGGCGCCGCGAATGAGCAGGTGAGCTCTTGTTTTTTACACGAGTTTCCGACGCTGGAAGAATCTCAAAATTTGGGAAAGCCCTTTGCTAAGGGAAGCAAAGTTCAGCCTGACGGCACTGGTACTGTCATGATGGGAGGGAATGCCGGAGACGACATCGAGTACCTAGTCGCGAATAAGCGCAGGAGGAAACGTCCGAAGTGGACCAATGTAGAATCGGACGACATAACAGCTGCGGAAAACACGCAGGAAACTCAGGCGTCCGTGCAAACCGTCGTTCTCAAGCCCATCTGCAAAGAGAACGTTAAGAACTTTACAGCGAGGGAAATTAGGCGAGCCGTAGCAGAGGCGGGAATCGCAGAATCCGAAGACTACAAGATTCAAATTCAGCCCAGAGCTAATACTATCGCGCTCACCACTGTATCATGCCGATATGGTACCGCATGCCAATCTTATCATTCTGCTTATGCTATGTCATCTATAGCACTGAGTCATGCCACAGGTACCGCCCCCCTGTTTCCGGCTATATAAGCGATGCCAAATAAACCTTGGATGTTGTTGCGTTCACGAAGTCAGCAGTGTCGGACTGACTTTCTTGTCAGCTGAGAGCCAGCTGATACATGGTGTCAGAAGTGGCCCACGCGACCACACCAGAACCGTCAGCAGGAGGCAGTCATGGAACCACTCAAGCAGCCCGACCCTTTGCTCCTGTCGGGAAACGTTCAGAAGAACTGGACGCTCTTCAAACAGAAGTTCGAGCTGTACCTGCAAGCGACGGCGCCAGACAAACCAAGAACGGAAGCTACCAAGGCGGCCACACTTTTGACTATCGCCGGTGATGACGCCCTAGAGATCTTCAATAACTTCGTCTTCGCTGAGGGTGAAAGCAAGGAGGATTACAAGACCCTTGTCGCAAAGTTCGAGGACTACTGCGCGGACCAGCAGAACGAGGTGTACGAAAGATACGTATTTCGGACAAGAACGCAAGACGAGGCGGAACCGGTGGAGCAGTTTATCCGCGTCCTCAGGAAACAAGCAAGGTACTGCAACTTCGGACAACTTTCAGATTCAATGATTCGCGATCAAATCGTCTTCGGCACTAACAACAAAAAGTTACGGGAAAAAATGCTTAGGGAAAAGGATTTGACGCTCCAGAAAGCAGAACAAACCTGCAAAGCCGCAGAAGCCTCCGCTAAACAAAATGAAGCATGGTATGCCCACGAAGAAAAGGTGGACTCAACCACAAAAGGCTACCAGCGCCGCTCAGATGCTTCAAGAACCGAACAGTGCTTCAAGTGCAACAGGAGGCACGAAAAGAGGAAATGCCCCGCTTTTGGGAAGACTTGCTATGCCTGTCAGGGGCGCAACCACTTCGCAGCTTCTTGCAACAAACAAGTCAGCGAGGTGAAGCACGACGACGAGGGCTTCGACATCTTGGACCTGGGTGTTTGTGGCATCGAGAAGGAACGGGACTGGATTGTCAAGGCCCAGCTAGCGGAGCAAGTGGTCTCGCTGAAGGTAGACACCGGCTCCCAAGCCAACCTGTTGCCCCTGTCGGTGTACAAGAGACTGCACCCTAAGCCGTTTTTAAGACCAAGCCACGCGGTCTTGCGCTCGTACAGCGGCAATATCATCAAACACTGCGGCGTCACAACACAGGAGGTTACGATCAACCAGCATCACTGTCGCGTCGACTTTTTCATTGTTAAACGAAGTCAGGCCATTCTCGGGCTACAGGCAAGTGAGCTCCTGGGACTGGTGTCCCGAACGGTGAACTCTGTAAGCACGGGCAGCGCCGTTCCGGTGACCCAAGAATTCGCCCACCTGTTCCAAGGCACCGGCTGCGTAAAGCGACGGTACCGAATGGTACTACATGACGATGCCGTGCCAGTGGTTCAGCCTGCACGACGGGTGCCCTTGGCACTGCGAGAGCCCCTGCGGGAAGAACTGCAGCGCATGGAGAAGGCCACCATCATCCGGAAAGTGGATGAACCCACTGACTGGGTAAGCCCTCTTGTTATTGTGAAGAAAAAAGATGGCAGCCATCTTTTTTCTTCACAATCATCAGATTCCAATGGACGAAGCTACGTCAAGGATCGGTACGTTCGGCACTCCGTTCGGTCGCTACCGTTTCCTTAGGCTTCCGTTTGGAATCTCGTCAGCACCCGAGGTATTCCAGAAAACTCTGAGCGAGATATTTGACCCATTACCAGGAGTAAGGGTTTACATAGACGATATTTTGGTGTGGGGAAGCTCTAAACACGAGCATGACGAGCGCCTCAAGGTCACTCTCCGTGAAGCGGAACGAGCGGGCTTGACGTTCAACTTGGCAAAGTGCAAGTTCGGCGTGCAGGAAATTTCCTTCCTGGGGGACGTGATAAGCGAGGTCGGAATCCGCCCAAATCATAGGTTGGCGAGTTGCCTGCGCGAGATGCCAGCACCAACCGATAAGCTCGGCGTACAGCGGATGTTGGGAGTGGTAAACTATTTTGGAAAATATTTACCTGCGCTCAGCGAGAAAACAAAGCTTCTACGAAGTTTAATACGTAAGGACACTGTCTTCGAATGGACAGAAAACCACGCACAAGAATGGACTGTGCTCTGCGAAGCACTCGGCAAAGAACCATTACTAGCGATTTTTGACCCCACAAAAGAAACAAAGATAACGTCAGACGCCTCAAAGGATGGCCTCGGATCGGCGATACTGCAGCGTCATGGTAGTAGCTGGCGTCCTATTGCCTATGCCTCCCGGGTAATGACAGAGGCGGAAAGTCGTTACTCACAGATTGAAAAAGAAGCCATGGGAATTACGTACGGCTGTGAAAAATTCCATCACTTCATCTATGGACGGCGCGTTTTCATAGAAACTGATCATAAACCTCTTATCGCTATTTCATCGAAGGACATAGGGGACATGCCACCAAGACTGCAACGTTTTTTCCTTCGCCTGATGATTTACGATTACAAACTACAGTTTATTCCAGGCAAAGAATTGGTCCTGGCTGACATGCTCTCAAGGGCGGCGCCTGCTGCGTCAGGGGACACCGCTGGCTTTATCGACGTTCAGGTACATGCTGTCGGCATTCTGTCATCCTTAGTAAGTGAAGCAACAAAACTGCGTTTCGCTGAAGAAACCCGCAAGGATCCAGAGTTGCAAAAGGTTGTCGAAAACATATCCAGCAATAAAGCCGTCGAAGGGGAACTTAAACCGTTCGCTTCGGACCTTTCCGTAGTGGAAGGAATTTTGTTGAAAGGGTGCAAAGTTGTCGTTCCCAAGAAACTACGACCGGAAATGCTCGGACGGATTCACGAAGGCCATCTGGGCTTAAACAAGTGCAAGGCTAGGGCACGACGTCTAGTTTTCTGGCCAGGCCTAAATTCAGACATTGAGTCGCTTGTAAGAAAGTGTGCCGCATGTACAACTTATGCATACAAGCAACCAAGCGAACCACTTTTGCTTCGTCAAGTTCCGGATTATCCCTGGTACAGGGTCGGTGTAGATCTTTTTCATTACGCCGGAAGTGCGTACCTCGCAGTGTTTGATGCACACTCCAACTTTCCAGAAGTTGAAAAGCTCGGCGACACGTCTGCAAGCACGGTTATCGGCAAACTGTGTGCCATCTTTTCAAGATACGGAATTCCGGTGGAGGTTTGCACAGATAATGGACCCCAGTTTTCGTGCCGGGACTTTGCCGCCTTTGCCAACCGATATGATTTTAAGCACATCACCTCAAGCCCCGAGTTTCCTCGTTCCAACGGTCTCGCGGAGAAGGGCGTACAGATTATTAAGAGGCTCCTAAAGAAAACTGGAGATGCGCGTGAAGATTTCTGGTTGGGCTTACTCGGCTACCGTTCTTCCCCTCTAGAGGACGGCCGTGCGCCGGGAGAGCTGCTGCAAGGCAGACGCCTGCGTACGCGACTTCCCGACTTCAGCTTACAGCCGGCATCCACCGTCAAGAAGCATCGCCAGCCAGAGACCGCGGGGCAGCGACTCCAGCCGCTCTATAAAGGACAAGTCGTCCGAGTGAGGAGTAAGACCTGGTCTTCAAAGGCTAAGGTCACGGGTACAGCGGCGCCCAGATCGTACAACGTGGAGACGGAAAGTGGAAGAACTCTACGGCGGAACCGTCAGCATCTTCTGGCAACACCGGAAACATTCAATCGCGACTCGTCAGCTGACAGCGATGCCAGTGACTTTGAAGACGCCGGAGCGGAAGTACAACTTCATCCAGGGGCTCAAGGAAGAGCCAACGAAACTCCTCGTGCGCAGACAACTCCTCAAACTGTTCAAGGAACACCAAACGCGGCTCCACCAGCGCCGAGAAGATCTACGCGAGCTACGGTTGCACCCAAGCGCTTGCAGTACGGGCAGCATTTCGAACAAATTATTTAGCATTGTTTCCCCTTGTCGTTTGTTAACCTAGGTTGTTTTATGTCTTTCTTACTAAACAAAGGGGGATGTATCATGCCGATATGGTACCGCATGCCAATCTTATCATTCTGCTTATGCTATGTCATCTATAGCACTGAGTCATGCCGCAGGTACCGCCCCCCTGTTTCCGGCTATATAAGCGATGCCAAATAAACCTTGGATGTTGTTGCGTTCACGAAGTCAGCAGTGTCGGACTGACTTTCTTGTCAGCTGAGAGCCAGCTGATACAACCACCAGGGACGAAAAGATAACAGAAAAACTACTCCAGGTGACGGAAGTGAAGAAAGACAAAGATTCATACGCCCTGAAACCGTACAAGGCAGTGGGACACAATCAAGTGCGCGGGGTTATCTACCTGCATGGAGACAACAGCTCTGAAACCTCAGAAACACTCATTCCAGATCTGGTATGTCGAACCGCGAAGATCGTCTTCGCAAGACTTATGGGCAAAACTAGCAACGTGGTCGTCATCACGTTCGAGGGCACTAGGCTACCAAAGAACGTAATGTTCAGCAGAGAGATCTTCACTGTGAGGCCGTACCGTCCCCGGCCCGTCGTATGTTACAATTGCCATGGAATCGGTCACAAGAGCGATGTATGCCCCATCAAAGAAAGCAGGTGCGGCCATTGCGGCTACACACACGAGGAAGATATGGAACAATGCAACAGGGAACCCAAGTGCCGAAACTGCGAGGGGCATCATGTCGCCACTAGTAATGCCTGCCCGAAAAGGAAGATACCCGAGAAAACGAAACTCCGAAAGCAGCCACCAAAACACCAACCAAGAGAAAGCTATGCCGCGGCAGCCACGGACAATCGAAGACCACCTGCAGAACAGCCCAGGGTCGAAGCCAAGCAAGGATCAACGCAAGGAATGATTCAGGAAGAGCAGGGCAAGTGTCTGGCCTGGATGCCCGAATGGGCCCAACCGAGGGCAACTCTGGTGCCGGCAACGCGACCGCTCAAATCACCCTTCGACGCAGAAACTGAGCACAACAAACTTCGAGAGGAGATATCACTTGGCTTCAAGATGATCTTCCAGACACTAGGCGAAATCAAGAAAGAGATAGCAGAGCTGAGACATGCACGACGTTAGAAGAATGACGACCGGACGAACAAAGACGGATGTGACCCGCATCGTACAATGGAACTGCAGCACGTTTACGGCAAGAAGTGCGGAACTTAAACTGCGCTTCGAACGACAAGCGCCACCAGAATTTCTATTACTTCAAGAAACGAGAAGCCCGGACACCGCTTACTTAACGCGTCGAGACCGTCCCAAGCCCCTGGGAGAGGAACCCGGTGACTCGGAAGGGATGGGCGGCTATCGGAGTTCTTCGGAATCTACCACAGGCGCAGCTTGACACCTCCGTGCTATGTTCTAGCGACAGGGAGGTCGTCGCAGCGAGAGTCAGACATGGCGGGCTCAAGATGGTACTCGCTTCTGTATACATCAGACCCAGAGCCAAACCAGAGGACGGAGAAACAGCAAGCTGGATCCGCGGCCTAGTTGAATTAGCCGACGGAGACCCACTGATTGTGGCCGGGGACTTCAATGCCCCACACAAAAAATGGGGGTACGCAACAAATACGAAAAAGGGCAGGGAACTGCTGGAAGCTATGAGAAGGGAAGGCCTGGAGCTTCAAAATGAAACTGGAGTGAAGACGAGGCTTGCTAAGCAGCAGAGACAGAATGATACCACACCGGATCTCACGTGGACCATGGGGAACCTGACCCTCGAGTGGAAGCCATGGAGGGACACGTTGGGCAGCGACCACTACCCCATCGAGTTGAAGGTACCACACTGCGCAGGGAGGAAAGGCCGAGAGATGAGACCTATCATCAAGTGGGATCGCTTCAGAGAGATTGTGACCCAAAATATTGGCAACGACAGGGACATCGAGGTCTGCATACAAGAGGCGCTCACGGGGTCGAAGACGCAAATCTCGGTGAAACGCGGGAGCCCCACGCCAGACACACATCTGTTAAATCTCTGGGCTAGCCGGCTCCAAGCCCTACAGAAATACAAAAAAGTTAGAACGACACCGCAAAAAATTAAACTTAATATAGCCACAGCCAAAGCCACCAGGTATTCCAAGGAGCTCGGCAGGACGAGATGGAGGGCACACTGCGGATCCTTCAATGAGAAGACCGGCCTAGGGAAAGCCTGGAGGACCTACAGAGGCATGGACGGTAAAAGGCGAAAGGCAAGGAATGCGGCACAAAACTTAGCCCTCCGACTAAACATAACCGAAGAAGAAATGGCAGTCAGGGCAGGCGAACTTTTCTTTCCACAAGTTAGCACAGCACCGCCGAGGACTAGCAAAACATCCGAAAGTACCCACATTCTTGAGGCAGCAGAAGAACCTGGGATGGAGGACCAGCTTAACATGGGAGAACTGTTGGAAGCCTTATACACGGCCAACACAGGCAGCGCACCGGGTCCCGACGGCATTACGTACCAAGCCCTAAGGAATCTTCCCGAAGAAGCCAAAGAAAAACTTCTGAATAGGTATTACGAAGTTTGGAACTCCGGAGTGCTGCCGAGACAATGGAAACTCTCGTGGGTAACGCCCATCCCCAAACCAGGCAAGCTCCAAGACAGGATAGAGAATCTAAGACCTGTCTCACTTACATCGAACATTTGCAAAACAATGGAAAAAATTGTTCTCCGAAGACTGCAGTGGTACTTGGAAACTCACAACAGGCTTGATCCCAGACAAACGGGTTTCAGGGAGGCGATGGGAACCCAGGACAGCCTCAAGCTCCTCTACGAGGACGTCATGGCCAACAAAAATCAGCAAGACCCACGCCTCGTCGTCGCCCTGGACATTAAGAAGGCCTTCGATGCCGTCCCACACTGGGCAGTCATAAAAGGAGCTAGGAGGTGCGGAATCCAAGGAAAATGCCTAGGCCTTCATACAAGACTTTCTGCGGGGCAGAAGGTTCCAAGTGAAGATTGGTAACACTAAAGGACCCGACACCCCGAACTGCAGGGGTGTACCACAAGGAGCAGTGATCTCACCGACACTCTTCAATATGGTGATGGCAGAGTTACCTACCAGGCTTCGGAATATCGATGGTCTGGGCTTCACCATATATGCAGACGATGTCACGCTCTGGACACGCGGAGGCTCCTTGGGAGACCAAGAACAGACGATGCAAGAAGGTATAGATCAGGTCGCTCGATATCTCTCTGAAGTTGGGATGGAGCCATCACCGGATAAAACACAGTACATGGTTGTGGCCAGACCAAGGGACCATAGGAAAGGAATAGCCGACCTGATACGACTAGAGATCAATGGACAGGAAATAAGTAGACGCCCACACATCAAGATACTGGGAGTCACCTTCGAGGAGACGGCGCGCACCACGAGGTGGATACCCGAGCTACAGAAGTGGTGGGCACAAGGTCTCAAGCTCATCCGAAAGATCACAAGTAAGTCCTGGGGCGCTGACGAGAAAACCCTCAGGATCTTAACGGAGGCAGTACTCACACCCAAAGCATTGTACAGCTGCAACTGGCTCAATCTGACCAGACAACACTGGAAGCAACTTGAAAGGTTGAACTACCAATTGATGAGGGCAGTCACAGGCCTTCCAAAATACACAGCTATAGAAGACCTGAGGAAAGAAGCCCAGATGAACACTATCGAAGAGCGTGCCGAGGTTCAGAACATTGCCCAATTTCAACGGCTCGAGAGAACAGAGCACGGACGGAAGCTCCTAGCAATTCTAGGATACGACATGCGAGACAGGCTCCCGCTAGAGGAACCGCAGCCTCCATGGCAAGATAACACCATCACCGACCACAAACCCATGCCGAAGACTCTCAACCAAGGGAAGCGGGCTCGAGCGGCCAGACTACACGCAAGCTGGTGCGAAACGCACGCGACAGAAGATGAGTTACGGTACACGGACGCCGCCAAGACAGAGGACGCCACGACTACGTCGTGGTACGATCCACGAAGAAATGAAGAGAGCACCGAAATACTTTCCGAAGGGACTTCTATCAGAGAGGCAGAACTGAGGGCTATCTTGGCGGCGGTGAAAGACGTGCTCAAGAAACAGACCCAGCCAGGCAAGGCACGAATTTTACGGACTCACAAGAATCAATACGTGCGTGCCGATGCAGCAGAACAAAGAGTCGCACGGTAAAGCAAATAAAGAAAATGGCAGTGGAGCTCCGCACGAGGGGCACCATACTTACAATCGAGTGGCTACCCGGACACAGTGGCATACCCGGGAACGAGAGGGCACACCGAGTCGCAGCGGAGACAGCCTGTAGCACTCGCTCCGCACCAGGCTCAACCTCTCGGGAGAAGATGAAGGCGGGAGCAATAGACCCGGAGGAATGGGCCGAACTCGCCAAACTGGAGAGAAAGGCCTACCTTCGCAGCCAGCTTCCGCCGACAGACAGCAATATGCTGGTAGGATACAGTCGGTGGGAAACCGTCAGGATTCGAAGAATAAGAACGAATACTGCACTTACACCATCCAAACTAGTATTTTTTGGACTGAAAGAAGATATGGACCCAACCTGCACGAGCTGCTCGGAAGGAGCCGAGGCAACATTGCAGCATCTGCTCTGGGCCTGTAAGGGCCTCGAGCATCATAGAAATGATGCTCTGGACAAGATCCAGGGCGTAGACAAGCCTACGACGCTCGAGGAGTGGACCAATCCAACGGGCACTCCTCAGCACAGGAAAGCCATCCTCGACTCCTTGATACAGTATATCAGGGAGTCGGGTGTACATAGCCTCATCTAAGACGTCACTACCTTGATCATGAAACCTCCCTCACCCCCTCACCCTTCACAACCCTTCCCCTCCCGTCTCAGGAGCACAACTCCATAGCGGGTGAACCCCTCATCAAATAAAAACATGTCTCTCTCTCTCTCTCTCTCAAGGCTTCAAAGTCGCTCCAGCTCAGATCTAAATAGTGCAGCTGCTCGCAGAGTATGCGCGCTCGCGTTCGTCTCAGTCTCGGCATAGTTCAAGGCCTAAATCTTCGGCTGCAGATGGTCAAAGCGCACACGAACGCCCAAAAAGTTCGAGAACGAGCCATACCTAAAACAGCGCGCAAGCACAGGAGGAAGAAAATAGAACACAGGAAAAGAGCGCTGACTCCCAACTTATGTATTGTGAAAGAAAGAGAAAGAGGAAGCTTCAGACATGAAGCCCACGCGCACCCACAAGGTAAAAAGAAGAAAGAATAAGAACAGGTACATTACTAAGTTGCAGTAGAAAAGGAGAAAGCTGACATTATAAGGTCACGACGAAAAAAAGATGAGAAAAAAGAGGAAAGAAAAACAACAACGTGGGTGACGTGGACTTCATATCTAAAGCTTTCTCTTTCTCTTTTTTTCACAATACATAAGTTGGGAGTCAGCGCCCCTACCTGTGTTTTGTTATCCTCCTCCTGTGCTTGTGCGCTGTTTTAGGTATGTCTCCTAAGTACCAACTAGCTCAACTCTCTATGTTACTACGAGAACAAGCGCCCTATTCGAGCGCTTCGGATTGGATTGTTTCGGCTACACCCAAAGCGGGGTGGCCGAACGAGTTTAGGCCGATCTAAGGTCAGAAGAAAATGGCGGAAGAGAAGGCTCCCGCGCGCGTTCGCTTCTCGATCGACGATGACATTTATGTGCTACGCGAAGTGTACGCCACTAACCCATTCCAGGATTCCAGGAGATGGACTTCAATTGCCGAAAGGGTCTCCGAAACAATCGGAAGAGAATTCTCAACGCGGGCCATCCTCGACCGGATCGACCTGCTGCTGGCACAGTTCAATACGAAGCACAGATTTCCCGGTGACTTTTCGTAACGTAACGTAAAAAAAAAAAAAAATAAAAAAAAAATAAAGAAAAGGTTTGCGTGAACGAGCTTTTAGCCACGGAGTAGCAATACGTCGCCATGTCAACAGTTACGAGGTATGTTTAGGCTTAAGAACGGCCAGAATCAGGTACGATCTTTAAAATGGGGCGAGCCCACCGCTCATTCTTTGTGACTTGAGCGAGATTAAGCAAAGCGAAAGCCGGTTGCACTATTCATTGGCAATGAAATTGGCTAATACTGCAGCGACCACGACAAATTCGCACCGAAGCGAGCGGAAAGGGCGCCGCCATGTTTGCCGATACAACCCGGCCCCAAGCAATTGGGGGCCCCACGCTATTTCTCGAATTTCACGTTGGGGGCGCGAGCCAACCCAAAACCCCAAACGAAGTTTGGGTTCTACTCATACGCAGTGCTGAGCCCCTGTTTCTTTGGGGCCCCAAAGCTTTGGGACCCCCTATTACAAAACTCTCTCTAACTGTCGTGCTGCTTCAGCTACAGGATGGGCTAAAAGCAAGCTACACCTACCAGCGTCGTGCCTGCGACCGGGGAATGGCCCCGTCGAGTTCGCAGATAATTCCATTGGCTCACATGATAGCCTGGTATTTGAGGGCGTGCACTTTCTTGTGACCAGAGAAGTAAATCTTCTGATTCGGAGACGGTCGGCAGATAGGTCTTGCTGTGCCGTTCCAACTGGTGTTACCGTCCCTATTATTTGAACCGCAAGCCACAATAAAGTGTCGTTTCAGCGCAAATGTTTTACGTTTTCATAATTTTTCACTGTTAAGAAGTTAGTTCGTTGTCCACAATGAAGCTGCACGCGAAAAAGGCGAGCGTGCCGCGTTGCGTCATCACAAACCCTATTCTATAAGCACGCTGCGTGAGGTGTCGTTGCGTTGGGTACCCCAAAGCGTTGTGTTCCCCAAAGCGTTGGGGCCCCCTATTCTAAAACTCTCTAATGTTTCAACTACCTCGTTGCATCAATGAAAAGATCAAATGAAAATCACACTCTCCAGAATGCACCGCATCATTTGTCGCTTGCGCAGTAGACTAAATTCTGGTCGATCTTCTGTTCTTGAGGGAGAAAGTATTGAAGAGAACCACACTCGCAAAAGCTCACAAACGCAAAGTTACCGTGTCGCCTACTCCAAACCTCGCAATAACCGCTGGTTGTACTAAACTGTGCGATGGTAACCGCGCGACTGCGCGGCCTCCACTCGCGATCCGTGGCCCCGTCGCGTTCGTGCGCGTGCGCAGGCATTTGCCAAATTTTTGCCGAATCTTTGCCGAACTTTCTTTTAAAATTTCGGTATTTGCGGAACTTTGCCGATCGTGAGTTCGGCAGATTCGGTCCATCCCTAACGTTTACGGTGTGTGTGTGTGTAGGCGTTGTAAAAGAGGTTGGGAGGGGGGTGGGGGGGAGGAGAGAGCAAATTATGTATGCGCACCGGGCGCTTTGGTCAGTGGCTCCTTTTACGGCGCAGGCGATAGACCCCCTAGCAACGACGCTCACGACGGATTGGCTGCTCGGCAACGCGCGGGAAATTAAATTTCGGTGTCGGATGGCGCGTGTATCACTCTAAGCGCGTTAACCCACTCCCTCGCCTACGTTCACGCCGCTTGGAGGCGACAGTGTGCGGCTGTTAATAACAAAACTATCAACCCACTTAACCCCCCGTACACGCCGCTTTGCGGCGTCCAGCCGGCAACCTGAGCCCAGCTGTCCCCCATGCACCTCCGTAAATAGAGTCCCATACGATTTAGTTCAGCGATGTTTCATTAACAACGCTCTTTATTTTTTCAGTGTTAATAGTAAAGAAGAAATGTCGTAAATATCGCCAAATGCCAGGACAAAACAAAATGTTCGAGGAAAAAACATAAAAGAAGTAAGCCCACACCATGGATAGAACCCGGGTCTAATACGTATGAGGCAGACATCTTACCACTAAGTTATGCTTCCGTTTCGGAAACTCGCATTGTAACCGCTGTCTATGTTGACGGCGGCAGCTCTTATCTCCACGAACCAGCCAATACGGCGTGAGCACCGTTGCTAGGGTTTGTATCACCTGCGCGTTAAAATATGCCCCGCGTGTCGGAGGGCGGTGTCCTTGGTATTCCTTGGGCGCCGCCGGCCAGTGTTTGCCTTGCCCAGTGGCGGCTGTTTCAGGGGGGGCAAAACACATGTTATGCCCCCCCCCCCCCCCCCTTACTCTGAGAACTGGGGGGACAAGCGCCCCCCTTTCCTTCCCGGTTGGTACGCCCATGATCAAGGGCCTCTTCTCCAAGAACGACGACCCTTTTCTGGCGTTACTGGTCTTCAGAAACACTCCTGGGCCATCCGGGTTCAGCCACGCACAGCTGTTGATGGGACGACGGCTGTGGACCAGCTTACCGAAGCCGTCAGAGAAGCTGAGACCCGAGTGGCCATCGACGGAGGTCTTCCTCAACAAGGACAAGGCAGATAAGCGTCGGCAGGCCACCGACTTCCATCGTCGACATGCGGCGAAAGAACTGCAGCGTCCGCTCGCTACAGGTGAGGACGTCTGGGTCACGGACGTCCAGTGCGGTGCCAAAATTCTGAGCGAAGCGCAGCGACCACGTTCTTATGTGGTGGAGACACCCCGAGGAGTTCTGCAGCGGAACCGGAAGCATCTGGTGCTGTACAAGCCTCCAGTGGCGCCTGTTCCAGAACCTCCTGATCTACGGGAGTCGAACGAGTCACTTGCTTATGGACCTCTTGGTCTGCAGCAGCGGACTCTCAGCCGTCCAGCAACCCCTGACGTCGTCAGTCAGAGACCCTTGGATCCTGAGTCTGAAGCAGTTCAGAGGTCTCGATATCGTCGGGCGATAGTCCGCCCTAAAAGACTCAACCTAACTACGGTCTGTGCTACGAGAGGAGATGTACACTTTCCAACGTTGTGGTGTTGTTGTGGTATTGTTGTGGTGGTGTTGGGAAGAGGTGATGGTTTTAGGGTTTTACGTTTTAGACGTCACCGGTATCTTGGGTCTTTGTTAGAAGGAGAGATGTACAGTAGCGTCACTTACCTAGAGGGCGCCACGTATTTGTTAAGTGGGTTATAAATAAAGCCGCCGGGAGCGAGTTGCTTCTACATCGTCACCGGTTCTCGGACCCTGCGTGTCGTGTTCCACTACAAACTTTCCATAAAGTTCTTTGTTTCGCCGATATAAGATGCAGGACATTTTAAGCAGGGGATCCTGTAAACAATTCTGTAGTATTTCAATTTTTTCATTTAAGTATTTCTCGCCACACTACCTAGATGGCGCCACTGTACCACCATTGCGCCCGTGTTATCAGGGTTGCGTCCCCGTGGCGCTCAACCCCACGTTGTTGACCGTTAAATAAACAGTTACGCTTCAACCACCGACCGCGTCGGACGTCTCTCTCTCTCCGTCCGGGGCTCCCGCGCCCGGCCCGCCGGTCAGCTCTTCGGCATGTGAGACTCCTCGTTTTTCCGCAGGCCCACGCAGGCACTGCTCTTCTTTATTTTCTCGGGTGTCCGCATTTTCTTTTAATTACTACATTTTGGCGACGATGATTTTCTTTTAATTACTACAAATTCCCGGTGCTTTTTCCTTCGGGGGTCGATCCTTTGGTCTTGGCATGAATCGTCCGAGAGTGGATACCGGTTTGTGAGCCACGTGAATGCCTTGTTTTGCGTACACCCGTGATAGTGCTTCGCTACACACAGCGAAAAAGTACACCCCTGGACGTGTAAACCGTTGTCCCAGGGCGGACTCCCCAAATCGTGTTCTTTTTACACGCGAGGTTCGGTGTATTTCGTTTGCACCCGAGGTCTCGTGTAAAATGAACATCTTTGAACGTGTACTTCGTTCTGCGATCACACGTCTAGGGGTGTTTTTTTACAATGGCGGCCGTTTGACGTAAGACAAGTTCTACGAGCGAGGCCCAGCGCTTTACACAGCTTTTCGCCGCAGCGAAAGTGTAGTTTGCACGTGTTCGTTCGTAATCGTCCATACGCGCTAAACTACCGCAGGCATTCACCCCCAAGCGCCGACGCCGTATCCATTACGGCGATTACGCGACAGTTGGAGCGACCATCGACTGCATCCAGCAGCGTGTTTCTCCATCGAGCAGGTCCGTTCGCGTGGCGGTTCAGCCGATCGCCGAGGCCTCATGCCAGTTTCATTGTCACCGACACCGGTTATTTCCACAGGAGGAATCTTTTCGCGACCACAGACATGAACTTTATTGAAAAAGCCCGTTTGCCGTGAGCGACGACGGATTGCTCCACACCGACCCGACCCTACCCGACGTCCCGCTCACCTCCTTATTGCGAGCAAAGTTGTACGCGACGTTTCGACGTATCCACTCATATCTCGTGTGTACGCAAATTTTGCGGCTTTCCGGGTACAAATCGGCTACTGAAACGGCCAGCGAACGAAGACAACCTGAACGCCGGCGATATGCGCCATTTAAACACGCGCTTACTTTTCTACTAGTCTGTAGCTATAGACCGTTTTACTGAAAGAGGACGAGAGTAAAAAGGGGAAAGGGCTACCGGCGCTTTCCCCCTTTCTGATTGTGTAGAAAGAGTGAAAGTCCCGGATGAGAGGCTTGGCCGGTGTTGGGTGTCTGCTGTGCCCCAACTTCGTTCGCGCTTTCTTTTCTGTTTTGAACTCGCAAACTTAATTAGAGTAACCGGCTTCGATGGCAACAGTTCCCCGGTCATCGGGACACCATTGCTCGGTCATAGGGTGCACGAATAACGACAGAAAGCGTCGAATACTGTCCGAGGACCTATGTAGCTTGCAATGAATCCGGCAAGGCGAAGCGGCTGCAATGTCTTTAAAGGAGCTATGCAACAATTTTTGTACTTTGCGCAAATACCGCTTAAAACGGATCCCTAACGTTAATGACCTATAAAACATGCGTTCGTTTTTCACCCCACGCAATAGAAGTCACTGAAAAAAATTAAAGAAAAACGAGCAGCGTTCACCCCCTCAACTCGCAGCCAGAACAAGCGGCCACGTGATCTGGAGCCGATTATATGCCGCCAGTGTTGATCATAGCCACGCGCTGGGGTTGGCAAAGCGCAGGACACGCGCCGAGTTCCAGACATTGTTATGGCTCGGCTGTTGCCGTCGTTGCAGCGATTGGACACGGGTCACAACCCGAATGCTTCTCGAGCTAGCAATTGTCACGAGCCCAAGTCGAGTGCCCACGCAATGCTCGGGTCCAATCTATGAACCGCATTCAAATATCGTCACTTGGGTGTACTGCGATCCCCGAGTTACGTCATCAAATTTTGCAAAGGAGAGATTGAATGAAAATGATCGCTTTTGTCCTTGAAATTACACCGCAACAAAGGAGTTTCTTGGCCAATGGCGTTGCGTGTGAGTATCCTTGAGTCCCAGGTGTGCCAGTAAGCTCGTGTAGAGAGAAAAACATTCCAATTGAATATTGTTGCACAGCTCCTTTAAGCTCCATCGCTTTCCACATGACCCCGGTCTTGGCGGCAGTGGGTTGCGTTAGTAAACCGAAAAGACATATCCTCAACACCATCTTCTCGACTGTGTTCGGAACAGCTTGTGAATGGAGCGCGCACCGAACGCTGTACCGCCGATGAACATGGGGTACGCTCGCTAGGTGCGTGCCAGTTTTCTCGTTATAATTGCTGTTTCAGCTTGTAAAATTTTGTAACTGAATTTATCTTAATATTGATAACTTGCAGTGGTGACTGACTCGATTTCATCATTTACAACACTTAGTTGAAGGCTTATTTCCGCCGCCGGGTGAGGCTAGAAATTGTTGAAAAGGTAGTTCTATCGGTTTTTCTGAATAGCGATCCCCTGTGCGATGCCAGAGAGCCGGCAAAAGCGCTCCTTGGCGTGCCGCTGGTGGGTTTTTTGGGTTGTTTCCGTTGATTGGGCGATTTGAAGCGCTGGATAGTCGCTCCAGGGTACGACTCGCGTGTTGCGATCTGCGTCTTCGAGCCCAGTGTGTACGTTTCTTTGTTCGAGTCATGGCATCCGCCAGTGCGGCAACGGGGGGAACAGCGGCAGCGAACGTGTCAGTGATAGAAATTGGAGGTTAGTACTCAAAATGTTGCATCAAATAGTAAAATAATTCGTGGCTGCTTGGACGCTTTCTGCGGTTCGATATAAGCACATCTAGAACGTCTTCGTCGTTCATCCACAATGAAATATGAGAACACGGACATGCAAGATAAAAGCAGCGCAGCAAAACGATCTGTAGCAGCTCCGGGTGTTTACAAAAGTTAATTGAGGTTCCCGTTTCGTGCATCGCTTGCTGATTACTAAAAACGGCAGCGTTGAAATGGGTCTATTGCAAGCAAAAATTTCTGAATGGTTAATCATTTCCAGTCACGCGGAAAGCGGTGGAGCTTCAAAACATTGCAGCCGCACCTGCCTTGCCGAATACCATGCAAGCTACGAAGTCCTTGGGCGGTATTCGACGCTTTCTGTCGTTATTCGTGCACCCTATGACCGAGCAATGGTGTCCCGATGACCCGGGGACTGCTGCCATCGAAGCCCGTGGCTCTAATTAAGTTTGCGAGTCTAAAACAGAAAAGAAAGCGCGAAAGAAGTTGGGGCACAGCAGACACCCAACACCGGCCAAGCCTCTCATTCGGGACTTTTACTCTTTCTACACAATCAGAAAGGGGGAAAGCGCCGGTAGCCCTTTCCCCTTTTCTCTCTCGCTCTCAAAATGGCGCTACCCACGATAAAACGGTCTGGTGGTGTGGTTCCTTACACACTAAATGGACTACGTACGAACAAAGCGAAAATAAAATTGGGCGGCTGCTTGCGCCACCTAGTGAGTATGCGGAAAACTACAAAAATGAAAGGCATTTTTGGAAGTGACTCGCTCCAACGGACGGCGGCATATCAACACATACCACAAGACCAACATACAAGCATACACATGCACAAACAACGAACAGCCGCACTAACCACCCGACACCCCTACTCAATTCCATCAGTAACCCGCTCGGTATATATAGCAGACTTTTTGTTTTAGACGAAGGTCCGGTGACCCCCACCGTATTTTACATGAACGTAACGATACTACACTATTATTACTTATATAGTACGGTGACATAAATATAATTTGGGAAGGTACACATTTCTCTTAGTCTGGATTATGGGTAAAAGACACCTTATATTAAAAAAAAAAAAAAATGTTTCGAGCTAGCCAAAATGTAGCAACATCTGGTTTCGTTTTCGGAAGTTCGAGCGCTTAAGGCTGGAATGCGCTAACGAAGTGTGTGCTTGATTCTGTCAACTATACTCCATTGTATGACGCTCTGAAAGCTGCTGGCTGCAGCCCCCGTCTTGGTTTAGGGTTTGATTTACACACGCTCCAGTGGAAATGAAATTATGCGCGCTCGAGTCGATATTCTTGACAGCGTGAAGTATAGACCATTTCACCCTCCGCCGCATGGGCGCTGCCATCTTGGAATCACGTGATGCGGCCGCCATTAGGTTGCTTCAACTTGTTGCTCCGCTCTTCCGTCCGCGCCTTGGCGGATGCGTTGAATTCGTGTTTTTCGTCGCGTTTCACAGCGTCTCTTGCCTTATTCCGTAAAGCGTCGTCCGATACTTATACTCACCATGCAATTGCATTACATCATTATGCGCGCAACCTCTGTAGTTGATTTTGTAACACGTTTTGAATATTCTTTTACCGTCGGCGTGCGGGATACGTGTGAAAAGGTTTTATAGGAACAGGAATCACCGTTAGCACTTGCCAACATTGAATACGTTTATGACGTGAAGAGAGTCTCAAGGGTTCAAATACCAATAACTTATGAGAACTGAGGTTTGCTTACTAATAAGGGTGGAACATTTGCAATAGGAAGCCCAATGTTATTATATACATGAGTGCGCATTGGTGTCAAGGAAGGAAACAAAAACAGTCAGCGTAATTAGCCACGTGTTTTTCCTAAAGACATAGTGTTTTGTAGTTACAACAGATCGAAAACAGTTTTTTTTAATCGCACTGGGGAACTTGTGGGACAAGACGCGGGAACAAACATTTAGTTTGAATTATTTTTTATGCCAGAAATAACAGTACCTTAACATTAGGCAACTTGTTTGTTCGCAATATCACACCTGTATCTGCTTTACGTTCTTAATCGCGTGTGTGCTATAAGAATTTGCTTTATAGGTTTAGTTATGAATTCCACGGAATTGTATATCGTGCTTGGTCCCATGTCTATAGTCTTTCAGTTGCTTAAGTCGGTTTTTAATATAACCATGCAGTTTCAATTAATTTATTTCAACACAAATATTTGAACTCCCCACGTAAGAAACTGTCACAGACAGCTTGATAGTGCCTATGATTCACAAAATGCGACGCGGAAAAGAATCCTTCTGCATGAAAATCACCCGAGTGCATCCGGTTGTCGACGGCGAATAGAGAGTTATCTTTCAGTAGCTGGGGACGTCAAAATGTGCAAAGCGCATCGTATCAAATCAGTGAACAGCTTCCTACACAGGTCCATTGGGTGGCGCCTGGCGTTCAACTTGAGCCAAACTTATCGGAGATCATTCCTTTTGCGCTCTTCAATTTCATTCGGCAAATTTTGCGGAAGATGAATATCAGACTTCATTTGAAGTCTGGCATTCACTTATCTTACCATTCTCATAGCTTGAGAACATCGTAAGCAAATGTAACAAAAAGTTTTTTCATAACGCCAATATTTTGAAATGCTGTAAATGAGTACTTTAGTTAAAGAAATGTTCTAGTCAGCCTAGGCTGGTCTATCAAAATATTTCTCGCGGGCTTAATTTCTTTAAATAAAACAGGCCGAGACAATATCACTTTTTTATATTATCTACTTGATTATATGAAACTTTTCTAGTCATTATAAAAGACGTTTCCAGTCTCGAAGTTAGAAAAGGTTGGCGTACGGAAACCAAGCAACGAACAGTAAACTTGTCAGTTGATCTGTTCTTGGTGATTCAGCAGATTGTTAATCCTGTTGTCGACCTGCTTTTTTACTAAGCACTCATGCAATCTTGGGGAGGAGATCGGACAGCCACGTCACTAGCGGCATGCTTAAGCTGTGTGGACAACAAACTGAATTTTATTGTTTGTTGTTGATCAGAGAAGTCGAAGATGACAATTCGAAGGCCGCTCCTCGTGCGTCCAAAGCACAGGTCAAAGCGAAGCGCTCATGCCCAGACCGTGCAAGGCGAGGTTCAATTTCTTTTTTGTGTTAGTAAACACCGCGTTGTGTGGACAACAACCTCGATAAAGCGCCCCCTATAGTTCGATCTCCTGCCCAATAGTCTGTTGCAATTTAATATGACCAGTTGAATATCTGACTTGAGCGCGAGCTATCTACCTTCCGTACCGCTCGGTGCACGCACAGCCAAAGCAAGGCGGCAGGCAACGAGCGCATGCTGCAGGCGGAGCTTGTCCTGCTCTTTATTTTTTTTTTCTTCTTCTTGAAACTAGTGTCTGCGGGTACGGCCGTAGACAATGGTACTCCTCTCTCTCTGTGCACCAGCGCAGTTGTTTTACCACCGAACCTGGCCGAAATCAACGATGGACGGAATCAGACGCATGTAGTGTTCGTAAAAAAAGATCGCAATTTAGGCTCGAAACCACTTCGTGGTTTGCCAAGTGGCTCAGTACTATTGTTTCATTCGCTGTGTGCTACTAGAAATAAATTCATATCACAAAAATTAATCGAAAGTGGCATGAAACAGCATCACAATCGCGTGCACGTTGAAACCGAAACCGACCAAATTGAAGCAACCTAATGGCGGCGAGTGCGCTAGCGCCCTCTACCCGCCGGTCAGGCAACTACTGAAATGAAAAGGTCTATAAACCGCATGTAAACGATTTTGCGAGCGACGAGAAAAGCAACGGCGACCCGCTTCGCTGACGCTCGGTCACTCGCGCGACGACGCAAGCCGCATGAAAGCGGAACGATGTTTTCTAGAAATCCAAAAACCGAGTGACGCCCGAACGAGCGATAGTAAGAAATCTTCGTCAATCGTCGCTGACTCTCGTCGCTGCCGCCGTCGCTCGCTAAATCGCTTTATGCAGTTCAACTTTTATACTCACGCTAGTGCCGACTTGCATTATCCGCTAAGCCCAAGCAAGCGATAAGGATATTCAAATATGTCACAACAGTGGCGTGCATTCGCTAAGAAAACATATATCTCAAATTCCTGCAGTTTGACGTCGGGATCCGTTACTTGTTCTGCTGTCACCTTGGCGACACGGTCACTAAAGAGAAACTAGTCAGTTTGTTTTATCGGAAATTATGAAAACCTTATTTAGCCACTGTTAGCACAAGCGCTCTGGCATTTCATATAAACAGTTTAGAATAAGCTGAACACAAACAGGTAACTTAATTTAATAACTTAATAATAATAAAAAAATCTTAAAAAATACATATATATTTTTAAAGTTTGTTTCAAATAAAAAACTGAAAAAGGAGCCTTCAGTTGCACTATCACGTAAATACTTTGGGAAAAAAATATCTATTGAGAAGCATGTTTTGCAATCTCTAATTTGCTTCTTTCAACTTTCCAGTTACTTTATGCGTACTTGCAGATTGTATCCTGACAAATTTAGACACAATTGTATAAAACTTAAGTCTATAAAAAATAATGTTCAATCTTAAATATGCCAGCTTTAAATTTCACATCTATTATTACACGTGATTTAATTACATGCTGCTTGATGCTTGCTGTGCCGCCCCCCCCCCCCCCCCTCTTTTAAATATATATATCCTGTATATTTGCTGGTTAGTTGTAAACCTTTTAATGTCGTGTTATTTGTTTGTTGTAGGTGTGTGAATGCATATGTTGTACCCTACTCCTACTTGGGCCTTCAATTGCCTGTATCCTCTAAATAAAAAAAAAAAAAAAAACAATTGAGCAGTAAAAATTTGGAAGACAAAGGTAAACACAGATACAGATATGGGCCTCTTACGGTCTATTGGTTCAGCCTCCACACCGCCTAAAGGCGGCCGTGTTGCAATATTACGAACCAGCGCACAGGTAGACAGATACCCAAAATCCAAACACAAAAAACTTACATCAGCACTGTGCGAGTGTATATTTTTGTGTATTTGGATTTTGAGTAACTGTCTACCTGTGCGCTAGTTCATAATTATGCCTTACCAACTCGCCCAATCTACCGTATTAAGTGTTGCAAAACACTTAGATCAACTATAATGCTAATGACTGCAGTGTATAAAAGCAAGCTACTTGTCAGAACGAGCTCGACGGTACGAGAATAAAGAGAATGTTTTCACAGTTAAATTCAGAGTCTGTTGCACCATCTCTTATGTTCTCAACATCGAAAGTGCTACAAATTGGTGACCTGGACATGATGATCGACTCCGAGCACCTGCTATCCAGGGGAATGTTCTTCGTGGCCAAGGACACGGCAACGGCTTTGCCTTTTCGGACGAAAATGCAGTAGGCGCACCTTCAACTTTCACAGTCTCCACATCTGCAGCGCCTTTGCCACTGCCTCTGCTCTGTCGCATCTAGCGCCGGCATCTCCCAGCAATGGGCTGCGACCACCTTGCTTGCCCCACCGGCTCGGCAAGTGAATATTCATCGACATTTTCACACTGTTCACAAGGCATGTTGCTAGCCGACCAGGGTCTCCTCATCGTTGCCACGTCAGGCATTCGCTCTCAGCTCGGTTCCTCATCTTAGGGGATGTTGCATCGGCCTCGCAGTCGGCCGGCATCCCCCTTTCAGTCCGAGGCTGTACTGATCGAGCCGGACTGAAAGCACAACAGGGTCGATTTCCCCCGTCTGCTGCCTCATTTCCTGACCTCGGCGTCGACTACCATGCACGGCTTCCGAATGCTCTCTTTCCTGCTCTCTAGTATGTCATCCTGCTTGCGGTACATGTCAACAGCAACACCTCTCTGGAGCCGCAATCACTTCAACGAAATCGTGCCATTCCTCACAGTGCAGAGCTGAGGGCGATAGCTCTGCGGCAGTCTATCGGTTCAGCCTTGGCACCGCCAAAGATGGCAATGCTACTCATACTCGTTGCCGCGAGCTCAACGACATGAAAATAAACAAAACGTTTTTATTGCTTGGAGTCGGTCGCAGCATCTTTTCCGTCCTCAACATCATATACTCTATAGGTAGTAAGAAAGAAACACACTTCAGATGAAAAGAACAAATGCTCAGATCACACATGCCGCGGGTGTCCAAAATTATGCATCATGTCGAACATTGTTTTGGTTTTTGAACAGAAGACGAACATCATTATCGTGCAATCAAAATGAATACTTACGAAACACCTAAGTCCCAGTGTAAGTGCTCATTGCTGATCCGCGGCTGTGGCATATATTTATTTAAAAGTGCACCGATGATAACACCAGCAGGTTTGGCAACAATACCGAGATTACAACGCTTGTTACCCTCTTAACAAAGAAGAGTTGTCCATTATAAAATACAAAATAAAAAATACCGGAAACAATGCAAGGTACAAATCTGCACAACAGGCTTCCGAATTCAACTAATTCGTCGTACTGGAGTCTGTTACAGTAATAACAGCTTTGGATGGGCTGTGAGGACAGCATTCGCACTGAACTGGGTGCCTTGGTGACTATCACCAGTGTTGTGGAGTTGCCACTCCAGAGTTGGAACGATTCCACACTTCCACAACCCTGGGATCGAATGCAAATAAAATGCTGGCAGCACTGGAATGGAATGAAAATGAAATTAATAGCTGCATTTTGCCCAGAATAGAGTAGGAATGGAATAAGGCTTTGTTCTAATGCGAGCTGCGTCGATGCCGTCAAAGGGGCTTTCGAAACGGCATCATTGCACTTAGGTAACTGACGGTTTGGTAATCTGACTGCTTATGTTCCCTCGAGGATGAAAGTGGCAACCCCAGTGAAGCAACCCAAACTCTAGAGTTGTAGGCGGACAAGGCGTCGTTCCTGGCGCTGCGAGATGCAATCATAAGGCTGTTGGGACTATGTGTGGTGACAGCACCAGTTGCAGGCAACCAGGCAGGGACAATGTCACACCGCCCGCATTTCGTTAATACACGTGGCTCCTCACTTATTTTGTATCTCGTAAAAGTGGACGACATATACGGTTCTTTTGTGGAGAAGATGGGTGACTTAGGTTTCTTCTCTGTTATGAGGCCTTTACGCTCGGTGGTGCGATCGATATCTGCAGCGCCCCCATACCAATTGCCACTAGTGCTATGTGCGACCACCGCTCAACTTAGTAAAATCAATGATTGCAGGTAGGGTTTTGCATAATTTTGCAGTTGCCTACGCATTTCACAACGCCAGCTTTATGCCGACGTTATTTTCCGGTAACTTACTACTAGCTGTCAAGTGCCATTTTTCACAATTGGGAGGGATTGAGAGAAGTGGAATGGAGCAGTTCAGCCTTTCCAGGAGTGGGGATGGGCCCAGTTTTTCCTTTCCAGGAGTTCGAAGGAATGGAATTAGTATTAGAAAGTCCAATTCTCTGGAAGGGAGTTGGGTGGAATGGGGAATCTTTCTTTTGTTTGCATGCCTAGAATGTTTGAGATGACTCGAGAATCTTGTTTGTTCAAGCTCGGAACCTTCTAGATACCTACGGGCTTACAAAAAGAGCTTCGCATGGCTGCTCAAGTCAGTCGTCCTTCCGTCGCCGTCAAAGTATGTGCGGTCTTCGTTACTTTATGTTTCTCGGCACAAGTTCGCTGCATTAAACATTAATTTTAAGTTTTATTAATCAAGTTTGTTTTTGTTCATGACATATTGGTGGATGTGCAGGGTAACGCAATCTATGCCCATGAAGCGTACCATCTGCGAACACTATAACTCTGAAGACGACGATTGTGAAGGCGACGTCCTTGAAATCATCCGAGGATGACTCCAACTGTGACATCAACGACGACCTCAACTATGGCCTCAAAAACGACCCGGACAATGAACTTGACAAAGCCCCTGGCTACCACACTTAGACGAAAACATCATGACGACTTCTACGCTGATGATGAAACAGACGACGACTCCAAAGACCAATTCCGGCTACAATGTCAGCAACCAACCTGACTACGGCCTCGATGACAAACAGTCTTCAACCTTGATGACGAGACTGATGACGACACTGAAGATGACCCCGGGCGAAGACTCGAACAATGACATGGAAGACGATCCCGACTACGGCTTTGTCAGCGACCCAAGGACAATCCGGACGATGACTTCAACGACAACCACGACTAGAAACTTGACGACGACCTTGATAATGAACCCGATGACGATACCTACGACAAGTGTGGTATCTGCCACGAAGACGAACAGGACGACGACGCTTGGTTTGTCACTCAACGAACGGAGGAAGTTTGCCAGCTTGGTCGCATTTTGATGCAAGCCACATCTTCCTGACAATGACTGCTACAATCTTTGTCGCCACGACGCCCAGTTTCAGCCTGGCTACCCACTGTGAATCTAAACACCAATTCATCGTCGCAGCAAGGAACTGTTAAAGTGGTGCTTCGACCCCAAGGTTATTCGCTACATGAGACCTAAGTTGTAAGTCGTTGGCCAATGGCACATCAACATTGTCACGCCGCCCTCTGCGACCCGAAGGTGATTCAAGTCTTCCGACTCAACTGAACTAGGTATGCTCGGTAGGACTGTGAAAATCTGCTATTTACGTGACTCTGTATTTTGACCTAGCCTTGTTTAAGCTGTTAATTTCATTTTGTGTTGCATAGAGACGACGAGTCTTTCACAAGAGGGGAGTAATGCCACGTGCAAATAGCAGAGTCAGCAGCGCGATCGACTCTCATGCCGCTGACCCCGCCAGCGCATGTCCTTATCTTTCTTTTGTTTGCTTGACTGGAATGATGAATGATGAGATGACTCGAGAATTTTCTTTTGTTCGAGCTCAGAAACTTCGATACCCACGCGCTTACAAAAGGACCTTCGCATGGCTGGTCTTTGTTACTTTATGTTTCTCAGCACAAGTTCGACGCATTACACACTGATTGTAAGTTTTATAAATAAGTATGTTTTTATTCGTGACAATATTTAGATGAATTTTGATAATTCAATCTTCTGATATTTCAAACTAAAGTGTGTGGCTTCCAGGGCCCGTTTTCTCAAGCGCTAACCGCGGCTAAAGTTAGCCGCAGTACCTAGGAGAGGAATTTTGAAATCACGTGACTTGGCTCGGTAGGGATGCAGGGAAACATCGCGGTGCCCCGGTGAGTGAGCGCCGCTCGCTTTGAAACTAATATGTCGTTGTAGCTGCAATATTGGGCACGTTAGTCAGCAACGAATGGTGCCCGAGGCTTTCGCTTTGCCTTACCTCATTTAAATCGCAAAGCATGAGCATATGACCTTGTTGCATTTTTTAGATAGTCTTTCCATTCTGGCCATTCCTAAGCCTAAATAAACGCGAAAAATGTCGGCATGGCAACATTTTTGGAAAGTGGATTGCCTTGACTCAATCGGTCGGGTATTAATAGCACACAAAAGCAGACAGTGTCCCAATAGACCATAATATACCTTTCTCTAAATTTCCCAAGCACCGAGGTGCATACTACAAGTGTAGTTACACGCGTTGCACGTGCTGGCGTCTGCAGTAGTAACTGTTCTAAAGCAAAAAGTCTAAAACAAATTTTCTCTTGCGCGCGCGTTCGTCAAACTTTTATTATGATTATTTACTTCGAATCTTTTATAAGAGGAAGGCCAGTGCGCGTGGGCCGTAGAATTACACTTCCAGCGTTCTTCTCGATGCTTGGGTAATTTAGAAAAAGGTCTATTGAGAGGCTGTCTGCTTTTGTGTGCAATAAATACCCGACCGATTGAGTCAAGAGAATCCGCTTTCCAAAGACGCTGCCAAGCCGACAATTACCGCGTTCATTTAGGCTTAGGAATGGCCAGAGTTGAAAGGCTATCTAAAAAATGCGGCAAGGGCCTTCCTCATGCTTTGCGATGAAGTGAGGTAAGGCAAAGCGAAAGCCTCCTGCACCATTCGTTGCTGATTAACGCGCCCGATATTGCAGCTACGACATATTAGTTCCAAAGCGTGCGGCGCTCACTCACCGGGGCACCGCCCCATGTTTTCCTGCATCCGTATCGAGCCGCCAGTCACGTGATTTCAAAATCCCTCTTCTAGGTACTGCGGCTAACTTTAGCCGCGGTTAGCGCTTCGAGCAAACGGGCCCTGGAGTTTGAAATAATGAGAGTCGACTGTAAAACACCATTTTTGCTACCCCAAGTCGCAATTTATTTTAGTGTATTTTCTGGAATCTTTTATTCAGACCGAACACTTCTTTTTCAATACGCTTGTCGGATTTCAGTTGCACTTGTTTTGAATGCTCATAAAATTTAGACTATTTTGTATGGCCTAAACGTAGCAAGTGTTCAAAACAAATACAACCTAGTGCATCAGATACACAGAGAACACAATATTAGGAAATGCTACTTTTATTGAACACATCTGGAGTTTCTGTTGCATACATACAGCACTGTGAAGAAGTACACCATTCTTATATGAAAATAAGCTTCCCACCAGTGAAATTTCTCAAGTTGGACAGCCTTGTTGTAAGTCAGGCACGTTAAAGGGAACCCTGCCAAAGTTTTCATACACACTTTTACAAAGTTGTTTCATCCGTACAGTAGCGAATTCAAGGTATATGAGTAGAAACTTCCCAAAATGCAAACATTATGTGAAGAAACTGCATTTCAAAGTTGACGTCCTTGCAACCCCACTATCGGTAGCTGCTCTACCGGCAACAATGAAAAGAATTATACAAAGACTGCTGAGGCCACATAACGTAAGACATGGTGTCCAAGATTCGCCATGGACGGCATTGTTGGTAGTTGAACTCGTTTGTGCTCACTCTTTTACCCAGTTTGTCAATTGACAGCTATTTACAGTGCATGATAGGAACTATTTGTGCTGTAGAGATAAAACATGTACATGTTGCCCTCCCCCTCCCCCCCCCCCCCTTCCCCCCCCTTGAATCTGGCAGGCGAGACCACTCAAAAATGTTCGAGAGTAGCTGTGTAGAACTGACATGTTCTAACATTCTGATGATACAATTATTCATACTAAAAGGCATGCTTAACCGAAATTTGAAGCTTGCAAAACAACACTGGAGCGGTAGGCGGGACACTGCAAAACCCCCAAAACATCACACATAAAGCATTATTTCTAACGGATGGCCGTATTTTTGGAAACATGTGGGATTCAACAAGGCCGACGAGACATGTGATGTCGCGATTCTCATTCTTTCTCCACTAGGCTTCCTCCCCTTAAGCAGGTGAACCGAAGCGGGAATGAGAGAAGCGAGGCCGCTTCTCCTCATTCTAAAGTGTACCAGGAGAAGTACGACGTCACATTTCTTGTTTGATTGCACCCTTTCTTTTCCAAGAATACGGCCATCCGTTTGAGATATTAATGTAAGAGTGATGTTTCGGAGTTTGTAGAGCTCTATTCAAAGCTTCCGCGGCCTTATTTTATGAAATCCAAATTTTGGTCCAGCATCCTTTTAAACAAGATTTTTCAAATTTTAGCATAATGAACATACAATTGGACAACTTGCTAACTTACAACGGTGCCCTCCCGATGATGCCGTACAAAGGTTATGTCACACGCACCAACCGAGAGGATTGCTGCAAGTCCATCCACCCTCAACGTTTAGTCACCTTTGAGCCTGAAGAACTGCTGTATGAGGCCCGTCCAGCCACTGAGCACACAAAGAGAAACACGGGAAATAACACTCTGTGACGAGCGAAGTCTCTGGGCGGAAAGCCCTCCATGTCAAACGAGCACTGTTGGGTTACGGCAACGGCGTAATACACAGGTTGCGCTTCTTCGATGCCTTCACCGCTGCGGTGGGTGGTCGTAGCTAGTTGCAGCAGATAGTGTAACGTTTGTTGCTCGTACCATAACACCAGAGCCGCGTAGTATTCTTGTTGCCGAAGTTTATAAGCCTATGTTCCCGGTCTACACACACTACACAAAGCCAGCCACGAGCAAAGCTAGCTAACCCCGCTTCTGCTTCGGCGACAAGCCGCAAGGGCGGTGACACCGCCACTGAAACTTCTGCCTCGGCTCTTCAAACAGGGCCCCTCAGTGCACAAGCATGACACTTGCTAGGCTGCTCTGCCTGTACCAAGTGACACGCGCCCGCATGTTGCCTCTCATAATTCTTCTGACTGTACGTGCCCCGTATTGTACACGGTCATACTGTGCACACGGCGAAAGTTCCCTTTTGAAAGTGCTCCACGGTCGGCATATAATGCTGTGAACACATAGCACATGACCACTATAGGTGATGACACTTGGAATACTTGTCATTCGTCGTTGCGGCGCAGTCGCTTTTTCAGTCGTCCTCACAAGAAGCAAGGAAAGGCAGGCACTGCTTACAAAATCAATACATATTATAACACTGGCTGTGGCAAACTAGTTTCAAAGATGATACAGTCATGTCTTCTTAATATGGACACCTCCGTACTATAGACAATTTTTTTTTCTATATTGTAAGGTGTTTATATGAGAAAATTAATTTAAAACAAAGACTGGATAACAAGCATAGCCAAACAAACAGTTTATTCAGCTAAAAGATAATGAGATGCGAGTTTGCTCCACCGCTTTAGAGCCGTTTAACATGTAGCACTACTGTCGTTTACAAGAGCAGAAGGCTGTAAAGTGATGACCGGTTAAATAGCAAAAGATGTTGCACTGTATGCACAAGCCGGATGTAATTGACACTTAGCTGCCGGCAGTTAGGATCCTATAATCTTTTTGGGAGACGGTCCATTCGTCACATGCACACTCGCCACAGGACGATTGGTAACAGGGCGATTCGTCACGCAGGAACATTCGTCATAGGATGACTTGTCACGCGGCCACCCGGTCCCACAATAGTTCGTCCCCCCCAAAGTTGTATTGTTCAATTGGTTCGGGCGGACAAAGTGGCTCACCTCATATCTTAGTATGTGCTTGGCTTCTCGAAGGCGAAGCATTTGTAACAAACGCTTTAGCTTCTGGTTTGGTCCCGAACATTGAATGTGGGTTCGGCCTCACAAAGTGGGTCACCTCTTATATTAGTATGTCTTCCGCTTCTCAAGGTCAAAGAATTTGTAACAGACGTTTTAGCTTCTGGGTCCGTCCCGAATGGTGAATGCGGAGGCCATACAAGAGCGTCTATTTTTGAACTCGGACTACATTCAAAATAATGGAGTTGATCGCAACAGAGAGAGGTCGAGCCATGATGCTGCAGGAGGGGTACTCGTATACATTCAGCAGAAAGAATTTCGATACTTATTGATTTTGTCGAATCGGTATGCAAGGCAAAAGTGAAAACTGATTTGGTTGCCAGTCGGATTATTGCTCGTTCAAGCCAGCAACTGATATCAACCTGCTGAAGACTCGTAATATAATGAAAGGAAAAGCGGAGGAATATTGTAAGATTAGTTTTCCTAACCATTGGTTTATGTGACAGTGGGAGGTCGTGAAACTCTTCATCAGGGAATGTGGACAGTTGCTGAAATTTGCGACTTACTATCGTCCCCTGCCCGATCGATGTGACCAGTTGCCCGCATGACGAGTCATCCTGTGACGAATTTTCCTATGTGACGAATCGTCCTGTGACCAATCGTCCTGTGACGAGTGCGCATGTGACGAATCGCCCTCATCCCAATCTTTTGATCGCAGACGGGAATGACATCTGGTGCCTACGGCCGGCCGGAATAATGTCTTGCTTCGTGATAGAAAAAACACAAAATAAACACAGAATGGAGAAACCGAGTGTCACAAATTCAGGCTTCTCTTTATTTTTTTTAAAAATACTTTTATGATCTTTTTCTTGGACCACTTTAAGAGTCGGTACGGTCAGGAAGGGGGAGTGCGGTGCCGTTTTCAATCTCAGTTCGTCCCGTCGTAGTTCCTTTCTAAGTCCCTAACGGATTTGCTCGTTTGCGGAATGGTTTTTTGTTGACGGGCGGCGTAGATCATCCCAAGTCACAGTTTGTGGCTTTGACCTCGCGGACGGAGGGGTGCGTATGCTGGCTCGCATATGGTGCCGATTTGACATGCAGAGGCGCCGCTGGGATACAAAGATGTTTACGAAGGCTAGCGTGCTCTTTGAAGGCGGCGGCTTCCCTCAGTCTGCCGCCTGTCGTGTTCTACGTATTGGCGATAATTGATGTTTTTGGACTCGTACGGGGGAATGGATGGGCACACATGTTTGGTTGTCGAAAACATGTAATAGGTTTTGCCATTTGGGTCGATGCTGTGTAGCTTTGTTTTTCTTGAAGGTTGACTGACCCGAAAGGCGGGGAAACGGGAGGTTGGTCGGTAGACGAGCCTATAAAAGGGGGTTCGGGAACAAAGGAGGTAGTCGAACCCCGGAGCTGGCCGGGTCGCTGCTCGACGCGGTTACTCCCTGCAGATGAGTCTTGGAATGTGTAATTTTTGGCTTCTGCCCTGTCTGTCGGGCAAGTGTTCGAGTTTGTTGTGCTGAAGCGCGCGTGGCTGTGTCGTGCGCGGTGTCGACCTCATCAAGCTTCTAACCGGACCGCCGGACTCCGAGACGTCGTTCTTCGGCCGACAACTCCAGACTACGGACTGCTCTGGACTCAGCACCTACCGGAAAGCTAAGCCTGGTTTTCTACGACTTGTATACTTCATCCTCTGGCTCTGAAGTACGAACTGTTGAACGTTGGGAAGATTTTTACGCAGTGTTACTTTCTGTCACGACTGTTTTGGGGGATTATCCCATGTGTGTAACGGCAACATTCGAGTTCCATCTCGGTTTGCTCTCGTTGTTAGTTAGTTTCGGGTTTTCGTCACTGTTTTGTTGGCTTGTTCCTGTTTTATGAGCGTCGAGTCTTTTTAGTATTAGTTTCTGGCTCGCTGGGCTCCATAGCGTTGAGCTGGAGTGTGGTTTCTGCTGAGTGCTCTATTGCTGTGTACAGCTTAGTTTTTCACTTTATTAAATCTAATCTTTTGTTTGCTTATCCTCCCTGTGTCATTGTCTTTCTCTACTGATTATACACCAGGTGTGGACCTAGCGCTAGTCACTGGTCGAACTTAGCTCTTTTGCTCTTTTCCCGTAATTTCTCGTTTATCCTCAGAGTGGATCATTGATTTATTTTTATTAATTTGACCCCACTCCGTGACACCGAAACAGATGGGAAAGCACCACAAAGTATTAAACTCGTCGGACATCAAATTTTTTTGAATTACACCTCACCCATGCTTACTACGGGATGAAGCCCAAAGCTTAGTTCAATGCCAATCAATATTAAATGTCTTTAGATGGGCACCTGCTGCCCGATCATGGCCTTCATTGCAAAGCACTGTTCACACATTTGCGAGCCCTGCAGTGCCTTGCGGAAAGGTGGGCGATACTTGCCGTTTCGCAAGGCACTGCAAGACAGATCAGGCTCAACTTTCGAGTGTCGACGTGCTTACGGAATGCTGCAGCAAACCAATCATATGCCGAGGGAAAAAAGAAAGGAAGTTGCATGCCTCCGTGTGCTCATTGCCAGTGTTTTCTGCTCTGCTATGTACCCTGCTTGTGTGCTACGATTTGCAAGCCAGTGAAGGATATATTTCCCCGATTTGTTTGTGTGTTCAGCTGTGCGAGGTTGTGATTGAAACAACCAAGTATAGACCACCATTCTTTTCATCAAGCTAAGGCTTCGCTCAACCGAACCGGGGACGATGACTGCTGTTGTTCACACGATTTTCGACAGCTTTGTGGAGTGGCTTTGTGTTTAAAATTGCAATCCCAAGTGCAAAAAGAAGTTACCGCAGACTATACTGTTAAAGCTTGCTGTTTAAAAATTTCAACTGGCAGGCTCTGGCTACAACCACCTTAATATTAATTCAACATTGTTTGCATTTCTACTTACCCGTGATCGCTTCATTTGCCAAACACGTTAGTGGCCGGTCACCTTACCAATAAAACTAATGTGCTGGTGTCTCCGGTGAAGAATTCCCTCAGGGCTGCATGCAATGCACAACACAGTTTGTAGCCCGTTGTGACTGAAAGCTTTCACACTGGGGAAACGTTGTTGCCACAAACGCAGTGAAAGAATGCAATAGGATGGAGAGACAATAGGGGGATTGTCCAAGTTGACTGACTGACAGCGTATGTTTTTATTGCCATCGTGTTTCCTCCACGCAGGTGGAAGCCAGAAAACAATATAGAGACTCCTCGCGCTTAAGTTTCTCTACAACGTCGGAATACGAGACACCCAGCAGCGAAGTGTCGATAGTGCCGGTGAGAGCGGCGGGACAACGATCAGCGCAGGATAGCGGCTTCGTCACTTTCATGCGACGGTGTCTTCGGTTTCCGCTCTCTGCATCTTCCAGCGGGACGATTGCCGTGCCTAATTGTGCTAGCTTTGCGCACCACAGTTTGTACGGTTCTCAGCGCCCGAGCGAAAGCTCGCGCAAAAGAACCGGCAAGCAGTCAAGTCGTTTCCAATCGTCGGGGTGGCTGAACGCCGGCTGCGTGAATCGGGCCTAACGATATTGCGTGATACACGATAGAGACCTGAGCCAGCTTGCTCAAAGCAAATCTGACGTCCTTGAACAGCACGGAATAAAAATTTGAGACGTGCTACGTTCTATACAAACTTGAAAAAAAAAAATCAAACACTCACCTTTGACTCCTAAGACCGCCGTACCGCTTCGAGGCAAAAGCAACATGGCGCTCGACGTTTTGGGGCAGCGTTGGGGTGTTGGCCTGGGGTGTTTTCAGTGTTGCTTACACGCCTAGTCGTGTAAACCGAAACTGAAACACCAATTTTTACTACCCCAAGTAATTGTATGACGATTTATCACTAGCAGAGCGTGTAAGAACATGCTAAGGAGTGAAAATGGGGTGTAAACAGGGTGAATATTAAATTTTCGCTAACAGTGTAGAATGGGGTGTACCGGTATTCTCGATTATTGGTCATGGTGTACGAAAGGGAACAATAGTACACCCGTGAATCGAGTGTGCATGTACTCCCATAAGATGGTGAGGGTGTAAGGAGGGGAATATATATGGACCCGAAATTGGGGTGTATCAATATTCCCGATAAGTGATCATGGTAGAAGAAAGGGAACAATAGAACACCCATGAATGGAGCATGCACGTACTCGTATGAGATTGGAAGGAGGGGAACATTTGTGCACATTAGAATAGGGTGTATCTGTACTCCCAATAAGTAACGATAGTGTAAGAAACGGAACATTTGTACACCCATGAATGTAGTGTGCATGCCCTCCCACAAGGTGGTGAGGGTGTCGGGAAGAGAATATTTGTGCACCCTAGAATAGGGTGTATCTGTACTCGCAATAAGTGGAGATGGCGTAAGAAAGAATATTAATACACCCATGAATGATGTGTATAACGCCTAGGGGTGTAGGGAAAAGAGCATATGTGCACCACTAAATGGGTGTATGCATACACCACTAGTACGGGTGTCATTTGGGGTGCATTATATGGGACAATCCCGTTACACTCCGGTGGGTGTAACCACTACACCCTTTTTAAAATGTCCCTTGTCGCGGTGTTTTATTCACGTGCGGCTTGTCATGACTTGCAGCGTTGCTTGGCCTGACAGTAAGCGGTGCTCGTTGGAAACAGCACTACGAGGCACCCAGTGTTTCTAGTTTAGAAGTAATCCATTTCAGGTAACGGCTGACCCTGGTGTACACTCCGGGGAAGTCCGAGTCTCCGCACTGGACCCCGAAGGAAGTGACTCCGATCACAGAGAACCTCTGGTCTTCGTCTGGGAGCATCAGCGGACCCCCGGAGTCTCCCTGCGTGGTTTCACTTGCGTCGGTCAACAGTGATTATCGAGGGAGGTTCTCGACATGGATAAACCTGTTATTAAGTAAGAGCGTCCTACTTTTGCAGAATATTTGGCGAATACTTTTAGTTACAAAGTAAGTATCGCTACAGTAAATATAACATGCAAGGTGTCTGAGATAACTTGTACCAACCTTTGACTAGAACAGAGCGCTCTGCGGGAGTGAAACCAACTCTATGTTGTTAGCGGGCGTCTTGGAAAATTACACTATTTTTTTTAGTGCGCCTAGTTATTTAATGAATTAACATAAATAAGCTAACTTTTTAATTATTCGTTTAGGGGCGTATGCGTGAATTGGAAATTTGTAGAGCGCGTTAAGAAATATCAAAATAAGTTGTTTGCTACACGATACGCTTTGAGTGCTCCTTTTTATTATATAAAAAAAAACGGAAATATGAAAGAAACAAAAGATCACGTGACAACGGGCTTGCAGTGCTTTCAGAGTGCTCTGAAGAAAGGAAGTCTATATTATCACTGGCGCGCCAGATGCTTTACTAGGGGAATACAGGACACACCCCGAGAATGCATAGAAAAAGTCGATAACGAAGATGTGCGGAAACAGGCGTGACTGCGGCAGCGGAACCGTTTTCGCATCCTCGACCCCGTCCACCGCACTGCATTCCGAGGCGTTTCCTTCATGTGTTCTGGCGACGAGAGGAAGGGGGAGAGAGGCATCGCCATATACACCTCTCCACCAGGGGTGGTTTATGGCGCGGCCGTCGTTTGGTCTCGTGCAAATGAGGAGAGTGTCCTGTATTCCTCTTGCAGAGTATTTGGGCGCGCTTTCGAGACAGAGTGGGAGGAAATATGTGATCGGAAACCGACACCTCGTCCGGCACTCGAAGAGTAGAAACGTACTATCGGGGAAAAATAAAATACGAACTGAGGAGCGCGTGGCTCGCGGTACAGGCTGCGCCGTCTGGAAGTGAGCTTAGGGGCGAGTGCGTGTGCCCTACTCCAATGTTTATAGACGCTTTAAACACGCGCCAGATTTGCCGCCATGGCCGACCCCCTTTTGTTTTACTGAGATGCCGAGCCACTGAAGCGGGTGTTGACGAGCCTCCATAAAGGCCTATGCTGTGGAGAAGGAGGCAGTAGCACCTAGAGTGGCACTAACCTGTCCGGCTGTGGCAATAATGAAGTGAAGCGAACGGAATAAGAGGAAACAGAAACCGAAGGTCGGTTATGGCGGCGCCCATGCACAACTGCTGCAAAGCGTCTATACGCCCTTCGCTGGGCGCTTTCCAAGCTTCGGCACTGCGCCCCTTGGTGCGCTGAAAGCTATCACCGCTATCATTGCTCGCGCGACACGTGCGGCGAGAGGAAGCTCGCCGCTAGTAGAAGCTAGAGCGTGCGCCCAGTGCTGCTACTGGCGGCGAGTTTCCCCGCGCCGCACACGTCGGTAGTGCTACGATAGCGGTGATACCTGGGATACCTGCAACGCCGAGCTCAAGGGGACTTTCGCGAGCCAGCACCGACGACAACAAGCGGAAGAACTCTTGCAAGTAAAGGCCCGTTCACACTCTTGCGACCGAGTACGACTGAGAGAGACGAGATCTCTTACAACTTCTTAAATGTTTCTAGAATGAGGGGACAAACTGACATTGTGGCGCCATCTATGCGGTGACCCTAGAACTGCATTTCACAAAAGCGAAGGTTTTGCGGGATTTCCGAGGTCAAATGTGCGTAATACCCATAGAAAGGCTCGTTTATAACATTGACAAAAGTGTTTCGAGCCAAAAAAGAAAGGATATTGCGCGAGAAATAAAAAAAAATATGCCGGACCGCCGAGTTTACACTGCTTCCCAATAGATGGCGCCAGTGTGTTCTCTGGCTTAAGAAGTTTTAAGGAACCCGGGTTTAAGAGGTCGCAAGCAGTCGCAAGAGTGTGAACGGGCCTTAAGGACGCATGGCCCCAACGAAACAGTCACCAGCTTCGTTGAAGACGTCCTCCGCCTGAGCAGCCGCGCCGACCCACAGGCCACCCACGAAAAAAAGCTGCGTATCCTGATAAGAGGCGTGAAGAGCGACATCTTCGGCAATCTTGTTCGCAACCCACCAACTACTGTCGATGAAATTTGCTGCCGAAGCAACTAACATCGAGCGTTCCCTGTCGTCATCCGCGACGTCGTTCGGGAGGAGATCAGGAAGGTGCTGTCAACTGCCGATTGCCCTGCCACGCTCTCCATGACCGAAGTAGTGCGAGAGGAGGTGCAGCGAGCCTTCCAGCCGAAGGCTCCCATCGACCTGCCATTACCGAAACAACCGACGGTGAACTATGCCTCCATGACCCGTCGACCGCAATCTGCTGCCCATCAACCTCCTGCGCCACGACGACGGGACGCACCAGCACAGCCGTACCCCCGACGTCTCGAAGATGGACCTCAGTACGTCCAGCAAGAACAACCGGCGCCAAGGAAGACCGACGTGTGGCAAACGGCCGATCGACGCCCGCTGTGCTACCACTGCGGTGAAGTGGACCACATCTGCCGACGATGCCCCTACCGCTAGCCGGGCCTACGAGGGTTTGCACCCAACGACCGTCGATTACGTCTTGGAGAGCGACCTCGGGACATCGAGGACTACCTCCGCCGCTCTTCATCTCCTGAGGCGTCTCTCCGCCGAGGATTTCGTTCGCCGTGTCACCGGCGCTCGCCATTGCCCTTCCGCCGGTGTCGCCGAGACCGCCTGTCACGCATCGCTTCCCATCGGGAAAACTAGGCGCGGCAATGCTGGGAAGTGGTGTTGCCGAAGACGAACGATGCCAAGATCCTCCAAAACCGTCGGAGCCCTCCCACTTTAACGCTGCAAACAAAACGACGTTTCTGCGACAGTGCCGAATAACCTCAAAGTTATCATCGACGGCCACGACGCGACGGCACTCGTCGACACCTAAGCAGACTACTCCATTTTGAGTGGAAGACTCTCTTGTCGCCTTCGAAAAGTTACGACTTCGTGGGACGGACCGCAGATACGAACCGCCGGCGGACATCTCATCACACCTGTCGGCAGGTGCACTGCTCGTGTTGAGATTCACGGTGAAACCTGCCCTGTGGAGTTCGCCGTTCTGCAAGACTGTTCGAGGGACGTCATTCTCAGAATGGACTTCGTGTGTGAATACGGCGCCATCATCGACCTTGCGGAGAATAAGCTGACGCTTCGGAAACCTTTTCAATTGGCGGAAGATCCCCAAACGACGTTAGCTGCAGTGCGAGTCCTTACCAGCCAGTAAACTCGCCGCCGCTGTCGAATGTTTTTGTGCCCATCGGGACCGAAGAAGCCACCTTTGATGTAGCACTGTTGGAAGGAGGCATCCAAGTACTCTTTGGACGAGGAATTGGGATTACAAGAGACGTAACCGAGTTCCAGGACGGGCGTACCGTATTTCTTGTCACCAACTTCCGGCAAGAATCGCAGTCACAAAGTACTGTATCATAGTGCGCTAAATATACACCACTAAAAATACGAGCTATGCACGAACCGGTACTCTAAAAACGAAACTAAAAGCGAAACTAAAAAAAAGGGTCATTTTTTAAAAGAAATACCCCTTTTTTATTCTTTAAGTGTCATACCGAAAAATAGGCTTTTGTATTTCTACTCTTGCGCGCAAGTCTCGTTTGACTCACTGAACAGTTTAAAGTTAGCAATGTAAGAGTGCAAACTGATATCGTGGTATTCTTAAAATCCGAATCCACTTGTATATTGTGTCATGAAACCGTCGAACAAAACTAAATCGATTCACGGACCTTGCAAGCGTCTCTGTCTCCCGCACTGGTGCCTGCACACAGGTGGTTTTCGTCGATGTCCAGTAGCCCCTGGTAGGATTTGGCGCAATCCTCGTGTGCTAGGATAGGTACGGTAGTCTCCAGCAGCACTCGACTCATGTTGCCGCCTGAGAAGAACCATACTTTTTAAGCCCTAATAGACCGATCTAACCGGTTTGGCTATGCCACTGCGGCAACAATGCATCGAGGTAATTTTAGTCTTTCTGCACGTGTCCCAACCTCGCTGAAGTTCTGCGTGTGCAGAGCAAGAGACGGCACGAGCCACCTCAAGCACTGCCACCTGCCTATAGGGAGCATTCACTGGCGGCCATATCTGTGTGCGTGGTGGCTGAGCCCGTGCTGAAGGCGAGCTTTCACAGTTCTTTTGCAACGTGCATTTTACACCATCAAGATTGCCGGTCTTAGCTGGCTAATAATGTAAGCTCGTTCTCAGCATGCGCCCTAAACATCGCCCTCAAATATGGCGTCCAGTGAATGCCCCCTATTGTGAACAAAAGTATGTCGGCTTCACGCATGCGCCGAACGCTTGGTGAGATCGGTTTATTGATATACACGCAGACAAAATGCACACGGGGAGACGTGCGGAAATTCGCGGCGAGAAGTTTGGTTATCGCCGCCTGGTGGAGTTTTTTCACAACCAAGAGTGAAGAGGCTTCAACTTCCTCTGCTGCTGCAAGCGCGTACAATCAATAGTACAATAGACAATTTGCTATTATACCCGAGCATCAAGGAGAATGCAGGGATTGGTGTTCCACGCGCCACACGGGCACGGCTTCCCTGTATAAAAGATTCGAAGTAAATAACGGAAATAAAGCGTTGACGAACGCGCGTGCAAGATGCCATTTGTTTTAGGTATTTGTTTTAGAAAAGCTACTACTGGCTGAGGCAAGCCCGTGCGGCGCGTGGAACACCAATCCCTGCTTTCTCCTTGATGCTTGGGTAATGAAGCAATAGGTATATTCCAAGTTTTTATACGCAATGAAAATGAAAACATAACGGCGTGGGCAGCAGATGAGCACCTGCTACCCACGTGGTTATGTTTTCGTTTTCAGCAGCGCCCCTCGGGAGCTTCTCATCGCGAATGGCGATTTCGATAATCGCGTCCAAATTACAAGAGCAGAATTTGTTACCACATCCGGCCCACAATCATAAATCTCACATTTTGCGATGGAACAACTCTCTTGTTGCGTGAACGCTCGCCTAATAAAGGTACTTGTTCCTAACGTGTTCAGCAGAACATGGGAATCGCCGTTATATTTTATTATCTACGGAAATAGGACTTTATATTGGCGACTTTTAGCAAACCCTCACCGTGTTCCGCGCACCGCACTTCCGGAGCCTTTGACCCGTGCGCGCGCTTAGAAGGATACTGAACCGAAATTTGGACTGCGCAAAATAAGGTCACAGAAGCGTTGAACGGGACTCTACGAACGCTAAAACGTCATTCATGCATCGATATCCCAAGCGATCGGCAGTATTTATGGAAAAAAAGGCCACGATCAATCGAGGAATATGACGTCACGATCCTCCTGGAACAGTGGAGGATGCGGGGAAGCGGCCCCGGTTTTCTCCTCCTCGCTCCGCTTCACCAGCTCGAGGAGACGAAGCGAAGGGGAAGGTAAATGACAATCGTGACGTCCCATGTGTCGTCGGCCTCGTCGACCTTGTACAATCGAGCATTTTATTACCAAAAATACGGCCATCCGTTAGAGATATTGCTCCCCGAGAGATGTTTTTGGGTTTTGCGGCGTCCGGCCTATCCGTCTAGCCTTGTTTTGTGAGCTCCGAATTTCGGTTTAGTACCCTTTAAAAGCACGCTTCAAAGACTCCGATAGTGCGGTTCGCGGAACACGGTGACGCTTTGCGAAAAGTTCCTATTAGTACCGGCGACGTTATATTTTATTACCCAGTTTTAACTTTTCGTAAAGCCACTTTTCATTCGGTGGAATGTATAAAACTTGGGAGACGCTTAAGCTTCGCCTTTAAGAGTAGAGCGCGATAACGCTATTAGGTCCCGTTCGCAAAGCCTTTTCCTATAAACCCGCGCTCGTTCCCTAGGCGTGCAAGCGTGTGTGTGTGTGTGTGGTCTAGTCGGTATCGTCACGAGTCACGTGACGTCACACGTGAGCGTTTTGGGCTGTTTGAAATTCCCGCGTGAGATCGCGTGGCGTGACGTCGCATGTGACGTCATACGTGACGTCATGACCCTATCGACCAGCTAAATTTAGAGGAAAATCGTCCCGCTAAATTCATGAGAAAAATTTCCGCTAATTTTGGCAGAAAAATTTTTCGGTAAATTTAGCCGGAAATTTTAATCCTTGTGACGTCCCCGTGACGTCACGTGTGACGTCACAAGGTGCATGGCGAAATTGTTTGGTCTCACCGACGACGACGCCGAAGTTGGATTTTCTCCGACACGAGCTCCTAAACGCTGTCGCGTTAAAACTAATGCTCGATTTCCGCAGGATTTGGAGACATCCAGGACCATGCCAGCAACCAGAATGACAGCACGTCATCGGTGTTTAAGTACTTCGAGTGCACGTACTATCGGGGAAAAATGAAACGCGAACAGAGGAGCGCGTGGCTCGCGGTACAGGCTGCGCCGCCTGGAAGTGAGCCTAGGAGCGAGGGTGCGTGGCCTACTTCAATGTGTTCACGCCCCTCGATTGGCTCTCCCCCAGCTTCGGCAGTGCGCCTCTCAGTGCGCTGAAAGCTGTCGCCGCTATCTTTGCTCGCTCGGCGAGTGCGGCGAGCTTCTTCGCACCGCACGCGCTGAGCCAGCAAAGATAGCGGTGATGCTTGCAGCGTACTGAGAGGCGAGCTGCCGAAGCTTGGGGAGCGCTGAGCGAGGGGCGTGAACACATCGGAGTAGGCCACGCAGCCTCGCCCCTAGGCTCACTTCCAGGTGGCGCAGCCTGTACCGCGAGCCAGGCGCTCCTCTGTTCGCATTTCATTTTTCCCCGGTAGTACATTGGCGTACCCTTCGAAAGAAACCGCCCCTGGCAGGAGCCGCCATTTCCCCCGTTGCTCTGGAGCTGCCATGAGCGCGTTGTAGACGAGCTTCCTAAAGCCGGGTTCACACGGCTGATGTATCATACAAAAGACAGTCTGCGTACAGAATCGAACGCGAGTCGCCGCGAGATCCGTGATCCCGATGCCGCATGGCAATGATTTCAAGGAGAAACTCTCCAGGGGGCATTCGAACCACGGATATTGCGGTGAGTCCTGTTTGCAGACTGTCCTTTGTATGAAGTATGACCAGTGTGACCCCGGCTTTACACCAGCAACAGCGTTCAAGCATGACATGGGAGTATCCAGTCGTCGCTGGGGTTTTAACATCCTGATTCGTAAGGGCTCATCGAGGCGACGAAGACAGAGCAGAGCTTCACCCAGCAGATAATCGACGGCCAAAGAGGATGCACCCGATCGGATTCAAAGTCCCACTCAAAAAACTCGAAAAGACTACGGAACGTCCCGTCCCAGTATGACTCACAGCCCTTCATTGACACACTTTTGTGCTCTTGCCTTTCTCACTGCACGCAATCTCTACGTAAAATAAACTTTATGTCAAATAAACTATATCTTTAGCTGTTCCACTAAACTCGTTGTTGTAACTTAGTTTCGGTTTGTATATAAGAATCTGAGCGGTTCCTAGGCTGACTACCAGGTGGGACTGTCTGTATATACAGGATGTCTCAAATAGTAAGCAGGCTCTTTAAATAGACAGCAAAAATCGGTTTCTTAACCTATCGCGCTACGATTTTGTACGACGTGGCCCACTAGAAGGGCATTTCTTTTATAGAATTTGCAAAGAGATAACTCATTTGAAGAAAAAGTAAAAAGAGAAAGATGTTTAACTCCTATAAAAACACAGCGAAGCCACTGGTTTTCGAAAAATAGGGTGCCCTATTGCTTGAAGAACATCACTCAATAGGAATTTCATTGTGCACCAGTGTGAAAATTATCCTTTGAAAAGGTGTGAGGTTATTGAAAGGAACCAGTTATCTTTTTTTTTTTTTTTCTTGTAGCGAACGGGACCACCGGATGGTCTCTTCAAGTGAAAGGCTTTCGACCCTTGCCTGTTTTGCTGCCTAACTAGAGGTGCTAGGCTCTGACCAATAACTAGGTAGTTTGGGATGCTGGTTAGAAGTGAGCCTCACGTGAGTTTAATCCTTGCGCGGTTGACCTCGAGTCATCACTCATCATCATCACGTGACGGCTCTTTGTAGAGTCATAACGAGGGGTCAATGTTGTGATAAAGAAAGTGCTTTTGAAGTGTCACATAATTGAAAAAAAAAACTTTTTTTTTTTTTTTTACATGAAGCCAGGAGTTTGGATGATAGGTGTCTTGAGAGCACCAGACATTTTAAAGGCCGCTCATTATTGCGCTTTTTTATTACGTTATTACGACGTTGACATAACGTTATCACAGACGTGCGCTCGACATTTTATGTCGTTAAATGGGACGTTATGATATCGTTAATATGACGTTCTCAATTGACATTCCGTTCAGTCCAGACGTATACTCCACGTTTTATGGTCGTTAAATGGGGCATGGTGTCAATGTTGATATAACGTTACCACTTGACTTCCCGTCCAATTCAGACGTGCACTCGACGTTCTAAGGTCGTTAAGTGGGACGTTATGGCGACGTAAAATCAACGCTTTTTTCCATTCATTAGCCTTTTCATATTACGGCGAAGGGACATGACGTTCAGACTTTCGACGTTCTTTCGACATGTGGTTCCTGACGTCATCGACGATCTTTCAACGTCGTTTTAACGCGTATCTGCTACCTGGGTCATCTCGTGAGCCGCGTTCAGACTGCGCTAAGGAGTCTTTCTTGCCTGCCCCATTGGGAACAGATACATGTTCCAAGCATCCAGGAAGCGTGTTATGCTTCCTACATGCTTGTATGTCTGCAGCCAACATTTTGTATGATGCATGAGCACTTTAGGAAGCCAGCTGATGTCCTTTAGTTTTAATGGGCGACTTTAATATGCCTGAAATCAATTGGCCTTGTTCCTGACTAACTCTCTCTACAACGTCAGTAGAGTCTCTGTCTTTTATAAACGTTTGTTTGGACTACAATTTTGAGCGCTTGTTACTCAACCTACTAGAACTGGTCCCACTTCAGCTAATACACTGACCTAGTCCTTACTACAACGCCAGATCTCGTTCAATCTCTGTCATATTCTCCTGGCTTAAGTGAGCACTGTTCTATTCATTTCAGTATAACCGGGCACGTTACTCGACTAGTGTCTGGTGCGAAGACAATTAGAGATTACAAAAGGGGAGAATATATCAATTAACAAAGAGCTTGATCATTTCTGGAAAGCTATTCGCCTTGTTTCTTTGATCGCTCTGTCAAACACAACAGGGATGTATTCAAAGAAACAAAGTCGAGTCTTTGATTCGTGGATATATACCACTTCGCGTAGTTTCCGGCAAATAGCGTTCCTCCTAGTTTACTACTGTTCTTAAAAGACTACAAAACAAGAAAAAAAAAAGAAAAAAAAAGGTTGTTCCGTTTTGCAAAAATCGCGAACAATGCCACTCGATGGTCCGCCTACCGGGACACGCTATCTGCTTACCGTATCTTTATGAAAGATGCCAAGCGCGTCTTCCTTAACAATACGGTCCCATCAATCTTATCTTGTAACCCCTCTCAGTATTAGAAGATCATAAAACCTACGAAGAAGGGCATGATATCGCTTGTTTCTGATGGCCAGGGTATGCGCAGCGAGGAATGTTGTAACGTGTAAAACAATGTTTTTGCTGGGTCATTTTCAGTTTCATCTTCTAGTACTGTAGCGCATCTGGGAATCGGGAACCTTATTTGGAAGTTGCAACTTTCATCCTCTTGTGGTGTGGACGAAATTAACTTAAAGTTAAAAAAAAAACGCAGAAGTATACTCGTCTATAATTTTATCTTATATCTTCACGAAATTTATTGAGTGTTCGACTGTACCACGCGACTGGAGGGTGGCGAAGGTGGTCCCCCTTTTCAAGTCCGGCAATGACATAGTCAGCTCTTAATTAGACCAACTTCTATAACAAGTATTTCTTGTAAACTTTTGAAACATGTAATTTATTCAAACCTCGTAACATTTATAGAGTCAAATTCAATTTTCAGCCCCTCCCAGCACGGTTTTCGTAGACACTATTCCTGTGAAACGAAACTGCTCTCTTTTACAAATGACATAACGTCGAGCCTGGATCGTGGTCAGTTTTTCGACTCCATCTTTCTTTATTTTGCAAAAGCATTCGACAAAGTTCTACATCACTTGCTTCTTCTTAAAATTGCAACCTTAAATATTGACCGTACTATTGCTGCCCGCGCAGCTGGCCCGGTAGGTAGCGCGCGCGTGGCCTAGCGGTTATCGTGCCTGCCTCCCACACGAGAAGCCAGGGTTCGGTTCCTGGGACCGACGCATCTTTCGTTATTCCTGCGATTTAGTTTTCTGGTGAATTCGAGAATCCTGTTGGCGTGTTCGAGGTCCGAATGTTCTACGCGTTGAACATTCTACGCCGATTATTCCAGAAGCTCACGCAGGTACATAAGAGGCTCCGCGTGGCGAGCCGCAGTCAGTTTTTCGCCCCAGCGTTCCATTCCGCTGTCACGCCGACTTCGACGCCCGCGACGCTCTGCTTCATTCTGTTCTCTTTTTAGTTTTGGGCACAAGTTTGCCCCATTAAACGTTTAGTTTCTCCAGTTATTATCACCTGATCACTTGTCAGTCGTGACACTATCTTAATAGGGGTTGAATGCTTTTGACGAACCGCACACAATTTGTAATAGCGAATGATTGTGCTTTATCTTCTTCTTTGGTAAAATCCAGTGTTCCTCAAGGTTCTGTTTTAGGCCCGTTGTTCTTCCTAAAATATATTAATGACCTTCCTGACGATATTGAGACCTCTATAAAGTTATTCGCTGACGACTGCGTTCTTTACCGCCAAATTAATGACCTATCCGATCAATCTATTCTCCAATCTGATCTCGACCATGGGCCCTCCTAATCTGGACACTTGGCGAAAAAGTCGGCGAGAAATCCCGCGGCTATGATTGGCCGGCGCCAAGGTCAAGCGCGGCGTTGGCCAATCACGCCCGCCAGATTTCTCGTCGAGTTTCTCGCCAAGTGTCCAGCTTAGGGCCCCATATCTCTTCCATGGCGTAATAAATGGCTAACCATGTTGAATATACCTGAGACTGGGGCAGAAATGAACATAAAAGTCGAAGAAACAGAAAGGGACAGGACGACGTCTCAATTCTGTTCCTTCAACTTTTATGTTCATTTCTGCCCCAGTCTCAGGTATATTCAACATGGTTAACATTCCCCAACTCGCCTGCACCGTCACTATTTTATCTCTAATAAATGGCTGATGACCCTTAACATTAACAAATCTAAAAGCACGAAATTCTCACGCCACGTTAACCCTTCTGTATCATCTGATTACATGATTAACGATAATTCTCTTGAGCACGTCATTTCGTACAAATACCTTGGAGTTCACTTCACTAATGATTTATCATGGCAAATCCATGTTAACTATGGTATTAATAATTCTAATCGCATCCTCGGCTACTTACGTTAAAATTTTGCTCAAGCACCTTTTTCTCTTAAGCTTCTACTTTACCGTACAGTGTACTCAACTGCTAAACATAACGCGGGAGCGGTGGCCGGAGAGACTGCATGCGCGATCTACCGGCTCACTCTGGAAGCTTATGCCGCTGGTGTTTTCTGGAGTTACACCCCCAGCTCTGAAACAATCACCGATGCGTGACTCGGCGATAAAAAAAAATCGCTTTTTGATTGTTTTTGTTGTTGTTTAAAGAAGGTGGCCTTTATTAGAGAAACTGCAAGATCACCGAGATACGGTAGCCCGGCATGGTAAATGCGTAGATGTGACTAAACAGACTGCAAAAAACAACAAAACAAACAGGTAAAAATTTAAAGCGTGGGTGATAAAGAAAGGAACGAGGAGGTCGTGCGATAATTGTATCGGGGACTGGCGACAATCGCAAGACGAGCCGGCTTATTCTCTGCCGCATCATTGATTTAATCGCTAGACAGCTCTGCTATCAGTTTCGGCCACCGCTCCCGCGTTATGTTTAACAGTTGAGCACACTGTACACTCATCCACCCAAAATTCGAATATGCTTCTGCGATATGGGATCCAGCACAACGTAATCTTATTGGTGCCATTGAATCTGTTCAAAATCGATCAGTTCATTTTTATGAACTTTAATTATTACCGTTTTGCTAGCCTGTCACTAATGAAGTCTAATACTGGTATTCCTTAATTAATGTTTCGAAAAAAAAAATTGCGCGTATTTTTTTTTATAAAATATATTTTCATAATTAAGTGCTCAAACAAAAAATCTTTTTACAGCCTTTATACATTTCATCCCGGGTTGATCACAAATACAAAGTTGCCATACCTTATTGCAGCACTAAGATCTTTTTTGATTCTTTCTTGCCAAAAACTTGTTCAGAATGGAACCACCTTCCCCACGCATCGCTGCGATTGAAGATGTTTCTGCTTTCAAGGCAGCCATAATTGATTGCTTTCATAACTCTGAAATTTGTGAATTATACTTTTTCTTTTGCTCTGTTGTTGTCTAATCTTTGTACTGTGAAATGATCAAATTTGTACCTTGTAAACCCATTGTACCCACCCCCTCTGTAACGCCCGATGGGCCCTGAGGGTAATGAAATAAATAAAATAAAATATCTGAAGCAGCGTTCAGTAGACCACCTAAGCACGCACCCGCTGTGGTAGCTCCCCATCCGGCGACGAGGGCGGCCTTTCCGTTCAGCCGCCTGGCCTCGCCGTCCCCGGAGGGCAGGCAGGCTGTGCCGATCCCCTTGCCTAGCGCCGCGCGTCCGCGGAGCACCACGAGGGCGATGTCGTTCTTGACCAGGCTGGCGTCGTAGCCCTCGTGCGGGATGACGCGGTCAGGCACCAGGTCCACGTGGGCGTGGGGAGACTCGGACGCAGTGCTCGTGTCGTGCTCTCCGAGTCGGACACGGAGCTTTTCGGACGCGGTCCTGAGGGCAAACAAGTTGGGGATCCAGGTGAGGGCGCTGAGAGAGCGGCCGATCAAGTTGACTTTAAAGACGCGTTCCCACCGGCGATGCGATCTAGTCGCGCGATAAGTTTCATCGCAAAAGCGACCATTTCGGGTAAAAAGCGACGCGATTTGTGCAGTCGCTACTCGACCCGACTGTTTTGCGATGCAATCTAGTCGCGGAGCGGCTGAGCCAATCAACGGCGTTCGGAGCGAGAGTTTTTGAGAAACGGCTCGCCAACGAAGGCGTTGGACACGCTCATCGCGCACGCCGGTGTGACCATCTAACTTTTGTTTTGCGATGCGATCTAGTCGCATCGCGCGACTGCCTACATCGCCGGTGGGAATGCGCCTTAAGTATGCTCTTTCGAAGGCATATTAGCGACAATGCGTAAGAAATAGCGCAATACGTGGCTTTTAATGATCAGAAATATTTTAAGAACGATACTCGGGCAGACCCGGAGCTGAAATTTCAACGTGAGAAGCATATGTGAGTCATCTGAAAAAGTGCACTCCTGCAGAATTCCCAGCAGCCATGGCGAGCTGTTGTCTCTGAAGTTCTTAATGTAAAGTACACCTTGCCGAATGACGAAGGTCGGCAGGGCTTTCGAGAAGACACGGGGGAGAATACCCCGTCGTCCTTCGAGGTGCTCGGTTAGCGCGCGCAACTCAGGATATGTCTCTTTGACGCCGTGCCATGTTGTCGGTTCCCACCGCACCTAGGAAGCACTCGTCGCCATCGTCGTCACTGCTACCGGGAGATGTCTCGACAGGGGCTATGGACAGGCAGTCGGCGTCATTGTACCTGCGGTCTGACTTGTAGACCACAGTCATGTTGAACTCCTCCTTAGGGTTCGTCCCTTCTTTTGTGTGAGATTCTGGGTTGTGTACTCTGAGCTGTTCTCCCTACCTAGTTTCTTTGCGTGCACACTCTCTCCCCTTTAAGAAGTGTATAAGTAGAACCACATAATTGTTGTAACCCTATTCCTGACGAAGACCTGCCTCAGGTCGAAACGTGGAATAAAATCCTCCTGGTTTGTTTTCCACCGTTACAGAGCATCACTCTCTCTCTCTCTCTATAAATATATATATACATATATATTATCTATTATTTATAAAAGGATGAGGAGAGGTGGGTATGTCGGAGGAGGAGGGGAGGGTACGGAAGAGGAGAGGGTACGGAGGACCCTCACCTCCTCCTCCTCCTCCCTTTCACCTCCTCCTCATTCATACCCTCCTCTTCTCCCCCAGTTTCTCCGCTAAATTTAACTGGAAAATCGACGCCACGTGACCTCAACACCAACTCAGTTCCCCCGCTAAATTTAGCGGCGAAAATTACGTCACATAGGTTTGTGTCACGTCACCTATGAACAAATTCAGTTTCTCCGTTAGATTTAGCGGGAAAATTGCCCTCATGTGACCTCAACAGCCTTTCAATTTCCCGATAAATTTAGCGGGTGAACTGAATTGGTGTTGAGGTCATGTGACGTCAGTTTTACCGCTAAATTTAGCGGAGAAACTGAACGCGGAGTGTTGCTTTATGGGACGTCACAGACCTACACACCAATTCAATTTCTTCGCTAAATTTAGCGAGGAATTGAATTGGTGCATAGGTCTATGGCGTCTCATAATGCAACACGCGCGGCTACGCCGACGGGGACGGCGACGCCGAAGACGCGAAACGAGGGAACGACCGCCTAAGAGCTGTGTTCGAATATACGTGCACTGAAACAATACCGCTTGCGGAATGACTGTAAGTCATATAATAAACTAATAAAGGTAGGATCTCTTCTCAAACGTGCACTCATTTCGTCCCGAGCAAATTATTTCGCGACGCTGAATACCAAGCTAAATCAGAACCCCAAGGTGTTAGGGATGTTCACTTGGTTCTATCGCAAGGATACTGTAGGAGTTCCGTCTCTGATTCCAGATGGTAACCATGTATCAGATGACAGTTTATAAAGGCATCCTTCAATGATTACTTTAAGTCAGTTTTTTGGGATGTCACTACGTGTAACTATATTTACTTGGATGTTACGGCTAATCTTATCGCGTGCATGCCCGAAATTCAATTTAACGTGCAAAGTATTCTTAAACTGCTAAACAAAATAAAACAAGGTTCAGCGACTGGTCCCGGTGATATCCAAAGCAGCCTTGTGCTGATATTATTTATTGTTACTTTGTCATTATATTTAGTGTATCCTTAAACTCTGGCTCTTTCCCTGCTTGACTGGAAGTGTGCGAATGTTGTACCGATCCATAAGTCTTATCCTAAAAATCTGACTGAGAATTAGTGGCCTATCTACCTCACTAGCGAATCCTGTAAAGCAATGTAGCACATAATTTACACCAAACTTATGAATCACCTAGCCCTAACTAATTGTTTTTGCTCCAACTCAACATTGTTTCCGCTCGGGGTCACACTGCACCACACAATTAACGGAATTCTATCATGATATAGTACTGTCATTTCTTAAAAGTAAGCAGGTCGACTGCATTTTTCTGGACTTTAAAAAAGCGTTCGGTATGGTTCCTCATGCTCTGTTCATGTTTAAACTTTGAAGCTTAACACTGATCCCAACATTTTTTGATAGATAGCTGATTATTTGAGTTCTCGGAAACAGTCTGTCGTAGTTAATGGAATCCGATCCCCGCGTGTAAAAGTTACTTCCGGTGTCCCGCAGGGATCGGTGCTGGAAGCACTCCTGGTTTTAATTTATATTAATGTTATAGTTGAAATTTTTTTTCTAGCGTAAGATTTTATGCCGACGACTGTGTGTTATACAGTGACGTCTCTTGTAACGCTGATATATTTTCTCTCCAAAGCGACTTAGATAAGATTAAGGCTTAGTGTTTCCAATAGAGCATGTTCTTAAATCTATCGGAATGTGTTCACATCAGGGTCACAGGAAAATTTAAATTTTTTTCCCTCATCATACAATATTGGTGGGTCATAAAACTACCTTGGAACAAACATGTTGATTATATCACTGCAAAAGCTAGACGGTCACTAGGTCTTATTAAACGTAATATTTTTGTTGGCCTCATCGTCACTAAAAGAAACCTTGTATTTTTCACATGTACGATCCATTCTTGATTACGCAAGTACAATCTGGGACCCGTGTAGGCTTAATTTGAAAGGTCACATTGAAAAAATACAGAATCGCGCTGCCAGGTTTGTTACGGAAAGTTATGATTTCGGAGTAAGTGCCACTGAACTTAAGTTGTCTCTGAGTCAGAGGCGTTAATGCCACCGTTTGAAACTTATATTTAAACAATTTCTTAAGAATACTTTTATCTGTAGATCAACTTATCCCCTGCAGCCTTCTTACGTGTCTCTCAGAATAGAAAATTCAAATAGAAGATTCGTCCTTATAAATGTGGAACTGATGTTTTTAAATATCCTTTTTTTCCACGGTCTAGTGATGTCTGGAATAATTTAGGCAGTGACGTTGTAGAAATTTCAATGTCGGATCATTTCTTTTAGAAGATCCAGTTCTTTCTTTAAACCTGTAATATACTAGTGTCACTGAGTCTTGAAAAGTTGTGTTTTTATCTCTGTATAACGGACGTTTCATTTTTGTTTTGTTATACTGTTTTGATCATGTATATTTTTTTTGTGTGCCCCCTTCCTTTTACTGTAATGCCCTTTAAGCGATGTAGGTATTCAAATAAATAAATAAATTAATAAACATAAAACCCTAAATAAATAAAACGAACATTTCTACTTCTGCCACAATTTGCTTTCAATTCTATACCAGTTTGGATCTGAAATACTCTAAAATGTTTATAACTGCGTCTCATCGGCAGTGCTGATAAACTTTCTTTATGCCCTAAGCGCAACGCACTGCGAAGGGGAAGGCGGGCAGCCGAAACCTCATATTAGAGTATGGAGTACTCGCCGTGAAGTTTCTACGCTGTTCCAAAATGCACACCTGGCATTTTATGTACATAGGGCGACAAGTTATAAAAGCAAACGGATAAACAAACATACAGACGACGCTATCACACTTACAGCACGACGTCGAAGCAACACGGTTACAAACTAATAACATTGGTGTTCAAAAAGAGGTGGCTCAAACACAATACAAGTAAATTGTTTCGTTGAGCGGTGTCGCACATCATAGTAATTTTCACGCACTGTTTGTGATGATTAACTAGGGTCAAAAATGAGCAGTGACCTTTACCTTCAAAGTTCTCTAAGGCATGAAATATATTTTGTTAGGAACCATTACTTTTATATACCCTTTTGAAACGCGCGTGCCATCTATTAGCAGCTGTGCCAATCATCCGAGTCAGCCTTTGTGTGATCACGTGCTCTTACCATCTATTGGACACGAGTGCTCCGTCGGTGTTCGGTGTCAGATCGCTTCAGCACGCGTCGAAACCGAGTTCTGCGTCACTGTTCCTCGAGGATTCAAATTCAATCACGTGCTTCGTACACAGCAATGGCGACCGCCAATGTTGCTTGAAGGGACACTGACAGGCTATTTATGCTCGCCGAGGTTTTTATTTGAACCTAACCAACAAGAGCTGAACTACCCAGGACAGAATTTTCTGCTAGAAATTCGTAATATTTCAGCCCAAAAACCACTGGTCGAGAATTGGGTGGTTTCAGGCGCTCTCGCTTTCTTTTCTCCGGTCACGTGCCGTTCAAACTGATGCATACCAAATCCACTCAAAGTCGTGGGCCACCTAAAGCGCACACTCGATATTAAAAATAGAAAAGAATACGAACCCCATTTTTTGTGGCTTCAAGAAGCTGTAAATTTGGAGGTCGAAAAAAGTTGTTGCACAGATCACAGGAAATAGAAATGCACGTCATCCTCAAAATGGCGACACACCGCTCGCTGAACGAAACGGTGGCAACGTATGACGGACCAACGTTGCGACGAACCTGGGACGGCTACTCCGAAACTGTGGTTCGGGGGACCGGCTAATCGATCTTCAAGCACAGAACAGCGAGGGGAAGGGACATAAGTGCGAAACAATCGCACGTCAAACAGTTCAAGCAGCGTCTTCAATGTCGTCGTCTGCTTCACACGTCCGAGAAGCGGAGGAACGAAAAAAAAAAAACAACAACTGGGTGGGATGCGATAGCCACTTGACTTCGGACAACTCTTTTTTCCGAAACTAAGTGCACATTTCTTGGTTTCGGTTTCGACCAGTTTTTTTTTTAACTTAATAAAACTATACGTGACTCTGAAGCAAAATATTGTTTGAATAGACTTCTGACATTATACAAATTTGCGAGACAACAAGTAAAAAAGAAAAAAAAAGTGAAAGCCGTTTACCACTCTCTGTAACGCCGAATTAGAGCGCAGCTCGTGAGGAGGAGGAGGGAAGCGTACAGAGGGGGGGGGGGTCACGTGACCTGAGGAGGGGGGTCACGTGACCTCTTGGAAGGGAGGGTCACGTGGTTACGTGACCCCCCCCTCCCCGAGGTCACCGAAGGTACGCGAGGTTTTCCCGAGGTCCTCCCGAATGAACCCGAGGGCCTCCCGAAGGAACCCGAGGTCCTCCAAAAGGAACCCGAGGTCCTCCCAAAGGAACCCGAGGTCCTCCCGAAGGAACCCGAGGTCCTTCCGAGGTCCTCCCGAAGGAGCCCGAGGTCCTCCCGAGGTCCTCCCGAAGGAACCTGAGGTCTTCTCGAGGTCCTCCCGAAGGAACCTGAGGTCTTCCCGAGGTTCTCCCGAAGAAACCCAAGGTCCTCCCGAGGTCCTCCCGAAGGAACCCGAGGTCCTTCGGAAGGACCTCACGTTCCTGCGGGAAAATTTACTCATAATTAGGGTGTGTATTTTCCGGTTTTAACCGAAAAACACCGATAAACATCCGTCGGTGACGAAAATACAAAATCGGTTAAAACCGAAAAACACCGGTGGTTGGATATTTTCGTCCTGGAAAAAACCGAAAAACACCGGTCGAAAAACACCGACCTAGCGAAACCCTTTCTTCGTAGAGATTCGTCAAACGTGTTATCTCGTGGATCCTGCATTCTTCCAGTGTCAGTCCGCCCTCCTTTCTGGGGCTCAAAAGCGTCTAGTTAACGCAGTGGAAGTTAAGCTTTCACACGCCTTTCCCCCATTGTGTCTCCCATGGCCCCCTTTTGTGGAAAAATTAACGCAGTGGAGGGTACGCTCTCACGTGACCTTTCCCCATTGCGTTTGGCCAAGTGATGTCGGTGCAAGCCATGTATTCAGAGGTTGCTCTGGTTCCTGGAAGACACTGCCAACATCCGTGTCGTACAGGGCTACTGACCTTTGAGAACTGAGATGCGTTCATTGTTATCTGTTTAGTTTCCATGGGCTTTTGGCGAAACGGAAAAAAGGTTTTGTTGGCGTGGGGTTTTTCATCATTCATCATGGAGGAATCGTCGTTCTGGTTCCACGTGCAAATTGTTAATCCGTGCATAAAAGTGGAGCTGCCAGAGGGATTTGTGCCCTATGAGTATCTATCGGCTGGTCCTCCGAGACGAGCGCAAGCTGAGTGACCTAAAATCAGAGTTTCTTTGTTACCGCCAGTAGGCTGTGACTAGCACCGTTGATCCAGTGTTATTTTGAAAACTTCATTTACCTGACTGGCCACTACTGTCCCAAGCCTCGCTGGACATTTTGGGATTTCCTGTGTCCGGCGCAAATGTGGAACGTGCGTTTTCAAAATTGCGGGTTGTGAACCGCAAGGAACGTGCTGCCATGACGGATGCAAGCCTCTCGAAGTATGCTTGCATCTACTTTAATAACCAAGCGTGAGAAATAGATGCTTCCTCGACAATAAGTGTATAAAATATGTGAATAAAATTGGAACTCTCTGTGCGTGATCAATCGCATTTTTTTTTCCACCGATAATCACAGATTTTAGCCTTGTCGTGAGACGTTCCACCGAAATACTCCGGTGTTTCGAAAATAAATAAACACCGAAAAACATCCGCCGATTTTTCCCAGAAATAAACACCGGAAAGTACACACCCTACTCATAATGCACCACGCGGGTACGCCGACGGTGACGGCGACGCCGCTCAAGCCAAAAACGGGCGCCTAAAAGCTGCGCTGTAAAAAAGAAAAAAAAAAGAAAAAAAAACAATGGCGGGAGAGGGGGGGGGGGGGCTAGATGTCAGCGTCTCTTTAGTGGACTTTTGAAAAGAATATATTGTTTGGAAGACAGTCGTTGCGGGAGCGAAGACCCTATATATGTTTATCAATTTAGGGGAACGCCAATCGGGGTCCCACGGAAAGAGGAAGGGTGGGCAATGTGGGGAGCGAGAAATGGGAGGGAAGGCAAGTGGAGAGGGGAGGGAATTGGAAAGGGAGGGATGGTGAATAGAGAATGAGTTTCCCAGATGACGCAAATTTCTCTATTATATTTAGTGGGGGACTGAATTACTGTGTCACGTGATCAGGGAGGTGGGAGGGAGGGCACCGTATTGGATTGGGGGAGGGATAAGGAGAGAAAATAGACTTGTCATGCGACGCTCATTTTCCCGCTAATTTTAACGAAGAAACTGAAGTGCATTGTTCACGTGACATCGGGTCACATGAAGTTGATTTTCGCCGCTACAGCACAATAAAATATAATCTTTGCTTATATTGTCTTTGAATGTAATACAGATGAAGCCACATAATTCAATGGTGGCTGTGCGTTGAGCGCGACAGTGCTTCTGTTTTAGAGCGCAGCTCTTAGGCACCCATTCCCGGCTTGAGCGGCGTCGCCGTCGGCGTAACCGCGAGTAACCCTCGTAACCCTCGTGAGGGGTTACGAGGGTTACTCTCACGAGGGCTACGAGGGTTACTAACCCTCGTAACCCTCACGAGGGTTAGTTACCCTCAAAAGGGTTACACTCACGAGGGTCACGAGGGTTATAAGAGTTACCCTCACGAGGGTTATGAGAGTTTCTGTCACGAGGGTCACAAGAGTTGCCCTCAGAGGGGTTACTAGGGTCACCCTCACGAGAGTCACGACGGTTACCGAGGTAACGTGACCCCGGGGGGGGGGGTCACGTGACCTCGGTAACCGAGGCGATGACGTCAACGGGTAACCCACCCGTTGACGTCATTGCCACTGATGACGACATCAGTGACGTCACTAATGACGTCACCCACATCCGCATCGTCATCGTCATCATCACTGAAGACATGAGTGACGTCACTGATGACGTTACCGGCAACCGCATCGTCATCGTCGTCATCCCTGATGACGTCACTGGCATCCGCATCGTCATCGTCATCATCACTGCTGACGTCATCAGTGACGTCACTGATGACGTCATCGGTATCCACATCGGCATCATCACTGATGACGTCATCGGTATCCACATCGGCATCGCCACTGATGACGCCATCAGTGACATCACTGATGACGTCATCGGCATAGTCACGTGAACCCACAGGTCACGTGACCCCCCGACTTCACGTGACACCCCAAGGTCACGTGACACCCACAAGGTCACGTGACCCCCCCGCCACCCGAGGTCACTTGACCCACCCCCAGTACCCTTCCCTCCTCCTCCTCCTCAAGAGCTGCGCTCTAATTCGGCGTTACAGGGAGTTGTAAACGGCTTTCATTTTTTTATTGCGCAGTCAACAGAACCAGCCACCATATTAAAATAACACTTCAGTCCTGATGTGTTATTGGATCCTCTTAGCCCTTAAACCGTTCAGCTCATCAAATCCTTCAGAATTTCAAACCCCTTTCAGCCCTTTAAGCCCCTTCAACCTTTCAGACACTTTAGCCCTTAAAGCCCTTCAGCCTTTCAAACATCTTCAGCCCTTCGATCCTTTAGACGCCCGAAGGACTGTGAACCATAGACCAAAAATTACCGCATCTCCACGTGCTGAATGATGTTGATTGGGGCGAAGCTCTGGTGGTGCTGATGATACTGATTTTGTTCATAGGTAGTGCTGATGGTGCTGATTTTTTAGTCCGCTTGGCGTTTTTGGCGCTTTGCAGCAGCTTCTTGCGCCCTGGTTTCCAGAGCAGCTTGCTGTCTGCTTAGACGCTGAGCCGCAGCATGCCGAGCTTTTCGTTCATTTTCATCCATGTCAGAAAGAGAATGTGTGGTATGGAACGTGGTTATATACGCATTTGAACATTTGACCGCAGCGCCGTCTCCTGTATAGACGTTGAGCGGCTACATGCAACGTTTCATCCATAACATCGCCAGCTCTTGAGTTACTACCACATCTCAGAGCCCCCAACTCGTCCCGCAGTCGTGGCCGAGTGGTTAAGGCGATGGACTAGAAATCCATTGGGGTCTCCCCGTACAGGTTCGAATCCTCTCGACTGCGCAAACTTTTAATTTTTTTAAGAAGACATGGGATAGCAATCGATGTGAGCACGGACACCGGACGGACAAGGCTAGACCCTAAGGAGCTTCGCTCCTAAAACGCCGTTTAAAACGTTATTGAAATTTTATGTCAGACATCGAGTTTTACTTGCACGTTGTAACTCAAAAAGACGATAAAAACCAACGTGTACGGTGGCTAGCGATATGAGCTGGAACACGGCAGCGACGACCAAGCAGTACATCCCACGCAGTGTAGCGGGCAGCGAGGCAAGCGGCGGAGCGGCAACGGCGGTCTTTAGATTCGTGAACGCACCACCGCGCGATATTGTCACACACGACACATGATGAGGTGGCGAATAACTAGAGAAACTAAACCTTTAATGGGGCGAACTTGTGCCAAAAACAAAATAGAAGAAGGTTGGCGTCACAGGCGTCGATGTTGGCGAAACAGCAGGATCGAGAGCTATGGCGAGCCTGACTTCGGCTTGCCACGCGCAGCCCCTTATGTAGACGCGTGGACTTCTGGAACAATACGCGTAAAAGCTTCGGTGCTTAGACCGTTCTAACTTTAAATTAGCAACAAGGTTCTCGAATTTACCAGAACGCGACATTACAGAAGCAACAAAAAGGTGTTTCTGTGGCCAGGCATCAAACATCGGCGTTTTGCGTGGGAGAAAAGCATGATAACCGTTAGACCACGGGCACGTTGCCTACTTGGCGAGCTGCGTGCGCGGCAGTACTCCCCCTTTTAAAAAGCGCATTGCCCCGATGTAACACAAAACATACGAAACTAAACCGAAACAAAGGAAATATAAAGACGGTAAACTAAAGAGTCTTTTGATACCGATTCCTATCGAGCATAGGATCTCTTGAGTCGAACGACTTAAAGCCCGTTCACTCTCGCAACCGAGTACGACAGAGAGAGACGAGATCTGTTGAAGCCTCTTAAAATTTCTTAGGACGAGGGAACACACTGGTATTCTGGCGCCATCTATGCGATGACCCTGGAACTGCATTTCACAAGAGCAAAGATTTTGCGGGATCTCCGAGGCCAAATGTGCGTAATACCTATAAGAAAGGCTCGTTTATAACGTTGACAGAAGTTTTTCGAGCCAAGGAAGAAAGGACAATGCGCGAGAGATATAGAAAATATGCCGGACCGCCAAGTTTACATTGCTACCCAATAGATGGCGCCAGTGTGTCCTCCCGTTGAAAGAAGTTTCAAAACACCAAGTTCTGAGAGGTCGCAAGAGTGTTAACGGGCCTGTAACCACCTCGGGTCGCTGTCGGCGCCGCGATGACGCATGCGTTCTGTGGAGCATGACTTCTTAGTTGAGATCTCACAGGCGTCGAAGGACTTTGTATGGTTCAAAGTAGCACTTTAAAAGCTTCTCGCAGAGGCCACGACGTCGTATCGGTGTCCACACCCCCTTCCGGTATCCTGGCTGGAAGTGAACGTCCAGAAGACGAAGGTTGTAGCGGCAAGACGACTGAAAGCCTTGCGAAATCGCGAAAAAAAAGCCGGTAGTACGCACATAGTGCAAGGAACCTTCGCAAGGCTTTCTTGTCTGTCGGCGTTGGAAATGCCGCGACGGCGCGAGTCTTCTCTTGGTCTGGACGAACGCCATCGTCGCTAACCACGTGGCCTAGGAACTTCAGTTTTTCATAGGCGAACCGGCACTTCGATGGCTTGAGGGGAGTCTGGCGGTCTGCATGGTTTGAAGAACAGCCTGTCGTCGTCCTGCCCGTCGCTTTACGGACACCTGCTCCTTTTCTCAGCGAGATCTATGAGGACGCCGAAGACTGGATCAACCAGTGCGATCGCGTGGCCCGCCACAACGGGTTGAATTACGAAGAGCGCCTGCAGAACCACTATTTATCGCTGGAAGGTACTGCAAGGCGCTGCTTCGAAAACCACAAAGCTTCCCTCACTTTAGGGGGGTGCAAGGGGGGGGGGGGCTTTGCAAGAATTAGCTGACGCGAACGTTCCCCAGTCAACACCGAAGAGAGAGTGTCGACCATCTGCTGTCATCGAGGACCCAAGGCCCCAATGAGAGCATCACGATCTCTGTGGAAGACGTCTTGCGCCTGTGCTCCAGCGCCGACCCTAAGGCCACCGAGGAAAAGAAGCTGCTTATTCTAACGTGTGGAGTGAAGGACGACATCTTCGGTGGATTCGAACGCAACCCACCGACGACCGTTCAAGGATCTGTAACCGAGGCGACGAACGTCAAGCGTGGCATCCGGGCAAGGGCAACCCACTACCAGCGGCACCCCGGCGTCTTTGCCCCCTCGACATCGGCATTCGTCCGCGGCTACATCCTGACTGGAATTCGGGAGATGATTTGTGACGTCGTACGGGGAGAGCTAAAAAAGCTGCTGCAAACTCTGCTGGACGCCCGGCCTGGTTCTCGCTCGCCGAGGTCATCCGATAGGAGGTTCACCAGGCCTTCCAACAAAGTTCTCATGAACACGACGACGCCAGAAGAACCAACGTTTAGCTACGCCGCGATGGCCCGACGACCGCCGCAAGCTAACCGCCAGGTCACGGCACCACCCAGACGTCACCTTCCGATGCCGCACTGTCCTCGACGCCAAGAAGGACAAGTCCAGTACGTCCTTCCGGAGCAACTCTCGCCGAGGAAGACCGTAGTGTGGAGGACGGCCGATGGACGTCCGTTTTGCTACCACTGCGGGAAGGCCGACCGTATCTACAGCCGTTGCCCTACTGGCAGATAGGGCTGCGCGGCTTCCACCCAAACGACCCACGCCCACGCTACAGTGATCGACCACAACAGGTTAAAGAGTACCTCCGACGACCTCAGTCCCCCTGCCTGCACCTCGTCGCGGGTCCCGGTCGCCGTCACCATGACGTCCAGCTTCGCCGATGCACCGACCCCGCCGTGAGAGCCTGTCGCCCTCGTCGCGCGGGGAAAACTAAGCGCGGCAACCCCTGGAGGTGGAATTGCCTTAGAACGGCGACGTAAAGAGCCTCCACGAACGCCCAAGCGTCCCCACCCTTCCGACGTCACGCATCGCAACAACGCTCCTGCAATGGTGCCCGACAACTTAAATGTTGTTATCGACGGCCATGACGCACCGGCAGTCGTGGACACCGGAGCAGACTACTCAGTCTTGAATGGGAGGCGCTCTCGCCGCCTTCGAAAAGTGACGACGCCATGGGATGGGCTGCAGATACGAACCGCTTTAAAACACTTGATCATGCCTGTCTGAAGGTGCATTGCTCGCGTCGAAATTACGGCGAGACGTGTCCTGTGAAAGTCGTCGTTCTACAAGACTGTTTCAGAGACGTCATTCTCGGCATAAACTTTCTGTGTGCATACGTCGCCGTCATGGACCTTGAAGAAAACAGATTGGCCCTGCGAACACCTCGCCTTCAGAGAAATCCCAAACGGCGTCAGCCGCCGTCCGAGTCGCTGCTGGCCACGTGAACCTGCCGCCGCGATCAAGTGTTGTACCCGTCCTTGCTGATGCAGCGACCTGCGACGAAGTTCTTCTGGAAGGCAATCTTCAATCGCTCCTAGGAAGAGGAATAAGCGTCGCAAGAGGAGTAGCTGAAATTCAGGATGGGCGCACTGTGGTCCTCATGATGAACTTCTGACAAGAAAGGCAACACGTCACGAAAGGTGCAGCTGTGGGCCACGTTGAGGAACTCAGAAACTCCGCCGAAATCGCCGTGATCGCTGAAAAATTTTCGCCACCTCAGCAAGACAGTGCGCCGCCAAAGCAGCTCGACGTTAAGCCCAAGCTTCCAGGCCCAAAATGATGGCAGCTGATGAATGTCAAAGTGATAATTTCATTACTCTTTTAGGTGAACTCTGTGTTACGTTTCAAGTGGTGAGGCTTGCCGAAACATGGTACATAACAGATCACGATGTTCTTATCGTGACGGGTTACAATCGCTTCTTTTTGAATCGAAGCGGAAAACGAGGGGGAGGTGTTTGTATTTATGGCAGACAGGATATTAGATGCGAAGTACTCGATGCCTTTACCGAAATTACAGACGACTATGACATCGTAACGGTGAAACACAGACGTCAGCTGCTTTCTGTTATGTATCGACCGCCAGCTGGTAACTTTAATAATATTTTGTCTTTTCTTAAGAGGTATCTTTATTTCAGATCCTTGAACTGAAATCACTTGTTCTGGGTGGGGACTTAAATGTAAATAGTTCAGAAAACTCTTCTCTTTCGTCACGACTCAGTAGTACACTCAGTAGTAGTGGTTTACGCAATCTGATTGTGTCCCCCACCTGAATTACCCGGTCTTCGGCAAGTTGTATCGACGTGGTTAGTACCAGTATAAATACTATAGTTCGCAGGGCAGGTACCATTAGTAGTGACATAAGCGATCATTTACCAATTCTTTTTTGTTTTCAAACCCGTGATTTATCGTGGAGCATCGATAGACGCTTAGCTTTTCAAACAATAACCAACTGCCAACTGCGGCCTTTTCGAAGCACAGTCATGCAAACAGACTGGACTTCGGTCTTCTCAAAGCAATGCGTGAACGAAGGATATGATTGTTTCAAAACTATTTTTAAGACAATATACATCGCATCGTTTCCATATAAGACGGTTATTGCTAAAAAATAAATAAAACCATGGGTCACGCCACCTATTTTAACAAGGATAAGAAAAAAAAAAACATCGCTTATATCAGGCGTACCTTTGTTGAAAAGTTGACGGTTACCATGCAGTCTCAAAAAAGTATCGCAATCAACCCACATCTGCACTAAATAAAAAAACAACAAAAAAAACAGAATATCACAAACGTCTTTTTCATGACGCTCACAAGGAACGTCCTGCAATTGCTTGGCAGTCGATAAACGAAGTGCTTAAACGCACCAAGCAGAAAAATCAACAGATGAACTTTCACTTTCTGGTGAAAGCGTGTCCACAATACAGCTATCTGAGCTCTTTAACAGACAATTAACTAACCTGTCTTCTAGCGCGCACACCGAGCATGCTTCCTCGTTTATCTTGCACCGTGTAGCAGACAGAATTTTCCTACAACCGACAGACGAATCGGAAGTGATCCGGTTATTTATGGGATTGAAGAACAGTAAAAGCCATGACATAGACGATATACAAATAAAGCCCGTTAGATTTGTAATCGATGTGGTGGCCCCACTCTTGGAATATATACGTAACTTAACATTGTCGAGTGGCCAATTTGCGAATAACATGAAACTTGCGAAAGTTTAAGTTTTGCATAAAGATGAAGACAAACATTTAGTTACCAATTACAGACCCATCTCGGTTCTTCCAATATTTTCCAAAAGGCTGGAAAAATTATATTATATTGTTTAGACACATTTTTTACCCAGAAATTAGTGCTAACTGACACCCAGTTTGGATTTCGCAAGGGAAAATTCACGGAAAGCGCTTTGATATCACAGAAATAAATAATATTACACAATATAAAATGCAAACGACTGACACTGGAAATATTGATTGATCTTAGTAAAGCGTTTTATTTTCTTAACCATTCAACGCTCCTTGATAAACGTTCGTGTCATGGCATACATGGCACGCCTTTGATGCTTATTCATTCTTATTTAGAACATCTTAAGCAATGCGTCTCAGTGAATGACCAAGCTTCCTCTTTGCAAAGCTTGAAGTTTAGTGTGCCCCAAGGCAGCATACTTGGCCCTCTGCTGTTCAATCTGTATATAAATGATCTAGCCAATATTTGCAACCAAGCACGTTTTATAATGTTTGCAGACGACACGAGTGTAGTTCTATCTGCATGGAATATGGATGAACTTATACTCATGGGAAACTTAGTTCTGGAAAAGTTTCTTTCGTGGTCAACAATAAAATACACAACGGAAAGTCTAAAGCAATTTTGTTTAGACCTGTAAATAAGCATGTTATCGGTAATTATGCTCTAGAGATTGGCACCGACCAGATTGAAAAACTTCAAAAGCAAAGAACAATAGGTGTCATTTTTTTCAGAACATATGCAATGGGATAATCACATCGAATACTTTGTTAAGAAACTGTCAAAAGTTGTTGGAATAGTATGTGAAGTAAATAATAAAATGCAAATTTATTATGCCCTGCTTAGCTCACAAATTGACTATTGTCATTTGGCTTACAGTACAACAATTAAATCTAATATTAACAAACTTACGATCCTACAAAAAAAAATGCTGCGTTTTATTGTAAACGTGCCTTACTACACTCATACGGAACCACTATTTCTTAAATTCAATGTCATGAGGATTGCCAGTGCACAGGAGTACTGTTTGCTATGTTCTTCTTTATTTTCGACCGATGAGTTTTTTTTTATTTTTGTCTAATGTATCCCACCTGACGAAACGTGAATCTTCCATCCTAGTCAGAAGCAAAGAGTTGTGGAATGTGCCTCATTTTTGTACGCATACCCTGCCTACATAACTTAACAAGTTCAATATAGACCAGAATGATATTTACTGTTTAACAAAAAAGGATGTACGCGTTTGTTTTATTTAGAAAAAAGTGTAGTGTGTAGTGGTTGTCGTTTTTACCATGCCCTGTAAGTGCAGGGCACCAGACCCGGACCAGCTACCTCATGGAAGCGTTTCGCCTGGTGTCGTCGGCACAATATTTCTGAAAATAAATATTACTCACTAACTTAAACCTCCTCTCCGAATACAGCAACTGCTTCGCGACGTCGTCGAAGGTGCGCCAAACCACTGTTACGTAGCACCGCATCGTTACCGAGGACGACGCTCTCCCTGTGAATCGATCGCCGAGAGAGTCTTCGTAAAAGAAAGGAAGGTCCCCGAGGAACAAGTGCAAGAAATGTTGAATGACGATATAATCCAACCTTCAAGCAGTCCGTGGGCCTCGCCAGTCGTGCTGGTTAAAAAAAAGACGGAACGCTTAGGTTCTGCGTGGGACTACCAGCAGCTGAATGCGGTAACGAAGAAAGACGTCTATCCACTCCGCCTCATCGATGACACGCTAGGACGGCTGGACCACTCTTGATATTTTTCATCGATGGACTCGAAGAGCTGCTACTGGCAGTTCGAAGTCGACGAACTGAACCGAGAGAATACAGTTTTCGTCTCACCGGATAAATTGTACGAGTTTAAGGCGATGCCGTTCGGATTATGCTCGGCGCCAGCAACTTTCCAGCGTGTCATGGACACTGTACTGGCAGGACTGAAGTGACAGAGCTGTCTTGTCTACTTTGACGATGTCGTAGTGTTTTCAAGTGACTTCGATGAACACTTGCGACGGCTTCGAGCTGTTTCAAATCTGTACAGACCGCCGGACTCACCCTCAAGCCGTCAAAGTGCCGGTTCGCCTATGACGAGCTGAAGCTCCTAGGCCACGTGTTTAGCAACGATGACGTTCGTCCAGGCCCAGAGAAGACTCGCGCGTCGCGGCATTTCCAGCGCCGACAGTCAAGAAAGCCGTGCGAAGGTTCCTTAGACTATGTCCGTACTATCTAGGCTTCGTTCGCAATTTCGCAAGGATCTCAGCACCGCTCACAAACCTTACGAAGGACGCCAAGAAGTTTGAATGGGCAGAGGAGCAGCAGCAGACATTCGATGACCTGAAGTGACTACTCCAAACTCCTGTTCTTGGACACTTAGATCATAATGCGGAACCTAAGATTCACACAGATGGAAGTAACGCAGGACTTGGCGCAGTACTGGTTCAAGTGCAAGAAGGCCCCAAGCGAGTCATCTCTTACGCAAGCCGGACACTGTCCAAGGCGGAGATAAATTACTCCACGACTGATAAATAATGTCTTGCGGTCATCTGGGCAATCACAAAGTTTAGCCGGTACTCGTATGGGAGTCCGTTCCACGTTGTCACGGACCACCACTCGCTCTGCTGGCTTACGAACCTCAAGGACCCTTCCGGGCGCCTCACTTGATGGAGCCTCCGACTGCAGGAGTTCAACATGACTGTGGCCTACAAGTCAGGCCGCAAGCACAGCGACGCCGACCCTTTCCAGAGACCTTGTCGAGACACCTCCCGGCAGCACCGATGACGATGACGACGAGTGCTTCCTAGGCGCAGTGAACACCAACGACATGGTACGACGCCAAACAGATGATCCTGAGCTGCGCGCGCGGTGAATTTCCCTTCTCTCCTTCCGCCGCGCCTATGACATCGACAATTAGTTTTGGTAGCGATGTGCGCGCCATCAGATGCGCGCATCTGACGCGCACGCTATCATGGGTGCAGTGGAGAAGGGAGATATCGGGCGCGGGGGTTACGTGCACGAATCTGAACACCGTCGCTGTCACTCCGCCGCTTGGCAGGCTTCCTGCTAAGCAGCGTGGGCTGCACAGCTTTTTCGCCACTCGGGCATTCCAGCTCATATCGCTGTCCACTGTACTCGAACCAGACTGCAAGCCGCTACAGAGAAAAGCGATCAGACCAAATAGGCACGACCGAGTTCTTTGTCGCAAAGAAATATCTCTCGATTTACTCACAATGTTGCTGGGTAAAGTTTTGAGATAGACGGTAGTTCAACTAATAAGTCCGAGGTGCACCACACGCACACATACACACTCTCAGTAGCACGTTTAGTGAAAATAACAAACGCGAAACTAACTTCCTCCGCCGTTAAGAAATCCTGAGCACGGTCACGACGCCGTCCCTGGTGTCGTCGTGGTGGCGTCTCCAGTGTCCTTTTCGCTCGCTGGTGAGCTTCTGAAGCCGGAAAGAAAGGAGAGGCGCAAGAAACAGGGCACTGAGAGACCTTCTCTTTGATCCGCACACTAAGCTGCTCTCGAAGACAGGTAGCACCTACGAAACGGGGAGGCGACACTGCGGGTCCGCTCGTTGCGGTCGCCCGTTACAAATGGCCAAGCTGCGTTCCGGACGCATATATCCTGAAGGGTCACGCGATCTTTCCCACAGACCCGTTAAAACGTTTTTGATGGGTGTCGTCCTTTCATGGAAAAGATAGGTAAAGACCCTACAGGCCTCTAAAAACAGCCATTAATGGTCTTCAACAGCCCTCAGAAAATGTTTAGGGGAACGTGAGGCCCCTTAGAAAACTTAGACAAAAATCTAAGTCCCTCAAAAAGTTTTGAAGGATACGTCAAAACATTTAAGAAATCCTGGTAGGCCCTATAGACGGGTTTTCAATAGGGCAAGCACACTAAATTTATTATGGCTGCAGATTCCGGCATCTTTTTACCACTAAATATCAACGGCGAATTAGAGCGCAGCTGTTGAGGAGAAAGAGGGGATGGTATGAAGAGGAGGGTATGCCTTCCTCCTAATCCGTACCCTCTCCCCCTCCCTTCCTCCTCCGTCCTCCCTTCCTTCTCCTCCTCCCTCTTCCTTCTCTCATTCTCCTCCCTTCCTCCTACCTCTCCTCCCCCTCCCCCCCCCCCCCTAATTTAAAGGAGCGCTGAAGTCATTTTTGAAAAAGGTCGTTTTTAATCTTATATTGTTTAAAATGTGTTAGTTCGTGCACATACCACGTCCTATGTTACAAAACTCTGAGGGCAGGAGAAAAACATGTAAATTCTTTTTTCTCGCAGACTACATTGTGTTGACCAATGGAAGCCCTACAATACGCGCAGATTCCGATTGATTTTGTTATCACTTGTTTTGAAGAGAGTCTGATAGGTACACTTCGGATAAGACTCCTCTTTCCCTCCGCGGGCAAAGCCGTCGCTTGCAACTCGCCGACAAGCGCCCTTCGTCGACCACTTCACTCGGAAGAAAATTCTTCCTAAAATTTGCATGTCGCGATCTTTTAACACGCTTTCACCGAGGAAATAAACTACGTACGATTGTCATTTTGGGATTTTGACTTCAGTGCCTATTTAAGAAACCCTAAATCACGCCGAAAAGGAACAAGAGGTTGATCAACAAGAAGGTAGGCAGTGTGAAACGAATATCTAAAAGGACCTCGGAAGCACGCTCGTCGTTGTTGACTACATGCAGTGCTGTAGAATGTGCAACACAGTCACAACTTTGCCGAAATGCTCGCACTGAAGGGTATCTTTACCACAAAGAAAATACAGATCTGTTAAGCACTTGTGAACAATTTTTCACCGGGAACTGAAGACTTCATGGAAACGGTTTCTGTGATGAAGCTCTCTTTCCTCCCCTGAAGAAGGTTCGATATCACGTAGCTTATTGTCAGTTTCCATATCCCATTCTGACTGGCAAGCATAATAAATTGATCTTTAAAAACTGGCTTAAAATCTTCATTTGGCAATCCAAGGGATAGCTTCAGGCTATCCTTGATAGAGGCGGCTAGCTTAACCACCTCCCCATTATTGACGATAGCAACATGGCTTGGTACCCAGCAAAGCTTGAAATCTAGTCCAGGTAGGGGAGTGCGGTGCATCTGCACATGCTCTGGTGTCAGCCGGTTCTTTCAATTGGTAACAAAACCAGACGACCATTCAGCATGCTTTTTAAAGAATGAATTTGAAATTTTGTCTGGTCCTCACACTTTAGCTGGACTTACATCAAGAAGCAATGAGAAAATTTCTTCCTCGGACTGTTCCACATAAGCAATTTGTGTTATCGTGGTGACTTCACCGAATTCGAGTACCGCGCCGTCCTCGCTAAAAAAATACCGCAGGAAAAATGCATTAAATGGGTTTGCTATGTCGACCTACAACCGGGTCATCTACTGGAAGTTTAGACATTCTAGATTTTCGTGGCGAAATGTAACCCTGTCATGGTTACATTACAAAAGTGGTACTTGAACTTTTGTGTCATTGTTTTCCGAGCCTTAATCAGACACCTTAAATTACCACGCACTGACGCGCCCTGTGACCGAGCGATCATTTTCCATATGGAGAACTTTTTGTTTTTATACATCATTTCTCTGCTGATCCACGGATTATTATTGTGGATTCTTCTCACCTTTTCCGGGACATACTAAGTAATGTAGTAGATAACTATCTCTTTAAATTTAAACCACAGTTGCTCACCATTAGATTAAATCCCAAACTAATATGCTTGAAGAAGTCGTATGAAGAAACGAGTATGTCTAAAATTACCACGTCATCCGCATGTTTAAACTATCCGTAGGCAGTGTTTTCATAACGCGCCAAAACAATTTTCATTGAAATCTAGCGACTAAATTAACATATAGTGATACAATATACATAGCAAGACTCGACATTCATAAGAATATAACAGCATGCTGTCGCTTAAGAAAAATAAATCGTGCATGAATTTGCGTCCTTGAATTTTTGTAAATTCCTTAACAAGTTGAGTCTAACCATGCGAAAGCGTCATATCATTCAAAGCCAAATAGAGTAAAATATCACGAGCACCAGATAACTATGCATCTCAATCAACCTCGCTGACATTGAAATCGCCTGCAATTTTTATTTTCTTTGAATCAATACACAGTTTTATTAGAAAGTCGTATAGATTCTGAACGTAGTCAAGATTCGTACCAGCTGGACAATAAACTGCGCCAATAATGATCTCCGACTTTGTCAGTGTTAGTATGCACCAAACGCTCTCAATGTCAGGAGTGTCGTCTATCAGAAGACAGGAAAAGTTTTTCACTAAAATGGCCACTCCACCTTCTCTATTCGCGCGATATTTTCTGCTGATACTGATCCCCGGTGGAACAATTTCATCATCCAAAACAGAAGCACACAACCACGTCTCGGTTGTAATTACAATAGAAGGGTCATGTTCGACAAGGACGGTTTCTAAATCAACCAGTTTAACCAGGATGCTCCGCGCATTTAGATTAATGATGGAAAAGAATATTCACTGTAAATATTTCTTCATCATTCCCTTCGAGGTCGAACCTTTCTTGTTTCATGCTCGGTGATTACCACCCTTCGCTCTCGCTGCTTGTCCCAGTTGTCATCGACGGCTACAGCGCGTCGGCACTCGTGGACACCGAAGCAGATTACTTCGTTTTGAGTGGGAAGCTGTCTCGCCGACTTTGGAAAGTCTTGATGCCTTGGAAAGGTCCACAAATACGCACCGCCGAAGGACACCTCATCACGTCTGTTGGGAGGTTATCATTATAAGGATATTTAAGGTTATGATTATAATCGATACTAAATGCGAAGGTGCAAACGAGCTGGACAAGGAACCCGGACCAGGCGGGTTTTTTCGGTCCCGCAGCAGTCACCTAGATGTGCTTGGAGATTTGTGTTTGTCCTTTGTCCCTCTTGATCCCCTTCACCAGGGATTATTTTCGTCATTCTTGTCCAGCCCGCTTGAACTTTTGCATTTAATTGCATTATAATCATAAGGTTAAAATGCAAGCCTTTCACCCTTGTTGGTGTCAAGCTGGTGGTAGCTGATAAAACCTGTTCACTCTACTGACGTCTAACTCCTGGTTAGCTCAATTGGTAGAGCGCTCCACTGGAAATAGAGAGGTCCCGGGTTCGATACCCGGACCAGGCGAATTTTTTTCGGTCGCGCTCCAGTCACCTAGCTGTGTTTGGAGATTTGTGTTGGTCCCGTCCCTCTTGTTACCCATCTCCAGGGATTATTTTTGATGATCTCGATGTACATGGACGTGGAACATAAGTAGTAAGATGTGGTGTTGCCCTAAATCACGTTTGCGTACATGGCGGTTCAAGAAACCACTGGGATTCCACCTTTTCAGCTGGTGCACGACAGAAAAGTGACGACGATGCTCGACGCCATGCTGCCCCACAATCCGACGGACGACGACACCGACGGCGCCCAGCTGGTCACTCAACAGGCAGAAGAGGTACGCCAGCTAGCCCGCCTTTGCATAAAGGACCAACAACGTGCTGACGCTATCCGGTACAACCCTCCTCGCCGCGACGTGGAGTTCCAGCCCGGAGACAGGGTGTGGGAGTGGACGCCCCTTCGTCGCCGCGGCCTCAGTGAGACACTATTAAAACACTACTTTGGACCGTACAAGGTCATTCGCCGCCTTGGTGACTTGAACTTGGAGATGCTCCCCGACGGAACCCGACCAACAGGATGCCGCCAGCCGCCACGACCCGAAGTGGTTCACGTAGTTCTACTCAAGCCGTTTTACGCGCGTTAGGATTGTGACTCTGCATTTTTAGGTCGTCACACTCCGATTGTTTTAGCCATGTTCGTTTTTCTTTCAAGTTGCAACGGTACGATGCGCTTTTAAAATGGGGGGGGGGGGGGGGGTAATGTCGCGCGCAGGGGCGAACAAGCAACGCTCGGTCCCAAAACTTTAGAAGACTCGCGTTTATTCTTACTCGGGACGTAGCCTTCATCATTTCGTCCTTGTTCCTTGTTCTTGAAAGTGACTGTTCAGTCTCGCCCCGAGCGTGCGACGCTCGAAGCTTCTTTGCTGAGTATTCAAGATAGTCACGCACACCATATAAAGAGCTGCGCGAGGCGTTGTCGAGTCAGTCTCGCTCCCGCTTGCTGCTACGCCGCAAAATCGCCGCCCATTTTTCTGCTGCCTCGACGCTCGTTCTTTATTTTGTTTGGCATGAGTTTGCCTATTTAACCTTTGTTTCCAGTTCACCGTTCGCCTTGTCGTCACCTTCATTCTTGGCAATGTGGTGACGGGATCTTGATACCCTTTTCAAAACCTGTATCTTCATGATATATAGTAGGAATAAGTGAACTGGTGAAGCACTAACATTTTGTTTAAGATGGGTCCAACCTAACCGGCGTCTCACTTCAGTGAAACTTGAAGAACGGCTTGTATTGTTCCTCATTCTTCAAAAATTGGGTTGTGTGTATGTTTATACAGCCTAGAACTTGGTCTGTCTCACAGGGGCGACGAGTCTCCCAGCTGTAGATGAGAAATTTAGGCAGTGCGGTACAACCGCTAGCCTGGGGTCTTTAACGTGCACCACGCAGTAGTGATACACGACCGCACGCCGGTACGATGCTCATCCAGATCGAAACGGGCAGGGGTGGGGCTCATTCTTCAATTATCTCTAGCGTATGTGCGAGGTGACTTTATAAATATAACTATAATAAAAAGAAAGCCACTCTGAAGATTATAGTTTCTATAAAAGAAATCAGCAGTTCTATAATAACAAAAAGTACTAAAAAATCTGAGCTGGCACTGCTGAACCCAGAGATAGTAAGCTCAGCAGGCACCCCTGCCGGTTTCGATACGAACAAGCAATCTACCGCTATGGCTAAATGAACCACTAATGCTTGAATCACTCAGAAAAATGCTCAGTTTCACAGTCGTGACGAGAGGGCCAATTCGTCCCACAGCGGAGAGAGCAGACGCCAATTTAAAGCGAACAGCTAACTTGCTTGTGACAAGTTCTTAAGGCAAGAGTAACTCACATAGCGCTCCAACGCCGTGAAAGCCACTCGCGAGAACACGTGGCTTTGTTTGGTATCTCCTCGGAATTGAAGCGCGTTGGTGTGAGACACAAGCACGCTGTACAATATATAACCACGCGCGTCTTCGAGCAAGCGCGTTCGTGGTCGGACGGTTATCGCGCTTTGCTCCCACGCAGAGGACCACGGTTTGATTCCTGGTAGCGGAGGTACCTTTTTGTTATTTTTGTATATGTCGCTTTCTGGTAAATTTGAGAACCCTGTTGCTTATTCGAGGTTAGAATGTTTTATGCGCTGAAACTTCAATCTCGATTGTTCCAGAAGCACTCTCCGTCTACAAAAGGGGCTACGCATGGCGAGCCGGAGTCAGTTTCGCCCCAGCGCTCGATCCTGCTGTTTCGCCGACATCGACGCCTGCAAGGCTAACCCTCTTCTATTTTGTCTCGGGCAGAAGTTAGCCCCATTAAACGTTTAGCTTCTTGAGTTATTCGCCGCCTCATCCTTTGTGACTCGTGACAATATCTTGGTGAGGCCACACAGCACGGCGAGCGCTGCGACGTGATCAACCAGATAAAGTCCTTTTGGCGTGCACCTTATTAGCCTCAGTCGACAGCGTCTGCGGCTTCCGAACGGCGTAATCGAGATAAAACAAAGTGTCTCGCTCCCGTGGAACGCAGGCGTGCGTTCGTTCTTTTCGGAGACAAAGAAGAGCGTATACAACAGAAGACGGCTTGTGTTGTTTTCAGCTTTCTTTGTCCCTGTCGTTTTTGGCGCTTTTATTTATTTGAATATGAAATATGAAACAACTGGCCCAACTTTCCACTTTCCTTTCGGAGCTTCAGCTCTGACTAGGGTGACCCCCTTTCTGCCGGCGAAATGCGGGACAGCTTGACCGGGGGGGGGGGGGGGGGGGGGGGGGGCGGGGAGAGTAAGAGGAGGGCGGTATTTTCACGACTCAAGAAATAAATATTACAGTAAATTCACCAACGTGTACACCCAGAAATCTTGTGCTGTCCGAAAGCATATTATACACGTGAAAATTGTACGCAGCAAATAAACTAAGATAAGTTTCACTCCCAGTGATTGTAATGATAAATATTTTATTAAAAGTGCAGAAATTTTTAAGTTGAAAACATAAAAATCCACTGCACCAGACCCCAATGCACAGAAGGAAATTGGAAACAGTAAATATTTTTCGGCTTATTGTTTCCTGCCGATACTTACTCTTATACTAACATGCTCCTTAAAAATATAACCTTTAGTTGGTGTTTGTTCGACTGTTGTGAGTTGCAGGCTTTTTGCCTTTTGTGGCCGTCTTCACACACACACACAAAAAAAAAAAATCTTTCCACAGAACCCTTTTACATGATACAGTATGATTTTCAAATAATTACAATAGTTTATTTCTCAACTTTTGGCGAGCAAGTTTTGCTTGGAATAATTTGCCATCAAGGGGAGAGGCACAACGGCGCATGCGCGTCGGTCACCTGCAAGAACGATGGTTGCTTCCCGCAGTGCTTGGATAGAAAACGGCATTCCATCGAAATTCGCACGTTTATCAGCGACCTCCGCGCTTCCCCGTGGCCCGTTGTTCGGAAGCGCCATAATTCGTGTAGTGAATGACACGGCAATGTGAAATGCGGGACATTTTGAAAATTTTAAAATTTCTTGGGGGACACGGGACACGAGCCCTCAATGCGGGACAGTCCCGCGGGTCGCGGGACGGGTGGTCACCCTAGCTCTGACTTTGACGGACGCTGGCTTGAACACCACGACAGAAATCTTTCCGCTTCAACGCGCTCATAAAACTGTTATCGCCGCCGTTGAGGCACGAAACTAGGGTCAGTGAAGAAACTCTGCCTAAACAACACACGTAGCGCAAGTGCCAAGTTCTACGTGACGTGGCGAACCCAGAAAACAGATTTAAAAAGAAGCATGTCTCCCATGGAGGCGCTTGGGAAACCGGGCCGCGACAAGCTGACATTAGTCGCATATCGATGAGTCGTCTGCTTGCGCTGTTTGCGACCAAGGCGAGACGACGACTTTGTCCGGTAGCAGCGACACGCGCGGTGTCCACACATATGTACCTTACACTAGCCTCCCGAAGTCACTTGCATCATTGACCTTCCTGTTTGTAGCCGGACACACGCAGACGACCAAACCGCGCAAGGTGATCGGCTGATCGGCCTGAGCTGCGATAGAAATGGCCATTTTGGTCCATTCAAACCTTCGAAGCTTCCGAAGGAACGTTCTGCACCAGTCGCGACAATATGACTACGGAGCATCATCGTACTGAAACGTTCCTTGTCAATAACACTGCATGCAATCAACTGATCAGTCATGCTTACCTCCATAGATCTCAACAACGGTATCGCTCTTTTTTCGTGCTTCAAGAGAGGAAAATTATTTTTCAATCCCGCCAAGCACCCACGCCGCATATGGTTGCAGCGCCAAGATGTGCGCGTGTATCTTCGGTGTATGGATAGCAAAATTTCCGTATTCCAAATATGTCTTCATAAAGGAGCCTGTCACTGGGAATTTCGACCGGCTCGCCAAGAATGACGAGATCAGGAGAAACTGCTCATTCCGTGAATTAAGATGGCAACCGTCAGGGGAATGCTACTTGCCCAGGATTGACTTTAAGCTAGCCTACCTAACGCGGAACAAAAATGTAGACGCCGAATATAAGTTCTCGCTGTTCAAGCTTTCATACAAATAAAAACTTGACAAATATGAAATACTAGGCTCTGTAACTTCTCCTCACTTTGAGAGGTATTTGCGTTCAGTAAGCTAGCAGCGGCGAATTAATAAGAAATAAAACATTTTATAAACAACATGCTACATTAAAAACGATATTAAAATGAGTCTACTATGGTGAGTAAAACCTCTTCTTTGGCGAAAGTAGTTGTTGACGCTATATTAGCGATGTCACCTACATGACTGCAGCTTTGGCGCGCTGCACTGATGTTATGTTATTTTGGTATGTGCTTCTTTGTCACGCCTTTTTCCAGGCTGTGTTGTCTTAGCACCGTGGTATTTTGACGTCATGTTATTTTGACAAGTGCATTCTTTTGGCCCTTCGTTGTTTTTGCCTAGTTCCCCGAAGAAACTGTCATTACTTGTTCTACTTGGAGAAAAAATAACGGGACTAAGTTACTCGTTTTTGTTCCAGAAATTGACTACAATTTTACTCGAGCAAAAACACTCAATTTGCTGAATTAATTTAGCGTGTGGTTCGTAAATACCCAGGCCGGCCTTGTTATCGAGAAAAGTAGGCAATACGACCGCAGTGCTCAAACACCCGTCGTTTCACAACAGTTTGACGGCGAAGATGGTGACTCCGTCGCCAGACAGTACACCGCGTCATATCCTGGGTGCACGAAGAGAATTGTGGGCTTCCAGGAATCAAGTGCACGGGAAGAAAATAAAGTCAACACTGGAACTTCGTACACAAACCAATTAAGGACGCAAGTAAGGAAGCAGCGATTTTTTGTTTTACTCCAACTTCAAGGTGCAGGAGGGAGCTAAAAATATAACTAGGCCGTGGTGCTGAATTGTCTACGTCCCCTAGGGGAGTGAGCCCTGGGCTACTCTATACTGGTTTAAGCTCCGCTGATATGAAATGGCCGTGACTGAGCAAAAACTGGACAAGAGTGCCGTGTCAGCGTACAGCCGGGACTCGGGTTCAATAAGTGAAACGCAGGATCGAGCCGACCACCGACGCAGCACTCGTGGTGCACGATTCGTGCGCGAGACGAAACCAAATTTGACGCTCGTGCTCAGACAGGAACAGGATAAGGTCTGCCTTTGAGGTGCGGTGACGCTGGTTTACGCTGGAGACAAAAGAGTTCGCCGGGTCATTAGCACCGCTAGCCTGGGTTCCAACGTGCGTCACGCAGTAGTAATACACGACGTCACGCCGCTAGAATGCTCATCCAGATCGAGACGGGTGGGGACTGAACACCCGGGGTTGCACAGCGCGAGCTGTCGCTCCCTGCGCTCCGTGCTGCTGTTTTCCCCGCGCTGACCCCTGGGGGACCTAAATTAACTTTAGCTCTACGACCTCCTTATCGAAGAAGTGTCGGCCAAGGAATTGTTCTCACTCGTTCGGGCCGATCTCGACGCAGTGAGCGGCCGTCAGCACGACCTTGGCCGTGATCAGGGCTCCTCCGCAAACAGGTTCGTAGCCGGGATGCTTGCGTCGTGCGTGCATGAGCAGCGCCTGCAAAAGACGGTGCCGGCGCGCTCAGTGGCGCGGTTCCCCGCCCTTAGAGGTCTTTGCGACACACCGATCCGAAGAAGCCGCGTGTCCGTCTTGGACTCACAATCCAGGGTGATGACCCCAGCCCTGCCTTCGCGCCACCCACGATCCGGTAGCGGGAGGGCTCTCGACGTCCACAGTCCTGCTCTGCAAAGCCAGTCAAACTTCTCGTAAATCGTATATTGAGCACAATGCTCGCGACGTGCACGTCTGACAGAATCGTTGGCGAATGCGCCTCATACATGTATTAGGCGATAGAGTACAAATACACATGTATCAGCAGTGTTTGTTTGGGAAGGGGGGGGGGGGGGGGGGTATGGGAGTCGAGTGTGTTAAGGCACCGCAGCTCGGAGAACTTAAAGGGAAAGCCAAAGCTTCAATGAATCATTTTATTAGCACCTGCACACGTACAGATACCGGGAGGCAGACAAAAATCTCATAGCTGTTAGCTTCACAAGGTCTGCTATCCCGTGTTCTTAGCCAAACGAGCTACAGCGAAAACAACAACAGCGAAAATATAACTTAAATATAAACGAGCAGTACATTATTGTGACTTCAGTAGGCATTATCGGTGCTCGAACTTTCAAGCCTCGTGATCGTATACGATAAAAGTACGCACAAATCGAGCATAACACGCAACTTTAGCGATGTTGTGAACAGTGCTAACCTGAATAACCCGCGCGAAAACAGTTTCCGGAAAAGCAGTGATCTGCGAATGTTCATAATGCTTAGGTTATAAATGTACTAGTTAAGCCTCTTTAATCGTAAATGGCATAAATATATGGAAGCGAACGCTCGTACGCGGGGTGTTGCCTCAATGGCGAAAAAGAGTGCGGACGTGTGCTAGATACCACCACTTAACCTCGATTCTTGAACAAAGATCCGAACACTCACCAATATAAAAGTCATCGGTTTGACACTCGGGTCCTGAATTAATATCACATTACCCAGAGCACGACTGGTTACTCGCCTGCTTCCGTCAACGTTCCGCGCCGAAGCGCTGTAGGAATCGGCTTCCCCCCATCGCCCGCCAAGGTCCTGCACTACCCGTTAATTCAAAGTCAAGCTTGACGGCGTTACGTATATTTTCTCTAGGTGGCGTGGAGTGTCCTCCTAACGATTCTACAGAAGGTGGACGTAGAAGGCTAGGGAGGTGTGATAATGAGGAATACTGTGCGCCACGTTACCGGCGGCAAGTACCGCGGTTTGCAGGAACATTACCTGTCCCTCCTTTTCCATTGGGATACATACACGAAAGACTACAGCTTTTATGATTTCCTGATTTTGTTTTGACTCGACGACCTTCAAGTAAATGAAGGGGTGTATCATTCCGATTGCTGGCAATGAATAGTTTGATGCAAGTCTGTAGCAAGAGATGCTGTTTTCAAGGAGCATGAACCAGAGACTCAATAAAAAACGTGTGCGCTCCGATCACTTTTACAAGAGCGACTTCTGAAACCTGTGTAGTATTGTATATTGGAAAATCAAATGTTTTGCGGAATTCCTGAAAAAAAGTTGTTTGAGAAATAAAGCATGTATAAGGATTTCATAGAATTACTCCGTTTTTCTCTAGGTGATGGTTTTATGTACAAAATTAATGTATCTCCGAAGGATTACTGTATCAAAGTTTTGTAACACTTGGTGTCTCCTGGCGATATTACTTTTAGTCATTCTTTATCCCCAATTAATAAATTTGATGATATCCAATGAGCTCGTACCACTTAATTTCTACAAAGATTTAGTACAAAGAAGCTTTACTTTGTGGGGACCCTCTCCCTGGCTCCTCCGCGCTCCGTGACCTCGCCGGTCCCTGTCGCCGTGCTGCCGGGCGCTCCTTCGTTCCCCGTGACCTTCCCGTTTCACGTCGCCGCCCGGTCGCGGAACGTCCGAGCTCTCCGGGAGGGATGGGGCAAGCGCCCCCTCACCCAGCGCTGACGTCGGAGGGTCGGTCGCAGCAAGGTTCCCGATTGGACGGTCGGCGGGACAAGGACTTGGGAAGGTCTTAAAAGGGGAACGAAGACAAAGGAAGGGGTCTTGGGCTTGGGCTGCCGACTAGACAAGGGACCGGTCATGGAGGCGAGCTCGGACGGCGCTGGACGCTGGCGCAGGGAGTGCGGGCACTACGTCGAGTGGCGGACTCGACGAGCGGACCGGACAGCGACCCTGGACGACGATGTTCCCATGACGCGGTGTGGACGACCACCGCTGGGACTCAGAGAAGCTGCGGTGGCAGCGGACTCTCCCCCGGCCTCGCTGTTGACCGTCCCCCGATCCCGATCCCCCCCAAGGCAATGAGTGAGTGAATAAACCCTTTTGCCGAGAGCGAAGCATTGAAGTGTCATATTCATCCGGAGACAGGGTTTGTGGGAATCGGAGCTAGAAGATGCCCGCATAAACTGGCGCCGCAACGTGGGGCCTGATTTTCGATCAGGCAGGCATTTCGATTCCCAACCTGTTTCCGGTTGAATTGGGGCACTGTTTCGCGCTCTTTTTGGGGGTCACCTTTGTCGCGGGAGCGCCGCACGAAGTTTCGTTGCGGGAGCGCCGCACGGAGGCCCTGACATGATCGCCTGCCTGACGAGGAGGCGCGGATCTTGACCGTTGTTTTAAGGGATTAACCCTTTTGCCCAGCCTGTCAGGAATTTACTTATCCCCCGTTACGAGAAGCGCCATGAGTCTTTTGCTGTCCAGCGCACCGTTGGATGCTGGCAGGTTGATCCTGCTACGCAAGAGCGCTGTGTGCGTCGAAATTACCGCACCCCTCGAGGCATGTAGCGTCGGGCGTCACCCCACCTACGCCTCCGGCCGTCCGCGTCCGCTGGGAAAGATGCCGGCTCACGGTTTGGGGGATGTGACGCGCCTAACCGCCATTGTTCGCGTATCGATGTAATGGTTTGTAACCCTTGTTGCCGATCAGACGCGTTAGAGAGGCATCGCTCCGGGTGGAGAACGCACCCATTGCGGATGGCGGTTGCATGTACTGTGTTTGGAAATTATTCCCGCATTGCATTTTGTCCGTGAGGAGACTAGCGTCTCGGTTTGACCGCATGCTAGCTCCCAGTTGGCCTTGCTTGAGCTGTCAGCGCGGTTTTGAGCGTCGTTATTTGACAGCGTTTTAAGGTACGGATGCGCTCTTGTGGTTCCGACCAAGATCGCTTTAAACGAGTACCTTGTGGCCAGAGGCTACATTTAGGGGCTGAGCCCACTAAATCGTGCCGGATACGCGATGTCTGGTGCGCAGACATTGGAATCCAGAAAACCACCGAGTTTCCGTGTTCACTTATCAGTGGCTGTGCGTGTGTAATGCTCCGTGGAGTCCAGTCTGACGCGATGGGCATGACCCGTGCGTTTCTGGTTGTAGAGTCGTGAGGTTGATTCCGTTTAATTGTGCGCACAGTTGGTTCCGGATCCTCACACCGCTATATCGAAGGTTGAGCCTCGCGGCGGGAGTTACTCTTTCATTATGTTTTCTCCGCCTCCGGAGGAGCGGCGGCAAGCGCGCGCTTTGCGCTGCCGCCGGAAGCAGTGCCGGTTCTCGGCCGTGCTTGGGTTCGCGTTGGGACGTGAGGGCGTAGAGAGCGTAATTGGTCGTGCAGAGACCTGGACTAGAGTGAAATTATAAATTTAGGGCAGAAAAGACAGCTAGGTGGGGAAAGAGCTGGGCTCGTGCAGTGAAAACCTGCACGAGGGGAGGGGCGGTCTCGCGACGATGTGACGAGTTGTTCATAGTTTTATCCTGTACAGATGCGCGGTTGGCCCGGGAAAACGTACGGTTCACGTCGGCGGGTACGTGCCCGGGAAGCCTAGAAATTATGGCAGCGGCATGGCCGTCGGTGGCCTATAACTGTTGTGCGTTGGGTCAGCCCGTCGCTGTACTAACTGCAGCCTTTGCATGAATGGGTAGCGGGTGTTGGAATGCGGCGGTAAATGCTGTAGACACTTCGACGCTGCGGAAACTGTTTATGCAGAGCAAATATAGTTTATTAGCTCGTCCATCTCCAAGACTGGCCGGTTAGATAATTTGGCATTTCGGTATCGCGCTCGTTGCGCGGAAGTTGAGAGGTGCGCGTGTGGGATGCTTACATTGTTCGAACCCTGCCTGTCCTCACAGTCGCAAGAAGACTTTTCAGTCATGCGGCGTGTTGACTTGGCTGGGGGCGAGCTTTGTGCGTAACCTACTGCGTTTGTATGTGGACACGTTGCTCGATTCGAGAACGTCGAAGAGTCGCGAGACGCGTTGACGGCGTACCTTTATTGCTCGATCCCGGCCGGCCTTGACATCAGCTGGAAGACTTTTTAGTTATGCGGTGTCGGGGTTTGGCCGGGGAAGAACTCTAACGTGCGTCGATGCGCTTGTCGCGGTTGTCGAGCCCGTGCGGGGTTGGGTGCGGACCGCCGTTACGCGCTCGTCGCTCCTGTTGGGTGGTTACCTCCGAGCGGTGAAGCGGTAACGTCTGGTACATGCCCAGACGTTACGGACATAGCCGTGTAAATAGGCTGTCCAATGAGATCTGCTGTTCGCACGATCCAGGTACTGTTCCCTTTGTACTGGTGTAAGTGGCCGGTACCACGGAACAACGGCCTCTCAGTAAGGCGATTACCCCTTCTGATGAAGGCGTGCTGCGTAGCTTGGCTGTAGCGTGTTTGTAGCTCGGGTAGCGTGAACGCCGAGTGCATGAGTGCCCGTCATGGGTTGTTGCCAGCGTGTTTTTCCGAGTCGCACCTCGCGAACGGGACTGGATTTGTGGCCGTTTCTGTTTTACGGGAGGTTATTGTTAGTTCTCGAGGTTTTGTACGTTCTTCGCGAATGTGTTGGAGATTAATATTGTTGTCAGAGGTGTGCGGTTCTGACGCTCTGGTAGATTGCTTACTGTTTTAAAAGAATGCGGTTGAGTTTGATAGGAGCAAATGTTGTATAGTGGGCGTGTGTATGATTTGAGTATACAACGAGTGCTCATACTTCTTAGTTAAGGAATGGTTTTCCACTTAAGTACCTCATGAACGCGCAGCGTGATGTTCTTGATGATTGCCTGCGCGTTAGTATTGAGATGAAGAGTTTCGTTTTTATTTCGTGGCATGTTCAACGATCGAAAGATTTTGGTTTCGTCGCGCTGTCTGATATAGCGTGACACTATTCGTTTTTGCGCGATTCGCTGTCTGTTACATTAGGGACGGAAGCGAACTTTAGGTGCCGGCGTGTTGTGTGTGCCTGAGTGCCCGTCCGTGTTGTGAGCTGTGGTGCTCCGGACCAGTTCGTGGACCGTGCTCCGTCGGTGACGAGCTTCCCAGTGAATGGACGTTCACCGCTGACCTGCTTGGTTTGATGCCATCATCATCATTATCGAGGGTGCTCGTCGTCATCGGCGACATTCAGCTGAACGAGCTCCCTGCCCAGGGTCCTGGGGACCACGCAACCTCAAGCCCCCCGGGGTCCGAGCCTTGAGGGAGGGGAGGTGTGGGGACCCTCTCCCTGGCTCCTCCGCGCTCCGTGACCTCGCCGGTCCCTGTCGCCGTGCTGCCGGGCGCTCCTTCGTTCCCCGTGACCTTCCCGTTTCACGTCGCCGCCCGGTCGCGGAACGTCCGAGCTCTCCGGGAGGGATGGGGCAAGCGCCCCCTCACCCAGCGCTGACGTCGGAGGGTCGGTCGCAGCAAGGTTCCCGATTGGACGGTCGGCGGGACAAGGACTTGGGAAGGTCTTAAAAGGGGAACGAAGACAAAGGAAGGGGTCTTGGGCTTGGGCTGCCGACTAGACAAGGGACCGGTCATGGAGGCGAGCTCGGACGGCGCTGGACGCTGGCGCAGGGAGTGCGGGCACTACGTCGAGTGGCGGACTCGACGAGCGGACCGGACAGCGACCCTGGACGACGATGTTCCCATGACGCGGTGTCGACGACCACCGCTGGGACTCAGAGAAGCTGCGGTGGCAGCGGACTCTCCCCCGGCCTCGCTGTTGACCGTCCCCCGATCCCGATCCCCCCCAAGGCAATGAGTGAGTGAATAAACCCTTTTGCCGAGAGCGAAGCATTGAAGTGTCATATTCATCCGGAGACAGGGTTTGTGGGAATCGGAGCTAGAAGATGCCCGCAACTTTAATAAAAAAAATTCGTTCTATCTCACGCTTTTGAAACATGCCGCAACACGTCGACAGAACGGATCATGGAGCATTCACTAGGCACCAAAGAGCGCCTAGTCAAGTGCCTTGAGCGCCACGTCCCCGGCAATAGATGACGCTCGCCACCACTACCAATTCAAAGGGGACCACTCCAACACTGCGGCGCATCCAGCCGTCTTAACTACGAGAAACCTGTCCCTCGCCAAAGCTAATGTACTTTCCCGGAGTGAGATGTACTTCCCGTTGTAAAGTATATGCTACCATAGCCTCCTCTATACGGAGAAAGCCTGGCACATCGACAAAGGAGCGATAGGGCGCGCGGCCGCAGTAAAAATGAGAGGAGGAGCGCGCGGAACGGTGACCAATGTGGTAGCGCAGAGCAGAAAGGGCAGAGATAGTCCGCGAGCGCTTGGGTCATGAGCGGCCGCTCCCTGAACCACGTTTGTTGTCCTGCTTTTGTCACCGTCGTTTTCGTAATCTGGGAGCAACGCCTGCGGCGATTCGAAAGGGCGCGGGCAACAATGCACCATGCCACTGGCGTCGGTGGAGTTGTCGGCGTGCCAGCGGAGTGCGTCGTCGTCGGACCATCGTATCGTGCCGCGGAAGAACCATGCAGTTTTGACTAAACGAAACCGACGGCCGCGATCGTCGGTTTCGCGTTCATGGACCGCTGCGGAGATGCGGACGCAGGGAGAAACGGGAAAGGATTGATGTTGAGTTTCTCCACTTCACGATATCGAAAAGAAAAGAGGAAAAAAAAGAGTGATGAAAATAATCCCTGGAGGAGGGGAGCAAGAGGGACAAAGGGCAAACACAAACCTCGAAACACAGCTAGGTGACCTGTGCGCGACCGAAAAAATCCGAAAAAAGACCTCTCCATTACAGGTGGAGCGCTCTACCAACTGAGCTAACCAGGGGTTAGACGTCAGTAGAGCAAACGGGCTTCACCCTTGTTGGTGTTAGACTGGTGGCGGCTGATAAAACCCGTTTGCTCTAGTGACGTCTAACCCATGGTTAGCTCAGTTGGTAGAGCGCTCCACCTGTAATGGAGAGGTCGCGGGTTCGATACCCGGACCAGGCGGATTTTTTCGGTCGCGCACAGGTCACCTAGCTGTGTTTGCAGGTTTGTGATTGTCCTTTGTCCCTCTTGTTCCCCTTCTCCAGGGATTATTTTCATCATTGCTGTCCAGCTCGCTTGCACCTTTGCATTTAATTGCATTATAATAATAAAAAAAAAGAGTGTTTCTGCGTTTGGCCGCTCGCTCTTGTGTGGCACTAGCAGGCAATCTTTCCTCCGCTCCCGTTTCCCCGCCCCTCCTTTCCCATTTTCGGCGGCCGTCTCTTCTCGCGACGTCGCAGGCTATCTCCGTATAGAGGAGGTTATGATGCTACATTTACGCTGGATATTGTATTCCCTCCTCCACCCGCGGCGCAACACAACGCTGACTTAGATTAGCGTATACGTCCAAGCAGAAGACACCCGTTAACTCGCACAACTTGGCACGACAATGCATCAGACGCACCGTAAACTGCGTCATGATTCCACACACAAAACTACCACCTTCCAGCCTGGACACCTCGTGCTGGTCTCGTTGCCCACACGGCAACCCGGCAGTTGTGAAAAAGTTTCCACATCGACACCTACAACGTACTCGCCCAGGTATCCCAGGTGAACTACCTCGTCGACCCGATACAAGTTCCCTTGGATCGCTGACGTCGCCTTTGCGAGTTGTACACGTTGGCCGAGTCAAAGCATTCAGCTTTCGCTGACTGACACCGTAAGCAATACTGAGTGGCAGGGGTTTCCCCAGGAATTAAAATTAGGGGAGGGGGGTGCCTAAATTTTTAGGAGGTAGGGTTGGGGGTGAGGGCATTGAGAATGGAGGAGTCGTTGCGAATTAGTGGGGTGCCTTCAGAAAAACAAGGGGTGTATACACCCCCTAGGGTGTGTGCAGGGAAATCGCTACACAGTGGCCAGGAAGCCACATTTCACCGACCCGGGGAGGATAATCTTAGGGCGCTCATGGACAACGCTCGTTTAATCTTTACCATGATCATCATCACTCTCGTCCTCATTTACTTTTTATCCACTTCTTACCCAGACGAGCGTTCGCGTCTGTCCTGTGATTTTTCTGAGAGCAACCTGCCGAATAAATCCGTCCCCGGACTAGCCCGTTTTGTACTCATAGCATTTCTCTTTTATGTGTTACCATACAGTTGCGAAGTTTATTCGTTATCGTAATGATGTTTTTACCCAACTATTGCACTTAATTTGATTTTTGTCTTGTTTGTCGCAGCCAAAACCAGAAAGTAATATGCTTTTCTGCAGATTGAAAGTTCGGAACAATATCTCGCCCATTTTATTTTTTTTTTCGGTGATGTGGGTTTTTTTTTTTTTGACCCCGAGTGGGAGTCAAGTGCAGAAAGAAAAAATTAATGGTAGCAATTAGGTCACACTGTCATTTGTGACCAAAGTACCGCCACAAATATATTGTAAATCAAATACCCTTTTTGAGTCCGTAAAACTGCGCAATTTTTGATGTACCAAGACTCATACCGTAACTTAATACGATAATATCCCTGGTTATCGCTAGGGTAACACGATCGCTTAAACCGGTCAGTGGGAGTCAGGCGGTATCCGAAATGGTGGTTAAACCGCGGTCAAACTGCTAATCAACTATTCAAAAGACACTGTGCAGCTGTTGGATTCTTTCTTTTTGGCGGTCGCATTAGTCAGACATCTGCAGAAATATGTATAAGGATCGTGCGCACAAATAATTCTGCCGTCATGTCTTAAGAGAACACTGTATTTTGCACAATGAGTGTACGGCAGCTTAAGCCTACTGCGATATTCACCAAGCTTCAAAATGTACGTCAACAAAATACGTTAAGTGGGCCGGGGAGAGGTTTTCTTACAAATTTAACGAAATTTGGTTGCGTGACGTCACTTTATAAGGAAGACACCACTTACATGTCACTTTTTATTGTCAGTCGTTCGTTTGTTACAGCACTTGTCAACATAGCTAGCCCACTCTACGATAAAGTCAATGGGCTAAGAAAGCAACCCTGCAGGCGAACGGTTAAGGAAATGGTAAAATTGCGGTGCTATTTTATTAATTTTTGCTTTATTAACTCGAATGTTTTTGTGCTGGCGTCAAAATGAAAACAACTTTTGTAGCAAGAAGTTAAAAACGAATCAAAATATTATTATTTTTTCGTTACCTCCTCACTGCCAGCATTTCTTATTGAAATTATATTCGGTATTCCAATCTGTTTGACTGCATTGAGAAACTTCGTAAAATCGGTGATAGCTAATCAACGAGCCTTTTTATTCCCGGATTATTTTATAAGAATCTTGGCGAAGCACACTTCATAGAAAACCGCTTTTTAGTGCTCCGCGTTTTTATGTGTGCGTATCTTTTTAATACGATTCTAAGAAGCGAGGTGCGCGTGAGGTAGCATTTTAGAGATCGGGAACGAAAAAGACACAGCTGCTTTACCTACTGCATTTACATTGATTAATTTGTCGATGTCGTTTTTATTGCCATGTAACCCCGCAAAAAATATGCGCTGAAACACCCGATCCAGACTTTTGTTGCATCTTCCAACCCCACAAACCTCTATTATCTCTCGATATGTTAAATTGTCCAAAACATGGGACCAAACCTTCGCGTACCATTTCTAGTTCTGACCATAGCTCTCAAAAACTGGTCCGTACTCAAAGAAAGCGCGAAAGAGTGTTTCAGGGCATAATGTCCGCGATAGTACACTAGTTTTAAATAAAATAAATTTTACTATAGTTGGCCATAAGAAATGCATGGTTCAATCACGCATGAATGAACTTACACATTCCTATCGCCTGTGCTTTTTGAACTGTGCTTACTTTGGTCCCACACTTAGAGAAGTCAAGATATTGTTTTGGTCTCGTTTACATTGTTGCGAGAGCAGCTTGATCTAAAAATAATTTGGCAAAATGTTTCTTGTATAATAATATTGTTTAGGATTAAAAAAAAGCGAACTGAGCAAAGGAAACGAGTCATTTTGAGAAAGCTCGTTTTGCATGTGCACGGGGCATCAATTTCCTTGTCATTAGCGACAGGGCTGACTCCGGTACCATGGTGCAATCCATCCAAAAGTGAGAGAGGGCTAAGGAAGTGTATTACAGTTTCGGACGTGTCCACATAGTACCTTGGCTATGGTAGCTCCCTCTGTGGGGTGCGTTCGTCTTGTCCATCCGATATCAAACAGGCAGCACAAACTGATGTGCGCAAATAAAATATCGAGTGTATTTTCTTCACTAATTTCAATACATAAAAAAAGTGAAAGCCGTTTACAACTCCCTGTAACGCCGAATTGGAGCGCAGCTCTTGAGGAGGAGGAGGGAAGGGTACTGGGGGGGGTCAAGTGACCTTGGGTGGGGGTCACGTGACCTAGGGGGGTCACGTGACGATGACGATGCCGATGACGTCATCAGTAACGATGACGATGCGGATACCAATGACGTCATCAGTGATGATGACAATGACGATGCGGATGCCGGTGACGTTATCAGTGATGATGACGATGACGATGCGGATGCCGCCGACGTCATCAGTGACGTCACTGATGACGTCATCAGCGATGATGACGATGACGATGCGGATGCCGGTGACGTCATCAGTGATGATGACGATGACGATGCGGATGCCGGTGACGTCATCAGTGATGATGACTATGACGATGCGGATGCCAGTGACGTTATCAGTGACGTCACTGATGACGTCATCAGCGATGATGACGATGACGATGTGGATGCCGGTGACGTCATCAGCGATGATGACGATGACGATGCGGATGCCGGTGACGTCATCAGCGATGATGACGATGACGATGCGGATGCTGGTGGCGTCATCAGTGATGATGACGATGACGATGCGGATGCCGGTGACGTCATCAGTGACGTCACTGATGACGTCATCAGTGATGATGACAATGACGATGTGGATGCCGGTGACGTCATCAGTGATGATGACGATGACGATGCGGATGCCGGTGACGTTATCAGTTACGTCACTGATGACGTCATCGGGGGTCACGTGACCCCGGGGGTCACGTGACTTGGGGAGCCACGTGACTTTGGGTGTCACGCGACCCTGGGGAAGGGGTCACGTGACCTTGGGATGACCTTGGGGGTCACGTGACCCCGATGACCCTTGGGGAGGGGTCACGTGACCTTGGGGTGACCTTGGGGTCACGTGACCTTGGGATGACCTTGGGGGTCAAGTGACCTTGGGATGACCTTAGTTACGCCGACGGCGACGGCGACGGCGACGGCGACGCCGCTCAAGCCGGGAACGGGCCCCTAAGGGCTCATTCACACTGGAAGCGGATCCGCGTTCGCAAAGCGGTTGCGAACGCGGTTGTATAAGGATTCAGTACAATTGCACGCGCACACGATGACATCAAATGCGCGTGCAATTGCACTGGATCTTTATACAACCGCTTTCGCAACCGCTTCGCGAACGCGGATCCGCTTCCAGTGTGAAGGGGGGGTAAGAGCTGCGCTCTAAAACGCCCATTCACCGCGCCATCTGGGACGGAAAGACAGAATAAAAATTCACACCTATTTTTATATTCTGGCAAACAGACGAGTACGGGTCGTTTTAAAGATACGTCCAACCGGGAGGGAGCACAACCACCGACAACCGGCAAACGACTGTCTAATTTAGAGAGGCGTAAAGTATTGAAGGAGGCATACATCTTTTGAAGAAAAGCTGTGGTGGTTGCTTCTTCCCTGAAGTTAAGAAAGAAAATACGCGAACTTGGTAAGCAGAAAGAAATATTTGATTTTTGTTTAAATAATTAATTACTCACGGGATAACGTCTTTGGTGTTGCAAGCTCAGGAGCCGTAAGCAGGAGAAGAGCACAGGAAAGCGCTGCAGTTGATGCCCTGCAAACGAAGCACATTGACAGACTTTGATTACGCCAAATGATGCGTAAATATACGAGACTGAAGTAGACCTCTGGACTTCGTTTAATTGCCATAGTATTTTTGTTTACTTAGTAACAAGACAAGCCAACCTCTCCCGTGAGCTAAAAGGTCACGGAAGAGGTAGGTGTAGTTTATTGGCTTAACCTTCCTCTGATAGAAAACACCAAAGTCCATGATAGAGTAAAGTCATTGATAAGATAAGAAAGACAGGGAGCTCCTTCAGTTGTCCTGCCTCCAACGCAACTTCCTGATGTTGATCCATCTTGTTGTCTCGTGAGTTTCGAGTGTGCACGCGGGACCAACGTCTGGCAGTGGGCAACAAAAGACGCGCTGTGCGTGTCTTGTTTTGGCGGTGACTACAGGCATTAAGGATTAAACAAACCTCTTGCAAACGCTGGTCTGGGTTTCACTTTGCGTGTCTACTGTCCGTTGTTGATGTCACACAGACATTTAAAACAATCAATCTCCTAAAAATCACATTGGAATACCCCAAGACATAAGCCGTTAGCTCTCTTTTATTTTTGTTTATAAATTTTCCCTCAAAGGCTCGCAGAAGTGCTTTACATAAGGGGGGGCTGCAGTGTAGGCGTACAGTCAATACAACACTGTTAAGTTGAGTAAAAATGCATACAGTAAAATTCTACGTAAGGACTGACAGGGAAAACGTAGTAACTAGGACAATATACACATATATATATATATATATATATATATAACGGGCATGGTGGCGGGAGGCCGAAGGCGTGGGTATAAAACTGAGAAGAAAAAACCCTTAGTGATAAACAGCAACAACGGACGATTTAATCTTCGACGTTTCGGCCGGAGTCCGGCCTTCGTCAGGAAGAACTTCAGATGAACGCGGGTGGTATTTATACAATGCTACGGTCGAGTCCAAATTTCGGAGGGGTGACGGTTGAAGCTTTCGAGAGAGGGAAGCGGAGGGCAGTTCTTAGGTCACCGCTGCCGGCCCGGACACAAAGTCACCCTGCGCCCCCTCTCAAGAAGCTACAACCGTCATCCCGCCGTCCTTGAAACTTGGCACCGACCGTCAAGCTTCTTCACCCGGATAAGAACTGCCCTCCGCTTCCCTCTCTCGAAAGCTTCAACCGTCACCCCTCCGAAATTTGGACTCGACCGTAGCATTGTATAAATACCACCCGCGTTCATCTGTAAAAGTTCTTCCTGACGAAGGCCGGACTCCGGCCGAAACGTCGAAGATTAAATCGTCCGTTGTTGCTGTTTTTCACTAAGGGTTTTTTCTTCTCAGTTTTATATATATATATATATATATATATATATATATATATATATATATGTATACATATATATGAACAGCAGACAGACAGATGGCCATTGTAGAATTATGACACGTTTTAGTTTTATATATTTCTCTCTCCATAAATAAAAGATAAAACGATAAAAACCGAAATAGAGTAAGCGGGGATATACACTTGAAATGTGTATATATATATATATATATATATATATATATATATATATATATATATATATATATATATATATATATATATATATATATGCATATATATATATATATATGTGTATATATATATATATATATATATGTGTATATATATATATATATATATATATATATAACTGAGAAGAAAAAACCCTCAGTGAAAACAGCACCAACGGACGATTTAATCTTCGACGTTTCGGCCGGAGTCCGGCCTTCGTCAGGAAGCGTCAGGACTCTGGCCGGACTCTGGCCGAAACGTCAGTAATGATCAGTCACCTAATTAATTAAAATTCGTTAATTAACTTTTTAAATAATGAAAATTAGACATATGGTTCCAATTAGAAACTTGCTCAGCGTCATCGAAAACCACTAAATCAGTCATTTTTAGAAAGACTTTCGGCGCGTGAGAAGCGTAGTATTGTACTAAAGTTACCACTCGTGGAGCAGGTACAAGGCTGGGGCTAGATAAGAGTCAGAAAAGTCGCGCGGGCGCCTTATCGCAACCGCTAGCTTTTTGCCTGCTCCACGAGTGGTAACTTTAGTGCACTACTACGCTTCTCACGCGCTCAAAGTCTTTCTGAAAATTACTGATTTAGGGGTTTTCGATGACGCTGAGCAAGTTTCTAATTGGAACCATATGTCTATTTTCATTAATTAAAAATTAATTAACCAATTTTAGTTAATTAGTCGACTGATTGTTACGATTAGCCACCTATAATATATTCCCCTGGCCGTATAACTCACCTTCACAAGTGGCATAGGTGTAACTTTCACGGCCTTTTTTGAACAAATCTGTTAAGCTTAAAAAAAGACACCCTGTATATATATACATATATATATATATATATATATATATATATATATATATATATATATATATATATATATATATATATATATAAACAACAGTGTGCGGATAAGTGGGATTTCACCTTCTGATTTAATGAAAATCAGCTGTTTGGGTTGAGCGAAAGACATCAGAGCTTTCTTGTGAAGCAAGGGAGTAGGGAAGATCGTTCCAGTCAAGGAGCGGTTGAATGTGCAATGCTACCAGATAAACGGACGATTGTTCGGGATTCGCCGAGCCGGGCAGACGACGCGATGGGAGGATGCAGAGCGTTGGATAATAGTAGTAAATATCGCGAATAACTGAAAGGCGAGCAATTTTGTGGTGACTTTGCAATGACGGCAGGTTTAGCTGCTTTTTTTTTTAGGGCGGCGACGCTGAAGTTGCGGTTGTAGTCAGATAGGATGATTCCTGTAGCCCGGTTCTGAACTGATTCGATAGGCTTAAAAACGATATGTCTGCACAGCTAGAAATTTACAACTCCGTTTTGCAATACGTGATAGTCAAAATGTAAAATTCATTTCCACTAATGGTCAGGAACTTTGGTGCCAAGTCAGCCTCCCTTCTCGGTGTAGTTATCTATAGACTGCATCTATGGATAACTACATAGGTGAAGGAGGTGGACTGTTTTCATCATCAACTGGTTGATCACGAGGGGTCTACCTTTATCTATCTAAAATTTCTTTATATCTTATGGTCTTCCTTGCCTGGGTCATAGTAGCTCTGGTTCTCGATGTATATATTGTATGGATGACTACACGGATGTTTGTGACGTATTCAGGAATAGTGAGCTTGATTCTCGCCAATGCTGCTAAGGCAGCATCAGTCCATCGAGCATATGAACATGCTCGCAGAGGCGACGGACCGACAACCGGCATAAATAAGGGAGAAATAGAACCTGTGGAAGTGATGAACCAGCTGACAGTATTAATGAAGAACGAACAGAAACTTGAACAGAAGCTAACAATGACAAACCTGAAAGAATTGGAGGTGCAGAACGTACATTTATAGACGGAGTTATTCCTGATGTAGTTAGAGGAGATGGATTCTGCTGATGTTCAACTACTGGTACACACGAACTCAAAACACAGTCAAGCCAACAGCCTAACACAACATCTTTTAGCAGCCATTCTTGGGAAGAACTCCCAGGATCTAAATTCACCTGCACGGTCATCCCCGCCACGATCGCTGGTGTCGGAGCGGTGAACGCATTTCCGGAAATCGGTTTAAAAATTACCATCATATCATCGCGCCTTGCCATTTATCTGAATCTATTCCCACTGGGCAAACAATCTATCGTGGTAGTTGGACGGACTTCGGTAACCGCGATTGGCTTCGTTTGCCTGCGCATCTAAGTCGGAGAAACGTTCGACCTGGTGGACGCAGCGGTGTTGAGCCGAAATGCCTTGCCGTTGATCTTGGGTGAAAGATGGTTATCTGTAGCACAGGTAGAGTTTTTCGTCCGTCCTCCATATTCACTGAAAAAAACAACAACAACAACAAAAGCACTTGCCGCTAATGGCTTGCGCAGTGCCGCTCCAGAACTCCATGCTCAGTACGCTTACCGCGCCATGTCTTCCTGACGCGCTTCAAACCTCCCCGAGCCTTCCCGAGGAGCAGTCAGCATGGAAGCAATTAGTCATGCCCGCACTCCGCAGTGCCCCATATTAAGACCAACATCCAGTTCCCACTACAATGTAGGACCTACTACTGCAGGCCGTGATAATCAACACGCAACTCCTCGCCACAGGACGAGACAAGATTCGAGAAATTGTAGGGCTAACACGTTCCCCTCTTTGAAGTGGGTGACGATGACCTCGAACTCTGCGGCAACGTGCAGCACGCAATCGATCATGTGTAAGGAGCGCAGACTTACGGGCGTCAGCCATACCGCTGTACCTCCGGCGACCGTTCCTTCACCGAAGAGCAAACAGCGCAGATTCTTAATAAGGGAAGCATCGTACCATTGCTTGGCCCCTGGGGATTCCCCATTGTTGTTGTGACTCGCGGAAAGAAAAAGCGCCTTTGTGCCAATTATATCCCGCTCAACAAAATGACCATCAGTGTCATCCAGCCCCTTCCAGTCGCTGACAATCTCATGAACGACGTCGCAGGAGGTCGCTTGTTTGCGTTCTTACATCTCAAGTGCGCCTACTGGCAAATAAACCTCCGCCCAAAAGATTTAAAAAAAAACTATTTTTGACTTGTTAAGGAGACTAAAAATTAACAAGAATTCAATTTGTGTTAAAAAATGCCCCCGCCACTTTCTGAAGGACTATGAACACCATCTTTGAAAGCCTGAAACCACGCCACCCAAAATGCGGAGCGAGAGTCTACCTCAACGACGTCCTGCCTTTTGCAATGACCTTTGATGAATTCTTCAATCTGCTCAATGAAGCAAAGGACTTAAAGTGTCCCGCCCCAAGTGCAAGTTTAGAGCTGAGTCGATCAGATTCTTAGGGTTCATACTGTCTTAGCAAGGAAAGCTGTCAGATTCTGCAAAAGTGGAGGCTCTAAACCGGATCCGTACGCCTCAAACACCGAAGCGTGTCTTATTATGGGTCCAAACAGCATAATTTTATTGCCGCTTCATCAGTGATTCTTTTCAAAGTCACCGCCCCTATTCAGCTGATTATGCGTTCGGGGCTCTTCTATTGGACACCCGCGTGCGAGTCAGCGTTCCAAGCGATTCGTCACAGCCTCAGCTCACCTCAGCACCGACCTTGGCGTACTTTGTACCTCTAGTGCTCACTACGTTGACCAGCGATGCATCTGCGGTTGGTCTTGGTGCTGTTGCCACGCAAATGCAGAACGGCGCTGCCACTGCCGTCATTGACAGCTGGCAGTGACAGCAGCGTTTACATTCTCAGATATAGGAAATGTATAGGGGTACACCCCTTGTCCCATATGTAACATGAAGAAACTCAATTTTCGTTTTTCTTGTACAGCCATCGCACATTACGCAATCCCAATAAACATCGTCATCTTCGGTTTTGGTTTTTGTCAAAACATGGCGTAAGGCTCGTCCCTCTCGGTGGAGTTCTAACATCTTGGTGCGGAAACCCGGGATGACAATGATATAGTCACGACGGAATGACGACGGGGCATCCACCCGCAACGAAACGAGCCAAGGGACGCCACAAGAGAACGAGCCCCCAGCGACGCTACCGACGGTATCACTCAACGAGGCCTAGTGACGTCGCAACGAAACGCGCCAAGAAAACGCGCCAAGGGACGCCGAAAGAGAACGAGCTCCAACGACGCTACCGACCTTATCACTCAACGAGCCAAGGGACGCCGCAAGAGAGCGAGCTCCAACGACGCTAGCGACATTATCACTCAACGAGGCCTAGTGCCGCCGCAACGAAACGAGCCAAGGGACGCCGCAAGAGAGCGAGCCCCAACGACGCTACCGACGTTATCGCTCAATGAGGCCTAGTGACGTCGCAACGAAACGCGCCAAGAAAACGCGCCAAGGGACGCCGAAAGAGAACGAGCTCCAACGACGCTACCGACCTTATCACTCAACGAGCCAAGGGACGCCGCAAGAGAGCGAGCTCCAACGACGCTAGCGACATTATCACTCAACGAGGCCTAGTGCCGCCGCAACGAAACGAGCCAAGGGACGCCGCAAGAGAGCGAGCCCCAACGACGCTACCGACGGTATCACTCAACGAGGCCTAGTGACGTCGCAACGAAACGCGCCAAGAAAACGCGCCAAGGGACGCCGAAAGAGAACGAGCTCCAACGACGCTACCGACCTTATCACTCAACGAGCCAAGGGACGCCGCAAGAGAGCGAGCTCCAACGACGCTAGCGACATTATCACTCAACGAGGCCTAGTGCCGCCGCAACGAAACGAGCCAAGGGACGCCGCAAGAGAGCGAGCCCCAACGACGCTACCGACGGTATCACTCAACGAGGCCTAGTGACGTCGCAACGAAACGCGCCAAGAAAACGCGCCAAGGGACGCCGAAAGAGAACGAGCTCCAACGACGCTACCGACCTTATCACTCAACGAGCCAAGGGACGCCGCAAGAGAGCGAGCTCCAACGACGCTAGCGACATTATCACTCAACGAGGCCTAGTGCCGCCGCAACGAAACGAGCCAAGGGACGCCGCAAGAGAGCGAGCCCCAACGACGCTACCGACGTTATCGCTCAATGAGGCCTAGTGACGTCGCAACGAAACGCGCCAAGAAAACGCGCCAAGGGACGCCGAAAGAGAACGAGCTCCAACGACGCTACCGACCTTATCACTCAACGAGCCAAGGGACGCCGCAAGAGAGCGAGCTCCAACGACGCTAGCGACATTATCACTCAACGAGGCCTAGTGCCGCCGCAACGAAACGAGCCAAGGGACGCCGCAAGAGAGCGAGCCCCAACGACGCTACCGACGGTATCACTCAACGAGGCCTAGTGACGTCGCAACGAAACGCGCCAAGAAAACGCGCCAAGGGACGCCGAAAGAGAACGAGCTCCAACGACGCTACCGACCTTATCACTCAACGAGCCAAGGGACGCCGCAAGAGAGCGAGCTCCAACGACGCTAGCGACATTATCACTCAACGAGGCCTAGTGCCGCCGCAACGAAACGAGCCAAGGGACGCCGCAAGAGAGCGAGCCCCAACGACGCTACCGACGGTATCACTCAATGAGGCCTAGTGACGTCGCAACGAAACGCGCCAAGAAAACGCGCCAAGGGACGCCGAAAGAGAACGAGCTCCAACGACGCTACCGACCTTATCACTCAACGAGCCAAGGGACGCCGCAAGAGAGCGAGCTCCAACGACGCTAGCGACATTATCACTCAACGAGGCCTAGTGCCGCCGCAACGAAACGAGCCAAGGGACGCCGCAAGAGAGCGAGCCCCAACGACGCTACCGACGGTATCACTCAACGAGGCCTAGTGACGTCGCAACGAAACGCGCCAAGAAAACGCGCCAAGGGACGCCGAAAGAGAACGAGCTCCAACGACGCTACCGACCTTATCACTCAACGAGCCAAGGGACGCCGCAAGAGAGCGAGCTCCAACGACGCTAGCGACATTATCACTCAACGAGGCCTAGTGCCGCCGCAACGAAACGAGCCAAGGGACGCCGCAAGAGAGCGAGCCCCAACGACGCTACCGACGTTATCGCTCAATGAGGCCTAGTGACGTCGCAACGAAACGCGCCAAGAAAACGCGCCAAGGGACGCCGAAAGAGAACGAGCTCCAACGACGCTACCGACCTTATCACTCAACGAGCCAAGGGACGCCGCAAGAGAGCGAGCTCCAACGACGCTAGCGACATTATCACTCAACGAGGCCTAGTGCCGCCGCAACGAAACGAGCCAAGGGACGCCGCAAGAGAGCGAGCCCCAACGACGCTACCGACGTTATCGCTCAACGAGGCCTAGTGACGTCGCAACGAAACGCGCCAAGAAAACGCGCCAAGGGACGCCGAAAGAGAACGAGCTCCAACGACGCTACCGACCTTATCACTCAACGAGCCAAGGGACGCCGCAAGAGAGCGAGCTCCAACGACGCTAGCGACATTATCACTCAACGAGGCCTAGTGCCGCCGCAACGAAACGAGCCAAGGGACGCCGCAAGAGAGCGAGCCCCAACGACGCTACCGACGTTATCGCTCAATGAGGCCTAGTGACGTCGCAACGAAACGCGCCAAGAAAACGCGCCAAGGGACGCCGAAAGAGAACGAGCTCCAACGACGCTACCGACCTTATCACTCAACGAGCCAAGGGACGCCGCAAGAGAGCGAGCTCCAACGACGCTAGCGACATTATCACTCAACGAGGCCTAGTGCCGCCGCAACGAAACGAGCCAAGGGACGCCGCAAGAGAGCGAGCCCCAACGACGCTACCGACGTTATCGCTCAACGAGGCCTAGTGACGTCGCAACGAAACGCGCCAAGAAAACGCGCCAAGGGACGCCGAAAGAGAACGAGCTCCAACGACGCTACCGACCTTATCACTCAACGAGCCAAGGGACGCCGCAAGAGAGCGAGCTCCAACGACGCTAGCGACATTATCACTCAACGAGGCCTAGTGCCGCCGCAACGAAACGAGCCAAGGGACGCCGCAAGAGAGCGAGCCCCAACGACGCTACCGACGTTATCGCTCAATGAGGCCTAGTGACGTCGCAACGAAACGCGCCAAGAAAACGCGCCAAGGGACGCCGAAAGAGAACGAGCTCCAACGACGCTACCGACCTTATCACTCAACGAGCCAAGGGACGCCGCAAGAGAGCGAGCTCCAACGACGCTAGCGACATTATCACTCAACGAGGCCTAGTGCCGCCGCAACGAAACGAGCCAAGGGACGCCGCAAGAGAGCGAGCCCCAACGACGCTACCGACGGTATCACTCAACGAGGCCTAGTGACGTCGCAACGAAACGCGCCAAGAAAACGCGCCAAGGGACGCCGAAAGAGAACGAGCTCCAACGACGCTACCGACCTTATCACTCAACGAGCCAAGGGACGCCGCAAGAGAGCGAGCTCCAACGACGCTAGCGACATTATCACTCAACGAGGCCTAGTGCCGCCGCAACGAAACGAGCCAAGGGACGCCGCAAGGGAGCGAGCCCCAACGACGCTACCGACGTTATCGCTCAATGAGGCCTATTGACGCCGCAACGCCAACAACGCCGCGAGACCCAGAGACGCCATGGAACGATTAAAGCAGAAGCGGACGGCTCTGAGGTCTCAAGTAACGAGACTGAGCCTGAGACATCGACGCAGCTATCGCAAGCCACTCCGACGAGCAAAGCCTCAACGTATTATCGGTGAGGCTCAGTGAGTTGCGAATACAGCTGAGCAACGTGAACGCATCTATCGAACCACTGGTACCTGATGGAGACGTTGAGCAAAACTACGCCCGCGCGATTGAATATGGCGATAAGATCGTCACGTACATCGCCACCATCGCACAGGAGGTAGAGGAACCCCGCCGAGAGGCCCCACGCCGGTACAACGCGGATTCACAACGACAGCGACTGACACGTTGCACCCTCGAAGGTAATGCTGCCGAAACTGGAGCTTCAGCGGTTTGGCGGTGCAGCTACCGATTGGCAACCCTTCTAGGAACAGTACACGCAAGCAATACATGACAACGACAGCCTTTCTAACGCTGAGAAGTTCTTGTACCTGCGGTCGGCTTTTACGGGAAGGGCAGCATCAGCGATAGCCGGCATTCAAGCAACGGGAGAAAACTACGATAACGTCGTTGAGCTTCTCAGGGAGCGCTTCGGTCGCACTGACGTTCTTATTCAAGAACACCTCTCCCAGCTACTTGATTTGCCAGCAGTACGACACTCGAGCGAGGTGAGCGAACTGCGACATCTCTATGACCACTTGCAACGTAATATGGCCGCTCTCATACGGAGCTATGCTCTGCTCTGCGCTGCTGAGAATGCTGTCAGGAGAGTTCGTCATTGACTACCACAGGTGTCGACGTCCTACGGACAAGGAAAACAGCGGCATCAAAATAGAGAGCCTACAACGCTTCCTGAAGCTCCAAGTGGAGAGCCGTGAAGAGGCTCACGAAGTTCGTCAGCGAGAAGCCACGAGTATGAGCCATACCAAGATAACGGAAGGCGGAAAGGCTTCTCTTAAGGCCACGGTCCCACTGAATGTGGCAGTTTAGGTACTTTTTGGCAGGTCATTACTCATCTCCTTATAAATACTGTTTTGTGGGATTGATGTCATTCGAAAGGTAATGCAATCCTCTTTCATTTAATATTATGTATGTGTTGGACTTTACTGTTCATGCGCGTTTGTAGCGTTGCGAATATGATGGCGCGGACCCTCACTTGCTCCGCTAGTTCATGTTTTATGAACGATCTATTAAAGATAACACGGTTCCAATATAGCAGTTTTGTTAAGATGATGTCGGAGCAGAATGTAACGATACACTTTTTTGATATTTGCACTACTTTGTTTTTTTCATACCTCCAAATATTGCCCTAAAATTGACATTTTTCAGCACAAATATGTTTTTAATGACAAGCGCTAGGGCAATGAAATTAGCTACAGATGTAGTGCTTATAATTGGTAATATGCAGAAAAAAAATTTAATGTTGTGTAAAAAGTTTTTGTTTAGATATTTTATATGAAGCGTAGCACTTTTTTGTGCTTTGAGTCATCGTACTTCAAATGCCGCTGAGGAAATATTTAAACTATGATGAAATATTTTATAACATTTAGAGCTACAATGGTTGCCCAAGAGGTGGACGATGGCTTTTTTTCATTTTCAAAGTCATAACGCTCCAGGAGCCCTTCAAACTTACCTGTTTTTGACGCATATCTTTTTGGACATCAAACAGATTTATTGGCATCTAATAACATTTATTCTTTGGAATAGACATACATTGCGATGTATTAAATTTTCATAATGATCTTGCTTTGATTTCATAATAGGTGTAGAGCTTAGGTAATTTTAAAAACAATTAAAAACTGTTTGGGTGTTTTGTTGCGCTACCGGGCGGATGGCTGACAAAGTGCTGATTTCTAGTGTTCGAAAAATTTCCGAGGGCGGCGTTGGCGTCTGTATCATCATCAATCGCCGTGTCTTTTTACCTTAAAATTTAAAAAATATATTGGAAGATTTACTATCGATAAATGAATGGTTTAAGTACTGGGTCAGGTTAATAAATCTAAGACAAATAATTACACACGCGTAGCGTGATATAATGTGTTAATTATTCGATATGATTGAAATCAATAAACAATAAAGACGAAGAGGAAAATAATACACCCGAGTTCACTTCATGCCTAAATGGAACAGCGCGGAACATAGGACTTCATGCCTAGAGTCACTGAATGAGCTTTAAAGTATCGGCACTCCGTTCCCCAAAATTGTTTTGGGCGCCACCATTTTGGGTCCTATTCAGTGCAAACGCAACTGCCGATCGTCATGATCCAAAAGCACGACTTCCTCAGCATTAGATGCGGTGCTAGGAATCTGATGCAATATTGCAATGCTCTGTCGCGGGTAGTTTAAACATTTGTGGGGGACGGAAAAGCGTTTCCTGTGATTTTAAATAAAGCTTCAGGTAACTGGCAACCATGATTTTAAGCCACAATATGGCCACGTGTCGTTACTCTGAACCGTAGCTAATTTACTGGCACAAGCGGGAACAATGAAGAAGAGGCAGGTGTCAAAACGTAGTGGCTTGTGGAATCTACGGGGCTTACGTCTCGGCCCCTCCAGGTATTAGAAGCCTCTTGAACAAGAGCATGAATAGTGTCATTAAATAAGCTACGCGTCAGAGTAGCGACACTTGGCCATATTGTGGCTTAAAATCATGGTTGCCAGTTATTTGAAGCTTTATCTGAAATCACAAGAAACGCTTTTCCGTCTTCCACTTTAAACAGTGTGCGACAAAGCGAAGCAACATTACATGAGTTTCCTAACACCGAATCTAATGCTGAGGATGTCGCACTTTTGAATCATGACGATCGGCTGTTGCGCCTGCTCTGCACAAGAGGAGGAAGCGGCCAGGTAGGAGAAACGCGGGTTTTATGTGCGACCGTTCTCACCGTCTCGAAAGAGAGAACGCGCGAGCTTGCGCTGGTTTAAAAAAAAAGGCATCCAAAGAAAAGAGGCGGCACGCTGTGCTCTTTGTTATTATGCGTCTAATTGCAAATTGTTGTGTGTATGTTTATACAGCCGGAAGTTATTCCGCCTCAGTGGGCGTCTGACTCTCAGCTGTAGATGAGCAATTTAGCCAGTGCGGTACAACCGCAAACCTGGGGTCTTTAACGTGCACCACGCAGTAGTGATACACGACCGCAAGCCGGAAAGATGGTCTTCCAGATCGAGACGGGCAGGTGCGGGGTGGCTTCTGCAGCGCGAGCTTTCGCTCCAAGTGCTCCGAGCGTGTGCGCTAGACTATGCACTCGGCCACCGACCCCCCCCCCCCCCCCCCCCCCACCCCTTGTGCGTCTAATTTATATAAATGTATAAGTATTTGCAGATCGACGATGGACGTCGATCGTCTCGAGGTAATGTAACGAAATAACATTATATAAATAATAAACTTGTTGAAGGACTCAACGACTCAATTTTTTAATTCTTGGATTGTAATATGGCCGTAGCCTATTGTACTTGCTGTTGATGAAGAGCAATATGAGGTGACGAGGTAATGATTAAATGATGAGGCTCTATAAGGACGACGACATTAGTGAGTGTCGAACCACAACGTACAGTGCCATACTTGTTTCAAGTATCGTGTACCCAAAGACTTTCTTCTCCCGCAACAGAATATAGTAGAATCAATGAGGATGCTACTTTACAACTGCACGTGGAACAGGAAAACTGCACTGTGCAGAAGTGCGGCTAATTCGTTAATAAGAGGGACAGATTTCTAGCAGCATTCCCTGATTGATTACTTGGAACAAATGGCCTCATTGATGTAAAGTGTCCCCGTTACAAAAGATTCTTGAAGCATACTTAAACCGCAAAGAAGTATGAGGCGAAAAATAGTAAAAAGGAGCCTGGTGTGAAAGGTCCAAATCACCCACCATGGCTTCTACTATCAAATACAAGGGCGGTTACACAATACACAAAGAGAGTTTTGTGATTTAGTTATATTTACACTCAAGGACGTTGATATCCAACGTATACAGAGAGATGACACCTTCTGGTCAACCAACATAGAGCCTTTTCTACTCAAGTTTTACATGGAAGGCCCGACTTCCGCTGAAATTCCTTACGTAGACGAGTTGTCCGACCGAATAAACTGCAATTACTCCCGATTCTGGGAATCTCTCGATCTTCGTTTGTAAGCCATAGTATCATGAGATCGAGGGGTGTGGCTCTTCGTCCACCGAATATTTCTTCGGCGGGTGTTTTTACCGTGTAAGAGGAGACCGTCGCGTGCTGCTGGAACAACAACCTGGCGATTATTCACTGAACTGCTTGTTCCGTAAGCTTCGAAAGGGCTTTTTTTGTTTCGCACACCATCTGTTCTGCATGCCCGTTAGTTGCAGGATGGTATGGTGCACTAATGTGATGCCTGATGCCGGTTTTTTTCTTCAAAAACTTGTTTATTTTGTTTGAAGCAAGATTTGGCGCGTTATCAGAGAAAAGTATTTTCGGTAGGGCCAAAGTAGGTAAAAGAGACCGTAGAACGTCAATGACGTGTTTGGACGTCGTGGCAGGCATCGTGTAAACTTCAGCCACTTAGAGCACGCATCGCCCATGACTCCGTAGAGGGATACGTTTCGCCACCCACCGACTGAATAGTGGATCGTTTTCAGTTACTGTTCATGATGGCGTTGGATTCAAGGAAGACTTCGAGTCTTTCCACAAAGTTAGCCCAGGTGCCCGGACTTTTGTCGAAAGCGGCAAGTGTTCGAAAACGTCGACAACGTCGGTAGTCACGTGTTGTGCTTGGCACTGTACACTTACCATTCGCTGAGACGAAACGTGCTTGTTCGTCTGCCACGAGTCCTCCGATATCAGGTCATCACCGCAACACCATCTCCCGACAAAAACGCATGTCCATAGTTAGCAATCACGTGAGTTTATAAATTCCCGAACGCTCATAACTTGCCGTCGCTAAACGCCATTCATTCATAGCGTCATCATTGCAAATAAACGCCTCCCTATTTCTTCTGATGGTTTTCATCATATTCCTCCTAAACTGTACTTACAACATTATGTGTGTCGGTACTTCCGAACATATTGCAACGGCGTTTGTTTTCTGGGAACCCCCCCCCCCCCCCCTGTAATGTAACAACCTTTACAACATCTGCCGAATCCCATGAAACACAATATATCGTGACGTTATTTTAGTCGTCATTAAAATGGTGAGGTAAGTACCGTAAATCGCGAAGCCGTTCACTAGACGTCCGCTTCCACTGTAGTCTTGGAAGATTGAGTCAACCGAGCGTGCATTCCTGCAGAAGAAATTTTCATTGATAGAATATTGACACGTCAATCAACATTTGATTCCTTCTTGGTAAGATTTATTGCGAAAGCCCGTTACAACCGCCGAACCGCATCTTCCTATATCAGAGAACAATTTATACCCAGCCTGACATTCTCGCATACATCCGTTTGCTGGGCCACGCTACTTGAGCTATACTTCGTTTCAGCTTCGGTCCAGACGCAGCCGATGCTACAAGCGTGAGCATGTGGCCCAGAACAGTGCTTGCACTGCACGAGCGCGCGTGCTTGGCAGGGATGCTGAAAGCCCGGAGCTCGCGCTTGTAGCTTTGGCTGCGTCTGGACCGAAGCTGAAACGAAGTATAGCTGAGCACAGCTGGCAGCGGCGCGAGCAAGGCCACGAGGGGAACGTGATGGTGCTCGAGCCATCCCACTGTTAACCAATGTTTCGGCCACCCCACGGGTACGTGTCGCCATCTATTGGTTGAACTAACGCCTTGTTCAAGATGGCTGCCGTGGGACCGCAGCCTTAAGGGATCAGCCGCTTCTCTTTCCTCAACTAGTCCCTCCAAGCAGACTGAAGCGTGCGCATTCTGTGCCACGAAGAACCCCGCTACACGAGATTGTCAGACACCAATTTCTCTGGAGGAGAAGAATCGAAGATTTCGAGAATCAGGACGATGTTTCCGGTGTTCGATCAAGGGACACACCTCCAAAGAATGCCGCAACAAAAGAATCATGTGGGAAACATGCGGTCGAAGGCACATAACTCAAATGTGTGACCCATCCTGGAAGAAAAATAAGAACACCGCAGCAAAGTTACACTCCTCGACTGGCAGGAAGAGCGATAAAACACCTGCTGTACTACTTCAAACAGCTCAGGTCTGGGCAGAAGGGAAACAGCAAAGAGCTCTCACGCGCATCCTTTTTGATGAAGGAAGCCAACGAATCTTTGTTATGGAAGAACGTTCAGGTAAGCTGCAGCTCGAGGTTGTTGGTGAAGAAGACATTACTATCTACCCTTTTGGAGGAGCAGGAAGCAACATAAAAAAAAAAACACAGAAGGGTACGAGTCTGGCTAAGGAGACAGTACAGCCAAAAGAAGCACTGCCTAGAAGCTCTGGAGATATCAGAGATTTGCTCCGATCATCTTCTTCTACCTGAGAGTGTAGTGCAAGGAGTCCAAGTACAGATAGCTGAGCTGGCAGACGTCACCTTGCCACAAGCCCAGTTAACAAGACATGGCATTGACATTCTTATCGGTGCTGACTACTATTGGACTGTCGTCTCTGGTGAGGTCCAAAAAGTGTAAGTCGCTGTCAAAACAGACTTTGGATGGACACTTAAAGGACCTGGTGTCCACAGCGGTTTGACTGCCTCCTGTTCTACTGCGGCAGTTCTGAAAGCCAATGTGGGTGGAAGCACATGCTCATTGTCTACCGAGCTCCGGTCATTTTGGGAGCTGGAAAGCATGGGCATTCCGATCCTAACCTCCCACAAAAGGAGAATGAAGTTGTCCGAGGGTTTACATCATCCATCAAGCTAACTACCGGACGGTACGAGGTGGTTTACCTAGGAAGCCAATGAACATTCAGCTGGCAGACAATGAAGGAGTTGCAAGGAAGCGTGTAGTGAGCCTCACAAAGAAGTTGCTTAAAGACGATGTGATGCTGACTGAGTATGATAAGACAATTCGCAAGTTTCTCCAGCAAGGATTTGCAGAAAAAATTTCACAGAGTGCAGACAAGGCAGAGAACCGAGTGTACTACATGCCTCACCGTGCTGTGTTACGACCTGACAGCCTCTCGACCAAGGTCAGAGTCGTGTTTGATGCGTCATCAAGAGAACCAGGCTGTCTGTCTCTGAATGACGCACTAGAGCCAGGGCCAAACCTGAATCTAGACCTCCTGAAAATGTCACTGTACTTTCGGATTCATCGTATCGGCCTCAATGCAGACATTGAGAAGGCATTTCTGCAGATATTACTGAGACTGGAAGATCGTGACGCACTACGATTTTTCTGGTACGAACAAATGCCAACGAAGCAAGAGCCGAACCCTCCTGTAGAGGTTTGGAGGATGACAAGGGTTCCTTTCGGAGCGACCAGTAGCCCGTTCCTCCTCGCAGCCACGCTACGTCACCACTTGTTGGTAACAGAGGACTATCCGGAAACAACGAAATCACTAACCGAAAGACTTTACGTCGATGATTTTATCACCGGAGCGAACACCGAGGAAGAGGCGGAACAGTTCTATCGACAAACATTACATCTCATGAAGCTAGCCGGGATGACAATGCGGAAGTGCAACACAAATTTTACGGACCTGCAGCAGCTATTCAACGAGGAAGGAACCGGGTGTGTTCCAGATCAAGTAGAGTGTACCACCCCCAGCGCCTCTCGAGTGTTAGGACTTGTCTGGGACAAAGACAGCGATTGCCTGGCGTTCTCCATGGGGCCTGTATTGGAATTCCTAGACCGGAACTCCAACACGAAACGATTCATTCTCCAGGCATCATCTCGCATTTATGACCCATTAGGACTCCTTTCCCCAGCCACCGTGACAGCCAAGCTGATGTTCCAAACCCTCTGGGGTCTGGGTGTCAACTGGGACGTGCCACTACTTGAAGAGGTTAAAACAAGATGGACGCAGTGGCATACAGCACTGCACCACTTAAGGAAAGTAACAGTACCCCGACGGTGCCTTGAACTTCCTGAGGATGACCGAAACGAAGTCCAAATATCCACAGATGCCAGTCCCAAGGTTTTTGGGGCTGTGGCGTACCTGCGCACGCAGACTTCACCAACGAGGATGAATTAGGTTTTGTCCAAGACCCGGGTGGCGCCGCTAAAGAAACTTTCTCCCCCAAGACTTGAATTGATGGGAACGGTGATAGGGGCACGGCTAAAGGACTACCTTACTAGGTCGTTGAACCTACAAGTCGCCAGCTGGTACATCTGGACAAACTCAACAATCGCACTACATTGGGTGCGAGGTTCTGCTCAACAGTGGAGGCCCTTTGTGGCCAATCGAGTATTGGAGATCCAACAGCTGACTGATCCAGAGCTTTGGAACCATTGCCCTGGACTAGAAAATCCGGCTGATCTGCTCACAAGAGGGGTGACACCCGAAGCACTCAAGTCGAGTGCGCCATGGTGGAACGGACCGCCATGGCTTACGGAGCCACCTGCTGCCTGGCCAACGCATGAAGCGGGTGTTGATATGACCGCGGCAGATGAAGAGAAGAAACAAGTTCGAGTTCATAGCGTGACACTGAAAGAAGAACAGGTTTTGCCTATGCAGCGCCACAGTTCCCTCTCGAAGCTTGTTCGAGTTGTTGCCTGGATACGACGATTTATACATAACTCTAGACATCCCAGCCAAAAACACGAGGGTTGTTTGACGACTGAAGAAGTAGCACAAGCTCAAACGTGTCTGATCCTGCAGGTTCAGCAGGAGGCGTTTCAGTGGGAGCTCCAATGCGTTCGACGCTCAGCACGCATGGAAAGCAACTCTCCGTTACGGGACTTAAACGCATACCTGGACAAGGACGGGGTGCTGAGGGTCGGAGGACGCTTCAGGAACGCTGACATGTGCGACAATGCAAAGCATCCCCTCATTCTTCCATCAAATCATCATTTTACCTAGCTTTTGACCAATGCTACTCATCGACTTCTCCACTCTGGTCCTCTTGAGACTCTGACAGAACTGCGGGAACAGTTCTAGGTCTTTCGAGGAAGACGGATGGTAAAAAAGGTGCTGAAGAAATGTGTGATCTGTGACCGTGTCAACAGCCGAGCGGCCACCGAGCCAGTTGCTCCACTCCCTCGAGACAGAGTAACCCAAGCGGCCCCTTTGAGGGGACTGGTGTGGCCTTCGCGGGACCGCTTAACACAAGGGATAAAGGCAACAACAAGAAGTCTTACATCCTCATTTTCACCTGTGCCGCTACTCGTGCCATTCACCTCGAACTAGTGACCGACATGTCCATTCCCCATTTTCTGATGGCCTTCAGACGATTTGTGTCAAGAAGGGGAGTGTGCCGAATCATGTTTTCTGACAATGCAAAAACCTTTCAGCGTGCTTCAAAGGACCTGAAGAAACTGTGGACAACGTTGTGTGGAGAGGAGATACAAGCCTACTTCGCTGATCGGCAGATACAGTGGAAGTTTATAATCTAGAGAACTGCCTGGTGGGGTGGGTTCTGGGAGAGGGTGGTCCGGTCGGTAAAGTCCTCGCTCAAGAAAGTTTTGGGTAACAGCTACTGCAACTTCGAAGAACTGACGACCATCTTAACTGAAATTGAGGCTGTAATTAACTCAAAGCCTCTGACATACGTCTACATCGAAGCCACCGAAAAGGAACCGCTCACCCCTTCCCATTTTCTGGTGGGAAAGCGTTTAACTGCACTTCCGACCAGCTCCAGCGCGGAGCCTGTACCTCCCCTTGAAGGACAATACAACAGGCAGTGGCGTTACCGTCAAAAGATGGCAGATCATTTTTGGCGTAGATGGAAGAGGGAATACTTGACCAGTCTGCGATCTGCTCATTTCACGGTGCCGACTTCCTCCAGTGCCCTGAAGAAAGGAACTCTAGTGTTGGTCCACCAACATCTCCAACCGCGACAAGTTTGGAAGACGGGAGAAGTCGTAGAAGCATTGACTGGACGAGACGGGCACATACGAGCTGCTATGGTACGTCTTCCTAATGGTACCATTATTAGGAGACCCGTACAACTTTTATACCCTATGGAATATATTTACTAATGACTTGACGTCATTGTGGGAGGTGTGAAGAAAGTCAATTTTCGTTTTTCTTGTACAGCCATCGCACATTGCGCAATCCCAATAAACGTGGTCATCTTCGGTTTTGGTTTTTGTCAAAACATGGCGTACGGCTCGTTCCGCGCGGCGGAGTTCTAACATAACATCCCAAAACTACATTCCGACGTTCAGTCTACTGGCGTAGAGCTTGCGATACCAAGTTTTAAGAGCGGCTTGATAGCTGTTGGATGTAACGCACTAAATAGCTGATGTGCGTATTGAAGAATATACACATACAAAAAAAAAAAAGGTTTTGCAGCAGGTCCAAAAACCTTAATTTTCTTGCGGAAGCCTTTAATCCGTACATTAGCTGTTGTAGTAAGTTGTATCGCTCGACTATCAAGCCGCTTGTGAAACTTGGTATTATTAGTTCGACGTCAGTCAACTGAACGTCGAATTGCATTTTTGGGGTGTTACAAATGGGACAAGGGGTGTACCCCTATACACCCCCTGTTTCTGAGAGTGTAGTTCTTTGCTCAATTAGCGTTCATCGTCCTTACAGCGCCTCGCTGCATCGTGCTGCGTCGATTTCAGCCCAAAATGGAAGCGTCACTTTACAGCGCCAACGTGACTGATCCGCAGCAACAACAACATGCCTCCTCGCCACCAAGCAGGGATATAAAGGCTGCCATCGGGATAGCGCATACATTGCCAGTCGGCAGTGGGATTGGTGAGGTTAATCCTCTGCTGAAACTGTTTCAACGTCGTTATAGGTTGGTGCTTTTACCCAATCATTCGTATTATTCTGCAACCTTCATAACTGCCACTGCTGCTGCTGCTTAATATTGCCACGCGCGTCGGCGAGCAAGCGCGTGCGTGGCCGAGTGGTTACCGCGCTTGACCGCCAAGCGGAAGGGGTGGGTTCGATTCCAGTCAGCGGATTGTCCTTTGATTTATTCTTTCAACTTGGCCTTCTCGTATTGCCACGCGCGTCGGCGAGCAAGCGCGTGCGTGGCCGAGTGGTTACGGTGCTTGACCGCCAAGCGGAAGGTGTAGGTTCGATTCCAGTCAGCGGATCGTCCTTTGATTTATTCTTTCAACTTGGCCTTCTCGTATTGCCACGCGCGTCGGCGAGCAAGCGCGTGCGTGGCCGAGTGGTTACCGCGCTTGACCGCCAAGCGGAAGGTGTAGGTTCGATTCCAGTCAGCGGATAGTCCTTTGATTTATTCTTTCAACTTGGCCTTCTCGTATTGCCACGCGCGTCGGCGAGCAAGCGCGTACGTGGCCGAGTGGTTACCGCGCTTGACCGCCAAGCGGAAGGTGTAGGTTCGATTCCAGTCAGCGGATAGTCCTTTCATTTATTCTTTCAACTTGGCCTTCTCGCATTGCCACGCGCGTCGGCAAGCAAGCGCGTGCGTGGCCGAGTGGTTACCGCGCTTGACCGCCAAGCGGAAGGTGTAGGTTCGATTCCAGTCAGCGGATTGTCCTTTGATTTATTCTTTCAACTTGGCCTTCTCGTATTGCCACGCGCGTCGGCGAGCAAGCGCGTGCGTGGCCGAGTGGTTACCGCGCTTGACCGCCAAGCGGAAGGTGTAGGTTCGATTCCAGTCAGCGGATCGTCCCTTGATTTATTCTTTCAACTTGGCCTTCTCGTATTGCCACGCGCGTCGGCGAGCAAGCGCGTGCGTGGCCGAGTGGTTAGCGCGCTTGACCGCCAAGCGGAAGGTGTAGGTTCGATTCCAGTCAGCGGATAGTCCTTTGATTTATTCTTTCAACTTGGCCTTCTCGTATTGCCACGCGCGTCGGCGAGCAAGCGCGTGCGTGGCCGAGTGGTTACCGCGCTTGACCGCCAAGCGGAAGGTGTAGGTTCGATTCCAGTCAGCGGACTGTCCTTTGATTTATTCTTTCAACTTGGCCTTCTCGTAAGTTCGAGAACATTCTCGTCTGATCACGTTCCGAATGTTCTACGCACCGAAAGTTCTACACCGAATGATCCAGAAAACTACGAGGGTACATAAGGGACTCCGCAAGGCGAGCGGAGTCAGTTTCGCCCCAGCGTTCGACTCTGCTGTCCCGCCGACTTTGACGCCCACGACGCTCTGCTTTCTTCTGTTCCCTTTTTTATTTTTGGGCGCAAGTTCGCCCCATTAAACGTCTAGTTTCTTCAGTTATTATCGCCTCATCACTTGTCATTCGTGACAATATTACCTCAAAATGTATTTCGGTGTTGTTATTAAGCGCGGTAATGTGGTCGCCTAGTTCATGTCTCGATTTCTTGTCTGCCATAAAACACTGCCTGAGGACTGTTTGTTTTTGTCGTGTGTTGAGTACAAATTCAGCTATCCTTTCGGAGCATGTTCGGAAACCAATATCAATCAACAGCTGCAAAGAAACCCTGGAAGTGCCCAACTTGCGAGCTCGCGAAAGCGAGAGCTGGACAAGGACTGGGGAAGTACAAAACAAAATGAAAGAGACAAGTAGAGGGAAACGTGCTTGCGGAAATCAACAAGAAACTGGAAGTGCTTATGAGAATGGACACTGTAGAGAACATCGAAAAAAAGTTCATAATGTGTCCGATCAATACGACGTGCTACTAAACGAGATGTGTAGTCAAAGGCAGTAATTAACATACCTGAAACGAAAACACATGGAAAAGGTAGAAACCGGTAATAATAAAGAAGACAAACAATTAACTCAAGCGAAAAATCATTTAACTCGAACAATATAGCAGGCAGAAAGCCTTAAAGTTCATGCTTTACCTTGGTCAGTAAATGAAGACCTAGTATACAAACTTAACCAACTGTCCTTGGAACTTGACCTAGCAGAACGTTTTGAGCAAGAGCTAGAAGGATTACACACTCTGCCCGCAAAGCCCTACAATACATCTGCCGTGATGATGCATTTTCCTTCGCGAATATGGAAGAAGTGGCTTCAGAAAAAGGGTAAACTTGATGGAAAGAAAACCGAAATCCGTGCGTACGAAAACCTAACACCGCAGAACCGGAAAATGTTGTAGCTAACATGTAGCTAAAAAAAAAAAAAAAAAAAAAAAAACTACCAGTTCATTTAACAAACAAACAAACAAACAAACAAATAAACAAACAAAGAAACAAACGGGAAGAGATTTCTAAGAAACAATACAGACGATCGTGCTATCAGAATCAATAGCGAAGACTAGAGCCGCTAAATGAGCTGCGCTTAGAATATCGGCACTCTGTTCTCCGACATTGTTGTGGGCTCCGCCATTTTGTGCTTGTGCAGGACAGACGCAACTGCCGACCGTCATGATTGAAAAGTGCGACTTCCTCAGCATTAAATTTGATGTTCGGAAGCTCACGTAATATTGTTTTGCTTTGTTGCGAAGTGTTCATACACTTGTGGAGGGCGGAGAAACGTTTCCTGTAATTTAAGATGAACCTTCAAAAACCGGCAACGATGATTATAATCCACAATATGGGCAAGTGTCGTTACTCTGAAGCGTAGCTTATTTAGTGGCACTAGCGAAGACGATCTGATAAAGATACTCTGAATTGGAACGTAACACCTTATCTACCAGAAGTAAGATTTCTAGCGACTGCTGTTCCTACAAGTGAGAAACATTTACCAACTTACGCGAAGCAATGTATTTAAGAACAAAAGAACACGTATAATTTAATAAAACTGACGAAATTGAAATGTTTTTGAGTTCGCTGTGTCATAACTTCTACATTTTAGCATTCAGGGAAACGTGGTTGAGAGGCGGATTCGATGCTGCCATGTACGAAAATTTTGCAAGTCAGACTATTTATCGTGAAATTCGGAAAGGAGGCGGAGTGTCGCTTTTTTTTTCGAGAAGGCCTAAAAATTGAAATTCTTTCTGATTACAAATGCGTTGATTACTATTATGAAGCATTAGTCGCCAAATGCTTTAAAATAATTGTTGTTGCGGTATACACCGCCAAGTGAATCCTTGGTGATTTGTTTTTCGATTTTGCTACTCGTCTTTCAGATATTATTGCCGCCCTAAATTTTAAAATCGCCATGACAGGAGATTTTAACATCGACATGATGACCGACGAATCATCGAAAATCGAGTTTACGAAAATGATGCAGTCTTACGTTTGTGAAATTACACTAACAAGCCCACTAGCATAACAGAGCACGTACAGACATGGATCAACCTCTTTATCACCGATAGTTCATCTCGTGACACGAATTCGTGTGTAATTATGCTGGAACTAGGTGACCATGCATTTTCTTATATTCTGTTTTAGAGCGCAGCTCTTAGGGGCCCGTTTCCGGCTTGAGCGGCGTCGGCGTCGGCGTCGGCGGCGGCGTAACCGCGCGGTGCATCATGGGAAATGTCCCATAATGCACCGCGCGAGCCCCCCACCGGGGTCACGTGACCCCCCCGAGGTCACGTGACTCCCCTGAGGTCACGTGACCCCCTCCTCGAAGTCACGTGACCCCCCGAGGTCACGTGACCCCCGCCGATGTCGCGTGACCCCCCGATGACGTCATCAGTGATGATGACGATGTGGATGCCGGTGACGTCATCAGTGATGATGACGATGTGGATGCCGGTGACGTCATCAGTGATGATGACGTCATCAGTGATGATGACGATGACGATGCGGATGCCGGTGACGTCATCAGTGATGATGACGATGACGATGTGGATGCCGGTGACGTCATCAGGGATGATGACGATGACGATGTGGATGCCGGTGACGTCATCAGTGATGATGACAATGACAATGTGGATGTCGGTGACGTTACCGACATCCGCATCGTCATCATCACTGATGACGTCATCAGTGACGTCACTGATGTCGTCACCGGCATCCGCATCGTCATCATCATCATCACTGATGACGTCGTCAGCGACGTCACTGATGACGTCACCGACATTCGCATCGTCATCATCACTGGTGAAGTCATCAGTGACGTCACTAATGACGTCATCGGTACCCGCATCGTCATCGTCACTGATGACATCATCAGTGACGTCAGTGATGACATCATCGGCATTGGGGGTCACGTGACCCCCCAAGGTCACGTGACCCCCCCCCCCTGGTTAGTCTAACCCCCCCAGCGCCCTTCCCTCCTCCTCCTCAAGAGCTGCGCTCTAATTCGGCGTTACTGGGAGTTGTAAGCGGCTTTCACTTTTTTTCATATTGACTTATGTGAGAATAAGATATGAATGTCACATGGGCAGATAATTTATCGAAATATAAATATAAAATATATAAAGCAGTTTTACGAACTCATTTTAAATGATGACTGGGACGATGTTCTCAGTGGACTGAATCCTGATAAGCCGTACGATAACTTTGGGGTAGAGACACGCGGCTATTGTTATTCAGAGTTTCCTCTTTTTCAGTGAATAAAGCGCCTCAAATCAAAGAAACCAAGAGTTACTACGGACTTGTACAAAAGAATGACAGCGCAAAATAAGCCGTTCGATAAGTTTCTAAAAACTTAAGACAAAGACATTCTAACCAAATACAAAAAAAAAAAACACGTAATAAACTAGCTGCAGGTCCGAAGAAAGCGAATGTTAATATCATTCTAATACATGTTCGGATGTCCAAAATATCCCTGAGACGATATGAAGCGCTGCTAAAGAGCTATTATCCCAGTTCCTACGGTCCTTCACACCAACTCATAATAGATCAGATCTATTTGCACCAGTCGTTGACTGAAAAGGTCACCTCTCATTTCTGGCTGCGGGTGCTAGTATTACCTCAACGGTTGACTACAATCACTATAAAACTGATATTGTAGTGAGTGCGCAGGCGAGCTGGTGGAAATTAACCATTCTGATGTTAGCCTGAAACTGAAACAGGAAAAGAGGAAGTTTCAAAGTAATATAATGTCAAGATAATCGTATCTTTTGTTGCCGGGTTCTTTTGGGATTGTGGGCCGGGGAGGAGAGGAGGAGGGTGTGCATATGTACGCGAAGTTGGATTGTCTTCCGGGAGGGCGGAGCTAGGTTGTGTTGGTGAGGTGAGGGGGGGGGGGGGGGGCTTTGTAGGATTGTCAAGGTCGTTTGATTATTGTGGTGGAAAGAGATGAGTTCTTTGTTATCTTTTGCTTTGGAGGTAGCGAAGGTTTTTTGGTGAGGATTGTGGAGTGTATATAAGAGGGTGACCGAATAAACTTGTCTTTAGCTGTGTTTAGAGACGTATCCTCGACTGTTCCTTTTTCTTCTACTTTGAAACTTCCTCTTTTCCTGCCTCAGTCTCAGGCTAACATCAGAATGACTATAAAACTGTCATTAATATGAACTTGGTTATCTCGGTTTTTAACGCGCACTAATGCTTTGAGAATCATGGATCAAATTCTATTATTGAATTACCTCGGCGCCTTTGGTTATCATGAAATCAATGTAGCCCTCATTAAAGCAATCAACGACCCCATATGCCATCCTCTTTCGCATATATGTAACTGAACTCTTGAAATTGTAATACCTCCTAATAAAATGAAAATAGCCAAGGTGCTTTTTAATATAATTGTGGCACACTGAACACCCTAAACAACTTAATAGCCATGTCAATACTGGCTCCATTTTCAAACTTCGATGAGAAAGCAATTAACACTAGATTACCTAAATGTTTATAAGACAACAATGTTATAATACCTTATCAATACGGTTTTCAAAAAGGGAAATCCACAGAATTTGTTCTATTGCCCATCAAAGATGAGTATTAAGCGAAATGTAAACGCAGATTTACCCACTTGGAATTTTTTTTATACACCAACTCATGTTTACAAACAAACCGGAGCGCCCCTAGCGGACGCCACGGCGCCGCGCATTCGCGATGGAGTATGGGCAAGAAGCTCGCCTTCGCCCATAAACAAACCATTGAGATGTGATGTTGTCGGCGTCGGTGTGACGCCGACGCCGACGCCAACGCTCGTATTGTTGATTCTACGTCTTCCTGGCAATGCCTGACTGCTTGAGTGGCCTCAGCGAAATTACCCAGGCTCGTTGCACCGCAAAACTTCGCGTGAATGATGCGACACGCGGCGATTAATTCCGCGTGGACGCCGCAGATTGTACGCTAAAGCCTGATTCACATGATGAGATTCCGCTCGCAATTTTCTGTCGCGACGTCGCTCGGGCTGAAAAAGCGTGAACCGTAGCCTAGATGGTCGACGTCGATACTAAAAATTGCAAGCAGAGTCGGACCAAGTGAATCAGGCATAAGAAGTCGGTGATGGCCACTGGAAACAATGATCAAGATCTCCTTTTATCTATACTGTTTACATCTAGCCTGCTTACCAACCTTCAAACTTAAGCCTTCTGAGGCCTGCACTTACTTCTTATCGCAAGTATCGGGCCAACATTTGGTCTACGGGCTGGTGTCGTCTAAATAGCAGACGACAGGCAGAAGCGTTTGAAAGAGCAGACGACAGTTAGAACGATCAGGCGGCCGTCCGAACTTGAAGACGCACTGAACGTAGTCCGCAGGTGGGCCGTAAAACTTGACGGTTTTCCGGCGTTCATGTTGTAACAAAACAAATAAATGTGATAACCACGAGTATCCGTTAATTCAACCCAAAGTGCTTCCCACCCAAGAAATTGTGGTCCGGCGGCGTCTGGTTTACCCTTTTCACGGCACATATCCACGTTCTCAGACGAACTGAGCTCATGAAAACTGATCTTCAAACCTTTCTCGACACTCTTGGTACAGCCCCAGTCACGGCGGTTTGACGAAAAGGCATGTTTTCGTCAGGTTCCTTTCAAAACAACGCAGGAATACACGCCTCACGTAGGGCCTTCCGCCCACAGCCCCGACCGGAGGTGCGCCCGACGCGCCACCACCGCGCCGTGACGTAATAGAAATGAGTTCGTGTATACTTTCGAAAAGTATTTTACTGTATAAAGCATGACATTCTAATAGGAAAACTACAATATGATATAATGGGAATAGCTGTCGACCTGATTAGAAATTATTTGTCTGATAGAACACAATTAACTGTTCTCAATGGTTTTAAGTCGCACATTTCTTTCAAACAATGTGGCTTTCCTAAAAGTTCCATTTTTGGACCTCTGTTATTATTGTTACTTATAAATTATATTCTTGATGTACCGCACACAAATAAAATTATTTTGTTTGCTGAGGACACTGATATTCTCTTTTTTGGGAAAACTTCAAGAACTGAAAGGAACAGGTGGTTTGTGAAAATGAAATATGTGATATTCAAATCAAGGGAACAAGCCAATTCAACATTAGCTACATATTAATTTTCTAAACTTTGTTACAAAGTCCACTCCGGTGCACAAATTTCCTGTAGTTTGGTTCGAAAAATGTTTAAGCTAGACTAATCGTACTGCCGCGTGCATGGTCGGGAAGATACACCTCTCCCTTATCTAGAAGGTTCGCGTACACTCTTACCCCGAGCGTAAGAAATGAGGAGGCCAGAAGGACCTTGCTTAGTCAGTTTCGCCCTAGCTCTTTTCCGAACATTGTAGGTCGAATATTCGAGATGACGAGCATAGTAGACAAAGAGCCGAGCGCCGTATTGCCAAATCATTCACTGATTCCTTCTCGCGATAGCCAGCTGCTACACCGACGCATCGTCGCTTGCTGCTGCCGATGTCGACTCTCGCCGGTGCATTATCAACATGTGTTTCTGACACAAGTTTACCCCCCCCCCCCCTTCCCCCTATTAAATCTTTACTTCATTTTTTTTCTCCGGCGTCATCGTCTGCCCTTCGTAGAATTCCGGTGAAGGTGCATGGTACCGGAACCTACAGAGCGGACACATACGAGGGCCGGCAGTGCTAGGCCGCTCCTCAGCGAAAGGAGACTTTTGGAGGAGGCAGCCGACGTACGAGCAGCTCTCCCGAGTTTGGTTCCTTCCCACCCAAGAGCAAGACCAAGCAGTCGACAAGATCAGCCATTACAAAGTAAACATTTCGGTAGAAATCTGCTTGGTTAGGTGAGTAATAATAAAAGAAGCTGCAACAAGGGGCCTGCTGGGCCGCTTGTTCATGGGTGACTTATCTGGCTGGGTGTTCGTCTTTCCCTTCTCTTTTTCGCTGCCTTTTGAATCGTTCTTTTCGTTTTGTGACACCTTCACCTTTTTGTGAACAGGCCGATCGGTACCCTCTCAACCAGTTATATTAACGGGCTTCGAGGTGTCACAAAAAGAAGGCAATTTAAACGGCAGCGACGAGGAAAAGAAGAGAAAGACGAACACCCGGCCAAATAAGTCACTCGTGAACAAGCGGCCGAGCAGGGCGCCAAACGTCGGGCTATTTCAACGCAGTTGGTTAGAGCATCTGCAGCTTCTTTTTAAGACCTAGGGTTACCCTGCCTGTCGTCGTCCTCCCCGTCGCTGCACCTACGCCCGCGTCTTTCCCCGGTGAGCTTCCTGAAGACGTCAAGGACCGGCTACAGCAGTACGAACGAGCGACCCAACACAACCGATGGACGGAAGAACTGCGCCTGCAGATTCCCTACTTCGTGCTCAATGGAACGGCCAGGCATCGATTGGAGAATCCCGTGACCTCTTTGACCTGAAGGACCGCCTGTAAGGATGCGCTAAAACAGACGTTCACCCTACAATAAAGCAATGAAACTCTTCATGAGTTCCTCTCCTGCTAAATTTTATAGACAACTTTCTTCTCGGAAAAGCAACATGAAAATGCTTATTATTGATAACCACGCGATACACGTGGTGTTGCAAATTGCTTCAATGAATACTTCTCGAGCGTGTTTTCAAGTGACGACGGCAGTTCACGGGCTTTTCCCTCGCTGGAGAACGTACCCTCTATTGCTGACCCTAAGCTAACAAAAGAAAGTATTTTTAACTTGTAACGAACTCTGGAAGCCCCTTGGACTGCATGAAGTTTCAAACGCTTTGTTGCGAAGATACGCAGAATCACTTAGTAATTATGAATTCGTAATCTTTCAAATGTCGCTTTCTCAGGGGATAGTGCCATCATAATAAAAGCGGGCCAAGGTCATTCCGAGAGTGAAATACGGTGATGCATCATCTGTAAAAAACTACAGACCCATATTGTTGATATCAACCTGCGGAAAACGTTTGGAACGCGTAGTAGTAGCACAGATACGTCCTTTTTATTAGACTACGAATAACTTGATAATGACCAACAATATTTTCGGCGAGGCTTATCCACCACGACGCAGCTCGTGTAAGTATTTCAAAATTTTTAGGACGTTTTAAACCAGATAAAACAGGTGGATGTTATTTTTTTCAGATTTTAAGAAAGCATTCAACAAAGTCAATCACAGAAATTTACTAATAAAATTACAAGTGATGCTTAAAATTTCTAGGTTTATAAACGAATTGAATCATTTTTAAGCGTGAGAACGCAGTTTGTACATATAATTGTGAATTATTCAAATATGTGTGAAGTTAAATCTGGTTTACCTTCACACATATACTTTCAAGGTTCGTCGCAGAAACCAAGGGGTTTGTTCTGGGGCACTTGCTTTTTAGAGCGCAGCTCTTAGGCACCCGTTTCCGGGATAGGAGCGTCGCCGTCGCCGTCGGCGTAACCGCGCGTTTCATTATCGGATGTTCACACGTGACGTCGCGTATGAGGTCACGTGATGTCACACGTGACACCACTCAACCTGGGAAATATTTCCCGCTAAATTTAGCGGGGAAACTTTCCCGCCAAATTTAGCGGGCAAGTTTTACTCTCGTGACGTCACACGTGACATCAAGTGTGACGTCATGTGAATGAATGTGACGTCACGTGAAATTTAGGGAAAAACGTTTCGGCTAAATTTAGCAGAAACATTTCCCCGCTAAATAAAGCGTAGAAATTGACGTCACGCGTCCTGAACACCAATTTAGTTTCCCCGCTAAATTAGCGGGGAAAGTTTTGCTGAATTTCGCGTTAAATTTAGCGGGAAAATGTTGGTAAATTTCCCGCTACACTTAGCGGGAATATTTGCCGGCTAAATTTAGCAGAGAAAGCTTCTCTAAATTTAGCGAGAAATTTATTGAAAATTTCCCGCTAAATGGGAGGGGAGCAGGAGAGGAGGAGGGGAGGGTACGAAGGGGAAGGAGTGGCATGCCCTCCCCTCCGTACCTTCCCCTCCTCCTTCGCAAGAGCTGCGCTGTGATTGGGCATTACAGTGAATTGTGAACCTCTCATTTTTTTTAGTATTTGTTAATGATTTGGATTGTGTCCTAGCCATGCAAGCTAGGTTTTTGGCCTATGACAGCATTATTTTTACCGAAGTTAACGATAGATGAGTGCCTGATGTCAGGAGGGGCATATGTTAATAAATACGTCAAAGAGTGTTCATGACCGTCACCAATAAAATCAATGCTCTAAATTTCCAGTACACTATAGACGGTGAACCGTACTGTCCCGTATTTCAGAATACAAATGCCTAGGCGTCACCATATCGGACGACCTTCGTCGAGGGTTCCATATTAATACATAAGTGAATTGGCCAATTGAAAATGGTGGTCCGCAATAAAGCTTGAACAAATTTCTGTTGATACCAACCTAACAGCTCATAAATCGTTAGTAAATGATTGAGTACGCGGCAAAAGTTTTGAACACCCGCACAAAGTATGACGTACTAAACTAGGAGAGTGTGCAGCGGCTCGCTTTGCGTTTTGTTTTTCCCAAGTTCCGGAAACTGGATTCCCCTACTGAATAATATTCTAGGGCAAACCTCGCCTTACTTAAATATCGACGGATGAATAAAATATTGAAACTTTTATTTATATTACAGAGTGATATGCTTTTAATGGGGACAAACGCAGCTATTTAATGTTTGATTAGACAAAAACATCTAGAAATAAGCATCGCCACACATTTCAGCCGTGCCAATATCTGAAAGATTGTTTTATCTGTTTATTTTTTTCTGTTACGATCAGCGATTGGAATCGACTCCCAGAGACTGTTGTTTATTCTCAGTCATTTTGTTCGTTTTGAGCGTGTATCGATTTCTGCACTGACGCTTTACTGTATTATTGGGCTTCTTGGGAGATGTATTGGTTTTGTGTTTTGTGGTACTGATATCATTCATAACAGGCTTGCGCTGAGTAATATTTTCATGCAGGGTAACAGTCGTCTTTACTATAGTTGAACTATTGTGAATTTTTGTATTCTATATTGTTGAATAACCCAGACCTATTATAGTCCTAAATAAAGGAGTGATAGTATGTAATATAAACAAATGCATAAATTGTGATTGCGATGCTTAGCTAATGTCAATTTGATTGCTTTTTGTATATTTGTTTGTATGCTGACACTAATCCTGCACACTGTTGACTGCTGAAAAATGGGGCTGGTTGCTTCGTCAGAATACTTTTTATCTTCTTTTCCCAGAGTCTGTGGGACAGTTGTTTGTCTAAAAATAAAGGTTATTATATATAAGACAAGTCATTAAGTATGCAAGCCGCACGCTTTCGATTCACGACAAACAGCTTCACAGCAATGTGTGAGAGTGCATGGCTTTCCACTGGGCAATCGCACACAAGTTCCGCAGTCCCTCATTGGCATCAAGTTCTGCTTAATCACAAAAAACTAGTCAGCGTCTTGCTTGACATCCAACATGAAGCCCACGCGGCGCTTCATGGTCATGATTATGGATCTTAGAATATTCGACTTCATGGTCCAGCACAGGCTCGGACGCCAAAACGTGGTAGCAGACGTACTATCCTGTGTTTCCTGCGCCGCAGTCACACCTGTCGCGACGTTCACTCAAATTCAAAAAGAAGACAGTGAGTGTTGCGCCCTCCGCCAAAGCCTGCCCGTGAGTGGTGGCGCAGTTAACGAGTACTTCGTGCTGATCGACGTCCTCTATCCCCGCCTCTTCAGCGACTTCAGCGTCATTGTGGTCCCAACCAAAATGCGTCAAAACGTTCTGGAACTTTGCCAGCACAGCAGAGGAAACATGGTTATCATCCCAAGTCTCACAAAGAGTGAGCGCCTTTACTGGTGGCCGCACATGTCATCGACCATCTCCAACTACGTCGAGTCATGCCACACTTGCCAGCTGAATAACGGGCCGACTAAAATTGGCTTGGGCTCATGGGCGCCATGTAAACCACCGAGCAGCCATTTAGGATAATAGTGATGGATTCTGTCTGAATCTGTTTAGACGAGATTTCAAATTATACTCTAAATGGTATCGACTTCGCTAGTTGGTACATTGTTCCTGCTTCGGTGGCAAATTCAAGCGCATCGGAAGTCATCCGCCACCTCCATGCAGCATTTTACCTGTATGGCGCCCAGGCACGTAGCCAGGATTTTGATTGGGGGAAGGGGGGGGGGGGGTGGGCCCGGTCATGACAAAATGCAGTATGAGGGGGAGAGGGGAGAGGAGGCTCCAGCAAAATGAAAGATATTTCTGAAAAGCGCTTCTGGTCGATGCCATTTTCTGCGTTCGTGCGTGTGGCGCGTACATTACTCGCCTTCCAAAGCGATGAACATGTGCGTCCTGGTCTGGGACCTAAGACATGTAGACTGTGATTCTCGTAAACAATAAAATGTATAGAATGGAATTAACTGCCTTCGTGTAAATCAGATGGCAGGTTACTGGCTATGAAGCTCATGTAAAAATGACGATTAAAACAACTTCGCAACCACCAAGCCAAACATCAAGGTGCAATGGAATGCGTATAAAATACACAAATACACTGTCCATCTCCAAATAAAGAATACTTGCTTGAAGATACAATAGTGCGTGAGGTACAGAAAGACATCATAAATCCTTTAATTCAAAATAAGTTAACAGAAGTTACTAAAAAAATTGTGTACCCGTATTTTTCCTTTTAGAGCGCAGCTCTTAGGCGCCCGTTTCCGGCTTGAGCAGCGTCGGCGTCGCCGTCGCCGTCGCTGTCGCCCCTGGGCGTAACGGCGCGGTGCATTATGGGTAAATTTTCCCGAAGGAACCCGAGTTCCTCCCGAAGGACCTCGGGCTCCTTCGGGAGGACCTCCGGAGAACCTCGGGTTCCTTCGGGAGGACCTCGGGTGCCTTCGGGAGGACCTCGGAGGACCTCGGGTTCCTTCGGGAGGACCTCGAGACGAGCTCATGTTCCTTCGGGAGGACCTCGGGAGGATTTCAGGTTCATTCGGGAGGACCACGGGAGAACCTCGGGTTCCTTCGGGAGGACCTCAAGAGGACCTGGTGTATCTTCGATGACCTCGGGGAGAGCGGGGGTCACGTGACCCCCCTCCGAGGTCACGTGATCCCTCCCCCGAGGACACGTGACACCCCTCGAGGTCACGTGACCCCCCCGAAAACACGTGACCCTCCTCGAGGTCCCGTGACCCCTCCCCAAGGTCCCGTGACCCCTCCCCCAGGTCACGTGACCCCCCAAGGTCACGTGACTCCCCCCCCCCCGCGAAGTCGCGTGACCCCTCCCCCCCGAGAACACCTGACTCTCAGTACCCTTCCCTCCTCCTCCTCAAGAGCTGCGCTCTAATTCGGCGTTAAAAGGACTTGTAAACGGCTTTCATTTTTTACTTTTGGAGTAGAATAAAACACTTTCAAACACCCGGCACCATGACAGAACAGCACACGACATAACAGCACGCGACAAAACAGCACGGTCAAAACAGCACGCGTCAAAACAGCACAGCGTCAAATTAGCACCGCGACAAAACAGCACGCTTCAAAATAGCACGTGACAAAACAGCACAGCGTCTAAATGACGCAGCGACAGAAGAGCACGTGCCAAAACAGCACGGCGTCAAAACAGCACGACGTCAAAACAGCACAGGAACAAAACAGCACAGCGTCAAAGCATGACATTGACAATATAGCGAGGGTTCGCGGTTTTCGGTTTGTATTATTTGAAATTCCGCGCACTTTTTTCGGTTTTTATTCCAAACAAAAGTTTTCGGTTTATTGCGGTGAATATTTGTAGACTCATAAACTTCTCAGTTATATTAGGTTTTTTGACGAAAACCAGTATACTAACGAAAATGCAATAATTAAAAACGTATGTGTCGAATGTATATTGAGTACCAGCTGGCGGTCTTATTTGTTGTCGTCTTTGGCAGCCGACGCGACCTGTTCTGTAAGACGCACTGGGGCCTTATCGTGATGTGACATTATCGTCGTGTGCTCGTATTTGTACACACGACGAGCATGAGCTTCAGTACCACTTCGGTCGGAGAGGCAAATATCAAAATGGAGAAATTAGCAAGCATTGTACTCGGTGCGTTTTCCCCCATTTTCAGGACTGCGAGAGGTGCTAAATTCGCGCCGACGGCAGAAATGACAATAACACACTCGTATTTATGCCCTCCCCTAGTAGACGGAAGCTTGGGGTGTTAAACAATGCGCGGCACTTACGGAGGCTCTTGATTTTCGTTGTTTGATTTCACGACTAAACTCTCTTATTTTAAGACAGAATTCCGCACAAATCCTATCAGGCAAAAAACCCAGATTTCGTCGTTAAGACCCCTGCGGCCCCGGAGCTTTTGTTGAAAGTTGAACCGATCTCGCAGACAAGCTGAAAACTGCGAAAGGAAGTGGTCATACGGTCAGTAATGAGTAGGGTTCAGTGTTTTCGGAGTTTAGTTTTTGTCATGTTCGGAGGGTGTTTTTCTGAGTTTATTCTTTGCCGAAAATTCAAAGTTTATCGGAGTTTATTTTTGTTTGATTCCGAATTTTTCAAAATTCGGAGCTCAATTTCGCATTGTTTCTTATTAAAAATAAACAAATAATACCCAAATGTAAACGTAGGCAGGACAAAAAAAACAAAACAAAAAAACGCGATTGTATTAATTAATATTTTCTTCTGTTGGATTAGGCGTTGGTGCCATTACTACTGGCAATACTAATTTGTCCTAGAACAAAAGTGTCACAGAAGTGTTATTTCGATAAATGTCGATACATTAAAATTAATAACCTACTGAAGGTAGTCGCTGGGAAGCCTGTATTCTTTCCATGCTATTCCATCAACCTATAGTGCGCGGCCACAAGAGGCGGAGTGGAATGGGATGAAATAGAGACGTTTCAACTGTTCTCTTCCCCTCTTTATGTAATTTCTATGGTCCATAGCTTTCACAGTTACAAAAACACAACCTCTCCTTCCTCTCAGGCACAAATAGTATGACCCAAACCGGAAACAATAACAGTGACTTTTGTCTTGACCCGATAGTACAATGACCTGTTGTCCGGACCGAAATTTGAAAGATATGTGTGGTGGCATTTTCCCAGGACCATTTACTCTTTGCGCTGATTAAACCATTAATTGTAAAATATATTTGTTTGAGGGGGGGGGGGGGGATGGGGAGGGATTGGCACATCGAAATTAAGAGTTTATCAGAGAAATCAGAATAGACGAAACTTTTACCGACGGGTGTTTTTCGAATTTATCCGAAAACACGAAACCCTATAGTTATGAGTCACCCCCCCCCCCCCCCCCCCCCCCCCACACACACACACACCACGCCGAACGCCCTCGAAAATACTAAACTTTTTCAGTTAAGACCGAGTTTGGAGAAATGAATTTTGCATACTTTTACCGGTTATATTCGGTTTAACCCGAAGCCCCTGAACCCCAAGTATAGCGTTTGAAGCTGAAAAAATGCACGTCTCAAATAAGGCACTGTAAAGGAATTGAGGTTCTAGGCCAATTCGTCGAAAGCCAACTCGTCGACGGCCAATTTTTCGAATCTGTTCTTTTGGAAGCAAGTTGGGAGAGGGGAGTATACTCGATGCGCGCATGACGGTTCCCTGTGCAGTACCGAAGCCCCCGCTGGTGCTTATTCTGGCTAGTTTGTAGCGTGAGCTACACTGGGGCCGAGGTTGAGCAGTTTCGCGTGGCTCGCATAATGAGCCGTGCTCCGCGCTGCGCATGCGCGACGAGCAGTGACGTCACACGGCGCACAGCTGGTGCGCCAGAGCCGCCGCCGCCGCGCCCGCCTCGCCGGTCTGCGCATTCCAGAGGAGTGACGTCATAGCCGCGGCAGACGCACTGGTGCCGCCGCGTGCCCAGCTGTGCGCCTCCGTTGCGCAGTAGCCAAGTCTGACGCTGCACCGGAGCCGCTTGATAGCGCCTCTCATTTTGTGCGCATAAGCTCACGCTACGCATAGCCGAGCTCAGCCACCGCAATTTTTTCGAGCGCTCATTTCGACGCACAAGTTTGCTGGTGATAGCGTCTACAATAAATAATTCAATCGCACGGCAATGTACTGTCGTTAGTTGTTAAAAGAAAAAAAAACAGAAAGCGTGTGCGGAAACGGTGTGTTCAGCCCATGCTGCAGCGTAAGGCCACAGCATTGAGGCTGCGGCATGTTACTGCTTCACCGGTTTCCACGCGATCAAGGCCTTCGTCGGCAATAATCTGCGAATTTAACTCAAAACGTACAACCTCTCGCCTGCAAGCTCCAGACGCGTGTTTCCAGGAGATTTTATTCACGGCAAATGAACCCCGCAGAATCGGTGCCCAGGGTACACCTTGAATACGCTCCCCATTAAAGTCACCTTATCTTACCGCTTCTATCAATACATCTGTGATCGGCGTATCTCCCGCTTCTTTTTTTTTTTGGGGGGGGGGGGGGGGGGGACGTTTTACGCTTAGGTGGCAACTACGAAACGACGAGTACTACGGAACCTCACCGGACCGCCACAAATAAGGCAGTTCATAACTTGAACCTATGGATATCTTTTTGCCAATAACTTTTCCTCTTTCCCTGATACTTCAAAAAACACCAGACAACGCAGCCAAGATCGACGCGAAGGTATCCCCTCTAACTACCCAATCTCTTCAGAGATTAGCGTAGGTAAGTAGGAGTAACTACTGCTAACTTTATTTGTTTTTAGCAATCACACAACAGCAGCACTCGGGACACTGTCTTGAGTCCGATCCCGTTGCCACCAGTGTAGATTTTTTTTTATTGTTTCTCCACTATCTGTAAAATAATGCCATGCAATGTCCAACCTTTTTTTATGTTCTGTTTTGTTTTCATAAAACGCTACCTATTACAGCCTTTTACATGCGTGCTGTTTTGTCGTGCTGTTTTGACGCCGTGCTGTTTTGGCACGTTTGTCGACGTTTAGCGCACTCGAAAAACTGTCATTCAAGCATTCACACACCAAAAGAACACTCCTTTCACACAGCGCTCACTAAAAACTTTGTATTTCTTCTTTTACTACAACTTCTACTTCTTCAGATTTTAGACGATTTGCAAATAGAAAAAGACGACATAGGAGTAAAACTTCACGTGCTCTTCTGTCGCTGTGCCGTTTTGACGCCGTGCTGTTTTGTCATATGCTATTTTGACGCGTGCTGTTTTGTCGCCGTGCTGTTTTGACGCTGTGTTCTTTTGACGCGTGCCGTTTTGACCGTGCTGTTCTGTCGCGTTCCCCAAACACCCATCCAGGAGAGCACATGAGAAGGGGGTAATTCTATATGAGATTTCTTTTTCTTTAAATTAAGTTCGTTTAGCACAGTTTCCATCAGCTGTAAATTGGCATGTCTCCTCTCAACGACATAAATATTTTCGTGGTTTAAAAAAAAAAAAAAACCTTTCGGCCCTATATAAAATTTCTCCGTAATAGAATATCTTGAAGACGTTTTCATCACTTCTGCAGAGAATATTGCATGGTAACCATTTGAAAAACCAGTGAAGGCTCTATCGTATATTAATGGAGCTGAGCACCCGCTCCAAAAACCTCTGTAATAGCAGACAGGAATAGCAATATGTCGAAAGTCATGTCTAAATTCAGATTGAACTGACGTCTCACTTCTCGTCTTCAACATATCGGCCGCGTGAGTGGAACTCCGAGAGTAGCCTGAGCTAGATTCGACATCCGAAACAAATACTATGTTTATAAAAAATAAAAAGAAATATCACTGAATGAATTGTGAATAAAAAATGTGACTGTGCAAAATGTCGACTATTGTGCTAGATTGTGTACTATTCTTCTTCATATTATTACCGCTCTTCTTTGGACGGATGTCGTAATGGTCACAGCCGGCTTGAGTTTGCGCTTGCCGCTGTTGAAGCTGTTCCAGCTGCTCAAGGATACTCCACTCGCAGCACAAGGCTATAAAGTATTCCGAGGAAAAGTGAAAATGTTTCACGTGACACTAGTTCTCTCGGCACACAGCTCGCGCAAAAGCAACTTGACGTGGCTGGCTTCCATTGCTGCCGGGGAACGGTTTTTTTTTTTTCTCCCACGAAAACAAAGGTAAAATAGAAGCTTTTTCCCGGCATTGTTTCTACAATCTATCGCGGAGCACAGATTGTTACCCATTGCACAGGAACGTTCAACCTTGAAGCTGCGAAAAATTATCTCGATCGCTGGCGTCCGGAAAGCCACTTCGCGGCTGCCCGAGTCGCTCGTCCGCCTGCACATCCGTGACGTACGCGGGTAGGGAAAGGTAGGGATTTTTCATTGTTGCCAGAGTCGCCTCTTGGAACCCTCGCGGTCGGCGTAACTGGAAAATTCAATGACTTCACGGAAAAAGTTTACAAAAAAAATATATATTGGTAATCAGTTGAGAAAGGGTTATTGATGCGGTCTGCAAATTTACAGCCAAATCGAAGTCTACTAAAACATCGTCGGAGTTCCCCTTTAAGAAGGTTAATAAAACCGCTTTAGCCAGTGTGGTGCAATAGATTGACCTGCGGATCATCACGTGGGAACGCTGGTGTCAAAAGTAGCTCCTATGTACAGTGACCAATGTACAGTCGCCGCGGGACTCAATAACTCCACGCGACAGCGCGTCTTTTTCCAAGGGGCGCTTGACCGCTGGCTTGCAATAGAGCTAGAGAGGACGTTAGGGCGAGCCTATGCGGAGGGGACGGGGGAAGCCGCTCAATTCAAGGGAACCGTGGTTATCATCCGCCTGCGCGGGGTGAGCGTAGTTCGAATGAAAAGGGGAGATGATTGTGCAAAAGTCAAGATCGCCGAGCAGGAATGAGATGGCTGCTTAAAAGAGAGAAGGAAACACGTGCTTCCTTCTCTCTTTCCAGCGTGCTCGGCAGAATCATCTCCCATGAGACTCCGAGATTGATAATAATCTTCGTTCCAAGCACTTGCGTGTCTAGTTTCCTTTTCCTTCCGCTCTCCCGGGGTGGCGGTCCCGTCGAGCGTGTCTACTTTCCGCCAGGTGGCGGTCCCGTCGCGCGTGTCTTGTTTCCTCCGACCCTTCGGGGCGGCGATAGTCGTCCGCGCGAAATAATGGCCACCGATCAAGACAACAACAAATGTGTGCGCGTAACTTTCGTCGCGATGACCACCGGTCAAGACAATCAATCTGTTCGTACCTTTGTTCAAAATTCTGTGTCACGTCTGTGTCGTGTGCTAAAACAGCTTCGCTAATCATCCACCTTCACGGAGTGCAATGGCGCATGATGTTTAGAAAATTTTGTTATATTCTTTGCGTTTTGATAGCATCTTGAACGTCTTACTTCTCCTTCTCATTTGGGAGTATTAAACGTCAGTTATCGGTATGCGCTTTTTCCTGGCTCCTCAGTTTTTCTTCCTGGTTGTTTTGCGTTTTAATATATTCAATAGAGTGAGTAGCATAAAAGTGTGCCTTTCTTGCAGCATTTTCGATCTCAAGTATTTTGTCAACATACAAACAGGAATGCTTCTGCGTACGCAGCACTTCAAGTTCCTATTTTGCTTAAAGCGCCGAGGTGACTACAACACCTCTCTATCAATCCATGAATGACTAGAATATTCTTTAATCTAAAGTTCACGGAAAAAAGTATTTTAATTCAGGCACTTACTATAAGGCAACATTTGCTAAGTAACAAATCACCACGAGAAACATGGCTCAATGCCTCGAATCACCAAAACAACAACTAGGCTCTTCAAGGATTAACACATCATCAGTTCTATTTTATAATGTAAGACAATAACAATTTTGGGTATAGCGTGTGGGACAGATTTATAAGGCGTTATAACCACTACTTTGTTATGTTCAAAATCATCTATTCCATCACAATCATAACAAGACTGAGAGTAAGGTCAAGTGCATAATTATTTCTTGCGAAATAATTAAGCACTGGACACTAATCAAATGACATAGCGATACCTAGAAGTACATTACAGATACTTTTACTGAGGCTACCAGCCGTTAGGCTTTTCAATTTATGTCACATATGTTAAGATCTCCTGTGCAAACGAGTTTAAAATTCGTAAAGTTACCCACGCAGCACAGAGTATTGTGCCGTTATTCGTGTTGACTCGAGAAAGTCGTTCGAGAAACATTCTGATCATGGAAATATTTTCCTTGCATCGGGAAAATTATGCCGATAGTATTTCAATACTCCCGATTCCGGCGGAACATATGTTAAGTGCCGACGGTTAACAAAATTCGAGGTCGATCGAAGGACAATGTAGCCAAGCTTATTGTGCTTGATGGTGTACAAACCATTTTCTCGCGAATGTCATTTTTAAACAGGCAATGACGGCTCGGTATTGAGCATTTTTGGCCGATTCGAAAATAATATTAAAAGAAAATGGCCTCCATTTTCGGCGATAATTGTGCAGACCTCTTTGGTTTCAGCAATCATCCATTGATTCACGACGGAGATTATACGAGCAAATGACCGTCATTTTTTTTGTAGGGTAATTGAGTAAAATTCGTTAATTAATTTTTAAAGTAGTGGCTAAACAGGCCATGTTTCATGTGCAAATTTGAAAACTGCCACCTTGGAAGGCTAAATCAATTTACGAAATATAAACAGAAGCCACCCGCTTGGAGGTATTCGCTGACATACCTTGCATTGTGTCGGCTGCGAAATCAAAAATATGATTTCAAGTTAATAATTATGATAATAATAATTTTTATTTTCATAGAATATCATTGCAGGTCCTAGAAAAAAGCTGCAGTGTGCAGCTTGACTAGCCCTCGTACCTTTAGAAGAGTCAACTGCAAGCGTGTGTGAAATGCCGATGCTTAGTACAATCAAATGATGGACACAAACGGCGTCTACTCACAGTTATAATATATATACAGACGCAAAAATTTAGAAAAAAGATACGAAAAAAATTTGTAAGGGTGCAGGCGAGCTGGTGAATATTAACCATGTTGAATTAACGTCAATCTAAGGTTACGTTGGGAATACAACAAAGGAATTTCGCAACCGGTTTTGCCAATAACGAGTTCTTATTCGAAGACCGTAAAAGCTGGGATTGTAAAGTGATTGGTCAGGAACGCTTTAAAACTGTCGTTTGTCCATCATATCAGTGAATCTGTAGAGAAACAGTTGAAAAGGTTGAATAGTGTAGGATATGATGACACTTTTATCACACGACAATTACAATTGTTTATCAAAGGCAGGAGAGAAACGGAACAGAAATCAAGGAGCCGCTTTGCTGTAATCCCATATTTTCATGAGATTTCTCACAATTTGAAGGTATGTGCGAGGAAGTTCAGAGTGGGCACGGTTTTAGATCAGATTTTATCTTAGGCAAATTGGTGTCGTTTCAAACAGATGTGAGCGGGTGCAAAAAGACCCATCGGGAAAAATTGGTATGTTGCGAGACTGATGTTGTGCATGAAACACCCTTCGAGTGTGGAGTTATGTACGTAGCACAGATGTCAAGCTGAATCACTAAAAGATTAAGCGAAAATAACAAAAATGTGAAGAACAGCGCAAGAAACTCGAAAATCGCAAAATGTATTCATTAATATAAGAACTGCACGTCGCTCTGGTTGGAGACTGAAATCACACAAAAAGAGAGGAACGATGTAAGGAGAGTAGTAAGGGAGATTGCGAATAAAATATCGAGGCAACTCTGTCAGGCTTCCCTACAGTTGGGAAGCAATTCAAAAAGGTTTCTAAAAATGTAATGTCACTCCTTTTTTTGGAGTGCGACTTGGGTTGTTTGAAGTGCGATTTTGACTGTGAGGGTCCAAAGATTTGTAAAACACACTTTTTTGACGTATGTTGGCACAAAAAACCTTTTCGGTGTTAGATTTGTTTTGGTATTAAATGGAGGGTGTTTTTTGAGTCAGAGGTGGGAACTGTGTTTACAATACAAGGGGAAGGTATCCTTCTGTTCAGGTTTGAAGGTGGATGAATATTGCCTTATCTCGCCGAGCTGTAAGGCTATCCACATTGCGTGATGAAGACTGTGGCGCTTAAACTGAATAGACGTCGTCCTTTTGTGTTGGTGGAGATGACCTTCAGATTGAAACTTTGAAAGGAGGTGGACTAAATAAACGAGTTAGCTGAGCTTGAGACGTAGTCCTGTCTATTTTCTGTCTCATACGTTTTGATGTTTCCTCTCTACCCCAGTCTAAGTTTAATTCAGCATGGATAAAGAAGATACAAGTTTAGAAAGAGTTGCATACGTAAAGACCGTGTATAACTTTTTCTAAACTTATATCATTACCAACTAGCTCATTAACAGGTATAAAGAAGATACAATTGAGCACTGTACTAAACATAAAACTGTCATTCAGGTGCTGAAATATAACTGCAAATTTATAAAGGCTAGTGAGTCAACATCAAATTTATAACTAAAATAAATTGTTTAGCCCAGGACTCTATCTTGGATAAAATCAGATTAGCCATATCTATTAAATCATCACTTGTCTTTAAAAAAAAAAAAAGCTCGGGCCGTCCACGTATATTGCAAATTTTATCACTAAACGCAGCTGTAAAATAGGAGCCGATACGGCGAAATGTTTGTCGGCAAATATTTTCGAGCCGGTGACCTCTTATTACTCCCAGTAAATTGACTAAACGTTCCACAGTGGTAGCCCCCAAACTTTCAGTTGAAACATAACCTGTAAGGCTACGAACTAAAAAAAGTTTGAATTTCAGTTAATTACTCTACGCAATAGCAAGATTATCGGCTGGTATAATATCCGCCGCGCTTGAGAAATACATGGTGAAGCCCGCATTGAAGGAATGGTGGGCCCTTTGTTGTCATAAATATTTTCATTAAAAGGAAGCCCTCGGTATAAACATGAATCGGTAAAAGAGCACCCAAAAACTTGGAGACACGTGAAAAGTGCTCGACACGTAAGCGAAGAACGTGGCGTTTCCGCTGCGCAGACTTTTTATGATAATTATTTGCTACACAGCTTCATGAAGCGTCGAACCTTTCATCCATCGATAAATCTGCGTAACGTCTACGTCTTCTTTTAGTTTTTCTTTGAAAGATTTTTATAACTTTTCCTGGCGGTCTAACGGCAGAAGAACCGGGTTTATATTAGATAAAATGACATCAAATCGAATCACATAATTTCATAGTATCGACGGCCAAAAGGGGGAGGGACAAAACTGCTGCTTGACGAAGCCCCTGACTCTTCCTGGCAGATCGGGAAACTGGGAGATTTAACAATTACTCCAATCAACTACAAAAAAAAAAAAAAAAACTCCTTTTGTTTGTTTTGGAAGCACGTTTTTACGTAAAAACAAATAGAAAAGGTTCTTTTGGTAAAAAAAAGTTTATTGGAGATTAGTGTAGAATGGCAGGATCGTGATGGTTTTATACAATTTGAGTTTACGAGGTTTTGCAGCTCAATATTGTTTTTGTAAAACCAGATCTCAGATGGGGCTTCAGGTAGACTCGGGCGCGTGCGCGGGCGCGTGCGCGCAAATAGACTCGCAAGTGCGCGGAGCGCGTGCTTGTCCAAAGCATTCTGCGGAGTCATGATCCGCAAGCTCCGAGCGTTGTAAAAGCTAGACTAACATTGCCGACGTAGTAGGAAAATGTTGGCGCCGAACAATGACGCATTAGGCGTCAGACTGGTATTTTGTTGATACGGTCGACGCTGCCACTCTTTGACTGATATCGTGCCGGTACAGCCCGAGTATGTAAATTATATTCGCCAGATATTGGGGCGATGGGAAGAAGTGGGTGCTCGTTATATATTGACGTCAATTTTCTGCCGACACTTGCCGAATATTGTTGTACTGCTTGGGTATGCTTCAATAAGCAGTCATGAATACAAAAATAGTGATTGAAAAGTAGAACTATAAGCTCTATATAAGGCAACACCAACAAGAATAAACTTATGCAGAGGCACTTTGTACCACAATGACTTTGTGTTAGGTAAGCTGGGAACCACAAAAACAAAATAAGTTTCGAAAAACAACGCAACGAAGCACACTGTAATTAGGGGAAGAAAACTCACAATGGACTATTGAGTCATGCCACCAGGTTTTGGTGTCGAATATCACACATGGAGAATGTGAAGCCGCACTGCTCGAAAATTCGGTTGACTTCGTGAAGCTTCTCCTGGCATTAAGGTATAACAAAAATATATTTTTTTATACTCTCACCGTGAATGCCTGTAGCCATTTGATGGCAGCCTTCTTCTTTATTTTGTGACGCTTTGAATCACGGTAGTACGGGTGCTGTATTCACTGAATTTTTTAGATTACAAAACTGATATAACTTCATCTGCCTCCCTTTGACCCTCTATCATGAGACAAAAACCGGAGGCAGGGAAAATGCAACTTACTCACCAAAAATCGGCAAAGCAGCGTTGTCCAAAACAGTTTTTCATGGTTCCGCGTAGCTGAGTCTCTGGTAATCTCGGCACTTTGTTGGTTGGAATCTCCTTTCGGCTCGGGAATTCTAGGAGGCCTTGCCGGCTGCTTGACGGAAATAATCTGGCTTAGAAATCAAAGGACATATTTACGAGGCTCAGCGTTAAGCTGGCCGTGCAGGGTTCTGGCGGCAGCAAGTGGTAGACGTCAAGATTCGCCGAATCGCAATTTGTAATTTTCCGGGCGGTAGCATTCTCGCATTGAGCCTGTCAGAATATTGATGCCAGTCGAATACGCAGGCTTCCGATCCAGGTCACGCGGCCGTACGGCTTGTGCTTCCGGGGATGTTCGCTGAAGCCCATGGAAACCCAAGTAGCAGAGTTCTTTGGGCGAGAAACTGGTGTTTGCCTTACAATTTAGGACCCTGCAAGACTTAGGAAGTAAATATATAAACGAAGTTAATGATATGTATCTTTATTGGGTATTTTGGCCCATAAATTACCGAGCAAGTGGGAAGAGTTGGGCTCTAGTGTCTAGTTTTTCTGTTGTCACAGGACGTGTATTTATCAGTACTATCACTACTCTGGTACTTACTGTGCTTCCACTACTACTGGTTATTTTTAGTAACCTATAAAACAAGCGTTGGACTGGTTGAGCGGTTGAACGAAAATCCTTGTGGGTTCAGTGAAAGTCCTTTCTATGTTTTTCGAAAACTGGCGACCATTCGATGGAACACGGCCTAAATACGATGCTGGCATAGAATACCTAAATAGACAAGACGAAGGACGCAGATCAAGGCACCCAGCCATTGCGACCGCTTTTAGTTTCTCTGGACATTTATTTGAGGTGAAATGGCTCACGGAAGGAAGAAAACACTGAACAAAGAGGCACAGGTCTCTACACAGCTCAATGTCGAGAAGCACCCATCCAGAACAAACTCGGGGGGCCCCCGGCCCTTCGAGAAAAACAGCTGATCAGAACACGATCGGTTGTGCATCATGCTGCCGACATCGCCGGTTTTTTGGGCTTTGCTTTTTCGGTGACAGGAGATATTAACTAATCTAAAATACAGTCAACTACTCTTTAGAATGAAGCAAACAAGCACCTGTCCAGGGTTTGCTGTCGCGCGCAGTTGTCGTCCTCAGTGCCGTGCATTTTCCCGGACCACCCGTATATACGAAGAAATTAGGGGACTTGCGTTCAAAAACGAATGATGTAATAAATAAACCCTCAGCGGAAGTGCCAATGTCGTATTTCAAATCTGCTGGCCAGGTATCCGTTGGCCCGCATGTTACTTCCACGTAGCGTACGGAGTTTTACCTGGGGAGGATATTGTGCGAGAGCCGAAGGAAAACGTTCACGAGGTTGAGGCTCCAAGGTCACCCCGAAGCGAATCGTTGGTCTCATCACGATGATCGTCTAAGAGAGGCTTCATTTAAGTTTCAACTCGACTCCACATATTTATATCTTCGAGGGTCGAAAGTTTGTTGATCGTTTTGTTTCTTAGCATGATGAATCTAGCCATCTACACTTGTGTTAAGGCTATTGATGTGACGCTTGCGCAAAAATATTCGTTTCCATATAGTGTACAGAACGTAAAGGTGCAAGTGAGCTGGTGTATATTGAACGTTCTCCTTCTCTTTTTTTTTGGTATGTTTTCTTAGTCTCATGTGGAGGAACCAGGTCAACGAGTCGCGGTTTTCGGGAGATTCGTGCGGCCTCTCTATGTTCTAAGGGGTTCATAAGAACCTGCGGTGGGTTGGGCTCAAAGGGATGAACGCAGCATTGTGAGGGCTCAAAGGTATGTAATATACTCCTTTTGGATGTATTCGTCTTCTCGTCTTTCGGTATGTCTGCGTGGTCGAAAATTTAAGGCACTGCTTATTGGCCCCCGTGGAAGCGGAATGCCTTGCATAGAGATTGTATCTCCCGGACTGTTCCGTTGCGACTGTTCAGATGGGTACATTCTGATACCGCCTTTGGGAGTCAGTGAAAACGTGTAACCACCCACCTTGATGATTTGAATGAGATTGAACGGCCCACAGGACGGAGTGGAGCCCTGACTTTTTTGACTTGGGGTAATGTAGTGCCACTGAATAAGCTACGCTACAGAGTAACGACACCTGCCCCTCTTGTGGCTTAAAATAATGGTCGTCAGTTATCTGACGCTTCATCTAAAATCATAGGAAACGCTTCTTCGTCCCCCAGAAATACTCCAACAGTTGGCAACAAAGCAATGCAAAATTAGATGAGCTTCCTAACTAGGATCATGTGACGAGCTAGTGCTGATGCTGAGAAAGTCGCACTTCTGAATTCTGACGATCGAGAGTTGCGCTTGCTCTGCACTTAGCACGAATATGGCGGCGCCCACAACAATATCTGAAGACAGAATGCCGATACTTTAAGCGTAGCTCGTTTAGTGACTCTAGGGTAATGCTGTGGCTTTGGACAAGCGAGCGCGTGGGCGTGCGACCGCTCACATTTAGCGCTGCGCTCTGAAAGCGAGCAGTCGCATGCCCACGTGCTCGCTTGCTATATTTCTGATATGACATCGGGGAACTACCTGTGTGGCAGCTGCGGTGCCCGGATAAGCCGGCAGCGATATATTGTTTCTTTCGGAGCATCCTCTCGAAGCTTCCAGTACGTAGTTAACACGCTCGAAGTTGACATCGACTTGCTGGTGAAGAAAGGTGCTAGCAACTTTGAGCGCGCCTTTTGTAACAAGCGTCGGAGCTCGGAGTCACTGACTGGGAACAGTCTGAAGTCAACGGCCGCTCTGAGCGAAAACACTTTGCCGGAACAAGCGCCACCGAAAAACTGCAACATGAACTGATGCTTGCATTGTGCGGCAAGATTGACCGTCTCTATGTGAAGGTATGTTCCTTACGACGTGACAATAAGTGCATACAGGGCCACCTCGCGAGGAACAGTGAACGCCTTCGTGAACGACTCGCCGCCGACGACCTTAACGATGAGCGCCAGAACGCTCCGCTGTCTACGTACTCCAGGGCAGTGCGGTCCCATGCCGCCGTCCCTCCGGGGCCTTTGAACTGGCCATCGGTCGCTGAGTCCTCCAGATACCCACCTGACAAGAGGCTTAGCCACTCCGAAGTAACTAACCACGGGGTATGAGAAGCTCTGCTGCGTTACTTAAGACTTCGTGGACCGTTTGGTGCGCCTTGCCAGTCGCCTGGCTTTGACGAGGGAGTTCCTTGCCGGGCCGCCACCCTGCTCAGGTCACGGCGCGGAGACGCTGCCGCCATATGTGACCTCGGGTCGTACTTGCTCGGCAACGAACCCCGATGACTTTACCCCAGTCCAATGTGGACGCCGGCCTCCGCCCTTTGGAAGACCTAGCTTATCCAGTAGGCTTGCTGCCCTTATTATATATGGAGCTATTTATGCTTCTCGCCTGCGTTCGGTCACGGCACGTGAAAATGCTTCCGACACTGTGACCAGTATTTTGGGTTCGCAGTCCAGGGTTTGTAAGAAATTGCTGGCTAAGCATGACAGTTATTCCTCGTTTCATGTTGTAGTTAGCGATAATGACTCCGCAAAGCTACTTGACGCCGAGCTCTGGCCTACGGGATCTTTGTTCAAGCCCTTTCATGGCACTCAAAGGACGAATGGCGACGCTTCTTCCCCAGAGAAAACAAACCCTGAGTTGACCGCTGGCGCCCCCCCCCCCCCCCCCCCCCCCCTTTTAGGGTCATCAACCTGAAGGCACGGGGCGTGTTAATTAAAGTGACGGGAATTTAAATAGTGCTTCATACGAGCCTGATGTGGCTGTCGTAACTGAAGCATGGCTCAAGGAGCAAGTGTCTAGTGACGAAGTGTTTCCCGAGTGGCTATAATGTCCTCCGTAAAGACCGAGGTTCTAGGGGTGGCGTTGTTGCAAGTGTGATCAGAGATATCATTTTGTGCTATATCGTAGATTGTACTAGTGACGCCGAAATGATCTGTGCAAAGCTTTGTTTGCCCATTCACACTCTTGCGACCGAGTAAGACCGAGAGAGACCAGACCGGTTTTTAAGCCTCTTGCCATCTCTTAGGACCAGCTCCGCTGCATCGCATCCGGTCCTAAGAAGTCGCAAAAGGCTTAAAAACCGGTCTGGTCTTACTCGGTCGCAAGAGTGTGAACGGCGCTTTACCGTCCGCCCAGCGGCGATGTTTCCTTCTTGGATGCCTTACTGGATTTTATTTCCGAATCCTCCAATTGTTACACTTGCATGATGCTTGCGGGTGATTTCAACTTTCCACAGATCGACTGGAACCACACGCAACTCTAATGAAGTGCCAACAATCTCACTTATTAATCAATATTTCCTTTTCATATAAACTTACTCAGGTCGTCCGTAGTCTTACGCGCTCTACTAACGCCTGTGAAAGTCTACTCTGCGTGGTCTTCGTTTCCTCTAAGATCGCTCGGCAGGGCGCCTGCTGCGAAATACTTGAAGGCGTTTCTGATCACTGTCTTCTTTCTGGCACTCTTGCCTTAGCCTGTAAGCCGTCTGCTACCATTGACATTAAGCGATTTCGGGATTTCAATCCTGTGAATGATGTTGGCATTCTGGATACTTCAATTAAACATTTTCCTCAAATATATGTTACGTTTAAAACAGCTTACTGTTCCACGAATGATTTATGGTCACGGTTTAGATATGCGGTAGAAGATTGCATCCAAAGACATATTCCGTTGGTTGTCAAGAGGGTGATAGGGAACAACCCATGGATTACACACTATGTTCTTCGTTTGAAACGCAGACTACGTCGAGCTCTCAAATTTGGTAATGCACATAATGTTTATTTAATACCCTCTCTGCACAGGCCGTTAAAGGCGTCTGTCAAAAACGCTAAATAAAACTCTTTAAATGTCAAGTTACATGGTTCTTTGTGTAATTACCCCGGAACGTGTTGGTGATTTTTTCAAAAGTAGGCAAAAGCCTACTTTAAGGATACAATACAATACAATACAATACAATACAATACAATACAATTTTATTTTTCCAAATTCAATTTCGCTCAACACCCACATAAGCCGATGAGGCTTGTGCGTGGGACGCGACAGATCAAAACAGATTCCTTCAATTGTGTAACACATTCTGTTTGAATACGTTACGCCCTAGACACTGTAACTCATACTATGAGTTAAAACGAATATGCATAGAAAGGTTTGATAAGGCACAGTCCATAAATATATAAAAACGACACAATAACAGGCGGAAACGAACCCAATTTAGCAGTACAATTCTACAGCTTTCCCTCGGTCAATATCTACATAGAAACAAACTCAGGTTGCAATATATGCGTAGTCTGGGTCGAAGGAGAGGTTATTTTTAATCAATCCCGTATCAGACATTAATTATCTTTTTTCCTACTGCGCATTGATCCATTATCATGTTAGTTTTTTTATTGGCACAGGGATTTTTGCATTCAATCAGATCATCGGGTGATTCGTTAAAAATTTTCGGTACATAATACATTCTTGTAGCCTCACCGTATTTCGTGTTTATTAATGGTAAAGAGTATTTCCTGTTAGGACGCAGCGTTCTTTCCTGATTAATTCCTTTTTTATGACAACTTTTGAAAACATTTTGTTATGATATCATATTTCAACTAATCACTAAAGCATAGTACTTCCAAATCTTTACACATATACTCTGTATAATTGCTTTCTCCACTTCGGTAACAAATCTTTCTAAATATCCTTTTTGAAGAGTTTCTATTTTTATTTGTAGATATTAAGCACAGTGTCCATCAACCGTTATTCCATATTGTAAGACAGATTTTCATAGTGAATTATAAATCATTCGAAGTACAGAATGCGGAACTATATCTTGGATGTGAAATATATGAGCCGTCAGTACCCTTAATTTTTTACACACTTGTTCAACATGAATATTCCCTTTAAGATGGTTGTCTATGTGCATTCCAAGGTATTTGAACTTTTCTGCACACTTTATTGCGGTGCATGAACAGTTAAGACATTTTTTTTCGTGCATTTTAGTGGGTAATTCAGTTAATATTTTTTTCTCGGGTCTCTAAAGCACATTATTTTAGTTTTTGAGGTGTTTACAATAATTTGATTTTTTACGGTACCACTGAAGAATATTATGGATATTCTCCTGTATTTCCCTAACGGCAGTCTCATAATTGCAGTGGGCAAATACAATTACTGTATCGTCGGCAAACCGAAATAATTTACTTGTTAGTTTGACTTGAGCAATCGCATTCACGTATAGATTAAAAAAAAAGAGGACCTAGTACTGTTCCTTGGGGTACACCTTGCTTAACCTTTATTGCTGTACTGTGTTTCGTCCCTAGTCGCACTTCCTGATATCTATCCAGGAGATAATATTTAACCAAGTCATATGCCCTACCTCGAATCCCTATGCTGTACAGCCTGTCTAACAATATAGAATGATTTATTGTTTCAAAAGCCCGTGTAAAATCGATGAATAACGCTAGTACAAATTTACCATTGTCTAGATTTTCATAAACATAATAAAAAAAAGCCCTCTAAAAGATTAGAAGTCCCTATTTGTTCTCTAAATCCATATTGTGTATGAATTAATATGTTATTCTTTGCTATAAATTTTTGCATTATTTTATTTAGGTATTTTTCTGTTATATAATTAATTACGGAAAGTATACATACAGGTCATTAATTAAGGAATTTATTTTTCTCGCCTTTCTTATATACAGGCCTGGCAACGTCTATCTTTAGCTTTTTGGGAATGACGCCCCCCGAGAAAATACTGTTGTATAATTGAAGGAGCACTGGCTTTAATATATGGACATGCTTCTTAATATCTCTTGACCTTATTTGGTCTAACCCCACTGCTTTATTTGTTTTGATTTGATTCACGATTTCAATTAGGTCATTCTCCGACATGTCTGAAAAAAAATTGAGTTGTTCATCCTGATTTGATTTTTTTTTTGCTTTTCTGTTGAACCACAACAAAGACTCTCAATGGTGTGTACATATTCTATAATGAATCCGTTTGCAATCGCTTCCATATCACAATTATAACCGAAATTAATTTTAATTGTGTCCTCAATCGATTTTTTTTTTCGGCCCAACAGCTAATTTACGAGTGACCAGCACTGTGCTGTATCTTTAGTTTCTAAAAATTTCGTCCAATAATAACTTCTTTTCGCACTTCTTATGAGGGAGGTTACTTTGTTCCTAATTGCACGATGTTCATTTTTATCATTTACATTGTTCAGAAAGCGCTTTAAGAGCTGCCATGCCTTCGTTTTTTCTTTGATTAGATCATCAATCTCCTTAGTTATCGAATCATTCTGTAGTTTGCGTTTCTTTATATTATTTTTTTTGAGTTGATTTTTTTGTATATATTATCAAATAAATCTATAAGACGGTCATATAGTTTTTCAGGATCCTGTTCCTCAGCAATTTCATTCCAGTTCACTTCCTGTATGTACACATCAACTTTCCTATTATTAACAAAGAAATTCTCAACATATTCTTTTTTTCCATCCCTAAAAAAATTCGAAATGGTCACTGCTACAATATAATGATCTGCTACTTTTTCAGTAATTACTTGTCCTTCAGATTTACCTTTTGTTCGTGTATGTATGTGGTCTATGCACCTCCGATTGGGTTCATTTTCCTCCAGATACTTCTTCCCTTGTGAAATCCTGCATCATTGGTTCCAAGCTGGATAATACTAAGCTATTAAGGTAGTTATTTGTCATCGTATTCGAACTATGAGTGTCTATGTTTATATCACCAGCAAGAATTATATCATTCTCTTTATTCACCTTTAACCATTTATTTAGTTCGTCTATAAAATAACCTATATTTCCTTGGGGCGCTCGATAGAGACCTAATACGGAGAATGATTTTTGTTCTTATCTAGTTCAACGTGAAGAGCCTCTGTTGAGTAAAATTTAGTTTTTTTTTTGTATTTGATAATTTTAAGTTTATTATTAGTCATGACCATCACTCCATCTCCCCTTCGACCGTCTCTACTGTGAAAAACCACATCGAAATTTTCAAGAAAAAACAATGTTTCTTCTTCTGTTTTGATATTAGTTTCTGAAAAAAAGAACAATAACATCTAGCTTATCAAGATAGGGCTCCACCCGACTGTTTATTTCATTCCAATGCTTTTTAAGACTACGAACATTTACATGCAACAAAACAAAAGAACACCCATCAATAGGAGTGGCTTCTCTTTCCCACCACTTCTCAAGGGTTGAATATGTCTGTCTTCAATCCATTTTCAATTTACTTTATTTTATCAAGATCACTCCGTGTTGCGATACGGATTGCCCGATCACCGTCCTTTTTTCTTACGTACGTGCAACCGCCTCTGTGCCACGTGTATCGATATTTAAGTTCCTTAGCTTTTCCTCTGGCATCAAAGTAGAGCTTTTTGTTTGTTTCCGTCAAGTTTTCTTGTAAGTAAATGTTATCGTCTGAGTCATCCGATCGGAGCCTTCTCTTATCGTTTAGCCATTCGTCTCGGATGGTTCAGTTCATGAATCTTATCATTATCGGGGGCGTTTTTCCTTTCCTTGTTGGAATACGGTGAATGGCTGCCACTTCCTCTTTTTTTAGCCGCGTTACCTGCAGTTTGTCCGCGACACTACCGAGCTTTTCAATTAGGTTCTCGTTTTCAGTGGCAAAAATGCCATGAACTTCAAGGTTGTTTAGCCTGCCGTATTGCTCAAGGTTGTTGAGGTCTTGTTTAAGTTTTTTTATTTCTTGGTCTTTTGGTTGAGTCTCTTCAACCTTGATTACTCTCCGTTTGATATCTGCAATTTCTTTTTCTTGCGCTGTTAGCTTTTCCATAGCTTCTTCATATCTGTCCGACATTCTTTGGACCTTTCTTTCGATTTCTTGCACAGTTTCCTTTACGCTGGCCAAGTCATCGACCTTCTTTTCTAGGGGTCCAAGAACCAATAGCATTTGCGTGATTTGTGCTAACTTCTTGTGAATGTCATGCTCACCTTCCGATACATTCGTTTGCGCGTCGCTTCCCAAGCAGCACAGAGTTGGCCAGTCATCGGCCGATGGCTGGCAATGGTCCTTGGCCAAGTGGCCAGACAGTCTCCACAGACTGGCCGGTGACTGGCCTTTATCTGGCCATTGGCCAATGGCCACTGGCCATCAGCCATCGGTCAAGCATTGGCCAATCAATGGCCACTCTCTGGCCACTGGCCAAGCATTGGCCAATCAATGGCCACTCTCTGGCCACTGGCCAAAAGACCATCGCCAGACATTGGCCATTGCTTGGCCAAAATCCGTGCTGCTTGGGTTGGTTTCGATCGCGTTTTCGAAATGCGACATGTTTGACACACCCAATTTTCTCTCAAGCTAATTGACTGTTTTTTCTCTTTGACACTACTCTTGGGCACACCGGAGCAGTTCCCTAGGCGGTATCGGAATCGACATTCAGTACATTGCATATCCTTCCCATCTCATTCCAATTTTTTGTTACAGTTCAAACAGAGATCAGAAGTTTCATCATCTGAAGACATTTACAATGTTCAACACACAACTCGCAGTCAGCGGCAGCAGCAAGTATCGTTAGGTAAAGGTATCAGTGTTTTATGATAAATTATTACCTGAAAAAGTTCAATGCGTTACGCTCTGGCGTGGTTCCTGCCGCTGACTGCGATGGTTGTGTGGCGGGGTGCTTCTTTTAACCCCTTGATGACGTTCGCTGTCACGTTACTAATCGGTTGTTCGTGTTGCTGACCAGTCCTCAGTCACAAGCCCGTTGTAGTTATCAGTACGGTGTTTGCGAGATGACGTGACTGATCCGTGACTGAAGAGATGATCCGTCGGGCCTTGGTCGCAGCTTGGTCTCCGGTAGCAAACCGTCCGATTATCAGTGCCGTCGGGCTCTGAAAAAGTTCAATGTGTTACGCTCACTCTGGAGTGGTTCCTGCCGCTGACTGCCGAATCTGTGCAGTGTCACTTCTAATTAGAAACAATTCATTTATAACGTATGTAACGACTCTTTTTTTTATATTTGCAGTCAAATAGGGGATAGTTACTGAATATGGTCCTCGTAGACCTACAGCTAAATTCACCATTTGCGAGGATGGCGATTTGGCGGCCATCTTTAATGGTGATATCAAAAAGGGCTGCGGCCCTGATAATATTAACTTGGGAGCGGGCTGGCTCTTGGACAAAGACCACAGAAAGAATAAAACACTTAAGAAAAAGGTAACGACGAACACCTTTTGAGGACTAATGCACTTTGGTCCTTCTACTTAGCTTTTGTTTTTGTATAAACTTCTCAGTTCTATTGTAATGCTTGTTTTTTGTTGTACTGCTTGTGGCACGGGTTTTCCCAATTCTCCCTCTTTTTTATTTCGTCTCTTTTGTTTGTGAAGGTTTCTCCCTCTCTTTCCTTCGTCTCTTTTGATTCGTGTAGGATTTGACGCCTATATAAGCACCCTTCGTTGTCAAATGAAATTCAGCTGTGTTTGAGTCTTTGTGTTTGTCCGTCCCTTTTTGTTCCAGTCTCGGGGTTTTTGTCGAAATGTTTAACCACCACCAGCTCGTTTGCGCCCTTACCTTTTGTCAACACCTCTTCTTGCAACTGACAACAACACAGATGCAGTGAATTTCCTAGTGGAGTACGTTTGAAGTCACTCCTTCCCAAATGAAAGCAAAAGAAGAATAAAAAAAAACGCTATACTAAATACCGGATAAACGGGGAGAGAAAAAGAGTGACACAAAAATTGCGTTGTGGGATGGAAGATGAATTGCAATGATGCCAATTTCGGAGTAAGGAATTCTGTCTCACTCTTATTTAGAATGACTGAAGGCGCCGAAATATTATTAACTGAATTCATGCTCAAGGATTCTAAAATTTATCTGCCTAACCTACTACTGTGCCTTCCCGACATCCTCGTTTGCTCAAAACTCTGAACACAGCCACTGCACATACGGGAATGAAAGAGTCGGCCGAAGCTTTCCAAACTTCCAGATGGTGCTCGCGGAGTCGGTGGTTGATGCAAATGTCCGTTTGTCTTATGTATTTTTCGCCACACCCCAAAGAAACAGAATAAACCTTCTGCTCTTCGCATGGGAGGAACTTCGTGGTATATTTGACTGTGCATTCTTGAGGATTCTCACTCCCGTTCCCTTTTTGGAAAAACTACTTAATGTGCATAAGAAATGAAAGTCACCACATTGATGTTGTACCTAAAAGCAATGGCTTGTAGTCAATACACTGAATTATGGACATATGAAATAACCTCAAAGCGATTCCGCTTATTACTTCTAGTTATTGTGTTTGGCCCGTGACTTGAACTCCAGTGAACTTGATTGAAAAGACTCAAGAATGCTCAGTCAAGCATGCCAACAAGTTACTCCCAAGCGAAGAGCAGAAGGTTTAGTCTGTTCCTTTGTGGTGTGGTAAACTGTACATAGGACAACCGGGAGGTGCATCAACCACTGACTCCGCTAGCACCACCTGAAATTTTCAATAGCTTCAGCAGACTCTTTTCACCTCCAATGTCATTCACTCCCGCATGTGCAGTGGCTGTGCACCGAGTTTCAAGCAAACGAGAATTGTGGGAATGAACAGTTCTAGGTTTGGCAGAGAACTTATAAAATCCTTCAGCATGAATTCAGTTAATATTAATACTTCCGCACATTCCACCATTTTAGCTAAGGATGAGATAAAATTCTTTACTCCGGAATCGGCGTACTTGAATCTCAACTTCCATCAGACAATGCAATTTTTCTGTCATTCTTTTTATGTCCCCGTTTATCCCGTATTTACAATATCGCTTTTTTTTTCGTCATTCTGGGAAAGAGTGGCTTCAAAACTACTCTGCTAGGAGATTCACTGTATCAGTGTTTTTGGGAGTTGAAAGAAGTCTCCGTCATCCCATTTTCTTAAGCGTTTTATTCTTTTTGTCGCTTCTGATAATATACCGAACCTTTTTCTCTTTAGGTACGCCGAATGGTCAGTTAAGTTTCTGCATTTGATTTAATGCCATAGCCTCAGCACAGGCACAGTGCCTGACAAATAGAAAATCGCCAGGGTATTACATCTATTTAAATCAGGCGACAGTCACTGTATTGTTAGTTACAGACCTATTTCTCTTTGTCTACATCTAATAAAGTACTTGACAACTAAATTTGAAGCATCTGATTGTATTCTTCTAGAAATTAGAATTTTTTACCGGATGAACAACATGGGTTCATATGCGAGATGTCCACAGTAACTCAATTAGTTCACTCGATACACAAAGTTTTGGCCCCTATTGACGCAGAAGATCCCAAGGTGACAAAAGGTTTATAGATTTCGGAAAACACTTGGTCCCATTTCCCCTAAAAAAGAAAAAAGAAACTTTTGCACAAGTCGCGTTTCATTGTCACTAACGGGAGCATATTAGGTTGGCTCGATTCTTATCTAACGAATAGACGGCAGCAAGTAAGTGTTGATGTTGTTTTCTCACCTGAATCACGTCTTATCGGGTGTGCTCCAAGCATTGGTTCTTGGGCCACTCTTATTTTTAATATTTATCAATGACTTGAAAATAAATAATCCGTCCATTCAGTGTCGCTTTTTTGCCGACGATTGTGTATAATTTTTTTGAGTAACGAGTCTGTCAGACTAAGAATTTCTTAATCGCTGACCAAGAATGTCTTAATCGCTGTCTCTTTTCGATTCATTCGTGGTGCATAAAGTGGAATATGCTTTTTAACTCCGCAAAGTGTGTTCAAATGACTGTAACGCGTAAAAGTTTTCCTCGTATTGTATTAACACCGAACCATTCGTGTCTGTTGATCAATTTTAATATCTCAGTGTCTAAATCACTTTAAATCTAAACTGGAACGCCCATGTAAACTAGATAGGCAACAAAAGCTATGTGGAAACTGTGTCTTTTGAAACGCAATCTTTGTCACAGCCCTTTTGAAACTAAGTTGATTGCGTACAAAACAATTATCGGTCCCATGTTAGAGTACAAAGCTTTTGTGTGCCCCCCCCCCCCCCCCCCCCGGCTTTAATCGATAAGCTCAAGGAAGTCCAAAAGAAGGCACTGCTTTATGCTTATAATCGGTACAGTCTTTAATTTTCGACTTATACGTTTTGTCTGAATTGTGCAATTTAGTGACATGACGAAAACTAGACCGTGCTAAATTTCTCTTTAATGTGCTCCTAGGCAATTGGAGTTGCGTCTTAGGCATTACATTGCAATAATCAAACTAGGCCACCACGAAAAAAAACAAAAACCCCATCTATCTCTCACTGAACCGTTCTGTAAGACCACTTTGTTTAATACCTCCTTCTTTCCCAATACTGTGAATAGATGAAACAAGCTTCCCAAAGGTGTTGTTGGTTCGGCGTCACTTGCTACTTTTAATAGTGCTCTATGTAAGCACTTTAACGGGAAGCACTGTCCTGTTATTTTTCCATGGTTACCTTGGTATGGTGCACGGTTACAATTGAACGACTCCCTGCTTTGGTGTTCATAGTGAATTCTGGCAGCATAGACGAATAAAATAAAAGTACGCTTGAGGCTGGTGACGCCCTCTCGTTGTACTTGTTCAAAAATACTTATACCATACAACTGTCCTGTCAAGTTTATTTACACAAATACCCAAATACCACAATATATAGCCTTCTCTTCGTAGACTTGAGATTAATATTGGAGACATATTTTGTAGGTACACCCAAGCGTGTAATGACATTTGTCTTGTAAATAATTTCAATTTCAGAATTACCTCAAGACGTTCTCAAAACAGTAAAAATGGTCACATCCTTGAGTTTATTAAAAGAATCTTTAGCGCACTGAAGGGAAAATCTGAGGGACGTGCGATCTTTATTGCGTTTTCATATTGAACTTTGCTTCAAAAGAATCAATACTCTCGTGCATTCCTGAAATTCAAATTTATGTACCGACATTTGCTTATTGACAGACGAGCCCGTGAATAACCATTAAAACATTTAGAGATGCCGGAATGTGTCTGTTTGTAGTAATAATATGCTTTATTTCTTTCAGGCACATAGAGAAATCCGACCCTCAAAAGCGATGAAGGCGTGAACGTAAGACACGTGGGACATATAATAATGAAATTCATCAAATGTGTTTTTTACGACGATTCCCAAGCGCACTAACGTTCATTTCGATATATAGAAACTCAGAGCCCGGAAGTGTTAGTGCAAAGGAATCGTCCTTTTCTAAATTTGAAGCGATCTTAGCCCCCAGATGCCGCACGAAGCATCTTGGGTACAGGTTAGCCACTAAGCCACGACGAAATGCAGCGCTTGCATTTTCAAATATGCGACTTCCCTTAATCTTATAATACAGTAGGTGTTGCCTACCAACACGAATGGAATGCCGGGGGAAGCTTTTTCGGGCTCTTGACCTGCCGCAGCTTGTGGGCAGTTAAACACAGGACCACAATGGAACATGAAAGAAGTATTCTGGGCCGGTAATCGGTGTTCCATGGTCCCCTCAATTTCCTAGCTTTTTGAATTATCCGTGAGCCGGGAGGCTCATGCTGCATTCTAGAGCGGTGTCCAGGCCGCCCGAGAAATATGGGACGCAGCAGGTCCCACCCAGGCAGCAGCGCCGACGCTGGGCCAGCGCCGGGGGAATATTACTCACAATATTGGGCCAGTTTCATGTTTGACACCACGGCCTAGTATTGGGCGAATATCGCTTAACGATCGTTCTAAAAATGGCCGATATCATTCGAGTACTGGGCAGAGATGGGCGAATATCGGTTAACGTGGGCGCGGCCGCTGCGGTGTGAGCGGACTTAAGGCCGGGCCGACGTTACTAAAACCATGTTGAATATACCCGAGACTGGGGTAGAAAGGAACATAAAAGTCGAAGAAACAGAAAGGGACAGGACGACGTCTCAAACTCAGCTACCAGGTTTATTTAGTCCTCCTTATATAGCCCACAAACAGACCACGACCAACACAAAGGGGCAACTCTAACCAGTTCAAACGCCAAACCCTCCAGACAGTCACTACCAACACAAAGGGACAACCTCTAAACAGTCCAAACGTCAAACCCTCTAATACTTAAAGTAGCGCTATGGACGGCCTTCATGTCGATTCACAAAGATAACTCAGCAATCTCCCCCAAAATATAACAAAAGGACTTGTACTATTCCAAACTAACAAAGATTCACACACAAAAAAAAAGAAACCTTTTTCCATTTAAAATGTTTCTCTTTCCTCCTCGACGAAAGGATGACACGCACTGAACCTAAAGCGGTGCAAAGATGGACAGTACAGCATCTCCCCCCTTCCCCCCCCCCCCCCCCCAAAAAAAAAAAAGAAACATAATTATATTTTTAAAAAGCTTTTGGAATTTTTACCGAACTGTAACGACGCCTGACTTATGCAATTACCTAAAGACTTTATTGGTACCGTCTCCCTTATTAGCCTTTTTGTATCATTCCTCTCCTTGTGAATGATTTCTGTCTCCGACCACATAGCAGTGCAGTTGTTACATTCGTTGACATGTTTTGCGATTTCTGAGTTCGGTGCATTGTTACTCACTTTTCTTTAGTGTTCACTTAATCTGTCGTTAATACATCGTGATGTTTGTCCTACATACTTAAACCCACATTCCAGTGGTATCTCATACACCACACCATTCTCGCAATTTACCGATTTTTCTTGATGGTTTTTTTTTTGCAGTTGTTAGCAACTGTCTGAAATGGCATCAATCTATTGAGTTTAAAATTTGAGCTGAAGACCGTGTCTACTCCAAACTTTTTCGCACATGCCTTCAAGTTGTGCGAAATCTCATGAAAATAGATGATCACGGCAAATCTAGTCCTTTTACCCTGTTCCTTTTCTCTCCTTCCTTTGATAACTATTTCTAACTGCCGTTTGATAAAAATGTTTTTATACCCTACACTGATCAACCTTTTGCATTGTCTTTTAGCTGAATCCGTGATGAAATGAACACACAATCTGTCCAGCGCGTTTCTGACCAACGACTTTACAACCCCAGCTTTTACGGTCTTGGAATGACAGCTAATCCTTGGCAACACCGGTTTAGAATTTTCTTTTCCGTATTCCCAACATACCGCCTGATTTACATGTATACGTAAGTCTAGGAACTCCAGGAGCCCTCCTTCTGGTTTTTCCGTAGTAAACTTCAATTCTGGAACCACTGACCTTATCTCACGTTCCAGACTGTCCGTTAGATCATTCGTTACCGTGCAAATTATGATGTCGTCCACATATCTTCTTACTAACGCCATACCCGGGGACTTCTCCTGCAGTCTGTCATGCACTACTCGATCGAAGGAGTTTAAGTAAACTTATGCCAAAATCGCTGCGACCGACGAACCTATACAAACCCCGTCTTTTTGAACGTACTTCCTTCCTTCGTCTTCGATTACCGTCGACTTCAGATAAAAATCCGGGATCGTTAGGAAACTCTCTACCGCTATATCTGAACCTGCTTGGAACTTTACGAGATTCAACTCCAATGCCTCTCTCACTCTCTGCATCAACCGAGTCTTTTCTAGCGAGTAATAAAGGTCCTTAATATCCATGGACAAAAGATAACATTGCTGTCCATGAAATTTTTCCAACAAGTCAATCAGTTCATTTGAACTTCTTAGAGACAATGAATTATCTAGGCATGCATACATCAACCCTCGCTGAAGAAACTTTGAAACCACTTTCTGCCAAGTTCCGTTCTCGTTGATGACCGTACGAAGAGGCATTTCAGGTTTATGGTCATTGTGAAAGAACTTGATACTTAATGTCGATTTGGTAGCACTCGTGATACTTTTTGCTACATTCTTTAAGTCGTCTTCATTCAGGATTGCACAAATGTTCCCTCTCAATTTTCCTACATTGCCTGCCCACTCAGAAAACAAAGATTCCATTGCAACTTCTGTTTTTTTCTTGAATACTGCCATTGGCAAGACGGCAAACTTTCCGGACTTATCTGTTTCCAATAGTTTTAGGGACTTCGTTTCTAACTCCTTCTTAACCACGTTAACTTCTCTGAAATTTCTTTTTTCCTCCGGGTACGAATCTCCCATGACTGTCTCCATCGTACTAATAGCGTGATCTATAAAAGCGACATTTTCTTCCGGGACGACCTTTCTGGCCACAGTATGAATGGTAGACAACACGTCAAGTCTCGAGGGTTTTACATCCAAACAACACTTCGGTACCTTAGCTAACACTTCCTCCGTCTCGCGTGTCAACGCTTCCCCACATGGATTGATAGGAGACTGTCGAGACTTAGGCCATGCATCAATCCCAAACCACGTGTTTTGAGGCCCATTATTAACAATTTTTGAGTTCATTAGACTGTCCAATACATGCCTGCGCTTCACATACAATAATCGGTCGAACAGGGTTCTTTTGGTGCTGGTCCATTGATGGTACTCCCGGTGGTACTTGAAATCATCTCCCAGGAGAAGCGTCCAAAGTCTGTCGCAGGCTCCTTTGATGTCCTGGATCCTTTCGCTGGCTCCGTCCCGGTAGGCCTTGTAGATCTTTTTTTTGGCGTACCAAGGAACACGTTGACGACAGATGCTTGAAGTTTTCCGGGTCCACGAACTTTTTCCGAAGACAGATGTCGAAGAATGCCCCATCCGCTTCCAGCTCGGCCAAACGACGGCCCAGCTTGTCCAAAACCGTAATAGCTTGGAGGATTAACGTGTTGGGTGGAGGTGCGAATGTTGAACCATAAGAAAAGGCGACTAAGCCTACCTCTGGGACGATCAGAGATAAAATAGTAAGGGTGCAAGCGAGCTGGTGGATGTTAACCATGTTGAATATACCTGAGACTGGGTTAGAAAGGTACATAAAAGTCGAAGAAACAGAAAGGGACAGGACGACGTCTCAAACTCAGCTACCAGGTTTTTTTAGTCCTCCTCTTTATATAGCCCACCTCCTCCTTATATAGTCATCAACGAGAACGGAACTTGGCGGAAAGTAGTTTCAAAGTTTCTCCAGCGAGGGTTGATGTATGCATGCCTAGATAATTTATTGCCTCTAAGAAGTTTAAATGAACTGATTGACTTGTTGGAAAAATTTCATAGACAGCAATGTTCTGTTTTGTCCATGGATATTAAGGACCTTTATTACTCGCTAGAAAAGACTCGGTTGATGCAGAGAGTGAGAGAGGCATTGGAGTTGAATCTCGTAAAGTTCCAAGCAGGTTCAGGCATAGCGGTAGAGAGTTTCCTAACGATCCTTGAGGTTTATCTGAAGTCGACGGTAATCGAATACGAAAGAAGGAAGTACGTTCAAAAATACGGGGTTTGTATAGGTTCGTCGGTCGCACCGATTTTGGCAGAAGTGTACTTAAACTCCTTGGATCGAGTAGTGCATGACAGACTGCAGGAGAAGTCCCCGGGTATGGCGTTAGTAAGAAGATATGTGGACGTCATCATAATTTGCACGGTAACGAATGATCTAACGGACAGTCTGGAACGTGATATAAGGGCAGTGGCTCCAGAATTGACGTTTACCACGGAAAAACCAGAAAGAGGGGTCCTAGAGTTCCTAGACTTACGTATACATGTAAATCAAGGGGTATGTTGGGAATACGGAAAAGAAAATTCTAAACCGGTGTTGCCAAGGATTAGCTGTCATTCCAAGACCTTAAAAGCTGGGATTGTAAAGTCGTTGGTCAGAAACGCGCTAGACAGATCGTGTGTTCATTTCATCACGGATTCAGTTAAAAGACAATGCAAAAGGTTGATCAGTGTAGGGTATAGAGGCAGTTTTATCAAACGGCAGTTAGAAATAGTTATCAAGAAGGAGAGAAAAGGAACAGGGTAAAAGGACTAGATTTGCCGTGATCATCTATTTTCATGAGATTTCGCACAACTTGAAGGCATGTGCGAAAAAGTTTGGAGTAGACACGGTCTTCAGCTCAGATTTTAAACTCAGTAGATTGACGCCATTTCAGACAGTTGCGAACAACTGCAAAAAGAACCATCGAGAAAAATCGGTAAATTGCGAGAATGGTGTGGTGTATGAGATACCACTGGAATGTGGGTTTAAGTATGTAGGACAAACATCACGATGCATCAACGACAGATTAAGTGAACACAAAAGAAACGTGAGGAACAATGCACCGAACTCAGAACATGTCAACGAATGTAACAACTGCACTGCTATGTGGGCGGAGACAGAAATTATTCACAAGGAGAGGAATGATTCAAAAAGGCTAATAAGGGAGACGGTACGAATAAAGTCTTTAGGTAATTGCATAAGTCAGGCGTCGTTACAGTTCGGTAAAAATTCCAAAAGCTTCTTAAAAATATAATTATGTTTCTTTTTTTTTTTTGGGGGGGGGGGAAGGGGGGAGATGCTGTACTGTCCATCTTTGCACCGCTTTAGGTTCAGTGCGTGTCATCCTTTCGTCGAGGAGGAAAGAGAAACATTTTAAGTGGAAAAAGGTTTCTTTTTTTTTGTGTGAATCTTTGTTGGTTTGGAATAGTACAAGTCCTTTTGTTATATTTTGGGGGAGATTGCTGAGTTATCTTTGTGAATCGACATGAAGGCCGTCCATAGCGCTACTTTGGGAATTAGAGGGTTTGACGTTTGGACTGTTTAGAGGTTGTCCCTTTGTGTTGGTAGTGACTGTCTGGAGGGTTTGGCGTTTGAACTGGTTAGAGTTGCCCGGTTGTGTTGGTGGTGGGCTGTTTGTGGGCTATATAAGGAGGACTAAATAAACCTGGTAGCTGAGTTTGAAACGTCGTCCTGTCCCTTTCTGTTTCTTCGACTTTTATGTTCCTTTCTACCCCAGTCTCAGGTATATTCAACATGGTCAACATCCACCAGCTCGCTTGCACCCTTACTATTTTATCTCTGTTACTAGGACCACTCAGTTGGGAAACTGCCGTAGAGCCTGCTCTGAAAAAGTGGCACCGATCCGTACTCGCGAACCGAGCTAATCGCGATCACTACGCCACCCTTTCTCCCGCACCGGCCTCTCGAGGAACTGCACGTGACTTCTGTTTTGGCTTTAATCGGCTGTTTTGGCGCCGATACAGATGGAAGGGGCTTCAAGGGTGCCACCCCCGACTCCCAAGCAGACATGCCGAAGTTAGGATGCGCCATAGGTCGGGACGCGCTACCTGAAATCACCGCTGAGGCATGGCTGTATAAAAGCAATATTAATTGTGCTGCACAACCTTGTAAAATAAAGATTTTAGAAAACAACACGCGCCCCCCGTTTTGTACTAATCTCCAATAAAAGTTACCACAAAAAGAGTTTTTTTTCGTTTGTTTGTACGAAAAAACCTAGTTCCAGCCGCTGATTGCCAGGCGCGCCCTCAGCGCGAACCGTGGCAACAGCGGTTGCCGCCGGGATTGGCCGGCGCGATTGCCCGATTCAGAATCGTTTAAGAAACGGGCAAGAATTCGTAATACCGGCCGATATAGCCGGTTCAGACCCAACAAATTATTGGTATCGTTTTAGAAACGATCAAAAACTGCCAATACCGGCCGATATAGCCGGTTCAGATTCCACAAATTACCGGAAAACAGCGCTGAATACTGTATGTCAGCGTTGCGTTGGCCAACCCAAGTGATGTTCCGCCGACATCGGCCACATCACAGTAATATTGGCGCGATTTTTACGATCCAGCGCCAATATCGGCAGTATCAGAATATTATTCGCCCGATTTCTCCGATCCGACGCCAATGTTGCCGAAATACTGTGTGCTCCCTGGGGTCGTAATCCTACTCCTCGAGAAGCCTAGGCACGCCCTTACGACAGTTGGAGGTTGGTATCTCAACGGCGGCTCTCACGAAAATGACCTAGCGCACTGCCGCGAGCGCCGACTTTATTTTATGCGGTGCTGAGAGGAACGCGTCTGCGTGGATGAGCGCGTACCGCTTTCACAAAAGATTTCGCATGCTGCACCCTCTCTAGCCTTGCCAAGCTGACCAAACCTAAGATTTATTAAGCATCCAAGCATACATTTGAACATGAACTAGTATTGCGTGCTTTTTTATTCATAAATTCCACTTATTATGTGTAGGACAGAAGAGTTCGTTGAATAGATAAAAGTGAAAAAATAACGATCTAAAAACAGTTGTTTCTACGAGGAATATTGCAGCCCTGTACAGACTGATCAGAAATTCATCTGCGGCAATGAGCTGCAAAATGCGAGGCCAATCTGCGGCTTTTACCTAAACATGTGTATGTTCTGGGCATCCAACTAGCTGAAGTAGGATGTCATCAATACTACAGGTTTTCCCGCTCATTTTAATCCAAGCGACGGCCAATTTTATCCAAGTGCTACACATTTTAATCCCTGTGCCACACAGTTTCATCCAAGCGCCTAACAATTTAATCCCGGGGTCAGTCAATTTAACCCACAATATATATGTCGTGTTTTGCTTACGCATTTGGTAACTTTGAATAATTGTTTACAAAATTAGATTTTTGGGGGTACAACTGATCATTTGATCACTATTGTGACTATTTGGAGTTACTAGTCCCACTATTGACGAGGCTTAATTGCTATGCTGATTTTTCTTTTCGTAACCTCGACTTATTGTGGCGCACTCGAATTTATTTTAGCTGATTGGACGTTTTGTTTAACCTTTCTTATTACTCTACCTAACATTGCTACAGTTCAGATTATATAAGTACAACTGCAATTTTCGATTACTCTTTTGATTACTTGGTGTTAATATTGCTCCAATTGATCTATAATGAACCCAGTTGACATTATTATTTCTATTTTGATTACTTCGAGTTACTTTTTTGACACATTGGTCATAAATTTGATTTGAATGCCATTGGGATGACTCTTCATTGCTTTTAGCTAATATTCAACGAATTGAATTGTTATACCATCTATGAATATTGGCATTATGATTACACTTTTGATTACTTTGAGTTACTCTCAATTCAATTGACTTTAATTCGGCCTAAGTGATGTTTGGTGACTCTTTTTTACTTTGTGTAATTATAGTTCCAATTTATCGGTTGTGAGCTCAATGATGCATTATTATTAGTCTTGATTACTTCGAGTTACTTTTGATCCAGAGAAATTTAATTCGGCCTCATTGATATTGCGATAACTGTTTTGATTTTTTGGGCTAATATTTAGCAAAATTATTCATTATTAGCTCAATTGACATTAAAATTACTTGTTTGATTGCTTTGAGCTACTATTGACCGAATGAACTTTAATTCGGCCTAATTGACATTTTGACTACTCGTTTGATTACTTCGTGTTATTATACCTCCAATTAATTTATAATGAACTCAGTTGACATTATTATTACTCTTTTGATTACTTCGAGTTACATTTAACCAGTGGGCTTGAATTCGACCGAAATGACATCGCATAACCTTTTGATTACTTTGAGCTTATCTTCATACAAAGTTCTTTATTATGAGCCTAATGTATATTATGATTACTTTTTTGATTACTTTAAATTACATTGACCGAATGGATTTGTCCTATCTCACAATTTGGTAACTCTTTTGATTACTTTTAGGTCACATTCAACCAATAGGTCTTTTAAGACCTATTGGTTTATTACTCTTTTGTCCCGATTCATCTTAATTCAGTTTAATTGACGTTGTGAGGACGCTTGATTATCTTCTGCCCCACCTCTGCCCGTTTCGATCTGGATGAGCATCGTACTGGACGAGCATCGTATCGTACGTGTATGCCTACTGCGTGGTGCACGTTAAAGACCCCAGGCTAGCGGTTTTGCTGCACTGGCTATATTTCTGGTCTAAAGCGAGTGACTCGTCGCAACTTTGAAATGGCTGACCAACTACACGCTGTCTAAATATCCACACAACCCCAAATATTTTAAAATTTTCTGCTAATTTTCAAGCAATTGATTTATTGCAAGCATAATTGGCATAATGATTTATATTTCTTATATTTTTTTTGTTCACTATTGACTCAATGGGCTATAAATCCGCCCCATTAACATATTGGTGACAATTTTGAGTACTTGGAGTTATTGCGCCACCAATTTATTTATGATGAGCTCAATCTTCATTGCCATGACTTGATTAATTCGAGTTACTCTTGACCCAACGAACATCATTTCGGCTTAATTGACAGTTTGATGACTTTTGACTACTTTGAGCTAATATCGAACCAATTGACAAATTTAGCTCTTATGAGCTACATTTGCATTATGATTACTTTTTTGATTGGTTTGAGCTAGTATTGACCCTGGAGACCAGTCTGCTTAATTGACAGTTTGGTGACTATTTTGATTACTTTAGGTCATTATTCAGCCAATTTAATATTTATTAGCAAAATTGATAATTTGATTACTTTTTCGATTACTTCAAGTTACTTTCGAGTTACTTTATACTTCACCTCAGCTACCGCGGGCACCAGAGGGCGGCGTCAGACGAGAAGTCCCTCAAGGGAGCCCTTCTCCTCGTTCGACGACTCCCTTTGGTGTCCGCAATTCTTCTGAGGTAAGCGATCTTTGATTCCGATATTTATAGAACAAATGTAGAGCCCTTCCACTTCACGTGAAGATGGAGGACGAGTGAAACTATCTTTACGACGTCTAGGACGACGTCTAGGACAACCTCAAGGACGACGTCCAGGGCGACCTCAAGGATAACTTCTTGGACGACCTGAAGGGCGACGCCTCAAGGACGGCGTTTAGGACGACCTCAAGGACGACGTTTAAGACGACCTTAAGGACAACTTTTAGGACGACCTCGAGGACAACGTCTAGGACGACCTCAAGGACGGCTTCGAGAACCTCTCGGACGACCTCAAGAACGACGTCTAGGACGACCGCGAGGACGAGGCCTATAGGTTGTCCTAGAAGTCGTTCTAGATGTCGTCCTTCAGGTGGTCCTAGACGTTGTTTTCGAGGTCGTCCGAGAGGTTCTCGAAGCCGTCCTTGAGGTCGTCCTAGACGTTGTCCTCGAGGTCGTCCTAGGCGTCGCCTCGAGGTCGTCCTAGAAGTTGTCCTTAAGGTCGTCTTAAACGTCGTCCTTGAGGTCGTCCTAAACGCCGTCCCTGAGGTCGTCCTAGAAGTCGTCCTTGAGGTCGTCCTAGACATTGCCCTCGAGGTCGTCCTAGAAGTCGCATTTAAGGTCGTCCTAGATGTCGTCCCTGAGGTCTTCTTAGGCGTCGTCCTAGAAGTCGTCCTTGAGGTTGTCCGTGAGGTCGTCCTCTAGGTGACTCCAATGGGTAAAAAGTAACTCCAAATAATCAAAAGAGTGGTAAGGTAAAGGAGTAATAAATAAATAACAAAAGAGTAACAACTGAGTTCATTATAGATCTATCAAGAAGTAATCAAGGTAGTAGCCAAAATGTCAATTAAGCCGAATTAAAGTCCATTCGGTCAATAGTAACTCAAAGTAATCAAACAAGTAATTGTAGTGTCAATTGAGCGAACAACACATAATTGTGTTAAATATCAGCTTAAAAAATCAAAACAGTCATTGCAATATGAAGGAGGCCAAATTAAAATCCTATGGATCAAAAGTAACTTGAAGTAGTCAAGACTAATAATAATGCACGATTTAGCTCACAACCGATAAATTGGAACTATAAATACACAAAGTAAACAGGGGTCACAAAATGTCACTTAAGCCGAATTAAAGTGAATTGAACGGGAATAACTTAAAGTAATCAAAATAGTAATCATAATGTCAATATTCACTAGATAAAAATTCAATTCGTTGAATATTAGCTAAAAGTAATGAAGAGTGATCACAATGGCATTTAATTCGAGTTTTTTGGCCAACGGTTCAAGAGTAACTCGAAGCAATGAAGGGAGAAATAATAATGTAAACTCAGTTCATTATAGATCAATTGAAGCAATATTAACACCAAGTAATCAAAACAGTAATTATAAATTGCAATTGTATTTACACCATGTGAACTGTAGCAATGCGAGGTCGAGTAATAAGAAAGGTTAAACAAAACGTCCAATCAGCTAAAATAAATTCGAGTGCGCCACAATAAGTCGAGGTTACGAAAAGAAAAATCAGCATATAAATTAAGCCTCGTCAATAGTGGGACTAGTAAATCCAAGTAATCACAGTAGTGATTAAATGATCAGTTGTCTTCCAAAAAATCTAATTGTATAAACAGTTATTCTAGGTTACCAAATGTGTAAGCAAAACACGACCCCTGAAGACAATAAATGCATATACATATTGTGGATTAAATTGACTGACCCAGGGATTGGATTAAATGGCACTTGGATTAAATGGCACTTGGATTAAATTGTGTAGCGCATATATTAAATTGTGTGGCACTTGGATTAACTCGGCCGTCGCTTGGATTAAACTGAGCGGGAAAACCTGTAGTTTTCAAAGCAAGACACAAATTTCTCATAATTATAAACTCGCAGTTCTAAGCTGGTTCATGATCTAGTTCATAGTCAACCAGAAAAGAATAATACATAAAAAACCTACAGAACAAAGAAGACTCAATTCCAAAAAGTATGAGACTTCATTGTTATTTTTTTATTTCTTGTGTCTCCAGTTCACCTTGAATGTCATTAATCAGCTTGTCTGCTAGTTTACCTTTCGTTATGAATCCAGCTTTCCAAAAAGCATTGGAAGCGATTGCAGATTTGGGTGCACAGGCATGCCTACCAAGCGTTCAGCTGGGGATGGCCTTCTGTCACAATCACAAGCCACTTTGGCAGTGGATCTCCAGCAACATGTGGAAGCATGGCACTTGCTTCATTGCATAGAAATAAAGCGGGGAGAAAGTATGCAGCGCAAATAAGATAAATATCATATTTAACATGATGGTGTTATAGTCACCTTGTGCCCAAGCTTAAAAAAAAAAAAAAACTCATGTGCACGCTACTCATGGTGTACCAACGCGGTATTTTATACGGTTCCCTTGATCAAGTCAAGATATTTTTTGTGGTGTGCAAAACTGGTTACTTAAAACAAATAAAGTAGCTAACTTTTGATATATTATTTTGTTCACAAGAGTTGTAGAGCGTGGTGCGAAATATCGTATCTCGCCTTTTTTATAGAGATAACTTTGCCTTGGACAATATATTCGAGATTGTAAGAAAGCGCGCGAAATATAAATACCCCGTGACTAACATCTTATATGCACTTACTGCTTATATGTGGCAGCTTAAAAAAAAAATCGGCATTTTATCAGGTGTCTTCTGCTCGAATAATTTACATGATCTCTGCAGGTCACACTAGCAACTGGGGATGTAGTGAGAACAAAATCACGATTGCGAGCACTTTGGATCAGTAACACATAATCAAGCGTTGGAAGAGTTTTGTGTCGTTTTATTGTACAAAGTTTGCGGTCTGAGGTGTGGGCCGCGACTAGTGAGCGGGAAGGTAATGGAGGATGGAGCTGGAGCGGTCGATGGGGCTCAGTTTAGCCTCTGAGCGATCCAGTCGAGGTACTTGGCAACCCTGGTGTAGACCCCGGGATAGCCGGGCTCTGCGCAGCGTCTCCCGAATGAAGTGATTCCGATGATTGTGAAGCGCTCCTGCTGATCCAGCAGCATTAGCGGTCCTCCGGAGTCGCCCTAGAACCACCACCGAAACTTAAGCCATTGCACGTGAATCGCTTTCTATACCCTAGGGACGTTCCACTTGACTATAAGGTCTTTTAGCAAATCGCTATCGTGCTCTATGTGCCGAGCTTTCGAGATAATTTGAAGCATGCTTTCAAGCGCGCGCCCCGCGGTCCCGGTATTATTCCGGGCGCGCACTTAAAAAGCCCGCTTCAAATGTTCTAATAGTGAGATACGCGGAACGTGGTAAAGGTTTCCTAAAATTCCCTAATAAAACAAAACTTCCATGAACTACCGCCGCATAAAAATACGAGTTTCCGCAGCAATTTTGCTCATAGTTGCTATAAAAATGATCGTCTGCATTCCACAAAGGTCGTCGTGCATGCTAATTTTGATCAAGGCTATCCAATGTCTGCCATTTTATTAGGTGTAAGTTTCGTGTCCTTCGGCCGTCAAAGTTACAAATACCAGAGGCAGTCACAGTCTTGCAGAATACATCGTGGTGAAATTTACTTCGGCTGCATATAAGCTTCAATATAAGGGGTAGAACTCGGTGTTTGCATCGTCTTCGGGCAACGAATACAAAAGATTGGTTTAGTTAAGACTATAATAAATTCTGCGTATAGAGAGCGTCGTAAAAGGTACTTTCCAAGCAATGTTAATTTCCTTGGCCAATATTTGCAATTAGCAATAATACTAGACACTAAACCTTAGTCTGTGTGTTGATCCTTAGCAGGCGCATATATTTTGTATTAAAACTACAGAAGCTCAAAGAAAGAAAGAAATAGACGAAACTGATAACGAGCAAAAAATTGTCGCTCGCATTCAGCAGTGTCTAACTCTTCAACGCTGTCTCGCTCTCTACACATTGTTGGCACGGTGGTTCCACACTTCTTCATGTACAATCGCAGTACCTCGAACGCAGAAACTCACTCTGCAAGCGTCTTTGTCTCCCTTGAGACTTCCGGCGCAGAGGTAGTTATCTGTGAATGTGATGCTGGTGCGCTTGAAGGACTCCTTGCACGTGTCCAAGCTCTGGATCGGGATGCGGGTGTCTTGCAATGAAGCGCTCGACGGCCCTCCTGCAAGGCGTTACAGGTCGGCAATTACAACCTCGACAGGGACAACCTGCTTCGATTAGCATTCAATAACTTTTAGGGGGGGGGGGGGTGATGAAGTCTGTACTTTTATTCCTAACAAAAGCCTTAAGAAGTTTGTTCGGATTGGCATGTCTAGGACTGAGCTCTGTTTAGACGCTGTTGTGATGTATAAGCTCGGAAAGTTTGTTTACTTATATATATATATTTTGCATTGAGCGTCCTTCTTGGGAGCTTAAACGTGGCACAGATATACCCAACAAAAATGGCATTCTATGAGCTACGGCATTAACAATAAAACGAGTGATTTTATTTTGTCTCCGTTACATTCTGTATACCCTCGACGGCAGAAAGTTGGTCTTTACTTTTCAGAAACTGGATAGAGGTACACTAAACCACTGGAACTGCCTTCGAAGTAGCTGATTAGTCATGGCCAACTGTCAAAATATATGCCAACGCGGGTACACCATATGTTTATGATATCTACGCGCCCTCAGTTGTGATCGCTAACCCGTTTCAGGAAGATAAAGAGCTGAACGACATTTTTATTTATTTCGGACGCACACTGCATACAAGGTAGCAGTCAATAGAGTTATACCACAATAGTTTGAGGAGACGAAGGTGGTATATACAATATTCTAATACCTCCTGCATTGGAATCCTAACATTTCGTAAAAATGAATTTTGCACATGTTTAAGTTAATCAGCAACCTTTAGTCAGGGTGCATGATCTAACAAGCCAATGAGATGTTTAGGTGAACAGTATAATAAATATCAAATTAGGCGATACAATTCTGCGATTTCTGTCAGAATAACTGTGAATGTTGTTTGGGTCGACGCATAGCGTCGTCTTAAACATGTAGAATATGATTAGCTTTGACATGAGGTCACTACACAATAAAGCAGACTATTTCAACTTTTTAATTAGCTTCAAAGTACAACTTCAACAATGGTAAATTAACAAGGAGGAAAGAACGCGTCAGAAGGGCAGAATAACAAACAGCATTGAAACATTTCGTTTTTATACCTACGCAATCTCTACAAAGAGAAATATAGATTATCTAGAGAGCGTGGGTACTGCAAAGCGTTATCCATTAACCAATATTTGTCCAATGCTTGCTTAGAACACAAAATACATTTCAAGACACAGACCGGTTATCAAGGGTTGCTTTCGTCGTGTTTTAGCGTGAGTCATGAATGCACACCGTCATGCACAAGCGCTACCGTGTTACGCGCAGTCGTTCTGCGTATCTTATCATCAGTGCATCTGATCATTGCAGTGTAAATATTCTTGTGTTCTGTTCAAGGAACGTTCGTTCGTCAGTTGACACAACCATCAAGATGGTGTCAGAAGTGCGTGAGGCTGGGAGTGCAGGCTCGGGCCGTCGCCATCAGCATTATTAGTACGCCAGCCACTGCGGGAACGGATACGTCCTATGGCCACGTCCAGTGCTGCAACGCCGCACAGATTCATGATGTCGCCACTGCCACCCGCAAAGCCCTTGGACAAGACTGAAGAGGCCTGGGCTAACGCGCAGGTCTCGAAAAGTGGGTTCGAACTTTTTTCTACGGCTATCCTCCTCTCAACGCAGCCGAAATAGGTGCAAGCAGCGACTTTGCTCATGACGATAAAAGAAAAAGCGCGGAAAAAGTATAGCACGTTTACGTCCAACAACGAAGTAGAGAGCTACTGCGTCAAGTTACTGATCGCAAAGTTCGAGGATTTTTCAAGACCAGCATTGAACCTCGCGTATGCTAGGAACACGAAACCAAAAAGAAGGAGAAGACTTCAGCGTGTGGCTAACAGAACTACCAGTCCCAGGGAAGCATTGCGAGTTTGGAGAGATGGAAGAGAGGATGCTCTGGAAGCAGAATTATAGTTGGAATTCGAGACCTGTAAAATCCAGGAGCAAATGGGTAGTCACAGTCGATATTGACTGGCCGCCAACAAAGCAAGCAGACAGCGGAGAGGCCTGGGACCCTAATATGAATGCTTGGCAAAAATGTGGGCGAGAAATACAGTGGCCGTTATTGGCCGACGCCGCACTTGACCTTGGCGCCAGCCAATCACATTCGCTCGATCTCTCGGTGACTTTTCCGCAAAGTGTCAGGATTAGAACCCCAGCTCAGTTCTCGCGGCGAGCCAACTTCGCAAGATCACCGGGAAGCCGTGCCGAAAGTGCAACATCGTACCGAAAGCTTTTTTTTTTCTTTTCCAAAATAACATTTTTGCGAAGAATCTCCTTCGTGTGTCTGGCAACAGAAATAGAATAGAAGCAGCTTGTTCTTTTTTTTATTTTTTGCGGGGGAGGAGGACATGACAGCCACACCCGGCGAATAGGTTTCCGAACGTCTGGGCGTCGTTACGCGGGTAGCAGCGGTAGTACAACAACTGTAGGAAGCGGTTGAGTGTTACAGTAATGTTTTTCAAAGTGAAAGACGTCATGTACCGCTTCAAGCTGAAGCCAGATGCTCAAGGTACCATGACGACCACAAAAAGTACGTCTGTGACGCTACAGAAAAAGGAAAAAGCACAGCTCGAGCGGATGGAAGCGAACCAAGTCGTGGAAAAGGTAACGGAGCCAACAGAATGATCAAGCTGCATGGTAGTACTCGTTAAAAAAAGTCATAGAACGGTTATGTAATTCGTCAGACTTGAACCGACCTCTGTTGAGAAAATACTACCGAATGCCAACATTAGAAGATGTTGAGCCAAACCCGGGTGGGGTCGGGGGGGGGGGGGGGGGAGCGAATCATTTCTCAGCACTAGACGGTACGTCTGGTTACTGGCAGCAAACATTAGACAACGAAAACTCAAAACTTTACACCGTGGGTGCACGTTTAGGAAGTACAGGTTTTTGAGAATGCCATTTGGGCTCCCAGCAGCGACAGATGTGTTTCAGTGAGTCAGACACCAAATGTTGCAAGATCAAGTAGGGGCGTCCGTGGTGATGGATGATATTCTGTTATGGTGACGAAGCAGACGAGAGCATGACGAAAATTTAAAACAGGTATTGGGTAGATATCGAAGCTACGATTTCAAGATGAACAGGTCCAAATGCCACTTGTTGCAGTAAATTGTCCGCTACTTATGTCGCATCGTGACTAACAAGTGACTGACACTGACCCCAAGAAGACTGCGCAACATCCTAGCCATGAAGGAGGAAATAGTTCGAAATGAACTCGGAGTCTTCCTCGGCAGGGTGAACTTTTAACGCGGTTTGTTCCTGATATGTCAACAATCACCGTTCCGTTAAAAAAAAAATTGCTAAAGAAAAAAGGTTGCCTGGGTGTGGGATGAACGGAAACAAGCAAGTCTCAGGGCATTGCACAAAGTCTGGAGAAAAAAAAAAAAAAAGAAACAGCACCAGAACGACTGACCCATCACGCTCTCGGTTAACGCAAGCTATAGTTGGGCGTACAATCTGCAATAATCCAAGACGGGCACCCGCTGACATACTCGTTCGGTTTGTTAACGGTTACTCAGCAGAAGGACGTACACATAAAAAAAGAAATTCCCGCCATTGCTCACGGATGCTAGCAATTTTATCACTACATTTTGGCCAGCTCGAAGTGACCGTCCAATCTGACTACAAGCCGTTATAAATGATATTAGAAAAGAAAACGCTGTGCATGTGCCCGCTATGCCTATGACGCACGAGACTGAACTTCCGAAGTGTAAAATCGTGGTCAAGTTCAAATCTGCAATAAAAACTCATTCTAGCAGATGCTTTGATTAGTTTTACAAATGTCTCAAGAGGAAACAGACCATTTTTACCTGAACGTAATCGAATGCCTGCCTATTTCAGACAAACACCTGAACGACGTGTTGCAAGAAACCAACCAATATCCGGACATGAACATGCTGCGAGACTACACAAGTGGAGTATGACCTGAAACCAAGAGCTGGGTTGCGGCGAATATCAGAGCTTTCTGAAACTACCGCAATAAAATCCACGTCCAGGATGGACTCGATTTCACAGCAACAGGCTCGTCATCCCCGCAAGGCAGCATAGGGTGTACTCACAACTCTGCATGTCTTACATGGAGAAGCCGAAAAAATGAAGGCAAGGCCAAGAACCGGTGTTTTTTTTCCTTTAATGTGGCAAGCGACGATAAGCAATTGGCGAAGAGTTGGGCTTATAGCAAAAATTATCAACTTTAGAATTCTAAGCTCCCATTGCTTTGTCATAAAATTCCTAGCTTGTTATGGCAGACTCTCCATATCGACTGGTGCTACCACAATGACAAAAAAATGCTGGTTGTGCTAAACTTAAACTTTTTTTCGAAATAAGAGTACTTGACCTCTTGACGGCAAATCGAGTAATTCCGAGCTGCGCACAAATCTTCGTGGTGCGCGGCCTGCCAAAACCTCTCTACAGCGACAATGGTCCAGCGTTCAACAGCCAGCAGCTCAAGGATCTGAGTAAAATGGGCAGAAAACATATGCCGTCCAACCCTTACCATTCTCGCTCAAGCGGCATGGTAAGAGCTGGACGACGCGTCTCCTGTGGAACGGCTGTTGGATCGAAATAGGACCCTCCTACCGGCTCCAGCAAGTATCCTGGAACCGTGCATTGTTCAACCACAGGAGGTTCAGAAGCGTCCACGTCAGATCCAGGAGAAGCAGCGGACGTATTAAGACCACAATGCCAAGTCGCTACTAAGTCTCAAAAAAGAGAAGCCAAGATGTGGGTCCTGACAGTAGTTATCGGTGCAGCGGTTTGTTTGAGAGAGCCCCCGTAGGACTGCACCTGAGAAGCACGAGCCGTGACCCGATGCATACTTTACACCGTAATACAACCACAGCTGCAGGCTGAGAGTGAGCCCGTGGAAGTGCCCGTAGAGCCGCACGTGGAAAGGCGCCGGAATGAGAAGTTCGGAAGACATCTGGCAAGATACTCTGAGCCCGAACATTAGAAGTGCTTAGTGATCCTATATGCTTGGTTTAGTATAACAATGTATAAACCGAAATAAACGAAAGATGTAGCGTGAGTAATGAATGCGCACAGCACACGAGCTACCGTGTTTTTCGCACTCGTTCTGCACTTCGTATTAACGGTGGATATGATCGTTCTGTGGATATATTCTTGTGTTATGTACAACAAACGTTCGTTTGTCACTTGACGCAGAACCATGTACAGTATTTAGTAAAACTATGGTGCATGGAGTGCGTCTACACCTTGTGTTTTTACCGTGCCCTGAATAGTGGTCCCTAGAGTTTCGCCTAAGGAGGTCATGAACGTATCTATGGCACAGCAGTGCAGGCGGATGTGCCAGACGCCTGTTCTTATACAGGTCGCTCTGCTGCGCCGATAGAAATCCAAGCAGACACGAGTTGAGAGGCAGCGACTGCAGCGCCCCTTGCATCCTCTCGACTTTTTCTTCACAGATTTCTACGACCAGCATGTCCACACACGACAGCATGACATACAAACTCCTGTGACGCCGTTTGTTGCCGCATTGGAACCACGTTCGATGCATGGTCGGGATAGGACGGTAAACAGACTTGTCCAAGACGCGCTCCAGGTACCGTAGTAAAACCAGTAAAATCGTCAACCCGGACGGTGCACTGGTGTCCGAGGAGCCGTAGCGCGCAGCGCGGTCAGCACGCTCACCATAGTAGAGTTCTCCCCAGCCGGCGATGTTGGCCATCTTGCCCTCGTATGTGTCAGTCTGCAGTGGCCCATACGGCAGACAGATGAGGGCGATGTCCTTGTTGAGGGGAACGGGCCGTCGCAGCTTGAGCACTGCCACGTCGTTAAGGTACGTCCTGGAGTTGAAGTCGCTGTGCCGGTGGATCTGCACGACGGGCTCGTCCACGGGGTTGGCGCCATCATCGTTGCTCAGGTAGTCGTGCTCGCCGAGACGGGCCACGAACGCGTCTGGCGTCAGCCTGGGACCGCGCAGTCACCACCAATTCGCCAATCATTATGACTCGCGATAGTCGTTGGGTGGTTGTTTCACATCGGAACCCATTTTATTTTTAGGCGTTGCAAGCGGTACGTATTAGTGTTTAAGTGTATCACTAAAACGTTCTGCTTGATAACTACGAGCCCACATCTTAACTACCCCTAGCCGACCTAAGAGCTTGTCTTTAGTGAATAATTAGGCAGCTCAGTGGAAACCCAGGCTACTTTAATCTCGGTGACAGAAAGCGAATGACTAAACTTAAACTTCGCTTTCAATGTTTTTTGTTTTTTTTGTAAACTGGCTTTTTTCTTGTTTTACTAGTGTGCCTCCTTTTATGCAATAGATCTCTTCTCACCCTGCGTTTGAGCGTTAGGTTGCTTGTGGGCTTGGGCGACCGTGCGTTGATTTGACTATTTCTACGTCGGCTGTGTTAGTGAATGTGCTGTCCCTGTGCTTTGAGCAGTTTATATTCGGTCCCGTTATTATTTTAATGATGTCAATATCAGACTGCGTAAGTAGTTGGCGTACACTGAGGTTAAGAAATTAAAGGAAAAATTAAAAGCGCAAACATAAATGAAAAAAAAGGGAACAGGGCAGAGCCAACTAGCGCACCAGTTAATTTTGATTAAATTACAGGATCCTGAGATATTCAAAGCAGAGAAAGGTAACACAAAATAACAGTTACATTGTATCACAGAAACAAGCGATGTTGCATGGAGGAGTGCTCATATAAGGCCCTTTTGCTGAAGCCGCGAAGGAATGCTCAGTCCACCAGACGCTCTTTTATTGCGTGAAGCGTTTTTCCCACCTGCATGTTTTTTTCTATTCCGTTGAAGTGGTAACTGATCGTTTCTAGATAAGAAAGCAAACATGTCAAGCGAAGAACACACGTAGACCTTACGAGATACCTTACCCAAACTTGTCTGCCAACTGAAGCCATGTTGAGAAGTGGGAATTCACAGGTGCTCCATCATCAGACCAAATCGCGATAAAAGGAGCAAACTGATAAAGCAGCGAAACAGAGGGCTGAAGACATGCAATTTGAGTTAGGGGTGTACTTAAAAAAAAAAAGAAGAGAAGATTCAGGCACTTATATTCCTCCCCCTTTTATTGCTCTGCAAAACTGTCCTCCCTTCCACGCTCGTTGATCGGGGCTGGCGCTTGTGGCCAGTACTCGTTGATCCCTGCGTAATTCAAAAATCAACAATGCACACAGTGTCGGGTACTCACGATTTGTTTCCGTTGAAGGTACAGTGGGCGGCTGTGAGCACGTGCTGAGGCGTGATGAGCGCCCCGCCGCACAGGGGAGACCTCACCCCATTGCCGTGGACGTCGATGAACAGGAGCGTCTGCGAAAGGAGCCGCCACATGCGTCAGTATTTAACACCTAGTTGTACAAAAAAAAAAAGTTTTACTTCTTCATTATTGATGAGACAGCTGTTTCTGCTTCAAATTGATACAAGTAAAAACAAATCTCGAAATGCTCTCAGTTCATGCGTATTTACCATTGTGTCTCAGATTTTGTAAGTTGACAAAAATTCAATTGAACGAAAGCTCCACCGATATCCTCTCACCAGGCAAAATCATAGTGGGCAAAAATCTAACTTGTTTTTACTGAGATGGCAAACACACACCGGACAAAAGGATCTGGCAAGACGAATTGTGGGCGGGATCAACAGATAGGGATCTTTAACATGTACTTTTTGAATGAAAACACATCTGAAACCTGGTGCTTGGGGTGTGCAGGGTCTGCGGTTGCTAACCGATATGACGTGCTTAAGTTCCGCTGTTCTTACAACGGCAGAACTTCTCTTCTATATACACAAAGAAACCAACGTATATAAAACGCATGAACTGTAACTTGTTTTATTGGATGGCCATTGTAGCGATTGCCTTGATATACATTTGGCCGGGCCAGATGTCTATAGCTCTTGTCCTCGCTTGCCTTTCAATGAGCTGGTATTGCGCAAATGAATCATTATTAGATACCAAACCCGACTGTTTCGTACTTTCTAAGTGGCTGCCGATAAATAAATGTTAATGTCTTGAGGGAAACATACGGAGATGCTCAAAAATGCGTATGACAAAACAGTACGGGAGAAATCAGTAAGAACGGTAAAAACAGCATGCATCAAAACATCATGGCAGCAACACAGCAAAGCGACAAATAAGCATCCTTAGAACAGCACGAGGCAGAACAGCTCGGCGTCAAAACGGCAGAGCGACAAATACAACGGCACAGCGGCGAGACAGCACAGTGTCACAGTAGTGATACACTGTGCTTCTTTAGCCAAGAGTAATAAAAGAGCAATCTGTCAGTTTACTGTTATCTTAATTTTTGTTTTATATATACGTGAGTGTTTCACAATCACCAAATAACTGCCGTGTAAAAGGTCTCAGATGCATACCCATTCCGAAGCAGGCGTCAGTGGAACACTTCTGCCTGCAACAATTTTCACCGACTGCAAAGCACTGAGCTTTAGTCAAGCTCGTTTAATGGCTGAACTCGGCCTTGAGGCGATATTTTAATATGATTGATAATGCTTCAACCACGTCGATTGTATGCTCACACCCTCAACACTTCTGACGGTACTGGCTGTCAAATCCATTTCACTTCTACTTTCTTGATCTTGGAATGTTTAATGCGTGAGCATTAGAACCTTAATTTTGACGAAAATTCGACAGTGCTCTTCATATCTTGCAGAATCTAGCCTTATCCCATAAACTGAGTGCATCATTTCCGCAACACGCTTGTTATGAAGGATTTAGCAAACCCTGTTGTCTCCGATTTAGCGTGAAAGCTATTTCTACTTAACACCGGTTTTGTTCCCGTATTCCCAGCAAAGACGCTGTTTTAAATGTATACGTAAATCAAGAAATTGCAGGATTTCATCATCAGGTTGTTCAACTGTAATCTGAGGGTTTGAGGTTGCTGTTCCTATGATCGATTCTATGGCGCACCGTGCATTCACGAGGGCGCCCATCAAACCACTCTGCCATCTGGGCCGCGAGGCGGCTATGCAGTTGCCTCGGCTCAGACACGACCGCATGGTCGTGTCGCCGCGGGGTCGATTGGGATCTCGAATTCGACTCCCGACGTGCCGCTTTCTCTCCTAGCCACTGGATGGCGCCGTAGGCGCAACAGGGCGGGCGAGGAGTAACCTCCTCGCCCATCGGTCGAGAGATGGTCGGGGGGACCGGGGGGCAAAAGCAAAAGTCTGTTAGGACTCCGGATGGTACCGAAAATAGGCAAGTGTGTGCGACCGGATCTAGGTTTATTGCGGGACACGAGGCCTGGGGGGCTCTCTTTGTGTTTAACTCTGACTGTACGGGCGATTGTGAATATTAGCATAATGTCGCGTGTCTTTGTATGTTAGATTGAGTGTTTTCGAGCGTTGTGTTTGATGAACCAGTAAAAAGGAGCGGAATCTCGTTCCCGTGAAAGAACCAGGCTGGACTTGGGTTGTTTGACGGACCACGTGGCATCTGGCGTATCGGCGGCGGTACGCGAAGTCCTACAATTCACAACCCCGAGCATCATTCTTTTGAAAAACGCAAACAAAATGTCAGCAACGTACCGCCATAAAAAGCAGTTGTTGTGTTTCTTTTGTTTGGCTGGTCAGTTATGGCACTATCTAATGTGTTTAGATACATTTCTGCTGGCATCATAGCCACGGAGGATCCCCTTCGCACGGTGATCAACAAACTTGGAACACGGTAATACAGCATATCAAAGTTTATATAACGAGGGTTGTATGTAGTTTAGAGTATTTCACTGAGGAATTCGGAAGCACTACTTGATCTTCGAGGGCGGTTTCATTGAAAACAGTGTTCTGTATTGTACATCGACATCAAGGATTTGTACTATTCACTAGAGTCAGTCCGCTTGTTGCAAAAAGTTAAGCAAGTGCTAGAGTTGAATTTGGTAAACTTTAAGTTTGGGATAGGTATCGCCGTAGATAGTCTCCTTTCTCTTCTTGAATTTTACTTTCAGGCAATAGTTGCTGAATAGAATGGTCGGAAATATGATGGGAAGGATGGCGTGTGCATCGAATCAACCTTAGAGATCTGCTGTAACTGACCAGCTAAACAAAAAGAAAGAAAATGGCTTCTTTGTAGGGAAGTACGCTGATGACATTTTTATTCGCGCTTTTCAAGAGAATGATGCTCGGGGCTTAGAATCGCTCATAACAACAACAAACCCAGAGCATACGTTTACAGCGGAAGAACCTGAAAATGTGGTCCTGGCATTTCTTGATTTGCTTATACATGTAAAACAGTGCCTTTGCTGGCAGTATGAAAAAAAAATTGGAAAAACCGGTGTTAAGTAGATATAGTTGTCACGCTAAATCGGTAAAAGCACGGGTTGTTTAATCTTTAATAACACACATGTTGTGGAAATGGTGCACTCATTTTATGGGCAATGCGGCAAAGGGACAATGGATAAGGCTAGAAGCTGCAGGATATGAAGAGGAATTAATAAAAAGGCATTTAGAATTGAAGGTTGAAGATGCAAAAGAAACAAGCAAAAAGGAAAATAGCAGTGATCCGGGATTTCCCTGGGATTTCCCATAACCTGAAAGTTCGAGCAAAAAGTTGGAAGGAGACATTGTATTCTCCTCAGATTTCAAAACAAACAGGTTGACGAAATTTTAGTAAAATAAAAAAAGGCTGCCATCAGGCCTGTCGGGAACCTTCAGTTCTAGCATAGAGAGTGTGGTGTATGAGATATTGCCGCGCGCCAAGTAGGCAGCGCGGCCGTAGCCTAACGGTTATCGCGCTTGCCACCCACGCGAAGGGCCAGGGTTCGATTCCTGGCCGCGGCTATGCATTTTTGTTAACACTGTAATGTGATGTTCTGGTGAAATCGAGAACCGTCTAACTGATTCGAGGTCAGAATTTTCTACGCGTCGAACCTTCTACGTCGAATGCTCCAGAAGCCAACGTGTGTACAAAAGCGGCTCCGCAGGCAAGCCGGAGTCAGTTTCGCTCCAGCGTTCGACTGTGCTGCTACGCCGACTTCGACGCCCGCGTGTGTATAGGTGGACGGTCTTGGGGAGCTTCGGCCAGTAATACTTTTCACGAATACGGGCCAGTGTCCGGCTGTAACCAAGGTGTCCGGATGTCGGGTCGTCGTGGCAGGCTTGGAAGATCTCCTCTCGAAGTTCACTCGGGATGACCAGCAACCACGGTGTGTTGTTGTCGCCGAAGTTCTCTTTGTAGAGTACACCTTGTCGGATGGCGAAGGTCGGCAGTACTCGTGAGAAGACACGTGGCACGGTACTCCTGCCCCCTTCCAGGTGCTCGATTAATGCGCGCAGCTCAGGATCGTCCCGTTGACGTCGTGCCATATCGTCGGTGTTCACTGCTCCTAGGAAGCACTCGTCGTCATTGTCGTCGCTGCAGCCGGAAGGGGTTTCGACGGGGGCTCTGGACAGGCAGTCGGCGTCGCTGTGCTTGCGGCCTGACTTATAGACCACTGTCATGTTGAACTCTTGTAGTCGAAGACTCCATCGAGCGAGGCGTCCTGACGGGTCCTTCAGGTTCGCAAGCCAGCAGAGCGAGTGGTGGTCCGTGACTACACGGAACGGGCTCCCGTACAAGTACGGACGAAACTTCGTTATTGCCCAGACGACCGCAAGGCATTCTTTCTCAGTCGTGGAGTAATTTTTTTCCGCCTTGGACAATGTCCGACTTGCGTAGGCGATGACTCGCTCGATGCCTTCTTGCACTTGGACTAGTACTGCGCCCAGTCCCGCGTTACTTGCGTCCGTGTGAATTTCTGTTTCCGCATCCTGGTCGAAATGTCCAAGCACAGGAGGAGTCTGGAGTCGTCGTTTCAGTTCGTCGAATGCCTGCTGTTGCTCCTCGGCCCATTCGAACTTCTCGGCGTCCTTCGTGAGATTCGTAAGTGGTGCGGAAATCTTTGCGAAATCCCGAACGAAGCGTCGATAATAGGCACAAAGTCCAAGGAATCTTCGCACGGCCTTCTTATCTGTCGGCGCTGGAAATGCCGCGACGGCGCGAGTCTTCTCGGGGTCTGGGCGGACGCCTTCGTTACTAACCACGTGGCCAAGGAACTTCAGTTCGTCATAGGCGAACCGGCACTTTGACGGCTTGAGTGTGAGTCCGGCGGTCTGAATGGCTTGAAGAACAGCTCGGAGTCGTCTCAAGTGCTCGTCGAAGTCAGCTGAAAATACTACGACGTCGTCAAGGTAGACGAGACAACTCTGCCACTTCAGTCCTGCCAGTACGGTGTCCATGACACGCTGGAAAGTTGCTGGCGCCGTGCATAGTCCGAAGGGCATCACCTTGAACTCGTACAGCCCATCCGGCGTGACGAAAGCTGTCTTCTCTCGGTCCCGTTCGTCGACTTCGATCTGCCAGTAGCCGGTTTTCAGGTCCTTCGATGAGAAGTATCGAGAGTGGCGCAGCCGGTCTAACGTGTCGTCGATGCGGGGAAGTGGGTAGACGTCTTTCTTCGTCACCGCGTTCAGCTGCCGGTAGTCCACGCAGAACCTAAGCGTTCCGTCCTTCTTCTTAACCAGCACGACTGGAGAGGCCCATGGACTGCTTGAAGCTTGGATGATGTCGTCATTCAGCATCTCTTGAACTTGCTGATGGATCACCTCCCTTTCCTTAGCGGAGACTCTGTACGGCGATCGATGCACAGGGCGCGCGTCGTCCTCGGTAACGATGCGGTGCTTGGCAACCGCGGTCTGGCGCACCTTCGACGACGTCGAAAAGCAGTCGCGGTATTCGGCGAGGAGGGTAACCAGCTGACGCCGTTTAGGGTCCGGAAGCCTAGGGTCAATGTCGAGCTGCGCTGGTGACGTACTGTCTTGCTGGGGCGGCGAGGATTCGTCAGTAATCGCGGTGATTTCGGTGGGGTTTCGGAGTTTCTCGACGTGGCCCACGGCTGCACCTTTCGTGAGGTGTTGCGTTTCGTTTCGGAAGTTCGTCACGAGGGCCACAGTCCGCCCATCCTGAAGTTCAGCTACTCCCCTTGCGACGCCTATGCCTCTTCCCAGGAGCAATTGGAGGCTTCCCTTGAGAAGAACTTCGCCAGAGGAAGCTTCATCGATCCCGACAAGTACGAAAACACTCGACCGCGGTGGTAGGTTTATGTGGTTTGCGAGGACTCGGACCGTGGGTGACGTCGCTTGGGGTTCCTCCGCTGGTGGAGCAGGTTTTCGTAGCGTCAGCCGGTTTGTTCCGAGGTCGATGACGGCGCCATACTCGCAGAGAAAGTCCATTCCGAGGATAACGTCCCTCGAACAGTCATGCAGAACGACGAACTTGACAGGGCACGTTTCACCGTGGATCTCGACGCGAGCAGTGCATCTCCCGACTGGTGTGATGAGATGTCCTCCGAGACTTCGAGCAACCTAAGGGGAAACGTTGCTCCCCGAAGGGAGCAACCTCTCTCTCTCTCTTTAGGGAGTAACCCCTCCCCGGTTACTCTCTTTGGGGAGCTTTTATTTATTTTGGATTGCGAGAGGAGAGGTTGCTCCCTTCGGGGAGCAACGTTTCCCCTTAGGTTGCTCGAAGCAGCTCTCGGCGAGAAGCTTTTGTCTCTAATAGGATGGTCCCGTCTTTCTGCACGCGGAGTGCAAGGACGCAATTAATGTACATTTTGTGAGCAGTTCTGGGGTCGTGCTTCCTCTCTAAACGTCTCCCGCCGACCACCCCCGCGCTTGATCGGATGGCGGGTTCGGGAAGTGCCAAAAAATGAAGGGAGAACAAAGATAATAACAGAGCGTCGCGGGCGTCGAAGTCGGCGTAGCAGCACAGTCGAACGCTGGAGCGAAACTGACTCCGGCTTGCCTGCGGAGCCGCTTTTGTACACACGTTGGCTTCTGGAGCATTCGACGTAGAAGGTTCGACGCGTAGAAAATTCTGACCTCGAATCAGTTAGACGGTTCTCGATTTCACCAGAACATCACATTACAGTGTTAACAAAAATGCATAGCCGCGGCCAGGAATCGAACCCTGGCCCTTCGCGTGGGTGGCAAGCGCGATAACCGTTAGGCTACGGCCGCGCTGCCTACTTGGCTCCGCAGGCTTGCCTGCGGAGCCGCTTTTGTACACACGTTGGCTTCTGGAGCATTCGACGTAGAAGGTTCGACGCGTAGAAAATTCTGACCTCGAATCAGTTAGACGGTTCTCGATTTCACCAGAACATCACATTACAGTGTTAACAAAAATGCATAGCCGCGGCCAGGAATCGAACCCTGGCCCTTCGCGTGGGTGGCAAGCGCGATAACCGTTAGGCTACGGCCGCGCTGCCTACTTGGCGCGCGGCAATATCGTTAGCATGCGGGTTTAAGTACGTGGAACAGACCTCGATAAGCGTTAACGACAGGTTAACGACATAAAGAAACGTAAAGACAAATGCCTCAAACACAGAAATTGCAAATCACATTCAGGAATGCAACCCTTGTACTGCGTGCTGGTCAGAGACGAAAGTTGAACATAAAGAGCGGAATGATGTAAAAAGAATTATAATGCAATTAAATGCAAAGGTGCAAGCGAGTTGGACAAGAATGATGAAAATAATCCCTGGAGAAGGGGAACAAAAGGGACAAAGGACAAACATAAATCTCCAAACACAGCTAAGTGACTGGTGAGCGACCGAAAAAATCCGCCTGGTCCGGGTATCGAACCCGGGACCTCTCCATTACAGGTGGAGCGCTCTACCAACTGAGCTAACCAGGGGTTAGACGTCAGTAGAGCAAACGGGTTTTATCAGTTGCCACCAGTCTAACACCAACAAGGGTGAAGCTTGCAAGTTAAGGTTGTAATTATAATGCAATTAAATGCAAAGGTGCAAGCGAGCTGGACAAGAATGATGAAAATGTTTGTCCTTTGTCCCTCTTGTTCCCCTTCTCCAGGGATTATTTTCATCATTCTTGTCCAGCTCGCTTGCACCTTTGCATTTATTTGCATTATAATTACAACCTTAACTTGCAAGCTTCACCCTTGTTGGTTTTAGACTGGTGGCAACTGATAAAACCCGTTTGCTCTACTGACGTCTAACCCCTGGTTAGCTCAGTTGGTAGAGCGCTCCACCTGTAATGGAGAGGTCCCGGGTTCGATACCCGGACCAGGCGGATTTTTTCAGTCGCTCACCAGTCACTTAGCTGTGTTTGGAGATTTATGTTTGTCCTTTGTCCCTCTTGTTCCCCTTCTCCAGGGATTATTTTCATCATTTTTCATCATATAAAAAGAGTCGTTAAAGAAACAATAAGTATAAAGTCTTTTGGAAACTGCATAAGCCATGTTTGGATGCAACTTGGGAGCCACGCAGAAATTCCCTCAGATTGTAAACTACACCTGAAAGTTGTTTGAGTTTTTTTTAGAGAGAGGGAATGATGCTTGGAGCGGTGTTGATGTTTAGGAAACTTTACCCGGTTCGGGGTACAAAGCGGAGCAGTCGCCGTGTTCCTGAGGTCACTCAATATAGGTCCCGGAACCCTTTCCCGTCGTCCTTGATGATAAGGGCATTCTATTGTGTGTTTGACCGCGCGGTCTCTTGTAAGTCTATATGTTATCTGTGTTTGAAAGTGCTTTCAACAAAGGAGATCTCTGCCTAGAAGGTGGTTGGGACTGACTCTGTGGGCATATATAGCCTTCATATTCAAAATAGCGCAAAAAGGTAGGGACAAAAAGATGAAGAAGCACACAGACATATGGATGCCTGAGAAATAAATCAGTTATTTGATTTTGAGACGTTTTGTTTTCTGTCTGTTCCTTCGACTAAAAGTGTTTTTTTTTTTCCTTTTCTGCACCATAGTTTCAGGTGTTAAACGACATGATTCTCTTTCCCTCTCATTGATTGCGGCAATCGCGTGCGCCCCAACAGGCCAATCGCTTGGTTATTTTTTCACCAAGCTTCTGACGTTCATGAGGCGCGTTACTTTTTAGTTCGAGTTTATTTTTTGAAGAGTGTTCTATATAAATGGGCTAAAACACATTATGGAAACAAAAATAATATGATGTGTCGTAGAAACGATTGGCGATGTGAGGGATGTCCCGAACTTCTTGATCGACCGGCAGCTGCTCTTCTCAAGCTCCAAATAAATTACACCCCCTCAAAAAAAAAATTAGACTTGCCCGGGTTATTTTTGATTTTTCCAGAGTCCAGCAAAGCTGACACTGTGATAGAATTTGCTATATCAGGCTGGGAGCAGCGGCAACGAGGACGGTGCCCATTCTCGCTTCTGGGCGCGCCTGGGCGCGCCGACGCTCCTCGTACTCTCGTTGCTCCTCTACAAGGATATTCACACGAGGGACAAATCCCAGGGATTTCTTCCCGGCGCGCGCGCATCACGAGACGAAAACGCGAGGCTTTTGCTTATCGCAAAGCCTGACGTGTTCGTCGCGAAATGCGCGTGCCGTGGAGAAATCCCCGGGATTTCTTCCTCCACACGGTTGCGACCCGTATCAAGTCTGAAGTCCACATGATAAGGACTGTGGCGCGACCTTCGCCAGCTGGCCGCCGATTAGTGCGCGGCATTGCGGAATGTTCAGGGGGAGAGACACCCCGCGCGTGGGAAGGCGCGCGCGTGCGGCGCCGGCGTCTGACACAGTAACTATTTTAAAGCAAAAGCCTAAAACGAATGGCGTCTTGCACGCGAGTTCGTCAACGCTTTATTCTGGTTATTTACTTCAAATATTTTATTAGGGCAACGCGCGCGTGCGGCGCTGGCGTCTGCAGCATTAACAGTGTAAAATTGTTGGTCTACGCTCGGTCTGACCCCGGTGACAATCTGCCAGAACCTATACTCTGTTTCATACTTAGCGTGCAACGCAGTCAAAGCTACTGGCGCGAGCGCGTGGCTTCATCTATGGTTTTGTTTGCGCGAGAACACGTGCAAATGATCAACGAGATCAAGCCCCACGCTCGCGCTAGTAGCTTTGACAACGTTGCACGCTAAGTATGAAACGAAGTCTAGCCATAGACAGCTTCGCTGTGAAATTCAAATGCGCGTATAATCCACATCTGCAGATAGTCCGCATCAACTATGTTCTTATTTTTTAAACATTCATACTGTGCGGAGTATATTCCGAAATCACGATAACATTAAAGTGAATTGGTCTATAGAAGAGCAAGAGTTTATGTCCAGCGTCGACTTACGATCCAGGGCCAAGCTCCAAGGTTCGATTCCCGTCCGCCCACGATGCGGACCAGGGCGCTACTTGCCACTCCGCAATCTGTAAGGAAAAGGCTCACTTTGGTCCCGAAAATTCGCTAGCAAATCGAGAAATCTATCAAAAAATGTTTAAGATAAAGCCACAATCTTTTGGGATTGTGAAGCTTCGTAATTATAATCATAATAAAAAATATCAGAGCACAGAAAGCAATATCATTTGAAACTTTTCGAAATTATTTTAATAAAACACCTGTTCTGAAATCTTAAAGCCAGGAAGTACTAAAGAGAAAGAAAAACTTTTACTTTTTATGCATGTCTTATTTCGGAACTTGACAAGTTTAATCTATCTATGCTCGCGTCCTTAGATTTACTTTTATTTGTTCTGTGCTTGAGACGATCTACGATAGTCCTATTAACGTTCTTCAAACGGAAATAGATAAAATGACAAATTTCTGCGTGTTTATTTACTTTCTCAGTGTTTTTTTTCAGTTTTATATTGTCTGAACGGAAAAATAATAAGAAGATATGGCTGCTAACAGCGTTTCCTGCAGAGCTCATTTTAGGGCATGTCACGTTAGAAAACCGTTTGTATAAATATATATATTGTTCAATTAGCGAGGCATTTCCACGCGCTGCGCATGCTGACATGTACAGAAGTGACTTCTCTAAAGCGAAAGACTAGAACAAAGGGCGCTTATTCACGTGAGTTTGTTAGCGCCTTGTTTTGATTTGTGACTTCAATTCTTGTCTATTGATAAGATGAGCGCGTGCAGATCGTGGACCTACGTTCCCAGCTGTCCCCTTACTGCTTGTGAAAAATGTGTTACTAGTACTACTGTTACTACTACCACCACTACCACTACTACTACTACTACTACTACTGCTGCTACTACTATTACTACTACTACTAATGATAATATTAGCTCATCTATTCATCATGCACACATGTTAGGAGTTGAGGAAAAAAGCTGTCCAAACATTGTGACTGGTCCTCAGCCCCCTCAAGTATAAAGTTCTTACCATTGAGCAATAAAATGGACGCGACTTTCTGCTGATGATCTTCCGCAAGTTAAGACAAGCATACGGCATGAAGCGTACAAGATATGGGTCAGAAAGGGGAAATGAAGTGTTTCTCGACAATATCTTTATTGTCATGTTCGTCATGGGCATTAGCGACTTGCCGTTCCGCTGCGCCGCGGTTCTCCTGAGGCAAAACAAATAGTAAGGGCAAGGTAGCCGAGGGTGTTCACCATTATTTTGACGTGTTTATTTGATTAAAAGCTGAGAGCCAATTTGGCGAGATTAGTAGAAAGAGTCGCCTACCAACGTGTGATCGTTATATTTAAGTCGCGCTATCGTAATGGCGAAAGCAACTATACAATGTTCGGAATTTTTCACGCAAAGTGCGTCTTTGTCAGCACGAACGAAACAAATCGTCTTGTTTTGCTATCTTTTTAGAAGAGTTTAAATTCTGACATTACAAATACGCGTGTTGTGCAAAGTGATTGGTTAGAAAATAAGCCGGAAAAGTTAAGTGTTGGAGTCCACAGTACTCTCTCCCCTTCAGAGGCGAAAATGTACGGATGTCGTTTTTCTGGTAACTGTGTCGTCTGGTGAATCTCAATTTGTTATGAATAATGAAATAAATATAGTTATAATATTAAATGGAAAACAGAGCGACACTGAACGCTCGTTAAAAATGTAGCCGTCAGACAAACTGAAATAAATATGTCTGACGACGATTAAACAAAATCGAAATAGTAGGACGTACCACATAAAGGTTGTTACATGGAGGAATAGTCGGGTCAAGATGTAAGGACTCAAAGTGCGGTCACGGAGGGGCTAGCTCTCAAATTAAAGAACTGCATACTTAAAGGAATAAAAAAAGATTGACGCATATGAAAACGTACCTGGAATTAAGACATTTTATTTGCAAACCGCTGGCTACAGCAGGATTGTGTACATTCGCAGACATTGCGGCAAAGTAACGCGTACAATCACACAAAAACGCAACAGAAGCGAACTCTAAGATCTCTGCAATAGTCTATAGAACAATGCGTCGAAGCAGGTTTCAGTCATGCAAACCCTTCAATATGTGAGTTTAGTCTGTTGAGTATCTGCCATCTTCTGTGGTCTGCAACTTGGCTTTATGTAAGCGTTTTATTAAATAAAATATTCAAAACCACAAACTCTGCACACAGCGAAAACAGAAAAAGTCCGCGCTTGGAATAATAACTGCCAAAAAAGTCACGCAAAGGGTCAAAAGTTATGTTTGGAATATTTCAGGTTTCTTTGCTCTAATGAACAAATTAACAAGATATGGCGGAATTTTATATAGATACATTTGCGAGAGTCTCGGTAACCTAGGAATTCATTTTGTCACTAAATGAATTTTTTTTATTGATGGGAGTTATCGGTTTGCAAAGGCGGCAACTATTCATTTTACGAGTGCAATAGAAAACAACAACAGCAACAACAACAGATTAACTAGCTAGCAAGGGCGGGTGGACCGATCATTAAATTCCTCCCTGCGTTTTCATGGGCTTATTTGTTGCACTCAAGGAACCTCTCTAATAAGCTATTGTTCCCCTGTACACAATATATTCCAGAGTACAAACTAAAAATAAAAATGCTTTTTATAATTTTCTCCTACAGCACTTAAAGTAAATAGGATTTAGCGTAAACCGCTCGTTATAAGACGGCTTAGACATTGCAAGAAGGGTTTCCCGAGTTTATTTCTAGAGCCAAATGTAGATATGTTGCCCAAAAGATAGCATTAATTGTAATGGCATTTTTTTTTGTACAATCACAGCGCAAGGGGTGCAGAATTTACTATTGAGAGCAAACACATCATCTGTTGCCGCGGTATCATTTGGAGCTTGTGAACGTTGGTGTTGATTCCTTTTTTGAAACTCCTTTTGTTACTGACCAACTCAACTCGTTTAAGAAGTGTGGGGTATGTACGTAAGAGAGTTCCTCCCGATCTCAGATGTGTTTCTGCTATCCCGTACATTGTGAAAGTTTTATTCCTCTTGTTGTATACCAATCACCTCCTACTTTAGCGTAAGTCTTCCACCATCCAGGTTTATTATCTAAATATTAGGTTTTTTCTTTCTATTATTTCTGCGACGCTTCGCTTCCGTCTCCATGCTGTTTCTATGGCGCTAACCCCCAGGCGCGTCCTTAATGTACACCGGCGCACTCCGGGCTGTATGGGCCCCCAAAAAGGCTTTGACTTGACAACCCACTCTCTCTTCCTCTCCAACTCTGCTTTATGTGACTCTTATGTATTTAATCAACAACAAATAGATTACCTGGAGGCCCCTTCATATCCCCTTCTCCCCTTCAGCCTACGTCTCGCTAGTCGCCCGACCCGCCCGGCCACTTCCTCGGACTACTCGCCTGTGGGATGTGTTGCCCTTGCCGTTCTCAACTGGTTTTAACTTGTGCCTCCTCGGAGACGCGTTAATTCCCTTTCGCCTGCATTCCTTCACATACTTTGTACGCGATGACAGTGTGTCAGCTTACTTGCTTTTTTTTTTCTGTTGTGTGAGCGTGCTTGAATGAGTATGCGGAAGCAGACCTAAGCAGAGAGGTGCTGCTGAATTCCTGGGGGATTGTCGCCCTGCGAAAAATGGGCCGGTGTTGTGTGTCAGGGTGCCGCGAAAACTATGATAACGGCCCAGAAGTGCACATATTCTCCTTTTCAAGTGATGATACACGCAAGAAAGCGTGGCTCAAAGCTGTTCCACGCAAATATTTTACACCGATCAAACATTCAAAGGTAAGCTACCCTTGCTGCGTTGCCAGACAGGTGTTGATGATTTAGGTCCTCTTGTCTTTAATCAAGGATGTACTACTTCACATTCTGGCTCTCAAAACAATGAGCGCAAAAGCTTTGCATCAGCATATTGATTGAAGAAATGGAACTGAAATTCATCGCCGTGATAACCGAAAACAATGCTCTGAACCTTAATGTGATGTCACTATTTGCGAAGAAACCAAAGTAAGTGTTGTCTGCGAACACCCCGCTGATTAAAGCCGCCTTTTCTGCTATGTTGTTGACACAGTGCACATCTTAAAGTGCATACGAAACAATTGCCTCAATCAGAAGAACTCCGGAACGAGCTTTTATTTTACGAAAATGTGTTTGTCCGGACGAATGCTAGACGGACTTGAGCGAATGAAAGCTGCGTCTTTTGAGGTAGTTAGGAAACTCTATTTATCTGCGAAGACATCATTGTGAAGGTTGGCTACAAGCTAAATGTCAGTTGTTCAGACGTTGTCGAATGTCGTAGACACCAAAACGTGGTGAAGAGTGCGGCACAGACGACACTTGCGACTGGCAGACGCCCGCCCCACTCCCGTCCGCGGTGTCGTAGAGGATCACGTGACATGTTGTACCACTTGATAGCCCTGTTTCTGGCGGCTTGAAGCCAATGTTGCCAGACGAAGCCGATGTTTCGGTTTCGATTTTTGTTTATGTTTAAAGTAAGATTTAAAAATATATATCCCATTTTTCGCAAAGCAAATGACGTAGTGCTTTCTATTAGTGCTTTTTATGTGAAATTACTATTTATCCCGAAATGTTCGGGATTGAGCGGAGCGGCGATTTAAGGTGAAATGCAACATTTCGGCTGCTTCACTGTTGTACCCAGTTCTGTAAGTTGTTATGAAGGAAAAAAAAGAAGAAATAAAAAACTTACGATCCGTTTTAAAGGACTTTTTATTAAACGCGACCTATAGTTTAGGTTGGATTAAAAATTTTGGTATAATTCGTGGAAGAAACAAAAAATGTAAACATGTCACTTTTGACGTTTAGGTTACATATTTTCAGCCTTGCATTTTCGGATTCCTCACAAATATTGCTCACGAAATACTGTATACCTTCATGGGCTATCGAATGGTACCGCTTTAATTTATTTTACGAAATTATCTTAATAATTTTTAAAATTTTATCAAAAATTAATTTGAACAATAAATTAAGCGGCCCTTATAACTTGTGTTTATTTATTTCTATATGCAATATTATTCCCTAGGACGTCAACTATATTTTGGCATAATCAAAGTTCCCCCTTTATTGTTGTATTTTCTGTAGAAGTGACAAAACAGAGATCCACGGTCCCGAATAGACTAAATAGTTGTTTCGCAAATGCGCCTTACAGTGAGGCTTCTTAGGCTCAAAAAGCTAAAGACAGTGGCCTTGCAATTGTTTGGGGACCTAAAAGGTAAAGGGACGAGCTGACAATGAAGACGAAAGGACAGAGAGAAGGATGTTATGTAAACGTGCCGCCATTAAAAAAAAGAAAAAAAAGAAAGAAAAAAGTATGCCCCCACCCCTCCGCTGTTCCGACACCAATGGCTATGCGTGTCTTTTTTGTTTCTTTCATTTAAATTAAGAAAGTCGAGTCGGAGCGTAGAAGGGCAGTGATCGTGGTAGTACCGAATAAACTCATGATCTAATTGTTTATCTTGTTGACCAAACTTTATCATGACAACGGGTGGTGAGAAGATCATCCTAGTCGACTGGGTGGCACAGTCGTGTTGGAATACCTGCATCGCACGACACTTTCATGCAAACGCTCGTCGTTTTTTTTGTTTTTTTTTCTCCTTAAAACTGAAAGGATGTTGTCAAACTACTGGCATGCAGAATGCTGATCTGGAACATTTGGAACATTGGAACAAGTGGTAAAATATAGTTCCCCCCCTTGTCCTTTGGAAAGAAAATACTAAACAGCGCCAATATCACCTTTGGCCTAACAATGTTGGCGTGGATACAACATCCGCGATTTTTGCGTTAGTTACCATTTCCCACCTGGCTAGTAGGTTTCACTAACGTCGCATAATTAGAAGAGACAAAGCGCTGTAATGCCGCTGACAAAGTTAGAACGCAGGGCGTGTCTTTTGAACGCCCTGCCTACAGCACGTCCTCCATGAATTCCGCCGAGCATTGGCTGCTCGTCTGCGCTCGAGGTGCACCGGAGGCCATGGCGTTGCCGAAGGCCACACGGCTACGCCAAGATGTAAGGAACTGCAGCTTTGCAGCGTACTCTCGTTGAGATTCAGCGCATTCGCCGCTTAGGGCGAGTCGGGGATTCACTGACAACGACGCATTGAGCAGACCTTGTTTTCTAGCTGGTAATGACTGGGCCAAGTTAACAGTTGTCCGTGACTCTCCAGCGCGGCAGTTTTGACCCAAACGCGCGTGGGGCTCACAAAAAAGCACGCCTAGGAGAAAACAGTGGGCATCCTTACTGCTGGTGCCCCACTGCCTGGGTCCCTGGGGTCGCGGCGAGTTGTATGGGCCCGAGGGCCGCGGGGTGCGGTGGTTCCCGGGGAATCTGCCCCCGAACTGGCCTCCTCCTCCTCCGAAAGGGTTTCTGTTGGGCGGGAGTCCTCCTCCTTGGCCGAAGGGTCGCCTCGGGGGCCCGAATCCGCCGCCGCCGCCAGCTGCTCCAAAAGGGTTCCCGAAACCGTTGTTGAAATTGGGCCTGAATGGGCGGAAGGGCCTACCGATGTTCGGGAAGTTCTGCGGGACTTGAGGGACCTGCGCAGGGACAGGCCGATTGGTGGGCGGGTCCACAAAGGGAACCATCCAAAGTAACTGACAACTACACTTGCCTCACATAATTCAGAACGCGAGATTGGTACTTCAATTGTTCTAGGCTTTGCCAAGTCTTTAGCACACGTACTCTCGTTCGCAGGGCTGTAGTCAAACGTAATATGAACGCACGTTTGCAGTAGAAACTGCTAATTTGTGTCGAACCTCAGGCTAAGTATAAACTATACTCTTTTATTTAGGGATATTATGATCTATTAGGAATAACAATGTCAAGTCGTCAGGTTTGTGACCAGTTCCGATGTATCGTCGTCCTCTCCAGGTTTTTTATCTGCAGCCTCAATATGACGCTCCTTCACCAGAAAAGTTCTTTGCTGACCGTGCAAAAAGTCAACTACTTTGACTATGATAGGAAATTAAGCAACAAACGAAAAACATCGTTTTTTCCTAAGAGGAGTTTTAAAAGAGCGAACATTTCCTTTATTCTATTGCACTTGCGCGTCAAAGTGGTGGCCCTTGCTTCGAATCTGCTTACCACACCACATAGAACATAGGTATCAGACGACGTCAAAAGAGAGAAAACAAGCCCTCCATAAGCCATAAACCCGTTGCAGCCATTACTTGTAAAATCAAATTTTTGAGTATACCCTCATTTAATAGAGATATGTAGCATTCAAATATATCTATTATTTATATATATATTATTAACATTCGGAATTGTGGTAACTTTTGCTGGCTTGGCATTGCCCGCACGAGCAAAGACATGGCGGTGGACAATGATCTGTTTGCCTGATGTAAACTCAAGAAAATAAATAAAATTCGGCAGTTAAAAACTTTAGCACCTTGTTCCAAAAAAAAAAAGTGTGTTCCAGAAAAAAAACCAAAACATGTTTCTATAACCGGACGGTCATAAAAAATGACAAGCGTATAAAAGAAGGGCATTTCGTTTCGTGCTTTCATTGTTGAAATATTAGTTTTCCTGCTCATACTACAGAGAGATTTCCGTAAAACGACACCGCTAATGCTGCCAGTTGTTCCTTGCTTAAATCGTTATTTCTACGGAACTATACAATACAATCTTTAAGCCATCTTTAAAATACACTTTAATTAAGCATATAAAATCGATATATATGCCCTTAGAGTTGCAAGTTTTGTGGTGTAACCCACCTGATAACTTTGCCGACGGTTTCAAGTATAATTAGAAGTCTGAGTGTGCTAAAATGCCTTGTGAGGAGCCTACTATTTGACCTCAGAACGTACTGAACGAAGGCCCAAGAGGCATTTCCCTCTTAGGGTGGTGCGGCGTGCACTAGCCAGCCAAGCTCGGTGGGGCTCACCTCGGGGAAGACGATGCCTCCTCCGCCTCCTCCTCCCCCGAGGCCCCCTCCGAAGCCGTTACCGAAGCCCTGGCCCTGCTGCGGACAGCAGACGAGGGACACCCGCCCGTTGAAGCCGCACAGCGACCGCCTCGCCAGGAACTCGTCGTTGAAGAGGAAGCGGCACTCCTGGTAAGGCACGCAGCGCCCAGAGGTGCCGAGCGGAGACTGGCAGAAGCTGCCGGAATCGGGCAGGTTCGTGTCCGGAAACACGACTGCCCACAGGGAACAAAGGCCACGTCAAATGCCGTCACGACGACAAAAGCGACGCCGCTTCGATGTCTGGGGTTAGTGGCATGCAACACTGTCGCTGAGCCGGGCATCTCTTGATGCCTCTCTTTGGTCACAGCCATAGAAAGTGGGTGAGAGGAGACAGGTGGCGTAGCGTCCGCGATTGCTAGTCAGATGCACGCGAGATGCGACGTGTTGATGCTGTAATGTACATCCCTACTCCTGAGTGCTCGGTGTGACGGCATTATTGAGCCACTCATCTCGCGAAAACACGTGACCAAGGATGAGCAAAGAAACCTTTGACTGCATTCACATGAATCGCAACCACGTTTGAACTACATATTTACGCAACAACACCCGCGACCGGTTGGCGGATGAGGTTTCATCGCCGATATGAGGGCTACCTGTGCTGTGAGCCGTGACACGGTGCGTTATGCATGTTTCATATATAATCATAATTCAGGAGAAACATGAGTGGGATTTTCGCAGATCGTACGCTTTGCCTTCATATCTAGCATGGACTGACTACATGCCCACAGAGAACGCGAAGCACAGCGCACGGTCTACGAAATCTCCCTAATATTCTAGCAATGGCGTTGCCACGCAGTTGCTATAACATGACGCGCCGTTTGTAAAATGCGTTGATATGCCTATTGCTAAACTGCCCAAGTACCAAGGAGAATGCCGAGAATGTAGGTCTAAGTGCCGCACGTGCTGGCGTCTGCGGCAGTAACAGTTTTAAGGCAAAATCCTAAAGAAATGACACCTTGCACGCGCGCTAGTCAACGTCTTATTTTGGTTATTTACTTAGAATCTTTTATACAGGGAAAGCGAGGGCGTGCGGCGCGTAGATCTACATTTCCAGCTTTCTAGTTGATGCATCGGTAATTTAGGAATAGGTCTATTGACGTTTTTCGTTTTATTTCGTTCTAAATGACGTGGGTTTCATATCTGGTATGTGAAACGGAAAAAGAATATAATAAATAAATAAATAAATAAATAAATAAATAAATAAATGTTTATTTCTCCATCACATTACATGATGGAAGGAGACAGAGGAAAAAAGCTGCGCAAATGCAGCTTGACGAGTCCTCGGCCCCCTCCCTACAATCAGCAGCAGCGGCAACTCACAAAACACAAATAGTAAAAAAAAAACAAAAAAACATAAAACATAAAAGACATAAAAACCTGAAATCGGCGAGAAAATATAGGTGAGGCGAAGGAACAATGTGTGACAATCAGGCATTCATCGTGAACACCTTGCAGCGGCTTGAAGAGGTTAACACAATATTTTAGGAAATACGAAAATGGACGACATTAAAGATGGCTGCACCATTGTGGAAAAAGTGTATTGTTTGGCGTGGAAAAGAAATGTGTAAACACTCTTCCAAACCCGCGCTTCCTTATACATGCGGAAAACAACCGCTGAATAAAGAAACGCTCGGAACAAACATATCAGGGACCGTGTTTGTTACGAAATAAAAAAAAAACAATTAACCAAAATATTGCACGATAGTGGACTTGTAAACAGATAGAGCATTTCTCATTAGTGAATGACGTGTTCCCAGCACAAAGCTGGGACGACGCGTTCAATCAGTAAGCGAGAAAACTTTCGCAGTGGCCAGGGGGCGCTCCACGGGAGAGTTATTTGGTGGATTAAATGCGGAAAACAATTGCGAAGGATAGACTGGCGCGAACCTATTCTACTCCAGTTTCGATTGGTCAGTTGCAACCAACATGACAATCTTTTTTTCATATTGATCTGGCTTCCACACGGTATACGAAGCACAGTTGTCCCGTCGACATATTCACTGATGCGGATTTCATTGCTGTAATCGCTATCTAAAGTGGTTATACCGCGTTCAATCGAGAAATTTAAACCCAATTTTCCGGCCCGCATAAATAAACCGCGCTTTGCAAAAAAGGTTGCGGTGGTGATAACTTGTGAAAGTACGGGCACTCGACGTTACCTGCATCAAAAGTACAAAAGAAAATCCAAATTTCTTAATGAGCCAACGTCGACCTTATCAAACCGAAATTTTAGATTACGGGATCCTTGACCATTTATTAAAAAAAATGAAATAAGATAACTTGCCTAAAAGAGAGACGATATATATATATATATATATATTTTTTTTTTTTTGCGGTTAAGATTGAAGTAATTGTTTGAGGCGCCCGCAATCTCAAATTACGGTTTCATTAGTGTAAGGCGTAGTGTAAGGGACGTGGGCTCAGCGAGAAATTTTCTTATCTGTCTTTTGATATACGCAACGTGATACATTCGAACATTAACATTTTATCCTTACCGCTAGCGTCACTTTCTCAGCTATTTTCAACAGTCTGCGATGCGTAGTTTCTAAAGAAAATTGTATCAGCTATTCTAACCAGTGTTTATAGATTCTTGGCCGCATTTTTTAAAAAAAGTTATAAAATAATCTTGGTGTTTGAAGATTAGATTAAAATTGTATAGGAAGGACCTAACAATTCTAACAACTTCTCCACCCCTTCTTTATAGAAAATATGTACAAGTTTGCCAGTTTATCGTAAACATCTCAAACATTAACAAAGAATAGTGAGTGTACAGGAGAGCAGGTGATGATTGTTCATAATGTAAAACCTGAGGGTGTAGTGCGGAAAGGTGAGGAAACTTTAAACCTGAGGGAAAAGACAACAGTAGCACAACGTCTCATCGAGACATTCTCCTAATTTCTTCTTCTTCGACTTACAAGCTTCTTAATTTTACCGCACCACAGTCGCAAGCGTTACATTATGATCAGCCTAAACGTAACTCTAAGGTTTGTCTGAACACATTCAAGCAAACATGCACTCGCACGTAGCCGTGCACAATAGGCAGACATCACAAATACTCTCGTCAAGGAGCACTAATAACCATAGCAACTAAGCGGTGTTCACTGCTCCACCGCCATGTATACCCCACACTTGAAAGGCAATCATTTAAAGAGCCACTAAGAAAGTTAAAAGGATTACATGTATGCTGTTTTTTTTTTCGTCAATAAGTTTTACGCAACGTGGTTTCTAAGGGTTAGCGAACTGTATCTCCAATTATAACGCTTTGCAAGAGGCAATAACGATTTCGCATACTAAAAAAAAAGTTTTTACAAGAGGGTTTGTTGCACTACATCGTATAATTCTATCAAGTCCAGTGTATAGACATTCTAGAGACATATGACGACATAAACTTTATTGAGACGTAGTGATAAAGAAAAAAATATATTTCGTATCGTGTATATTTTATGAATATAAAGACTAGAAAATCAATTGAAAATTGTCGATCCGACGTAACTGAATAGAAAGTTGAGAGTCGTTAAATTGTAGATATGATTTCTATAAACGGTCTGAAGTATCGTTTGTAATGGAAAGCAGCAAAGCTTTATTTTTTGTTCGATCCCGGTAGTTTAAAACGCACTACAAGTGACACGGGCGAGCGCTGGTGAAGCGAAAGGGTGTCACTTCAGCTTCGTTAAACCTACATCCCGCGCAGTGACTCACTTGCGGCTACATCTACAAGAAACTTCAGAAGCAGATTTAAGAAGAAGAAATCACGTGTTCTATTGCAATTTCATGACGTCACTGCTAGTACTGTATCAGGTGGCTCGTGATACTCAATTCGTGTTTTGCGTTCGTAACATTCTTAGAGGCTTCTGTCGCCGCGCTGAATGAACACGATGGCGAATCTGAATCCCCGCCGTAGCTTCTAGCTTAGTTGATCGAGGTCCGGGCAACGATGCTGCAATCGTGTCCAATACATGTGATGCATTCTGCCGTATTCTCTTGGAACAAGAAGGATCGTTGTTTGAAGCCGCGGACGCGATATTATAAAGTAAGAAGGCAAGTACTTCATGACGAAAGTTTCTCTTGTTGCTCGAAAATCTTAGACGAATAAAAAAAAAAAAATTCAGTTTGTTCTTACTGAGTCTCTTGATCGGCTCGCAGACCTTGACATTGCACCTGATGACATATGCCAAAGTTGATTTTGTCGGAGTGCGGTATTTGTATTTGTATTTTAACTATTAAAGATAAGAAAGCGTTTAAACTAGACAATGCTTCGAGTCCTTTCCGGAGAAGATACAATTCGAAAATGTCTTGGCACTGTTTTTTTATTTTTTTTTAGTTGTGGCATTTTGCTCCGACAGATCATGATGCCGGAGCATTCGTTATGTTGGAAAGTTTGCCGACTTCTAAGTAAGGAATGAGGTGATTATTTAAAAGTATGCCTTCATTTTTAACTTTGACACGTTGACAACGCTTAAAACACAAATGACAACGTACTAATAAATATTTAGATGAAAATATTTTACTGAATACGCATCATTTTAGAGTTTTCGTTAAGCTCTCTGAACATGGAGTAACCGAGAGGTACAAAAGCTGGACCAGAAGTTATTTGTCGAGGCGTGAGAACTTTGTACGCCTTCAAGGAGTCATGTGAGCTCCATACGTCGCATTTCTGGGGTGTCTCAGGGGTCAAATCTTGGTCCCCATTTATACATCATTGTTCACAATTATTTTTCGGTCTGCATAAATTCTTCTCAAATTCTGCAGTAGGCAGAGGATGTAAAAATATTCCACAAAATTGAAACACCTGAAGATTGCTTGAAATTGCAAACAGACATTAATGGGGTCAGTTTGTGGTGTTTAATTTATTGTCTTATGTTAAATTTAAAGTTCGACGGCGTTACATTTAGCCCCAAAATAATGTATCTACGCATTCTTATATGCTGAATACGCGTGAAATAGAACAGAAATCTGAAATATGAGATCTCGTTGTGCTATGGAATGAGACCCTTCGAATGTAAGCACAGGTGAATGCTGCAGTTGCTTCATCATTGAGGATGTTTGCCACGGTGTCCAGAATATACGGAACTTTAAAAACCTGCAAACCGTAATGGTACTGTATAACTGTTTCGTTTGCTCGAGACTTGAATTCGCATCAACTGAGTGGAATTCATTGACTTTGTAGAGAAAGACAGACGAAAAGCGATTACGTCTGACGGATTCCAAAATCGAACTGATCTCTTTTTAATTTTACGGAATCTTCTTCTTTTCCCAGTGGCTATCGCCCCAACTTTGTCTAGATTAGAGAGAATTGAAGGAGTGAAGAGACGTGTTATGCGTTTGGTTTCCGACCGCTACCTCGTAAGAAATATTATTATGGTTATAAGTTATAACTGGCTACTTCGTTAATTGAAAAAGATAATACTTTCAAGAAAGAGATATTAGGAATCCGTTATTTTCTCACAAATTATTGAATGGCGGAGTACCTTGCCTAGGCTTGGTAACAGACATAAGCATTTGTGTACCATCTCGCTTCTAAATATGTAATTCACCTTTTTATGTTCCTAAACATTCAAACCTCTCGCCTTTCACGAGAACGATGGACTTGTACAACGATCTTACGTCACCCGCAAAAGATGTCTTTATGCGTTTTAACGATTTTAATACGTAGTGGTAGCGAAAATGACAGAAAACATTTGCATCTCCATACGGTCTTTGTAGTTTATTACTGTGTTCGAATAGCTTGATTTGTTTTAAATATATCATGATGCACCGCCCGTAACGCGTTTAGCCGCTGGTGGAAAATTTACTCAATAATAAACAAATAAATAAATAAAATCAGCATGAATTTAGGCAGAATGGGTCACGGCGTTACTTCAGTGCTCAAACAAAATGGCGTCTGCTGTAAACCAACGTAGGCAGGTTGACGTGATATTCATCATTCGTTCCAGGGATGGGCAAAATACATGCAAATATGTATTGAAATACAAATACAAAATACTTCGTCAAAAATGTATTTAATTACAAATTTAATTACATTTCCAAAAAAGAATTTAAATACAAGATACAAATACAACCAAATGTATTTGGTCTCCTCCAAATACTTTTCCAAATACATTCCTCAAAATTTGCGTCAGCGACTTCAGGGCACCTGCAACGGGTTTCTGGGTATCTCATTTTAATTTTGCATCGCACACTCGGGAGTTAGTGTGCGAGGCTCTAGTAACGTAATAGAAATATAATCACAAAAAAAATGTAATCAGCTTGGACGTAATAGGTGAAAAAAGTACAGAGCTTCAAGCGGCTTTTTTTGTCAATTACATTTTGTTATTGGCCTCGAGATCGACCTAGAGGTGGCGCTACCGTCGCGCTATCATCATCATCAAAGCGGGGATACGAGAACGGCCGCCCCATAGGCTCTCCACGTTCGCGCGCGAGACGGCGTAGATTCTTCCGTTTATTTTGTCGCATACTATCGGAGGGAAAACAATTCTTGCGGAAAAGGATGCAGTACTGTTCGGTGCTTCAGTGAAAATCGAATCGTGTTGCCAGCGTGCGGCCTAAATTTATATAATCGCTTCTGTGGGTGCGTCGTCTGCTCTACGCAGACGTTGGAAAGCATGGATCACCACAACTGATGCCTGTCTGCAGCTGAACTGTAATATTTATGTTAAATATTTGTTTCTTTTAAAATGAATGTATCGGTTCATCAACGTGCGAATTAAAAACAATAATAAATTCCAACCCAGATAACATAATCATAGAAGCTGTGAAATCGCAGCTTCTATGATTTTTTAACTTCTATAGCTTTTGCAGCAATATACATATTTAGAATAAAGATAAGTTAGCGCTGTATTGGAAATTACCATGCTATTTAGTTCCTCTGCCCTTTTACTGTGCGATAGTGTGTGTAAGTTTTTTTGGAGTCTGAACAAATTTACTGCGTTGCGATGAGGAGAGAGAGTCTCTTCCAGTTAAATTCTGCAAACTGCACGGTTGACAGGACAACTGAAACAAGTGAAACAAACTCTTCTAATATATCTGCCGTGACTGTAATAAACGGGTGTGACCGAGCAACGCAGCAATGTTCCTGCTATTAAATGCTTTTCTCGGTAGTGTGGGTTCACCCGCTTCAATTTTCCTGGTGAGGGCCGCGGATGTCAAGAGGCTACTACTATAAATTTCTGGCTATATAATTGTAGCGGCAGCTCTCGGCAGCGATCTAGCGCTTGAACGGCGAAGGGCCCCTCGATGAGGTAGTCAAAAAGGACAGTGTAAATATTGTAAATAAATATGTAGAGTGTGATTTACCGAGCCTCTGCTCCTACATAATCTTGTATTCAAACACAGTAGACACTGCAACCCCAACAAACGACGCGCACCACGACAGAGACAGCATCGGCCGCAGCGATACTCTTTTACTGATGATGGCTAGCGACCTTTACGAGACTTTCCGATCACCCTCCGCCCTCACCTAACGTATATCGGGACTGGGCAGTTCATTGATTTACTTTCAGATTATTCAAGTAATGCTTTAATTGCAATTTTTTTTTGCCAGATAATTGGAATCTTGTGCTGGAGAAAGTCAACAAGGAGTAAAAAATGCCTGATTTAATATTTTTCACATCTTTATTTCTTTTGTAGAACAGGCTTGCACGGTGAACCACTTCAGCGTGCTTGTCATTTCGCCGAGGGTGATTACACTGTTTAAATATAAATAATAACTAAAAAAATACTTCATTTTAAAAGGCTTAATTCCCGCGTTCATATTTATGTAGGACTCACAACGCAAAGTTTAGAATGGGAATGCAATATGCCATTTATGGCATAGTAAAACCAGTAAAAAAAATGTGTAGTTTTAACCTCTTTCACGCATTATGACCGGCGAAAAATCAACATACGGACTTATTGATTGATTAGTCTATTAAAGGATAGCGATCAGCCTGGTTAATTTTCTACTCCAACCACAGACCCACTCAAGATTCAGTGCTTTATGAAAGCTACGGTTTGTGCGAGATAACAAAAATATGTGGGACCAGCGATTGTATACAAACCAACACACTAAGATTATGGAAGCTTCCGACTTAATAATAATCGCTTTGCTGAATTTTTATCCATGGGAAACGATACAACACAACCTTTAGTGAGAAGAAACGGCAACAAAAACATAAAACATTTAATAAGGAATGTCAAGCTCAGCCTGAAACTGGCTTGCGTCGTCGAGATCCATGCTTCTGAGCGTGCCCGTAGCAGACGACGCACGGCGGTATCCCCGCTTTCGCGCGTTTCCGATTTCGGCCGCACGGTGGCGACACGGTTCGATCTCGAGGCGAATAGACCAACAAAGAACCGAGAGGACCAAGACGCGCAGCTCTAGCTAGAGAATTTTCTTTATTGTTGCAACTCGCACCAGTTACCAAATTCTGGATGACCCGCGCACCTAGAATGTTCCAGGAAAAAATATGGATGGAAATCAGGCTGGAAAGCATCACAAGTTGTCACAGGCACTTGTTTAGCCAGTCTGCCTGTGAATGTCGATTTCGTCACTATTCTTGCCCTGGACTAGCACCGTAATCACAAAGTCACTAAACGCTTGTGCTTTATTGAGGGACACTGCATTCGGTGCAAAACGTAGTTTTCTTCCTGCTCTGGACAGTGCCTTTAAAATAAAGCCGGAAGAGGAAAAGAAAAAAACCCCATGGCCGAATAAAGGATGGAGACTATATCTTACAACCACATGCATAAAAACAAGAATTGTCGTGACAATAAATTTGAGGGATGTATTTTCGCCCGCCAAATTGTATTTAATTACAATTGTATTTGAAATACCCACGTTTTAGTATTTAAATACACGCGTCAAATACATTACCCAAATGGTAATTAAATACAAATGCAAAATACACAAAGTATTTGAAATACGTATTTCAAATACTTGTATTTGAAATACTGCCCATCCCTGATTCGTTCAAATACGTTTAGCCTTGTCCTCGAGATTCTAGAAGAATTTGTTTAAAGGGGCGTTACTAAAATATTTCTTTTGCGTAAATGCCATTTAGAACGAATCCCCGACGTTTCTAACATATTACGTGGATTTGGTTTTCTGCTCGTACAATGGGAGTTCAAAAACATATTAAAGAAAAACGTTCACCGTTCTCCTCCTCAGCTCGGAGCCAGAAAAAGCGGTCGCATGATCTGGAGCCACTCGCTAGGGTTGGCAAATTACATGACATGCTCTGAATTCCATTCATTGTTATAAACGTCAACCCGTTTGAGCTGACGATGCTCCGAGTGCGTGTTGAGCTGCGGATATTTTTAAAGTCTCTCACAGGAAACAAAGCGCGTCTTTTTCTAATGCCCCGAACACACTCGATCGTCACCTCGCGTTGAGTTTTGATTACGAGTGCGTGCTCAAAACCCTCGAGACATGCAAGTATTATCGAAGGCAGGAAGCTCGTGCTGGAGTCCGGACAACTGAAGGCCTTCCCCGCCGTTCTTATCCTGCCAATGACACTGTTCCGACGGTTACATAATCACAGCCCATCTCTCGATCTTCGATCTCTACCACGTGCATGTTCGCCGTTTCGGGACGTGAGCGTTGAAGGCGCCGTACTTTGTACCACAAGCTACGGCGCAACAGAAGTAGAGCTGGCGACACCTGATACGAAACTTCGCAATATTTATTCGTAGAATTATTTTAATATTTGCGCCTGCAACAATTCCACTAGTGAGTGCCGTTTTACGATCCCCCGCGTATCATTTCTTATAACAAATCGCAACCTTTGCGTTCTCCATGAAACGAGATTTTTTCTGAAAATGTCCTCGACGTTCTGCCCATCTGACATTGATAGAGAGAGCAGGTTGCCTTCTTTCATAAGTGCTGAGGAGGGGGGAGTCTCCAAGAGGAACGCGAGCTGCGTTTGCACAAATTGCCTTGGGACCTTTTTTATTCCTATACGTGTTACACAACCTCGTGGAGTTATCAATATTAATCATAGAGTGGTGGCGGACAACAATAATAATAAAAAAGATGTGATTACGTTACCACTAGTTCAGGAAAAACTGGCCTCTCTGATATACAGGATATAAGTCTTGCGCCCGAGCGGTTAGTAAAATTGCCACAACCTATGAACAAGCATGTCTCATGCCGAAGGTAGAAAGAAGAACAGCCTGAACCCTGAATATTTTCCCTCTTCATTTCGTAACTATCAAAATCAACATGGCGAATCTCTCGCTTGAAGATAGATACCAGAACTATGAAGTTAGATTAGTTATACTTAAATCCTGTTAATTGGGTTGACAACTGCACGATATTTTTGCCAGATTGCTCATTTCAAGATGATCCATTATATTATCATACACGAAGAACGAAAGGCGCAGGTTAGGTCATACACCTGAGGTTTCTTACGAAAAGTGCGCTCTACACGTTACTTTTTTATATTCTTCCAGTTAGTGAATAACACTAGCCCATCTTGTGGTGGCCACCGATGCATGCGTTTTTTTTTCCATCCAGCGTACTGTTTCAAGTCACATCCAATCTCACATCCAAGTGAGGGGACACGTAGCCTTCTTTCTTGATTTTCCTTATTTCCTTATACGAGGTAGTTCTATGATGCCCAATTACACAATTCAAAATTACTTCATTTATACTTAGGTAGCTAGAAAAAAACTTGGACGGTGAAAATAGACCGGAAAAAACACAAAATTACTTTTTTTTTTTTACGAATGACAAGAAGCCTGCTGGAATCTACGATTGCTCATTCCCATGCAAAATCAGGGCCGAATGAACTCGCAAAGGAAATGTTTCAGCTTTCTTAAACCGACAAACCGACCGTAACGACTTCATTGATCGCCTTATCACCATGAATGAGTGTTGAGGGAGCGACCTCAAAGCGAAAAAATACAGCGCACAGTAAAAGTACGCGAATTCAACACCCTAAAAGGCGTACATGGAGCCGTGATCGGGAAAGGTGATGATTAGCTTTGTTTTAGGACAGCAATGACGTGCTCCTAACAAACTATGCCCGTAAGCTCCAAAACGCCACAGGGAAAGATTACCGAGACCTCCTGAAGAGGTTACCGGATTCCATCAAGAGTCGCCGAAAGGTGAACGAGAGAACAGGCACGTAGCCAGGATTTTGTCTTTGGGGAAGGGGGGGGGGGGGGGGGCGGGCCACCCATGACAAAATGCTGTATGAGAGGGAGGGGGGAGAGGAGGTCCCAGCAAATGGAAGATTTCAGGGGGGGGGGGGGGGGAGAGGGGGGGCCGGGCCCCATGAGGTTTAGATTATGACGTCTCAGGGTTTAGATTATGATGTTTTCTTATCAGCTGTCGTGCACACTTTCGCTTCTTGCAATGCTTTGCTTTATTTGTTTATTCGTGAGTATATCTGTTTTACGCTGCGCCGAACTGCTTCTTAGGTCTACTTGCCGAAGTGCTAGTCTTATTGCTTGTTTCTTCCCTTTTTTTTTTCAAAAAGTAGCTGTTTGTTTTCTTAGCGTATTTCCACCTTTTCTAGTGCCCTTTTATGTTATATTTTTGGAAAATAACCAATTTGAACTTAATAAATAAAATGAGTGAAAAATAAGGGACATAAGTACAAAACTTTAGTTCCTTTAAAAATATCGTTTTATTTTCATGGACCTCCTAATGTTATTAATGCACACAAGCCACTGCTACAAGTTACGCCGATGTAGTGCTCCTCGTCTTTCTGGCTTCGTAATATTCGTTGAAGAAATCAAAATCTTTGTTGACGTTTCTTCCAGACATCTCGCCATACTCACACACAGGTTCATCCGTTCTTTGACTGAATCGTGCCGTTTAGCCATTGAATATACTAGCAATTGTTGAAAACTGATTGCACCTCCTTTACACGCGCATTTCAGCCACTTCTTGCAAGAAACGGAAGCAACTCAGACAGTCACTGACTCCGAGTGTTAGCGCCCTTTTCCCTTCCAGCTGCGGCACTCTCACTTTCCGATCACGCGCTAGCCCACGAGGACGTCTCGAAGCCCCAAGGGCAGCTCATCCGTTACAGCGACGGGAGCTTGGCTGAGCGCCGTCCCTCCTGCTTCGCGCTCTTATGAACCGTGGACATTTTTTCATTACGCGCTGACCGTGAGCTTGACGCGGACAAAAGAGCGATAAATTACAGCCTGCCCGAGTCTGCTTTCTCCTCGGTCGCTAATATTTCGAAAACAGAGGCGTTTGAAGCGCAAGGAGTTGCCAAGGGGTGCCGTTTGCTTTCTGCCGGCAGCAATCGGTTCCCCGTACACCAGGAACTGAAAGAAGTTGCGGCTTCGATGTGCTCCGAAACAGCTGCAGTTGCGTGGACGTTTCCCATACGGATAGTACAACCCAATCGTTTTATGATGGTTTTTTTTTTTCGTGCGCTTGCATTTGACGCGCAATCGGAATGGATCGTAGAAGCATTAGTGGGTTATTCCTTCAATCCGTACTTCCTGGCAAATGTCTGAATGTGGAGCTTACCGGGCCTGTATTTGACGTATTACTAGACAGATCAAGTTTGCGCGGTTTTAATTAAAATCCCCAAAATATTGTACGCGGTTTAAAATAAAAGGAATACCTCGTGCGTCTTAGAAAGCAGGTATTAAACAAGTTATCAAATGATTTTTATACTTTTCCTAAATACTACTTAGAATCGTTAACTAACATTTATTCCTGAATTAACTTTCCTTGGTTTTTCTTTCTATGCATCGGCAGTCGGCGAAAAGATTCGAGAAATACGGGCATCGTTCATCCCCTCAACTCGGAGCCAGAACAAGCGGCCACGCGGCCTGGTGACCGTTCTATGCCGCAAACGTTAATCATACCCACGACTGGGGTTGGCAAAATAGAAAACGCGTGCAGAGCTCCAGGAATTGTTCGAGTTTGGCTATTCTCATCACGGAAGTGGTTGGACACGAGCCACTATTCGAGCGTCCACCGGGCATTGATTGTTACGAGCCGATGTCGAGTGCTCACGCAATTCTCGTGTCAAATCCATGCGCCACGCTCGACTGTCTACAGACGGGAGGTTTCGATCCCTCAATTGCGTCATCAAGCTTTGTGAAGGAAAGACCAAAAGATATAGTCCCCTTTTATCATCGCAATTTCACAGCGACAAAGAAGCTTCTGAATCAAAGTTGTTTTGTGCGAATATACTTGGGCCAGACTAGGACCAGCACACCTGTAGAAGTTATGAAAAGATTCCAACCCGATACACTTTCATGATCCATTTAATGAAGGTCGTTTCAATAAAAGGCATGGTGTCGTTCCGCTTCACTTTAAAGTATTTGTAAAAGCACCCTTTCTTTGTTAAATTCCTTCAACCGGGCTATTAGGCTATGGCAATGCTTTGAGCTGGGTACTCATATCAGTAATCATGAATCACGATCGGGGATTTTTGCCTGGCATAAAACAATGTCAACGATGCAACGTAAACGAGTTCAGTCGTAACATCGTGAAATATGTTGGTCCATTTTTATACGAATCGGCTGGTTCATGGAACCTTTTTTCATAAAGCAACCGCCATTGTAATTAGCGTGACTACGATGTACTTTGATTAGCACTAGTGAAAGAACAAACAAAGTGGTGAATATTTGTACACACACACGCGCGTAATACCCGGTATATGCCACGATATTAGCCCCTACGGCGTAACCACAGACAACAGGATTCTTCAGTCATTGACAATTCATGCTTTTCTGGATTGCCTTTTCGCATTATTTTGTTAGGGACGCATGCGTAATGCAAGCTTGGTGAGGGTATGTAGTCACGGACAGAGTAAGAACGTCACGAAGGAGACTTCAACTGTCTCGCCTCCAGCGCAGGACTCCTTCTTTTTGCAGCACCTCGACTGCGCGCGAAAACTCGAACGCAGACATCGCGAGGACGTCGTTGAAGCTAGGAAGGTCGCGCTGGAGGCATGGCAACCGAGAGTCCTCCGTGCAGTTCTTAGCTGTCTGCGACCCCAGTCGATGCAGTCCACTTGCCTCTGGGTCTGGGGGTTCGGGGGTTGGCGCGCGGGGGCGGCGTTCTGCGGGTGGGGAGGAAGGGCGCAGGGGTCCGCCTGAGGGGTCCCCGCGAAGGTCGGGCACCGTGGTACCGGCCCAGCGGGTACGCAGCCCTGCAGGCGGGCCCCAGACAAGCTCGGGAGGGGAAGCCCGCGGGAGCCGCCCCTGGAGGGAAGCCGCGGCCAAAGCCAGGAGGGGGTCAAGCGAGAAACGAAGCTCAGCACGCGCAGGCCTGCCGTGGGCCGGGACAGAAACGTCTTCAGTGATGCTTCTGGCTAAGCGTAGCCAAAGGCGCTGATGTCTTAAGTGCAAAGAGAAAAAGAAGCCCCAACTAGAAAGAAGAAGAAAGGCTGCACCTGCTGTAGTCTCCCTTTACGGTAGAGGACAGGTGTATGGACAGGAATAGAAGGGACTCTCATGCAGTAGCAACTGGAAGGAGAAAGTACAAAGTACAGTGGACGGGTATGCAGGAGCCACAGCAAAGATACACAGTCCGATAGACATTAAAAAAAATCCAGCATCAATGACAATCCAAGAAATACTGGTGGCGGACACGCGGAATATACGTTGTTGGGAACTTTTTCACTCTCTTAAAAGACAGGCGATAAAAGTAGCCGTTTTTGAACAAAAAAATAAACCAGGCACTGTGAATGTCTATACACCGAGAAGTCAATCTGCCTTTGAGACATGAATTTAACGCCGTAGGGAAGTAACTTAGCCGGGGTAGGCTTGGGTTTCCGAAAACCCGATTTTCTTATGTCGACTAGTCGTGTTGCTTGTTTTCATCCCCCATGGAATTATGCCGCAACGACTGCGGGGGAGGCTCCCTCCGGCTTTTGACAGTCCACACGTAAGGTTTGGCTTCAGCAACCTTGTTCAGACATTCTATGTTAAATCGCAGCCGGAGAGCCCTGAGAACATATTAATACACAAAAAAGGGCCAAAACGAGTAGTTGAGTTCATTAAAATCTAACCCATTCGTTTTCGGAGTAGGGTAAAGAGGTAGAACCAACAGGTGTCAGCGAAGCTTGGCGCCGCTCACTGATTTGAATATAAGAACCGCAAAAAAAAAAAGAAAAAAGTCTGGTAAAGAGAGTCCGCTTTCCTTGGCGCGTTGATTTATGAGCCGAAGAATTCACGAACAAAAATTATGATAGACAGGCAGACCCGATTCCCCGTCACGTGATATCTCCCTTGGAACACGGATCAAACGCGCCGTTTCATCCTTGTGTGAAGGGAGCTATCACGAGTTGGGGAATCGGGTCTGTCCGGTCTTATAACGGAAAAGGTCAATGGCAGCAGGTTTCTCAATGAGAATATTTTGTGCGTGATACTATGAGAGATGATCAAAAGCCGTGATGTTGCCGAAGATCCTCGGGAGCACTTAGCAGAGTCGGGTTCAAGAATAACAAAGAGGATGCGTTTGGCCATCTGAGTCATCTTCCGAGTTAAAAAACCCATCGCCGGTCTTGGTCGCTATCGGACACCCACGTGGCGATGGCGTGATCATCGAGCGTGACTAACTGTGACCTGCGGTTTTTGCGGTGGAAGGCAGCGCGGGGCTTAAGGACAAGGTTAGGCGAGTCACGAGCGGCGACGACCTCTCCGCCGAAGCGCGGGGCCAGCAACCCTTCACTCCGGCAATCCTTTACGGCCTACCGCTCCAGGGGCAACACTCAGATTGGAATGCTGCAAAAGGGGTCTGCAAATAGGAGCCCTCAACACGCCCACAGAATGTAAGCTGGATGAATAAGCACAGCCGAGGGCCTCTGCGATTCCAGGTAGGCACGTGCCCGCATCCTCGACAAGGTAGTGGTTAAGTCCAAGCAGAAGTGCACTGTCGTCTCCGGGAAGGCGATTGACTTCGGTTTGGTGGCACGTAAATAGCCACGTGAAAAATATCTTAGCAAGAGCCATGCAATTCAGAAAGGCTCCAGAAAAACTACATTTCGACTTGCGATGTTTGGATATATGTTTTGTTTTTGTGCAAAAGTCATCGAGGGATTTCATGTTCAGTTCGGTTGACACCCATTGAACCGAATCACGGAGTGGCTAGCCGTAGTTACGACCGGCAAACGAGTTTCTTCATTCGTGCTGGTCGCGGCAGTGCACGCCAAAGCGGAATTTCTCGGCAGGTGTTTACATTGAGGATTCGCCTGCTGTATCATTTGCAGGTGGATGTTCGCAAACATTGTCATTGGTTGTTGGAGCTATAAGAGAAATGAACGTGCGAAACTTATATTTATATATTCGTGTTCGAGGCCTCTGTCACCTTCAATCACTATTGTCATTCCGTTTTTCTGCCTCACGAGTTTAAAATGAAATGATTAAATGTTTGCGACAATTGAGGTTTTATGTTTTTTAATCTGGTGCCATTGGAAGAATAAGACTGAATTCGCTCCATCTTGCTACCTTTGTTTGAATACTTCTAAACTATGAAGTGATCGCCAGGCTATCCTACCAATGAATATTTATGTCTCGACCTTCAAGCCCTCATCCGTGTATCTCTGTGTCTTCGTGCGTACGTGGCTTCCGCCAACCACGACAACAGATTTATGTTGTTTGACCTTGATGCGTTCCATTTTCGGAAAATAACGTTGTTAATAATAAAAGAGAAGTTCGATGATAGGAGCGAGTGTGCACTAGGCATTGCCCACGCGTCATAAATGACGTGACGTCACAGACGTCACCATCGTAAGCAATTGTAAAACCTCTGTGTGGTTCGTCGAAAGTAACATCCTCGTAACGAATAACTTGACTGGCATGTCCTGTATAAATGTTTGGAATTGTTACGAACGACTAGCCTCCCGTCGTTAGAAGCCAAAAGCGCGTGAAATCTGTTTTTTTTTTTAAATTATAATTTCAATATCTTGCTTGTTGGCACAAAATGAATTAACGCTTAGATATAAAGATGGCATATAAAATACATGGATTTCATGGATGGATTCATCGCTACAAAGACGTCGTAGACGATCATTGGTACTTGAAATTTTGAATTCAGGATTTTATTTTTGTCCATCATTTGAACAATTCAGCCACAAGGCCGCGCCACTATCGCCGGCACATTTGTCACACTTGAATAGGCGGAAGTTTTCAATTTATCTCGACGTTTTTTTTACTGCGTGCCGTCATTTCTTTTTGATTGGCGGACAGGAATTTCTCAAGAATGATCAGAAATACCAATTTATTGAGCGAAATGCCGTATAGTTTTCATGAAAATATAATGTGATAAGAACCTAGGGACTCGTTGTAAAATTTGCGGCACAATCCTCCGCTTCCACGTAAACAGCCCACATTTTTTCAAAAGTGTACAAGCTTTACCTTGCAGGAATTTAAGGCATAGCTCCCTTCTCGTAAAAATACTAGGTAACTAGAACATCCTTGATATTTTCTAGGACGGGCACATGCGCGGACAGTTACAGCGCTGTGTTTTTTTCTTTGTAGCACCGTCTCCCGTTAGGCGTAACAACCACACCTTCGAAAATGTTAGGGAAAATTGTTCTAAGTTTTTACAGGAATGAACCCAGGTAGCACGTCAAAGATACACCCAACAGGCGAAAGTGTGGCAAGCGTAACGGCCTAACTTTGGGCTCTGTTAGGTTTTGCTCCATGGCGCTTGTCAGCGCCAAAGTACGTTGCGTAACTATAGCTCTATACTCGTTTTCACCTCAAGAAAAAGGAAGTTTTGCGCATTGTTCATACGCCACGTGAAGTAATTCTTATAAGACTTCGTTGTCTGAGGAAGAAACGATGCTTTTGGAATTTGAAACCTGTATGGCTTGATAACATATCACATATCTAATCTACAATGCACCTACTTGTCTCTTAACTCTCTAAAAAAAAGAAAAAAATGCTCCGTTAACAGCCGAATTTTTTTTTTTTATTGCGGTTTTTGAGATGAAAACGAGTACAATTGGGAGACACTAGGGCATGCCGAAGTTTGACGTTTCTCTGGTTCGCCAAAGGAGTGCCGAAGTAGTGCCATACCTGAGCACTAGCTGTCAAAGTAACGCCTAATTTGGGGATTTCGGACATGGCCAAGTTTGGCTTTTCTTTGTTCCGCAACAGGAGTGCCAAGGTAAGTGCCAGATCTGAGCCCTAACTGCCGAACTAAATCCTAATTTGGAGATTGGGGACATGCCGAAGTTTCGCTGTTCTGTGGCTATCCACTGGAGCGCCAAATAAGTTCCAAAAGTGCCAAAAAAAAAAACCCCAGAGGCCTGCCGAAGTTTGGGGTTGCTCTGGTGTGCCACAAAAGTTCTCTTTCGCTCGCTCCAGAAGAAAATTAAATTAAATAAGTTTTCGAAACACGATGGTCAGATGTCATCACCTCCGTTCCCAAGCAGCACGGCGATACTTGGCACTGTCGTGTAAATACCGGCCGAAAATCGGTTCCAATATTACCCAAAAGTCTAGTTTTGCACCGCCGCTTGATATCCGGCAGGTACTGGCGTACCGCGGTTTTGCCCCAGCCTAGTGTTGCTGAAATATCGTGCGAATGCTCTACGATGCCTTTGCTCCGTATTGGCCGGACGTTGTGTGAGTCTGCGTTGTAAAGGTTGTTACATATCAATTGCTGCATATTCATCACATACACGGACGAACAAAATTGTTTTCGATCGCTTTCGAAAGTTAAATATACAGCTATCATTATACACAGTTTATTCTCGACACATTCACAAGAGTTATACTTCTCTGCAAAACGAAAATCAAATTATTACATATAATTAACACTGTTTTCATGCCAAGCAAAGCTCATAACTTAAAACACGAAAAACAGCGAAGATTGAGAGGGAAGCAGGACAACTATCAGAGGCATGCTTGCAGTGTACTTACTAATAAAGGAGCGATATCATGTGATCCTCGAGAGATGTATAATCCGACTCGGGCAGTACAGAGTAACACAAAAAAAAAAACGTTAAGAATGAAGATTGTCTCTATTCAACGGAAGTCTCGTCATTGGCAAAGAGTAGTTTAACGTCGAAGCGCGTCCAACGAAAGCTTCACAAACATTCCACGGATTCAAACAAAAAAGGAAAAAAAAAACGACAAAAAAAAAAAAACGGCTACTACCGAAAAATTGGCATGGACGTATTCCGGCCGTTTACAACGAAAAACCACTGCCGCGTCTGCAATGCACGAAAGCAACAGGACACCATAGAGCGCATTTCGGAAACCGGACCTACTTGACCCACCTATTTCTATAACTTGGCAAACAGCGAAGACTACAGTTCCAGTGATGCCATCAGCGAGACAGAGAGAGCCACGTGACAAATATTCGTGGAAGCGTATTTGTTCTACGCGTTCCACGGAAATAGGTCACGCGTTTCGCTCCCTCCTTCTGATTTGCTTAAATCGGCCGTTGCGCTCGTTCACAGCCGCACAAAGACACAAAAGCAGATTGGGAGGCTTAACAAAAGCCGAGGTCGAAGGGCGATGAACATTACAGCTAAGCTCCGTCTCCATTTTTGATTGACCGTATAGTATTGTAAGGAAAGGAAAGACAAATGTGGTCTTTAGTAGCAGAGGCTTGGAATTAAACTTATGGCTAGGGAAGAGGGGGGAGCGAAAGATTGTAAAGAAAGGAGTGCTTGGGTTGATGCTGTCAATTGCTTTAAAGGAACGTTTAAAAAGAACCTTCGCCGCCGGCATTTTGTCTCAGTTCCCCCGAGGGTGAAGCGGGCGTGGTACCACAGCGCCACGGTCACTTCGGCTTTTTGTTATTGCTAGGATTTTACAGTGCTCAATCGCAATACAAGACACGCACAGAGCTACGCTTGATTTTGCAATGCGCCAGGTAATAATGACGTATGTTAAGACGGGCACAAATCAGTCTCGCACAACGCTTGCTCGATGGCAACAGTTGCGGTAACGTCGAACCAGTCTCGCGGCGCTTCCCGATATTGGCGTGTGTACCGAAGCGCGAGTAAAACCATCTGGCGCAGTCTGCGTTTGCAGAATCAACGTTGCCTGATACAGCCGGGGCAAAATATTCAGCCCACTTTTGATCTGGAGAACTCGAGAGAAACCCAAAATAAGATCAGAAGTGGCGAGCAGAATAAAACTTGATTTCTGTTTAATTAAGTTGCAGACCATCCGCGTACCACCAACACCCCGTCAGCCAAACCATAGCCGGCAGCGTTAGTAACTGCAAAGAAACGCGAGAGAAAGGCCCATTCTTTCATGGGTTGAAAAAAAAAACGGCTTTTAGCCAGCCATTGGCCGCCACTTCACGAGTGTGTGCGCTCGGCCGGCGCTATCGTGTAAGGCGTTGCCGGAGGGGCGGGGTCCTTTCGGCCGCTTCTGGGCCGGCATGCTAGCAGTGCTGTACCATAGCCTCCACTACGTGACAGATCCTGGCAGATCACCACGATACGCGGCCGCCGAAAGTGAAAAGGTAAAGCGCCCGACAGCGGATGAGGTGAGAGTCATGTAACGAGTGTGTGTTTCGGCGTCTCGCCGCAGCGGGGCGCTGCGGCGAGACGCCCAAACACACTTCTCCCGAGCGATGGAATGTTTGCTCGTGCCCCTCGCGTTCCTCGCGCTACCGCTTCTTCTCTCGTCGGGTTTGAAAACCATGTTTCGGGACCTCGCCGCTGCAAAAGCTGTGCGCTGAATACCAAGTCCCCCGAGAAATTCTCTCTGCTACCAGATCCTCGTGCTCCAAGTCGGCGACCGGCTACTCTGTGGCTCCGTCGTCGAACTGCCAAGCTTTGTGAATATAGAGGAGGCTATGGCTGTACGTAACGGAGTTTCTGGAACGCGTTTGTTTTAGGAGGAACGAAGGAACGACTTCGTTCCAATTCTCATCGGTGAAGCTGGAACTGGAACTTGTCACAATTTTATGGGAAGGGAAGAAGGAATGGCGTTTCTTTTTCTTCCTCCAGTCGCGTAATCTTCATTTTATTACGGAGGAATTTTTAGAAGTCTAAGAACAATATATTTACGAAGTGCAGCATCTCGATGATTTTTCTGTTACTTAGGGATAATTTTGTGGGGTCCTCGCGTGGTAACAGTCGGATACAGGAGAGCTAGTGGGCATTGATCCTCTTTTCAGTGCCCGGGATTGCGGTACAAAAATAAAATATTTAGTCGAAAGAAAAGACAGAAAAAAGGACGTTTCAAACTAAGCTACTTTCTTTGCCTTCACCGAATCCTAATACACCCAGAAACCTAAGGCCGACTACAGCATCACTGAACGTATTTAAAGAGACCTACAATTGCACCAAAAGAACAGGTTCCCAGACATCGAACGATCCCAAACAATGGACAGATGCACAATAATTAACCTTCATTCCCTCTCCTCTCCTTCCACCTTTAAACTGAACAAAAAATCTAACCTTCACAAAGAAGGACTAGTATTTTTCAAGACTGACCTTCCAGAAGCCCTCCCCTCTCCTTCACCTGCTCATCATGCGGACAGCAGCATCGAGAAGCAACTGTTGTTAGGTTCAGCCAAGGGACTTTGTTAGATTGAAAACGCTTGGGGCAATGTAGGGTAGCAGTACATTTGGCTCGTCTGCATCGCCTACTCCCAACATGAATATGGAAATACGCTGAGATTTTTAAAAATGAATTTATCAACAAATGAAACCTTGCTCGGCTTGTTTTCTTCTTCTGGAGTCCTTCCATCGCGGCATTCAAATTCGGATGTTGCCATTGAATGGGATGGATAAAAAAAAAAGAAACTTTAACCTAACTAAATATGGTAACTAGCAAGCTACAAATGTAACGTATATGTATCAGTACGTTCCATTCTTTAAACTGTAACGGAAACGAGTTCCAAAAGTATGAAGGAACGTAGAACGAGCTTCCGTTCTTCTTTTTGGGGAACGTGTAAAACACTGCTTGCTAGAACAGCGTCTCAGCTGAAACTTGGTGAAAGAAAGCCACTTCTGTAGCCTCCTCTATACTCACGAAGCCTGGCAGTTCGACGACGGAGCCATAGAGTGCCCGGTCGCAGATTTGGAGCGCGAGGATCTGGTAGCACAGAGCATTGAAGAGCCATTTCTCAAGGAATCTAGACGTCAGCGCACAGCTTTTGCAGCGGTGAAAACCCGACACACAATTGTTCGTTCGGGAAAAGTGTGTTTCGGTGTCTCGCTGCGGTGGGGCGCTAGTCACGTAACTCTCCCCTGATCCGTTGTTTGCCGCTCCACCTTTTCCATCTATGCTGCCGCTTCTCGTGGCGATCTGCCAGGCTTTGTCAGTATAGAAGAGGCTATGGTATAGCAAAGACTGGGCCGTGCGAGCGTCTTGAGACGCGGGAAGAGTCCCGCTCAGCTCGTGCGCCGGCTTTGGCAGTGCTTTCTTTCCTCTAGTTTAATCTGAGACGCTGATTCTAGCAAGTCGGCCCTGCCTTACTCGGCTCCGAGGAACATGGCGTCGCCGGAGGCATCTACATCGTCGGCGGCCGCAACTTCGGCAGTAGCGAAACGTGGCCCTCCACGCGAGTTCACCGCAGCCGAACTAAGGGAGCGGAAGAACGACGTTCATTCTTTTGCATTCACAACTCATAGGAAGTGCTCCGGTGTCCTCGTAATTTTTTATTCTGGAAATTATACCAGAACAAAGGAGTTTCTTGGCCAGTGGCGTTGCGTGCGAGTATCCTTGAGTCCCACTAGTGGCGATAAACTCGTATAAAGTGAAAAACCTTCCAATTGAATATCTTGGCACCACCCCTTTAAGGGGTATTCACACGAGGGAGAAATCCCGGGGATTTCTCTCCGGCACGCGCATCCCAAGACGAAAACGTCAGGCTTTGCGATGTGCAAAAGCCTCGCGTTTTCATCTCGTGATGGGCGCGAGCCGGGGAGAAATCCCCGGGATTTCTCCCTCGTGTGAATACCCCTTTAACTACAAACAACGCTCGTGCACGGCGATGCGCCAGGAGTGACGCTGGCGGATCGGCACGCTATAGCATTTTATAGGAATGACATTGACGCCACATGTATTGCAATTTTCATCGCGTTACATTAAATGGATGGTGAACCGAATTTAGGACTTCAGAAAGCAATGCAGGAGCTGTATACGGGATGCTACAGTCCCTACAACAGTACTCGTAAGGCGATATCTCGAATGGAGGGCCGTAGTTTTGGAAAAAGAGGTTGAGATTGAACGAGGCCGACGAGGCGTGCGACGTCAAGATATCTCGTTTCCTCCTCTCTTCGCTTCACCCCCTCAAGGCAGCGAGGCGGAGAAGACGCGAGGACGTTCCCTCTCCTTCTCGGAGAAGTAAGAGGTAAACATATCTGGGTCAAATCCGGCTCCTTTTTTTTTTAGAGAAATAGGTCATCCGTTCGAGATATCGCTGTATGAGTTATGTTTGGGTGTTTGAAGCATTCTGTTGCACGCTTTTGCCGCCGTGTTTTGTGGAATACAAATTTCGGTTCAGCATCTCTTTAACTAATCAGCCAATCAGCACGCGTCTCTCCTGGTGCAGCACGCTATACACGGGAGGCTTGTAGGGTGGACTGCGAGCTAATTGGAATATTGAGTAATATCATTATTTGGAATTCACCAACATCTCGTTCTTGCTTGTCATTACATGACGCCTGAAAATTTCATTCTGGGTGCAACTCCTTCAGCTATTGAGATACTTGCGCGCACAGCATAGGAGGAAGATTTATATATTAGTCTAAACACTTCCTGCACGCCCATGAGCATTAGCTCGATGTATTTATGGTAGTTGCCCGCGTCATGCGTCATAGCGTAGATGATGCAGAAAGACGACAAAAACGAATTCACAGTTTCGTCTCGATGTTGACATGGGATGTACGCTCAAGCAAAGGGGCGCCTCAATCAGTACTGCACACCCGAGACTAACTTTGCCCGTCGATTCTGCGGACACGTGGAAGCTGCCATTTCATAATACGGGCATCGGCGCCGGCCTCTGATATTTGTGCTCCTCGACTTCTGACGCGCCGCGCCTCTTCTAAACGGTAATCTGTTAATAGAGACCTTTAGCAAACCATTGCCGTGCTCCGCGTACCACCCGGGCGCGCACTTTGAAGCATGCTTCAAAGGCTCCGATAGTGCGGAACGCTGAACACGGTAATGGTTTGCTAGAGGTACCTATTATTACTATATTTGACTGAGGAATCACATATATATATATATATGATTTTTTTTATTTAGTCTTCTTCACTGATAGACCTTATTGAGACGCGCGTCATCTGTCCGACTTTGTGTCCAACCTCGTTCCGTAGTCTGAAACATGGTGTCCCATGTTTGAGGTGATGGGCAGACCGCTACTATGGGAAACTCATGCCGCACCACTGCTCTGTCTCGCTGCGCAATCAGCGGAAAATAAAAAAAAAAAGCCAGCTAAAGTAACTATACAGATTGTGTGTGTTTTACTTTTCAATGTAAAGGTATTCCAACGGATCTTGGAATACTGGAAGCATTTTGCTGCGGTTATTCGAGTGGCTAAATGACAGGGCCCGTGCCGCCTGCTTGAACTGCGGGCTCTGTCCAATTCTCTCAATATATGAAGCTTCTCACTACCGAATAACGACTGGTTAAGGCTGGTTCAGACATTTGACCGGTTGCGTCCGCAGCAACCAGAAGGCCAGCAGCGATCAGGACACCGGGATAACTTCGGCGCACGATTCTTCTACGGGGCTACTTGTTACATTGCTTGTAACCCTGTGACTAGATGTAGCGTGTTGCTTCGATCATATTGAACCAACACAATGTTCTGAAGCAGACTCGCTAATATCATTCATTCCGAAACAACGAACGCCTCAACCAGAACCTAGAATAACAACACCGTGGAACGTAGCGCTGAGAACGCTTTGCAGGGAGAACAGAAACTGTGGAGAAGCCTCAAAGAGAAGTCGGGGAAGCAAAATAGTTCGCGGGGGCGACGAGTGATGGCGCTTATAATAAATACATTCGATTCCTGTATTTTTATTAATGCAATTGGAAGAAAATTTACCCAAATGGCAGTTCAAAAATAAACCTTCAGCGAAAAAAATTTGAAAGACAGGAACTTCGAGTACTTTTGCATCAATGCTGTTTGAAATGATCTGACAGAAAAATGCGGCGATACTGGCAGCATATTCTACTTGCATCGTAGTACTGTTGCTTAGCACAATTTTTTATATTGCTGTTTTTTATCGTAGCTGTGTTGATTAAGCTTCTTTGTTGCATTTTTCATGTCGTTGTAAGAGACGGGCATGCAACACAGCGTTAGTGCGAAACCATACAAGAGCATGTAGTAAAGGCAGCAAACACAGCAAGGTAGACCTCGCGTTGATTTCCTATGAGTATCAGCATCAATTTATTTTAATTAAGCAACCTCATTACTATATCGCAAAATTATTATCGCATTTCTTAATACCTGGCACGCGAGTGTTGAAAGCGCGGAGGCATGCACTCATGTGGCAGCGAAGAGTACTCACGCAGCCTCTTCTCGACTTCTTCCCCTCCACTGTCCTTGTCGCCGTCCTGAGCAGCGTCCTGAGCAGCGGCACTCCCAAGCACCAGGAGGAACTTGAGGATGAGCGCCCCGTTGGCATGCGCCCGTAGCCGCATTCTGATATCTGCACGCAGAAGAAAAAGCGGGATCATAGAGCTGGTTAGAATCATTTACAACATTGAGAAAGCCGGTTGTGAGCGCATATTGAGATATATCGGTCTTAAATGAGGCCAGACTAAAGCAATTGCGAACCGCGAGATTTAACCCAAAGAAGTTACGATGTAATATTTTCTTTTATTAGACAGTTTTAGTATAGCGTTGCTGGCTCTTACGTACGCAATACGCAATAGTATAGCGAACGCTAAAAATGACCCGCTCGGACCAAATTTAGTTGTGCGCTACGTTTTTGAGTGAACACCGCGCATGATCTTGGTTAAATTTTCTAGAGCCGCAGAATTCCGCGTGCCAATAGCGCAACCATGCTCCTGGGAAGAAATATTTAAAAAGAAAAAGCGTCCAATCATTTTATTTCAGATTAAACCAAGCCACAGCTGCCTCGTCAAGCGCGCTTTTCTGCGGGGTACAGAGGGTATACGAGTACGAGTGCGGAGCCAAATTCGATCGTGGAGCCTCCGTCAGTGTCCCGTGGAAACGGCAACTTTTATCAATGCTATCGCAGAATGAAATTAATGACCCTGATGTCCAGTGCGTAGCGAAAACTTTGGCAATTTCTTTTAGAGTAGTTCGTCCGTCGGCGATGATCTGTGGGAGTAGGCTTAGCGCTGAGCAGATCGCAGCGTCGACGCACACTGCGAGCGGCGAACATTTCCACTGTGCACTCCTTCAGCTGCAGGGAGATCTGATTCGACCGCGGTAGGTCCCAGAAAAAATCGCCGAGCTGAACACCGCGCAATTTCACATAACACAGAACTTCGAAAACACCACGTCGCCCTTGCTGCGCCAGTCGAGGCAACCGCCATCTTGAAACTGGCGCTCTCGTTGGGTCCGAGATCTCTCGAGAGCGTCCCGCAAGGCCCGCTAGCCAGCAACGCAAAATCCCCAGCGTTGCGTGCGTACGCGATACGCTAGCTCTTCTATTGCGTTCTGCGCATGCGCACTCACGACGCGCAATCTCCTTGCGTACGCAGACCTATAGCGTACGGTTCACTAGAACTGTCTATTATCTATACCGGATGCTTCAGCGAATACTAAAAACGAAAAGAAATCATACCAAACAGAGTTGCTGACAAAAAAAGGAAATTTTTTGGTAACAAACCGCAAGCCACAACAAACGTCGGGAATCGAAAAAAAAAAAACTAATATGGAAATAATTACCTATAATATTTATTATAGGTGATTAATTCATTCTGAGTGGTATTTATGCTAAGCTAAAAAATCGTTTCACCGCCCTTTTTAAAATTACTGCTGCGTGGGTCAGAATCCAAAACCTGGAGGACGCTTCGTCTTTAAGAGTGGAACGCGATAGCGTTATCCGGCTCTGTTCGCATCGCCTTCTCTTTCGGTTCTCCTGCTCTTCCTAGCAGTGAGCAAGAAGCGCGGAGGAGATGGCCCACTCAGCAGCGTGTCTGGCTCCCAGCCGATGGTTCGAATCCTGCCTAAAATTCTTCAAATTTTTCTTTAGGGCAAATAGATTACTTCTAAAGTGAAGAAGGGTACACACTTGGGTTAGTTGGTGATTCATCGTTTTGAGTGTAAGAGCGCTAAAAAAACAACGGACAATTGAAAGAGACGATAGGCTCTGAGGTGGCGTTGTTTAAACATTTCATAAAGTAGAGAGCAGATAGATAAGCTTTGATTTGATGATGTCGCATTTCTGTCATCACATGTCCTGCTTTCACGGTGTCTATATGTATATTTTTATGTGAGCAACCTTCAGTTGCAAATTGCGCTCTGCGTTGTTCGTCTCTTCCACTTGTCCGTTGTGTTGTAGCGCTTTCACCCTCGGAATTCTAAAGTGAAGTCGTTCGAGGCATCCGGCGACCTTTAATTCGCATTACGTGTCATGTTTTTTAATCACTTGCATTATACGCGTGACGCCCCATTTCAAGGGAACGTTGTGGGAAATTTCTGCGCGAGGTTATGTGGTTGTCAAGTCATCGGTCAACCAATATTTTTGGGTCACGCCGCCGAAGCCAGCTTTTCTGCCACGTCACCCAGGCAGGCTTTTGTGCGACACGAGCTCCTTCACGCTATCGCGTTAAAATAGTACTGGCACACACTGATTCAAATCGAATTTAGCCAGTGGTTTTGGAATACTACTAATATATACTGGAAACAACGATGGAATTTTCCCCGAACTACAATGAACGTTCCCGTATTGATCGTAGCACCACGAATATACTTATTGCAAAACTCGAAGCGCATCATCGCGGCGTAATGCCACGTTATGCATCGTGGGATCAGTGGGAAGCAAACTCCATACGAATTCCTCTCCCGGCCTTCAGGTTCCTTGAATGCAATGCGCGCGGTGACGAATTTGTGGAAGTAGTCCATTAAAGAACCAATGAAATGTTTTTTTCCGACTTCTTCCTCCTTATTTTTTACGCTCTACTCAAAAGCGAAACGAGAAACCACGTGGTCGGGACGTGCTTAGCCACCGTGTGAGCTTTTAAAGCAGACCATGGAACGTGGCATTCGCTAGCGATGATAAGTGCCGTCATGCCACTCATTGGCCACGAACGCGAATCCAAATATTCGTCGACGGATTGATTGCTGATGAGCGCACACGTCCGCGTTACCTGGTGCTCGTGCTTAATGCGTGATCTGGTTTCGGATGACGTGCTAAGATATTGAGGTGGGCTAGTCTGGTATGCATGATATAAACATTAAATAGCGCATATAGTCCCTTGTCCTTTGTGTAACCTTTGCGCCATTTTACTTTTATATCGGCTGATGTGCTTGGCCACCGCGGGTGCATCACGGTGAAAAGGCGGAGAGTTTTCGAGGACAGGAAGGTGCGCTATATTTTTTTAAACTTCGTACCGGAATGAATACTCTTGACTTTCTACCATCTTTCATTTGGCTTTTAAAATGATATGCAATTAGCAAGAACCCCCGTCTAGAATAATTTATCCCAACCAAAAGTTTATTTTGTGGACACTTTAATCTCGCTAAAACCACTCCCTCGAGAGCAATTCAAGATAACCTATGAAAGTGGCTCGTGTTTATTGAATTGCGGCATGAGCCTGGGCACTGAGTAAGTGCTGACCCTTTGAAGAGTCGGTCATTGCACGCGGTACCCTTATGTAAACTCTACATTTTCCTCTAATAATTGACCTAGCGGAAAAGTAATTTTCAGTATTGCGGAAAGCCATAGAAAGGTGGAGCGCCTGCTCTCCCGCAAAGCACTTGATCGAGTTAGTCACTGCAACTGAAGGGAGCTCGGCGAATGGCAAAGCTCATTATTTGCTTAAACCTAAAAAAAACCAGCTTGCTTTTGAAAATGGTTTTTCACCATGCTGAATGTCACAGTGCAGACTGTTCTTTGAAGTCTGCACATATTATGAGCACCATCATTCGCCGAGCTCCCTCCAACTGCAGTGACTGGCTTTCCAAAGTGCTTTGGGTGAGATGAGGCTCTCCATGCTGCATACAATGAACCCCAAGAGCGGCAAACGAGACAGTCCTTAACGAAAGTGACGGCGTTTCTCGATGCAACTCTGGCGATCCTTGAGAATCGCAGACTACTCGAGTGGCGGTACCGAGGGCACAGAGGAATAAACTAGACGGTGATATCACACGGGTACTCTATCTTCACGTTTGTGGTTTACGGTCACAGTATAAAATAAGCTGACCTTAGGAGCATTATGTTCTTTGGCTGTCATACTGCGAGGCATAGTTTTTACTCAGAAGATTGCAACATCTGAATAGCTTCTAATAAAAATGCACAATACAATAGCGTACATTCGCGAAAGGTCATTGAGTTATTCAGTTGGTGGTATTTTCAATGAGGCGGCAGAATTACTGATTTCGATGCCACACAGCTGATCGAGTAACAAGTTGAGCAAGAACAAAGAAGCCCACTTGAGATAAATAGAAGATTCAGTATAATCTGGTGAAAGAGGCAGAAGGTCGAAGTTATCTGGCGGACTTTCGAGACGCGGGTCGCTGGAAGATAACAAACATATCAAAGTTTCAACGTAATAATGTATGCAGTCATACGCTTAATACTCATGAGCTCCAAAAAATTATAATATACATCGAAGTTACATGCATCTCGTTGGCAGAAAACTTGTTCTGTGACAATTAATTCCTTTGGAAAACGTGAATTTTAGGGAATAAAATTTTATGGGATTCGCTTAGGCAAATCCTAACTTCCAAATACGTTTCTTGGAAAGAAAATTAAAGATAGTCTAAAAAAGAAAATAAACAAGCAAAAAATAAATCATTAAAAGAAAAAAGAGATACTTTTTCAGGCGTTGAGAAGTTTAGTTAAAACTGATTCTCGAAGCTTAAGTAAGAAATACATTTTGAGTTCAGGTCACTTTAATGTTGTTTTCTTAATATTGCTTTTTATGTGACCTCACTGCCAGTAATGACGACAGATCAGGGAGATTAATTTCTTGTCTATAAATACATAATGGCACACTCAAACAAATACGGTAGTATTTAGAAAGACAGATATGTTCTCACCGTTTATGGTGTTCGTCGGTAAACGAACGTTTTAAGTAGTGCTAATGTGTCTGCATTTCTGTCACTCGTTCGTGCATTTCACTAAAAACGATTTTTAAAATGAATTGTTTCTTAAAACGATACGGATTAAAGCATTTGTTGTGTTTAGTTCTAGTAGCATTATCTGTGTGTATTTGCAAGGTATTTCAAAATATTAATGCACTTATGCCCATGTAGGGAGTAAAAAAAAAACAGTTTTATTACGGTCGATATAATTCTAGTAAATAAAAGAAGGAGGTTTGTCGTAAATTTTTGTTATGAAACAGTCGCGATCTAGCAATTGAAAACACATCCGACGGGTTTATGTTTTGTTATTTACCTTGTGCGTGCATATTTGTGGTAAGGATGGCTCCGAAATCGAGTTTGCATATCAAATCGTTAATATCATCAGTGATTTAAATGCTGCTAATTAACTTACTTAACCTGAACATTCAAATATTTTCCTGCTGTTAATAGCATTTTAGTGTTTTATTGCGATCATTTTTTATTACAGTTAAACATTAAATATTACACTTTATTACAATTAAACACACATACGTGCAAAGTGAAATGTGCGGAATCGGCAGGGGATTGCTCAAAACGAGGTTTTGCTTTTTTGTGTCTTATCTTCCGGGTCACACCGCTTTGTTAGCCTAGAAAACAAATCTAAATGAAGTTTAGTTAAATGACCCCGCTTCTTTGAACCGCTGGCGTAATCGCGATTCATAGTCAACTAGGGTCTCTTCGAGCGAAATGCTTCTACCTTCCGGCTGCTAGCAGCTACTCACTCCTCTTTCACCGGACCTTTATTACGTAAAACACTTCTTTTGGCCAAGTGACTAAATAACCACAATATATGACGGGCTCCGCCATCGCGCCCTTGAAGAACTTCCAAGCTCTTTGTCGCAAGTGCAACATCGTCTGCATGCGTCGCAGTTGCCTTCCCGGCCTTGGAGACGATTTGTTTCGAAGAACGACAATCGAACTCTATCTTCCTTTGTTCTGTTGCGCCGTGACGCTCGCTGTCTCTCCGAAGCAAGCGCAGAAGTCTGCTTGAGTCATCGAAGGGGACACGGCCGTTACTGAGCCGAATAAATGCCTTTTCCCCGGCGTGAACGTAGACTGAGCTCCTGTTTTTGTCTCTTTTGTGCGTCTTATAGCTGATAAGGGCCGCTTGATCACTGGCGCTCTGCTACGGCCTGCTACTTCACCAGGAGATGCGTAGAAATATAGTGATCTAGCCGAGTTTCCTTCGCACGTTGCTGGAGACGTGAACCAGCGAACGCGATTAATGCTTTTGCGTTGTTCGGGCCTCGCGTCGAGCAGCAACCGTGACCGCTGGTCAGCGCCCCCACGTTTAATGCCACTCTCTGCTGCCGCTCTGGGAACTTTCATTTTCCCCGGAAAAAGAGCCACTTGACAGGCCGTGCTCAGGGGAGCGTCGCAGCTGTAAACTCTCAAGTCAAATCGCATCATGTAAAACGACATTAGGTTGGAGACTGTTTTTGATGAATCAGGCGCAGACAGCGCTTGCCTGAGTAACTTTTTCAAACGAAGGTTGCGTGGTAAAATTTCCGCGAAGCATCAGGGATATGCATGTGTTTGCCCTTAGAAGCGCTAACATAGCTGTTCCTCGTGAACTCCTGAGGACAAATTCAGCGGCAAAACGACTGAGTTCCCATTTCCCCCAAAAGGCACGCACAGCAATAAAAACGCCTCTGTGAAAAAAAAAAGAAGTTTTGTTGTTTGGAGGCCGTCCTTTTTATGTGTTGGATGATTGATTGATTGCGGGTGTTGAGTCACAAAGCTCCTACTAACGATAGGTTGTTACCGCATTTACTCGAGTAATAGCCGCACTGTTAATGAAGAAAACTTGAGGGTTCGCTTTACCGCAGAGCACGCAGATTGCCAATCACCGCGATCGACAGCGTGATACCAGTTGCTATCAGGACAGAGATGACGTCTTCGTGCGAAGATGTTATTTGTGAAGATTGTATTTGAATGGAGAATCGTGTTTTCGATCTGGTTATTTGCTGTTATTTATGCACAACGCAATGATTGACTGTATATGTGTTCTGTGGGAAAGTAGACGCAAGGGCCTTGTTCATAAATAGTGCGGGTATTACTCGAGTAAACACAGTAGCAGGAGCCTATCGTACGGAAACGATGGGCTCCGAATGAACACTATGCATAGAAGGCAGACTTTCTGTATTCCAAGAAAATGTCTGTATATGACGTAAGCATGGCTGTGTTTCTTATAACATAGAGCCATTGTTTTCTCGCACCTTTTATTTTACATTAAAATGAAGCTGCCGACGCAGTTTTTATTATTTTGCGCATACCCTATTCCACCCAGCGAGGCAGTCTTGGGCAGTAACTAGTGACTAGTAATGCGTTACCGGCAACTAGTTAATTTTTTCAGTAACTTGAAACTGCAACTCGTTACTGCTTAGTGAAAATATCTTGCAACTGTAAGAGAGTGACTGTTTTTGAAAGTAACTGTAAAAGGTGACGCCGTTACAGTTACTTCTCAGCTTTATGTGCAAAAATGTTGCAAGCACGACCACCAAATCGTCTCACAACTCGTGAGAAAATCCCAAGTCCTGCTATGGGAAGGGCACAGGAAAAACTGGTGCAGAGAACGTCTGGAGCAGGCGGGAAAAAATAAAAATATGGAGAAACTAAATTTTGGTTGACTCTGCTTGGCCAAGCTGACTTTACCAACTGGGAGGATGACAGTACACACAGATGTAACAGAGCGCGGAATCTCTAAAGCGTTTTTTTTTTCTTCTTCGTCCAGCAAAACGAGCGAGTGCTTTTTGCGGAGGACAGTTTTTGGTGATTGTCACCTCAAACGCGCGCAGGTTTACGGCACAACCGATTTTTAGAGCTTCGCCTTCTTGCCGCCTTAGCATATGTTTCCCTCCCCTCTAAGTTGAATCGTACAACTGCCAGATGCCCTCTTGAGGGGTCTCAACTTCAGGCCCCATTTCTCTCCGATGCTTTATTTTTTACGACCCAATTACCGGCCTTTTCTCCCGTCCCCCAGATCTTGTCCCTTCTCGGGTCCCGTAGCTTAAGAAAGATTATTCACTGAAAAGATTTTGTCGTTCTAATTGTTTGCGTGTTTTCTTGGAGTTAGTCGGGGCCAGGGACAGTTGACATCAGTTGATTTATACATATTCACGTCGTGGGTTTTCCGGGCGGTCTCTTCTATTTTGGGTGATGGTATGAGGCGAAAAAAACAAACACACGCGACGAGCGCCGATTACAAGATAACCATCCACGTAACTGAAATTTTTTTTAGTAAGTCCCTCTAACTTGTTTTGAAGTGCACGATATACTTTTTCAAGAAAAATGCTACTCAGTACAGGGGCCACCCTCGACCCAGTGCACACTCCGAATTTTCGAATACAAACTTTTTCTTGGCAACCATACAAGTGGCTTTTAAATAAAAGGATAGCATCTCAAGAAAATCTTCTACTGTTATAACGTGTTGGTGTCTGAAGGATATTTCCTAATTCAGGTCCTGCACTCTCTTCGTGAGGTCATCGTGGGGCATAGAATAGTACAGGTGTTAGACGTCTATATTGAAAGCACTGTATAGCGTTTTGGGCTTTTTTCCTGCAGGAGCTCAATGAGAGCCAAGGAACTCGGCATACCAAAAGGGTCACCTGTTACCTGCGAGTTAAGGTTTCTTCGCACGTACCCAGACAATGCAGCGCTCGTCCCACGTGTTTCTTCTTCGTCTTCGTCTGTTTTTCGCGCTTTTTCCTACGTAGCAAAGATCGCAACAGCCGTTTGGCATTCTCAACGCAGTGGTCGTTTGTACCTCGATCAGTGCTCGTTTTGACGGAGGACTGTGGCCGCAACATTGCTCTCCAAGGTGTCAAGGAAAACTTCGTGTCTCATGAAAGATTGGGCGAACGCAGTAGAAAGCGATTCGAGCGACAAGTGGATTTGAGTGGCATAAGAAAATATCCTCAAAGCTGATTGCAAGGTATGAATTATATTATTCGTGACTTCAGATGTGCAGGACTTTTATTGCTTCCGTCCAATTTAGCCTTATACAAAAATCCGGAATTAAAATTGACCTATTGTATAAACTGGCACCATGATTGGATATACACGAGATCTAGACGCGTGCGGTGGTGTTCGAGTATACCATATGGGGGTCGCGCTTATTTTAAAGTTCTGCATGGACCGGTTATCTGCTATGTTAAAATCGTGAAAAACTAAAGTCGTCTGAAATTTTGCGAAAGAAGAGACTAAATTCTTTATCATATAGTGGATTTACTCGGATACTACCCTAAATTATGACCTTGTTCAATGAGCTATTCATGGTAGAAATGAAAATAGGAAGAACCAAACCTGCTAATACTGATCATTAAGAAAACCTTAGTTTTTCAAAATAACCAGATTCACTGTCGCGACCCTGGATTTATTTTTTACTACCCACCCTTAATACACGAGCGATGTTAACAATTTATGTTTGTTTAGTGACCACTCTCTTTTTAACATTAACCTATCCATTGACGTTCCCGTTCCTGTAACGTCGAAGAAAACAATTCGTAATTACGCTAAAGCCAACGCTGTGAGTATTAACGCCGAGTTATTGGATTTATTCCCAAACTTTGAGCATCACTTTAATACAAGATCGGTGGAAGAAAATTGGTGCATATTCAAAGAACTTATTCACAACCTCATTTCTCGATACGTTCCGGTATGTCGGGTAATCTCTAACCCCATTTCGCCATGGTTCACTCTTAATACGAAGAGAATGCTAAGGAAGAAAAAGAGGCTATTCCAGTCGGCAAAAAGAAAAGATGATGATGACGCCTTGTGGTCTCGCTTCCGTGAATTTGCTAAAACTTGTAAACGTGAAATAAGAACGTCGAAACGTAATTTTTTTGAGAACGACCTGTATAACATTCTTATCTCAAATCCACGGAGATTCTGGAAAATTATCAATCCTTTTTCCAAGAAAAGTCCGATCATCACAGATCCTACTGGAAATCAGCTGACTGAAAGTAAAGTATTTGACAGATTTAATGAATATTTCAGTAGCGTCTTCACTTGCGAAACGTTCCCCATGCCGCAATTAGCTTCTCAGGACGCACTTGGTGAAATGGGGTCAATAACCATTTCTTCTGAAGGAATATCAAAATTAATAGAGCAACTTGCAGTCAGCTCTGCTCCTGGTCGCGACGGGATAAACAGTAAGATTTTAAAAATTACTAAGTAAATCTTGTCCCTGTACCTGGGTAAAATTTTCAACCAATCACTTATTAGTGGTATGCTTCCCAATGACTGGAGACGTGCAGACGTCATTCCAATTTTTAAGTCTGGGTCATCTGACGATCTGAGCAATTACAGGCCTAATTCTTTGACAAGTGTATGCAGTAAGCTCCTTGAACATATTATTTTTACAGCCATAATGCAGTTTCTTGATATCAATAAAGTATTATTTTCTAACCAGAATGGATTTCGTAGGAATGGATCATGCACAACACAGCTTTTCGAGTTGGTAACCGATATCCACAGTAATCTTAACTCACCAAAACAAACAGACGCTCTCTTTATAAACTTTTCGAAAGCTTTCGACCGTGTGCCACAACTACAGACTTATAGTAAAATTACAAAACTTAAAAATTAATGCAACTGCAGTTAATTGGATAAAAACTTTTCTTACGACTAGAACCCAATCCGTACGTCTAGGTGAAATATCTTCACACTCCTTACCAGTTATTTCAGGCGTACCCCAGGGCACTGTACTGGGCCCATTGTTCTTCCTTATTTATTTAAATGATATCGGTTATCGCCTGGGAAGCTGTCTTCGTCTGTTTGCTGACGATCTTGTTGTTTATCACGCTATTTCCAGTGAAGATGATTGCCTAACATTACAAGGAGACCTATCCCTAATTGAAACCTGGTGTGCCGAGTGGCTTATATCCATTAATCATAATAAATGTAAATGTGTATCTTTTTCTAAATCCCGTAATCAAGTAAATTACACCTATCAACTTACATCCCAGCCCATTGAAAGGGTTTCACCTTTTAAATACCTTGGCGTGCACTTAAGCTCTGACCTCTCATGGAGAACTCATATTGAAGACATAACTTCCAGTGTTAATAAAACTTTAGGTTTTCTAAGACGCCATCTTAGTCAAGCTTCACCGAAAATCAAACAGCTGTCATACTGCGCCCTTGTTAGATCCAAGATGGAATACGCTTCTACCATTTGGAACCCCCATCAGGCTTACCTATCCGACATGTTGGAATCAATCCAAAACCGCGCAACTAGATTCATTCTTGCTGACAACTCACCCACGAGCATCTCTGCCCTCAAGGCTTCTTTATCACTACCACTCCTTAATACTAGACGCACCGTAGATAGATTATCCTTTTTTCATAACCTGTTTTACAAGCCCTGGACTGACCATGAATTCTTCTCTTCAGCCAGTCATGTCTCCCTACGCCGTGATCATTGCCAGAAGATAGAAATGCCCTTTGCCAGAACCAACATTTTAAAAAACTCTCCCCTTTTTTGTGTATACGGGATTGGAATGCGCTACCTGAGTCCATTGTAACAATTACAGATCATACCTTGTTTTTATCAGAACTTACTAAGCATATGGTTGTATAATGAAGATATTGCACTGTAAAATAACAGATGTTCTTTCAACCTATTTGTCCCTACATTTGATTTCAACCCTTGAAGTGTTATATTGTGTTTTATGTTACCCCCTTTATGTAATGCCCCCCAGGGGCCCTTAAGGTATAATAAATGAAATGAAGTGAATGAAATGAAATTTAAGCAAACGGTAATCGAAATGTTCCTTGCCGCAATGTGTTGTTCTTATTTTTGGTGTTTTCCTGGCCTTTTTCTTTAGTGTTTAACCTGAGCTAAGACGTTTTGGGCTTCGGTGCAGTTTCTCTTTGTGTATCAGCGAGAACAATTATAAAGTTGTATATTTGATTAGCCTTTAATATAGTGTATTTGTCGGCGATTGCGTGTGTTAACTAGTCTTCAAGGCAGCCTGGCAATGATCAATTATACGAAATATCCTCTTCTGGGTGACAATTTTATTTCTTGTAGTTTATTTTGTTTGTTGTACCAAATATTAATGTGCCATATATCATTCTTGAATAGTACAAACAATGACAGAATAGGTTTTAACCGAACTCGGTGTAATATAATAATTTTTTTTTTCAACCCAGTAGAGATGAGGTGTGCCAGAAATGCCGAAGGCCCCTATTAGTTTTCCGAAATGCACAGAAAGTAAGAAAGAAAGTAAGAAATCATAAAAAAGAAGGCTATTTACAAGTTTGCTGTGAGGCTTGATGACTAGTTTGGTAAGTGGTTTATGAATTTTATCAATACAATATATTGCTTTTGATAATCCAAAGCATAGCTTATGTATATGCGTCGACCAGTTAAACTCTCCCTTAAACCATGTGCCTAAAATATTGCCCCTTTACCTGCTCTAGAGGCACTTTATCAAAGTTAATGTGAAGGAAAGATATACCTTGCTTGTTAATCGGATGAAAGATCATGTATTGTGTTTTTTAGCAGAGTTGTCCTATATTGCGCTTTGATTATCTATATCATTCAACCAGGTATCCATTTGCTTATGTTTGAAGTGTACATTTACATCGTGCCTTAAAGAATGCGTCAGTATAATCTGCGAACATGATTAATTCTGAGGAGTCTTGTATGCTTGTCGTATCATTAGCTTAAACGAGAAATAATAAAGGACATAAAATTGACCCTTGGAGTACTACATGTCTTCTTTTAACATAAAAGATGCTACCTTATTTATGTACATATATTTATATCGGTCTTTTAAATATCTTTCAATAAGCTTTAATGTAACGAAATAATATTGAAATGTAATAATTACAAATATCACTCTGTATCGTAATAAAGGCCTTCGTAATATCTAGGATTAAACAAATCTGTATTGCGAAATACTACCACAGATGCCAGGCTAGTGGAGACTGATCCCCCTTAACCTGAGCTGTAGCTTCTAAGAATTGAAATAACACCATTTCTGTAAACTGCGGCCGTTCTTAGGACTGCTTTAGTGTTGTTATCGTTGTATAACAAACAAGTTATATTGAAGGAATATGTTCACAGTCAATTATAGGAGGCCATTGATTAAAAATCGTAGCAATATGGTACTATATTGCGTTTCGGTATAATTCACGACTAATGTCATGCGCATCGTTAATTATGACATTCGAGAGATTCAAGCCGGCGGAAGGGGTAGAATTGCTCCGGCTTTTAACTCGTACATCGAATGACTGCTAAACACAAAATCATGACGCTATAAATCACGTCGCTCTTAAATTGCTTACGCACTTCAGGAACGTGGTAGGGTTCCAATTTTGAAGGTGGAAATAAGGCGCAGCCACCGGTGAAGTGTGCGTAAAAATAGGACTAGAAATATTATGAGAGATAAAGACACGAAACGACTTTCAACTAATTACAGTTGTCAAGCTCAATTACAAAATTGAAATTTAATAAAGAAAAAAAACATAGGTATTTTTGGATATTAATTTCTTATTGAGAGATTACGACTGTATTTCTCTCGTCGCAGCTTTATTTTGAAGCGAAGGCGGGCGTGCATGGTGTATATTGTAACTCTCCTGAGTTTCTTAATGGAATGCATATATTAAGCGGAGTAATCAGCAGAGGGAACAAATAAAACACTTAAAAAGTGTAAATTGTTTCCTGTGCCTTGATTTAAAAATGATGTGATTAACTTAATATAACAAACCCTAAAATTTTATTATTAAAATTATTTTAAACCTCAGCGACCTGAGGCCATCACTCTGGACTCTTGCGTTTGCGGAAAACTCTCTAAGTGAACTAAATGATTAAGATTGGTCTTCGAATGATATATCCATGTAAACAAGAAAATATTACATGCAGGGTCTCTAGGTGAATACAAATAAATATGATTGTTTTACGGAAAGCTTTCTTTGTCACGATGAAAAACAGCGCACACAGAAAGGGACGGGGAACAGAGACACATAAAACGCACAAGCGCGGAGTCACAAGTTAAACTTACGAGAGGAAAAATAAAACGATCTTCTACATAAAAATGAAAAATGACGAAGTACAATACATTCACTCTATGAATATAAGAAAAAAAACGATATTAGGTAACTAAGAAAAAAACTATAAACACACATGCAGGGCGGGTCTCAGATTCGGGTAACGATTAGTCGTTAAAAGCTCTGGCTAGGAAGTGGTCTTCCTAGACAGTGGTGTTAACGACTAATCGTTACCTGAACCTGTGATTTATCCTGCAAGTGTACCCATAGCTTTTTAAGGTTTGTTTAGTTTGTTACTATTTTTGTAAATATTCTTGGTGTGGAGGTACTGTGGTTCGTCTTTCTTTTTTGTTTATGTATGAACGTAGTTTTACTTTTGCTTTCATAAAGATCAGTTGCGAGTCAGCGCTTGTATGCTCTGCATGTCTCTCTTCCCTGTCCTGTTCCGTGTGCGCTGTTTTTCATCATGTCTGAATACCAACTGGCCTGAGTCTCCGCATTGCTCCAAATATTTTAATCTTTATTTACGCTTTCTACAGTCCGCTCTATAGGCGCGCTTTCTGCCGGTTTGAGTAAATCCTATATAAAACGTCTGAAAATATGTTTTCATTACAAACGTCTTTGCCATAATGTGGTAACTAAACATTAGAGTGACAAAAATCAAAGATTCCGAAAAGTTACATGAACAGAACAAATGCAAATGTAAAAAGTAAACAATCCGGCAAAAATATGCCTGGTTACGTGAGTATTAATAAAAGAAGCTGAAGGTACTATAACCAAGTTTGTTTAAATAGCCCGACGCTTCGCCGCCTGCTCCTTTGCTCGTTCGCGGTCGACTTTGAGACGTCGTAAATACACATTTACGACGTCTCAAGCTCAGCTACCCCATTTATTTAATAATGATTATATTTCCATATTTTCGAAGTCCCCGAAAATTGAAGAAAGAAAAACCCTGTTTCACACTGGCTCATAAAGATCCCTAATAAGTTTCACACATACGTAAACACTACGAGAAATCAACCCGACGACCGACCTTCAAAATATGGGGATAAGGAATACATGGTTGGCGTTGTACGGTTGCATTCTTTGGTGTGTTTTTGTGTTCGTGTGTGTCATTCGTTTTCCTTAGGTATAAGCTACGAGCTATCTTTCATTTATTCCTTACTGCAGACCACATGAACGGTGCAGGTAGGAAGGGCAGAAATGGTCGATTTAGCAAACATGCTCTTTTCTCTCTCGCCGTGTCTAGTGTGTATACGAACACACATAACACAGGGTGTCGTGTGGTAATGGCTTTTGGCAAATTTGAAAATTAAAACGTATAAAGCGTGTAATAAATACATGCGGCAGTTGGGTTAGAGATGTTTTTTGTCGTATTTTAACCTTTGAGAGCTATCATTTTCGCTACTAAATTCTTATTTTAATTTACATTTTCGAAAAAAGTGTACAAGCTCCCCTGCATTCTAACTGATTTAATTTCGAAGCTGCTGTCTTTAGTATAAAAAACGTTACTAGGATACAAGTTTCTGTAGACTGGTGAGGCTTTTATCACTCACGCATATTCAGTGTTCATAGCCTGTAAAGAAACGCCACAGCGTATCCAGTGCAGAACTGATCAGAATGCCACAACCGACACATGGACCCGAACTGAATGGGTTGGTCGTGCGGGTTGGCCGGACGCACTGCTCTTCCATATCGCCCAGAAAGAGCGAGCACTCCTCCAAGTGACTGCCCGAGACTCGAGCCCCCGCTTCCCGGCATTTCGACTTCCGAGCCCGGAACAGCGTCATTTCCGGTGACAAGGCCGACACGTGGGAGGCTGAGAAAGGTTTCGCGAGAGGGACGTCTACATAATGCGGCGTTTGTAACATTTGAAGAACTTGGTTCAGGTCAACGGGAAAAACTAGGGCAACTCCGCTTGCACCCGTGAAGCCGTGAACAGTTGCATCTCTTGCAGCAGTTAGGGTCAACCAAGCGAGTGTCACATACAGACAGCAATGGATTACGAAGGATTGATTTGATTCGTCAGTTTTTTTTTAATTGTGTAACCAGTTTTGCTGTAAAGAGGCCAACGTTTAGTGTGCATGTTTGTTTACAAGTAAGCAAAATATAATTTAATTATTAATTTTATTTGCTTGAGGGTACGCGACGTGGGCACACACTGTACCTGCCTTTCCTCGTCGCCTGCACGCCTGGAGGTCTGCTCAGGAGTGTAATAAACCACTATTGAACTACTGAACTTAATCGCCTTTCGGTTTTCACAAAACCTCACGAAGGACCAGTATTTCAAACGAGACAAAAAACTGCTGCAGGGATAAAGTGGAGATTTGGCCCAGTTGGTTCATTGCAAACAAAAAGCGCCGAAAAAATACAGTCATTTAATCCCCTTGGTTCTAATTTCAAATGCCTCGTGTAATGCTCGCTACACTTTATCTTTGTACCTAGCCAAAGTCTTAGGGTCATTGAAGGCCGGGCTGCACGAGCATCTATTACAATGACTTGCAAATTCTCCACAGCCGTCTTCAGATCCGTGCACTACTAAACACCGAAATTAGTACTGGTGTCGTCTACGAAATCCCCGTGACATGCGGGACGACATACGTGGGCCAGACGGGCAGGTGCGTTAACGATCGCACCCGCGAGCACGCTGCCTCTACAAGAACGACGCCTTCGGGGCACTTGCAATTCATTGTGATAGATGCTCGTGCACCCCGGCCTTTAATGACCCTAAGATTTTGGCCAGATACAAAGATAAAGTGCCGAGAGAATTGCATGAGACAATTGAAGTTAGAACCAGGGAGATTAAATGTATAAGTGACACGTCCCTATCTTTATCTACAAATGAGTTTAAAGTATTGAAACACGGGCTCAGAAAATAGGGTAAGCAGGGTTTTTATGGCTATATAACGTGTGAATTTTCAATAAACTTCAGTTGAAAGTGCGCCTTGCCCTGTTTGCCTTCGTCTTTGTCCCTGTATTTTCCGACGCTTTTTGTTTGCTATAGAAATCTTATGCCAAATAATTAAAAAGAGAAGCGAACTCAGAAGGTATGGCTTGGCTAGAATATGTGAAACAAAAATTAACACTGATGTAAACAAATGTATATGGCATATATAAGCTAGAAGCGCAAAGGCAAAGAGTCAGTTGCCTCTCGAAAACGATGTTTTGCTTGGATATCATGAGTCATTAGAACAGATCTTAGTATGCTTTAAGAAGTAAAAATAGCGGTGCGTTAAATTACTTTGTAGACCCAACAGTTACAATGTTAAAAGGCAGGTTGTTCCAAACCTTCAATGTCTTTGGAAAAGGGGAAAATTCATTGCACAAAGTATGTTCTGAAAGTTCCAAGGTAGGGTACTTTTTGTACACCTCGTGTTTTCTGAAGTGGAGGGCCAGAGCCCTCCTCAGGGTTTTCAACTATTTCCCTCGTTTTCCGATTCAGATATACCCCCCCTCAACCAAAAAGAGTGGTAAATAGAAGTATTACGGTGCGTTATCTGTTTACAAAGTAAATTTCAAGTAATAATCGTTGTAGTACGCGTATAAAGGACCTTGCTTCGGTTCCATATATAACCCAGATTTATTCGGTGTTTCAGGTAATATAAAATGTCTTTAAATGAGAACCTCATATCAGAAAAAACTCTGGACTCGGAGCGAAAAAAAAAAAAAGATTCCTCTCTCTTTGTTTTTCTCTCTCTCAAATCTCCAGCCTAGAGAGCTTATACAAATTTCAGTTTTTATAGCCTTTTTTGCTATATTTAAATTTAAAAAAAATGCTAAACAACTTACCTTTCACGTTTTAGTGCCATATTTGGAGCCTTGCATTTTAGGATTCACCACAAATATTGCTTACTAAACACTGTACACCTCTAGTCCTCATTATGGGGTATCGGCTGGTAGAACTTTTGTTTAATTTATCTTCGCGAAGTGATTTAAACAATTCTGATTTATATCCTTAAAATTAAATTTTGCCATACTTTGAGTTTTCTTTATTTGCTTTTATTTATTTATAGTTTTTGGCTATTATTCTCAATTATGTAACCTATCTTTTTGCACAATCGGAGATCCTTTTTTTTGTATTTTCTGTAGAAGTGGAGCGCCATGGTAGAAACCCCAGGAAAACAGGAAATATTACACACGAACTAGTTGGTAACAAAGAGAAAAAAAATATTGACAAAGCAGTGAAATAAACCTTCGGGCACAGTCTTTATGCGAGAGTTTCAATTAAGTATTTGTTCGAAGTGCTGCGGATCTCCAAGTGACTGGGTTTAGTTAGAGAGATATTTCCACCGGTCCTGCGGGGGTTGCGCGAACTCAGTTTATTTGCCACAGATGACGGAAAATGATCTAAGTCTAATTATAAATAATATGTATGGGTCTAGGCCCCTGGAGATGACGGTATTCGTTTGAGAGATATTTTGGATAAATTTAGCTAACTTAAATATGTTCTGCTGAGAATAATAAACTCATCTTCTTCAACAGCGTGCAATTCAGCGGTCTAAAAGTTGCAATTGTAAAACCTATCCTTATAAAAAAGAACCAAAAAGGACATGTCGAAATACAGGCCCATTTCTATTTTATCTGTGGTATCTGAAATCATGAAAAAGTGTTTCTTCGAATTAATGACGTCTTTTTGTTAGAAGTATTACTTACAGTTTAGTTCCCGCTTCGACATTTGCCAAAACACAGGTGCGCAGTCTTTACTCGAACACCTGTCCGATCGCATGCACGGAAATATTAATCGTAGCACTTTTGTGCTAAATCGTTTTTATATTTCAATTGACCACAGGTTACTTGTACAAAATTGGAGCACTTGGATCTCAGAGGCCCGTTTATTTACTTTTGACTGACTACCTTTGAGAGCGACAACAGCTAGTAAATAAAGGGTAAAATACAGGCAAGCTGGTGAAGAACTTCCATGTCTCCGGTTACTATGGAAGCTAGTAAGGATTGGTGTTGCTAAGATTACGTTAGTGACACTTAGATACGGTCTTGCCCAGGGATCTATTTTTCGGACCTCTTCTTTTCGACATCTGCGTTAATGAAATTGGGAAGCTTCACTTTTTCTCGCGAATATTTCAGTACGCCGACGATAATGCTTTGGTTTTATCTGGTAATGACGAATTCGAAGGTACATAATCTTTTCAAAATGACATATTCCAGATAATGACGTGGTTCACTAACAACGAAAGTTTTTTAAACGGCAATAAAACAGAAACAATGCGCTTTCACAACCCGCACAAAATTAAAAAAAAATGTCGGCCCACTTAGTCCTTCACTTGTAAAAACTGCAGGTGCGCACCACTGAACGCCTGTCATCTACAAGTTATCTAAGCTTGCCTTTCGCCGAACATCTCTCATGACGAGCGCACGTTGACTACCTGGCGTGATGCCTACGAACGGTATCTGCTTATATATACCGCCGTCGTTTTCTGACATATGCGCATACTAGATATAAGACATATCAGGCACTGCGGTAGCCTATGCTACGATACGGTAAATCAGTTTACGTTTTCTGCACGTATTAATAAAACAAAATATATATTATTCTGCTAAACATAGAAAAAAGCATCGCGTAGCAAACTTAATTTGCTGAACTTGAAACTGACCTAAAGATGCGGTAGCTACGGATCTTGGCAATTGACAGATTGCATATCTATACCCCTATTAGTACATAATTACTACAAATACATGTTTAGCCAGTCACTAAAAAACCAAAGGGTCCTTAGGAAAAAAGAAACATTTCGTTCTGCCATGGGTTTTTACAAAGTACGCTAAAAGGGTTCGAGTTTTTTATACTCCACAATATTACACCATGTGGCCAGATGAACTTTCGATTTTGCAGTCACTTAGGAATGCTAAAGAGACCAGAGCGAGTGGTGCAATAACCTTGATGCATAACCAGATTTTTAACTCCTGTTTTCTTTTTTTTAGCTCGGGAGTAAGTCGGCACGTTATTCTGTGTATGTGCATCGGGTAGTTTTCAAAGTTTTAAATTTACAGAGTTTGTAACTTATTGGGTTTTGTAACATGTAACTTTGATTTTGTCTTTAACAAATTTTGCAATGAAACCAGTTTTCTTCCTTTTTTGGGGGCCGGAAGCATGCTGGTACGTTGTCTTGTGTAAGAGTAATAACACTACTTCTATCCATTGCAACATTGTCCCGCCTATAAGCACACACGTGCTTTTGCGGGCCTGGGTAATTCACGTACTCGCTTTTTGTGCAATTAATGCATGTATTTATGTATCCACAGACCCGATTCAACCAAATGGTAGTTTCGCAAATTGGCTTTACTGCAAGGCTTTCAGGCTCAAAAAGCTAGGCCACGATACGAGTACTTGTAATGATAGAACTTCGAGGACGGATACGGAAACAGGACTTCTTTCATTGCGAAACAACATAGAATGGCACAAAATATAAAACAGCCCCCAAAGGTTTCAACGTACTCGAAAGAATATAAAAAAAATTTAAAAAGGAAAGATAATTAACTATAGATATAAAAGTTCAAAAAGCGCTGGCGTCACGACAAGCTATGAGTAATCTAGTTATCTCTGGTGCTAGAAATTCGACCTCTGTCATTGTCAGTGCTGAAGGTAAAGAAATGTTGTTGTTGTAGAGTTCCCATGGCAAATGATTCAATGATTTCTTCCCCAAATCTTTTGTTGTGCCTGCCCAGTATCTTCGAATCAGAGAAATAAGGAGTACAGTCATAGCACGTGCGGCTGTGAGCGACGATTGGGCGAACAGACTCATTTGAAGCCTTTGATGCTTCCGAGTTGTGTTGTCTGAGTCGATGGTTAACTCATCTCCCAGTTTGTCCGATAGACTGACTACAGCAGCTTAGTGAAATTGGCAAAACCTTCTTTGAACTCTACAAACTTTTTTGGCAAGTTTTACACTGAACTCTCCGGGACTGTCGCTCACATTTACCTTTTACACATCCATTTAAGGCTCATACGACAGGAAAAAGCCACACTTGTGTCTTACTTGGACGCGATATCCAAGTTTGACACGAGTTACACTGTTATATTCATAGTGAATTCCCTTTACTTTTTAGCAGTTTTCGCATTTTTTTCTTTAAGAACGTGGAAATATTTAGGGGCGGTTTTATATGTTGTGCCATTCTATGCTGTTGCTCAATGAAAGAAGTCTTGTTTTTGTCCCGTCCTCGATGTTTGATTCTTTCAAGTACTCGTGTCTATTCACCAACACGCTCATTTTCAATTGTTAAAGCTAGGCCAGTGGTCTGGCAAGTGTTCGGGAGGTAAAATGAGCTGAAGATGGAGGAGCGTGTTATGTGGCCGGCCATCATTAGAGAAAAAATGTCAGCAAAGACCCCTCCGCTGTTCCGACACCCCTGGCTTAGCGTGCTTTCTTTTGTTTTAACACGAAATGCGGTTTATCAGTTGTTTTTCTTATAAGAAAATCACCATAAAGGAGCGCTGTGAACAATTGCCACGCTGAGAAAGGAACATGCTTTCAGCTTATACACAATGTTCCAGCCCGAGCGGGGCTCGAACCTGGGTCGGTACTGTGGTGCTAGGATACTATAGCCACTGAGCCGCGTAGCACAGCATCCTTGGAAGGATTGGGCTCCGGCAGGACGTGCTAACGAGAGCACTGCGACGTCATACAATATGATCGCTCACCTCGGTCATGTCACGCATCGCGCAAAAGCTATGCGAGAACTGTGCGGAGCGTCCTAAGCTTAGTATCGCCCTGTATAATATCTGGGGTGCACAGTGAAAATGCTATCACAAACCACGAACATAGCGCGGTTTGTGCGAGTGTCTCACACGCCTATTGGGCGCGCGGGGCAGATTCTGACCTCCCTGCACGCACTTCTGATCAAACGAACGAGTTTTTTCATCTAATTTTAGTAAGGACACTTTAGCAGGTGTAGATATTGTTTATTTGATATTAGTATACATAATATTTTTTTTTCGCTTGCCTCGTCTGTGATTCTCTGCATGTCATGCATGTCACCAACATATAAAAAGTAAGTTAATAAGGAAGAGGTATTGAACATGGCCACTGAGTACAACGCAAGAACGACCTCGAATGTTTAGATCAATTTCCAGCTATGAATGATTGCAGCAAGGTAGTAAAAACATACGCAATAAGTGTACTTGGCAGACATATTGGATGTTTCTGAAAGCCATTACGGAGACTCGATCGGGGATTACAACACTTCATTCACTCATTTCATACTGAATGAATATCAACTCAGAACAGACAGTATGTGGCTGGCTACGCGTGCTGTACCGATTAATATCTTTGTCTACTCGCTCTAAGAGGAGATAACAAAGCAAGAGCTCATGTCCATTAGCCTTTGTGAGTGCTGACCTCATCATATCCACGTTGAGTTGAATCACAAGGCGAAAATGTTCACTCCTATAATTCTTTTTATGTAGACCACCGTAAGGAGACTCGATCAAATCTCTGAACGTCAACCATTGAGAAATATGAAAACAAGCAACTTAGAATGAAAAAAAAAAAGAAAAAAAGAACTGAAGCAGGGAGCTGACATGCTAACTACAACACCAGGATTGTATATTTCGTCTAATAGTTTTTAAGAGCACTTAGGATCGAGTCATACACTCTTCGGGAGAGAAAAATCATAAGCAGAAAAATACAGAAAAAACTAGACGTACAAAAATAATATGTTTACTAAGCTGAGATAAACAACAATATACATCCCGACTAAAGTGTCCTAAAGAAACACAAACAAGCAAACAAACAAACACGCGTAGACAGTTGTGTTCAAGGAGCGAGGGATCGGGAAAGATATTTGTTTCTATAGCGGCACATTCAAATAAGATGCTCGTCTCCTAACTTCCCTCTCCATCGTCAGCTCCTGCCACCCTGTCACCCCCAAACACTTGCAAGAACACTACCCTTAGCTTTTTACGCAGAAATAAACCTAGCAGTAAAAGCAACTTGCGAAGCTACAATTCTGTCGATTCGGGTCCGTGGGTGTGTGTTTAGTCGCTCCTAGAAAAAAACAAAAAAACAAAACAAAAAATGGGCACTTTTGAGTATGCCAAAAGATAGGTGGCTATTTCATGTCCACAATTCGGATGCATTATATTCTTCATAAAATAAAAATCTATATATATATATATAAATTACCACACGAAAATAGTTTCAACAAATATTGTACCTGTCGATAGACCATCTAGTCAACTGGTGGTGTGCAGTATGTAGTAAGCAAGGTTTGTGATGAATCCTAATATGGCTCCAGATATGTCACGAAAACGTCAAAGGTACGATGTTTAGCATTTTTTATTTCTGGCATGTATTGCAGTCATGTTTCCTTAGTATGTAGCTCGGTAATATAGATACCCCGCTAGATGGACATCATTTTCGGGGACAAACTGGGCAAATAGATGAATTTCGGTCACGTTAATATGCACAGCTCACATTTTGGACAATATTTTGGGAGAACGAAGGCGTCCCTATTAATGAGACATCACTTATACCAAAAAACGTTTAACTTAAACTAAAGATAGTCCGCGCATTATACTTTCATATAAATAAATATATATTTATACTTTTTGTTTACTCATTTATACCTCTGACACAACTGGGTGCAAAAATCAAGCAGCCGAAGTGTAGCATTTCAGCTTGCTCTTTTTAAAACAAATTGTAAAAGGAAATTATATAAATATTTTTTTTAGTTTTGAAGAACTGTTTTGTTCATTGCGGAAGTAGGGTGACTACATATATTTTTTGAGGCAAATCAAAATACCCACCCCGACACGCGTGTTCGATTTAAAATTAAATCATCCTATAAGTAAAAACGAATTGGTGTCATGGAACCTATCTAAACCACTAACAAACTAAATTTCAAGTAGATCGTTCACTCAAGCGATGAATCGAAGCAAAGTATATTCCTTTGCACCGCATCAGTTAAACACCGTTACCTAATACGTTCAAGTCACTTGCATCAGTATTATTACAATTGAATATTTAGCTACTTATCAGAATATTAATTTGTTCTATACTTTACTTGCTATGGGGACAGAGAAATTCGCATGGAAAGAGCTTGCACGTTGATGTATACACCCAAAGATGGCTAATTTAAACTAGTAGAGAAAGCAAGATAACTATCGTCGGTGACAGGTCAAGAACGGAGAGTAGGCTCCTCCCACCCCTTTCCAGTTTAGCAGAACCAACGCTGGAGAGGAGGCGACCTCCTTCCAGCCTTCTCCCTGCTAAAGTGGAAAGAGGTGGGAGGAGCCTCCACTAGGCTGTCGGCTTGTCACCGACTATGAGCGTTTCATTAGGTTGCAAAGATCCGAACGGCTTTGTATGTGAGACCTGACGATATTCAGTGTTAGAATATATATGGTCATTATGATATAATACTAATCTTTCTGTCAATTGGGTACCACATATCAATGCAGGGATTTATAACGTTTTGATTCAGGGATGTGTAATATTTGGTGCTGGGAGGCAGGGTGTGTAAAAGGCATATCGAAAAATAGAACACCATAAGCAAAGCGAGGAGGTGTACTTTCGCGACATGGAAGCCGACGGCGTTTTAGACTTGACAGCGGACTTTTGCGTAATTCGTTACAACTTACGCGCTATTCGAACCTAGCAACCATTTTCGTTAAAAAAGAAACGACCTAGTTATTTTTACAAAAAGAAACGAGTCACGTATTGTCGTCATTTTTTGTACGAACCAACGCGAGAACGGTATTCAGTTACATCTGGTGGGGAGCGTGCACAACACAAGTACCGATCCTAGTTCTCGCCGTAGATCACATTTGCAATTTGCAGAACGAAACAACGATAAATATAGCATACAAATGTGCACAATGTATGTCGCATAGCCACAGTTTTTCCAGGCTGAAGCAGGTAAAACGCATTGATTCGTTAACGACGACCAATATCCGAGGCGGCTACAGCTTCATCAAAGTGACACCTTCGAAGTAACGGGAGAATAACCCGTTATGTTCGAGCTTAGTCGACACGTTCCTTTTAGATCTGAGTAAGGAGACACGTAGTTAGTTACTTTTTAAAGAAGTAAGAAGTGACGGTGATTACTTGCTTCGTTTCAGTAACGTGTACATATCTGCCGGAGAGCCGTGTACACTCATTATGAAACGACTCTATTTCGCTGTGCATCGCACGCGAACAAGACATTAGCACGGATGTTGAAAAACAACGACACAAATGATTCCCTCCAGCTACAAATTGCGCAGGGATGTTGTGGAACTCGGTCAGCACTTTCTCGGGAACCTCTGACGCACGCGCTTCGCGACCGGCACCGACTTGCCCAAGGCAACGAAACACTCGGGGGGAAACTTCGGTCTCCCCAGAGGGGGGAAAATGTCGGCGCTCTTCTATTGTCCCAGCCGTCGCGGCGAAAGTCAACAAACTGGTGCGTGAAGTATGCGGCCGGGCCTATTCGGCCAACGACGCATTCAGATGCGTCCCTCCGCGACTAATCTCAGAATAGTCATTAACCGCGAGTGATCCAAGCCGAGATTCCACGTTGGATTCAAAATGAAGACATCCAACTCGGAACTCGGTGGGGGGGATTAGTGTGTACTGGGCTGCGATTGTGTCGTCATACTGGCACGTTCTGAGTCGTATAACGACCGCCTGAACGAGAGGCCAAGGTATTAGCACGAGTGACGACACATTTGCGCAAGGTCAGGGACGCTATCAAGGCCAGCGTCTTCAAGAACGGCATAAACAAACGCGTAGCACGGGTCGCGCAACAATACGGCTGTAGACTTCGGGCCTTCTTATGTTCAATAAAATTTTCTCCTCCTCCTCCTCCTCGGGCTACAAATTTCAGCATCGAACAATGCGCTGGCTGCGTTTACTTCACTGTTCTGGATTCAAGGCTTTTCTAAACGTGCGACGCAAGAAAAACTGGAATACCCGATTAATTCCTGCCTGGCCACGGGGATACTAATAGAACTGCAAATATTTCCAGATCGCAATAGTAATAAGTAGAATCCCGACAGCCAGCTGTTCTTCAAAATATCTCGACTGCTGCCTCGTTAGATCCCTGTATGACAGTGTTCTTTTCACGTAGGTTTTGCACAATATACCACGATTGTCAGTGTATAATTATTACTGACATCCAACCTAACAGAGCGACATAGAGAAGCTCTGATTTCTTATATATAAGTGCGGAAGGTGGCTAACCTATTTTTTATACCTACCATTACGTAAGCATATTGAAGCCAGTGTTAACAATATTGAATTAATGCTAAAATAACAAGGAAGGAGCTAGCTAGACCGACGACAAAATAAATAATTGCACTTCTGCTATGTAGGCACCAATATTTCTACCAATATGTAAAAATATGGTATGTTTTCCTGTTTATTGGTCACACATTTTGCATTATTTCTCGAAGAATACCGGGGATGTAATGGAATCTCCATTCATTACCAGGAACACATGGCGCCTTTTAGATTCCACTAAGAACATTCACATTGTTGCTCCATCAGTGCATACATGTAGAGAACATCCATGTTGGAATGCTAACAATCACAACTCCAATGGGAACCAGACAGTTTTGAATAGTTTAATTCAAAAAGATTAAATGGGCCGAAAATACTCCGTTTCACAGATAGTATACAAGACTGTCAATGCTACGGCGCCAGCCATTGGCTTAATCGAGTATTTTGCTTGCACCCGCTCTTGCTCAAATGAAACGCTTCATGACATACAGCACGCGTGCAGCTGCCTTAAAGGTTTTGTACTTCAAAGGTTTTGTACTTGAAAGGTTGCGTACATAGGCGCGCAACAACGCCCATATTCGAGTACATTGCTTTAGACCTGGAGAGACCAAAGCATATCGGAAACGACTTCAGTTCAGCTATGCAATGTTCGTTTAGCGCGCGGAAAGAAGTCACCAGCTGATACGTGGTATTATTCAAAACATGCTTCCTGGTAATAATGAAAGTAAAAAGAAAATAATAAACGCAAAAAGTACACACATGGTGGCTGACAGCATCGCGGGCGGCAAGCACGCGCCAGAGGACAACTCGAGCCACTCACCTGTCTCGGAGGAAGCGCTTCTTGTCGCCAATGCTGGCCGGAGGAGCGGCAAAGCGAGTTTTTATCGCGCGGGTGAGGGGGAAGCGGGGGAGAGGCGGCAGGAAACGGCTCGGAAGGGCGAGGAGGAAACAAGGGAACCCCGTCGAGATTAGCCCGGGGAGGCGGGGGGTAGCCGGCCTGGAAGGTCGACTCTTACTTTCTGGCCCTTCCTCGTGGTCGGACGTGGTTGCCTGGCCGTCCCGTGCTCGTCGGAGAGCTCGCTTAGTCAACTTCGTTGTTTCCCTCCAATTCCTCGACAAAGGTCTCGCTCGGAACGAGCGCTTGTGCTGGTCGGCAACCGGGAAAATCCGAAGTCCTCCTCCCCCTCCTTCTCCGTCACCTCGGTCTACGCTTCTGGTATCCTTCCACCCTTTCCTACCTTGGCGGGCGTTTCCAGCGATGGAATGGAGTGTGGTGGAAAAGACGTCACGTCTTACGCCGCGTCAGAGCACGGACCGGCCGACGGACAGAGACGTCGGTGGTTCCAGCATTTGGGCCGGGGAAGAAACCGCAAGCAGCGGTTTTGGTTTCACGCCAAATTAAGGTTTTGTGAAGAGTTTCTCATTTAAGTCTTTGATCATAGCCGCGGTATCATAAACTAAGCGCAGTTACACTAGATGCACTAAATTAAACCAAAGAAGCATAACAACCAGCACTTTAGTTACTCTTAACACTTAGATAATGAGTGCTTTTCTGCTAATAGGAGTGGTGTCCAAAAGGCATCTGTAATATATTTCTTTTGGCCAACATTGAGAAAAAACTGATGCTCGCGGAACACGACGAATCACGGGGAACACTATAAGTTATTAATTCACAGAAATTGAAAGCATCTAACGAAATATAACTTAGGCGAAAACTTTGTTATGTCTTGAACTGTGAAGGGTCGCATTTTGCCGCATTTACTCTTTTTAACACCGCGGATTCTGCACGTGCTTTGAGAAAACAACTGGCGGTTTTGCTTGAGAACATAGGCGACAGGTGGCGGCACTCTGCGGAGCCATATCATTGCTGTCGAAGTCACGCGAAGAGAAAGGGGTTTGGCACTTCGTTCTACAACCATTAGTGCTGCAAGGAAGAGAGGCGTAGCTATGCAGCAAGTCTTGCCTTCCCTGCCTCGCGTCATCTGAAGGGGCATAACGTCTTTGCCGTCCGCTGGGGAAACGTCGCTGCACGTGCCATCGCACTATCTGCCCATTAGGTTCTTGTTTCTCGCAATCTTTGCAATTATTCATAGTATAGAAATTGTTCTCTTCACGACTCAAAAAAGTTTCCCTAATAATCCATTGCCCCTACCCATCGGGGCGCATCTTTTCTCTTGACCCGCGTCAGCTTTCTTTTCTTTGCTCCCAACAAACGGCCACATTTTGTACCGGAACTGGTAAGGTGGAATGTTATACCTTAAAAAAGAGGTTCATGCTTCATTTCTGGATTCACGGTAACCAGACCCGCCTACGCATAAAAAATTTTCAGGGAAAAAATGAGGGGACGTTGCAACTTGAAGGATGAGATGTTCATGAGTTCTACCACACCTCATATTGCCGTAACAAAAAAAGTTGAAGGTCCATGCTTCGTTATTTGAAGTCAAGAGTTGCAGGAATCAAATATTTCCAGCCCGCGCCTCTCCCTCTTTTAATTAGGCTGGAAAATGCGCTGCGCATCTTCGGAACCCGTTTTTTAAGATGATATCAACGCGTGTCACCAAATTCCAGCAGGTACATTTACGACTGAGCTGTAAATGAGAGAGATTGGTGGCCGAGTGGACCAGCCCACACCAGCTCGGAGCACGTGGAGCGGAAGCTCCAACTGCACAACACACGTATATTTGGCTCCATTCCCATCCCTTCCCGTTTCGGTCTACATGACCACCGTACCGTCGTGCGGTCACGTATCACTACTGCGCGGTGCACGTCAAGAGAGGTTTTACTGCACTGACTGAATGTATCATCGTCAGCTGAGACACCAGACGCCCACTGGGGCTGACTTACTTCCGGCTGTATAAACTTACACATAACATTACTATTATTGTTAGCTATAAGTGTATCCTAATGATTGTAATATGTTTACTGTGTCTGCTCTGCTTGTGCGCTGAGTTGTTCAGCTACCTGTCTTCAGTGGGGATATGTCGGACATTGTTATGAGCACGCAAGGAAGAAATAAACTTGGCAATGTGGCGTAGAGAGATCATTTTGTTTCGTTGGCATGTCAGAGATGTCTGACCTGGCGGCGTATTCTTTGAATTGGGCAGGGCAGCGGCGGTCAAAGAAGTAGTGAAGCGGTGGTTGTAATTGTGAAAGTCTGGAGAGTGCAACGTTTGTCGTATCAAAATATTTCTCGAAATAAATTTTTTTTTGTGCTTAAGAGGCGTGCTTAGTATGTTTTTATCGGTTTTCTTTGTGGTTTTTGCGATGAGAATCATTTAAGTATAACATTTTTTTCAATGCGGGTGTAAATCGCTTTTAATTGCAAAAATCTCGAGATGCTCTAATGCCTTTTCATTCGCGTTCTGACCTTTCAGTAAGTCGGCTAGAGTGTGTAATATATACTCGTGTGTATAATCCGACTACTGTGGCAAATAAAACGTGAGTATGAACAAAATACATACGCAAGTATAAACTGCGAATTTGCCTGTCCTGTACAAAAATGCAAGAAGTTTTGTTCTTTATAAATGAGGCCGTGGTACACTGATCCCTTTTAAATACAATTAGCTGACGATGGTGTTTAATTTCAAGACCTGGATAACTATTCTGAACGGTTGTTTCAGTTTAAAAAAAAATCTCGCGTCTGAGAGACTCGTGTTCAAACTCCTAGTACTGTTCTCTCTGTCTGGAAAATATTCCTGCCCCGTAAACAAGGAAGCGAAAAAGTGAGGATCAAATAAACATTTAGCGTATACTGGGCCTACAAATGAATTGCTTGTTTAGCAGACGAAGCGTGCATGCCCTCGGCTTCCCGTCTCAGCCGTGACACATTTCAGTGACCCTGCCGGGTTTCCACATCGCTGACGGCGTCCGGACGCCTGCTATGATGACGAAATCTAGTTCTCATATGGGAGATATTTCTTCGCAGGGGCACTGATAAACTGAAAAGAAAGATGATCTTCGCCTTTCCGCCGCTCCCATAGCTGATAGCCTGATGATACCGTTCCTTGGGTTTGAAAAGGGGCACGACACAAAAAATGGTCACATTGCTCCTCGGCTGAACTTTTTGGAGTCCAATTATAGTAAGCGTACCACGTTTGACTGTGCTAAGGAGTTAAAGTATTACGCGAAAGAATAATCAGGCTCATTATCTATCTTGGAGTTGAAGTAGAGGCGCAGTGTCTTCGGACGCATCACACGTCGGCACAGTGCATGAAGTACTCATACCATCGCATTGAGAACAAGAAGAAATTGCCTTTTGGCTAAGTGAACGTTGAAGGTTTCCTCCTTTTTTACACCACAGACCTACACAACAGCCCTCTACGTGCAGTAAATTTCACGGTCCGCAGATTCACCACTGCATCCAGAGTCTGGGAACGCACTGCACACGGCTTATGAGAGCTAAAGTAAGAAGCGGAGGCATTTTTTATCTAAACTTCGCTACTGTACCACGGCGGCGGCCGCGCGCAACAATACAAATCTCACACCATGGTCGGTTGGCATTACCACCCAACCATGATATGCGGCCACCACCGAAAAGCTTTTTTTAGTGAGCTTGATTTTTTAAATTAAAGCTAAGACAACGCAAACGTGAGTGGATTGGTCCGACTCGCAATTCGAACATCCTAATCTACCGGGTGTTTTATTAGGCTTAACAGAATTTTTTAAAAGATACCATGAAAGCTAGGTTAATGCGGTCTGCGCAGGTGAGTTATGCGGCCAGGGAGACATAGTATAGGGGGCTAATCGTAAAAATCAGTCGGATAATTAGTTAAAATTCGTTAATTAACTTTTTAATTAATGAGAATAGACATATAGTTCCAATTAGAAACTTGCTCAGCGTCATCGAGAACCACTAAATCAGAAATTTTCAGAAAGACATTGAGCACGTGAGAAGCGCAGTAGTACACTAAAGTTACCGCTCGCAGAGCAGGTACAAGGCTGGGGCGAGATAAGAGACGGAACAATTGCGCGGGCGCCTTATCGCAAACGCTAGCTTAGTACGTGCTCCACGAGTGCTAACTTTAGTGCACTACTACGCTTCTCACGCGCTCAAAGTCTTTCTGAAAATGACTGATTTAGGGGCTTTCGATGATGCCCAGCAAGTTTCTAATTGAAACTATATGTCTATTTTCATTAATTAAAAATTTAATTAACGAATTTTAACTAATTAGCAGACTTATTGTTACCATTAGTCTTTTATATTATGTCCCCCTGGCCGTTATAACTCACCTGCGCAGACCGCATTATACTTGCTTTCATGGTTTTTGAAAAAAAAAAAAAAAATTCTGTTAAGCTTAAAAAAAACAAAAACAAAAACAGCCTGTATATCAATCAGAACAGAGTAAACAACTTTTGGGTACGGGACATCGCGTAAGTATTATTGTCGCTTGCATGACCGAGATAGAACACTTCTGTGTACTTGAAGGTTCGAGTTACTCTTACCACTGGTGTAAAATATAAGGAGGCTAATGTCACCTTGCCGAGTCAGCCTCGCCCTAGCTCCCACCCGAACATTCTAGGTCGAATTAACGAGGGCAGCCGAGCCGATCGCGAAGCTTCGGGACCCGCTCAGCTGCTGAGTTAAAGTGCGTCTTCGATAAAGTTGACGATGCTTTCGTTGGGGCCTTAAAGGGGTCCTGCAAGGACCTTTTTACTGGTTTTTAATTTGGACCGAGCCTGAGCGCACTGAACGCCGTAACTCAGTGGAACTTTTCTTTTCTCGAAAATCCCTTTACTTTGAAAGTTATAGGCAAATTAATATTACAAAAACAAGCAAAAATAACCTTCTTCATGGCGTCCTTGGTTGTTTGAGAGTGGCCGTGAACTAGTGGAGGGGTAGTGAGCTTATCCAGCTTTCACGGCTGCCGCACTCCGTGTCGACTGCGCGAGGGGGCGCCACTAAAGCATGTTCTGGATAATGGCTGTATGCCGCGGGCAGGCAGAGAGGGTCTCATTTTGTTTGCTGCGCGATTAAATACTAATTCGGCATGACACTTTATCGGCAACGAACGACAGCAAACACGGGGTAAAGGTCAGTTCAGAACGGGAGCCACTTTGCGCGGCCATACCGCGAAACGGCCAAACCGGAAGACAAAGCTTCTCGCTGAAGGCCTTCGGAACACTCGGAGCCGGTCGGATCCTCCTGTCCATACGACCGCAGCGCCGCCGCGTACATCCGGGACTTTTCCGTGTCGGCGCAAGATCCCACTACTCCTTTCTAGTATGCGCCGCCTTTTCCACCGCTTGGTGGCGGGTATGCCGACGGGTCATTTCTTGTTTCCGTACTTTATGAACTGCATGGGTTTCTTTTCTGATCTAAAATACTGAACAAAAACTACTTCTATAAATAATTGAAACGGTTCGCACCACTCAGATTTTGTATTCCGACCAAAAAGAAGCTTTTAGCTGCTCTAACCAGTAGTAAGCCCAGGACCAAATACGTCACATTTTGCGCGCTTTCGGTACCGCGGGTTGCCCCCGTCGGTGGAGGAGGTTTCTGCGTCGTCTAATTAAAATATGACGCACTGATATTTAGTTACTCTTTCCGTGCCCGCTGGCTTGCCCGAACCCCAATAGACGTGGAAACCGCAAAAAAAGTAGATGCTTAAATATGATTGCAAGGCCCCTTTAAACCCTTGCCTGAAGGAGCTCCCTTGCGCTTTCTTTTCACTGCTGTGTCGCAAACGCTCGGCGGAGCTCATGCTCGCGTGTTTTCCAGGTGGTAATAATCGCCTTGTGGTTTTTCTACCATGTTCGTCCCGTTCACTCGAGAGAGGAATAGACTTTCTACAAGCTTTGCTCCGGCGTCCACCCATTGCGACGGAAAACTCGCTCGTACTGCTGCGTCCAGTCGTCACTGTCCTCGTAGACATCACCGTGGAAGGGTGTCAGAGTGCGGGTTGCGACTGTAAGGACGACGACGGATGGGATGGCCGAGTTCTGCGGCGGCTGGGCGCTCATCGTCTTCTTTGTCTTGAGGGTGGGGTTTCAGGTACCACGCACCTCCACCAAAAATTTGGCGGGATGAAAAAGGCTGTACTGGCGTAAAACTGAAAATAAAGGTATAATCGGCGTACTTGTGCCAGAAACAAAAGAAAGAATGAGCCTCAAAGCAGCAGCGGAGAACGTCGTGACGTCGAAGTGAGAGCTGGCTGGAGTGAGACTGCGAGAGTGAGTGCGTCCTCGTCGGGAAAGTATGAGTATTCAAGGCCCCACGATGAGCAACTTATTTACTACATTCGGTATCTCGAATATTCGACCCAGGGTGTTCGAGACTCATCTAGGGGAGACTGACACGGCAAGGTCATGTCGGCCTCCTTATATTTTACACTCGGAGTAAGAGTAAACTTGAATCTTCTAGAAGTAGAGAGAAACTATCCTTCTCGCTCATGCACGCGGCAATATGGCATGGACGTTCGCTTGACCAGGGTCACGTTGTCATGAGAGCCTCCCGCGCGATTCGCAGTTTGAATCGATTGAAAAGTTTCGATGTAGATTTTTTATTTAGGACAACGAATATTATGTAACTTATAGCCTTAAACTGAGTGGTGTATTTGTTTCATTATTAATAAAAAGCAATAAAAGAATACTTCTACTGTCACGACGCAGTTGCGACTGCTAAAATTGACGTGGCGAATTCCTAGGAAAAGAGGCGTGGCTAAAAATATCTGCGTAAACACATGATAGCAGTCGTTCTGCAGGTCAGCGGAGTTATCGCCGAACCGTCTTCTAGTGAATCGGTAACCGCCAAGGTGAAATTCTTGTTTGGTTGTGGTTCAGGCAGTATATAAAATTTTACATTGCGATGTCGGCTGTGAACTTGTTGAAACAAAACTAACAATTATTATTTGGTTTTAGGTCATCGGTTCAACACTTGGGCACAACGTTTATCGATGCAACCCCAATTCACATCAACGAAGCGTACATTTTGTGTTACGACTTCCTTTTACACGTTATTGCGAGAAATTATCGAAGAGGCGAATTTTTTGTTTGCTGCACTATCCTGGAATTGGTATGTACCAGGAGTAGGCAGATCTACCTTGAAAAGAACTCAGGAATAAAAAAAAATACTGAGTTACGTGAATTTTAACCCCAAAATACAAATACAGAGATAAATTTGTCGTTTACGCAGAGGGATATATATAAGATACATCTGCAAAAAATGGTAAACATGTATTCCGGAATACAGATAGATACATAAAAAATATTCCCGCGCGCAGGGCTGAGCAAGCAACGGTCGGACACGGACTTGTCTAAGGTACGTGTTTAATTCTTACATGGAATATAGCTTTTATCATTCGTCATACTTTCTTGTTCTCGAAATTTCCAGTTCATTCTCATCCCGAACGCTTGACGCTCGAACCTTCTGGGCCGAATTTTTGAGATGTCGACCCACTAGACAAGGAGCTGCACGTGACCTTGTCGAGTGAGTCTCCATCTCGCTTTCTGTTACGCTGCCAAATCGCCACCAGACGTTTTGCTGTCTCAACGCCCGTACGTTTTCTTGTTTGGCACAAGCTCGCCCTATTAGACTTTCAGTTTAAAACCGGATTTTCGCCGCTTCTTCTGTGATTCGTGACATTTCTGGCGGAGGTGCGGGGTAGTACCGTATGCCTCTTCCTCGTACGCCCCCGAAAAGCAGCAGTACCCGATCGACTTCAGGTCCCGGAAGACACCTTTTTATTGAAACAACCGAAGCCCGAGCGAAACGTCGGAAACAAGGCGATCCCCCGAAATTTTGACTTCTACCAGACGCCCAGAGGAAGAAGTCGATGAATCCAACTATGACTTCCCGGGGCCTGCAAACTGAAACACCCGTTGCTGCCTCCCCTCCGTTTACGTGCCAGTCGCCGCTCGAACTCCAACGACCTTCCAGGGCGAAATTTACGGAGACATCTAGGAGGGGTTGCAGCAATACGAACGGGTGGAGCTTTATACAGAATGGGCTCCCGAACAGCGTCTTCGGAATGTTCATTTTACCCTCGAGGGAACCGCGTGAAACTGGGTTCGAAAATGTTGATGTATCGCTTACCAACTGGAAACTTTACAAGGCAGAGCTGTGTCTAAACTTCTCAAACCAGCAACCACGGGAACGCGTCGAAGAGCAACTACAGTTGAGAGATCAAGGACCAAACGAAAGCGTGGTGAGCTTTGTCGAGAACGGTTTTCGGCCAGTCAACCGCACGGAACCCCAGACCGCAGAAGAAAAAGCTGATGATCCTTATGCGTGGCGTCAAAGAAACGATTTTTGGTGGCCTCGTACGAAATCCGCCTACAGCCGTTGACGATTGTAGGAGGATGCGAACATTGAGTGGGCCTTGCACGTCCGTGCCGTTCGCTACCAGCTATAGCCCAACGTCGCTGTTCCTGCGCTTTGTAGCCTCGACGCAGGATCCAGTCTCGCAGAAATCGGAACGATGATCCGCGACGTCATCGGGGAGGAGCTGTAAAAATTGCAGCCGGCTTCGAAACGGCCCGCTTCGCTCTCCGTCATCAAAGCCAGATGCCCCCGTCAGCATCGAGGCGCTCGAGGAACCCACCTTGAGCCACACCGTGGTGGCCCGACGAATGCCGAGGGCACCCCCTAGTACCAGCACCCTGCGCCCCCTTGACAGGAGCCCCCACGCCGCGTTAAGCTCGGCGCACTGAAGAAGAAGCCCCTTACGTCCGAGCCGAACCTGCGGCGCCAGAGAAAACGGACGTGTGGCGCACGCCTGACTAATGCCCGCTGTGCTCCCACTGCGGGAAAGCCGACCAAGTCTACCGCCGTTGCCCGCACCGGTAGCTGCGGCTACGAGGCTTCCACCCCGACGACCCACTCCCACGCTACGGTGAACGACCTCGGAAGCTCGACGACTGTCTACGACGGCCACCCTCTCCGATGTCTGCGCCTCGATTTGGGTTCCTGCCGCCCTCACCACAACGTCCAGGTTCGCCGATGCATAGGTCCCGCCGTGAAAGCCTATTCCCCCTCGCCCCTCGTCGGGGAAACTTAGCGCTTCAACCACTGGAGGTGGAGTTGCAGAAAACGACCGTCGGAAAGATCCTCCACGAACGTTGGAGAGGACCCCCCCCCCCCCCCCTCTCCCCCCCTTGACCTTTAGCGACGACAGCATCGGAACGATGATAATGCAACGGTGCCCAACAACCTGAGCATTGTCATCGACGGCCACGGCGCGACGGCACTCGTGGACACCGGAGCAGAGGCCGGATTCTCAAAGCCAACTTACGACGAAAAAAATGCGTACGACAAATTTGAGAGAAAATCCGTATTCTCGAAACGAAATTGTCGTAACTTTTGCGCAGGTTACGACAAAATCCTACGACAGCTCCGAAGCTGTCTTACGCACTTTCTACGATCAAATTAACATGGCCGACAACGTCGCTCAGTTGCTCGGTCGCGACGACCCAACGGACATTTATTTTTCTACCTGCTCTTCTTGCGCGTCCCGACTTCAAGCAGCAAGAAAAAAATGAAGAATTACTTGAAACCGACCACGACGAACATGAACGCTGGATCCACAGACACCCGGAAAAGGCAACAAAGGCGACGATCCCACCGACCAAGCGAGCTCGGCAAAATATATATAGGCCTAGCAGGCACTCCGACCCGTTCCGGCGCAGCATTGCTCAGACGGTCCTTGGCCAAGACCGTCTGCCCACGACCGGCTGGCTTGCTGAATGGAATATGCCCGCGCGACCCTTGTGGACCCTCCCCGTATGAATAGTTTGATAGCTGAACTGAATTTCAGAGGTCAACCGATTCCCCTTATCATCTCGATCACCTTGTTTTCCGAGGCAGCGGTGACGAACGCTGTCGTCGAAAAGGGACTCCTCGATTCTATCTCCCTGTTTTGTGTGATATAGAGCTCAAATAAACGCCGTATGGATTACCTTCGCAACACGGTATGTGCACTTTATTATTAGTATGCCATTTTTAACTGTCGAGCTGTATCAGTTTGTGGGAGCTACGTGATGCCGGTCCAACCTTTCTTTGCCGAGTGTCACGTCAGTATCGAGTTGCAATCGTAAAAGATCGGTCCCGAAGCGCTTACCGAAACGCAGTCTGAATCCAGCACTTCGATTAAACGCACGGGTCCGCTCCGAGTGTGAACAGGTATTTGCTTGACTCTTGCTGACACTCTCGTAGTTCAAACATTTTTTAACGTCGGCTCACTCCTGCATTTCTGAGGCCGCGAGAAACGCCGCGGCGGTTTGTTTCCTTCTACGTGGCTTTGCAAACGACTGGCATGGGGCTTTTACCAACGATGACAGTTGTGTTGACTTCGTAGCGATCGAGTTTGTAGCAGTCAACGAAGCGTTTAAATCGTGTTAGCGTCGATATACCACTGCACGGACACGAACCAGACAAGCGGTGGTGGAAAGGTCGCCCGTGTTTATCAGAATCAGCTTGAACACTACACATTTACACACAGACAGGACAGGACATACACAGAGCTGTCTATCAACGAGTGGTTAGCCTGTGTCTGTTATTAAAAATCCACGTGCTCCGAACTATGCCTAGCTCTCTAATTGGTTGTTCGTTTTGCCGAAGACGCCGTTGCCATAGCAACAGCACCGGAAGTCATCGTTTCTCCGTAAGAGGTCGTAACTTTCCTCCTCTCACTTAAGAACGCGTTTGTGAATACCGTTCTCGCCTCATCTTACGATGATCGTAAGTTTACGAACTTCGTAGCTAAGTTGTCGTAGGTAAGAGGTTTTTTATGAATCTGGCCTCAGATTACTCCGTTTTGAGTGGGAAGCTCTCTCGCCACCTTCGGAAAGTCACGATGCCCTGGGACGACCCACAAGCACGCATCGCCGGATGGCACCTCATTACGCCTTTTGGAAGGTGCACTGCTCGCGTGGAGATACAAGGGGAGACCTGTTCAGTTCGGTTCGTCGTCCTTCAGGACCGTGTGAGAAGCCTTATCCTTGACATGGACTTCCTGTGAGATTACGGTGCCGTAATCGACCTTGGAGCGAACAGGTTGACGCTGGGAAAGCCCGTCCTACCTGCGGTAGAATCCAAAACGACGCCAGCCGCCGTCCGACTCATTGCGTACCACGTCAACCTGCCGCCGCAGTCGAGTGTTCTTTTGCCCGTCGTGACCGATGCAGTCTCCTGCGGGAAAGTTCGTCTGGAAGGCAACCTCCAACTGCTTTTCGGAAGAGGAATAGGCGCCACAAGGGGCGTACTGTGCTGCAGGATGGACGCGCTGTGGTCCTACTGACGAACTTGCGGCAGGAAACGCAACACCTCACGAAAGGTGCCGCTGTAGGCCTCGTCAAGGAACTCCGGAAGGACGCCGAATCGCCGCGATCCCCGGTGAGCCCGCGCCATATCAGACGTTCAGTACACCGCCGCCGCAGCTCGAAATTAACCCCAAGGTCAGTGCCACGGAACGGCAACAGCTCAAAAACCTCCTCGCCGAATTCAGGGACTGATTTGCGATGACGGCGAAAGTGCGCCAAACAACAGTTGGGAAGCATCGTATCGTTACCAATAACGATGCTTTCCCAATGCATCGGACGCTGTACCGGGTCTCCCCAAAGAATAGAGAGTTCATTTATGAACGAATACAAGAAATGCTCGACGACGACATCATCCAGCATTCGGGTAGCCCGTGGGCCTCTCCAGACGTACTGGTGAAAAAGAAAGACGGAACACATCCATTCTGCGTAGACAACCGGAGGCTCTTTGCGGTGAGGAAGACGTGTATAAGCTCCTCCGCATCGACAACACATTGGACCGGCTGCGCCGCTCCCGATACGTTTCGTCGATAGACCTGAAGAGTGGCTACTAGCAGATCGAAGTCGACGAATGGGACCGAGAGAAGACTGCCTTCGTTACGCCTGATGGACTGTACGAGTTCAAGGTGATCCCTTTCGGACTGTGCACGGCGCCAGCAACTTTCAAGCGTGTTATGGACGTCGTACTGGCAGGCCTCATATGGTAGAGGTGTCTAGTTCACCTCGACGACGTCGTAGTATTGTCAGCCAACTTCGACGAGCACTTGCGACACCTTCGCGCCGTTCTTCGAGCAATCAGGACCACTGAACTCACCCTCATGCGGACGAAGTGCCGGTTCGTCTACGGCGAACTGAAGTTCTAAGGCCACGTTGTAAGCAACGAGGGTGTTCATCTTAAGCCCGAGAAGACTCAAACCGTAGCGGCCTTTCCGCCGCCCAACGACGAAAAGGCCGTCCGAGGAACAGGTGGTTCGTTCTAGATTCCACCAAGATTTCTACGCCGCTCACGCACCTCACGAAAGATGCCGTGAACTTCGAATGGGGAGAAAAACAACAACAGGCATTCGACGAGCTAAAACGACGACTCCATTCGCCATTGTTTCTCGACCACTTAGACCAATCAGTCGATACACAAGTTCCAATGGCCGCTAGAAATAGAGGACTAGGCGCGGTACTGGTCCAACGACTAGAAGGTACAGAGCGCCTGATCGAGTATCCTAATCGGACCTTGTCGAACGCTGAACGAAATTACTCGAGAACCGAAAAGGAATGTCATGCCGTCATCTGGGAGATTATGAAATTCCGCCAGTACTTATACGGGAGCCCTTCACGAGTAGTCACCGACTACCACTCGCTATCCTCTTTAGGGAGCGTACAAGACCCATCGGGATACCTCGCTCAATAGAGCCTACGACCGCAAGAGTACGACGTGACCGTGGTCTACAAGTATGGCCGAAAGCACAGCGACACCGACTTCCTGTCCGGATTCCCCGCCGAGTCACTCACCCGCTGCGCCAAAGACGACGACGACGACGATCGCGTTCTTGCCGCAGTGAGCGTTAACGGCATTGCAGCCCTCCAACGGGACGATCCTGAACTGCACGCACTGATCGACCACTTGAAAGGACGCGGGTACGATTCTCCGAGCTTTCTCACAAGCAAGGCCTCATTCGCCGCCAGTCAGGCTTTTCACCGATGACTGCGTCGTTTATCGCGAAATTAAAGATGATGACGACTTTTCTGTCCTTGACACTGACATTAGCGGCATCTCGGAGTAGTGTAACTTGTGGTGAATTAATATGAACTACAATAACTGTAAACAGAGGCGCGTGCCCCGTCTTAATCTCGTCCTGTTTGCTCTCTCAGAAACTGCTGTCCCGAAACAGTGTCCTCGTAGAACTATCTGGCTGGTCACATAACTTTTCATTTTTCTTGGAAACATCACGTAGACTCATTGTTAACAAAGCTAATCGTATGCGTGCTCAACTTATGGTGAATTCCGTTCGCAGATTTCGAGCGCTCCAAAAGCGCTCCATTTGGAGCGCGCATATTCCGCTCGCAGATCTGGCTCAAGTTGGTCATCTTCCGCTCGTAGATCTCTGGCAGCGCCCGCTCCACGGAGCGCCCCAAACTCCGCCGAACTTGCTCTGCGGGATTTCACAGATCTCTCCGGAAATTGACAGAGCGGCCCACGTGATTTCCGTCTAAATCGGCGGTGCGCATGCGCGGCGAGGTTGGTGAGATCGGCGGGCCGGTCGGTGGAGTTGGATCTGTTCGGGTGCGTCGGTTGTTTACTCTGGACTGTGACGGCTCGAACGCTTCTACCTCGCGTAGATCAGGGATAAAAAGTCGGGAATGTGGAGCGTGGCAAATCGTAAGCGCTGACATCTGTGATCACCGAGGAAGAACGACAGAAAAGCCGGAGGCAGACGCAAGGTTAGGCCTATTCATTCTGCAGCCAGTGATTGTTTACCTTTTTACACTGCATTCCATCGGCGTTTTCCCGTGAAATAAAGCAAGATGTGGTTAGGCAACGACCGCGCAAGTGATGGTTTGTTACCTCTGTGTTTATTAAAGTCGTACTAGCAATCTGAACTCCACCGCTGGCAATCGCTGTCCGTGCCCCGCCGCTTCGAGGCGGCCGAAAAATATGTGACGGTGCCGAACGCGGACGTCTTCGCTATTTGTGACATGGGCGCCGTGGTACGTATAATTCCGCCCGGCCTGTGTCGCGTGTTACTTCTGCAGCTAAGCAGTGACAGTCGTCACTGGTAGTCGGAAAGATCAGCCGGCTGAGGCGTTGGTGGGCTGGTCAAGTTCGAGCAGCGGCCATTTTGAACGGCGGAAGGAGAAGGGGTGGGAGGGGTGTGGGGGAGGTCGCTCCAAAAATGCAAGTTTATCTTCCCCTCGTCGATACGGAACGGGTCCCACGGAGCGGAATTTTGCCTCCCTCGCGGATTTTGGAAAGCGCTCCAGATCTACGAGTGGAATTCACCATCAGAAGACATTTTCCTAGCCTCCCCTTCCCCTTCCCCCCCCCCCCCCCCCCCCGGATTTCGGATTGCTCCTGTATAAAGCTCTCCTTCGTAGTATGATCGAATACGCCGTCTCTATCTGGGAACTCGGTCTTGAATTTCAAAGTTCACAGTAAGAATATTTACGAAATCGTTCACTGCGCTTTCTATTCTTTAATCATTACCGCACCATCAGTGTAACAGCAATAAAAACAGACTTATCATTGCCCAACTAACCCGTGAAAGAATCGAGGCGTTGCAGATATCTAGATTAGGCGCAGAGTGTGTCAGCTGCCCTTCTATTGCCCAGTCTAAAAAAGAAATAGATTACCTTCCTCGTCACTAGTGTAAAATGCGCGCACGCGATACGTGGTTTTGTGGTGTTGATGCATGACTGTTTTATATTTTTAAGGTCTTGTCCAAACAAGTATTGATTTAGCGGTCACGATGATAAAAATTCAGTTGAGACAGGGTTGGGCAGAAATTCTCAAAAATGCATTTGGAAATACAAATACACTAAAATAGTAGCTAAAATAATGATACTAAGATATATCTGTAAAAATGTATCGCGATAGGTATCGGAAATACATTTTAAATAGAGGCAAAAAGTCTTTGGAGATACAAATGGAGGAATACATTTTAGGGACGGCAGAAATACAAATACAGAAATATTGATATTGCAATACATTTTTTTTAAAAATTTGTTTGAGACGCCAACTGAGAGAAAGCTTAAAGTTTGAAGTGGAAGCTTTTGAGCCGAAATTACTTTCATTAGGCTTGGTATTTTGCCTTGAAGGTAGTGGTTTCGGCATACGAGGGGTCTTCGATGGCTCAAAAAAACGTTTTATCAAGGACTGACCACGTTCCCTTCCCTGATATCCTGTCCGTCTGACGAGGGATGCGAAAAGACTGCGACCTCTAAATAAATTTTATGTCACCCTAAACCCTATCAAAACGTCACCACGCCCTTGTACAATAAGGACGCCCCGGTCAACATTGATCACATGACGTCACCTTGGATTGAATTGGTATTCTTTATCTCTAGGTGCGGACTCAAACATGAAACTTTACCGCGCTGCTGTATGAAAGGACAATACCTACTTTCGTTATAGGTTACCTCGTTGAAGATCGTGCAGGCAGTGTCATTGGGAATTTTTGTGAATAGTGGACCACCTAAAGCATCCTGGAACACGTGTCTTATTTTCTGTTATGGATGAAAAAACGATACAGTGGCATCTCTGTTGTGATGGTCCTTCCTGCCGACGTTCAGCCAGCGACGCATGGATTGCAGTGCTCAAGTTTCGCCTACCATCATCCAAACAAAGACCTCGTGGATTGCGACCTGATTATGCCGGCACAGGTGCGAGCTCTCTGAGAAACAGCGCGCTCGAGGCGAGTCGCAGGTGTACGAAGCCTGGGTTGGCACAGCTAGGCCATATCTGGCCTCCTTCCTTGGTTTTGAATAACCAGAGCAGCGGGTCACGTTCACGTCGACTGATGACGTACCCTTGAGCTGTGCAATAATACAGGCGCATCCGGAGACATATTCGAATATGTGTTGAACTTCACTGCGTGAGTTGTCATACTATTTCAAGTCAACCACCGCCAGGCTCGTGCTGCAACGGATTGTGACTCAGCTTTGTAGGCTGGGCGTACAGTGCACGCTAAGGCAAGAGAGGTGCTTAGCTGATGCCATTGGATTTCAGCAAACAATGACTCAAGAAATCTTTACCTAAGCGCCTGTGACAGAAGATGCTCTGACTCCACTCCTGGCACGCCACCTGGTTCGAGTCCCCGACTACGCAGCACTTCTTAGAAGAGAGAAGAGGAAGCATAAAAAATATTTTCGAGAATCAGAAGGAACCTTGGTCAGCATAGTAACAATTCCCCAGCATCTTCTTGACCCTGGTGCCCTCAGAAGTAAAAAAAATAAAGCGTTCGAACTTTTTTTTTTTCGAGGGGGTGGAAGTTTCTTAAGAAATGTAACGAAATACATTTCATCCTGATTATATCGCGATGAAAAAAAAGATTCCAAATGTATTTCGATACAGAAATACAGATACTGGTGAAAAAATTGTATTGCGATACAGAAATACAGATACGAAATGTATTTCTGAAATACTATCGCGATACATTTGTATCGCGATACTGCCTAACCCTGAGTTGAGGGTCAGCTCTGGGTGTGTGTCCCTCTGCTTCTGGTCCCTTTTCCCTTCATATCCCTTTTTAAATTTTTTTTTTGTTTGTTTCCTTCTTGACATTTATTTACCATGGAGTTATATATTGCCACGAGCAGGTCTGAACAAGAAATGCTCCGTCACAGAAGTTTTGAAAATTCGCGTTTGGTCTTGCTCGGGGCGTGACTTTTATCATTTTTTTCTGCTTTCTTGTTCTCAAAAGTGCCTGTTGGTTCTCGCGCAGAGCGCATGACACTCGAAGCCTCTTTGCCCAATTTTCGAGATAATCGCGCACCGTAGATAAGGAGATGCACGGGACCTTGTCGAGACAGTCTCACACTCGCTTGCTGTTACGCCGCCAAATCGCCGCCCGCTTTCCTGCTGCCTCGACACTCGTTCTTTATTTGTGTTTGGCACAAGGTAGTCGAGTAAATCTTTACTTTCAGCTTACTGTTCGTCCTCTGTTTATTTTTATTCGTGACATTTTTGGTAGAGGTGCGGGGTACCGCAGCCCATGCAGCGTACCCCTTCGAGGCCTCGCAACGCAAGCCCAGTCCCTGGATCAAAAAGACGGTCCGGGGAAACTACCGACACCCGAGGAAGCCGATGTGTTCAAGGTTTGCACCACGAATTTGGGCTACTGCCGGAGAAGACCCACCGGTTGAAGAAGCCGACGATGAGTAACTAGTCGTCGCAGACCCCTGACCCCGCACCCGTAATCTACCTGCCCCTTGCCCCTCGATCACCGACGCCCTTACATGGTGATCTCTATGAAGACGGCAAGGACTGGATCCTGCATTACAATCGCGTCGCCCTCCACAACGGATGGAACGCTGAGCAGCGCCTGCAGAACCTCTACTTATCGCTAAAACGCACCGCGAGGCAATGGTTCGAGAACCACGAGGCTTCGCCCACTTCGTGGGACATCTGCGCCACCGACCTGAAGCGCACCTTTTCGAGCTGACACCGGCGAGAGAAGGCGGAGGACCTGCTGCAGACGCGGACTCAAGCACCCAATGAAAGCGTGACCAGCTTCGTTGAAGACGTGCTACGACTGTGTGCACGTGCCGACCCGCAAGCTGCCAAGCAGAAGAGGTTGCGCTTCTTTCTGAGGGGCATCAAGAGCGAAATCTTCGGTGGTCTTGTCCGCAGCCCTCCAACGAAGGTTGAAGGCTTCGTGGCCGAAGCGACCAACATCTAGCGAGCACTGTCGGTCAGTGCAGTTCATTATCAACGACTTACCGGTGTGTCAACGGTTTCGGCTGTTCCGACACCTCGCTCCGATGTCGATGGCATGCCGATGGATGTTGATGGTCGTAGGCGGAGGACCTGCGACAGATCACCCGCTACGTCGTCCGGGACGAGCTCTAGAACCTACTTCCGGCTGCAAACCGCCCGACTTCACTGTCGATTGCCGAGGTGGTTGGAGAGAAAGTAAGTGAGTAAGTCAGTAAGTAAGTAAGTTTATTTCCCATCAACACTGATGGCGGAGGTCGAGAAAAAAAGCTGTAAAGTACAGCTTGACAAGGTCCTCGACCTCCCATATAGGCGAAATATTAGAGGCACAGGAGAAAAAAAAAGAACACATACAAAAACATTTTTCATACCAAAACATGGTTCAAGGTGAGACAAGGGGACGCTATACAAACGCGAAATACGTACTAAGCAAACAAGGAATAAAAAATATATATATTAAGAACAATTACATGAAAGATGAAGTCATTGCTAATTTACCTATCTAAGCCTTTAAAATATTCTCTAAGTTGTTTTGGGTGATAATCTATTCAATTCCAGTTCACTCTCTTCTAACTGGTTCAGCAATTTAGGCAATGTATATCGAACCTTCTGGGAGCCGTAATTTGTTGTCCGAGCCACCATCTCCCAAAGGTTTGCATGACGAGTGGGGTAAACCGGTTCTTTCAGACAAAGATTAGCCAAACTTGTAAGGAAACGTGTATTTCTATTGTTTTCTGTTTTAAACATATTACTAAGCCTATAACTGTATAAATTATATATTAATAACGTGGAAAGCCCTAAACAGACCAGCTGTATGGGAGTCAAACGAGACGCCGCCGATGGACCTCAGTATTTTTTTTTTTTGTAATAAAAATATCTTCTCAAGGTTCGATAATGTAGTTGAGCCCCAAACAAGAGCGAGCCTTCCAGCCGGAGGCTCCCATCGTCGTTTCAGCTCCAGAAAAACCGGCCCTGTGCTACGCCGCCATAGCCCGACGACCGGCACCAGCAACCCGCCAGTACCAGCACCCGGCGTCCCCTCGACGGGAAGCCCTTACGCCGCATTACGCTCGACGCACTCAGGAACAAGATCCGTACGTCCGAGCGCCAAGGAAGACGGTCGTGTGGCGCGCGGCTGACCGACGCACGCTGTGCCACCACTGCAGGGAAGCCTACCATGTGTACCGGCGGTGCCCCACCGGCAGCTAGGGCTTCGTGGGTTCGCACCGAACGCATTCCGCCCAAGGAGCAGGGAATGACCACGGGACATCGAGGGGTACCTGCATAGCCCGCCGTCACCAGCACTCCCCTCCTTCCGGGGATTTCATTCACCGTCACCACGACGCCCGCCGTCGCCACTTCGTAGGTCCCACCGATAGAGCTTGTCTCCCCTATCTCGTCGATGAAACTAAGCGCGGCAACCCCTGGATGTGGAGTTACCGAAGACGACCGTCGAAAACATCCTCCAAGAACGTCGGAGGGCCCCCACTCTGGCGAAGACAAGCATCGGAACGACGATTCTGCAACGGTGCCCAAGAACCTAAACGTTATCATCGGCGGCCACGACGTGTCGGCACTTGTGGACACCGGAGCAGATTACTCCGTGTTGAGTGGGAAGCACTCTGGCCGCCTTCAAAAAGTCGCGATGCCCTGGGACGGCCTTTAAATACGCACCGCGAGAGAACACCTCATCACGCCTGGTGGGACGTGCTTTGCTCGCGTCGAAATTTACGGAGACACCTGTCCAGTCAAGTTCGTCGTCCTTCAGGACTGTTTGAGAGACCTCATCCTTGGCATGGACTTTGTGTGGGAGTACGACGCCGTGATAGACCTTGGAAGAAACAGGTTAGCCCTGCGAAAGCCCGTCCTACCTCCGGAGGGATCCGAAACGACGCAATCCGCCGTCCGAGTCATTAGGGAGTTTTCGTAGATCGTTTTCGCCGTCCCGCAAGGCACTCCGCAACCCGCTACGATAGCGGGAACTCCACAGTCAAGGGTATCGGCGCGCAGGCGCAGTAGCAACTTCTTCGTTGCGGAACGCTTAGCGGAGGGGGCGGCGCGGTCTACGAAAACTCCCTATTGTGGTCCCACGTGAACCCGCAGCCGCGTTATGGTACGTTTACACCTGAGAAGAAATCCGCTGCCGCGGGAGCGGATCCGCTCCCGGCGGCGGCGGCGGCGGCGGCGACGAGTGGGTTGCGTTTACATCTATTTCCTTCTAGCGGCGGCGGCGGCGCCAGCTGCGGCAGCGGTTCCCGTAACGTCTCGTCAAATATGACGAGAAGGCGCGGGAGTTCCCGCCTCAACTCTCTCTCGTGGGCGTTGCTGCTCCCGGAAGTACGCGTGCTCATGACGTAGGCAGCGTCGCGCTGCGCAAGAATGTCACTTCCGGTCAGCGAAACGCCTCGTTCGGCGGCAGAAATAGGTCCTGGACCTAAACGGCTCGCCGCCGCGTTTTCCGCCCAGCGTTTCGCCCCAGCGGCAAAAGCTGGGCGGATTCGCTAGCGGATCCGCAAGTGTAAACGTACCATTAGAGTGTTCTTTTTACCGTCGTAACCGATGCAATCACCTGCGGGAAAATCCCTCTGCACGGCAACGCCCAACTGCTTCTTGGAAGAGGAACAGGCGTCGCAAGTGGCGTAACAGAGCGACAGGATGGACGTGCTGCGCTCCTCGTGACGAACTTTCGACAGGAGGCGCAGCACCTCACGAAAGGTGCCGGTGTAGGCCGCGTTAAAGAACTCCGGAACGCAGCCGAAATCACCGCAATCTCCGATAAGACCTCGCCACCTCAGCCGTGCAGAACACCTCCGCCGCATCTCGACGTTAACCCCAAGTTAAGTGCAACGGAACTGCGTAAGCTCAAAGGCCTCCTCGCCGAATTCTGTGACTGCTTTGCAAAGACGTCGAAAGTGCGGCAAACAACAGTTGGGAAACATTGCATCGTTACCAATAACGATGCGCTCCCTGTACGACGTTGTGAGCAACAAAGGTGTTCATCCTAACGCTGAGAAGACTCGAACCGTAGTGGCGTTTCCACTGCCCACCGACAAGATATCCGACCGAATATTCCTGGGACTTTGTGAGTACTACACGCGATTCGTTCGGGATTTCGCCAAGCTTTCTGCACCGCTTACGCACTTCACGAAAAATGCTGTGAACTTCGAATGGGGAGAAGAACAACAACAGGCATTCGACGAGCTAAAGCGACGGCTCCAGCTAGTCGTCACCGATTCTCGGCCACCTCGTCCAATCATGCGAAAGACAAGTTCACACGGACGCCAGCCATGCAGGACTCGGAGCTGTACTGGTCCAGAATCAAGAGGGTGCAGATCGCGTGATCGCATACGCTAGTGGGACGCTCTTGAATGCGGAACGCAATTACTCGACGACCGAAAAGGAATGTCTGGCCGTCGTTTGGGCCATCACAAAATTCCGCCCCTACCCTTAAGGGAGTCTTTTTCGAGTAATCACCGACCACCACTCCCTGTGCTTGTTAGCGAGCCTGAAGGACCCATCGGGGCGCCTCGCTCGATGAAGCCTATGACTGCAAGAGTAAGAGGTGACCGTGGTCTACAATCAGGACGAAAACACAGCACCCCTGACTGCCTGTCCAGAGCCCCCGTCGAGTCAACTACCGACTGTGCTAAAGACAGCGACGTCGACGACGATCGCTTTCTTGGCGCAGTGAGCGTCAACGGCATGGCAGCGCTCCAACGGGACAATCCTGAACTGCGTGCACTGATCGACCACTTGGAGGGACGAAAAGAAGTGGGTCCCCGAGCTTTTTCATGTGCCCTACCAACATTCGCTGTCCGGCAAGGTATTATCTACAAAGAGAACTTCAATGACAGCAACTCGACGTGGCTCCTGGTAATATCTACAAGTCTTCGTGAAGAGATCTTGCAACCCTGCCACGACGACCCGACATCAGATCACTTGGCTAGAGCAGAACTCTCGCAGAAATCATATAAAAGTACTGCTGGCCCAGGCTCCCGAAGGCTGTCCACCTCTACACACGATCGTGCCACGAGTGCCAGGGACGGAAGAAACCGCCGACGAAGCTGGCAGGCCTCCTGCAGCCGACCGCGCCCCCGACTGCACCGTTCAAGCAGATCGGGAGAATCTACTTGAATCCTTTCCGCCGTCGACACAGGGAAACCGTTGGATAATCGTGGGAACTGATTATCTCACCCGGTACGCCAAAACAAAAGCACTCCCGTCGGGAACCGCTGTGGCAGTCACCAAATTCCTCGTTGTGTCTATCGTCCTCCGACAAGGCGCTCCCCAAATCCTGATTAAGGCCCGAGGCTCATCATTTATGGCACATCTGCAACAAAAAGTACTCCGCTTGAGCCAAACCGGCCACGGTCGAACAGCGGCATATCACCCGCAGACCAACTGGCTGACGGAGCGATTCAACAAGAACATCGCCGATATAATCTCGATGTACGTGGATATGAAAAAAAAACAAGATTTGGGATTTTTTTAGACCACCTGAGACTGGGTGGAAGAAACACGACGACGTCTCAAACACAGCTAACCACTTTATTCAGTTCTCCCTCCTTTTATACATCCTGATCCCAAAATCGTTACCATAAAAACACTCCAAACAAAGGCACCAAGGGGACACGTCTTCACTTCGCAGCCACAACAGTGTTAAAAAAAAAAATTAGGTCGATCGGCAATTGCATAAGCCAGGCGTTTATGCTTCTTAGTGATAGGGCGAAAGCTTTTCTGCGAGTATGAATTGAACAGGTCTTGTGTTTTTTCGCCAGAGGTGCGTCCTTTGTCATGATCTTGTTCCGTTTGTATACATACGTAAAGAAAAAAAAAAAAAAAAAAAAAAAACGTGTAACAGGTTGGGGGGTTCGAGCTGCAAAAATGTTCCAAAAGCCGGGATTCATGATTAAAAACAAATACCTCCGACTTGCATAACAATATCAACATTTATCAGACGTTTCGTCTCCTATACGGGAGGCATCATCAGTGCGGCCTGGGAACACCCGACTAGCTACCAGAAATCCAACGCTTCTTCTTCCTTCTCTTCATCCGTAGCGCTGGTTCTGCCGACTTCTTAGTCCATGGCATAAGGGAGACATTATCATCGTCTGCCCTCGCTTCAACTTCTTTTTACGTCCGTCCTGGATGGTAAGTTAAATGACAAGTTATTTCAACATTTATCAGACGTTTCGTCTTCTATACGGGAGACATCATCAGTGCGGCCTGGGAACACCCGACTAGCACGTCCGTCCTGGATGGTAAGTTAAATGACAAGTTATTTCAACATTTATCAGACGTTTCGTCTCCTATACGGGAGACATCATCAGTGCGGCCTGGGAACACCCGACTAGCACGTCCGTCCTGGATGGTAAGTTAAATGACAAGTTATTTCAACATTTATCAGACGTTTCGTCTCCTATATGGGAGACATCATCAGTGCGGCCTGGGAACACCCGACTAGCACGTCCGTCCTGGATGGTAAGTTAAATGACAAGTTATTTCAACATTTATCAGACGTTTCGTCTCCTATACGGGAGACATCATCAGTGCGGCCTGGGAACACCCGACTAGCACGTCCGTCCTGGATGGTAAGTTAAATGACAAGTTATTTCAACATTTATCAGACGTTTCGTCTCCTATACGGGAGACATCATCAGTGCGGCCTGGGAACACCCGACTAGCATGTCCGTCCTGGATGGTAAGTTGCAGTCGGTTCAGTGTGGTTCGTTTCTTTGTTTTTTGTAAAGATAAGAGTGGCTGCGAGGTCAAAGAATGTTACCTTCGGCCGACGTTTTGATGTGTGTGTAGCTTTTGTTAGTTCAAGGTGATTCGTTTTTTTGTTGTTGTTGTGGCTGCGAAGTCAAGACGTGTCCCCTTGGTGCCTTTGTTTGAAGTGTTTTTTATGGTGACGATTTTGGGATCAGGATGTATAAAAGGAGGGAGAACTGAATAAAGTGGTTAGCTGTGTTTGAGACGTCGTCGTGTTTCTTCCACCCAGTCTCAGGTGGTTTAACAAAATGGTAAACTTACACCAGCTCGCCTGCGCCCTAACTGTTTTTTCAAGACTTTGGATGACGTTTTTATCTGCGTCACGTTTGCGAACAACACGGCGTATCAAGAAACCACTGGATTTAAACCTTTCAGCCGGTGCACGGCAGAAATTCTCTCGGTCACAAAATTTTGGAAGATTCCCGTTTGCTCCGGCTCGGGGCGTGACTTTCATAATTTCGTCCTGCTTTCTTTTTTTCGAAAGTGCCTATTCATTCTCACCCCGAGCGCACGACGCTCGAAACGTTTTTGCCAACTTTTTGAGATAGTCACGCTCAGTAGATAGGGAGCTGCGCGGGACCTTGTCGTGTAAGTCTCGCTCTCACATGTTGTTACGCCGCCAAATCGCTGCCCTCTTTTCTGCTACCTCAGCGCTCGCTCTTTCATTTTGTTTGGACCAAGTTCGCCGACTAAACCTTTATTTTCAGTTCACTGTTCCTCCTCTCGTCCTCTTCACTCTTGACAATACCAAGAGATTTATTCTCAAAAAACCATATATCATCCGTGCGACGAAGGCGCCTGTATGCCACGGGCTGCCCCCAGCTTCTGCCCTAGGGTCCCTAAAAGAAAATAAGAAAATATTCATATTTCACTTTACCTATCCCACCAATCAGATAATCTCCTTTTGGTTATCTCCACCGTCCCCATCTCTATTTTACCCTCGATATTCCTAAATCGCAGTTCGTTTCTTAAATGTATCGCTTCCTGAGCTACTGCAGGGTGAATCTCCTTACAGTAATATATCAAATGCTCAGCCGTCTCCTCCTCCTCTCCACAAGCGGCACGCACCCTCTCTATTTCCTGATATCTATTTCTATATGTCTTAGTCCGCAACACTCCCGTCTGTTGAAGAGGAAATCGGGAGAACCGTTCCCCTCAAGGCCTTTCTTTTTCCCGCCTTCCTGGTCCCGTGACCCGGTCGTATAATTTTCCTCCGCTTTTTTCAAGACATTCCCGCCCCGATGGCCAGTGCGTGACTCTACCGAGTTTCCACATTAGGGGCGGTGTCTGGTCGTCCTCCACGATGACGGCGTCTTGTCTTGGCATTCTTGATACTTCCTCGCAAGGGCTTTGGTGAGCCGATGTAAGGTGAAGAAGATATTCACGTTTCCACCGCTTCCATAGTTGCGTCATGAGTCGCTGACGGTACAGCACTATTCGTCTCAATTCTGAGCCTGTTGATGTTTTTACCAACCTTATCAACTTCGGTGGGAGGCTGACAGCTCTCTTGCCTATTAAGAGATAAGGTGGTGTTAGTACTTGCCACTAATTAGGGTCCGTGCTAATATGCCTAAGAGGTCAACAGTTTACGGCCGCCTCTACTTCATAGAGGGTAGTCGTGAGTTCTTCAAATCTGAGGTTGGTGCGTCCGAGCATTTTCTTCCGGGCGTCCTTGATTGTTCTCATTATTTTCTCCCACCATCTTTCCACCAGGGGTCATTTTCCAGGTTGCATATTCATTGAATCTGTAGGGCCAGCAAGAAGGAGAAGAAGAAGAACCGGAGGCTTGAGATACAGAGCTCGAGACCGAGGACATCATCGCGAACTGCCACCTGAGATGGAATGTACCTATAAGTAAATATATGAAGGGCAGAGGAACATCCTTCATATGGTGAACCGGACGTGATCGCGACCTCAGCAAACTGAAATCCACACCTGACAGGACTACGCAACGGCAAGTCACCGTCGTTTTTTCCTTCACAGTTCTTCCCACAGTAGCCCGACATGGCTGACGCTAACGCCGGAGGTGAAAAGCCGACCACCGAACAATTGGTCCACCAACTCGGCACTGTCAGCCGCCGACTACCCACATTCTGGCCTGCGGACCCGGAATTGTGGTTCGCGCAAGTAGAGCAGGAGTTTGCCCGTAGAAACATCACCGCACAAATGACAACATTTCGTGAGGTCGTCACGTCGTTGTCGTCTTCAGAGGCAATGGAAGTGAGAGACATCGTCATTTCTTCCCCAGACCAAGAGCCCTATGAACACCTCAAGGGAGAGTTGATCCGGAGAACCACCGCGTCAGAACAGCGACGCCTGCAACAATTTCTCTCGGCCAGGGATGGGCAAAATACATGCAAATACGTATCGAAATACAAATACAAAATCCTTCGTCAAAAATGTATTTAATTACAACTCTAATTACATTTCCAAAAAAGTATTTAAGTACAAGATACAAATACAACCAAATGTATTTGGTCTCCTTCAAATACTTTTCCAAATACATTCCTCAAAATTTGCGTCAGCGACTTCAGGGCACCTGCAACCGGTGTCTGGGTATCTCATTTTAATTTTGCATCGCACACTCGGGAGTTAGTGTGCGAGGCTCTAGTAACCTAATAGAAATATCACAAAAAAATGTATGCAGCTTGGACGTAATAGGTGAAAAAAGTACAGAGCTTAAGCAGCTTTTTTTGTCGATCACATTTTGGTATAGACCAACAAAGAACCGAGACGACCAAGGCGCGCAGCACTAGCTAGATAATTGTTTTATTGTTGCAACTCGCACCAGTTACGAACATCTGGACGACTCGCGCGTTTAGAATGTTCCAGGCGAAAATATGAATGGAAATCAGGCTGGAAAGCATCACAAGTTGTCATAGGCACTTATTTAGCCAGTCTGTCTGTGAACGTCTATTTCGTCACTCTTCTTGCCCTGGACTAGCACCGTAATCTCAAAGTCACTAAACGCTTGTGCTTGATTGAGAGACACTGCATTCGGTGCAGAACATAGCCGTCTTCCTGCTCTTGACAGTGACAATAAATTTGAGGGATGTATTTCGCCCACAAGATTGTATTTAATTACGGTTGTATTTGAAATACCCACCTTTTAGTATTTAAATACACATGTCAAATACATTACCCAATTTGTAATTAAATACAAATGCAAAATACACAAAGTATTTGAAATACGTAGTTCAAATACTTGTATTTGAAATACTGCCCATCCCTGCTCACGGCTGAGGAACTTGGAGACCGCAAGCCGTCGCAGCTCCTACGACGCATGACACAACTTTTGGGCAGTCAAGCCTCATTGCGGGTTTCTTCCCTTCTACGAGAACTCTTTTTGCAGCGTCTGTTTTCGGATGTCCGCAGGATCCTGGCAACATTCAGCAATATTCCTCTCGACGACCTCGCCAAACTCGCCGACAAGATTCTAGGCACGGCCCCACCCATGATTCAGGCGACCACTTACCCCACAAGTGGCCACCCGCTACACACGTAACTTTTTTACACCCTTTAAGGGTGCTACAGCACCCTTTAGGGGTGCTGCAGGGGGTTTGCACCCTTCACTTAGCCGTCTAGCACCCTTTTTCTTGCAGGGTTAGCACCCCTCACGACGAGCGCGAGGGTGCTTTTGCGCGAGCACCCTTCCGATTCATTGTGAGGGGTGCTGAGAGCTGGAAGGGTGTTGGAACGGTGCTCAGTTTTGGGGTCAACGGTGTTCTTTATTTTTAACAGCATAATTTAGAAAAAAAGAAAAAGGAAGCGATAGATATCTGTATGTCGTCTTCAGTTTATATAACTAGGCTCAGCGTACATTAAATGAATTGATGAACCACAGTATATTTTTTTATTCATTTTATTTTTATTTATGGCTAATCAACCAAAATCTGTATACTCCGAAAATCCGATCGGCATCTATTTCAAATTACGACCAGCAAAAATAAAGCTCAGTCAATCAATCAATCAACTAGTATTTACTGCAGAGTTAAGGAAGAATCACTGGATTTCACGCTGGCATAGTTCAATAATAACAATAAAAATAAAATCATTTATTGTTTTTGCAGTGCCCAGGGACATTCAATAGACCGATCCCACAGCTAGTTTGAGTACGCCACCGCTGCCGACATGCATCGTGGGAGCTGTAGTCTCTGCACACGCGAGAACCCTGCTAGAGGTCTGCGCGAGCAGAGCACGAGGCGGCATGAGCTATCTCGTGAATTGGCGTCTGCCTCCTACAGACTACAGCTATGGCGGCGTCACGCATGCGTGGAACGCTTGGTGAGATCGGTCTATTGGCCTTCTTGCTAGCGTAGCTCAATAGAATGCATAAACAGATATGCTTGCGCGCGCGCACACACACATACACGCGCGCACGCGCGTACGCAAGCATGTACACGCGCAAACGCACGCAGACGCAGACGCACGCACAAACAACCACGCGGACGTATCCACACGCGCACACGAGCACGGGAGCATGCACGCACACACGCACGCACGCACGGAAATGAATACGACGAACGAAACGTGCTTGAGCTATAGTTTCGGTTTCGTGTTTGAAAAGAAAACCTAAAACTTAGATAAAACCTAAGATAGGCTAAATTTTTGTTAACTTTCTGCAACATTATAGTGACACTATTAATAGTAATATAATACTTATTGGCTTAGTTTTGTTTTCAAAAAAAAAAAAAAAGAGAAGGGCCTTTTGAAGACTGCGCAAGGCCCATCGCTATTGCACTCAGCTACCGTTGGCAGCCGTTGGAAGTTAGGCAGGCTTCGAGGATCGCTTCCTTTTTACGTTTTAGCCGATATTTTAGATATCTTCCTTACGAATAACGTGTTCAAGCGTAGCAAGGGATGACTGAGAGCTGGGAGACGCTGCGTCTTACCAACGCAAGTTGCGGACAATCCATCAACACTGCTGCAAACGCCGGTGAGCACTTCTGTTTTTGCGAACTGCGTCGCTGTTTTGAAACTTTGTCGTGTACCATGTGCTTGCTAAGCTATGCTTGATTCTAACGATGCTTCTGGCCGGTGTTATTTCGTTAATTAAAAAGAGTGTACGTTGTTCAGAACCTATGGCTTGCTCCGCAGGATGAGAAAGATTCGTGTGCGGCGGAGCCGAGAGGCTGTTCTGGGCGCCGTTCTACGACGTTCGTCCGATGACGCATTTTGCGGAGCGTTCAAGTGCAGTCTGACGGCAGCTCAAGCAATCACAGGTCATGCTAGTTCTGCCGTGTGGTCTCAACAGCCGCTCGCCACCGATTTGTTTCGTAAAACGGGAGCGAGAAAAAAACGTTACAAGAGCGAGCAGCATGATTTCTTGCCTATGCTTATAATGCCTGTGCCGCAGAAACGCGCGGTCATTTCGCGTATGCCGAAGCGGCACGCTTTTGAAGTATACGATTGTGCGATGTAAATAAAGTGAGTTTGAATGTCGCGTTTCTACGGGGCAGCGAAAGCCGCTATAAAAGCAGAGCAGCTAGAAAAAGCAAAAGTATGAAAAAATTCGAAAAGATCCTGAATATTCGATGGTGTTGAAAGACTACCAACGTACCGACTCGCCCAGTTATTCTTTCTGTAAAAAAAATTGTAGCCAATAGTAATAAATGAAATAAATACCAACTTTTAATTGGTTATAAATCATGTGTAATTCATGCAGTGCAGCCTTCCCTGCTCTGTTGCTTTCATGATATCGGGTAATGTGTAAATGTATAGGATAGTTCACAGGAACAATTTATGTCCGACCCATTATATTGTATGTTTTCTCTAAATGCTTGAAATTCTATAAAAAATGCTCATCGTAAATTAAGCCGCACCACTGAATGTACAATAGCTTGTGACTTTTATGTATGTTCCCAGCAAAAGAAAAAGATGCATTCAAAAAGGGCCAATTATTGCGTTTCCTCTCTGTTAAAGCTTTTTTCAGGTACACTCAAAACGTCGGTGTCTACGTCTAAAAGAGCGGAATTGACATTTCCCGCAGGGCTGGCAGGCCTGACTCAGTTTGGCTGGCAGCTTGCAACCTATGGAAACCTGGAGAACTGCACCCGAAGAGTGAGAGTGACGCCCACCCTGCGCTTTTTCTACGATGGCACCATAAGGAAGAGGGAGCTGCCCCCAAAGTGAATGCAATGGCAGGTGGGTCGTTACAGTGAACCCCCATACAGATGATACCAAACAGAAAATTATTAAAAATAAATTATTAGAAACAAAGAATGGGAGTCGCACAGACAAGGAGGAGGAGATGAACACAGTGCTGTGTCATGTCCATATGCTCTGTTCCCATATTCTTCACAATTTATTTTTAATAATTGTCTACCAACTGGTCCAATCATCAGCACTAGCCAACAAGACTATGCTGCTATTTTTTACTCTGTATTAACACTGTGCTTACAGTTAAATCCTACAGTAATGAACAAACAAAAAAATGGGAGCAACCAGGCACGTAACCAAAATCTTGATTCGGCGGCACCCATGACAAAATGCTGTATCGGGGATGGGGGAGAAGAGGCCCCAGCAAAATGGAAGACTTTGGGGAGGGGGGGGGGAGCAGAGAGGGGGATGGGCTTTCGTTATCTTTTGAGTAGGACAGGCGCTGGCAACGCCTCTATGCCACTGGGAAAGCTGGACTTCATATCCTTCAAATTAATTGGATCCAAAAAGCTATAATATGTATTAGCGGCTGAGAAACTGCCCTGGAAGAATGCAGGCAGAGGATAACAAAATTGGATGCACACACGACAGAACAATAATACAGAAAAACAAGACAGACAGAATAATCCACTACCGATGGAGTTGCCATGCAGTTGCTTTCATTTTGTGCGTTGTAATGTCGTTGGGCTCCCTGAAGCAATTAGCTAGACATGTCAGTTTGTACTGGGCGAAAGACGATGAAGGAGCATTTTTTTTTTGTTGCATTTTATGACCTTCCATTTCAGCTTCTTCAAATAAAAGGAATCCTTAGAATCCCTGTATTGGTGGTTTGGGCAACCTAGGCAATAAGGAGATAATTATGTTACTAGTGCATTATGTTTTAATTGAACAAGGCAGAACCAGCTTGTGCTGCAGTGGCGTCACATAATGTCGAATGCACGTGACTTGCGACGCATTGGCGATGCCTCATGAAGCAACTACGATGGGTCAGACCCGCCGCTTTGTCTTTTTTAAAGCAAAATGAATATTATAATCAGGGAGCTGCACCAGTTATTTATTAAGGTACTTTTTATTTAATATTGCAGATAAACAAGGAACATCTGAAGTTATAAAGTATGGAATCATTAAGCAACGAAAACATCAAATCATCAACACACCCGCCATGAAGCAGTGGAACAGGGGGCGCACCGCAGTAGCTCTCAGCAGTAAAGGCACACTTAGCAGTTGTCACAGCTGTGCAGTGGCTGCAATTACACCTGTGTGATTGCAGGAAACTTTGCTTAGAACCAAGCTCCTTAATTTTGTGCAACAGGTGGTTGTGGGACTAATGCAACAAATGCTCGCCAATTTGTGCTTTCGTCTCGCCGGGCGCTGTAAGCAGGCATGCTCGGAACATTAGCATGGTCTTGGTCGTCTTCTGCTGCCCCTGATACCGGCAGGAGCCAAGAGTCTTCGCCAGTGCGCTTTAGACGCTTACAAGAAGTATGCTTGTACAGCACTACATCCAGCTCCACACTCATTTTAGTACCCAAAGCTCCAACTTCGATGGACCTTGCAAATCATGTAGGCAAGCGCCGTGGAAGGCGAGCCCTCCACGGCGCCAAGGGCATGAAAACTGTAGAGAATTTCTACTAACCTTATACTGGAACTGTGCTACTATTTTTCAGACATCTTGGCAGTAGCGGCTACGATGATCGTGGTTTACAATGTCAAGGAAACCATGGCACTGTCACATCTGTTTGTTGGAGAGGAGGTAAGTTCTCAACTATCTTTTCTAGCATAGGTTGCAAAATGTAACCTAGCGCTTTTATGAACTCCCTTGCGCACAATCTTTCTAAGCAAATGTTTAGGCAACATTGGGGCACATATGCAATTGTGAACGTATTCATCTTATTAAAGTTTTCCATTTTTTTTTTTAATGGCAGCCAAGCATGCGGTACATTACAAACTAGCACCTTTCTTGCACAACAGATAGAGCCATGTTCCATGCTTGTACATAGTTTAGCCTTCATCTAGATCAGAGTTTAGCAAAGTTATGCACTTGGAGGTGATGTTTAGGAGTCGCATGGTCTCAGGGGAGCCAATACGATGCTGATGGCACTGCTTCACATGTTTGACTACAACTTCGTCAAACAAGCTTTCTAATCACTGCACGGCACACTCTTCTAGAAAGGTACAAAGGATCCAGTGGCTGTCTTTCCTGACACACTGATGGTTGGAAATATCATGGCCAAAAGCAGTTTCCACAAAATTTCTAACCATCTAAAGCAAAATATTTTGGCCCAAATGTACATGGGGGGTGAAGTAATTGCAGATCAGGAGATCACACAAGGACAGACTTGTACACGTTACTGAAAAAAAGTAACTGATTACAATTACAATTACTACAGTCAAAAAAGTAACCGATTACCGTTACTGATTACTGCCTCCCAGAAGTAATTGAACAATTACTGCAAAGTAATTGATTACTTTTCAAGTTACTTTCACGTTACTTCTTATTGCGATGACAGAAATACACAAATACACAGTAAAATATTGCGTACACAATTTTGTTTGGTTATTGTTTTCTTTTTTGTTTTCAGACCCGGAGCTTGTCGTGTAGCTGACGCGTCGACCTAAGGAACAAAGCCCACTAAAAAGTCAATAGCGAGTTCCCGCTTCCCGTCGACTTTATCAGCAATCTGCAATGAGATCCGGAACTCCCCAGCCAAGGCTGGTGGCGCGCTTGTAGAAGAGCGTGGCGTAAAAGAAAAAAGGATTTGCCGACTAATCCTAGTTTTATTTTTTTTAGATGTTAAAAAAATGTCAATCATTTTTGCTCCATGGCTGAGTGACTATGCTGATTTTTGTGAGAAAAAAGAATTGTGGGATGAAAAATGTAATTGGTAATTGTGTAATTGATTTTGTAATTGATTACAGAAAAAAGGTAATTGAATTACTCCGAGCGTTACAGCTTGACAAATGTAATTGAAGCGTTACAAAATTACACTTAACTGTAATTGATTACAAGTAATCAATTACTTGTAACGCGTTACGTACAAGTCTGCACAAGGAGAATGTGGACTCCTGTTGACTGATTCTGGCTTTTTTGCAATGAGCAAGCCAAAGCAACGTTTACGTCTCTATGTGGAACCAGACTTCTGGCTAGCATTGCCGAAATTTTACTAATCGCAGAGATAATGCAGGTGTCCCTGTCGCACTGATGATCTTGCATATTTTTCAGTGCTGGGAAAGCATGATTTACTGCCACTTGTCTAAGTTGCATTCTGTACAAGTGTAATCAGGCCTGCAGAGGGGGGGGGGTATTACGTATTTAACATAGATCAAGTGACTATAGCAAATAACACTGGACCAGCTCGCTGGTAGATAGTGATATACTAACTGTGATGATTTAGAGAAGATAATCATGCATGGTTCCTGCCTTACATTGCATTGATTTTGTTTGCTAACACAGGAGCAAGACATCCCGGCAATGCCGTGCGTCGTGTACTCTGGCAATGACGCCGAGGGGGCTGACTTTTTGTACCTCGCTGTCGATAGGCAGCGGTTTTGGTCCGTGAAGAATGCAGAGGACGACATCGCTGCCATCATGGTGGCTAACTGGCTTTTTAATATACGTACTCGAAAAAGGCAGCAAACCGTTGCTGTACTAGAATGGTTGTTTGTCGGCCTCAGCAGCACTACTCCGAGGCCAGTTCTGATGAAATTCCTGAACAAGGTCGCAAGAGCGTGGAATCAATGAGGCCGACAAACAACCGTTCTAGTACCAAAGGGATGCTGAACCGAGATTTGGATGCACGAAACCAGGGCGAAGCACTAGGTGGGATGCTGCAAACCTTAGAACATAACTCATATGACGGTATCTTGTACGGATGGCAGTACTTTTTGGAAAATATGAGCATGATTAACAAAGCTTGCGACATTTGTATTCTCTTCTTCCCTTTTTCGAAAATATGCCCATCCAGTTGAGATACTGCAGCATGAGTGATGTTTTGGGGTCTGTAGCATCTCTCTGTGTGCTTCTGGTGCCTTGTTTTGTGAAGTCAAAATTCAGTACAGCACCCATTTAACCTTCTAACTCGAAACTAACATAAATGTACTATACTTTCCAGACTATAGTGCACAAACTATACATTTCTAAAAGTTGATATTTTACACCGTACAGTCTATCTACAGGTGTGGACTCTACTATTTTTGTTTCAAGATTGTTCATTATTACAAAACTGGTTAGGCCAGATTGCCGTGTTTTGAATATTTTACCCTGGGATAAAGTAATCAAGACAACCTCTTACCGTCAGTCTGTTTCCCAGGCTTTCGATACCTCGCATCTGACATGTTGTTTGCTTGGGAGCCCGCAAGCAACCAACTTAGGTCAAGCTTAATCTTGAGGAACTCTGCGATTGGCTGACGAGCAGATTACAGAAAGCCCCCTGACATTCATCCGCAGATATCTCTTTTGTGGAGTTCTCCAGCCTGAAGTTTTCCCCGAGGACTATACACCGAGTGCGGACTATTTAAGAAAATACTTTTTCTTTTTAGCCGAAACTTACCCTTGCGCATTATACAGCTGATTGTGAAGTATAGTCTGGAAAATATGGTAGCTTGTTTTAATGTTTTAAGCCCTAAACTGAAAGAAGTGTAGCTTGATTTTTATGCAACTTTAGGGTCCTAAATGAAAGTCTCATGTGCAAGGGAACAAAAAGTATACACTCGAAACGGAAGGCGTCTAAATTGATCTGCTGTTCTAGTCATTTTATCAAGAACCATTGTGATGTACTGAGGTAATCTGTATTGATTTTTGTTCTTTTTTTCTTATTTTTGCTAGCATCTTAGGCCTGCACTGTGATATTTAAAGAAAATATATTTGGTTATTTGTATGGAGGACATAGCTGGTTATTTTGTTGTGCTCACATAATAGTTCAATAAATGATTATTCATTTAGTTTGGCTTTTATTGACTCAAACCCCTTAATTTTGTCTCGATTTTTACTAGCATCTAGGCCTATATATGCTGTGATATTTGATAGAATGCCTCAAGTATTGTATTTGGATATGTGTGTGGAGGACATACCTCATTATTTTTTTTGTGGTCACATAATAGCTCAATAAATAGTTATTAATTTAGTTTTTCTTTTAGTTTTTTTACTCATTTTATAACAAATTGTATTTACTTGCAGCTCAATCACATGCTGTTTGTATGCAGTTGATGCCACTCGCCATGCCTTGGGCGAAAGTGTAAAGGTACTACGGCATGCCAAGTATGACAACTCGTAACCACCTCATATGCAAGGGAAATGACCGACGAGCCAGAGCAGGATGCAAGGACCAAGTATCGGAATTGAACAAGCTAAGCTCCTTGTTTATGTTTGTACCATACACTTTCTCACATTGCTTAGCTTGCATGAGCAAGTGCTGATTTTGCATGTGATGCATATCACACTTCAGTGTTGGCAGTTTGACAATTGGACACTTGATGACACATTGAGATTGGTGTCAGACTCCTTCTTTAAAATGATGTTTGAGAATGTCTCCCACTGATCTATTCTAATATACGAGTATTAAGACCATCGAGCAATTAATAAATTCAGAAGCTTTAGGCATGGAACAAATTCTGTGATATTTTTTTATTTTCCTTCCAAATTTTGTCGGAAGTAAAACTTAAATTACTCACGATTTTCCTGTAACTTCCGTTTGCACATAAGATTCACATTGAAATATTACCTTTTCTGCCATGCACATCTTGCCTTCATTATCGGACAGTGCATCTATGCATGACTGCTTCAAGTAGCATATGTGCCGATGCATTGCACACATCAAATCAGGAATCCAGTTTCTGTAACAAGGTCCTGTGCTGGCACTGCACTTTTTCATCTCCTTATTTCTTCACTTATCTGGTCTGCATACTTCGTGGTTTTCTGGTTGCCATGCTTGGCATATTGAACCCTGTTTGACAGGTGCTGAGATACAGGGTGATTCATTCTCATCGGAACAGATTCTTGTAAAATAAAACTTTTGTTTTATGCAAATTATCTTTTTACAGTTGAGTTATAGTTGTCCTGGCAGACACTTTATACAGTCAAGGTGACAGTTAAAAGCGGACTTATTGCATAAAATTCATGAATTAGCTTTTTAGTTACTGGTTCGATAGCACCAGCATATATTGTGAAAATGGGGGCAGTCACCTTCTCAGACCAGCTTATTTTTCGTGAAATGAGCACAAACCTCAGAAAAAAAAACGATTGTGAAAGATTGTTGCACACAAAACGGGTTGTGGGATACAATACTTTCTGGACCGCTACAATACCGCTACCGTTGGTGAAATGATATTTTCTCTTTTTTGGTCTATGTGCTTATTTCAGGATTTATAAAAAAATGACTGATTTAAGGAAGTGATTGTCTTCAATTTCGTAACAGCTGTCGAACCAGTAATTGGAAAAGTTAATCAACTAATTTTAGATAATAGTCCACTTTTAGTGCCAGCCTGCCTGTACAAAGTGTCGGCTTGGCTAAGTGCTCATCTGTAACGAGATCATCTGTGTAAATGAGAAAAGTTTTGTTTTACAAAAGTTTACTTCGATTAGAATGAATCATCCTCGAGCACCCATTAAAATCAGCATCAGCACCCTTGGATTGGGGTGCATTGCACCTTGCACCCTATACTACTTCACACCCCTATAGGGTGCTTTGGCAGAGGGGTGCTCGTTTGCACCCTCAAAGGGTGCTCGTCCTGGGACAAGTGCTTTACACCCCTAAGGGGTGTAAAAAAGTTTAGTGTGTACCTGCGACAGAGGCACCTCCTTTTGATTTTCAAAGGCTGCGCTATGACGTAGCCCATCTGATAACTGAGGTGGCTGCTCTTCTACAAAATCGTCCTAACCTGTCTGAACCACATCACGTGAGACGCTCTTTTTCAAAAGGTCGAGCAGACACACCGCCAGTTTGTTGGTACCACCGTACCTACTGACCCCGTGCGCACAACTGCTCTCCGCCTTGCAGCTGGCCAAAGGAAAACCGCAGAAGCATTTACTGAAGGTGACAAGTCAAGTGCTTCCTCCCTCTTCAGGTCACCTTCTCTTTATCGTAGAAAAGAACACAAAAGTGGAATTTCTAATTGACACCGGAGCCCAAGTAAGCGTAGTACTACGGTCTCACACAAAACGGAAATCTTAAATTGTCGCTTCGAGCTTACACGCAATAAATGGATCCGGCATAGCTACATACGGACAGAAGTCGATCACTCTCAATCTTGGGTTTCCGCGAATTTTTCGCTGGATTTTTCTTATTGCTGATGTCCACCATCCCATATTGGGAGGAGATTTTGTGTCATATTTTGGCCTCTGCGTTGATGTACGTCATTCACGTCTTTTTGACAACACAACCATACAACCGTTAGAGGGGCCATCAGAAAGGCATCTCTGTCACCCTCACCTGCTCTTCAAAGCACTACTTCTATCTATGACAACTTATTAAGAGAATTTCCAGACCTGGCTAGACCAAGCAACATGATGCGGCCTTTAAAGCATAATGTTACGCACCATATTGCAACCTCCGGGCCACTGGTTTACGCTCGAGCTCAAAGACTAGCCCTGGAACGCCTTCAGATCGCCCGTCAAGAATTCGACCACATGCTGGAACTTGGCATCATCCGACCATCTTCCAGTTCGTGGTCTTCTCAACTTCACATGGTGCCTAAGGTGACTCCAGGTGACTGGCGTCCCTGCGGCGATTATCGCGCTTTAAACAACGTAACACAAGCTGATAAATACTCCGTGCCTCACATTCAAGACACCTCAAGCAAACTCCATGGGATGAAAGTGTTCTCTAAAATATATTTAATCAAGGCTTATTACCAAATCCCTATCGAACCACGTGACATTCCCAAAACAGCTATTACCACTCCATTTGAACTTCACGAATTTATTCGTATGCCATTTGGACTTCGAAACGCGGCACAAACGTTCCAGCGATTTATTGACCAGGCGACAGGAGAACTCGATTTTTGCTTTGCCTACCTTGACGATATCCTCGTTGAAGCAGAAATCAAGAAGAACACCTGGAGCACCTCCGCCTTCTCATGAGACGTCTGGGGGAGAACGGCGTCATCACCAACGTAAACGAATGCCCGTTCCGCGTTCAGGCATTGATTTTCATTGGGCATCACCTTGACACCAGCGGCATTAGATCACTACCGGATAAAGTAGACGCGATTATTCATTTTCCAAAGCCCCAGAACCTCGAGAAATTGATAGAATTCCTGGGATTCATAAATTTTTTTCCGGCGTTTCCTTCCTAACTGTGCTACTACGATTCAGCCTCTTACAGGGGCCCTGTCTTCTAAGAACAGCAAAGACCAAGACATCATATGGACGGATCGCAGAGTCCTCGCATTCGAGAATATTAAGGACGACCTCGCGAGTGCCACGACGTTGGTTCACCCGGTGCCTAACGCTCCAACGAGTGTCATGACCGATGCGTCCAAAGAAGGCGTCGGGGCTGTTTTGCAACAGAACATTGAGCAGCAATGGCAACCTCTCTCCTTCTTTTTTCAGAAACTACGCCCTCCAGAAAAAAAGTATAGTACTTTTGGAAGAGAACTTTTGGCAATACATCTCGCACTGAAACATTTTCAAAACTTCCTCGAAGGACGCTCCTTTCACATAGTCACCGATCACAAGCCCTTGACTTATGCCTTAACATCCAGTGGCCATACATACTCTCCTCGAGAAATCAGGCAAATGACGTTCATTATAGAATTCACAGCCGATATCAGATACGTCAAAGCTTCTCGCAACAACGCAGCCGACGCCCTCTCCCGCGCAGAAATACAGTCGTGGAAGGAACCTCCTTTAGTACCGTCGATTTTCATCAGATGGCGCGGTCCCAACAGTCAGACCAAGAACTTTAAAACCTACGCTCTGGACAAACCACGCTCAGGTTCGAAGATCTTCATCTTCCATGCTGCAGTGACACTTCAGCGTGCGACATCTCTACAGGCACACCACGGCCATTTATTCCTCAAGAGTTCCGTCGTCAAATCTTCACGGTTCTGCACTCACTCGCGTATCCTGGCATTCGGGCCACACAACGCCTAATCACATCACGATTCGTCTGGCCCAAAATCAATGTCGATGTTCGCACATAGACACGTGCTTGTCAGCAGTGCCAAAAGGCAAAGATTAATTGCCATACCGTTGCGCCAGTCGCCAGGTTCAAGCTCCCAGATACCAGATTTTCCGAAGTTCATATCGAGCTTGTTGGACCAGTACCAGCTTCTAATGGATTTACGTACGTTCTCACGTGCGTTGATCGATTTACACGCTGACCAGAAGCAACACCGCTAACCAATATCACAGCTGAAGAGGTCACCCAAGCCTTCTTGAGAACATGGGTTGCACACTTCGGCGTACCAGACAAAATCACAACTGACAGAGGCCGACAGTTTGAGTCCCGCCTTTTTGCACAACTCCTATGGATTTTAGGAGCAACGCGAATCCGCACCACGTCCTATCACCCGGCCTTAAATGGTCTAGTGGAACGGTTTTATCGGCAACTGAAGACATCACTAAAGGCCTGCAAAAATCCAACAAACTGGTCAGAAGCACTCCCACTCGTTCTACTGGGTCTTCGTACAATCTACAAAGCAGACCTCTCCTCCGCACCGGCTGACTCGTTTATGGTACGACCCTAAGGCCTGCCAGGCGAGTTTTTCCACACTCTCGAAGAAGATGCGGTGCCAGACATGCAGAACTATGTATCAAGACTCAAGACGACGATGAAAGCTTTGCGCCCACCACCTACACGACAGCCGCTTAACAGGAAAGTTTTCATGAGCAAAGACTGAGATACGTGTACAAACGTTTTTGTTCGCAGAGACGCAGTGCGGACACCTCTGCAGGCCCCTTATGACGGACCGTTTTCTGTCATTCAACGGGGACCCCAAGGCTTTCCTTTTAGACCTAGGAAACAGACACGACATGGTGTCTGTTGATCGACTGAAACCCGCGTATATTGTGAGTGAACAGGTTTCGCCTCAGACACCATTGGAATCATCGTTGCGACACCCTCCACGACTTCCAACCAAGTCATCAATTTGCCGACATGTGCATTGGCGAACCGTACCTTGGCCTTCCCGGAGGGGGGGGGGGGGGGGGGGGGGGGGAGAGTAATGTAGAGTCAGCAAGAAGGAGAAGGAAAAGAACCGGGGGCTTGAGACACAGATCTCGAGACCGAGGACACCATCGCGAACTGCCGACCGAGATGGAATGCACATATAAGTAAATATATGATGGGCAGATAAACACCCTTCAAATCCGAAGTCTGCTCGAGTAGTATTGAACTTCTGAGCTGGAGAGCTTGCGGAAGCGCTCGTCGCAGTTGTTGAAGGTGAGGGCGTTGTCTCAATATACTGTCAACGCAATTCCTCGCCTCGAAACGAATCGTCAGAAGGCCATAAAAACGTTTGCGGTCGACATGCAGGAGACTAATTCTATATGACTCGCTCGTGTTACTGCACAGGAGAAAAGAGCAACATAGGCTTTTGTTTGTGATGCCACTCGTATGTACATGGGGCCACCAATGTCCACTCCGATAACATCAAATGGGCCGGCTTCTGTTATACGTTCTCGTGGCAGCAGCGGCATTGGTGCGGTAGCCATATTTAGAATCCTTGAAAGACAAAGAACGTAGGTATTGATGACCCGCTTGACATTCTTCCTAGTAAAATAATTTTTATGAGAAACGTCTATGCCCAATAAACGCATATTATCAAATAAGATCATATAAGAAAATACAAGAACATTATAAGAACATATGAGAGCAATATAAGATTATGTAAGAAGTTATAAAAACTTCTTATTATTTTTTTATAACTTATAAAATCTTAGATATTTCTTATATTGTTCTTATATGTTCTTATAAGGTTTTTGTGTTCTTTTATATGATCTTATGTGATAAATATGCCTGTATTGGACATTGAAATCTCTTATACATATACGATTTTTTTACTAGGGAGCTGGCGTACTTTGGTAATCCAATATAGTTCGCGTAGTTCATTAAGTGTAGTCTGAACATTCACGTGCAGAAGCCGTGCGTGCAAAATAAGTAAGTCAGTGTATCTATGGCGTCCTGGAAGCAGAACAGGATGCTTAAAGCGACATGAAAAGACCTTTTTACTTTTATCAAATAACTTTTATATTAAACCTTCAATGTTCACTGAATGCCGAACAGGCATCTGTTTTCGTTGCGGTTTATTAACTTCTACACTAAAAAATTAATAAAATATAAACTTTTCTTCCTCTCCAACAATCTGCGGCGTAATTTTGACGGTCGTGACGTCCGTCGACGTCGGAATTCATTCATTGATTTATTTTACCCTTATATCGCCCTCAGGGGGCTTTACATAAGGGGGGGACAACAGCAATATATTTTAAAACTCACAAGGAAAACACACACACAACAACAGTTTAGATTAATTACGGGTAAAGAGCGGCAAGTGCTGCTCGAAACGTGCTGGGCTCTTCTATTGTTACAATGTCATCGGGGAGTGAATTCCAGTCGGTAATAGACAGCTGCAAAGGGGAAAACTTATAAATGTTAGTCCTAGGAGTGGTGACGTGAAGTTTCCGCGTGCTGTCTGTGCGTGAGGAGATGTGGATGGCGGCTCTAATATACTTATCTTTTTTGGATGGCGACTGGTAGTACAGCTGGTGCAGGGCAATCAACCGTGACATTTTCCGACGGTCTGCAAGAAGTGGAACCTTAAGTTGCTGTTTTAATGCTGTAATGCTTGTGCGGGTGTAGTTGCGAAGTATGAAGCGAGTAGCTCGGTTTTGTATGGCTTCTAACTTATCGATTAAATATGACTGATGCGGATTCCAGATGACCGGAAGTTCCCTCAGCAGTAGGAGAATGGGAGCGTTAGTGAGGGCGAGTTGGCGGTGTGCTGGTAGGTTTTACTGCGCATGATGGCGCTGATACCACCGACATACTTTCCGGGCGCCTCTCATCGCTGCAGAAACTGTAACCCGGGCACTTCGGTACACGGTAACATTTCGGCATAGCAACCGAGCGATCGATCACAAACAGTGTAAACACTACTCGAGCAGTCGGAAAACGAAAGTCTGTTCTGCGAATGAAGGGCGTCCAGGAGCTAGCCCGTTCAGCAGACGACGCTGGTAAGATGACTGCGCAGGCGCAGTCGGGTCTTTCTTTTGCTTCGTTTACCGGACGATAGATGGCGCTTGGCTCTGAGAATTATTCAATTCGGCAATTTTGTCACATCTCTAATTATGCCACAAAATGTGGATCTGAATATTATTTAAGAAAAATTTGAGGAAAAATTCACCGGCTATTTCTTCTTTATGATCGTGGTGCTGGTGAGGTAGGCTCTTACCCTATAGGCAACGTGGAGTTGGCTGACGTGCTGCGTTCCGCGGATGTATCACAGTGAAAAGGCAGAGAGCCTTGGAAGGAAAGGTGTAAAATATTCCGTTTTTTTTTTCCAAAAGTACTATAGCCAAAAATTTTTATTGGGTTCTCTATTTTTGTGTTTCGGGTTTTTTTTTTACCCCTTTTACGACGTGCGGTGGACGAAGTTTGATTTAAAAATTGTTTCATAGCCGCTTTAAGTTCGTAGGATCCACGGAGCTGTTGCAAGCGGCCGCCGACTCATATAACACCGTTAGGTGGAAGAAATGGGTGAAATCACTTTTCATATAAAATGCTAGGAACTTGCTTTCCTTCGCTGAGAGCAGCAAATTCGATTGTAAATCTTTTACCTTGTATCCTTCTGATCCAATATGTCCTTCTTGAGAAACATCATCAGCTGTTAGTGGCCCGGCCTTAGAACTTTTATGCAATGTTGCGTTTGTTAGAAACCGTTGAATCCATGGGGCTAGTTATATAACCCTGTTGAGATTGCTATATTTGTCCAAGTTCATCAATGACGAGTTCGTCGGTGTGCTTGATGCGTGTGGTACTGCCACAGGATTAACTAGGATTGACTTGTTTTGTTCAGGCATGTGTTCTTCGTATGCAACATTGCCAACTAAGAGTCGCGTTGGCCAGTTTATTTATTGATTTATTTATTCTTGAGTTGAAGATGCCCACCAACAGCTAAACACCTTACTAGTAGTATACCATGTTACATTCACTAAGAAACAAGTAATGTGAACGCTGCAATACTAAAAGTACAAAGACAACATTGAAATGCAGATGTCCTATGTCAATTTCACTGCTACTACGTATTTAAAATCGCTAAAATTCTTAAAGGCGTCTTTTGCAGGTGACACACAATTGTTTTACAAAGGCAGTCCTTCTCGTGAGAGGCGAGAGTTTAGAATATCTGTTTAGATGAGGCAGTGCGAGCCATTTTGGACAGGTCCACCAGGTGCCCCTGCGCAGTAGAAAAAGGGCCGATACTCCTCTTGTCAATAAATCTGCAGGAGAGTCTTCGCTTCCGCGGTGGTCTTGTGCACATTCCTTTCGTGCGTTGCTGAATTAAAAAAAACACAAAAAAACTCTGCTCCTAACGAAGGGCTGCCATCTAGTTGCGTCACCACAAGTCCAATTCAGTGCCATCTTAGAATCTGTCCGCAAGTATGATTGCAGATTACCAAAACCTGGAATGTCTTGAATATAGCTGTGTAATCTTGCATCGATCAGACATGCGAGTAATTAATCTAGGTAAAGTTACGGGCTTCACTGGTGCCACTCCGTTTTTGGCGATTATAGAAGACGTGTTTCGAACGAATCCAGTGACGAAGAAGCTTTAAGGTATACTGCCGCTCCATATGCTTGGGACTTGCATCGGTGAATACGTGTAGCTCCGCGTTGTGAGTGCCCTGGGATTGCGCGGGTTACATGCATCGAGCAATTCTTAGTGATGAGAGATTAAATATTTCTCTGCACTAGGAATTCTGTTTTGTTTGCTCGATTCCATAGAGGTTCTCATCAAAAGGCCGTTGTTGTATTCACACTTTTTGAGAACACAGTCTTGCGAACTTGCGAGTGTGTCTTGCGTGAATTGTGAACGGTGCCAAGCACCCAAGGGGATCATACAACCGCGATAATTCATGAAGTACCGAGCACTTCCTAGTTAGAGTCGTTGCCAGAGAAGTAGAAACGTTCTGCGTACACAGAATTATATCATCTGTTTCTTGTGTACCATTAGAGATCTAATACTTTCACCACGCTGTTTATTGCTGCAGTGCTTTCGTAATCTTGCCTAAATTGATGCCCGAGAAACTGTTATTCGAATTTCAACCATTTCGTCGTTTACCCTGAGACTGGGGTTTTTTTTTGAAGAGCAGAAGAAACAGAAAAAACAGACAGGTCTCAAACTCAGCTACACGTTTATTTCAAAAACTTCCTCTTATATAGTTTGTTTTCGTCGTCAACAACCAATCACATACGACTTGTCCTTTGCACCGTGACTTTACAGGTTCCACTATATCACAAAAGAAGCGGACACTCCCAACGTTTCCAAGTGAAAAGGTTCTAGCAGAAGATATGCCTCACAAAGCCCCAAGCAACTTTTTTGTGTCCTCACAATAAACAGGACAACACAGGACAACAGCCAACAACAACATCCCACTCAAAACTGGTCACCTCAAAAATTGTAGAAAACAGACAATACACACCGGTACACACCACAGACAATACACACCAACGAAGCCTTTCAGAATGACTAACTAAAAAAAAAAACACTTAAAATAGTAAAAATTGCTTGCAGCGGTTCCCTATTTGCATGGAAGGTTGACTAATGCAATTTCCCAACGATCTAATCCTAATTGTTTCTCTTACCACCCTTTTAACATCGTTCCTTTCCTTAACAACTACATCCGTTCCAGACCAATCCGTTGTGCAGTTTCTACACTCCTCCAGATGCTTAGCCAACTCCGAATTCGCTGCATTATTTTTAACATTCCTTTTGTGTTCTGTTAAACGATCGTTTAAACACCGAGTGGTTTGGCCTACATACTTAAAACCACACGCCAAAGGAACCTCATACACCACGCCTACGCTACACGGCACCGACTTTTCCCTATGCGCCTTCTGACAGCCCCTCTGAGCCGTTTCAAAAGGTGTCAATCTATCTAACCTAAAATCCGTGCTGAATACGACATCCACGCCATATTTTTTTGCACATGCTCTAAGATTGTGGGACACCTCGTGAAAATACGGAACCACAGCGTACCTATTCCTGATTTCTTGCGTCTTCCCCTTTTTCTCCCTGCACTGTAGGGCAATCTGCCTTTTGATGTACTCTTCCCCATATCCTGCCATTACCAGTCTTTCCCACTGGTTTTTTAGTGCCTCCGGTCCGAAATGCATGCATGATCTCACCAAAGCATTACTAATCAAAGATCTGACTTTTACATTTTTCGAGTGACAGCTATTCTTTGACAGAACCGGTTTTGGGTTTTCCTTCCCATACTCCCAACAAAGACCTCGTTCCAAATGCAAACGCAGGTCGAGAAATTGCAGGACCTCGCCCCTTGGCCTCTCTAACGTGAATCTCAACTCTGGCGCCGCTGACCTTACTACTTGTTTTAAAACTTGGTCCAATCCTTCCTGAACAGAGCAAACTAAGATATCATCCACAAATCTTTTCACAAAACACTTTGGAGACAACTCCTCTACCTTGTCATACACTTGATGGTCCACCGTGTTTAAGTAAATTTCCGCTAACAAAGGCGCTACAGACGAACCTATACAAACTCCCTCTTTTTGCACAAAATTGCGACCTTCGTATTCCAATACCGTTGACTGTAAATAAACGTCTAGCACCGAAAGAAAACTATCCACCGCTATTCCTGTTCCTGATTGAAACTTAATAAGGTTCCCTTCCAAGGCGATCCTCACTCTATTCATTAGTCTGCTTTTCTCTAAAGAGTAATATAGGTCCTTGATGTCCATGGAGAATACCGCGCACTTCCTTCCGTGAAACTTTTCCATTACTTCAATCAACTCACTAGAGTTCTTTAAGGCAATTGACTTCTCCAAATTAGCTAACTTCAAACCCCGCTGTAAGAAGCATGAGACCACCTTCTGCCACGTCCCATTCTCGTTAACAACGGTACGAAGGGGCATTTCAATCTTGTGATCCTTCAAAAAGAACTTAAGGGTGAGCGTTGAACGCAACGGTTTCAAAACGCTTTTCGCTACCTCTTCCATGCTTTCCTCCTGAAAAACCTTGCAAATGCTTTTCCTCAGCTTCCCGATATTGCCCTTCCATTCATTAAACAATGATCCCAACGCTTCCTCCGACTTCTTCTGAAAGGCCTGTACAGGCAAAACTGCAAACCTTCCTGTTTTATCTGTCTGCAACAGTTTTAACGAACTCCTTTCTAACTCTTGTTGCACCGCTCTCACATCCTTGAAATTCCTCCTATCGATGGGATACGCGTTTCCCATGAATTTTTCGACGCGCCCTACAGCATCTTCGACAAACGCAACCTTCTCCTCACTATCCACAACCCTGGCGATTGACTGTATGTTAGAAAACACGTCGAGTCTAGACGGCTTAACGTTTACACAGTACTTCGGACCTCTACCAAAGAACTCCTCCAATTTCTTTGACACCACTACATTTTCCGGGTTAATTATACAATGCAGTTGTTTACAATTTCCCATCCCCTGTACACACTTATTTACCTCTGCCCCCCGAGAGTTCCACAACTTGAAACTGTCCAAAACATGCCTCCTTTTGACATACCACGCACGGTCGAAATGTGTCCTCATGACGGCGCTCCAAAGATGGTAGCCTCCATGCCTCCTGAAGTTCTTTCCGAGAAGAAGATTCCAGAGTCTGTCACAGGCGCTGCGGATGTCTTGAACCCGTTGACCTGTTCCAGACCTGTAGGCTTTGATGACCTTCTTCTTGTCCTTCCACGGTATCCCGGAGGCGGCCAGTTGTTTGAAGAATAGCGGGTCCACATACTTTTTCCGCAGGCACATCCCGAAGAACGCCACGTCGGCTTCCAACTCCGCCATCCGACGTCCCATCTTGACCAGTGCCACGTACGCTTGGCTGATTAGAAAGGCCGGCGAGGTCCTGCAATTTCTCGACCTGCGTTTGCATTTGGAACGAGGTCTTTGTTGGGAGTATGGGAAGGAAAACCCAAAACCGGTTCTGTCAAAGAATAGCTGTCACTCGAAAAATGTAAAAGCCGGGGTAGTCAGATCTTTGATTAGTAATGCTTTGGTGAGATCATGCATGCATTTCGGACCGGAGGCACTAAAAAACCAGTGGGAAAGACTGGTAATGGCAGGATATGGGGAAGAGTACATCAAAAGGCAGATTGCCCTACAGTGCAGGGAGAAAAAGGGGAAGACGCAAGAAATCAGGAATAGGTACGCTGTGGTTCCGTATTTTCACGAGGTGTCCCACAATCTTAGAGCATGTGCAAAAAAATATGGCGTGGATGTCGTATTCAGCACGGATTTTAGGTTAGATAGATTGACACCTTTTGAAACGGCTGAGAGGGGCTGCCAGAAGGCGCATAGGGAAAAGTCGGTGCCGTGTAGCGTAGGCGTGGTGTATGAGGTTCCTTTGGCGTGTGGTTTTAAGTATGTAGGCCAAACCTCTCGGTGTTTAAACGATCGTTTAACAGAACACAAAAGGAATGTTAAAAATAATGCAGCAAATTCGGAGTTGGCTAAGCATCTGGAGGAGTGTAGAAACTGCACAACGGATTGGTCTGGAACGGATGTAGTTGTTAAGGAAAGGAACGATGTTAAAAGGGTGGTAAGAGAAACAGTTAGGATTAGATCGTTGGGAAATTGCATTAGTCAACCTTCCATGCAAATAGGGAACCGCTGCAAGCAATTTTTACAATTTTAAGTTTTTTTTTTTTTTAGTTAGTCATTCTGAAAGGCTTCGTTGGTGTGTATTGTCTGTGGTGTGTACCGGTGTGTATTGTCTGTTTTCTACAATTTTGGAGGTGACCAGTTTTGAGTGGGATGTTGTTGTTGGCTGTTGTCCTGTGTTGTCCTGTTTATTGTGAGGACACAAAAAAGTTGCTTGGGGCTTTGTGAGGCATATCTTCTGCTAGAACCTTTTCACTTGGAAACGTTGGGAGTGTCCGCTTCTTTTGTGATATAGTGGAACCTGTAAAGTCACGGTGCAAAGGACAAGTCGTATGTGATTGGTTGTTGACGACGAAAACAAACTATATAAGAGGAAGTTTTTGAAATAAACGTGTAGCTGAGTTTGAGACCTGTCTGTTTTTTCTGTTTCTTCTGCTCTTCAAAAAAAAAACCCCAGTCTCAGGGTAAACGACGAAATGGTTGACTTCCACCAGCTAGCCTGTACTTTGACTCTTTTCTCGTTATTCGAATTTCATTTTCGGAGCTGCATGCTTGCCATTGAAAGGATTGCGTTTGCTTCCTGATACAAAATTGACGCATTGGATGCAGTCGGGCACCCAAGATTGAGATCGTCGACGTAAAATGATTTTTGGAGGCGAATTGTAATTTCCGGGTATTCGTCTTCCAGGGATTTAAAGTGATGTTTTAGCGTGGCTGCTAGGGAAAATGCGTTTGAAGATGCTCCGAAGGGTGCTCGGGTCATTCGCCAATCGACAACGGCTAAAATTGGTTGATAATATCTCTTGAAAGGTGCTCTAGCCACAGGAAGCAAAGCGCGTCCCGATCTTGTTGACGAATGCTGGTTTGGAGGTAAGCCTGGAGGAATGTCTGTCGTGGTGACGACCAGAGCACTGCGAAACGTTAGAAGTATACGAAGTATATCTGTATCAAATCTGTAAATTAGGGCCCTTGTCGAGGGCACTGTTTAACGATATCTTCCCTACGAAATTAGAAGATGCATCGAACACGACACGGACCTTCGTGCTAACTGATTATTGTCGAACTATGGCATAATGTGGTAGACAATATATGTTTTCTGACAGCGGTTGTGATGGGAAAACACGTTCTGTGTGACCGTCCTGAAAATACTGCCCGATTGCGTTGTTGTACTCTAGAAGTGTTTCTGGGTGTTCGTTGAATCGTCGTAACTGTGCTCGTAGGGGCGAATTTTCCGTGGTGCGGTTATTATTGCAGAGACCCAAGCCAAATGACTTGATCATGAGAGGGGCGTCGTAACGGTCGCGCATCTTGACGATGTTATTTTAAAATTTAAAAAAAAGTGGAACGCACTTTTGTGTGTTCCACTTTTGTGTGTTCCACTGTTCCACAGCATGTACCATTGGAGTGACGGTGATTCCAATGGAATCGAGGCGCGACATTTCTGACGGATGAAAATGGTTCTGGCAGTCGGCAAGCGTTTCACATGCCAGAAAGAGAGCCACTATCGTCAGTAATGTTCTTGTCTATCGTGGAGTGCTGCGCTGGCTGGAGGGTGGCTTCTTTCCGGTGGCTTCAGTGACGCTCACGACTCGGTGGTTGATTAAATAAATATATATTTACAGATTATGAACAACTTTTTACAACACAAAACAATTGTCACGCTGCTGATGCCGCGGCAACCCAGCGCCAACAATAGCGCCTCGGCGCCAAATCCCTTGCCGCGCACGGCAAGTTCTCTGCCCCGCAGGACAAAGTACGCGGAGCCCTCGGGACCGCGGGAGATCACGACTTGCTCCGCGCACGGGCTCGTTGAAACTCAACTTTTCCAAAAAGGCGCACCGACATTCCGAAGGGAGGCCAGACCTCCCTCTCTCCCCCGAAGTCGCCGACATGGCCCCGACAAGGTCGCCTCCCCAATTACCTCGGCGGCAAGGGCGACCACCCGCGAACAGAGGTTTGTTTACTTCCCACGCGGGGAAATCTGCTTCCACTTTCGGGAGCTGGCCTCCGCTTGCCGCCAAAGGGAAAGACAAGACATCGGGCGCCTCCCAAGGACGCTTCGGGTGACCGCGCCGCCAATTCCCCGAGCTCTTTCGGCTAAGCCCCTTCGGCCATCCCTACACGTCCCCCCGAAAACTGCGCTAGGACTTCTGGACTAGCCAGCAGTTACAAAAACAGGATGGCCGAAAACCCAACAAGAACACAAAAACAACCCGCTTAAACTGAAGCTAAAAATAAAAACAACAAAACACATGGCTGGAAATAACGAAGCCAGGCACCTCTAGCACCAATTGCTATATAAAACTGAGAGGAAAAAAAAAAGACAACACTTCTTAGTACACTCCGTTTCTCAGCAGGCCTCTCGAGGACCTGGACCGCTCGCAACAACGACACCGTTGGTGCCGCAAGAGCTTCCGCAACCAAAAGATAAAAACATCAATAAATCCCGGCAAACCAACAGCAAACGAAAGACTGAAAACGCTTGGTGAACACTGAACAACGCAGGAACGTTCGATTGCACAGAACCGCGGCAGTGATTGCCTCCCGAACTGACAGCATTCCCGTATAGATAGAGCGAAAAATAAAACACAGCCACGCTCCTCTAGCGCGACCAGCTAAATGAAAATTAAAAAGAGGAACAACACTTCTTTCTGCTCGTGGAGGCAGAACCTTGATCACACACTCAGCTAGACTCCAGCGACACCAAGAACGCTGCAAGCCGTTGCCGTAAAAAAAAAGACAACAAAACTCGAAAAGCGCGGCAAACGCTACACAGTAAGTGTGAGCTCAATGGCACCTCGCAAGGGCCGCGGCAGTGATCGCTTCCCCACATGCACGCCCGCTGACACCGCGTGTATGAGCGCGACAAAGCGCTCCCTTGCCGCCATACCATCACCCCCTACTCGGGCACCTGTGTCGACTGCCACGAGGACAGCGTAGCTCGCCAGAGCTTCATTATGCCCACGAAGGCGTGCTCGGCTCGGCCTCTCCACGGAACCGCGTTCGGTACTCGCTTCGCAGTCGGTTCGGTCAGAGGTAGGACCAACTCTGCGCCCATGGCGCGCCATTGCCGTCCCCGCTCCAACATTGCCGCCCCACGGCGATTCGTGCTCCTGCACGTGCACCTCCCCGCGCCGCCCACTTGGTGGCACCCACGGTGTCACACCCTCACCACAAGGCCCGTCGTGGGGACACCGAAGTCCAATCTGAACAACTGCAGTGGCCCCCCTCGCGACATCGGCATCCACCAGCCTCCCCAGTGCCGGGACCGACCCCTGGCTCTCCGGGAGCTCCCCCCTTCCAGCTGCCCGGACGCAGGAAGACCCTGGTTCGCAAGCGGCCCGATCGCCCTCAGACCCCACGGCAGTCTCCAGACCCTGTATGGCGCGATCGGCCTCGGAACCCACGGCAATGTCCGGTTCCTGGACAGCGCGATTGGCCTCGGACCCCACGGCGGCCCCCGGTTTCTGTATGGCGCGATCGGCCTCAAAGCCCACTTCCTGGAGAGCGCGATCGGCGTTGGACCCCACCGCAGTGTCCGGTTCCTGAACGACACAATTGGACACAGAACCCACGGCAGTGTCTGGTTCCTGGACAGCGCGGCTGGCCTCGGAACACACGGCAGTCCCCGGTTCCCGAAAGACACGATCGGCCTCGGACCCAACGGCCGCCTCCGGGTCGCTTCGCGCGTCCGGTCCTGTCTCGCTCACGCAGTGAGCCTCGGACTCCGCGCCCTCCGCTGCATCAATCTGCGACTCCTCACTGTGCTCCTCCAGAAGCCGAGCCCTTGCTCTCCGCTCCTCCGCCCGGAGCTCCGCGAGTCGTATCTCCAGCTCTAGCTCCTTCGTTCTTTTCCTCACGAGAGCTATCTGAACGCTTAGCGGAATCGCTTCCCCATCCGACCATTCGTCGTCTCCGTCACTGAGGCTCTCCCCAATGGGCCAGTTATACCTCGCCATGCAACTAAGTGCGCGGGTGTCAGCCGGCGACGGAAGGGAAAACGACCACTTACCTGGCGGTGCTGTAGAGTCCGCGCAAGTCGTTGACGCCGCCGAACTCGCGAGTCCCGGCGTCGATCACCGCACGCAGAGTCTGTTCAGTGAGACCCGGCTGCCGCCGCTGAAGGCCTCCGGTGTCGCCAAGCTGCTTGTTGACAGCTGCTCGTTGTCTCGGCAAGTCCTGGACACCGCCACACTCCGCGCCAGCACTGGCCTCGTCGTCTTCCTGGCACACGATGTTGTCGAAGTGGCCGACGACGTCCACGATCCTGTCGACTGCGCCAGTAATGTTCTTGTCTATCGTGGAGTGCTGCGCTGGCTGGAGGGTGGCTTCTTTCCGGTGGCTTCAGTGACGCTCACGACTCGGTGGTTGATTAAATAAATATATATTTACAGATTATGAACAACTTTTTACAACACAAAACAATTGTCACGCTGCTGATGCCGCGGCAACCCAGCGCCAACAATAGCGCCTCGGCGCCAAATCCCTTGCCGCGCACGGCAAGTTCTCTGCCCCGCAGGACAAAGTACGCGGAGCCCTCGGGACCGCGGGAGATCACGACTTGCTCCGCGCACGGGCTCGTTGAAACTCAACTTTTCCAAAAAGGCGCACCGACATTCCGAAGGGAGGCCAGACCTCCCTCTCTCCCCCGAAGTCGCCGACATGGCCCCGACAAGGTCGCCTCCCCAATTACCTCGGCGGCAAGGGCGACCACCCGCGAACAGAGGTTTGTTTACTTCCCACGCGGGGAAATCTGCTTCCACTTTCGGGAGCTGGCCTCCGCTTGCCGCCAAAGGGAAAGACAAGACATCGGGCGCCTCCCAAGGACGCTTCGGGTGACCGCGCCGCCAATTCCCCGAGCTCTTTCGGCTAAGCCCCTTCGGCCATCCCTACAATCGTCCTTGAAAATTGAGACATTGACGATGTGTGCGTGCCTTGCATCATCCATCCAAAGATGGTGTTATCTCGTGTAAGCTCTTTGTCGACGAGGAGAATTTCACCTACGAGAACGCCGAGTTAGCCTCGCTCATTGACCGTTGTTGAAGGCACATCGGCAGCTAAGAGCCCGTGATTCCGCAGCTTGTTTAGAAGCTCACCGCTGTTGGGAGGGGAGCTCCATGCTACATAGCTCCGGAATTTCCAGAGCTTTCAGGGTGATCCTTGTGTCGTTATATCGGCATAACATGGTTTCCAGAACTCGTCAGCAATAGTGCCGCTTTGGATTACGAATGCTCCCAAATGGAAATACTGTGAGCTCCCCATTGCCGAGTAATTGGCATCTTAGAATTTCGGACACGTTACGTCGTATGAATGTTCTTCGGCTGCCACTGGTTGTCATAATACTGACCATGACCTTATTCGATTGTTCAATGGCCCAGGCTTTAGAGGTTTGTAGAAGTACCATTGTCAAATTTGAGCGTGCTCTTAGGTGCATTTGACACGCGTGCTTCTCATTCGATGGTGTCATTTGGTAAGGACTGACACGTGAATGTTCCCCTGGATTTTTGGGCGGAAGTTGGAGTGCCCTGCCAGATATCGGATATGATTGTAAGCTGGCGGCCATTGAGCGAATGAGCGAAATCATTAAAAAGCCATCAGTTTATTCTTTCACACAACCATACCCTGAGCGAGAAAAAAAAAAGCATGAACACACAAATATCGGCACAGTTTTTTTTTTCACGAAATACAATATTCTCTGTTAACTCTCAGGTGTTTGAACGACTTTGTAGTTAAAGGTACACTGAACTCTCCAAAATATATTGAAGCGCCTGGATCGGACACTTATATCACAAAATAAAGTTTGAATGGACATTTGGCAAGTTGGTATGAGTACATCGTAAGAAACAGAGGAAAAGGGACAAGGACAAAAAAAATAATAAGACGCTCTTGGGGAGCAGTAGGGGAGGCTATGCCCCTCCTCCTCATCCGTATCCTCTTCTCCTCCTCCCCTCCTTCTTTCACGCGCGAAACGCGCGTCGTCACGCGACGTTTCGGCGCAGTGCCGTAACGACACGTTACGGTTCGGTGGAAGACACGGTGACATTTTGGCACGTGACTTCCACCAATACGTCATGGTGACGTTTCGTCACGATGACGTTTCGGCACAGAGCCGAAACGTCACGCGACATTCCGGCACCGGGTTGAAACAACACCGTGGCTAAACGTCGCGAGTGGCGTTTCGGCATTGTTCCATAATGCACCGTGCGGTTACGCCGACACCGCTGAAGCCGGAAACGGGCGCCTAAGAGCTGCACCCTAAAAGGAAGCACTACACCGGACGAGCGCTGACTAACAACAAATTGTTTTATAAGAAGGCGGAGAGGGCACTATGCTCGCTCAGGCATCGTAAATTTTGCCCCCCCCCCCCCCCCCCCCCCCACACACACACACACACTTCTTTCGTCTTCGTTTCCCACTCCACGTGCGCTAACCAAGATCGAGAAAATGATTCGCTTTCTTCGTTAGAGTCAATGAAGGTTGACTCACGCGAGTTGGTCTGTTTGAGAGCGCAGCTCTTAGGTGGCCATTTCCCGATTGAGCGGCGTCGCCGTCGGCGTCGGCGTCGGCGTAAGCGCGCGCATTGCATTATGGGAAATTTTCCCGCGAAGGTTTGCGGGCAAATTTTTCCGCAAACCGCAGGTGATCTTTCCCGCATAATTTAGAGGAAAAATTTCCCCACTAAATTTAGCAGGAGCACTTGCCGCTAAATTGAGCGGGGAGATTTCTACGCTAAATGTAGCGGGTTAAGAGACTCCACTAAATTTATCGGGGAAATTGACGTCACGTGATATCAACGCCAATTCAGTTTAGCCACTAAGGTAACCGGGAACATTTTCGCTAAATTTCCCCGCTAAATCTAGCGGGAACATTTCTCCGCTAAATTTAGTGTGAACGTTTCCCCGCTATATTTAGCGGGAGAAAATGTTCCCGCTAAATTTAGCGGGAAATCTAGCGAAAAATTTCCGCTAATTGGGTGGGCAGCACACGAGGGGAAGGGAGGGGGACGAGGGCATATTCTCCCCTCCGTACCCTCCCATTCTCCTCCTAAAGAGCTGCGCTCTACATTCTTCAGAAAAAAAGCTAGTAGTATTTACTAGGTAAGAGCTAGTAACCGCTTCTCACATATGTGACTAGGTACCTAGTAACCTTAGGTAGTAACGGTCAAGCTAGTAATGGGTTACTAGGTCAAGAAGCTAGTAATTGTTACTAGCCTCAAAGCAGCATCCATGTATTTTACTACCTCCAGATGGTAACTAGCGCTACCTCCCGACGGAAGACCGGAATCGCAACTAGTCATGTGATTTCCGGTGAAAAAAAAAGAAAGGTGTGGGGTTATGCTACTTAGAATCAGGTGGCAGGCGCAACGAAAATTGAAACTGGAAATGAGTAATCCAGGTGGCTCTAGTCACCGTTCGATTAACGTACACAAAAAGAGAAGCCGATTATTTATAGTTTATTTCAATTATTCCACATTAGTAAGTAGATTCCTATAATCATGCACATCCACATTTTTAGCACACAATCGACACATTGCACTCAACACAAACACACCCTTACTTAAAATCGCTACCCCTACGGACGGGGGCAGTGGGGAGCGAACCCCGGAGGTTCTCAGAGCTGGTTTTCGAGCAGAGACGCGTTAGCCCACTCAACCGCTTCCTTCCCCCCCCTTTTTTTTTTGCCTAACACTTTGGTTTTTTTTTTTGTGCTGATGCATGACTTGTCGTCGTGTATCAGCACGTCGGTACTTCGCAGTCACTAGGTCAGTTACGCGACGAGGCGAACCGCATGAAAGCGACGGGAACAAGCGGCCAAGGCGATGAGCGACGTTTCCTAGAAATTAAAAAACCGAGCGACGCGACGGGTGACCGTGAGGAATCGCCGTCGTTCGTCGCTTTCTCTGTCGCTCGTCTCTTCGCTCGCTAAATCGATTACATGCGGTTCAGCCTTGAAAGCGGATGCGGTCGCCGTCGGCAAGAGAGTGCTTTCTTGCCGTCTCCTGCGGCGAACGAAGGCTGTAATTGACGGAGAGTACGACGGCAGCTGCACTCCTTTCGCGTGCTGCGCTACAAAAATGCATGAAAAATTAATACCGCGTGCAGCTCGCATCTTAATTTTTTTAGTACACTAACGAATACACGCGTTTTTGGGGAAGATATAAGCGAATTCAGAAAGACTCATAGAATGCCAAAACAGTTTTTTTTTCTTCATTAGTCCCAAAGCTACATACACTATTTACGACGCACATCAACAGTTGTGACAGTGCACTGTCACGACCGAAGACAGCTCAATCAGAATCATTTATCCACCGAGCCCACACAAACCGTGAGCAAGTTCTCAGTGTCAAGTAGGAGGAGGGGGAGAAAAGCTTCTTGAACGTCGAAACCCAATCCAGTGACAGCGGCACCGGCTCGTTAGAACTATCCTCGGAGCAGTCGAGGTCCACGTACACACTCGCCCCGTCAAGCGCACGAACGTGAACTAATTACTTCAACACGGGAACACGAGAATGGCACACGACACAAGGCAAAAACGGCAGATTCAGATTGGAGAAATTAGCATCTTGCGAACTCCGACTTGCGCCAACTTGCTTGTCGTACAATGTTGACAAGCGTCTCTTGCGAAAGAAAAACATGTTAAAAAATACAAAAATACAAAAAAAATAATGAACATTTTTTTGTTTTCGGAAACGTTTTTAGTATGTGCTACGTGGCTATTTTCATCCCAGTTAAAACCAAACTGGAAATATAAACGCTCACAAACGAATGAAAACGAAAAGGAAAGTAAGTAGGCCCCATGGCCATGGCATCAACAATGGCTGCTGCGCTCGCTGCAGCGCTGGCTTCCACGTCGTGCTGGTACGGAGGCTACGATCGTTATAAAGTCAGCTCCATCCCTTAAACATGCCCCCTCATACAATATTAAACGCTTCGATCCGAAACAGCAAGCAGCAAGTACGTCGCTAACGCTGGCAATCGGGTATGAAGCAAGCGCTGCCATCTTCTCCGCGCCTTCGCGGTAGTAAATAGCTAGTAAAAAGGTAGTAACGGTCAGGAAAAGGTAGCACTGGCTGCATTTGCTAACTTTTTACTACCTATCGCGCGTTTGAGGTAGTAAATTGTTAGTGAAAGGTAGTAACGCTCAGGAAGAGGTAGTAACTCCTATAGTGACTAGCTTTTTACTATCTTTTTTTTCTTAAGAGTGTAATTCGGCATTACAGAGACTAAACGTCTAATATTTTTGTTATGTAATAGGTTTCCTTCATTTCCCTACACGTTTGATCTTGGTGTTTAAACAAAACGGTGGTGTTAGAGAACCGCGGTTCGCACCCGCAATCTCGACAGTGCATCGCTAAGTGCGAGTATGCGGTCCCTTGCAATGAACCTTGGTTAGTCGGAGGTTCGGCATCGCCCTGTTTGCCCAATATAGGAGTTCTCGCACGAGAAAGGGATCACGTACACCGTGCCTTTTACACAGTTGACGAATTTAATGCGGTGCTTGATGTTGCAGCTGTTAGGATCCGCTCGCTTCTCTTTGCGTTTTTGTCCATTCACAACGGCCTAGTTTGGCCTAGTTTGTTGCGGGCAGAAGAAAACACTTTCACTCCATATCTTGATGCTACCCGTTTACGTCCATGTGACATGTTGTGAATATATAGAATGACTGCAACCCTGTTTTTCTTCTTCAACTGTTCACATCGCACTGGACCAGCCTTAAAGTTTTTTACTATTTGGTCGCAAGCTGCTGAACCGACTGAATCTGTAAATTCTCACTCCTTACTCCAACGCTCCTTACTGTCAGTCAGCACATTCAAAACTAACCAAGAAAGCTATACCTTTTTCCTGTTTAAGATCCAAATTAATGAGGTCGTCTATTCACACAATGAAAATAAGCACTTTCAGATTTAACTGATCAGAGCTTCAGGGTATTCACACTCAGTCATTTCGGCAGCTCCAGAAAAAATAGTGAAAAAACGTCAAGGCCGTTCGAACTTGAGATGAACAGTTGAAGGAGGAAAAGGAGGTTGTGGTCATGCCATATATTCACCGGATGTCACATGTACTTGAGAGGTAGCATTTAGATACGGAGAAAATGCGGTTTTTAGAGCGCAGCTCTTAGGCGCCCGTTTACGGCTTGAGCGGCGTCGCCGTCGCCGTCGGCGTCAGCGGAACCGCGCGGTGCATTATGGGACGCGGGACGTCACTGGTGACGTCACTGATGACGTCGTCAGTGACGTCATCGCGACGACGTCATCACTCTGACGTCATCCGCATCGTTAACATCATCGCTTTGATGTCACTGATGACGTCATCACGATGACGTTATCCTCATCGTCATCATCAACATCTCGATGACGTCTCTGATGACGTCATCAGTGACGTCGTCGTGACGACGTCATCACGATGACGTTATCGTCATCATTGCGATGACGTCACGTGACCCCCGTGAGGTCACGAGGGTCAGGTGACCTCACGGTTACACCGACGGCGACGGCGACGCCGACGCCGCTCGGAGGGAGGAGTAGCAGGTAGTATGAGGAGGTGAGCAGGAGGGAGGAGGGGCGTACCTTTCCCCTCAGTACCCTTCCCTATTGAAAATCGCTCTGAGGGGACTTCAGGAATGTTTTAAAGGGTGTGAAGGGGACTTCAGGAATTCCTGTGATGTTTGAAGGGGGCAGCTATATTTCCTGGTGGGTTCGTTGGTCCCGTCAGAGGCTCTCCTGAAATGTCTGACGTACCCGTTATAGTGCCTTGAAATGTCTAAAAGCCTGTCAAGAACTTTTCTGATGGGGTCAGGAATACCTTCAGGCTTTTTCAAATGTCTCTGGGGCCTCGGCTTAGGTGGAGAAAACACATTTCGCAGAATTAGAATATAGCTGCTTATTGTTCGCTACGGGGGAAAATTAGTATTTGGAGAATGCTGATGGTATGTGTGTACGGTCAGATTCTTATTATTGCTCTTCTATAAAATACGAGTGGGCTCCTGGACCCGTCTGTCACTGCCCGGGTGTTCGGTCGCCAAGGAGGCCACTGAGGGCGACCGCCCAATGTGGAAAATTGACGAGCCGCGGGCCGAGCAGTATTGGCCGAGCGGCGTTTTGAGCCGAACGCCATCCTGTCCTCTCGAAGCGAAATCCGTGCAACAATGAATAATAAAAAAAAGGACAAGCCGAGAGCAGTGCGTTTCCCAGGGACGCGGGAACGACCCGTTCCGGGAACCGGTCCCCCACAGGGGACGATCTCCAAAAAGCAATCCACACTGCTCCTCTCTCTCTCTGTCCGGCGTTTGGGAGAGGGGCCCGAACAGGGACGCGTCTCCAGCGGGCGGCGGAAGAGAGTGGTAAATGAGGAAGCCAGGATAGCCATTTTCTCTCGGCTCGTGTGTGCTTAGCTTGTTACCGCCGCCGCCACCGCGGATGCAGACCAATTTCCTCCAGGAAGGTAAGCATCTCTTTAAAAACTCGCCCCTTGGTCTGTTTTGATCCGTGCAGTTTCTTCTTTGGTTACGCAGGTAAACCACAGTTCGGCGTTGGCCGCCTTCCACACCGCTCGAGCGCCATCGTGTTCAGCCAGCGCATTCAAGGAGATGGTGGCCGGTGTCGGCTTACTCGCTGCAAAGCCTGGCAGTCGTGGTCAGCGTCCCACCCCATGTTGTGCCTGTGCACCGGGATTATGGCACCGTGGGTCTTGAGACGGTGTGCGACGGCCGCTGTCCAGCCTTGCTGCTTGCGCCTCTTCGTCTGTGCGGCTTCAGAAGCATCCAGCGAGCGAAAAATACGCCGAAGACGCCGGCGCGATGTCATTATGGCGAAACCGTGATTGCGCTCAGGATTTCTGAACGGTGGCGGCTGTTGCTTGCGAGTTCGTGGCTTTCGCTAAACGTGCTTATTGAGACTGTATGTGTCCGTGAGGTGCACCTGCTCTGTTTTATTAGCTGAACTACCGTACATCAGGAATATACTGGCGGCATTGTGAGTACTTTGAAATGTATTTTCTTTGTGATAAAGAAGTCAGTTGTCCCTATTTGATATGATCTCTTTCGTCTACCGCTCCTTGCGCCAGGTTTGAACAAACATCGCTTTTTATCGCCTTTTTGAGTTATAATATGCATGTAAAACTAAATGACCAATAAATTTTCAATGTTTTTAAATGCATTCTTGTCTATGGTTCACAGTCATTTTGGGCGTCTAAAGGGTTGATGGGTCAAAGGTTCTGACGGGTTGAAGGGCTGCGAGGCTAAAGGGTTTTTCTGTGGGGTATCGGTGAAGGGTTTTTCTGAAGGGTTTTGAAGGCCTGTGAGGTCCCATAATCCTTCAAGGCTGATGGGCCCTTTAGAATTATTTTCAATAGGGTTCCCTCCTCCTCCTCAAGAGCTGCGCTCTAATTCGGCGTTGCAGGGAGTTGTAAGCGACTTAATTTTGTCCATCGTGAAAAGCAGGGCGATATGGACGAGGACAAAAAAAGAAAGCTGTTTACAACTCCCTATAACACCAAATTAGAGTGCAGCTCTTGAGGAGGAGTAGAGAAGGGTACTAAGGGGAGGGTATACCCCTTCTCCCTCCTTCTCCCTCGTGATCCTGTATGCTACTCCTCCTCCCCTCATCCTGCTCCTATACCTGGGGGGGTCACGTGACTTGGGGAAGGGGGTCACATAACCTGGGGGAGGGGTCACGTGACCCCCTCCTTGAGGTCATGGGGGGTGTCACGTGACCTTGGGGGGTCACGTGACCTCGGGGGGGGGGGGTCACGTGACCTCCAGTGAAATTTTTATGCTAGACTTAGCGGGGAAAATTTTCCGCTAGATTCAGCGGAGAAATTTTTCCGTTAAATTTAGCGGGCAAATTTTTACGCTAAATTTAGCGGGGAAACTTTCCCGCTAAATTTAGCGGGAAAATTTTTCCGCTAAATTTAGTGGGGAAATTTTCACGCTAGATTTACCGGGGAAGTTTTTCCGCTCGATTTAGCGGGTAAAATTTTCCGCTAAATTTAGAGGAGAAATTGTTTTGCTAGATTTAGCGGGGAAATTTTTCCGCTAGATTTAGCGGGGAAAGTTTTCCGCTAGAGTTAACGGGGAAATGTATCCGCTAAATTTAGCGTGGAAATTTACCCATAATGCACCGCGCGGCTCCGCTGACGGCGACTGCGACGCCGCTGAAGCTGGAAACGGGCACCTAAGAGCTGCGCTTTAAAAAAAGCTGTTTACAACTCCCTGTAACGCCGAATTAGAGCGCAGCTCTTGAGGAGGAGGAGGGAAGGGTATTAAGGTTCACGTGTTCTCGGGGGGGGGGGGGAGGGGGTCACGTGACCTCTGGGGAGGGGGGTCACGTGACCTGGGGGAGGGGTCACGTGACCCCCCAGGTAACATGACCCCAGAGAAATTTTTCCGCTAGATTTAGCGGAGAAATTTTTCCGCTGAATTTAGCAGGGAATTTTACCCATAATGCACCGCGCGGCTACGCCGACGGCGACGGCGACGCCGACGCCGACGACAACGCCACTCAAGCCGGAAATGGGCGCCTAAGAGCTGCGCTCTAAAAGAAAAACGGAGATAATCGGAGAAGTTTGTGGCAGGCATAAAACAAACAAAAGCCGTTTACAACCTCCTGTAACGCCGAATTAGAGCGCAGCTCTTGAGGAGGTGGAGGGAAGGGTATTGAGGGGAAAGGTATGCCTCTCCTCCATCCTGCTCACATCCTCATCCTGCGTGCTACTCTTTCCTCCGAGCAGCGTCGGCGTCGCCGTCGCCATAACCGTGAGGTCACGTGACCCTCGTGACATCACGGGGGTCATGTGGCGTTGCCAGGGTCACGTGATTTCACGTAGGTCACGTGACCTCACCGGAGTACCTGTGATTATAACGATGAGGATGACGTCATCAGTGACGTCATCGGGATCATGACGATGATGACGAGGATGACGTTATCGGTGACTTTACCAGTGATGATACCATCAGTGACGTTACTGATGACGCCATTACAACGTCGTCACTGATAATGTCATCAGTGACATCACTAGTAACGTTATGAGTGACGTCACTGATAACGTTATCAGTGACGTCACGCGTCCATAATGCACCGCGCGGTTACGGCGAGGCCGACGCCGACGGCGACGGCACTCAAGACGGAAACGGGCGTCTAAGAGCTGCGCTCTGATTCTGCCCGCAACAAACTAGGCAGATTATCTTCGTTTTTCTTTTTTTGTCCTGGTCCATTTCGCCCTGCTTTTCACGGTGAACAAAATAACGATTTCGCGAAGAACTTCTGTAGCTCAATAATTACGCTGTGACTACCTTGAGTAATGAAAAATCCGAAATTAACATATATACCGGGAAATTAACATCCAAAATAGTTGTTAGATTTGGTTTCGTTCTAGAATTAAAACGTGCCTCCTGGCGTAAATATTACGCTACACACCGTTCTTGTTTTCAGGATAAAGAGGTGACCTGGGCCCATAACACCCTAGCTTCCTCGTATAAGCGGGAATAATTTGTGTCGCTCAGGGAAGCCAGCACACTAGACAGGTTGAGCAACTAGAATACCGGCACGCATCTCCGATGATCACTATAACCGCCATTTTGAAAAACGAGTATAGCCTATAGTGGATTGGAGTTGCGAATATTCACTCATTCATTCATTCATTCATTCATTCATTTAGTAATACTGTCAGCCCATACAGGTCTCTCACAGGGTGAAATAAAATATATAATGAACACTTACATGTCGCTGGGACAAGAATAAGTATTTTCCCGTAACAACAAATGCATCATAATATAATACAAAACAAAAAACAAGAGCAAGTATACATAAATTACACTCTAAAAGTACATTACTCAAACATCAGGAAAAATCAAAGGAACATATTTTTAGAAGTTTATATTATACTAAGTGTAGTTAAAATAATCATTTCGTGCAGACGAATTGGGTATGTACATGATGTGGCGGTGCTTTGATGATTCATTGGAGCGAATTTCGAAGTAGTCTGAATAATTTACTTTTACTTGAATATGAATAGTCTGGAAAAAAAATTTATGGCGGTCAAACATTGTTATAAATTCAAAAGTTGGGAGCTTTGCGAGTTCACACAGTTGAGTGGGAGAAATAGCACGGCTATATTTTTTAAATATGAATCCGGAGGCTAGTCGCTGAATCGTGTCTAATTCAACACAATATGTCAGGGTATGTGCGTCCCACACAATTTTCGGATACTCGATGATAGTTTGTATGAGGGTCTTGTATGAAAGAGATTTTATTTCGAGTGTAGCACTAGAGAGCTTTCGTCTGAGGCTCCATCGTGCTCTATCAGCTTTGCCGCACACATTGCCAGTGCATCTATTCCATCGTAGGTCAGAGGTAAATGTCAAACCTTGATACTTATATTCCATGACTCTATAATGTTTTTGGTCATCTATGCTATATTCATAATGTAGAACATTTATATGTCTAGTTATTGTCAGGAAAACAGTTGTTTTCAGGTTTAACACTATCTTCCCCCTTTCACACCAGTTATTTCTTTTTTGTAAGGTATTATTGAACTCCACCTGATCTTCCCGTGTGTTTATCTTACCTCATATCACGCAGTCGTCTGTGAAGAGCTTCGTGGGTACTGTAATGTCATAGGTTACAGGCGCCGGAGCTACGGACAAACGTCAACGAATGTGTACTTGACAGGGTTTGTGCCCCGCACACTTTGCAGACAGCTACTGGTATACAAAAATAACTACAGAGATTTCAGCAACAAAATAAATACACACATTAAAACAAAAACAAACATTTTTGTTTTTGTTTTCTACATTGTATAATTTCTGGGGAGGAGGGAGCTCGTCAAGCTGATTTATTCAGCTTTTTTCCCCAACTTCCCACATCTCTTGGATGGAATATAAAGGCATTATTACTTGAAAGATAAAGGTTTGGCAGGTTCATATAGCAAGCTATAGAAATATAGATACAATGATTCAGTATTTGTAAAATAAATACCCACGTCATTTATGTAACAGTTATTAAGCATGTGGGGGTAGATTATGTTCTAAATACTGTAAAATGTAATTTGTGCAAGAATAAAACGCTTTCCATTCCTTGAGGCGGCGAGTGCTGAAGGTGGGTATAGGTTTAATTAATTTTGACGTTTATTTAAGAAAGATGAGAAATTCAGTAAAGGAGAAAGAAAATGACCAATTCAAAAGGTATCCCTGAAATGTATGCAGTTTTTATGGGCTAAGAAATTAACGTTCCCAATAAAACGCATACCATTTCTTGTAGCCATAATTTTCTTTTTAAGACTTGTTTTTCTGGTCATACTCTAAAAAAGATGGCAATAAGATATTTGAGATAAAATAATGCAATATATTTTTGTAGTTTTATTTTCCCGCCGAGAATGGCTCGACAACGTCCAAGTACACCAACAATTTTACTCGATTTTCTGACGACGTGCTTTATCCGTCGATCCCAAAGGAGATTTTCTGAAAACCTTTTTCAGAAAATGTTCTACGTTCATTTACTAATTCGATGGTAAATGAGTGGACACGGAGAGTTTAATCTATATTGCTACACGTGTCGCCAAGAGAGTGCAGTGCGTTCGTGGCAGAATGTAATAAGGAAAGAAAAAAAAAGCGTTCGTGGCAGGACGGTCACCATGCTTAGCTTTCGCGCTAAGGCCCAAGGTTCGATTCCTGAGAGCAGACGCTTCTTTTATTCTTTTAATTTAGCGTTCTCGTAAGTTCGAAAACCCTGTTGTCTGATCGAGTTACAAAGATTCCACGCGCCGGTGTTCTACTGCCAATGTTCCCGAAACTCACGCGAGTACTAAGGGGCTCCGCGTGGCGAGCCGGGATCAGTCCTTCGCCAGCGCTCTTGCCACACGCTGAAAAAAAAGAAAAAAACGTTAGCCTCAAGGGACTAACGGCAGCATTTGGTCCTCTGAATTCCCAGCTGCTCTCCAAAAGAACCATCTGGTTCAAGCTAGGTACCACGTGCAAAAGCTGGGGACTAGCTGCGCTCGATTGGGACTAACCGATAGGCGTGCGCGAGCAAAGAAGCTATTAGTTCCCCTCAGACATTGTGCATCTGTATGATTTAGTCCCCGAAGGCAAACGGAATGTTCACCAGGGGGACGGATGATATTTCGCTTGTCTTGGAGATCGACGAGACTCAACCCAGCACGGCTGAAAGTTTTGACAAAACTCGGACGAAACTGGCGAATTTGTTTAATGTGCCACGAACGTTCAACCATTACATGGTAGAGCTTCGCGCGTTGTGTGAATGCGAGTTAACGAATGTGTTGACTCTACTTCGCCCAACTATCTCGTCAAAAATGATCGCTTGGCATTTCTCAAGTTCCATTCACGTAATTTGCCTTCGCGCAAAAAATTAGCATTTATCCGAACGCAACATCTCCAAACACTAACACTTTTTTTTTTCTTAAATGAAGCTTAAGAGTTTGTTGAAGACGCGCTTTCAACATTGGAGTCTCGCAGACAGAATAAATGGTCACTTCAATCGCTGAAACAGAGTTACTGAGAACAAGTCGAGCCTCGTCTCTGCGTCTCCCCGTAACCAACTTTCCCTTGTAGTCCAACGACGAACTCAAATCCGCAACGACACACTTGACGTACGGCACGTTCTACTTAAAAAAGCACATTCTGGGCAGTATCTAGACACCTTCATACGATCGTCGTCACTGTTTCAGATAACATTCCAGATGAACAACGAAGAACGAACCGCGCCCGGAACGTCATCCTTGGCAACACCCTGCTAATACAAAACAGACTCGAACTAAAAAAAAAAAAAAAAAAAGCACAGGCCCCTGAGAAAACTGAAACCAGAGAAAAAAAAATGTGTTCGCTTGTACGTCACATGACCGGCGTGTTGGAAATGGTGACCTTTGACCTTCTCCCGCCCTTGGGGCATTGCTGTGTCCGTGTGTTGTGTGTAGTGGGAGGGGGAAAAGAGATTTTCGACTGCGTGCCCTTCCCCCTCCCACCAACCCCCTACCCCGCATTCTTTCTTGCGCTCCTCGCTCACGCGGGGGGTTGGGCAGGTGGTGCAGATAGGGTCCTTCGGGAAAATGGGAAGGAGTCTTCGTTTGAAGAGAACCTGTTTTTAGTACAGCCTTCGTCAGAACTTAGAAGCTGGTCGCCGTTTTTTCTGCCTATGTCGTCTTCGATCATTGCAGGATCCGGTTTGGATTCGCGGCGCTGCAACATTGCACTTGATGTGTTTTGAAGTCACAAGGCAAGGGAACTCGATTGAGGTATGTGGAAGTACTTCTGTTTATGGTATATTCATTAACTGCGGCTTCAGAAAGTGTTCTATTTTGAGCGCGTTCTCTAGCTTCTAAAGCATGCCCTATGCTCTATACTTTTTGGCACCATGGTTGCTTATTTTGTTATGCAGTACAAAGACCTGATATTCAATCGTATCGAGCAAAACGCCAGTTATACCGATGGCTTATTTTTTGTGTTTTTGCAGACCCTGGCAGGATCGCTTTACTATGAGGACCTGTTCACACATGCAGCAGAGAGCTACAAGCATAGCGCTGACCTAGCGCTAAGCGCGTGCTGACGGGAGCTTTCACAAGTTTGTATCGCACCGTCAAAACTGTTGTTCATGGCAGACGAAAATTAGCTCACGACACGTGATCAGCGCTACTTTAGTGCTTCGCTGCGTGTGTTCATTCGATTGTACAGACTTTGCGCGTTGATAGCGGGAGCTCGTTCCGTCACTTTGAAGCATAATTTGAGCACGCACACGCTGGGTATGTAATTCACAGCAAACGGTCTACTAAAAATATTATATTGTGCTGGTCTGCTGTCAACGCATGGGCAGTTTGATACTTTAGACCCATGTTCCGGATAAAAAAAACAGGACGCGGGATGGCCAAAAAAACATGCTTTTCGTGCAAGGCTCGTCAAATTATGAGGCGCTGGAGAAATGCAGCCTTCTGCGTTAAGTCCTTATTTTGAACTCTTTTTGTTCGCCTTCCGCCCATTGAAAAGCATGCGGCAAGGGCCTTAGAACGCGCCTGGTATCGCTGCGCCGCAGCGTTCTTCCGCATCAAAAAGTTCGTCTGCTTTCCTCGCCGTCACCATGGCAACGCACGCCGAATGAATAGAAGCACGCACGGTACAGCCGCGTGAAGCCAGCAACAGCTGACGCCATTTTACGAACGCCGTCTGCTAGCCAAAGCCGAACGCGGTGTGTCAGATCAACCGCCTCCGCCGGTGCGCCGCTAGCAAAGACGACGAAGCTGAGACACGCCGACGGCGATCGAGCAAGCAACAACACCGCGGGACTAAAGCCCCTTGATAAAGGCGTTTTCACAAGTACCGCCAACCATTGTTGTGGAAATGCGCAAGACACGTGCCACGAGCGGGTGCTCCGCCGCCATTCGCTTCCAAGGGCCGCTCATTTCAGTGCTGCGCCGCCATTTGCTTCCAAGGGCCGCTCGAGACCTGGGCCACGTGCGCTCGCGCATTTGGCGCCACTTGCAAAGACAAACGAAAACATATCGAGGGGCTTTACGCGGGACGACTGCAACGGCGGCATTTATTCGGATCAAAGGCCGCCTTCGCCGGTGCGCCGCTAGCAAAGACGACGAAGCTGAGGCACGCCGACGGCGAATGGGCGAGCAACAGCACCGCGGGACGACTGCAACTGCGGCATTTATTTTGATCACTGGCGCGAAATAAGCAAGAACAATTTTTATTTGAATCATAACACCCGATATCCAAGTTGGGGACCACATACCTTTGCTGGGTCTTTCCTGTGAACTTTTTACAGAGACACGGGGTGCCGCATTCAAAACACAGCTCCGTTTGCAAAATATGGGGGCCCTGAAAAGGACCGTTTAGACCGCTACCAGAACCTATAACTGACGTAACGAGCACTTGACGAGCGGTTGGCGCATAAGTCGTCCTTATGCATTTTTTCTTATACGTGGTGCAAAGTAATCCCGCCCCATATTTTTATGGCGTCAGGAACGAAGCAGCATAGAAAGAGTACCCTTCAAACGACAATAATAATAATAATTAAAAACTGCCGGATCTCCGCTGGAGACTCCGAGGCACCGTGGAGTAGTCGTCACGATAAAAAATCTAAAGAAACAAAATAAATAGCCTAACGGTCGTCGGCTGCGTCATAAGGCCTCGCCAAGTGCGGAGTATAACGGTCTTGGCATACGGTATGTATTGTGCATTCGTTATTTTCTTTTCTTTTCTACCACGTCAAATTCTGACGCCAAGACTCTCTACCTCCTCTGTTCCAAAGCGCTGTTTGTTATTATGTTAACAAATCAGCTTCGAATAAGGGTCGTGGCACCCAGTAGAGTAAGAAAAAGAATAAAAAAGGAATATTCCGAGCAGCCAGAGCAGCACGGCTGCTCTGGCCACTCTAGCCAGAGCAGCTCCTCTCATCAAAGAAGACGCCGTCCGAAACTCCAACGGTTCCCTTCTTATTTTTTTATTTTTATTTACTTTGTTACTTCATTTTGTTGTTGGGTTCGACTGCTCCCTTCTCTGTGACGATGCCGTCCGTGGACATACGTTTGGCGTTTTCTTTTTTTTTTTTGTCACGCGATGGTGTGGTCCGACCGATCAACCAATGAGTTTGTTAGAATTGTGTCACGAGGTATAAAATGGCAGATGAAATAAATATAATAAATGCAAAGAAGCGCGCAGTTCCCCTTCGGCACTTTATTCTTCCAGAGGCGAGCATCGCAGTGCCATGGCGTTCAACTTGTGCCGTCTTCTTGGCGCCATGAAAGACCCTCTTGAAGCAATTAATTTGCTTCAGCGCGTTGGCCTGCTCCTGGCTCCTCGGTTTTCGTGCGTGTCCAGAGTGCGAAGCTGCGATGACAAGCTGCAAGTCCGCGCTAGATCTGCGGATGGCTACACGGGGGGGGGGGGGGGGGGGGGGTGCGGTGTGTGGATGACTCGTGAGGTGCCCAAGAGGAAGCCGGTCAAAGTTCAGTGCCGAGGCGAGGTCTCGGTACGGAGCGGTTCCTTTTTCGAAGGATCGCACGCACCTGACGCTTCTCCAACTCATGAAAATCATCCTCCGGATGCCAGAACCTACCGTGCGCCGTCATTCAGCGGGAGGCTGATATCGCAAGTAAGACAATAACTGATTGGGCGAGCCTTTGTCGGGAGGTTGTGGTAAATGCCGTCTTTAAGCATTCAGACATGATTGGTGGCGAAGGCGTGACTGTAGAACTAGACGAGAGTATGATCGGTCGGCACAAGTACCATCGCGGGTATTTAAGGCCTGGCCAGTGGGTTTTCGGCGGTGTGGCGCGTTGCAGCGGGTGCTGCTTTTTTGTTCCCGTGGAGACCCGTGACGCTAAAACCCTGCAAGGGCTAATAGCCAAGTGGGTCCGCCCTGGAACAAGAATAATCACAGATTGTTGGGCTGGCTATCGCAAGCTTGCAGATGACGCTCGCTTCACGCACCTCACCGTTAACCACAAGCTGCACTTTGTCGACCCGAACACTGGTGCGCACACCAATACGGTGGAGGGCACCTGGGCCCACGTCAAAAACTCTCTTCCACCTGGACGGCGCGAGAGCCACCATTTCACTGGTCACCTTGCAAAGTTCATGTTTTGGAGGAGAGAGAAGGCGCGCGGAAACACTGATAGATTCCAGTCGTTCGTCGCCACGGCCGCCAAAATCTAGAGCCCCGACGCAGACAGGCCGAGGATTCTGACGGCCCCGGTGACTTCGAGGGATCCGCTGCGCTGAGCCCGTCACCCGCCTGCATGCATAAAGACGACTTATGCGCCAACCGCTCGTCAAGTGCTCGTTACGTCAGTTATAGGTTCTGTTAGCGGTCTCAACGGTCCTTTCCAGGGCCCCCATATTTTGCAAACGGAGCTGTGTTTTGAATGCGGCACCCCGTGTCTCTGTAAAAAGTTCACGGTAAAGACCCAGCGAAGGTATGTGGTCCCCAACTTGGATATCGGGCGTTATGATTCAAATAAAAATTGTTCTTGCTTATTTCGCGCCTGTGATCAAAATAAATGCCGCAGTTGCAGTCGTCCCGCGGTGCTGTTGCTCGCCCATTCGCCGTCGGCGTGCCTCAGCTTCGTCGTCTTTGCTAGCGGCGCACCGGCGAAGGCGGCCTTTGATCCGAATAAATGCCGCCGTTGCAGTCGTCCCGCGGTGTTGTTGCTTGGTTGATCGCCGTCGGCGTGTCTCAGCTTCGTCGTCTTTGCTAGCGGCGCACCGGCGGAGGCGGTTGATCTGACACTATGAAAAAAACCAGCTGAACTAGGGGAAAAGGTAGAGATAGAAAGAAAGACACCCGATCGCTGGACTACCAACTGTTTTTATATATAAACCTCCTCTTCATCCTCATCATCATCAAGAGGATGAAGAGGAGGTTTATATATAAAAACAGTTGGTAGTCCAGCGATCGGGTGTCTTTCTTTCTATCTCTACCTTTTCCTTAGTTCAGCTGGTTTTTTTCATAATGAGTAACCAACTAGCTCAGATTACACCAATCAAATGATCTGACACACCGCGTTCGGCTTTGGCTAGCAGACGGCGTTCGTAAAATGGCGTCAGCTGTTGCTGGCTTCACGCGGCGGTACCGTGCGTGCTTCTATTCATTCGGCGTTCGTTGCCATGGTGACGGCGAGGAAAGCAGACGAACTTTTTGATGCGGAAGAACGCTACGGCGCAGCGATACCAGGTGCGTTCTAAGGCCCTTCCCGCATGCTTTTCAATGGGCGGAAGGCGAACAAAAAGAGTTCGAAATAAGGACTTAACGCAGAAGGCTGCATTTCTCCAGCGCCTCATAATTTGACGAGCCTTGCACGAAAAGCATGTTTTTAGACCGGAGTTTGGAGATAGTTTTTCTTACAACAACATGGGTCTAAAGTATCAATGTGCCAACGCATGTTAGATGTGAACCATTGTAGCACTTTTATAGGCTATTTGTTATTTTATTATGTGTGTTATATCGCATACTTTTGTTGAGCGATCGGGTATTCCACGCTGTCCCTGTTGCTAATAATCCAAATTCCTCGCAAACAGGCAAGAAGCTGCCGGTGCCCCAATAAACGGTGCTTGGACCACGACCCGTTTGGACAGACGTCCCAGTGTTCAAGCCATCGTCGACGCAAGTGCACTCTTCGGAATTCGGCCTTATCGTGGATTCTACCGCTCATGAACTTTGACTTCCCATTCTTGAATGCGATGTGCATCTAGGAGGCAATAAAGCTACGTTTAACCTGAACTGTACAATTTCGTTCCGGAGATTTGTGGCTCGAGACCAAATGTAAAGGATAAACCTTTAATCCCAGGGGTCTAAACCTAAGGGCGCTACGTTTTTTTACCCAGGGGTCTAAGTGCAAGGGCCTAACAGTTGGTCCTCAGGGTTCATTTGAAACGGTGTAACAGTTAGTCCCAGGGGTCCAAGCGCAAGGGCCTAACAGTTCGTCCTTAGGGTTCAATTGAAATGGTGTAACAGTTGGTCCCAGGGGATCAAGTGCAAAGGCCTAACAGCTGGTTCTCGAGGTGCAATTTAAACAGTGTAGCAGTTAGTCCCAACGTTGCTAGTGCGAGACTAATGGAGGGGTGCAACTGTTACTCTCCTTTCCGTTAGTCCCTAAGGGGACTAATGGCTGTGGCAACGCACTAAGTCGCGCTCTCCTTTTTCTTAGAGTGCAGCATCTTCGTCGACGCCGACACTCACGATGCGCTGTTATTCTTCACAGTTATTCCCCTTTTTTTTTGTAGTGGAACAAGTTTGCAATTAAAGTTTAGTTTCTTTAGTTCTTCGCCTCTTCATCATGTGTCACTCGTGATGTTTTTGTGCACGTGCGGGGTATCGGAAGAAGAAGACACCGACAATGACTACCCCGTACTGTGGAAGAAACATACTCAGGTGATCACTGTGGACGTTCTTCCCGCGTGGAGCGAGTGACCAGATCGTGTTCGGCGTTAGCCTCGAACCAGGGGTAGTTAGTTCCGCACCGCCGCGGAGGGCGCAGAGGTATGAAGTCCCTCTTCGGCGGCCACGGTGTCGGCGGCGTAGTGTGCTTGCCTTTTTCGCGGTGTGGTGATGGTGTGCGGCCAGACACTGGCCTCCTGTTTTGCTTTGGTGCTGTGTTGATCACAGGTGCCACCATCGTGCATGATTAACCCAAAGAAGATGAAGAAGACGAAGATGGAAGACTACACAAATTTACGGGCTCTGGCGACTTGGTGGCGGCGTGGCGGTGGTGAAGTACAACAAGAAGCGGTGAGCGAGAGAATGCAGGATCACCGCTGTATTAATATGAACGATGCACGAGCAACACGAATAAAGACGACAACGACGGCAGTTGATTTAATCCCATCCAGGTGTACGAACTGCTTCATTTGTCGTTCTTCACAGAACGATACATGGTGTCAGACGTGTGATGATAATCACTGCACATCATGACTGATCTTCCGCCGCCAGAAACGCTGAGGTTGGGAGAGCATGCCGCTGAAAACTGGAGGAAGTTCAAGCAGAGAATGGAGCTCTTTCTGTTGGCCACGGAACCCATCAAACCTCGGATTCAGCAGCAAAAGGCCGCTATCTTTTTTTGCATATCGCGGGGCAGGAGACTATTGATGTCTTAATACACTTGGACTACCACCTGAGGAAGCCACAAATTACACTCTCAGAAAAAAAGGAGCCAAACGAGCAAAAAAGGGTTCTTTTTGCTAAAAAAGAACCGATTTTGGGGAAGATCCCTCTGAAGCGTGCTTTCTCAACCAAAAGCGCCCCATGCAAAATAAAAAAAAGAAATGCAGAGCCAGTTTCCGGCCTGGAAAGAGCGAAAAGGGTGCTTGTTGCATTTAGGAAAGAGATAAAGCGTTCTTTGGAAAACGAAGGTCACTTAAGTCTTCAACCGGATAGAGGGACACAATGACCGGGCTCGAAAGGCTTTGCACGCAAGAAATTGGGTGTGCCATTCTGTGGAAACAAAGCTGCCAATGTGAGCTGTCAATTCCTTAGAAGCTTAGAGAGGTGGAATGCCGTCGTTATTTACCAAGTCGCGTGCAATTTGAGGCCGAGATAATCTTCGCCTTCGACCACAGATAAAACAGGCTTCGATACCTTTGACTCCCGGGCCACCTGCTTCAGCGGTCTGAACACTGGCGTTCGTTTGCAAACGTAACTGCTCGCCGTGTTTTATTTAGTAAGAAATGTTAGTATCAAGCTAATCTTTAGTTCTCATTTGTATAAACCAAACGGGTCATTGAATTAAAGTTTATTTGAAGAAATCTGTACCTGCGGAAATCGAATGCGTACTTTATTCCCCCCCCCCCCCCCTTAAAAAAACAAAACAAAACAAACTGCATACAAATTTGCAAAGGCGCAGAACTTCGACGACTGAGCAACAAAAAAAAAAAAATGTGCGTGTGGTGTTGAATAAGTTATACGGTGATTAAGCGGCGTTGTGTTTTTTTAGTAACAAGAGCCATTTTTGAAATTGCTTTCGTGTTTAAACAATATACGTATAACTGCGCGTATGAATGAAAAATGAATAGAACAGAGGAACTTTTTTTTTTTGTTTAGTATAGAATGCAGTTGCCCTAGCTTGTGGTCATGAGTCATGACACCGCCCGTCTCCCAATACGGCGCCTCTGATTGTTTCGCGGCCCGCGTCAAGCCGCAAAAATAGAGTTGGGACCCATCCGCGAGTGACATAAAAAATCCTGCTGCGCGGAAGGTTAGTGTTGTCTGTTGCAGTCATCTTTATCTTTGAGTGAAGCAAAACTTAACTTAGATATGTTGTGCGTTCAAATTTATGAATAATAACGCAATGTAAAAAATGAGTGCTCCGTCTGCCGGTGAACCCCGTTCGCTACTTTGAGGTCGCCCAGCAAAAGTTAAAAGATTTGGATAACATGATAACAGAAACGTGGTGTTGTGTTCTGCTATTTCTCTTTCACTTCTTCTTCTATGTATTGCCCTACCTATCTCACTTTAAGAATCCTATCCTCTTTCTTCTCTTCTTTTCGATGACCTAAAAGCAGTTCATCACGAGGCACCGGACGAGATGGTCGTTCTTTCATAGCGGTACGCTTGCTGCTGAATTCTACATTATGGCGACGAGGATCTACGTGAGTTCTGCGCTGGACTGGGCTTCAGCGAGGACATGCGGGGAATGCTGATCGCCGAATGGGCAATTTCTTGCGTGTCCCGGCAAAACCTTCCCCAGAACTGATCCAGCAACAAGATGGCGACTACATCGAACGGCATCACCGAGTGCTGAGAAGCCATCTTGGAGCAGTCATGGCCTCGGGCGGCAAGCTACCCCCAGAGTTCTTAGTCAAGCTGGGACCTCCGCCCATTCCATGGGAGCGATGGATCAAGATGTTTGAGCGTTATTTGCTGGCAACTGGCGCTCAAGAGTTTGGTGCAGAACGCCGTCGGGCAATGCTGCTCAACTGTCTCGGAGAGGCCGGCCAGCAGATTTACGACGCTCTACCAACGCCTGAGCCTGCTGTTGAGGAAGCGCTAGCACCGCTGGCAGCAGCAGGTGGCGAACAAGTTGTGGGAGCTCCCCTTGATGTCTACGAGGAAACAGTTAAGTTACTGGAGGCTGAATTTACACAGCCAGTCAATGTGACGCTCCAGGAGCTCCAGTTTCATCTACGAAGACAGAAAGAAGGCGAGTCCCTTCGCGATTTTCTGTCGGCTCTACGGACGTTAGCCGCCAACGCTAATTTTGGAAGCCGTACTCAAGACCGTATCCGGAAACAGTTCATGATTGGAGTGGCTTCAACTGAAATTCAGGAACGGATGGTCCTCGATGCAGCTCTCCCGTTCGACGTTGTTATGCATACCGTCATGAACCTGGAAAGATCACGTCGAGAGGTTCGAGAGTGGGCTGGCGTCGCTGCACCGAGCGAGCAGACCTGTCAAGTGACGCACTCATCAGACTCGTCAGCCTCGAGACAACCCAGGGAGAGACAGTCCGGGCGACGTGAAGGGCATGCTTCCAGAACGCCATTCAAGCAGCCTGCCCGTCAGCATAGTTCTTCACAACGGATATGCTATGAGACATCGCCAAGCTTACAGCGGCAACGGCTCCACCTGGCCCAGATAACGTTGAGAAGTCGTCGCAAGCAACGACACAGTCTTTTGAGCGCCTTCGTACACAGGGAATTCTCAGAAAGACCTCTAGAAGCCAGCGTCCTCATCATGAGTGGCGGCCAAACAGATTAAAGCAGGCTACTCAGTGGCAGCAGCAGCAGCTAAGGCCACATACGCCTCCGCCTTTTCCACCTCCACGGGGACAAGATGAGGATGGAGACGAAGCGTGCCCAGGTAGTCCAACCGGTCTTTTTGACTCTCGACAGGGTGCCGTGACGGTGCCACCAAGTACACACCAAAGAGTGAGGTTGCCACCGGAAATTCCCGTTCCCTCAGTGGATGCTACAATTCCCCCAGTGCCAGTTTCCGTTCCCCCAGTGGAGGAGCTTCGGCGATCGACCCGAACTCGCCGACCACCGGTTCGGTTTAGAGATCTGAGTCTCTGACCCGCGGTGACAGACGTGACAGTTGACTATATTTGTCTTGGGGCGAAGAGAAGTTTACATATTTCTTTAACGCTTATTATCCGAAGTGCAATTTATTGCTGGAATTCTGTAAATAACTTGCCGTAGTTTTGTAAATAAGTTGCTGGAATTCTGTAAATAACTTGCCGTAGTTTCGTAAATAACTTGCTGGAATTCTGTAAAAAGAAACTTTCTGACAGTGTTATTTGAGATATTGTGTACAAGAGTATGAGTGTTGAGTGCGAATGCTTTAAAAATAGCCTAGGCTAAGAGTCTGATAATGAATGCTTAACTTGAATTTCTTTTGAATTATGATTTGTGCATCTTTGCTTTGTATGTATAATATCTATGACTGGTTTTGTTATGTGCATTTTGTATAGTCGTTTTTTCTCCAAAAGGGGAGGGGGGAAAATGTTGTGTTCTGCTATTTCTCTTTCACTTCTTCTTCTATGTATTGCCCTACCTATCTCACTTTAAGAATCCTATCCTCTTCTCTTCTTTTCGATGACATAAAAGCAGTTTATCACGAGGCACCGGACGAGATGGTCGTTCTTTCATAGCGGTACGCTTGCTGCTGAATTCTACACGTGGTCGCTGCTGTTCTCGTAGTTTTCGCGAGCAACGTGGCATGGTAGGATGCAGAACAAAATGGCCTCGGACGAAATGGCCCTGGACGAAATAGCCCCGGACAAGATGGTCCCAAGTGCAATCCCGGAGAGAATGGTCCCAAGTGATTTTTAGACACTCATCTTTTAATGAGGTGCTACTCTGAAGTTCTATTAAGCGTACATTCAATGCTCTTATAATGCAACTTTTGTAGAGACTATAAAAAAAAAAAAGAAGCTCGATATAGACGCGACAATGTTGGAGAAACACACACACAGGGCAGACACCTGTCTCGCGTGTGTTTTTCTTCGACTTTGTGCCGTTTATTTTGCACTCTTTTTCATTACGCCGATCAACCAACTAGCCCAACAATCTATTTTACTGCTTGATACAACTCTTTCCGATTTCTTGCTCGAAGCTTTAAATCGATGCCGTACTGTTACATTTTGTGAACTTAATGTTTTACTTTAAAGGAGTTCTCTCGATAGTTCAACAGAGCTACAAAAAGACGTTTTGAGTGAAGCCATACGTACCGCACATTTACAACTAGTTTCGTTGTGTAATTAAATGTTTATTTTACAAAAAAAATGTATTGCATTATGCCAATATTTATCTTTTTATATGTTGGGATTGTACCAATTGAAGCTAATAAAAATAAAGAGCAAGAAAAAGTACGACAAAATTTATTTGGACCATTTGACCGAGTTTACTATTCGAACAATTTTGTCCGGGGCCATTTTTCCGGTTCTCGGGCTGGTTCTGTGTTTTGGATTCCCATTTCTAGTGTAAAAGGGATAAGCGTCGACGGCACGCCCAAGCATTTGCGTGACGTGGCGCTTAACTGAGCTAATATTTGTTCAGAAATGGCAGTTGACGGTTCGGAGGTCGCTCCGATTGGAATAAAAATTATTTGTCAACGACATCTATTCGCTCTGTCTGATTGCTTGATTACCACTTCTCTTTCCAGTTCCAAAATAGGCTTGATTATCATTCAATCTTGTTTTCCAGGCCTATATTTTGGTAAATTCTTATAAAAAAACACGTCACTGACCGGACACTGAATCATCGAATCTAGGTGCGTTGTCGCATTGCCGGCACATAAGTCGCTCAGCCACCAAACAGGCCAACACTCGTTGCTCTACACAGTTTGTTGCTTGTTTCCGTTGCCGGAAGGTGTCACACCGAATCGAGAATTTCGCTCTTGTTTATTTTGTGCTTCTTTTGGGCAAGAGAGTGAACTGCCAACTATTTTACCGGCGGCTGATGGACATGCTTGGTGATCTGATCGCCGTGTTTCCTGGCAGACAGGGGCGGAAAAGCGATGACATGTTCATATTATTTTCGCCAGCGAACCAGGGTTCGGACAGCTCAACGGCACCCCACTGCTCACCACTGGGCTGACAGTTCGGTGGAATCGTCATGCTCGTTTGACCAGTGAACCTTCTGTCTTGCACCACGTGATCACAATCGCAGATAAAGGTGTCAGGTGATAAAAACCGTAGCTCCCACCACGCTGTCAGCTTAGTGGTGAACAGGGATGGGTCGCTGAAGCTCACTAGAGCCAACAGGATCTAGCTTCGTTGCTCGAGGGAGTGCCAGCACTTGCTCGTACGAGTGGCGAATCGGAACAATGTTTGACCTCTTCTCCCTTTGGGTTTGAAGTTCGAGGAGGAAGTACCTTCCTCCCTTTCCTCTTAGCCATCACTTGCAACATGTCAGTGGATGTGAGCACATGGACGATTGGAGACGTCTGCAGGTGGATTTTTGAAAACAAACTGCAATTGGCCTGTTCATCATTTCAAGGTAAAACTTCTTCTTAAGCAGGCAATATTTGTAATTTCTCTTAAAAATTGCTATAAGTACCGTAGCGCTCAATATGGCCGGAAATTGTTTGATGCATAGGCAGAATAAGTAGGACAGGGGGCGGCTTCTTATTAATTAGGCTACTTGTCGTTTGAAATTTGTGTTTATGCTATTTTGGCTTAGAGTTGTCCAAACAAGCACGTTGCAAAAAAAAAAAAAAAGAAACAGAATATTTTGGCAGTCTTGTATGTTGAACTACACAAGAAAAAAACGTTTTTGAAGCGGACACTGATCTCATTACTACAATACTGACTTTATATAATAAATATGACAAAATACTGAGTTCAAGCTTTCCGCCAGAAAGATCTCAAGAACAGAACTTCGAATTTACAGCGCGAATGAAATGGGAAACGATATATCTTCGTAAATGTAAAAACTTATGTTACCGGGCTTTAATTAGCTAATGCATCTGTATTTATGGCCTCAATAAACACTAGCGAATAGGTGCTGTAAACGTTTCTGTTTTTTGACCGGCCAGGGACATGACACTCCGAGAGCTAATCACTGCAGTTTTGCGGCACCGCTCAACTAATGACGACGCCGAACATTTGGTTAGACCCAAAGATGCAGTCTGCGCTGTGACATTAAGGAATTCAAAACGTACCGCTCGCATTGCTTAATGTGTCAGTGCAGACTGCATTTCTTGGTCTAAACGTATGTTCCGCGTCTTCATTCGCTGAGCGGACTTCGTAGGTTGCAACGATTGGCTCTCGGAGTGTTGTGCGGAAATCGACAGGCGCGAACTTTTTTGTGCATTTTGTGTTTGCACAAATGTGGACGCATGTTTGATAAAAATAACTGTTTTACTTGGTCCTATATTCAGTGCTGCAACTATTATGTAAATAGCTTATATGCGTAAACGGCGCATCCAGCGTAACAAATTGTTTCTGTTTTAGGGATTCGTTGATACTGACAAATATGAAGACGCCGTGAGAGTTCGCCGTCATGTCTTGCTCATGAAAGAAGAGAGAACTAAAGTGCCCCTGAACGTCGACTTGATACAAGACCATATGATGCGGACGTTTCAGCCTTGCCAAGAATTGATTCTCAGCGAGGCTGGAGTCCTCACAGTCCTTGAGGAATTTCCGGCAATGCCGATTCCCGGAATGGTAATTCAATATTGTCTTCTTTATATTTAGTCTTAAAGTTTCGAGATTTTTACAGGTCATCAGGACTTCAAAAGTTTCTTACTATCTGTTTTATCGCCTGTGAATGGGATAAGGGATTTTGATACGTGCTAAATGATATAGTTTTACCTCGTAACAAGGCTAGGCAATGAATTAATTAACATTCCGATTAATTAACTATTGTTTTACTCTTAATCAAGTGAGTTTAATCGGCATATTGCTTGAATTTAGAGTTACAAAAAGTCTTATAAACAAAAAAGTAAGAAGAATACTCATTTAACTCTTTTTGTGTGTTTATAACACAATTGTCTCTCATGGCTACTTAAGTGTTTTATATGATTATTATCTATAGTGGTTCGAAGTTTAAATAATAACGTACAAATATTTTATTTTAAATGTTTGCCATGATTTTCTTGTGTATAAGGCACAATGGTAAGTTGCTATTTGAACATGTTATTGTACCAATTTGTACAGATATTTTATTTTAAATGTTTGCCATGCCTTACTTCTGTATGAGGCACAATGACAAGCTGCTATGCAGTGCCCATTATAAGACGTAGTAAAAACTTGTCAAAGAAAAAATCGGCTGTTCTAGGCCTTTTCTGAGATACAATATCATGCCCGGAGATCAACGCGACCTTTAAATTAATTAACTAATCAATATAAAAGAAAACATAAATCGAAATTATTTTAATTATATATATATATCGGGTGTTCATATTTAATTTGAACAGATTTATTTAAAAAAAAGCCGTGAAAGTTACACTTATGCTGCTTGTGGAGGTGAGTTATACGGCCAGGGGGACATATTATAGGGGGCTAATCGTAACGATCAGTTGGCTAATTAACTAAAATTCAATAATTAACATTTTAATGAAAATAGACATATGGTTCCAATTAGAAACTTGCTCAGCGTCATCGAAAAGCACTAAATCAGTCATTTTCAGAAAGACTTTGAGCGCGTGAAAAGCGTAGTCGTGCACTAAAGTTACCACTCGTGGAGCAGGTACAAAGCTAGCGGTTGCGGTAAGGCGCCCGCGCGATTTTTCCGTCTCTTATCTAGCCCCAGCCTTCTACCTGCTCCACGAGTGGTAAATTTAGTGCACTACTACGCTTCGCTCGAAGACCATCTGCGCCGAAAAGTAGAAAGCGAGTTTCCATATCTCTTTCGTGGTCTAGGATGTGCAAAGAGACCATACAAGATGGTTCCTCGTGAAAACTCCACCCCGGTGGTACAACCAGCTCGTAGCGTACCGCACGCACTCAGAGCGCTTCTCAAGACAGAGCTGAATCGCATGGGGGAAGCCGGTGTCATCGTGAAAGCGCAACAACCTTCAGACTGGGTGAGTTCCTTAGTGGTAGTACGCAAGAAGAAATATAAGTATAGAGTATGCATGGATCCCCGTCATATAAATGAAGCACTCAAGAGAGAGCATTTTCAACTTCCTCGAAGAGAGGAAATTGAAGCGGACTTGGCGCGCGCCGCGTATTTCAGCAGGCTTGACGCCAAAAGCGGCTTTCATCAAATACCGCTAGATGTTCTTGAATATGCACCTTTAGTACGCCTTTTGGGCGATACCGATTTTTACGACTACCTTTTGGACTCGCTCCAGCCCCAGAAGTGTTTCAGCGTACCATGAGCTACCTTCTAGATGGCCTTCCAAGCGTCCGGGTGTATATTGACGATGTCCTGATTTTGGGGTGCAACACAAGTAGAACATGACCAACGCTTGCACGGAGTACTCAACGCCATACAAGCTGAAGGACTAACCCTTAACTTCAAAAAGTGTGTCCTTGGGGTAAAAGAAATCACCTATCTAGGAGATAAGATTAGTGCTGCTGGCATTGAGCCAAATCGAGACCCTGTAAAATATGTGGCAGCGCTACCTAGTCCGTCAAGTAAAAAAGAAGTTTAGAGGTTGTTTGGGGCTGTCAACTACTTTGGCATATACTTGCCTCATCTGTCAACGCAGACAGAGTCCCGGCGTAAACTCATTAGGCAGGAGAATTTTTTTTAAATGGTTAGGGGTGCACGAAAGTGAGTGCGGCAGATACGAAAAATGTTGACTGAAGCGCCGGTGTTGACAATTTTTGATCCCGCTAGGCCTACCAAGGTCTCAGCAGACGCTTCTGCCTTTGCTCTGGGTGATGCATTGTTCCAGCATGATGGACAAGATTGGAAAGTGGTGGCATATTCTTCATGAGTACTTACAGACACAGAGCGTTGATATGCACATATTGAGAAGGAGGTGTTAGGAATTGTATTTGTGTGTGAGAAATTTAATGGGTTTGTGCTAGGAAGGAAAATAATAATCGCTGCTTTAATCGCTCTTGTAAAGAAAAACTTGGGTGAATTGCCACCAAGGTTGCAAAGACTATTTCTTCGTTTAGTGAAGTTTGAATTTGATTTGCAGTTTGTCCCGGGAAAGAAGCTGGTGATCGCGGACACACTTTCTCGCGTCTCTTGCGAGTCACAACTCGAAGAAAGCTCCACCGACGTTGCGATACTTGCAAATGCGGTGCTTTCAACACTGGTAGGCAGCCGGACTTTGGGCAGCCTAAAGATTGCCACATCAAATGATCCGGTGCTGCAGGAAGTGATCAACTGTTTAGAAGCAAAGAAACCAACCCTAGGTGAGTTAAAGACCGTCATGACAGAGCTTTCCGTGGTCAACCGAGTCTTGTTGAAAGGAAGCAAAGTGGCAATTCCTACATCAATGCGCAAAGAAATACTTAAACGAATACATCACGGTCACCTAGGTTTAAACAAGTGCGAAGCAAGGGCAAAAAGCCTTGTTTATTAACCAGGAATGAATGCGGACATCACTGCACTAATCTGGCAATGTGAGACTTGCAAAGTCTTCGCACACAGACAGCAAAATGAAGCTTTGCATACACGTGAGGTACCGGAAAATCCTTGGGGCCGAGTTGGGGCAGATTTGTTCGAACTGGCTCGAAGACATTACCTAGTTGATTATGATGCGTACTACAATTTTCCGGAAGTGGAGGAGCTACACGACGTAACTGCCAATGGCGTGATAGCCAAACTTTCTGCGATTTTTTCACGTCATGGAATACCGTTAGAGGTCTGCACTGACTGAGGCGCACAGTTTTCTGCAAAAGAATTTAAAGACTTTTCTGCGCGGTATAACTTTATTCATACAGTAGACAGTTTTAGTGGACCGTACGGTATAGCTTTGCGTACGCAAGAAGATTGCGGGTCGTGAGTGCGCACGCGCAGAACGCAATAAAAGGGCTAGTGTATTGCGTACGCATGCAACGCTGGGGATTTCGCGTTGCTGGCTGGCGGGCCTTGCGAACCGCTCTCGAGAGTTCTCGGACCCAACGAGAGCGCCAGTTTGAAGATGGCGGTTGCCTCGACTGGCGCAGCAAGGGCGACGTGGTGTTTTCGCAGTTCTGTGTTACGTGAAATTGCGTGGTGTTCAGCTCGGCGATTCTTTCTGGAACCCACCGCGGTCGAATCAGATCTCCCTGCAGCTGAAGGAGTGCACAGTGGAACTGTTCGCCGCTCGCAGTGTGCGTCGACGCTGCGATCTGCTCAACGCTAAGCCTATTCCCACAGTTTATCGCCGACGGACGAACGACTCTAAAAGAAATCGCCGAAGCTCTCGCTATGCACTGGACATCAGGGTCATGAATTTCGTTCCGCGATAGCATTGATAAAAGGTGCCGTTTCCACGGGACGACTGACGGAGGCTCCGTGATCGAATTTGGCTACGCACTTGCACTCGTAGCCTCTGTACCCCGCAGAAAAGCGCGCTTGACGATGCAGCTGTGGCTTGGTTTCATTTGAAATAAAATGATTGGACACGTTTTCATGTTCAATATTTGTTTCCAGGAGCATGGTTGCGCTATAAGCACGCGGAATTCTACGGCTCTAGCAAATTTAACCAAGGTCATGCGCGGTGTTCACTCGAAAACGTATCGCGCAACTAAATTCGGTCCGAGCAGGTCCTTTTTAGCGTACGCTATACTATTGCGTATTGCGTACGCAAGGTCCAGAGACGCTATACTAAAACTGTCTATTGTGGCTTGCGGTTCCAATAATAGGGAGGGTAACACCAGTTGGAACGGCACAGCAAGATCCATCTGCCGACCGTCTCTGAATCAGAAGATTTACTTCTCTGGTCATAAGAGAGTCCACGCCCCCAAATGCCAGGCTATCATGTGCGCCAAGGGAATCATCTGCGAACTGGACGGGCCTTTTCCCGGTCACAGGCAGGGCGCTGGTAGGTGTAACTTGCTTGCTTTTAGCCCATCCTGTAGCTGAAGCAGAACGACAGTTATAGAGAGCTTTATAATAGCTGGTCCCAAAGCTTTGGGGTCCCAAAGAAATAGGGGCTCAGCAATGCGCATGCGTACACTCTCAACAAAAGGTTGTCGCAGGGTACTACACTTGGGGTAGTCAGAAGCCGTCACAGATATCGCTACCCCCCCCCCCCCCCTCCCTTCGCTATACTAACAACCCCATGGGCAGTCGCACGGCACGTAATCAGCAGGTAATCACAGTGAGCACCCCCAAAAGCAACATGGCGGCTGGCAAGCGACAGTGGAGCAATACGAGTAAGGCCTAGCGAGCTGGACTGCTTTTTGCTAAAATACGATTCTGAAGTGCGTACGCCCGTTCGCTGCCTTCCGCGCGCACAAAGCACTCCGAAACGCGCCTCGAAGCACCGGCACCGCACCTAATACGAGGAGGGGCGACGATGTGAGGGGGGGGGGGGGGGGGAGCGCATTCGAGGGGGTTTGTCCGCGATTGCTTTCGCGAGGCCGGCTGCGTTTACTTCGCGGCCAGAAAACATTCAAAAAAGGAAACAAAATAGCGACAAATGGAATGATGTCTTTATTGAACAGAGCATCTGCTTGCTGTGCTTGCCACAAGTGATCCGGCGTTTTCGGTTGACAGCGGCGAGGCGAAGCATCACCGATTTAAGCGGCGTCGGTTCCGATCGTTCAACGCTCCTGCTCACCTGTTAGCATTCGTTATCCACTTTCAAGTCCCTGGTAATCCTCACCGCGTCTGTGCACGTACTTGGCGCTATTCACCGTACGGAACACCCATTCCAAATGGGACTGATCCCATTTGGACGAGAGGCCGAGAACCGAACCAGACCGAACCCTTTGTGGCTGCTACGTGGAGCCATGGAACGCCTCCATGTTTTTCACTCAAATAAGTAGACACATAAACGCGCGACTCCTTGAATTGGCGGCGACACGCGCCACCTAACGGACAGCGCTCAAACTAAAGAAAAAAAAGAAACCAGCAATTTTTGCTCTGAACGCCTCTCCAGACAATGCCGTATGTACATATCCCACGCCATGGTTCACTCATAAGCGACATCACAGCATTTCATATATCAACGCATTCAGAAAGAGCACAAGATACAACATCACATATTGACACTCACTATTGCTATACACACGTCTAGTCGACACCACCAGCTTATATACTGCTGTATTTCATGTGACCGATTGGGATGGTGACCACTGTCATATTTTGCATAAATACGAAAAGTCTGTGCAAGATTTAGCCGTATATATTCTTTTCCTCTACTGTCCTTAGGAAAGCGCTCGTATCTCTAATGTAGGTCCATTGCAAAAATGAACTGCAGGTTATAAATAAATTTGAATAGTTGCTACACGTCACATTTTGAACAGTTTCGTTTTCTCGCTTGCCTACACTTCAAGTATACAGAAGCCTGTTTAATTAATTGTATTAATTTTCGAAACCAATTTCTGCAATCACAACTTTCTGAACACACTGATGCATTTTCTTTTCTCTTTTTGCATATCCAGACTGACTTTAGCGGCGGTTGGGTACACGTTGAGTACACTGAGCACGCGCAGGTGATTTTAGCGAAGCCCGTCTACAGTGTAGCCCGTCCGCCGGTCCTCCCAGAAGCGTTATTTCAGTTTTCTTCTTTTCGCTAAATATCCGTTCTATGCGCTAGCGCTCGCGCCAAGAGGACAGTGCAGAATTGCTGCTTTCGGGCCCGTGCCTTCACCTGCAACGAACGCGAAATACGTATGCTAAATTATCTAAATCCTGGTTGAGACAGTAGTGTTTGACTGCGTGCGTCTGACTGCGTCGCGGCAGCAAGAAATCAGGACATCCCTGCTGCTTATATCGCGTGCCAAGATGATTCCTTGAATTGGATTCCACGCTTGATACGAAGCACAGACGTGCCGGTGAGTGGCTTTCGGTTCTCGACGCAACGCTGTCAAACGCTAGTGTCTGAACCGGCCTTGTTTGAAGCATTTTTTTATCGAGTATGCTCGATGAAATATGCCAAATGAACCAGAGAAGGCGAATCATGTACCTCGAGACAGAGAAATAGCACTCTAAGAAAAAAAGGGTGTAGTCGGGTGCATCGGGCGCACATGCACCCTTTTCCTAAAAGATGCACTCTGCGTTTCCCAGCCAGTGTACTTGTACACCGACAATGAGCATCCTCCTCTCCCTTAAAAACCTCTAGGTGTATCAGTGCACCCCCACGCTAGCCGCGCGCCTCGATCAGCTTGTGCTTGGATTCCCCTTTGGGGGTCACTTATTGGGTTTGGCAGTTTCTTAGGAAGTATGGAGCTATCCCATTCACTCGGTATTGACAGTAGAGTGGGCGCTATGCTTGTTTTAGGCCAATTGGGTCTCCGGGTAGTATCACGTGACTATAGTCTCCAAGCTAGAGATAAGGCAGAGCACGGCACCTGCCTGAAGGCCAAGGCCACGGATAGCATCCACTGCACTATTAACTTTGGGTCGAACTTTCAAGAGGATATAAGTGAATAATCCTTTCGTTGTGTTCATTGTTGGGTTGCCCCTGAAGATAAGCCTTTGCGAGGGCACCCCCTTTTGGCCTTGAAGGAGCTGCAATTTTCATACTCCTTTCTTTTTTCTTTCTCTCCATAAGCTGAAAGCACGGAAGAAGGTAAAGGTTTCATGGTTGACTTAGTATCTTTTTTTTTTTGTCTCCGTACTTCCCGGCCTAGTTTCTTGTGCGCCTGCCCCGACCAGCGGGGCTGCCGTAGATTTCGTCCGCGACGATGTATTCGAGTGTGCCAAGATTTTTAGTGTTTGAAAAGTCCTACGAGTATATCGGCAACAAGCGAGTTCTTCAGAAAAGCCCAAGGAATTCTTCTGATGAGTTTAGTGTTCGGTTCGGCGAACTACTGCTTCTGCTACAGTATGTTGGATCTTCACGGACCCTTTTCCTTTCGTTTTTGTGTTGTTCTGCAGTGCTCGTGTCGACATATATTTCGGATTACATATTTCGAGTCCGGCGTTTTCATCGTAAGTGCTCTGCAACCTTCTCCTTTGCAACAATTGACAGTTCCGTTCCGGATTACTTCTAGAATTAGGCAGTGTCTATTTTCTAGCAGCCGGGAGAATAATTTCCCCGAAATTCTATCGGCAGTCGCCTGCCATTAGCTGACTACAATCATGTGACAACCGCAGGTATAATACTGACTTTCTTATTCTCCCGGCGTTTTGTGAAAACACGTTTTTTGTCGATAACGTTTTGTAGACACGTTTCATCGACACTACATGGCCATTCACACTCTTACGACCAAGTAAGACTGAGAGAGACCAGACCGGCTTTTAAGCATTTTGCGACTTCTTAGGACCGGATGCGATGCTGCCGAGCTGGTCCTAAGAAATCGCAAGAGGCTTAAAAACCGGTCTGGTATTTCTCAGTCGTACTCGGTCGCAAGAGTGTGAACGGGCCTTAAGGTTTCATCGTCACTCGCTACGCAAAATGCACGCCTTAGGGACATTTTGTCGCGCGTGTATCTCTGAGGCGCGTGCTCACCGACCCAGCCGACCCGTTCGCGCTACTTCGTGGCGACAGTCTGCGGCGGCTCATTACGAAAATGTTAGCCCACCTGTCCCACCCATACACGTCACTTCGCGGATACATTCTGGGGCGGCTCATTACAAGAAAAGAAAGGAGAGAAGCTAATATAGAAAAGCTAATCTGAGCTGTCGACAAAACGTCGTTCGATGAATTAATGGCGACTACCGGTGGAATTTTGTGGAAATAATTTTACCGGCTGCTGGCAGAATGGACACTACCTAAGACTCACCCCCGGTTCTTGTTTGCTTAGTAATCATTTCAGTTGTGTAAAAGCTTCTTTGTACGTCTTCAGATATGACAGATTGGTTGCAAGTTTGTACTTGTTTACGAAATAGGCCGTCTAATAAACTTCTCTGAGGTTTGAAAACAATACCGTGTGTCCGTTTTCCTGCCCTTTGCAATCACCGGGGCGCATACATTTTTTACTGTTTTCCTTGATGTCTTAAATAGGTTTATGAAGTTATGAAACGGGTGCATAAAGTGCTGCGACCGTGCACCTTTCAATCGGGTGCATCTGTATTCTCTCCGAATTCAGTGAGTGTAGAAAGAGGTGTAACAGTACACTACTGAATGTGGTGCTCCTGTGTTCCCTTTGAGATCAGTAGGTGTAGAAAGGGGAGTAATGGTACACTATTGAGTGAGGTGCATCTGTGTCCCCTTTGAGTGAGCTGGGTGTATGAAGCGGTGCAATGGTACACCATCGCATGGGGTGCATCTGTGCTCCCTTTCATCTCATTGGGTGTAGAAAGAGGTGTAGCCGTACACCATTGAATGGGGTGCACCTGTGTTCCCTTCGAGTGAGATTTCTGTAGAAAAGGGTGTACATGTGCACCACACCAACGGGTGTACACGTACTCCCATATTTGGGGTGCACTTGTATTCCCCCAAAGGGTGTAATATATGTGACAAGCACTTACACCCCCTATGGGTGCACCCCATGACACCCTTTTTTTTTAGAGTGAGTGAAATACACGGGCATGATCCCAGATATCTGTGTACGTTCGTCCTGTCCGGCCTCAGTCGTGGTGTTCAATGCTTCATACTTCACTGCACTTGAAAGCAAAAAAATTGGGTACGACAGGCGCGCAAGTTCGGCGGAACCGAGGAGGCCAGTTGCAACTAATCTGCACGCAGAACTGACCGATCACACCTTTATTGAGAGCACAACCGCACAATAAAAGACGACGAGAGTATCTCGTCCGGCGAACATTCAAGTCAACTCACGCCTCTGCGTAGCTTCCTGTGCTTTTCTAGAGATTTGGTTAAATTCCTCGAGCACGACGCCAGCTGCCAGCTGTTTACTGCTGTACATGGTAAAACCCGCGACGGAACCAAAAAGGACAACCGCGATACTTTTTACCTGCCTCGGGTTTTAGCAGGTGCGTACCAAGGTTGCCTGTACTTGTTTGTTTTCTGCCAGTTTAGGCGAACTGAGCCACACGCTTGTTTCGACCGGTTCAAATTTGAATAAATGATAACCAACGCACATAGAAAACAAGTTTCAAGTACTTTTTGAGATTTTTGAAGTGACTTTTGCTATTGAACGACTGGTTGCACTTGAATGTTCAATTCAAGAGTTTATAAAACGTGACTACCCCATGCTTGTCACCTGCCAACAGGGTGCTAACTCTCAATGGCTCGAGCCCAGTGGGTAGTTAAGTAAGCCTGTGGGGTAGCCGTCAAAACGCACGATGACGAGGGGGGGTGCTCACTTTTTCTTAGAGTGTAGAACCCAAACTCCGTTTGCGATTTTGGGTTGGCGCGCGCCCCCAACGTGAAATTCAAGGCGCCCTTTCCGCTCGCTTCGGAGCGAATTCGTCATGGTCGCTGCAGTATTAGCCAATTTCATTGCCAATGAATAGTGCAACCGGTTTTCGCTTTGCTTTATCTCGCTCAAGTCAGAAAGAACGAGCGGTGGGCTCGCCCCATTTTAAAGATCGTGCCTGATTCTGGCCGTTACTAAGCCTAAACATACGTCGTAACTGTTGACATGGTGACGTATTACTACTCCGTGGCTAAAGGCTCGTTCATACAGACCCGTTTTCTTTTTCTTTTTTTTTTACGTTACGTTACGGAATGTCACTGGGCAATCTGTGCTTCGTATTAAACTGTGCCAGCAGCAGGTCAACCCGGTCGGGGATAGCCAAGGATAGCCCGCGTGGAGAAATTTCTTCCGATCGCTTCGGCGACCTTTTCGGCAATTGAAGTCCATCTCCTGGAATCCTGGAATAGGTTAGTGGCCTACACCTCGCGTAGCACATAAATGTCATCGTCGATCGAGAAGCGAACGCGCGCGGGAGCCTTCTATTTCGCCATTTTGTTCTGGCCTTGGATCGGCCTCGACTCGTTCGGTCATCCCGCTTCGGGTGTAGCCGAAACAATTCAATCCGTAGCGCTCTAATTTGGCGCTTGCTCTCGTAGTAACATAGAGAGTTGAGCTAGCTGGTACTTAGAAGACATACCTAAAACCGCGCACAAGCTCAGGAGGAAGATAACAAAACACAGGAAGGGGCGCTGACTCCCAACTTAAGTATTGTGAAAGAAAGAGAAAGAGGAAGCTTCAGATATGAAACCCACGTTTAGTTCCACGTTGTTGTTTTTCTTTCTTCTTTTTTCTCGTCTTTTTTTTTCGTCGTGACCTTGTGATGTCAGTTTTCTCCTTTTCGGCTGCAACTTAGTAATGCATCTGTTTTTATTTTTCTTCTTTTTACCTTGTGGGTTCGCGTAGGCTTCATGTCTGAAGCTTCCTCTTTCTCTTTCTTTCACAATACATAAGGTGGGAGTCAGCGCTCTTTCCTGTGTTCTATTTTCTTCCTCCTGTGTCTGCGCGCTGTTTTAGGTATGGCTCCTTTTCGAATTTTTTTGGGCGTTCGTGTGCGCTTTGACCATCTGCAGCCGAAGATTTAAGCCTTCAACTATGCCGAAACTGAGACGAACGCGAGCGCGCGTACTCTGCGAGCAGCTGCACTATTTAGATCGGAGCTGGAGCGACTTTGAAGCCTTGAAATACTTGTTTTCAAGATGCAGGTATCGTGCCACGAACGAAATCTACTCGGAGCCACGGAGTAGCAATACTTTGCCATGTCAACGGTTACCGCGCACGTTTAGGCTTAGAAACGGTCAGAATCGGGGACGATCTTTAAAGTGGGGCAAGCCCACCGCTCATTCTTTGTGATTTGAGCGAGATAAAGCAAAGCGAAAGCCGGTTGCACTATTCATTAGCATTGAAAAGGGGCTAATACTGCAGCGACCATGACGAATTTGCTCTGAAGCGAGCGGAAAGGGCGCCGCCATGTTTGCCGACTCAACCCTGCCCCAAGCAAGCGCCAACCCAAAGCCCAAAACGGAGCTTGGGTTCTGCGCATGCGCAGTGGTGAGCCCCTATTTCTTTGGGGCCTGCAAGTTTTGGGGCCCCCTATTCTAAAACTCTCTAATGCCTGGAACTCAGCGTGTGTGCTGTGCTTTGCCAACCCCAGCGCGCGGCTATGATCAACATTGGTGGCATATAATCGGCTCCAGATCACGTGGCCGCTTGTTCTGGCTGCGAGTTGCAGGGGGGTAAAGGTGGGTGAGGAGGAGTGGCAAATCCCGCGCGCCGACATCCTGGGTCCCGAGTGAAAGATCGCGAAGGAGAGCGACAGAATTTGGATTTTGGATTGGAGTCTGCGGCTCTTCCCTTAGTATCGGGTGATCAACAGTAACGGATACTGGATCTAGCCTGTCGCGCCTCCCGCGACTTCCGCTTCCGCTTGATGTTCCGCTGATCGGTTGCATTCCCTCCGCCGATGCGTCTCCCTCCACCAGACCTCCAGCCGCCTCTTCGTCACGTCTACCGCCGATCGAACGTTCTTTTGTTCTTCCTCTCCTTGTTCTGCACCGATTCGGAAACCGAGTGCTACAGGTAGCACCTTTGTACTTGGGACCGGTACAATGTGCCGGCACTGCAGCACTAAATGCTCCGTCGTCTCGTCGGTCTGCCCGCAGAGTGTGCACGTCCTCTCCTGTCCCTCCGTGAACCTGGCCCTCCACACCCGGGTCCGTAATGTGCCCATGCGGGCCTCTGCGAGGAGTCCACTGCCTGTCGAGTTGTCGTACCAGGGCTCTTTCCCTATGGCCTCCTTCTCCGCGTAGTACATCGCGAGGGACGGCTTCGCCGCCGCTCCCGCTCTCCATCTCTCCGTCTCCACTGCTCGGATGCCCTTTCTGATTGCCGCTGGGCCCTCCGGGCTCTCGCCCGCTGACTCCAGACAGATCGGTTCGAAACCATAGCGGTCCCGCAGCCTTCGGAGGCGGTGCATCCATTTGGTGCCTCTTCCCTGGTATATCATGTAGCGCAGGGTGCGGTGGGCCCAATTCCTATCCGGCAGTCTGGGCACTCTCCTCTCGTACAGTGCCTTGGCGCTGGCTTCTCTGGCCTCGAAGGACGACCAGCCCAAGTCCCCCTGGACACCCTCGTTGGGTGCTGTTCTTGAAACTGCCAAGGCCATTCTTCCCGCATCCCTCTGTCTTCTCTCCAGGAAGGCCCTTGTTTGCGATGACGATGGCCATCTTCCATAGACCCCTCACCACCTCGAACCTGTTGAACGTCCAGGTGACCTTCTTCGCCAGGACTCCTTTCCCCGTTATCGCTCCCAATCTCTTCTCCCTTTCAGGGACCTTCAGGTAGTCGGGCTCCGCAGTCAGGGTCACTCCCAAGTATTTGACTGTGTTTTGTCTTGTCAACCTCCCTCCCTGCAGGTGCCACCGTTGTTCCTCTGGTTCCCGATTCGGTCCATCTCGGTCTCCCCAGGCTAGGACCGCACTCTTCCTCTGGTTGAAAGGGAGTCTAAAATGTGTGGCGAGCTCCCCGCATATGTCCAGAAGCACCTGGAGGTCCTCAGGCGAGCCGGCAAGGAGCACCACATCATCGACGTAAATGAGGACCGGTATTCTCTGCCGCTTCCAGGCTTCCTCCACTCCGTATGATAGGTCGAAGCCCACACCCGACTGCTCCAGCGCTTTCTCCAACGGTGCCACATACAACATAAATGGCAAGGGGGATAGTGGACATCCTTGCCTCAGGCCCCTGGGTAATGGTAGACGCCTGGTCATGTGGCCCTCCCACTCAATCCGCACTGAGACCCCAGCATACAGTGCCTGCAGCAGATTCACATCTGCCTCGTTTATTCCTAGCCCTCGAAGTCGACTCCAGAGTATGTTCCGGTCCACCATGTCTTACGCCTTGGAAATGTCCAGGAAAGTTGCGTAAAGTGGTCTGCCCTCCTGGACTGCCACTTCGATGCATTGTGTTACCACAAATAGGTTGTCTTCTATGCATCTTCCTGTTCGAAAACCGCTTTGCAGCTCTCCCAGCACTTCCGTTTCCTCGGCCCATTTCTGCAGTCTCGTTCTGATAATCTAAGTGCACATTCTGTAAAGCACTGATGTGATGCTAATCGGCCGGTAGTTACCGAGATCAGCCTTTTCGCCTTTTCCCTTGTACAAGAGCTTCATTCTTGTTTCTTTCCATGTCTCCGGTACTTGGGCATCCGCGAGGATCTCTGTGAGGTTTTCTGCCACCAAGGCTCGCATTCTAAGTCCCAGACCCTGAATAAGTGACATGGGGATTTCGTCTCTTCCCATTGGAGTCTTTGGGTCGACCCTCCGTGCCGCTCTTGATAGCTCCCCATCTGTGGGTCTTACTCTAAGCTCTGCCGGCAGCCCCTGGTCCTTATTGTCCACATCAGGGATTTCCTGATCTCCCTCCACAGACATTGGTTCTTCTGCCCCGATCATGTTCCCATACTATTCCTCTATGAGGGGGATGCATTGTATACCCAACATCTCTGCTCCGGTTTCCGGCTGTTTCAATATCTGGGTGTGGTTCGTTGACCTGTCCTCTTACCGTAGTCTCCTCCAGAAGCGCTGTGGTGCACTCTTTCCCGCTCTCCGAAGTTCCTCCATAAATCGTCAATCGCACCGTTGTATACTGGCCTGGATACATGCCGCTGCCTTCTGCTTGCAGCTTCTGAAGAGATCCCAGGCTTTGTTGACTTCCTCTCGCCTGCCCCTCTTTACGATTCCGCGGTGGTATCGGCTCGCCTCTCTTCTTCTCTTCACCTCCGTGTCCACCTCGTGGTTCCACCAAGCTTTCGGTCTTCGCTTCCGTCGGGGTCGTGACCGGATCTGCTCCTTCAGGGCCTTTTTCATTGCATTTCAATCATGTCTTCATATCCCTTGAGAGGTATGTTCAAGCCCTCCAGTGCTGTTGCTATCTTCTCTATCTCCCTCTCTGTTGGGTGTCCTGTTCTATGTTCCTGTTTCCCCTTTTCTGTTCTGTCCACATGTGTCTCAAAGATCAACATGAGGCGGTTGTGGTCGCTCCCCAGGTTGCCCAAGCCATTCTCATCTATTTTCATGCTCGTTAGCCTGTCATATATTCCTGGTGAGAGTAGACCATAGTCTATGCTTGAGCATTGATCCCTTGCTGTCCATGTGATGGTTCCCTCAGATTTCTCCTCCAGGTTGCTTACCACCAGGTTGTTTCGTCTAGCTAGGTTCATCAGTCGCCTGCCATTGGCGTCCATCTTTCCATCTAGCTCCTCCAGATGTCCGTTAAAGTCCCCCAACACAATCACCTCGTGCTGCCCCTGCAGCTCTTGTATGTCTTGCATTAGGCATTCATAAATTTTCTGGTTCATTTCTTCTTGGCTCCCTGACCAAAAATACACCACTGCTATGGCCACCGGTCTACCCATCAGCTTTCCCAGCATCCACATGTGCTCTTTACATTCAGGGGTCCTTCTGGTCCATTGTTGCGTTTTGATCCAGAGGCACCCAATGCCCCCTCCTCTTCTGTCCTCCGTTGTTCGGTTGCAGCCCTCCCACACAAAGTCTTGGTCATGAGGTGGTACCTCTTCCTCCCTAAGGTGAGTTTCCACCACCCCAAACAGGGCTATCCGCTCTTGCCGCATGTGGTTGTATATCTCTTCCCATTTCCCTTCTGTTCGACCCCCCTGTATGTTCAAAAAAGCAAGATTGATTTTCTCCCTGCGTTTACGTCCTCTTCTATGTCTCTTTTTTTCTGGTGCCTTTACCAAACGACTTCAAACTCACTCTCCTTAGTCTCCCTTGCTCCGCTGCCTGTCCTGGCCCCTCTGCCCCAGGCTCGTCGCGTCCTTCATCTACCCGCTTTTCAGCTGTTCCATCATGGCTCTCAGCAGCCCTTCCAGTTGATCTCGTTTGCCTTCTTTTCTCCTCTGTGTTTTGGGCTCCCTTGGGGTCTCTAAAAAAGGCCAAAACCTTGCACTCATTCTCGTCATCACACGTTCTGCCGCCTCCTTCGAATACTGTGTCCCTTGCAGCCACCCTGGGCTATTCCACATTCCCGTCACTGGGACGAAATCCACTCGTGGGCCCATCTCTCTGCATAGTCTCCTCAGGCTGTCGTTAAGTTCCGTTGCTCTCTGTAAGGTCTCTTGCCCTCTTGTTTGTATCATAGGTACCGCACATATTGCATAGCAGTGCCATTGTGACTTCTCCAGCAGTTCTTTCAGTTGGATCCTTGTCGTTTCGATCGTGCTGGTGACCTCCTGTCCACTCATGACATCCTCCATGCCTGCGTGTATGACTACGAGGGCTCTTTTTCTTTCATCTAGTTCTTTCAGATCTCTTGCTTGCTCCAGAGTTTGTCCCAAAGTTGCCCTTGACTTGAACCATGTCTTCATTCTAGCATCCTTCACCTCCTCCTCCAGTACGGGCTTTAGTTTCTCCGCATTGGCATCGCCTAGCAGGAAGGCTATTTTTGTCCTTGCCCCTGTGTTGTCCGTCTTTTCTCTGTCCGTGCTAGTCACTTCCTCAGCTTTTGTCTTTTCTTCGTTTTCTACCCTACTTGCTTTCTCCCCATTCTCGTCTATCACTTCGCTGTCCCCGTCTATCACCTCCTGGGTTTCATTTCCCACCTGGGAGTTTCTTCGACCTCTCGGAGGTGCCATCATACCCTCTTGCCTGACCTGGCCTGTCTCCTGTATCCTCCCTTCCCCTTCTTGCGTCATGTGCGGGCTCGGGGGCCTCCTTTCCTTCCTCGTCTCACCTTGGATTGTCTCTAGTGTGTTGATGAGCTCTGCAACTTGTTTTTCTAGCTTCTCCCTTTTCGCTTGTTCTGCTGTCCTCAAAGTTTTCTCCTCTTCAAAAAGCGTCTTGAGACACTCCTCTCGTTCTCTCCATTCTTCCTTTGCCTTCATCAGGGCATTCTCTAAAATCTCCTGTAGTACCTCAATTTTGATGCACAGCGCGCATCTGTAGCGGCTTGCCTCTGCCTCCTCGAGTGCTTCAAATGGCGTCGCCTCTAGATCTACCCATCGGTCGCATCCCTCGCACTTTACCATCCCTCCACCGTCATTCTCGGTCGTATTCGCTTGTTTCGTTGTCTCCTTCTTACTTGGCTTGCTGACCTTGTTATCTGTCTTTCCTTGAGGTGTGCCTTGGGGTGTTTTTCTAGTTCTTGTAGTTTTTCTGCCTCCTCGCTTATCTCGATCGGAGTCACTTTTCGCTCCTTCCAACGGTCGCATCCCGCTTATTTCCTCCCCGCCAAAACGTTGATCACCCTCTCAACGTCCCCGTGAGGCAATTAGAATCTTATCACTTTTCAAAAGTACACACGCATCAGAAGCACCTCTGCAACTCTTTCAAAATTACTTATACTACGACACAAATTTGAAAAATCGCACATCGCGCCGAAGCCCGGTTCCGTTGCCCCGTTGCCCGTACCAACAAAGAACACGAGAGAAAGAAACCAATGTTGCCAGCTGAAGGACGACAGTCGCAATGGTAATCGCGAAGACTGAAAACTCTAAGCAATATAAACAGTGACAATTTAACGTTGCAAACTAAATTCTGAGCTATTCTAAGGTTTATAAAAAGCAGCATACTCTTTACGCTGCATTAACTTCCCTTCTGTCGAAATCTCGAAACTCTGGTAGTTCCGCGGTTTCGTATTTCCGGGCGCGGCCACGGCGGCCACCCGCGCCCGGAAATACGAAACTACACCAGATAACCGAATCCGGTTATCTGGTTTAGTTTAGTGTTGACGGGAGGCCGTACATCTGCGTGCTATGCAAAAAGAAAGCTTCAAAAGGAACGCAAATATCTTTCCACCGGTAGGTTCGTGGATTGTTGAAGTTCATGGAACTGCTCGGATGATATATTTGTGAAATCGAAGGCAGTTGGTAACCATGTGGGACCCCGAGGGCCTGCCTGCATACTCCACCGCTTGCGGCAGCCAGAATGGATGGGAAAATGGCGGACCTTTTTCTCTAGAGTTAGTATGTATGATCTCTATGGCGAGTTGAGAGGGTGAACGCTGCTCGTTTTAGGGACAAAGCTCTTTAGGGTCTAGCCTTGTCCGTCCGGCGTCCGTGCTCACATCGGTCTTGCTGGTGCTTGTGATCGTGCTCGTGAGCTCACGTGCTCGTGTAGGGCAAAAAAAGGAAATGTTTTTGCAGTCGACAGGATTCGAACTGTGCGGGGAGGCCCCAATGAATTACTAGTCCATCGCCTTAACCACTCGGCCACAACTGCGGGACGAGTAGGGGGCTCTGAGATCTGGTAGTAACTCAAGAGCTGGGGATGTTATTAATAAAACGTTGGATGTAGCCGCTCAACGTCTATGCAGGAAAGGGCGCTGCGGTCAAATGCGTATATAATTGCGTTAAACTTTGCATGCATTCTCTCAACGTTTATAGACGAGAGGGCGCTGCGGTCAAATGCTCAAATGCATATATAACCACGTTCCATACCTCACATTTTCTTTCTGTCATGGATGAAAACGAACAAAAGGCTCGGCACGCTGCGGCTCAGCGTCTGCGCAGACAAGCACCACCAGAGCTTCTTCTCAGTCAACATCATTCAGCACGTGGAGATGCGGTCATTAACGCGTGTTTGTTAGGTCATTAACGTCAGGGATCCGTTTTAAGCGGTATTTGCACAAAATACAAAAATTGTTGCATCACCTCTTAAGGCCGTCTTAAGGCCGGTTGTCACACGCAGCGAAGCGCTGAAGTAGCGGTGCTCACGTGTCGTGTGCTCCTTTTCGTCTGCCATGAGCATCAGCTTTGACGGTGCGACACAAAGCTAGTGAAAGCTCCCGTCAGCACGCGCTTAACGCTAGGTCAGCGCTATGCTTGTAGCTCTCTGCTGCATGTGTGAACAGACCTTCATGGTAAAGCGATCCTGCCAGGATCTGCAAAACTCAAAAATAAGCCATCGGTATCACTGGCGTTTTGCTCGATACGGATTGAATATTAGGTCTCTGTGCTGCATAACAAAATGAGCAACCATGGTGTCAAAAAGAATAGAGCATGGCGCGCGCTTTGGAAGCTAGAGAACGCGCTCAAAATAGAACACTTTCTGAAGCCGCAGTTAATGAATACACCATAAACAGAAGTACTTCGACATACCTTAATCGAATTTCCTTGCCTTGTAACTTCAAAACAGATCTAGTGCAGTGTTGCAGCGCCGCGAATTTAAACCGGATCCCGCAATGATCGTAGACGACATAGGGAGAAAAAACGGTGACCAGCTCCTAAGTTGTGACGAAGGCTGTACTAAAAACAGGTTCTTTTCAAACAAAGACCCCCTCCCATTTTCCCGACGGACCCTATCTGCACCACCTGCCCAGCCCCCCGCATGAGCGAGGAGCGCAAGAAATAATGCGTGGTAGGGGGTTGGTGGGACGGGGAAGGGCGCGCACACGAAAATCTCTTTTCCCCATCCCACTCATCTACAGCTGGGAGACTCGTCGCCCTTGGAGTCAGACCAAGTTCTAGGCTGTATAAACATACACACAACCCAATTTTATACACAACACACGGACACAGCAATGCACCAAGGCCGGGAGAAGGTCGGTCACCATTTTCAACACGCCGGTCATGTGACGTACAAGCAAACACGTTGTTTTTGTCTCTCTTTCTCTCTTTTCAGTTTTCTCGGAGACCTTTTTTTTTTAGTTCGCATTTGTTTTGAATTAGGAGGGTGTTGCCATGGATGGCGTTCCGGGCGCGGTTCGTTCTTCGTTGTTCATCTGGAATATTATCTGAAACAGCGACGATTATCGTATGAAGGCGTCTAGATACTGCAGCTGAATGTGCTTTTTAAGTGGAACGTGCCGTGCATCAAGTGTGCCTTTGCAGATTTTGAGCTCGACATTGGACTACTAAGAAAAGTTGGTTACGAGGAGATGCAGAGAGGAGGCTCGACTTGTTCTCAGTAACTCAGTTTTAGCGATTGAAGTGACTATTTATTCTGACTGCGAAGACTCTGGTGCTGAAAGCGCGTCTTCTACAATCTCTTAAGTTTCATTTAAGAAATAAAAAGTGTTAGTATTTGGAGGTGTTGCGCTCGAATAAATGCTTATTTTTTGCGCGAAGACAAATAACTTGAATGGGACTTGTGAAATGTCAACAGATCATTTTTGACGAGAGAGTTAGGTGAAGAATAGAGTCAACACATTCGCTAACTCGCATTCGCACAACGCGCGAAGCTCTATCATGTAATGTCTGAACGTTCGTGGCACATTCAACAAATTCGCCAGTTTCGTCCGAGTTTTCTTAACACTTTCAGCTGTGCTGCCCTGAGTCTCGCCGATCCCCAAGACAAGCGAAATATCATCCGTCCTCCTGGCGAACATTTCGTTTGCCTTCGGCGACTAATCATGAAGATGCACCCTGTCTGAAAGAAACTAATGGATGATTTTGCTCGCACAAACCTATCGGTGAGTCCCAGTCGAGCGCAGTTAGTCCACAGCTTTCGCCCATGGTACCTTGCTTGAACCAGATGGTCCTTCCGGGGAGCAGCTGGGAGTTCAGAGGTCCAAATGCTGCCGTTAGTCCCTAGAGGCCAACTTTTTGCTTAGAGTGTACCAGCGGCACGCCGGCGTAGCTGCCCCCTCGCCATCGCGATTGGACCACGGCTCCAGCCTGCCTGGAATTCAGGAGATTATTCGCGATGTTGTGCGGGGTTTCGGTGTTGTGCGGTGTGCGATGTTGCGCAAAGAGCTAAAAAAGCTGCTGTCTACTGCTGAACGCATGGCCTCGCTACTATTGTATCGCTCTCCATCGCCCAGGTGGTTCGAGAAGAATTACAGCGAGTCTTCGAACAAGAGGCTCCAGACAGCGTGGCAGTGATTGCGGAGCCAGCATTGACGTACGCCGCAAATGCCCGACGGCCAATACCACCGCCTTGTCCCTATTCCGCTCTGCCCAGCCCCCCGCATGAGCGAGGAGCGCAAGAAATAATGCGTGGTAGGGGGTTGGTGGGACGGGGAAGGGCGCGCACACGAAAATTTCTTTTCCCCATCCCACTCATCTACAGCTGGGAGACTCGTCGCCCTTGGAGTCAGACCAAGTTCTAGGCTGTATAAACATACACACAACCCAACTTTATACACAACACACGGACACAGCAATGCACCAAGGCCGGGAGAAGGTCGGTCACCATTTTCAACACGCCGGTCATGTGACGTACAAGCAAACACGTTGTTTTTGTCTCTCTTTCTCTCTTTTCAGTTTTCTCGGAGACCTTTTTTTTTAGTTCGCATTTGTTTTGTATTAGGAGGGTGTTGCCATGGATGGCGTTCCGGGCGCGGTTCGTTCTTCGTTGTTCATCTGGAATATTATCTGAAACAGCGACGATTATCGTATGAAGGCGTCTAGATACTGCAGCTGAATGTGCTTTTTAAGTGGAACGTGCCGTGCATCAAGTGTGCCTTTGCAGATTTTGAGCTCGACATTGGACTACTAAGAAAAGTTGGTTACGAGGAGATGCAGAGAGGAGGCTCGACTTGTTCTCAGTAACTCAGTTTTAGCGATTGAAGTGACTATTTATTCTGACTGCGAAGACTCTGGTGCTGAAAGCGCGTCTTCTACAATCTCTTAAGTTTCATTTAAGAAATAAAAAGTGTTAGTATTTGGAGGTGTTGCGTTCGAATAAATGCTTATTTTTTGCGCGAAGACAAATAACTTGAATGGGACTTGTGAAATGTCAACAGATCATTTTTGACGAGAGAGTTAGGTGAAGAATAGAGTCAACACATTCGCTAACTCGCATTCGCACAACGCGCGAAGCTCTATCATGTAATGTCTGAACGTTCGTGGCACATTCAACAAATTCGCCAGTTTCGTCCGAGTTTTCTTAACACTTTCAGCTGTGCTGCCCTGAGTCTCGCCGATCCCCAAGACAAGCGAAATATCATCCGTCCTCCTGGCGAACATTTCGTTTGCCTTCGGCGACTAATCATGAAGATGCACCCTGTCTGAAAGAAACTAATGGATGATTTTGCTCGCACAAATCTATCGGTGAGTCCCAGTCGAGCGCAGTTAGTCCCCAGCTTTCGCCCATGGTACCTTGCTTGAACCAGATGGTCCTTCCGGGGAGCAGCTGGGAGTTCAGAGGTCCAAATGCTGCCGTTAGTCCCTAGAGGCCAACTTTTTGCTTAGAGTGTACCAGCGGCACGCCGGCGTAGCTGCCCCCTCGCCATCGCGATTGGACCACGGCTCCAGCCTGCCTGGAATTCAGGAGATTATTCGCGATGTTGTGCGGGGTTTCGGTGTTGTGCGGTGTGCGATGTTGCGCAAAGAGCTAAAAAAGCTGCTGTCTACTGCTGAACGCATGGCCTCGCTACTATTGTATCGCTCTCCATCGCCCAGGTGGTTCGAGAAGAATTACAGCGAGTCTTCGAACAAGAGGCTCCAGACAGCGTGGCAGTGATTGCGGAGCCAGCATTGACGTACGCCGCAAATGCCCGACGGCCAACACCACCGCCTTGTCCCTATTCCGCTCCGCCTCAACGTCATTCTCCGGCGCAGCAGTATGCCCGACGCCATGACGACCAAGTTCCATACGCCCGCCAGGAAACCCGTTCAACTCTGAAGACCTACGTGTGGCGAACGGCAGACCGACGCTATATCTGCTACCACTGCGGAAAGGCGGGCAACGTCTATGGCGTGCAGCTTCTGCCAGATGGGCCTGCGGGGGTTTGCGCCGAACGACCCTCGCCCCCGCCTTGGTGAGCGGCCGAGAGACATCGAGGAGTACCTGGCCCAATCGCCGTCCTTGATCCAGGTTGCACTCCAAGGATCTCGTTCGCCGTCCCCGCGACTTCCAGGGTAAACACTTCACCGTTCCCGCCCACAAAAACTTCCCCCATGCCACGACGGGATAACTAAGCGCGGCAACACTCGGAGGTGGAGTTGCCGTTCACCGACGAAGTAAGAATGCTCCCCAAGCATTGGAGAGCTCCCACTCAAACGACGATACGCCACGGAAAAAATGCTTCTCTGACGGTGCCGAACAACCTCAACATAGTCATCGACGACCGCGACGCGACGGCACTCATCAAGAACGGAGTAGACTACTCGATGTTGAGTGTGAAGCTCTCTCGCCTCCTTCGGAAAGTTACGACGCGCGGGATGACCCTGAAATAAGAACCGCTGGAGGATAACTTATCACACCCGTCGGAAGATGCACCGCTCGAGTCGAGATTCATGGCAAAAGCTGTCCGGTGATGTTTGTCGTTCTTTAGGACTGTGTGAGGGACGTTGTAAGGATTGACGAGGGCTCCGCCGGTTGGCCGTTAACGCCAGGGAGACATTGCTGCTAGGGAAGCGTTGGCGTAAATACTTCCCGTGGTTGGCGGCCTCGAGAGACAGGCGTATTTTACTACGAGAGTTTCAGAACGCGCGTTTTCTGCCGAGAGAATCGGCACGAGTGCTGCGTTAGTGTTCGGAAGAGCTCCTGTTCAATCAGCGCGTCGAAGGTCGGACTCGGGCCTAATGGCCGAATTAGCCCGATGCGACTGTGATGACGTTTCATGAAGGGAGAGGAGGTGATGCGGAGGCATTGATTACTTTACGCGATGTTGCCTGTGCCTAGCCCCGTGCGGGGGATTCCATCAAGTTCCTGCCCGGTTTACATCTTGAAGTGATGGATCCTGGCACTAATTTTAGAGCGCAGCCCTCAGGGGCCCGTTCCCGGCTTGAGCGGCGTCGCCGTCGCCGTCGCCGTCGCCGTCGGCGTCGCCGTTGGCGGCGCCGTCGGCGTAAACAAGGTCACCCCAAGGTCACGCGACCCCCAAGGTCATCCAAAGGTCACCCCAAGGTCACGTGACCCCTTCCCCAGGGTCATGTGACCCCCAAGGTCACGTGACACCCGAAGTCACGTGACCCCCGAGGTTACGTGACCCCCAAGTCACGTGACCCCCCCCCCCCCCGAGGTCACGTGACAACCCCCCAGGGTCACGTGACCTCCCGAAGAGGTCACGTGACCTCCCTGATGACGTCATCGTCACTGATGACGTCACCGGCATCCACATCGTCATCGTCATCATCAATAATGACGTCATCAGTGACGTCAGTGCTGACCTCACCGGCATCCGCATCGTCATCGTCATCATCACTGATGACGTCATTAGTGACGTCACTGATGACGTCACCGGCATCCGCATCGTGATCGTCATCATCACGGATGACGTCATCAGTGACGTCACTGATGACGTCACCGACATCCGCATCGTCATCGCCATCATCGCTGATGACGTCATCTGAGTCCGCATCGTCATCGTCACTGATGACGTCATCAGTGACGTCACTGATGACATCACCGGCATCCGCATCGTCATCATCATCATCACTGATGACATCATCGGCATCGTCAGGTGACCCCCAAGGTCACGTGACCCCCCCCAGGTCACTTCACCCCCCAGTACCCTTCCCTCCTCCTCCTCAAGAGCTGCGCTGTAATTCGGTGTTACAGGGAGTTGTAAGCGGCTTTCACTTTTGAGAGCGCAGCTCTTAGGGGCCCGTTCCCGGCTTGAGCGGCGTCGGCGTAACCAAGGTCATCCCAAGGTCACTTGACCCCCAAGGTCATTCCAAGGTCACGTGACCCCAAGGTCAAGTGACCCCTCCCCAAGGGTCATCGGGGGTCACGTGACTCCCCAAGTTCACCCCTAGGTCACGTGACCCCTTCCCCAAGGTCACGTGACCCCCAAAGTCACGTGACACCCAAAGTCACGTGGCTCCCCAAGTCACGTGACCCCGATGACGTCATCAGTGACGTCACTGATAACGTCACCGGCATCCGCATCGTCATCGTCATCATCACTGATGACGTCACCGGCATCCGCATAATCATCGTCATCATCGCTGATGACGTCATCAGTGACGTCACTGATGACGTCACCGGCATCCGCATCGTCATCGTCATCACCACTGATGACGTCACCGGCATCCGCATCGTCATTGTCATCATCACTGATGACGTCATCGGTATCCGCATCGTCATCGTTACTGATGACGTCATCGGCATAGTCATAGTCACGTGACCCCCCTAGGTCACGTGACCCCCACCCAAGGTCACTTGACCCCCCCCAGTACCCTTCCCTCCTCCTCCTCAAGAGCTGCGCTCTAATTCGGCGTTACAGGGAGTTGTAAACGGCTTTCACTTTTTTTTGTTTCATTTTCAGAAGATTTTTTTTGTGACATGCTTGTCGCAATCAGACTGTTTAAAAGCACTTTTTTGTTTGCAAATACCCTTTAATAAGATGTATTGATGGTACACTTTTCATTGCATATTTTAGGGTGCAGCTCTTAGGCGCCCGTTTCCGGCTTGAGCGGCGTCGGTGTCGCCGTCACCGTAACCGTAACGCGTTTGTGTAACGCCTTCGTTTGACGCCTCGGCGTAGCCATAACCGTAACGCCTCGGAGTAACGGGTCGGCGTGACGCGTAGGTGTCGGGATGGAGAAGGGGGAGGAGGAGAGGGAGGAGGAAGGAGGAGGAGGGGAGGACGAGGAGGAGGGGAGGACGAGGAGGAGGAGCACGAGGAGTTGAAGGAGGAAGAGGAGGGAGGAGGGGAGGAGGAGCAGCAGGGAGGATGAGGAGGGCGCAAGGGTATACCCGTACGAAAATATCAGATATGGCCCTGATATATTCTATATACGCCATATGCGATAATATAAGCAGTGAGAGAGTGTAGGCGAGCTGGTAATCAATCGACATCTCGTAAACCCTGAGATGGGGAACGATAAAAAAACGGACGAACACAACAAAATCTAAAAAAAAAACGGACGAACACAACAAAATCTCAAAGAAGATTTTGTTGTGTTCGTTCGTTTTTTTATCGTTCCCCATCTCAGGGTTTACAAGATGTCAATATAAGCAGTCAAATATGGCCGTATTCCGCCATATATGGCAGCAAATACGGCAATATTTCGGCTTATAAGTCAGCAAATGCTGCCAGATGTGACCATATAAGTGCGTAAATACGGCGATATATTGCCATATACACGTGCAAATATACCGAATTTTCCGGACTATAGTCCGCGGACTATACATGTTTAAAAGTTGAAATTTTTGGCTCTGCGGACTATCTACGCGTGCGGAATATACACGATCTGGTTTTTCGAAATTGGTTTATCTTATGCTATGCGGACTATCCATAGGTGCGGACTATGCACGATTTCTTTTCTACTATCGTTTATACCTTATACTAATCTTACACACTTAGTGTGACCGCTCAAAAAACCCTATCTTGCCTCGCGTTTACAGCTCAAGATCATACAGACAGCGTGTTTTCTTGCCCTTTCTGCCCGATATGCCCTTTGTGTCACCGCGGTCGCCCCGACCGCGATGAGACACACATCGCTCCGAAGTTGGACCACACCCAAGTCCAAGGTCATACAGGCAGTGTATTTCATTGCCCTTTCTGCCCTATGTGACCGCGGTGACACATACATCGCCCCAAAGTTAGACCACACCCAAGTCCAAGCTTTGCCCCCAAAAAGGCAAAGGAACGGGCACGACGTTCTGCCCAAAATTTGTGATTGGGCAGAAAGGTATCCCAAACGGCCAATAGCTTTGATTCTAAAGAAGTTCCAGAAAAATACCTGAGTGACTGTGCAGTCATTCTCTCTGGAACAGCTATAGCCATGCCACCGAAGAAACGAAGGGCATTTAGCGCAGCTTTTAAGCTCTCCGTGATAGAGCGTGCACGAGACCTCAACTCAAATAGGGCAGCAGCAAGGGAGTTGGACGCTGATGAGAAGAGTGTGAGGATGTGGGCGTCTGCCGAAGCACTTCTAAAGGAAATGCCAGCCAAGAAAAAAGCACGAAGACACAAGCCAGCAGCTTGGCCGAAGCTTGAAGAAAAAGTTGCAGCGTGGGTTCGACAGCAGCGTGAAGTTGTGCGCACAGTATCAACGGTACGAGTCAGGTTGGCTGCTCTTTCAATGGCTGCGGAAGAAGGTCTTAAGGAATTTCGAGGTGGTGTGTCCTGGTGTTCCAGGTTTATGAAGAGAAATCGTCCGTGTTCGACAGCGCACGACTGTTGGCCAAAGTGAGCCGGAACAATGGAGAGATATGAAGCAAAAGTTTCGAGAGTTTGTGCTATGGTCTATGGAAGAAAATGGCACTCCAGAAAGCCAGGTAAGCTTTCTTTGTCACAAACGTTTGTAGTTATAATATTTTATTAGCTGGCATGTGCCGCTAGCTGTCGTAAAACAATTGCACTTAACTTTATCAACAGGTCTACAACATGGATGAAGTGCCAATATCGTTTGATATGCCACCAAATCGCACAATTGACGACGTGGGAACAAAGACGATCAGCATCAAAACAACTGGAAACGAGCGAGGCTGCTTTACTGTTGTTCTTGCATGCAGTATGTCAGGTGACAAGCTTCCTCCGCTAGTCATTTTTAAGCGCAAAACCATTCCAAAAGAGGATTTTCCTGTGTTTTGTCATGTGTCATGCAATGAAAAGCTTTGGATGAGAGAAGATGTGATGCACCAGTGGATTGACGGCGTACTGAGAAAGCGCAAGGGATCATTCTTCAATCCAAAATGTCTTCTGATAATGGATTCAATGCGGGCACACCTCATGGACAGCGTAAAAGAAAGATTGAAAAAGCTGGCCATCTCCCTTGCCATTATTCCAGGTGGCATGACAAAACATCTCAAGCCTTTGGACATTTCAGTCGACCGAGAATTTAAGAGTAATGTCAGAAAGCACTGGGAAGCATGGATTCAAGATGGATCTCACACGTACACAAAAACTGGACGGATGCGCAGAGCGACTTATGCAGACGTGTGGAAGTGGGTGATGGAGTCTTGGAACGCTATTCCATGTCGAGTTGTTGTCAACGGCTTCGCCAAAGCGGACCTAAAATCTTCTGGATAAGAATTGTCTGATGCTGAATGCGACAGCGCGGAAGACACTGATGACACAATCATCGATTCGCAGATGATTGACCTTATTTCCTCAGTCAGCCCCGACAGTGATTGTGACGGATTTGTTGACTGAACATGTATAAGTGGCGAATTTTGTATGATGCGAGCTTTACTGTGTTCTAATAAAGTACCTACTACACCTATGAGGATTGCAACCTGGACGGTTTTTGACAGGCAGTACAGGTTGTTTCCACACGTGGCCCTGCCATTGTGAGCTTGTCTGGGCGTCTGAAGCACCGACGCGCATCTTTTATTAATTACTTTTTAATTTTATTTAGCCTCTCGATTTAGAGTTGTTCGGTAAACATCCCACGCAGGGTACAGTATTTTTTTCTTCGGGGTATAGGTATTTTTAAGATGTGTTCTGTGTAACGATATAACTGCGGACTATGCGCTAGGTGCGGACTATCTAAAGGAAAAGTTTTTTTTTTTACTGAAATGAGCTCCTGCGGACTATACACCGAGTGCGGACTATCTAAGCAAAAACTTTTCTTTCTGAGCTCAAATTGGCCCCTGCGGACTATAGACCGGGTGCGGACTATAGTCCGGAAAATACGGTAGCCCCTGATAATAGAGAGTTTTAGTAAATCGTTCCGATACCTCCGATAGCCCCGATAACGATATTATGAATGCACAAGGGAGGCGGTGGCGGAGTATCGGGTATTGTTATCGGAGTCATGGGAACGATCTACTAAAACTCTCTAATGATATATGGGCCCGTTTCGGTCATGCAAGCAATAGAGAGTTTTAGAATAAGGGGCCCCAAAGCTTGGGGGCCCCAAAGAAATAGGGGATGCATCACGATCAACATAAAGAAATAGGGGCTCAGCACTGCGCATGCCTAGAACCCAAACGCTTTGGGGTTTTGGGTTGGCGCGTGACCCCAACGTGAAATTCGAGAAATAGCGTGGGGCCCCCAATAGCTTGGGTCCGGGTTGTGTAGGCAAACATGGCGGAGCCCTTTACGCTCGCTTCGGAGCAAATTCGTCATGGTCGCTGCAGTATTAGCCCCTTTTCAATGCCAATGAATAGTGCAACCGGCTTTCGCTTTGCTTTATCTCGCTCAAGTCACAAAGAATGAGCGGTGGGCTCGCCCCTTTTAAAGATCGTCCCTAATTCTGGCCGTTTCTAAGCCTAAACATACGCGGTAACCGTTGACATGGCAACGTATTGCTACTCCGTGGCTGCGAGTGGATTTCGTCCATGACACGATCCCTGCAGTTCGAAAGCAAGTATATCAAGGCTTCAAAGTCACTCCAGCTCAGATCTAAATAGTGCAGCTGCTCGCAGAATATGCGCGCTCACGTTCGTCTCAGTCTCGGCATAGTTAAAGGCCTATATCTTCGGCTGTAGATGGTCAAAGCGCACACGAACGCCCAAAAAATTCGATAACGAGCCATACCTAAAATAGCGCGCAAGCACGGGAGGAAGAAAATAGAACACAGGAAAGAGCGCTGACACCCAACTTATTTATTGTGAAAGAAAGAGAAAGAGGAAGCTTCAGACATGAAGCCTACGCGCACCCACAAGGTAACACACCCGCAAGGTAAAAAGGATAAAGAATAAAAACAGATGCATTACTAAGCTGCAGTAGAAAAGAAGAAAACTGACATTATAAGGTCAGGACGAAAAAAAAAGATGGGAAAAAAGAAGAAAGAAAATCAACAACGTGGGTTTCATATCTGAAGCTTAGGCCGATAAAAGGCCAGAAGAAAATGGCGGAATAGAAGGCTCCCGCGCGCGTTCGCTTCTCGATCGACGATGACATTTATGTGCTACGCGAAGTGTACACTGTTGTGTTCATCATGTTTCGTTATCACTTCCTTTTCTTCTCTGTGTTGTCCTATCTGTCATGTTATCATCATTCTGGGATATAATGGGAATGTCTCGTGACATAAAGCAGTCTTCCTGAGAGCTCCGACTGGACTGGTCGTTCTTCACACACGTCCCCATACCCGGGGACTTTACATTCATTTTTGGCGACGAGGAGGTCCCTGGGCCTTACCGTTCACCTGGGCAAGCAACGGCTCGGTCTCCGATTTCGTCGGTTTGGCCCCGACGAGTGATCCTGCTGGACAAGCCTTCTTCGTCCCAGCGACAATCAAGATGGCGGCTGAATAGAACGGCCTCCATTCAGAGTCACCTCGACAATGGCGTCCGGTGGCCGACTCCCTCCGGAGTTCTTGACAAAGCCGGGTCCTCCGCCCATTCCATGGGAACAGTGGATTCGGATGTTCGAGCGATATTTGTTGGCCGCTGGTGCTCGAGACTACGACCCAGAGCGTCGGCAAGCCATGCTGCTCAACTGTCTCGGCCAGGCCGGTCAGCAAATATTCGACTCCCTACCAGTGCCACAGCTTGCTGTTGAACGGGCGCCAGCAACGTCGGCAACAGCAAGCGGCAGAGATGCTGTCGGTCAACCTGCGACAGACGTCTACTCAGAGACCATAAGGCTTCTGGAAGCAGAGTTCACGCAACCTACGAACGTAACTCTGCAACAGCTTAAATTTCACAGTCGGAAACAAGAAGAGGGTGAGTCGCTCAAAGACTTCCTGTCGGCGCTTCGAGCACTTGCAATTCCGGCCAACTTCGGAAACCAAACCCAAGAGCAGGTTCGGAAGCAGTTTATGGTTGGTGTCGCGTCGACCGAAATTCAGGAGCGTATGGTTCTGGATGCCGCTCTTCCATTTGACGTGGTCATCCAAACGGTTCTGAACCTTGAACGCTCACGACGTGAGGTGCGAGAATGGGCGTCACTGACAACTCCGCCTGCGAACGCTCAAGCAACTTGTCAGGTTACCACCAGGAATAGGGTCTTTGAAGCAAGATCACCGGCAAGGGAAGACTTTTCATGGCAACGGTCTCTGCCGTCTTCAAGAAATGCGCCACCTCGGGAGGCACAGCGCCGGTACAGTAGTCGTCCTTCCAGGCATCAGCCGGCAGACAGGCAAAGATCGTCCTCCCGCAGCATGCGTGACAGACAGTCCTCGACTGCTCCGTCCTGTACAGCCTGCGGCGGTACCGGTCGCGACCAATCTTATGGAGGTGGACACTCAGGATTCATAGAGTCGTCGGACCGCAGAGTGGTCCAGTTTAAACCGTCAACTTGTTCGCGGCAAGACTTCGCGAGACATCAGTCCCCCCGACGGGACTACACAAGAAGTCATGGGCGCACGTGCTCCAATTGCGGTCACGGCTGGGAACGTTGCCGGAGCTATGACACCTGCCCAGCACGGAACCTTTACTGCTACAACTGTGGCCGTCGAGGTCATTTCGGCGATGTTTGCAGAAGCGTGCGCAGAGCTTACTCTCAGCGGCGCCGGTGCGAAGAAGTTGAACAAATTCTATCAGATTTCGATGACGACGATGAAGCAGAGCTCGTGAATCACATTACGGGAGCCTCTAAAACGCGTATTTTTATCAGCGTCAAAGTGTTTGGGACACCGCTGTCGTTCTTGTTAGATACGGGATCGTCCGTTTCTATAATGGACAAGTCCACATTCACACAGCGATTCGCCAGTGATGCAAAAGTAGTGCCACCCCCTGTTACATTACTGAACTTTTCCCGTGAACCCATCAACGTCCTGGGTGCCTTCATGGCGACAGTAATGTTCAAGACGCGACAGGCACAAGTCCTGTTCTACATCGCAGACAGAGGCACGTCGCTACTTGGCATGGACGCTATAGTGTCACTGGACATTCAAATGAGTGGATCGACCAAAACGTGCTTCTACACGGAGACCGGCGAACTTAACGAAGCGTCATCGAGCCCGTCAGATCCTTCTCTGTTACAAACACAGACTGCTGACATTGTAGAAGGTCGACAACCAGATTCTTCAGTATCAACCGCCGTACCGTCACAACCGGATGACTTTTCGGCGGCGCTGGAGGAAGAGTGGGCGGCTCGGCAACAGCCACAAGCACGGGCGAGAGTGATGCCACCGTCCGCAGCTACGCCGGCAAAGCCTGCATCTATACAACCAAAACTTCCACCGTGTCTCGAGCACTTTAATCAACTGTTCACCCCTGGCCTGGGTAGAGTCAAGGGAATCGAGTGCAAGGTGAGAATTCGTCCTTCAGTTACACCTGTCAAACATCGCATGAGGCGAATTCCACAAACTGCTCGCCAACCGGTTTCGGAAGAGATTAAGCGTCTCGAAGAAGCAGGGGTCATTGAACGCATCAATGCCTCAGAATGGGTGTCGCCCATTGTGGTAGTACAGAAAAAGGACGGGACCATTCGGATGTGTGTGGACCTCCGTAGCGCAAACAAAGCGGTGGTAATTGACAGCTACCCCCTCCCACACATCGAAGAGCTACTGAATGCGCTTCACGGTGCACACCACTTTTCGAAATTGGACCTTGCAGCAGCATACCACCAAGTGCCCTTACATCCCGACAACCGTGATATCACAGCGTTCATCACACACGAAGGGCTGTTTCGCTTTAAAAGAGTATGTTTCGGCTTGGCTTCCGCACCAGCAATCTTTCAAAATATGATGTCCAAGATCCTGCATGGTTGTCAAGGGGTTTTGTTTTACCTTGACGACATTGTCGTGTTCGGCAGGACCCCACAAGAACATCTGGAACGTCTGCGGGAAGTGCTTCAACGGATTTCTGACGTGGGCTTAAAGCTGAACAACAAGTGTGTTTTCGACGTCACAGAACTTTCTTTTCTGGGACACAAAGTTAGTGGAGCCGGAATTGCCCCTTTGCAACCAAAGGTGGATGCCCTACAGGCTGCTCCCATTCCAACAGATCTGACGCAACTGAGATCGTTTCTCGGTATGGTTGAATATTATTCTCGTTTCCTACCCCATCTGGCTTCAGAGGTGGAGCCTCTGCGTAGGTACCTTCGAAAGGACATGCCTTTCATTTGGGATCAAGATGCGGACCAGAGCTTCCGGCGTGTGAAGAGGTTGCTGTCATCTGCTAAAACCCTCAAGATGTTCAATCCAGGCCTGCCCATCATCGTAGCCACGGATGCTTCCGCTTATGAACTGGGAGCAGTGCTGCAGCAGCTCCACAGCAAGGAAGTTCAAACTGTCGCCTTTGCTTCACGTACGCTCACTCCGGCTGAGCGCAAGTACTCCACGGGAGAGCGAGAAGCCCTTGCCTGCTTGTGGGCGTGCGAGAAATGGCACGCCTACCTCTGGGGTCGCCGTTTCACCTTACGCACAGACCACCAGGCTCTCGCGTCGTTGTTGAGCACGCGAGGAACTGGACTTCGTCCACTCCGAATCACTCGGTGGTCGACACGCCTCCTGAAGTATAACTTCCAAGTGGAATACCAGCGGGGCAGCGAAAATCAGGTCGCGGACGCACTTTCCAGGCTCCCTGTATCAGCTGACGAAGATGGCACAGATTTCGACGAAGAGATCGTGTCTTTCACCGCGCTGGAAGACGAATGCATCACAAAGGCTCAGCTTCAACAGGAAACAGCTGACGACCCGGAACGGACCGCCGTGATGTCCTTTATCACCTCGGAATGGCCACCGTGGAGGGAGCCGTCTTCTGACGAAGCCATCTTCTACAGCATTAAAGACACACTCTCTGTGTACGATGGTCTACTGTTACGGGGTGATCAGTTCGTCGTTCCTGCGAGCATGAGAAAATCACTCATCGCGCGGGCGCACGAGGGTCACCCAGGCATCGTCAGGACACAGGCTCGCCTTCGTGGTCTCTACTGGTGGCCACGCATGAACGCGGACGTAAAAGCGGCGGTACAAACATGTGGTCTTTGCAGAACCGCTGACAAAAGCGCGAAGACATCGCCAACACCCTTGCAACCAGTCCCACTGCCAGAGCGGCCGTGGTCGAAGGTCGGAATTGACATTGTCGGTCCCTTCGAGAGAGCACCACCGGCTCTCCGCTATGTAATCACGTTGGTCGATTACTTCTCCAAGTGGCCGGAAGTACACTTTTGCCCCAACGTCACCACTAAGGCGGTGACAAATTTTCTACATATGGTCTTTACGCGCGAGGGGTATCCAGAGAGTGTCGTATGTGACAACGGGCCCCAGTTTACGTCCGAGGAGTTAAAGAGGTTCCTGGCTCATCGTGGTATAAAGCACCAGCTGGTCTCGAACTACCATCCGCAAGCCAATGGGCAAGTTGAAAGATTTAATCGCACGTTCAAGTCCTACGTACAGTGTGCTTCACTCGAGAACCGATCTCTACAAGCCGCAGTTCTTGACTACATTTTCATTTACCGGTGTACACCGCACGCTACTACGAAACTTTCTCCCGCTCTTCTCCTCCACGGTCGCAAGCCGCGCAACAGGCTACACATCCTTGGACTCTCGTACACGGAGTTCCTTAAGAACTCCGTGTACGAGGAAATTCGCTGCATTTCCTCCGTTGAGGAAATGCAGCGAATGCGCGACCGCGTACGGCAACGACAAGAGAAGAGCGGGTTCTACACTGACGGAAGACGGGCGGCCAAGACACCGCGTTTTAGAGTGGGTGATCTCGTTAGGGTAAAGAAGCCGGGCCATATACGCAAGGGAAGCCCAGCGTTCACTCCTCCAATGCGAATAATCAAGCAGGTCGGGAGATGGACGTACCAACTTGAGGATGGCAGGGCGTGGAACGCTTCAAAGTTGTCGGTCGTCCCAGAGCCCGAGACGAGCATGCACAACCAGAGCAGGCCAGCAACGAGGAACGATACACTTGTACAGCCCACTTCAAGTGCAGCCAAAAGAGTTCCTCAAGGTGTAACCCCTACCGGAGGTGCAAGATGGTGCCACCATGACTGGCAGCCAACCGCTGCTACTCCCACGCAGTGGCAGCGACAACAGCACCGACCACACATACAGCCTTCCTTGACTAGTCCGATACGGTGGCAAAGACAACAGCGTCGACCTTATACACCGCCACCCTTCGAGACCCCAAGACAGCCACGTGAACTCAGGATGGAGCCCTGTGCAACGCCGTCGGGACGTGGCTCGGGACAAAGGGGACAGTTGCCGGTCGGTGAGCCTTTCCCCTCCATAGAGGCAGCGCACTCGCCAGACAGTGCAATGGAAACGCCCCGACTGCCAGGACTGCAAAGGCCACGTCGAAACCGTCGACCACCGTTGTACTATGGCGATTTTGTTTGATTAACGAAATGTACGTAGGAGTCTATGGAAATCGATGCGTGTGAGTTAGCCTGATTATCTTTATAGTTCCTGGCCAGGAACACCTAAGTCTGAATGATGTGAATGTGTTTTGATGTAATAACTGTATTGCTCGCATGCGTGTTAAAACTGTGTTGAAACTGTATTGACATATATGTAACTGATGGTGTGTTGGTTATGTGTCTTCTACGCTATGTCCTATTTCTATCCTTCTCTTTTTCTCGACTGTAATATATTCCCTTTTAGTTTTCTTGTCATTTAAGGGGGGGGGAGAAATGTTGTGTTCATCATGTTTCGTTATCACTTCCTTTTCTTCTCTGTGTTGTCCTATCTGTCATATTATCATCATTCTGGGATATAATGGGAATGTGTCGTGACATAAAGCAGTCTTCCTGAGAGCTCCGACTGGACTGGTCGTTCTTCACACACGTCCCCATACCCGGGGACTCTACATACACCACTGACACAGAAGCAATCGGAAGACATTTCTGCACGCGGGCCATCCGCTACTGGGTCGACCTGCTGCTGGCAGAGTTTCATACGAAGCACAGATTTCCCGGTGACTTTTCGTAACGTAACGTAAAAAAAAAGAAAAAAAAAAGGAAATCGAACGGGTCTGTGTGAACGAGCTTTTTGCCACGGAGTAGCAATACGTCACCATGTCAACAGTTACGACGTACTTTTAGGCTTAGGAACGGCCAGAATCAGGTACGATCTTTAAACTGGGGCAAGCCCACCGTTCATTCTTTCTGACTTGAGCGAGATAAAGCAAAGCGAAAGCCGGTTGCACTATTAATTGGCAACTAAATTGGCTAATACTGCAGCGACCATGACGAATTTGCTCCGAAGCGAGCGGAAAGGGCGCCGCCATGTTTGCCGACACAACCCGGCCCCAAGCAATGGGGGGTCCCACGCTATTTCTCGAATTTCACGTTGGGGTCACGCGCCAACCCAAAACCCCAGAGCCGTTTATACTGAGAGAGTTTGGCCTTCTTAAGGAGATTTTGGCAGTCTGACAACCACAGCAGCGTAGTCTGACAACCGGGGGATGACTACTTCCGTCCGCCATATTGTGGATCTGACTCATAGGAACTCTACGCGATTTCACAGGAATGAACAAGACAAAGAAGTAACGCCATATTGTGTTATCGCGAAATCCGCTGGTTCTAGCGGCCAACAAGCTCCGCCCATCGGCCAAACTCTCTCAGTATAAACGGCTCTGCAAAACCCCAAAGAGTTTGGGTTCTAGGCATGCGCAGTGCTGAGCCCCTATTTCATTATGTTCCCCGCAGGGGGCACCTGTGAAAGCAGGTGTTTGGAGAGTGGCGTCTCCACGGACCCCGAGCCATGCGGGTTCGCCCGCCCACGTATGGCTGTGCGTGGCTTTCCCGTGTCCGGGGAAAAGGGCATCCTGGTGGTTGAGCCGAACCCGGGGTAGGTTTGGACCCTTCGGGGTCCCCCGGGTGAGGCAATACACCACTTCGGCCCCTGCTTCTCGTAGACGGGAGTCCTGGTAAGGCCCGGCCAGGATGATTCAGTCTAGTCGCCACTTCTACTATCCCCTCTCTACTTTCACCCTTGTCTTCTCTTCCTTTTCACTCTTCTCATTTCTCGTCTTTCCTTTTCAACTCTTTTGGCGGCAAGGGCTAACCTTGGGTGGCGACAGACACCTTGTCCAGAACCACTCTTGGTTATAGAGACTGGGCAGCACTAATAGAGTAACGTCTTCAGCCAAGCCATTCTTGTTATGGAGCGTTACCTATTCCCATGTTGGGCTCGGTGGTGGGCGGTGCACCACAGTTTCCGAAAACCCTCCCCTTTTATATGGGTTCCAAACTTAACCCTTTTGATCGGCCCCCCAAAAGGGGCCGCACCGAAGCTCAAGTCACTCCCGAAACATTCAAAGTACTCGAAAAATTTCCAAAATTCCTGGTCTTACACTCTGAAGAAGAAAAACCACTTGCCAAACTGTCCCCTTTCTTAGTCGCCAAGGTACTGGAAGGAATCGTTGGTAAAGATTACTCTGCTAAAAAGATGCCATCCGGTGATCTTCTTGTTGAGATCAGCACAAAAAAGCAAAGTGATGCCCTTCTTTCTCTCAACGCTGTGTCTGAATACAAAGTAAACGTTACTCCACACCGCAGACTTAATACAGTTCAAGGAGTTATCTCGGAGGACGACCTAATGGACTCGTCTGAGGAAGAACTCGTTGAAGGCCTTTCAGACCAAGGAGTTGTTGCCGCTCGTCGCATCACCCTTCGTCGTGAGGGTGTAGAACGTAAAACGAGACACATTATACTGACCTTTGACACCACCACTCTCCCAGAGGCCATAAAGGCAGGCTACCTTCGGTGCCGTGTTCGCCCCTACGTGCCGAATCCCCAGTGGTGCTTTAAGTGCCAAAGGTTCGGCCATGGGTCACGGAGCTGCCGGGGAAGCGACACTTGCGCGAAGTGCTCCAGTAAGGAGCATGTTGCTGACAGTTGCGAGAGTGAACCGAAATGTGTCAACTGTGATGGCCGTCACCCAGCATACTCGCGCTCTTGTCCAAAATGGAAAGAAGAAAAAGAAATACTTACTTTGAAAACCACAGAAAACATCTCCTACCATGAGGCGAAAAAACGTTTCTCCGTCCTATCGAAAGGAGGGTATGCCGAGGTCGTGCGCAGGGGACCCGCACGACCCGTGATGGCATCGGCGGGAACACAGACCCCTCCAGGGGGGGTGTGTCTCCCGCCAGTCTCCCCTCTGAAACCCGCGGGTACAGTGTCAGCTGCACTGCACTCCAACCGCACGGTGGACGCTGTTCCTTCCACGTCCACCCTGAAGCAGGGGGCGGCACCTCCCGCCGCCCCTACCTCCCTGCCTCCTCGAGGCCGGGGACAACCCCGCGTCTCGACCCAGCAGAGACCTAGTGAGCCGTTAAGGCTACCAACCCTACCGGGTCTTCCTCCGGCTCCCCCTGAAGAGCCTATGGACGAGGGTGGACCCAAGTCCGGCGAGGAAAGTTTCCTCGCTGGATCTGACTCCTCTCTTTCTGCCACCAGTGACTCTACTGGCCAGCAGAAAGAGGCTATAAAAAAAAATGCCCCGAGCAAAAAAAAAAAAAATTTTAAGCCATAGTCACCTCATTTTACTTTTTTACCAGTTTTTATATTGACTTTTGCACTGGCTAAGCATATAGGCATTATGCAGTGGAACTGTCGCGGCCTTGTACATAACATAGATGACATCAATTCATTTTTTGATGAGCTCCGTCCTGTTGCTATTTTCCTACAGGAGACGTACCTGACTGATTCGCACACGCAGGTTTTGCGTCATCAACAAGTTTTTAGGAAGGACCGCCATTCCTCAAACCCTTCGGGTGGTGTAGCAGTGGTGGTTCAAAGTGGAGTGGCATGTGCTGAAGTTCCTTTACAAACTTCACTCGAGGCAGTTGCAGTTCGCATCCTTCTTGACCGCCTTATCACTCTAGTATCACTCTACTTACCACCTAATGTTACGCTGCATCTTCACGAACTTCAAGCACTCATCAAACAACTTCCCAAAACTTTTTTAATTCTTGGTGATTTTAATGCCCACCATCCTTTGTGGGGAAGCTGTCGTCAAGACTCTCGAGGTGGAGTTATTGAAAGGCTTTTATTATCAACTGGAATCTGCCTGCTCAATAAGAAAGAACCAACATTTCTTAGTGCTGCCCACAACACTTTTACATCAATTGACCTATCACTATCATCACCATCTTTACTTTCATGCTTTTCATGGAACGTTTTAAACAATCCTTTTGGAAGCGACCATCTACCCATAATTTTAGAGAGCGTTTTACCAGTTTCATCGATACCAACCCGCCTTCCACGATGGAAGTTGAAAAAGGCCGACTGGTCTATTTTTGGTCTAAAAGCTACACTTGATCCCTCCTTGTTTCTTTATATGAGTCCCGAGGATGCAACGCTTTACGTTACAGAATGCATTATAAATGCAGCTTCTGCTTCAATTCCACAGACCTCAGGAAATCTTTCCCGGAGGTGCAAGCCCTGGTGGAATGAGGAATGCATTTCCCCTCGGAAAAGCCAGAACAAGGCGTGGGGAACTTTTCGTCGCTATCCAACTTTCCGTAATTTGATAGAGTTTAGGAAAAAAAGAGCACAAGCTCGGTGGACACGAAGACGGGCCAAGTGGGCTTCATGGACAAAGTATGTTTCATCCTCAAATAGTTTTGTTACTGCTAAAGAAGTATGGGATCGTCTCAAAAAAGTTCGTGGGCAGTACCACGCTTTCAGGATTCCACTTTTTCCTTCGATCTCAGCATCTCTAACAGGACAAGCAGACTTCCTCGCAGAACATTTTCAGCATGTCTGCAGCTCTTCCAATCACAGTACGGAATTTTTAAAGTACCGGTCTACCGCTGAGAAGCAGAAAATCACTATGTCAGGCTTCAACTCTGCTGCATACAATAGACCGTTCACAATGTGTGAACTGGAAGGTGCTCTCAGCCTAAAAAAGCAATCTGCACCTGGGCCAGACAGAATTCACTACGAGATGCTTAAGCACCTGTCTCATGAATCTTTGTCCCACCTGTTGTCCTTTTTCAACTACCTATGGGAAGCTGCTGCTTTCCTACATTCTTGGAGAAGTGCCCATGTTATACCTTTGCTGAAACCTGGAAAAGATCCCTCTCTGGCTACCAGCTACCGCCCCATAGCACTTACAAGCTGCTTGGGGAAAACTTATGAAAGGCTTATAAATCGCCGCCTTATGTTCCTTTTGGAAGAGAAAAACTTTTTTGACACTAAGCAGCGTGGCTTTCGTGCTGGACGGTCCACCATGGACCATCTGGTCCGACTTGAGACCGTCATACGTGAGGCCTTTGTACACCGGCAGCTTTGCGTTTCGGTTTTTTTTGATCTAGAGAAGGCATATGACACTACGTGGAGGTATGGTATCCTTCGAGATCTATACAACTGTGGAGTGCGTGGCTGTATGCTTCGTTGCTTGCAGAATTTTTTAAGTGAGCGTACATTTCAAGTCCGATTAGGCTCGACTTTATCCAATGTCTTCTTGCAAGAAAATGGTGTCCCCCAAGGCGGAGTCTTAAGTGCCACCTTATTTGCAGTTAAGATAAGCAGTCTGCCTCAAGTTATACCGTCATCTGTTTCATACTCGCTCTACGTGGATGATGTGCAAATATCTTTTTCGTCCTGCAACCTCTCCAGTTGTGAACGGCAACTGCAGCTCACAATAAACAGAATGACCAAGTGGGCAAATGAAAATGGTTTTAAGTTTTCCCCAGAGAAAACTGTGTGTGTGCCGTTTCCCTTGCGACGAGGTTTGACTTTGGACCCAATCTTACAATTGAATAACATAGAAATATCGGTGAAGCAGGAACACAAATTTTTAGGCATGGTCTTTGATAAAAAGCTTACATTCAAGTCTCATTTAAAGGAAGTAAAACAAAAGTGCTTGCGATCCTCAAACATTCTTAAGGTTCTGTCACATATATCTTGGTGGTCTGACAGACGATGCCTCCTACTTTTGTACAATGCTTTAGTTCGGTGTCTGGATTATGGAGCGATTGTTTATGGTTCGGCACGACCTTCCACTCTAAAGATGTTGGATCCGGTTCATCACCTCGGACTCCGGCTAGCCACTGGGGCATTTCGCACGTCACCCGTGTTAAGCTTGTATGTGGACACGCATCAAATGTCTCTGGAAAAACGCCGACAGTACTTGAGCCTGTGTTATTATTACAAAGTGCTTTCGGATCCGAAAAATCCTGCTTATAGTATTTTACTAATTCCTCAGTTCTGTAATTTGTTTGAAAACAAGCCAACAATGGTGCGCCTCCTAGGTTTTCGAGTTCAAAGTATTTGTAGTTCTCTCAACCTCCCTGTCCCTTCCACAAGTGGTGTTAACTTGCTAAAATCTATGGAGAGAATTGCCCCTTGGAACGAGCTACCCGTATGTTGTGACTGGTCTTTTACCAAATACAGTAAGAAGACCGTGGCTCCACAGTTTCTTCAGCAAGAGTTTCTATCTTTGCAAGAAAGGATATCTAGCGGTTGCGTCGAATACTACACCGACGGATCGAAATCTTTATGTTCCGTTGGTTGCGCAGTTTATTCTAGTGGCTTTGGAAGAGCTGTGCAGCTTGACTCAATGGCAAGCATCTTCACTGCAGAGCTCTATGGTATTTTATTAGCCATTGAGCATATTCTGGATAACAGTGTATTGAACGCAGTCATTTTTGTCGATTCACAAAGCCTCTTAGCTGGTATCTCTTCCAGAGTTTCCACAAAGAATGTACTTACACAACATGTTCGTTTTAAAGTAAACAGAGCTCTGCGCCTTGGAAGTAATATCAAATTTTGCTGGGTACCAAGTCACGTGGGAATTGCAGGGAATGAGAGTGCGGATCGCTTGGCTGCATCTGCCACAGATTCAATAGCATCTTTTGGCCTGCCCTATCAGGATTTTAAACCACTTTTAAAGAAATCTCTTTTAAAGACTTGGCAGCTAGAATGGGACACTGAAACCAACAACAAACTCCACGTGATTAAACCAATGATAGGCATCTGGGAAAGTTCATTTCACAGAAACCGTCGTCTCGAAGTTATGCTTTGTCGCTTGAGAATCGGCCACTCACGTCTGACACATATGTACCTCCTCTGTGGCGAAGAAGTTGCACTTTGTGCCCATTGTGGGGAATTACTTACAATTTTACATATTCTATGGGAGTGTGGGTTTTGTCATCAACTGCGCGTATCATGTTTTCCTGAACAGACTATCTACCCTTTCATCCTATGTTTTTACTTGGTGACAGTGCTTTAGTACCACTTAGACGAGTTTTTAATTTTCTTAACAAAACTGGTTATCTACACAAGTTATAAAAATCTTCTCTAGTCTAGCATCTGTTTTGCTGAGTTTTAATAAACATTTTGTTTGGCGCATTATGGCCTCAGTTGCTGCTGCGCCATTAAAACCTTAACCTTATCTTTATGTTGATCGTGATGCATCCCCTATTTCTTTGGGACCCCAAAGCTTTGGGACCCCCTCTTATAAAGCTCTATAACTGTCGTTCTGCTTCAGCTACAGGATGGGCTAAAAGCAAGTTACACCTACCAGAGTCGTGCCTGTGACCGGGGAATGGCCCCCTCGAGTTCGCAGATAATTCCATTGGCGCACATGATCGCCTGGTATTTGATGGCGTGCACTCTCTTGTGACCAGAGAAGTAAATCTTCTGATTCAGAGGCGGTCGGCAGGTGGGTCTTGCTGTGCCGTTCCAACTGGTGTTACCCTCCCTATTATTTGAACCGGAAGCCACAATAAAGTGTCGTTTCAGCGGAAATGTTTTGCGCTTTAATAATTTTTCGCTGTTAAGAAGTTCTTTCGTTGTCCGCAATGGCGCTGCTTGCGAAAAAGGCGAGCGTGCCGCGTTGCGTCGTCACAAACCCTATTCTATAAGCACGCTGCGTGAGGTGTCGTTGCGTTGGGTACCCCAAAGCGTTAAGTTCCCCAAAGCGTTGAGGCCCCCTATTCTAAAACTCCCTAATAAGTCATATGTACTCTGTAAGACACTAGTTCATTGATCTATATTGTCACGGGTGGTGACCAATAAACAAGAAATAAACAGGAATAAATAAACGTTTAATGTGGCGAACTTGTGCCAAAAATAAAAGGCTACAAATGATAATAACAGAGCGTCGCGGGCGTCGAGGTCGGCGTAGCAGCAGAGTCGAACGGTGGGGCGAAACTGACTCCTGCTTGCCAGGCGGAGCCGCTTTTGTACACGCGTTGGCTTCTGAAGCATTCGATGTAAAAGGTTCGACGCGTAGAACATTCCAACCTCGAATCAGCTAGACGGTTCTCGAATTTACTAGAACATCACATTACAGTGTAAACAAAAATGCGTAGCCGCGGCAGGAATCGAACCCTGGCCATTCGCGTGGGAGGAAAGCGCGATAACCGTTAGGCTACGGCCGCGCTGCCTACTTTGCGCGCGGCATTACTCCCCCCTTAAAAAGTGCATCGCCTCGATGCAAAACAAAACAAAACAAAGCACATAAAAATAATGGCAAACTAAAGAGTCATTTGAAACACATAAGATCCACAGTCCTATCGAGCGTAGTACGGCTTCAGGCGCACGACGTGGACGACTTCAGGTCGTGGTGGGCGGCGTGATGATGTCCGTGTTCCATCGGGCATCACCTCGTAGTTCAGATCCCCAAGTCGACGAAGCACTTTGTAGGGTCCAAAGTAGCGCTTCAGGAGTTTCTCGCAGAGACCACAGCGGCGGATCGGTGTCCACACCCACACCCTGTCTCCGGGCTGGAAGTGGACGTCCCGGCGACGAAGGTTGTAGCGGCCAGCGTCGATACGTTGTTGGGCTTGAATCCGGAGTCTGGCGAGCTGACGGGCTTCTTCTGCCCGTTGGGCAACCACCTGGGCGTCGTCGCTTCCGTCGACAGTCGGTTCGTGGGGTAACATTGCGTCCAGCATTGTCGTCACTTTGCGACCATGAATTAGTTGAAAGGGTGTAACCCCGGTGGTTTCTTGCACGGCCGTATTGTTGGCAAAGGTGACGTACGGCAACACATCGTCCCATGTCTTGTGCTCCACGTCGACGTGCATGGAAATCATGTCGGCGATGGTCTTGTTGAGTCTTTCCGTCAGCCCGTTGGTCTGAGGGTGGTACGCCGTGGTGCGACGGTGGCTGGTGTGGCTGAGACTAAGGACCTCTTGTGTCAGCTGGGCCATGAACGAGGATCCACGGTCGAAGATAACGACTTCGGGAGCGCCGTGCCGGAGGACGATGGATTCAATGAAAAACTTGGCAACTTCCAAAGCAGTCCCGGAAGGAAGGGCTTTCGTTTCGGCGTACCGCGTGAGATAATCTCTGGCGACGGTGATCCAGCGATTTCCCGACGTTGACGGCGGAAAAGGGCCAAGTAGACCCATTCCGATCTGCTGGAAAGGGGCCGTTGGCGGAGGAATTAACTGCCAGAGTCCGGCCGGCCTCGTCGGAGGTTTCTTTCGTCGCTGGCATTCATGGCGTGACCGTGTGTATAGGTGTACGGTTTTGGGGAGCTTGGGCCAGTAATACTTTTCACGAATACGGGCCAGTGTCCGGCTGTAACCAAGGTGTCCGGACGTCGGGTCGTCGTGGCAGGCTTGGAAGATCTCCTCTCGAAGGTCGGTCGGGATTACCAGCAGCCACGTCGAGTTGTTGTTGCCGAAGTTCTTTTTGTAGAGAACACCTTGTCTAATGGCGAAGGTCGGCAGGACTCGTGAAAAAATAGGTGGTACGGCACTCCCACGCCCTTCCAGGTGCTCTATTAGTGCGCGCAGCTCAGGATCGTCTCGTTGACGTCGGGCCGTGTCGTCGGTGTTCACTGCGCCCAGGAAACACTCGTCGTCATCGTCGTCGCTGCTGTCGGAAGGTGTTTCGACGGGAGCTCTGACAGGCAGTCGGCGTCGCTGTGCTTGCGGCCTGACTTGTAGACTACGGTCATGTTGAACTCTTGTAGTCGGAGACTCCATCGCGCAAGGCGTCCTGACGGGTCCTTGATGTTCGCAAGCTAGCAGAGCGAATGGTGGTCCGTGACTACGCGGAACGGGCTTCCGTATAAGTACGGACGAAATTCCGTGATCGCCCAGACGACTGCAAGGCATTCTTTTTCAGTCGTGGAGTAATTTCGGTCCGCCTTGGACAATGTCCGACTTGCGTAGGCGATGACTCGCTCGGTGCCTTCTTGTACTTGAACCAGTACCGCGCCAAGTCCTGCGTTACTTGCGTCCGTGTGAATTTCGGTTTCCGCATCCTGGTCGAAATGTCCAAGAACAGGAGGCGTCTGCAGTCGTCGCTTCAGCTCGTCGAATGCCTGCTGCTGCCCCTCGGCCGATTCGAACTTCTCGGCGTCCTTCGTGAGGTTTGTGAGCGGAGCCGAAATCCTTGCGAAATCTTGAACGAAGCGCCGATAGTAGGCACATAGCCCAAGGAACCTTCGCACGGCCTTCTTGTCTCTTGGTAGTGGAAATGCTGCGACGGCGCGAGTCTTCTCTGGGTCTGGACGAATGCCTTCGTTACTAACCACGTGACCTAAGAACTTCAGTTCGTCATAGGCGAACCGACACTTTGACGGCTTGAGGGTGAGTCCGGCGGTCCGTATGGCTTGTAGAACAGCTCGGAGTCGTCGCAAGTGCTCGTCGAAGTCGCCGGAAAACACTACGACGTCGTCGAGGTAGACGAGACAGCTCTGCCACTTCAGTCCTGCCAGTACGGTGTCCATGACACGCTGGAACGTCGCTGCCGCCGTGCACAGTCCGAAGGGCATCACCTTAAACTCGTACAGCCCATCCGGTGTGACGAAGGCTGTCTTCTCTCGGTCCCGTTCGTCGACTTCGATCTGCCAGTAGCCGCTCAGGTCCATCGATGAAACGTATCGAGAATGGCGCAGCCGGTCTAACCTGTCGTCGATGCGGGGGAGTGGATAGACGTCTTTCTTCGTCACTGCGTTCAGCTGCCGGTAGTCCACGCAGAACCTAAGCGTCCCGTCTTTCTTCTTGACCAGTACGACTGGGGAGGCCCAAGGGCTGCTTGAAGGTTGGATTATGTTGTCGTTCAGCATCTCTTGAACTTGCTCCTGGATCACCTCCCTTTCTTTAACGGAGACTCTGTACGGCGATCGATGCACAGGGCGCGCGTCGTCCTCGGTAACGATGCGGTGTTTCGCGATGGCGGTTTGGCGCACCCTCGACGACGTCGCGAAGCAGTCACTGTATTCGGCGAGGAGTTCACTTAGCTGCCGTCGTTTCGGGCGTGGAAGCTTGGGGTCAATGTCGAGCTGCGCTGGCGCCGTAATGTGTTGCTGAGGTGGGAATGATTCTTCAGCAATGGCGGCGATTTCGGCGGAGCTCCAAATTTCCTCGACGTGGCCTACAGCGGCACCTTTCGTGAGGTGTTGCGCTTCTCGTCGAAAGTTTGTCACGAAGACCACGGTGCGCTCATCCTGAAGTTCAGTCACTCCTCTTGCGACGCCTATTCCTCTTTCTAGGAGTAATTGAAAGTTGCCTTCAAGAACAACTTCGCCGCAGGTAGCTGCATCAGCCACTACGGGTACGACAACACTTGATCGCGGCGGCAGGTTCACGTGGTCGGCAGCGACTCGGACGGCGGCTGACGCTGTTTGTGGTTTTTCTGAAGATGGAACAGGCTTGCGGAGCGTCAAACTGTTCTCACCAAGGTCGATGACGGCGCCGTATTCACACAGAAAGTCCATGCCGAGAATAACGTCTCTGGAACAGTCTTGTAGAACGATGAACTTCACAGGGCACGTCTCACCGCCGATCTCGAAGCGAGCAGTGCATCTCCCGGTGGGTGTGATGAGGTGCCCTCCGGCGGTTCGTATTTGAGGTCCATCCCACGGCGTCATGACTTTTCGAAGGCGGCGGGAGAGCCTCCCACTCAAGACTGAGTAGTCTGCTCCGGTGTCCACGAGTGCAGATGCGTCGTGGTTGTCGATGACGACGTTTAGGTTATTGGACACCACTGCAGCGGCGTCGTTTTGGTCTCTGGTAGCGTTCGAGTGGGGGCCCCTCGACGTTCGTGGAGGATCTTGGCGTCGGTCGTCCTCGGCAACTCCACCTCCAGGGGTTGCCGCGCCTAGTTTCCCCGGCGAGGAGCGAGGGTGGACAGGCTTTCACGTCGTGGTCGGTGCATCGGCGAAGCTGGACGTCGCGGTGACGGCGACCGGAACTCTCAGAGGGACGCAGGCTCGGGGGACTGAGGTCGTCGCAGGTACTCGTCGATCTCCCGAGGGCGTTCGCCATACCGGGGGCGCGAATCGTTTGGGTGGAACCCCCGCAGCCCTAGTCGTCGGTATGGGCATTGGCGGTAGGTGTAGTTTGCTTCTCCGCAGTGGAAACACAGTGGGCGTCGGTCGGGCGTTCGCCACACGTCAGTCTTCCGAGGTGCGCGGGGCTCTTGGGCGGCGTACTGCACCTGGTCGTCGTGGCGTCGGTCGTGCTGTGGCGCAGGAGACTGACGTCGGGGCGGCGTGACATAGGTGCGAGTAGGAGGCAGTGGCCGTCGGGCCACTGCGGTGTAAGTTAGCGTGGGTTCTTCGGGGACTGCCCCGCTGATGGGAGCCTCTGGTTGGATGGCTCTCTGCACTTCTTCCCGCACGACCTCGGCGGTGGAGATCGAGGCGGGACGATTAGTGTCGGGTAGAACTTTCCGGAGCTCTTCCCGGACGATGTCCCGGACAATTTCAAGAAGGTTGTCAGCGCGGATGCGGCCCTCGTCGATTCGGGGAGATGCCAGCGTCGAAGCAACAGGCGTGTCGGCGAGTCGGTTGTAGTGGCTGGCTCGGGCTTGCAGGGCACGCTCAATGTTCGTTGCTTCGGCGACAAAATCTTCGACAGTTGTCGGAGGGCTGCGGACAAGGCCACCAAAGATGTTTTCTCTCACGCCCCGCATGAGGATTCGTAGCTTCTTCTCTTCTGTAGCCCGAGGGTCGGCGCGGGCGCTCAGGCGCAGGACGTCCTCTACGAAGCCGGTGACACTTTCGTTGGGGCGCTGGTTCTGGTTTGCAGTAGGTCCTCGGCTCTCTCTCGGCGGTGGTGGTTGATGAAGGTAGCCTTGAGATCGGTCTTGAAAATGTCCCACGACGCCAGGGAGGACTCATGATTCTCGTACCAGTGCTTGGCGGTCCCCTCAAGCGATAAATAGACATTGTGCAGGCGCTGCTCGTCGGTCCAGCAATTGTGGCGGGCAACGCGTTCATACTGGTCAATCCAGTCTTCGACGTCTTCGTACTGCTCGCCGTGGAATGGAGCCGGTGTCCGAGGAGCGACGGGTAGGTAGACGACGGCAGGAGCGGCGGGGGTCTGCGACTGGTTGGCCATCGTCGGCTGCCTGGTCCTGGGTGGTAAAAGTCCGTATTCCGGGTTTAGTCTCGATCTGGTATTCGTTGGGTCCTCGGGAGCTTGGGTTCGGACTTGTACTGCGGGAACTCGGAGGGCTGCGCTGCACGGACATGCGGTACCCAGCACCTCCACCAAAATGTCACGGGTGGTGACCAATAAACAAGAAATAAACAGGAATAAATAAACGTTTAATGTGGCGAACTTGTGCCAAAAATAAAAGGGTACAAATGATAATAACAGAGCGTCGCGGGCGTCGAGGTCGGCGTAGCAGCAGAGTCGAACGCTGGGGCGAAACTGACTCCTGCTTGCCAGGCGGAGCCGCTTTCGTACACGCGTTGGCTTCTGGAGCATTCGATGTAGAAGGTTCGACGCGTAGAACATTCCAACCTCGAATCAGCTAGGCGGTTGTCGAATTTACTAGAACATCACATTACAGTGTAAACAAAAATGCGTAGCCGCGGCAGGAATCGAACCCTGGCCTTTCGCGTGGGAGGAAAGCGCGATAACCTTTAGGCTACGGCCGCGCTGCCTGCTTGGCGCGCGGCATTAATATTGCATGAGTCTCATGTAATTGGTTAACCATTTTGAACATCCTTAATGTGAAGTTATTTCAGGTATTTTGGCCAATTAATCTATTGCGCATTTTGAAGATTGAAAGACAAATGAAATTTGATTGTATGTTTGACTTTTGACAATATGACGAAGTGCGATCGGAAAGCGAGTTAATCAAATAATGAATTTTAGATCGAAGCTCTTAGGCGCCCGTTTCTGAGTTAGGCGGTGTCGGCGTCACCATTGGTGTAACCGCCCCGCCAAATCCAGAGAGAAATAGAATTCGTACGTATATCACGTGAGGTAAATTTTCTTGCTAAATCTAGCAGTGAAACTAATTTTGTTCATGTTTCCCCGCTAAATCGAGTGGGTAAACACGAACCGTTAAGCTTACTCAAGATGCAAGACGCTACTTCGTCGTCCCGAATCCTTTTCCCTTCGGACAGCTGCGGAGCCGTTGCGCCCGGAGTACCCTGCGCAGCATCTTTCAACAACCCTTCGCGCAGCATCGCGTCCGTTCTTTTTCAAGTGTCGGCAATTCATCCTGTGTTGAAAGTCAAAAGATGTGCTGTCCATGGTGTTTTTTATGTGTAACTCTTTCGTAAAGAAATTTGAAATTTAAAAACGGGAACCTAACAGTGTGCACATAATTTTAAATTTATTGGTAAAAAATATATATATTTATTTATTTACTTGTGGACATCGTGCACAAAAAATAGTCGCGTTTCTTTTTTTATTTAAAATTATAATGTGGGTTATACAGCGTAAAACATAGTATCTTCAAACTCGCATCGTTTTGGGTCACTTTCAAGCTGGACAGCTTCTTTGGAAGTTCAAAAGCTGAACTTGATAGAGCTGTATGTTCACTTGGTATTGACAGCTGGGTAGACGCTACGCGTGTTTTAGGCCAATCGTGTCTCCGGTTAGGGTCACGTGACTACAGTCTAGAAGCTGGTGATAAAACAGGGCGTGGCACCCCCGGAGCCGAAGGCCACACATAGCATTCACTGCACTGTCAACCTTCGGTACAAGTGACAAATTCCCTCGTTGTGGACCCGTAAGATAAGCCTTTTGTTCGTACACTCCTGTTTTGGCCTTTCTCTCTTTTTCTCTCTATCCCTAAGCTGAAAGCGTGGTAGAGGGTACGTGGTCGCGTGGTTTGACGGATGACGCCATTAGCCGTCTGCTATCTTAGAATGCGTTTAGCCGGACTATGGTGCCTGGAACGGGTCTTCGACTGGTGTGTTTAGCGTCCTATACCTCCCATGCATTGAAAGTGGTCCCAAAGTGGCAACAAATGACGTCACAGAAACCGGAGTGTCATGCTGTCGGATGTCGCGATCCTGGCGGTTGGCAGTAGAAGTGTTGGTGGAAAAAATTAATTGCAAGCAGGCGCCACCGGCGTCGCTAGCCTCGCCCGCTGAAGTTTTTAGTTGCTGAAATCGCTGAAATGGCTGTCGGCTGTCGACTGAACGAGCAGCGGCGGCGGCAGCCGGCGGCAGCGGCGGTGGCGGCAGGCGCAGCAGGCGTTTCTGGCGGAGACAGGGGATGCGGTATGCGGCTGGATCGCTGGATCACGGCCTCTGAAATCGAACAGAACCGAGCGGCCGTGACTGGCTGCTCAATGCAGGTTTGTTTGACATGGTGCATACGTGACGAAGGTGCACTTTTTGCGCGCCTCAAAGGGTTCACTGATGGTAAAAAGCGAAAACGGCATAGATTCCTTATATTGGTAGTTCGTTCAGTCGACTGGACGGTACATGTGTCGCACGGCTACGAGAATCGACAGTTGGGTTAAATATGCATCGTATCGATGGGTATGTCGACCGGGGTCTTGGGGTCCCGAAATATTTGAACATCTATCGTGAGCTGCTGCTCTATGTTTTTGTGAAAAGAAGTGGCACTCGACTGTCACTTTCTGACCGCCCCTAGAGGTTTAGTCATAATCTTGGCGGTTCGGCTGGTTCGGCGATGTCTGCCAGTGAGCCGGGCCGGGTTTACAGAGGCGCTAGGCCGGGTGACCTTCGGGGCAGTAATTACATTGAAACAGAGGCCTGTCATTGCTTTTGGCGGTTATAGTAATTATTTTGTAAAAAACTATACCCAATTTTGGTCACTGTTTGCGAGCGCGAACAGGGGGTACCTATCAGGAATTATTTTCGGGGGGGGGGGGGGGGGGGGTTGGTGCTGGCTGGCTGGCTGGCTTTGTTTCATTTTCGCGTGTAGTAGTCGATGTATTGCACAATTCACGGGTACGGACACAACCGTCACCCCCCCCCCCCCCCCCCCGCCCTGCTGTGTGGAACAATTTGGTAATATCTTCAAATAAAAAAAAAACGTACGCTATGATTTCCGGGGGGTTGACCCCCCAAACCACCCTCCTGCCTACGAGTTTCAGCTGGCATATCATATGCCAAATAGCACTGAGGCTTGGATAAATTGGATAATATAATTGAGAAGTAGTTTAACAGTAAAAGAAAAATTATTAATAATTTGTAAAACATTTTAATTAAGGGAAAACAAACGAGGATTAAGTAAGAGAAGTCATGAGGTGTGTAGTCACTAGGATATTGAAGGTTGGCAGCCCTCATGTTTCTTGCCAAAATTGTACATGTCTAAAAATGTGCAAACCACACTGAAGTTCCTTTTTTTGTTTAATTTATTTTCACGTTATGTAGTACACTGCACATGCCTGCTGTTGCATAAAAGAACATTGGCACTTAATTGTTGCATTTTACTTATGGACACAAAGTTTTGACTCCTAGAGTGATGCCCCACATGAACACATTCCACAACAGTGGAGAAAATAGACACAACCGGCAGCTTTGCTAACTGTATCTCATCGAACTATGGCAGTTTACGGCATATGCAGTTTGAAAAGAATTTAAAATCAGTGCTTCGTAAGTTACCTACTGCCATGAATTACTAAAGAGTGTTTCATGACTCATTAAAGCAGTTAGAACTTGTTCTCACCTTCATGCCTTATTGCCATAAAGTTGCAGAGAAAAAAATGTGACATTCATGAGACAGAGTAAGGTTGGTTTGCTTTTGAAGTGTGGCGACACTGGTTTACACTGTAGATGAGAAGTGTAGCCAGGGCAGTACAACTGTTTCAAGACTGCACTCTGATATGTATGCTCATTCAGAAAGAAACAGGCAGGTTGTGGGAATTGAACCCAACAGAGAAAAAATATCTAGAGCAAGTACACCAACTCTTTAAACCCACTTAAGACAGTCCGTAAGAATTAGTCACTCAACGTATCACGCTGCAATTTACTAGAGAGTTTTAGTAGATCGTTCCGATAACTTTGATAATGATAACCAATACTCAGCCGCTGCCTTTGCACATGCATCATATCTTTATCGGAGGTATCGGAATGATCTACTAAAACTTTTTACAGAGGTGCAGCTAGTTGATAGAAGCAGAGTGGAAATATTAACAAACTTATCTTGTTAAAACAAGAAAAGAAGAAAGAAACTTATTTTGGGCAGTCTGGTGGCACTTGCAGACAGTACCATAACCATGTTTCCCTACTTGAAAGTACTGCCAACAGATGGAGCTACATGAATGCAAAAATGTTCCAAAAGCCGGGTGAATTCATGATTGAAAAGGTTTACTCCGACTTAACATAACAAATTAATAACAAAAGGTACAGACGTTTCGCCACCTATGCAGGTGGCATCTTCAGTATACACTGACACAAATGAGGTGAGGTCGACCAGTCTACTTATCACACACGTCCCCCTAAACGTCCGGCAGGGGGCCACGGTTGGTGTTGCACACCGATGAGTCACGGCGAATGAACCAGGACTCGACGAATTTTCTCTGCCCCCACCTTTGTTCTCGGGCCAGCGTCGTCGCATTGTCCAGGTCGAAACTGTGTCCTGTCGTCCAGCAGTGTTCGACAAGTTCCGTCTTGGACCGCGTGGCATGGGTGGCCTTGGCAACGTCCCTTTGGTGTTCTTTCAATCTCGTTGCCTTCTTTCTGCCCGTTTCGCCGATGTAGGTCACGTCACAATCCCCGCACTGCACTTTGTATACGACCCCCCTCTGACCGTTTGCAGAGGTGCGGTCCTTCGGTTTCGGGAACACATTCGCTAAGGTATAATGTTGTTTAAAAACAGTTTGTACGCCCAGCGGGCGCAAAGCTCTCCGAACAGCATCTGACACGCCCTGGACATAGGGAATAGATACAATAGACGTTGCCCGCACTCGTGACTCACTCCCCCTTCCCCTCTGCATTCGCCTCTGCGTATCGTTAATAAACGTCCTCGGATAATGGCGCCGCTCTAACGCACCAACCACATTTTCTACCTCTTGCAACCGTAGCTGCTTGTTAGAGCACACTGCATCACAACGTGATAAAAAGGTTCTTACAACGGACTGTTTGTGTTCGGTCGGGTGATGCCAGTCAAAGGACAAAAAATTTACGGTGTCACACTGCTTACGGTACACCGTCGTTTCCACACTGCCATTACTGGCCCGGCGTACCAACACATCCAAAAAAGGCAACACATTATCTGTCTCTGTTTCGTACGTGAACTGAATGGCGTGGTGTACGCTGTTCAGCGCCACGTGGAAAGTATCTAGGTTAATTCTTTTCAAAAGTACAAAAGTGTCATCTACGTACCTACAGTACATTTTCACCGGAAAGGGTACTGAGTTTAGCACCCGTGTTTCGACGTGCTCCATCATTAAGTTTGCTACGGTAACAGAAATAGGACTTCCCATAGGGCACCCTTCGATTTGATGGTAAATCGTGTTGGCGAAACTGAAGTACGTTTGATTCAGGCAAAACCGCAACAAAATTATAATATCCTCCACAAGTAAGGACGTACGACTCTCCAAATTACAATCTTCTTTCAAACGCGCCTCTACATAATCGATAGCCAGGCCAGTGGGGACATTTGTAAACAATGAGATAACATCAAAAGACACCATCACATCGTCATCATCAAGCTGCTGCGTACGGACTTCGGTTACAAAATCGCGAGAGTTTCTAACCGACCTAGAGTTGTCCTCAGTTAACGGCTTCAGCACTTCAACCAAGAACTTCGACAGGTTGTAAGTTGGTGAACCTACAAAAGACACGATAGGACGGAGAGGGCAGCCCTCTTTATGCACCTTAGGTAGCCCGTAGATGGTTGGAGTGGCTCCGTCCGAAGAAAACAGTCGGCGGTACAACGTTTGATCCAAACGTCCTTTGTTACGCAGTACCCGTAAATGTTCAACGAGCTGGCGCTCTGACTTTGCTGTCGGGTCACGGTTCAGCTTCATAAAGTGCGAGGGATCGTTCAAGATGCTGTACATTTTCTCCTCATAATCCTTTCGATCTAGCAACACAGTAGCCTTTCCCTTATCTGCCAAAAGGATAACGATAGATTTATCTGATTTGAGATCATTTAGCGCCTTGCGTTCCCCAGCGGTAAGGGTCGTCCGAGTGCTTTTTGCATTCGCCAGGACACTTACAATTCGGCTACGAGCCAAGTTTACCCCAGTTGTATCCTGGATATGCCGCAACTTCTCCTCAACCTCCACGATGATATCACGTTTGGGCACTTTCCGTGGGGCAATTGCGAAATTCAGGCCCTTCGACAATAAGCTCATGTGGTTGTCCGATAGACGTTTCGAGGAAAAGTTATGCACTGCTTCTAAACTATCCTGTTCTGGCCGATGGCGAGGTAACAACCGGGACAACTTCTGGCGATGGATTTCGGTGCACTTGCCTCTTTCCAAATCTTCAGCTTGTTTGCGCGCCCTGATGATGTCGTGGAAATCATTGGGACGAAGCCTAGAGCGGAGACAGGTTTCCGCCGCGTACACACGACGTCTTACTTGCTGTATTTCTTGCTTGTTATCCTGTATTCTGGCTTTCAGGTAGTTGCGGCTGAAGTTCCGTGCGAGCGTGCGGCCGTAGGGCCGTACGGCCGCACGCTACATGAAGCATGAGAGGCTTTGGCACCTCATTCGATCATCTTCGTACAAGAATGGGGCAAATGGGAGGATGCCCAAGCGAGAAGCCAAAATACTAAGCATACTCAATAAAACAGTTCCTTTTGGGCAATCTGGCAGTGCACTGTGATGGGTGCCCTTGTAACCTGGAATTGGAATGAATGATTCTCGGGTGCTACGCAGACAAAACAGCCCAAGAAATTTACTAGGCATTTTGCATCAGACAGTAAGAAGAAAACATTCCTACCAGTTTCTCTTTCTTGTTTCAAACAAGGTAAGTTCATCAGTTTATATTTTCACTCCAAGCTTCCACCATCTAGCCACATCTGTGTAATAAATTACAGCACAATACTGTGAGGAACCAATCTTTGCGGACACTCTGAAGTGGGTTTGAAGCATCAGTGTACAGCCGTAATTAGTATGGGGAAACTTACACTGTCACTTATGGTGAGGAAACGAGGAACAAGAATAAAATAATGTTTTATCAAGGTGGTATACAGTTGCACAAGAAACACCATGGTCAGACGTTAATCAGGTTTCCATAAATGGAGAAACTATAAGAAAGAATATTCCATTCGGTTTCAATGAAGTTGAAAAGCTGTTCAGGAAATACTACAGCCAAAGTCAGTAGTTGGATTTCCACCATGACATGAGTAAGAAAAGTTCAAGAAAAAGCTACCTTATGTTTTGTCAAAGGATTGAGCAATGACACATGTAAAAGAAACTACAGACAAGTTTGAAACTGCCAGGATTCAAGGTTACTACAGAGAGGCAGGTTTTCTGAGATTCTTGCGCTTTGATCGTTGTTCTCTACTGCGATTGATAGATTTTACAAAAAAATATAATCGCGTAATGCAGTAGAAGTGGGCAACTCTTTTTGTTAAAGCTGATGCATGCTGACTCCAGCCAATGAGTGGAACATTGCTCTGACCGATCCGGGCAAGAATGTCTGTCATAGTGTCCGGATGGAGGCATTGTGTACTCAGAGACGCGGTGACCGAGTCCTCTAGGGTGCTTATGAGGTCGAAAAGCCTCCTGGAGGGATACAGAAGACCTCCCCGGTCGAACGCACGTGTTGCAGAAGAAAGCCCCTCTGGTGCTGCGTCTGCAGTGACAAGACAAGATGTCTTGCACTCGCTGCATGAGCTTTTTAGGATAGTTTTGCGAGCGGCGTAGCCCACAATGTAGTACAGGAGCCTCGCATCACCCTTCTGGGCCACGTAGGGCAGGTGATCCAGCACTTCCTTGGCTGTCTCCAAGTCGCCATTGTCGATGGCCTTGTCAACCAGCTTGGCGAGACACTCTTTCTCCTTGGGAGCAGGGGGACAGCTGAGTAGTGCACTGACGATAGCCGGTGGTGTGTTCCCTTTTTTCGGGGACCTTGCCAGGCTGTAAAATTGTAGAGCACTCGCAATAGTCAAGAACTGGCTTGGACCAGGGTGCTCGTTGGAGCCAGAGAACTGGCGGATGATGCCAAAGGGACGCTCCACACAGTCCTGGCTCAGCCTCGACGTCATCAAAAAGGTGTACCCGTATTTTCTGTCAGGTATTCTAGAGGCTCTTGTGTGCTCGTCAATGTAACCCGCAGTCCCTCCGCGGTGCTTTTGCTTAGGAAGCCACGCCCTTGTGCGTGGATCTCCCATTCGTTGAGGTAGTTCAGCACTGCCTGGAGGCACTGGAGCTGCCCAGAAGATCTCCTGCAGGGCAAACAAAACTTGTAATGGACATGGCACATTGTCTCAGGAGTTGTTAGCCTAAAAGTCGACCTGCAGAAGCAACTTCTGCTGGACAGAAAACAAGTTCCCAGTTTCCTGCTTGCCATTCCCTTCCAAACTTTTCTCTCCTCTCCCCACATGAGCGGGCCTCTGAACTGCTCCCATGGGCATACCAACCGGGGGGCGCTTGCCCCCCCCCCCCCCCCCCCTCTGAAACAGCTGCCACTGGTTAGGGCAAACACTGGCTGGCAGCGCCCAAGATACCAAGGGCACTGCCCCCCGCCCCGGGGAAGGGGGGGGGTCTGGTTTGCCCCCCCCCCCCACTCAAAAAGAAGTTGGTACGCCACTGACTACTCCCCACAGAGAAGAGGAAGGTCCTTCTTCTCTGTGGGGAGCAGCTGACGGAGAGTTTCTTTCTGGCTGCTTGTTGGTTTTAAAGGAAAAGTTAATTTTATGTCCTATAATGGTTATGCCTATTCTTCAATAGTTATACATCATTGTCTGGTACCCTCTCACTCGCAGTGCATGGAATTGGATGCTGAGAGGAATGTGATGACAACAGACATATTTGATATTGTCCGAGTATGTAATGACTGTTCTATGCAGTCATTTATTTTTAGTGAGTTGAATGGGAACTGAATAAAGTCCTTCTGGTGATAGTTTACCCCATCACTGTGAATATCTCTCCTATTGTTTGCCCTCAGTGAATGTTATTGAATAGTATATATATGTCAATCAAAACATGTTGGACTCAAATGTTCTTTTCTCTTTATTCTTTTTTGAGAACAGAGGACTGTTCTAGTGAGCTTTTTCATCTTAAATTATTTTGTATAAATTGTGCCCATATTAAGAGAGAATAAATTGTGTCAAGTGTTTTTGTGATTTTAGCATATGTTATTTATTTCTATATCTCAGTGTATTTAAATCCTGCATTAACACAGCATGCCTTTAGAGCATGCTTTGCAGAACATTAACTTTTGTTTGAACCTGATATATTTTTTGTTCTTGTATGCTTCTGCAGCTCATGCACACCCGACAACTTACTTCAGCGATTTTGTAGGGGTCCGCGAGGACATGGCTGCAACGAGGTCTCTGATGAGCTCCACGAAGTGCGCTGTCGCTGTGCTGTCCCCATGCTGCTCCTCGATGGCGGTCTGGAACAACCAGCAGTCCACGGAGGACGTCTGTGGTGAACAGCTGGAAGGCCAGATTTACCCTCATCTTCTCAAATGAGTTGGGCTTAATGTGTGCCAGCGTAAGTTGTGGCATGGCCTTCGCAGTGACGTTGTTGTCATCCAGTTCAAAAGCAGCCTGGATATGTCCCAACTGCACCTAGAAAAAAGGCATGCATTGCATTTAAGTATTTTATAGCATATCTATTTAAAGTCTGCTTGACTGAGGAGGTGCCATCTCTAACAATATGAATGTCCCACAGGGTCCAATCATATTTTCTCTCAGAATAAATTAAGTTTTAGATCGTAGAATGTTATTTAGTGTTTATTGTTTGTTTGTTTGTTTCGTTTTTTGTGAGGCTGACATGCAGACACACACATGTACAGTTTTTTTCCTTTCTGGTTTGCCTTGCACGCCTTGCAGGGAATAGGCTATATGTGCAAATAAGTATTATTATTATAATTAAGGGGCTAAATCATGCATAGCATTCCTGTCTGCCATAGCATCATTCTGGTCTTTTGCTTCAAGTGAGTATTTCATACTCCTAAAGACAGAGAATTTGGTGGTTGTATTAAGAGTCACTTGTTAGCCATGTTATTTATGGTCACACCCCAAAATCACCTTCATATCCCAAATGATAACATTTCCCTAACAAAGGACATTCATTCTAAGGTTAGTGGTTGGTTTCCAGAATAGGTGAGCTTTCGTAGTGATGGCTATCTCTTAGAAGTAGAATTTCATGTTTTTTTTGTAAATAAAAAAAAAATAGGAAAGTACTCGCCCGTGAAATTTTCCTGAATTTGGATTTATAAATAAAAGAAAATTTCACGGTCATGACGTCAAAAGAAAAAGTTAAAAGACTGTTTTACAAATAAATTTCATAGGAGCACAGGGTCAGTGGTCCTGAGGAAAGGCCACTTTAGTTTCCTTTGAAATCTCGGATTACTGACAGAAAGAGGTTTACTTTTTTGTGTGACGAGGTTTATTCAAGACAACAGGTCATAGTACCTTTGGGTCACGATAAAAGTCATGTTTAGGTTTCCAGTTTTGACCCTATTATTTCAATAACGAGGGAGGGAAAATGAAGCCTCCATGCTTTCCAATGACTACATTCATGAGTTGCGGTATTTAAGAGTATTGATTGTTATTGAAGCAACACTTCTTTGCAATATTTGTTGTGGGATAGTTAGTACTGCTGATGGCAAGGGTGCCAGTGCCTAATGCAGTTGCAGAAATGACGCTCAATACAGGTACGTCCTGATAAATGTAAAGTAGGTTTGTGTCCAGACTTCATTTTTTCATTTTTTTCGTTTTGTTGGGAACACGGTAAAATTTAATTTAGAATATTAAATAATTTGCTATCTAACAAAAATAAACTCTGATAAACCCCAATTCTTTGATGAAAAATATTCTCCAAAAAACACCCTCTGAATCTCATGAGAAATATACTCTGAAAACACGGAATCCTACTTAGATGTAGGGCTCCGTGTTTTCGGAGTTTGTTTTTTTAGTGAAAATTCGGTGTTTATCGGAGTTTATTTTTTGTAAATCCCCAATTTTTCGAAATTCAGAGATCAATTTCGCAGTGTTTCCTATTAAAAATAATAAATAATAACCAGATGCAAACGTATGCCAGATAAAAAATAAAAAGCGCTTGTGTCAATTAAGATTTCTTCAGTTTAATTTGGCGTCGGTGCCATTGGCAATACTAATTTGTCCCACGACAAAAGTTGCACACAATTGTGGCTTTGATAAATGTCGATACCTTAAAATCAACAAACTGCCGGAGGTAGTTTATTGATTTGTTCCTTGGCAACCTATCCCTTGGGGTCGAAGAAGAGGAAGTTTGAAATACAAATCAGTTGATAGTTCAGCGCTGCGTGAGTGTATTTTTGGTGTGTTTGGATTTTGAATAACTGTTTATTGTGCGCTGGTTCGTAATGATGCCGAAGGTAGCTGCAAGGAAGCTCGCAGTCATCCCATCTGTGTAGCACGTAGCCGCACAAGGTGGAGTGATTAAGGATGTAATAGCTTCAACTGCCCCTCTTCCCTATTTTATACAATCTCTATGGTCCATAGCTTTCACTGTCACCTATAGAAACATACCCTCTCCTTTCTCTAAATCCCAAATCCCATGGCCCAAACTGGAAACCAAGAGTGGCTTTTGTCGTGACACGAATGGTACGATGACCTGTTTCCGTGAGCCAACCTTGACGAGACAAGCCATAAGACCCCCTTTTGACAACGGTCCGAGGCTTGAAAGATAATTATGGTGTCGTTATCCCAGGACCATTAACCCTGCGCTGCTTAAATTGTAAAAAAAAAGATATATAAATATTTCTTTTTTGCCCCGAGGGGGGGGGGGGGGGGAAAGGGAGGGGGAGAAGGAGAAGGAGGGGGAGGGGGGGGCATGGGCACATAACAAGTTTATCGGATAAATCTGAATTGACAAAAGTTTTACTGGTGGGTGTTTTTCGGATTTATCCGAAAGCACGAAGCCCTACTTATATGATAGAAGGTATCTGTAGGAGCAAAAAGTATTTTCAATGTCTCCCAAATAAGGTTTTACTGCAGTCTGCAGTTGATGCTTCATGCATTAGAGAGAGAATCACAACTGTAGCGCTTCTTCACTGAAGGCTGTCCAGAAAGTGTTTTGAGTGCATGCAGTTAAGCTTGTGAATCACAAACAACTAAACCCGAGGTCAAGGAAATGTGGAAGGGGAAACTTAAAAAGGTCACACAGTCCTTTTCATGTGCCGCCTTTCACCTGTCTGGTCACCAATTTAGTTATGTTTGCTGTGCCATCCCCTCATTGATGCTGATGTTCTCTCCAAAGTGGGAAGGACTGTCTTTTGGAATACTGTTACATATTAGTTTTATGACAGTGTACCATGAACTCCCCTTACAAAATCTCCCAATATTTTTAGAAAATTTCTTAGAAAGAGTAACTTAACGTCTTACATGTCCCTCGTGGGTGCTGAAGCCTTGACCATTCAGAAGCAGGTTTCTCACGCATTTCACCAGGTGGGGGAAGTCGGAGATAAAAAAAATGTGCCGCTCTAGGTCCACAGGATGCTCGCACTTGCACTGCACAGAGCCTAGACTTTCCTCGATGCCGAAGCTGTACCATATATTTCTGTTCCAGCTGGCACCATCACAGAACAGGTAGTCAACAAAAAGGCCAGCTTCCTCACATAAAACGATGGCCTCTGTGATGATCTTGCTGAGGAGGTGGCCCTTCACGTTGCCTCGTGATGCGAACACTCCTGAAAAAAAATTAATGTAATACTAACATTCATCAAGTCAAGAACGGTAAAAAACACAGGCGAGCTGGGGAATTTTTTTTTCCTTCGTCTCAGGGTTATTATGGATACCATTCATCAAGTCAAGTGACTGTGTGATCCCATTTTATATTCTTCCTGTTCCAGATGGCATCACTTTACTATCGCCCCCACAGGATTCTAATACAGCATGACAATATTACAAAATGATGCTAATGAATATGGACTTTTAAAAAATTGACAAGCAGCACCCACCACTGTCAAGGTGTCCAAACAAATAAAACCAAGATGATTATGAGGAAGCATTAACTTAATAAAAGGTCATAAATAAATATAGTAGGTCATCCTAGCAATATATCAATAGTATGCTAATTTGTTAGTCATTTTGTCTCCTCAGGTTATTCATAAAATTAACATTGAACATTATTATTGTTATGCAGATATTCGAAATTTAGAGTAGTAGTTTAGAATAATACACTATCCGATATTCGCTTCTAGGTGAACTGCGATATTCATACCTTTCCAAGTATTGATTGTGGCGGGTTACCCCTTTCAGTGCACTTCTTACCAAGCACCGGTGCACTGACAAGACGCACCGCCCGCGGAGCTCGTTTCCGCGGGTGTTGCCTCTCCACAGTGCACCTGTGCTCTGTAAGAAGCGTACTCAGCAGGGTAACCCGCCGCGATCAACACTTGGAAAGGTATGAATTTTGCAATTGTATGCTTAGGAGAAAAGCACGCTTTCAAAACGGGATGGCGCAAAACGGGAAACGGGCGCATGCCTGGTGTAGTTATAAAGAGCAACTTTGTGCATGTTGATATGTACATTGCAGTAAAATGTTCTAAATTAAGCTTTGGCTGTTCTTTAAGAGTGTATGTTTGGCAAAGATGCCCTGACAACCACATTAATTATTCATTATTCTTTTGTTTTATCCGAAATTGCAGAAAGAATGTTTGCATATAGCAACGTTTATAAATCCACTGAATTAGGTATAGCTGCGCATCTAGAAGGTTTCATTTTATGTCAAATCATTTGTTTACTTGCCACCCCAAGGGGTTGGACTCTCTGATATCACAGTTCATAAGTATAAAATTAATATTAGTGTATAAATGAACAAGTAGAAGCTTGGGAACAACATTCATGAGTTCTGTTTAGTTTTTATTATTTGACTGATTGATTAATTTATGGGGGCAGATAGACTAATTGATTAATCTGTGGGGGCAGAGGCTAGTCAGAACGGGGGGCAGATTGATCAATTGATTAATCTACGGGGTGCTGAGGCCAGTAAAGCAGCGTGTGAGTTGCTTTTTTCTCTTCCTCCTTTCTCTGATTAAGGGATCAATAAAAAAAATTATTTGAATTTGCATATTGCATTAGCAACGAAAGGCTTAGAGAAACTATTCAATATTCATTTAGAAAATATTCCGCTAAAACCATTATTCACTTTGAATTCACTTTAAACTCAAAATCTTCCATTCTTGCATGACTGAACTTTTTATATTGCAAAAGACTTTAGTAATGTGATGTAAAAGTTAGCAGCCATGCTGGTTTCTCCTATGTTATGCACATTACAAATGTCTACTCCACAGTGGCAGACACCAACACTGTGGCCCCAGATTTTTGTGGCTTCTTGTTTTTAGCATAAAAGTTTATTGACCCCTCATGGTTTAAATATTTTCCTTAACTCCTTGAATTATCCATTATTTACCTGGTAACCCAATATATTATTAGGTAGTTGTCAGAGGTGTGTTATATATATACAGGGTAGTTCACATAACTTGAGCCAAGGTTTAAAAATATTTTGGTGCATTTGAGGAAGACGAAACCAAACAAATAGGTTTGTTCATTGTTTGGAACAAGTCAGGCCATTTTTTTGTATTTGGCCAAATTAACTTATAAAGTAAGACTAATTAAATTTTGCAATATTTAATTGAGAGCAAAATCTCACATGTCAAAGTTGCAGAGCATCCTCAGAAACATCCACTTCAGTGGTTTTAATCAAGAAACCTTAACACCCTTTTTTTATGCGCTTTTAAAAAAGTCTGAATTATTAACAAAAAATTGTGACTTTGTGTATGCATGCGCACTTTGTATTGCAGTGCTCTCAGCCGTGTCTTGAATAAACTAGGCCTTGACTGGGCGCTGTTGACGAATTCGCGTTTTTTCGTGTTACTTTCATAATTTTGGCACTTTTTTGAAGCCCGAAACAACGAACCGTGTTAGAGGTTTTTTGATAAAGACTACCGAGTCGGTTGTTTCTGAGGATGCTCTACAACTTTGTCCTTGGAATTTTTGCTCTAAATTGAATATTTCAAAAGTTAATTGATTAATCTTAACTAGTTCATTGGGCAAAATACAAAAAAAAGAGCCTGACTTACTCCAAACAATGAACAACCCTATTCGTTTGGTTTTGTCTTCCTAAAATGCACCAAAATATTTTTAAACCTTGGCTCAAATTACGTGGAATACCCTCTATATCCTGGATATGGCTCTTTAGTGACATCCTATTCTAGGTACCATCAGCATGGAGGTCAAAGCGAAATTGCATGCTGGATAACCTCATCATTGCTCATATAAAATGAGAGTAACGCAGCATGAAATAAGAGTAATGATAGTAATCCCTGAAGAATTCCCTTCTCTCGGGATTATTATCATTGCTCTTACATTGCATTAATTGCATTATCATCATGAAATAAGAGCCTTTTTACAAAAGCGATATCGACACTTTACACACGCGCCAAATTACAGCCGCCATTGCTGGCCTTCTCTTGTCTTACCGAGAGGCCGAGCAACTGAAACGGTAGTTGACGATCATCTACAAAGGCCGATGCTTTAGAAAAGGACACAGTTGAATCTAATGTGGCAATAACCTGGCCTGCTATGGTAAAGATGAAGTGAAATAAACGAAATAAGAGGAAACAAAAACTGAAGGTCTGTTATGGCGACGTCCATGCACAGCTGCTGCAAAGCGTCTATAAAAGTTAAGGGTGTGAATATATTAGTATTTCTGAAAAGTAGTTTTGTAGAATAAATTACCATTCTATGTATATTCGCTTTGATATGAACTGTGATATTTATATGTTTATGTTTTGACAAAGTCAGAGTTGCACCAGCTTAGTTAACCCCATTGAGCGTGCTCCTCACCAAGCACCATTACACTGAACTAGTTAGTACCTGCAAAGCAGATGCCGCGATCCTATGAATGTCGCTTAGCCACAGTGCAGGTGCATGTTTAGGAGAAAGGCATACTTTCAGAGAGGGATAGTGTATGTGCACTATGGTGTGCTTCAAAAAATAGCTGAACTTGGTGATGGTGAAATCCACCTGGCACTAACAAATGCATAATGAAATAGGGCATTTATCCGAGAATATATGTTAGGCAGTAATGTTATGAAAAGCTGTGTGAATCACAGGTCATGCTTGTTTTTCACAAATTTAAGATTGCAGATTGCATGTGGGAATAGTAAGAGGATTTATGAATTCACTCATGTACAGCTGGGCATCACTCTAGGTTTAATTTTGTGTCAAATATCTTATTTACTTGCCACACCTATGCAGGCCTTGAACTACCCGAGGACATAATCCAGAGCAATAGGTACAAATTTGAATAATGTTATTAAAATATTATAAAGTAGCTCTTTGTTTTACTTACCTATGATTTGTATCCAGTCTCCCATGAAGGGCTGAAAAACCAGAAGAAGTTCATGGTCTGCTGGGACAGTCCGAAGCTCAGGAGGTGTGAACTTGTCCAAGTCCACAAAGCCTTGAAGATGTCCTGACGCTGCAACAGTAAAATGCTCGCTGAGTTTTAGCTCGTCCAGCACCAACCCTCCGTGCCGCTCAGACTCGGGCATTGGGGCTGTCTTCAGCTTTAGGGTCTTCAGCAGGTCGGGGTTGAACCCAAACATGCCTCTGAAGTTCTGTAAAGCAGAGATGATGCACTTCAATCTATTGCAGTCAAACGAGTCATTTGATGAAATTATAGCTTTTCACATTGTCTGATAGCTTTAATTTTCCCATTGCTGTTAGATGCTTATGAATAACATTTTTTAATCTGCAGTTTTCGGGCAGTCAGGCATGAGGTAGTCATCATCATATGGTTGGAAGTTCATTATTTGAGCTGTCATGCCTCGATATATAGGACACATTTGTTGAAAACATTGTTTTTGGACTCTTGCTTATTGGAGCTTACGTGCACATTTATGTTTGTATTGTGATTTCTGCTTTTTTAAAACAAGACACATACATTTAGAGTCTGGAAAGAGAATGTTATGGTTTTCTGTATGTTTTCACAGCAGTATGGTGGCAATGAAAAAGGTTAAATAGGCTTATGTGATTGTAAATACATATGGAAAACATTTTATACATATCCACCTGGATATATCAAATTAAATTTCCACCAGGGTTTATAATTCATCGTCAGAAAATGAAATGGACGTTTCTTGATGTTGGAAACAGTTGCTTTTGCTCTAAACAGAGATGTAATCCGAGGGTCTATTTGAGTTGTTCAGATTATAATAGGATTGGTGCCATCTAAGAAAGATTTCGATACTATGTTATAGGTTCCCAAGTACTTTATAGATTCCTCTGTCCTTTGTTGGGGCCGTTGTATGTTGGCTTGAAATGTATGCCATAAAATTTGTTTTGATCACTCAGGTTTCCATGTAGACACAGCCAATTCATGTAATAAATACAAAGTAAAGCTGTCTGCAGTTAATTCAAAATTATTATGCAAGGGGTGTGAAAAACTCTCAGGAATGGCACCCTAGTGAGGTACAGCAAGTCATGGTGAGAGCAAGCAAACAATAGCAAAGAAATATCTCTCCGTTCATCTGTTACATGCTTTTAGTAGGACATTTTCTGGGTTGCTGTGCTATCTTCTCAGTTTTAACTGATGGTCCCTTTAAAGAAATATTTATATATATATATATATATATATACATACACATACAGACACATATCGCAACCTTCGCCTCGGGGCGACGCCTCAACTGATTAGACCATCCCGGCCACTGGTTTCGGCGGACTCAATTTTTGATCAGCTCTCTGTGTACTGTTAGTTTCGAATTCGCTTAAGGGGGTAGACGACAACTGTTGCTACAGGAATTAAATACGGGCGAACATTGCGGGTTCAGTCCCCGCTCCTGGCCCAATTTTTCGCCAGCTCTCTTTCCCTTTTCCTTTCCCTAACTTTAATGCAATGAATTCAATAATCACCTTCTCCCCTCTTCGTGCTCTCTCTCTCTATATATAAATATATATATATATTGTAAGGGCGCTTATGCATAGCACTGCCCACAAGCATCGACGTCGTCATTTTTGGCTGTGTGTGCGCCAATCGGCATCGTCAGCTGACTGGCCGCACCTTTTTTGGAAACGTTCCATAGACACCAGACTTAAATAAAAACCGTCGTCTGACTGACCTGTCTTTGTCTCACAATATATATACAATTCTTTTTATTGTGTGTGTGATTGCACCAGCACCTTGAATCAGCCCCCGAAATATCTTCTGGCTACGCTACTGTATTCAGAAGCTAATAATACTCATTACAATCAATTTTCCCTAGCAAGATAACTAGCCTTCTTTTCAGGACAGTTATATGCTGGAAGGATTAACATCTCTGTTGTGCGAGAATTCAAACCTTTTATACAATATGAATATACTACTGATATTTTGTAGTGTTAATGTAGGACATACAATAGCTTAATTAGATGAAATCGGTCAAACAGCTTGGATGTGTATAGCTGCCCTGTCACAATATTCAACCATAATTTTTTTCATTTGATCTTTTTTTACGTGAAGTTAAAATTGAAATTTGTATTAACAATTTTTTGTTATGTTAACTGCTTGCAAATTATTAACTATTCAAGGCATGGTGCTAGTGTTTAATGAGCTTATGAAGGACACATAACCTGCAAAAATCAGATTATTATAATGATTGGAGAGTGCTGATTCTTGGGCAAGTTTGTGCTAAATATTTGAATACATGGCAGGGCTTGAAGATAAGGACAAAACGATAACTAGACACCATTAAGTGCGCAATGGTGTCCTCCTCTTGTCTTTGTTTTCCAGCACCACCATGTACTCTCATTTGACCGGAGAGGTGCAAAAAAACAGACTTGTGGGCCTGATTTGATTTTATAATTACTAAAGCTTTCTGACCAGGTTCCCTCATTATTGCCTCATGCAGCATTCTGAGATTCTAATTTTGTAATGGCTTAGCAGTGATTAGTTTTTTGTAATGTTCTATGCTATCAAGCATGCACCCCTGTATTTTACAGTCATGATTCGATACCTTTTAGTACAGGAATGTATGAGTGGCATGTATGAGTGGCCTTATAAAAATAAGAAACTTGTCTTGCATATTTGTGATGTGGCATACTATGTGGTTTGGATGTGCTGTTACTTCTTTGGATTTGTAACTTAATTGGTTCTTAAACTGAAGAGCTTTATCAAGTCACAAATTTACACACAAATGTACAACCCATTTGATTGCATTGACCACAAAGTTCTGGTCCACATGGTGCATTATTTTTGTGGGGTTGCTGAATGCTGCAGTATGCTGTGTAACGATAATGATCCCTGAAGAAGAACAAGGTTAACAAAGGACACATACAAATCTCCAAATACAGCAAAGTGACTGGTGCGCAACTGAAAAAAATCCACCTGGTCCTGCGCTAGTATTTTTTACTACTATTGTAATACTTTACAACATTTCAGTCTATCCTCAATATGATGGAGTATTTTGTTCAAATCTCGGCTGTCCCTTCCCTGTGTTGAGCAGTGTAAATATTAATAACTAGTATTGGCATATAACCTATTCATATTCATTTTGTATTTGGCGAAACAGAAACATGACTATTTTTACTTTCTTCTGGGCATTTTAAATAAAAACAAAGTATTTATAGATGACTTACCTTGAGGTACTTTCTCAAACAGGAACGACTTTGAAGTAGAAGGATCTGGTGGTGCCTCATGTGCTCATACAAGCTCCTACTCTTCATCCGGAGGATTATGCATTCCAAGAGCCAGTTGGCACTGTAACTTATGCCTTTGGCTGATTTCCTCTGTGGAGCCCTGAAGCAGTGACGCACAGCTTTCTGCTGTTTTGGAGGCAGAGCTACAATCTCTAAAGTAAATTTTTTGTTTATTATTTTTCCTTGCAAAGGGAGAACACTGCCACTTCAGTTCTAGCAGCTTTAAAAAATATTCAGTACATGGGGCTAATTTAATGGGGCACTCTCATCATCCCACATGGTGTCCAAAGAGAAAATATTTGAAAATATGCAGATTATTGAACTGTACTTGATTGAATGGAACAAAGGTTATGAAGCTGGCGAAAAACAAAATCTTTGGCGGTGCGGGGATTCAAACTCTGGACTCTCAATATCTGGTTGGATGTGCTAGCCACTACACCTCACCTCCTTCTCTTTTCAGTTTTTCTTATATGTCTTATTAATGCACTGCAATGAAATGTATCCAATGAGGCGTTTTGTAAGCACACACTATATTTTAATACAATTAATTACTATTATTTTATTCTTATGATTAATTAAATATTGTTAATTAGGGAATACCATATTTAATACTATACCACCTTTTAATATATTGTTTATCCTATAGACCAGTTGAGGACAAAACAAATCAGCATGAAATTGCATATTTGGCTGTATGTGTATGCATTCAGTACATCTTAGGATATACTGAATGCAAAACATTTAATGATTATTTTATTAACTTAGTCAATATTGACCGCAGTAGAGTGATCAATGAAGCACTGGTATCGAGAATTATAAATGAAAGTATCTTCTTTTATCTTACGGATGTTCATGAAGTCACCTCTGTGTTTTGTAACCTTACCAGTAGTGAAAGTTGCGATATTGATGGCATCCAAATAAAACCCGTTAAATATGTGATTGCGCAAATTTCACCTATGTTGAGGTATTTATTTAATCTATCGTTATCACAGGGTATTTTGTTTCTAAAAAAATGCAAATAGCAAAAGTTTTAATACCTTATAAATCGGGAAATAAAAAAAAAAGATTTATCAAAATGTAGGCCGGTTTTTGTACTTCCGATATTTTCAAAGGGTTTAGAAAAAACCGAATACATTTTCGATTGAATCAGTTTTATGAAAATTTTTAAGTTGTTACAGATTCTCAATTTGGATTCAGAAAATACGATCGACTGAACTTCCGCTGTTGAACATGAAAGAAATAATTCTGACAAATTTTGAATATAAAATTCTAACGGTAGGAATTTTGATCGACTTTTCGAAAGCCTTCGTTCGGTTTAATCATGATTCACAAATGAGTAAACTTTACAATTATGACATTCTTGAAAATGCGGCGGCGTTAATAAGAAGTTATTTGAGCTTTCGTCTTCAGAACATTCACATCAATGGCCACTTTTCTGATCTAAAACAACTCCAGGCAGGTGTACCACAACTAATTGGGTTGGGACCTATTTTATTCAACCTATATATTAAAGACATCATAAATATTTCACATAACACCAAGATAAGAGCGTATGCGGACGATACGAGCCTATGTTTTCAAGGAACGGACATAAATATTATTTCATCTCAAGTTAATTGTTTCCTCAATGTGGTTAGTTCGTGGGCACTGGCCAATTCGTTAAAAATCAATAGCAATAAAACAAAAGCCGTTCTATTTCGCCCTAAACTTTTTCTGTATCAAATAGGTATACTACGCAAGTTAGATACACCTACCATAAAAGTTGTTCCAACGGTAAAAATACTAGGGGTGTTTTTTTCCAATACATGAGTTGGAACGAATAAATAAAACATGGTATGTCTAAATTATCAAAATAACAGGTATTATTTATAAGCATAGTTTTTAACCAGAAAGAGTCAAGATTATTTTGTACAAACTCATTGTTTGCTTCACATTTAAAGTACTGCCAGCTTGTATGGGGCAATACGACAAAATTAAACTTAGACAGATTATACATCGCACAAAAAAGATCTTACGTTTAGTAGCCAATCTACCATATAGTAGTCATGCCGATATATTATTCCTAAATTTTAAAGCAACGCGTGTTTTTTAGTTATATATACAGGCATTAAACCAGAAATATAAAGATAGTATTTATTATATTAACAAATTATTCTTTCGCTTAACTTCTCCTGATAAAAGCTCTTCCTTTTATCATACGCGTAGTCGAGAGCACTGGAGAGTGCCGCATAACCAATTACGGATTTCAAAGGCTCCAGTATACTGTACCCTCTGCCATTAATGAACTCATTAGAACAGTGTTCACGTAGAAAATATGCCAAATAACCAAATCAGACAATTGTATTTTAATAACAAATAATATTTTAGAAGTTCTGTTCTGTTCATCATATCAAAAGCGGTATAATGTTCTGTATGTTTTTTTTCTTGTTTTTTTCAAGTGCCGACTAATCGGCCCAAGTCTCTATGGGAGGCAGGGACCAGTCAAGTTACGCAATGTAGCTTTTTTTCCTGCCTCTTGATCCAAACTGGAGTCAATGAAGATGAATTGAAAATTGAATGTGCCTACGCCTCTCAGAGTATTGCGTGATAATGGACACATGGTAAATGTATTTACTACTGAGACACAAACACAGTTTTGAAATATCAAATGTATCTCGAGACAGGGATAAAAATACTCAAAACTATATAAGATACTATCGATATACATGGTCAACGCGACACTGACCATTCCTGGTACATAAATAGCATCCCCAAATACATTTATAATATGTGTGCAAAGAAAAACGAAAAAAATATTGAAATTATAATAATTGTAATATTTCAATGCACGTATTAAAGAACCGTCATTCTCGTTCTAGTCGTGTATTAACACAAAAAATCCAGCGCTGTTACCAAATTTTCTCACCGTAGTGAAAAGGGTTATGTACAATAAGTAGCGAAGACACGCTAACACCGTAATATTTCTGAAATGCGCATCGGGTTTGTTTAACATACACGATGCGCATTTCCAGAAATTATATACAAATACCTTAGAGTTCCGACATGAGATATGAATCTATTCATACAGCAGCACTGAAATGATAGCCAGTCACGATGGTAGGGGTTTCTAGACGCCGATGCTCTGTGCTGCTCCAGAAAGTCTATAAAGAGACATGAAGAGTGCAACTCCCTCTTCTAATTAAAGAAATTCTTTAAAGGTATTACATTCTGCCTAACTATGTCTATAAAAGAGGTGTTATTTGTTCTCAAAGTTTTTGGGTTAGTTCAAGACGTCACGAGTTTATTCAATCGGGCGGCGAGGGACCGCCTCCGAGAAAGCGATTAGATCAGGCCACTTTTGTCGTAAGTTCGCGGACTCCAGAAACATTTTCGGCAGGGATAGTAGGGGCAGTCGTGGTTCGCGAGAGAAGGGTGAAGGGGGGAGGGGGGGCACCACTTTAGTGGTTCGGGTCGTCCGCTTCCAAGAGGCAGGGTTTCCCGGTTGGCCCATTGTTACGCAGCCCCAGGCCGCCGTCCTGGGAATCCCTCCCAAGAACCGGTAGGACGCTCACTACATCGACCGGTCTGATGACCCTTCTGAAAAAACAAATTACCGACAGCAACGGCCTTGTATCGCATTTCACGATTTCCACTCGCCTACTGCTTCTTTCACTACTGCTGGTCAGACGCATCCTCTGGGCGCATTTCTCCCGCAATCCCAATGGCTTCTTCTTTTCTGTCGGGGCGACCCAAAGCTTCCCAAGTGTCTGCGTTACATCCGTCGCGTCCTCACGATCGAAACAAACTACTCGCAACAACCGATCTTTCTACGCGGTATGTGTTTGGTGCACACCGCGGCTAACACTGTGCGAAATTGTAGGGATCGTTGGATGGCGGCGAATTGATCTCGATGAAAGAAAATATTTGTTTTCTTGCGCGACATATCGCCTGACTTACATGGACTGGTGCAGAGGAGGCCACCATTGAAGGATTGAGGTGGTTCCTAAAGTTCGGTGTACTTAATGCAGTCTACCGCTTCAGTCAAACAGGAATTCTAAACGCCCTCTCTCTTCTAGATTTTTTAGTTCACTCCGTTTCGGCGCTTTTTTTTTTTAAGGTATAGGTAGAGTAAGAATGACATTGGGGGGAGACAAAAAAACACTATCGCCACGAGGGAGCGGATTGCGAAATGACCTCACAACTTGTCCCCGATTCAAGTCCGGCTTCGGAGAAGGTTTTTATTATTTATTTACAACTCTGCAATATCCTGGACTATTCGAGAACACGATGAAGTGCTCTGAGAAATTAGCGTTCTGAACTCGGAGCATGCAAAATATATAACTGCTCTACTTGAAGTTCCGGTCGATTCCTTGTTGACTTCGTAGGTTTTGTGTTACATCGATTTGGAGAAACTAGGTCACCTCATTACACATTGTTTCATCAATTAATTATTACTTTTTTTAAATTTTCTTTCCGAACTTTGCTGGAAGCATCTTTTAGTCTGCTGCGGAGTATAAATCTTATTAAGGTGACGATGCAGGCGAATTAGTTCATGGCGACGCGTCTTTGTGTTTCTTGCGCTGTTTTCTCCATTTAGTAAAATTTTCTGCAGTACCTTTAGATGAATACAAAATAAATCATATAATCAGACTATTACATCTGAAATCTATTAAAAGGATGCATTGAGATGAAAAGAAAATAATTAGAGACTAACGTATACGAAAATAGTTCACGAAATATAACTCTAATTAATTTCTGCAAACTACTCCCTAAATAACAGACAACAAAAGGTGATTTTTTTGAGTATGCTTATATACCACATAAAATAACTATACAAATTTATCTTACTCTTGGATGGGACAGATAAATTCGAGTCTTTTTCTTAGCTATTCACCATCATTCGCCGGTCACATGGGATGAACGACATTGATTTCTTTTACGTGGTTTTAATCATTCTTCAAACAGAAATGTTTCAACTAAATGGATGTTGCGAATTCCATTCGACAAATTTTTTTAAGATCATATTCGATTAATGAAACTACCAAAATGGACAATTGGGCGAGTTGGTAAGAGTTCATAATTACTTACAGCGCGACTGGGACAAGGACAGCGCTTGTCCTGTGTTTCTGTGTTTCTCCTCTGTCTGTCCTTGTCCCAGTCGCGCTGTAAGTAATAATGAAACTACTTTCGATTCCTGACTACAGTAATAAAATTACTCAATATCTATATTATTATCATATGGGTCTATCATTTGGTGATAGGAGACTGAGGTCAGTTAGGCGGATATGTCAGTTTTAAGTAGAAAACAATAATAAAAATAAATAAACTACTCTACGATCATTTATGTCGTAATGACAGTCAGATTAAGCGTTGAGTTTCCGTTTTGCGCAAATATCAGCCACAACACACACCTGTTTCCTCAATATTAACTGTTATTCTAAGTCGAGCTTTTATCCAGTTAGATGTTCTAGTCGCCACTATCTGATGTGGAATGTAGAATACGATGTTAAATTTTTCAGGAGTGAGAGACTAAGGCAAGAAAAAGGTTGTCGATAAAGATGCGGGCATCTTTAGATAATTCTGTTTCGGGGATAAGGCCTGGGCCTTTTTTCGTCCAACGTCATCACTAGTAAATACATGAAGCACCGCATACCTTGCCTCTGTGTCCGTCTCATAGTCTGCCTAGATTTGAGAGTAATTCCAACTGCTTGATTGGGTTCACGTGGTTAGTGGGCAAAGTTTGCCATAAAGGGTGTTCGAGGAGCAGGTGAAAGAAAATACTTTAGTATGAGGAATGCATTGTGCTCTGATCATTCGCGTTAGACAACGCACCTAGAGTGCCAAATACTTTCCTGGCGTTGTGAACAAACTCGTCGGAGTATGCATGTGCGGTTCGATATCGCCGAAAATAACCGGGGCGTGGCCGAGACGAAGCTGCCGCGCCAGTGCTTCGGTGAACAAAAAACATTTGTAGTGAGTCGTATGGCACTAAATTTGCTCCGGATTTTTAAAATATGCCGTACATGCCACATAGTGTTCTCGTGAAAATTTAAAAAAATAATTGTGGTAGTTTTTGGTACTTTTTGTTGTGTCATCACCTGCAGTAACCATGGTTCGCAAAAGGAAACCCGCTCGAGACCAGTGCTGAGAAGTCTCGCGATACAAATGTATCGTGATACTATTTTAGATATACGTTAAAGTATCTGTGTCTCTGTATCGAGATATATTTAAGAAATTAATTTCGATCTCAGTGGTGAAATGCTTTTACTATGTATCGATTGTATGGCGATGCTTTGCCAGGCATAGTTATATCGATAGTTGTAAAACACCGAGTTGTGCGAGGGATCCCACAATTTATAATATGAAACCGCGACATAAGATCTGAAAAAGGGAATTGGGAGAAGAGATTGCCTTGCACACTGCCCAAGAAAGCCACTAAGATTGAAAAGAAATGTGGTTCGAAAAATGGCTAGTCAATTCAGTCCTTTCCTGGTCTCTTACTCCCGGTTGATTCTGAGGGGTTGGTCTTCCTTGTTCAATCTTTTTATCGCCCGTTCATCTCCTCGGTTACTGAGCAGCACTTAAGATTACCGTTTGCGAAGCACCGTCACTCCCCCCCCCCCCCCCCGTCACCGGCACAACTATACATCATAAGGTTCCAAACAGGAAATAACGCGAGACAGGGCTCACCTTGAGTGCGCAATTTATTCATTGACCCCCGAAGAAGTCTTGTTAGTGTTGGAGGTTTCCCGTCCATCAATGTGCTATTTATTCGTTAAATTTCGTCGGCGGTAGATATTTTTTTCTCTTTCCCTAGTCTGGTACTGCGACTGAATTGCTGCATAGGATGAAGTGGAATTAGTTAACTTTCGAGGTTTGCAAAGTCATTTTTTGTTCAAATAATGTGTGTCGCTTGAGAATTTAAATTTTCCTATTTCTTACCATATTTGATACTTGCGACACATGTGCAGGTTTCCAATGCACTGCACGACAATATGTGTTCAAAAACAGAATATCGCTAAAAAAAAAAAAAAGACGTATTTTAGTAGGCAGGCATTCACTCTTGTTGATGTAAAACTGGTGGCAGCTGTTAAAATCCGTTTGCTCTACTGATGTCTAACTCCTGGTTAGCTCAGTTGGTAGAGCGCTGCACTGGAAACGGGGAGGTCCCTGGGTCGATGCCAGGAAAAGACGGAATTTTCCTTCGCACACCTGTCACCTAACTGTGCTTGGATATTTGTGTTTGTCTTTTGTCCCCCTTGTTCCCCTCTCCAATGATTATTATCGTTATTCTGGTCCAGCTCCGTGCACCTTTGCGTAAATCGCAATAATAATTCAATATGTGCCTGTATCTCTTTTTCGGGTTAATTTTTTTACGTTTCTGCGAAAGTATCTCGAGCATATACCAATTACATAAAATACAAATGGACAGTCGCCGGCCGTTTGAGCTCCCCCGGCCGAAGGCCGACCGGAGCAGCGAAAATCCCGCATGGGGCGCGTCGAGCGTTGCCGCGTTCTGGGAGCCGGCCCACCAACAATAAATCAGTGGAATAGGCTCCCCGAAGCTGTGGTTTTGGTTTCGGATGAAACATTTGATTGTCCTCAAGTCGTTACTTACACGAGATTGATCCATGTCTAATGTATTGTTTTGCATTATGCTGATGTTAGCAGCTTACTGTAGATACGTGTATGTTGTGTTCAAATGTTTTTTTTTTGTGTGTGAATGCGCATTGCATTACTTGTGGCAGATGTCACCATGCATTGATATTTTTTTGCATCTCCATTTGTGTATTTGTTGCGTTAACATGTAAGTTACCTCCCTACAATAATGCCCCCAGGGCGAAATGTAGGTAACGAATAAATAAATAAAACGTATTCTCCTCGGTAAGCCCGAGGGCTTGCTCGATGCGAGTGCCGTTTTCTGCTGCCGGTGCGAGTGCCGGACACTCAAGAACCAAGTGGTGTATAGTTTCTTCCACTTCATCACACGCACTGCATAGTGTGTCGGTCACGTTGCTGTCGTACTTTCGTCGATACTGTCGGGTACGCAAGGTGCCACCTTGGGCCCCAGCGGGGAGCCTGCTGCCCAGCGTATTTCCACACCAGAGGGCAAGATCAATATTGGTGTTGAAAGAAAACATCGTTTTAGTGGCGATGAGCGCGCCACCTATCGTCGACAGGACACACTAGCACGCCACCACCATGGCCTCCGAGAATTTTGGCGCCCTCGGCTCCGGCCTCTGCAAACGCTTGGCTGCCCAGCGGAAAAAGCGAGTGGAGTCAGTTTTCTAGATCTCCACATGCGGCGCTTCGAACAGAACTAGAAACGGAAACAGAATCGCCTCAAAGTACGCTGTCAAATGGGAACCCGCGGCATGAAGCTTGCATCTTCGTTTTTCTCATCATCAAAATAGACAAAGGGAAGTTGATTTCCGTTGATTAGTATTTTCATTCGCTGCTCTGTTTTTTTGCGCTGTTTCCTTCAATGTTCCCTTAGAATGCAAGATCGGCATAAAGGGAAACCAGCTGGGCTAAAACGTGTTCCTCCCATCGCTATGGCGCATTCACACGGGAAGCGGTTCAGCGTTCGCGAAGCGGTTGCGGATGCGGTTCGCGAGCGACCCCGTTCAGATACACCGAGAGGCGGTTGGCGTTTGGCGAGAGGCGGTTGGCGGTTTCTCGGCGATCACGCGTGATCTTTTGAGAGTTGCGTTCGGCAACCCCGTTTTAGAATCTAAAATCCACTTTAATCTACGATCCAAAGCCAAAAGTTTGCTATTTTGGCACTCTGAAGATTTTTCTTCCAAATGTTCGCACGCATCACGAGTTGAGGCAACGAAAAAAGAGGCATCAACCCGCAAAACTCGCCGGTGATTCCCTCGACTTCGCCCGCAACCAAAGCCCAGCTAGGCGCGACTTGCTGACTCAGAACAGGATGCCCCCGACCTTTTCTTTGAAGTGTACCCATCCCGCATGAATAGCTGACTTTGTTTTCAGGATAGAGGGCCAGTTTTGTACCCTCGTTGTTCCTTCGCTCTTATCATTTTCGAAGTTGTGAGTGATGGGGTGGACCGTGGTGCTGGGAATGTGTTCGGTGCTAGCAGGTCTTGGCTTCGTTGATGACAGACTCTCCTCTCGTCACTCGCACGCCGATCTAGTCTACTGTTTGTTTGACATTAAGCTCAAATAAACGCCTTATGAATTACCTCTGCATCGTCTGGTACGTACACTTTATTCCTTGAGTATGTTCCCTTTATTTCTTTTGCTAGTATTAATCGTTACAGGTCGAGCTAGCGCAGGTACACCGCCCCCTCCGCGATAGTGCGTTGGCTACGCAATTAGGCTCAGGACGTCTCTATCGGCCTTCGTGGTGTTCATGAACGGTGTCGAAAGCTTTCAATAGTTCACGCGGTTATCTTAGTGGGTAGAAAAGCTGACCTTTCGCTCGATCAGGGGCGGGTTTCGACGTTCTACGGGCAGAGACTAATAAGGCAGCGAGCTTCGGGCTGTGGCACCCGGAATAATAAAGGAACTCTTACCCGAACCAAATCACCAATGCGAAGCCCGCTAAAGGGATGGTAAACCAAAACTTCGATTAAAAAAAAAAAAAAAAAAGGAAGAACAGTGCAGAAGGTGTAGGCGGGACGCTACAATCGCTACAACACTACTGGTAAGGTGGTATTTCGAATGGACGGCCGTATTTTTGGAAAAAGAGGTCGAGATTGGACCAGGTCGATGAGGCGCGTGAGGTGAAGACACCTCGTTTCCTCCTCTCTTCGCTTTTCCCCCTCAAAGACGGCGAGGCGGAGAAGACGCGAGGCCGTTGCCTCTCCCTCTCGAAGAAACATGACGTCAACATTTCTGTATAATGCGCCATCTTTTCTTGAAAAATACGGTCATCCGTTCGAGATATCGCTGCATGAGTGACGTTTTGGTGTTTGTAGCCTCCTGTTGCACGCTTTTGCCGCGTGCTTTGTGGAATCCAAATTTCGGTTCAGCATCTTTTCACAAATACGAGTCAATTCTTTTTGCTGCGGATTCAAGTGACGGACGTGTACATCACGGTTCTCCGTTGATTTGTCTGCTGTAACGCTAGGACTACAGCGCCTTGGAAACCTCACCAGCGACAAGTGCCATCTTGCGTTGAAAGTCACTGACGTCACGTCGCGTTGTGATTGATTTTCGCTTTGCGGTTCGTGAAAGCGGTTGGGAGAAATCGGTTCCGAAGCGGTCGGCAAAAACGCGCTCCAACCGCTCGATCCTAGCCGCTTTGTGGTAGAGAACGCGCTGATCCGCTTTGCGTTTGCGGATCCGCTTCCAGTGTGAATGTGCCATTAAAGAGCCAGCCGGACCAGCTGGGCCCTACGTTGCGCTTTTTGGACTCCCAAAGATACTAGGGAGAAGGAAGTGACGACAAAAACGCAGCAAACGCAGATTGGATGTTGACAGAAGAAAACAAAGAAAAAGTGAGCTCTGTTTTCCTCTCCGGAAATTCGTCATCAGCGACTCTCACCAATCAACATTCAATCTGCGTTTGCTGCGCTGTTGACTTCACTTCCATCTCCCTAGTCGCCGTGTGAGTCGAAAAAGCGCTACATAGGCCTCCAGTGATACACAATATGTCTTCGATCGACAGTGTGGTCACGCTGCTTGGTTACGAGCGCTACCGCAAGCTGGAAGAGTTCAAAGCCCACCTTTGCCAAGTCAGCCACCCGGCCTGAAGCAAAGTACAAGGATGGTGGAAGCCCGAATGTTTTATCCTGGAAGAGCGGCACTTTTGGATCGCCGATGCCGGTCAGAATCTACAGGAGCCTGGGCGCAAGGCATGCGCTCCTGGGCTCGTTAGTCTCCCGCGCGGAACGCGTGGTGGGTGTCCGAGTACACAACGCGGCCAACAACGGCGCACACCTCTGGAGCCCCACCACGGGGGTGCTGGACTCTCTGCTTCGCCGAAAATACGGGCTGCTCGTGTGCAAGCCGCGCACGCAGGGAACCCTCATCAGCCGCTCTAGACCGACCTGCTAGAAGTCAGCAGCAAATGGCGGCCCCACGAAGACCTCCGTCGCGAAGACCACTTCAAGCCTAACGCTCTTCAGCCTCTTCAACCGCAGCATCAGCCCCTCATCCTCGTCCACAAGCTTTATTTAAGACATCATCAACACTTCATTTAAAATTCAACTGTGCAATACCATTTCATCATGGTTGGACGCGGCGCTACGGGTTTTCACGCTATGGGTGACTTAAACACGATCTATAAAAAAACTCGCCCGCGCAAATGCAACGGCCTAAGGAGCGCAACGAGCGCGAAACAAATCTCGGAGGCCATGCCGACGCACATGGAGCAAGCTACGTGATGAGCACCTCATATATTTCTGCCTCAGTTAAACAACTTTGTTCTTAGAAAGACAGAAGGAAGCTCAATTTTTTGACGATGATCCTTGTGCGCACCATCAACCATGTTGATCAATACCGGGATTATAAGTCAACGCCCGCGACACTGAGGTTACCATGACTGACGTGGCGTCACGGTACGAGAAGTGATCCATAATTGCAAAATTTGGCTAGAAGTTTTGTATTGAGGTTCATATTAGATTTCACAAATACTGGGGCGTCCTTTAGTAAAATAAACATCACATCTGCCTATGTTTGGGCGCTCGACGTGAGCAGTGCAAAAACATAGTAACTTCCGGAGATCAACGCACTATTTCTTTAATTAGGCTCGGTCCAAGTGTCTGTCCTCCGGCAGACGACAGACGTTTGGCATATGACAGCACCATTTGGTAGCAGCATCACCATTTGGCAGCCGCGACTGCAACCACCGTGCAAGGCAGAGATCTCCTTTTACACTGACCCCTTAAAGGGCAACTCCGCTTTATTTTGATATTTAGAAAACTATGTAGCCCTCTTCAGTATTATATAGGAAGACCCCATGTCAAATATTAAGATCCAATTCCGTTTATATATTTAATAAAGTGGCCAGCAAACCTTCAAGCGAGCCGAGTCGCCGAAATCTGCCAACTTTAGCGTGCGGCGCGAGGCGCAATCATCAGCGCAGTCAATGCCACGGAGTTGGAGCAGCCGACATTGAGCCACTACGTCAGAGGCATGACTACGTCATTCTCACGTTTTGTTTGTTTTTACTTCTCAGAACGAAATTGAACGATCACGTCATGAGTTTCTCCAACCGCTGTTGGCTGATCGGGCGTCCACGTGATCACCGTAACGCGGATGCGCTAGTTTGCGCTGCCCTGTCCGCTTATCGGTCTGTTTCTCCGCTCCCCCTCTCCTCTTTCGTCTTCTCCCCTTCCTGCTCTCACCCGGGCCATCACCGTCCACGCCATGCGAAGCGACTTGCCCGCGTCGCGTGTTCTGTTTCTCGCCCCCTCCCGAACGTCACAAGACCACGTGGTGCGACGTGACGTGGCCATGACTCTGACGACCCGAGACCAATGTTGCCTGACGCAACCGAAGTATCGGTTTCGGTATCTGCTGATGTTTAAATTAGGATTACACAAATATTATTCCACATTTCGCGAATCCGAAGACGTAGAGTGGTTTAGTAGTGCTTTGTGAATTTGAATCACATGTAAGCCTAAATTTTTCGGAATTGAGCGGAGTTGCCCTTTAAGTGATGACGTCAAAATATAACACTCGCTCCAAACAAATCGTACTTTAGGGCCGTTGTTATGGACATATGCGTTTTAAAGGTTTTAAAATCGTTTCATAAGAAAGTAAAAAAAAAAAATGTAAGCAATGGTGATTTCTCAATATCTAATCAAAACACTCTTTATATTGTGTTAGTGCGAGAAAGATATGACAAAAGCCCGTAATAAAATCTCACAGCCAGTTTTGCCTTTCTAACAGACGACACAATGGCTTCGCGGGTGCAGTGGTTCTTTCTGAGTGAGTACGCGACCGCGTTGAATGAGGTTAATGACGATCGACGAAACTTCTACTCTCGGGGTCAACTTTCTGTGAGATTTCGGAGGCGAAGAGTGCCCGTGCACAGCTTTGATCCACGCTCTAGGTGAGCGAGATCGAGAACCCATTTCCATTGAGCTCGCTTCCGCAATTTTTGAAAAGATGAAAACATCGTAAAGCCGAATAACGTACGACGACGACGACGACGACGTGAGGTGTATCAAGGTCGAAGTGCAGGCCAGCACACGTTTCAAGGGTTTCTGACAACACAGTTGCTTCAGTGAATATCTTTGTGATCAAACGAAGTGCAGGTAATAGATATATATTCTCACAGATGGAAACAAATCGACAAGCGTGAAACAGAAGTAAAAATTTAATCGGTGATCTTGTGCCTAGAAAAATAAAAGAAAAAGAATGGGCGTCGACGGCGGCAGCAGCGAGCGACGATGCGTCGGCGTGACAGCTGGCTGGGAGCTAGTCGATAAAGCCGCGCTCAACTCCATTTACTACACTCGGCTTCTCGAGCATTAAACCTAGAATGTTCGTTAGAGAGCTAGTGCGAGACTGACTAGACGAGGTAATTCTGCCCTCCTTATTTTTACACTCGGGGCACGAGTAGGCTTGAATCTCCTTGAGGCACGGTGAAGCGCTCCTTTTCAGACATGCACGTATGGGGTCTTGCTTAAAGGGACCATGAAGGCAGTTTAGAACTTTTATTTGACGATTGAAATGGATGTCAGGCACGTCTCAGATACTGTTGACCAAGTTCTAGCCCGAACAGAAGTTTGGGTACCGCACCAATCGAGCAAACAGGCGTGGTAATAATAGCGCCGGGAACGATGCCTGAGACCCCACCGAGGCGGCGGCAGAAAGGTGAACTAAAGTGCGCCGTCGAAGCGTGACGACAACGGGCTCCTCGTCTGGCGATTGGTTCAAACGATAGACGCGCTCTTGGTTTTGATTTCGGTGGTGAGATGTGATAAAAAAAGTTTATTTCAACGTTGGATAATATTTTGAAGTTGTAGTTGGAAATTAATAGGTTTCATACCGTGTATAAAAGCATAATCTGAAGCGATCCCTCCGTATGTCACTGGTTGAACGCATCCCGCACTGCTACCTCGGGCGCGTAACAAGCATCGAGCAACCATGGACAAAAAAAGAAAAAGAGGTACGAGCGCCGGGTGCGGCGGACTTTTGGTTTTGGTTGCGTACGTCGTCTCGTGTTCCCTTTGCGAACTGGTGTTTCACCAATCATGCCACGTTTATGTGCAGTAGTAGGTTGCGCGAAAGGTCTTCTAAAGACGCGCGGTCGATCGGGCGACGTTAGTTTGTATAAACTGCCGACCGATGGAGCAATGCGCAGCATTGATGCATCGGTCGCCAATCCAGAGTTCTGCGTCCTTAGCAGCATCTCCCGTTCAGTCGGCGTGAGGTCGCTGAACGGGAGCTCAAACTCGTTTGCGAGCGCGGCGTTGTCGTCCATTTCTTCCAGGGTTTCTTCACAGACCGCCGTGCACTAGAACGAACCCCGGGAACCACACTGAGTGTGCACTAAATCCTACCGATGCCGACAGTGCTCCCTGACGTCACTTCTCTTTTTAGGGGCGAAAAAGAGAAGAAATCTGAATCTTTGTTTCGGTTTCGCAAATTTATTTGCAGGTACAGAAATAAGAGTCACAACGTTCTAGAAAAAATTGTGTGGCATGCCAGGACCCCAATGCTTCCAAAAACACCTTCTTAAAAAAAAAATATATTGCCTTCATGGTTTTTTTAAGAGTGAAGAATCAATTTGTTTCTCAATTGATTACGAGGCAGGTACGAAACACACACTCATATTGCAAGCCTGAAATGCGAAGTTTGGTGTCAGTTCATGTTAGAGTAAAAATAATTGTTCATTATAATGCATGTCAACTGCAAAATCAGAAAGACGGCCAGAGACTGCTTTGATATCATGTTCGATGCAGATGCGTTTCTTGCTGTATTTTTTTGCAGATCTCCATAGGTGTGATGATTTTCGTGAGAAAGTATCCCGTATCGCACGCAATTGTAATTCGTTTTCATAAACCTGAATAGTTTTCTTAGGCATGCCATGTTCCAGATAAATACAAAATCATATTCGTATCATTGTGCAAACGATTCAAACTGTGGCAGACATCAAACTTCAGTTACTCCGTGTGCTTTTGTCATGCATTCGTCATCTGCAACAGGTATCTCGAAACCTGTCGAGGACCGGAAGTTGCCGTCACAAATATATAAAAAGCAGCCGATTCTCGGAAAAACTTCTGTCGTCTTAAGTGTGACATTTCACAGGTTCAGTTAGCGATTTCCTCAAAACGCCGATATTAGTCAAGCACAGACAGTTCGTTGTCTGGATATCCGTTCAATGAAACTCTTGCTAATCGCCACACGTCGATTTCCTTAGGAAGGATATCTGATGGTCAGTGGGTGCGCTCAATAGCTTAAGATATTAACCTTCGAAAATAATTAAGCATCAACTTTACTATGCACTTATTCATTACTGGCTAATTTATTGTACCTTAGTTTGGTTCACCACCACAAAAGTAGACAAATTCTATTTTGTCCTTTCAAAAAGTGCTAGGCGTGCGATTGGAAACATACTCCCATCCGAAGACTCTATGCCGTACATCAAAGAATAGGAGGTCTTGCATGTTAGACAATTAAATGCATATAAGGGAAGTTTAGAAATTTATAACACGTACTATTATGACAAACAGCTCCTCAACGCAAATTACCAGGAAACCCGAATTCCATATGAGCTCAAAAATATTTGATTGCGAACTCTTGTTTACGGACACATTATGGTGAACGACTGGTTTCTCTAATCCCTGAGTTGTTGAATAAATACCTCGTGATCTTAGACCTTCTACGCCGTTCCATTTCAAAGGTACAATTTATGAGCGTAATGAGCAAAGGTTTATCTCCAGGAATGCTAACGACGCGGTCATGGGAGAGCCAGACAAACAGTTCGTCAGTTCATTTCACGTTCATATTACAGCAAAGATTATAAAGTTCTACCCCGTCTGGTCGTTTATTTTCTTGATATATACTTTTCGTGCCTTTATGCTGTTGTGTGTTTATGTTTTGTTTTGAATTGTTTCCAGTCTATCACAGTATGTATTATGTCTTACAGACATTTTTTTCTTCAACTTACGACGTATTGATATCCTTTCTGCCCATTCCTCTAATTATTTCTGTGTCTGATACTTGTTAACTTATATGCAAATACTTTAATAGGAAATTACAAGACACTCTAGCTCCTCATTTGCACGTAAAAGAAGGACGGCCGCGCCATAGACCACTCCTGGTGGAAAGGTTTATTTGGCGACGCCTCTCTCTGCCGCCCCCTCTTCTCGGAATGTGGTGCAGTTGACGGGGTCGCAGAAGTGAAGACGGTACCGCTGCCGCAGTCACGGGTGTTTCCGCAGATCTTCGGTATCGACGTTTTGTATGAATTTTCGCGGAGTGTCCTGTATTCTAGGCTTCACGACCTCTCTTATGTTTTCGGCAGGTTGCTTATCTTTGTATGTTGATGTTGTGGATGTTATATCGCTGTAGCTGAAACGGTGGCACGGCCCCGTAAGGCGTCAAATCCGCCTTTAGCCATGTCACCTAAGACACACCCGCCTATGTTTCGAATACAAACAAACAATCAAACAAACAAAACACACGAACGTGGGTTTTCTACTGTATGTGCTAACGCCAGTAAACGTGCTGCGCTTAGAATATCGGCACTCCGTTCCCCGACATTGTGGACGCCGCCATTTTGGCTCGTATGCAAAGCAGGCGCAACTGCCGATTCTCATGATTCAAAAGTACGACTTCCTCAGCATTAGATTCGGTGTTAGGAAGGTCATGTAATATTGCTTTGCTCTGTCGCGAACTGTTTAAACATTTGTGGAGGGCGCAAAAGCGTTTCCTATGATATCAGACAAAGCTTCACATAACTGGAAACCATGACTTTAAGACACAATATGGCCAAGTGTCGTTACTCTGAAGCTTAGCTTATTTAGTGGCACTAGTATGTGCTAAAGCACGTGATGGAAACTTTTTATATTTTATGCCGAGCTGAGTGAGGACTACCTTTTTCTTTTGGAGTCCACGAAACATGCGTAACCCGAAGGCACTGCTGCCAACACACGCCGGCGTTTTATCGGCTGAGTCACCCAACAACGTCGAGAACTACGCCAAAAACACTGTTGCTGAGTCGAATGACGGTACCGTATTGACAATTAAATTAGCCAAGAAAATACTCGACCGCTTTATTTCAAATGAAGCTACGATCATCACTCAACCTGTACGAAATCTCACAGTGTTTGTGAAGCCAAATGACCCAAGAAGTCTTACTAAGTGGAAAGAAGAGTTCATCATTATTAAGTGTATATCCGAAGCTATCATAAATGAATACGACAGGTATCTTCCGATTATAACAGCTATATAGAAGCAGATACCATAAAGTAATATACACAAGGTAAAGAGCGGACACTGCGATAGCCCCCAGCGGCCCAGATAGACCAGTGACAGGTAGCGCTCCTAGCGGACGGTATTAAGCATAATCTGATTCCGTTTCCGGTCAAGTTAGTTTCGGTTTTGGTTTGGGCGTTTCTGCTCCGGTTTCTCCGGTTTCCTTGTCTCTCTCTTTTCTCCCCACCTCGCTCGGCTCTCGGGAGCTCCTTAACTCCCGAAGCCGCTGTTTTTTTGTTTTTTTTTTTTTTTAATACTGACGCACTTCGCTTTATTTCTTACAATAGAGTCCGTGCAAAATGTAACAAACAATAATTCAACTTACTTCACAAAGCAGAAGTATATATATTTCTTGTTCTTTTTCTATTGTAAAGCATTGAAGTTACACAATCGCAGCATTGACTCCTGACTGGTGGAGCATTTTGGGGTCAACAACAGTAAGTGGTTCGAACACATTTTATTGGACCACATTCGTGTATACATGCTTTACTTCAGACGCTCTGTATGTTTTATACGAAAGAGATCGATACTCACAAAAATAAATGAATATGAAGGACTTCGGCATATCGTACACTTCGTAATCGATTCTTTTGCGGAACCAAGTTAACAAAACCTTTCCACGGAGAACATGCTGTATGATACATTTCCTTTCACGCCGACTCGGGTACGGGAAAGAAGTGCAAAAATAAATAAGACATCGCTATCATTACCAGTCATAAGAGTATAATAACAGTGCGAAGCACATGCCGAAAAGCACAAATTCCCGATTTCCAGAAAATATAAAAAAAACATCCATTTGCATAGCCTCAAACTCACTGCGGGCGAGCCATTACTAAACAATGAGAACTCTATTCGAAATCTGACAAGATTCAACGTCCCTAAACATACCCCGAAATTGTTCAGAAAAGAAATATGGCTTCAGAAAAAAAAGCGTCTAAAACACTATGGACAGTGGATACAAAAGTGGATACATTTTCTTTCAAATATTTTTAGCCTCTATACACTATTTTCTATAAAAATTTTGTAAAAAGTGGACAAAAATTTTTGTTAGGGAGCCGTGATACACATTCGCTGGAAAAAGGGGAAACAAATATTTGGAGAGCAAGCTACACCGCCCACTTAATAAACACTTTTTGTTTTTGGTTTGGCAAACGCCTCTGTTAATACACTATTGACAGTTAAACCTGTCTCGTTCTTACTACCACTGAAGAGTGCAACCGAACTTTGTCCAAATTCCGGTTAAGAAATCAAACATGTCAACACAAGCATATTCTGCAAAACAATTTTAAAAACCCTTTGTGGTACTCCTCTGGGCAAAGGCTAAAACCACCCAGACCTCAAAGTGTGCTACACAAGGCGGCACACACTCCTCGAACATGTGTCACACTCTCTATTATGGGAAGAAAGTGATTTTCTAGTTGCTGAATGAAATGAAAGGCAGCCTGTGATGGTACTACTAAGTTCCCGGAGAATTTTCCAGGCACGTGGTATGCTTTAGGAACAAGACAGTACTGGTGAGGCCTGGTCAAGTTATTAGACTCATCCGGTAGCAGCTGAGAACAGCCACAGCTCTAAGCTGTCTGTTCAAGCAAAAGCTTGATCAAATAGCCCCAAACGTTATAAAAAAGTGGACGAGTCATCAATTATGTTAGACCTGATGTCTGATGCCAGCTCAGAAATATCCTCTAGTGGCGGGAAGTTATCATTTGGAAGACATTTCACAATGTCTGAAATTAAACTTTCATGGTGCGAAGATATTTGCAACTCCTTTAAGAGGTCAGCCTTGTCATCCTCTACGTTTTCATTTATTTATTTATTTATTTATTGAAAGTACCCTCAGGGCCCGAAGGCATTACAGAGGGGGAGAGCACATACATGAAACAAAGATAGTAATATAGTAACAAGTCAACAATATTAAATATACAACAAACAAAGAATTATAATAATAATAGATCATGGGTCACTGCTAATAATAGGTCATGGGTCATCGTCCGACAGTTCGAGCAGTTTCTTTATCCAGGGGTGTTTTAGTCCTGAGGTGAACTGATGCACATTTGGGTTTGTGTTGCAGCCCAGTATTTGTCGTATATAGCTCCAAAAACGTTCTCAAGTGTGTCTTGCTGCAGACGTCGTGTAAGTAAGAACTTAAAGTCATGGCTGCTTGAAAGCTCATCCGAGAGCATGAGGACACTTTTTATAGTAACTTTTCACCCAATGATGGCTTATGGCTGCCTCCTAGTTTGGAACTGCCATGCTGAAATCCATCCGAGTTACTGGTGGAGAAAATCAAGTATATCAGATTCTCCCTTCAGAATTGCATGACGCAACTTCTGCCCTGTCTTCTTGAATTTTTAAGCTATTTAGACAATCAAAAAGTATGCACATCCCTACTGAAAAATCTCATTTGTATGAGAAATTTCTTGTGTCCAATAAACAGATATGAACCATACAAAATGTACAAGAACGTATAAGAATAATATAAGAACAATATAAGAACTATATGAGTGCTATATAGGAGATATCAGAACATATAAGAACCATATAAGAAACTTGTGAGATGTTTTTTATAAGTTGCTTATATGGTTCTTATATATCTTATTTAGTTCTAATATACTTCTTGTACGATTCTTATGTGGTTCTTATACGTTCTTATATATCTTGTATGATTAATATGTGTTTATTGGACACGAGAAATTTCTCATACAAATGGATTTTTCGGTAGGGATCTTATCAGAGAAATAGGCTGTAGCCATGGCTGCCTCAAGAAGTTCCTTGGCATAAACAAGGGATATGATTGCAAGAAAGAGTGAGGCACTCAGTACCTGTGGGGCACAATTTTCTTCCATGTTACAGAAACATTCTTGAAAAAATGTGTCGCTCAGTAAGAAGTCCACTAAATGACCTCATTTCCAGTGCAAAGTTTGTGGGCTTGGAGATTGCTCTTGGTTGTTTTGGGAAGGTCCGGAACATCAAAGACAAAGTAAACGTGTTCGTTGTCAACTTCAAAAAATGGCTTATCACCACACACACCAAGCTTACGTTTGAAGCCCCCTAACCACAGACCAAAGCCTTTACTGTGAAGCCAACAGTCTTAGGCTCCCGAATGAGAGAAGTGAGGAGACTGCGTTAAACAGAAGACGTTGTTAAAGTATGCACTACAGTGTATGCAAGGGGCTAAACGCACCTCCTGGAAATTTCAGATGGCATAACAACCAAGGCTCTATCTGCAATGCTAGAGGTTCGTTCAACACCGTCATCTGTAAACCCATGGACAATGTCGTGTGCAGGGTCGTAAGTTAAATTCTTTTTTTAAAACAATCTCATCGAAAATCAACATGCACACGCGTTCAAGTGCAGCCAGACAGCCCGGCAGAAACAACAGCGCGAGAAGCTCGAACCGATCGGCTCCACGAATTCACGCCGAGCATGCGAGTACGCGGGCGGTCATGCGTCACCTTGATTGATGCAAAGTCGACCGAATATGATGCAGCAGAAAGCACAGATGGACGGCACCCACGGCACAGACGAACGACGCAGGGACGAGCAGAGGCCATGCGGATTGATGCAGAGGCGACGGCGTGCAGGCTGGCAGGCCATGGCAGGCGCCATTCATCACGTGGTTTTTGTGACGTATTTGATTTAAACTATTTAGTCATTTTAAGCATTTTAACAAATTTTAAAGCACTGTCATTTAATAAATAAATACTTTTCACAGAAAGAGTTTTAATTAATTTTAACCAAATTGCAGAAAAGCGCCACGTAGTGGAGGGTATTAAACGCACTATCTGGGCCGCGAATCGGCTCCTGTGTCCTCTCTTTACGTTTACTATATTACTCTATGCAGATACTATGTAGAAGCAACTAGATATGAGCAGGTCTTTGCCCTTTTTTTGGCAACAAACTCAGTGGCGTCATCTGTTGGAAAGTCCCGGCACATTTCCGATACGGTCATAATTTTTTTATTTTTACGCGTCATTCTCTCCTCGTAACGTGGAATATGTCAAACAGTGGAACAAGCGACAATTTGCCGAAAATAGCGCGTAGATTCGATCTTGCAAACACTGCGAAACCCGCCGCCTAGTTCAGAACCGGAAGTCTTTAAGGGATATTTGCACATTGGCGCCACCAGGTTTAACCTCACGCGGGTAAAGAGCCAGTATAAAATCCTAGATATTCTGACCACTGAAGGAAACTCCCAACAAATAAAATATAGTTCTCCGCCACATCTTGTTTCTTTTTTTGCTGTCAACAACACAAGTAAAACTAAATCAGTCAAGGAATACGTTTGCAAGGTTTAATCACAAGGAATCATTTTGCGAAACAATTGATGCATATTTCCGAGGGTAAAAGTGCTAAAAACAGCTGACAAGTAAAAGAGACGAACAACACCGAGCGCTTTCCCCTTAGAAATATGGATCACCAACTAGCCCAAGTGCACACACTTCTGCAATTAACGCATGCTTACGCCGACGGGTGACCTCAGATACAAAACATTGTAAGTGAAAGCCGATTGATGAGGAATTAGATGAACATAAATGTATACATAAGTACTAGTCTAAGCACGTAATACAAAAGCTTGCAAGATTAAAGAGTGTTATACCTAAATAAAGGATATTTACTTTCGATGGGCCAGGTGAACAACGATTACGCCACACACAAAAAACATGGTGTTTTTTGTGTGTGGTGTAATCTTTGTGCAGCTGGCCAATCGTAAGCAATGAACCAACAAGCTCAGCTTAAGCCCGCTACAAGATATTTACTTGCCTTAGCGGCATAATGGTGCAGCATTTTTATTCGGCATCGAGAAGTAGACGCATGCTTTGGATTTACGTTTAACTGCCAGAGAGTTTAGTGTTACTTTTGCGGAAAACGTTTTTTTTTTGTTGCGGCTGAAGGTTTTGCTATTTGTTTTCAATTCCTGTACTGACAACTTTCTTCAGGGGAGTTTTGTCTTCCTTTAACGATGAACAAAGAATATTGTAAACTGCACTTGTCAGCGTCAACTAGCTTTAATTAAGTGAGAGCACAGTGTAAGCTAACCTAGCTTTGACCACGTAGCACGAACTAGTGTTTGCTGACTATTCACCATTCTAATATTTACAAGTGCACAGCCCAGCGTGCAATCTTTTCAGTGCAGCACGCGTATGTTCGTCGCTTCGTAAAGCGAGCAAATCACGAGCCCGACGCACGAACACTGAAAATGAAACCGGCCAGGGTACCACTGTGGCGGCAAACAGAAGCAGCTGGCACCGACCATATTCAATCTCATTCAGCATGCATGCTAAGGTATTTTGGCAGGCTTGCAACCTATCGGGCCTACTTTACGAGCATCGAGATTTCAAGCTTGCCAACATGCCTTCGCCTGTATGCTGCATGGATTTGACTTTGAGCGATGTCGGTAGCTATTACGTTTTACTCAAGTGGTACTAGAGCATAAAAGTTATGGCTCGCGTCCTCAAGCCTCGACATAAGTAGCACAATCAAGATGTGCATCATTTTGTTCTTAGCCCGAGATCGAGGCAGGAAAAGAGGAAAGTTTCAAAGTAGAAGAAAAATGAACAGTCGAGGACATGTCTCTAACACACCTAAAACTAAAGCTAACACAAAAGATGTGCATGTAGCGCAAGTAGCGCAAGTAGCGCAATCAAGAGTGCCCCAAAATATGAAACTGATTTGTCAGTTTGAAGTTATTGTTTAGCTGAGGAAATAATTGTGACAAAGACAAACAAAGGCTCAATAAATTTTAATGAACGCAATGGGGGCAACGTTTTTTCAGCACCACGTCGAGGAGGAAGATACTTTTTGAGCCATGTGGACTGCCAAGAGATGGTCTTCAGGTTCCTCTTGGTCGGTTACAGAAGATTAGAACGCCATTCCACGCTGTGGGAAGAAAACAAAAAAATAGTACATTTGGTGGACAGATTATTTTGCGTACTCTTATACCCCATTCACACGTGCATAAAGGTATTTTTACCTAAGGAACCTTTATGGCGTCCGCGAATCAGTTCGCGATCCTAAGCGCGTGATATGTGCTCGCGACCCAAGTGCGCTGGCTGATTCGCCGAACGGAAAGAGACCTATGTTAAAGGAGCCTTTATGCTGGTCGTGTGAATGGGGCATAAGTGTTTGTCCGCTTTATAGGGGCGCGAAACGGAACGTATCGTTTTCGCAGTTTCGTCGTGCTTGTGACATTCCAAAAAGTTACGTTAAATTACGGCCGCAAAGAATAATTACATTTAAAACCCCAGATACGCCATAATCTGCAACGAACCGGCATAACTGGCTGAGTTTACATGGTTATGACAGAAGCGAATCGAGTCCAGACTTGCCGCATATGATTGGGTAGAAGAGCAAGGAAAAAGAGGATCGGGGCCACGTGATTGGGCACTTCTCGATTCAATGCGCTACGGGCGCATCCACGGAGACGTAGGCTATGTCTAAAATGTAGTGAGATATTGGTGGACGGTCAATTTTGCTTACACTACCCTATGTTATGTAACATTATTTATGCTAGCGCAAGCACCAATTACCGTACATTTATATCTCACTATAAACAGACAGTCCAAATAGTACTGCTAAAAATATAGAACAAATAGACTACTGTAAAGACCTTAATTTTCGCGATCTCTTAATTTTCTCTAAATTCGCAAATTGAAAAATTCGCGAAGTTTAAGAGCACGCGAAAGTTTCGTTCTTTATGAGTTTCAATGCAGGCGTATGGAATTCGCGAAATTTAGTGGCCTCGTTTATGTCTTCTGTGACCGATTCGCGAAAAATAAGGGCCCCGAAAATGAGAAATTTAAAGATATAACAAAACAAAAGAAGTTTAATTAGAACCGAAAGGGCCGTAGGGGCAAATATACCTTATGTTTATTCCTACGGCACTTTCAGCTCTGTTGAATTTTGGAGAAAATCTCCCCCCCTTCTTTGCGTGTCTGGAGACAAGCTGCTCAGTTTTTGCGTTCTTAATTGTAGTCGTTATTATTATAGACCAGTCGTGAAGTCATGCATAGAGGCGCATTTTGCGCAAGCAAGCTACGTGGGCTTTTTTAAGCCAGACGCTCCACTGCAGCCCTCGCTTTGATGGCCGTTTCCACGGTACTGTCCCCATTATTACTTCTAACGTAGCCGGAATGGGGGAGAGTGCTCTCTTTTCCGGATCCCTAGAATTAAAAACGTTTCTTTATTCATAGACACAACGCGAAATGTAGAGACGTAAGCAATGCTTGCGCAATGGTTGGCTACTGCGAATAATGTAATTCATTCTCTAACAACCTAATAACTTTTTCAAGCTGCCTCCGACTAACATAGTTTTATCTTTCATGGCTGTATTCTTCATTATCTTCACGATAAAGTTATTTTACTATTTTGGTTACTATTCTGTGCATGATGCTATATTAAATAAAAATGTGTATCTCCCAGTGATGTGCAGAATGACCGCATGTTGATATAAAATCCAAAAATACTTCAGTTGAGTGACGCTCGTTTCACAGAATCGTAGGTGACCTTCTCTCCTCATGTGACAATCTTGGGGGAGTACGTCCTCGGTAAGCGTCTCCCATAAGGTTTTGTGTTTTGTTTTTTTTTGTTTTTTTTAGTGAAAATGTTTACGCCACCGTTCTTTGCTCCCATGCTATAGTTGACCTCTCTAAACCAGATCGTAACAAAAACGCGTATCTTTCACGGCACTTGTACGGCCCGATGCTTCGTTCTAAAAGCACACCCACATCAATCAAATAACTCGACGAGTCGTAGAGTAACGGACGTTTTCTTTTTCCTTTAGCCTCGACAAGAAGACTGCAACACCGCACTAGTTCCCGCAGGTAAAGTGCGCAAGAAACTGTGGCTTTTCTTTATTTATGCTGTCGTGATTTATTAGCGTTTACCTTAAAACGTCGGTGTCAACTTCGGTCCGCTTGTTTTTTTAGCCTATCATGTCTCGCTACTTAACAAGGAGGTGACAGAATTATACCTTCGCGTAACTCCTGGAATTATTTAGTAACCACTCGTCGTTAGGATCCCTAAAGACTTTGCAGGGTACCCCAATAAAAACTAAATAATTTCGCGAAAGTAAGCGAAGTCAATTGTTTGTTTAAAATATGATATGCATTTTAATGGAGATGGCAATCCCTTGATTGTTTCGGCCCGTGCGTCGTTCCGCGTATTTTCCGCCAAGTTTAGCGGGTATATATGTACACCGTGGAAATATTTACGTTAAGTGACCTATACGTCAATTCAGTTTCCCCGCTAAATCGAGCGGGAAAGTGAAGTCTTGTGTCGTAAACGCCATTTGAATTTTCCCGATAAATTCAGAGGGGGAAATTAACGTCACGTGAAATAAATACCAATTCAGTTTCCTCGCTAAACTTAGCGTGGAATTATACGCCACCGCCACACACCAATTCCTTCTCCCCATCCCTCTCCCCCTTCCCCTCCCTCTATTTCCGCATTCCTTTCTTCCTCTCTCCTCCCTCTCTTTTTTTCCTCTAATTCCCTCCCAAATAAAAACAGCCCGAAAACACTAAATGAAGAACGAGTGAAACTGCAAAGACCAAACGCTGTTTTTGACGCGTCCTTAGATTTTTTTCACGCTGATTTTTAATCGAAATGCATCACCAACTAACCCAAGTGTGTACTATCCTACAAATTCACTTTCTTTTTATCTCTCCCCTTCCTCAACCTTTTTCCCTATCTCTTCTCCACTGCCGTATTCCGCCCTCTCTGTCCCACCTCCCCTCCTCCTTCCTTTGTCATATGACACTAATTGAATTTCTCCATTCCTCCTTCTCCCTTCTCTCTCCTTCTTTACCAACCCTACTGAAAACCCGTCTTTGGGGCCCACCAGGATTTCTGAAATGTTTTTATATACCCTTCTAAAATGTTTGAAGGGTTTGAGGTGTTCGTCAAAATTTTCTAAAGGGGCCCGACGCATTATTTAAGAATTCTTCCAGGGTGTAAGAGACCCGTCAAACTTTTTTGACAGACAAGAGGCGTCTGTCACAATTCTTTCCTTGAAACCCGAGCATCAATCAAAATCGTTTTAAAGCTGAGGACCCAGGGCGGCCATCTTGGAAACGCTTAAAATTTGACCCCTAGACGACGACGCCGATCTGTGTGACCAAGAAACTGTGGTATGGCTCTTGGCACCGATGTCCCGGCTCGTCCCCTGTGCACTTTGCACGTTCACCACGTGCTCTCTTCCGCGTCCCGCGGTGCCAGCGCTGCCTCGTTTGCTCGGTTGCTGAGCAAAACAAGCTAGCCCAGCCCGCTCATCTATCGGAGGATACCAAGCGAAGTATCGAGTATAACTATACTCGATACTTCGCCTCGCCTTTGTGCGTGCATACAATATTGCTATCGAAGTGTTATTATAGTATCTGGATGTCTTTACATTCAGGCATAATTTGGGGTCAGTATTCTTATTCTTACAAAAAAAATATGTAATTTTTGAGCACATTCTTCAAATGAAAGAAAACGGAAACGGCAAACATGGGAAATTGTCAACGAGGTAGAGGGGCTTAGAGCGATAAACCGGGGTTCCGGTCTGCACTCGAAAGTGACCCCCATAAGGAGGCTGCCATTGTACGCAAATTTGACCACACGTCACATGACCAAACCAAATACGTGACGTCACAGGAAAGATGGCAGCGCCCATGCAGCGGCTGGCCCCAGCTGGGCCGGAGCTTGTCGGATGCTTTGTTGGTTGTCGTTCGTCTCGGCGAGTTGATTTCAGACGCGGAAGCCGTCATATGAGGCCGGTCGAAAGCGAGTTCAGAGTTCAGCGTGGTGTTTGACGTGGGTATAACGTGAAAATACGGAGAAACGGTGTGCATTTCGCTGGTGACCGACCGGGATATTGCCACGGAAGAGACAATCTGACCTACGTTGCTGAAACCTCGGATTGATTCGGATACCGCTAGGATAAAATTTAAGGCGACGTTTCTGTGCTCTCGTTGACCATCGGAATCTTCGAGGTTTGCAGTGAAGCGTGTGCAATATATTTGGATGCGCAGTTTAGCGACGGAAATTGCCTGAGTCGTGCTTGGCGGTGTGCAATCGCGGTGCAGCTTCGATCAAATGACCGAGGGCTCACTTCGGTTGTGCGGCGCACCGGAAGGCTGCCTTGAAGCTGGTAGTTCCCGTGCCGTGCTGAATGATGCTGTGCTGCTTACAAATTGTTCCGGCGTAGAAGTGCACTTTCACGGAGCACAGGTGTGCGGCGCACCGAAGAGCTGCCTTCAAGCTGGTAGTTCCTGTGCCATGCTTTAGGTGATGCTGTGCTGCTTCCGAAATTGTTCCGGCGTAGACGTGCACTTTCACGGAGCACAGGTGTTGCAGTTGGTATTGATCCCGCTGGTCTGTCGCACGTTTCGTCAACACAAACGTTTCATCCACACTCGTTACGCGAATTGCAAGCTGTCCGGACATTTCACCGAGCCTGTTACGTACCCAGCTCACGCCGCTTTGTGGCAACAGTCTGCAGTGGCTCATTACCAGAAAAGTGGTCCCACATCCATTTCAGTTCAGTTTGTCCACGGCAGTCGCCAAACCCCGAAGGAGAGGATTTATTCGGACAGAATGCCACTTAAGCAATGCAGCTTCTTCAGTGGTCAGGATAGATTCTCTTCTGCTAGTTTTGTTATACTGTCGCGGATCCTTGTTCCAGTCCTATCTTCTATCAATATTCACTATTCTGGGACACTGCAGGTCATGCTCAGCTGTAATCGTATGTTCAGGTGGAGGTACTGGGCACTTTACCCGTAGCCCTTCACTCTGTGTGAACCCGGCGGCTCTTCAGCCGAGTTACCCGATAATGGGACACGGCTGGCGGACTATTCTGCGTCTTATACCCCTATCGAGCCGTAGGCAAAGTCCTGACCCGAGCCTGGCAGAACAACTGCAAGACGATTGAGTACCACAAGGAGTAACCTCGGAAATACACCACGAAGCACCTGAAATCCGAGCCAGTTGCTGCTACCAGGAAAAACCACCGGAATTCGGTCTCGTGTCAGAAAATCCGAAGCTGACTAAGCCAACAATGACAAACCTGTAGCAGCAGACCGTGTCCCCTCCCACCATTGTTTGCATGCCCGTCGCAAATCGCACTCCGACGCTTTTTCACGCAAGCTGTATGAAGACGTCAAGGACTGGATTGAACAACATGACAGTGTCGCCCGCCACATTGGGGGGACAGACAACCAGCTCCTGCAGAACCTATACTTCTCGTGGAGGAAACTGCCGGCACTGGTCTGAGAACCATGGATTTTCCTTAACGTCATGGGAAGTTTGCAAGATCAAGCTGAAGCGCGCATCCGTCAGCCAACATCAACGAAAGAGAGCCGCATTCTTGATTCTGTCCAGGACACTGCCCCAATGAGAGCGCCACCGCACTCGTGGAGGATCTTTTGCGCAACAACAGTCGAAGTGTTCATATCACTGAGGCTTCCAACATGGAATGTGCACTGCATGCCCGAGCCTGCCACTATGAACAACTTCCCGGCGTCTCGACACTCGAGTTGTCCAGCTACTACTTCGACGCCAGCCTCCCAGGCATCCACGACATCACCCACGACGTTGTCTGGGAGGAGATCAGGAAGCTACTTCCTGCCATCAGTTGCCCGGCTTTTATTTTGATTGCCGAGATTGTTTCGGAACAAGTTTGACAGGTATTTCAACCGAGACTTTTGCGAGCGAAGCGGCATCTGACAAACCAAGGGCAACTTACGCCACAATGGCACGACGACCGCCACCGGCTGCCCCTTAGTATTCAATGCCAATTCAATGAGACACTCTAACGCTGAAGCATTCCCGACATTGTGTGTAGGACTGTGCTCAACAATGTACACCGAGGAAAACGTAGGTGATGCGAGGGTGCGACCGAAAACCACTTTGCTACCACTGCATGAAGCCTACCATGTCTACCAAAGCAGCCCGTACCAATGAATTGGTTGGCGAGGGTTCGTGCCAAACGACCCTCGATTACGTCTCGAGGAGCGACCACGGGAGATTAAGGATTACCTTCGGCGACCTTTGTCCCTGATGCCGAAGGTGCTGAATCGAAGATTCTGAATCCCTGATTACCCCAAAGTTCCTCATGTCGATCACCTCAACAAGAGGTAAGCACGACAAAGCAGGTGAGCGGCAATGCAGTGACAGTGGATTTGGTGTCGGTTGTCGTCCAAGGACAGTACCTAAAAATTTGCTGACACCAATTTTCTGTGTCCACTCCACGAAGCACACAATTTCCAACTTTGAGGGAGAATGCCCCTGAGTGACTTGAAGGAATAGAATGGTTGGTTGCTCTCAAAAGTGAACTGCAAGCATCACCAGACTTGGATAGCAAACAAAAATTGTTGCCAGCTTTCAAGTCAACGGTACAGCAAAAGGCACAGCCACGTAAGCAATACATGCCCGAACTTGCTACATTGATGCCGAAAACTACCAGGAAAATTTTCGGATTAGAAGCCAGCCCTGCAGCTTCAGTGCACATGACGTATGATTACAAGACAGCATCAGTCGGCCAAAGTTGCCACTCGACCAAACTGAACACCGACGTGCCAGGAGCGTCATCCGACAACAAGGTCCACAGGTACTACGACTGAACGCCTGACACGAGACTGTCGCAGAAAGAACTCGTTATGGAACCATTTACTAAGAATCAATAATTTTGTAATCAAGTGGAAATAAACATATTTGATACACTAACCAGGTAAACATATTTCCGCTTGCCTTCATGCCTTGAGAGTCTACACACCGAGAATTGTGTTCACTGCACGCTCTGGACCTTACGAGGACACTCGCATCTCTGACCCTTCAATATTAATTAATGGGACATACCAGACTGGCAGACTTGTAGCATGGGGCTGCACTCGTTCAACCTTTCCTGAACATGTGGTGCATCCGAAAACCAACTCCAGTGATGTGAAAATGTTATTTAATAATTTATTCCCTCCAGGGGCCTTTGTAGGCATTCCAGAGAGGATACTTAAAACTACACACATGATAATAACATTAAAGCACACACAACTTGTTAATTGGAAAAACAAAGACCGCTCTGAGCATATAGTTTAATAGTATGTGTTGATGCATTGTTATATAGCAGGACGCTTCCTATACGTATGACACAATAGACCCTTTGCAGAACCCCATCAAGCAACACAACTGTCACCATTTTTTTCGGCGTAAAGCACACAAATGGGCCCCAGTTCACGTCGAACGCTAATGCAGCATTCGAGTCCAATAGGTGCTGAGCCGAATTCACAGGGATGGCAGACATAACATTCTTGTCGAACAAATGCCTAAAGTATGAAAGCCTAGGGTAATTACAGTAGTAGCTACTGTAATTTGTTTTATCAGAATTTGGCAGACGGCAAAGGCTACGGTCTCGGTGAGTCAGTACGCACATTGGAGAGAGACACATGACAACATATCACCAGAGTGCTCGTCTGCACAGATTTATCACACACCTTCGCTCCGTGTCTCTGATTTGCTCGAGGGGGCTGTGGCAGTTGGCCTTTTCCAAGTTACGGTGATGTATTGAAGAGACCGAAAGGAATGGTAGTCAACATTTTTCAACAAGACTGCTCTCCAGGCAAGGGATGAACACAAATATGAATCATCTTATCCAGGTAATTAGAACAATTAAATAATTGACCGACTAATACAACGCACTCTTGATGGAAAAGAGTATAGCTGCAATAAATCCTACAAAACAGAAAAAATGCGCAGTTAATCTATGCATGCACCAAAACAGTTGTTCTTATAGCAAGTCGAATAGCTTTGAAGCAGGTGCCTGCAACGATTTATTCTTCCCCATACTCAATAAAACGCCATCCTCGTAGCTGAAAATAAGGCTGCACTTCGCACTCACACACACACACAAAAAAAAAAGGAAGAAAAGCGATCGAATGTACAATCGTGGATTAGCACAAAAGGTTAAAATCGCAGGAGCTTCCTCGCTAAAAGTTGCTATGGTTGTTCGGTGACGGAGGGCTGAAACAACTTCCCTTAGGCCCTAACGCGACGTATACATTTCGCGTAGATTCTCAGATATTTCAACGTTCAAACAAAGCTAAGAGAATGCAAAAATTTCATGTTAAAAGCACTCAAAGTTCTATCGGTCCTCGGACACATCCCGCAATCCGAGCACCGGTACGGCGATGCAGAGCTGATGCTGTCTCACAGGCGTTAATATCCAGATGATCCAGAGCGATCTTGCGCAAAAACGGTATAAAGTCTCATTCCTTCATATTTTCACATTATACCTGCGTCAGCGAGCACGAAGAAGCCCGAAGTCGTCGGAAAGCAGCTGCACATCACGGCTACCGCGCACCGAACAAACTCGCATCCGCCAGCTCTGGGCGCTGCCATCTTACCTGTGACGTCACGGCTCTTGGGAGGTCACGTGACGAGTGGTCACATTTGCGTAAAATATGGCGGCAACCGGGGGGGTGCCACTTCCGAACTTCCGGTTTATCACTCTAAGCCCCTCTACCTCGTTGGAAATTGTATTAGAGCGCAGCTCTTAGGGGCCCGTTCCCGGCTTGAGCGGCGTCGGCGTCGCCGTTGGCGTCGGCGTAACCAAGGTCACCCCAAGGTCACGTGACCCCTCCCACCGAGGTCACGTGACCCCCTCCTTCAAGGTTACGTGAACCCCCAAGTCACGTGACACCCCCCCCCCGAGGTCACGTGACCTCCCCAATGACGTCATCGTCACTGATGACGTCACCGGCATCCGCATCGTCATCATCATCATCACTGATGACGTCCCCGGCATCCGCATCGTCGTCGCCATCATCACTGATGACGTCATCGGTGACGTCACTGATGACGACACCGGCATCCGCATCGTCATCATCACGGATGACGTCATCAGTGACGTCACTGATGACGTCACCGGCATCCGCATCGTCATCGTCACTGATGACGTCATCAGTCACGTCACTGATGGCATCATCAGCATCGTCAGGTGATCCCCCAAGGTCACTGACCCCCCCCAGGTCACTTGAGCCCCCCCCCCCCCCAGTACCCTTCCCTCCTCCTCAAGAGCTGCGCTCGAATTCGGTGTTACAGGGAGTTGTAAACGGCTTTCACTTTTAGAGTGCAGCTCTTAGGCGCCCGTTTCCGGCTTGAGCGGCGTTGCCGTCGCCGTCGGCGTAACCAAGGCCACCCCAAGGTCACGTGACCCCCCAAGGTCACCCCAAGGCCATGTGACCCCAAGGTCACGTGACCCCTCCCAAAGTCACCCCAAGGTCACGTGACCCCTCCCGCGGTCACCTCAAGGTCACGTGACCCCCCAAGACGACCCCCACATGACCCCCAAGTTCACCCCAAGGTCACGTGACCCCTCAGGTCACGTGCCCCCAAGGTCACGCGACCCCCCGAGGTAACGTGACCTCTCCCAAGGTCACCCCAAAGTCAGGTGACCCCCAGGTCATGTGACCCCCCAAGTTCACGTGACCCCCGAGGTCACGTGACCCCTCCCAAGGTCACATGGCCCCCTCCCCGAGGTCACGTGACCCCCCTCCCCCAAATCACGCAACACCCCCCCCCCCCCCCCCCGAGGTCAGGTGACCCCCGAAGCATATTAAAGAATGAGGCGAAGAAGAGGAGAAGGAGGAGGAGGAGGACAAGGAGGGGTCTACCCTCCCCTCAGTAACCTTCCCTCCCCCTCCTCAAGAGCTGCGCTCCAATTCGGCATTACAGGGAGTTGTAAACGGCTTTCACTTTTTTATGCAAGACACCTTAAGCCCTGAAACGCACACATTTATAATGAAGGGACGCCCTTTTTTTTCCTTTTCATGTTATTTACCATCGAAGCAGCCGAGACCAGAACGAACGTTTCTTCGACTTGTCGGGGATCACAAGTTTGACCGCTCGCTATTTCGTCACTTCTCAAGCAATGCACTAAGACTCTCCCCTGAGACTTGGGAAATAGATTTCAAAATGGTAAATAAAATAAATATAAAATATTGTATTTTCAAACAATAAAATAAAATGTCTAACAATCTCTGTTAGCGATCTTCGGAAGTATTAATTATGTTAATATCACCAGAAATATCAAATAAAGTTTTTCTTTATTTAAAACAATTTAAAAATTGTATAGACATATGAAGATGACGTATATAGATTTGCTTCATTTACCAAAGTATTATCGTGGTCCACAACTAAATGTAAATAAAATATTTTATGTCCACTATATAACCGTAAATAAAACTTGAATCTTTTGAAACGCGCGTTGGAAAACGGAAAGCTTTGTGGCGGATTACAATAAATTTTATCTTTAATTGCACACAGTTCGAAGCATGTTAAGTACACGTGTTAACCATTTTTTAAGTAATTAGTTATATTACTGCAGCAATATTGCCCAAAATATCAGCTATCCCAGAACGTTGCTACAGAGCACTACTGATAAGTTTCAAATTTCAACTGCAGTCACACAAACAAAATGCAATGTTTTTCATTTTTATTTGCTGATAAAAAACAACCATACGTTGCTACTAGAAAAACACAAAGCAAATAAAAAGGATGTTTTTTTGAGAAAAAGAGTTTTAAATTTGCTAGGTTTTTGAAACGTTTGCTTATTCAAATATACGGCATCTTCTCTCCAAAATATTTACTTATTTTCACCGCGAAAATGAACTACGCATCGCCGGACGTTTATTCTCCGCCAGAATATAGCGCTAGCGGTCTAAATTAGATGCGAAAGTTTCAGAACTAACCGTTACCTCATTCAGAAGTAATAGATCATTTTCTGAAACTGTCAATGGGAAAATGTTTTCGCCTTTTCGGAAACTCGCGCCACAAGATGTATTCGACAGCTCCGTCGGCCGGCATTTGTCCATTCGAAATTTAATTAAATCCAGAGTTGTAGAATAAATTAACGGTAAGTACTGAGAACTTGGCATCTGGTACGGACCGCTACCCCAACATTTGAGGGAAAATGAGCATTCGGAAATAGGAAATTCACATTAAAAACGAGCGTGTTGGTAGATACTTGTTTGTACTTGTTCCGGTGTTTAAGGAAATTCATTTTTGCGGAAAAAAAAATAAACTCAGAGATTTTGTTAACTTTTTTGGGAAAGCAGGTGTAGTGTTACAAATGACAATTAATGAGGCGAGGAAAACTGCAACAAACTAAACGTTTAATGACAAACTTGTGCCCCAAAAATATAGAGAATGGGTAGCGGCGCAGGCGTCGATAGCGGTGTGACAGCAGGATCGAGCACTGGGGCGAGACTGACTCCGGCTCGCTGCGCGGTGCATCTTATGTACCAGCGTGGTTTTCTGCAACGTTCAGTGTAGAACGTCCGGCGCGTAAGAAATTTGTGACTCGATTAGTCGGGAGGGGTCTCGAACTTAGGAGAACGCCAAGTAAAAATAAGAAATAAAACAGCATTCCGCTCCCTGCATTGGAACCTGAATCCTCCCCGCGACAGCCAAGCACGGTATCTAATCGGCCACGCACGCACTCGCTCGCCCGACGCGTGTGGAATTACTCCCCCCCCCCCCCCCCCCCCCCCTTAAAAAGAGCAATGCCTGGATGCAACTTGCCGAAAAATGAAGCAGGAAACAAACAAAATAACGGGAAACTACAAAGCTTGTGAAACACAGTCCTATTGATCGGAGTACGGCTTGAGGAGCGCGTCATGGACGACTTCCGCTGGTGGAGTGCGGCGTGATGAAGTCCGTGTTCCGTCGGGCATGACCTCATAGTTCAGATCCCCGAGTTGACGAAGCACTCTGTAGGGTTCGAAGTAGCGCTTCGAACCCTACAGAGTGGGTCTGTTTTGGAAGTAGCGCTTCGAACCCAGACCCACACGCGGCCTCAGGGCTTGAAGCAAACGGGGTGGCGTCGGCACGTTGTTGATCTTGAATCCGGAGTCGGGCGAGCTGGCGAACTTCTTCAGCTCATTGAGCAACAGGCTGGGCGTCTTGACTCCCATTTTCAGTTGGTTCGTGGAGCAGCATCGCGTCGAGCAGGGTCGTTACTTTACGGCCATGTACCAGCTGAAACGGTGTTACTCCTGTGGGCTCTTGCACCGCCGTGTTGTAAGTAAACGACACGTAGGGTAATACATCGTCCCACGTCTAGGAGAAGACGTCGACATACATGGAGACGATGTCCGCGATAGTTTGTTTAGACTTTCCGTTGGTCCATTTGTCTGCGGATGGTACGCAATGGCTCGACGGTGGCAGGTTCTACTTACCCAAATGATTTCGTGCGTCAGCTGAGCCATGAAGGATGATCCACGGTTTGAAATGAGGACTTCGGGGGCGCCGTGCCGGAAGACAATGGACTCGATGGATAACTTGGCAACTTCAACAGCCGTATCTGATTGAAGGGTTTTCGTCTCGACGTACCGCATGAGAAAATCGGTTGCGACGATTGTCCATCGGTTTCCTTGCGGCGACGGTGGGAACGGTCAAAATAAATCCATTCCGATTTGCTGGAATTGGGCAGATGGTTGCACGATAGGCCGAAGAAGTCCTACCGGTCTCACCGGTGGTTTCTTCCGTCGTTGCCACTCGTGGCAAGATGTGTGTAGTGGTGGACTGTCTTCGCAAGCTTAGGCCAGTGTTACTTTTCGCGTTTCGTGGTAGGAGTCTTGCTTTAGCCAAGGTGTTACGATGTCGGGTCATCGCGGCAGGCTTAAAATATTTCTTCTCGAAGAATGGAAGGAATCATCAACAGCCACGCCATGTTGTTGTCCCTGAAGTTCTCCATGTAGAGCACACCTTGTTGGGCGGAAAAATTTGGCAGTTTTTGTATGAATACGCAGGGAACAGCACTTCCTTGTCCGTCTAGGTGCTCGATGAGTGCTTGCAGTTCAGGGTGATCCTGTTAGACGGCTGCCGTGTCGCTGTCATCCAGAGCGCCGAGAAAACACTCATCGTCGTACTCTTCTGTTCACGCAGGACCGGCCTCGGCGGGGGCCCTTGAGAGGCAGTCGTCGTCATTGTGCTTTTGGCATCACTTGTACGTCACAGTCGTGCCGAACTCCTGCCGTATTAGGCTGTACCGGGCGAGTCGTCCGGAGGTATCCTTCAGATTCGCGAGCCCGCAGAGCGAGTGGTGGTCTGTGACCGCGCGAAGAGGACTTTCATACAAATATGGGTGTAACTTTGTTATTTCCCAGACGACAGCAAGGCACCCCTTTTCGGTCGTTCAGTACCTTCTCTCAACGTTAGACAGCGCCCGACGTGCTTATGCAATGACTCGCTCTGCCCCATTCTGCCTTTGAACTAGTACTGCACCCAGACCGGTGTATTGGCGTCGGTATGGTTCTCTGTTTCAGCGAACTGGTCAAAATGGCCAAAAATCTGGGGCGTTTGGAGTCCTCGTTTGAGTTCGTCGAAAGACCGCTGGTGTTTTTTTTGTCCACTCTAACTTTACGGCGTCCTTCGTTAGGTGCGACAGCCGTGCGGACAGCCTGGCGAAGTCCCAAACAAAGTGCCAGTAGTAGACAAAGGGTCCGGGAATTCTTCTCACGGCCTTCTTGTCAGACGGCGGCGTAAATCCGGTTGCGGCGTGGGTCATCTCGGGGTGAGGAAGGCCACCTTTGTTGTTCACGACGTGGTCCAGGAACTTTATTTTAACATAGGCAAACTGACACTGTTGGCTTGAGTGACAGGCCGGCTGTGTTGATGGCTTGAAGTACCGCTGGAAGTCGTCTCAGGTGTTTGACGAAATCCCGTGAAAATACGACATCATCCAGGTAAACGAGGCATCTCTCCCATTTCAGACCTGCCAGCAGGGTGTTCATGACACGCTGGTGCTGAACAAAATTTGAACGGCATCGTTTTGAACTCGTACAGTCCGTCGGGAGTGACAAAAGCAGTTTTCTCGCGGTCGCGTTCGTTGACCTCAATCTGCCAGTAGCCACTCTTCAGGTCCATCAACGAAAAATATGGGGAGTGGCGCAGTCGGTCTAGCGTATGCTCGATTCGGCGAAGCGGATAAATGTCCTCTTTAGTCACAGCGTTCAGTCGAGACAGTCCACGCAGAACCTGAGGGCTCCGTCATCTTTACAAGGACGACTGGGGACACCCACGGACTTCTTGAGGGTTGAGTGATGTCGTCGTTGAGCATTTCCAGCACCTGATCTTGAATCGTGTTCTTTTCCTTTAAGGAGACTCGATACGGTGACTGGTGGACAGGGAGCGCGTCGTTGTCAGTAATGTTACGGTGCTTCGGTACCCTTGTCTATCGCACCTTTGATGTTTTTGCGAAACACTCGCGAAATTCGCTCAGCTGGTTAAGCAGCCGTCCTCGTTCAGTTGCTGGAATCTTCGGGTAGATGCCACGTTCCGAGCGCAGCGTTCTCTCGTGATGCCATGAAGTCGGCCCTTCCGAAATTGCAGTGATTGCGGCTAAATTCGAGTTCACCATTGAGATACCTTTCTTAAGGTGCTGCGGTTCTTCTCGGAAATTTGTAACCAGGACCATGACGCACCCTCTTTAAGTTTTATTACTCGTCGTACGACACCTACTTTCTCTAGAGGCAACTAGAGGCTTCCCTCGAGCAGCACTTCGCTGCAGGAAGTTTTATCGATGACGACGGGTACAACAACACTCAACCACGGTGCTAAGTTCACGGGGTATGCGAGTGCTCGGACCACTGATCGCGTCGCTTTGGGGTCCTCCGGTGCTGGAACAGGTTTTCGTAGCATCAGCCGGTTTGTTACAAGCTCGATGACGCCGCCATACTCGCTGAGAAAGCCCATTCTGAGGATAATGTCCATCGCACAGTCTTGCAGAACGACGAACTTCACAGGGAACGTCTTAACGTGGATCTCAACGCGAGCACTGTATCTACCGACAGGTGTGATGACGTGTCCACTGGCGGTTCGAATTTGAGGGCCTTCCCACGGCGTTGCTACTTTCCGAATACAGCGTGAAGGCCTCCCACTCAAAACGGAGTAGTCTGCTTCGGTGACCACGCGTGCCGACGCGTCGCGGCCGTCGGTGGTCACGTTGTGACTGTTGGGCACCATTGTAGAAGGGTCGCTCCGATGCGCATCGTCGGTTGAGTGGAAGGCCTGCGGCGTTTTTGAAGGCTCCTTTTATCGGTCTTCTTCTACAACGTCACCCCCAGGCGTGGCCGCAGTTAGTTTTCCCACCGACGCAGGGGAGACATGCTCTATCGGCGGGGCAGTGGCTCTGGAGACTCTGAACATCTTGCGATGGTGAGCGGGATTCACGGTGAAAAGGTGGTGCTAAGGATGTCGAACGTCGGAGGTACTTCTCGATGTCATGAGGGCTTTCGCCATACCTCGGGCGTGGCTCGTTCGGGTAAAACCCACGAGTGGTGGCAGAGCGGGGGTCGGTTGGTCGTTCGCCACAGGTCGGTCTTTCTTGACGCAGCTTGTTCTTGGCGGACGTGCGGCAGATCTTCTTGGCGTCGGGGATACTGCGGCGTGGGAGGTTCACGTTTGGAGGCCGCCATGTACAGACGCGGGGCTAGTAGTGTTCCTCGTACCATTGAGGCGTAACTTAGACAAAGCTCCTCCGGTGCTGATATGGTGACAGGAGCCTCAGGCTGGAAGGCTTAGTGAACCTCCTCTCGGACGAATTGGCGAGTGAGAGCGAGGATGGGCGATCAGCAGCGGGTAGCATCTTGCGAAGCTCTTCGCGGACGATGTGGCTGATGATCGCCCCAAAGTCGTCAACACCGGCGGTGCTCAGGTCCAGTCGGGAAGATACGACGGTTGGAGGAGCAGGCACGCCGGCGAATCGGTGGTGTAATGGCTTGCTCGGGCCGACAGTGCGCGCTCAGTGCTGGTGGCTTCAGTCACAAAACCGTTAACGGTTTTTCGGGGGATTTCGGACAAGCCTCCTAAAATTTTACCCTTCATGCCGCGCATGAGGACGTAAAGTTTCTTCGCCTTGACGGCCTCCGGATCGGCTGGGGCACTTCGGTGCACGACATTTTCAACGAAGCTGGTCACGCTTTCGTTGGGTACCAGCACCCCTTTTTGGAAAAGGTCCTCCGCTCGCTGCCGACGATGGTGGTTAATGAACGTCCCTTTCAATTCGGCGTCGCAGGACTCCCACTTAGTGAAGGAGGCTTCCTGGTTTTCAAACCAGTGTCTCGCAGTGCTTTCAAGCGAGAAGTAGAGGTTGTGGAGGCACTGCTCAGGCGTCCACCGTTGTGGCGGGCTGCACGTTAATAGTGCTACAGCCAATCCTAAATGTCCTCGTGCACCTCACCGTAGCAAGTCGTTGGAGTCCGCGGTGCGACTGGCGGGTATACGACGGTGGCGACGGCCGGGGTCTGCGGCGACTGGTTGTCCATCGTCGGCCTCGTTGGCTCTTTGGTCTTGAGTGGCAAACGTTCGAACACCGGGCCTTGGGTGCGGCGGCTTCCTCGGGTGTCGGTAGTCTCTGCAGATGATCCTTTTGAGCGGGGGATTGGGCTTGCGCTGCGAGACCTTGGAGGGGTGCGCTTCACGGGCTGCGTTACCCCGAACCTCCACCAAAATGTCACGAATGACAATTGACGAGGCGAGGAAAATTGAAACACACCTAATATTTAATGAGGCGAACTTGTGTCGAAAACAAAACAGAGAATGGCTACCATCGCAGGCGTCGATAGCGCCGTGACAGCACGATTGAGCACTGGAGCGAGACTGACTCCGGCTCGCCACGGAGAGCGCCTCATTTCCTCGCGTGGGTTTCTGGAACATTCGGCGTAGAACATTCGGCGCGTAGAACATTCGTAACTTGATCAGACGGGAAGGTTATCGAACTTATGATCACGCCAAGTAGATAGAATAAATAAAAGAACATTCCGCTTCCTGGAATCCAACCGGGATCCTCCGCGCGACAGCCGAGCACGGTAACCATTTGGCCAGGCACGGGCTCGTCGTCGACGCGTATGGCAATATAGCGTATTTTACTTTGTACATAATAAAAAAAGTTTTAGGGAAAAATTTTTGATCATGCGCTACGGTACTCTGGGCCCTCCTGCAGGAACTGCGCGTACGCGAGTATTCTGCGGTAGCGCATGCGCAGTTTGTACTGGTGGGCCCACCGTACCCTATCCAGTGCGCAAAACGGATTTCTAAAACTCTCTACTAGGGAGTTTTAGCGAGTCGTTTTTCGATGTTAAGTACCCCTGAGACTGGGGTAGAAAAAACATAAAAGTCGAAGAAACAGAACGGGACAGGACGACGTCTTAAACTCAGCTGAGTTTGAGCTGAGTTTGAGACATCGTCCTGTCCCGTTCTGTTTCTTCGACTTTTATGTTTTTTCTACCCCAGTCTCAGGTATATTCAACATGGTTAACATCCACCAGCTCGCCTGCACCCTTACTATTGTATCGTTTTTCGAGCACACGGTTCCGAAATCACGAACGCTGCAGCTGGTCCGTTCCGTGAAACCGTACGTGAAATTTGACATATTTTAGCGAATCGTGAAACTTGCACGACCATGTAAACGATGATGATGATTTGTTTGACCGGTGGCGCCATCTTCTAGTAAAGATGTGAAACATTCTGCAACGTGTAAATCCGTGGCGGCTCGTGTGTCCGGCGTACGACTCATGAAAACAGCACGGCCGACGTAACATTTGCAGGTCAGAATTTGAAGAACTCCGAAGCTAGATAGAGTAAAACGCATCTGAACGACCGTAAAGGTATATGCCGTGTCTCAGTCATCTTGAACTTCATCAATCGTTCACGTTGTGTGCCGTCGAACCAAATCATTTCCTCTGCTCGCGGTCACCACGGCAGCTAGTCTGCCCGCAGATCGCAAAACTTTACTAGCATGTGCAGTTTACAACATTCACGATCGCTTACCATTGTCAGCAGTCCTCGAAATGATTTGGTTCAACCTGTCAAATGAAGCACACTAGCAGGATGGCAAATCGCCTTCCGCTCTCCTAAGCCTAACACTCGGCTGAGTTGGCGAAGTCAATCACCGAACCGACCGCCATCTTTTTTTTTTTTTTTACCCGAGTTCTGAACGGTACTGGCTGCGCCAGCTGCGTTGCGGTGACTACTCCAGCGGCCGGAATGGGAGAAACGAACGAGAAGAGCCTCCCGACGCCCCGAACGACCCGCGCACGCATGCGCAGTGGCGTCGCCGATGCGTTCGAGGACGAACCGTACGTGTGGAAACGACCCGCTAAAACTCCCTATTGTCACGAATGACAGACGATGGGGCAGGTGAAAATGAAATAAACTAAATATTTAATGGGGGGCGAACTTTTGCCAGAAACGAAAACGGAGAACACACGCTGAGAAAGCAGCAGCGAGCGTCGACGGCGGCAGCAGCGTGCGACGGAGCGTCGGCGTAACAGAATCGGCAATACGGCACTCGGCTCCTTATCTACTATGCTCGCATATCGAATTTTCGACCTAGAATGTCTGGGAAAGAGTTAGAGCGAGACTGCCTAGGCAATGCCATTCTGACCTTCTTATCGTTTACACTCGGGGTAAAAGTGCACGCAAATCGTTTACATGAACGGAGGAGCGTACCTTCTCGATCATGCAACCTGCAATAAATTATTTAATTAAAAGGCACTAAAAAAGTACGCTTGATCTTTGTGGTGACATCAAGTTTGTTAAAAAAACTTCATGTAGGTCACATGTAAGAACTTTCCCAAACTTAGCCAAAATGCATCAAATGGAAAAAGTTCGGCTTTTTTTTCCCGAAATTATTTTGAAGTACTTGCTTTGTAAATTTATAATAATTCTGATTATTTCTAATGCTGAGTCTGGTCCCAGAATCCCCTACTGACTTTGACCTGACTCGATAATCAACTTGTAGATCGGTGCATTTGTGAATATATTTATTATTATTAATATTACTATTTAACAAAACTGTCTCAGATGACTTTGGTTGGTGAAAAGAAATGCTATAGCTTGGCTGAGAGCGGGAGAACCGCAGTGTTCTATTTTGTCACCTCTATTATTTAACATTTATATTAACGACGTGCAATCTTGTATTCAGAAGTGTACCCTTTATCAGTACGTTGATGACACACTGCTTTTATCTCGTCATATTGCCGCGCGCGCCGCTGACGAAGTAGGCACCGCACTCGTGGCCTAACGGCTATCTACGCAGGAAGCCAGGGTTCGATTCCGGGCCGCGGTTACGCATTTTTGTTGACTCTAATTGTGATGTTTTGGTGAATTCGAGAACCATGTTGGGCTACTTCGAGGTTAGAATGTTTTACACGGCGAACCTTCTGCACAGATGGTTCCAGAAGACCACGCGTGTACAAAAGGGGCTCCGCGTGGCAAGCCGGAGTCAGTCTCGCCCCAGCGTGTTCGGCTTTGCTGTTACGCCGACTTCGACGCTCGCGACGCTGTGCTGTTATCTTCTGTTTCCTTTATATTTTGGGCACATGTTCGCCCCATTAAACGTTTTAGTTTCCTCAGTTATTCCTTGTTCGTCACGTCGTCATTCGTGACAATGTGCAATAGAGTACTGGGATAGTTATGTTGTAGGATTCCGCTATACACCTGTTGGACTTGTTTGCGTCGAGTGTTATTATTATCAATTGCTCAAAAACAAAACTTCTCTTTTTCAAACCTGTCAAGGAGTGTTCGCCTAGATAGGCCCTTCATTGTGCATACATCACGTTGTGAAGATTGTACCTGAGTTCCTGTTGAACATGTTTGTGATGTTATGCACATGGGAATTGTGTTCGATTCTGATTTATCCTGGAACACGTAAATGGTAAATTTTTCCCAAAAAATCATAAGAGTATCCTGTCTGTTGTATTCTATTAAGGTGTTTGTCCTGATGACGATTGAGATACTTATTATGGAGACGTTGGGATGCAGCATTCTAAGGTATGACATTATTTAAATACAGTCCTAGGCGATGGCAATACAGGATGGTGTCGTGAAAGGTATGCTAAAAAGCGTAGCTTAGAGCTCGGAGATTCTGGCAGAGCAATAAAGCTTGCTTGGGTTTGGGCTAGTTGGTTTTTCATAATTTTTGTTCTGCGCCTTTCGTGTGTGAGTATCGTCCTCCTTTGTCCAAGTTTGTAGACATTAGCCAGCCCAGAACAAAAATAATTTCTTGCAGAAGACAACTTGTTTAAATTGTTTAAGTTTCCTAATTTTGTAACTCTAAACAACATTATGACCAGGAACTACCGGGAGAGCTTCTTAAAGAATCTCAAGTATGCGCCCAAGTCTTTCGAGAGCAATCAACGACTTGAAGTGCCCAGAAGAAGGCGTTATAAAGAAAACGTATATGGCGCATTCGCACTGGCGTTTGAGCTGCGTTTGCGAAGCGGTTGGGGATGCGGTTCGCGAGCAACCCTGTTCAGACACACCAAGACGTGGTTGGCGGTTTTTCGGTGATCACTCGTGACCTTTTGATACTTGGGTTTGGCAACCCTGTTTTACAATCCAAAATCCTGTTTAATCCAAAAACCAAAATTTATTTATTTTGGCACTCAGAAGATTTTTCTTCAGGCTCTTCGTACGCAGCATGAGTTCAGGCAGCGGAAGAAGAGACATGGACCCGGACAACCCGCCCGCGAATCCCTGGACTTCGCCCACAACCAAAGCTTAATTAGGCGCTCCTTGCTTGACTAAGAAGAGGATGTCCCCTACGTCTTCTTTGAAGGGGACCCTTCTCGCATGAATAGATGACATTGTTTTCGGGATAGAGTGTCAATTTCTCCGCCTCGTCGGTCGCTTTTATTAGTGATGGCCTGTAGCTGAGCCGGTTGGTTATCCATGCTTACTGATTATTAAACTCCACGGATCGTGAGAAAAAAAGGAAGTTTCTATCTAAGCTCTGACTGAAGTAGTAGAAGCTACCCTTTTGGGATGGGGAAAGTCGAAGAGGTGGAGAATACCACGGTCCGTGAGAAGAAAAAGGAAGTTTAAGTATAAGCTTTGAAAGAAGAAGAAGAAGCTACCCTTTTAAGGATTGGGTTGAGGAAAAGGAAGTGTATATAAAAAAAGGGTTGATAGTCCAGCAGTGTGTTTCTTTCTCTCTTCGTCGCTTTCCTAACGTTCAGCTGGTAATCAGTAAGCGCTTTTATTATTTCCGGAGTAGTGAGGTTCACTGGTGCTCAGTGAAACTCGAGTCTACTGTTTGTTTGACATTAAGCTCAAATAAACAGCGTTTGCGTTACCTGTGCACCCTCTGGTACGTACACTTTATTTCTTGAGTAGGTTCCCTTTATTACTTTCGGTAGTAGTAAACGTTAAGGTGGACCTAGCGCAGGTACTCTGCCAGCTTCGTGGTAGTGTGTTGGCTACGCAGTTAGGATCACGACGTCTCTGTTGGCCTTCGTAGTGGTCATGCACGGTGTCGAAAGCTTTCAGTAGATCACGTGACTGTTTTAGTGGGTTCAGAAGCTGCCATTTTGGTCAATCAGAAACGGGTTTCAACTTTCTATGGGCAAAAACTAACCAGCCAGCGAGCGACGGGCTTTGGCACCACGAATAATAAACAAACCCGAACCAAATCACCGGAGCGAAGCGCGTTAGTATTGCGAGTCAACTGGTGTCGCTACGGATTCGAGTGACAGACGCGAACTCCACGTTTCCTCGCTGATTTGTCTGCTGCAGCGCCAGGACTACAGCGCCTTGGACGCCTCCCCAGCGACAGAGGCCATCTTGTTTCGAGAGCTACCGACGTCACGTCAGCGTCGAGTTGCGATTAGTCGCCGCTTCGCGGTTCGCCAGAGCGGTTAGGGCAAATCTTTGCCGAAGCGGTTGGCGAAAGCGCACTCTAACCGCTCGGTCCCAGCCGCTTTGTGGTTGAGAACGAGCGAATCCACTTCGGGTATTCAGATCCTTTTGCAGTATGAACACGCCATTAAGGTTCATTCAAGAGCTTCGACGTGCCGACGCGTCCTATTGACGCCACATTGGCCGTTTTTATGTTGATGCAAGCCACATAGTAGCTCCAAGATGTTTCAGTGGCGCCTTCTGGAGCTGCACTCACACTGGCGTTCGTATCGCAAACGTGAAACGGATCCTTTTGTGTTCGTCATTAAACGCGCCTAAAATTCTATGTGTAGAGGAAGTCGTGTACTTCTTGCACAGGATTTTCGACGAAGTCAGAGCAACGCCGAGTTCTCATTGGCTTTGATTGAAAGGATAGAGGGTAGACCTCAGTGCTAATTGCCCTGAGTCCAGTTTTTTTTTTTTTTTTGTACAGGAAGACGACGAATTGGCACTCCGCATTGGATTTTTAAACAACGGCGTTCGCAACCGCTTTGGAAACGCGGTTCAGCTTCTGTTGTGAATGCGTCGTTAAGGGTTTTTGTCTGGTACGTCATGACCAGGATTTAGCTAGCCATGAGATCACAAGTTGTAATCCTGGATACTTATCAGAAGTTGCGAGCTACAAGTTTGAAGGTGTGTGTAAAGAGTACGATGAACAATTGGAATCTTTGCATTCTTCAATCAGCTCCGTCCAAGTTGACAGTCATGACACTGTTCTGATTTCAGTCGATAAATAATAGTAATATTAACAAGAAGAAGAAGAAGAAGAAGATATCCCGTCATTGATGGTGGGGAGCGAGGGAAAAAGCTGCTAAGTCGCACCTTGACGAGTCCTCGGCTGCCGTACATTGACAGACAACGGAGGCCAAACTCTCGAGAGAAAGTTTGTTGAAAACAACCTGTCCTAAATACACACGTATCATAAATACCCACCGAATATTAAACCAAATGAACACTTATGGTGAGCGTAATGGGCAATGCCAACCCCAGTGACATTTTCGCAGCACCCGACGCAGATAGCTTTGCGCAGAAGAGCGTCGTCTGTTTCAGGGTCCCAATCAATAAAGGAGCGTCCAAAGTGCATCCTGACGGCGCTTGCGTCTATGCGCTTCCCATCACCGGCTAAGCCATTCCCGCGCAACAAAAACGCAGGATCATGCGGCATTCACCTTGAGATTACTTGCCACTTTCATTCAACTTTATTCTTTCCCTCCAGCGGAGAGGGGGAGGAAGGCTGCCGCTTGCCTAAGTTTCTCTTCACTATTCTCCGAGAATAGCAAATGCAGCAAAAGGACGATCTCCGTAAGGATGCATTTTTGTTGCTACAGCTGTGCGATTTGAAATGAAACGGAATGCCCCGCTCGAGAGTAGCTGTGCTCCCTGAGCCTATCATTTAAGCACCTCCCCGTGTGTCCAACATGCACTTTAAAACACGAGAGGGTGAACTTGTATACCAATTCAGAAACACACCTTGGCGTATTTCTTTTTTTGCACATTTGCTTTTTGACTGTTTTTCTACCTTCACCTTTATCCTCGGGCACATCTGGCTGTGGCTCACTTGCGCGCCTTCTCGATGCGCGGGGGCAGGGCGCGTCCGACGTCGCCGGACTTCTCGTCACCCTGCGAGGGGGGCGCGTGCGCCTTCTTGGGCGGCCCCATGTTGTGCACGAGCGGCCGGAAGAGCCGGTGCGCGAGGATCCAGCCGTACAGGTAGTCGGCGCCGTTGCTCTCCAGGGGGCACGCGCACCAGCACAGCAGCAGGAACTGGGAACGCACGAGCCAGTCACAGGGCGCAGACTCACACATGCACCCTCACATTGACTCCGTAAGTGTGACGTCATGGGTCCAAACAAACCGCTGCTAGGGTCGTTGTTATGGACAAATGCATGTGGCTAGGTTTCGCTACTAAAACCCGACCGTTCAAAAATCGGGAGTAGGGTTTAAACTTCTAAAAATCACAGATATAGAAAGCTTGTATGTCATATATGTTTCAACAGAAGTGTGCCGGTAATCGCTTGTTTTTGAAATATTTACGACTGCAACTTCCGGTCCTCAAGATGCCTGCAGCAGACGACGAATGCAAGAATGCCGTCTGACACACGCCCGCCGACCAAGCCGGCGCCGGCGTCTGAATCGGGTGAATGAAGACGATATTCTGATATTGCATTTGGTTGAAATACAATAAGTTTCAGACACTTATAAGAATTCATACTGGGGTGCTATGCAAAATATGGTTTATCGAAAGTCCGGGCGTCGATCGAGATGATCGTCTGCTAAAAGATCGCATTGCTCCCGTTAGAAGAGCACTTCAGGTGATCGGCTGAGATCCCAAATTTTGTTTGCGGACTCGCGCTACGGGAGGATGTTTCGTACCTGGTTGTAACCATCGCGTGGAGAAAGATTCTTGCAGTTTCTTCAGATTTCCGCAAGACCCCAAAGCGCGAAAGAATTGGATAAACATAAGCTGAGTTTAACAGATTGTACTCTCATCGCGGGTTCAATGGAGATTTGCGATAAGGAAAGAGGAACATTTAAGACAAACATATATTAAATGTTCCTCTTTCCTTATCGTAAATTAAAAAAACAACACGCTCAACCATCTACCTACATCGATGGAGATCTTCACCGAAAGAGCACATCCACGAAATTTAATGTATACAAAAAAAAAAGAATGCGCAATTGCGATAGACATGCAATATTTTAATAACCTGACAACCTCAATATTACCTCGACGGTGTACGATTTGTTTCTCATGCTGGCCTGCACTACGCCGCCGGTAATGCACTTCAGATCGTCGTCATAAATGATCTGCATGACGCGGGTTGATTTTACGGAATTTTCGCCCCTCTGAACAAAGCTGGGTTCTTCACAGAAAAAAAACGCACATTGCGAAGGCCTCTGTGGCCTTGGCGATGCACTTGCATGCAGCAAATCTATCGTGTCGTCTGCTACCGAAGCAAAGGGGAGTGGAATACTTCAGAAATGGCTTTCAACGTTGCAATACGACGCTGAGATGACAAGGACATCTTCATAATTAGATATCAAGAAGTTAGGTTGCTTACTAAAAATTATTTACTTACTTATAAGCAAAAATCTAGCCTCATGTGGAGTCTCCGTGCATTAGTCCATAGCAACGCCCCTAGGAACGGTTTGTTTGGACCCAGACGCCCTGTTGTGACGTCATCACTTACGGGGTCAATTGATACACTAAAGCGCTCTTTAAAACCGTCCACGAGATTGCTTCGTCGTTCAAGAATCATGTTCATTGGCCCATTTTTTTTCTTTTTTGGGTGTTTCTACGTGAGATCGCGCAATGATACGAGCAAGCCTATGTTTGTCCTGGCCGGGTGTGGGAAAACATAGGCGAAACATTCGCGCATGTGCCGTGGAGATCTTCGAATAGGGTCACTCTCGAACCTCGGGGAGGTTCGGAAATTAATGACGGACTCCTCCTGCAGAAATTGCTTGCAACTGCGCATGGGCTCCATTTTCGTGCGGCAAGGAGAGCAGGCGCTCAGCGCTTTCGGCATTTCCTCGCAGCGCGTATTGCAGACACGGTTCACAAACCACGTGACTCCGATCAAGCGACTGGAAACTCTCCGTAATACAGGGTCTTTAACGGGACGTACCGACAGCAGTGCCACCGCCTCAGCGTGACGTCATATAGTTGATTTGACACGTAGATCGTTAGAACATAACGTGGCTGTCCTTTGGTTTATATTTGTGCTTTTCCGCGGAATTTTTTTTTACGCCGGCAATTATCAGTAGTTTATTTCAGGGGGTACATTTTACAGCGTATGTCTATCGCCATTTGTCCTTCGCTGTGTGTCAGTGTCAATCGCCGTGCAAGCGTAGCCGTGTGTTCATCGCCGGTACCACGGCGCTTGCGCCGGCCAGCACAGATCTCAAATCTTTAGTAGGGGCTCCGTCGGAATCACTACTAAAGTGACTTTTGAAACAGCTCCGGATGTAGTAGGCGCCTTCTATATAAACTTCCGGTTGTTTTGTTTATCTTTTTTTTTTTTTTTTGTGGTAAGACATCGAAAAATGGCAGGTTGCTGTGGAAGCCGACCAAGCGGACGTAAAAGTGATCGATGCCGCGTTACCTTCTCGCCAGAACTGGAGATTGAAGGTAACGAAAGCAGGCTGGGAATATATTTCCCATGTATTTTGTCAATAAAGGTAACGTGGGCGTTATTTTTTCACATGGCACTACTAGAAGCTTGTTACATGGCACGTAAACAGCGTCTCGGTAAGGATCATTTTAAGAAATCTGTAAAAATCAGCATGATTGATAAGTTGATTGCATGCATGGCACTATAGACGCTTATATTGAGGAGGAACTCGTTCAATATGATGCTGCTCCATGGCAATTTTGGTGCGACGGGTTTAGAACGGCGCTCTTGAATCTTGCAAGATTTGAATGAAACAATTGTGAGTGTCATGGCAACGGAGGCCGATCTGCCAGTCGTCTTGCGAGGTTTTTGTTGTCGGTATATTAGTATCTGTTAGGGTCCGGCTAGCAGTCAAGTAAGGCAATGGGGCTACTTTCCGTGAACCCAGTGACTTCACAAAATCAAACTTTCGACTATTTTAACGGCCGGTTAAGATACTACCTGCAAACCGGCCCTGGGCATAACCGATAAAGTATTTTCTCCTTTTGTATATCACGTGATTTTAAGTCGCTTAAATAGACCATGAAAATGTTTTGACAGCTTTAAGAAGCCTCTGTTGGTGCTTTTGGAAATGAAATTTAAATACACAGGGTCGCAAGGGCATAACACGAACGTGCAATATACATTTTTGACCATTTTTCCCTCAGGTGACTGTCTCACAACAGAACGACTGGTGCCCTGCATTTTTCTCAAACATGGTTTCAACATGAACGGAACAATTCGGAGATCGTCATTGCTTTGCATGTAAGTGCTTCGGACCATGCTCGCGATAACTATATAACGCAGCTAGTCTGATCAAAATATGACCCCTCAAAATGAACCTTAAATGTTTGAAGTAAGAAGAACTACTTAAAACGTGTTTCTACGCTGGGTGGACGATGTCGTTTAATGTTCGGCATTACGCTAAAGGATAATTTAACCCTTGTGTTCTATCAAAAGAGAATATAAAGGAAGATATGCTCGCCTTCAGGAAGTATATTTTTTGAAAGTATTGCCCAAGAAGATTTGTGATGCCACCGAGGAACACGTTGAGAATAGCGAAGATGAGCCAGTAAGACGTCCACTTTTGCATGCTCGCAGGCTCCCGCTTCTCGAGGGCTCGAATGCTGCACACCGCAAGAAATCAAGGTTGAGATTCAATTATTATTTAGAAGGCGAAACAAAGGAGACAGTAACTACCCATGCCCAGAAATGCAAAAAGGGGGAACTATACGAAAGGGGACGCACTCGGGTGTTTTGTTTTCTTTTGTGACAAACAACTTAGTATTTGCCAGAAAAATTGTTTGTTTAGATACTTGAACACTCAAAGACGTATCCGAGCATGATGAAGAAAATAATCATCATCTGCATGAGACGGGTGGTTCTAAATATTTTATATGGCCTCTTTGCTCGTACAATATATTACATGTGTCACTCCTTTTTTTTCTTGCTAAGACGATACTCGTGACCGACTAACCGTCCGACGCTATCAAGAGCCCGTTCAGGAGTCCGAGATTGTCGGTCCGTAGAGGACCCATAGAAAAGCTAAGAGGCTGTGATACAACACGCGATATAATGAACGTTTTACAACACCATCAACCCCTAAATTCCGCTGGTGGAATTCATACAACGCGTAGGCCGTTTCTTCGCGTTTATGCCTGGCACTTAAAGAAATCTAATAAAAAATGAAAGCCGTTTACAATTCCCTGTAACGCCGGTTAGAGCGCAGCACTTGAGGTCACTTAACCTCGGGGCTCACGTGACCTGAAGGGGTCACATGACCTTAGGGGGGCCACGTGACCCCCTGAGGTCACGTGACCCCAGAAGTCACGTGACCCTCTAAGGTCACGTGACCCCCTGAAGTCACGTGACCCCATGAAGTCACGTGACCCCCTTGAGGTCACGTGACCTCAAGGAGTCACCCATCCCTCAGTACGCTTCCATCTTCCTCCTCGAGCTGCGGTCACGTGACCACCCAGGTCACGTGACCTCAGGGGGTCACGTGACCTTGGGGGGGTCACGTGACCTCGGGGGGGCGGGTCACGTAACCTCGGGGGTCACGTGACCCCCCAGGTTACGCCGACGCCGACGCCGACGCCACTCAGGCTGGAAACGGGCCCCTAAGAGCTGCGCTCTAAAATGAAAGCCGTTTACAACTCCCTGTAACGCCGGTTAGAGCGCAGCTCTTGAGGAGGAAGCTGGAAGCGTACTGAGAGATAGGTGACTCCTTGAGGTCACGTGACCTCAGGGGGTCACGTGACCTCAGGGGGTCACGTGACCTCAGGGGCTCACGTGACCTTTGGGGGTCACGTGACCTCAGGGGGTCACGTGACCTCAGGGGGTCACGTGACCTCAGGGGGTCACGTGACCTCAGGGGGTCACATGACCCCCTTAGGTCACGTGACCCCATGAAGTCACGTGACTTCAGGAGGTCACGTGACCTAAGGGGGTCACGTGACCTAGGGGTGTCACGTGACCTGGGTGGGTCACGTGACCTCGGGGGGTCAAGTGACCTCGCGGTTACGCCGACGGCGAGGGCGACGCCGACGCCGCTCAAGCCGGAAACGGGCCCCTAAGAGCTGCGCTCTAAAAAGTGAAAGCCGTTTCGAACTACCTGTAACGCCGAATTAGAGCGCAGCTCTTGAGGAGGAGGTTGGAAGGGTACTGAGGGGAAGGTATGCACCTCGTCCTCCTCCTCTCATTCTTCAATCTCTTCTGGGGGGTGAGGTCACGTGACCTCGGGGGGGGGGGGAGGGGTCACGTGACCTGGGGGGATTTCGTGACCTCGGGTGGGTCACGTGACCTCGGGGGGGGGGGGGTCGCGCGATGCATTATGGGACATTTAGCCATAAGGCCCGCCAGCCAAGTGTGCCAGTAAAAAAACAAACAAAACCATCCCGGTTATTACACACGGCGTTCATAAATACAATTATCCCCCAAATGGGGCGCCACAATCCAGATACAATTCAGTCGCTACATTAGCCCCCCATACACCCCCTCTTCAGGAGAACTTTGCTCAGAAGATCAAGAAGGTTAGAAGGAAGCCAAACTCGGGTAAACTATGCACTGTAGCTTTGCCTTAAAATGAATACTTTGGTAGAGTCGCTATGCACCATAACCCAAAAAGAGACACAATGTGCCTTACACCTTACGCATGGCAGAGGAGAAAAGCATGCACTACAAGTTCATTCGTTTTGGGGTAACCACACGCCGTCTGTAACAGAAGTAGCGCGACTGTAGTGTCCTAGGAGACGCTGGAGGGGCACTTGTAAACACTGGAGGTGGCCTACTGCTGTCTCCGTCCCTTGAAGACTGCTGCTGCAGGGCTGCCGGACCGTCGGTCGTTTCAGGAGTCACAGAAGATGACGACGGTGCACTGCTGCAGGGGACGAGGTGCTTGCGGTTTCGCACGAGAACATCACTGGGCGTCTGGACGACGTAGGAAGGTGGCCTCTGAGCGGGGCTCAGAACCTGTCGGTTGGCTGGGTCTTCCACCCACACTTCCTCTCCGACTTGGAGAGGGCCAAGATCTCTTGTAGCGTGGCGAGAATTGAACTCCCTTTGCTGATTACGGCGCTTGGTGGCGTCGCGTTCGTTGAAGTCCTGGACTTGATGGATATCCGGAACTTGCCTCGTGGTGGTGACGGGTAGACACGTCGTAGAGCGTATCCCATAAGGAGCTGGGCCGGGCTGGAGCCCGACACGCCGGGAGTTTTCTGGTGTACTAGCAGTGCCAGGAAAGGTTTCTCTGTTTTCCGGAGTGAACCAGTTCCCAAAGTCAGGTGGGACATTGCCACAGAAACTTTTGGGTATAACCCCCCGTTTGACCCAGCCCAGCTTCAGTTTTTTGCCAGAAAGTCCTCTGTTTTTAACGCTCGCTCCCCTCATCCGGACCAACTTCCTGTGCTCCGGCTGGTGGTAGCGTCCATGCTTTCTGCCTGCATAATTGAGGAGACTACTCGCGGCCCCTTTTTGTCTCCCATCCAGCTTGTACCAAAAACGTCCACCGCGTCGAGGTTCGTCCTCGACTGTTCACACTTGACCGCCTCTTTGCCAAGTTTTTGTCAAGTTTGATTTGCGAGACGCGTTTTAGCATTTCGGTCTGGCACCCGCCACACGGGCCCTTACCACCGTCCGGTTGGACGGCCGCTACTATCGTTACAAAGTTTTGCCCTTCGGCATCAGGCCCGCTCCTTTTTTTATGCAATCTTTGGCAACGGCCCTCACTCGTGAGGCACGCGCCCGTGGTTTGTGGGCTTGGTCGCACCTAGACAATTTTTTATTTGCGCACACCAACCCGGACTTTTTGAAGAAAGAACTTGATATTTTTCTTGACCAGCTCCTTGAAGCTGGCATTCGTTTATACCCTAGCGACTCAATGTTCTCCCCGTCCACCCAGGGTAAGTTCCTCGGCTTTTTTCTTAATGGAACAACGGGGACCATTGGGCATACGCCTTCGAGGCGTCAAGACCTCCTCCTTGTGCTTCGCGCACTCCACTACCCCCAGACACGCAAAGTTTACCAGCGAGCAGCTGGCTTTTGGGGATTTTATTTTTCACTTTACGCATCTCATTTTCATGCCTTACGGCCCCTCCACGTCGCGGCCGCCACTGGCGCCCCCCCTTCCAGTCCTTGGCTCCATCTTTTTGAGTATGTGGTTCAGTGTTTGCCCGTTGCCGTGCCCTTTAACATTGTGCCCGTCGAACGTGACGTCTCCGCGGACGCCAGCTCTTCAGGCATCGGGATCTGCTTACCCGAGGGCAACATCGCCATCATAGCGTCCCGACCAGCCCCCATCTACCTCCGGGAACTCTGGGCCGTCCTGCTGGCCCTACTTCTAGCGCCGCCACGAACCAGAGTTGTGACCGACAACCGGGCCGTTTATCAAGCCCTCACAAGGGGACACGGACACACCCTCACGCGACCAGAAGCTCTAGCAGCAACTGTACTCATGCTCAATAAAGCGGGATGGGTTGGGTGGGTGCCCACTGACCAGAACCCGGCCGACGGCCCCTCTCGCCTCCACCGCACTCTTACCGTGGGGACGAGCCCTGCTTCGCTGGGTCCTGGTGAGGTGGGAACCCAGCGACTGACCCGATAGGGGCACGACACCCTAATATATAGGCTCCGGCCCCCTGGCGGCGACCCCGCTCGTCCCCACGGTAAGAGTGCGGTGGAGGCGAGAGGGGCCGTCGGCCGGGTTCTGGTCAGTGGGCACCCACCCAACCCATCCCGCTTTATTGAGCATGAGTACAGTTGCTGCTAGAGCTTCTGGTCGCGTGAGGGTGTGTCCGTGTCCCCTTGTGAGGGCTTGATAAACGGCCCGGTTGTCCGTCACAACTCTGGTTCGTGGCGGCGCTAGAAGTAGGGCCAGCAGGACGGCCCAGAGTTCCCGGAGGTAGATGGGGGCTGGTCGGGACGCTATGATGGCGATGTTGCCCTCGGGTAAGCAGATCCCGATGCCTGAAGAGCTGGCGTCCGCGGAGACGTCACGTTCGACGGGCACAATGTTAAAGGGCACGGCAACGGGCAAACACTGAACCACATACTCAAAAAGATGGAGCCAAGGACTGGAAGGGGGGGCGCCAGTGGCGGCCGCGACGTGGAGGGGCCGTAAGGCATGAAAATGAGATGCGTAAAGTGAAAAATAAAATCCCCAAAAGCCAGCTGCTCGCTGGTAAACTTTGCGTGTCTGGGGGTAGTGGAGTGCGCGAAGCACAAGGAGGAGGTCTTGACGCCTCGAAGGCGTATGCCCAATGGTCCCCGTTGTTCCATTAAGAAAAAAGCCGAGGAACTTACCCTGGGTGGACGGGGAGAACATTGAGTCGCTAGGGTATAAACGAATGCCAGCTTCAAGGAGCTGGTCAAGAAAAAGATCAAGTTCTTTCTTCAAAAAGTCCGGGTTGGGGTGCGCAAATAAAAAATTGTCTAGGTGCGACCAAGCCCACAAACCACGGGCGCGTGCCTCACGAGTGAGGGCCGTTGCCAAAGATTGGATAAAAAAAGGAGCGGGCCTGATGCCGAAGGGCAAAACATTGTAACGATAGTAGCGGCCGTCCAACCGGAAGGTGGTAAGGGCGCGTGTGGCGGGTGCCAGACCGAAATGGTAAAACGCGTCTCGCAAATCAAACTTGACAAAAAACGGCCTCGCCGGCAAAGGACAAGCTTTAAGGGCCTGAGGAAGAGGGGGCAGGCGAAACTTCGGACTTGGCAAAGAGGCGGTCAAGTGTGAACAGTCGAGGACGAACCTGGACGCGGTGGACGTAGTGGTACAAGTGGATGGGAGACAAAAAGGGGCCGCGAGTAGTCTCCTCAATTATGCCGGCAGAAAGCATGGACGCTACAGCCAGCCGGAGCACAGGAAGTTGGTCCGGATGGGGGGAGCGAGCGTTAAAAACAGAGGACTTTCTGGCAAAAAACTGAAGCTGGGCTGGGTCAAACGGGGGGTTATACCCGAAAGGTTCTGCGACAATGTCCCACCTGACTTTGGGAACTGGTTCACTCGGTCGCACAGGCGGGTAGGGCGGCAGGAGCGGGAAGGCCGCAGGCCGCCGACTGTCGTTGTCGTCGTCTTGTTGGTCCTGGTCGGGTGGTGGATGCGGCTGATGGCGCTGAAGCCATTGAAGGATTCGAAGGGCCGCATCTGCCAGGCTATCGTCCTCGGGGAGGTCCTCGGCCACCTCAGAATCGGTGGTTAGCTCCGAAGCGGAGGAGGCCGTCGTTGAGGGCGATGCCGGCCGGGGGAAGGCCCCGGACAAAGGAGCAGGAGCAGTGTCGGGCACGGCTGGGAGGGAAGGCCAACCAGCAGGGTCCGAAGGGGTTGCGGAGCCGGGATCGCCGGCTTCACGTAACGCTTGCGCCAGGAGATCCTCCGGTAAGAGGATGTCCTGGAGGAGTCCCAAAGTCGGGACACCATCGACGACTACGGCGATCGTCTGGGCCTCTCCAAGCACGAGGTCGAGGGGACGGGGAAGGCCCGTCGGGAGTGCGTCGACCGCGTCGAGGAGATCCAGGCACTCTTGGGGAGGCTGGAAGTCGGGGGGTAGCGTCGAACCTTCACTTTTTCTTGGGAGGGTTCTTGCGGGGAGACTTGGGAGGCTGGGGCTGAGACCGGGTGTTGGGACGTGTTCCTCGGGGAGGACTAACGGAGCGGTCAGGGGAACCACTACGGTGGGTGGCCACTCTTCGTGGTGCGGGCGGTCCCAACAAAAAGGTGGCTGAGGGATCAGCATAGACGTCGAGTGCGGCTCCCCACCCGGACAAGGCAACGTGGTAGACGAGCCGCACCCGGTCAAAGACGCGGAGCTTACTGCGGGGGGGGGGGGGGGGGGGGGGAAGTCCAATACACCTGCAGTCCCAAATGTCGACGAAGAGCTCCAGGAGCTGAAGCTCCTGGATCTCTCTTCTCCCGATGTGTTGGGAATGTCTTGCAACTTGTTGTACGAAAATGAAAGCCTCCGCGATGTCCCTGCGGGTAGGGGGGTCGGTGACCGTGAATAGTCGCTGTCGGGTGGTATGGGGACCGCGAGGGTCGGCGTGGGCAGCGACGGTGGACTGAGCCTGTACAAACGGCGTCCCGGCGTCGTAGGGAGGTCTTGGAGGGGCGAAGTGTTCGCCCCTCCAAGACTCTCCCTCCAAGAACTCGCCGCTCGCCGCGATTGGTCGGCGCCGTGCATGACGACACGCGCCGTCACTCCTTAGATCGCGACGTCAGAACGGAGGGTTTGAGGCGGTCGGAGAGTGGCATATTCGGAACTCGCGGCGAGATGCTGTGACGTCATTCTGACGTGGCAGAAGCCGCCGCGGCTAGGAAAAGCTTGCCGGCTCCGACCTAGGCGAGTTTGGGCGAGTTAGGTGCGAGATGAGGGAGGCGCGTCCAAAATGGCAGCGTTTTTGTGCGTGTTTCGCCGTCGGTGTAGGTATTTAAGCCACGCCACTGTGTTTGACATAGACGACGTTGATTTTCAACAACACTATCGCCTCTCGAAATAGGTGGTAAGGTGGCTGTGCGATGAACTGCGTGGCGAACTGGGCTTGAGGCGATGGAGTCGTGAATGAACCGTCGTCCCCGTCGTAAAACCTACAAATTCTACGAAGTGAATCCTACAAACAATGTGTTTTTACGGCAATCTGCAACCAGGAACGCAATTTCTCATTACCTACAGGCGCAGACTAACAACTGTGTAATTTATTTCTCATCTTTCTCCCTCCACAGCGTATTTTGACGAAGAAATCGGTCGTTAGTTGTTTATACGCCAGAACATGCCAGAACATGGCGACATTGTTGCCTATAGATAAGCGATTTAGCCAGTGCGGTAAAACCGCTAGCCTGGGGTCTTTAACATGCACCACGCAGTAGTGATACACAACCGCACGCCGGTACGATGCTCATCCAGATCGAAACGGGCAGGGGTGGGGATTGAACCCAGGACCCTGGGTTCTGCAGCGCGAGCTTTCGCTCCACGTGCACCCTTTTCTGAAAAAAACATAATGTGGGTGTGTGGCGACGTGGGGGGTGAAATATGAGAAAGAAATTACACAGTTGTTACTCTGCGCCATTCCTGTATGTTGTTTTTCGCCTATTCTCTGCTTTAGTTTAAATCTTTATCAAGTGCGTTTTTCTTGCACCTACGCAGCGCAGCAAACCATCACAATGTCTAACCATCTAGCCCATATCTAGGGTGTGTACTTTCCGGTGTTTATTTGTGAGAAAAATCGGCGGATGTTTTTCGGTGTTTATTTATTTTCAAAACACCGGTGTATTTCGGTGGAACATCTCACGACGAGGCTAAAATCGGTGAATATCGGTGAAAAAAAAAAGCGATTGATCACAGGCAGAGAGTTCCAATTTTATTCACATGGCTCATGCACTTCTTCTCTAGGAAGCAACTATTTCTCACACTTGGTTATTATAGTAGATGCAAGCATACTTTCATGCTTGCATCTACACGCAAGGAACGTGCTGCCGTCATGGCAGCACGTTCCTTGCGGTTCGCAACCCGTAATTATGAAAACGCACTCTCCTGTACGACACGGACGTTGGCAGTGTCTTCCAGGAACCACAGCAACCTCTGAATACATGGCTTGCACCGACATCACTTGGCCAGACACAATGAGGAAAAGGCACGCGTGAGAGCCTACCCTCCACTGCGTTAATTTTTTCACAAAAGGGGGCAATGGGAGACACAATAGGGGAAAGGCGTGTGAGAGCTTAGCTTCCACTGAGTTCACTAGACGCTTTTGACCCCCAGAAAGGAGGGCGGACTGACGGCACCTGCAAGCCATGTATAAACGCTGGAAGAATGCAGGATCCGCGAGATAACACGTTTGACGAACTTATACGGGGAAAGGGTTTCGCTAGGTCGGAAACTAGCAACGACCGGTGTTTTTCGGTTTTAACCAGGGCGAAAATATCCAACCACCGGTGTTTTTCGATTTTAACCGATTTCATATTTTCGTCACCGACGGATGTTTATCGGTGTTTTTCGGTTACAACCGGAAAATGCACACCCTACCCATATCCAAGCAATATTTGTATAATTAGGATCCGTGCTGTTACCGATTCTTATGTCATTTACGATTTAAATAAAAAAAATTGGGTTCTGTGTCTGTGTTTAGAGCCTAAAATTTGGTCTGCCTCAATGTGCGACTTGTCTCCCAGCTGTAGATGAGAAATTTAGCCAGTGCAGTACAACCGCTAGCCTGGGGTCTTTGACGTGCACCACGCAGTAGTGAGTGATACACGACCGCACGCCGGTGCGATGATCATCAAGATCCAAAGGGGCAGGGGTGAGGATTGAACCCAGGAACGGAGCGTAGGGACAAATCGGAGCTACGCTGGGGAACTCGCCGCCGCCGGGGCGGTCGGAAATGTAAGAGGAGGAGTGGGAAACTCGCCGGGGCGGAGTCAATAGAAGCTCCTCCCCTCCCTCGTGATGTCGCATCGGAGAGATTCCCGCCGAAGGCGAGCTTGGCCCCCCTGGTCTTTGATTGTGCCGATCATCCTCTCGGCTCCGCCGTTCGCTGGGAGTAGCGTGAGCTACTCGTGATGTGCGTGATTCCGTTGCATTTTGCCAAGTCCCGGAACGCTTCGCTGGCAAACTGCGGGCCATTGTCGTTGAAGAACGTCTGTGGAATTGTGTGCCGGGAGAAGATACTCTTAATGGCACAAATGATGGCATCAGCGGACGTTGAGCGGAGCGTTATGACCTCGGGGTACCTAGAACGGTAGTCGATAACGAGAACAAGGTCCTGGCCTTCCAGTTAACACAAATCAGCGGCAACCCGCTCCTACGGCATGAAAGGGGTTTTGGTGGCGAGCATGGGGTCGTAGCGCATAACTCGGATGCTTGTACACGCCGTGCAGTTCCCATCGGCAGTCTTCAACTTGCTCTTGAAGTCCGGCCACCACACAAAGTCTTTGGCTAGAGCCAGACTCCGGTTCACACCTTGGTGCCCGTCGTGAAGTAGGCCCACAATGTCCGTGCGCAGCAGTGAAGGAACGACGAGACGTCCACTCAGGAGCAGCAGATCTTCGCAAATAGGGAAGTCGCCACGGTGGTCCCAGCAGCGTGTCATGTTCAGGGGGAGCTGATGTCGTTTTGGCCAACCTCTGGTACAGTAGACCTTCAAGCCGGAGCACTCAGCATCTGAAGCTTGATGCCCTCTGAAGTCATGGAGGCGCAGTGCCAGAGTCGAATGAAGGGCTGTCACGACTTCCGACACAAAGAGCTCGACGCTGTCAGTGGCAGAGGCAGCTCGAGCGAGGCCTTTGGGATTTCTTGACAGCATGTCGGCACTGACGAGGTACCTCACCGGGACGTGCTGTACCGAAAACTTGTAAAGCAGAAGTCTGATGCGGAAACGTTAAATGCCGGGAGGCAAGAGGTCGAGATCGGCGATGCCCAGCAAACTGACCAAGGGCTGGTGGTCAGTCTCCACAACGAAGCTGAGGCCGCACAAAAACTTTTCAAAGCGCTGAACTGCCTGCGAGACTCCTAGCACTTCCTTTGCAATCTGACTATATCGCTCTTCGGCAGTAGTCAAGTCAGACGACGCGAAAGCGATCGCTCGGTGTTCCCCTGATAATCGCTCCTGTAGGGGTACGGCGGTCAGGCCTTATGAGCTGGCGTCTGCGGATACGGTTGTGGGGTACTCTGGGTTGCAGCGGGTGACGCAAGAGCTAGATGCCACCATCCGCTTCAGTGACTCAAAGGTTCCCAAGTCCAAACCATGTCCTTATTCAAATGGAGCCTGATCGGCGCAGTCGTGGCAGACAAGTTCGGCAAGAATCGTCCAAAGTGGTTTAAAAGGCCCAAGAGGCGTCGCGCCCGGTGCACATCCGTTGGATGTCGCATGCTTCTGATGGCGGTGACCTTGTCTGGGTCCAGTAGGATGCCCTTGGCGCTGGAAACCACACCCAGGAACTTGGCGGACGACACGCCAAACAGAGGCTTTAAATGTAAACGCCCGCTTCCGGTAGTCTCTTCAGGATGGCTACGAGTCCAGCATCGTGCTGCGATCTGTCCCTGCCGAAAACGAGGATGGCGTCCACCATGTTGACACACCCGTCGAGGTCCTCGAGGATGCGTGACATCTGGTGTTGGAACACCTCTGGGGCTAAGGCGAAGCCGAAGGGAAGGCGTCTGTAGCAGTAACGCTCAAGGGGCGTGATAAACACTAGGTCTTTTCGATTCGCCTGAACCGGCTGAACTAGTTCAGCAGTGCAGGAACTGGTGCATTCGATTCAACCGGAAGTTGTACGGCCGCTGCACTGGCGCGTTCGATTCATCCCAGTTCTGAACGAGTTCAGACCCAGTTCCTCAAAATCTTGCACCGGCTCCGGAGTCAGTTCAGCGTCCGTGCAGAAGCAGACGACAAGAGCAGACGGCGATAGCAGACGACATTCCTCGTCCGTCTCTGCTCGCGGTGCCATTTTTTCGCAGCTCTTGCTCAAATGTCTGCGATGTGTAAGAATAACGCCGATACGGAGGTTGCGTTTCCTCTCATTTATGATAGTAACGTACCCGCAGTGGACGCGGAATTGAGATTATAACCGAGGGCAGGAATTTGATTGATTATGATATTCTGAAAGCGTCTTAGGCACCTGCTCGTGTAGGTTTGGCTCCCGATGGTAAGTGTTGAAATGTTGGCTCACGTAAATTGTTTCTTTTTGATGCTATGTGGGGATCCAAAGTGTTGATATTCTTCCTTACAGACACGGGAAAGGTATTGCACTCTTGATCGTCCCAGACTTCAGTTGCTCTTGGATGCATACTGACGACTCCGATACATTGTAGATGTCTGGGATTTAGTACAATGGCCCTCGCATGCCCCGTAGCTGAGCATAATACTGCATGCTTTGTCCGCTGGTATTGGACGCCCACTAACGGGCATGAGAAAAACGCCGGGAATCGGAATTGGCTTGGTAGTTCCACGCGGGTCTTTCTTGAGAATCAGAATAAATGCTTCAGCTTGACGCCAAAGTTACGGTCGATAACTGTTTTGGCCAAAACGCTATCGTCAGGCCTTCGTCTTCGAGGTGACCGCCACCAGGGCCGTAACCAGGGGGTGGATAGGGGGTTCTGACCCCCCCCCCCCCCCCCCGAAATGTTTTTTCTGGGTACGGCCCTGGTCGGTGCACTGGCAGCCAGCCGATTTTAATCTCCACCTCTGCGCACGCGCAGTGGCGCCGGTCGGCTACCGGGTACGAAACCGGGACCGGTTCTCCGGTTTGCTGTAACTCTCCATTATATGCCACCGATGCACATGATTCATAGGCGAAAATAAGACAACAGACACTTTCAAAATGGCCGCCGTTGTCCCCGAAAACCCTCCCCGAAATTTTTTTCTGTGTACGGCCCTGACCGCCACCACTGACTCCCGACGGAAAATCATCCTGATGCCGCGAACCTATCGTCGAAATGCGAAACTCGAAAGACTTGGAGTGACTCTACTATTGCTAAATGAATGTGAAGGACACGAACGCTTAGGGAAACGACAGGAACCGAACGGCCGTTAAAAATGCAGACAGAAACACATTTCGCGCAGAAAACGTTTTTAGTACACTCGAAAAAAATATTCACAGAAAAGATTCGGTTATAATACTTTAAAAGCAACACGAACGGTCTCATCAAACCGCAACTAATTAAATGTAGCATACAACGTGGCGTGGAGAAACAAGAGCCAACAGATGCAGACGACACCCTGCGTTTCCGCTCGGAAAGGCGATCACAGCGCCAGTCCTAGCGCGGCGGCTGCACTGGTTCTGCACCGCCGCTGCACGACTCCTGCACTCCTCTGAACTCGGACAGAACTGGTTCAGAACTTTCTGGTCGAATCGAACAGACCTATTGTGTATTCTTTGCTTCAATCGTAAAGTAGCACTTGTTGAAATCCGGTCGTCGCCTCGATTTTCGAAAATGCTGGTGTGCTTTCTAGTAGTCCCAGATCCTGATCAATGGTCGTCATCAGGTGCCTCTCTCTAGTAACGACCTGGTTGAACTTGGTTAGATCGACGCAGAGTCGATAGCCACCCGCAGACTTGGGAACCACGACGAGGCCGGCGCCCTAGGCTATTGGTGTCTCAACACGCCCGATGACGCCTCCTCTCTCCATTTTGTCAAGTTTTTCTTTTATCACTCCTCGGAGAGAGATAGAAATCCGTCTGGGCACGCTCAATGAGACGAGCACAGCCCCTGGTTTGATGCGGATGTAGTACACGTCCGGCATCGTATTGAGTCCCTTGAAGAGCGGAGCGGCAGCAGCAGGCCGTGTAGGAGCGGGTGGCGACGGAGACGTTTTCGGCAGGTCGCCATCGGTTGCGGAGTCGACAAAGTGGATGACCCCGGGAGCGACTATCGCAGCGTAGCCTAGCGGAGGAGTGTCTACACCGCCACCGACGCACAGATTCTGGTATACTGTCTTACCTCGCCATGCCAGGGTAACCGGGAACGTCCCGAGACGCTTGAGACGGCAGCGTCCCGGACCGACGAGTTGCTCGCCCATGGGTTTGTCCAACGAGGCACGGCATCCTGGAAAAGAGCGGAAGACGACAGACACGTCCGCGTCGGAGTTCACTTTGAACTGGAGGGGGCAGCCGATGACGTGTGCAACGACGTACGGGCCGGGCTCTTACGACACTTCCACGGAGTACAGCCAGCCGAGACGCTTCGTTTTGGAAAGGCGAATTAACGCGAAATGTCTCTTTTTTTCGGCAATGCTTACACGTAGCCCTCCTGGCTGGATAATCGGAACGTGAGTGCGGTTCGTTGCCGCAGTAGCAGCATGGCGCCTTCAAACCAACGAGGCTGGCTGTCCCGGCCGTGTCGCCAACTTCAATAAGGTTCTCGAACTCTGTAGGCGGGCGCCATCTTAGTTGGATTGCTTGAGGTAGCGTTAACGTTGAGGCGACTTGACTGCGAAGCCGTTCTTTGGCGTATTTTCTCGTTTTCCGCGTCCTCTTGCTGTCGAGCCACCGTGAGCGCCATGGAGCGTCAGCTTGGGATTTTGGCAAAGTTGGTGGGACACGCGAGAGTCTAGCAGCCCAACGACGAACCGGTCTCGTACGATGCCGGCATCGTAAAAAAGTGCAACTATACGGCACCGTCGGTGCCGTATAGTTGCACTTCTTGACACGGTTATGCAACGCCGTGAAGAACACATCGACGGTCTCGACCGTCAACCGCGTGTGCTTGTGGAAGAGACTCGGCTCGTGCACATCGTTGACTTAGAGCACGAAGTAGCCCGTGAGCTTTGCTGCGGCGTCGGTGTACGAGCGGTAGGCCTCGTCGTCTGGCATGATGGACGAATGGACCACGCGAGCTTGGAGACCTTTGCAGTATAGGAGGGTTCGCACCTTGGTTTCTTTGGGCGTGGTGGACAGGCCGATGCAAAGAAGTAATCTTGAAATTGCTGGAGCCAAGCAGGCCACTGGCTAGCTTCGTCGAAAGTGAACGGCGGCGGAGCCAGGAGCGAGAAGGCAGCGGCTGCTGGCAAGAGCGGCGAAACAGCGGGAGTTTCCAGGGCATCCGGCATTGGGGAGTCCCTGCTGTCCGTGCTCCTTACACCATGAAGTGGTCGCTTAGAAGCGAGGCGCGAGGCCCGAGAGCGCGAGGCTCACGCGCGAGAGGGCAGGGCGGCCGAGAGTGAGGAGAACCGCCATCCAACCATATACTTTGCTAGGGGGAATACATTCCATCAGAGCCGTATAGACAATTGCAAGCATGGCGCCACAAGTGGTGCCCCATGCGTGCAAGCGCGTGCAACGCGCGGGTGAACGTAGCTTTGGCAAGCTCGTAATCGCACGGGCGTGCCTGCTCGAGCAGAGACATGGCGGCGGCCAGTCGCCCAGCTTGCAATCCTCTATATGTAAAGAGTTTGGTCAATGGGAGGCGCGGGCAAAGCCAGGGCGTGCGGCAGACTCGGAAAGAGGGCTTGGCATGCTTTCTTGACCAACCAGAAGCCGAAAAGAATCCCCTAGCGGTGGTAGCCACAAACAGTTCTGATCAAAGGTCTATGTTTGTATATGGTTTTAATAAGCGCGTAAGAGTGAAGTCCAGTAACTCTTTGTGGTTGAAAATGGGGTGCACGTGTTGTTTTGATCATGATCATGCAGAAAGATGTAAGAAACAAATGCGCCGCTCAACTCTGTTTTGCGCGGACAGTGTGTGACCGCTCGGACGGTAGACTCCCGGCCCTCGGCGCTTGGCGTACGGATTATGCCGATCGTTCCGCTAGTCGCACTCTTCCACCATCATTTTGGATGAGCGTGATTGAAACATCACGTGTACCATATTTTCAGTCATCGAGAGTTACTCTAATGCAGTTATCAGGTTTGTTTCTCGCAACCACCGCCAGGGTATTATTTCCGGCTTCCGGTTGGTCGCATTAGAATTTCTGAAGTCGCCCTGGAACACGCCCAGCCCTTTTTCGGCCAATGGCGCCTCCTCATTTGTCTCCTATACTTCCCTACGATTGGCCAAAATCTCTACATATACGGCTCTGCATTCCACTCCTCTCAAATACAATAGCCTCGGCGTGGGCAGGTTTTCTGGGCTTGGCAAGAGCCATCTATCGTCGGGGAGGTCTCGGCTATCGGGCGGTAAATGATGATATTGATGATGGTTGTTCTACATACCAAATTCATTGTTGTGGAAATGCGCGAAACACCTGCCGCGCGCCACTTCTAAGAATAACATGGCGTCTAAAGTCTAGCTCCGTGGTGCGCTAAATACTTTGCTGCGCTGTGCCGCCATAACAACCGTTACTTTGGCCATGACCTTCCCAAGGGTTGCACGTTGCACGTGCCTCGTGCATTTTCCGCTACTTTTGAAACATGAAGGGGCTTTAGGTGGAATCGGAGACGACACCAACGGACACACCGCCGCGGCCGCCGCGAACATCCATGTGCACTTCCGCGTGTACTGACGCGGACCTCCACTCCGTCAGGGCTGGATTCGGCGCTTTAGGCGTTCTGTCTAATGCAAATTAGCAGAGTGGAATGTATTTCCCCTAATAAAGTATTTGAGCCAACTGTGCCAGTCGAAGAAGAGCCCCTCGTTCATTACGCACGGCGTTCATGAAAACAATCATCACCCAAAGGGGCGCCACAATTTAGATACAATTCAGTCACCACATTAGCTCCCTCTACAGTTTGCTTGGAGTTCATTCCTTTTAACTATACGTGAAAAGGGTGCGCGCAAGTTGAAGGAACTTTAGAGCGACCGTTTTCCAGGAACGTGCACTGGTGATGCGCCAACTGTTCCGGCGACCATTGGATATTTTTTTCACCCAAAACTGTCTCAGTTTGTAAAATTATCGGCACCGCGATATCCTTCTCCAAATATTACACTGAGTCCGATTTTGTTACGCTTACAAAACTGCGAGCATCGGCGAAAAGCAAAAACCCAGGGCGACGCGGCTCGCTGTGTGCGGATGTGTTTTCGTAAGACAACAGCCGGAACAGATAACAGCTCTTGTGTAAAACATATCTATCAGTGATATTGTAGTGAGTGCGCAGGCGAGCTGGTGGAAATTAACCATTCTGATGTTAGCCTGAGACTGAGGTAGGAAAAGAGGAAGTTTCAAAGTAGAAGAAAAAAAGGAACAGTCGAGGATACGTCTCGAGGATACGTATCCTCGACTGTTCCTTTTTTTCTTCTACTTTGAAACTTCCTCTTTTCCTGCCTCAGTCTCAGGCTAACATCAGAATATCTATCAGTCTCCGCGCGTAGGAAAACGCGCTTATGCATGGAATTCTTACCTCCCAAGCATGCCCCAGGTTGTCGTGATTAGTTGCGTCAGAAAAGCTCCCATCACGTTCATAGTGAACATAAAAAGGACAATGCCGCCGATGCCTAGAGAAACAAAAAAAGTGCAAAAGAACGTTTAAGGCGCCAGCACAGTCTAATCAAACCAGTAAGTTAAAAACAAGCAGGGCTACAAATCTCAAGTCGAATAAAATGTATCATAAAAAAAGAAACTCCGCAGAAAGCTTATACAACTTAAGGCCGGTTCAGACACTTGCGTTTGAGTACGTTTGACTGCGTTGCGTCGAGAACCGAAAGCGAGTCACCGGCACATCTGTGCTTCGTATGAAGCATGGAATCCAATTCAAGGAATCACTGTGGCACGCGATATAAGCAGCAGGGATGTCCTGGTTTCTCGCAGCCGCAACGCAGTCAAACGCAATTGTCTGAACCAGGCTTTGAGCTATACTTCGTTTCACCTCATATTGTACCGCAGCGAAGGCTAGAAGCGCGAGCTCATAGCGTTGGCAGCTGCTCTTAATGCACGAGAGCTTGTGCCGCCGAGATGGGCCATAGAGCAAGGAACTCGCGCTTGTAGCGTTTCCTGGGATACATCATAAGGTGAAATAGAGTATAGGAAGTATTCACTGGCGGCCATAGCTGTGTGCGCGACTGCTGAGCGCGTGCTGATGGCGAGCTTCCACAGTTCTTTTGCCACGTGCATTCCGCACCATCAAGAGTGCCTGTCTTAGCAGCCTATTGATGTGAGCTCGTTCTGAGCATGCGCTCTAAACAGCATCCACAAATATGGCGCCCAGTGAATACTCCCTATTGGTTACAGAGCTAGGAATATTCATGAGCTTTACTCTTATATAACATTGTAACAGGTACATGAGGCATGTAGCATTTCGTAAAATTTATTTTTATATCAATCGGGAAAATATTCTGCCTCGCTCATCTAGGTTATTGATGATGTTGTAAGGCTCTGGATGGATGGACCTGCTGCTGCGGATGACTGCCTCAGCGAGGCGAGAGGAAGGATGATAGTGGGGAAAGTGTTCAATGTCGGGGATGAGAATGACTCTGCACACTTCACCATTTGTTAGAATGATGCTGTCGCCAGCATAGAGGATAGGACGGGTGATGACAGACAGAAGACAGGATGATTTTAAGGAGGCCGAGCCGGCCAGTGGGGCCTGGAGCGATATGGTCGTGCGCGCCACTGCCCCGTCGTCTTCTTCGCCATTCTAACAATATCAATAAAACTACTGCAAAGCAACACGTGTAACTAGCGCACGTTTACCGAACCCATTTACCATCAATACATAAAATATTGAGAATGGTCCAGTCGTAATTTTCTTGGCTTATAGAAAACTGCAATATTTTATATCTTGAGTGGCATATACGAATTAGATAAGGCTCAATACTAAAAAGCTTCACGGGTGTAGAGTGATGTTATGGCAAACCATTCCGCTCAGTCGCCGCAAAAAGCACGCTAGGGAGTCGGCAGGGGCGCCCAGTTAAAATGGTTAAGGGGAAATCACCCGCCCTGTATTTGTGGCCTTTTCGCAGTCAACTTCACTGACTGTTTCGTCAGTAAACAAGTTTCTCGAAGCTGCGTATGCAACTCGGGTACTCGGGGTTGACTCCTACCAAGGGACTGTTCGCCGCAGATTTAGTTGAGCTAGATTCGATTTAGCTGTACCTCCTGCACCGGCGCACAATAATATAGGGTGGTGTACTTCCGGTCATATCTCCATGCACATTCCGGAAGTACTCTGTCCTACACTTTTCTCCACCGGTGCAAGAGGTGCAAGTAAATCGAACTCGGCTAGTATTCACCGTAGGACACGAGCCAGTGATATAAAGCTGACTTTAATTTCCGACTGATTGCGAAGTTCGAACCACAGTTCGAACCGTTCGATCGTGTTTGGTGAGCACCATATACTCCCAAATGACAGATGAGGAGACCACGGGTGAACAGAAACTAAGCAATTATTTGACCGAACTTGTGCCCAAAGCAAAATAGAAGATGGCTAGCGTCGCAGGCGTCAAAGGTCGGCGGAGTGTCACGATTGAGCGCAAGAGCGAGACTGCCCCCGGACCGCCACGCGGAGCACTATTTGTACCCGCGTGGGTTTCTGGAGCATTCGGCGTAGAATGTTCTGCGCGTAGAACATTCGGACCTAGATCAGACGACAAAGGTCGCGAACTTGCGAGAAGGCTAAATTTAAAGAATAAATAAAAGGAGCGTCTGGCTTCTAGAATTCCGGAGTCTTTTTCGGAAAATCTCCACCACTCCCAGAAGAAGTGGGAGTGGTGGAGACCCTCCTAGAAAAGACTCCGGATCAGTGCTGCAGGTCCAGGCAGATTAAGACCCAGCGTTAGACCGGTAGTGCTTCCCTGTCTTCATAAGGTCAGTTATGGAATTAAAGAAGGGGCGAGCAAACACCAGTTTCCAGTGTTGTTTTCCGCTCCTAGGAAGCTGGAAAAGTTAAAGATATAAAATAGCGCAAAAAAGACAACGACAAGAAGTATACAGGACAAGTGCTAGTGTGCTTGTCCTGTATACTTCTAGCGCTTGTCCCGTAAACTTTTTGTCCTTGTCGTTTTTGCGCTATTTTTTATGTTTAACTAAGATGAACCCAACTAGCCCAACTACGTACCCTACTAAACTGGAAAAGCTCTGACCGGGGCGGGGGAGGGAAGACGAGGGAAGATTAATAATTTGTGAACTTTGAAGTCGGGATAGTATATAAGATTCCGTTGTCGTGTGCAAAAGTATATCTCGAGCACTCTGGCAGATGCATTAATGATATATTAGGGAAGCATGATCTGGCCATAAAACCCTCTCCCTCCGGCCACTCGGCGGTACACTGTGCCAGGTGCGGGTGTACCCCACTTTTTACTCGCACTGTCATTGTGACGCGGCACACTAACCAAAGAACAAGAGAGATTAGGGTGGCTTTTGTCATGTCACGGTGCGAGGAGTGTATGTGTGTCAGTTCGCCGTCCATTGCCTTGTTTGAAAGCGAGATCGCTTGCATTGTCGTTACGAAGAAAGTTTGTAATCACATTGATAAGATTGGCGGTGTTTTTGTGTTTTGGTGGTTCCACGCTTTTATGTTTCTGATTAAAATTCAGTTGTAAGTCAGCGCTTGTCATGTTAGATTCCTCTCACTCGTCCTTCGTCTAATTTTCGAGTTTTTGTTTTATTGTAATGCATCACCAACTTGTCCAAATTACCACTCTTATGGGTTTTTAGCGCCTAGCTAATTCGATGGAGCCCTGTTATGACTTTTATCCTTGACTTCACTACCAGGATGTGCCTCGCGTCAAGAGCTGTATTTTCGGCTACATTTCTGTTGCTCCAAGTTTGATAGTGTTTCTGTAAAAAAAAAAAAAAAAAAAAAGACCGAGGACATCTAAGCACTTTTTACTAGTTGTGAACGCGAAAGCATGAATGTCGTTCTTCCACTCCCTTAGTTCGTCTGCGGCCTAGTGGCGTGGACGGCCTCGTTTCGCCGGCCGACGGCCGAGCGCGTGCTTTCGTAAAGTGGCCGCGCCCCGCTGAGCTCGGCTGTGCGGCCTCTCTGGAGTGTACCCGGACGGTGTTTGAACGCGTGGTTGTCCGGGGACCCTGGGGACGGCAGGGAACCGAGCCAGGGCAGGAACTCATGTGGAGGCCGGAATCGCGAAGGAACAGGGAGCAAGAGGGGTGTCTCTTAAATAATATAACTCTTTATACATACATATGAACAGGTTACATCAACTCAAGAACACTTGAGAACACCAGAGAACACAGTTGAGAACACAAGAGAACACACAGTGGCAGCCGCTGGCTGCTACTTTTATAACGTCACTTTTCTCCACATCCCTAGTAGAAAATCCCTATCGTTCATTGTTCGTAACGTCCAGGCACGCCGTTTCCCTCTCCCTCGCACTCAGCCACACGCAGCACACACACGGAAGGGCCAGACATCCTTGGCCGCGGTGTCGCCGGTCAGTGTCGGCGGACAATGGTGCCATCGAAGTCGAGGAAGGTGGAAGACGTCCATAATTGCAGGCGTCCTGGCTTCCGTGTGCTATGGGATAATCCCATGGGCGATCAAAGCTGCCGGGGAAATAAAGTAAAGCCCCCTCCCTTATCGAGGACGTCCCAAGGCTGTTGGGTCGCCGTGCGTCGAGGTCAGGCAGGAGAAGAAAGGGGAGGGACCGGACGGCAAAGTCGGCTAGATGACACTGGCATGGGTCAACCCGATGATCCTTCGGAGAAGGTCACGTCGTCCCCGCAAACCAAGGTGCGTTGACTAGAGTTCCTGTATAGGCTCCCTACGGTAGCCAGAGTTGCGCATTTGTTTTTCCCGCGCCGCCACGCCGCTATTCGCCGAGATCCATCACGTGAGGAGCAAAGCATCCGTTGGCGTGCAAGAAAGCCACCTTTACGGTCGCTCCGCCGACGCTTCTCTTGCCCCGGCGTATGTTTCCCTGCTTTCCGCCTCCTTTTCCTTCTCTCCTGTTTTCCATGCGCGGCGGCGCGCGCGGCGCCGCTATTCACCAAATTTAGTCACGTGAGGAGCAAAGCATCCAGCTCGTGCGGGAAAGCCGGCGCTACGGCCACGCGCCGAGGCTGAATGCGCAACTCTGCTACCGTAGGTAGCATATACAGGAACTCTAGCGTTGACGACTCCAGGGCGCCTCTTGCTCTGTCTCCGGGCGCAGCTGACCGTAGCCACCTGGCGATGATGCTCCAGGGCGTTTACCCGTGCCGGTCGGTATGGAACGGCAAGGTCGTCTCCTGGGGCCTTTCGCAACAACGGTCTCTGTTGGCTTTGCCGCCAGCGCATTCTCCTCTTATTGGCGGCCGCGCCGCTGCGTGCGCTGCGCCCCCTTGGAGAGGGCTTCTCTGGTGACTTTTCTTGGAATTACGTCGCACGAGAGCCAATGTAAGCCTTGTGCCTTGACGCGCGGCAGCCAGTGGGAGGATAATCCCTCAGAAATTGCCTTCACTTGGGAAAGTGGGAAAGGGGATTTTATGTGCCGTCCGGCCAACGTTTGGCATGGTTTCAAAGCTGATGACGTTGGTTCACTCCAGGGGAAAGCTAATTTTTTCGCATTAGAAACACGGTGGAAACTAGGAGTCATCGTGCTCTGAAACCTTAACCACAAAGCTGTCCGTGTGACAACGCTCTTAACTATATAACTAGGCTAACTGCGTAAAGCCGATTACATCGACGCTGGTGTTCCCGGACGTCGCTAATAAAAGCTAGCGAAGCCAACCAGCGCTGTCAGCCTCAAGTCCCTAGATAAATTTCACCATTCACATTTCAGACGTACCCAGAACCTGTTGGCGAACTCGCGAGACACGTACCACAAAACCACGAGCGAGTGCCGCACCGCACTTTGCTTTCAGGGGCCGCTTCATAGCCGCTCTTTTCAGTGCTGCACCGCATTTTCTTTTAAGACTCGCACTATACTTCGTTTCAGCTTCGGTCCAGACGCAGCCGATGCTACAAGCGCGAGCATGTGGCCCAGAACAGTGCTTGCACTGCACGAGCGCGCGTGCTTGGCAGGGATGCTGAAAGCCAGGAGCTCGCGCTTGTAGCTTTGCCTGCGTCTGGACCGAAGCTGAAACGAAGTATAGACACAGAACTCGCGCATTGGTAAACTTAATTACTTGATGCTTTTTGTAAAGAAAAAAGGAAAGAAAAACATTAAATGGTTTTATTGAGAACATGGTGACTCCTCGGTTTGACCTAAAGTCAGTAGATCCTTGAGACGTAGCGCAAAGCTCGCGTATGTTCGCCATTTTGGTTCGTAGAATCTGCAGTTTCTCCTTCACCTCTCCATTTTTTTGAGCCGACACAATTTACCGGTCTTAGTTTGCTTCATAAGAACATTTCTTGGGAGCCGAGATTTTGTTATCCACAGACCGGAGAAACAAACACACCACAACCACAAGCGGCGTCGGTGCATGGGGGCAGTAAAAAATAGTTTCCATTTTTTAAAGCACGCAAGAACAGCAATACTAGTGTAAGATATTCGAGGAGAAAAGCACGATTAATAAGTTGATCGCACGCAAAGCGCCAAAAACGCCTATATTGGCGAGGAGCGCTTTCAGTTCGACAACGCTCCATAGCGATCTTCGCGCGACAGGTTCAGAACGACCCTTTCTAATCTTGGAAGTTTTAAATGAACGGAATGGGCGATCTTCGTGACAACTAGGCTCAATTAGCCAATCACCTAGCTAGGTTTGGTCGTCTGTATGCTAGTCTCTATTTCTGTCCGGCTAGAAGGTAGGGAAAGCAATGGCACCACTTTTCCAAGATCCATTGATTTTACTTTGACTTAGAAACTCGAGCTTTGCAAGGTCAAACAGCACGTTCATATCGATGGATTGGCGGCATAGGTCGTGGCATTGGCCGCGCTCACTCTACATTAGAAAGTAGACGCGAATGGATCGGGCTGAAAAAGTGCACTATGCCATGGCATCACTCTGTCCTACATCCGTCGCCTCTTATTGGTCCTATGTTTTGTGCGGTTCAGTAGACATAAGTCGAAAGCAGACCGTTCTCGGGAAAACACTGATCTCGGCGGCGTCGCAAGCCTTCGTACTTGTAAGCTCGAGAAGACAACAGCAAAACTAGATAACATTTTCAAAAGTCTTTCAAGCAACATTGGTGATCGCCATTGCTTGCTCATATAGCGCCTCCTTGAATCCGAGTCTTCGTCCAACGCCGACACACCGCTCGTTTTCAATCCGGAGCGCAAGTTCGTCTGCCTCTTTTACAGGGGTTGCTGTGACGTCAGAGAGACGCAGAGCTCTGAATGGCTCTGCTTGAAGGGTAGTGGGTAGACCTTAAGGAAGATTGCTTTGAGGTCTACCCACTATCTTTCGATCAGAGCCATTTATAGCTCTGCGTTGTTCTGACGTAGCCGCAACCCCTGCAAAAAAAACAGACGACTTGCTCTCCGCAGAAGAGCTGAGCCGAGTAGACTGCAAACGCTGACGCAGTCCTCGTGTCCCATGCATCAGAGTATATGAGCAAGCAATGGCGGAAAGGCGCTGGCGCGGACTTTTCAAAAGGCTCTGGCTTGGGACATTTAATGCTTGTGTCGCAATCGTTTTCAACTTATTGAAAATAAATCCAGCGAAAACTGTCCTGTCTTTGACACGAATACCGTAACATTTAATATTTTAGTCATTACCTTGAAACGAAAGTTGGAAACACCCCTTGGTACATAGTACCGTATGTTTTGTCACTTTGTTTTTTTACTTAATTTATACATTAAAATTGTCTGAATTTCGCTTAAAACGCTCCACGATGTAATATTTCGGAATTTTGTTACAAGTCCCCTGGGCACTCCAGGGAAAACTTCAGTACTGTACCACCTTTCCTAGGTTCCTTTAATGAACCTCCAAAAATCAATACTCTCGTGCATTCTTCAAACTCGGGTTTGTAATTAAATTTGCTAATTGAGTGACGAGCGGGTGAATCCGTCTGAGAGGATATTACAGCTCCGACAGTTTGTGCAGTCCCCATAGAAAATATTGTGTTTTTTTTTTTTTTTTTTTGCTAACTAGACGAGCTGGTAGCCTCGGGGTGGCTGTATTCGAAAGAAAGAAAAAAAAAGGTTTAACAGTTTGGCGAAAGGTAATTCTTTTTTTTTTTTTACATCGCGTTCGTTTTTCTTTTGGAATTCTAATTTGCAGAACGAAAAGAAAAATGTTTTTCGAGCTTTTAACTTAATTTGTCGCAGAAAGTAAATAAACAAATAAATCAAAATGGTTTTACAGCCTTGCAGCGTAAAATTTAATATTGAAGACATATTCATTAACTTATGTTTTCTTTTTTTTTTTGTGAATTGTAGTTATAAAATCAATTCAGAAAGTTGAAGGAAGTTGAAAATTCGTCCGCTAAACACCAATTTTTGGGCCCTACGCAGTGGCGCCATTCCGTGATCGTACTCGCTTGTTCCACGTGGTAGTGGGCAATGAACCTCTGAAGCGTTGTATTACTTTAGTAAGGTACGCTGCTGCGGTGGTTGGTTCACCGTAGTGAAACGTATAAAATAGTGCAAAAAGGACAGGGAACACAACGAAAACCGGACAAGGTAAGCGAAGAATTTATTGGGTCTGATGATGTGGTTAACTTATGTTTAAGACCATATAATGTGCGCTCTATAGAGTTGTCTCTTTTTGAACTGATTAAGATGAGCGTGCTGAAACGTCAATACTTAAAATTGAAAGAATAAAAACAAGAAGGACGTGGACGAGACAGCCCAACTTTTTCCTTTACCAACGAAGTCTAAATATGGAAACAAAAAATCCCGCTCTTTCCCGGGATCACCGTGATAAGGGGGCTTTAAAGAGGAGGCCAAAGGGGGAAGGAAACCGGAGAATCAAAAGGGGGTGAACTAGAGGGCAAGGATGGAGGATTTGTGACCGTTCGATTTCCACGGTGTTCCATGACTGTCAAATTTCTACGAACAGTTGCACATTCTTTCCAGTTCCGGCCTGAGAAACTTCACTGTACTTTTTGATAAAGACAAGGATGCGGATGAGACGTTCTTTTTTGCGCTCTTCATGAGGAATGACTCGATGGTGTGGAATGTACGGTGCAGAGGGTCGCTGCTCGAGGTCGCTGCTTTGAAGCCTCCTTCCATGGAAGGAGCGCTCGCGCTAGAAATGCATGTTTCAGAGCCGGGAGTGCGGGAAGCTCACGCTTGTAGCTATGGCTGCAGTCTCAGCTTATGGGTGAACGGATTACAGTAAACGGGTTAGTGTTCTCCTCCGAGTCACATTCAGGACTAAGTAACTCCACGAGCGAGCCATCCTGCCGAGAACTGGCGCTGCTGCTTAGGAACTCATGACGATGTGGCATTCCAGCGGATCTTCTCAGACTGCCACCAGACACAATTTTGAAATGCGTTCATTCGTTTTAAGATTATTTTTCTTGACAACCGTGCCTGCACCTCAGATGCACTAGTCTAGGCTACTGTTTCTGGGCTGCCGGCATAACATAGACCGCAAGTGAAAAAGAATTGCAAACATTTCGTTTCCGTACCCCTTTAAAGTGAAAGTTTACAAAGCTCTCAAGACTGCTGGCACGAGCGAGCGCGTTGAGAAGAAATGCGAGATAAAAGCACGCTCAAGCAGCAGCATTGACATCATTGTTAACTATTGGCGACGTGCGCAATCGAAAGTGTCGCTGTGGTCGGCCTGCCACAATAGACCCTTTACGAAAGTCAGTCTACCCACCTTGTGCAGAGCCGGACCCGACGCTCTAATGGCGGAACTACACTGTTTCTCCACACCAGAAAAATCGAGCGTCTCCGAAAGCAAAGAGCAGAAAAAGGAAAAGATGTTGGTCGTCTCACGTCACCTTTGATGCACGAAATCGAGGGTGCTTGATTTAGCCGCGCATGATCTCCTATCACCACCATTAGAGCGGCAATATTGGAGCTTTTTGGACTGCCACAAGAGGACTCTGACTTTTGAAAAGGGTCTATTGACTGAATGCTGGTTATGAGGTGAGCAAAGGATTTCTCATCGAAGGAAATAAGAGGAATGTAAGAACTTTATTTTTGACGGTGTTGGCAGTGTTGCTTTGGAGAACTCAGTGATTTCAAGCTTCCATTATGCTCATTACAAATACCATAGAACTTGTTCTTACAAAGGTAATGACGTCACGAGAGGTCACCAAAAAGAGAGCAACGAAACGGGCATCGGGCCTCTACCCCGTACAGAATGTGGCAAGCAATACAAGAATTGAATTCGTGAAGCAACCTTGTGTCTCATTGTTCCGGTGTCCTGGTCGTTTCTGCTGTTTTGGTTGCACTGGACGCAATCAGCGCAGAGGTTTTAAACAACCTCAACGTTATTAGATTAGCTCAATTAGGGAATTTCCCATAGAGGCTTCTCCACAAGCAGTATCCCCTTCTCCCCCCCCCCCCCCCCCCCCCCAACTCGCGTTCGGTTGTCCGACGCAAAACCGGGTTTATGTTAGTTTTTTTTTTAGTGTGGGGGGGGGGGGGGGGAGGTTTTTATGGTAACTTAAGCATATTCTATAAAATACGCATGTTTCGAAATATAGCGTTTCAATGGCGCTGTGCTGAATGTCTATATGAGGGTTCGAAGTCAGCAAGTGCTCAGGTCTGAAGAAACATTGTTATTTTAGGATGATCATGGATCGGGTGGTCGTGATGTCTCTTCGAAGCACGCTTCGAATCATTCTTCAAAGCATCCACCTTGAGAAGCATCGGGCATTAAAACGATTTGGTAATACTCTATATTACCGCAAACTTGTACTGACGTTCATTTTTTAATGCGTAGCAAATGTCAAAGCACTTGACTATAACACACACACACACACACACACAAAAAGAACAAGCATGTGGAAATAATTATTAAACGACACTAGACCCCTTTGAAAGTATGACCTCTTCACGCCCAACCAAAATACTGCCAGCTTTATTCCAGCTTCAAATTATGTAAGCTTAGAAACAACTACGTCTAGCCGTTCAAATGCAAGTCTCGCGGTGTTGGCATGCCACATGTCCTGTGTTTCAGTGAATACCAATTAGAGTTATTCTTGACATTCAAAACCTAATAAAAGCGCGTTGATTTTTTTTTCCGCGGAATGACAGCCACAAAAAAAAAAAGTCCATGACAACAAGCGGGATACACCCCCTCATCTCGCAGTCAGAAGTTGCCACGTGATCTAGAGCCGATTGCATGACGACAATATTTAACAGAGACAGGTGCTCGCATTAGCAAAGCACAAGGCTTCACCTGAGTTGCAGAGATTGAAGGGTCTCGGCTATTCTCCTAATCACAGCAATTGTGCACGAATCATTACCCCCAATGCGAGGCATTTATTGTAACCAGCCGAGATCGAATGGTGACGCAGTTTTCGTGTCCATTGTATGATGCGCATTTAAGTATCTTCACCGCGGGGATCTCAAAAGTTGACGATAAAATCCGGGACATTGCATCGTGGACAATGACAGCAAAGCAATACCCACAACTACGTCATCAAGTTTGAACTAGCGACTGAAATAGAACTTCCGCCTTTATCGTTAAATTTACTCGGCAACAAAGAAGCTCCTCGGTCAGTGGCATTACGTGCGATTATACTTGTTTCCCCCTAGTAGCAGTACGCTTCTGTAAATTAAGAAACGTTCCTACGCAATATTGTTGCGCAACCCCTTTAAAGATTTGGGATATTTGGAAACTCTCTGCCAAGAGAAAACGTGCCGAGCAGGCGGCGCAAGCTCACCGTAAACGATGTACTCTCTCCTAAGCCTGGAGCTGCGCTCGAACTTGTCGAGCGCGCTGCCGATGGGACCCCGCTCCCGCAGCAACCTGGCCAGCGCCTCGCCAATCTCCTGGGCCATGTCGACGGGCTGGGTTGGACTCGCGGGGGGCAGCTTCGCTGGAGCCGCCGGTGGAAACGTCCGACGCTGGTGGCCGAAATTTTGGAACTGCTGCGGCGCGTGACCGGCGGTCGGTGCACGCTGGGAGTTCGAGCGTCACTTTGTTCTACTTCTTCTTCTGCTAAGGTTAGAATGCCTTTATTGAAAATTATGCTTGAGTGAAGAAGGGGGATCGGTGGCCTAATGGGCCCGCGCACATCAGCTCGTAGCACATGGGACGAAAGCTCGCGCTGCAGAATGTAGGCATCCAGGGATCTAAAGGCCCGTTCACACGATGCATTTTTCTCGCGCATCTAGTGTCGCGAAACATAGTTGCGCGACACTAGATGATGCGCGAGTCCGAAAAGGACGCGCGCATCTAAAAAAAGTTGCGCGCACACCTCGCTTCTGGAGCGAGCTTTTGCTGAAACTTTGCCGTGTCCTGTCAAGGCCCGTTCACACGATGCATTTTTCTCGCGCATCTAGTGTCGCGAAACGTAGTTTCGCGAAATGGTTGCGCCGTCTGAACGAGTTCGAAAAGGACGCGCGCATCTAAAAAAAGTTGCGCGCACACCTCGCTTTTGGAGCGAGCTTTTGCTGAAACTTTGCCGAGTCCTGTCAATCATTCTGAGGGCGCCGCCAATGGCCGCTCAGAAACGCTCTCACGTGGCCTTTGAGAAGGGAGCGAGCTGTTTGAGAAGACCACTTCATTGCCGGTGTCGTAGCCGAGCCAAATCCGAAAAAAACCGAAATCACGAACGATGGATACTGCCGGCGCTTCCGCAAGCACGTCAAGCACCACTGAAGAAAAAGTGAGTAGCATATCGGAAAAAAATCCAGCGATGGACGAAGACGTAATTGGTTATGATGACAATTCGCGTCTATTTTTAGTCATAATTAAGAAATAAAACCTTGAGACAAGGAAACAAAAAGGGACGTACACAGTACCGTCTTAAAACCAGCACAGCGCACAGCTCTCATTTACTTCCAGAACAGTCTTCTTCTTTGTCAACCTCTATCCAAATTATACCTATTCAACAGTAAATAAAGTAAATGGCAGTAAATGACAATTCAACAACTAGTAAATGACAATTTAAGAGTAAATTAGGTAAATGGAAGTAAATGACAGCTGTATGCTGAGCTGGTTTTAAGACGGTGGTGTGTATGTCCCTTTTTGTTTCCTTGTCTTAAGGTTTTATTCATTAATTATGATTGCTCACCAGCTCGCCTGCGTTTTGACTCTTAGAATGTGGCGGGAGATGGAGAACACGACGCTGAATGGCTAATGGTGATGATGATGATGTTGGCTTTCAACTGAAGCGCCACTTTATGGTCAACACCCAAACTATTTTCGCGAGTCTAAACGTCATCGTTGTTGCACGTGAAGCGGTACGTGTGAACGAGCACATTTCGCGAAACTTGAGTGTCGCGAAACTGTTCCGCGCCTAAAAGATGCATCGTGTGAACAGACCTTAAATCTGAACATTAGGGTGCCTACATGTCTGTCTGTCTCAGGGTGAAGTCATCCATTGTTGCCCTGAATGTGCCAGCGAGTGAAGCTCTGGCGCACTCGGTGCGTGACTTTTGCGGTAAAATGGCGTCTATGCATTAGCCAAAGCTACGCGCTCGAGCTGAGTGCCACCAGATCGCGCGCACTTCAAAATGCATAAAAAAAAAACGATTGAGTGGAAAAATGGCTGAGATGTCACCTCTCAAGGAAAAGCACGCGTGCGCATGAAATCACTCTATACTCTGTTTCACCTTATGATGTACCGCAGGACAGGCTGCAAGCGCGAGCTCCTTGCTCTGGGGCACATCTCGGCGGCACAAGCTCTCGTGACTTAAGAACGGCTGCCAAGGCTATGAGCTCGCGCTTCTAGCCTTCGCTGCGGTACAACTTAAGCTGAAACGAAGTATAGTACACTTTTCGGCGGAACGCCACCTGGTTACGTAAGCACTATCAAAGGGTTACCTAGTAGACTCTAACCAATTTCTTCTTCGTGCCCGACGTTTCAAATCTGGATCGGCTCCTTGATCACGGGTGACTGTATGTGTATTGCAAACTTTGGGCCCACATACAGAAACCAGTGAACAATAAGCCGAGCCGGCTTTGAAACGTCGGGCACATTCAAGAAATTGCTTTGAGCCTTCTAAGTACCCCTTTGATAACCCATGGATCCTGAGTTAAAACCCCACCCCTGACCGTTGCGATATGAATGAGCATCGTACCGACGTGCGGCCATGTATAACTACTGCGTGATGCGCGTTAATGACCTCAGGCTAGTGGCTGTACTGAACTGGTTCAATATTTCATCTACAGCTGAGACGCCAGACACCCACTGTGGCTGACTAACTTCTGGCTGTATAAACATTCACGCAACATTATTTTGCCTTAATGGCATATTTGGGCCGCGGGATGAGAGTCTGCCTCAATGGGTGCATCATGACTCTGCTGACGATCATGCAGTTCTTCAGTGCAGTGTCCCTTAGTAGGGATTACACAAACACGGGCCTGTATGATGTACATCCAGATCAAGGTGAGCGTTGATCAGCGATCTAAATGCACGGTAACACTTGCGGCAAACCTGCCGTAACAGGACTCCGGCAGCCGGCATGCCGTTGAGGCATCCCGCAGTGAGAAGGCCACACTGTCCTCCGTTGGGCAAGGGCAAATCTTACAGCGAGATATCCATTTTTAGTCTTGTCGCTATCACCTATATTCACTGCCGGACCCTTGAGCTAATGGTTAATATTGTCACAAATGACAATTGATGAGGCCACGAAACCTGAAGCAAACTAAACGTTCAATGGGGCGAACTTGTGCCCAAAACAAAATAGATAAAGGCTAGCGTCGCAGGCGTCGATGGCAGCGAGACAGCAGAATATAACGCTGGGGCGAGACTGAGTCCCGCTCGCCACGAGGAGCCCCTTATGTACAGCGTGTCACAGAAGACAATTTACACGGTCTTTTTTACCGGAAAAATAAACTAGGCATTGCCGAACGCTTATTCTCCACCCAAAGGTAGCGCTAGAGGTCACAACCAGATGCCAAAGTTTCAGTCCGATCCGATAACTTAATCAAAAGTTATAAGTGATTTCCTCAACATTTCAGTGGGAAAATGGCTGCCGACGGAATTTTCAAACACATGGGGCTCTATGGCGCCAGAAACCGAAAACGGGCAAAACTGGCAAAACCCATTGAAATTTTCAGAAAATCACTTATAACTTTTGATTAAGATATCGGATCGGGCTGAAACTTTGGCATCTGGTTGTGATCTCTAGCGCTACCTTTGGCCGGAGAATGAGCGTACGGCGATGGCTAGTTTATTTTTGCGGTAAAAAAGACAGTGTAAATTTTCTTTTGTGACACCCTGTACATGCGTGGGCTTCTGGAAAAATGCGCGTAGAAGGTTCGCCGCGTACAACATTCTAACCTCGAATAAGCAACCGGGCTGTCGAATGTACCAGAACTCAACATCTACAGAAACAAAAAAAAAAAGGGGCGTCCGCTCCCAGGCACTGAACCTCGAGCCCTTTGCGTAGGAGCCAAGCACGATTACCATTCGACCACGAAGGCTTTTATTTATTTTTTATTGTTCGCTTGCAGAAGAAAATACAAAACCAATCACAATGTCAGAATCGCATGCACGACGCGTGGTGCGCGGGCATGAAATTTTAAAATTTCTTCGCATTCTCGAGAACATTAAGATTGTGCGCCCAAACAGGAGGGCAGACCATCGTGGCGTACATAAATTTTAGTCTGTGGACACTTTCTATAAAATACGACCGTACAGGGGGTGCGTTAACATCAGCGTGCCGCGTAGCCATTCTGCTCTGCCATATTGTATGCAGGCCCAAGAACTTGACCAAATCAACAGGGATATCATTATGTTTTTCTAGAGGGAGGAACCTAATGCCATCTGGCAATAAAGCGAAATCTTTTTTACGAGTTCGCTGGGGAGCATCTAAAAAAAGACAGGCATCCCAGCAGTCTAAAGGTACATATATTCCAGGTGAAAATATGAAGTGGTATTTAAAGTGGTACCACTTGCTTTGAAGTGGTACCACTTGCAAGTCATGTGGTACCGCTTGGAAGTCAAGTGGTACCACTTGGAAGTCAAGTGGTAGCATTTAAACTTCAAGTGGTACCACTTGCAAGTCAAGTGGTACTACTTGCAAGTCAACTGGTGCCACTTGCAAGCCAAGTGGCACCACTTGGGCTTCAAGTGGTGCCACCTGGACCTCAAGTGGTACCACTTGGGTTGCAAATGGTACCACATGAGCTTCAAGTGGTACCACTTGGGTTGAAAATGGCACTAGTTTGCATACTCACATATATTACTAATAAAATATGTTAAAGCTGTTGCTCCAAGTTCAATCTACAAAAAGGTCTACGAAAAATCCACAAATCTGAAACAACAAATCAGTAGCATTTTTTGAGCTCGCGCTCAAGAAACGCAGGGCGAGTCTTGATAGTCTCGTCAACCCTTCACAGTCAATGAGAATGCAATATTAGCCGACACGACCGTCGGAGAGCCAATCACGAACCAGGAAGATAACGAGTCACGCCCTGCGGTTCTTAAGCCGTTATTTGCCAAGCGTACTGTGTGTACCCGTCGGGAGTGTTGTGTCTTCATTGTTATATTTTCATATACTCGGATAACTTTGTCTTCTTCTATGCTATGTGTTCATTCACTTCCTTCTTCTTCATCATCATCATGATTTTAATTAAAAGTCCCATGAGAGCACAACTGTTGACTGGACGTTCCTTCCCGACCTGCCGAGGCCACCGAGGACTCCACATTCTTTTGACGACGGGATGGACGGAGGATTCGGCATCAAACCTCCTCAAGTCTTCTTGAGTAACCCAGGGAAGTCTGAAATTCCCTGGGAGTGATGGATTTCGCTCTTCGGATATTTCACGGGGGCATGGGGTGCTCAGGCACTGCTCTCGGAATGTCGACGATACCTGCTCCGCCACTGCCTCGGAGTGGAGGGTCAACGGGTCTTCCACACGCTGCCTTCCTTCCGCGCTGTCGCTGTGCTATCGCCATCAACGACGTCAGCGGCAGCCGCTTCTAGAACTCTGACGAGAGACGTCTATCAATATAAGAGGCTGTCGACACCCTCAGCGCGCACTTCAAAAAGTGGTGCAACATCTACCTGGAGCGTCACCAGTTCCGCCAGCGTTATCAACAGCCCGAAGAATCATTGTCAGATTATTTGACTGCCCTACGGGGCTTTGCAGTTCCGACCAACTTCGGTCCTCAAAAGGACAAAAACATTAGGGAGCAGTTCAAGGCTGGAGTTCAGTCCACTGCTCTACAATTCTGCTTTACAAGCACTCAACTGCAAAATAAAAGTAAGACAGACTAACATCTGGCCTTGCTCTTGTGCATCTATATGGCAATGTACTGTTTGCAAGTGGCATTACTAGCAAGCGGTACCACTAGCAAGTGGTTCCACAAGTGCTACCACTTGCAAGTGGTTTATTGAACAGGTACCATTTGGAAGTGGTACCAGCAGCAAGTAGTACCACTAGCAAGTGGTACCACTTGCTAGTGGTGTCTGTTCAATAAACCACTTGCAAGTAGTTTATGAAACACTGGTTCATTGCAAAAATTTTCACTTGGGATGTTCCAGAATTACAGGATTTTACAGCGGAGCGGTCAACGGCTAGTTTCCCAAGGATCATGTCCGTCAGCAAACAAATGATGACACGAAACTTTTGACAGCTACCGCCATCTATGAGCAATGGCGGCAACCTTTTGAGCCTTTCCACTCTGGCTTGCCGACTTGCGGCCGGCCATTACTTTATTCCCACCTTAGTATAGCTTCGCTGGTCTTCCTTCTTCACCAGAGTGGAAAGGCTGAAAGATTTTTGCATGAAAGGAGTGAACTCCGCATGGTAAAAAAATATTTTTTTGATCAAGACAAATTTTTACTGAAAAGCATGTTTGTGGGTAGCTGAAAAGAAAATATTTTTATGAAAGGCTGGATAGCAATCTTTTTAAACCTGCACAAAACGTCCTGTCATGGGCCTCTATGGAACACTGGTTCATAAAAACACTTTTAATAGTAGGGAGTTTTAGTAGATCGTTTTCAAAGGCCCGCTACCGCTACGGGCGCGCGCTTCAGAGCACGCATCAGAGCGGCACCGCGAGCTCCCGCTACAAATAGCGTGACCCGAAAACACGATCTACTAAAACTCTCTAATGTCACGCAATAAACGCTTGCGCGTGACAGTGGGCAAATATTCCATACAGAAAGGGACAGACAAAAAACTGCAGGTGTCTACCACTTCGCTCAGAAAACTACCAATTCTACATGGTGACTAGTGCCACTAAATAAACTACGCTTATTTATTGGTGACTATAGTGCCTGCGCTTATTTAGTGACTCTATTGGTGACCATACAAGGAAAAAAGAAAAGAAGGAATTTGCTCTGGCAGTCTTGTCTGACTGATAGCGCGAAGAGAAGGATTACTTTGGTCTCTACTAGGGTGCCTCAATCAACGTCTTTAGATCTATCAGTTGTCAAGCTCCACGAAAAAGCGGCGTTCCAAAACGGTTCCTTTTTGTGCCGGCAGGCGAGCAGATAAGGGCGGATAGCATACCTAGCGCCACCAGAGTCAACGCCTGCACGGGCAACGGTGAAGGAAATCTTTTTAACGTCGCTCTTTTTGCGTCAAGTATGGCGCAAACCTCATGTTTACTCTAAAAACCGCAATAAAATCTCTTTCTACCTCAGGTATTGCGTATCCGACATTCCTCCGGTTTCACCGCGTCTGTCCATAGGGCGGGCTGATTGGTGCGTCGATTTGCCGGCCGCTTCCGCTCAGCGGAAGCGGCCGTCAGATGGAGGCACCCTAGGCTCATATTATGCTGATAGTGTAGCAAGCGCCACCGAGCGGACGTGCCGCAAAAAGGCGACAGCCGTTTCCCGAAGCTTGTCGACTGACCGAAATCTAAGGACGTTGGCCTCAATGTCCTTTTGTTTAGGGTGATCCTAGATCCACTGTATATGGCAGCGTAGCTGCCGGAGTAGCGACAGGACGCAAAATTATCTAGATGCACGACGTCAGAATTGCCGATAATGATCTCCATTTTGGGCCTGCGAGGTTTCCATGGTAACCGTACTGCTAGCGACGCCGGGCGGTAACTTTTTAGTCTAGTTGATATCTCCGTTCGTTCATTTAGAAATGATAAAAGAGGTTTAATTGGCATGGCGGTACGCCACGGGCTTCTGGAGGAACGGTGCCTGTTTCTTCTGGGAAGTGAGACGATTTGGAGCCTGGGACTGTCCGGCGACAAGAGCTGGTAGGTATCGTTTGTGCACGGACAAGGCGAATGGTTTTCCGCGTTGCCTGGATGGTGGCCGCTTCGAGGGACGTACGTACCGTCCTTATACTTTCGGACTTCGCTCCGATGAAACAAAATCCGATTACGCCGGCCACGACAGGACAACTGCTGCTCGGCTTACCCCATAGTAAGCGAATGTATGCTTAGCATCCTACTTCTTCTAGACCAAATCACCCATTCAAGATAAACTTTTCACACCCATTGGCGAGGAGCGACGTCGACGACGGTCTCACCCTCGTTCGGGCGATGAACGGCCGGCGGGGTTCAACCAAGTAGGACAGCTTAGTGGTCTCCAGAGGATTATTAACGCCATCAAAAGAGACGGACGCCGGATATGAGGTGTTCTTGGCGATAGGTAAGTGGTCGTCCGGAAGTGTACCGGCAATCAAAAAGTCAATATTTTTATCTGGCGTAGCACATGTATGCGTGTTAAACGGGCCATGAAATGATGTTTTAACTTCTTCTTTCTTAGCTGTAATTCTCAATTCAAAAGCGAACTGTTAAATCATGCGGTCATGACATGCTAGGGCACCGGTGCGATGTCCCCAAGCTTGCAGCGTGCTTTTTAAGCACACCATAGTACTTGGCATTCGAAAGTGATGATAAGTTCCGTCAGGGCACTCATTGGCCACGAACGCGAATTCAAATATTGGTTGACGAGCGCTTACGTCCGAGTGACGCAGTTTTCGTGTTCAATGCGTGAGTTGGGGAACGGCGGACGGCATTTTGGCCTTTTTAGGCATTGCAAAGAGGATATTTAGAACCATACACACATGATGGTAACATCATAGCACACTGACATTAAGGAGCACAAATCAGGCCCAGTCACAGAAAATAAATATTACACTCGTAAGTAATAATTATGTCCGTAACTTGTTAATTATAAAGACGAACACACCTCTGAGCATCTAAGTTTAATAGTATGTGTTGATGCATTGTTATACAGCAGAACATTTCATATACGTCCTTTGAGCAAACGCCAGCTTGTCACTTGGAAGCACGAACCAAAAAACACTAGGGTGAAATGCAAGCTATTGCAGCAAAAGCATGTTATATAAATCTTCAGAACTGCCAATTTGTAAAATCGGGGATGAATACAAAACATTAATGATCGCAAGAGCTTTCTCGCTAAACGTTGCTGCGATTATTCGGTGACCCAGGGTTGAAACAACTTCCGCTGGGCCCTACACGCGACGCATACGTTTTGTTTCGATTCTGAGAAATTCAAACCTTCAAAGGAAGCTAGAAAAATGCGAATTTTTTATTCTAAAAACTATATCGTAAAATCGTTGATTAGTACAAAACGTAGATATTCCAGGAGCTTCCTCGCTAAAAGTTTGTGATCATGCGGTTACCTGGGGGTGAAACAACTCCCCCAAGGCCCAACATGCGACGCATAGATTTCGCATCGATTCTCAGACGCTCCAACATTGAAGAAAAGCTAAGGCTATGCGAAAATTCCATGCTAAAAGTCTTATCGATTCTCGAACACATCCGGGAATCCGAGCACTGCTATACGGCGATATGACTGATGCTGTGGCACGGGTGCTAATATGCAGAGCGATCTTGCACCGAAAAGGTATAAAGTATCATTCTTTCAGATCGTCACGTTATACCTACGTCAGAGAGCACAAAGGAGCCCAAAATCGTCGGAAAGTTGTGGCACATCACGACTCCGCGCACCGAACAAACTTGCATCCACCAGGGGACCTATGTTGGACAAATGTTTCCTTTCTCCTAAAAGAAACGGATGTGACGACATCGCGTTTGATTGGTTGAGGCTCGAATGACGAAAGTTCCCTATGAAAATGTAAGCGGAGACGGCGAACCGCCCCCACCGGAAGTGACAACACTTTGACGTATCGTTTCCTCGGTGTTTCGTCTGAAAAGGGAACGAGTCTGTCGATGGTCTCCTCGAGGTAGCGAAATTGGAAACACGGCGTCTCGGAGGCAGAGCGACAGTCTTTCTATTGTTAAACTCTTTTTTTCCCTCCGGAAAGGCTCTACCTGCAGCACCGCGAGGCCGCGATGCCTTTGAACTACCGGAGGAAGCTTTTCGGAGGCAGTACCGTCTCACCAAGAATGTGGTCCGTTGATTGTGCGACGAACTGCGCGAGGAGCCAGAGTTGAGCCTGCGATGTTCGTGGACGGTGACGTCTGTGGAACAGCAAGTGTTGTGCGCACTTCGCTTTTACGCCACGGGGAGCAAACCGTGCGGGGAGCTTTCAGGGCATGGTGGCGAGCAACGAGCACATAGCGAGGAATCAGGCTACAGTCGGCATCGTTGTGTGGGCTCTGTCCCTCGCTATTGTGCAGCGTCTGAGGATCCGGTGCGGCTGGATCGACTTTTCCTAGACAACCGGCAAGAGGGACGACATCGAGAGGGACTTCCAACGACTCGGCAGGATACCCGGCGTCATCGGTTGCGTCGACGAGACAATGATCGCCATTGTCGGCCCGTCACAGAACGACCCCACCGTCACGAAGGCGGCGTATTGGTGCCGCAAACAATTCTACGCTCTGAACGTGATGGGGGTATGTACGATCACATATATACTACGTCTCACCTTAGCATGAGCTAAGAAGACTGTGCAAGCGCGAACGGCTTAACTGGAGCACTCGCTGCACGAGCGCTCGTGCAGCCGCCGGGGCTTTATCCAAAGCAGCTAGCTCGCGCTTTTAGCTATAGGTCAATGCCCGTTCTGAATGGGTTTGAAAAGGAGTGTAACGCTAATACGGTGTGGATATGCCATTTTATAAATTAAAGTTATGGGTTGTTAGTGCTCGTTCATCCTCCGCACAAGCTTTTGTTCGACGGACGGAGGGAGGGTTGTTTTCATGTCGTGTTAAGCTTTTAAGCAATAGTTCCTGTCCTGCATGATAAAGTGTAAACTCTCCTTTGAAGAAAAAAGCAAATTTGCCTAAACTATTACGTGAATCAAAGGTAGTGGCTATTTATTATATAATTTTAATCTTTGTAACACAGACAACACTCTGTCTGTGTCCTCCTTCATTCAGTCCGTCGTTTTTTGTTGTTTTTTTGCGCTGTTTTAATATTTTAAATTTGTAAACCACATAATTTATGGTGGTGTGTTGGTCAGCATGTAAATAGTGTTTGACAGGGCCCCATGACAGTGAGTGCAATCAACTGTTTGTGGATTCAGTTGAATTAATGTCGACATGTCTCACTATTGCAGGTGTGTGACGCCGACTGCCAGGTGATGAGCATCGACCCACGGTATCCTGGGTCGGTGCACGACTCCTTCGCGTGGCGCTACTCGTGGCTCCGGAGCAACTTCGAGCAAGGCCGGCTGATAGACGATGGCAGGCCCCTGCTCGGTAAGCATACTCCATTTGTTGATTGTGTACATGATGGCTCTGCACCACTTATAAGCTACAATATCACATATACTGTTCCGAACATGAATAACTAACTGGCATGCGCACTGGCGTAGCTGTCAACTACAGGGGGGAAAGGTTGCAAACAGCAGTTTTATCTGCTTAGTTGTCAACAATTTTAAAGGAATACTGCAACGAAAGTTCGGTGCTTATTGTTTGGTTGTTACGTGTTCAAAAGAGCAGTATCCCATCGGACACATCCATATCTTGTTAAAAAAGGCACAAAAAAGTATTTAAAAAAAATTAGGCGATTAGCAAAGAGCATTTTCTAGATGTCACTAAAGCTGTTTGTAATGCCCGTCTAGGAACCTCGACAGGTAGTGACGATAGCTGATTCGCCAAGAACTATACATGCTTTGAACCTGACGTCATTCCGACAGCTCTACGGCCAGCAGAAGAGAAAAGGGGCGGGAGAAACTCCACACTCAATGGGACTCTCTTTTGTGTGTCCCAAGATGATAGAAGATTAACCCGTCACTCAAAATTCACACAAAAGCAGCTTTGGGGTTAGTTGCGGTGGCCCGATCGCTGGCATGCTTCGACCACTTTGGTTGCTGGAACAGCTAGGGCATCCTGACGACGTCTGCCTCGCCGCAGCTTTGCTCATCCCGAGATAAACTACATCGCTATTGCACCGGATGTGACCTGCTCTCAGCTGGCTGCTCCCCGAGCGCTTGCCAGTGTGGGCTGTTTATAACGAAAAATACAGCCATCAGGCTCAAAATACAAATCTGCAATTGTCATTTACGGTTATTGTGGATCATATTCAGCCTATTTCTGAACACGACGGGTATATTTCAACTGTCGTTGAAGTATTCTTTTAAAGAGAACAGCGTTAATATCATACATTTCCTTCTCTGGCTCTGCAGGTGACAGCGGTGATGAAACAAGGAATCACCCCTGTCCCTGGATTCCACGCTACCTCCACCGCTTGCAGCCGGTTTAATAAGGCACGTTCTTCGATAAGGTCCGTTGTGGAGCGCTGCATTGGGCTGTTGAAAAGCAGATTCCAGTGTAGCCACCGTCATTATATCGGCGTGTGCAGTGCTCCAGAATATCTACCTTTCATCGAAGGAGCCAGAACCGGAGCCAGACGGTGACCCTGACCAGCCAGGGTTGGAGCCTGGGCCGAGCTCGGAGGAGTCAGTGGCGGATGACGAGGGGCTGGCTCCTGCCCACCCTCGGGTCAGCCTCTCGGACAGGGGCAGGGCTTAGAGGCAGCACCTTGTTGCCCAGTTCCGAACCCGCCACAGCCGTGCCTCCCCGGAGCCCCACGCAAGCCACGATGGCAGTCGCGCCCACCAGGGACACCACCAGCGCCAAGGAGTCCACCGCCACAACGGAGGTCCCGCCCATCAGGGACACCATCGGCCACAGGGAGCCCCACATCGTCCTCGCCACGGTGGCACTCCCGCACACTAGGGACGCAACCGGCGACAGCGAACCCCTCGTCGTCCTCACCTCGACTGACGCCCTCGCCACCAGAAAAGACCCCCCCCCCCCCCGTGGCAGTATGTGCTTTACTTGTTGCTCCACAGTCATGGCCGTCCATAACCTCCACAGTGTCAACTCCAACGCTTTGCGCAGTTCATTGCACAACCACCGTGTTACCTTTACGGACATGTAGAACTGCCTCCGAAAAGCTATTCGGTGCATCACGGTGATGTTGATAGAGCCTTTCCTAATTTGCAAGGAGGGTGCATAAAATGCGTGGGACAATAACAGAAGGTTTTGTATGGTTATTTAGCTAGCCAACGGGGCATCTGGCTCGCCCTTGCAGGAAAGGGAGAACTCAATGAGGCTACTGGTGAGACCCGTTTTGCTTCTTTTACTGCAATATATTGTTTGTATCCAGTTTGGACATCGATTAATTTTCTCTACACTTTCATTGCCCTGCTCCATTTTACAGTCTATTATGGCTACCACAGAGCCAGGTGAATTACTCGATAATCGGATATTGAATTTGTGTCCGTTTGAATGCATAAAGAAGACAACAAGCAGTTTTTCTTTGAAAGTACTTTCTTTTTTTTTATAACATTGCCGTAGCGTGAAAAATAAACATGTTTGAAAACACAGGTTACAATACTTTCTTTAAAGTGAAATTGAGCATGGACTAGTAAACACCGTGTAAATTCTTTGTCATTATCCAGGATATATCACATACATTATTGCACACTTCACTTAATTCAGCACACTGCCATTTCGTTTGTGTTTTGTCACACATCGAAGCATGACAGATTCCATAGTAGAGGAATGTTGAGATCAACAATGATATAAGAAAACAAACAAAGAAACAACACAGAGACACAGACGAAGGAAACAGGACAAGATGCACTCTCAACTGAAGTTTATTGGAAATTCAACTTCGGTTGAGAGTGCACCCTGTCCTGTTTCCCTTTGGCCGCGTCCCTGTGTTTTTTTCGGCGCTTTTTCTGTTTGCAATGAACGAAGTGGCCCTAATCTCCATTTTATTTGCAATAAAAGAAAAATTGCAAACCCGGTGGCCAGTTTCAGGCGGGTGGAAAATTGTGGCTAGAGTGCAGACCTCTTGGTTTCAAGTAAAGAAAACCCGGGAGCGCCCAGGGCCGAGTCCTCGCCCACCAGCGTCAAAATACGTGCGTATGATAACGCCAGCGAGCGCACCCGGGCGCCTCCGCCCCCTGTTTGCCTGCGGGTAAAGGAAGTAATTTAATAGCTTGGTCCACACTATGAGTAGAGGACGCAAATTACCTCGCCTGTTTCGCCAGCTCCGTAGCCCGCGCCCGCGCCTTCGACACCCGCATGGCCCAGTAGCGTTTCCAACCTTCCGGCTCCTTCCTTGGAGGCCCGAGGTAGTTGAGCCGGGAGGTTAGCTCGGTTCAGAGACGAACTTTGTCGTCTCTGGACAGCGCCGGGCTCAGCTCAGTTGCGCCGCGTACCAGAGAGGCCACATCCTCCCGTTTCTTGAGCAGCCATCAGCGCCAGTGATTTGAACGAAGCGCTCATCCGTGTCCCGCATGTTGTTCTAACCTTTTATGCGAGTTTACTCCATCTAATATTTTCTCGAACCGCTACAAAATCAGTTTTTCATTTCAATAGAACACGTGTATTTTTTTTGTTTGACAGGTTTCTTTAAAATAGAGCCGATGTGAAGGTCGCCGCAGCAAGGGATTGGCTGCCATCGCTTGACTAAAAGAAGAAAATGTCCCCCCGGTTGCCGGAGAAACGGACGCTTGTGTAGGGACTAGGTTCCAGATAGGTATCGCCGGGAAGGCGTAGGTACGGCAGGGGGACAGCGTAGCTACTTTCACTCTTCGGGGGTTGGCTCTTGACGCCTCTCAAGTGAGTGACGGACGCCAATCTTGCCATGTCGTCACGGCGTCAAAGAGGGCGGTTTCGCGGTGTGGGCCGTTGCTTGGTTGCGCGCTTTCTGCCGCTACGTCACTTCTGTTTCTAGTTTCTCGAAAGTCCAACATAGGTCCCTAGCTCTGGGTGCTGTCATCTTACCGGTGACATCACGGCTCTTGCAAGGTCACGTGACGAATAGTCACTTGGTTGCTATGGAAACCGAGCCAGCTCATATCGTTGCTATGGTACCGCGTGTGACCAATCGCGGTGAGAGGCCGCACAGAGAAAAGCGTGGCACTACTCTGGCAGCTACCCGGCCATATACAGTGGCTCTAGGTGATGTCACCCTTTGTAGTACCCGATGCCGACAGCACGCGCTCACGAAGAAATTACAAAGAAATCGACGAAAACAAAATGCCGCCATAGCACCCTAAGCTGCTTCAATGTCTAAAGAAGCGCATATGAAGGCACCCCAGTCTGTACAGGACATGAAGCGCGAAACTATTTGCTTGGTGAACACATGTGATAATAAGAGCCCTCCTATACTCACGCGACAAAACAAATTATCGCGACGTACTCTCCCACCAGGACTGCCAGATGAACACAGCAAAGATACGATGTTGGTCGACGAGTTGAAGCACTAAAAAACTGCCATTCAAGCTTCCACACAAACACAAGGAACAAAACTCTCACACAGCGCTCACTAACAACTTTCTATTACGTGATTCACTTCAGTTTTCACTTCGACCTTAATTTGAGATGATTTTCAAGTAGAAAAATAAAAAAAAATAAAATGGCAAAAACAATTCCTTTTAACAATTAGGAAAACTTGCGGCTAAATGATCAATCTCTTTTTGTGATAATATTGCCGCGCGCCAAGTACGCAGCGCGGCCGTAGCCTAACGGTTATCGCGCTTGCCTCCCACGCAAAGGGCCAGGGTTCGATTCCTGGCCGCGGCTGCGCATTTTGTTGACACTGTAATGTGATGTTCTGGTGAATTCGAGAACCGTCTAGCTGATTCGAGTTTAGAATGTTCTACGCGTCGAACCTTCTACGTCGAATGCTCCAGAAGCTAACGCATGTACAAAACAGGCTCCGCGTGGCAAGCCGGAGTCAGTTTCGCCCCAGCGTTCGACTCTGCTGCTACGCCGACTTCGACGCCCGCGACGCTCTGTTTTTTATCTTTTGTACCCTTTTATGTTGGCACAAGTTCCCTACATTAAACGTTTATTTCCTCCTGTTCATTTCTTGTTTATTGGTCACCACCCGTGACATTTTGGTGGAGGTGCGGGGTAACCGCACGCCCGTGCAGCGCTCCCCTCCGAGTTCCCGCAGTGCAAGTCCGAACACAAGCCCCCAAGAACCCAACGAAGACCAGACAGAGATCCGATTAAGTCGCCGGAACCTTGGCCTACCCCCGGAATCAGGACCCTTGCCACCCAGGACCAGGCAAACCAGGAGGACGACGATGGTCAACCAGTCGGAGACCCCAGCCGCTCCAGCCGTCGTTTATCTGCCCGTCGCACCGCGCACGGCTGCTCCATTCCACGGCGAGCAATACGAAGACGTCGAAGACTGGATTGACCAGTATGAACGCCTTGCCCGCCACAATTGCTGGACCGACGAGCAGCGCCTGCACAACGTCTATTTTTCGCTTGAGGGTACCGCCAAGCACTGGCACGAGAATCACGAGTCCTCTTTGACGTCGTGGGACATCTTCAAGACCGATCTCAAGGCTACGTTCAGCAACCACCACCGCCGAGAGAGAGATCCGAGGACCTACTGCATGCGAACCAGAACCCAGGGCCCCAACGGGAGCGTCACCGGCTTCGTAGAGGATGTTCTGCGCCTGAGTGCCCGCGCCGACACTCGGGCTACCGAAGAGAAGAAACTACGAATTCTCATGCGCAGGGTGAGAGACGACATTTTCGGAGGCCGCGTCCGCAACCCGCCGGCAACCGTCGACGCCTTCGTCACCGAGGCAACAAACATGAGCGCGCCCTCCACGCGCGCGTTTCCCACTACCAGTGGCATCCAAGCGTCACTGCAACCGCTCTGTTTAGCGGCGAAAACGCTCCTGGTACGGACATCCGCGAAATCATCCGGAAGGTCGTCCGGGAGGAAATCCGCCGGTTGCTGCCAGCTGCAAACCGACCAGCGAAACTCTCCATCGCCGAGGTTGTGCGGGAAGAAGTTCAGAGAGCCATCCAACCAGAGGCTCCCGTCGCCGTGGCAGCCACCGAGGAGCCCACGTTGACTTACGCCGCAGTGGCCCGACGGCCACCGCCTCCTCCTCGAGCCTATGTTGCGCCGCCCCGACGTCACTCTCCTGCGCCGCAGCACGACCGACGCCGCGACGACCAGCTCCAGTACGCCAGTCAGGAGCCCCGTGCACCCCGGAAGACCGATGTGTGGCGAACGCCCGACCGACGCCCTCTGTGCTTCCACTGCGGGGAAGCGGACCACACCTACCGCCGATGCCCATACCGACGACTCGGGCTACGCGGGTTCCACCCGAACGACCCGCGCCCCCGTCATGGTGAACTCCCTGCTGAGATCGACGAGTACCTGCGACGACCTCAGTCCCCCGAGCCTGCGTCCCGCCGAGAGTTCCGATCGCCTTCGCCACGACGTCCAGCTTCGCCAATGCACCGACCCCGACGTGAAAGCCTGTCGCCCCTCGCTCCTCGCCGGGGAAACTAGGCGCGGCAACCCCTGGAGGTGGAGTTGACGAGGACGACCGACGTAAAGAGCCTCCAAGAACGACGGAGCGCTCCCATCCTTCCGACGCTACGCATCATAACGACGCTCCTGCATCGGTGTCCAACAACCTAAACGTTGTTATCGACGGCCTCGACGCATCGGCACTCGTGGACACCGGAGCAGACTACTCAGTCTTGAGTGGGAGGCTCTCCCGCCGCCTTCGAAAAGTCACGACGCCGTGGGATGGACCTCAAATACGAACCGCCGGAGGGCACCTCATCACACCAGTCGGGAGATCCACTGCTCGCGTCGAGATCCACAGTGAGACGTGCCCTGAGAAGTTCGTCGTTTTGCAAGACTGTTCGAGGGACGTTATTCTCGGAATGGACTTTCTCTGCGAGTATGGCGGCGTCATCGACCGCGGGGCAAACCAGCTGACGCTGCGAAAGCCTGTTTTACCGCCGGTGGAGACAAACACGACGTCAACCGCGATCCGAGTTATCGCCGACCATGTGAACTTACCGCCGCGGTCGAGTGTTTTCGTCACCGTCATAACCGACTCAGCCATGCACGGTGGAGCTCTTCTGGAAGGCAGCGTCCAACTGCTCCTTGAGAAAGGAATTGGCGTCGCACGAGGCGTAACGGATCTCCAAGAAGGACGTACAACTGTTCTTGTGGCAAACTTACGAGAGGAGCCGCAGCACCTAACGAAGGGTACCACTGTGGGCCACATTCCGGAGTTTCAGGTGCCAGCCGTGGTCACCGCAGTCTCCAAAGAAACCTCGTCGTCACAACAGAACAGCACGCCGCTGCCGCCGGCTATCGACATCAACCCCGATCTCCCAGCTCCTAAGCGCCGGCAACCGGTTGATCTCCTCGCCGAATACAGTGACTGTTTTGCCACGTCGTCGAAAGTTCGCCAAACACCAATGGCGAAACATCGCGTTATTACCGACGACCACGCGCTCCCTGTCCATCAGTCGCCGTATCGAGTCTCCTTAAAGGAGCGATGCAACAATTTTTGTACTGTGCACAAATACCGCTTAAAACGGATCCCTAACGTTAATGACCTATGAAACACGCGTTCGTTTTTCACCCCACGCAATAGAAGTCCCAGAAAAAAATTAAAGAAAAACGAGCAGCGTTCACCCCCTCAACTCGCAGCCAGAACAAGCGGCCACGTGATCTGGAGCCGATTATATGCCGCCAGTGTTGATCATAGCCACGCGCCGGGGTTGGCAAAGCGCAGGACACGCGCTGAGTTCCAGGCATTGTTATGGCTCGGCTGTTGTCGTCGTTGCAGCGATTGGACACGGGTCACTACCCGAATGCTTCTCGAGCTAGCAATTGTCAGGAGCCCAAGTCGAGTGCCCACGCAATGCTCGGGTCCAATCTATGAACCGCATTCAAATATCGTCACTTGGGTGTACTGCAATCCCCGAGTTACGTCATCAAATTTTGCAAAGGAGAGATTGAATGAAGATGATCGCTTTTGTCCTTGAAATTACACCACAACAAAGGAGTTTCTTGGCCAATGGCGTTGCGTGTGAGTATCCTTGAGTCCCAGGTGTGCCAGTAAGCTCGTGTAGAGAGAAAAACATTCCAATTGAATATCGTTGCACAGCTCCTTTAAAGGAAAGGAAGGTGATTCAAGATCAAGTCCAAGAAATGCTCGACGACGACATCATTCAACCCTCAAGAAGTCCGTGGGCGTCCCCAGTCGTCCTTGTAAAGAAGAAGGACGGAACCCTGCGGTTCTGCGTGGACTATCGTCGACTGAACGCTGTGACAAAAAAGGACGTCTATCCGCTCCTCCGCATCGATGATACGTTAGACCGACTGCGCCACTCCCGATAATTTTCGTTGATGGATCTGAAGAGTGGCTACTGGCAGATTGAAGTCGACGAACGCGACCGGTAGAAAACTGCCTTCGTCACTCCCGACGGATTGCACGAATTCAAAGTGATGCCGTTCGGGCTTTCTACAGCTCCAGCCACCTTCCAGCATGTCATGGACACCGTTCTGGCAGGTCTGAAATGGCAGAGCTGCCTCGTGTACCTCGACGACGTCGCGGTATTTTCAGGAGATTTGGACGAGCACCTGAGACGACTTCGAGCCGTGCTTCAAGCCATCAAGACCGCCGGCGTGTCACTCAAGCCGACAAAGTGTCGATTCGCCTATGGTGAACTTAAGTTCCTTGGCCACGTCGTGAGCAACAAAGGTGTTCTCCCGGACCCCGAGAAGACCCGCGCCGTAGCTGCATTTACGCCGCCGTCTGACAAGAAGGCCGTGAGAAGATTCCTCGGTCTTTGTGCCTACTACTAACGATTTGTTCGGGACTTCGCCAAGCTGTCCGCACCGCTGACGCACCTCACGAAGGACGCCGTAAAGTTGGAATGGACAGGCGAACACCAGAGGTCATTCGATGAGCTGAAACGAAGACTCCAGACGCCCCCGATTCTTGGCCATTTCGACCAGTTCGCTGATACAGAGATCCACACGGACGCCAGTAACACCGGACTTGGCGCGGTGCTAGTTCAACGGCAGGACGGGGCAGAGCGAGTCATCGCATACGCGAGTCGGATGCTGTCTAAGTCGGAGAGGAACTACTCAACAACTGAAAAGGAGTGCCTTGCTGTCGTCTGGGCAATAACAAAGTTTCGCCCATATCTGTATGGAAGTCCTTTTCGCGTGGTCACGGACCACCTCTCGCTCTGCTGGCTCGCGAATCTGAAAGACCCATCCGGACGCCTCGCCCGGTGGAGCCTACGACTGCAGGCGTTCGACATGATCGTTGCGTACAAGTCGGGCCGGAAGCACAATGACGCCGACTGCCTGTCAAGAGCTCCTGTCGAGGCCGGACCTGCCTGTATCGAAGAAGACGCCGATGAGTGTTTTCTCGGCGCTTTGGACGTCAGCGACGTGGCAGCACTCCAACGAGACGACCCTGAAGTGTGAGCGCTCATCGAGCACTTAGAGGGACAAGCGAGTTCGGTTCCCCGTGCTTTCTTAAGAATCCTGCATACATTCTCCATGCGGCAAGGGGTGCTGTACAAGGAGAACTTCGTCAACAACCACACAGCATGGCTGTTGGTTGTTCCTGCCAGCCTTCGAGATGAAATATTCCAAGGATGCCATGACGACCCAGCGGCTGGACACCTTGGCTACAGCAGGACGCTCGCCAGGATTCGAGAAAAGTACTACCGGCCGAGGCTACCGAAGACCGTTCACCTATACATTCGATCATGCCACGAGTGTCAGCGACGCAAGAAACCGCCGACGAAGCCGTCAGGACTTCTGCATCCGAATTCTCCCCCGTCTATGCCGTTCCAGCAGATCGGAATGGATTTACTTGGCCCTTTCCCGCCGTCAACGTCGGGAAACCGCTAGATTATCGTCGCCACCGATTATCTCACACGGTACGCCGAGACGAAAGCCCTTTCAGCAGGCACGGCTGTTGAAGTCGCCAAGTTTTTCATCGAGTCCATCGTCCTCCGGCACGGCGCTCCAGAAGTTTTGATTACTGATCGCGGATCATCGTTCACGGCACAGCTGACCCAAGAAATCCTCCGACTCAGTCACATCAGCAACCTTGGTAACACTGCGTACCACCCGCAGACCAACGGGCTGACGGAGAGACTGAACAAGACAATCGCCGACATGATCTCTATGTACGTCGACGTTGACCACAAGACGTGGGACGAGGTGCTGCCCTACGTCACGTTCGCCTACAATACGGCGGTTCAGGAGACCACTGGATTCACCCCTTTCCAGCTAATACATGGTCGGAAGGTAACGACCATGCTGGACGCAATGCTGCCCCATGAGCCATCTGACAATCAGAGCGACGACGCCCAGGTGGTTGCTAAACGCGCCGAAGAAGTCCGCCAGCTCGCCCGACTCATGATTCAAGACCAGCAACGCGTCGACGCGGGCCGCTACAACCTTCGTCGCAGGGACGTTCACTTCCAGCCCGGAGACAGGGTGTCGGTGTGGACGCCCATCCGTCTCCGCGGCCTCAGTGAGTAACTTCTCAAACGGTACTTTGGACCATACAAAGTACTTCGTCGCCTCGGCGAGCTGAACTACGAGGTGATGCCCGACGGAACAAGAACATCATCACGCCGCCCACCACGACTTGAAGTAGTTCACGTCGTACGCCTGAAGCCGTACCACGCTCGATAGGACTGTGGATCTTATGTGTTTCAAATAACTCTTTAGTTTTCCGTTCTTTTTATGTGCTTTGTTTTGTGTTGTGTTGCATCGGGGCGATGCACTCCTTTAAGGGGGGAGTAATGCCGCGCGCCAAGTAGGCAGCGCGGCCGTAGCCTAACGGTTATCGCGCTTGCCTCCCACGCGAAGGGCCAGCGTTCGATTCCTGGCCGCGGCTACGCATTTTGTTGACACTGTAATGTGATGTTCTGGTGAATTCGAGAACCGTCTAGCTGATTCGAGTTTAGAATGTTCTACGCGTCGAACAACGAGGTAGAGGGGCTTAGAGTGATAAACCGGAAGTTCGGAAGTGGCACCCCCCCGGTTGCCGCCATATTTTACGCAAATGTGACCACTCGTCACGTGACCTCCCAAGAGCCGTGACGTCACAGGTAAGATGGCAGCGCCCAGAGCTGGCGGATGCGGGTTTGTTCGGTGCGCGGTAGCCGTGATGTGCAGCTGCTTTCCGACGACTTCGGGCTTCTTCGTGCTCGCTGACGCAGGTATAATGTGAAAATATGAAGGAATGAGACTTTATACCGTTTTTGCGCAAGATCGCTCTGGATCATCTGGATATTAACTCCTGTGAGACAGCATCAGCTCTGCATCGCCGTACCGGTGCTTGGATTCCGGGATGTGTCCGAGGATCGATAGAACTTTGAGTGCTTTTAACATGAAATTTTCGCATTCTCTTAGCTTTGTTTGAACGTTGAAATATCTGAGAATCTACGCGAAATGTATACGTCGCGTTAGGGCCTAAGGGAAGTTGTTTCAGCCCTCCGTCACCGAACAACCATAGCAACTTTTAGCGAGGAAGCTCCTGCGATTTTAACCTTTTGTGCTAATCCACGATTCTACATTCGATCGCTTTTCTTCCTTTTTTTTTTGTGTGTGTGTGAGTGCGAAGTGCACCCTTATTTTCAGCTAGGAGGTTGGCGTTTTATTGAGTATGGGGAAGAATAAATCGTTGCAGGCACCTGCTTCAAAGCTATTTGACTTGCTATAAGAACAACTGTTTTGGTGCATGCATAGATTAACTGCGCATTTTTTCTGTTTTGTAGGATTTATTGCAGCTATACTCTTTTCCATCAAGAGTGCATTGTATTAGTCGGTCAATTATTTAATTGTTCTAATTACCCGGATAAGATTATTCATATTTGTGTTCATCCCTTGCCTGGAGAGCAGTCTTGTTGAAAAATGTTGACTACCATTCCTTTCGGTCTCTTCAATAGACTCTTTTTAAAAGTGTGGGCTGTCTATACTTCGCATCACCGTAACTTGGAAAAGGCCAACCGCCACAGCCCCCTCGAGCCAATCAGAGAGACGGAGCGAAGGTGTGTGACAAATCTGTGCAGACGAGCACTCTGGTGATATGCTGTCATGTGCCTCTCTCCAATGTGTGTATTGACTCACCGAGACCGTAGCCTTTGTCGTCTGCCAAATTCTGATGAAACAAATTACAGTAGCTACTACTGTAATTACCCCAGGCTTTCATACTTTGGGTATTTGTTCGACAAGAATGTTATGTCCGCCATCCCTGTGAATTCGGCTCAGCACCTATTGGCCTCGAATGCTGCATTGGCGTTCGACGTGAACTGGGGCCCATTCGTGTGCTTTGCGCCGAAAAAAATGGTGACGGTTGTGTTGCTTGATAAGGTTCTGCAAAGCGTCTATTGTGTCATACATATAGGAAGTGTCATGCTATATAACAATGCATCAACACATACTATTAAACTATATGCTCAGAGGTGTGTTTGTTTTTCCAATTAACAAGTTACAGCAGTGTGCTTTAATGCTATTATCATGTGTGTAGTTTTAAGTATCCTCTCTGCAATGCCTACGAAGGCCCCTGGAAGGAATAAATTAATAAATAACATTTTCACATCACTGGAGTTGGTTTTCGGATGCACCACATGTTCAGGAAAAATTGAACGAGTGCAGCCCCTTGCAAGAAGTCTGCCAGTCTGGTATGACCCCTTAATTAATATTGAAGGGTCAGAGAAGCGAGTGTCCTCTTAAGGTCCAGAGCGTGCAATGGACACAATTCTTGGTGTGTAGACTCTCAAGGCATGAAGGCAAGCGGAAATATGTTTATCTGGTTAGTGTATCCAATATGTTTATTTCCACTTGATTACATAATTATTGATTCTTAGTAAATGGTTCCATAACGAGTTCTTTCTGCGACAGTCTCGTGTCAGGCGTTCAGTCGTAGTACCTGTGGACCTTGTTGTCGGATGACGCTCCTGGCACGTCGGTGTTCAGTTTGGTCGAGTGGGAACTTTGACCGACTGATGCTGTCTTGTAATCATACGCCATGTGCACTGAAGCTGCAGGGCTGGCTTCTAATCCGAAAATTTTCCTGGTAGTTTTCGGCATTAATGTAGCAAGCTCGGGCATGTATTGCTTACGTGGCTGTGCCTTTTGCTGTACCGTTGACTTGAAAGCTGGCAACAACTTTTGTTTGCTATCCAAGTCTGGTGATGCTTGCAGTTCACTTTTGAGGGCAACCAACCATTCTATTCCTTCAAGTCACTCAGGGGCATTCTCCCTCAAAGTTGGAAATTGTGTGCTTCGTGGAGTGGACACAGAAAATTGGTGTCAGCAAATTTTTAGGTATTGTCCTTGGACGACAACCGACACCAAATCCACTGTCACTGCATCGCCGCTCACCTGCTTTGTCGTGCTTACCTCTTGTTGAGGTGATGGACATGAGGAGCTTTGGGGTAATCAGGGATTCAGAATCTTCGATTCAGCACCTTCGGCATCAGGGACAAAGGTCGCCGAAGGTAATCCTTAATCTCCCGTGGTCGCTCCTCGAGGCGTAATTGAGGGTCGTTTGGCACGAACCTTCGCCGACCAATTCATTGGTACGAGCTGCTTTGGTAGACATGGTCGGCTTCATGCAGTGGTAGCAAAGTGGTTTTCGGTCGCACATTCGCATCACCTACGTTTTCCTCGGTGTACTTTGTTGAGCACAGTCCTACACACGATGTCGGGAATGCTTCGGCGTTAGAGTGTCTCATTGAATTGGCATTGAATGCTAAGGGGCAGCCGGTGGCGGTCGTCGTGCCATTGTGGTGTAAGTTGCCCTTGGTTTGTCAGATGCCGCTTCGCTCGCAGAAGTCTCGGTTGAAATACCTGTCGAACTTGTTCCGACACAATCTCGGCAATCAAAATAAAAGTCGGGCAACTGATGGCAGGAAGTAGCTTCCTGATCTCCTCCCAGACAACGTCATGGGTGATGTGGATGCCTGGGAGGCTGGCGTCGAAGTAGTAGCTGGACAACTCGAGTGTCGAGACGCCGGGAAGTTGTTCATAGTGGCAGGCTCGGGCATGCAGTGCACATTCTATGTTGGAAGCCTCAGTAATATGAACACTTCGACTGTTGTTGGGGGGTTGCGGACAAGGCTGCCGAAGGTGTTGTCCCTCACGTGAGGCGCATGGGATTCTTAGGTTCTTGTCTTCTGTAGCATCAAGGTCGGCGTGGGCGTGGGCGTGGGCGCTCGATCAAGCGCAAAACATCCTCCACGAAGCGGTGGCGCTCTCATTGGGGCAGCGTCCTGGACAGAATCAAGAATGCGGCTCTCTTTCGTTGATGTTGACTGACGGATGCGCACTTCAGCTTGATCTTGCAAACTTCCCATGACGTTAAGGAGGATCCATGGTTCTCAGACCAGCGCCGGCAGTTGCTTCCACGAGAAGTATAGGTTCTGCAGGAGCTGGTTGTCTGTCCACCCAATGTGGCGGGCGACACTGTCATATTGTTCAATCCAGTCCTTGACGTCTTCATACAGCTTGCGTGAAAAAGCGTCGGAGTGTGATTTGCGACGTGCATGCAAACAATCGTGGGAGGGGGCACGGTTTGCTGCTACAGGTTTGTCATTGTGGGCTTAGTCAGCTTCGGATTTTCTGACAGGAGACCGAATTCCGGTGGTTTTTCCTGGTAGCAGCAACTGGCTCGGATTTCAGGTGCTTCATGGTGTATTTCCGAGGTTACTCCTTGTGGTACTCGGTCGTCTTGCGGTTGTTCTGCCAGGCTCGGGTCAGGACTTTGCCTACGGCTCGACAGGGGTATAAGACGCAGAATAGTGCGCCAGCCGTGTCCCATTATCGGGTAACTCGGCTGAAGAGCCGCCGGGTTCACACAGAGTAAAGGGCTACGGGTAAAGTGCCCAGCACCTCCACCTGAACACACGATTACAGCTGAGCATGACCTGCAGTGTCCCAGAATAGTGAATATTGATAGAAGATAGGACTGGAACAAGGATCCGTGACAGTATAACAAAACTAGCAGAAGAGAATCTATCCTGACCACTGAAGAAGCTGCATTGCTTTAGTGGCATTCTGTCCGAATAAATCCTCTCCTTCGGGGTTTGGCGACTGCCGTGGACGAAGTGAACTGAAATGGATGTGGGACCACTTTTCTGGTAATGAGCCACTGCAGACTGTTGCCACAAAGCGGCGTGAGCTGGGTACGTAACACGCTCGGTGAAATGTCCGGACAGCTTGCAATTCGCGTAACGAGTGTGGATGAAACGTTTGTGTTGACGAAACGTGCGACAGACCAGCGGGATCAATGCCAACTGCAACACCTGTGCTCCGTGAAAGTGCAAGTCTACGCCGGAACAATTTCAGAAGCAGCACAGCATCACCTAAAGCATGGCACAGGAACTACCAGCTTGAAGGCAGCTCTTCGGTGCGCCGCACACCTGTGCTCCGTGAAAGTGCACTTCTACGCCGGAACAATTTGTAAGCAGCACAGCATCATTCAGCACGGCACGGGAACTACCAGCTTCAAGGCAGCCTCCCGGTGCGCCGCACAACCGAAGTGAGCCGTCGGTCATTTGATCGAAGCTGCACCACGATTGCACACCGCCAAGCACGACTCACGCAATTTCCGTCGCTAAACTGTGTATTCAAATATATTGCACACGCTTCACTGCAAACCTCGAAGATTGGGATGGTCAACGAGAGCACAGAAACGTCGCCTTAAATTTTATCCTAGCGGTATCCGAATCAATCCGCGGTCCGAGCAGCGTAGGTCAGATTGTCTCTTCCGTGGCAATATCCCGGTCGGTCACCAGCGAAATGCACACCGTTTCTCCGTATTTTCACGTTATACCTACGTCAAACACCACGCTGAACTCTGAACTCGCTTTCGACCGGCCTCATATGACGGCTTCCGCGTCTGAAATCAACTCGCCGAGACGAACGACAACCAACAAAGCATCCGACAAGCTCCGGCCCAGCTGGGGCCAGCCGCTGCATGGGCGCTGCCATCTTTCCTGTGACGTCACGTATTTGGTTTGGTCATGTGACGTGTGGTCAAATTTGCGTACAATGGCAGCCTCCTTATGGGGGTCACTTTCGAGTGCAGACCGGAACCCCGGTTTATCGCTCTAAGCCCCTCTACCTCGTTGGCGTCGAACCTTCTACGTCGAATGCTCCAGAAGCCAACGCGTGTACAAAAGCGGCTCCGCGTGGCAAGCCGGAGTCAGTTTCGCCCCAGCGTTCGACTCTGCTGCTACGCCAACTTCGACGCCCGCGACGCTCTGTTATTATCTTTTGTACCCTTTTATTTTGGCACAAGTTCGCCACATTAAACGTTTATTTCTTCCTGTTCATTTCTTGTTTATTGGTCACCACCCGTGACAATATTATGGATGGCGTATAATAACATATTTGTCCTCGAGTCGTATGGTCTCGTCTTTGATAATTTCCCTCCTTCATTGGTTGACAATTGTGTTTAACATAGTGCTGTTGTTGAAATGTGCGACACACAGGGTACCCTGTTTTCTATTGCTGTCAGTGGTTGAAACTATCATTAAAGAAGTGAAGCGTGGGAGCTGCGTCAAGCAAACGCACAGCGACAGGACAACGAGACCTGTCATCGGCCCGTACATTCAAATTTTTTTTCACGGCCTTAGGAAAACAGCGAACAGAGTGAATATTTACATCGTGTTTTCAGCTCACAACAAACTTTCCAGCCTGTGTAAAAACGTCACCACACCCTCAAATCCATCTATTTGCTGCTCCAGGAAGCGTATAACCACGATGTTCCTTGCTTTGAGGGGATTGTTTATTCATTCCCCCTTTCCTGTGGAAGACAATACATAGGAAAAATTGGGCGGTGTTTTAATGACCGCCTTCGTGTACACAATAACAACATCGTCAACGCCAACTTCTGTGACTTGGGAATACACTGTCGGGATTGTGGGTGTGTGGCACATTTCAACAACAGCACAGTGTTAGGCACAAGTGCCAACCAGTTAACGAGGGAAATTATCGAAGCGGAAACGATCATACGACTTCAGGTGAAATGCGTCAGTACGCCGTCTATAATATTTCCACAAAAGAAGCTTGATTATTTAGTCGCAAGTTTGCCTAATCGTCAGAAGAAATTTTTTTGCCGTGTTAATTTTTGTCTTTTTCTATTTAAAAACTTTTCTCAGATTAAAGAAGCAGAAGCAGAAGTTAATCACGCAATATAGAGTTGTAAGGGAGCGCTGTGTGAGAGTTTAGTTTTTTGTGTGTGTGTGAACTTGAGTGATAGTTTTTTGAGTGCGCTACCACTTCGACCAACATGAACAGCTAAATCGCCCAATCTGAGGTTCTAACAAAGATGCGGTGTAGTCTTTATAAGTTTACTCGAGCGCATGCCCAAATTTAAAGAACATACAAAAATTCAGCTACTAAAAAAATATCACAAACCGTGGCGCGCGTAAAGATAGGCATCTTCCACCCTCCCCATTTACCTGCCCTCTCGTGCGTTTCCTTAATTACCGTCGACCAATAGAAGCTAGACCTATTGTAGTGCTCTAGTGAACGCCCAGATACTTGGGCGGCGTGAACATAGAATTTATGTCCTGAAAAACGTCGGGTTTCGTGGCCCACGTGCCATGCCAGAGGCCACAACACTTCTGCAAGTTAACTGTTGCTCCCGTCAGTTCACAGAATGATTTCACCTTCCCCGCCAGCTTCGGGAGGACTACTGTTATCTTTCCAAAATATAGCAACATCGTCTGCATCCGACAGAAGTTTGACCTCTATATAATGAAGGGAAACCCCGCTAACCTTATTGTTTTTATTACATTTCTACAAAACAGCTCTAAATAAATACTCAATAATACCCTCAGGAGGGTGGTTGGCTTACTGTTGCTTCTGAGCTGTGTAGTCCACCCGGTGTATGCCATTTGAACGAAGCTGATTAAAAGTTCACTTACTCGTACATACTCTAATATTTTGTAAAGTACCGGACGCTGCACACGGTCAAAGGCCTTCTCCAGATCACTTTGGAGCACGGCAACTTGATCTAGATCTTCATCGGAAAGCTGTAGAATACTCGTCGCGTCGTGAACATGTTTTAATATTGACCTTTTCTTAAGACTACATGTCTGATGGTCTCCTAAGATTTCACTTATAACTTTTTCCACTCGACGGCTGAAACGTTCATGAATACTTTATAGTCGACATTACCAAGTGCTATTGGCATGTAATTATTTACTTTTTTGACCTTATATTCGTCGCCCCCTTTGGGTATAAGTACCGTATGTGTGTTCAGAAATGACGGGGGTATTTGCATCGTCTCGTATGCCTCACTTATTACTGCGCGAAGGTGCTAGGTGGTGACATGCTTGTATTTCTCATAAAAAGCTGCAGTCAAGCCACAAGGACCCGGAGATTTTTTTTGCCGGCAGTTCGTCAATCGCTCTCTCGATCTCAGCCACGCTTATCGGCTCTTCTAGCCGCCCCTTTATCTCGTCGCTTAGCCCCGGCATCACCACAAGATAATTAGCAAGCTGCGAGTCACTGCCCTGTCTTTTGTACCCGAAGAGGTTTCGATAATATTCAGTAAAGGCATTTTCTGTAGGCAACTTGCAATGCTGTTTGGTTTGGCGCCATCTAGCGACTGAAGAAAGAAATATTGGGTACCCTGGGAGTGGCGGCTGCATTGTTCAAACGCGAGCTATTACTCTGGTGGCGCCGCTTAGCCTAGTGTCTAAAGCAAGAAATACTGGGTATCCCAGGAAGCCGTGATGGCGTAACGTGCCAGTACAGCGGAAGGTATACGGCCAAGGCGGGCGAATGGGAACGTGGCTACGTATCGCAGGAGCGCCTCTACTCCAAAGTATTAGGCTTTTCGCTGCGTCATGCTCCATTATGTGTGCGTTGCACTCGTGTACGTCGCATATTGAAGCCGTAGGCACACAATGTGGGGCTTATCGTTCCCCCTTTGCCAAGTTACAACGAGACAGGGTATAACCGTGGGCTCTCACTCTGCTGGCGCCGCCTGGCCGTTGCCGGCTGGCTATGACAACGGAACAACTCCTCAGCAATTCACTGTATTCTATTTCTAAAATCTGTTTCTTTTTCACATATTTTGCCTCAGAACTTAATGCCAGTTTGGTTGGTTGTTAACCAAGAATGTATTTTTCAGCGCGAGTACGTATCACGGCACCTTTATATTCCTTTGCTTCTTATTACGCAATATTGTCTTTGACTTTCTTCAGCTAGGTGACATAGTCAAAAAAGGTCTTCCTTTGGCAGCGTTTACTCGGACGTCTTCTAATATGCAAGCGTAGCGGAACGTCCCACAGCACATAATTTCACCTCGCGTTTAAACACGCTGCAGAACTCATGGATCCAAGGTTGAAGCCCCACTCTTGCCCGTTTCGATCTGAATGAGCATCGTACCGGCGTGCGGTCGTGTACCACTACTACGTGGTGCACGTTAAAGACCCCAGGCAAGTGGTTGTACTGCACTGGCTAAATTTCTCATCTACAGCGATCATAGGTCGGCATTTTAAGCTGTCCTCACTCAAACTCACGTTCACCTCTTTTTCCTCAATCAGAACTCCCGCGCACTCGCGATCACGATTTATTTAAAACAGGGTCATCACCAGGACGGACCCTCATATTTCAACTCAAAACCAAAACTCACTCCCCGTGATCATCACGGTCGTCACGCTCACAGATCATCACGATCATCACGCTCACAGGTCATCACGAATCATCAGACTCGCAGCTCATCAGACTCACAGGTCGTCACGCTCATCACACTCACAGGTCATCACCCTCACAGGTCATGACGAATCATCAGACGCGCAGGTCCTCACACTCACAGGCCCTCACGGTCCTCACGCTCACAGGCCGGTCCTCACACTAGTAGGTCCTCACGGTCCTCACACTCATAGCTCATCACGGTCCTCACAGTCACAGGTCCTCACGGTCCTCACACTCACAGCTCCTCACGGTCCTCACACTTGCATATGTCATCATGCTCATCACACTCACAGGTCCTCACAGTCCTCACACTCACAAGTCATCGCGGTCCTCACACTCACAGCTCGTAACGGTCTTTTGTTTCTCACAAGCCGTTAGTTTTCTTCGCGTGAGTCATGCGGCGGGTTAGGGGAAACTACCCCGAAACAGCGAACTTCTGAACCACTTACCGATTTGAAAGAAATTTATTATGTTTATGTTTATGCTCCGCACATTTCTATCAAATTTGTTGACCCGGATTAATGACGAAGGAAACTGTAAATGCAAGCTGACGAAAGTGAGTGGGTTGAATTTTTGTGTGCTGACAAGGGCGGCGGAAAAAGAAAACACAGACGCGCCTTCCGACAGGTTGCACACACAACGTCGCAGCAATTAGAGCATCGCCTCGCTGTGCATACGTCGCTCATTTATACACACATAAACGGTTATTGCATATATCCATCTCGCCCCCTTTCCATTCTTGTGCCACCAACACGTACTTCTTGGAACGTTTATGCAGCATAGTAGACATGTGCATCAACCAAATGTTTTCTTCTTTTTTTTGTGTGTGCGGGGGGGGGGGGGGGAAGGGCGGTAATATTAGGTAGGGTGGTTTCACGTGACGTACCTCCGATTTGAAATATCACCATAATCCCTGTTGGCAGTGGTGTACGGCAGTCGTATGCTATACTATGAAGAAACGCCGCGGAGGCCGAGTGTTCCTTCTCACTCGAGTTGCTTCTCATTTTGTTGACCGACCGTGCTTGCCGGAGTAGGCGGCGACATGGGCGTACCAACCGGGGGGGGGGGGGGGGGCAAGGGGTGCGCTTACCCCCCCAGTTCTAAGAGTGGGGGGGGGGGGGGGGCACGGCATGTGTTTTGCCCCCCCCCCCCCCCCCCCCCCCCCCTGAAACAGCCACCACTGGGCAGGACAAACACTGGCCGGCGGCGCCCACGGAATAGTGAGGGCACCGCCCCCCGACCCGCGCGGGCATATTTTTAACGCGCAGCCGATACAAACCCTAGCAACGGCGCTCACGCCGAATTGGCTGGTTCGTGAAGATAGGCGCTGCCACCGTCAACATAGCCAGCGGATACAAGGAGAGTTTCTGAAGAGGTAGCGTAACTTAATGGTAAGATGTCTGCCTCAAACTTATCAGACCAGGGTTCTATTTATGGTGTGGGCTTACTTCTTTTATTATTTTTCCTCCAACATTTTGTTTTGTTGAGGCCTTTGGCGATATTTACGATATTTCTTTTATACCATTAAAACTTAAAGAAAAACGAATGTTCTTGAAGAAACATTGCTGAACTAAATTGTATGGGTCTCTATTTACGGAAGGGCATGGGGGAAAGCGGGGCTTGGGTTGCCGACCGGACGCCGCAACGCGGCGTGTACAAGGGGGGGGGGGGGGGGGGGGGGTGGGGAGGGGCTAAGTGTTAAATAGATTTGTAATTAGCAGCCGCACTGGCATGCAAGGGGGTGGGTTGGCGCGCTTCGAGTGATACACGCGCCATTCGAATCCGAAATTTAAGTTCCCGCGCGTTGCCGAGTAGCCAATCCGGCGTGAGCGTCGTTGCTAGGGGGTCTATCGCCTGCGCCGTAAAAGGAGCCACTGACCAAGGCGCCCGGTGCGCATACACGGTTGGCCCTCTACTTATCTCCCCCCTCTCCCCCACACACACACGCAGACTCTTTTACAACACCTACACACACACACGCCGTAAAAGTTAGTTATGGACCGAATCTGCCGAACTTCAGATTCGGTAAAGTTCCGCACACGCCGATATTTTGAAGGAAAGTTCGGCAAAGATTCGGCAAACATTTCGCAAATGTCTGCGCACGCGCACGAACGCGACGGGGCCATGGATCGCAAATGAACGCCGCGCAGTCGCGCGGTTACCACCGCACAGTTTAGTACAACCAGCGGTTACGGCGAAATCGGGAGTAGGCTACACGGTAACTGTGCGTTTGTGAGCTTTTGCGAGTGTGGTTCTCTTCAATATTTTCTGCCTCAAGAACAGAAGATCAACCAGTAGTTTACGCAGTCCACTGCGCAAGTGACAAATGGTGCGGTGCATTCTGGATAACGTGATTTTCATTTGACCTCTCCAGTGATGAAACGAGGTGATTGAAACATTGACTGACAACTGACAATTACGCTCAGTGCGCGCAGCCTACTGCCGACAAACGGGGCAGTGTCCCGAGAGCTTGCCAGAATGTATGGGATGCAGCTGGCATTTTCGTCGTAATGTGATACATGTTTTCCGCCTTATTTTCTTTCCTTTTTATGTGCTTGCTGTAGTGTGTATATTCTGTACATTTATTTGTCTGTTTTGTTCTTTCATATTTGGTGGCGGGCAGGCAGCAGACATGTAGAAGCTACTGAAAAAAAAGTAATTAAGTTAAGTTACTAAGTATTAGCCTCAAAAGTAATTTGAGTAGAGTAGAAATTACTCAAATATAAAGTAATTGAGTAAATTCCTAATCACCGTAAAAAGTAGCAAATTACTTTTGAAGTTACTTTTTATTTTTTTTCTATGCTAAGAAGGAAGCACTTTCACAGGTTTTGATGCGTTAGCGAAATTCTGCTAGCCGAATATAAAGCGGCTTGCATTTTCACAGAAATGCTTTAATAGCTGGTTCTGCTTCTGCATGCCTAATTGTTGTGTACTTATTTTTGGTCAAGGATGTACTGCGGTTATATCATTTCGCCTTTGAGGTTTAGCACTGCCTGAGCTTGATTTTGCAGACAGTGTTTGACTGCTTCCAGTATTGCGTAAAGTACGTCTGAAAACTACTTGGAAGTTCAAAGTAAATGAGAGGTTATGTACTTCAAGTAAAGTATCAAGTACACCGGGTGCGATGTACTTTAAGGAACATACTATAAATATAATGCACTTACAAAGTAAAGTAGAATCACCTTTTAACACACTCTTTCAGAATGCCCTTTCATTCCCTATACAGCATTTTTCTTGTCCTTTTTTTTTGGCCGGTATGCATTGTTTTAGGGAAAATCGGTGGTACATCCGTCTTTTTCGGGAAGGGTGGCAAAATCGGAGGTGCATCAGTTTTTCTTTGTTCTTTTTTTTTGGAAATGGCGGCAACTAATACGGGATAGAGTAATTGTTTTATTCTCGCTGACGAACCAATTAACACAATCAACTTATAAGGTACTTATTTGTAACGGTCTATTAGCTGCCATTTCTTCACTCAGAGAAATGACCAGATGACGTCTCGAAACACAGCAGAAGCTATACAGGAGCACCAGATGAACTTCAGAGGGGGGTGCTGCACTTTGTTACCTCCTTTGAGTGAGTATGTATCCCTCCTGTAGTCGGCAAGCATTCCTACATTGGGGAGAAGCGGGGACAAGCCTTTTCTTCAAATGCGTCAAGTTTCCTTGAGCTACGGGATACAAAGAGACGGCAATATTCGGCGCTAATTCCACAGTTACTCTGCCTCTCTTGCGTCGTGTCTGTTCGCTTCCCGCGCCCCGCAGCAGTGTTGTTGCAGGGGGGGGGGAAGGGGGGCTTGCTAAAATGTTTTTTTTTTTTTTAATATTCAGATTGCCTTCTTTCTTCCCCCCCCTTTTCTACGCCACATGTTTCCCCCTCTGCAAATATCAGCTGATCCTCTAACATCTTATCTCTGTTGAGAGGCAAACCAACCACTAAAATTCTAAAGTAATTTGTAATTTGAGAGGAAGTCACTCGGAAAAGTAGTTAAAGTTAACTACTAATTACCAAAATAGAAATATAATTGAAAGTTACTAAACTACCCAGAAAAGTAGTTAAACTACAGTAATTTGAGCAAAGTAGTTGAACTACGTACAAGTCTGGCTGGCAAGCGCTCTGCGCGAGGGTTTTCCCCTATCTGCCTAGCCCCGCACACCACCACAAGGGCCCCTTCCAGTATTTGCGAATAGAATTATTATTTTTATTATTATCATTATAACAATCTTTCTTTCGCCTCACAAGTAGTTTTTGCCAAAACAGAAAAATATTGCTTTTTAGTTCGCGGTATTTCGCGATTTTCCCCATGTATCTGCATAAAACTAAATAAAGAACTATAATGCTCGACGTTGCGCATTCGACATTCCTAACTCTTGCCATCTTCCTAAACCTCCGTGTGTGTCCTAACACCAGAAACCGAAATTTTAAAGGTTAAAAACGGCAAGATGGAAATATGGAATGCGGACTTTCATGCAAAGCTGACGTCAAGTGACTCAAATCGAAAAAAAACATGCATATTTACAATATTGTTGTCTCCTCTGGTGAAGGCTCAGCAACCGTTGCATTCGTTTTCGCGCACGAAACGGTGACTCCCAGAGAAAGTAAGAACGCAGTGATTGCCTTTATTTTAACAATGTAAAAACACTTGCAGGCGTGCGCTGATGAAGCCTCAAAATCAAAACTCTTTTAGCGTGATCCGTGACTGTGCCGGCTACTACCCACCCTCATTGTCGCGTCACTTTCTGCAAGCAAACACTAAAATTGCCAGTAAACACACAAAAGCGACATTGATACAATTATCTTGTAGACTATCACCTTATTTATAGTAGGTTACAAGTCGAGAAGCTATCGGCGAATGCCCCTTCAAAGGGAATCATATATCCCTCCGCCAACTCCGCATCCAATGCGGAGGGCAAGTTCGTCTGCTTCTTGCGCAGGGGGGTAGCGGTGACGTCGGAACGCCGAGTCCTGATTGGCTGATCGCGACCCCCTATCTGAGCGTCGTCTGCTCCTTTGCAACGTCGTCTGCTCGCAACGTCGTCTGCGTCTGTCTTACCTTTCCTGCGACTTTCGGAAGTGCAAAGGCCAGATTCACGAAACGATCGTACGCCAAAAATGTGCGTAAGACATAATTTAAGAACAAATTCGTATTCACGAAACGAAATTTTCGCAAGTTTTGCGCAGGTTACGACGAAATCCTACGACAGCTCCAAAGCTGTCTGATGCACTTCTTATGATCAAATCAGCATGGCCGGCAGCGTCGCGGTCGCGACGACCCACGGACGTTTATTTTTCTACGTGCGCTTCTCACGCGTCCCGACTTCAAGCAGCAAGAAAAATGTAAAAAGTACTTGAAACAGGCCACGACGAACAAGAACGCTGGATCCACAAACACCCGGGAAAAGCTCCAACGGCCACGATTCTACCGAACGCGACCAAGTGAGCACGGCAGTTAGGCCTAGCACTCCTCGACTCGGCGACCGTCTGCCCACGACCGGCTGGTGTGCTGAATGGAATATGCCCGCGCGACCCTTGTGAACCCTTCCCGTATTATACTTTAATCGCTGATCTCAGTTTTAGATTAAGAGGTCAATTTCTTCCTCTTGTTATCTCCTTGTTTCCCGAGGCAACGGTGACTCTCGCCGGTGAAAAAGCGGTGAATCTCCGACAGACGCAGGAAAGGTAAAGCAGCCATCGCTTTGGCTAGCAGACGTAAAGCAGACGACGTTAACTGCGCCAACACGCCGACGCCGTTAAAGAATGAGGGGTCTCGCCGCACACGAAAGGAGGGAAAACGTGTTTGGGAGGGAACTTGTGGACTAACCACCCTCACTCTCGGTTCTTAGCAAACAAACCTCGGCGCCTCGGGACACCTCGCCAGTGAGTGCTTTGATTTCCCTCCTTGATGCGCGTCTGCTAGTTGTTAGACAAAAACAACGTACCGCTCGAGTTATTTCGTCTGCCCTCTGTGAAAGGCCAAGTCGAGCTCGCTCGTAAAGACCTGCAGTTCGCAGGAAAGGTAAGACAGACGCAGACGATGTTGCGAGCAGACGACGTTGCAAAGGAGCAGACGACGCTGAGATAGGGAGTCGCGATCAGCCAATGAGGGCTCGGCATTCTGACGCCACCGCTACTTCCTTTCTCATGCGCAGAAAACGAAAACGAGCCCACTTGCGAGGCGTATAGCGTCGCCTCGTTTCCGTGACGTTCCAGCCGACGCGCGAGGGGGGTCTTGCCTTTCTGTACCATATTTGCTATATCTTTCGACTTTGACCTACCCCTGTGGAAGCCACGAGTGGGAGATTAGAGTTTTTCCCCTCCGATAGAAACAAAGACGACTTTCGGGGATTAGCTTCCCCCTCCGGTGGATACAAAGGCTGCTTTCAGAGGCTCGGTTCCCCCTCCAATGAATACAAAGGTCGCTTTCCTAAAACGTTGGATCGGAGACAAGTTGGCATCATTCTGTAGCCAATATCTATCCATTGAAGCGGAACAAGGAGCGTTTCCAGTGAACTCTTCTTTCAACTGCGGAGGGATTTGAAACCGGCGCATCACGCTTGTGGGAGGAGCTTCTCCTACGTTCTTAACTTGTAACCGACTATAGTCATAACTGTTTCGATAGGCACTACATGTTGTATTTGTTTTAAGAAGAAAAAAAATTTTTTTCATAAGAAAAAAAACAAATATCAATTTTAAGTCTGGTAACATTGTATTTTTGCCGAATCATTGCCAAATCTTTAGGAAACTTCGGCAAAGGTTGCGCCGAATTTTCGGTTAGGCAAACGTTCGGCCCATCACTAGTAAAAATATGCGACCCAGGGGGGGGGGGGGGGGACTGGTTTTGCAGTTGCACCCCCCCCCCCCCCCCCACTCAACAACAAGTTGGTACGCCACTAGGCGGCGATATAAAGAAACATCGGTCGGCATTGTTTTTCAGTCATCTCGGTCTTTATAAAATGCCGTCAGTATTTTTTATCTTTATATGTGCAGCCGTCCTTGCTTTGGTTTTGTTTGGATTGGTTTGGCATGGCTTTGCTTGGTTTGGTTACGAGTCTTTTGGGGGCTTGGGGTCGCCCCCGCGTGGCTCTCTGTCACGCTCTCGATCACCTTGGGCGCTCCACTCATCATGTGGCAAGCCGCGTCACTCTTTGCGCCCCGTTCTATAATGGCCAATCAGGTCATCGGACAATCTTTCATCTACACTGCGATGTTTTATCGGCAGATCGTTTCTTCGACATTTGTTTCATCGGTGTGTCATCTGAAGATCGTTTCTATGACATTCGTGTATCGACACAACTTGCTACATTTCGTCGACACTTTCTTTTTACTCGGACGTCTAGACGACATTTTTTTTTCTGTGTCTTTCATCGAGGCGGCGTTGGCTTTTTGACGTCTCGCGTTCTTCGCGTGTTCGCAGCTCACTACGCTGTCTGCTACCGACCGGGCGCAGGTGGCGCAAGCGCAAACGCTCCTCACTCTTTGCGCTTACGCAGTGCGCTGTGCGCTTACGTCGCTGGAATGGTGCGTGCGGCGTGGCGGCCTTTTGCATACGTTTGGCCGTTTGGACGCGTGCTCGCCCTATATAGCGGATATTTGTTTACGTAGGGAGCGTGCTCGATGAAGCTGAGGCTCGGCGCTCGGCAGCCACACGGCTAGACGTTCTTTTTGCTTTCTGTCGTGCTTTTAGCTGCGTGCACACTCGAAGCTTGCGAGATGCTGAATTGTCCCAAACCTTTTCTAAAAGGGGTATTTCTCGACGCAGCGGGGGCCTAGTATATCGCTCGTGTTAAGTACCGAGCGAGGCAGGACATCTTGGTGGACTTAGCGCGATGCGCTCGCTTGGCACATTGATACTTTAGACCCATGTTGTTGTAAAAACAACTATCTCCAAACTCCGGTCTAAAAACATGCTTTTCGTGCAAGGCTTGTCAAATTATGAGGCGCTGGAGAAATGCAGCCTTCTGCGTTAAGTCCTTATTTCGAACTGTTTTTGTTCGCCTTCCGCCCATTGAAAAGCATGCGGGAAGGGCCTTAGAACGCACCTGGTATCGCTGTGCCGCAGCGTTCTTCCGCATCAAAAAGTTCGTCTGCTTTCCTCGCCGTCACCATGGCAACGAACGCCGAATGAATAGAAGCACGAACGGTACCGCCGCGTGAAGCCAGCAACAGCTGACGCCATTTTACGAACGCCGTCTGCTAGCCAAAGCCGAACGCGGTGTGTCAGATCAACCGCCTCCGCCGGTGCGCCGTTGGTAAAAACGACGACGCTGAGCCACGTCGACGACGAATGGGCGAGCAACAGCACTGCGAGACGACTGCAACTGCGGCATTTATTGGGTTCAAAGGCGCGAAATAAGCAAGAACAATTTTTATTTGAATCATAACACGCGATATCCAAGTTGGGGACCACATACCTTTGCTGGGTCTTTCCTGTCAACTTTTTACAGAGACACGGGGTGCCGCATTCAAAACACAGCTCCGTTTCCAAAATATGGGGGCCCTGAATAGGGCCGTTTAGACCGCTACCAGAACCTATAACTGACGTAACGAGCACTTGACGAGCGGTTGGCGCATAAGTCGTCTTTATGCATGCAGGCGGGTGACGGGCTCAGCTCAGCGGATCCCTCGAAGTCACCGGGGCCGTCAGAATCCTCGCCCTGTCTGCGTCGGGGCTCTAGATTTTGGCGGCCGCGGCGACGAACGACTGGAATCTATCAGTGCTTCCGCGCGCCTTGTCTCTCCTCCAAAACATGAACTTTGCAAGGTGACCACTGAAATGGTGGCTCTCGCGCCGTCGAGGTGGAAGAGAGTTTTTGACGTGGGCCCAGGTGCAATCCACCGTATTGGTGTGCGCACCAGTGTTCGCGTCGACAGAGTTAAGCTTGTGGTTGACGGTGAGGTGCGTGAAGCGAGCGTCATCTGCAAGCTTGCGATAGCCAGCCCAACAATCAGTGATTATTCTTGTTTCAGGGCGGCCCCACTCGGCTATTAGCCCTTGCAGGGTTTTAGCGTCACGGGTCTCCACGGGAACAAGAAAGCAGCACCCGCTGCCACGCCCCATACCGCCGAAAACCCACTGGCCAGGCCTTAAATACCCGCGATGGTACTTGTGCCGACCGAACATACTCTCGTCTAGTTCTACAGTCACGCCTTCACCACCAATCATGTCTGAATGCTTAAAGACGGCATTTACCACAACCTACCGACAAAGGCTCGCCCAATCTGTTATTGTCTTACTTGCGATATCAGCCTCCCGCTGAATGACGGCGCACGGTAGGTTCTGGCATTTGGAGGATGATTTGCATGAGTTGGAGAAGCGTCAGGTGCGTGCGATCTTTCGAAAAGGGAACCGCTCCGTACCGAGACATCGCCCCGGCACTGAACTTTGACACCGGCTTCCTCTTGGCCACCTCACGAATCATCCACACACCGCACCGCCCCCCCCCCCCCCCCCTCCCCGAGTAGCCATCCGCAGATCTAGCGCGGACTTGCAGCTTGTCGTCGCAGCTTCGCACTCTGGACACGCACGAAAACCCAGGAGCCAGGAGCAGGCCAACGCGCTAAAGCAAATTAATTGCTTCAAGAGGGTCTTTCATGGCGCCAAGAGGACGGCACAAGTTGAACGCCATGGCACTGCGATGCTCGCCTCTGTAAGAATAAAGCCAATAAAGCGCCGAGGGGGAACTGCGCGCTTCTTTGCATTTATTATATTTATTTCATCCGCCATTTTATACCTCATGACACAATTCTAACAAACTCATTGGTTGATCGGTCGGACCACACCATCGCGTGACAAAAAAAAAAAAAAAAAAACCGCCAAACGTATGTTTACGTACGGCATCGTCACAGAGAAGGGAGCAGTCGAACCCAACAACAAAATGAAGTAACAAAGTGAATAAAAATTAAAAAAAAAAATAAGAAGGGAGCCGTTGGAGTTTCGGACGGCGTCTTCTTTGATGAGAGGAGCTGCTCTGGCTAGAGCCACTCGATATGGCAGCGTAGCTACCAGAGTAGCGCCACGCTTTTCCCCGTGCCGCCTCTCACCGCGATTGGTCACACGCGATACCATAGCAACGAGCTGAGCTGGCTCGGTTTCCGTAACAACTGAGTGACGACTCGTCACGTGACCTCTCGAGAACCGTGATGTCATCGGTAAGATGGCAGCGCCCAGAGCTGGTGGATGCGAGTTTGTTCGGTGCGCGGAGTCGTGATGCGCCGCAGCTTGCCGACGATTTAGGGCTTCTTCGTGCTTTCTGACGTAGGTATAACGTGAAGATCTGAAAGAATGATACTTTATACCCTTTCTGTGCAAGATTGCTCTGGATATTAACACCTGTGCGACAGCATCAGTAATATCGCCTTAGTGGTGCTCGGGTTTCCGGATGTGTTTGAGGATCGATAAGACATATAGCATGAAATTTTCGCATTTTCTTAGCTTTATTTGAACGTTGGAGTGTCTGAGAGTCGATGCGAAATCTATGCGTCGCATGTTGGGCCTCGGGGAATTTGTTTTTGCCCCAGGTAACCGCATGATCACAAGCTTTTAGCGAGGAAGCTCCTGCGATGTTTACGCTTTGTACTAATCAACCAGGGAACCTGGGTTCAATCCCCGCCCCTGCCCGTTTCGATCTGGATGAGCATCGTACCGGCCTGCGGTTGTGTATCACTACTGCGTGGTGCACGTTAAAGACCTATAGACCCCAGGCTAGCGGTTATACTGCATTGGCTAAATTGCTCATCTACAGCGAGTGACTCGTCGCAACTTTGAAATGGCTGACCAACTACACGCTGTGTAAATATTCACACAACTCCCAAGTATACTAATCAACGATTTTACGATATGCGCAGCGCAAGTTCGTCTGCTTCTTTTAGTAGGGGTTGTGGTGACGTCAAAGCGCCGAGCTCTGATTGGTTCTGAATAAAGAATAGTGGGTAGGCCTCAAGGCAGCTTGCTTTTAGGTATACCCACTATCCTTCAATCGGAGACACTCAGATCTTGGCGTTCTGACGTCACCACAACCCCTGCAAAAAGAAGCAGGCGAACTTACGCTCCACACGGATTTTAGGATAAAATTTTCGCATTTTTCTAGCTTCCTTTGAACGTCTGAATTTGTGAGAATCATAACGAAAGGTATAAGGTGCGTGTAGGGCCTAGGGGAAGTTGTTTCAGCCCTAGGTCACCGAATAATCACAGCATTTTTTAGCGAGGAAGCTCCTGCGATATTTAGCCTTTTTTACTAATCCCCAATTTTACGAATTGGCAGTTCTGAAGATTTTTATATAACTTGCTTTCGTTGCAATAGCTTGCATTTGATCGCAGTGTTTTTTGGTTTGTTTTTCAAGTGAAAAACTGGCGTTTGCTCAAGTAACGTATGTGAAATGTCCTGCTATATAACAATGTATCAACACATACTATTAAACTTAGATGCTCAGAGGTGTGTTCGTCTTTGTAATTAATAAGTTACAGACGTATTTATTTCTTACGAGTATAATATTTATTTTCTGTAGCTGGGCCCGTTTTGTGCTCCTTAATGTCAATGTGCTATGACGTTATCATCATGTGTGTATGGTTCTAAATATCCTCTTTACAATGCCTACAAAGGCCAAAATGACGTCAGCCGACCCCAACTCACGCGTTGAACTCGAAAACTGCGTCGCTCGGATGTATGCGCTCATCAGCAATCAATTCGTCCACGGATATTTGAATTCGCGTTCCTGGCCAATGAGTGTCCTGACAAAACGTATCACTTGCGAATGCCAAGTTCTATGGTGTGCTTAAAAAGCACGGTGAAAGCTTGGGGTCATCGCACCGGTGCCCTAGCATGCCACGACTGAGTGATTTCACAGTTTTCTTGTGAGTTGAGGATTACAGGTAAGGAAGAAGAAGTTTAAAAATAATTTCGTGGCCCCTTTAACACGGATATGTGTACTACACCAGATAAAAATATTGACTTTTTGAATGCCGGTAAACTTCCGAACGACCATTTGGCCTGTCGGCAAGAACACCTCATATCCGGCGTCCGTCTCTTGATGGCGTCAACAATTCCCTAGAGACCACCATGCCGTCCTTCTTGGTTGAACCCCGTCGACGCCGCTCCTCACCAGTCGGTGAGAAAATCTCATCTTGAAGGGATGATCGGGTCTTGAAGAAGTATGATGCTAATCATATACTCGCTCACTATGGGGCAGTCGAGCAGCAGTCATGTCTCGAGCAAATCGTCCTGTCGTGGCCGGCGTAATTGGATTTTGTTCCATCGGAGCGAAGTCCGAAAGTACTAGGACGGTACGTTCGTCCCACGAAGCGACCGCCATCACGGCGGCTCTGAAAACCACTCGCCTTGTCCGTGCACGTACGATACCATAGCAGCTCTCGTCGCCCGACAGTCCCCGGGCTGCAAATCGTCTCACTTTTCAGAAAAAACAGGCACCGTTCCTCCAGACGTTCTTGCCGTACCGCGATGCCAAGCGTCTTATGCCTGATTCACATGGTGCGAATTTGCCTGCGATTTCGCAATTGCGACGCCGTTCTTGCGGCACAACGCAGTTGCGGTGCGAATTCGACTAATTCGCAACTCCGTATTTTGCCAATCTTTCCTTGCGAACGGCCGCTCTTGCGAAGGGGACGGACAGCCAATCAAACGCGGCTCGTGAAAGACGTCACGGTGGTCATAGCAACGTGGGAATCAAAAATACGAAAAATGCGTCACCTACGTCGTCGTCTTCGAAATTCGCTGCGGGGGTGGGGCGGCGGATGTGCTTCTTCCATGTGAATATTTTTCGCCGGGGGATGTAAGCTTCAGTACGGCATTAAAACGAACTGGCGTTTGCGTACCACGAGAGGGTTGTGGTTGCTTCCTTTGTAAAATTGCAGGCGATAACAATTGACGCTTCTGTTCGATCACTTTGCGTAAGGGACTCGTGGCATAGAAGAAAGATCCTTTCTTCAAATCTGTTGCGAAGGTCTGTCTAGAAACTGAGAAACGCTGAACAGAACCTTGTTATTAAAGCCATTTGATAAAAATCGAGCTTCACATTTTTACGTATAGTGAAAATAACTAATTGATATGTAAACGCGCTGGACGCGTGCTACGCGAGCGACACGCGTGTAAAATGGCTTTAATTACAAAGTGCCGATCAGCGATTCTCTGTTTCTGGACAGACCTTCGTGTCAGATCTGCAAAGAGATTTCGAGGAAGGGTCTTTCTACTATTCAATGAGTCCCCTACGCAAATGTCACACGTGCCACGCGTGACATTTGTCATAGAAATCTTGTGACAATTTGGTTTTGTGCATAGTTTGCGATTATTTCACCAACATGATTGTTTTGGCTTTTTTTTTTTTGCATCTGAAAACCTGTGTTTTTTTTTATTTATGTCGTTTCCTTTATCTTCAGTGTTTTTGTCATGTTCGCAATCGCTAATATTGTTTTGAATAAAGAAAAAGCTTAATATTTACGTTAGCTTGTTCGTGCTGACCTACACTGAGGAAGTACAGAATGTGTTTTGCACGTCCAGCGTGTCGTTCATTTCATAAAAGTCGGCCGATAAAACGAATTCTGTGTTTGGTAAAGACCCGATTGGGCAGCGTAGGTCCAACGAAAACAGTAAAATAGCACCTTACCCTGTGGGGAATCAGCCAGTACTCTGTCGATCTACTTTGGGCTATACCTGCCACAAAAAGTGTCCGCCAGTTTGTCCATAAAAGGGGCAAAGACCACAACCAATGTTCTACAAAAAAATTGACTGATTTGCAGGCAACAGGTCCGGGGTGGAAATGAACTAGAGAGATGACATGATGCAGGGGTGATTCAGAAATCAATTTTTTATTGCTGGCTTTAAATGTTGAAAGATAACAACTAACAAAAGACAAAAAAGATGCACTTACAAAAGAAAAAAAATCAAGTACAGGCACACCTTTTTGGCAGACATCAAATATAAATAAAGAGGAACATAACACGTTGCTGGAGTCATGGGGTGCACCGGCGCCAAAAGGCAAATATTTGCATTGTGCGCCGGTGTTGCAAGGCCGCCCACTGATCTACGCACGCCACTGACGGTCCGAGTACCCCTTGTCAATGGCCAGACGAAATCGACCCCTACGTGACACGGAAGCTACAACGCAAGGCACGACGAGAAGGAAACTCGCCGTGCCTTCTGTTATAGTTTCGTCGTAACCACATAACCCCCTAAAGTCCACCCCACACTGCAGAGAGGGCAGATGCTACGCTTCTTCGGCGTGTACAAACACACTCCCTCTCAACACTACACTGCCTCCAGCACGTTGCAGATTTACCTGAACCACCTAAATGCACATACTTCCGGAGACTACTCAAATAACTCTCACACACCAAGTTAAAAGGAAGCTGAAGCGGTTTTGTATTTGAGGAAACACACTTAAGTCGGCTTCATTTCACCTCCAGGATCTCGAATATCGAAATTATTTCTTTTATAATTTGGGGCATGGAGGTTGCAGAAAATCATTTTCAGAGTACCACCGAAGGCCCTCCTTCCAGGAGCGTGTCGCCATAAAAGGAGTTCTCGGAATCTTCCTTCCAGCAGCGTCCACCACAGCTATGCACGCGTACTCTTGCTATTTTTTTTTTTTTTTTTAAGAAAGGCACAAAAAGATGTCAACACTTGTGCCAGTACGGGGGAATGCACCTGGCAAGCTAGGGATTGCATGCGCGGCCCTCGAGTGACACGAGCTTTGCGGCCGAAAGGCCCTCTTATGACGCCACGACGGGTCGGGTGTTTTTCGTGTTTTCTCGCGTTAAGTTACATCTTCGGGGAAAACGAACGCGATATTCATATCCACGGGATAAAACTACGCTAGAATCAAGCTCTATCTCTTTTTTTTTTTTAAGAAGTGTTCCGGCTTCCCTTTAAGGACTGCGCCTCAGCTCAGGATCTTGCAGAACGTGCACTGAAAACACTCGTCCCACTTATCCAACCAAGGATCTCAGAGGACTGTGTCACTCCTCCACGGGCGGCAGAGTATAAATTACGTCCACCCCTCGTTAAGCACATTAATAGCGTACATGAACAGGGAGAGTCCCTAATTTCATCCCCCTCCAGTAGCACCGGTCTTGGTACAATACAAATGTTTCACTTTCTCTGTTCAAAGTCCTAGTGGGCCTCACACGGAAGCCGTCTCTCACCAGAGCGCCCGTTCAAAAGTAGCGAACTCGCAGCGGCAGAATATTGTTGTAATGGTGGCCTCAGCTCCCTGTTCCACCGGAAATAGGTCAGACGATCCTCACACACAAAAACTTGAAAACTTCGTGATTTGTCACCATACCGCTGACACTACTTAGGATTTCAGTCCAGCGCGGTTCCTTTGCCATGACACTGCAGCTTCCTTTACCAAGTACCTACGGTACAGGTCTCTCACTGCGGTGGCCACTATGTTGCATTTTCGGACAGATTGGTCGACGTGCCGCGATCTCAGCCTCGGTAGGTGGAGCAACGCGTTTGTCTGTTGAGAGACCTCCTTGCGCCACTGGCCATCAACGATGTTGCCGAAGTGGTCGACTTCAATCAGCATTGGCATTTAGCATGTGCAACTTGTCGTCTTGTAGGTAGTTGTGCAGTACACAAGCTGCGCGGACGACTCCAGTGGCGTGGTCTGGGAGGAGGTCGATTGGCCTGCGGAAGATGCAAAATCTAGTAGCCAAAATTTCGAATGCGTTCTGGACGCACCTTCTGGAAATGGGACAAAGACAACACTGTGATTTTTGTTATTATAATGCAAGTGCAACAATTCTAAAGGTTACCTCGCTCTACACAGTCGATAGTTGAATATTTTTAGATAATCGCTGAGGTATCAACCAGGACAGGGCCTCAGAAAGTCCGACCTCAGTTGAAATGCCTCGTCTCCAATCAAGACGGACGCGGCGATAACATGGGAAGGTGGCAGCAGATTTGGTGGTGGACAATTCAAGGCAGCTTGACTGAGGCACTGTCCTATCCTTGATGCCTTGAAGACGCCACCATCACTTTGGTGGCCATACGCTCCAGCGTCTGTGTCCATAAACCTCGACTTGCTGTCCACGACGGCCATCAGCACTACAGAGTAGGTTACCCTGAAAAGCCGAATGTTACGTCACTTCATGCGCTCTTCTAAAACATGAAATGTGTTAAAGTAAATTTGTAGACCCATAAACAGCACCTTGTAGTTATAGTACAGGCTTCAAGAATCGGCAAGGGCTTCGATATGTCCGTGTTTTCCGTCAACGTTCCCCACACAATGAGGAAAATTCCGCCCTGCCTCAAAGCCCTTGGCAATTTCCCTTGGTCTGTGATTCTTGATGGGAGCTAGAAGTACAGCACAAAGTTCACACATGGTTTTACGTTGTTATTTAAAAGCCGTTCATGTAATCTTTACCTATAGTAATACTGGTAATAAATGCATCCTCAAATATGAGAAATACTTGTTGACGCTTAACAATTGCGAATAATTTTGTAACTGGATCTGAAAAGCTGTGTGTCTGTCTTTTTTTTCTCCCTCGCTCCTTTTTTTTCTACGTTCAGCTGGAAACTTTCAGAAGCATGTTTAGCCAACTAGCCCAGCTCCAGGCACACACCACTTGCTTTTGTAAGCTATCATATTATGCCCAAGTCAGGCCGGTGTCAGACTGCTTATACAAAAGACAAAAAACAGTCAGCAGACATCGATCGAACGCGACTCACTGACGCATCTGTGTTTCATAAGCCGCGTGACAGGCTGCTCCTTTCATTGGTTGCCGTGCGACATAAAAAAGCAGGGATGCTGCGGTGCCTCAAATTACCATTTGTCTGCAAACTGTATTCGTAGGATGCGTAATGTGTGACCCCGTCTTTCGAAGGTGGCGCAGTAATAGCATTGGGGCCCTCAACATCCTCAGGTCTGCAGCCCTCTCTTCCCAAGTTCGTCCCTAGAATCATAAATCAATGGCTCTCTGTTGTGTAAACTTTTTGAGAAACCATTTTTGACAGTACAGCTTTCAACATGATTCATTTAGATATTTCGGCTGCGAATAGTTAGGAGCAGCTGCAAAGGACGAGTTAGCTGCAGTGATTTGTACACCCGACTCCCATAATTATCTCCAGGTGGGGTGTGACACCCCCCCCCCCCCCCCCCCCAGGATGTCTTAAGCAATGTACAGGGTGTCACAAAAGAAAATTTACACGCTCTTTTTCACCGCAAAAATAAACTAGGCATCGCCGAACGCTAATTCTCCGCCCAAAGGTAGAGCTAGAGGTCACAACCAGATGCCAAAGTTTCAGCCCGATCCGATAACTAAATCAAAAGTTATAAGTGATTTTCTGAAAATTTCAATGGGGAAATGGAGCCCATTTTCGCCCGTTTTCGGTTTCTGGTGCCATAGAACCCCATGTGTTTGAAAACGCCGTTGGCCGCCATTTTCCCATTGAAAATTTCAGAAAATCACTTATAACTTTTGATTAATTTATCGGATCGGGCTGAAACTTTGGCATCTGATTGTGACCTCTTGCTCTACCTTTGGGCGGAGAATGAGCGTTCGGCGACGCCTAGTTTATTTTTGCGGTAAAAAAGACCGTGTAAATTTTCATTTGTGACACCCTGTATATAAACCTAAAGCCAGCCCCTTCTAACACCCCCTTATTTATCTCCAGGTTGGGGGCGACACCCCTCAGAATTTCTTGACCAATGCATCTAGACCTAAGGCCGCCCCCTCCCAACAGCCCCCCCCCCCCCCCCCCCCCCCCGAATAATTGCAACACCCCCTGATTTAGAATTCTGGATGATTACGTGGTTTGGTAGTGTGTAGAAAGAGTACACCGGGGCAGGGGGGGGGGGGGGGGGGAACTTGAATTCATCAATTTCCCAAGACCACCACTGTGAGTCTTGTTGTTCGTCATGATCTACATCTTTAAAGGCGGTATTTAGTGGACGCCGTATTGGCGCGCATTGTTCGCAGCTAGAGCTCAAAAAGAACTGCTACGTACTGCTGGCAAAGATAAACAATCTCGACGGTGTGAAATATACGTTGCAGAAGCGTTGTGCAAATTCACTAACAGCACGTGCTCTCAGCAGCAACCGGCGCAAGCTATGGCCCCCAGTGAATACCGCACGACCGGAATACCACTTCCATTTTCAAGTGTTTTTTTCATTACGAGACGCCAGCGACTCTTTCACAGCATGCATCCGACACTAAGGATACGGTTGGTCTTGGATGAGGCGCGTTTTTATTGGCTGTCTTTTCGTACCGTCGCAGCGGCGCTGGTGACGTCTCGAAAGATGTTTGACAATTGACGCAGCTCCGATTATTTCATAATCGCATTGAACCTGCCTGTTTGCCGCAACAGCGCCGTCGCAACTGCGAAATCGCAACTAAAATCGCTCCATGTGAAACCGTCCTCTTTTCCACAAGTTACCAAAAACGAAATCAGATTTCTTTGCTTACCTTCATGTGTTTTGGGTGAAGCACCTTTCATATATGCGGACATCTCTCATGCACAATGGATGCCCCTGTTGACACTCCAACCTTGAATTGCAGTGCAAGATCCTGCATTGACGTTGCCGATGACAGGTACCTGAATAAAAACAAAACATTGCTGTGTACATCAATGTCTGGAAGCCGAGAAACTAGTAATGAGTTCGCCATATAAACCAGTTTAATTGCACCTCGTATTCACTCCAAACAGTGAAGTTTAAAGAGGATACCATTTTACCTCAAAGTGATAGCAAGCCGCACCCGCGACGAAATGGGCTCTCTGACGACATATTGCTTCGTAAGCTTTGTTTCCAGGCGAGTGTGGAGTCTTTCAAAGGCGTTCCGCATTATCCGGTAATATCTTCGAAACTGCTCCGGGTCGCTGTGCAGCATAAAAAGGGTCTGCAGAGAAAAAGTATTCCAGAAACCTGCTCGCAGAAAAGCACAAGTCGACTTACCAATGAGTAAAACTCCGATTCTTTGGCTCTGTTTTGCCAGCACGGCCTGACCCACCATCACCGCGGGCTGCCGTCTAGGAGCAGGAGTTTCTTTTCCGCAGAAGTAGGTATTCCTTTTTACAGAGCAGTCTGAACTCGTCGTCATCAGCGGCCATTATGCTCCATGAAAGTCAAGACGCGCTGCTACTTGCCATCTTTCGATATGGAACATCGTCCACGTGACGAAGCCACCGGGACAACTGTTCGCCTTGCGCGACATGCCAAGCAACGCAACAACTAGCTTGCTCAAGCAGTTATGAGCTGTGACTCTCCCGGTGTCCTTGTCGCGTTCGTCGTACTCGTTGTTTTCGTCGTTTTCGTTGATGCGAATGCAGTCGATGCAAACGTCTGAATCGGCCCTAAATATAAGTATACGGCGTACTTTTTACCAGAAGCTAATAAATAAATCTGAAAATTTTATAATTTTGTTAAATATCGAAATTAGTATCGTCAAACGAATTCAAGGGTTCCAACCATGTGCTTCGCAAGTGCGAAAAATCGCATATGTTCTCAATCAATGTGAAAGGAAACGCGAAATTTCGCATGTGCGGTTCATCGCTTCACCGATTTCGCAGGAGAAAATCGCACCATGTGAATCAGGCTTTATACCACTTTTCAATGAACGAACGGAGATATCAACTAGACAACAAAGGTTGCCGCCCGGCGTCGCTAGAAGCACGGTTACCATGGCAACCTCCCAGGCCCAAAATGGAGGTCACTATCAGCGCTTCTGACGTCGTGCATCTAGATAATTTTGCGTCGTGTCGCTACTCTGGCAGCTATGCTGCCATATAGAGTGGCTCTAGCTCTGGCCGCTCTGGCCAGAGCAGCTCCTCTCATCAAAGAAGACGCCGTCCGAAACTCCAACGGCTCCCTTCTTATTTTTTTTTTTTTAATTTTTATTCACTTTGTTATTTCATTTTATTGTTGGGTTCGACTGCTCCCTTCTCTGTGACGATGCCGTCCGTGGACATACGTTTGGCGGTTTTTTTTTTTTTTTTTTTGTCACGCGATGGTGTGGTTTGACCGATCAACCAATGAGTTTGTTAGAATTGTGTCACGAGGTATAAAATGGCGGATGAAATAAATATAATAAATGCAAAGAAGCGCGCAGTTCCCCCTCGGCGCTTTATCGGCTTTATTCTTCCAGAGGCGAGCATCGCACTGCCATGGCGTTCAACTTGTGCCGTCTTCTTGGCGCCATGAAAGACCCTCTTGAAGCAATTAATTTGCTCTAGCGCGTTGGCCTGCTCCTGGCTCCTGGGTTTTCGTGCGTGTCCAGAGTGCGAAGCTGCGACGACAAGCTGCAAGTCCGCGCTAGATCTGCGGACGGCTACGCGGGGGGGGGGGGGGGGGGGGGGGGGGGGGTGCGGTGTCTGGATGATTCGTGAGGTGCATGCCAAGAGGAAGCCGGTGTGAAAGTTCAGCGCCGGGGCGATGTCTCGGTACGGAGCGGTTCCCTTTTCGAAGGATCGCACGCACCTGACGCTTCTCCAACTCATGAAAATCATCCTCCGGATGCCAGAACCTACCGTGCGCCGTCATTCAGCTGGAGGCTGATATCGCAAGTAAGACAATAACTGATTGGGCGAGCCTTTGTCGGTAGGTTGTGGTAAATGCCGTCTTTAAGCGTTCAGACATGATTGGTGGCGAAGGCGTGACTGTAGAACTAGACGAGAGTGTGTTCGGTCGGCACAAGTACCATCGCGGGTATTTAAGGCCTGGCCAGTGGGTTTTCGGCGGTGTGGAACGTGGCAGCGGGTGCTGCTTTCTTGTTCCCGTGGAGACCCGTGACGCTAAAACCCTGCTAGGGCTAATAACCAAGTGGGTCCACCCTGGAACAAGAATAATCACTGATTGTTGGGCGGGCTATCGCAAGCTTGCAGATGACGCTCGCTCCACGCACCTCACCGTTAACCACAAGCTGCACTTTGTCGACCCGAACACTGGTGCGCACACCAATACGGTGGATTGAACCTGGGCCCACGTCAAAAACTCTCTTCCATCTGGACGGCGCGAGAGCAACCATTTCACTGGTCACCTTGCAAAGTTCATGTTTTGGAGGAGAGAGAAGGCGCGCGGAAACACTGATAGATTCCAGTCGTTCGTCGCCGCGGCCGCCAAAATCTAGAGCCCCGACGCAGACAGGGCGAGGATTCTGACGGCCCCGGTGACTTCGAGGGATCCGCTGCGCTGAGCCCGTCACCCGCCTGCATGCATAAAGACGACTTATGCGCCAACCGCTCGTCAAGTGCTCGTTACGTCAGTTATAGGTTCTGGTAGCGGTCTAAACGGCCCTTTTCAGGGCCCCCATATTTTGCAAACGGAGCTGTGTTTTGAATGTGGCACCCCGTGTCTCTGTAAAAAGTTCACAGGAAAGACCCAGCAAAGGTATGTGGTCCCCAACTTGGATATCGCGTGTTATGATTCAAATAAAAATTGTTCTTGCTTATTTCGCGCCTTTGAACCCAATAAATGCCGCAGTTGCAGTCGTCCCGCAGTGCTGTTGCTCGCCCATTCGCCGTCGGCGTGGCTCAGCTTCGTCGTTTTTACCAACGGCGCACCGGCGGAGGCGGTTGATCTGACACACCGCGTTCGGCTTTGGCTAGCAGACGGCGTTCGTAATATGACGTCAGCTGTTGCTGGCTTCACGCGGCGGTACCGTTCGTGCTTCTATTCATTCGGCGTTCGTTGCCATGGTGACGGCCTGGAAAGCAGACGAACTTTTTGATGCGGAAGAACGCTGCGGCGCAGCGATACCAGGTGCGTTCTAAGGCCCTTCCCGCTTGCTTTTCAATGGGCGGAAGGCGAACAAAAAGAGTTCGAAATAAGGACTTAACGCAGAAGGCTGCATTTCTCCAGCGCCTCATAATTTGACGAGCCTTGCACGAAAAGCATGTTTTTGTGGCCATCCCGCGTCCTGTTTTTTTTTATCCGGAACATGGGTCTAAAGTATCAAACTGCCCGCTCGCTTTACTAACTCAGATATGTACAACATGATCCTGTTCGAGAAGGCTAGGCGTGGAAGTGGCTGTGGCTCACGTTGGCACGCGCAGGTGCGTTGGCCCATGCTCGCGCGCCGCGCTCTCTCAAGATACACTTCAGAACACAATACCTTCCCCCTAAAGACCTGTTCACACGTGCAGCGGAGCGCTACAAGCATAGCGCTAACCTCGCGCTTAGCGCGTGCTGACGGCAGCGTTCAACAGCTTTGTATCGCACCGTCAAAACTGTTGCTCATGGCAGACGATAAGTAGCTGACGACACGTGAGGAGCGCTACATCAGCGCTTTGCTGCATGTGAGAACCGGCCTTAAACGTAATCCTGGAAGTAACGAGGACGACGCTGTTGACGCTGTGGGCATCCTAATGAAGAAACACCTGGAGTTGGATTTCGAGACTGCGGATGCGGTGTTGATAGGTTATCCTGGACGGACTCTTCCGTACTCGACGTGACGTCCGGCCCGACTTCATCGCCAGTAGTTTCGAAGTCTGGCACGTCGCAGCTGCCCCTCAGAGTAGGGTTTGGCATATAGCATTTTCTACTTCGGATGTGATCGATGTGTAGCCGTCACACACGTCCTCTTTAAGCTGTACCTGGTAAGAGACGCGTCCCAAATGGCATAAAATCTCCCCTGTCAACCAGCGGCTCCCGCTTGCGCTGAAATTCATTGCAAACACGGGGCTTTCCGGCGCGAACTGTCGAACAGTCTTCGACCGTCGATCTTGAAAGATGCCTCCTGCCGCTGGTTCATGACTGACTGTTGATCAGGATGTAGCTGATCCAAAGCTGATCGGGGTTGTCGACCGAAGAGTAGCTCCGCAGCGCTGTTTCCTGTTGAGGTGGCTGGAAGAATGTGTTGCTCGAACAAGATCCTGGCCAGACGAACAGACCAATCCCCCCGAATTATGGCCATTCGAAGATCGGTGATACGGTGCCACCAGGACTTGATGGATGCCGTTTCGACGGAGTAAATCCTTTAAATCGCCTGAAGTGAGTCCGAAAGCACCACATCCGGCAGTCCGTGCGTAGCGAATGAGGTACAAAATACCGTGATCACAGCCGAGGCGGACGTAGATTTGACTCGCAGGACTTCCAGCCATTTCGAGTGAGAATCCACTATGATGAAAAAATACTCGCCCTGGAAGGGACCCGCAAAGTCGACGTGCAGTCTCAACCTCGGTCTTATCGTATATTCTCACGGGTGGGCGGGGGCGCGAGCTGGGGCGTTTCGGGATTCCTGACAAGGAACACAGCACCGCACTCGGCGTTCTATATTTTGGTCAAGTCCCTGACACCGGACATAACCCCTTGCCAAACCCTTCATCCTCACAACTCCCGGATGACCTCTGTGCGATAGGTTCAACACGGTTTCTCGAAGAGGTGGGGGCTGCCCCAGAGAATACAACCATTATAGACAGACAGTTTGTCGCGGCGAGAGCAGTAAGGCCTGAAAAGCTCTGGAGGTTTCTCTGACGGCCAGCCGTGCAGGAACCAACGCAGTACCCGGGAAAGAACGCGATATTTCTTCGTCAGAAAAGCCACTTGTTTTGCGTCGATGTGTACCTTTGGCGTTGATTCGATGAGGAGAACATCACGAAGAGGAGGTACGTACCTCAAAATCCTGAATCTTCTGAGGAAAACGGCTGAAAAGGTCAGCGTTGCCCATCTGTTTCCCAAGTCTGTAAATGGGCTCATAATCGTACTGGGCTAACATCAGGCTCCAGCGCAACAGACGCGGTGATAGAACCTGAGGAATTCGATTAATGTGGTACAGTAACCCCAGAAGAGGCTTGTGGTCCGTAAGAATCTTATATTGTCGTCCATACAAGAACTGACGAAACTATTCACACCAGCTACGAAAGCCAACGCCTCATGATCCGTCTGCGTGTAGTTTCTTATGGTTTTTGTCATAGTTCTTGATCCAAAGGCCACGGGGAATTCTTCACCGGACGGTGAAACATGGCTCATGACGAAACCTAGGTCATACGAAGAAGCGTCGCAGGCCAATATTAAGGGACGCTCGACGTCGTGATGTGCCAACACGGTCGAAGACTGTAGAAGATCTTTGCGCGTCGGAAAGCTACCACTTCCTCTTATCCCCACTTCCAGGATGCACCTTGGTCCAGTAACCGATGTAGGGGTACCAAGACGTGAGCAGGCCCCCTTAAGAAGCGGCCGTAGAAGTTCAGGACTCCTAGGAAGGATTGCAACTGTTGTTTATCTTAGGGTTCTGGAGTGGTCTGAATACCCTGAACGTTGTCTTCAGTAGGGTGGATGCCTCCCTTGTCAATTTTGTATTTCAGGAAAGACATTTGAGGCATTCTGAAACTGCACTTGTCCTTGTTCAGGTGGAGCCCGTCGTCACTGATTTTGTAGCACGGCCAGGAGACGAGACTCATGATCTGCATCGTTTTGACCGCCGATCACAATATCGTCGACAAACACAAAGACACCTTCGAGTCTAGCGAGAATCTCTTCCATATAGCGTTGAAAGATTGCTACGGCCGTAGCGACGCCGAACTGCAGACGGGTGACTCTGAAGAGACCCCGATGAGTGTTGACTGTTTGGAGGTCCGCTGAAGCTTGATCTACTACGTTCTGGTGGTAGGCCTGTTCTAGATCCAAATGTGAAACTTCTCACACCAAGCCAGTTTGGCGAACAGTTGATCGGCAGTTGGTAAAGGGTATGTTCCCCATCTAATGACTCGGTTCACTGTGCACTTGTAATCACCGCACAAGCGAAAGTTCCTGTTCTTTTTAAAAATAGGCACGACTGGGGTCGCCCATGAGGAATGCCGTACCGGTTCAAAAATTCCTTGTTCGACCAGTTTGTCGACGGCGTCGTCCACCTTGGGCAGCAGCGGAAATGGAATGTGACGAGCCTTGAAAAATTTAGGAGTCGCGGCAGGGTCGACATCCGCACGAACAGGGGGTCCCCTGCTTCTTCCGAGTCCTGGCTGAAAAAGCTCGGAAAACTCGTCAGTCACGTTGTGAAACGCAGCCGCTTCCACCTGAGGCGGCGATGTGTCGACATGAAGGACCCCCTCCAAGGAGATGCCCAAGGACCGGAACCAGTCGCACCCTAACAGGCTCACACCAAACCCTTTGACAACCACCAGTTCCAATTTCATTTTCTTCTCCTTGAAGGACACGTTGGCTGTTACACTTTCGAGAACTTCGAGGCACTGCTGCGTATTGGAGCGTAGTCGGAAGGCGCACGGTCTGAGGCAGCTCTTGGGGGTGTGGAGCTGGCTCATAACACGCGAGTTGATGATAGTGAAGGCCGAACCAGAGTCGATTTCCATCAGCAGGATACGGCCATTGATCAAAACATCGCAGAGTACTAGCGGCTCAGTGGTGAAGACCTCATAATCTTTCGGTGATGGTCCCATCGTCTCCAACTTTTTATTGCGAACAGCTGACCGTCGACGTCCGGGTCTCGCCTTTTAGCGGCATACTGCGACATTATGCCCTTTGTTACTGCAAAAATGATAGACAGCCTCAGCAAAGCGGCATGTTTTGGGGTCATGCGCGCCATTGCAACGTCAGCATGCATTCTGAGGAAGTGCCCTTGAACGGTGCTTTTCCGTGTTGTTTGCTGTGTTGCCGGTTCCGGCAGGCGGAGGGATTGGCCTCTCCGGTTAGGTGGTTCGATGAGGCGACCTTGACGCTGCGTCACCTTCCACCCGATACGTTTCTGGATCCACTGCAGCCCCCGATGTCGACGCAGAGGCGCGAATTTCAGTGGCTTGCGACTTGGCCGCCTCGGCCGCTCTTGCCATGTCCAGGGTCTTAATCAGCGTTAGTGTGGGCTCGACGAGCAAACGTCATTGTAACGTGTCGTCATGAAGGCCGCAAATGACGCGGTCTCTGAGCATGTCGTCGAGCATTCCTTATAACTCGCAGTGCTCGGACAAGCGTCGGAGGTCTGCCACGAAGGTGTCCACAGGCTCCCCTGGACGTTGGTCGCGTCTGAAGAACTAGAAACGTGTGAAAGTCACCGACGGTTGAGGGACGAAGTGCTCCCGAAGCTTTCGTGTTATCTCCTTATTCTGCGTTTCGGCTGGCGAGCTCGGCGAACACAAAGAGCTCAAGATGGCGTACGTTGCAGAGCCACAGACGCTACACAGGAAGGCCCGTTTTTTCTCTGCCGTGGTTACGTTGTTTGCCGCGAAAAAGAATTCCAGACGCTCGGTATACTGTGGTCAGGACGCAGGGTCATTAGGCCAAAAATCTTCGAACTGTACTTTGGAAGACATACCTGGAAAGGTTGAGCGGTGTAGCCGCCGATACTGCGCGTTTACCTCGTCGCCAGTGTTAAGTACCGAGCGAGACAGGACACCTTGGTGGCCTCAGCGCAATGCGCTCCGCTTTGCTAACTAAGGTATGTTCAACATGGTCCTGTTCAAGAAGGCTTGGCGTAGATGTGGCCGTGGCTGGCGTTGGCACGCGCAGGTGTGTTGGCCCACGCTCGCGCGCCGCACTCTCTCACGATACGCATGGGGGCTAAGCTCGCCTTCGGCGGGAATCTCTTCGATGCGACGTAACGGTTGAAGAGAGGAGTTTCTTTTGATTCCGCCCATGTGCTCCGAGCCTGGCCTGACTCGGAGCACATGGAGCGAAAACTCGCGCTGTATAAAATAGGAATCTTGGGTTCAATCCCCACCCCTGCCCGTTTCGATCTAGATTAGCATCGTACCGGCATGCGGTCGTGTATCACTATTGCGTGATGCACGTTAAAGACTTCAGGCTACCGGTTGTACTGCACTGGCTGTATAAACATACACACACCCCATATTAGGCTGTATAAACATACACACACACCAATTCGTTTCCAGACTGGTTAGGTAGCACCGCTTCATTCCACCGCGACATAGTAAGATCACTGTTGAAATAGGTGTTCATAACGGACAATATAATAGTGAATTCCCGAGGTTGTTTATGAAGACAGTAAAGTTATTTAGAGGTTCATTTGATTATGCCTAAACATTAGAAAGGTGAAGAAAAAAAAAGAGGAAACGTACGCCTCACCTTAGGTAGAAACATTTTTTCTACTTACTGATGGCCCGTTTGGTTTTCTTAGTAATCGCAAAACGGGAAGTGTTAAATTTAGAAAAAAATTGTTTCGCGCGCCAAAGTGCTAACGTCAAAATTCAATTTGCATCTCAGAGTAAGCACCTGTTTGTTGGTTAAGAGAATATATTGTAATTGTTCAAAATAATAGAAATCATGCTTCTTTTTTTTGTTTTTTATATCCACTAGCCACCGAACATGGTTTACAGACAACGAAAATATCTGAAATACTGCTTCATAAAATAAATGTTGTTCGGAAAAAAGTATTTTAGCCTTCTTTGCAACTCATTGAAGAATTTTTTTTTTTATTTCCAAATACATATTAGTAGGGTGCCTTCATGTGCGCTTTGCTTAGGGTGGAGACATCTGGCCTAGAGTCACTAAATGAGCTACGCTTAGAGTATCGGCACTCCGTTCCCCGACATTATTGTGGGCGCCGCCACTTTGGCTCGTATGCAGAGCAGACGCAACTGCCGATCGTCATGATTCAAAAGTGCGACTTCCTCGGAATTCGGTTCGGTGTTAGAAAGGTTATGTAACATTGCTTTGCTCTGCCGCGAACTGTTTGAACGTTTGTGGAGGGCGGAAAAGCGTTTCCTGTGATTTCAGATAAAGCTTCAGATAACTGGCAACCATGATTTTAAGACACAATATGGCCAAGTGACGTTACTCTGAAGCGTAGCTTATTTAGTGGCACTAATCTGGCCATTTTTCCCCACACTTTTAGAGCGCAGCTCTTAGGGGCCCGTTTCCGGCTTGAGCGGCGTCAGCGTCGCCGTCGGCGTAACCGCGCAGTGCATCATGGGAAATGTCCCATAATGCACCGCGCGAGCATCCCACCGGGGTCACGTGACTTCGTGGGGGGGGCACGTGACCCCCCCCCCGAGGTCACGTGACCCCCCGAGGTCACGTGACTCCCCTGAGGTCACGTGACCCCCTCCTCGAGGCCACGTGACCCCCCGAGGTCACGTGACCCCCGCCGATGTCGCGTGACCCCCGATGACGTCATCGACACTGATGACGTCACCGGCATCCACATCGTCATCGTCATCATCACTGATGACGTCATCATCAGTGATGATGACGATGACGATGCGGATGCCGGTGACGTCATCAGTGATGATGACGATGACGATGTGGATGCCGGTGACGTCATCAGTGATGATGACGATGATGTGGATGCCGGTGACGTCATCAGTGATGATGGCGTCATAAATGATGATGACGTCATCAGTGATGATGACGATGTGGATGCCGGTGACGTCATCAGTGATGATGACGATGACGATGTGGATGCCAGTGACGTCATCAGTGATGATGACGTCATCAGTGATGATGACGATGACGATGTGGATGCCGGTGACGTCATCAGTGATGATGACGATGACGATGTGGATGCCGGTGACGTCATCAGTGATGATGACGATGACGATGTGGATGCCGGTGACGTCATCAGTGATGATGACGATGACGATGTGGATGCCGGTGACGTTACCGACATCCGCATCGTCATCGTCATCATCACTGATGACGTCATCAGTGACGTCACTGATGTCGTCACCGGCATCCGCATCGTCATCGTCATCATCACTGATGACGTCGTCAGCGACGTCACTGATGACGTCACCGACATTCGCATCGTCATCGTCATCATCACTGGTGAAGTCATCAGTGACGTCACTAATGACGTCATCGGTACCCGCATCGTCATCGTCACTGATGACATCATCAGTGACGTCAGTGATGACATCATCGGCATTGGGGGTCACGTGACCCCCAAGGTCACGTGACCCCCCAGGTTCACGTGACCCCCCCCCCCACTGGTTAGTCTAACCCCCCCCCCCAGCGCCCTTCCCTCCTCCTCCTCAAGAGCTGCGCTCTAATTCGGCGTTACAGGGAGTTGTAAGCGGCTTTCACTTTTATTTTTCTTCTTTTGTTCAGAAGCGCGTGAAAGAGCGTGTCCCTCCACGCGTTTGTGGCGCTGACTGTGCCTAGAGCCACTAACTGTGCCATGGCGACATTTTGTTTTCGTTGATTTATTTGTATTTTACCCGTGAGCGCGTGCTGTCGGCATCGGGTACTACAAAGGGTGGCATCACCTTAAGGTGCAACCCCACCCTTGGTTAGTGTGATTCTGAACCAACAAATGGCGGTGGGATCGCCTTCCAGGCCTGCACATCAATGCGAAAAATCGTGTGTGGTGGCGCTTCGATATATTGCGGTATTTTTCTATATCCTGAATTTGACATTTCTGGTCCCTTGCTTGTTTTTCTTTGCACGAGCTTTCTTTGGAACGCGCGCGGCTGCGCCAGTTCTCGTGCAAGGGGTCCAGTTGCCTACGCTCCGAGCTCACGTGTCTAGCAAATGTGGGCAGAACAAAACACGAATATCGTCCTGAGCCAAATGGCGAGACACACGCACAACACAACCACTGACGCGTTGAAAACTGTAAAATTGCCTGTGCGCCGTTGTCGGAGATTCCAGAGGCCGATTACACACATTTCAATGTGATCGGATTTATTTTGTCACGAATGAAGGTGACGAGAGGACGAAGAGGTTAACTGAAAAATAAAGGTTTAATCGGCGAACTTGTGTCAATCAAGAAAAGTAAAGAAAGAGCGTCGAGGCAGCAGAAAAGCGTAACACAGAGCGACAGCCAGACTGACTTGACAAGGTCGCGGGCAGCTGCTTATCTATAGTGTGTCACTATCTCGAAAGTTTGGCGAAGAAGGTTCTAGCGTCGCACGCTCGGGGCGGGACGAAGTGAACTGGCACTTATGATAACAAGAAAACAGGGCGAAAGTTACGTCTGGTGGAAGAATGAACGCGAATCTTCTAAAAGCCCGTGACCGAGCGTTGCTTTCTCGACTTTGCGGGCGGCAGTATGACGAGTCGGCCCTTTTGTCGTGCATGTGTTTGGCTCTTTGTGAATTTCCAGGAAAACGTGATGACGTGATAGACGTGAGTTTCCAAAATTCTAGGTTGAGGAATTAACTACGTAAAAAATAAAAACAAATGAACTATTTTTTGGGCGGTTAGGAGTGTAATTTAGGTAGCTGGGGGCGTTTATATTAACCAAAACCACGAGACTGGAAAACAGAAAAAAATGACACTCAGGTTTAGAGGTTGAGTTTGGTAAACCCAAAGTAAGACTGGTGCAGGAGTCATAAAAAAAAAAAAAAGATGCCCAAGTTAAAAATCAACTCACTACAGTAAATGATAAGAATTCAATTTAACACGAATCCAGTGATAAATGCAATGACTGTCCAGGCAAAGATTTTGGGTCTGTGGATAGCTTTTGCACATAGTTTAAACAATGTACAGGGTGTCACACACACAAAAAAAAATTACAGTTTTTTTTTTCTTTTTTTTTACCGCCAGAATGAACTAAGCATCGCTCATTCTTCGCCCAAAGTTAGCGCTAGAGTTCACAACCAGATGTCAAAGTTTCAACCGGATCAGATGCCTTATTCAAGAGTAAATTATAAGTGATTTTCTGAAAAGTTCAATGGCAATAATGGTGGCCGACGGAGTTTTCGTATTCACGGGGCTCTATGGCATCAGAAAACGAAAACGGGCAAAGATGGGCTCAATTTTCCCATTGAAAGTTTGAGAAAATCACTTTTAACTTTTGAAAAAGGTGTCCGTTCGGGATGAAACTTCGGAATCTGTTTGTGACCTGGCGCTACCCTTGGGCGGAGAATGAGCGTTAGGCGATGCGTAGCTTATTTTTGTAAAAAAAAAAAAAAAAAAACTAAATTTTTTTATGACATTCTGTACCAGTTTCAATTTGGTGATTTAAGGCCACGGTCCCACTGAATGTGGCAGTTTGGGTACTTTTTGGCAGGTCATTACTCATCTCGTTTTAAATACTGTTTTGTGGGATTGATGTCATTCGAAAGGCAATGCAATCCTCTTTCATTTGATATTATGTGTTTGTTGGTTTTTACTGTTCATGCGCATTTGTAGCGTTGCGAATATGATGGCGCGGACCCTCACTTGCTCCCCTAGTTCATGTTTTATGAACGATGCATTAAAGATAACACGGTTCCAATATAGCAGTTTTGTTAAGATGATGTCGGAGCAGAATGTAACGATACACTTTTTTGGTATTTGCAATACTTTGCTTTTTTATCCCTCCAAATATTGCCCTAAAATTGACATTTTTTAGCACAAATATGTTTTTAATGACAAGTGCTAGGACAATGAAATTAGCTACAGATGTAGTGCTTATAATTGGTAATATGCAGAAAAAAATTTAATGTTGTGTAAAATTTTTTTGTTTAGATATTTTATATCAAACGTAGCACTTTTTTGTGCTTCGAGTCATGGTACTTCAAATGCCACTGAGGAAATAATTAAACTATGATAAAATCTTTTATAACATTTAAAGCTACAATGGTTGCCCAAGAGGTGGACGATGGCTTTTTTTCATTTTCAAAGTCATAACGCTCCTGGAGCCCTTCAAACTTACCTGTTTTTGACGTATATCTTTTTTGACTTCAAACAGATTTATTGGCATCTAATAACATTTATTGTTTTGAATAGATAAACATTGCGATGTATTAAATTTGCACAATGATCTTGCTTTGGTTTTTTAATAGGAGTAGAGCTTAGCTAATTTTAAAACAATTAAAAACTGTTTGGGTGTTTTGTTGCGCTACCTGGTGGATGGCAGACAAACTGCTGATTCCTAATGTTCAAAAAATTTCCGAGGGCGGCGTTGGCGTCTGTATCATCATCAATCACCGTGTCTTTTTGCCTCCACATTTAAAAAAATATATTGGAAGATTTACTATCGATAAATGAATGGTTTAAGTACTGGGTCAGGTTAATAAATCTAAGACAAATAATTACACAAGCGTAGCGTGATATAATGTCTTCATTATTCGATATGATTGAAATCAATAAGCAATAAAGACGAAGAGGAAAAGAATACACCCGAGTTCATGCCTATACTTCGTTTCAGCTTCGGTCCAGACGCAGCCAAAGCTACAAGCGCGAGCTCCGGGCTTTCAGCATCCCTGCCAAGCACGCGCGCTCGTGCAGTGCAACCACTGTTCTGGACAACATGCTCGCGCTTGTAGCATGGGCTGCGTCTGGACCGAAGCTGAAACGAAGTATAGAGTCACTAAATGAGCTTAAATTATCGGCACTCCGTTCCCCAGAATTGTTGTGGCCTCCGCCATTTTGGGTCTTGTTCAGAGCAAACGCAACTGCCAATCGTCATGATCCAAAAGAACGACTTCAATAGATGCGGTGCTATAGGAAGCTGATGCAATATTGCAATTCTCTGTCGCGGGTTGTTTAAACATTAGTGAGGGACGGAAAAGCGTTTCCTGTGATTTTAGATAAAGCTTCAGATAACTGGCAACCATGATTTTAAGCCACAATATGTCCAAGTCTTTACTCTGAACCGTAGCTAGTTTACTGGCACAAGCGGGAACAATGAGGAAGAGGCAGGTGTCAAAAGGTAGTGGCTTCTGGAATTCACGGGGCTTACGTCATGGCCCCTCCAGGTATTACAAGCCTCTTGAACAAGAGCATGAATAGTGTCATTAAATAAGCTACGCTTCAGAGTAGCAAGACTTGGCCATATTGTGGCTTAAAATCATGGTTGCCAGTTATTTGAAGCTTTATCTGAAATCACAAGAAACGCTTTTCCGTCCTCCACTTAAACAGTTTGCGACAAAGGAAAGCAACATTAGATGAGCTTCCTAACACCGAATCTTATGCTGAGGATGTCGCACTTTTGAATCATGACGATCGGCAGTTGCGCCTGCTCTGCACAAGCACAAAAATGGCGGCGTTCACTGCACTGTCGGGGAAGAGAGTGCCGATACTCTAAGCGCAGCTCATTTATTGGCTCTAGTTCCCCCGAAACTCCTTTTCCCTGACTGAAACGGAAAGTAAATATGAATAATACACCATTCTTATAGCTTATTTAATTACAACTAACTACACATAATGAGAGGAGGAAGTGGCCGGGTAGGAGAAACGCGGGTTTTATGTGCGACCGTTCTAACCGTCTCAAAAGAGAGAACGCGCGAGCTTTCGCTGGTTTAAAAAGGGCATCCAAAGAAAAGAGGCGGCACGCTGTGTTCTTAGTTATTATGCGTCTAATTGCAAATTGTTGTGTGTATGTTTATACAGCCGGAAGTTAGTCTGCCTTAGTGGGCGTCTGGTGTCTCAGCTGTAGATGAGCAATTTAGCCAGTGCGGTACAACCGCAAACCTGGGGTTTTTAACGTGCACCACGCTGTACGGATACACGACCGCACGCCGGTACGATGCTCTTCCAGATCGAAACGGGCAGGGCCAGGTGAGTTCTGCAGCGCGAGCTTTCGCTCCAAGTGCTCCGAGCTGGTGTGCGCTAGACCATGCATTCGGCTACCGACCCCCCCCCCCCCCCCCCTTGTGCGTCTAATTTATATACAAGTATAATAATTTGAAGATCGACGATGGACGTCGATCGTCTCGAGATAATGTAACGTAATAACATTATAAAAATAATAAATTTGTTGAAGGACTGAACGGCTTAATTTTTCAATTCTTGGATTGTAATATGGCGGTAGCCTATTGCACTTACTGTTGATGAAGAGCAATATGAGGTGAGGAGGTAATGATCAAATGATGAGGCTCTATAAGGACGACGACATTAGTGGGTGTCGAACCACAACGTACAGTGCCAGACTTGTTTCAAGTATCGTGTACCCAAAGACTTTCTTCACCCACAACAGAATATGGTAGAATCAATCAGGATGCTGCTTTACAACTGTACGTGGAACAGGAAAACTGCGCTATGCAAAGTGCGGCTTATTCGTTAATATGAGGGACGGATTTCTAGCAGCATCCCCTGATAGACTAAATGGCCTCGTTGACGTAAAGTGTCACCGTTCCAAAAGATTCTTGAAGTATACTTAACCGCAAAGGAGTATGAGGCGAAAAATAAGAAAAAGGAGCCTGGTGTGAAAGGTCCAAATCACCACCATAGCTTCTACTATCAAATACAAGGGCAGTTACACAATACACAAAGAGATTTTTTTTATTTAGTTATATTTACACTCAAGGGCATTGATATCCAACGTATTCAGAGGGATGACACCTTCTGGTCAACCCACAAAGAGCCTTTTCTACTCAAGTTTTAAATGGAAGGCCCGACTTCCGCTGAAATTCCTCACGTAGACGAGTTGTCCGACCTAATTAACTGCCATTACTCCCAATCTGGGAATCTCTCAATCTTCGTTCGTAGGCCATAGTATCATGAGATCGAGGGGTGTGGCTCTTCGTCCGCCGAATATTTCTTCGGCGGGTGTTTTTGCCGTGTAATATGAGACCGTCGCGTACTCCTGGAACAAGAACCTGGCGATTTTTCACTGAACTGCTTCTTCCGTAAGCATCAGAAGGGCTTTTTTTCGTTTCGCAAACCATCTGTTCTGCTTGCCCGTTAGTTTCAGGATGTATGGTTCACTAATGTAATGCCTGATGCCGGTTTTTTTTTTCTTTTTTTTTTTCAAAAACTAGCTTATTTTATTCGAAGCAAGATTTGGCGCGTTATCCGAGGAAAGTATTTTTGGTTGGGCAAAAGTAGGTAAAAGAGACCTTAGAACGTCAATGACGTGTTTGGACGTCGTGGCAGGGCAGGCATCGTGTAAACTTCCAGCCACTTAGAGTACGCATCGACCATGACTCCGCAGATGTGGATACGTTTCGCCACCCACCGACTGAATAGTGGATCGTTTTCAGTTACTGCTCATGATGGCGTTGGACTGAAGGAAGACTTCGAGTTTTTCCAGTAAGTTTCTGAAAACTATAATGTAACAACCTTAACAACATCTTCCGTACCCTGTAAAACACAATATTTCCTGACCTTATTTTAGTCGTCATTAAAATGGTCAGGTAAGTACCGTAAATCGCGAAGCAGTTTACTTGACGTCCGCTCGAACTGGTGTCTTGGAAGATTGAGTCTACTGAGCGTGCATTCCTGCAGAATAAATTTTCATTGATAGGATATTGACACGTCAATCAACATTTGATTCCTTCTTGGTAGGATTTATTGCGAAAGCCCGTTACAACCGCCGAACCGCATCTCCCTATATCAGAGAACAATTTATACCCAGCCTGACATTCTCGCATACATCCGTTTGCTGGGCCACGCTACTTGAGCTAGCTGAGCACAGCTGGCAGCGGCGCGAGCAAGGCCACGAGGGGAACGTGATGGTGCTCGAGCCATCCCACTGTGAACCAATGTTTCGGCTACCCCACGGGTGCGTGTCGCCATCTATTGGTTGAACTAACGCCTTGTTCAAGATGGCTGCCGTGGGACCGCAGCCTTAAGGTCTGTTCACACATGCAGCGGAGCGCTACAAGCATAGCGCTGACCTCGCGCTAAGCACGTGCCGACGGGAGCGTTCACCAGCTCTGTATCGCACCGTCAAAAGTGTTGCTCATGGCAGACTATAAGTAGCTGACGGCACGTGAGCAGCGCTACATCAGCGCTCCGCTGCATGTGAGAACCGGCCTTTATGCGTACACTAGTGGTGTGCATAAATGAAAAAGATACAAACGGGTAGGGTTTGGCGTTGTATAAAATATAGTGTAAGCACGCACATGGTACGCTGATTAACAATGAAACAGTCCTACATTTTACACGAGCGTTCAGCGTATCGAAAGTTAAGGGTGCATCAAAAGCTAAAGCTTGTGCACAAATACTGCTCAGGCCGTTATGTTTAAATGCTCATAGTACTTCATTACCCTCAGATCTGGTGTAAGTAGTCTCCTCATTGCTTACAACAGAAAGAAGGAAACATTCTAACTCTGGGTTGATAGAAAAATTCCACCTGCTGACAGCTATACCTATCATCTTAGCGCCGATTATGAGCATTCACTGCATGCCAGCGGTCGCGTGCTTAGAACGAGATTTTCCCATGTGATTTAAAAAAATCGCAATGGTTCTTGACAAACGACAATGTTTACTCACGTGAGCGGCCACATGTGAGGTTTAAAATATTTTGTATAATTTGTTGCACACGCAGCAAGTCACATTGTTTTGTTTTACAGTCCGCGAAATAGAATGCTCCTGGTTTACCTTGGTCTCTAAAGCTTGCATCACATAAAAGAACACGAAATGAATCGAAATGGGAAACGAAAACAATAATGATAAACAAGCGTGCAATCACGCGACAACTGAGGGAATTGCACATATACATAAGGTAAGCTTTGTTTCACTAAATACATTACCAGTTAAGTATTTGCTTTTATCGTGTGAGCGAAGCGGAACATACAAGTGCGAGCCTACTACCCTGAACTACACTTCCAGTGAACAAGCGCACCATTCAAAGCATTGAGCTCGCATTGATAGCTTGTGGTGTGCTGAAACCTTTGAAAACACAATTATACTCAGTTTTATTATTTCGATTATTTTTATTAAGTGCGTCCATGTGTTTTTTGTCTTTTGCGTTCAGATGCCATTTTCTTAGTTATATAATATTTTTCCAGAAGTCCGACACCTATAGTCTGTTTCATCATAAGTAAGAGCCGCGCATAATCAAAGATGTAGAAAAAAAAAAACGCGAACACACGAACACACATTAAAAATGCAATATAACGGCGCATTCAATCTTAGTCGTTAGTTTTTTAAAGAGCAGCAGTTTCGTAGGGCGACATTGTTACCCGTTGAAAATTATAAAACGTGCAGTACAACTGTTAGCTCGGTGTCTTTAACGTGCATTACGCAGTATATGTGGTACACGATCGCACGACGGTAGGATGCAGATGGGCGACTGAACCCAGGGTCCCTGCTAAAGCCCCTTGATAAAGGCGTTTATTACAAATACCGCCAACCGTTGTTGCGGAAACGCGCCTGACACGTGCCACGAGCGGGTGCTCCGCCGCCATTCGCTTTCAAGAGTCAGTCATTTTAGTGCTGCGCCGCCATTTGCCTCCAAAGGCCGCTCGAGAGACGGGCCTCGTGCACTGGCACATTTGAGGTTACTTGAAAGACCAACGCAAATATATCGAGGGGATTTAGTTCCTACAAGTTCAGCGGCGTGAGCTCCACGCTTTATTGGGAGCTCGCGCTCGAGCATTTCTCCACGTGCTCTGATATGCAGTGCCTCAACACACTCGTCCAACGATCCCCCACCGCACTTGGTTTAGCAGGTTCAGCATGCTAAATCAAATAAGCTACGCTTATACCCGTGTCACACGGGCAACTCGAATGCCATTTACAACGGATGACATTTGTGTGATCGGCGAATCAGCTCGCAATCTGTCGCGCGTGGAATGCGCCACGCCCGGAGTTTCGCGCGCTGATTGGCCGTCCGCTCAAATGTCATTCGTTGTAAATGGCATTCGAGTTGCCCGTGTGGCACGGGTATTAGAGTATCGGCACTTTTCCCCCCGATATTGTTGTGGGTTGCCGCCATCTTGGTGGTTAGTAACAAATCAAACGCAACCACCGATCGTTATGATTCAGAAGTGCGAGTTCTTCGGCATTAGTTTCGGTGTCCGGAAGCTCACGTAAAATTGTTCTGCTTTGTCGCGAACTGTTCAAACATTTGTGAAGGACGCAAAAGTGTTTCCTGTGATTTTAGATAAAGCTTTAGATAACTGACAACCATCATTTTAAGGACTAACAAGTCTATTAAGCGTAGCTTATTTAGTGACTCTAGTTTAGCCCGACCGCATAGGCACAGAAACAGAACGAACAGCTTAGCTTCGCTCTCTTCGCGCTGCTTCAGTGGCTTCATCAGCACGTATCTTTGGCTGCGCTCCGAACTAAAGTAAAGCAAAGTAAATATTCAGATCTTAGGGTTTCAAAAGTCAAACCAACAAAAATCACTTGACACGCCCCAATAAAAAAAAAAAAGTGCGAATTTAATTTGACTAGCTGGAGATCTTTTGACTTGCAACCGAAATCTCAGATGGGCCTCCGTCGGATAGCGGGCACCTCGGCCGATATTTAAACCCGACAAATATGAATTCATGCGCCAGCGCGTTGGCTCAGACACTGGGACGATTTAGTGTTTTGTTTTAATATCATTGCCACTTAAGAACCACCGAGGTGGTTTTTGAAACAAAATACTGTCAAGTCATTCCGACAAGCACAGTTTGATTGCGAAAAAGATTTTTGCAAGTGATAAAAACTTTAAACTGTTTTCGCATACGTGGCGGACTCTGAAATGGCAGAATGCATTTCAGGGCGCCCTTTTCATTGGGATAGCGTCGGGCATGTGTACAGACGCACTGTAGAACGCGCGCAAAACGTGCACCCACAGCCTCGCGCTTCTTGTTCTGACATCTCTGGCTCGCTCACCCTGGGCATCCAGGCATCTGACACCCTGACATCTGGCACTTTTTCTGTCTTTTACGTGGCGTTCCAAGCGGCACATGACGGAAGATGCACATCAAGCTGTTCTTGAACACGTGACGCCATCTGTATTTTATATTAAGAAACTACAATTTGCCGTAACTGAATGGGAAAAGTTTGAGGTCTTATAACATTCTTAACGTGTAATATATCAATATAGAAGTTCTGGAAAATGTAATTCCAAAGGATGCTTCATAATTTAATGTCTCGTTATTTTGATTAGTTGACGTGATTCTGTTTTTATAGCGCCATAAAATAGTACCATTTTAAACTTTATTTTTTATTTTAAAATATACCTTATCTGTACAGTTCGTTGCTTACTTTTTTAATTTATTACATTCAACCGAACGCTCACGTAAAATATCGTGGACAATGGGACGTTACAAGTGGAGAAATATTTTTTTCGGTATTAGAGATTGTGGTCTATTAAAAGCTGAACGATTAACTAAGAACTAAAAACAATCGTAATATCGAGACATTAAAGTATTGTTGAAAAACAGCTCTTTAATTTGACACTAATTTTATAATTGTAAGATATATAGAAAGATATAAGCCGTCAAAAAAGCACCATAACTTCATGCACGGTGGGGTTGCACCTTAAGCAGAAGGACATTGAAGCACCCTACGTATTAGGATATCTCTGTTCAATGCTGCACGATCTTAGGGTCCTTACGAGCCACGCTTGTAGCGTATGCAAGCGTTTGACCACGCGCGCTAACATAGCACACAAAAAAAGTAGGATGAACAAAAGTATCGCCTTCAGAGCCTTGTCAGGCCTTTCGCTAGGCTTCTGCTGATGACTAGTTACACTTTTTTGCAACGTTCAAAAAGCGCCGACCAACGGAGCCATCAATTGTAATTCTGTTGTTTCTATAATTATACAACGGGAAGTTAGTCAGCTCTGAGAGCATCTGGTGTCTTCGTTGGAGATGAAAGACAGTGCAGTATACCGCTGCTTGTCTGACGCCTTTAACGTGCATCACGCAATAGTGATACTTGACAGCACGCCGGTACGATGCTCATCCAGATTGAAACGGCAGAGGCGGTGGATTGAATCTACGATCAGTGAGCTTTACAGCGTGAGCTTGCGCTACACGTGCTACCGATCTACGAGCAACGAGACACGGCGGTCGAATTCAAGCTCGAGAGAAAAACAAAAACAGTAACAGCAAGAAAATCTCCGGTTGGAGGCATTTTCAAATTCAAATTCAAATTCGTTTATTTTTGCCACAAACGGTACATTTGTGACAGGGGACACTAGTACTGGTGTCCCCATCTCGTTTAACAAGTTGGAAATAAAATTAACAGGGTGATTTTATTTACACAAATACGCAAATACAACAATATTTTGCTTTCTCTTTATGGTCTTAACATTAAGATTAGAGACACCCGTAGTACGTACGGCCAATGGTTTTGTCACGTTTGTCTTCTAAATAATTGTATTTCCAAAAATGCCTTAAAACGCGCTAAAAACGGTCAAAACGGTAATATTTCTGGGTTTTATTAAAATATTCAGCGCTCTAAAAGAAAAATCTAAGGGCCGTACAACCCTCATTACGTTATCACAAGTAACTTTCAAGAGAATGAATACTATCGTGCATTCCTGAAACTCAGGTTTGTGTAGCGAAATTCGCCTATTGAGAGACGAGCGGTTGAATCCCCCTTAAGCGTATGTACGCTTGTATGCGGTACATGGCAGTACAGACATTTTCATCATAGAGACACAAAATGGTTAAATGTAAGTAAAACATGAAAGAAACATTCAAAATAACTCATTAAACAACGAAATTTACTCCCAAGTAGAAACTGGTACCAGTTCAAACTGGTACCAGTTTCAATCTTGGTTATTGCTCCAGTTTGACCGGTTTCATAATGGTTGAACTGGTCAAGGTGGTTCGAACGGGTCACACTGGTTGTCTGGTCATGGCGGTTGAACTGGTCATACTGGTTGACTGGTCATGATGGTTGAACTGGTAACACTGGTTGACTTGTCACGCTGGTTCGACAAAAATATTTTTATTTGTTAACGCCATCACGGCGCTTTGGAAATCTTTATTATACACAAATGTGGGCACAATACGCCCCTACAAGCATCAGCTGAGCATACATTAAGTACATACACGGCACATACAAACATCAATACGGCAGCACACTAACCCGATCCCTACTTCCAAGCTCTGCGCTTCCGTCTTTCATACTGGTCGTTTTGAACGTACGGAGTTTCTCGGTGACCGCCCAAGCAATAAAAAATAATCCCAGCATGTTAATTTTTTTCCAGCAATGTCATAACTCTGAGAGTATTTTGAACGGCTCAGGGGATGAATCTCTTAGCAAAAAGTAAACGCTCGATCATGCCGTAATTATTTGAAAGCCAATAAATCAAAGTGAGAAATCCAATAAATAAAGTGAGAAAGAGGGGTCAAACTGGTAACCAGTTGGACCAGTTCGGCCAGTTTGGTGACCAGTTCGGCGTCTCCAGTTCGGCCACTCTGGTGACCAGTTCGGCCAATCTGGTGACCAGGCCAATATGGTGACCAGTTAGAAGGCAATCTGGTGACCAGTTAGATCAATATACTTACCAGTTAGACCATTCTGGCTACTAGTTGCACCAGTTTGATTTCCTGCTAGACCAGTCTGACCAGTCCAAATACCAGTTTGACCAGTCCGAACACCAGTCTGACCAGTTAGATTTTCAAACTGGTCTTTCCAATAAGGCCAGTTCGACAATAACAATCAATCAATGGTTACAAAAGCATCATTGTGAATTTAAAGACATAATGACAAGAATCCACTCGTATAGGAAGCGAGCAAGCCGGCCGTGTCGCGGCGGTCGCCTATTGTTCGCCGCGACCTAGCGGTAGCCGCCGCAGGAGCATCGGGGAGCAATGGCGACGAACAGCACGGCAGGCAGTGTCCCCGTCGTGATTACGGAGGAATTTAAGGCAGTAACGAATTCGGAAAGTTCCTTCGATAGCCGGTGCCGTCGGCGCAGAATCATCGGGAAGTAATAGCACCGAACGCCACAGAGGACAGTGGACGATTACGAATCCGGAAAGCTTCTTCGGTAGCCGGTGCAGAATCATCGGGGGGAAGCCATGGTGATGAGCAGCACAGCGGACAGTGCTCCCGGGGTGATTACGACGGGGTTTAAGGCGGTTACGAATCCAGAAAGCTTCTTCCGTGGTACCAATATGAAGAAGGGAAAACTCGTTCGTGAATCTGGCCGCGTGTACGACGTGAAGAATGTCCGTTTCGACGGACAAGTGGATGTCACGGCGCGCCGTACTCCGCTAACAAAATTAAGCGCGCCCGCAAAAAATGCAGTTGGCGTTGAGTGGACTGTGGTAATTATGCACGTTTATTTCTGAATCAGCTTGACAATAACTGGGCGATTTTTTTTGGCGCCGTTCCGCGATTCCCACTACTATCTTTTTGTAGGCTGATGGAAACATCCAGGGTAGGCTTAGAATGGCGACCGCATTCCGCTTCTCGATTCCGGTGAAGTATCTGCCGCATACTTTAGAGTTTGCCGTCGGTGTCGATGCTCTTCCATCGTCGCTAGAATAGAAAACAAGTTAATTGTATTATTCGTGAGCAGCTTAAACAAAGCGCGAACTGGAAGGTAAGAAACGCCACTAACCTGTATGGACGCACAAGTCGCACCCAGGCCGCGCAGTACTCCGCCTCGTACGGCTCCGAAGGGACGATGTAGTACTTCGTGCCGTGCGCGATCTTCGACGTACTGTTGCAGCCGACCACGCAGCAATTGTTACGGCTTTCTTGGTGCGGAATAGCCATCTCAGAAATTACAGCGCTAACCCACTACAACGCACAACCAACGCAGCGGCTGGCAGAAGCCCCCCGATGCAGTGGACCCGTTTGCCGCTAGGGGCGCCCTGGTCGGGGCTTGAATTAGATGCGCACGGTTCCTATATATCAAGAGACACTCGGTAGAAAACACTGAGCTCTTACGCAATACCTCATTGTACAGCATTTCAGTTCGACAAAAACACTACTCTTATTTTTTTTATACATCTGCCTCTTAGATGATTGGCTTAAGATGTCTTTAGGCAAGTTGTTAAATATTGCAGGAACATAATAGTTTATTTTTTCCCGAGTTTGTATATATATATCTGGAATTGCATAGGTTTCTGTGTGGCGGAGTGTTTTTTTCTTGTTAGGTATTTCTTTGAATTCCTTCGAAAAACAATGGCTGATTAAAACGACAAATTTAAAAATATTTTCAAACGATGATAATCCAAATGCACTCTTCCTTTCCTTGGTTTCCTTCAGTTCGTGTTTTGACCCATATACTATATTGTTAACACATCTATTAATGATACTATCAATTTTCGTTGCTGGTATTTAGAGCATGTTCCATATATAGTAATTCCGTAATGTATCACAGATTCCCCCTATGATAGGGTACACCTCACCTTGACGCCTTGACGTCACATCCACTTTTAAGTCTATATAGATTTGCAGAAACAACGCGACGTTTTTGTATCACATGATCAATGTGATTACTCCTTAAAACGTTTTCGTCGAATTGCAAGCCAAGGTAGGGTGTTGTTTTAAACGTATCCATATTTTCGCAGTCGCACTTATCACAATGTTGATCATGAAGGAATATGGGAGCATCAAATGGAACGTGTTTATGAGGGCTTCGGAAACACATGAGTTGAGTTTTTTTGCGATTGACAAAAATACAATTGTTTGTGAACCAGCTCATTAATTGTACTATATCGTTTTGAAATACAGGAGCAGCGAGTTTGTATTGTTCGTGTGGTAATATTAATGCAGTATCATCTGCGGGTTGAAATAAATTTGATTTGAGCGTCAGGTGACCTATGTCAGTAATATATATGGTAAACCTTGTGGAACACCAAGCTTCATTTAAATTTGATCACATGTTTGACCGTTAAGCTTCACCTTTTGAAATCTGTTAGTAAAGTAACTTTTGAGAACGGTATAAATGGCCCTCTAAAACCCATTTTGTACAGCTTTGCTTGCATGACTGAATGATCTATGGTATCAAAGGCTCGGGATAGGTCTAGAAACAGTGCGATAGCAATTTGATTATTGACTAAAGCCTTATAAGTGATATCCGAAAAAAGTTCCATCAGCAAAGTTGTGTTTTTTGGTTTTTGAAACTCGTATTGTGTTGAGAGCATTAAACAAAATTTGTCACAGAATGACGTCATCACTTTGCTAAATACTTTTCCATGACGTGTGTCATGACTGGAAGTATGGATATTGATCTATAATTTGTTAGATCTCTTTTAGATCCTTTTTTGTGTACTGGCCTTATGATAGACAATTTCATCCCGTCTGGAATATTTCCGCTTTCAAATATGTTATTGAGAATTGAAAGAAAAACACCTCTCACTTTATAAAAATTACAGTAAAAATCCCGCACACTTATTAGGTCATGTCCAGCTGACTTGAATAAAGACATACTTGAAAGTATTTTTTCCAGATCGCACTCTGTCATCAAAGGTAAAAACGCTGAATTTACACTAGTTTCGATGTAAACAGGAGTCTCATTGTTTTTATTTATCATGGTTCTTAAATTCTGTACTGAATCAATAAACGCATGGTTAAAAGAGTTCGCAAGGACTCGAAAACTCGTTGTTTCTCCAAAGCTTTTCGCAATTGCTTGGTCAACGTTTTGTTTAGCCTTTATACCTGATAACTGCCGTGTTAGTTGCCACATTCTTCGAGAATTTTCCTTGCAGTCTTTGAACTCCTTCAGGTAATATTTCTTTGTTACAAGTCGTATTGTAGCCGTTACTTTATTTCTCATTCTCGGAATTCCTCTTTAAGAAGTACATTCTCCGTTTTTTTTTCTACATATTGCCCAAAGCTTGTCTTTTAAATGGCAGAGTTCCATTAGGTCCTTATCGATCCATACTCTTTTATTTTTTATATATCAATATGAAATCTCTAGGAATTCTGATATTGAAGGATGCTTCTCAACTTAATGTTTCGTAATTTTGATTAGTTGACGTGATTCCGTTTTTATAACATGATAAAGTAATACCATTTTGAACCGTTTTTTTAATTTTGAATATGCATAATCTGGGCAGTCCGTTGATTAGCTTTTTTATTTCATTACATCAGGCAGACCGTTTACGCCAAATATGGTGGACGGTGGAACGCTACAACTAGACAAACACTTTTTTTCAATATTAGAGAGTGCGGTCTATTTAAAGCTCAATAATTTACCAACAACTCAACATATTTCTAGCATTAAGATATTAAGATATAGTTCAAACAGTCCTTTAATTTGGCATTAACTTTGTGACTGTAGGATACATGGGAAAAAAGTTATAAATAGGGTGTATACTTTCCGGTGTTTATTTATGACAAAACTCGGCGGATGTCAATCGGTGTTTATTAATTTCGTGAATACCGGTGCTTTTCGGTGAATTCTCTCGTGCAGACGCTAAAAACGGTGACCATCAAGGGGGGGGGGGGGGGGGAATCGCGAATGTATACTTGCATTCGCGATCCCCCCCCCCCCCCCCCCCCCCGCCCTCTATAATCACCGTTTTTAGCGTCATCAGAGGTGGTTAACCACCGCTGAAGACGAAAAACAGTCAAAGTTTTATTTACATTACACAGCCTCTTTCACACTTTGCACGATTCCGGGTAACATAATATGTGTTGACGGAAGTTTGCGTACAACCTTTTCTGTGAAAAAAAAAGAAGAAAAAATACATTGGTAAAAAAAATTTTTTTAGAAACCAGTCTTTTTTGTTTTGAACGATTTTTTTTTCGTCACCGGCAAGTATTTATTTGTATTTTTGGTTAAAACCAAAATGTATTCAGAACTTTTTCAGTGAAAAAAAAAAAAAAAACACAAAAAACAGCGTTAGATTGATAATATGAAAAAAGCGATGTTTTTTTGGTTTTAACCGATTTTGTATTTTCGACACCGGCGGATGTTCATTGGTGTTTTTCGGTTAAAACCGGAAACTAAACAGCCAAGTTATAAACCGCCAAAGAAGAACCAAAACGTCATGCATGGTGGTGTTGCACCTTAATCACAGGTACTCGCTGGGGTTGGCAAAGCAGATGACACGCGTTAAATTCAAGACCTTTTTATGGCTGGGCTATTTTCGTCATATCAGCGAATGGACACGGGCCACTACCCGAATGCGTGTCGAGCTATTGATTATCACGAGCCCGAATGTAGTGCTCACGCAATGCTCGGGTGCAATGCTGTGAGCCGCAAATATTGTCACATGTGGGTACTGCGATTTCCCAGCTACGTCATCAAGCTTTGAGGCGGAGAGATTAAAAAAAAAAAAAAAAAAAAACGCTCGCTTTTGCACTGAAGTTACAGCGCAACAAAAAAAGATTGGGTTGTGTTTATGTTTATACAGCCTAGAACTTGGTTTGCCTCACAGGGGCGACGAGTCTCCCAGCTGTAGATGAGAAATTTAGCCAGTGCGGTACAGCCGCTAGCCTGGAGTCTTTAACGTGCGTCACACAGTAGTGATACACGACCGCACGCCGGTACGATGCTCATCTAGATCGAAACGGGCAGGGGTGGGGCTCGAACCCAGGATCCCTGGGTTCTGCAGCGCGAGCTTTCGCTCCACGTGCTCCGAGCTGGTGTGCGCTAGACCACTCGGCCACCGATCCCCCCTTACAGCGCAACAAAGAAGTTTCTTGGTCAGTGGCGTTTCGAACGAGTGGACGTGGATCCCACTAGTTCCAATAAGCTCATCTAAAGTGAAAATAATTTCAAGCGAATATCGTTGCTCGGCCCGGCGAAATTTCCTCGCCGTCGGGAGACTAGGCTGTGCTCAATTTCAACTAACTGTGCCGCGCTTAAAAAAAAAAAAAAAAAAGAAGAAGAAAAAAAAAAGATTTAATGAAAGGTGACGGCTGGTTGATGTTGTTAAGCGGGTTTCACGTGCAGCAGTTTTGGCCCTAGAGCGGCGCGATTTCTGCCGTCGCGGCCGTCTGGCCAGCAGCAGCGGTTGAGCGGCACGAGCGCCGCGACGGCAGAAATCGCGCCGCTCTAGGGCCAAAACCACTGCATGTGAAACACGCTTTAACGTTGTGATACAATGGAATCGCGGAACCGCCACGCTCCGTGCTTTCAAGTTCAAAACTGTAGTAACCGTGGCCGTTGCGTTGAGCTCTTCCAATCAATTAAGGTTTAAAAGTGTGCCCCGTGACCTTGCGTTCCGCCAGTCGATTGACCATACCGAAAAGTCGCATGCATTCAGCGCTGGTTCGGCTTCCATATGACTTGTAGCGGCCGTTTGACATATCAATCATTTTCTCCCATTTTATGTTTGCAAAGTGCACGCGCTGCTTCATTGTTCAGCGGGAGCACGCAGATCACTCATCTCTAGGACTATTTGCTAGATCGAGTTTGCCCAGCTCCGTCTATGCCAACGTTGATACAAGGCACGCTGACGCATGTTTCTTCATTTTATTCGATCGCCCCGGTCTCGAGCATCTCTCGTGCATACAGGTTTTTGTTTGTTGCGAGGATGGTGATGCTGCTGAATGCTGCGCTCCATTTGCAGTTGCGGCAATGAGCTGGTAGATGGCCCGCTGTATTTCAATTAAGAGATGCTGCACGGTCACGTGTCCTATCCTTACTACATCTGCCACTCTGGCCTATGTAGCGTTTTCCACATGATAAAGGATGTTATCAACAGCCCCTGTTTCACACGGCACATATCGTGTCTTGTGAGAGATGTTGTACATGTTTCTTTGATTGGTGGTGCGGTTCACTTTTCGGCACATGGAATATACGCTTTGATTGGTACAGAACCTACAGCCTTAATGCCCTGCCCCGCGACTATCTTATTTATTCTATGGGTAACCCCATAGGTGTAGGTTACCACTGAGATTTTTTGTTGAGATTTTGTCGTCTCTCTCCGGTTTGTATCAGCTGATTTGCGCTTCAGTTCTGTGCAGATTTTTTTTCCACACGTACACTAGGAAATCACACGGTCGTGTAGCCCCACAGCTTCGTCATTTTTTCCTAGCCGCATGCGGCAGGATTATTATGGAAAACCTAAATGATAACAGAATTACTGCACACCTCAAGTATGTCGATGACTTCTTGATTCTTATTAAAACGGAGGTAGAAGATAAATACAATAATGCAAAAAAGCCGTTTTACGATGCTCCAAAAAAAAAAAAAGCTTCCAGTGCTGGTATTCACGCATGAAATACCCGTTGATAGGCCCATCAAGTTCCGTTCTCGCACTGGAATTTAATAAAATACATGTGTGTTGAAAATATGAACCTAGGTCAAGTTATGGATTTCTCCCTTTTGCATCCGGACATTCCAAAACTATAAAACGAAGTGTTGCTAATCCTGCTCTTGCATAGTTGTTAAATAATTCCTGAAATCATAACATTGGCGAAAGCTCTGACAAGCAAATTTGCGGACTTCGTGATTCCGGGTGACCTGGTGTGCGTGTGTAAAAACATTTGTACAAAACTGAAGCACAAATCAACTGATGCGGAAGAAACAGAGAGGCATAAACTCAAGAAAAAATCTTAGTAGTACCCTACATCTATGAGATTACTCATAGACTACAACAGACAGCCGCGATGCAGGGTATTAAGGTTGTGTGCTCTGCACGCAACAAAGCATATTCCGTGTGCCGCAAAGTGAACCGCAACACCAACGAAAGAAAAATTGGTAACATCTCTCACGGGACACAGTATGCTGCCTGTGAAACTGGGGTTGTTTATAACATCCCCTTATCATGTGGCAAATGGTTCATAGGCTAGAAAGGCAGGTGTATTATTGGTAAGACACGTGAGCATGCAGTATCTCTCAAGGTAACTACAGCGGGCCATCTATCAGCTCACTGTCGCAGCTGCAAATGCAGCGCAGCCTTCAGCAGCGTCACCATACTAGCAACAAACAAAATCCCGTATGCACGAGAGATTCTGAAGACCATGGCGATTGAAGAAATTGAAGAAACTTGCGTCAGCGTGCCTTCTATCAAGCTCACCGCAAAAGAACAACAAAATTTGCGATGTGTCGTGGCCTGCTGAGGTGCGGTTTCTACCAATCTGGGCATTGCATGTCGAATGTATGTGGCTGTCATCTCATTTAATTTTTTTTGAATATAAGTTCATTCTTCTATCGTATGGGACTATATGGGGCTCTCAGGGTAAGAAGAAAAGAAGCAAATAGTTGAGGTTACAGAAGAGGAAGAGGCATTAAATCTATGGTTAGCAGTACAGCAGTGTCTCTATCTCTGTCTCTCTCCTATCTCTGTTTTTTTAGGTTTTTTGACCCCCAAGTTTAAACAAATGCTGAACCAAGCATTTCAATGTCTATTATAAGTTGCTAACGATCTTTCCACGAGACAGTAGCCGCCGGTGTGCGCAAGCACAGGCAACCAAAATAACGCCCTGGTCCGCCATTCACGCTCAAGGTGATAGTGAAATGTGCGGGCTCCAGGGAAAAGGAGAATGATGACAAGCTTTTCATCTCCACAGTGGGGTCTGGTGTAAAGGTAAGAGATCAAGTGGTCTAACAAGCTCGTAGCTTTTACTAATGGAGAGGAAAAGCCTGTCATTGTTCTCCCTTGGCCCGAAGCCATAAATTTCACTGTCATCTTAAGCACGGATGGGGGATTGTGACATCAATTTCGTTGCTTGTGCTCGCGCACATGACGTCTGCTGGCTCGTGGAAAAAACGTGTTCCTCTTGTTATAGACACTGCAATGTTTGGTTCAGTATCCCTCTAAGCTGGCAATATCCAAAGGTTTTCAATATATGCGTGACCAAATCTTCGCGCTTTTCTTGGGAAATGGTTGCTTGGGCCACTTTAGCACATAATTCACTATTACGGTGAAAGAATGACGGATAAAAGGTACAAAATATGCTCTGACCGAACGTGTGCCAGGGCTCCCCAAGACATGACGCCACCAGGTTTGTTTGCCAAAAACAAAAACAAAAAAAAAAATGGGAAGAATAGTGAAACTCGATGCTCCTATTCCACATATTTGGCTGTAACTATACTCTATTCATTCTTAAGCTGAACCTGCCGCCAAAGCTACAAGAGCCTGCTAGGCCGCGTTCCTTGCTTTGAGACATGAACGTCCAGCGCGAGCGCTTCTTCAGCGGATGAACGCTTCAAAGCAGCGTCCTCGAGCTCTCGTGCACTTCGCATTGGCTGCAGCTTCACCTTAAGCGTGAACGTAGTATAGAACCTTCATCGCCTTGTCATTTGATCTGGAGGACTTCGAAAAATCAAAGATTTAAATATAATCGCATTAACAACTCTCACGAGGTCGCCCGCCAAAGTTCACGCAACAAATCCGAAAAACAGTGTGACGTTTCGAAACAGGTATAGGTGGATAGCCAAAGTAAAATCCCCCAACCAAGACCATATGCCAAAGTACGTTCATTGAATACATTGAAACTGGAAGAAGCCTCAAATACGCTTGAAAGATTGCACGCGGTCTCGAGCAGGTCGGAAGATCGTGTGTTCTGAAGTGGTATCACGTGACTAACCTATCGCACTGGGAAAACTAAGTACCGTGCGGCCTTTTCAATGCGAGATGCCGCCATGGCATGCCGGCGGTCGACATGCCGTTGCGGCACACTTTCTGCTTGCGTGGCCGTGCTTTCACATTTTTGGCAATCGATGTCATGTAGCGGCTCAAATTACGATATCATTTCGAATGAAAATTAACGAGGCGACGAATGGCCGAAGAAAACTAAACGTTTATGAGGGCGAACTAGTGCCCAAAAGAAAATTGAATAAAGCTAGCGTAGCAGACGTCGATGGTGGCGCAGCAGCAGGATCGAGCGCTGGGGAGAGACTCCTTTACACCCTAAAGTTATATAGCAAACGTAAATATATTGCATTGAAGTTAATTCGCGGCCCTGATCGTGCGTTTAATGCCGTCCGCTCAGCGGTGTTTCTGTGTAAAATGTATTGAAATTATCATGCAGGTTTTTCGAATGAATACGAGAGCAAAAATTTGTAACGTATTAAAAATATTTCGAGTTTTTAATATGTTTAAACAATTCATATTTAGCGTCACATAGATCGCGCGATTTATGGGGCCGGCCCGATCGGATCTCGCCGGTCCCTCGTGGTCGCACTCCACCACTTTCCACGCAACGGTCAATTCCTAAGCAGCGGAAGGGGAACGCCGGCACGCTGATCCGCTGGTGAGTTCCTGAAACGAGCTTTGTTCGCAGTAGCTTCGGTCAGCTCAATTTCCCTCCCTTGAACAGAAGGCAAGTTCACGGGTTCGTACCGTTTCGTCCAAACACGTTTCATGGAAACACCGAAACACGTTCCGCCGACAACGTTTTATGACACACGCTTCGTCAACACTGTGACGTTTCGTGGACACTCGTCTAGTATACACGCGCTCTTGCGAGATTTCGTCGACGACGTATTCAACAAAAATCTCGGGGAGGCACAAATAGTTTGCGGCGAATAAAGCAGAGTTGTGTTCGACGAAACGTCGAAAGGTTGGCAAGGTTTTTGGTTGGAACTGATTCGGGAAGTTTTTCAATGAAACGAAGGGTCGATGAAACGTCGAATGTTGATGAAACCATCTGTTAATGCGACGAACTGATTTTCTCCGCTTTATGGTACTTGCTACAGTGTGTTATCGTATTATTCTGGCCGCCGCTTATTTTGGATGTCTTCACAATGAATTGGAGGAACGCGTTGTTGATGATGCAATTGATGTCTCTCTTCTCGCGTGCCCAAGTGATGTCCTAGAAAAGCTACAGCTGTGCTCTCTGGCGCGCCAACAATGGGAAAACATATAAAAAGCCAGGCGATAAGTGTTTTTCAGATACCACGTCACCCAAGGTATGTAACTTGAAGCAAACACTCATTAAGTGCGTTCAGTTAAGCGCACTGCGTGCAGTGCGTTATCTGAGCGCATTAAGTGCACTCTAAGAAAAAAGGGTGTATACGGGTACTCCCCTCAGGGGTGTTAGACCGTGTCCCATATGTGACTCCCCTGGGGTGTTTGTGGTATCCTCTCAAGTTAGGGAATTCAAGTACTCCCCAGATATACGGGATCACTTAGCACCCCCCTCAAAGTCCACGGGCCTCAACCGACAACCCCTTACTTCGGGTGCTGTTTGGCGCCCTCATTTACATTCGGGTACTTACATTACACTGCTAATTAGAGGAATTATATGAAACCATTTTCAACTCTCAGGGAGTCAACGAATCCCTTCTAAATAGGGTGCTTTTTGGCGCCTTTTGTGACACCCAGGTACTCATGTGACACCCGTAAATCCAGGCATTATTTAGTACCGCTTACAACTCTCAGGGAATCACTTGATCGCCCCTAAATTGGGTGCTTTGTGGTGCCCGTTTTTATACCTAGAGACTCGCGTGATCCCCCTAATTGCGAGTGTTGTCAGACACTATATACACAACCTTCGAGGTTTTCCGCGACTCCCCACTTTTGGGGTCGCTTTTGTACACCATGGGTCTCGCGGAGCTCCAAATAGTGAAGGCACTTTTTCAGACCCCGAGACTCAGCTAACTGGCTTGTTCAGGTGCGCTAAAGGGGCGATGATTCCTAAGGCCAGCTGTCATACAAAAGAGTTCTGAATTCTTTGCGTGTCAAGTTCCTTAAGGAGGCACTTCGAGGAGGTTTCAGGGATAAGAGAATAATACCCACGGGCAACGTGCCGGCATCGAAATTTAACTGAAAACTTCTAGAAACACACAATCCAGACATTTGAAAAAAAGTCCTGCCAGTCATGTCAGCCAACAATATTGTCAAACACGTTTTTATTGTAAAATCAAAAACTTGATACAGGTCAAAAGCTTAAAAAATAATTAGTAAAAGCTTGTAGCCTGCCAAGAAGCTTCAGGGCAACCTTTTCCAGTGGTGTTTCTTTCAGCCCGATCGTACGTTCAAAGAGAGCCAAGGCGGAATTGATCCCCGTTGCATATTGAATATCCAAAGTTCAATAGATTATGAGGCTGAAGCCATGGATGACGTTGCCAACATCCACCGACAGGTCCTCCACCTGGACTTCGACAGCTGCAGAATAGAAGGCGTCCTCTGTAAAGAATAGTACCGTCAGATGAGTTTATCTTTCTCCTGGAACCTGCAATATAATAAAGTACCACACTTAAAAAAAAGTATGCAAACATGGGTCATATGATTATACGTTCTGTTATTTTTCATATTTAGATATAATAATCAGACATTGCCTGCTTCCGTATGCTGTGTGAGTGCAAAATTTTTCTTTTAATGTCACGTAATGATTTTAATGTTCGCAGCCATTAACTTTGCATAGACTGTTGAGGCCTTTCACCAAATGCTCACATATCACAAGATGAAGTGAACAGGTAGTGTTTAAATTATTTTAACATACATATGACCTTCATGTGCCTAGTACAAAGCGGGCACATGTTTAGGGGATGCATATAATTCGAATATGAATTTAGCTCAATTTGGACCCAATTAGTGCAACGCCAATTCTCGAAACGTCGCACACGATTTGGTCATGTACTAAGCTAGAAAACTGGGCCAGTTTAACTTTGAAATTTGTCAGGACTCGTAAGGACAATATTTTCCTTTTCCTTTGCGTGCCTGGCGGGGTGCCAGGCACGCAAAGGAAAAGGAAAATATTGTCCTGCGCAGATCGCGTTTTCGATTTAAACAGTGTTATGAGCTGCGTCATTCGTTTGAAGAGCTCTGTAGATCAAAGTGATTAACCCACCGCGTTTTCTGTGAGGACATCGACACGAGTTTCGCTGCATTTTTGTGATGGGTAGGTTTTCTTGATCGGTTGCTTTAGCTATGCTCTGCTCCAGCTGCGCATGTCTGAGGAATAGCGAGGCGTCCTTCGTGAGCCCACCTTCTCCATGTCAGTTCAAGGATATGCTAGGACTTTGGCTCGAAAAATACAGTGAGGCTTCCATAAGGCATCTTATCACTGCGCTGCTCAAATTTGTTGAGAATCTGTGGAAACAAAAATGATTGTCTGAAATTAATATTGTTTTTAGAAATAATTAGTATAAATCTGAAGAAGCGTAAAAGGTTGAATATAGTAGATGTTAAGCATAGATAAAACAAGGACCCTACTACCTAGTGAATAAAACAACAATCTCTTCGCATTCCCTCAAAGTCTTGAACAGATCACCAACGATAAACACGTCTTCGCCGTAATGCAAGTGAAAGGTATACGTGTCCCAGTAACGTTCAACGCCTGGCGAGAGTCCGTTTAGCGCATAATCAAAGCAGTTCGCTATTGCCGGAGAATATGAAGGAATCTCTTTGCCTCCGCGGCTGGAGTAATGAATTGGGAGTGTGAATGCCTTTTGGCTGATTTGAACTACACATCAAGGTTGATTTAAAGTCCTGAATTGTATATTGCGCCGTTTATAACAATATTCAGCGAAAGCAAAATATCCTATTTTGACTTTTTTAGTTTTAGTCTATTATTCATGGTAATAAACGAAACCGATTAATCAATTAGTTAATTGAATAAGAGAAAATATTTAATCGTGCTAACATGTTTTTTACCGACGTTTAGCCCTACTAGTAACCAAGCGATTGAGATGCTTTGAAAGTTTAATACATGAATGGTTTACTGAATTTCCTTGAGAGCTCTTTCATTTTGTAGTCTTTTTATTTAGGCAAGAATTTTCTAGACAAGCCAATATCTATGCCAATATTTCGGTATTTAACATTTTGGAACTTAAATAAATATTCCGAGAATATTCCTGCTTACAACATGAGCTCGCCAATTTCGGCAAGCCATTGACTATCCGGCTTTTGTTTTCTAGCACGAATTATTCGACTATAACACCAGTCGACAGCAGACTATTCCGATGGCCTTAAATATAATTTGACGGAACCAGTGCGCTCTAAGCAATTTGTACTAAGAGAAATATGAAGCGCCACATCTTACCTGAATCATCAGTCTCGTTGACGAACACCTTGAGGGCCGATTCTAAAAACGCTTGGTGCACTCCTTTCTGTGTTCGACTGCCACCAACAACGATAATTTTTGTAGATGTCTTGGAAGTCACGAACAAGTGACACTGGTGCACGCCGTTGAAGGTAGGACGGGAGGAGGAAGCAGACGGATTGATGGAGTGGAGAGGAAGGAACATCCCTTCTCTGCACCATTCCGCCTGCTTCCCCCTCCCCAGCGTACTTTTCCCTCGCCCTGAACCTCTAGTTGTTGCTTTCTTTTTATTTTTTATAACTTTTTTTCATCTTTTTTTACAACACCCGTAGCCGTACCACGTCGCCGGTGACGCCATAAGGGTACGAGATGACACGGCTGTGAACCGGACTTTAGAGGAAAGTCAATGCCCATCAAGGGCAGAAGGGAACAACAAACCTGTCGAGTCTGTCCTTCCCCTAGCTTAGCGAAATCGGGTTGGAGGACGTAAGGGATTATAGAGGAGCGGCCGGGTGCTGGCGCACCTGCCTCCATTGTCAGCGTACACTGGGAAACCTTGAGCGAAAACATTTTAGAGCCTCGGGAGAAATCACCTTGACGTTAGTTTTCATAATTACTTCGTCTTCTTTAGGCCGCGCTCTGTATTCTCCATCGTGATTTTATGGGAGAGCAGAACAATTAATAAAACAGTGTCCAGACTTGTTCTGACGTCCTGTATCCACGTCTTGTGTATAAAAAAAGAAAAGAAAAAAGCTTTCACTTCGAGAAACGAATATTTATGGAAGTTTTTAAAATTATTTTTAGCTTCTCACTTTAAGTCGTAATATTGCTTATATAATGGGAAAAAAGGTTGTGAATTTTTGTAGAATTACTGATTTAGATCCCGGCCACTGCCCCATTGGATTCGGATTATCATCGTACAGGAGTGCGATAAAGGGACAATAAAACTGTTCTCCACTATCGTCAGATACCTCCAGTTTATAACCTATCAAACACTTATTAGCACTTCTGGCCGCGCACGAGTAGTCGCAGAAAATGTTTAATAAAAACGACTTGCTCTTGCACTTGGAACAGAAAAAGCGGCCACAAGTTTGAGGCAATGAGCTGTGTTGTCTATTTTTTTTCAGTTGTCTCCGTCCCAGGGTTTACAAATACAGCATGTTCTTTTCCAACCAGCTCGCCTGCCCTATGTATTTCTTGCAGATGATGTGCCGCGAATGATCATTACAGCAATGCGCAGCGGTTGTCAATGAACGGTGCACGCGCCGCACTCCGCACTCCGTACGCACTCCCCACTTCGTACATTTGGCTGTTCCGGCGGTCACTGCAGTGACTGAGCTCGAGCCAAAATTTGAATGTCCCGCAAGGCATCAATTGCGGCTAAGCCTAAGTGCAGTGCCAACGCAGTGCTCGAGTCCAACACATGAACCCCATTCAAGTATCAGTCATGACAGTTCAGAAGGTATACCCGTGGTATATCATCGTCGTGGTTTCCCGAAACTGCGTCAGCAAGCTTTGCGTAGGAGCGACTGCAAGAGGAGTTCGCTTGTGCTTTTAAAACTATACAAAAAACAAAAAAAAAAAAACGCACAGTTCAGAGGCATTGCATGAGAGCATGAAGTTCACATACTTCTGTCAGCATTCTTTTTTGAAGTGCTTAATCTTTAAATTCAGTATCGTTTCATGGCAAAATTTATTATTATTGCATGATGAACGTTAAGATCCCACGTTAACTTCCGCACTGCGGTGGCAAAACTATCCGTCTACAGTAGGAACAGTTTCAATCCAGAACAACTTTTGATTGCCTAGACCTCCTCACAGAAAATATGTACATACCTTTGAGTTTGTGACATGTCAAATAGAGTGCATTGCAGCAAACACCCGAAAACATAAACTGAATTTGTTAAACTTAATCACGGTGCTGTTTTTGTTTTGTTTTTGGAGCATGTGTTTCGAACTTTCGATGAATGCGTGGAATTCCTAGATTGCTGTAAAACAAGCATCTGAATAGCCGGTCATCGCACTAAAGCGAAATGTGGAAGGGCGTTCTGTTAACGCTATAATATTGATCGGGACGCAGAAAAGACGATGGGCGGACATGAACGCCAGAGAAGAGGGGAAAAGTGAACTTCCTGGGCTCGTGACCTTTGTTTCTCTTGGGGAATGTCCGCCTGCAGGCCACCTTCTATCGTTGAGGAGCGCCCTCCCTGTGCTGCCCATGCCGCGCCCCTTCCCGATAACTTGCGTCATGAAACCCTAAAGCTAGTACAACACGTTTAAAGCCAATTTTCTAACCGTGACACATCGAAAACTTAGAGAGACAATCCCTAACAGACCCCGGAATCGTGAAGCAAAATATAAAAACACAACCCTGCAAAAAAGAAAAAAAAAGAAAAAAAAGGTCATGTTTTGCATTTTGTACATTTTATTCCCTAAAAAGGGCCCCAACCACAACTTCAGAGTTGCTCACGAACACATTTAGCTATTTCAGAGGTCGTTGTATTGGTCTTGGCATTCCTTTTATGCTCATTTAATCTGTCGTTAATGCGTCTTTATGTTTGACCTACATGCGTAGACCCGCAAGCTAGAGATATTTCATACACGACACTGTTCCAACAAACTGATTTTTCAAGATGACCCTTTTGCACTCATTCGCACCCGTGTGGAATGCGCCATCCTGTTGGACTTGAAAGCGGAAATAGACACACCTATCTATACCAAAGTCATTCGCATAAAAGCAGGAGCACAGGTTTAACCTGTGTGTCTGGGTTCTGTAAATAGTCTTTTTAAGGTCGAGCCCCCTTTCATCGTCCCTTTTGTGTCTGACCGTGTGTGTGTTCGCATTTTTTCACCACAGCATCATATATAGAATGGTTTTGTGCGCCTCATGCAGATGGCGTCGCGAAAACTCACCCAGATGTACCCAAATATCCGTCACTCCAGCCGCCGCGCGTGGTTTAAAGACCCGAGATATTACCGTTTTTTGCTTTGCGTTTTACGAAACGGAATCGCGATATTTATTAAAAAAAATAGACGTGATTTCTATCTTTTTTTTTAATATAAACGATACAAAAATTACAAGCTGCGAATTCCTTCAGCATTAAAACCATTCCATCGCCCCTTTAAATATTCTTGTTTTCGATCCACCGCCCAGCCCGTCTCACATTGTAATGTTACCTCTATTCGGTCGGAACCCTCGTATAACAGGGACATAATAAACGAAAACGACCTAAAATCCGCTCGTAGTTTACGCCAGGGCCGTAAGCTTGTCGAAACTGGAACACACAAAATGTAATTTACGGAACGGCGTCTCGGCCCACAGGCAGTGCGCCAGCGCCGTACATGAAGCAGTCAAGAAACTTCTCAAACTGACAAAATAAAAAAGGATGGCTCCCAGAAGTTTTATACCCTAAAATATCCTAACGCGAACAGAGAGGGTCATCGTACCAAGTGAAAAATTCCGACGATGTCCTGACTCCTCAGCACTAATAACTTCGGTTGGGCGAGGTAGGGCGCTGTGTAACAAAAACTTTGTGAAAAGTTGTGCCCTGAATGAGTATGGTCGCGGGCTTTTTATTTCACAATTTATTTGTACGATATATAAAACGCGGCATAAATTAATATCGGGTAAGCTTCGAGAGTTCGCAAAAACGTCGTGCCCGCGGAACTTCAAATCTAGAATAAATGCTGTCTTCACGCTTTCTCCACGATTTTATCTTTTTGCTATATATTTCCTAAGTTAAAAGTTTTTCGGCCGCCAGCGCGTGCAGCTGACTAAATTGGTTGTAACCGGAATGCACCTTTCAGTGTCTCCCACCGCTAAACAAATTAATGGCGAGATATTTTTATTGTCGTTTTAGCTACCCAGATTGTCTCAGATTGGTTTGTGTCCTCTATCTTACCGGATCAGACCAGCGACAAAGACATTTGTATCAGAAGCGTAAACAAGACCAATCTAAACCTCCTTTGAAGGTTACATGCTCAACCGTAAGCTTGTAAAAACTCGATTTCGCAAAATGTAATCCACGGCATGGTGTGTCGGTCTGTCGATCTAGAGTTCCTGTATAGGCTCCCTACAGGAGCCAGAGTTGCGCGTTTGATTCCACGTGCCGCGTGCCGCCCTCGCCGCTATTCGCCGAGATTCGATCACGTGAGGAGCCGTATCAAGTGTCGTGCAGCAAAGTAGACGTTGCACGCGCCCCGGCGTACGTTCCCTGGCTTTTGAGCGCGCCTCGAACGCGCGGCGCTGCTATTCGCCGAATTCAGTCACGTGAGGAGCTGTATCCACATGCCATGCATGAACGCGCAACTCTGGCTCCCGTAGCCAGAGCCGTTTATACTGAGAGAGTTTGGCCTTCTTAAGGAGATTTTGGCAGTCTGACAACCACAGTAGCGTAGTCTGACAACCGGGGGATGACTACTTCCGTCCGCCATATTGTGGATCTGGCTCATAGGAACTCTACGCGATTTCACAGGAATGAACAAGACAAAGAAGTAACGCCATATTGTGTTATCGCGAAATCCGCTGGTTCTAGCGGCCAACAAGCTCCGCCCATCGGCCAAACTCTCTCAGTATAAACGGCTCTGCCCGTAGCTGCCCGCCAGCGCCCTCTATGAAACAGTCAGGTAACTTTTTGAACTTGGAAGTAAATAGGAAAACGTAAAAAAGAAAAACGAACAAAAAGGGAACGTCAGCAATTTCAAAGATTCTGTGAGGCAAAAAAGAAAAAAAGAAGTAAAGTGAAAACATAAACTCCAGGATCGGATTTAACTTTCTCAAGGCTAGTAATCCACGTTCCCCCTTTGCAAAGGAAGCCTGGCCCGAGGGCAGGCTTCCCCTTCCCATAATCCTTTCGAATCCCCAGGGGACTCTTGTAGCACCCCATTCTCTTTCCCCTTGCTCGCTCCTTCTATTTGAGAGAGGATATTCCTTCCGAAGGGGTGCTAGCGCACGCTGTGGGTGTTGTCACGCCGCCTAACTCCCTCGAACTCCCCTCCTTTCTTAGAGTGTGCGCTCAGTTAAACAGGTCGCACAGAGGTAAGTGTTAAAACCCTGTTGTCTACAACCGAAAAATTTTTCCCTTAGTATTTCCCGAAGAGAACCTCATGAAATGTTGACGAAAAAGCCAACAAATAATTTCTTCGATTCGATTTCTTTTTCTGTTGTCACATTCAAGAAAATACGGAAATGCACAGATTTATTTTATGCTCCGATTAAAATGATCTTGTGAGGTTACACGCCAAGGGATGGAATTTGGCTATGTTTTAGTGGGCTCGGAACACATGACCACTGCTTGTTTAGCCATTTTGTACCGCTCAGCAATAAGTAGAAAATCCATGTCAATACAAAACACTTAACACTTTCGCCTGGTTTTGCAAAAGCAAACAATGTCAAAATTTAAGAAAATATTTTCTGATTTATCTTGTTCCTTCACCTTGAGTATGCATAATGTAAGTGATAAAAAGGATATGGTTTGCAGGTGAAAGGCTTGGATACGCTATCCTAGGTTTTTTTAGAACGCTTCTTGTTTATTATTTGTGATCTCGATCTTGATTCGTTATTACGGACGGCTCACATCATGAAAAATTTTTCGGTTGAATGTAGGCGTCTACGTTAATGCGATATGACTGTATATGACATTCAGTATCTTGTTGACATCAAGCCCTCTTGTGCGAATGTGGAATATTGTAAAGATGTAATTAAAGCAGCGCAAAGGAGCGCAAGACAAGTAGAAGAAGGCACACAGACACAGCGATGTCTGTGTTCCTTCTTCTACTTGTGCTTGTGTTTGTTTGCGTTCTTTTAATTATATGCTTACTATGCACCACCGACTGGCCAACCTCCAAACTTTACTGCGTATATGGCATTTGTATATAACTTTAATTTATTTATTTACATACCGCGCATGCTGTTACCTCCTGTTTAGAACACTGTGTACTTTTGTAGGTCGTTTGTTCGTCAAATTTCATAGTGGTATGTTGTGTGCCGTGTAATGAACACGAGTTATATACTGTGGAAATGCCTGTTTGGCTTTTTCACGAGCTAAAATATTTTGTTACGTTATCTTACCTCGTTAATCTGCTTCTGTTGTGCCTTCTCATGGATGTGCCTTTCCATGGTTGTGCCTTTCCATGGACTAATTTTCCAGAACAAATGTATCTCGGGGAATGTTTAGGGACCTTGAATCTCCTCAGAATCTGAACAGAGTTCTGATTATGTGGTAATGGCTCTCCCGCAATTAGTTTCAGGCTATGTCTATTCGTGTGTTTTACATTAGCCAGAGGTTGAGTGTTTATGTAATCCGGTGTGTGCTTCGCACTCGTAATATGCTCTTATGGCTGGCAATGAAAGCGATTTTTTCCTTAGTTCTGCACTTACTTCCCGTGTCAGAGTCAGCGTGAAAGCGAAAGGATCATTCAGCATGTTCCCTGAGGAAAGAATTTAACTTGGTGGCACTAAAATTCATTACGTATTGTGCAATGTGCCGAACAACTCTATATACATTAATTTTATGAGTATCTTTTTCTTCTAAAACATACAGAGGTTCTGAACTAAATCATTTATATGTGAACGTGGTGCAATGAAATGTTTTTGAAACACTTACTCTTGCTTATCTCAAAATGCTCCAACAGCCAAGACTCAATGTGGCGATTGTGTAACTTCAAAGTTTTACAACATAAAACAAGAAATTCACATTTGCTTTTGTGTGAAGTAATCTGAAATTTTCTTTAACACATTTCACAAGGTGTCCATAAAAAAAATAAAAAAATAGAACTTCGTCCACATTAAAAAGAAAGAAAAGATCCAGAGGAGCCGAGGAGCCCCCGAGAGCCTAGTGAGGCGAGGAGGAAAGATAGGGTGAAAAGGAGGATGAGAAGGGTACCGGAGCAGAAACGCCAAACCGAAACCGAAACTACTTTGACCGAACCGGAACCATATCATGTTTCAAGCCGCCCTCTAGGAATGCTAGTTGTCACTGGTCTACCTGGGCCACTGGGTCCTACGGCAGTGTCATCTCGTTACCTTGTGTATGCTAAGCTACGCTAATATGACGCGGCGCAGCTTCATATAAGCCTTCTCTGGGAGCCTAGAATATTTTGCCTCGACCTTTCTCTTACTTTAAATTCTAAGCACAAACAAGCTAAACGGTTCTAAAAACCTTCTCGAATCTTCTACATACATAAAGAGAGGTAAAATGACACGCCGGGCCGGTAATCTAACCCGAGCCATCTGCGCGCGAACCCAGCGCGCTGCCGGCTCGGCTACGAAAGCGCGCGGCAATGTAATAATAACCGTATTAATTTAAAATATACTGTTTTAGGGGCGAAGCTCCTTAGGGTCTAGCCTTGTCCGTCCGGCGTCCGTGCTCACATCGATTGCCATCCCATCTGTCTTCTTAAAAAAAGAAAAAAAAATGTTTGCGCAGTCGACAGGAATCGAACCTGTGCGGGGAGGCCCCAACGGATTTCTAGTCCATCGCCTTAACCACTCGGCCACGACTGCGGCTGGAGTACGGGGCTCTGAGATGTGATAGTAACTCAAGAGCTGGGGATGTCATGGATAAAATGTTGCATGTAGCCGCTTAACGTTTACACAGGAGAGGGCGCTGCGGTCAAATGCGTATATAATCGCGTTAAACTTTGCATGCATTGGCTCAACGCTTATAGACGAGAAGACGCTGCGGTCAAATGCTCAACTGCGTATATAACCAAGATCGATATCATGCATTCTCATCCTGACATGGACCGTTGACTTAAGGGGTGTAGATTCTTTCCCACGGCCTCTAGCGGATAAAAGCTGATCCGCTGGAAGATTCACTGACTCTGCGATTCACCGACCATAAAGCAGTAATAATGAAGTCAAAACGCAACCCGGAACTCAGCACTACCTATGAGCAATAAAGAAAAATCAGCACCAGCAGCACTACCTAAGAACAATCAAATCAGTATTATCAGCACCACCAGAGCTTCGCCCCAATCATCATCATTCACCACGTGGAGATGCGGTCATATTTTCCGCAATCTCGCTTATATAGAAACATTTCATGCATAAAAGCTTGACCGCATTATAATTTAATGTCAGCTCCCTGGTGTCTCCGTCGCAGGAGGACTGCTTGGAGGTGGACATTGCAATACACAGTAAAACGTAAACGTTAAATTTTAATGGTGTATACGTAATGGAAATATTAATGCAGTATACCCCGGGCTAACTGGAAACATTTTCACGCTTAGCAGTCGCAAAACGATTTTTTACACACTTGTTCTAAGTGTTATCTTTTCCTGGCTTATAATTCGAACGTCTTAATTGTAGCCTAAAATAAGGTTATAGGAGGGTATCGAACATAAATTTCGTTCAGCTTCACAATGTTCTGAGCCTCAATAATTTCTCCGATGAGTGATTGAAAGTTTTTCCTGACAACAGTGCAGTTTTGTAAAGTCTACTGAGCATCCACAGTCCCTAAATGAATGCCTATATGTGAAAAATATTCTGTTTTGATGTTGTTTCGCTCTCTTAAGTTGTCATTTACACATCTTTCAGTCTCTCCTACATCGGGTTGACCATGATAGGGAAATAGAAATAAAAACGACTCCTTCTGTTCACGGGATGTTAGGTGTTCGATTTGTTTTAGTACAACCTCTACTGTGATTTAAGGCACACTTGATATTTTTGCATAAACCGGAGAGTTTGTTAGGTGTTTAAAAAACCACATCCAGATTTACACGGTTTTCTATTGTCTTGAGACTGCTTGAGATGTTATAAATGGAAGATTTAACTGCTGGTCTTTTCATGCTGTCTCCTGACCTGCCTCCTCTGCATTCGCTCTTCTTAAATATTTAAGTGGGTTTTCAGCACTAGAGGTGTGTAGATATGTGGGATATCTTGCTTGTCTTAGCCTAGATATATTTGCATCAAGGCTTACTTAGGTCGAATACAGGCAGGACTTATTAAGAGAGTTTTTAAAATATACGCTTATTATGCCCCTTTTTACAAACTTTAAATGTGCCTATTTAAGTTGAAGAAGTGGCTTCTTTTATTTTGGTTCACATGACCAACAGTCATGGCGGGGCAATAGAAAATGTCGGAGGCCTAGGAATAATAATAATAATAATAATAATAATCCTTTATTTGTATAATGCCCCAGAACAACCTATTGGTTACAGTGTGGTGGCACATAAAAAGTTTAAAAATAGAAAAAAAAGAACACCTAAAACAGTACACAATCTCAACCCCCCCCCCCCCCCCCGACATATGCTCTCGAAATTGAAACATTTCACAATCATAAACCAAAAATATGCATATCAAGTAGTCGTTTGAACGCAGCAAAATTTAAAAATATGTCTACATGAGTCGGAAATTCATTTAAGCAAATTTGCATTCTAGCCAAAGGGGACGGTCTCGTTTGGATAGATCTATAAAACACGCTTGAGTTTCTAACGACTCGGGCCGGTACATGAAAGTTCAAAGACGACACAAGATTGCTATCAATTTTCCCGTGAACCACTTTGTATAAAAATATAATGTCACGAGCAATCCTTCTTTTTGAAAGGTTCTGCAGTGAAAGTTCTCTAAGAAGGTATTCATAATCAAAATAACATTTTCTATCAAAATATCTATCATAAACAAGGCGTATAAATCGCTTCTGAACTCTTTCTATCCGTGCAGCGTCGGTCATTGTTAGCGAATCCTAAATCTCCTCCAGCCGGAAGCTCGCGAGTTATCTCTAACCGGTCTGAACAATCTTTAAAACTGGTGATAACTTTGGTCCTAGTGCTTGGGAAGTAGTTTTCGTTGATGTGCGAAGGTATTAAAAATCACCAACTTACAGAGGTTCACTTTCACCGGTTTTGAATTGTCGAGGCACTTATGCAGGAGTCTGTCATGATGTGCGGGATACATGTCACTAGGAGCTGGTGCAAATCATGACCCTATGCATACTCTCTTTTTTGGGGGCAGGTGTTACGATCCCACATAGCATAGGCAGTTTGTAAGTGAACGATGAGCAATTCAAGAAAACTGATTTAAGAAAGCCCTGAAAGTTTTGGAAGGCGATATCCCCCCAAAAAAGGAGTGCTCTTCGATACATGCTAAAAGCTGTTCTTGAGACAATGCTTGGTGTAAGCGCTCGACCTAAATGCTGCTACATTGAGAGAAGCAAGTACCGTATTTTCCGAACTATAGTCCGCACCCGGTGTATAGTCCGCAGGGGGAAATTTGGGGTCAAAAATAAAAGATTTTGCTTAGATAGCCCGCACCCCGTGCATAGCCCGCACCCGGTGCATAGTCCGCACCTGGTGCTTAGTCGACACGAAAATCTTCTCATAGACGGCACACGTTTACAAATGTCTGCTTTTAGCGCACAATAAAGCCTATAATGAATCATCATTAACATACACTTTCGTGCACAAAATTTGTCTCGTCATAATAAACGATCTTGAAAAACATAATTCCTGTATAGTCCGCATGCGTAGATAGTCCGCACAACCAGAAATTTCAACTTTTAAACATGTATAATCCGCGGACTATGGCCCGGAAAGAACGGTATATTAGTTTTTAAACATTTTCAGCGCAAAAACGCACAACGTTGGCTGTTCATTAATAGTGGTTGCATTAGAAATATGCACCAGTGAAAGGTCAGTATTATATATTCACAAAAAAAACGAAACTTCCAAACCATTCACGACTCTCTTTCGCTAAACAACTCAAATGAGGTCATAAGTTTTATCAGTAAGCATAGTGAGGACCACTCCCAAGCATTTTCTAATGATATCCAAGACTCATATTAAGCATTGCCTCGAGGACAGCTTTTAGCATCTATCAAAGACTGCAATAATACTTTTCGTGCTATCACCTTCCAAAATGCCTAGGGTTCTTATCAAAGCAGTTTTCTTGAATCGCTCACCGTTTGCTTAAAATTTACCTATACTACGCGGGATGGTGAAACTTACTTTTAAAAGGAGGGAGTATGCATCGGATCATGCATGGCACCAGTTCTTAGTTACTTTTCTCTCTCACATCATGGCAAACTCCAGCGTAAGTGCTTCGGCAGCTCAAAAGTGGCGAAAGTGTACCCCTACGTTTATGGTTTTATAATACTATTAGACATCAACAAAAATGACTTTCCAAGCATTCTGTTCAACGTTCCCACAAGTTTTCAAAACTGTTAATACTAGTTTTCAAAACCATATTGGAATAAAAATGGCAGTAACCTTAGATAATCATTGGCAAAATATCGGAAATTTCATTGGCCCAGCGTTGGAGGAGGTTGCACCCCAATATTGGGTCTAATATCGGAATCCAATCAATCCGATATTGTTTCAAATTTAGGCCAACACTGGTCCGCTGCTTGGGGCATTTCTCTGGCGTACTAGCGGTGCTAACAAAGGCTGTCCCTATTTAAGGGTAAGAATGGTAAAAATGATTCTTTCGTCTTGTAAATTGAAATCTACAACCCGCACACATTCTCTGCTAGAACTCACAGTCAAGGATAACGGGCAATAATGGCGAGATATCCACTGAGCAATAATGAGCGCGCATGTTTCTACTTGACGAAATAATCACAATTTGCTTCGTGTTACAGACCCTTCTTATAAGGTACAAGTAATTACCCACTGCACGTTCACCAGGCCTTCAGCATTAAGTTCACATATTGGGCACATAGCGGCCCAACTCTCCCCAAGGGGACAAGCTCGACCAGCGACTGTTTTAAAACAATCATTCTACAAAATACATTTATTTTGTAGTTTTTATATACTTGAAGAATGTTTGACGACATAATCCTACTTACGTTAGAAAAAACATTTGCCTCAACCGAAATATAATTAAATCCACAAGAAGAATGAAATATTATGTCGTCATTATTTGGCTCTTTTCTCCTCTCCTTTTGGCCTAAAGAAGTAATCCGAAACTCTTCTTGGCGCTCTTGCCGCATTGCACGAGTCACACATAAACTATGCAGTTTAAAGATTTGAGTCAGTCGTATACGGCATCAAGCGAAACCGCGAAAACCGAATGTCGCAATTGTTGCCCCGTCGTCACAGCCTGGCCGTCGTTGCCGTCCCATTTCGATGCTGGAGGCAAGATAAAGGTGACGCCGAGGAGGTAGTTGTGCGAAAGTTCGAAAAATCCCTTGTTGTACGCGTGAGAGAAATATAGCAAGACGAGCGAACACAAGAATACAAACAAGAACCAAAAGAAAGATGGAAAACGAGTCAGAATTTTAACGGAAATGGCCAGCTGAGCGAAAATAAACCTACACATTACAAAAAAAGGTACTCAACATAAACACCAAGAAGAATAGACGTATACGCTGCTGGACTAATGATTATGTTTTTTCTATCCTCCTCTGCCGCTATAGACCCACGATGTGTGAAACGGTTTCTCTTTTACTTCTTTTGTTTCCTCTGAATTTACGCCGAAGGAAGATTTTCTTCATTTTTTTTTTCTTGCAGCTCGTGGCAATGTCTCTAACGCAGATGTTCTCTTGAATGGTAAGGGGGTTCGGTGGCCGAATAGTGTAGCGCACACCAGCTCGGAAAACATGGAGCGAAAGCTCGCCCTGCTGAACCCAGGGATCCTGGGTTCAATTTCCACTCCTGCCCGTTTTGATCTGAATGAGCGTCGTGCAGGAGTGAGGTCGTGTATCACTATTGCGTCATGTACGTTAAAGACCCCAGTCTAGCGGTTATACCACACTGGCTAAATTTTTCATCTACAGATGGAAGACTCGTCGCCCCTTGAAGTAGACTAAGTTCTAGGGTGTATAAACACGCAGAAAACCAAATTTTGTTTCTATGGCAAGTGCCTTATGCATTTTACGTGCAAGTTTGTCTTGTTCCTTGCTAGGATGTTCCCGTCTTAGAACCCTGCTGAAGATTTTGGTTCAGCTGGCCATTTCCGTGAGCATCACGAGCCATCTAGCGCAGCTTCAGCCCGACTCAGAATTAGCGCGTAGGTGTCCGCATCCGGTCGCTTGTTGGAGTTGGGGCTCACATGTCTGGGAATCACGTCGAGCGGCCCCGTTGGTTCTTGAACTCGCGTGGTTCCAAGTGATCGTCGAGGGAAATTCCGAAAGAAAAGCATTGACACACGGGTCGATGGAAGCGGCATTGCCCAGACCTCTTCCCGTGGCACACGCTTTTCGAGCTGATTAATAGTCTAATGGTATAGTCGGCAGGTCGCTATTCAGCCTCTTGGAGCGCTCTGAAAATCCGGTGTGCATTCGACTTCTTGATGCCAGGCGCTCCAAGTATATTCGGGTGGTTTTTCCGGAGCGCTCCCGAAGCTCCGACTCTCGCCGTCCTCCGAATCGGAGCGGTTTGAGGCGCTCTGACATGGAGGTGGGAGCGCGCCAGAGATCTGGCTGCCGACCGGTCACGTGACTCCAGCCATTCCGCCGTTTTGCTTTTGGGTCGGAAGCGGACGGCGAAAACGCAGCAACTCCGCAGAAAGACGAAAAACAGCCGTCAGTCTCGACGCCGTCATCGTTGTGTTGTGCCCCAGGAATTTAGTTGAAATGTCGTTGAAACGAAGATGTTTAATGTTAGGGGTAGCACCTTCAGTGCTGCTAGCTTCGCTAGCAGACAGCGAAGCTAGCAGACAGTGACAACACCAGCAGCTTGGACGACGACGACGACGGCCGTGTTTACGAAGCGAAGTTTGGCGAGTTGTTTGACGCACCGGACGCACCTTGTACGCTGTCCAAGGTCAAGGCCTATGTTTCTATAGTGCGAACCTACTCGGACAAAGAGGTAAGAACTGCCATTTTTCAAGGATTGACGGATGGATGGATGACTGAATACTTCTGAACCCTTTAAATCCGAGCAGCAAAAGTTCCGCTAGAGAGCGGCTCGCGCCGTCTTCTAGTGGCGCAGGCCACCCTCTATCCGCTCGGCTTGCCGCTCTGAAAATTTGAGGAGCTGTCGGCTGGGCGCGCCGATTCTCTCGCTGCGGTGCGGAGCCGCTCCGGGATCTGGTAGCTCCGACTCGGATGATTGGAGCGCTCGAAAGTGACCAGCCAAATATACCATAAGACAACCTCTGTGGCCATGCAGTCAAGCCATGGACTTACCTGCCTCGAGCGCCGGTCAGAGTTGTGCACGCGCACAATTTACTTCTTCTGAAATGGCACAGAAAGTTGCCTGCGAATATAGCGACGCAGAAATGTGGGTTTCCGGTCCGGCAACACAGTGCACTTTGCTACGTTTCCACTGAAGTGCGAGGCAAGCCAGAGTTAGGCGCGCGAGCTCGTGTTTTCAACAAAGATGCTGTTCGCGTGTTCGAGCAGTGGTAGCGCTCTTCAAAGTTCGCACGCAATGAAGGTGGAACTAGAGTGCCATCATACACACGCGCGCTTTTACTTGAGTGGTCTCAGCCATTCAAGTAAAATCTCAGCCATTTTCCCGCCCAATCGTTTTTTTATGCATTTTGAAGCGCGCACAATCCGGTGTCACTCGGCTCGTGCGCGTAGCTTTGGCTAATGCCTAGACGCCATTTTACAGCTCAAGTCACGCACCGAGTGCGCCAGGGCGTCAAGCGCTGGCACATTCAGGGCAACAATGAATGTCTTCACCCTGAGACAGACAGACATGTAGGCACCCTAGGTGGAACTAGCGTTAGCGCACCGTAGCATGGGGCACAAGGAGTCAAACCTCTTCCTATTTGCTCCGAACGGCACGAGCAACGCACCGGCTTGTGTTCGTGTATAACTAATGCGTCTGAATATTCTAGCCCTCGTAAGGTATGTGCCAAATGTCTCGTATGCAGTGCGTAGTACTGTCGTAATACTCTCGTAGATGACACTAACGTTTCTACGCGCCTAATATGACTAATTTATTGAACCAAAATATATCCGAAATAATGGTTTAACAGGCTTTTAAACAGCTTTCAACCATTGACAGAAATAGGTTGTTCTGACCATAGCCTATATAGAAGAATGTTCTATATATAGAAACGATTGAAAATAGAAACCCTGTCCTGGAAGTATAGAATCTTAAGACACAACATGAAGAAACTCGTTCCTTCCCTACAACGGACACGTCAGACACCGCTTGTGCTCGAACTTCTGCTTGATGGGTAAAGTCTAAATTTTAAGCAGCAAATATACTGTGAACCAAATCCTGCCAACTTTCAGAATGCGTATCCGTCACCGATTATTGATAAAAAAAGAATTCAGCAAATTCGGCGATTCGCCTATAGCAAATTTCAAGTGGAGAAATGGACGAAAATATCCGATCGGTCGTCCACGCTTTTTGTTTTGGGACAAACTAAATAGAAAATCGAAACACAACAGAGCCAGATTCGTTCTTTGGAAGGAATATCAAATTCTGTGTGAAGATGTTTAGTCGGCTGTACAATGGGATTCCAGAAAACCAAGCAATGTGCTAATAGATGTTCACGAATCGCAAGTACTAAGGGTTTGTTAAAGGGGAGCTCCGGCCGTTTTTTGAACTACCCGAACATATTGTATTTTTTGAATACCAGGACTTTAGTCTTCACAGTATGCTACTTATTTTCTCAAAATTAAATATAGCTATTGAGAAAACCGTAAACGAAGATAATGCCGAAAGCAGCAGTAAAAATTCCGCGCGCTCTCCAATGGCGCGGCGTCACAAATGGTAGACTTTCAAGCCGTGCACGTAGTTTAAAACAAAGCATGTCGAGCAGTTTTCCAAGCTGTTCCGTAAATAGGTTTCCAATCATTCCTTTCACACCATAAAACGACTCGTAATCATTTGGGAACGTGGTTTACTGCCCACTTTGTACCAGTTTTGACGTCACCCACTAGATTGTTGCCACTAGGAGGTCCAGCTTTCCGACACACATTGAGAACGAAGCTCAGAAACATAATAATTTCGCGAGTTTTAGGTTGTTTCACAGAATTTTTGGCTGACTGGTAGAGCTATGTCTATTCGTGTATAAAGCAAATTTTGAAGCGAGTCAGCGGCCACGAAAAGTTTTTCGAGTACGCCTTTAATCCACACCAATTTGGAGCCTATGGAGCAATAGCTGGCACTGCAGAAACCAGGGGACATGGGCTGAATGCCCTCTAGTGACCGATTTGGTATGGATGAGCATTCCGCCGGAGTAGGGTTGTGCATCACTACTTTGTGATACACGTAAAACACCATAGGGTGCTGTTGTACTGCAACAACGAATTTTACTATCTACAGGTAACATTTGGGGTTTTTACGTGCCAAGCCAACAACGGATATCTGGCACGCCCAAGTGGAGGACCGAAGATTAATTTCGACAACCTAGGGATCGTTTTATGTCCAACCGAAAGCTCGGTTACATGGCGCCTTCTCCTCAACCCCTCCGTCAAATTGCGGGCACCTCGGCCGGGATTCGAACCCGCCACATGGGGATCCGTAGGCCGGTGGTTTGCCTCGGAACCACCAAGGCAGCTTAACCAATGCAGGAATAAACCAGACGGTTATCGGAGATTGACTAACATCTGACTTTTCATAGAAAGCTCAATTTAATTGGGCAAGTACCAAGTTGATAAAAATGAAGATTCAAAGACATACAAAATGTCACCCCACTTTGACTTGTACGGCATAACGCCCAGAACTACAATAAAAATGGGCTTATGAAAGCACATTTGAAAGACCTTAAATTTTTAAGAGAGGAAACCAGGCAGCAGTTGCGGGGCTTACCGCCGAATTCAGAAACCTCCCTCAAACTACACTCAAACTGAAGGGCCCCTCCACTTCCTCGAGGGCCGGCGCTGGCCAATCGCGACGGCGGATCCGTCCTCGCGATTGGCCAGCGCCGGCCCTCGCGCCTTCCTCGAGGAAGTGGAGGGGCCCTTCAGTTTGAGTGTAGTTTGAGTGAGGTTTCTGAATTCGGCGGTTAGGCTTCCTATTATTCTCCATGAAAGCATGCAACAGAAGACCCAAAACTACATCTAGGAGGGAGCAGTCTACTTCTGTATCCCTGGGCTTTTGATTAGATGTTCGACAAGGCAAAAGCAAAAAATAGAAAGCCTTCTTTATTTTTGATAAGAAGCTTAATTTAATTGGACAAGTACCAAGATCCAAAATAAAAATAGAAAACGGGAGGCCGGAAGCCGATCACCAACTCAGAATAAAGGAAATAGTCAACCAATAATATAAATATTGCTTCTACTATTCAAAACACATAATACATAATTTATAGAAACATAGTAAAATATATTAATATAAAAGAGTAATAGTGGAAGATGAATAGAGAGGTAAACAATAAAGGGGAACACACTAATCGAGAGGATGGATGAGATGAAGAAGAAAAGAAACAGTTAGTTGTTTAGAGAAAAATAGCATCTTTTGATATGTAATATAATTTAAATAAATACTTAAAACTATTTTTTAGCATTGTTGGGCTTTGTATTGTTGAGCTTAATTTTGTTGTATCGGCATTGTTGTGTTCAGTGAGGGGAGCAAGACGAACTGACCTTTTGCAATAGACGTATTGCTAAATTACCCAAGCATTAAAGGGACCATGACGGCAATTTAATTTTTTTTTTAAAGAAGGTGTTTTCGGAAGCATTGGGGTCCTGGCATGCCACACAATTTTTTCTAGTACGTTGTGACTGTACCTGCAAATAAATTTGCGAAACTGAAACAAACATTCAGATTTCTTCCCTTTTTCGCCTCTGGAAAGAGCAGGGAGCACTGTTGGCATCGGTAGGATTTAGTGCACACTCCGTGTGGTTCCCGTGGTTCGCTCTAGTGCACGGCGGTCTGTGAAGAAAACCTGGAAGAAATGGACGACAACGCCGCGCTCGCAAAGGAGTTTGAGCACCCGTTCAGCAACCTCACGCCGACTGAACGGGAGATGCTGCTAAGGACGCAGAACTCTGGATTCGCGCTTTACGAGGGCGCCCCAGACCTACCACCAACTCTTCGGTCGCCGCCTCCGAGCGGGAACTTCATGTTTTTACCCAGACTCCGGCTGACATGAAGGTGCTGCTCAAAGTTTTCTGGTCGGAAATGCAACGAACAAATCCTGACGCCGCTGTCCACAGCTCTACGCAAGACGACGGCGCGCATCCGAATGCTGCGCATTGCTGCATCGGTCGGCAGTTTATGCAAACTAACGTCGCCCGATCGACCGCACGTCTTTAGCCGACCTTTCGCGCAACCTACTACTGCACATAAACGCGGCATGATTGGTGAGACACCAGTTCGCAAAGGGAACACGAGACGACGCACGAAACCGAAACCAAAAGTCCGCCGCCCCCGGCGCTCGTATACCTCTTTTTCCTTTTTTTTTTTGTCCATGGTTGCTCGATGCTTGTTACGCGCCCGAGGTAGCAGTGCGGGATGCGTTCAACCAGTGACAAACGGAGGGATCGCTTCAGATTATGCTTTTATACACGGTATGAAACCTAGTAATTCCCAACTACAACTTCAAAATTTTCTTGAACGGGAGATGCTGCTAAGGACGCAGAACTCTGGATTCGCGCTTTACGAGGGCGCCCCAGACCTACCACCAACTCCTCGGTCGCCGCCTCCGAGCGGGAACTTCATGATAATATATCAAACGTTCAAATAAAAATTTTTCATCACATCTCACCACCGAAATTGAAACCAAGAGCGCGTCTATCGTTTGAACCAATCGCCAGACGAGGAGCCCGTTGTCGTCACGCTTCGTCGGCGCACTTTAGTTCACCTTTCTGCCGCCGCCTCGGTGGGGTCTCAGGCATCGTTCCCGGCGCTATGATTACCGCGCCTGTTTGCTCGATTGGTGCGGCACCTAAACTTTTGTTCGGGTTAGAACTCGGTCAACAGTATCTGAGACGTGCCTGACATCCATTTCAATCGTCGGATAAAACTTCAAAACTGCCTTCATGGTCCCTTTAAGGAGAATGCAGGGATTGGTGCTCCACGTTCCGCACGAGCAGTCTTCCCCGTATAAAAATTTTGAAGCAAATAACCAAAATAAAGCGTTCACGAGCGCGCGTGCAAGATGTAATTTGTTTTAGGCATTTGCTTTAGAAGACATACAACTGCTGAGGCCAGCACATACGTGCGGAGCGTGGAACACCAATCCCTGCCTTCTCCTTAAGGATTGGGTAATTTAGCAATATGTCTATTTGTAACAATAAAAGAGGAGAAAACATCTCGATGGCACATCTCATAAAGATTCCAAATCTCTTTCTAAAACACCAGTAAACTAGCAATTCATAACATTGCTCTAACCTATCTTTTTTAACACCAATATAACTGTGTTTCTAGACCTTACATAGTCCCATTTGTAAAAATTTGAAACCTTAATAGAAAATCGGATCACGAAAACAGTACACATACTCACACTAGCTGAGATTTCCCAGGCTCACGGATTTTGAGTCTGAGTTTGAGAATGTTTTCTTCCTGATAATATAGCAAAAATTCATACCTAGTTACAAAAAAAAAAAAATAAACACATTAAACTGTGTTAAATTAAAATATAATAATTAAACACACCTGGAATTCATACACATTTTGGTGGGCATTGCGATGCTCGGCCCTCGTGATTTTAATAAGCTGCAAAAGTAACTTAAATACATAGTTCACATATCCATATTAAACACGGTAAAATAAGATATACATATATTAATTAGTAATTTCTGACTCCATGTTTTTTCTTGAAATAGGAGAAAAAATATGGAGTCAGAAATTAGTAATTATTATATAAATTACTAATTATTATATTTCTCCTAAGCAGGACCATTTCAAGAAAAAAACATGGATCACCCTCGTCGTAATCTTCCAAGATTACCAAAGGACACAGACGAAGAAGGATAGAAAATCAATATTAAGAGCAATAGACTCTTCAAAACCGAGATGATTTACATAATTTACAACGCATGCCCGAATGAGATTCTAGATCCTTTCCTGGTCCCGTGGTTTTGATGCCCTCAGTTTTTCGTTAGAATTGGCTTTAATAGCATATTTCCCTTTTGGTCATTGGACCATATTTATTTATTTTTGATTGATTTAAACCTGTTATGCCATTTGGCGGTGCAGGCTGATGGATAGAATTTTTTTTATATTTCTTTATTAGCAGCGAGATGTTTTGGTGGCGCCCTCCTATGGTTCCCCCTTGTGACGTCATTACCTTGCAAACAACAAGTTCGATGGTGTTTGTAAATAGCATGGTGGAAGCTTGAAATAATTGCGCTCTCAAAGGAACACTGCCAACACCGTCAAAATGAAAGTTTTTTCATTCCTCTTATTTCCGTCGATGATAAATCCTTTTTTGACGTCATAGCCAGCGTTCGGCCAATCGTGGAAGGCCGACCACAGCGACGCTTTCGGTCGAGCACGTCGCCAATATATGCTTCTACTAAAAAATCGTAAATTGTAAATTATGTTAACACACCAAGTACTCAATTTATTTCTAGGTTTGGCTAGAATCGAGGTAAAACGGTATCATGATAATATATCAAAAATATATCTTGAAATTGAAATTCTCATTAGCAATAGAAGTTTTGAACTGTATATTTATGTATCTGAGGAAATACAATTTTGGGCGTATACCTGGAACCGATATGTTATTCAGCTACGGTGTGCAGTCATGTCTCATCAATTGACCCCATAAGTGATGACGTCACAGCATGGCGTCTGGGTCCAAACAAACCGTTGGTAGGGACGTTGCTATGGACTAATGCATGGAGACTCCACACGAGGCTAGATTTTCGCTGATAAGTAAGTAAATACTTTTTTGTACGCAACCTAACTTCTTGATATCTAATTGTGAAGATGTTCTTGTCGTCTCAGTGTCATATTGTAACGATGAAAGACATTTCTGAAGTATTCCACTCCGCTTTGCTTTGGTAGCAGACGACACGATAGATTTGCTGGCATCTGTTGCAGCGGCCGTCTTCATTGAATTGCGTCGGTAAACGAGCAACACAAGCAAGTGCATCGCCATGGCCGCAGAGGCCTCCGCAATGTGCGTTTTTTTCGTGAAGAACCTAGCTTAGTTTAGAGGGGCGAAATTTCCGCAAAATAACCACGTCATGCAGATCAGTTACGACGACGACCTGAAGTGCATACCGGCGTAGTGCAGGCCAGCATGAGAAACAAATCGTACGCCGTCGAGGTAAGTTGTTTGTTATTATTATTATTGAGGTTGTCAGGTTATTAAAATATTGCATGTCTATCGCAATTTCGCAATTTTTCTTTTTTTTTTTTGTATACATTAAATTTAGTGGATGTGCTCTTTCGGTGAAGATCTCCATCGAACCCGCGATGAGAGTGCAATCTGTAATAAACTCACGTTATATTTTTTATCCAGTTCTTCCGCATTTCGGGGTTTTCCGGAAATCGGAAGAAACTGCAAGAATCTTTCTCCACGCAATGGTTACAACCAGGTACGAAGCGCGAGTCCGCAAACAAAATTTAGGATCTCTAACGATCGCCTGAAGTACGTTTCTCACGGGTGCATTGCGATCTTTTAGCAGACGATCATCTCGATCGACGCCCGGACTTTCGATAAACCATATTTTGCATCGCACCCCACTACGAATTCTTATAAGTGTCTGAAACTCATTATATTTCAAACAAATGCAATATCGGAATATTGTCTTTATTCACCCCATTCAGACGCCGGCGCCGGCTTGGCCGGCGGGCGTGTGGCAGACGGCATTCTTCTTGAATTCGTTGTCTGCTGCAGGCATCTTGAGGACCGGAAGTTGCAGTCGTAAATATTTTCAGAAACAGGCGATTGCCGACACACTTCTGTGGAAACATATATGACATTCAAGCTTTCTATATCTGTGGTTTTTAGAAGTTTAAATCCTACTCCCGATTTTTGAACGGTCGAGTTTTCGTAGCGAAACCTAGCCACATGTATTTGTTCATAACAACGACCCTAGCAACGGTTTGTTTGGACCCATGACGTCACACCTACGGAGTCAATAGGGAATGCGCTAATATGGACACACAGCGATATGAACATCATCTTCAGGACGAACTGTGTAAATTCGTGATTTTTTGTCTAGCTATTTTAGAGAATTCCCAATATGGACATTGTATGTGTGTGTGTGTGTTTGTGTTTGTGTGTATGTGTGTGTGTGTGCGCGCGCGCGGGGAGGGTTATATTAACGGGACATGACTGTATCCTGTTATTCTAGAAATTGCTGCGCTTTAAAAACATTTATGAAACAAAAACAAGAAAAAAACTTTCTCTTCACTTGAGGCTGGAGGCTGTTATAAAGATATGTTGCGTTGTCGTTGTGCAGGTTCGTTCGGGGCGTTCTTTATTCCTTCACTTTATATTTATTTATCTTTAATCAGGTACCTACTTCTCTATCTGGCATTACAGAAGGGGGCAATACAAGCGAAATAACACATGATACAAAATGCTACTTATTAAGCGACTGAAAAATGTGTAATTAGAAGTGACCGTGCGCGATGGAAGGGAATTTTAATCACGCGTTGTCTTTGCAAAAAAAGTGTCGCGGAACGTCAACCCTAATAGGAATTTCTCTACGGTTTAAGGCAAGGTCGTTTTACGGGCGTAGAAAATACTTTTATATATTTATCTTTTTCTACAGCTGTTTTTTGGTGACAAATATCACGAAAGAAGTTTAGACACACGAGCTTTCTACGATCACCTAATATTGCGCATTTTGGCTAGTGTTTGCACTCTGTCATACTAAGTCGCGAACCATGATTTCCTAAAACAAACATTACAGCCATTTTTTTATGTGTTTCAAGTTTTTAAATAAACAATGCGGTATAAGGGCCCTAGACAACAGAGACATATTCAAGAATAGAGCGGACACGCGTAAAATAATGTGTTTATTTAAGCGAGTGATGTCGATACAAATTCATACTCAATGAATAGGTGTGTACATTGTGCCCTAACATATACCTGCCCATAGGACATACACATATCAGAATCTTCTGGGTTGGGCAATGACATCACACATTGCACAATATACATAACCTCAGTCAACCTTTGAATCACCCGAAGGCCTCAATGCAGGCAAAAATGAAAAGTGGCTCATATCACAAATTTTTTAGTTCACTTCATTACAATGCAAAAATACTTTATGGGAAAACTAATGCATGACTACATCTACATTGTATGCTGTAGTTTTAGATGGCATACGGGACAATAACCAGCTTAATGTACTCAAGATTTGCAACTGTAAAATGCGGTTCATATATTTTATTTTATGTAGTTCACTCCGTTGCAAATGTTTTGTGGAGAAACTATTGCCATGTCTACGTCTACATTGTATCAGGCTTGTCTATTCAGCCATTTAGATTCCTATGAAATTTGGGCGATCTGGAACAATGATATCTTAGTCTCCTTAGAGCTACTTCTTCTAGCAGATCACACAGTTCTGCCATCATTCCTTTAATTTTTTAAAACATCCTGCGACACTCTCCTTCGGAATCACCATCGACTGTCTCGTCATATTCTCTAATCTCAATAATAGCCAATAACAAATTGCCTTTCAAGTGCGATTTTTGCTTTCGGAAAAGCCAGAAGTCATAGAGAGCCATGTCTGGTACCCCTGAGTGACAAGGAGTTTCTGCCTGAAAGCCCTGCACGAGACGTGACGCAATGTCTGGTACATTGTTGTGAAGCTGTCAGTCACCAGCTGCCCACAACTACCATCGTTTTTTTTCTTTTCTTACGGCGTGCCTGAGACGGCGAAAAACTTCCATGTAGCATACTGTTTATTCACTGTCTGGCCTGAAGGACCCTACCTATAGCAGATCTCTTGTTTATGATTAAAAAAAATGTTGTCAAAACTACGTTCGTGTAGCTGCGACTTTTATGTGCTTTTTTGTAATGTGGAGACTTGGGTGATTTCCATTGGCTTGAGTAAGTTTTTGTGTTATGGTCACATTTCTTAATTAATGACTAATCTCAAGTTTGAACTTTTCTTAGAAACAGGGTCGTTTTGAAAGTGCTCTCTGTGGAACGGCCATGTCTACTAATTCTTTTACGTTCATCGGCAGCTATTTTTGATAGCAGCTCACGCGCACTTGAAGTTGCCAGGTTTTTTGGCGACCAAAGGCCTTCCGGAGCATGCATCCTTCTCAACAGCATGCCGACCATCTATGAAGGGTTATATGAATTGTCCCTGATAGCGTCCGCCGATAAATATTGATATATAAAGGAAAACTAGATATGTACTTATTGATCAACTCGTCCAGTCATAGTAAATCTGAAGATCACACAGCGCTTCGCCTCGTTCAGGGGCATCTTGCTGCCGACCGCTAAGGCAAAAAGAGGAATGATTTTTCACGCATGTGCAGAAGGGTCCCGTGTGACTGTCAGCCAATTGACATTGCAGCTGTGCCCCGAGTTAGCAAGATAATAAAATTGTCTGATTACTTTACGCACGTACTTCATATGTTGTACTTTTAAATGCTAGGGCACTAACTACCTGGATATAAACAAGGATTGCAAAACATGAAAACCTGCTTATGTTTACTCTATGCGTAGTGCACTTCAATGCAATACAGTAATGCTTTGTTGGAGAACAAATACCCCAACTTTCTCTACATTGTTGACTGTCATTTTAGATAACAGAAGGGGCACGAACTACCTCCCCTGATTTTGCAAAAAATGCCCCCCCCCCAAAAAAAAAGAAAAAGCTGCACATATTTTTCATTTTGTTCAGTGCACTTTATTGCAATAGGGATGCCCTTTGTGGCAAAACTTACGCCATGACTATCTCCACATTGTAGATTGTCATTTTAGATAACATTAGGAGCCGCGCGGTGCATTATGGGAAATGTCCCATTATGCACCGCGCGAGCCCCCCCCCCCCCCCCCCCGCCCCCGCGGTCACGTGAACTGGGTTGTCACGTGACCCCTCCGAGGTCACGTGACCCCTGAGGTCACTTGACCCCCAGGTCACGTGACCTCCCCGAGGTCACATGACCCCCCTCCCCCCGAGGTTACGTGACCCCCTCCCCCCGAGGTCATGTGACCCCAAGTCACATGACCCCCCGAGGTGACGTGACCCCCCGAGGGCACGTGACCCCCTCCCCGAGGTCACGTGACCCCATTCCCCGAGGTCACGTCACCCCCTCCCCCCCGAGGTCACGTAACCCCACCCCCCCGGAGGAGATTCAAGAATGAGGGGAGGAGGAGGATAAGGAGGTGAGGAAGAGGGAGGAGGGGTATACTCTCCCCTCAGTACCCTTCCATCCTCCTCCTCAAGAGCTGCGCTCTAATTCGCCGTTACAGGGAGTTGTAAACGGCTTTCACTTTTTGTCTCTTCTACGTTTTGATGTTTGTTCTTTACCCCAGCTTCAGGTGATACCAACATGGCTAAGCTTTGAGCAATTACAAAAAATAGTTTTTGTGATATCTAAGCTATTAACTTGGAAACTGAGTCTAACCGAAGAGAAAATAATTGAACAAGCAATTGATCTCAATATTTTTAATCAGAAGAAAAAGGCTCTACTTACATCAACCTCACAGTCCCACGTTGGATGCTGTAAGTAAGTTGGAGCCTCCAAGTCATAGCCTATACGTTCATAGCGAACGTATAGATATTGGATGTCGCATCATCAAGAGGAATTTGATAAAAGCCAGCATTTGCGTAAAATTTACTAAAAAACTCAGCTCGCCCAACTCACTCTCAATGTCCTCCCGACGCGGAAGCTCATAATGTTCTCGTTTTAGGTCTTGGTTTACATGATGGGAATCCATGCATATCAGTAAACGACCACTTTTTAAGCACAAAAACGAGAGGGCTCAGCAAATCTGAAGGTTCGTCGATATTGGTGATGATTCCCGCTGCTTCTATCCGCTCTAGCTCTTGCTTGAGCGGCTCTCGAAGAGCATGCGCACGCGTTTTGCAGGCTGGAGAACTGACCGTGCATCTTCCTTTAGAGTCATCCTATAGACTCGGTGCGAACATTCTAGTCCTTCAAACAACTTAGGGAACTCATTGACAATCTGCCGTTTCAGTGTCTCTGCAGTGGAGAGCTCATGCACACGTGAGACGAGCCCATAAGCTTCGCTGGCTTGAAGCCCTGAAAGAGCTTTGCCTCTTTCGACAAAAAAAAATTGACTAGTTCTTGTTTACCTTGCATTTGTATGAGCAGAGCCGCCGTGCCAAAGTGTTGAATGGCACTTCCGCCGTAGTTTGTCAGCTGCGTGTTACACGGACGCAACGTTTTGTTTTGACAGATTTTTGTGATTAAGGAAAATGGAAGCAAGTTAGCTTGAGCTCCTGTATCAACCTTGAGATGCACAGAGTGCTTTTCCAACATTCCTTTTACAAACAAATCACTCTGGCTTGACACCTCTCCTCTACTGATCTCTAGAATTTGAAAGTCATCTTGTGGCTCTTCTTCGTCTCTTGAACTTTGGTGCTCCACCTCTTGAAGTGTTTTCTTTTGCCAACAACAGGCGGCGACATGATTTTTTTTTCTGCAGATTCCACAAGTTTTACCCCCAGGCTGAGTATTTTCTCGGCTGGTGGGTGCTGTTGCAGAAACCGCATTGACGAGTTCGTCTGCGCTTCTCATCGTTGTGTTGTTGGCCTGGTTGTTTCTTGAGAACGTTTAGGATTTCGGCTTGAACACTTCTGACACCATGTTTTAGATATGAGACGTCGCTGACGTGGATTAGAACGGCAATGAAAGAATTTTATTGGATCATCGTCTTTGTCGGTCTGAACCCTTGCGCATGGCCAGGCCACTGCCAATACACCTACAATGCTGACGAATTACTTTTGAACTTTATTTGAATGTAAACAGGCTCTAACCACAAGTAATAAAGATTTTAACGTTTGAGGCCAGCTCGGCCCCTTGATCACGGGTAGTTGGCTTTGTCCTTTTCGTCGTCTTTCACAGTGCCCGGTGTTGTCGTCGCCTTTCACCCTACTTTTTGCATTTATTCTATTCCTAACCAGGTGGATATCCGCCAATATGTTTACTTTCAGAAATTTACCTGAGAATAACTTTTGAAATTTACTGTATAGCCTCCCGGTTTGTGCTTGTGCTGCTGTTACTGTGTCACCTTTGTGATCCTCCCAATTCTCATTCCTTCAACTTTTTTCTTTTCTCTTGCAAGTTATCCATTAGACAGTGACGTTAGTAAGCTGCCAACCTTTTCAAAACCATCAGTATTCTCTCTCCCTCTCTCCCTCCCTCTCTCTTTTTCTTTTGTTTGGCATTTATTTCAAAATTCAAAGCTGATGACCAAAACTACTGGTCTGGTTCAAAGCCCTCATTGAAGGCACTAACCTAGCTGTAAAATCTGATGTTCTCCAATACCAGTTGAAGCAAAATGCAAAACAGCGCACATGTTTTCACGCTAACACGGTCCCGCAGGGTACATCTCATGAATGGAGGACGCTCCTGTACTTTGGAGCCGTTTTACATGCTTCACATAAGTGCCGGCAGGGGCGCCACCACCATATATTTAGATGTAGACCTGTCTAATGCCCTTTTATACGCAAAAGTAGCAACATTCCTTGAAGGGTAGAGACTGCTATCTGGAGCGATCTAGGCAGTGATACCTTCAATGCCAGTGTGCTAAAGTGCAAAAAATAACGATAAACAAATGTGCACGGGAAAGGAGGTGTTACACACTAAACTTCATTACAGCCTCAAGGGTGTAAATGGCTTGTCCTAAAACTAGCACCCTTATTGGCGCCGCAAAACGCCCTAAGTTCGTAATTGGTAACACCCCTAAAGGAAGGCGTTAATGCAATCACCCATAAATTGATTTGTGATTCCACAGTACACATTTTTATTACGGTGTTATCACTGCAGTACGCCCTCTAAATTGGGTGTACCGCCGCCAGAAAGGGTAGAAAAAGGCGCAATGAACAGGACCCACAAAAGAGGTTGTAATAACCCCGAAGAATGCGCGGAAAAATGACCACGAATGAGCCGAAACATCCTTGGTTCACTTTTCGTTTTTCAATCAAATGTTCCACCAGGTTCTACTAATCCTCTATAGATAATTGCAACCCGGTCATCTGGCCGCCCCCCTGTTTTTACTCACTTAGATTGTGAATACCAGCTGAACTTACAGAAAAGGGTGAGGAGAGAAAGGAGGAAAAAGCATCCGATCGCTGGACTACCAACTATTTATTAACCCTCGGCTTCTTCTTCTACTGGTCTGGTGCCTGTCGTTAATAAATAGTTGGTAGTCCAGCGATCGGATGCTTTTTCCTCCTTTCTCTCCTCACCCTTTTCTGTAAGTTCAGCTGGTTTTCACAATCTAAGTATGTACAACCAACTAGCTCAGCTCCTTCCCATTGCATGTTTTTGCTCGTGCGGGAAAGTACGTGCAATTACAACCTTGCCAAAGGGCACAGCTACGTTCAATGCGCGTGCTGCACATGCTTGCACGTATGGGGCACCAGTGAGACGCCATGCTTGGAAGCCTATCCTATGCCGCCAACGCTAATCATAGCCAGTGCTGGCGGAAACGCATTACAACTAACGGCGTTACCGGCAACGTGTTACTTTTTTCGGTAACGCAGAAACGTGCTCGTAACTTTTTCATAACAGTAGCGGGTAACGTACTTACGTTACTCATTTCAAGTAACGGGAAACGTACTTACGTTACTTCCTCTTCCAAGTACTTAACACAAATTGCACTTTAATGTTTTTCTTGTTTTTAGGCACCAAGACGTGTACATTTTTTTTATTTTTCGTGCTTTTTTTAGTTTTTCTGTGAGTATTTGGGTGAAACCGTAAAAAATAAAATAATTATGTTTAGTTTCTGCATGAGCATGTTTCTTGAAATGTGGCGCTTACGCTTGCCTGTACGGTCAAAACAGTAAAACGTTTTAATGCATGATTAAAAAAGTGACGCAACCTTGTTTCCAAAATGCGCTCGTCAGTGTTCTGTTGCTTACGTTCGTTGCAGACGCGGCCGTGGTTTTTCGTCTTTAACGGCCGGAATGCTACTGTGCCAATTTCTTGGCAAAGGCCATTTTTTGTCGCCGGAGTCCGTGGAATTCTTGTGATGTGTTTGTTGAACAAGCTTCGACAAAAACTGCTCTTCGCCGTCGACGAGACGTCAGTTGAATGGGCGCAACCTTCTTTCCCGAGTGTGTTTTTGGGATGCCCGAGACGTTTTATGCATCTATCAAGGATTACATAACATCGCTTTGTACTTAGTAGGTACGCTGCAAGCATACTTCTGATAGTAGCTCTGCTTTTCTCTCAGTCTCCGCGGCTTTTTGTGTTTTAATTTATGAGTCTTTGCTTGGATGAAATCAGTGTTAATTTTATTTTATAGTTTGCTTTCCGTTTTAGAGAGAAGTATAACCTTTGTAAATATGTCGAGAATAAGCTGTGTGTAATGATATTAGTTTAATACACTTCTGGGAGTGATCGCAAAAATGTTGCTCCTCCGTGTGTGTGATTGATACGCAACAAATGATGTGCAACGTCCTATACAACAAAGACCTGCACGACATCCGGCCAATTCGGAGCAGACGCATCGTAGAGTACTCGCGCGATATTGCGAGAACACTAGGCAGGGAAAAGACTACTCTACGTCAATATCTGCTGGATATGAGACGGTGGTGGAAAACGGGACATTTGAGCGATAGTGGAACCGACTTTCGGCCGGTACTGGAACTATGCTGCCAAGTATCGCCGTGCTGCTTGGGAACGGAGATGATGACATCTGATCATCGTGTTTCAAATGCCTATTTAATTTAATTTTTCTTCTTGAGCGCGTGAAAAAGCACTTCTGTCGCACACCAGACAAATTTCAAGCTTCGGCAAGCCCCTGGACTTTCTTTGGTACTTCAGTGGCCAGCTAGAGAAGAGCTAAACTTTGGCATGCCCTGAATCTCCAAATTAGGATTTACTTCCGCAGTTATGACTCAAGTCTGGTACTTTGGCACAACTGTGGCGGTTCAGAAAAAAAGCCAAACTTTCACATGTCTGAAATACCCAAATTAGATGTTGCTTTGACAGTTAAGGCTCAAGTTTGGCACTTACTTTGGCACAACTGTGGCGGACCAGAGAAAAGTCAAACTTGGCATGTCCGAAATACCCAAATTAGGCGTTGCTTTTTCAGTTATGACTCAAGTATGGCACTTACTGCGGCACTCCTGAGGTGGACCAGAGAAAAGTCAAACTTTGGCGTGCCCTGGTATCGACCAACTAGGGCCCTATTTGGCAACGTAGTTTGGCACTGACAAGCACCTTGGAGAAAAACCTAAACCTAACTGGGCCTAAGTTAGGCCCTTACGTTTCCCACACTTTCGCCCAAGTTGGGCGTTTCTCTGCCGTGCTACCTGGGCTGTTCTTCAAGACGAGAACAAACCCATCGAATGTATAGGATGGACACATATCCGGAGTGTGCACAGACGGCGGATCATCACCACCGACGTGATATTTGTGTGTGATATAAGAATGGCCTATGCGAAGACGATAAAAGAATACCTCCTGTAACCGATTCTTTAAGAACGCACTTTCTCACAATACAAAAATGGGCTTGCGGAAGTGAAGCTTATTTCTCGATTCTTTGTTACATTCTGCCTGCCTAACACGAAAAAGTTGACGCCCTCACGACTGGTTTGATGTCCCGGTAGCGTTAAGAGGCTGCTAAATGCAGAATGTTCCTGGAGGATGAAGTGAGACTATCAGCTTTTTAGCCACCCATTATACCCACGAGACTTGGAACCAAACAAAGCACAGCATAGTATTCGCTCTGTAAAGCCCGCTCATTCTTGGCACGTACAAGTTGTACGAGCATATTGCAGGTGTCACTGATGAAGATAATGGAAGAAATCACATTTTGTGTGTCTTCAAATATGATTGACCTTACTAGTATCTTCAGTCTAATCCCTTACGGAAAGGGCATATCTGGGCTTATATATATATAAAAAATATGGTTATATAAAAAATTGGGCATATCTGGCCATATCAAGCACATCAGTTTATATTAGGCATATCTCGCCTGATATGACCAATTTTTTATAGATCTATATTCGGGTCTGGCCAAATACGGGAGTGAGGAGTGGTGCTTTCCGCCACTCCTCATTTTGGTCAACTTAATTCCCAGGAAAAGCGGGATTATCGACATTCGCTTAACGAATGACAATGAAACGTTAATGTCGACGAAACGTGTGCCCATGAAACGTGTATCCACGAGAAGGTGGCCGCAGTACGTGTTATCACAAAACGCAGGGAGAATAAAAAAATTACAGATTTCTACCTGCTGTTGTGACATGATTTTAGAATTTCGGAGACATTATTCTCCCGGCTGCCAGGAGAGAGACATGGCTTAATTCTAGAGGTAATCTGGAAGAGTACCTTTAGGAAAACGATCAATTGTCGCGAAGTAGGTTGCAGCGCATTTACGTTGATGAGACGGGACTTGAAAGGTGTAATCCGAGATATGTATAGGGCAGACCGGTTTGCCGGTCTGCCCTATATACTCCCCCCCACACGAAAAAGGGATGGTAGAAACCACCTCCTTCCTGCACTTAACAAACTGCTGTCCGTGCTTTTTGTTGCATAGGGCAGACCGGCAGGTGCCTAAATGAGCGCCTGAGAGAACACTCGCGGGAGGTGAGCGAACCCCCCGACGACTCCATGCATCCGATAGTCGTACACCGTATGACGTGCGACGGTTGTTCGCCCAGATACGAAGGTACGCGCGTATTGGGAGGACACCGGCAGAGATTCGGCAGGGAAGTCGCAGAATCGTACGCCATTAAGAGCTCGGTCACTAACGTTGCTTCGGCTTCTCTGGCCCTTTCCGACAGGGAGATGAAATTCCTCCGTCCCGAACTGGGCGGAAGGGACCAGAGGCCTTGAGGGAAGGCCGCGAATAACCCGTTTTTCCCCCCTTCCTCCCCTCCTTCTTTTCCTTCTCTGCTCCCTCCCCTGAACCTGCTCGATGGCCGTCGTTTGAACGGAGACGAAATAAATGTCGTTGAGAGTTGAAAGAGTTGTATGCGTCTGTTTTCGTCCCGAATTTGTGTTTATTCTTTCCGATTGTTTAAGTATATTTACCAACACGCTCGTTTTAATGTTAATCAAGTTTTGTGAGCTACATGCCTTGTCCTCGTCCGATGGTCGGCCAAACAGCGTTTGACCCTAACACATTCTTCCAAGCCGCCTGTTTCATCTCCAAAATGAACTTTCTGCGTTTACGACTCCGAGAACTTGGGCTGTGTTTGAGAAAGAGCAAGCCCCATCCATCGGTCGACTTGCTTCTGGGATTGCGCTCCCACAACTGGGCATCAAGCTACAGGATTATGCAGATCTCGAGGAAGGAGATATCGCAGGAGTTGCAGCTGATGAGTAGGATCCTTCCCGGCCACATGACAGCGCTCTTCGGACCGTGATTCGGCTCACACCCGTCGTACCAGTTCATCAGGCGGTCCGCTGTTCATCTCCTGGAATCTGCTTGGATCAAGATCCTGGCTGAGTACCGCGCCCTTCATCAGGGAATTCACCCGTTAAGCTGGATCCTCCTGTGAACCTCTCGCACACGCAGCTTTCACCGGACACCGTGCATCTCCTATCGCACGGACCCAAGTTTGCTCCTGACCTGCCCGGATCACGAGTGGATCAGCTGGCCTCCGTATACCAAGTCGCCGCCTCCATCCCGGAACAGGACCGTCAGGACTTCGTGGGGTCTGCAGTTAGGGCCGTGTGTGCCCACCCACCTCCTTCACCAGGCAAGTCTTTGGTGCGTGCGGCTGTAGAAGAACTCCGAAGCTCTAAGCTTAAACTACTGGAGTCGGACGAATCGGGAGTGTTCGTCATCATGGACGAGGGATGCTTTGGTGAGAAGGTGGAAACCGCCCTGGGGAAGAACTTTATAAAGTTAAAAAGACGACCCTCGGGGTCCCTCAGGTCCGAAGCTAAAGATCTTTGCATGAGTTTAAACTTGCCCTCCCTGAGGAACGCGATTGCCTCGCCAGCTAAACAGTATCTCACTGCGTTCATCTCGGCCAAGACACAAAAACCCGGTGTCCCGCTTCGCACCATTATTTCCGAAAACGGATGCTGGCAGAAGAACTTGGCCACTTTCTTTCTCGGAAACTTGTCGTCCCTGACACTCTCCCAGCCTTTCCGTGTTAGTAACTCCACTGAGTGGGTAACCCATCTTGAGACCCTGCATGACTCTCCTACACCACTAGCAATGTTTTCTTTGGACATAGAGGACATGTTCTACAGTCTAGACAGCAAGTTTCTACTCGAGTCCGTGAAAAACGCCATTCACGAACATGGAACCTGCGAATTTCAGAATTCGTCGGGAATACCTGTTAGTGGTTTCATTTCTCTCCTTGAGTTATACTTTCGCTCGACACTGGTGGAGTACGAGGGAAACGTTTACATTCAGAGGACCGGCGTATGCCGGTCCTCTGACCGGCGCTCAACCCTGGGTTGAGCGAGATTTTTCTGATGTATGTGGACTGGGCTATTAGGAGCCAAATGGAGGAGACCGCAACGGAGAGCCGGGTGTTCCGGTATGTAGATGAATATCTGGTCGTGCACCGAAAGCAGACCCGTCCCGTTTCTGTCATTGAGGCCTTCGCTTCGAGCCCCACCGGACTCTCCTTCAAGAGAGAAGACCCGTCTGAAGACCGTCTTCAATACTTGGACCTGTACCTGAAGATGCGCCCCGATGGGATATGCTGGGAGTTCAGGCAGCGCACACAAAAGCCGGTCCTGCCGTTCAGGAGTGCCCACTCCAAATCTGTAAAACGAGGTCTCGTGAAATCACTCCTAAAATCATCTGGAACAATGTCGTGCCCCCATCTCACCGCGCACAGCGTGTTACTACAGACAGAGAGGCTAAGGAGGGCAGGGTACCCTGAAGACTTAGTGGCAAATACATTAAAAAGGCTGATCATCGCCTCCCGGGCACCGCCAGCCGCTCCTGTTCCTCGCAAAAAACGTTTTGCAGTTATCCCCTACTCGCACAACACAGCACATCGCCTTAAGGGACTCGCCTCTCGCTTCGAAGTAGGGGTAGTGTTTAGCTGCAAGCAAAAGCTTCAAAAAATGTGCAGAATGGTGTCCCAATGCAACAAAAAGCACGGACAGCAGTTTGTTAAGTGCAGGAAGGAAGTGGTTTCTACCATCCCTTTTTCGTGTGGGGGGGAGTATATAGGGCAGACCGGCAGGTGCCTAAATGAGCGCCTGAGGGAACACTCGCGGGAGGTGAGCGAACCCCCCGACGACTCCATGCATCCGATAGTCGTACACCGTATGACGTGCGACGGTTGTTCGCCCAGATACGAAGGTACGCGCGTATTGGGAGGACACCGGCAGAGATTCGGCAGGGAATTCGCAGAATCGTACGCCATTAAGAGCTCGGTCACTAACGTTGCTTCGGCTTCTCTTGCCCTTTCCGACAGGGAGATGAAATTCCTCCGTCCCGAACTGGGCGGAAGGGACCAGAGGCCTTGAGGGAAGGCCGCGAATACCCCGTTTTTCCCCCCTCCTCCCCTCCTCCTTTTCTTTCTCTGCTCCCTCCCCTGAACCTGCTCAATGGCCGTCGTTTGAACGGAGACGAAATAAATGTAGTTGAGAGTTGAAAGAGTTGTATGCGTCTGTTTTAGTCCCGAATTTGTGTTTATTCTTTCCGATTGTTTAAGGACAGCACATCTTCCGACTTTCAACACACGATGAATCGCAGACGCTCGCAAACGAAAGGTTGCGATGCTGCGCGAACGGTTTTTTAAATGTGCTGCCTAGGGTACTCCGGGCGCGACGGCTTCGCCGCCGTTCGAAGGGAAAAGAATTCGGGACGACGAAGGAATTTGTGTTTATTCTTTCCGATTGTTTAAGGACAGCACATCTTCCGACTTTCAACACACGATGAATCGCAGACGCTCGCAAACGAAAGGTTGCGATGCTGCGCGAACGTTTTTTTAAATGTGCTGCTTAGGGTACTCCGGGCGCAACGGCTTCGCCGCCGTTCGAAGGGAAAAGGATTCGGGACGACGAAGTAGCGTCTTGCATCTTCAGTAAGCTAACGGTTCGTGTTTCCCCACTCAATATCGAAAGGAAACACGAACAAAATTAGTTTCACTTCTAGAATTCGCGGGAAAATTGACGGCACGTGACATAAGTACCAATTTAATTACTCGCTAAATTTAGCGGGGCGGTTACACCGATGGCGACGCCGACACCGGTCAACTCGGAAGCGGGCGCTAAGAGCTGCGATCTTCAATCCATTATTTGATTAACTCGCTTTGCGATATATGCGCTTCGCCATATTGTCAACCGTCAAACATAAAACCAAATTTTATTTTCTTTCAATCTTCAAAATGCGCAATTGATTAATTGGTCCAAATACCTAGAATAACTTAATTTTAAGGATTTTAGCAGTAGTTAACCAACTACATGAGACTCATGCAACATAGATCGATCCTTTGGCGATTACATATGACGTTTTGCTTGCAAGACCAAAACGGGGCCAAACATCATTATCAGGGGATATATTTTTACCCATATAAGTCGTGTATGGCAGTATTTGAACTTTTATACAGTAAAATAGGCTGTATTTGCACGCGTATATGGCGATATATGGCCGTATTTGTTTCGTTTTACGTTCTCTGGCGAAGAGCACAGACAGACAACCTTTCGTGCCGGAGTCAGACTGAAGACTGACCTCTCGTTTATTAAATATAAAACGAAATAAAAGAAAGGCGCCTCTGGTACGGGGCGCTCAAGTTACGCACGAAGCGGACGAACCAATGTTTATATCTGGGGCTGCGCGCGAACGCTTTTTCTCGGTCGCTTTGGACTTTGGTTTGAGCTTGCTAGCGTCGGCGCGTCGGCGACTCCATAACATCCCTCTTTTTAAGGGAGCTTCGAAGAAGTGCCGAAACGGTCTGGCTCTTTTACACATCGGCCGTGCCGAGAATGTTTGTGGGAGGTGTCGGCACACGTTTCCTCGGGCCTCGTGGTTGTTCCGGGGAACTCTTTGATGCATTGTTTTTCTTGTCGATCGGGAAAGGAATTAAATGCTTGCGATTTCTTTGGATCTCTTGACCCTCGGACGTTATCCAGTAAGATCGTGGTGTATGGGCTTTCTTCTGAACAACTCCGGTTTGCTTTAGGTCAATGACCCAAACTCGCTGTCCAGAGCCGAGTGGATCTAGTTGACGCACTCCGTGTCGCCGGTCGAAGTATTGCTTTTGTTGGTTCCTGTTTTCTTGCTCATAGCGACGCAGTTCTTTTTGGTCGGGTAGCTTTGGTTCCAGGAGCTGAGTGGCGATCGGTACGGTTGCACGCATCCTTCTCCCCATGAGAAGTTCTGTCGGACTGCATCCGTTGGGCAGAGGCGTTGAACGGTAGATCATGAGTGTCTCGTACGGATCTTCTGTTTTGCTGAGGGATCTCTTTAAGATCTTCACCGCAGCCACCGCCATCCCATTGCTCTGCGCGTAGCGAGGGCTTGTTGTGATGTGCTTAGATCCGTAGGTCTGTGAGAACTTTGTGGATGCTGAACCTGTGGTTCCCGCAAACTGAGGACCATTATCAGACATCACTACTTCTGGGATGCCATGCCTCGCAAATATCGATTTGCAGTGCATTATTACGCACGCTGCTGTGAGGCTTTCCAGTCGAGCGATTTCGGGGTAGCGAGGGTAGTAGTAGACGACGACCAGTCACCATTTTCTGTAAAGGAAGAAGAGGTCCATCGCCACTCTCTCCCACGGTCGACTAGGAAACTCTGACGGGATGAGGGGGAGCTTTCGGTTCTGGCCAGTTTTTATGCACTTTTCGCAGTTCTTGACCAGGCGCTCGATATGATCGTTTATCCTCGGCCACCACACCAATACATTTGCTCGCGCTTTGCATTTTCTATGACCATGTGTCCTTCATGAAGTTGTTGCAGGATATGTGGACGGCAGGATTCTGGTACCACTATTCTAGAACCATTCATGAGAAGGCTCTTCTGCACGGCAATGTGATGACGGTACTCGTAGTACTCTTTGAGGTCTGTTCCGAGATCTCGACGATTTGGCCAACCTCTATGGCTGTAGCTGGCGAGTCTTTGGCAAACATGGTCTTTGTTTTCTTCTGCCGTTATCCATTGGAGACTCGTTTCCGTTGCTGGTAAGGATGTCTCTATGTGTCGAATGAAGCAATCGATTTCTTCTTGCATCTCTCTGTCTTGCCGCTGTGGCAGAGGGCTTCTTGACAACGAGTCAGCTGCTTGGAGTTCCTTGCGCGGATCGTGAACAACTTCGAATGAGTAGCGCATTAAACGTATGCGCAGTCTCTGAAGCCGTGGGGTTAGGTTGCCCAATGACTTTGATCCGAACAGAGAAATGAGTGGTTTGTGGTCGGTTTCCAGTACAAAGTGCGTTCCCAAGATGTAATCTCGGAATTTTTCGCATGCCCACGTGAGTGCCAAAACTTCTTTTTTTTTTTATTTGGGCGTACCTCTTCTCTGTTTCGGTGAGTGTTCTGGACGCATAGGCGATGACGCGATATGATCCATCCTCCTGCTCTTGACGCAGCACTGCTCCCAGACCGTAGGATGACGCATCTGTTGATACAATCGAACGTTTGTTGGCGTCGTAAATTCCGAGAAAGGGGGGCTTGAGAGGATTTCCTTCCACTTTGCGAACACACTCTGCTGAGGATGATCCCACACGAAGTCCACTTTGGAACAGAGCAGTGGCGAAAGTGGATGCAGTAGGTCAGACAGGTGTGGCACAAATAGTCCTAGGTATGTCGCCATGCCCATGATGCGCTTGACTTCTTGCTTTGAAGTCGGTATGGGCATCTGTTTCACTGCATTGACGGTTGTCTCGTCTGGACGGACACCATAGCTGTCTACTTGGTGACCTAGCAACTTGTCACTCGAAAAACGCATTTATCCTCGTTTAGCGTGAGTCCTGCTGATGAGAGTCGCCTGAGGACTTCTCGCAGACGTTGCTCGTGCTGCTCGGACGATGACGCCCATATCAAGATATCGTCCATGTGGCAAAGTACTCTTTGCATTTCTTGAAGTTCTGTGATACGTCTCTGGAAGTGTTAATTCCAGTGCTGACGTGATTCCGAATGGTAGGCGATTAAAACAAAATCTTCCAAACTGAGTGATGAATGTCGTCAGGAGTCGTGACTTCTCTTCTAGAGGAATCTGCCAAAACCCAGAATTCGCGTCCAGCTTTGAGAAGATCTTGGCTCCCGCTAGCCTTCCCAGCGTGTGCTCCACTTATGGGATAGGGTGATATTCGCGCTGAATGTGTTTGTTCAGTTGTGTGAGATCAACACAAATGCGAATTTTGCCAGACGGTTTGGCGACGATGACCATCCGCGCGCACCATTCAGTAGGTTCTTCTACTGGAGAGATGACACCTTGCAACTGCATGTCTTCTAGCGCTTTCTGCGTTCCTCGATACAGCAAAAGTGGTACGCTTCTCGGTGATGCGATAGCAAACGGCGTCGCGTTAGGTTTCAGCTTGAGAACGTGAGCACCTTCGAGAGATCCCAGTCCTTGAAACAGGTGAGAGAACTCTTTCTTCGGTTCTCAAGCTTTGTTCGCAGTCATGCAGATTTCAGGGCAAAGCCGAAAGTTTTCGATTGCTGGCTTACCCAAGAGAGGTTTGCGAAGTCCTTTCACGATGTAAACTTCTTCGAGTGCTTGTTTCCCACGACAGTTGAGCTTGATCCAAGCTGATCCCATGACTTTAAGGGGTAGTCCATCGGGACCATGAAGTCGGCGTTGGGGCTCGGAGAGCTTGTGGCACTTTGCGAAGACCTTTTGAAAGATGGCAGCTGGTAACACCGTTTCATCTGCTCCAGTGTCTATTCGGAAAACAACAGGAATTTTGTCGACGAATATCTCGATGTCCCATTTTGCTGTTTGAGGAGAAGCTGCAGCTCCTACGAATCCTTGTTCGTGTACGAGGGAGCTCACGGTAGGTGAAGATTTGCAGACTGTTGCAAAATATCCCATTTTCTTACACCTGTTGCAGCCTGCTTTCTTCGCCGGACACACGCTCCCCGGGTGAGCTTCTCGACCGCACCAACGGCAGGGTTTGCCTTTTGGTTTGGGTGTCGCGGTCTTCTTAGGAGGAGTTCGAACATTTGGACGTTCAATTCCTCGCTGAGCAGGTCCTGCTGCTGTCCCATTTTTGGCTGCTACACGGTCAACGTTGGCATCCTTTTCTTTTGTCAGTCGGAGTTCCACTTGTTGCTTCTTAATCACTTCCGATTGTCGCGCCGCAGCGATGGCCTTCTGGAGGTCCAGATCAGGATTCAGTTCAAGTTTTTCTGAAGTCCTGCTGTCCCGAAGACCAACAATCAGCCTGTCGCGGATCAATTCTTCCTTCAGTGGTCCATAGTTGCCCGTAGTGGCTAATCCATGGGGAGCAGTGACGTACTCCTCGACGGTTTTCCGTCTCCAGTTGCGATCTTGTGTTGAACATGGCTCCCTCATACACCACGTTTCGACGAGGAATGAAGTAACGTTCGAAGTTCTCCATCACCTTCTCGAAATCTTGGGCCTCGGTGTCGGACAGCTTGAAGCTCTGTAAGACGTCTTCAGCTTGGGGTCCCATGATGTAAATAAGAGCGTCGACTTGGTGTGATGATCGTTGAGATGCCAGTCGTGAGGCACTGTGAAAGCGCTTGAATCTCTTCTTCCACGCCGGCCATTCGTTAGATGTTGTAAAACTGAAGGCTTCGGGTGGCGAGATGCGAAAAGTTGCCGTTACCGTTTGTTCGGTAGCACCGTTGTCGGCAGAAGTTGAGGGCTTGTTCATTGTTCCTTCGTTTGTATTCGATCCTGCGCTTTACTAATTATTAGTAGACTCGCGGAGCGATCCCGCTTCTGACACCATGTTTCGTTTTACGTTCTTTGGCGAAGCGCACACACAGACAACCTTTCGTGCCGGAGTCAGGCTGAAGACTGACCTCTCGTTTATTAAATATAAAACGAAATAAAAGAAAGGCGCCTCTGGTACGGGGCGCTCAGGTTACGCGCGAAGCGGACGAACGGATGTTTATATCTCGGGCTGCGCGCGAACGCTTGTTCTCGGTCGCTTTGGACTTTGGTTGGAGCTTGCTATTTTCGGCCCGTCGGCGACTCCATAACAGTATTTACGCACTTATAAGGCAGTATATGCCCACTTATATGGCAATATCTGGCCGTATTTGCTCCTATATATAGCGGTATATTGTAACAGACTTGTACCGTACGCATTACAAGTAATCGAATTACTTGTAATCGATTACTCTTTAGAGTAATTTTGTAATCAGTTAATTACTTTTATTAGGCAGTAATCACAAGAGTAATCTGATTACTTTTTGAAGTAATAAAATTACTTGTAACCGTTACAATTATTTGTCCACGGCCCTCCCCCCCCCCCCCCCCCGGCACACGCCTTTTTTTTTATGAAATGACAAAAATAAAATTTGGTTTTTTTTTCGATCAAAAAAAAAAAAGTTTTGGCGGAGCTGTAGGAAACGAGGTCAATCTCTTTCTATGTACAGTTTCTGTGGAATGTCCGTTTTTTTTTTTTTCTAACTGGGGCTGGGAGTGGGAAGCCCCTGGGAAGCCACAATGCGTGACAAAGGCCATTCAGGGCGAAGTTTGAGGAAGCAGAATGCAGCTTTGTGAGTCCTTCGTTCAAACTAGCCCCCTCACGCACACACACAGAAATAAAAAAAATAAAAAATCCTGCTTAGGGTACCTACTCGCAGCCCGTAGGAGAACCAGAACCGAAGAATGCCTAAAGCGGATGCAAAATATAACAAAGGCAGTTGAAATATTTCCCCATTTCCCCTACGTGGACTTTGTGACAAGCAATGTTTCGAGTTGAGAAGTGGTCGGGGCGATCTCTTCCGCTAATGGATACTACACGTGATCCGTTTCAAATCTTGGAGTTGCTGCTCTTTTGTATAACATGCGAGCTCGTCCACATGTGAATAATAAAATGAGCGACGCAAACTTTGAGCGACAACCCTTGCTCAAGCTCAACAAGATCTAGAACCCCCCCGCTCCCCCCCTCCCGCCCCCCCCCCCCTCGCACACACAGCCACACTGGCGAACGCCCAAATCATTAAACGTCTTCAAACGAATTCTAGGCTTGTGTCCGCATTGTGAAGGTGCAACGACCACGAAGAGGGAGCCAGTTTTTCTTCTTCAATACTTGTGCAAATGTGAAATATAGTTTGGAAGTAGTTCATTGTTATGAGCGCTAAATATGTCTCTTCACACAATAAAGTAATCGGAAAAGTAACGATTACTTCTTTAAGTAATGTCCAATTACTTTTGCCGTCGAGTAATCAAGTAATCTAATCGAATACTTTTTAGCCAAGAGTAATAGTAATTGTAATCGATTACTTTTTTTTAGTAACGTGTACAAGACTGTATTGTAATATTTGACTCCTTATATTATCATATATGGCCATATATAATGTATATCAGGGCCATATGTCACATTTTCGTACGGGATTTAATAAAACGACCCAGAGTTCTCCAAAACAGTCATCTCAGATTTTATTTCTGCGCGGTACGACCACGTGTATCTGAAAATAGAAAAACAAAAGAACTACAGGTATGATACCGAGTACATCGAAATACATGTTTGCGGGTGGACACCGGCTCCATCCGCTATGTCGTCTGGACTTGTAATATTTGTGTTCTCCGCACGACGCTTTTATTCCAAGCCCTCTCGGTGCACTGGGTCAGCTGGTCTCACACTTGCTGTCATTATGTCCAAACGATGCAGAGTGAGGCAATAATGGGACACTGAGTGGAAGGGCATATTCAGTTGATGATGCCCTTGAGCCAGTCCAGGTAGCTGGTCACCCTGGTGTAGATGCCCGGAAAGCCCGGAGTGGCGCAGTCCTTCCCGGACGACACCACGCCGAGCACGTAGTAGCGGCCCTCGAAAGGAAGCACCAACGGACCTCCGGAGTCGCCCTGAATGTGGGAAGGCAGAAGCAGAAATGTGCCAACGTCGGAGTAGCGAAGATTCTTCGATGTACTGATTTACTGGACCAGAATGCGTGCCTTAATAATGTAACACATCGGTGAAGGTACCTGAGCTTCGTGCATCATCTGATATACTCCGTTTCATCGGAACTTAGCAAACGACGGAGGCCATGGTCCTAGTGAGGCCATCAGCGCATCGGAGGGAGGCACGTGACTATACTATGTCTCCTTAGCTGTGCGCACTGCTGTCAAAGCCACGAGCGGGAGAAAAAGGAAGGCGGCTGTTGTAGAATGTTTGAGCGACAGGCTAATCTTTGAGGTAAAAAAACAAAAGTGAACTCTAAGACAATAAAAAAGGGTCCGGGTAGCAGCGCCATGTTTTGGCCAGTCTCCTTCTTTGTCGGCGTCTGAAGCGCTTCCTTGCTTCTGAATATCCAGTACCATAGCCTCCTCTATAGTACTGACAAAGCCTGACAGATCGCCACGAGACGCGGCCGCCGAAAGTGAAAAGATAGTGCGGATCAGAGGAGAGGCATATAACCGGCGCCCTGCTGGGTCGAGACGCCCAAGCACATTTGTCCCGAGAGATGGAATGTCCGCTCGTGCTCCTCGCGTTCTTCGCGCTACCACTTATTTTCTCATTCGGGTTTTAAAACCATGTTTCGGGTCCTTGCCGCTGCAGAAGCTGTGCGCTGAATACCAGAAATTCTCTCTGCTACAATATCCTTGCGCTCCAAATTTGCGACCGTGCACTCTATGCTTCCGTCATCGAACTGCCTGGCTTCGTGATTATAGGGGAGGCTAAGCCACTGCCAACTCGCCTGACAATCTACATTGATGAAATAATAAGTGTTCCTCCTTCTCCTCTTCTCATCGCATTTGCTTGGGTTTCGCTCTCGTGCCGTATCTTTGGTATATGCGGTGATGTGCTTCACCTCAGTTGCTTTGATTTGGTCAAAGGGGCCGCAGCGCTCGATCTTCGCCAAGTTACGATGAAACCAAGTATATGAAAAAAAACAAAAACAAATCGACGCTGCCTTGGGGAAGAGTGCGAGGTGAGTAACAGGGAGTGGAAGGCAAGGAAATCGACGCTGCCTACCCCAAACACACACCCTCAGAAAGCCAATGGAAGGCTTCGCTGGTTACGTTCAAACCGCTGAAAGAGGCCGGCACATTTCAAAACTCTGGGAAAACCACACCTTGTTCCTCTCTACTCTCCTCAGCAAAATGCTAAAAATATCGATTAGTACCACAAAATAAAAATGTTATTTCGTTCTTCTCATTGCCCGTGATGGCTGCAGTATATTGAAAATAATCTGCAGCTGAGGAACTGCTGACCCTTTCTTTATATTTGCCGCAATATCTATAGAAAGCATTAGTATAATTTGAAATCAATGCGCGACAGAACCCAAGAAAAAAATTCCGTTAGTCGATCCGACATGTATTTCCTTTACTGAGCCTGAAGGACTACAACAGTGACATCTTGTATTTTTGAACGGCATACTGAAAATCTCTAACCGTTATATTTCCGAGGATTCGAACAGCTTTGAACTAATAGTACGCACCTCGAATAAAGTTGCAGTATTTCCGTCTATATTGTTTATTTACATAAGTATAAGAGAATGTCCTGCACTTGTTTAAAAAGGCTTAATGACCCTCAGAATTAGTGAAGAAACTAATTAATGCGACCAAGGCTTGCGGGTGGGTATAGGACTCCATCAGCGGTCGTAACCAGAGAGAAGTAGCTAGAAACTTGGGTGCCCTTGAGTTCTAGAAACTTCGGGAACGCATGAGATTACAAGAAAGACAGCATACTCAGCGTGACGCTTATCTACACAAGGCGGTTCAACCTACATAAAAAGTATTGCTGTGTAACGATTGAGCCGGCAGTTTCACTCCCGAAACAATAGTATTGGGGATGGCTGTGCTCAGGCTTATATGGTTTCGATGCAAATGCCATCCCACGTCTTTTCCTATTATTGCAAATAAATTGCCAATTTGTCTTAAATTTATAGTGCAGATAGTGATATGCTTCTAAAAACGTAAATCAAAGGGCACATTGATACATTAAACCCATATTGTTCTAAAAAAATAAAAACAAATCCATTTCGAAACACCGGTCTAAACATATGCCTTTCGTGTAAGGCGTGTTAAATTATGGGGCGCTGGAGAAAACCCGCTTTCTGCGTTAAGTCCTTATTTTGAACTCTTTTTGTTCGTGTTCCGCCCATTGAGAAGCATGCGGCAAGGGCTTCAGCACGCACCTCGTATCGTTGCGCCGCAGGGTGCATCCGCATCTGAAACAAAGGGCTAACTTACCCTTATTAGACGCCAGGCGCAAAGTCTCCCGTCTGGCGCTCATCCACAATATTTATTACTTTGATATTAACCTTAAGGAGCGCCTATTTTTTTGCCTCCCCCTCATCGCATCTTTCTCAGAACCAACTTCGCAACTCACCATTACAGCTTGCCATTACATAATGGAACTCATTGCCCTACACGTTGTAAATATAACTGATAAAAATGAATTTAAAAGTACATGCGGACGTTTGTTCCACTTTTTCCAGGAATGAGTCATAGGATGGTGACCTTTTTGTTTTTCATGTGAGAAGATAGTTTAATTTCTTTTCCTGTAGCCTGGTTGGCACGATGCTCCCTGTTTGTGTACGAGTGCACTTTTTTCTTGAGTTGGTATATTTGCATTGTGTCCTGCTTTTAAGCAAATATGTGCGAAATTTATTGTTTTAATATTTTTGTCAAAAACGGGTACTG